>NC_087444.1:26113333-28755000 GCF_036321535.1 Camelus dromedarius
TTCTGAGTCTCACAAGTTCAGATCATTTGAGTGGAAGGAGGCCTTTTTCAGTTAATAGCAGGATTGAATAGAATACATTAACTGAAAAGAAACTAGTTCCAGAGAATAATCTGACATGTATCCAAAAATACATAGTCTTCTTCTTTTCCCTCTTTGATCTAGTATTCCATTACTAAATAGCTAGCCTCAGGAAATAATTCTTAATCAATGTTATATGAAGACCATCATTATTCATAAAGTAAAAAACTACAAACAACCTAACTGTCCATCAGTGGGAGAATGGCCAAATGAATTAGGGACCTCTTCCACCTGATGAAATAGGCATTCATGGCTTTGAAAATCATGATAACATGGAAAAATGCTTAACATCATCTATGAAGTAGATAAAGGGCACATATTCATAAACATTATATGAACCCAACTATGGAAATATCATATGCAAAAAATTATCAGGCAAAGGAAAGATAGCAAAATGCTGACAGTACTTATGTACAGGTGGTTTACAGGATTTTTTTCAACCTCCCCCCCATTCCTTTCTTTTCCTACTTCTCAAATTAAATATAGTAGGTAATAAAATGGTGTTAAAAATACACTTTGTGAACCAAATATATAGTTAACAGAGTAACAGAATTTGTAAGTAATTGTGACATTTAAATGGCTTCTTCAGAAGGGGCTCAAAGTGCTTACTGACAGTTTTTCTGGGGCTTTCATCTCTATCTCAGCAAATGTTTTACAAGTAAACTCCATCTCAGTTCTCACTGGATCAATCATTTACTCAGACAAGGCTTTCTGGAAGCTGCTTGCCAGAGCATCTTCCTGGCAACACAGAGGATACGGTGATAAATAAAACACGGTTTGACCTTGGGCACCAACAAAGCCCAGGTCTCCCAAACACAACCTTCAATGCAACATGGGGCAGAATGTCTAATGGTGCCTGTGAGTGGCTTAGAACCTGGTGACAGAAGTGGAATTAAATAAAAGCTCAGGGACCAGCAGCTGAAATGAAATCTGCATACCCCTAGACAACTTTTCCCCTGGGAACCCCACACAATGCCCCCTTTACCTGGTTTCCCCTACAGCATCCAATAGGTGAAGCTTCCCTCATCAAGGAAGCTGGATAAACATTTTCTTTTATTTTTTTAATCTATTTTTTTATATAGTGGCTAATATTTGCAAGTCTCAAACTCCCAAATTTATCCCTTCCCACCCCCTTTCCCCAGTAACCATAAGATTGTTTACTAAGTCTGAGAGTCTGTTTCTGTTTTGTAGATGAGTTCCTAGTGTCCTTCTCCCCGCCCCCGTTTTTTTTTAGATTCCACATAAGAGTGATATATGGTATTTTTCTTTCTCTTTCTGGGTTACTTCACTTAGAATGACATTCTCCAAGTCCATCCATGTTGCTGCAAATGGCATTATTTGGTTCTTTCTTATGGCTGAGTAGTATTCCATTGTAAAATATACCACAACTTCTTCATCCAGTCATCTGTCGATAGACATTTAGGTTGCTTCCATGTCTTGGCTATTGTAAATAGTCCCGCTATAAACATTGGGGGTGCATGTATCTTTTTGAATTAGGGTTCCTTCTGGATATATACCCAGATATGGGATTTGGATAAACATATTTCCTTTTAAATATACTACTTTTCTCTGCTGCCAGTGATTCCTAATCACTTAAAATCTTTACTATGCTTCCAGGTTGTTTATGACAGCATTGCAGAGCAGTGTCTGGACAAATGCAGTCCTCCTAAAATCTGAAACCACTTTATCACTATATTTTTCCATGAAAATGTCTGCAGGTGGGCTTTGTACATTAAGTACAAAGAAGACACAGAGATGGCTCCAGATCCTTCTGTGGGGTGGGGAGGGGTGAGACTGAATAAGCCAAGGGTCTTCATGCTTACTTATTCCAGGCTTTAAAACTTTTCCATCTTGCTAAATAAACTGACCTCCGTAATTCCATATATGGGAATTGATCCTAAGGAAGTAATGGTGTATGAGAGGAGGGAAAGGGTAACTACATGAAGACGTTTGGGAGAGCCTTCTCTGTAACTGGATTTCCCTGTAAATGCCCAGCTTGGTGGAATGACACTCAGTCATTTAGATGCTACTGAAGATCAGGAAATAGTATGAAAATTGCTTGTAATCTCACTTTGAAGCAGTGGTTCTCAGCCGAGGACAATTAGGCCACCTTCATTTTTATTAGTGATAAACTGACAAATGCATAATTCATTCTAAAAGAAGACAAATTTAAGGCTTGGGCATCCTCAGCAAGGACTACTAGAGTGGCTAAGTCAGTCACCCTGGGAAAGGGAAGAATTTATATAAACTGTCATGACAAAGCACTTCTCTCACTGAGCATCGTGAAAGGTGATTTTTTTTTGATCCATAATTTAAGATTCAAGTGAAAACTGTAATTTTCATATAAACATTACATTTATTTTGACAGAGTCTAAAGCCCTAACATTTAATATTTGTTTTTAAAGGGCAAACCTTCCATTATCCATCTCCTTACCTTTCAAGACAGTCTCATCACCATGAGCTTATTTTATACCAACAAACTGTCACTGAGGTTCTCTAACCCCCCAACTACTGTGCCTTTTATTTTTGCTTCCTCTGCCATCTTGATGTTTCTAAAATGTTTTGAAGTTGAAACTACCAAAGTTGCAGAAACTGAATGTAAGGCAAACAGCTATGCAGAAAGCCTAACATTTCTCCTCTGAGTTTTTACTGCATAGATTATGGCTTTGGCTATTCAAAGGCATCCCCACCCCTGCCAACTCCCTTCCCCATGGGATGGTTCTCAGCTATACCGGCACACCTGGGAGGTACTGCGGATTGGGTCACAAGAATTTTTTGGTTTCCCAGTGCATATAAGAGTCATGTTTATACTACACTGTAGTCTATTAATTATGTCTTTAAAAAATGTACATACTTTAAGTAAAAATACCTTAAATGAGAATACTTTATTGCTAAAAAAAATACTAATCATCATCTGAGCAAGTCACAGTAGTAACGTCTAAGATCACAGATTGCCATAATAAATAAAAGAATGAAAAAGTTTGACATGGAATTACCAAAACACAACACAGAGACACAAAGAGAGCAAATGCTGTTGGAAAAATGGTGCCAATAGACTTGCTGGTAACAAGGTTGCCACAAACATTCGATTTGTTTTAAACAGCATGGTTTCTGCAAAGCATAATACATCGAGGTATGCCTGCAGTAAGCAACTTCCACATCACTATTTGGTTTTTACAGCCAAAAGAACCATAGTACAGGCAGTGGTTCCTCCACTCAGAACAACCAGGATAAGAAAGCAGTGTGCATATGCAGGGGCACTGACTAAGCTGGTGTCAGCCCACCGGGCTCCAGAACCATGGTTTTTCTAGGTTTCCCCAAGAGAACTGGGGTGACCGCATACCGTCTCAGCCCATGCAAAGTTTTGTGGTAGGGGGATAGAAAGATCTTGGGAGACTATACTGGCCACATATGGGGCCTTGCAAAAGCATACGCCTAGTAAGTTTTATTCTATGGAAGAGGCCATTGGGAAGATTCTGAAATTCCAGAATCACAATATGTATCAACTCTCAAACCCAAGACCTGAACTACCCACAGAGTAGGGCTCCATTCTTACCTCTGTCCTGAGCAACTCAAGCTCATCCTCTTCCATAGCTCCGGGAGCCAAGCCCTTTCCACCGTGGTTACTCAAAGGCCTTGGTATCTTCAAGGCCTTGGTAGACCAAAGGGACCAAGAAGGCAGGCTCCTCCAGTAGCAGAGAGAACCGCAAAAAGAGTGCTACTCGCTAGGGGAAGGTGAGGTCCATGAATTTCCTTCCCCAGAACAGGCCATCACAAGGCTTTGCTGGATGCTTGCAGACCTTTTGCAGGGATTACTGAAGACAGCAGATGAGGAAAAGCATGCGGGAAGGATGCGTTTACCTAGAAATGCATCACCGTGTCTGGCTCTTAGAGAAATGAAACTGAGGAACTTCCAAAGAGCTTCACCCTTTCCAACTCTACAACCTCCTAACCAAATCATACAGCATCCTCTAAGAAGAAAGGATGCTGAGAGGGAATCCTAAGACCCCTGAGGACATCTGTAGCTGAAAGGAATCCTTCTTTTAGGATCTGGCACATTTGGCTAGATAATTCAATCTGTTCAAGTCCATCAGCCAACTGTACTCATTGGCCATTTCCACCTCACCAGCAGACATAGCTCAGGGAACCCTCACTGGTGTTGCTCCACTCACCAGGACTGGCCGCATCTCACAGAAAACCAGGAGGGAAGCCAGCTCAATGTCTTCACTGTACCCGTTCTTCAGAGGAACAGACCTAAATCCTACAGATTGGAAAAACAACACAAAAGCAAGCATTAATGTTAGACCTTTGCTTTCTTGGAATACCCAGGGATCACATGCCCAGTTCAAGAAGCAGAGAGGTCAGTGGCTCATGGTGGGGGCTGACTTCGTGGGAGCCAGAGGTCTCACCCTGATGGTCAGGGAGAGAGGCTGCAGAACACAGCCTTGACTGATGGGTCCATACAGAGAAATGAAGGTAAAAATATCTGCCATCTAGAAATGAAAATGATTGACTCAGAAGAAATTAAAACCTACAGATCACTGCACATGGAATTTAGAGTGACTACAGCTGTGCTTCAATCCTTAAATACTTCTAAGGCCAAAAGACTCAAAGGAGTAATGAATGCCCACATCCATTTCCTCCACTGAGCCCTTTACAAAGCTTAGAACGGGCGGGTGTGTTTTGTCTTTAAAGATTTCCAGTGGCAGGAAGTCTTCTGTCCCTTGGCAGTTCACAGCAGTATTGATCATCTTTCTCTAAAAGCCATTCCCTATTTACAGTTAGGACCTGTGCCTGACGGTCATTTAAATGTTTCTTTTTATTTAGCAGAGGGTTGAGGTGGGCCTGAATTCCCTCCCTCCCCATTAAGTAACGTTTAAGGCAACACATCTCAAAGGTTGGTTTGTATGCTTGTTTTGACTAAGTTGTATAACTAAATACACAGTAGAAATGAAAGTCTTGCTCCCACCCACTCATAACCTCTTATTCCAGAAGGAACCACTGTTGATAGTATTTTTCCAAGATAGTGTGTGCATATGTCTGTTTCCCTTAAGAATCACAAAGCACAGTACCCTGACCAGCAATTCTGAACCGTACAGTTTCCACTTCACACTATACTGTAAGCATTCACTCTATGGCCCTAGTTACACATGAAGGCTTTTCTCTAATTGAAACACAGTTGATGTACAATATCATGTTAGCTTCAGGTGTACTACCTAGTGATTTGGCATTTGGGTACATTATGAAATGATCACTGCAGTAAGTTACCATCTGTCCCCATACAAAGTTATTACAGTATTGTTGACCATAGTCCTTACCCTGTTATGTTACATCCCTGAGGCTTATTTTATAACTGGAGATTTGTACTTAGAAAGCTTTTCATTTGCATTGCTTGTCCTGGAGAATCAGTAGATACAATGCCCAAATTAGGGCATTTGACTATTTCCTCTGTGCCTTCCACCACTTGGGTTTTGGCTTGTTCAATGGTTATTCTTATTTCTCTTAATTTATTGCCTTTGAATTCATATCTTTTAAATCTCTCACTTTCCACTGGTTCTCATGAGGAAATTGGTGTGCTTACATAACCCGACAGCTTCTCTCCCTTTACCTCCCCTAATCTGGGAAAATGGTATTATCATTTCTACATCAACATGGTGTGTAATATTTGCGTTCCATTTTGTAACTGTAATTCTCCCACAAAGGGAGGCTTAGTTATATTTTTCTGGTATTTATACAGCAAAGCTAAAAGAAAATGACAAGGAACACTTGTACACCCACAGCCTAGATCTGAAACCCCTAACTTCTTACTATACTTATCACATTTAGCGACCCACTAATCTATCATATGTGTGTGTGACATTTACTTCACATTTCAAAGTAAGATGGAGACATCTGTATACTTCCCCCTTATGTCAGCATGCATCTCATTAACTGGAGCTCAATATTTGCTCAGTGTCCCTTTTCTGATATAAAATTTACACACACTGTGAAATGCGTGAATTTTTAAAAATGTCCTGTGTTCACCACCTTCTAACTGAACTTTTACATCGATATTTTGGCTGGCTAAGTTTGTCTTCTGTATTCTTCCATATGAGCTCATGGGACTGTGCAAGTTTGAACACATCCATCCTGTGATTTTACACTTGAGTGGCAGTATGAGTGGGTGTAAACCTCCCAGGTCACAGTCTTTTCCCTGGAGGACTTTGGGGACACTGCTCTCCTTGAATTCTGCTGTAGAGAAGTTTTCTGACTTACTTACCCCTTATAGGTGTCAGGAACTGTGTGATATGAATCACCTGTGCATCCTATTAAAATGCAGATTCTGACTCCAGAGATCTGGGATGGGGCCTGAGACTGGTCTCTAATGAGCTGGTCTGGGGACAGTGGGGAGGAAAGCAGTCTAAGCGTCGATTGACTATCAGAATGTACTGAAACGCTGAGTGCACGGCGGTGTTCGAGGAGGCTGCTAGGCAGCCCGTGTGCTCCTGTGACATGGTTGTGAGCGAAACGGTACTGCCCGACACCCGGTGTGTGCCCCCAAAATTGGAGAAGTGAGCTCTGTCCCCTTGGCTGTGTGTCTCCAGTTCCATGTACCTCCTTTCACTGCCTGAGTCTCATTTGTAGGAGCAGCCCTTTCATGTATATTACAAACAGGGCTGAAAGGTGTTTGCCAATTTCACTAAAAGTAGTTTGATTCTGGGTTTATTCTTGCTGGTTTCGGTTGTGTCACAGACCAAAGGGACCTAGAGACATCTTTTGGGGGTAGGATCAGTATTGTGGCTTATTAGGAGTAGGGGAGGCCTCGAGGGAGGCCTCGAGGGAGGCCTGCAGAGTAGGAAGAACATGGGCTTTGAAGTTAGACCTTCCAGAGTTTGCATCCCAGCTCTGGTCCGACAGGTGTGTGACCTTGAGCAAGTTCATTAACATCTCTAGGCCTCAGAGTGCTCCTATTTAAAAAGCGGAGATGATAAAACCTTTTTCACAAGATTGCCGTGAGGATTAAAAGAGGCAGAGTTTAAGGCACCTAACACAATAAAAGCTGTTTGCCTTCTTTCCTGAACCCCAGATGGCTTAAAAGCTTAACTGCCTCCTGTGATAACAATGGGCGGAGTTTAAGTTCGAGTTCAGAGGCCCCCATCCTTATGCACAAAGGTATTGTTCATTCTCTCTCACGCCTTCCCTGAGTGTGAATGTGCTGTGCCAGCAGGTGAAAGGGAAGGAGAAGCCTTACTGGGAGAATCTCACAGCTGGGGGGAGTGTTCTATTTTTTTTTTTTTAATCATCCTTGTGATGGCCTTTGTTCTTTGACTCTCTAAGCTAAGTCAGCATTTTCTAGATGAATCTGCAGTTTAGTAGCTGGTCAGGGAGGTTCACCCACTGACCTCCCTGTGAGCAGTGGTAGGGGCTCCCAGGCGCACATTCCTCACCCCTGAAGACACGGTTCAGAGGGCAAAACCGCCAAGTGGCTAGTCTGTGCAGGATGAGCCCCGGGGAGGGCGGCACAGTTAACACAGAAGGAAGTCTGTCCTAAGCCTCAGTCATCTGGCTGACCTCAAAGAGGCAAGTTGCACAATGAGGTACTGTGGCTAAATTGCTGAGTGTCACACAGCTCCCAGTTGGGGCGAGTTAACCGAGAGGGTTGGCAGACGTCAGGCCTCTGGGACTTAGAGTCTTTGCAATTACTATTAATTACTATTATTATTATTAATAACCAGGAAGACTGGTATTTCCAAAGTGCTGAAAATAATCAGACCGTTGAAACATTTCTCAAGTTCTTGTTTAATCTACTCATTTTGCTTAGGAATTTGTTTATTCACAGATAAGACAGGCAGCCTAGGTCTTGCTCAGTTTTCCTGTGCCACCTGGGGAGCTGGCTAAACATGCAGATTCCTGGGCCCCACCCCAGACTGGCTGAATGAGAACACCCTGGGGTGGGCCCAGGAACTTGTATTTTGGAACCGGAGGGCCCCCCCACACACACATCTGTTGGACAAATACCCAGTGGTAGAAATGATCAGACTTTATGATACAAAGAAAGGTGGAACATATCAGATATTCCCTCAAGTTCTACCTTTAGAAAAAATTTTCAAAAAATACTGGGAAACCTTTTCCAAACAATATCAAGAGAAAAGACTATATAAATCACTAAAAATGGTCCTTGGAAAGCAGGGGAATAGTGACTTATGACGAATCCAGAAGGATCTCTGATAAAGTGTCTCAGGAATACAGGACCCTTCTCGGAGCTTGAAGCAGTTTTGAATCAAGGCAGAAGTCAACCAGCCATCCCACTTTCACAGGGGAGGAGGGTGAGGTTCTGACAGCCTGAGTGACTGGTCCGGTCCACTGTCCCCTAGTCACCCTGAAGACTGCAGCTCCGGGTCACCCCTTCCCCCTAGAGCACCTTGCCAGCCCCTAGCCCTGCTGCACAAAGACAAACAGCTTCTCACCTTTCAAAACAAAATCCAGCTACAGGGCCAGGTGGACCATCAACTATGAATGCAATTTTGGATGCAGACGCCCGACTGTGACCAGCCTAGCATCTCATCCCGCCACCTTCCCAGGCCCCTGCGCCAGCTCACAGAAACTCCCGGGAGATGAGCTGTCCAAGAAAAAAAAGCCAAGAAAGATGCTTTTTCATTCTTTCTAAAGCCAGCAGCACAGACCAGAAACAATGCTAGCCCATACTGGATGTGATCATTACAACGTCTTACCTGATTTGATTCCTTTAATGGGGTAAGTGGCGTGGGCCAGGAAGTTGGGATCACTGAACATGTCTTCCTCGTAAACCACAAAGCGCAGAAATGCGAGGTTCGGGTCATAGATTTCAAACGTCACCTTCTCCTGGGTTGCAGCCCAAACAGGGCTTAGGCCGTTGTCATCTGGAAGGAGATCCAAGTTCATTTAGAGGCCCCACTTGTCCTGCCTGCACTTGGTTAAACCGTCTCTACTTCCGTCGGCTTTGAATCTCCTTAGCAACCGTGTAAATACACATCTATATCAAGATCTAAGAAATAATTTTTGTCCAGTCGTGTTACGGGCCTGGCTCTCAGGAAGCAGAGGGGAGGAGACCCCCTCCCCTTCATGGGTCTCCCATCTCTGCTGGCGAGGAGGTTGAAAGGAGGGGCGGTGGACTGCAGAGCAGGAACCGGTTGGTTTGAAAGAGAAGAGAGAAGTAATGGGAACCACACCCCTCCTCTGATGAGGGAGGAGGGCGAGGCTCTCCACAGAGGTAACAGATTCTGAAGCTGTTGGGGGAACCAGCCTCAGAGAGCAAGGTAAACTTTCTCCCTCCACCAAGGCCAGTTTCACTGGTCAGCAGGTGAGGTGTTCATTGGGCTGCCTTTTACCAGGGCCAGGGACCCCAGGCCTTAAAAGGCCCACAATTCATGGTTTCTTCCTGGCTTCAAGTGGCAGAACAAGCATTTCTCTGGGCCTCCCTGCCCATTGTGGGATAAGATCACCTGGGTTAGACTGCAGGCTTTCAGTCAGGTCAGCCATGTCCTCGCTGTGTCTCTACTGCATAGCCTTGGACTCACAGATAAGCAGGTGGGGGCAGCTGCACAGAGGGACCACTCCAGTGTCACGGTGCAGGGAGCGGGAGCCTTGCCCAGGCCTCCCAATGGGTTACAGGCAGAGAGACACAGTGGTGGGTCCCAGTGCAACTCTCTAATCACTTTGTTTCCCCTCCCTGACCTGCCGAGACACACAAGTGTGTGACAGAGTCCCCAACGACTAACGCCCCCAACACGTGATTCATCGCATCTGAAGTTTTAGTGAAACAAGGCAACTTACTCACAACCGTTGTTTTGAACTTGTTGTTGTCATATTCGGCTCCGCAGATTTCCACCTCCACAAAGGGACATGCAATACTTCGTCCAGGTTTGGGGAGATGGCGAGCCCCGAGAACCTAGGACACCAAAGACAAGTGTTGGAATCCTCCTGGCTCCATCCGGGGCAGAGCTAATGAGGTCGGCAGGGATGGTCCAGCACGGAGCTCCATTTGGGTTCTCATTTCTTCCTTGGAGAAGTGACACCTCCCCCACCACAGTGGACACCCCCACAGCTTCCCTTCCGTGGATGAGGAATTGGGGGCGGGTAGTCGGGGAGGTTTCCAACAGCTATTGAAGATAAGCCAGGGTCAGACCCCCCCAGGCCATCACACTCTACAGGAAGATCTCACCTGAGCACAGAAACGCATCCCCTCAGGCCTGGGTGGGCACTACAGAGACGGGTTTCATTCACTCAATTTCCCAGCTCCTCCCAGGAAGGAAGGGGGAAGAATGTGGAATTCTGTTGGTTGCTGGCCTTTTTTTTTTTTTTTTAAAGACATTTGGTTACATATGCTTCAGTTTTTCCTCCTTAATCTTAAGAGAAATGCAACTCATTTCTCCACCTTGCCTAGTTTCCAAAACAGGAAAAAACAAAATCAAAGGGACAACATTCTTTGAAAGTTGGATGGATTTTAAAAAGCTTTCACCACCTAAAACTGGCCATTGTAGGGATGAACGCTCTCCTCCATAGAGACCAAATGGCCATTTCCCATGGGGTTTATTTCCCTCTTTTTCTGGCCAGAGGCTGACCTCACAGAGACCCTGTTGAACCCAGCAAGAGATGGCTTCATTCCTCACCCCTGCGGACAAAAGGGGAGGTGACCAAGACAGAAATGGGAAGACGCCCCTCGCTTCCCTCTTCCCCTGAAATGGCCCTGCGATGCACTGTCCTTAAGATCCTGAACACTGTGTTGGTTCGAACAAGGGGACACGGATCCCTAGGCTGGGCTGTCCCACCAGTGAGGGAGGAAGGGGAGCTGGCCTCACCTTGACCGTCAGCGTCATCAGGATCTTCCTCTGGGACTCGGGTGGCATGGGGTCATACTTCTCTGTCCTCATGCTCTCGGGCTGCAGGACGTAGCCCGTCCGCCCATTGAGGGAAAACAGGGCATGATTCAACTGCATGTACTTATCTGGGAAGGAAAGGAAACTGCCGCTGGAAGTCAGGCATGAAACGGGACCGCATGGTGCTGGCTGGGGAGTGATTGATACCTTTTTCCAAAAATAATTTGTTAAAACAGGTATCTGACCTGAAAATACCACTTCAAAGAAATCCATTAAAAACCCATGTTACTGGAAGAAAAGGAAGAACTAAAAAAAAAAAAAAAAAAAAAGACTGGCAACACCTCTCCAGATATGACAAGAAACCCAGAACATACTCAAAGCTAATAATTTCCACATAGAACAAAATTTCCATAAAAGTTGATAGGCTGTAGAAAGAGAAATCATTTTAATTCAAATGAGAGGTAAATAGGGGCATAAATTTAACCTATTAAGAGATCTGATAAATGAGTGCCCATCTGATAAATGAGACCCCATTAGAAAAACTAGGTAATAAGAATGAACAATAAGAATGAAGGCAGGGATTCTCAGGCACAGGGAGGAACCTGGCTAAAGGCAGGGGTCCCTGAAGAGACCTGATGTATTCAGGGAAGGGTGAGGACTTCAGGAAGGAGTGGCTGGAGACAGGAAAACTCGAGTTGAGCCAGAGAAGGGTTTCCAGCAGTGGGGGTGGCACGTCACGTCTTTGCTTTGATTTGGTATCTCTGGTGGCGCCTGGAGAGCTGGTTTGACAGAAGGAAACTGCAGTATCCCCAGGGGGAGCAAGGTCAGGAAGGGGGCCCAAAATGTGACGGAGGCGGTCATATTTAAGGAGCAGGGAAGGCCTCCTTAAAATGACATAGAAGAGCACAAGGAGGCCACTGTAGTACAGGAAGAGTGCCTCGCCTGCCTCGCCTGCAACCTACCACTGAGCTGTTCCCTCTCTCTAGCTACCTTAGTTTCCCCACACTCACCTTTATCTCCCCAGCTCAGGGAGTCAGCTGGGTTCTTAGTTCCTCAACCTGTGTTGTAGCCTGGAAACTAGCTGTTCCAGCTGGGGAAGTTACATCTGATCTCTATCACTACATCTCAGCTGGAAGGAGAAATCAAATTCCTTCCTCCCTCCCTCCCTCCCTGTCAGAATGGCCATCTTTCAAAAGCCCACAAATAATAAATGCTGTGGAGAAAAGAGTGGGAATGTATTTTGGTGCATCCGTTATGGAAAACAGTATGGAGATTCCTCAAAAGACTAAAAATAGACTTACCATATGATCCAGCAATCCCATTCCTGGGCATATATCCAGAGGGAACCTTAATTCAGAAAGACACACGCACCCCAATGTTCATAGCAGCACTATTTACAGTAGCCAAGACATGGAAACAGCCTAAATGTCCATTGACAGATGACTGGATAAAGACGTTGTAGTGTATTTGTATAATGGACTATTACTCAGCCATAAAGAAAAAAATAAAATGATGCCATCTACAGCAACATGGATGGACCTGGAGAATGCCATTCTAAGTGAAGTAAGCCAGAAAGAAACAAAAATACCATATGATATCACACATATGTGGAACCAAAAAGAAAAAAGAAAATTATTTACAAAACAGAAACAGACTCACAGCCATAGAAAAAAACTTACGGTTACCAGAGGTGGGGAAGAGGGTGGGAAGGGATAAATTGGAAGCTTGAGATTTACACATACTAATATATATATAATAGATGGACAATAAGTTTATACTGTACAGCACAGGGAACTGTATTATATCTTGTAGTAACTTATGGTGAAAAAGAATATGAAAAGTATATGCATGTTCATGTATGGCTGAAGCATTGTGCTGAACACCAGAAACTGACACATTGTAAACTGTCTATACTTCAATAAGTATATATATACACAAAAAATACAATATATATATATATACAAAAAATATATTTACAAAAACATACCAAATGTTAACAGTGGTTGTCCCTAGGTTGTGATTTTCACTTCCATTTCTTTTATACTATGTATTATCCATGCATCATAATTTATAATTAAGAAACAGTAAGTGAATTTTATTTTTATTGAGTTTTTTTTTCCACCCAAGTAAAAGAATTTTTTTCTTCACCTTCCTTTCCTCTCCGGGATTGAACCCAGGGCCTCCTGAATGCTGGGCTGGCACTCTACCACTGAGCTATTCCCTCTCTCTAGCTACCTTGAGTTCCCCACACTCCCCTTTATCTCCCCAACTCAGTGAGTAGCTGGGTTCCTGGTTCCTCAGCCTGTGCTGTAGTCTGGAAACACTCTCAAAGCAGACAGGTGGGGTAATCCCAGAGCTTGCTTTGTTGTTTCTCATCTGTCCAGGATCACTGTCCCTCACTGTGTGGTGTCCCGTGTCTCAAGAACCATTCTTTCATACATTAGTCTACCAATGCTTATGAAATTTCCGTAAAGGTCTGAATGTACTTAGGAGGCTGATTTCCCCAACACTTCTCTGGACTTCTTGATAGGCTCTGATTCACTCTTAGGAAAAGGGTTGCAACTCATTCATCCGTTTTGCTTAATCACAATGATCAAAGGTGGAAGAAAGTTTGGTGAGTGCATAATTCAGGCCACATTTTGCCTTGCAGTAATGCCACATAGAGTGGAACAACCACACGTTCGGTTGTGAGGTTGTAAGTCAGCTCGTGGACGCTGAGGTATGACTGACTGTAAAGCACTACTTCACCTCTTCCCCCTTGACTATAAGGGTTATCACTAGTCATAAAGTTAATTCAGGTCTTTAGGAAAAAACGCGTCATTTCAATGATGTCCTTCACACAGATCACTTTCCAGTGTAACTAAGATGTGGCTCAAGGAAATCTATTCATTTGGAATTGTGGCTCCCACTCTGAGACTAATTCATTGCACTGAGTAATGTAGAGGAATGATAAACATCAGGCCCTGCAGACACTAGTCGTTCTTGCTAAAGTCAAATCATGTTTTTGTCTGCATGTTTACTACTTCGGCAGAACTCTGATCCTACTTAAATGGGGCATATAATAATAGTAATACATCCATGAGAAGTGAAACTGTTCCAGCATTAACTCATGACCTGCTTTTCAGAACGCTCCAGATTTGTTCCAGTGTACCTTCCTGCAATCTGCTCCACCAAAACCAGTCTACCTTGCAGACACACCCTGTACTTTCCCGTCTATATTTAAAGGCTCCCCAATGGCCTTTAATATTTTGTCTTTACATCTGGCAAAGATACAACATTTAGACTATAAGCAGATTTTTGATCAGCAAGAACAGACACAGGAGACAATAGAGTAAGAGCCACAAGGTACTGAGGAAAGAACTAACAATGCAGGTTTCTGTGACCTAAACTATCATTCAAGAGTGAGGAGAAAGAAATTCTGGGAAAATTGTAATGGAAGATAACTTCTAAAATCTCTTGTAATCACTCCATGAAAACAAAGTGACTAGAATAACAAAACCAAAATCCACAAATAAGATCTACCAAAAAAAAAAAAAAATATATATATATATATATATATACACACACACACACACACACATACACACATACCTACACACTAGGTGATATCTTGACAAATATGAGTGGGCCAAACCACCAAATCTACATGCCCTGCTCAACATCAACAAATATTTGAGGAGATGAGATATCAGATGAGCTTGAGAAAAGGGAAACCAAAAAGAGGCAACAGGCACTCAAGAGAACAGCTCAAACTAGGAAAGGTTTTGCATGTTCTAATTATGAGGTCAGGGAGCTGGGAAACAAGGCAAGGTAAGATCTGAAAGGGATGAAATTGAAGTTCCCTTTTAGGACAAAAATGCCACAATGAGAAGAAACTAGTCCAGAGAATCTGACTTGAGCAAGAGATGGGTAATAGGGAGCAGAAGGAGGAAGGGAGAAGAGGGGAGAGAAAGCCTGTGCAAGAGAGCTCACGTGAGAGCCAGCAAGACCATGCAGTGAAAACAGCACAGACCAGGAATTCTCAGACTAGGAGACCATATTTTGGAAGACTTCATGACAATAACCTAAGAGGGACTGCTAGAGGCAGGAAGCTAAAAAAAGTTATTTAAATTCAATGACCCCCTAAAAGTTCAGGAAAATTAATTTAGCTTAAGAATGATCAACAGAAAATGACTAGTTGAATCTCATAGAAAATTAAAGTAAGAAAAAACAGTAAGGCGCAGAATAACATTCCTCCAATGAAAGAAAAGACATGCCCATAAAATAGACGAACACCAGAAAGCCTAATTCTTCAAAGTGAGCCAAAAGAACAGGTTTGGAACTACAGAGCCCAGAGCAACATTAGGATTTAGAATAATCACGGTT
This sequence comes from Camelus dromedarius, assembly GCF_036321535.1. Taxonomy (NCBI): domain Eukaryota; kingdom Metazoa; phylum Chordata; class Mammalia; order Artiodactyla; family Camelidae; genus Camelus; species Camelus dromedarius. The sequence goes on from NC_087444.1 coordinate 26,128,612, forward strand.
GTGGTGATAACTTGGAACAAAATTAGAAACAAACAAAAGTTCATGTTAGAAATAAACAGAACAACAACAAAAAAATCCTTTAAGAAAGATGGAAACCGAAAAAGGAAATTTTAAGATTCAAAAAGAAATAAAGAGGTTTCTTTCTCTGCTTTCAGCTAGGATATAGAAAGCTGCAAAGAAAGTCTCACTCCACCTAAACAAACAAACAAAAAAACCAGTCTGGGATGTCTGGCCGCAGTGGGTCCTTCCTCCTTTCCTCCCTCCCTTCTCTCCCCACCCAATTTATTGGCCACAATCACCCCCCCCCCCTTTACCTGCGGTCTGGAAATTGAGTGCCACCATCTGGGCGCCGCACAGCCAGAGGCGGAAGGGGTCGTAATTGGAGGAGTCCACCCTCTGTCCCTTGGGGTAGACGCGGGTCAGGCCCTTTTGATTGTATTTCAAGAGATCATTAGGTTTCTGTCGGACAACACAGTCAGCCTTCGTCTCCACGAAAGAGCGGATTTCTCGGAAGTCGGGGTTTTCTGAACACACAGAAGGAATAGTCATTTATTTTGGGTCTCCCACATTTTCTTAATGCCTGGTGCATGGGCTGGATGCATGAGTCATAAAATGAAACCCACTCTTGGGCAAGACATAAGAGTGGTTATGATGGTATTGCCGTGATTGGGTCTGCTACGGGCTCTTGCCCTCCGGGGTCCCAGGTATTAAAAGGGAGCCCAGCGTTCCCACAGCCTTTTAGTCTCGGATTATCGTAATTATCTTCTTGATTAAAACCACCGACAGCCCTGTTCAAAAAAACCACATAAGTGGTACAGTTACAGAAGGGGTAGGGTGCAGGATGGCCTCAGGGGTCAGCAGGGAGGAGATCTGAGGAGTGGAAGATGCAGACAGGGGATGTGGCGTCCTCCCCAGAGGTGTTGTAGACACAAGATGGGGAAATCCAACATTCTGGTGGAGGGAGAAAGAAGCTTCACTCCTTCCCATCCAGCTGTGCTGAGACAGCCCTAAACACACCTGCCTCAACCCAATTCTGAGCTTTGACATCTTTCCCTGCACACTGAGGTACCCAGGGATCAGCTTCCCAGTGCCCACTAACTCTGGGGTTTAGTACTGTTTCTCTTGTCCTCGTCCCTGGACTTACAGATTCCTGGGGTCAGAGATAGGAGTTGCTCTAAAGTGGGAAGAAAATATGAACGGGACCATTATTAGATCAAAGAACGTGCTACTCTGGAGAATTTGGTAGAAGATCTGTTCTTGACTCCTTCTAGGGGAGGCTGTGTCGTGGCCCCCAAAGACACCCAGGTCCTGAGCTCTGGAACCTGTGACTACATTCTTTCCTTATACGGCAAAGGGATGTTGCAAGTGAGTCAATGGAAGGGCTTGAAATGGGGAGATGCTCTGGGCCCTAAATGAAACCAAAAAGTCCTTATACTGGGGAAGTAAGTGGGGGATGTGAGTACAATGTGACCACAAAGGCAGAGATCAGAGTGACGGGGCCACCAGCCAAGAAACGCCAGCAGCTTCAAGAGTCTTCTCCTCCTCTGGAGGGAGTAGGGCCCTGCTGACACCTAGATTTCAGCTCAGAGATACTGATTCTGAGCTTCTGGCCCCGGGACTGTGAGAGAACAAATACGTGTTGTTTCAGCCCCCACGTCTGTAGGGACCTGCTACAACAGCAGGAAAATGAATCCACCCTGTAAGAGGGTTTTCCTTCAGAAGAAACGAAAAGGGCCCGTTCCACCAGCATCCTCGCCGAGGACAGACTGACTCCAGGGACCACTCTCACTCTGCCCTCTGACACCACCACACTCAGACAGAACCAAGAGTCTTCCCTGAGGCTGGGAGGCAGAGGCCTGGGGGTGGGGGTGCGTACCCAGGTTGTCCTTGGTCTTGCTGGTGGGTTTGCAGTAGACGACCAGGTCCGAGAGCTCGATGGCGATGGACTGGTTCTTTTCCCAGTACTTCATGTTGTTCTCCTGGGGGGCCAGCCAGCTTCAGTCTCAGCCCTCAAGCCGCCACCAAAGAATCCCACCCTCCCAGCTCACCTGGTGGGCGATTCCTCCTCTGGGTCCCCTTTCTCCTCTTGGCACTCCTGCACACTTGGAGCTTCAACGCAGTGCCCCTCCACTCCCTTTCCTTCCTTTTACTGCCAAGATGCTCGGCTAAGCTCTCACCACCCAGGATTCTAGCTCAGCCTCTGGCCCCAGCGCTTGAGAATACGAGGGAACGAGGGCTCCTCTTTGTCACCGTCCCTCTCTCCTTCACCCTCTGCTCTCAGCCTCCTGCCCTGTCCCTGCCCCTAACACCACCACGCTGTGACAGTTCATCATATTCTAGTTCTCCAGGCCCACGACCTCTCTAGACCATCGCATCCTTGTCATCACTCGCTCTCCCCTTCAGTGTGCATAGTTCACTGCGAAGGGCTCTCCAAGGCCCAGGCCACACACCATGGACTTGGGAGCCATCCCCCCCTCGGAGGACCCACAGTCAAATCTACCTTCAAGTAAGGATGAGCTGCTCACTCCACTCCAAACCAGGCAACCCTTTCAAGCCAAATTCTGACGCATCCTCCCGTTGGCTGTTGGCCGAGAGGGGGGACCCATGAGAGAGTACCATACGTAGATGGTAACATCCACCACTTGGGGGCATCGCACGCTAAGTGCTTGATGGATATTGTCCAAGCCCACACATCCCTGTGAGGTAGAATCTACTGAAGTTACCTCCATTTTACAAAGAAATTGCAGCTCCACAGCAGGGCAGTGCCAAGACGAGATGCTTAACCAATCAGCATCCCCCATGTTACCACCTTGCTTTGTCCCTGGTCAGCCGCCAGGGACTGGGGAAGACTTCTCTGAAATGCCCAAGTTCACATCCCTGGGAGTTCACATCCCAGATCCCACTGAGCCACAACAACGACCTCCTGGCTCCTCCGCCTGCAGCCCGCACCCTCCCTCCTCTGTGGGTCCACCAGGTCCCCTTTCCTTCTGGCTCCACCCAACTCATTCCTTCTCCAGGGTGCCTTTCTGCGTAACTCCATCCAGGACTAGGAAAGAGATGCTGTTTTCCCCAAACCTTCCAGAGTGTTCGCTGCCTTATCCGGTCTCAGCTCTGCACCATCCCTTACCCGACCGCCCTGTCGGTGCTCCTCAGCACAAGTGCCAGGCCTGTGTCCCCACTGAGACACTATGGTCCCTTGGGAGCAGGACCCTGCAGGAAGCAAGTCCTCAGGTGACAAGTGCTGATGTGGTGACAGGGGCTCCACAGTGGTTACAACAGTGGGAACTGGACTCGGGTGCGGGTTTGAAAGCTGGTCCCACAGGGCAAGTCATCTAGGCTCTCTGAGCCTCAGTTTTCTCAACTGTACAATGAGGCCAATGTGAGTAATCACCTCCTAGAGCCATCATGAGAATTAAACAAGGAGCCCGGCCTGTGGCAAACAAGGAGTGGCTACAAGGATTGCCCCAGAAACACCTCCCCAGGCCAAGGACAAGAATGTCCACTCTTTAAACAAGCAAGTGAGGGCACCCGTTACCTCCTGTAAGAATGCGTTCACCCCTAAGCGCTGACAAAAACCCTGGGGCCCGAGTGCACCCTGGCAGTGACCGGCAAACAAGCGTTTTATGTGCATTCGGAGGCGAACACAGCACAAGGGCAGTTTTCAATGTGACTATAAGCCTCTGAAATCTGCCCTAGTTCATGTATGCGCACCAACTGTCACTAGCCCTTCTCACACTCCCTACATGTCCCTGGGTCCAAAGCAAGCCATAGCAGTAAGGCTCGAAGGGCTCGGGTGGGCAGGACGGGCACAGAGCAAGAGGCAGAGAAGATGTCAGCCGGACCGTCTACAGCCAGATGCTGTCAGGGAAACTGAAGCCTTGTCTGTGCTCCAACCTCAGCTGTTTGCTCCCAATCCTTATGTCAACTTGGCTTTGTCTCTTGGTGTACAGTTTTCACAATGGGCTTTTTGGGAAGAGGAAACCCTAGCAACAAGGCAGCTCACCTCTAATGACAACAGAGCTTCTTGAAATGACGGTGGGGTGGGACATGCCACCACCCCCGGGTCACAGTGTGGCCCTCTGGCCTCACAAAGCACAGGCTATGGGGCATTCATTTCTTTTCTTCAACCTCAGCAGAAAACGTCAGTTCAGGATGCAATACTAGCTGCTCCTTCAAAACTGTCTAACAGTTACTCCCCAGACCTGTAGACCTCGCCCACGAGGCCATCTCAGAATTTGACATCACAGCCAACATCCTTGGTCAGGCTTTGGAAACTCACTAACTAGGTGTTTCTTCACGACTGGCCTTTCAGCATCGACTGAAGGAAGCCGGAGGTAATGTAAAATTACGAGCCTGGAACAGGTTCTTAGAGCTTTGGTGAGGAGCTCCCGGTGGTGAGCGGAAAGCTTATCTCATGCTGGTTTCCCAGGGCAGGGTGAGTCCGCCTTCCTTGTTCCCACATGACAACCATGTGATGATTAAATACCATGGTGACCTGAGCCCTTGCCCTGAGTCTGGTACGTTCCACACATTGGCTCAGTTCATCTCACTTCATCTTGTGAGTTACATAGGCATTTGGTCCATTTGACTGACAAGAAAACTGAGGCCCAGAGAAAGGTGGTTACCTGCCCAGGGTCCAGCCCTGCCAGGATGCAAACGCCAACAGGCCTAATTCTAAACCTCCTATTCTTCCCTAGAAGTTTGCCCTTCTCAAAAGACCTTCAGCCAAACATTAATGCTCCATTTAGGACAAACCCTCAAAGCTCATTCCCATCGAGAGTGGAAGTTCCCCTACAAGAATACAGGAGCTGGTCCGGTCAGTTACAGTCTCCCCAGGGCCCTTCCCAGGCCATGGAGGTGAGCTCAGTGAATCCTGCCTGGAAGAATCCAGGCTACTTTGAACCATATTTAGAAACAAGAAAACATTCAAAGTGAGGAAGGCAACATTTTCCCATTAAGATACACGGAGCCAGACAGACCCCTACCACGAGTGTCACTGCCCACACACTGAGCCTTCCGAGGTTCAAACTAGACCCAGCTCCCCAGGCAGATCACTAATCTCTTCCTCTCCATGGTGCACCTGTTGTCCAAACCCACCTCATCTCCCCCCTGAACTCTATGTGGCCGCTGGGCCTGCTTCTCCTGCGGCCCAGACCCACCCCAGCCTCCTCAGAGCGCCAGAATGCTAAGAAGTCCAGGCCCACCTGAGCCCAGGTGAGCAAAAGGCTTACCTTGGTGTCTATCTTCCAGGTGATCTCCCGGATGCTCTGAAACCACTCAAACAGCTCCTCCACGCTGTCCGTGGCAAACTCCACTGGAGGATCACCCTGCTTCTTGGGGTCCAAGGTGAACACAAAAGACTTCTGGTTTCTCCCCTGTGAGGCTTTTACTTTGGGAAAGGATAACAAAAGTCCTGGTTAGCCTGTTAGAAGGCTGTGAAGACCAGACTTCCACTGCCCCAGGCCACTTCTCTTAATGAACCCAACCGCCACTGCTATAACCAAGGGCAGCGTGGTCTGGGACATTTACCTCTGATCAGGCAGTGGTCCACAGCTTAACCCCACTACCTGTGAGTGTGACCTTATTTGGAAGCCGGCTCTGGGCACATATACTTCAGGATTGCAGGATGAGATCATCTGTGCATTTAGAGTGGACCCTAAATCTAAGAACCAGTGTCCTTATCAGAGAGAGGAGAGGATAATCTGAGGCAGGAACACAGGCGAGTCAGCCAGTGAAGATGAGGCAGAGATTGGAGTGATCAGCCTAAGCCAAGGGTCAGCAGCAGCCCCGAGAAGCTAGGCCTGGAACAGATTCTCTGTGCAGAGAAAGTATTTTCTAGGTAAGAAAATAAAGGCTATGAGAGGAGAAATAATCTGGCAAATAATAGGGTTAGCTGAGCTCTCTGGGCTCTTATATGCCAGGCACCACTCTAAGCAGATTATACACATTGTATTTTAGTTAATCCTAATCACAGCTTTTAGGGGATGCAAGTCCTGTTATGCCCATTTTACAGGACAGGAAATGGAGACTTGTGGAAGCAGAAGAACCCACGGAAGGTCACAAAGGTAGCAGCGGCACAGCTGAGGCTCAAATCAGACCTGACACCAAGCTCCCTCTTCAGAACCCTGAGCCACGTGTGTGCTTTGCAGATTCGGTGCAGGATGATACCAAGAGCAACAGAAGTGAGGGCACTGGCCCCGAGTACACCAGACCCCGCCTGTTAACTCTCAGAGGGACCTCAGGCAGGTCACCATGGGGCTGGGTGTTCTCATCTGTTAACTGCAACCAAGGATCCCTCTCCCACCTGCCAAGGCAAACGGACTGATGGACTGCAGGGCGGGTGGAAACCTCCTTCGGACACGTGGGCTGCTCGTGTCTGACAAAAGCAGCTCAGGCTACTTGTCCAGAAAGTCTCCCTTCAATGCCTTTAAGCCTTTCATCTGGAAGCTTCTATACGCCCATTTAAAAGGCCCAAGAAGCCCCATGCAAATCAATACCCACCCCCGCCACCGCCACCGCCACTACTGTTGAGGCTGTGCATGCCCTCCTTTCCCCAGGTCCCGAGGGGAGGCCAGGTTTCCTGGCGCCCAGCTGAGCCACCAGGAAGCTGCAGCTCTGAGAGGGGAAATGACAGGGCCTATGGTCTGGCAGCAACTGAGAGGCAGAGCTGGGCTTAGAATTGGACACACCAAGTCTGCCCTCCATCACAGCCCGGCCAACAGCTCAGCACCTCCTAGAAAAGCAAGGGAAAACCCCAGCAGACCCCTGACATGGTTACTGTGTGTGCGCCAGACTCTGTGATAGCACCGCACACAAATCTATGGCAAAGCAATCAAGACATAAGATTGCATGCAGATCAGTGACCAGCCTGGCCCACACTCGGTTTTAGCATCTAAGTCAAGGCTAGAGGACCCAGGGACAGCTGCCTCCCTGCCTGGGGCCGTTCTGAGGCCATGCAGTCGGAGGTTCAGGTGGGAATCAGGGCTGAGACCACGTGTGTACATACCAACATTATAGGTGTTGAGATCCAGTATTCCTCTGCAAAGAGACCCTAAGGGATTGTCTTCAATAATCTGTGAAGAAACAAGACATAACTCACGTGAGTCTTACCGAGAATAATAAAAAGATAACCAATTTCCAAAGCACACCGTTTAGCAGAGACACTGCCTGTGGAACTGTTTAAAATGCATTTTTGTTACAGGCTACGTCCACGGGGAGAGAGCTAAATAATGAAGCATGTTGCTCGTGGGGACCCAGCAGCGAGCAGGTGCCGGCAGGTTCAGCATTTCATTTTCCAATCTGTAAAAATGTGCCTGTGAATTCTAGAACAGATTTTGAAGCGTTTCCACGGATCTGGTTTCAAAAAACATCCTAGACCCTTTCTTCTGGTCTTGTTATGAAATGAGACTGTCTGGCCTCCCTTTAAAGCCCAGCTGAAGAACCTTCTGTAGCTCCCTGTGTCCTACGGGAGCAAAACCATGTATGCTCTGAAATCTGGCCTTGAGGTTTCCTGGGCCCTGGTCAGCCTTCCAGCTCTTCCTCCCGCTGCACATTGGAACCATCCCAGGTCCAGGTAAAATGGGGATTATCTTGGTCTCAGGAAAGCGGCCAGAACTGTGCATCTGCCCACTGTTTGCACTGCCCCACTCCTTCACCGGGCTAACGCTAACTGTATGGGTGAGGGCAACGAGGGACAGACACAGCAAGAGGGGTCACGTCTCTGCCTCGGGTTGAGCACGATGAACAAAACCACGTTCCCACAACCACACCTTTGCTTAGGCTGGGCCTCCCTTCTGCTGATCTCTTGCTTGTTAGAATCTGACTTATTTAACACCCAAACGCCCCGTTCCTCCATGCAGCCCTCCCAGATTGCCCCAGCTCCCTAAGAAGAAGGTCTAGAATTGCAGCATTAGTGCACTGCTGTCATACTGAAAGTAGCTGCTCTTTGAGCCTTCACAGCAAGAGGCAGTGGGGGACAGAAACCAGGTTTGCAGTGTCACTGGGAGGGCCTCAAGTCACCTTCCACTTGGGCTGGCTTGCTGACTCACCCTAAGCACGTTCTGGATGTCTGGCTGGGTAAACTAAATGTGTTTCATTTGTAAGCCACTTTAAGCAAAGGACAAATTCCCCATTTGGCCATTTTCCCCCAGAGAGAATTCTCCTGCATATGCAAAGCCTTCCAGCCCAGCACAACCTGATTAAAACATGACTGGCCTGTCGCAGTGACTTTCACCCACAACAACTCAGGGGACAGTCCCAATTTCCCCGTCACTCTGTTGTCCCTGTTGTGGAGCTTGGTGGGGACCACACAGCACTGCGGGTAAGATTTGTCCACTAGGATGGCGCAGTGGACTCCGCAGAGTAGATCAGCAAGTCCCTCCCTGTGACAAATGATGGAGACTCACCTGCTTTTCCAGCTCCTCCACGTCAGCTGTCGAAATGTCCTCGACGTAATTGGACGGGAAGTACTGCTGGATTCTGGTTCCGTAGTCTCCTTTCCACCTATGTGGACATGGGGGCATCAGAGGGCCCCGGGAGAGCGGGGTGCATCATCATTACTGCTCATCAGCTCCCAGCTGCTGGGGTGGCGGAGGATGGCGAGTGGCCAAGTGGGAGGAGGTGGCCATTCATTAGCTATGACCAGAGCATAGCAAAAGGATCCCTGCTTTTTTTTAATCAGCTGTGACTGCTGGGGTCATGTCCTCCCCTTACCATGATCCTAGTGTTTGGTTGAAGCCACCAAGAGTCAAAAGTTTCCCTGCTTGGTTGGGAGGGTATAACTCAAATGGTAGAGTGCATGCTCAGGATGCACAAGGTCCTGGGTTCGATCCCCAGTACCTCCTCTAAAAATAAATAAATGTAATTACCTCCTCCCCTCAAATAAATAAAAATAAAAAGTTCCCCTGCTTTAAGTGAACATCAGAAGCCGTACAAGATGAAAGCTCTGCTCTAGAGCAGGCCCCACCCCCTTTTAAGGAGGGCTGTGAATTTAGAGACAAGGACTGGATATGGAAGGTTCTGGGGCAAGAGAGCCTGGATTCAAAGTCCAGCTCCACCACCACCTACGTTAAGTGCTCTGTGCCTCAGACACTCCATCCATAAGTGGGGACAGTCCCAGGCTCCTCTCAGAGGATTTCACGGGGACTGTATGAGCTAACACATGCTGCGAGCTCTGAGTAGTGCCTGGTACATACTAAGCGCTCAACAGTGGTAGTTCTTGTTCTTCAGCTGAAACAGTGCCCCCGGACATTCCTACTGGTAGCAGCGCTAGTAACACGAGTAATCAGTCTATGTCTGTGTCTTCACTCAGTCTAACTGGCGGCACCTGCAAGGTGCTCCCCCAAGTCCAGAGGCTGGACACGCGGGCTCCTCCTTCTAGCCCCTCTTCTGGGCCTCTTTCTGCAGCCGGGGGCTCTTTTCAGAATGCACCTCCGACCCCACCATACTGACCGCTCCCAAGGCCTTCAAAATCAAGCCTAGATTGTTTAGTCTGGCAGTCAGAGCCCGGCATGCGCTGACCCAGGGAGTCTTGGACCTCGACTCCTGCCTCTGTGACTGGAACGTGACTTTCATTCTAGACCACCTGCGGCACCCTCTCCCCATGCAGCTCTGCCATGCTGCCTGGCTTCTATGCCTTAGTCCAGGCCTTTCATAGCCAGCTTGCTCCTACTAACCATTTACGGCTCAGCTGGGGCCTTCCTCTTCCAGGGAGCCTTCCCTGACTGCCACCTAGGCTGAGTACTTTTCCTCTGTGCTCCTCAGCATCTGTTTCCACAGCTGTCAGAGCAGCCCGCATCTTATATTTAACTTACAGTCATACATCTGTCTTCCCCTCTATGTGAGACCCTCCTCAGTCTTAATCAAATCTGTACTCGGGGGCACTTAACTAATGTTTATGGACCTGAATAAGCAGAGTGAGGGCTGACTGTCCCACAGCCTGGTGGAAACACAGAACTACCAGTTGGGAGCCCATTTCACACTCTTTTCATCTTCATTTCTCCAGACCCATCTCCAGCAGAGTCTGGCTGTATTCAGAGTGACTGTATGGACCATTTGCCCAGAACTGAGTGGTTTATACCTATGGTCCAGGTGTAATAATTAACATTGCATCTCCTTCACTCTCAATGCATCTTAGTTTGAATCAAAATTATCCCCAGTCTGGAAGGATGCAAAAAAAAATGTGGTCCAAGGCAGGCAGTGGCACTACTGTCACCAGAGAGAGAATAAAAAAATGAGAGGACCTCAGCTGGGCATAAGGTTTACCCAGAGTGCCTCACTAAAGGCACTTATGCCAGTCTCTTAATTCATCTCGAGACAAGATCCTCTGGGGATCCAGGTAAGAATGGGGTTGGAAAGAGGGGGTTTTCCAAATTAAAAACACACACACATACACAAAACTTTGAAAACCTCTGGCTCTAACACATGAGTGAGGTAAAGTGTGAGCTCTTGAGTTTAGAAGACTCAAATCTCCAGCGTGCTGTGTGGCCCTTGACAAGTTACTGCACTTCTCTGTGTCTTGGTGTCCTCATCTGTAAAATGCAGGTATGAACAGAACCTACCTTATAGGGTCATTATGTGGGTTAAATGAATTATTTCAAATGAAGTGCTTAAATCAGTGCTTACATTGCTCCATGTGAGCTGCTATTCAGCTTTCTAAGTCAGGTCCAGCTATCTTGCGAGGGGAAGAAATGCCAGTTTTGTGAGGTGCTTGAGGCTCTGCCAGTGCTCATGGTTATGAACAAGTCCTTACTGCTCTAAGGTAGGAATCATGCCACGAAACCACCTGCTGAGGGACCTAAGGATGGGCAGACAATTTTTCCTCTCAGGTGAAAAAGGGGAAGAGGTACTCAACCCTCACACACCTAGGTGCCTTTAACCTAAAAATGTACCCTCTTCAATCCAAGATGGGGCCACTGCACATGACACAGGACTAAGCAATGGCATAGGAATTTGAATTTAAAATAATGCAAAGGCTGGCATAATGGGAAGAACCTGTGTCATGTAGAAGCCAGACCTTGGAAAGCCTCATTCACTGCATCTGTAGAGTGGGGATAATCACAGTCCAAACTCTGCAGGGTTGTAATAAGGATTTGATTAGATAATGTATGAAAGCAATGAGCATAGTGCTTGGCACACAGTAAGACCTCAAGAAATGGCAGCTGCTACTGTCATTAAAATGATACATAATATGATGTGATGGTATAATAAATGATATAATAACTATTATTGCTGTTTATCCACTTTTCCAAACAGAGCCTGCATGAAGTCACCTTCCCAGAGAAAGTTTGACAGGTCAGAGCCAGCCCAGAGCAGCAGATAAGAGGGTCAGAGCTCAACCAGCACTCGAGTCTCACCACCAAAAAGGGACAGGTCAAGTTCATCTACCCAGGGGCCCAGCCCGCCTCAGTCTTACCAGCCCCCGGGCTCCTTGGAGACGTTGTGAATGAGGGCGCCACGGCAGAAGCTCAGCTCATCGCTGCGTTTGGCTTTGTAGTCATACAGAGCTTTCACGGTTCTCTGAGGCTTTCAGGGAAAACAAGAAGGAAAAGGTCAGGCCAGGCAACACAAGCAGAGGGAGGCGGCTGCATTTTCTGGCACATTTTTGGTTCTTCTCAGTAGAGAGGGAGGCTCTAGCCTGAGGTTACAGTGCCATCTGCTGGTGAAGGGCTGGCATTGCGAGTGAGGGAGCCGGGGAGTGGGGATGGGGACTGGGCTCTGTCAGAGCCTAGGATTTTCTCAACAAATAAAGGATATTTCATACTAAGCCACGATCACCACCTCTGAAGTCCTCAGTGCCCACGTTCAATAGCCCTCCCAGAAGTTCAAGCTCATCACCGTCTCTGGCCATCCTCAAGCCTCACCAGTAACTTCCCCTAGGCCAGTGGTCCCCTAACTAGACTCCTGCAGGACACCGACACTGTGCAAGAGTAACTGAGGCACTCGTCCATGAAATTCATTAAAAGGTGGTCTCTGCACTGGCAGAAACAAGACAGAACTTTAGGACAAAGTTTCTCTTCAGTGAATCTGCTTTAATGCCGGCTATTTGCCAGGCATGAATGCATGGAAAAGTGAACAACCACACAGCAAGCAAATATGAATACGGAAACCTCTGAAACTGTCAACCTGTTTAGATCACCAGCTTCCCCTTCACCCCCGCCCACTCAAGGAAATGAGAAGAGGGGTTTTACAAGAAGTCCATTAAACTGCTCCTCAGAGCATGGGGCTGTGGAGTCAGACATGTGGGTTCAAATCCTCACTCTGCTCCTTACTAACTATATAATCTTGAGGCCCTCTCAGCCTCAGTTTCCCCATCTGTGAAATGGGAACTAAAACATTATATACTTTACAGGGCTGTTGAGTCTATTAAATGAAATAATGCATGTAACGATAAAAATTATGCACAGGCTGGCAAGCAGAAAAAATGAGGTCCAAGGCAGGTTTCCCACTAGCATTTCTTAAGTGCTTACTAGAGTCAAAACCCTGTTCTAGGCCTTTTGTCTATAATAGTATCTCCTTTAATCCTCACAACAACCCTAACAGGTAGTAGTAGTATGTCCATTTTACAAATGAGGACACTGAGGTACAGAGACATGAAGTACCTTTGCCCAAAGTCAACTAACTGGTAAGTGGCTGAGCGCAGAAAGAATCAATTAATGGGCGTTACTGCGATAGTTCGTAATGTTCCCTAAGAAGCAGTCTGGGTTCTACAAGCTTTGCCATGGGAACTTCCAACCAGAGGCTAATCAGAGCTTTTACCCTTGACCCCTCATCCCCACCTGCAAACAGAGCCAGTTCTACCTGTACATCCTGCTTCAAGAGTGGACACAAGGTCCAGAGCCACATCTTTCTCCATGAGACGCCACAGGTCACTACCAGACTTCACAGGCACGAGGAATGTACATCCAGGGCAGTGGGGATACCATAGAATGGCTTCCACACAGAGCCTGACAGATGGCAGGAGAGAGCCTCATGTCAGGTCCCTCAGGAACTAGAGAAATGAGCCACCCATGGGATGGCCACGTAGGCCTGCAGCACAGCAAAGTGGCTAAGAGCACATGCCTGGGAACATCCAAATCCCAGCTCCACACCTTCTTTAGCAATTATTCAACCTCTATGTACCTCAGTTTCCTCATCTGTACAATGGGCATAGAAATGGTACCTAACACATGGGGCTGTTATGAGGACAAACCAAGTGCTGAGAACCATGCTTGCTGTGCGGCTGTCACTATGTTAGCAATTATTACTGATCTAATCACTCCTGTTCTGAGAACTCATCCAAAGACATAAAGCGAAAGATACCAAGCCTCACACGTGAAGAAGCTCATTTTAGTGTTAACTTGAAGAGCAAACGCTAGAAACAACTAAATGGCCATTGCTGGGGACATAGCTAAATGGACACAGTCACCTAGAATATTCTACAGCATTAAAAACATTCTTTTTTTCACGTTACACTTCCAATCCATGTACTTCATGTAAATTACTTGGCCTACCAGTTTAACCAAAATGGTCATCAAGAAGTTCTGCAATGGAGAAACTCACCCACTCACCCACAGCCAAGCAGCAAGTGAACAAAGCAAAATAAAATTGCCAGGTGCTGGTGGTGACTATACAGTACATCTCCAGGTGGACAAAGCCCAGAAGGGACAGAACACCCCAAAATGCACAAAGCTATAGTGTTAAAACGGTGAGACCAGAGCTGATTATTTTTCTTATTTTCAAAGTGTTTTTCCTTTTTACTTTCTTACATCATTTTTTCAACCACAATAAAAGTAGTAATTTTATCCTGAGGCACCCACCACAGACTGGCAGTTTGAGATCTAATCCCGCATGCAGGCACGTTTTACTTGGCTTACTTAGTGTGAGAAGACGTTCTCTACAACTTGGTTTAGTTGCCAGGATTTAAAAATGGGGAGATTTCACATCAAACATCCAGATCACTGCCTTGTCTTGAGAAATCAAAAGACCTGACCTGCTCTCTGGAAAGGCAACCATCGACTGCTAATGAGGGGGCAGCTGCCCTTGAGATGGGCAGAGTCCTCAGTTTACCACGGCCTCCACCATCCCGACATCTAGCTGACACAAGGCCACGGTATTTTCATAACCAAAGCATCTCACTGCTAATAAAACTTTCTGCTATTCAGTTAAGTCCCGATGGATTTCGCACACGGTTCCCAAGTTTTCAAGACTTCATTTCTTGCTGAAAGGGACTTGCATTGGCCAAGGATTTTAAGTTAAAAAAATTCTCTCTGGACTTCCAGAAGCCCACCAGCAGGGCCCCTTCCTAAGTGAGAACAGTACCTGAATCGTGTAGCAGACGGCCCCCCCAAACAGAAAATTCGCCACCGTTCTTCCTCGGCAGGCTCCGACTAAATTTGAGATGAAACCAGGAGCTGCAGGCTAAGAGTAAAATCCAGCCCTACCTGCATGAAATTGCAGGAGAGCCAGGGTGGGAATGTGAGATAGCGTTCGCACTGCGAATAGGTCACTGAACCAAACGGAATTTATAAACACCACCGGCTCAGTCAGAGAGCAAGAAACATCTGAAAGACTTTTAATTAGAAGCTGTTTGGCCCAAAGGTGGTTCATCAAACCTCAAAATTTTAGCAAGGCACCATCACATTTGGATGGATTTCTATTAACCTCTCCCCTGAAACCAGATGTCATGCTGTCAATCATCATTTCTTCACAAAAAAGTAATAATAATTAATTTTAAAAAACTTTTTGGCCAAGTTTTCCAGAATGTTCCTTCGCCCAGTGATGACTGGGGGGTAGACTCCACGTCAATCTAGTGGACTAGGTAACAGTAGGAATTGGGGTTGGCACTGTACCATGGAAGGATTGATTTCACTGGGGTCCACATACATTCTGCTGACGTCATAGAGGGAGTTGACATCTCTTTCCTGGAAAAGAATGAAGAAAAGTAAGTGGAGCTGTCCTTACTTAAAACACGAATTCTAGGCATCCTCGTGGTTTCCTGCCCTCCAGTAGAGGAGCTGAAACCTCACAGTTTATTCACCTCACGGTAGAGACAGGAAGAAGCTGTTAAGAAATTCCCCAAAATGACAGAGGCCCCCAGTGCTGCTCCACCATGTGCCAGGCGCTGTGCTCCTCTGTAAAATCACAAGCCCACATTCAATGTCGGCAGCTTGAAACGCTACCGTAGAAGTACGTGCACCACAGAAATTGGCAAATGCCACAAACCAGGGCTTCTTTCCGCAGAGCAGTGGGTAAACGTTCTCCAGCACACACAGATCTGCCCTACCTCTGCCTTTCTCGTTGGGCTTCAGCCCCACCGGCCACATTTCTGTCCTCAGAGTTACACCAGGGCTGGTGCCACGCCTGCTCCCCCACCTACAACTGGCTTCCTTCACAGCTTCCCTGGGTTCCCTGTTCTCACCCTCTGCCAGAGACCTTCCTCAGCCTCTCTAACCTCTTCTAACGTAGGGCCCGCCCCCTAGCACACCATCCTCTTTTATTTTCTTCATTGTAACTCACCCTGTCTGAAGGCATCTTATTTATGTGACTGTGTGTCACCCAGCTCCCCTTTCTAGAACCTAAATTTCCCAAGGACAGATGTTCCACTGCACTCCCAGTATCTCCAACAGTTCCCAGCACATGGCTGGTGCACAATAAATCTCTTCAGTAAGTTAATGAATCCATCTGATAGGAACTGAGATGTCGTAACTAGATCAGCTCTCTTCCCTGCTCAGAACCCTCTGATGGCTCAGAACCCAAGCCCATGTCTGACAGTGGCCCTCCACCATGCAGTTCCAGCCTCATTTAGTCCTAGTCACACCCTAGCTCATGCAGTTCCAGCCACACCGGCTTCCTCTCTGTGTCTCCAGGCACGCTTGCACCTCAGGACCTTTGCACTTGCTGTTCTTTCTTCCTCCTCAGAGCTGCAGGCTCTCTCCTTCCCCGCTTCTGGTGTCTGCCCACATGTTTCCTTTTCACCAAAATCTTCCAGAACACCTGAGAGAACTGCAGCCCCCTCCCCATCATCCTGCACCCACCTGTCCACCTGCTCAGTGTGTTTTTCTCGGTAGCACATATCACCCACCATCAGACACGTGCTCTGCATATTTTTAATTTATCTCATTTATTACCTGTCTCCCCTATACTAGACTTTAAGAGCATGAGGGGAGGGTCTTAGTCCACTATGTGCAATTTTGAGCCATGCGGGACACATATATGTGCTCAATAAAGGTTTGCTGAATGAACCAACAGATGAATGGTAACCTTGGACAAGATATCCCACCAGATCACGAGTGAGTGGCCACCTACCATGTTATACCGCTCCAGGAGCTCGGGGGTCACGGGGTAGCGCAGCCTCATCTTCCGGTACAGCGCATGCTTCTCGTAGTAGCTGACCAGCTCCACGAGGCTCTCGAAGTAGGCGGAGGTGCCCAGCACGAAGTGCCGGCCGTCCCGGTTGATGCGGCAGTGCTTCACCTTGCCCCTGGCCCTGCGGGGGACACACGGGGCTGACACGCGAGATCCAGGCGGCCAGCGGACAGCCTTATAAGCCCCGCCAAGTAGGAACAACCCAGTCATCCATCCCAGGGACCAGATAAATAAACTGAGTCCAGCCCGCCCATGGAATACAGTGCTGTGTGTCTTTGCAAAACAGATACGGAAAACCCTGCGCCTCAGAAGAGGCACTGCGGAGTGACTCCCCAGCCAGCTCCTCTGGCCCTTCCCCTCCTCCCCAACTACAGGACTTGACTTGGGGAACATCCTAGTGTCCAGGTCAGGGTCAGCAAACTATGGCCCACAGACGATGTCCAGCCCCCCTCCTGCTTTTATAAATAAAGTTTTATTGAAACACAGCAATGTTCATCCGTTTCTGTACTGCCTGTGGCCGTGTGCTTCACTCTCCAACGGCAGAGCTGAGCAGCTGCAACACAGACCATTGGACCTGCAAGGCCTAAAATACTTATTTATCCTCTGATCCTTTATCGAAAACGTTTACCCATCTCTACTCTAGAACTCTGGGACTTGATGCTCAAAATCCTTAAATTTTATCTTTAATGGTCCAGCGAGTGCAACAATGGAATTTTTTCCAAATGGGAAAACAAATCTTTTATTTCCTCTCCTGTTTGAAACAGGAGGCAGAAAAAAATCCAAAACGGAATAGAATCCTGTCTTATTAGCTTTCATCAGTAAGAATAGAAATATGTGGGAAAACAAGTTTTGACCCTAACTTTACAGCCAAGGGCATCTTTAAAACCGTAACAGCATAGTTACTACGGGGAACCTACTTCTCTTTTAAAAATGTTACACCTTGCAGATATTTTTTATTGTTTTAAAAAATACATCCTGTTAAGCTATTTCTTCAAAAAGTCCTGTAAAAAAAAATGCTAGAAGACTTCTGCTTCAGTAGTTTATGTACACTGATATGTTATTAAATATTTATTTTAGAAAAAGAAAAATACTGCTGAGTAGAAAAATAAGTTTCAAAGTAGAACTACAATATGATCTCATTTGTATTTTTCAAAAATGGAACAGAATACCACTAGCAAAACAGAACTACGGGTTTTCTACAGGTACATACATACGTTTGTAAAAAATTTAAAGTCTTGAGGGAGACACCAGTTGGAAAACTGTGCACTTTCTACCAAAACAAGGACTGAGCTGGGAAGGACTATAGGAAGCTTTAGCCTTCACTGCAATGTCTCAATTTTTTTATAAGGAGAATATATATTTGAATTAAAAATTAATCATCAAACTATATAAAAAAGCTCCCAAGGACAGGGAGGCTCTGGGGTGTTGAGGTTAAGGGAGTGGGTCAGGTTCTGGCTCCTTCCCCAGTAACCTCACAGAGCCTCGGTCTCCTCATCCACAGAGCAGGAGACTCACAGTTCCTGTCCGTGGGTGTCAGGACTGCTATCCACTAGGTAACCCAGGGTGAGCCATTTGCAATGTGTCCAGCACCCAGAAGGTCCTTGATAAGTGGATGGTTGGGAAGATATAACCAACCAAGCCAAAATGGGCTTCCCTGAGAGACAGAAGAATCAAAAGGGGAGGCAGGAACAGTATGAGTTGAGCTTTCCAGCCTCCTGGAGTTATGTTGCTACAAGACACTGGGTGGTAACGCCTGAGGTCGCAGCTTTGCTAAGAAGCCCCGTGTCCCATCGAAGGACACCTCCTACCAATCACACCCAGACAACAACATCATCTCTTTGAATGGATCTGAAAGCAATGCTTCCCTCCTGTGGAAATCTATCCAGAAGTTCAGTATACATTCCCTGAGCCTAGAATGGCACTTGGTACCCCACAAATATATGTGGGGGGAAGGAGGAAGGAGGGACGGGAGTCACTTGTGAGTCATTTGATGACATAGCTCATCCCCATCAGACCGCTGGCCTCATGAGAGCAGGGCTGGGCTGTTTTTAATCACACCTGTATTTCTAGGCCTGACACATAGTAGGTGCTTATCAAACATTTACTGATTCCTAAAACTTAAAACCTCTAGCTCTCAGGGTGCCTCCAGTCTCATGGGGAGGACAGATTTACAAACAGAACATGGTGAACGTATGTAAGTTGAGCATCAATCTGGGAGCCCCTCTATCCTTCATCCATATGCTTCCAGTGAAGGGAGCCCAATCAGAATCAAGCGACCTGGCTCAAGCAGGGGCCAGTGGGAGGACCTACAGGACTCAACCTCTCTGCTGGACACTGTCCTGGCACCCGAAGGAAAAGCCAGCCAAGACCAAAGCCAAAGGAGCATCACACCAACATGCTCAGAGTTAGTCTCCTGAGGGTCGCAGATGAGGCTTGCATCCAAGCGTGTGGGAGACCAGCTTCACCTCTTGAGCACCTCAGCCTGTAGCCAGTAAATCCTCACCTTTTATTTCGGCTGTTGAGTTTGGCTTCTGTCACTTGCACCAAAAAGCAACCTGACTGATGACACACTATAGCACAACGTGACCCCCAGCATCCAGCCCAGTTCCTGGAACAGCAGAGGCTCACTTAAACACGCCTAACTCCTATCCAGGGGGAAGAGGCACCACTAAGAGCTTTGGGGAAAAAGAGCAAAGACATCAATGCCAAGAACCCTGTTGGCAGTACAAAAGAGCCATGCTGGGAGGAGCTGGCACACAGTAGGTCCTCAGTACGTAGCAGTGGTAATGACCATCACCACCACCACCCCTAAGAAAGTACCTCAGGGCTAAGGAGAGAGAAGGGGGCAAACCCAATTGCCCAGAGGGGCAGCCTGGCATGGTAGCCAAGGGGAGTGGGCCAGGGCAAAAGGGCAGGAGCATATGAGGACCCCTACTGTGCAGTAGGTAACCACCGCCACCACACGGAACCATGGGCCCAGAGCTTCCATCACCTCCCATTTTTCATAAGAAGCAATCTGAACTTCCCAGTAGAACTTTTCAGATTTTATTTATTTTTAAAATTTTTTTGCTTTTGGGGGGGGGCAGCATGTAATTAGGTTTAGTTATTTATGTATTTAATGGACATGCTGGGGATTGAACCCAGGACCCTGTGCATGCTAAGCAGACACTCCACCACTGGGCTATAACCTCCTGCCAAAAACATCTCGGGTTTTAACATCACCATACAGACTGAGCAAAACACCCACAGGCCCGATTTGGCCCATGAGCCTCTGGCTTAGACCTCACAGTGAAGAGGACAGGCGTTGGACATGGACAGGACTGAGCTTGAGATTCTGACTCAGGGCTGAATGGGGCTCTGTGGCCCCAGAGAGGTCACTGAACCTCTCTGGGCCTCCATTTCCTTGCTGGCAATAGCTGGATCTGCCCGTCTTGGGCGACAGTGAAGGACGTGATCAGGAGAGGCCCTGAAAGCAGCCCAGCACCTGGAACATTAGTTAAGACCTGAATACATGGTAGTCAGCATTCTATAACCACCATCAAGAATATGCAGGAACACTGTAAATCAACTATATTTCAATTATTTTTAAACGGGGGGAGAAAAAAGAATATGCAGGGAAACCCTGGGAATGGGGAGATGGAGGGTCAGTATGATGAACTGGGTCTGAACCCCTTTCCACATTGTTGCAGGTGAAAATTGGAGGGATCAGGTGTCTTGGGGTAAAATTTAAGAACCACAGTCCTGGAGGTGGTTGGTCCACATGGCCTTCCACTGGCAGTGGGGTATGAGCTGTCAAAGGGAGGACACAAGATCTCGAACATCACCCATCTGAGTTGCCAGGGCTGCCTAGGACAGAATTCCAGCTCCACCACTTACTGGCTGCGTGTTTCAGCAAGTCATTTAATCTCTCTGGGCCTCAGTTTCCTCCTTTGAAAAATAGGGGTCATGGTCATGCTGACCCCCAGAGAGTTGATGGAAGGTGAAATGAGTAGATACAGAACACTTTACTCTCGAGAACACAGACCAGTGCCTGGCACGCTGAAGCGCACATTAGGGAGCACTACTTTTGCTATTACTATTATTGTCGTCATCGTGGTTGACACCCTGGGGAGAGGACACTGAGCTCAGCCTCCACCAGCAGGTCCCCCTTCGTTCTTCACACCTGCCCTTCCCAAGCAGTCTCTGGAGAACAGGTGATGGGCTCCAGCCCACGCGCTTACCTGAAGGTGATGGCATAGGAGTCAGTACCTTCCCGCTTCCGGATCAGGAAGGCCCCGTCCCGGGGAACCCTCATCAGCATGTCCTCTGCTTCTCCACGACTCAGTCCATCGTAGTACCACCTGCAGCACAAGGCCGGGAAACAGCCAAGGGAGAGACCGCTGAGACTGGCAGTGAAGGGGGAAACAGTGGGTTCCCAGGATGCCTGAAATAGGCCCCAGAAACCACCACGGAAATTACAGGGGGCCTCCCCCTCCAAAAACACCTCTGAAGACAGCAATTTTTTAATAGACCACCCAGACACAGCTTGAGTCAAGCGCTCTTGTAGAGGGTCTGCCTGGAGCACAAGAGAATAAGTCAACTTTTATCTTTACTCCCACTCCTGCCAATGACCCAAGCATCAGAGGGTGGCCCAGTCACTGCTCTGTCTCAGAAAACTGGAGGCAGAGAACTCAGGGAAGAGGGTTGAAAGGGATTCTGGTTGTTTCTAAAGATGTGAAATAGCAGTTTCTAAGGCAGTCCATTTGAATACAGACAAGGAAAGTGAAAACTACAATCGTCATAGCTGCACAGATTCCTCAGAAATGTGCATTTCAGCAGCCTCTACTTAAAAGTTATTTTCTTTTCAGAACTACTTAACCCTTGGCAAGGCATAACTAACATTCACTTTACAACTATCTTTTGGTTTCAGACCAACAGAAATGAGCTCCGACAAGCAGCAAGGTAACACCGGGCGAAATTAGCCCTCTGAAAAATCAAAATCCAAGACCTTAGGGCTACGAAGGTAAAGTAGAAGAAAGGGAGGGAGAGGAAAGGGAAGATAGGGCATAAGAAACAGGCAGGAGGTACTCGGACACTGGCCACCCCGGGGAACTTTGAGAGACCCCAGTGCGCCGGGGTGAGGAGCATCCTGGACATCTGCGCCCCAGCACACTCTCAAGGCTGGCATTTCCAGTGCTGAACCCCATCCGCGTGGGCGTCTGCCCCCCACCACGCCCCTGGGGTGGCGCCCCCAGCTCCCAGGCACACGTACGGCTTAGACTCGTGGGGGTTGGGGTTGGGCACGGGGTCAGTCAGCCGGAGCTCGAACTCGGCACAGCGCAGGTGTGTTTCCCGGTAGTGCTGGATGAGGGCGTAGATGCTGGTGAACATGAGGTTGTCAGTCAGGTAGTACTTCATGGTCCCGCCCTCCATAGTGGAGCGGATCCGGCAATGCTGGACGCGGCCCGACCGCCTGTGCGGAGAGGGATCACATCAGTGGCCAGGCCAGGCAGGCTGGCCTTCCCATGCCCAGGGTGACAGAGAACACAGGCGGGTTCATACAGGACACACAGAACATGCCTGGAATGCTGCCTGGTACATAGTACACATTGTACAGGTGTCTGCGATCACTATTATTTGTATGTTGTTAATACTGTAATTTTTATCCTTCGGGCTTCAACTTAAACACCACTTCTTTCAGGAAGTCTTCCCTGACCACCCCCAATGTTAGACTAGATCCCTCTCTTCCAGGCTTTCATAACATTCTGCATGTTTCTCATTGCACTTGTCACAACTAGAATTATGTATCGTTTGCATTCTTCCTTTTTCATCTCTCTCACTAGACTCTAATCTCCATCAGGACAGGGTCCCTGTCTGTCTGGTCCCTGCTAGATCACTGTGCCGAGCACAGAGCAAGCACCCAATCAATATCTTTTAATGAATGAATGCATATATGAGTGAGTGAATGAGTGAATGAATGAGCAAGCTCACTGTCTCCTCACCACAGCTCTGTCAGGCTGCTTTACAATTTTAAATATTGCACTAAAGTATCATTAATCTTGATTACTAAGGTTTTGGGGCCTCACCTGAGTCCTCACCTGAGTCCCACCCCACACAGCTCACTCAGTGAAGTCTGAGCTCTGGTTCAGCCCCACCCCAGTCTGGCCTGAGCTGACACTGCTTGCCACACAGCCCCTCATTGAGTCAGCTGCGAGGGGAAGGCAGGCGTGCCCTGGGCAAGGGGCATTACCAGAAGGACAGGGTGTAGTCATTGGGGTAGGTCTCGCTCTCCCGCACCAAGAAGGTCCCATCCTTGCCCCCCATCTCGGCGCAATATTCCTGCAGCAGCTTCTCCGCACTCGTCCTCTTCTCCACCTTCTTGTGGAACCACTTCTCCCCAAAATGCAGCTCTGTGGGGGGTATGTCCTGGGCCACAAAGAGAGGAGGGGTTTCTGAACAACTGGACCAGAACCCCAGTATCACCATACTGGTCCCACTGTGTAGGCTGATTCGGGGACTGGACAACAGTCTGAGGCTGGCCTTAGCCTGTCCTCACCTCTCGAGGTCTGTGAAGCCAGCCTCCCTGCCTGCCACCCACCCTTGACAGCCCCCGTTGGTGGTGAGCTGCTGGAGTCCTGGGACTAGGATTAGGGATCCTCAGTATAGCCTTCAACTCTACTGCGCGGTAAGTCTGAGAGCCATACGCCCTGGGGGCTATACTCAAGAAACAGTGCCAACCATGGCCAGCAGCCTGTGGGGAGAGGGCAGCAAAGCCAGGAACCAGACCAGTGGGTGGGGCTGCACAGAGCATCCAAATGTCTGCATCTTCCCCAGGGAGCACAGGCCAATCAAGCCATTCAGAGTGCAGGGAAGACCCTTGAACCTCATTGGTTAAGTGCCTGAGCCAGCGAGCCAATCAGAGAAGAGCCAGGCAGGCCTTGGTACCCAAAGAGGCAGCTCCTGGGGCTAAGCATGTCCAGGCCTGCCAGCCACAGGATGAGAGGAGGTAGCATAAGGGGTCTCCACCTACCGGGGGCAGTTCGTCCTCCACATTCTGTTCAATGTCATCGCTGAAGGACAGCTTGGCATCAGCAATGGCACAGTAGTGCCGAGTCCATTTCTAGAAAACGAAACCAGCATTAGCTCAACCCCAAAGGACCTTCCCCATCAACTCTGGGCCTCAGGGCCCCCACCTGGCATTCACTGGGGACTCACCTTTCCCACTGTTGTATCCACTTAGTGGTTTCATGGAATCCAATCCCCTTTGAAACTTTTCTTTTAAAATGTCTATTTATTTGGGGGTTCTTTTGACATTTTCAGGGCCTTTTTATTCACTGTGTCTAAGGGTAGGTACAACATAATATCAAATTTGTATTTCATATTTACTTAATTTGAAGCCTGTTTCGAATGATGGGATTATCTTGTGTCCTCATGACTGTCCTTTACTATTTCATTTATTTTTGAAGACTTTCAGGATTTCTCAGCCAGTGTGTCTAGAGACCCTTTCTTCAACATTTAATTATGGTTTCATTCTTTATTTGAACTTTAACCATTTTTAATGTTTATTTCTAGGCTATAAAAATAGACACATAAAAATATATTCAAATGGATTTCCATGTTAAGGTAAGGAATAGGAGAAGTGCCAAATTGCCACACTCTCATCAAAAAGTAATGTTTCTGATGGAACTGTCCCAGATCAGAGGACACTAAGGATTTAGCACAAATAATTGTATTGTTGTATCCTGGATCAGATCCTGGATCAGAAAAAGGGCATTAGTGGACGAACCTGTGAAAGTGGAATAAGGTCCCATTAACTAGTCGGTAGTATTGCACCCAAAGTTAATTTCCTGGTTATGATCATTACACTCTGGGTACAGAGGATGTTACTATCTGGGGAAGGTGGATGAAGAGTGTGTGAGAATTCTCTGTACTTGTGTGTGTGTGAATATATAAGTATGCTGCATTGACTATAAAGTTATTTGAGAATAAAACATTAATAATACAAAAGAAAAGCTTTATTAAAATGACAAATTCGCTTGGCACCAAATGGGAGTAAGACAGGAATGCTCTCGGAGCTCTTCCAGCAGGCCCCAGGGCATTCAAGGCTCTGAGAAGAGGGGGAAGACCCACCTGGTCGATGGAATCCCACATGTACAGTTCACCCTGCTGCTTGTGCTCATCCTTCTTGTCCTCCATGTTGACATCCACGTCGCCACGGGGACCCAGCTTCTTATGCTGAGGGAAAAACACACAGCCAGTCTCCCTGAGACCCAAGGGTCTTTGAGCCAGAAAACATTCATCCATATCAGCCAAGCATCTACTTGCATCATCCTACCTCAGGGCCTTTGCACTGTCTGTTCTCTCTGCCTGGCTTCTCTCACTACATTCAGCTCTGCACACAGGGTCACCTCCTCAGAGGAGCTTCTCTTAACGACTAGATCTAAAAATAGCCCACGTTACCCCTTCCCAATCCTGTCAGTCGTTAGCTGCTTGAGTTAATTTTCATATCCTTAGCTCTATGTGTATCTATGTATCTGTCTTCTGTCCGTCTTCCCTGCTAGAACAGAAGCCCCACGAGGGCAGGGACTTTGTTCTGTTTCCCATTGAATCTCCTATGCTAGCTCAGCAGATAGTAAGTGCCCAATAAATATTCGGTGAATCAATGATGCCTCCGCCTGCTCTGGCACCCAGAGGGAAAGGCAAGATCACAGGCGGCCCAGGGGGCTAAGGCTGTGAAGGGCAGTGGGAGGCACAGAGGGATGCAGATGTAGAAGACCTGGGTGCAAACAGCACTGCGACTACTTTACCAGCTGTGCAACCCTGGGCAGGTGGCCACACGTCTCTGAACCTCACATGTCTCATCTGCAAGACTAAGAAGATCATGACAACAATGTTGTCCACCCGAGTTGAGTCATAACCACGCACTTAGGCCCACATTTATAAGTCCCAGCTGTGGCGACCTGCTGGGAGGAACTCAGGATCAGGAGTCAGACCTGGGCTTGAATTCAGGGCCCATCACCACCCTACTAGTTGTGTGGCCTTGAGCTCATGACAATCAGTCTCAGTAACTTCCCCTGTAAAAATGGGAGTAATGACAGCCCCTCCTGGGCCCCGTATGCCAACAGGCATGCAAAATACCTGTAAACAGTGAAGCATGACATAAACGTTCCATTTTGAACAGCCCTGAATTATACCTTTGGCAGGAACTAATTGTGTAACCTCAGCTGAATCAACCTCTAGACCTCAGTGTCCACATCTGTCAAGTGGGCTCCCTAGCCTGAGATGATCCATCCTGCAAGGCTGTGATGAGACTGAAAACCATTCATGCCCCTGCCTAGCCCAGTGGGCAGCACACAATGACTGTGTCACAAATGTATTTCCACCCCCTGTGCCTGAAATTGAAAGGGGTGAGCCACGAAGTACCACAGGTGGGGCAATGGATGCTCGAAAATGAGCCTTCACACCTTAAAACAAGAGCTGGGAAATCCCTGGGAACACGCAGAGAGCAGTCCTAACGGAAACAGAGGGACACCACAGGTGAACTGGGAACAGACAGATGCAGTGAGGTCCCCTGAAGAATCAGTGACCAAACCTGAGAAGCCATGGACCCTCCCCTGCCAGGCACCCTTCGCTTTCCTGGGCATCTCAGTGAAAAGTGCCCTAGAATCTTAGCCAGATCCTCCAATTATGCTGGCACTTTGGTCCCCGAAGGCACCAGCATCCTCCCCTCTGGATGGGCCTCGGCCAAAGCCTCTTCACCATTTGGTGCTTCTCTCTTGAGGGGTCTATCTCCCCACCTGACGGTGACTTCCTGGCATGTAGGGAATGTCCCCAACGCATCCTGGTGGCCCAGTGACAATGTAGGGGATCTATCACATGTTCACACCACCCTACCCTTATGGAGGTGACTCCCCCAACCCGAAGGGCATTCCCCCTTCTCTGCCTAGTAAACCCCTGTCCGTCCTTCTTCCTGAGAACCTGCTAGTTGTCACTGAAATCCATGTGGCTCCTTCTGCCAATAACTGCCCAGCTGGAGAATTCACAGTCAGCCCCCCTGCAGGTGTTGTGGTCATGTGACTAAGTTCTCATGCACGGAACAGGACAGACCAGGACCATCCAACTGATGTCCCACTTGCCAGCCAGGAATCGCTCGCCCTGGACACCCTCACATCCCCCTTCTGCAGGCTGGAGCTCAGCATGCCTGCGGCCCAGCATCAACCACACACAAGGATGCAGCCCCAGGGAAGAGCCTTCACCAGTTTGGGGCCATGGACCCCCTTTGAAGTCTGCAGAAGACTGTGGACCCCTTTTGCAGAAAAATGTTTATAATGCACAAAATTATCAGAGAAACCAATTATACTGAAATACAATTACTAAGATAGTAAAAAAAGAAATACTTGCAACATACTAATAGATGTGCTGCTTTGTTAACACCTTACATACGATCTAGAGGCAAATCTAAGAATCACCACAATTGCAAAGGAGTGACAAGCACTCGTTATTTTGAGATATCTGCAACAACCATAAACATGACATGAAAATATTCACGATTCCTGCTGGTGACAGAGCCTCAAGTGGCTTACTGCCAATACTCACAATGAAAGGAAATGTTAAGTTTTATTTACATGCTAATAAAAATAAAGAGGCAGCATTTTTGTCCAAAGTTCACATGCCACTATGCCCTGAATTCTATCTGTGGATTTTTGGGGGGTCTGCAGAACCCCATCTGAAAACCCTTTCCCTAGGAAACTGCAGAACAATTGGAGAGGATCCCAGGTCCCTGGACAACCTCGTGGACCATGCTCCAAGCTCCTAGAACACTCTCCCTCACACGAGGCTTGAACTCACATGCTTTAAGATGTCATCCACCTGGTCTCTTGATCCTTGTAATACACATGCCCAAACAGCACCCTGCTCCGTGGCATCCATGGTATAGCTATCAGTCCTCCCTCCCCACAGCCCCTGACACCCCCTTCACCCCATGGTGCCTGCAGCCCTTGGGGCAACTGTCCACCCCTAGTCACCCTCTCACACTAGAGTGGGGGCTCTCCAGGGCAAGAACAGAGCGTGGATCATTGGAAC
The DNA here is from genome assembly GCF_036321535.1 of Camelus dromedarius. Taxonomy (NCBI): domain Eukaryota; kingdom Metazoa; phylum Chordata; class Mammalia; order Artiodactyla; family Camelidae; genus Camelus; species Camelus dromedarius. Next base: position 26,156,017 of record NC_087444.1, read on the forward strand.
ACCCCCAGCCCCTTACAAAGGCCTGACCCAGAGAGAGACAGGGTGAGGGCTGGCCAAGAAAATGAACGGGTGATAGTGAGTAAAGACTTAGCACCTGTTACAGGACAGGCACAGTTCCAAGCCCTCTGCACACATCCTTTCACATTACTCTCACAACGTGGGTTCTGTCAGGAAGCCCCAGACAGTGAGGACACAGAGGCATCAGGAGATTAAATGACCTTGCCCAGGGTCAGGGGCAAAGTTAGCGAGAATGGCGGGAGCCCGGGTAGCAGGACCAGAGTCTGTGCGCTGAGCCGCCGACCCCCCCGCGTGAATGATGGCCCCCGGGCCCCACCTTGATGATGATCTTCTCTCGCAGCTGGCTGGGCGAGGGCAGCTGGTCGGCACTGGCCTCCGTGGGCTTGGTCAGCAGCAGGTCGCCAAACACCTCCTTGAACACCCTGGCCATGTGGCGCTGCTGCTCCACACAGCAGTGCTCCTCGATGGACAGGATCACCGGGAAGCTGCAGGAGGCGGGGGGGGTGGGGCGCTCAGCAAGGGCAGAGGCCACCCACCCAGACACAGGGTTTTCCAGTGCCAGCCTCCTCCCAGCTCAAAAACTGGCGGCGGGGGTGGGGGTGGGGGGGCTGCACGTGTGGCCTGGAGGGGGCGCCAACACTCAGCCGAGGACTTGGCAGTGACTTTGGCCAAGATGGCGCCAAGGTTGGGGGAGGGGGCTGTCTGTGTGTCTGTGTGATGAGGGGGAAGGGAGGGTGTCTGTGTGTGTATCTGGGGGTGGTGTCTGGGGCGGGTGGCTGTGTGTGTGTCTATGGGGGTGTGAGGGTGAGTCTGTGGCTGGGGGTGTCTGTATGTGGAACTATATTCCTGTGTGTGAGTGTCTATGTGGGGTCCATCTGTGTGTCTATGTGTCTGTCTGTCCACCCAGCAGCTGCCTTCCCCAGAAAATCAGCTCCACCAACCTCGAGGTGACAAAGGCATGGTCTTTGATGGCCTGCACGACGTCATCAAACTTGATCTTGGTGGTCCGCGTCCAGCCGTGGTAGATGATAGGTTTCCCGTCCGGCCCATCCCAGCAGTCCACTGACGGGGAAACGTGCAGCCTCAGCACCTGCCCGGCAGGCTCCACCTCCCTCGTCCACCGATGGCCAACACGCTGCCCAGGTGACGGCCGTGCCACCATCCCTGCCCCCCCAGCTGGCTCAGCTACTAGGACATGGGGACTTGTCACCCTCCGGGGCCACCAACCTGAAGACACGTGTTACCTGTGTACATGCGTTACCTGTGGGGTTACGGGAAGATTTTGGTTGTTTAATTAAAGGTCCCTTTGTAATGCAATATGTTTGCCCAGAAGGAACTAGTTTAAACATTTCTTTCTTAAAAAGAGATGTATAATCTGTTTTATCTTCTGATTTGATTTGTCTAAACCTTGGCTTGCTTTTCCTGGTGCTAGAAAGAGTATGGAACAATGAGAAATTTATTGTTAAAGATTCACAGTAAAGTACTCAGACAGAACTAGGTTATAGAGAAGGTGAACAAACCCTATATTTTTAACCCCCAAAGGTAACAGCAGCTGACAGTTCCAAGCTTAATTTTTTCACTTTTGCTTTTTCCTATGGGGGAAAAAGTATAAATTAGGCAACTGTCTGCAGGAATAACTGACATTAAAGTTTGATACTGTGATGAATGTTTTTCGTAAAACTGGAGCCTCAATCAGTGGTTTGTGCCTTTTCTCAGCCCAGTACACCTCTGAGCCTCTGGCCAGGTATGAGAGGGGAGGAGACAGGAGGAGGTACTGGCTCCAGGCCACGTCCAGGTGTCTGGAATCACCCGTGTCAGGGCAGCTGTGAGCAACTGGGGACAAAACAGTCAGGGTGGCATTTGTGGCCGGACCAGTGACTAAAACCCACAGGGCATCTGCCTTCCTCTAAAAACAGCCCAGAAAGAAGTCGAGGGAGGACAGAAGGATAGTGAGACCATCTTTCGTACTGGCCTCCCAGGCCCTCCACTGTACCTGGACACTTTCTAGACAACAAAACCATTGCCCCAGGGTTTGTGGCTCCAACCTGGCCCAGATGGACACCACTCCCTCTCCTGAGGACACCTTCTTCTGGGGAAAGGCCCTGGCTATTGGTGGCCACACCGTTTACCCCAGACGTGGCTGGTCTCAACTCACTCTGAGCATGCCCTCCACCAGGAAAGAGATACTCACGCTCGATGCAGCGGCAGCCCATCCGCAGGCAGCGGATGTACGCCTCGGTGGATGACTCGCTCCGCAGCTGGTCACCCGTAAGGTACCTGAAGGAAAGGAGGCAAGTGGCCATGTCAGGGCAGCCCTGCACCTCAGGATGTCCTTGGGGAACTTCTCAGCCCAAGCCCCCAAAGTCCTGAGTCCTTCCTGTCTAGAAAGACCCCCAGTTAGGATCTGGGCTGGACAGATGCATTACACGGCTACAGCAGTCATGAGTCTGAGACTCAAGCCACATCACAGGATGGGAAGGATAACCACCCCTGCTGTCCAAGTGTGGGGTGGAGGCCGCACGTTCTTTCCAGACAAACTTGGTCAAAGGGTGTCAGGAATCAGACTGACGTATGGTGATAAATTAATGACCCACATGGCTGCCCACTAGGATCTCAGTCTCAACAGGGCAGAGACCAACATTTGGAAATCAGGGCCCCATGCCAAGCACAGAATGGATGGACCTTAACTACAGTATGAACTAAGTCCACCAAAATGGACATAAAAATGCATATTTTTATCACTCTCCTCCTTACCACATTCCTCCTTTAAGAGTTTATGTATTCAACATCTTGTAAAAACCTTTAATGAAAAAGAATATATGTATATATATATGCATGACAGGGACATTATGCTGTACACCAGAAACTGACACATGGTAACTGGCTATACTTCAACTTAAGAAAAAAAAAGAGTTTATGTTCCTCAGCTGTCTTCTGGGTTGGCAGAATTCACCATTCTAAGACAAACTCTTAAACCAATGGATGCAGTGCATTAGAGATAACCATGAAGCCAATTTGCCAATTTGGAAAAGAATGTACCTTCCCAAATGCCCAGAGATGAACTTAAAAGCCTTCTCTCCGACTCCTGCCTGGAATGACACACTTGGAAAAGTACCAAATCTACAGCTCTCTGGATGTCCAGGACCCAAGGCCTTTACCTTCTCAACTTACAAAGGAGATTGAATATTTGAACTTGACTGTAACATCCATCTCTCCCTTCCAGCCTACTCTGTTTTGCACTCAGGGCGATCTACCAAAGATGTAAATTTGATTGTCACGCTGTTGGCCTAAAAGTCATCAGTGGCTCCACAGCCACTGCTCTTGCTGTGACTTCAAAGATTCCACTCAAGCTGACCCTCCTGGTCTCCTCTCCTGCCACTCACCCTCCCAGATTCTATTGTCTAGTCTTACTAGACCCCTCTCAGTTCCGCCTGCCCCTGGACCTTTGCACATGCTGTTCTTCTGTCTGAAACCCTCCTCCTCGCCTCACCACCTGTTCTTCTCTCACCAACTCCTGTTCACCATTAAGACTCAAAGGAGACCTTTTCCCTCCAATCACATGAGGACAGGGGCTGCCCTGTCATTCTCACTACTATATCCCTAGCACCCAGTGAGCACAGGGCCTGGCACAGGGCAAAAATTTAGTAAATATCAGTCCAAAAACTAATTCCATTGCTTTGCTGTGGCTACTAGGAGATGCCCAAACCATGCAAACCAGCTTTGCCAACTGGCTTTTTAGGGCCACAGAAAAAAAGATTATTTTTGCAATACCAACCAGGAAAGAGAGATGCATTCCCTCATGCCTGCCAGAAGCTTTTGTATATTTCAGTCTGATCAGTGAGGCCCTGCCCTCTGCCCAGCACAATGGAATGCCCATGGTATCGCCCTTCATCTGCCTGACCCACCGCCGGCTCACGGTGAAACTCACGTGTTATGTGACGAGGAGATCCAGTAATGAGACAAGGGGTTGTTCATGTCCTGCATGTCCACCACGTCATACTTGTCATCCCAAATGCTGTTCTCCCGTGAAAACAGGTACGTGAGGAACTAGGGGCATCACAAACACAAAGACGGAATCATCATGATGACAGGGACAGTGGTGCCTGGTTCTTCCTGGTCTGTGCCAACACTGGGAGATGGTAGCTCTGATACGTGAATATTCACCAGATGGTCCCCAGACCTCAGTTACCCAAGTTTTCAATGCAGAAAACTTGGAATGCAAAAGGCTGTACTGACACGTGTTTCACTAATCTATACAGTATTTTCCTTTTTAATGTATATCCTCAAATATCTGATGCCACAGCAGTACACGCTTCCCATATGTGAGTTTTAAGGCCTACTAATGCCGTGAATATTTGAGAATATTCACCACCCAACCAACGTGAGAAATAGGACATTACCAGTATCATAATACGTAGAAAGCAGGAAATTTTATATTCCTATTCCTGACCCCCTCAAAAAAAAAAAAATCAGAAGATTGAGTGACACTGGGGTAACACTCTGCTTTCTAGGAACAACCTACCATGGGACAGGAGCTGCCCAGTTCCCCCTGAGTCCCTGCTGCCTCACACAGGGCCAAATGTACGCATTTCCACACCTTGCAGGTGCCCCATAAACCTCTGAATTCCGTTGCTGTGCTTGTAAAAATTAGCCGCTCCCTGGGCAGCATGCGCCCTCTAGTGGCAAAAGCAAAGACCCCCACATGGTCCAACAGAGAAGGATGAGAAAAATGAAGACAGTGATGGTTCAGAACCTGGAAGAGAATCAGCTCTTGAGAACTGAGCCAGCCTGGGGGCAGTCTAACCACAAGGCCCTCTAAGGGAAGAGAACCAGAAAACACACTTCAGACGTGAATCAAAAAGCCGCAACAGCAGGACGCCGAGCCCACTCACCTCATCCACAAACAAGAAGGGCTCAGCAGTTTCTCTCATTGTGTCGTCGATAAACTTCGTCATCCGCTCACGGACTTTGTTCAGATCCTGAGCCCAAAGCTCCTTAGAAGGATAAAGAGATCAAGACATCATCAGAAAGAGGACTGGCAAAATTCTTCATCTCTCAGGGTCCAGCTTCAATCAAAGACCGAACCACGGACATTTTCTGGACGCACGTGTGATCAAGCCCTCACCCCTACGGGCAGCAAACATTCTCTCTAAAGGACCAGAGAGCAAATATTTTTGGCTTTGGGCCACAACCACTCAATTCTGCTGTTGTAGTGCAAAAGGAGCCACAGACAACAGGCACACAGGTGGCCGTGATTGCATTTGTAAATAAAACTTTATTTATAAAAACAAGCTGTGGGCCAGAGTTGGCCCACAGGCGCAGTTTCTCCTGCTCCAAGCTAGTTCTCTACGTGTGTTAGCACGAGGAAGTGACGGGGGTCGGGGAGGGAGGCACAATTACATCAGACCGCAGGGGTCACTCGCCTGGCTGACCCTGGACAAGTTACAGACTTTCTCTATGCCTCCTTCTCCGTTACATGAGAATTATGATATCGACCCACAGAGGCTGTGAGGACCTGGATGAAATAATGTTATGCACTTAACATGGCACTCGGTATACAAAAAGTGCTCAAATCACAAGCTTTTGTGAACAATCGTCACTGTTAGGTGACAACTCATTTAGTTCAGACAACTCCACAGGTCTAACACTGTCCTTGTCATTTTAGAGACAAGAAAACAGAAGCTCAGAAGATCACATGAAGACCCCAACTTCACACAGCTAGTACGTAGGAGAACTGGGGTCCCAAATAACTAAACTTTGGAAAACTGACACAGAATCAGTCAAGACCAGCCCAGCAACACTGCTCAGACACCAATAACACCTGAAAGATGCATGCCCGGTTCAAAAGCAGCTTCTGCACAGTCTTAGAAATTCAAAAGCCCCTTAGAAAAAAGAATAATCTAAAGTAACTTTACTGTTTTCCTCTCCCAACCCTGGAACCCCAAATACTCAGACAAAAGAATGACAGTGACCCACAGATTCAATTTTGACTCATGTTTTCTGGGTTCCAGATATTTTAAAGGCACATGTGCTACCAGATGCGTGTATGGCTGGATGAGAAGGATCAGACCAGGATGTCTGAGAGAAGGAAAAGCCTGAGGGCAGATACAAATGAGGTGAGTGCGGATCAACAATGAGCCTTGCTGTCATTCTTGCAAATCTACATGGATAAGGACACCCAGTAGCCAGGAGCCTGGGGAGCAGCCAGTTCACTGGAATGAGGGGTGTTACAAGCTTTGAATACTAAAACATGAAACTCAAATTGTAGGATGCTTAATGCAAACATCTTGCTAAGCCGAGATGCCTCCAAAAGGCCAGAAGCTTCCTGCTTCCTCCTCCGACAAAGCTTTCAAATAAAAAGCATGGGGACTTGGCGGGGAGGGTATAGCTCAGTGGTAGAGCGCATGCTTAGCATGCATGAGGTCCTGGGTTCAATTCTCAGTACCTCCATTTCTAAAAAAAAAAAAAAAAAAAAAAAAAATCAAAAATAAATAAACCTACTTACCTCCCCCAACCCCAAAAAAGCCTGGGGACTTAGCTGATATAACTGGGAACTAGGCTGGCTGTGAATAAGAAATCTTCTGCTGAAAGTTTAAAATATGAATATTCTGGGGGTTAAAAAATGTATCTACTTAGTGTGGGTACTCTGTTTGGCAACTGTAATAATGAAAATGATGAGTCGTGAAGAGAGGACTAATAAGGCTGACTCGACGGCAGTCGATGGGCACGGACTGCACGCCGGGCTCTGTGCGAATAAACCTTTTCACGCAGTGGCTCATTTTAAACTCACACACCCTCAGGAGGTACGTATACTATCAGCCTCCAGTTATAGAAATGGGAAAACTGAGGTTTCGCGTCATTAAATACCTTGACCAACGATGGCCCACCACATCCGTTTTGGGTCAGTTAGTGTCACCCTCCACCCCAGGGCTGGTCCACGGCACGCTGAACCAGCCCCCAAATAGAAATTAAGGTTAGTTCTAAGTTCTCATTTCTATTGAAAATGCTGCCACTCTTTCTTTAGGATAAATTCCTAGAAGGGCATTTATTTAGTCAAAGTACAGAAACCTTTTTTCAAAGTTTTCGTGTTAATTACATATTGCCACAGTGTTTTCTAAAACAACTCATACTGATTTGCATACCCAGTGCTGCAGTGGTTATTCCACATAGGAGCATCCGTCACCCCCAACAAATGTCCCCGCTGCCTGGCTCTGCTTCATGCCAGCATCACACAGAGCGCCATGCCCTGGGACATTAAGGGTCCCCAAGACTGATGGCTCCGAGGCCCCATCCCTGACATGACACCTTGTTTCCAATCACGCATCCTCATACAGATGCTCACGGGCGGCCTGCATCCTAACTCCTGGATGCAGAGACAGAGCTCCAGCACTTTGACCCTGGCCGGTATCCCTGACCTCTGAGGGCAGCCCAGCCAAGAAGCCAGTGTGTGGAAAGCCTGTGACTCTTCCTTGGAATAAACGCTCCCACTATGAGGTGGTGGGTTCCAGGATATAAGGCTACTGTGTCCCCAGGAGTTTAACCATTTCACTTCAATAGCTCCTGACAAAACTGAGGAAATCAGTGTAGGGAAGGGCAGCTGAAAAAGAGAATAGCCTGCGTGCATCTCTCTGTGTCACTCTTGGCAGCACAAGGCCGCGCAGGGAATTGTGCCCAGCAGAACTCACTTCTCCTGCCATTTCACCCGCCCTCGGTCGCGGTCTCAGGCTCGGCAGGTCAGCGTTCTCTGGATCACTCCCACTCACCCCTCATGGGGAATGCACGACACCTCCAAGTCCACGGTCACCACTTATGAGGACCCACAGTCGCAACCACATTTCCTGGCCTCCTGCAAGACTGTGTCTGTCCATTATCTTCCCTACAACCAATGAAATCTGAATGTGGGAGGGACACTGACACTAAGAACTTAATGTTGATCATGTAAGGTGTAACAGGAGTATGACTTGTAAAAACACAAGTCCACTTCATAAGAGAGACATAATGGGGTATTTCAAAATGAAATGGTACATGGTCTGGGGTTTACTTTAGAATTTTCCAGCAAGGAAATGAAGAAGGAAGGAAGGGGGTGGAAACGTGGGTGTGGAGATGGAAGATGGATGAAATCAAAGTGGCAAAACATTCATCATTTTGTAATCTGATGGGTACAGGGTGGTTTACGGCATCAGTCTGTCTACTTTTGTGTATGTTTGAGATGTTCCGTGATACAAAGGATTTGAAAAATGAACTGAATATTATGAACTAAAACTGCTCTAAACGTAGTCTATTTAAAAAAAAAATTAAAGAGAATGAAAGTAAATGAAACTCTAGGCATATAAATAAAAATTTTAACTAGACGAGCAACTATGCGTTTGCATATGTATACATGCTGATACAGCCACACAAAGAGCAATATGATTTTCTCCGATCCCACAATTCTGAGAGGCAGGGCTCTCACCCCCACTTAAAGAGGAGGAAACTGGGGCCCAGACAGGTCACACCACCTGCCCAAGGCCGCACAGCTAGTGAGAAGACGTCAGGGTCACGTCACTGACTCAGTCTCAGCCGTGACACTACTGCGACTTGGGGCTGGGTAATCCCTTGCTGTAGCGGGGCTGACCTCGGCTTCTTATCCCCGGTCTCTACCCCGAGTTGCATCTGCAGCCACTGTGCTGGGGCAGGACCGCCCCTGAGAAAACCGCCACCCAACACAAAACTGCTCAGACTCAGCCACAAGCTCCTGGACGGACACACACACTCCGGAATACTTCCCACGTGTCATTCATTTAAGGGCAGCTGGGCTGTCTTATCCCAGGGAGGACCTGCAGGCTCGTGCACCTTAGTCACATCCTCTGTCAGTCAGGGAAGACTTCCTGGGGAAGTGACACCTGAGATGAGCCTGGCGGAGGAGCAGAACCTGCAGGTGAGGACACACCGCCTGCCCTGGAGTATTTCCAGGCTTCCCTCGCTCCATCTGTGCCTGGAAAGGGTGCTGATAAGAGGCCAATCTCATTCCAGAGCCTAAGCCCCCAAGGCGGCACTGGACAGGGAGGCTAAATCTGTTTCATGGCAGCAGGCGGCAGGTGGTGAGAAGGTGAGAAACCGCCCGGGCATCTCCCCCCAGGACCCCTGCCCCACTGTCCTCTCACCTGCTGTTCATGTAAGAGAAACCGCTGGAAGTCGTGCAGGTGAACAGCAGAGGCATCTGGCCGGTCCGTGTTGCTGCCTCGGGGGAAGGAGAGGGTGTTTAGAGAGGGACATCCACCAGGGAAGAGGCGATTCTAGCCAGCAGGCCAGCCACCCAGACACCCTGCCAAGGGCCCCCATGGTGCCAGGTGCAGGCTGGCTAACAGGAAGACGAAGGTGACCCAGACGACATCCCTGACCCAGGAGGATTCAAAGAGAAGCCCTGACACCAGAACCTCACAGAATCAGTCCCTGGAATCTACACTTAGCGGCTCCCAGGTGGTTCAGGTGTGAGGAAGAGAAGGGAAGAGGGAGGGAGGGCACAGACAGGCATGTGTGGCAAATGCATGGGCAGGGCTGGATGCAGACAGCATGCAGGGGAGCTGATGCAGGAGACAGAACCCCAGAGTCTGCTGAGCTGGCCATCGAGGGCTCTGACGCAGGAATGGGGGCTGGGTGAAGCCCCTGACTCTGACAGACTGGGGAACCAGCCGGAGCCTGCAACATGAGGGCCCATGGAGGACCACTGCTGGAAGAATTTTCCATTTGAGATGAGGGAATCCTTCACCCTGAATCAAGGGAGATGCCACACCTCCACCTCGGCCAGCGGCTTGCTGACTCATGGCCTCGTGGAGAGGATGTTCGTAGCTACCAAAAACCCAGGACCTCACAGGACTGGCACAAGTAACCCTTATCTCTGTGGAAGGTGCATGCCGCAGAGCAGGGCTTTCCAGGGAAATCCGTACTTTTCCCTGAACACTTGCTGGCGGGGAAGAGGAGTTCTTTTTTTGAATATAGGAGATAAAACGTGCTTGAAGATTTCTCTCTTTACTAAACACTCAGGATCTAAAAGTATATTGTTTCTGAGTGTATTTCTAACCTTCTTTCCTAACCAGTCTCATGGGCCAACACTGATCTTTTCATTATAATACTATACAAAATTCAGCTTCGTTCTGGGGGGAGGGCTCAGTGGTAGAGCATATGCCCAGCGTGCATGATGTCCCAGGTTCAACCCTCAGCACCTCCATTAAAATAAATAAGTAAACATAACTACCTCTTCCCCAAAACAAAAAATAGATAAATAAATAAAATCATCATCACTATTTACGAGCCTCACCAGGCACCGTGTGAAGCACTTTGTATGCTTTGATTCATTTGCTTAACCAGGAATTTCCCCTGATTCATCTCTGGGAAAGGAGGTTCTGAAGCAAGCAGGCTTCTCTACAGAAACTTCCAGGCCCCCATCCCCATACCACACAAGCCCTGCTGCTGTGCGTGTTTATTCATGACACAGGCTTGGGGCGGCCAGTTCCTCAGTAGGGGCACCCCGTCCCTATGGACCCCAGTGCCTGCCAGAGAGGTGGCCCTCCCGGAACCAGCTGGCCGGGCAGACAGGACCCACAAATGCGTTAATGCCCGGCACCTCCGCCCAGAACAATAACCCAGAAGAGGTGCCTCACCCCAAGATGAACACGGAGGAATCCTTTTTGAATTCGTCCAGAATCTAAAATAGAAAACAGAATGAAAAGACACACAAAACAAGAACATTAGATAAGTCGAGCCACTTAATGCAAACATAGGTTTTTCTGTTTAAAAATTACTATCATTTGTGTGACATACAAATATTCAAATATGGCTGAGGCTTATGAAGCCAAAGGTAGAAGCCTTCCTCACCCCTTCCACAGCCTTATTCCTGATGAGCAACCACTTAATAATTTGGCAGGTCTCCCTCTAGAGATCGTTTTTATGGATATTCATTTGATTGTATCTTATCATATTACATTGCATCTGTGTCTCCCAACGTTTTGTTGTTGTTTCAAGCTTTATAAATTATTCTGCAACCTCAAATTGCCCTGCCCCACTACCCTGAAAACCCACATTGTATTCCATAATACGTATACCTTTCGATTTTCTGCTATTCTACCCAGCATTATAAAGAATGTCCATATATACATATGTGTCTTTGCCCACTGCGCCAGTGTTCCCTTTTGGTAGATTCCTGGGCGGGAAAACACCTGGACAGGGAGTAGGCACATTAAGTTTGATAGACTCACCAAATTGCACTCAAAACAGCTATCCTGACCAGCAGGCCCACCAGAGAATACACACCCTCACGGCTACATTTCAAACCCTTACCATTTCAACGAGCTCATTTCTAATCTTCTCATTCAGGAAAAAGAAAGACCGTATTGGGGAGCCATGGTCCTACTGTTCACGACCTGCCCATGTTCCAACTGTTGACGCAGGGAGGGCGAGCCCCGCTCCCAGCTTCCATTCACACCAGCTCGCTGGCCGAGCATTTTACACACACACGTTCATGCACACACACACACACTCACCACACGCACATGCACACACACACCCAGACCAAATCCGTTTCTGGCTAAGTACCATTACTTTAACGATCTTTAATGAGACTGTGATTGGACAAGCATTTGAATAACTCAGGACACAAATGGAAACGCAGCCCGAGGCAGGTTATATACGCTAATGAAATAAAACAACTCTCACTCTAGATTCCCCAAGTCCTCTCACCAAACTGCTTGGAATCCAGGACGACATGTGGAAAATCAGTATTCTAGACAAGATACATACCCACAGGCCCCTGAGAAGCATCAGGCAGTCTGCATAAGTCTGTGCACGTATACATTTTTTTTTTCTGGGAAATGGTCCGCAGCTTTAATCGGCACCTCAAAGAAACTGGTCACCCAAAAAGGTTAAGAGTCCCTCTTTTAGAAAGACTGTTCTTTTAAGCGACTCAGAGTCGGGTCTTTTGTCACGGCCGCCCTGGGAACCTGACAGGGCATGTTTGTGAGCTGATGTTGGGCAGCCAGGAACTCAGTTCCTCCTCATGCCAATCCTCTCAGGAAGGTGGTGAAATAAACCCCGTTTCAGAAACAAGGAACAGGCTCAGGGAGCACACACAGCTGTCCCAAGATTGCATACCAAGAAAGTCAAGGGACCAGAGTTTCAACCCAGGTCCACCCTGGTAAATATTGACTGCCCCACACAGTACGTGCAAAAGCCTGTAAAATAAACCACAACATCCTAGCAATGAGAGCTACGGGCACACAGGGGAGGCAGCAGTTCATTTATGTTAGCACTACCGTGCAGGGTTACATGGTCAGATTCTACCAAACTGGGGCATCTGGCCCTCTGGGACCCAGCAACATCTTTGATCCCTGGACCCAGCAAAGGCTCAGTGAGGCCAGGGTGACGTGTGTTTCCTTGACCACTGTGCCCTCTTGGGTCAAACATTTATTGACTGGATGACTAAAATAATGGATAAATTAATTTCTCTGGAGAAAATTAAAAGGCTACAGGGAAATTAAAATTTAATTAAGTTAAATTAAAAGGCTACAGGGAAAGGTAACCCATGACTTCTGGTCTCCAGAAGAAGAGGTAGTTATCATCTGGACAAGGAAAGGAGCCACACTAAAGGGCAGGGACCGCAGACATGATGGCCTAGAGGCCCCAAGATCCACCTGAGGTTGGGGAACTGAGTTTTCCCACGTGGTCAAGGGTAAGCGCACCCTGTGGGGCTGCAACTGGTCCTACAGGCTCGCTGTGCTTTGCTGATCTTCTGAGGCGGCCCAGGGGAAAACTACACTGAGGGGAGAGCTCACCAGATTCACCACTAATGTCTGTACTGTGGATGCCTGCTTTCCCAGACCACCGATCAGAATAATCTGCAGTATTCCCTGGAATCCTCCACCAACATATGACAGACTGTCACTCACTTCCCACATGCTCACACCTGTGTAAAGTCTGAAAGGACAAACATCGTACTTCTTGCTGAGTGTACAATCACAGGTAGGTCTGCGGGCATGTTCATTTCCTTTTATTTCTACGCCCTTTCTACTTTTATGTCATGAATATGCACTCCTTTGCCTGTCATAAAATGTACTCAGACATCAGGAAAAAATTTCCTGTCAAGGGCTGCCTGGTCGGCTTCAGCACAGTGCGATAGCAAAGGATGCTCTGCAAAACCCACTGACTGTACCCAAGATGGTCTTTTTGAAACAGAACAGAACAGGAGAACCAGAGACTGACAGCCCTCACCTCCTCCCAGGGGGATTCTGCCTCATAAAGACACACTGACAATAATGGTAAATACCATGTTCTGAGGGCCAACTGTATGCCCAGCACTCTGCTGGGTGACTGACATCTACAAGCTTTTATAATCTGTGCAGTAAGCATCCAGGATGGGTAATGTCACCCCCAGGAGGGTCAGGAACTGTGCTATTGCTTCCAGCTAAAAGTCATACTAAAGGAAAAGTGTGCCACCTTAAAAAAAAAAATTACAGCAGTGCTCTTTTCCACTTTAACAGGCAAACAAGCAACGGAAAACCCCTACATGCAGACTCGAGGGGGATACTTGTCTGATCCCTGCAACTTGCAGAGGTCATGGGTGCACACAATTATGTGTACGTGGTTACATGATGATGTTATATATGCTTGGAAAACTTGTCTTGCTGGCTTTCAGGAAGCAAACAGCCCTGTAGGGAGTCCCGTATGTCGAAGAGCTGCAGGCAGCCAGCCAGAAGCTGGAGCCTCAGTCCTACAACTGCAAGGAACTGAACGCTGCCACGACCACAAGGGCTTGGAAGCAGATCTTTTCACATCAGGCTTTCAGATGAGACCACAGCCCCAGCTGAAATCTTAAATGTAGCCTTATAAGACCCTGAAGCAGAGAATCCAGCTAAGGTGAACCTGGACACATGAACCCCAGAAACTAAGGGAGCAAACGGGCATCATGGTAATGCTCTTCTGCACATAACACGACAGTAACACAGAACTAAAATACGTAATATATAAGCAGTACATAAGCAACGCAGAACCCTGACACATTTCCAAAGCAGCCTGCTGTAGGGCACCCAGAACAGGTCACATGAAATGGCAGGGGGCAAGGACAGAGAGGTGAATAAACGGTAACCCAACCACCTCATCCCACGGGGGTGAAACTGCAGTCCTGGACCGAGAGCAAGACTGAACTCAGTCAGCCATCCTCACTGCAAGTCAGGACCTGTAATGCCCGACCCTCAGCCTCCACTAACCAAGGGGGACTTCGCAGCAAAGTAGCAGTTATTAAGCTGGGTATCAAGTTAAAATATTTAAGGCAGAAATAACACAATGTCTTAGGTTTGCTTCAAAATCCTCTGAGAAGAGGGAAGTGTGTAAAGGCATAGATGAAATAAGATGAGTTGAGCATTGCTGCAGCTGGCAGATGGGTACATGGGGGGCTGTTACACTATTATCTGCTTATCCGTGTTTGAAATTTCCCTTAATACTGAAGTTTAAAATGAAATTTCCCTTAATACTGAAGTTTAAAAAAACTAAAAAGAAGTATCAGTGGCTGGGCAGTGAAGCTGAGCAAAGGAGAACTCGAATCCTAGCTCTGCAGGGTGCCATCTGCATGCCAGCAAGTAACCTCTCTGAGTGCCAATTTCCACATTCATAAAGTGAGGGTAATAACAGTACCTCTCACGGGGTTATGAGGAGAATTAAATGTCTGTGAGACACTTAGCACAGCGCCCAGCACAGAGGTCCCACTCAGGAATTGTTAGCTGTGAACTTTAATCATAATACTGTTATTACAGCCTAGTTAGAGATACATCCTCTCCCCAGGGGGGCACACATGGAATTAAATTTCTTACCTTCCTGCTGCTGCCAAACTTTTGAAAGCTTTGAGGCATGAGAACAGAGAAGCAATGGAAGCAGGTGGTTAGACACAAGGAGGAACTGGCAACCTCAAGTTGGAAACCTATAGCCGCTGATAAGCAGGATTTAGTTCCGGGGCTCGTCAATCACCATGAAGAGCCCTGTCTCCCCAAAGAGCCCAAGAAAGCCAGTTGAGCCCCTAAGAGCACACAACTAATGCTTTACTCTGCCCTAAGCTTCCAGGGAGCAGCTCAGGAAGTAAATGACATATTGACAGTTAGGGAAGGAGCATTTACCTACACAAGGGCAGGGAGGCGTCTCAAGCTGGCCAGTAACTACCAAGCCCAGATTCCAAGTCAGGGAATTAAAATATGCAAAGGCCAGGGACAGTTAGACCCTCCAATGGTGGAGATCAGAGGCTGTCGACCCAAGAAGTCTTAGGAGGCAGTAGGCAACATAAATTAGTAGAGAGCTGGGTGGGGATGGGAGAGGGGGCTGGACAAACCAGAGGATGCAGGGTTTCCTGCCACTCAGAGGTCGCCACCTATAGCCAGATCTCAGGACCCATATAAGCCGGATCTCGATTTTTTTTTTTTCTAGAGAAGCAAAAACTATGGATCTTAAAATGAAATCGCCCTAGTTTTAAATGTAGGCAATTCATTAAAAAAAAAAAATTAAACCATGAGACCAAATACAACTGAATGTGGTGTTCTGGCCACCAGGGGTAACCTCTGGTACAGATGTTTTCCCCTCAAAACTGGGTGATCTAGGGCACTCCCAGAGGACTCAAGGATTCTGCAGAAATTGGACTCAAATTTCTTTCTCTCCCTTCTCCCTCTCAAACACACATACATTAGCCTTAAAAAGAACCATAATGAAAAATGCTCTCAGGTGGAATTTTATCACGCTGGATGGAGACCATCAGTGGGTAATCTGTGCTGGCAGGTGCAACAGCGTCTGTGCAAACCTTACTCTCAAGCTTTGCCTGCCCTCTGTCTAGTGAGACAGCAACCTGAAATTTCAAGGGAAACGATTATAAACAATGTTATTTGCAACTACTTATCTTGAGTGAATCAAGCTTTCCTCAATCCTGGTCAATTGCATAAAACAGCAACTGTCATCCTGGGTTTCACTGTCTTCACAACATTTTCACTGTTCTCAAGAACCGACTATAAATAAAAGTTACAGAAATTAACCTAAAAAGTGTTTTAATCAGCTTCTTTGCAGCAGTGGGTTTTTTTCAATTAAGATTTCATATAAAAAAAAGGGGGAGGAATTGTATCATTTAAAAAGTCATATAACCAGTGTCTTGATTTAATACCTTCATTTTATATAGAGGAGGCTGAGTGGAGGGAAAAGATGGCTTTCCCCAAAAATCACTTGGTCAGTCAGAGGTCAAGCTGGGGCTGGAATCTAGGTCTTTCAACTCCCAAAGCCTACAATCTTTCTACTCCATTCGGCCAACCAAGAACTAATTATTACATGTGTGAAAAAGTGAACACACTGCAACTGAATTTTTTGTTCTATATAATAACATATTTTTTCCCAGTCTATGTAGACCAGTTTCTTGTGTTCTCCTATCTCCCTTCCTCAGATACATCCTAAATCCCACTGCCAGTGGTCACCTATGAAGAGGCCTCATCCTGTGGCCAGCCTGTGTCCAGCCTGCAGGCCTGTATGCAGAAGGCAACTGATAACTGTCTTTCCCACTCACCACTTGAAAACTTCTGCATTCAAATGTCAACTCCCAGTCCTTCATTCAGTCCTCCCCAGAGCTCAAGGGGTCGGGAATCATCCCCATTGCACAGATGAGAAGACTGAGGCTGGGAGTGGTCAACGGCTGGCCCAAGATCACACAGCTGGTTGGAGAAAGCATATCCATTTGGCTCCAGGTTCCACGCATTCTCTGCTCCCTCGGAGCTCTGCTCTAGACCCACCTCGGCCACCTGCAGAACTCTCTCTAACAGTAACAATGGTCCTGTTGGTGGGGTGCACGCCACCCACCAAGCATATGCTCCATGTCCTGCACCAAACGCCTCGTGTTTTAAGCTTTATGCTTTATTGAACTTTTTTTTTTTTTGCAAAAGTTCTGTGCTAACTGGAATAAGTGGAAGAAAACTGAAGTGTGCAAAGAAAATTTTAATTCTTTCTCGTGTGCCTTCCCAAATCCCTCCAGGACACACACAGTATCAACCTCAAACGTGAGGGGTGTACTCTTTCATACCTTCTCCTGGTTCTAAAAAACACACACAAACACATATATAGGAGGATTACTGTGTGTTACCAATAAAAAAAAAATCAAACCTAGCGCCTTACATGAATCGGCTGCTGGCTTTCCTCACAAAATATCACAAGTACCCCTCCAGACCAACAGCAACACAACTGACTCAGGCTTCTTCATCAGTTGCACGGTGTTGTGTAGCATGGATGGACCATAATTTACCCAGCTATTGCTCTATGGAGAGGCATTCAGATGGCTCCCAGGTATTTTGCCAGCAGAAGTGATGCTACAATAAACAATCTGGTAATATATTCTTAGGTCTCAGGGCTTTCATTTCTCTAAAACAGAGCCCCCAAAATGCCACTCACAGGTCAAAATGTATGCATATCTTAATTTAATTTTAAAATAGCACATCATCTTAATCAAAAAATATTAAACTCATTTAAAAAATGAATAAAAGCAGGGAGGGTGGGGAAGGTATAGCTCAAATGGTAGAGCACATGCTTAGCATACACAAGGTCCTAGGTTCAATCCCCAGCACCTCCTCAAAAAATAAATAAGTAAACTTAATTACCTCCCTCCAAGAAAAACAAACAAAAAAGAATAAAAGCATAAAAAGAAAAAACACACACACATAATCCCTCAACCAAGAGATGGTTACTATTAAGAATGTGATCAATTTCCTTCCAGAATGAGATGATACAGTAGAGTTAGTTGAACTTTTTTACTTTAATAGGCTCAGGTTAAATTCCAATCAGACTTCGGGGCCACTTGCAGTCCCACCAAGAGGGAGTGAAAGCACCATTTGCCCACTTTGCGCCTTTAGCTCAAACACATTTAAAACCTTGGCCAATCTAATAGGTGAAAATCTACAACACTGTCACTCCCACTTTATATTTCCTTGACTAGAAGGGAGATGGAACACTTCTCACGGGTCTCTTAGGAACATGCTAGACTATGAAACACAGGGGAAATAAAAACATCATTCAATCATTAGCTCAAGAATCCTCTTACCCATGCAGATGGCCTATACGCACAAGAAAAGATGCTCAACTTCACTAATCATCACAGTGAGATATTATCTACATATGTCAGAATGGCTGTCATCAAAAAGAACGCAAATAACAAATGCTGGTGACGATGCGGAGAAAAGAGAACCCTCGCACACTATTGGTAGGAATATAAATCAACGCAGCCACAGTGGAAAACAGTACAGAGGTTTCTCAAAAATACTGAAACTACCATATGACCCAGCAATTCCACTGCTGGATACATTATCTGAAAGAAACAAAAACATTAATTCCAAAGAATACAAGCACTCCAATGTTCATAGCTACATTATTTACAAACGTCAAGATATGGAAGCAATCTAAGAGTCCATCAACAGGTGAATGGATAAAGAAGTTGAGGTGTATATATACAATGGACTATCGCTCAGTCATAAAAAGAATAAAATATTGCCATTTGCAACCACATGGATGGACCTGGGAGATATTATGCTAAGTGAAGTAAGTCAGACCGAGAAAGACAAATACTGTATGACATCACTTATCCATGGAATCTAAAAAATACAACAAACTAGTGATATAACCAAAAAGAGAAACAGAATCACAGATATAGAGAACAAATTTGTGGTTACCAGTGGGGAAAGGAAAGGCAAGAGGGGCCATATAAGAATAGGGGATTACGAGGAACTAACTATCACGTATAAAATAAGCTACCAGGATATATTGTACAACACAGGGAATACAGCAAGGATCCTGTAATAATTATGAATGGAGTATAACCTTTAAAAATTGTGAATCACTATACTGCACACTTACAACATATAATATTGTGCATCAACTATACTTCAATTTTAAAAATTTAATAAGGCAAGACTATCAAAACCTTCAAAAATAAATGAAAAAAAGAATCATCTTACCGATTTTTGCTGTTCAAACATAAGTTTTTTATAGAAGAGATGGAACTGTTCAAAGCTGAGTTCATCCTTGTGCGCGCCTATTTCCTGTAAATATAAAAAAAAAAGTGACCACACAATTTTTGGTGTCCACCACAAGAATGCCTCCTCCCTGTTCACAGAAATAGCAGGGCCTTTCTACAACACTGGCTAAAATCAAACTTACGTTCTTCTGAACCCAGCTGTCTACAAGTTTCCTGATTTATCTGCCTGGAAAACATACCCACAAGGGACCCCAGGTAAGAGCCTTCCCGTGACTCTGAAAAAGGGAAGAGTCTCGGCCAGAATTCCAAGGGTCATAATGCAGAAGTCCTCCTATTGGGGGCAAAAGACACTTTCAAATCTAGACACGTAGGATATGTACATATAGGTCATTTTTTAAATAATAAGAAAATGAACCAAGCCTTTGGAGTTACAGAGCTCAACTCCAGTCAAGACTTGTCCCCTGTGCTTAACGGCTTTGGGCAATTCACCTGACCCATGTAGATCCTTAGTTTCTTCATCTATAAAAGGAGAGAACCACCCCTACCCTCCTCGGACTCCCCTGAAACTGCATCAGATTACACCTTCATAGCTCCTGCCTAGTAAAGGCTGGATAAAGAACAAAACTCCAGTTACGTGGTGGTCAACAGTAAGCGCTTCTCCCATCTCTCGTCCCTTCTGTCAATCTCCACCCTTCTCTGGTTTTGCCTTCCTGGGTCAGTTGGAATGATGAGGGCAGGCCAAAAGGCAGCTTGACGAGCAATAAAGCGGGTTAATTCTTCCAGGAGCCCACTGGTACCAAAATGAGTGAGCTCTTTCAGCTCTTTCACCTGCGACTAGGGCTGCCATTGGCATGGCCATGCGAGTCCTCCAACTGGGACTACTGGGACAGAGTGTTTTTGGGCTCCCTGATGAGGGCCAGTTTCCCTCTGAGGACCAGAAATGCTACTCACGGATCATCTGTAGCCTCACACTGTTCAGAAGAGCCCCACCTGATCAACCTACCCCATCAATCATGCTGTGACTTTACCTGCCCCAGATCTACCAACAGTTTAATTACACAAGATCATAAACAAATGAAACGATAGGTGGCAGGAGGGATGGAGGGATGGGAGGATGGGTTGGAGGGAGGATGGGAGGGTGGAAGGAGGGAGGAAGGGGTGGGTGGGAGGGGGAGGAAGGGCAGAGAAGAGCCAACTCCGACAACTACATTATCAGGACTCGCATAAAAAATGCCACATCCCTGGCAACCCACGTAAGGAATCTTTCATAATGTTTTCCAAAAGAAACACATTTGTTCATATTGGTAAAAGGGGAACAGGCTGTGGATGGTGAGGGAAAAGGAAAGGCGGACTGGCGGAAATGCTCCAGGTCAAGGAGCGCAGTAAACACGGTCTTGGTGGATGGCATCCTCTGCTAGGATTGAGAACAGGGTCCTGAGATCTTCATGCGCCATCTCTCCGTCTGGACTAAGATGGATGAATCTGGAGGCGAAGGACTTTCTTGGGCACCATTCATCGGAGCTCAAAGGCACGTGGTAGCTTTCCCGTGAGAGGACCCCAGTAGCCCAGGGGTCACAAAATCGCCAGGCTGAGCTATGAAACTTACCACAAATTTATCTTTGAGGAACTTAGCGCTGCTCACTTTGAAGTTGACCAGGGGCAAGATGGCCTTCAACTCTCGGAGGCTGATGCTGAAAAAAGAGGGGAACCCCAGCTCTGTCAGCCTGGAAGCCTTTCAAGAGAAGAAGGTGGGCGACTCCCACCTCTATCAGAAGACCCGCCAAAAGCTGTCAGTGAGCGTTAACTGGGAACTGAGACCCCAGGTCCAAGGTTGGGGGTGACACCCGGGGTGTGAGGCTGGTCTCCACCCTTCAGGGATGGCTGTGGACACAGGTCACAGAGGAGAGTTACAGCACGGGCAGAAACAGCATCAGATGACCTTTGTAGATATGAACTATCACAGAGGTTCAAACCAAGGTGATGTCACTGAAGGCCAGAGATGGGGAGGGAAAGGAGCCAACCTTATTTGAACACTATTATATGCCAGGCTGTCCTGTGTATCTCCAGGTAATAATGTTACCAAGCTCCTCACTATCCTGAACCCCTGACACCGTATGCATTCTCCACCCTCAGGATTCAGAACAGGCAATGGGGTGGGAGGCAGGGTACGCTGCTCAAGGCCAGAGCTGGTCTAACGATGCTATGAGGTGGGTGCCGCTATCATCCCCATGTTCCAGGTGAAGAAACTGAGGCTCAGAAAGGCTCGCTGCTAGTGCATAATGAAGGCAGACTCCCGTGATCCAGATCCTTGAGGCTGCAGAGCCAAGTGCCCAGCAGAGCGACACCGGGTGATCTGGGGTTGGGGGGGGGGGCCTTTGGTGCGGTCAGACAAAACCGTTCTGTGTTCTTGGAGATATCATACCAGACTGGGGCTGTGCAGGCCAGGAAGGAAGTCTGCCTGGGCTGTGGGCAGAAAATGGCCCAGCTTCCCCCACACCATCTACTCGGCCTCTGCCAGCACAGCCAGAAGGAAGCAGCATGTTACACTCAGCAGCTACCCTTAGAGACAACCAAGTGGACTCCTGGCCGCCCCAGTGTCCCCACCTCCAGCATTCTTGTCTCCAATCTAATGGGTTCCCTAATATCAGAGACCTTTATGTGTCAGATGCTCCCCAACCGCCCACCACTCCAGGGCGGGCACCCAGGGCTTTCCCAGAGAGACACTGAGAGCAACGCAAAGCCACTGGGGGGCCAGGTGGGGCTGGCCAGGCAGAGAAGCGAATGGGCTGGCTGAGACCCCTTCCTGACCCAGCCCTGGGGTGTCCGGGATGAAGGAAGAAGAGTGGCTGGGCTGGCGCTGCAAAAAGAGGCAGCAAGAGGGTTTGGCCAAGCTGGTGGCAGAGGGGCTCACCCATGACCAGGAGAGACATCAGACTCCCCTCGGGAAGCCAGAACTTTCAGGAAGAAACAGGACCAAGAACCATCCCACACCCAGGAACAAAGAGACTGGGGAGCTGGGAGCTAGTGCAGCTGCCTGGGGCTGGCGGAGCAAACACAGGGCCCGGGGCATAATGAGCACTGAGATATCCAAGCCCACCTGCTCCCAAAGTCCCACCTTACAGGAGAGCAAATGAGCTCCCAGGTAAAGGCAGGGACCAGAGAGTGTCTTTGGGCTCCAGTGCAGGGACCCCATCACTCTACCCCCCCCCCGCCTGCACCTCTCCCCAACTCCCCACTCTGGGCATCTGAACCTGCGCAGCAGGTGACCCTGAGCCAGGACTGGCACACAGACTCCCCAGCTGCTGGGGGGTAGGAAGCCAGCAGCTCTAACTTCACCCTCTCCCTGTCCAGGACTCGTCATCAGATAAAGGGAGTGCTTCAGCTGAGGTCACACCCAGCCCTCTGGCCTCAATTCAGGACAGCTCTGCAGGGCTGTCCTCGGAGCCCCTCGTGGGGTCAGGTGAGGCCACGATTGCCACTGCATCGAGGCCCAGCTCTTCCCGCTGCCTTCACTTCCACAGGTGTTGATCCGCTGCCTGCTCCCCAATAAGCTTCCTACACACAAACCCACATCTCAGATTATGTTTCCACAGTATCAACCGGTGACAGCGGGTTAGGAACCAGATCAATCCCTTTGGGGACCAATGACAAAAACGATCCCCCCCCCACCATGGACACTAAACACTCATGGTACCTTCCCTCCTCAGCCTGGCACAGTCCCAGATTCTACAACACTGCACCCCGGGGCGGCCTTTACCAAATAACAGAGGAAACTGACCTGCCACCCCGAGGCTGGTAACCAACACCTCCACCACCCCCAGCTTCTCCTACCAATAACAAACATTTTTAGTGTTGACCATGAATACGTAGGCACCACCCAAGCACTGCTCACGTACGAATCCACTGAACACTCACACCAACCCTAGGAGGTAGGAAATACGATCTCTTTTACAGATTAGGAAGCTAAGACAAAGAGAAATTAAGTAGCTTACCCAAACTCACACAACCAACAAGTGTCAGGGCTGAGATTCAACCCTCAGCGCTGCCCAACACAATTTTCTACCATGATGGAAATGTTGTAGATCGGGGCTGGCTAATGCGGTAGCC
This sequence comes from Camelus dromedarius, assembly GCF_036321535.1. NCBI lineage: Eukaryota > Metazoa > Chordata > Mammalia > Artiodactyla > Camelidae > Camelus > Camelus dromedarius. Next base: position 26,179,148 of record NC_087444.1, read on the forward strand.
ACTACCGAGCATTTGAAATGTGGCTAGGGCGACCAAGGGACTGAATTTTTAATTTTTTACTTAATTTTAATTAATTTAGAGTTATTAAATAGTCACACGTGGACAGTATAGCTCTAGAAGCTTCCTTCTCCAAGTAAGGTCCCGGGGCCCAGATTATCAGCATTAGCTGGGAATCTGTCGGAAATGCAAACTCGTGCTTCCCCTCCCAGACCAAGTGGAGCAGAATTTCTGCAGGACAGGCTGTGCACTTTGGTGGCTAAAGCCCCCCAGACGGCCCCGTGGGCTGGAGCCAGGACTCCTAGCCCTGAACAGCATGGAACCCCTATTTGCAATCCTGTTGAAGAAAGAACAGGACCACACACCTGCCTCCCACCCAAAAACCCGTCCCCTTCCGCCTTCTAAAGAACAGGAGGTGCACATTCATCTTATGCAAATTCAAGGTTATGTACCTGGGGCAAAGGGCAAGGTAGGAAAGAAATGGCCACAGAGACATCTGCTCCCAGCCCTTAGCGCTGCCGCCCCCTCTGCAGGACTCGCCCTGAGGGATGCAATTCCAGGGACCCTCATGGAAGGTTGAGGGGCTTTCTCAAGGGGTATTTTGACTGCAGTTTTCAACTAATGCACTGACCTTGGGAACTAATTCCCAGATAAAGAGGAAACTAAATGCTAAAGATTCAAAAAGGGGGAGGGGGTTCTGGAAATCTGCCCAAGATTAATGTTAAACATTCATGCTTTTGACCCAGTCTCTCCAGGCCTGGCAATGTCAAAAGGAAAGTTTCCAACACAGACCGTTCTGTTTGCCCGATATCACATCTAGGAACGAAGAGGGAGGACTTTCATTCATCTGACAAACACAAGTAAGACTGAATCAGCCAGATCCCTGACCTCAAGGAGCCCCCAACAACGTGAACAGCAACAAGGCCAAGATCCAAAGAAAGCAGAGGCCATCTGCCAACAGGGACTCAATGTCCTGGCTCGAAGTCAAAAATCCTACAAAATCACCCCAAAAATGTTTCTCATGAGGGTCACTTCTTCCATTCACTTTGAATAACTCAGTGAAACTGCGAACGTAAGGAAAAACTGGACACAAACTAAATGACAAACAAAAGGCAACTTTTCAAGCCAAATGGCAAATCCCATTGGCTGGATGATAATGTAGGCATTACTCTTCCTGAAGCACTGCAACAAAATGTAAGAGTCTTACAGTTTAACGCCAGTGGAAATAGTCTGCCCCCCTTTCATGTGGGCTGGACTCAGTGATTTATTTCCAAATAATAGAGCAGAGGCAGATGGGGGGGCCTTACAAAGGAAAAATCTGGAAGACAGCACCTTGGCCAGGTGGTCAAGGCTTACATCTCCACTGATAAGCCATGCTGAGAGCAGGCGCCCCTGGACATGAGGTGAAGGAAAAGACATCACCTCTGTGACATTCTTCCCAAACGCCTACCACCTCAGGCTACCCTCAACTCCAGTCTAATCATGACAAAAATATGAGACCAACACAAATGGAGGGACAGTCTACAGAATACCTGAGACATATCAATGTCACGAAAGACAAGGGAAGAAGAGAAACTGTCACAGCCCAGAGGAGACCAAAGGGACAGAACAATGAAGTGCAATGTGGGGTCCTGGGTTGGACCCCAGACCAGGGGAAGGACACTGGCAGGGAAAAAAAAGTGAACACCCAATAAAGTCTAGGGTTTACTCAACAGTCATGAAGCCAAGGTGGTTTCTAAACTTTAACAAATATACCATGGTCATGAATGGCGTGAACCTTAGGGAAAACTGGCAAAGAGGCAGATGGGAACTCTGTGCTGTGTTGGCAACCTTTCTCTAAATTATTCCAAAATTTTAAAATTAGTTAAAGAACAGGATATAAGATCATATGTATGGTAAGATTTTAATAAAGTAAAATGAAGAACAACATTGAGGATGAAAATCTACCCAAAAACACTGTAGCCAGAGTTAATGGTGCTGACCATTTAATGTCAAATTCATATAAATTTTGTCTGGTTTTCAGTATTTCCAAAGTTTTCTATAATGAACATGAGTTACTTTTATAATTAAAAAAAAAAAGGTAGCAATAAATAAAAGTGGAAAAATAAACAATAAAATGTTGTGAAACACCTAGTCCAGGGTCAGTACTTGGAAGGAGATATAAGAATTAAAATCACAAGGTGAAATTTTTAAACGGGCAAAGGACATAAACATTTCTCCAAAGAAGATATACAAACAGGAAAAAGCACATGAAAAGATGCTCCGCATCAGGAGGCATTAGGAAAACACGGATCAAAACCAAAATGAGATACTACTTACCACCCACTGGGATGGCAGGAAGGAAGGAAGGAAGGGAGGGAGGAAGGAAGGAAGGAAGGAAGAAGTGTTGGCAAGAAGGTGGTGAAAAAATGGAATCCTTGCTGCACTGCTTGGTGGGAATATAAAATAGTTGCAACTGTTGTGGAAAACAGTAGGCAGTTCATTAAAAAATTAAACAGTATTACCATCTCATCCTGCAATTCCATTCCTGAGTAAGGCACGAAGGAAGTGAAAGCAGGGACTCGAAACCCACGTTCACGGAAACAATACTTAGAAACAGCCGAAAGATGGAAGCACTTGGAGCAAGAGTCCCCTGACAGACGGATGAATAGACACGATGTGGTAGAGGGACACATGGAATATTATTTGGTCTTAAAGAGAAAGGAACTTCTGGGGGGAGGGTAGAGCACATGCTTAACATGCATGAGGTCCTGGGTTCAATCTCAGTACCTCCTCTAAAAATAAATAAGTAAATAAATAAACCTAATCCCTCCCCAAAAGAAAACTTAAAAAAAAAAAAAAAAAGAAAGGAACTTCTGATGCATGCTACAGTGACATGGATGACCCTTGGAGACATTATGCTCAGTGAAACAAGCCAGTCACAAAAAGACAAATATGGCACCATTCCACGCATATGCAGCACCCAGAGTCGTCATACAGACAGAAAGTAGAAGAGAGGTTACCAGTGGATGGGAGGAGCAGGAAATGGGACTCAGAGTTTAATGGGTACAGAGTTTCAGTTTTGCAAGATGAGAAGAGTCCTGGAGATGGACGGTGACAACAGTACAACAACAAGAAGGCACTTAATTTCACAGACGTGCACACTTAAAAGGACACAAATGAACTTACAAAACAGAGACAGACTCACAGACATAGAAAACAAACATGGTTACCGGGGGGGAGTGGGGGTGGGGAGGGATCAACTGGGAGTTCGAGATTAGCAGATACTAACTACTATATATAAAACAGATACATAAGGTCCTACTGTATAGCACAGGGGACTATATTCAATACCTTGTAATAGCCTATAATGAAATGAATATGAAAAGGAAGATATATATGTATAACTGAATCACTATGCTGTACACAAGACATGAATACAACATTGTAAATTGACTATACTTCAATTAAAAAAATAGCAGTGTACACTTCAAATGGTAAGTTTGATGTTATGTCTATCTAAGCATAATGAAACAAATTAAATAAAGAGTTTTAGGTCACAGGTCAGGGTGGGGAAGGGAAGATTTCGGCCTTTTAACAGCTTCCAAGAGCACATTACAAAAAAAAAAAAAGGCAGCATCAAGTAGTGACGAATGAGCCACAGCTGCCCAGCTGGGCTGCTGTGAACAAGTGATCTAACCTCTCTTGGCCTCAGTGTCCCCAGAAAATGGACCAGAGGGTGCCAAGCTCGCCAGTCTGAGAGCATCCTTTCCATAAGCTTCTCCCAATTCCACAAGCACAGAAAGCACTCAGAACAGCGGCTGCTGCAAAGCAAATTCCCTACCAGTGCCATCTGCTGCCGTTTTGCCTCTCAAGAGGCTAAAAGATGAAACACGCACTCAGGCCAGGAAAACCCGGGGAGCAGAGACTGCCCAAGTCAGGCCAGCCCACAGCCTGCCTCCTGTCCCCAGAGCCTTTCCTTTGCTGCTGTGGCTCCTTTGTTTTCCTTCAGGAAACGCAATTCATGTGGGCGACAGGAAAGGAGGGGAACTGGCAGAACAGAAGTCAATGGCCCTTTCATTGGCACCTTGGTCAAAGTTTCTCTGGAAAACTCCCTCCGGACCTCCAGAACCACGGGAAAGGTGGGATCTGCCGTGTGTTGACAGAGCAGCAGAGCTCTGCCCACTTGGAGGGAGGTCAGGGGCAGAAGGGTGGGCAAGGAACTAGGAATCCAGGCCAGACCCAGACTTGCTCTCTACTGAAGGTTCTGGAAAGGATTTCTTTATGGAAGGCGTGCAAGAATCCATTCTGAGCCAGGGGGAGGCTTCCGTTTCTTAACAACAGAAGATGGAGAAGCAGGCTTCGGAACCAAATCAACAACACCAGCCCTACCGCGTGGAGAGAGGGCCCGGGGGCTCCCTCTGTCATCCCTGGGCCAACCTCAGCTGTGAATCATCCCAAAGCCACGGAGAAAGGAAACAGTCATAAGGGCTCCACCTCTGAGGGTGAAAGAGACCAGTGCGTACAAAATCCTCCAACTACAGGACCTCGCTGGATCTATCTCCAGAGCATGGGGGCAAAGCCCAGGGTGTGGGACACAGTGAATGCTGGCTGCAAGGAGGAGGGAGGGAAAGCAGACGGACAGCTCACACACAAAGCTGCTGGCCAACCTCACAGTATTACTGAACTTTCACCACTCCATGGTTACCGTGTGCAGATCATCCCATGGGGCGTGTATGGAAGAGACCACAGAGGCTCTGAAAACAACAAGTGATGGGGGACAGTGGCGTGACACCAAACTTCTTAGAGATGGAAAGACTTTCAGGAACAAGAGGGGAGAGTTGCAGAGGCAACCTGTTGCCTCACGTATGATGCTGACCCCTCTTAATAGAGAGTGGAAGGAAGAAAAGACATTTCAAAATTTTAAAAGAAGTCTGATAGGAGGCTAAAATGATATAGTGATTGTCAAGTGTATAGCACAGTGCCTGGCATGCTGAGTGCTTGATAAATGGTGGTTTTTATTGTTACATTATTAGCAAGAACTGGATCATAACCTAAAAAAATGGGGGGAAGGTATAGCTCAGTGGTAGAGTGTGTGCTTAGCATGCATGAGGTCCTGGGTTCAATCAATATAGTTAAAAATAAACAAATAAAAATAAACAAATAAAAATTTTTAAAAATCGATGAGAGAATGTTCAGCCTCTCCATAAATAAAGAAATGAAAATGTAAGCAAAAATCTACTGCTGCCTTTCACCCATCAGGTTAATAAAGGTCAAAGTCCAGTGATACAAGGAAATGAGTGCCCTCATGCACCACTGGTAGAAATGGAAATTGCTACTACCTCTTTCAAAATAGTTTAGACCAGACGACGCTTGGCTGCCAGTATTTCTCTTCTAGGAATTCATCTGGCTCGTATCCTCATTACACATGTTTACAAAAAGGGAGACCCGAAGGTTTTCATAGTAGCATTATTCTCCATGATAATAAAGGACCAGGAACAGCTTTATGTCTATCAAGAAAGAAATGATTTTGCATCAATAAGCAAATCACCCTGCACCCATACAAGGATAAACTATGTTTGTTACAAAAATGTCTGGCACAGAGCGCTGTGTGTGCCAAAAGGGAACCACTCCAAGATGAACTGTTCAGAGAACTGGTTGAGGACACTGAATTAGACGTTATCACATCGCCTGTCTCACGTCTGCCCAGTCCTTACGAACATCACTATTTAACTTGGATTACTTCTTTAGACTCAATCTCTCTCCCACCATGAAGTAAGGGCAGGCGCCAAGGGGATCCCGTTTCTCCCCAGAACACAAGAGCTCAAATGTGAAGGCCTCAAAGACGCAGTCCAAATGCTCCATGGCAGAGAAGTCATCTCTGCAGATGGGTTGGAATTTTCCACTGCGATGTGACCACCCACCGTGGGTGAAGGTTTTGTTACCATGACCCCCAGCACCAAGCATAGTGTCTGGCACCTGGTAAGTCCAATCTGACTTCATGAGGACCTTCCCACAGCACCAAACACACTCCAGTCCCCTTGGAATGTTTAAAGAAAGAATGAACGTTGGAATCCAAAACGATGCAGGAAAAAAACCACAAAAATGTGAACGAATCTTACCTGTTTCTCCTGGTTTGATCCACAGAATAAATCTGTTTTCTCAGCCAACTGGGAAGAGAGTTAAGGGAAAAAAAGAGAGAGAGAGGCAGAGAAACAAAGTTAGAAAACAGCACATGTCTAAGTGAGTTCCACAGGGTAGCACAATGGAAACAAGAAACGAAAAGGAAGGTTTCCCAATTAACTCGGGCAGCTTGGGAAGAGCAGTTTCTCCTCGTGGTTGAAATGTCCAAGCTGAGCCACGGGGCCCCTTCAGCTCAGGCTGGCACTCCTTCAACTGGCACTTCCCTCTGACAGTATCTGTTAATCCCTCAAAAGCTGGTAAGAAAAACGGTGGCTATCAGAGGGCTCTGGTTTGCTGGAGGGACAGTAATTCCGACATCACAGTCCCCTCAGACATGCATATCGAGGAGACAGTCCCAAGAAGGCCCTCAGGAAGCCAAGAGGGAGTGGCAGGTGGGAAATCCCGGACCTCAAGTCCAACATCCTTCGAACCATCAGCCTTACCCTTTCTTAAATCCTTTAAGAAACAAGACTCTGGTCCCCTCTCCAACACACCAGTGAGAGTTTCTGTCTCAGTTCCAACGCATTCCTCACCCAAGCAGGCCAAGGCCAAGGCCCAGCACTGAGAAAGGCTCTTCTGTGAGACACTGGGGAGTCCACAGCCACTACTGGGAACCTACTGCATACAGGACACTCAATGAGCCTCCAAGATGAAATGGCCCCTTTTTCCTTCTTTTGCCATATTGGGTAAAGGGAGAAGGATGAATGCCTGAGCGAGTGAATACAGAGATTAACAAGCAAAGCCATTACCTCTCAATGATGGTGGGTGTGGACGCGCTCATCACTTCCTGGTGTAAGATCTTCAAGCCAGAAAGCCACTTAGTTGCATCTTCCTTAGAGTCAGCTGGAGAGACAGGCCAATGGAAATGCTGTGTTACTCCCTGAAGACTTCTGCTTAGAGACCCCAGCCCCGCCTCCCCAGCCCCACACAGACATGGGCGTGGGAGGAGCCTGTGCCGGTCTCTAGGACTTGCTTTTTGTCTAAGATGAGGTCATGGTGAGCCTACTGCAGGAGTGACAAGTGGGCAACTTTTTAAAAAGAGGTTTCACTTTAGTCCTACATTAATGAACAAGAGGCAGGACCTGGGATAACTTGGACCAGAATCCTGGGCAGCCCTCAGCATTTCTCCCATTTCCAGGCAAGGCCAGAGAAAGGAGTGGAACTGAGGCGATGCTGATGCCTGGGCAGGAAGGGGCAACAAGTCGTTAAGAGCTCAGCATCATCACCAAGTCCCAGTGCACCACTTCAGGGCTGTGTGACATTCAACTGCTTACTTAACCACTCATTTCCACATCGGTAAAACGGAGCTGGCGATGCGAACACCTGATCCAGTTATTAAACATGTCCAAACCTCCAGGGACCCTGTCAGTGGGGACAAGAGCATACCAGGGTTTCTGCTCTCACTCTTCCTGGGTGAATGAGAAGAAAACTGAGGCTCAGAAGGGTTACAGAGCCAGTAAGTGAGAAGCTGTGATATGAATCCAGGTCTTGCCTATCTCTATACCTGACCTTGAATTCCAGGGCTCTGGAAGAGGGACCCCAGAGTGGGACAGACATCAAGCTGGCATCCTGGGCTCCACCTTTTGCTTGGGCTCTCATGACTTCTCTACCAAGAACAGTAGCCAAGCCTCAGCCTGCCGGGGGGCTAAGTGGACACAGCTATGAAGGTTCATGGTCATGGACCCCTCTGCCACCTGCCACACAACATCTATCAGACATTCACCCATCACTTCCCACAGCTTGCTGTTTCCCCTCTCCAAGCCCTTGCGCATACAGCACCCTCCCACTGGACCATCCTCCCTCTTTCCTCCCAACTCCTACTGATGCCTCAAAACCCAGTTTAAAAGTCACCTCCTCTGCAAAGACTTCCTTAGAACTAGGCACTCTGTATTCTTAGAGTATGCTGTAATACGTACTGACTACAGCTCTTATCTAACTTCTGGTCCATATGTCTGTCTCCTCAAGTAGACTGTGAGCTCCTTAAAGGCAGCAGTTGGGTCTTAGACTTCTTTATAGCCCCACTGACATCTAGCACAACCCAGCACAGAGCATATGCTCAAAAGATGCCTGATGAAAGAATGAATGAGAAATTAAACCAATGAGAGCCCTCTGACCCTAAATTCAATGTCCCTAATGCTAGTCAGCTTTCATAGTTCCCCTCTCTTTGGTCTACTTTTAATGGTATTTATTTTCTCTCTTGTCAATCATGATTGTTCACATGATTCACTCTATTGGACAGAAAATGTAACCTGACTTCAGCTTTTGGCACGAGTTGGGCAGGCTCTTAACATAATGGTTTCAATATCCCAGTGAGGTCAGTGTTACCAGTATTCCCATTTCACAGCTGAGCAAACTGCAGCTCAGAGAGGCTGAGTAGGTACAAAAGTCACAGAGCAAGAAAGAAGCAGGGTTACTATTCAAAACCACGGGGCCCCAAACACACAAGAGTGGGTGAGAAAGTGTGAGCATCCCACCAGAGAACTTTCTAGGAAGGAACTTGAGACACAGGGAGGGAGAAAAGCACACATTACGCACCCACCTGCTAAGCTGAGTGTGCTGAGGATGAACTGGGTGCCGTAAAAGATGGAAAAGCAGCAGTCTTCCTTCTGGCGGACTGCCTTCGCACGCTCGAAATCTTTGGAGTTCTTCCCCGGGCGGATTTCCTTTATCTCCATAATGTCCACTGGAAGGAGATACACAGGAGCCCATTAGCAGCTGGAGTTCCCCGGGGACACAGCCACGCGCCTGCGCCCCAGACACACGCAGCCCAGCAAAGCCAAGCTGACCCAGCCCCTCAGCCCTGCTCGACTGCCAGGATTCTGCGTAAATAAATGCAAGGCTTGCTGTTTTAAGCCACAAAGTATTGGGATAGTTGTTGTCCAGCAACAGATAACAGGAAAAGGACAAACCCATCCTCCCTAGAACCCCCGCTGCCCACGACTATCAGGCCTGGATGTCCACTGGATCTAAGGGTGACCCCTACCCCCACAGGGTGGCCACCTGACCCAAGGGCGACCCCTTCTCCCAAAGGATGGCCACCGGATGCAAAGGAGACTCCCTCCCTCCCTCCCTGCTATAGGACGGCCAAGGAACAATGGACTGTCACAAAGAGCCAACACCATCAATCCTTTCTTCTGTCAAAAAAGTATCTTTTCCTGGGATGGACCCATTCTATGTGCCCTCCTCACCTCCCATCACAAGCTAAAGGAGGGGTTGAGGGTCTCAGAAATGACCACAGTATCCCACACCCGGCACAGTGATGGGTTCAGGGATGAGCACATGTCCTAACCTGGACCCATCAGCATCCTCCGGGGACTTATGTGGACAGAGCTGTTCATAAAATTTCACCTACTGCTGCTATTGCCAGGCTGGCAGCCCTTGGGTCCATTCGAGCTTGAAGCCACTTCTGCCCTGGAGCACCCTTCTTACATGACCCAATAAATTCTCTTTTTGGCTTTGGTTAGTAAGAAATGAGTTTCTGTCACTTGCAACCATAAGAGTCCCAGGATATATATGTCTATCCTTGCATTGAACAGAGAAACAGGAAGGTATTCCTGGAAATGAGAGGGTAGGGAAGGAGCCCTCAGCTTCAACTTGGGATCAAGGAAGCAAACAGACCCCAGTGTAGACAAATGAACAAAGGTATTTTACAGTCAGCGTTGAAAGAACAGGAAAGGTTCATGGCTATACACACGTAAAAACAGAAGGCAGAGACAGAGAATTATACTAGGAAAGGAAGAGGGCAGAATGAACTAAAAGCTTTCTGCTTTCTTACCATGGGTCTGACTGGACTGAAAACAGTTCAGGGAACTAGACTCATGAAGTAAAGTGAAAAGACTTTAAAATCAACAGTGTGCATTCTATACCCTGTGTGTGGTGGTGGTTACACACATCTACTCATGTGATAAAATTCCATAAAACTATACACCAAAACAAAAACACAAATTAAGTGCACATAAAAAATGGTGAAAACTAATTAAGGCCTGTAGTTTAATAATATTTTACCAGTGTTCATTTCCTGGGTTTGGTAACTATGGTTATCAGCGATGTTATCACCGGGGGAAGCTGGATGAATGGTACACAGAAACGTGGGACTATTTTTGGAATGCTCGCACGAGTCTAAAATTGTTTCAAATTAAAAAGTTTTTTTAAATGTCTTATCTGCAAATCTCAAACTCCCAACTTATTCCTTCCCACCCCCTTACCCCCTTGGTAACCATAAGTTCATTTTGTGTCTGTGAGTCTGTTTCTGTTTTGTAAATAAGTTCATTTCTGTCTTTTTTCTTTTTCAGATTCCACATGTGAGTGATAACATATGGTATTTTTCTTTCTCTTTCTGGCTTACTTCACTTAGAATGACATTCTCTAGGTCCATCCACGTTGCTACAAATGGCATTATTTTATTATTTTTATGGCTGAGTAATATTCCATTGTATACTAACTACTGTATGTAAAATAGATAAATAGCAAGTCTCTTCAGTGTAGCACAGGGAACTATGTTTAATATTTTGTAGTAACCTATAATGAAAACAGATATATATATACATATGTGTGTGTGTGTGTGTGTGTGTGTGTGTATGTATGTATATGTATGACTGAAACACTATACTGTAACCAGAAATTAACACAACACTTTAAGCAGACTATACTTCAATTAAAAAAAAAAACATCAATTATGGGTGGCCCTATTATTGAGAGGGTCTCTAAACCTTGGGGTACAGAGTATCCCCACTCTTCATCGAATGCTGAAATCTAGGAATCTTTTATCTTCACTACTCAAAAACTAGCAACAAAACAGAAACATTGCATGCCCTGAAGTTCACAACCTTCTGCAAGATTATCTAAGAACATTAACAGTATTAAAGTTTATTCTCAGAAATTACTTACTTACTCACCCAGCAGACTGCCAGTCAAGAGTCTAGTGACTTTAAGCAAATACTCTCTTTTTCCCTAGCCAGTCAATAATGATTCTCTAATCATTCTCTTTCCCCATGAAATATCTCCAGGAGGGAATCTCTGAATTGGCCTGTGAGCTTTTTCTCTTACAGCAAAAATTATAATAAAAATTTGACACATACGTAACTAAAGAAGAAAGCTCAGATACTGTAACACCATCTCCAGGCACTCACCACGTCTTCTCAACTCTACTTTCTAAAATGCTCTTGAATCTGTCGACTTCTATCCATTCCCAGGGCTGATGCCATAATCCAAGCCACCGGTACCTCCTGCTTGGTCTTCTGAAATAGCCAGAAGCTATTACCCCCAAAGTCGTCTTTACAAAGGACAGGCACGCCCATGCCACACTCGGGCTTCAAGCCTGCTGGTGGTATCCCTGTGCTGTTAGGACCAAGAACCAAGGCCCAGCGCTGACCTCGCCAACCCCATCTGGACCTGGATCAACTGCGCATCCTCACTGCCCAAGCTCCAGCCTCACTGGCGAATGGATCCTGCTCACTCATCCACAGGACATCAGCATGTGCTGCTGGCTCTACTGGGAATGCTCTCGGCATGTTTAGCTAAGAGTTCTCCCTTCCAGTTTCAGCTCAGTCACCACCAGACTCACAGAAAATCTTCCCCCTCCTGCTGTTATACACCCCAAGTCCCTCTCTCCAGTAACACTGAACAGGCAAGTGCTTAGAGGTGTGAATCGTGGATTCATAGCTCTTTTCCTAAATGGTGCATCTTTCCGGAGCACTGTATCCCCACCCCTAGCAGAGCAACTGGTACACAGGGGACCCAATAAATAGCTTTTGAAAGCGGAAGGAGACAGAGAGAGGGGGACACAGACAGGGACAGAACCGGGGATGAACACACAGAAACGGAGACACCCAAACAAGGTAAAAGAAGGACAGAGACAATCAGATATGAAGAGAAGAAAAACCACCCAGACAAGGAGGGGGAGATGCAATCACACAACAAAGTCAGAGAGAAACATGGGAGGTCAGAATGAAATGGCAATACCTGCTCTGAAGATGCAGGCAGCCCTGACCATCCCTACACCACCTTCTGCTTCAGCACAAGCTAGTATCCTTCGGAGGCCAGCCCTGTCCCAGGACAGGGCCACAGGCATCTACCCCCATCAGCGAGGACAGGTGGCCTCTATTATGTCACTGTGACCACTTCCTCCTTTCTTCTCCCCAAATAAGTACTGGCCTATTCATCATACTTCTGAAAAGACTATGCTTTTGGCACTGGATTGCCTTTGTTCTCTGTCAAAGATCAGTTGACTGTTTGTGTGGGTCGATTTCTGGGCTCTCTGCTCTGTTCCCTTGATCTGGCTATCTATTATTTCACCCATATCTCACTGTGTGAAGACAGCAAGTCTCAAAGGGAGGCAGCATCCTCCTCTGACTTTGTTCTTCTTCAGTTTGCACTGATTGTTTTGGGTGTTTTTCCTCTCCATGTAAAGTTTAGGATTGTCAGATTGTCAATACCTACAGAAGAGCTTGCTGGGATATTGATCGGGATTATGTTGACCATAGACGAAGTTGGGAAGAACTCACATGTTGAGTCTTTCTATCCATAGAGTATTTATTCATCATACTTTTTAACCATCAGCCAGACATTCTGCTGGATATACTCAGTCCTGGCCCCCAAGGGTCTTACAGACACATCAGCTTCATCCATGAGAATAAAAATCAAGGCAATACTAACCATGTAAAACTCTTCCGAGCACGTTCTATATGCAGGGATCACACCAGGGAAGTGAGTCTCACGGAGGCAGGGAGGCTGGCCTCTTGATCTCCCTGCCTCCAGCAGCTGGGAGAGAAGTGCACTGCCCTAGTAATGAGATCCAGGTGGGGCAAGACAGCACCCCTATACCGACTCATCAACTCTCATAACCACACTGTGAGGCAGGTACCACGACTCCGTATTACACAGATGGAGAGACAGGCATGGAGAGGTGAAGGACCTTGGCCAGAGTCATGAGCCAGCAAGTGGGAGCACCAGGATTTGAACCTCCATTTGTTCCCCATGGTCAAGCAAGTGACTCTGAGAAGCCACAACAGGATAGGCAGCCCTCTTCCCACCACGCTCTGCCAGCAAGTACCACCACACGTGCACACACAGCTGCCTCCTGCCCAAATCGGACGTCATTTAAGTGACTTCTCCTCAACACCCTGTCCTTCTCCACTTCCCCGCACTGTTATTTTTGTCTGTGCTGTGAAGTGCCTCACCAGCACCAAGTGTATTTACGGCTTAATCTGTTTACCTGCAGATCTGCTCTCTCCTCTAAGCCCCAGGAGAACAGGGGTCCTGCCCATCCTGTTCAAAACGGGACCCTCACAGATGGAGTCAACAGAACCTGGCTCAGAGCAGAAACGCAGATATTCGTGGAATAAATGATTAGGCTTCTTGGGTGTCTTGGTTTGGCTTCCCCCAGAAGCTGACCCTGAGACAAGGATTTGAGCACACACTGTTTATTTGGGAGCTGATCCCAAGAAACACCAGCAGAGGAGCAGGGAAATGAGACAGAATAGGGGAGAAGCTGACAAGGAGGTTGCTATGTTATCAAGCTGGTACCCCATGGCCACCTGGAGCTGATGCCATGGGATCTGGGAGTCCCTCAGAGTCTGCCCCACCAAGAAGCAAGGGAGCTGCAGTATTTATCCCTCAACCCCCATCTGCTCCTGGTTGGGGGCTGCTTCTGGGGGCCTTAACTCCCCAGGCCTCAGGCAGAGGGCCACACTGTTCACAGCAGAGTGCCTTCAGCCTGCAGAAGTGAATGCTATGGTGTCAGTGTCAGCCCACAGCATCCTCTCCTGTGTTACATCACTGATCGAGTAGTTTCTGTGCTACACCCAGGGGATGCAGGGATCAGATATTCGAGAGGTCAAAATCCCAGTATCTCTCTGGCTCAGGCAGAACACTAGTGGATGCAGACAAGTCCTAGTTACTGAAGAGAAGAGCATCCCTGGGCTCCCCCGGGGGAGCCGCTATCTGGAGACGAGATAAGATGTTACTGCCCCTGTACATTCTGTGCCCCCAAAGGTACCCTGGGTCAGCAGATGGTTCTGGAATTACAGGTACCATTGCACCCTCTCGCTCACTCCTTTTTAATATGACAGCTTTATTAAGACAGAGTTCACATGCCACACAAGTCATCCACTTTAAGCGTACAATTCAGTGGCTTTTAAAAGATGCACAGATTTCAGCCACCACCACCAGAATCAATGTTAGAACATTTTCATCACCACAGAAAGAAATTTTTGAGCCTCCACACTCCCCTCTCAAGCCCACACCAGCCCCTAGAAACCACTCATCTGCTTTTTGTATAGATTTGCCTATTTTAGACATCTCATATCGAGGGAATCACACAATACATGGTCTTTGGTGTCTGGCTTTTTCCATGCAGATTCCTTTTCATGGCTGAGTAAGATTCCACTGTGTGGACAGACCACATCTGGTTTATCCTTTCATCCACTGATGGACATTCAGGTTGCTTCCACCTTGTAGCTCCTGCAAATAGTGCAGTGATGAACATTTGCATACAAGTTTTTTTTTTGAACACCTGTTTTCAATTATCTCAGGTTTCTTATAGGAGTAGAAACTGGTGCTCTACTGACTACACCCTCAGGGCTGCAGGTGTAATGATGAGGTGACCCCTTCATGCCATGCAGCTGACCAACCACCAACCTGAGCCGGAAAAGTCACTCGTGCATAGGTGGAAAGTCACTGCTGGCCCTAAGCTTGTGGCTGGGCCTCCGTGAGCCACCACTAAGCCCTTCACAGCTGTCACCACTTTCCAGGCCTTCTGGGCCAGCAGGGGCCACCTTCAGAAACACAGAGTTGCCCACAGTCTGCCCATCCCGTTGATTATCAGGAGTCCCAGGAAGTCAGAAAGGAAATCCCTGAGCAGTAGGAGTGGTTTTCTATTTGGTAATTGGCAGAGTCTGCAGGGCCTGGTGGGCGTTTTTTTGACATGATCTCACACCTCCTGGAGGCACCTTGTGGAAGCATGGTCCCACTAATTTTTAACTAATAAAGTTGTAGTAACTCTTACGCACTTGTTACATATTTTTAAAAAATTTTTTTATTGAAGTATAGTTGATTTACAATGTTGTGTTAGTTTCTGCTGTACAGCATAGTGATTCAGTCATATATACATATATTATTTTTCATATTCTTTTAAATTATAGGTTATTACATGCTACTGAATATAGTTTCCTGTGCTAGAGTAGGAACTTGTTGTTTATCTATTTTATATATAATAGTCTGTATCTGCTACTCCCAAACTCCTAATTTTTATCCCTCCCTCCTTTCTTCTTCAGTAACTATAAGTTTGTTTCCCATGTCTGTAGTCTGTTTCTGCTTTGTAAGCAAGTTCATTGGTGCCATTTTTTCAGATTCCACATATAAGTAGTATCATATGATATTTGTCTTTCTCTGTCTGACTTACTTCACTAAGAACGATCATCTCAGGTCCATCCATGTTGCTACAAATGGCATTATTTCATTCTTTTTTATGGCTGAGTAGTATTCCTGTGTGTGTGTGTGCGCACGTGCGCGTGTGTGACTCCAATCACCTATTGATGGACATTCAGGTTACCTCCATGTCTTGGCTAATAAATAGTGCTGCTATGTACATTGGGGTGCATGTATCTTCTCACATTAGAGTCTTCTCTGGATATATGCCCAGGAGTGGGATTGCTGGTCAGCTATTATTTTTTAAATTATTAATACAACAAACTAAGGATGGATTCATATAAGGCACAAGAAAAAACAGTCTCTCAATTTATCTTTTGGGGAAATTGAAGAGGCAAATCCATACGTACTGATGTGGAAAAACTCCCCACCAGCTTACATGAGGAGGATACCAGACTTATGTGCCTGCATCTGTGCATGTGTGGGTCCACATGTATGTACACTTATGTGCACCCACATATTGTATACACGTGCCTGTTGCTATTTGAATTCTCACTATCTGAATATCTACAATAACCTGCAAACATTTTTTACTTGAAATGTACCACCCAGATCACACGCCTGCTGTAGGAATACAGGAAGCTCATGTGCAGGCACCAGTGAAAACATTAGCGTGTTATCAGACTGCATCAGGGAGGAACACATCCCATGCTCTCGGTGCTGAAAATCATCAGGCACTAAACCTAGTGTCCTGCCCACTCTGAGTCCTAGTGTTTACTTCCAACCAGCGAACTACCAACTGGAGTCCAATTCAGATGATATCTTTAGTATTTTTAACAGATGACTTCATTGTCATTTCTGTTAAGTTACAAAGTAGTCATAGGGCAGAAAAAAAAAGTCAAAATCCAGAACCCATACTGTATACTGTCATAGGCACTAGTAAAGTTAAGTTCAGTAAAGCATCAAATAATTAGGTATTTGTTGCTGTCAATGATTTGTATTCTTAAAGAAATATCGGAGAGGTTTGCTTCTAGCTGTTTAAGGGTGTTAAGCAATACTGGGGAAACTGGCTGGGTTTTTTCAATCTGTTAGTAACATACCACCACTTGTATCCATGTAATATGACCTAATATTCTGCTGTCCAGAGAAAGATGCTCTCCATCGTGTTTTCAGGAATGCATTAGGCTCAACTAAGGAGGGACGACTACATTTGTACATATGCACGTATGTGGGTAAAAGCATGAGAAAAGGTTAAAAAAAAAGAGAAAGAGAGAGAGGTTCCCACCAATGTGCTGACAATAAGGGTTGCTGGTGGGAAGGTGGTGGGTAAATGGTGGCAAGGGTAGTCTGATCTGCATCAGCTGAATTTCTGCCAAGGACACAGAGTCCATAAGACAAGTGACTTTATTTTCACCACTGGCTCTGGTGGCCAGAGCTCAGGCCAAACACGCTCGTGCGGTCAGGCTCTGGAGCTGGGCTTCCTGCTTGAAGAAGTGAGATAACACAGCCACAGCAATGAGGTCTTGTCTCTGCACACCCCCTTCCCGGCATCACCTCGAGTCTTCCCCAGGTCCGGTCACCCCTCCCACCATCGTCCCCACCCACTGCCCACAGATGCACACTTGGGGTTTTCTGCCCCCTTTGCCGATTGTCCCCATGACCCTGTTCTTCAACTCTTGTTTCCTTCCTCCTCCCACTCTTGATTCTGGGCTGCTCTCAGGTGGCCCCCTCATACTTGAAACATTTTCTTACCCTGACGCCAGGCACGCAGCCTTTTCCCCAGTCTCCTCACTCCACCTTAAGGGGTGCCACCTGCCAAAGCACTTAACCAAGGATCTTCAGGGAAGCTTCAGATGTATCCAAGGGGAAGACAGACAGACAAGTCTTGGGCACCTTCCTATACAGAACCCCCACCCTCCTTTCCACCTTCCAGTCATTCAACCCACCAGGTAGTTAATGAGCATCACGCTGAGTGCCAGGGAGGAAGTCAGCAGGCATGCTCTCCATCCTCGGAAGCTCAGAGCCTGGAAGGGAAGACAGACCCTGACCAAATCGGCAGGTGGGGACGTAAAGCTACCACCATGCTCAACACCTCAAAGGAGCAAACTCAAGTCCACAGGGGGGCTTCCCCCCAGCAAGGGGAAGAAAGGCTTCTAGAGAGTGTGCATCTTGGCTGAGTTCTGAAGGCTGCAGTTAACCTGGTGAAGGGGGAGGAGAAAGCCCTGGAAGTAGTCCCAGGCTCCGGAGACCCTGGTTCAAAGCCCAGCTCTGCTCCCCAACGATGCCTGGGAGCTTGGGCCAGTCACCTCCCTTCTCTCTGCTCTTTCCTCATCCACGCACACAGTGGTAACAGCATCTCCTTCCCTGACATGCTTTGCAAAGGAGATGAAGTTACATGAAATAAAAACTGCATGGCCCCAGGAGGTCTTCCAGTAGCTCAGGGTTGTTGAGCTACCGGGATGACTGTTCTTTCACAGCATCTTTCAGTAACACCTTCGTCACTGCTGCTGTTTCACTTTGTCTCAGTGTTGCTCTGTCTCGGTGAAGGACTCTGCTTCAAAAAGCCAAGCGTGTGCAGAGTTATTTTACATACATGGCAGCATCTGACCTTGAAGCCAGATAAATAACTGAGATGCACCGCAGAACACACAGTTTTAAGAGGTTCAAAGCGGGAAAGAGCCCAACTTTAGAAGAATCTAGGAGACACAAGCTTAAAGTCCCACTTATGTGTCCCAGCTGTGCACATTAGGACAGGTTTCTTTATTGTGGTTTAGCCTCCACCTTCTCGTCAGTAAAATGGTGAAATAATATCCATCCCATAGGGAGATATACCTGAAAGAACTTGGTAAACGCAAACTGCTCTGAGTTTGAGATATTAAAAATTATTTTAAAGCCTAGAGATGGGGAATGAGACTATGCTGACAGCCAGCGGGGAATATCTCACTTCATGCTTCCATACAGAGCTCTTCTAGATTAACATCAAATAATTAGGTAGCTGTTACTGTAATGCTTTGTATTCGTGCACAAATGTTTGATGGACAGTTTGATAGGTGTTTAAGAGTTTCAAGCGATACTGGAGAAATCAACCAGCCTTCTCCTCCCTCTGGGGACACCCTCTCCCCAGGGAGCAGTGGACACTCTGACAGGAGAGTCTGGAAGGATGAACCGGGCATGCCTAGCGCGGGCTCCTTGTCCAATTCTGGTCCAATCTGCCCCTCTGGAAGCACATGTCCTGCCCTACTCCCACTGCCCGGAGTGGGGTGGCCTCCAAGACACCTGCAGGCATCTGATAGTGCCAGTGACAAGTCAGGGGGCAGGGGCCAGAGATCAGCTCTAAACCAGACTCTCCAGGCAGCTCAAACACAGAGCAAACCTCCTCATAGCCAGTTACCAGCACCCTGTGTTTCAGTTCTTAATCATTTCCAAACTCAAGAGAAGAGGAGAAAAAGAGGAGCCTGATGATGAGCTGGTCAACTAAAACCCCGAAGACTCACCATCAAATAATTCTTTAAATAGTCACTGCTTCAGTGTCACTTAAATTAAATGTTTTCTCCCCCTGCCGAAACTAAATGAAAACAATCCCATGCATGTGATGCGGGAGATGGCTTTCATAGCACTCACATTTTGTTATATCTTAATTGTGATGTATTTTAATATGAATTGGAAAAATACTGACCTAGCAGCTTCTAAACTGAGCTCAAAGTTTTTTCTACACAAATTTAAGTTAAAAGAGTCCATTTTAAAATATGTATTACGTATGAAACAGGTGGTGGGCAGATGATGACAAAAATCGTTAAGGCATTTAAGGAAGGACTCACTCCCTTACGCGTGGCCTGTTAAAATTTTAATTTGCTTTGTTTTAAACCAATACTGTGAATCAAAATTACACAGAAGGCTTCCAGTGTACAAAGGCTATATATACATTTCCCCTCCACTGGATCAACCAGTTTTTGGTTTGGGGTTTTTTGGTAGCCATATATGCTTCTGACACTATTTCTCAAATCTCAGTCATTTGATAATCAACTTTGTGAACTCCACCATACCTGCATAGTGCCGGCACTGTTTGTCTAATATTTGTCTTCAAATCAAATCCAGAAAATAAAATCTAAAAAACCCTTTTTCACTTGAATAGATACATTACAAAAATGAGTTTATGTCTTCGGTAAAAAGAAAACCAATTCCGCCCACTGTATATAATAGGAATTGTAAAATAATGGTCAGTGGAAACAGGACAGTATTACTAAGTTCTGCCCAGAAACAGTTGATGTCAAAAGCAAACCCTCGGGTGCTTATGAGTTATAAGAGAAAAGGAGTAATTATTAGAGGGTGTGAGGGCGAGTTTGCCACCTTAAGACTCACAGAGGGAGAAAGAGTGGTGTTACCTTGTGGGGACAGCGGTCACTGAGCTGTAAATTTGAGCTCACACTCACCACTTGGGGATTTTACCGTATGTTAAGTGACACCTTATTAATGAAAACTTGTGTCTTTCAAAATGAGATGTGTAAGAATTCAGAAATAGAGGTGGATGTGGTTATTAAGAGGGATCCTGGTGGTGACGGAACTTCTGTATCTTGACTATGGAGGTGGATACAGGAATCCACACATGTGATAAAACTATACAGAACTAAACACATACAGACATAAGAGGACAAAGAAAACCGGGGAAATTTCAGTAAGATGGATCCTGGATTAATCAGGGTCTGCGTCCTGGCTGCCATGTGACACTACAGTTTTACAAGATGTTACCGTTGGGGGAACTGAGTACAGTCTGCATGGAGATGAATCTTTAATTATCTCAAAATTTTCAACTGAAAATACAGAGTATCAAGTAAGAAAAAATTGGGGGGGATATAGCTCAAATGGTAGAGTGCATGCCTAGCATACATGAGGTCCTATGTTCAATCCCCAGTAACTCCATTTAAAAAAAAAACTAATAGTAAATAAATAAATAGACCTAATGACCTACCCCAACAAAAGAAAGAACGAAAGAATAAAACAAGCCATGCTAGTACCAAACAGATGTTCTTCTTAACATGATCCGAAAGACTAGAAGTTAGTTTCCAAGGGCATCAAACTCCCACCACTGGTCCAGGTTCCTGGGGCACTGCCTGGAAATCACGCTTTGCCAGGGCACCGGAGCGTGGTCTCCCCTGGGGGACACTGGAGACAGCATCCCTTACCCCTCTCATGGCTGCACGGCTGCTTCTCTAGTCTAGGAGCTGACGCTGGGCTCCAGCCTCCACCAGGATACATACTATTTCTAGCTGGACCAAAATAGACATGCATGCAGCGGCTGATAAGCCCATCACTGAAACCGAGAGGAAGTGGCCTGCAGGGGGCCCACAGCAGGGCCTGGCTTGGGGGCCCACACATTTTGCAAAGGCCAAGGACGGCAGCCAAGAACAAATTTCTATGCAAGGAGCTTGGGGAAGGGCAGCGTGAATTCCCCTTGTGACAACAGCCTCTCATCTCATCACCCCTTCCCTGACCTCAATCCAACCAGCAGCACTGCACAACATCACATGCTCATTTGGGGGGGGGGGTATAATTAGATGTATTTATTTATTTTTAATGGAGGTACTGGGGATTGAATCCAGCACCTTATGCACACTAGGCACGCACTCTACCATTGAACTATACCTGCCACCCCCACCACCACATGCTCATTCTTTGAGTCTGATGGTTCTTTTCTTATTGTTTTTTAAAAGGAACAGAAAGGTTCTGAGAATATAGACAATTATCTCAACTTGACCAGTGGGTGTAGAGAAAATTCTAGAGGAATTTTAGAATTCTGGAAATTCTCGTAGAAAAGCACAGGTCCTCATCTTCCTAGCAGGGAACTCTTGGCTTCAGAGGAAACCAAAGAGAAGAGAGAAGGGAAGCCACATCCATAAAAACATCTAGTACAGCCAGGCAGCAGACCAGGGGTTCTGACACGTGTGCATCCACATGAGCAGAGATTGTCATGTGCATTCCAAAGACAGGGAAACTGAGGCAGAGATTCAGGGCTTCCCAAGGCTACATTGGTGGAGCCAGGACTTAAACCCCAGCAGTCTAGCTCCCAGCCTGTACTCTTAACCACTCAACCTACACAGGGAAGGATGAGTTTGTTCCTTTCCAAGGAAGACCTCCCTCTGCTCAGACCTCAACCTGGCCCAGGTGAGTCCTGCTGGGTTCTTCCTCTCAGGGGCGTCCTTGCAAGGATCCCAACCCCCAAACCCCTACGGCTGCCGCAGCTGAGAGTTCACGATCTACTGACCGTCAGCCAAATACTTGGGGTCCATCACCTCAGTGGTACTTCCCGCAGCCCTAAGAGGTGAGTGGCCACTGTTATCAGACCTCCATTCTGCAGAGAAGGAAGCAGGCTTTGGTGACCGAGGTCTGAGCCCTGCTGGTCCAGCTCCAGAGCCGGGTTCCCCAGCACCACCCACCAGACTCACCAACCAATTCTGCCAGTAGAAGATGGAGCCCTGTCAAGGTCAAGCCCAGGACAGAAACACCTGACTTGGATGGAGAACAGACTGGACTCTGCTTACAGAATATTTATTAGGTGACAGAGCTAACCTCACCCGCTCCTCAACCCTCACACCAACCTTCAGAACAAACTACCATTTTCCAGAGTTGGCTCAGAAAGCTGAAGTCAGCCCCTCAGGGCCACTTGGCTGGCCTTGATGCCAAAGGCAGCAGGGCAGTGATGTGGGGGCACGGCAGAGAGACCTGCAGACCTGAGGAGCCTGGCTCTCTCCCCATGTCCAATTCCGAGGGAGCTGCTCCACGATGGTGTCTCAGAAACCCTGGGGTGAACAGATTAGATACTGGCTAAACGGGTATGTTCTATTTGAAGCCAAGTCTCAGTGGGCAGAGAGAGATGCCAAAAGTATTCAAGGCTCCCACTGCCAAAGTCAGTCACTGGCTAAGACAGGCAGAGGTACTTTTTCACCTCGTAACTGATCAACAGGAAAGGCTGGAGGTTGCCAGAAGCTTCCCCACAGCGGGAGGTCCTCTGGCTTCTCCAGCAGCACTGGGCCATATTGGCCTGAAAACAGCTCAGGATCCTCAGACTGACCAGAGAGCCGTGATGAAAGGAAGGGCTCCAAGGGACATGGACAGACTGCAAGAGATGGCCCTGCTCTTCCAGAAGCCACTCCCAGAGCCCTGGGTTGAACACACCATAGGCTGGTCATTCCCACACCACCCTCCTGGCCTAGAAAGCCCTCCTGAGAGGTAAAGCCATCATCCTTTAAAGGGGTGATTGCATCCTGGGGTCCATGAGACTTCACAGGGCCCTTGAACCCCAAAATGCAGTGCCCCCAGGCAGAGAAGGATCAGATTCTCTGGGGAGACCTGGAGCAGGAAAAAGCATTCATCTCGGCTGAAGGCCCAGCTCAGAGGCTCCCTCTCTGGGAGGGCTTCCCTTCCTCTTCTCCACTTCCCCTTTACTGGTTCTCATCACATTTACAGTAATTACTTGTTTCCCTGCGTTAGTGTTAGACCTTGACCCCGGCCCCAGCCCCAGCCCCATGAGAGCTGGGCACACAAGAAACCTTCAGTTACAGGCAGGGACACCTGGACCTCCAGGAGGTTAACACCTTCCTGTCCTGGCTTTCACCCTGCTCCCTTACAGCCAACTGGGCACCACGGTCTCCCCCACCAGACCCAAAGCAGGAGGGCCAGCCCATCTCACTCCTCAGCTTTGTAGGAATGGGGTCTGGCCTTCATGATGCCCTCAGTCAACTCAGTATCAGACGCTCACGGAAGCTGAACTATGACAAATTCTGCTTAAAAAGAAAAAGTGTGCATCAGGAGATAATCCTTTACCCCCTTTTGCTTAACCCAAGGTTTATTCCTAAAAAGCAGCTATCACGTGGAAGGAAGGATGGGAAAAGGATGTCAACTGTCCACCACCACCACCAGGGTAATAATGCTCATATCCAGCTCACTCATTGTGAATACTGTATTCACAATGAGCCAGGGACTGGGAGAAAGCTCTGCATGCATTTCCACATTTGAGCTTCACATCACCACAATATTATAATTACTCCCATTTAACAGAGGAAAAGACTGAGGTTGCAAGACTAGAGAGCCCATAGCTGGTAGCTGTCTGCAGGCTCCTAAGCCCAGTAGTAGGGCATGACTGGTTTCAGCAACACAGTGGCCTGCAGAAGTCAGTCCCTTCTGCTGGGGTCAGAGAAGGGCCCTGCTGCCCCTGCTTTGCCTTTGCAAATGAATCTTCACTGTGGTTAGCAAGCCAGCCCTTCATTTCCCCACCAGGCTCAGAGTTTTGCAAACCAAGGGTGGGGGGCGGGGGGTGGCAGTTCCTGTTACAGTGAGCTAGAAGGTGAGAGTCTTCCTTCCCTTTCAGAGAGGGCTGGATTGAGGCAAGAGGGTCCCCCAAGCACTTCAGTCCAGGCAGGTCTGTCCCAAGTTCTCCCTGTACAAGGTACTGAGTCCAGCCTGTAGGGTGTGAACGCCTGTCTGACTCAAGAGCCTGCGGCTGAAACCCACAACCTCCCTCCTCTTTCCCAGCATTTGCCAGGGACCCAGGCTGGGCTCCCAACTGGAGCTCAGGTCAGCAGAGGGTCAAATCCCAGCCCCATCAACGCAGCCACCCACAACCCCACTGGCTCCCATTTCCCCCAGCAAAACAGAAACACAATAAGTAGGGTCAGGCTCGTGCAAATGTCTGGGGGAGAGTATTCCAAGAAGAGCAAACAGCAAGTACAAAAGCCCTGAGAGGGAAGTGTACCTGGTGTGGAGGAGGGAGTTGGACACTTGGATCATTCACTCCGCTAAGCTCTTGGCTGTGAGGAGCAGGAGGGCATCGGTCAGGACACACCACACCCCCAGTGCCTGCCCATCTCACCTCTCCTGCCTGTACCTTCTGATCACACCAGCTCTATACCTATACATTCAGTCATTCCACCTGCCTGGAGCCCTCACCTGTACAGTCTTTGCACCTGCCTGGAACCCCATCCCCCTGCCTTTCCATCCCTCTCCACTGTGGCCCACTGTATCCACCCAGCTCCCTCTGGGGTCCTCTGGAGTCGGCTGGGGCCCCTGAAAGGTGGTTCTTGCCATGATTTGTTTAGTTTCACCTCCCTGCTCCTCAAAGGCAGGAGCTGTGCTCCTCATCTTTGCATCCACAGGAGTCAGGAAATTACCAAGGAGGGACTCAACCAAGAGGAAGAACAAGGCCCCTGGAGAGCAACTTGGCAATCACCAATTACACTAGAAATGCACACCCCCTCCCACCAGGCAATTCCACCTCTCAGCATCCACTCACTCACAAGAAACCCCGACCCAGGCTGACCGAGGCGCTGCTCACAACCGAGCAGGGAAAGAGAATCAACATGTGTGCCCAGTGCTGGAAGAGTGAGTGAAATGGCTCTCATCATTGACAGATCCCTCTCCAGCAATTAAAAAAGACATATCTAACAAGGTCCTACTGTATACAGCACCGGGAACTGTATTCAATATCTTGTAGTAACCTATAATGAAAAAGAATACGAAAGAGAACATATGTATGTTCATGTATGACTGAAGCATTATGCTATACACTAGAAATTGATGCAACATTGTAAACTGACTATACTTCAATTTAAAAAAAAATCTTAAAAAAAAAACACACATTTATACATAGTAATGTGGATAAACCAAAACAACTCAGTGCAACGCAGTATTCTGGATGGATCCTGGAACAGAAAAAGAACATCAGTGGAAAGACTGGTAAAATTCAAACAAAGCCTGAAATTTAGTTAACACTCGTGCACCAATGTTGAGTTCCTGATTTGGGCAAATTCATCGTGTAACTGAAGATGGGAACCTGTGGGAAAGGTACGTGAGAACTCTTTATGCTGTCATTGCAACTCCTCTGTAAATTTTGGAATCAAAATTAAAAGCTTGGTTTCAAAAATGCTGAGCAGGGAAAAGTTGCAAAAGTTTAAAAAAATGTATGCAAATGGTAATGACTTATTTAAAAGACACAAACCAACCATCACGGGTACGTGTGACTCCAGTTATTCCAGTGTATGAAAAGTATAAAATGTAAAAGAAAAGAGTACACAACTTCATCATGAAATGGTTGTTTCTAAGAGAAATGACAGAGGACTTTATATCCTTACCTATAACATTTAGTAAAAAGAGATCTCGAGCAAATATAATGAAGAAAATACTAAGAGTTGGTAAAATCGGGTCATGGTGCATAGGGTATAATCTACATTATTTCCTATGTTCTACTTTTTCTGTCTGAAGTATTTCATAATTTAAAAATTCAAACATGTATTTACTAAAATAATTAAACAAAAACTCGTGACTGAACAAAAACCACAGAAGCAGAAAGACAGGGCAGAGCTGAAGCACATGCCCCATCACCACTAAAACCTAGATTCTATGATGCTTTGACTACTCCTGAGTCTAGAAATCTTTAAGAGATTCGACATTCACAGCAGAGAACTATTCGGGGATCCCTCTAACACCGGGCTGCAGTAGGTGAGATACGACCTCCTGAGGGGATATGACACAATCTATTAAAATGTTTAACATGCACACCCAGGAATTCCACGTCTAGGAACCTGTCCTGCAGAAACATCAGGACAGGTGCACAAAGAGGCAGGACTTTCTAGATGACTGGAAATGCCCTCCTGTCCATAGTAGGGGACTCGGGTTAAGTAAACTGCAGCACAGCCACCCTCTGGAACACTAGGCAGCCATCAAAAAAGAATGGAACAGATCCATGTGTACAGATGAGAAAGTGGTCCAGAGGATGGTAAAGGAAAAAGGTCACTGCAGAACTGCAGGCATCGTGTGGCACTATTTCCGCTTAAAAAACAGTATATAAACTTATGTGTACAAGGGTGTATATGGATATATACACACATAGGAAAGATATAAAAAAATATATGCTAAATGGTGAATACTGGTTACCTCCAGGATATGGGGGTAGGACACAGAACACTTTTTGCCTTCACTTATATCGTCTGAGTTTGTTATAGCAAGCAGGTATTGTTTTCATAATAATGTGGCAAGAATAAGGCACCTTCTTCTCAACATTTGCAGGGGCTAACTGAAAAAAACAAAAACCTGGAAACACAGTCAAGGTAGAGGAACAGTTGAATTAACTGTGGTTCAGCCACACCGTGGGTTATTATGCAACCAGTAAAAAGGGCGTATTAGACTGTGTCAACTGAATTGGAGAAATTTCCTGAGTTATTATTCAGTGAGAAAAGCAAAAAAAAAAAAACCTACACTGTGTACGTAGATGGTCAAGCTATAAAGAAAAGTATCAGCTGGGAGGGGAGGAAGGGTGATTGGGAGGATACACATGGGAGTTTCTGGGAGCCAGCAATGTTCTCAGTCTGAGTTTGAGCGATGGTTACATGGTGGTCCATCTTATAATTATTCATTATACATAATATTTAATGTGTGATGTTTCAAATTTTAAAAAGCTTAAACACACAAGACAAAGTTGATGTAGCAGTCTCTATAAAGACCGCATGCTCACCGCTCACTGATCTCATCTGTAGCCACTCTGCTCTCAATCAATACCCTGCCTTCTTTGCCCTCTTTTTTTTTTAAACACACAGCAAATGCTCTCTGGCCACAGGGCCTTGGCACTTGCCAGGATTCGGAACCCATTCTCTTGCAGCGTTCACCGGTCCCTCGATGCCACACTGCCAGGTGCATCTCCAGACCCAGGGCAAGTCTGAAGGAAACCAACGCAAACAAACATGAAACCCAGAGGGCTAGGTGTCTGGATGCCGGGGTGACATGCAACATCTCCCTAGAAAGTAGTCTCTAGTGATGAACCCAGAGCTCTGGGCCTTTCTCAGCTTCTTTTTTTTAATTCAAAAATTTGGAAAAGACAAGGAATGCAAATTGATGGGGAAGAAAGTCACGTTTATCAAAACCTTCTATGTAACACACCTTTCATGCTCTGAAAATATGCTGCAAGTTCAGCTGTCACAGCAGCTTTGGAAGGCTGGTGCTGGGAAGGCTAAGTGAGTCTCAGAGTTTGATAACTTGCTTAAGGTCACACAAGCACGTCTTCCCAGGATCCTCTGTGTATCCCAAGGACCCACCCATCAAATTGTGGCTGAAACAACCAAAGGAGATGGCAACACATCACACGCAACAATAAAAATCGCACAAGCCCTCAGCAGACTAAAACAGACTTTATAAATCATTGGCCGGGGAACTGCATCTGGCCACCAGTGTGTTTGGTTAGATCAAGATCACGTTGCTTATTTATTTGTTTAAATGAGTCAGCACTTTTTAAAAATGAGAAGATTTTGCAATAACAACCTACGTTTCCAGCTGCAGATCTGTGACCCTGAGCCTGCAGCACAAGGTACAACCTGCCCGCCTCGTATAAGACACGCACGCGCTCCCCGTGCACTGCGCTCCCCACCCGCCCTAGCATCTCACCCACTCTGCAGCCTGTGTGTGTTGTCCTCTGTCCCCTAGACCCAGCCCAGTTCCCTTATTTAGATCACCTGCCTGGCTTCCTACAAGTAGTTGAGTTTCTGGTCCTTCATCTGGAACAGAAGAGATGGAATTTTAAAGGAATAGATGCAAAGTTCTATTCTTGGGTCTGAAAACTTAATTGAAGCTGTACAGAAGGAGCTAGAGCTCCAAAACAACACAGACTTTTTATCACTGTAGCAGAGATGAATATACCAGGTGCCCTCCCAAACATCCCATCTACGGGTTCCCATGAAAACATCCAGTAAATCTTGTTTCAGCCCAAGGTCATCAGCGAAATGCACCCTCAGATTACTCAAGCTTGGTGACAGAGAATCCATGGAGCACGAGGCAACTCCATAGGGGAAATGAGGAGGCTGAATTCAGAGATAAGTTCAAGGCTAAGTGCCCTGGCTTCCACCATCTGGATCTTCTGATCTCTAGCAGCAAGATCAAGACTTCCAAATGGATACAGGAAGGGCTTTCAAAAAACCCAAGACTTGCTCAAAATTGTCTCAGGCTGCCTTGAGAGGCACATTGGAAAAACATTATAGCAGAGCTATTTCAGCTAAGTGGCCTCGGGGAGGTCATGCTACTTTTTGAGACTCAGTTTCCCCACCTGTAAAATGGGGAGGCTTTATAAAAGTATAAGGAGGACTTATAAAGCACCAAGGACAGAGGTTAAGAAGACCCCTCAGAGGACACATTTCGAGAGTGGCTGTTGCTGTTATGATTTACAGTGGCTCCTCCACCACTACCATTTCTTGAGTGTGTCATTCTAAGTGCTTTTTATGTTTTTAACACATTTAATTCTGAAACATTCCTGTGACACAGGCACTATTTTTATTCCCATTTCATCCGTGAGGAGACTGAGGCACTAAAGATGATGCAAACTGACCTCAGGATCGCACTGGTAAATGCAGAGCTGGGGCTTGAACCCAGGAAGTCCGTCTGTGGAGTCCACCCTTGTGACCATGACACTTATGGCCTCCTGCTACCTGTGTGAGGAGACAGGTGATACTGGATGTCTTCCTCAACCCTCTCCTCCATCTCTGAGCCTGGATCCCAGTGCTATGCACATGGCAGGAGGAAAACCCGTCTCCAGATAGGGATAAAACCCATAGATCTTGGGGCAGATTCGGTGTCTGATGTGAAGGAAGGAGAGTGGGGTCAGGAGGACTCCAGTTTTCTGGCATGGACCACTGGGTGGGTGAGCCTCTCACCAAGGCGGGGAAACAAGAGTGGATTTTAAAGAAGGAGTCCTTAATTCTGGTGACAAGTTCCATTTTGAACAGTTTTAGCTTGAAGGACACACTGGATGCCCAAGTAGGGATAAGGAAGAGGCGACTAGACATCTCTAGAGTTCCTACTCCAAGTTCGAAGATCCTC
Organism: Camelus dromedarius; assembly: GCF_036321535.1. Lineage (NCBI taxonomy): Eukaryota > Metazoa > Chordata > Mammalia > Artiodactyla > Camelidae > Camelus > Camelus dromedarius. The sequence continues at coordinate 26,208,521 of NC_087444.1, forward strand.
TCAGTGACTTTTACAAGAAACCTCTGTGGGCCCCAGTCTGGTTTCCACGTCTTTCGCTACAACTGCCCGGCGCCTTGGACATACCTGTCATAGCATCATCACCCCTTGTCTCTCTCCCTGGCAGACTGCGAACCCCTGAGAGACAGCACCCTGCTTTATTCAACCTGGTAACCTCAGTGCACAGCAGAGTGTCTAGAACATGGTCAGTGCTCAATAAATCTTTGCCAATTGGGTGAGCCTAAAAGCTCTTAAGGAGACGTGTATTTGGGAAGGTACTGGTTTCCTGTTACCACTCTAACACATGACCACAAACTCAGAGGCTTAAGACAATACAAATGTATTACCTTACAGTTCTGCAGATCAGAATTCCAAAACGAGACTCACCAGGGCTGCTCCCCCTGGAGGCTCCAGGGAGATTCTGTTTCTTTGCCTTTTTCAGCTTCCAGAAGTGTCTGCATTCCCTGCTTGTGGACCCTCCTCCTCCATCATCAAAGCCAGAATCTTTCAACCTCTCTCTGACTGTGACCATCTACCTCCCTCTTCCATCTTTTAAAGACCCCAGTAATGACACAGGGCCCACCGAGACCATCCAAGATCATCTCCCACCTCAAGCTCCTTAACTTAATCACACCTGCAGAGTCCCTTCTGCCATGTCAGGTCGTACATGCACGGGTTTTGGGGATCAGAATCCAGCCATCTTTGGGGATCACTATTCTCCTCACACTGGGGGTGTCTTGGAAAAGGACCAAATGGGCAGAATGCACAAGACAGCAACCAAGGAGATGATCCCAGCCAAGGGATGTGCTTTATTTCTCAGCCCCAGTGCTGTTCCTTCATTATAAACATTATTGAATGCCCCAGCCCCACCCCGCCTTACCACCTCACAAACATGGCACATGAGTTTAATGCCAAGAGGGCCCAGGACAGATCCAAATAGGGTCCCCACAGAGAGGCACGGCCGGCCCCACGGTCTCACTCCATGCCAGGTCCGGCTTCTCCACGGAGGCTGGCAATGCGTGGTCTCTAACACTCACATCGCCAGGAGTCATCTGGTGCCAAATCACAGTAAAACAATCACTTAAAAAAATTAAACACAAACCCACACCAGACAGGGAGGAGCTCAGAGCCCCTGCTCCTCACCCAACCTGGACCCCAACACAGCAGGCGGCAGAGGCGACACACAGGAAGCCTGGCCCCCAAGAAGGCACAGCTCGTTTCTCTTCCTGCTTGAGAGAGGAAGCCTTTCTGCAGCAGTTACCCCAGCCCCAGGGGCTTGCGGCCGCCTGACCACAGAGACCGAGGCTCCAGGGCCCGGACCCCGGGAAGTCCCGTGTCCCAAGGGCCGGACCACAACAGTCCATCCGAGTCAGAAGGGCCAAAGTGTAAAAATGAGCACAGGCTGTCATCTGGGAAATCACCTTCCCAGGAAACCATAACAACATAAACCTAGGACGCTGTGCAAATTTCCTACGGCTGCAGGAACAAATTACCACAAATTTAGTGGTTTATAGCAACAGAAACTTATTCTCTTCCAGTTCCAAGGTCAAAATCAGTCTCACTATCAAGGTGTGGGCAGGGGTGGTCCCTTCTGGAGACTCCAGGGGAGAATCCATTTCTATGCCATTTCCAGTGTCCAGTGGTCTGGCCAATTGCACTCCTTGGCTTGTGCCCCTTCTTCCCGATTCACAGGATATCTCTGCAACGCCTGCTTCTATCATCATCTCTACTAACTCTAACCCTCCTGCCTCCTACTTAAAAGGACTCCTGTGATTACACTGGACCCATCTATCCACATCATCCAGGATGGTCTCCCTGTCTCAAGAGCCTAAACTTAATCACATCTGCAAAGTCCCTTTTGCCACATGAGGAAACCGATCTACAAGCTCTGGGAATTGGGACGTGGGCCATCTTTGGAGCCATTATTCACGCCCTGCCTTTCAACGCTCCCAATCAGTAACCCGCACAGGAGGAGGGTGATATTTCAAAGACAACTTTGGAAGTACCTTCACAGGAAAGCCAAAGCTTGCCCCTCCCCTCTTGCCTACCACATTTAAGACGGTAACAGAAACTGCGGCACAAATTCCAGGACAAGGAAAGAGGGTAAATGGGAAGAAGAAAAAAAAAAGACACCCCCTCTTTGCAGCAGCACACTGTGTGTTAAATGCAGTGCAAGATGCTTTGCATACACACTTGAGTCTGGGCTCATCTTTGCCAGTTAATTCAGAGAAAAAGTGAGGCTCAGAGACGTTAAGGAATTTGCCCAGCCTGTAAATGGTGCATCTGGGATTCGAATCCTGGCCTGTCTGGCTCTCACTATGGGTTACTCAGAAAAAGCCTGGATCTTTTTGAGATTTTGTTTTTCTTTCAGTCCCAAAAAGTTATTCACAGTAAAACCTTTCCTTTCGGGTAGGAAATTATGCAAAGCATTCGCCGCTGCCCCCACTCGCTTGGAGACTTAGCAGAGAAAGATCTATTTTGGGGCTCTGCGCTCCAGTGATCTGCCTACTTGGCCTAAAGCTCACCGCCCGCTGCTCATATATTTTTTTTTTCTTTCTACAGAGGCCACTTCCTGAGGCTCGAATGAGGCAAGCTGGTGGGTCTGCCCAACAAGACTGGAGCCAGGCTCAGAGCAGGACACAGGGCGAGAAGCAGGGCCGGCGCTGAGCACGTCAGAGCCCCCGGGACCCACCTCAAAACAAAACCTGCCCATATTAGAGGCGGCAGTGTCTGCTGGTTGGTTTGTTGCCAAGATGCACAGGGTCCAAGCCTGCAAGCAACGAAGCCAACAGCCCATGGAGGCTGCCTTTTTCATTATTTGATTCACTCATTCATATTATTCAAAAGAGCCCCAAACTGAAAACATTCTCAGTGTCTACTACTGAGTTTTGGGGGCAGTTTGTTACAAGTAATAGATAACTGAAACCATTGTTACTCTCAATGAGTAATAATAATATAATAATGTCAGTCTCAGCTTCCCCATCTGTAAATCAGGAGAGTTACACCTGCCTATGGTGGGGCTGGAAGAATGAAATGAAATGATGGTACTGGGTACACCCCAAGTCCCCACCAAAACGCTTTGTGTTTATTTTTGATTCACAGAATCCCCCACCAAAAAAAAAAAAAAAAAAAATCCAATGAGTTCCAACTAATTTTCGGAAGCAGCAGCAAATCTCCCCCATTCGTGTTCCATCTAAAAACCAACTCCCATGATGCTCCCCTCTGTACTCCTCCCTTCTGCTAGGGGGATGAGCCAGGTAGCCCTTGGTTTCCATGCAAACTCATGACAAAGGGCACCCTCATGGAAACTATTCCAACCATTTCCTTCTGCCTGTGAGCACCAATCAAGCCTGCCACATCTACGAAGGCTGTGCCCGGATGCGTGGCTCTGGCCTGGCTGTCATCCAGACCACAGAGGCCTTCAGAAACACTGCCCTCGCTGGGCAAACGGTTCCTGAAGCTCAGGCCTCCAGAGCTTCATTTCACTGCAGCCAAAGGGTATTCCCAGGCGAAGCAGGGGAAGGACGGCATTCACCGATTTGGATGGTGTCTACGGTGTGTGCAGTATGTGCTGGTCATCATACAGCGCACTTGAGCAGTGAACAGAACAAACACGGCCCTCCTCTGGGGCTGACACAAAGGAAGAGGGCACCAAAAGTGTGACCAAGCACCCCAGAGGAGGGCATGGTGGAATGAAAGAGACTACAGGGGAGACATCAATCTCGTTCTCCCTCCAGACACAGAGGCAGGAGGTGAGAAGCCCTGAACTCCTCTGAGCCACGAAGGCCCTCACCAATGAGGAAACCAAAGCAAGCGGTCAGAACAATCGTAAGAGCTTAACTCACTGGAGCCTCACAATGGCCCTAAGAAGTACCATGAGCCTCTCCTTACAGACAGCAGACTTGGTCCTGCAGACAGGAAGTGACTGGGCCAGGTCACATGGTGGGCAGGAGCGGGACGGGGCTGGGGGAGGACATCCAGGTCTCCCCACCTTGCCCCCTCCCTCCCAGAATCCAACTTCTCCTTTCAGTCTTGCTCTCAACCCCAAAGGGTCACGTAGTCTCCCTTCCCCACCCCCAAAGAATAAGGGACCCCAGACTCAAAGCTCCAGGAGAGCAGGGAGCTTGTGACAACTGGGCAGATCCGGGCCTGAGCCTGGCGGGTTGGAAGTTCTTGATAAATGTCTTAAGGGAGAGAATCACTCTGTACCCTCTAAAATTGTGCATTCACATTTGGAGTTTTCTTCAAGGGCAGGTGCAGTTTGAAAATTTCCCTTTGACCTACTCTGTCTATTGAAGCTGAAGTCACACAAAATACAACTGATAAAGGGCATTTGTAACTGCTCTAGTGCCTTGACAAAGGTATAGACCGTGACCCTCGTGATGATGATGATGGATGAAGAGGACTCTATGGTACACTGAAAAGCATGGTCATTACAACCCACGGCTCCTCCCACCCAGAGGAGGGGACTCCCCTACCTTGAATCTGGGCTGGCCTTGTGACCTGCTCTGACCAACAGTGTGAGAAAGAAGTGACACTATGCAAGTTCTAGAGTGCAGCCCTGAAGAGTGGCTTCTGCCTCTCAGAATGTTTCTTTGAGGCTAGCACATGAGGGATCCAGGCTGGCCTCCTGGAGGGTGGAGAACAGAGACTCCCAGCCAACAGCCAGCACCAACTGCCGGCCACATGAGTGAGGCCATTTCAGAATGTCCATTCAAGAAAGGCCAGCATGACCAGCAGAGGAATAGCCTCAGAACCATGTAAAATAATAAACTGTTGCAATTTTAAGCCATTAAGTTTGGGAGTATTTGTTACACAGCAATGGATAACTGAAACTATTCTGACCACCATCAATAAAAACCACTGTTCATTTAGCAGTTACTATGTGCCAGGCATTCTTCTAACCATTCATATATTAACTCAGTTAATCCACACAACAATCTGATAAAGTGGATAAAACTTTCCCTATTTTACATGAAGGGGACGCTAATAGTGTCAAGAAGTCAAGTGACTCTTACCCCAGGTCACCCACCACTGTGCATCTGAACTCAGTTCTTCTGGCTCAAGCCCTCAACTTTAATCCCTAACAAATAATCATAGTTTACACACATTCAGCCCTCCCAGCAGGCCATGAGTTCCACAAAATGCATTACACAGATTAACTCACTCAAAATTCACCACAATCTGCAAGGTGGCTATTGTTTATAGAAGAGGAAAAAGCAGTCCAGTGAGGTGAAGTAACCTGCCCCAGTTCACACAGCAAAAGAGAGAGCATGCCAGGACCCAGACAGACTGTGGTTCCAGGTGCTGATTCTTAACCGCTGCTCTACACTCACCTCGCTTGACAATAACGAAATTCGTCATGTCTCCCAAACTGATACATTCACTCTACAGCCACAGGACTATTTGCCTTTTCATCAACACTGCCCACTTTTCTGTCCAATGTGCTGAGCAGACACACCACGCATCACTCTGTGACACAGCCTGCATCCAAGCTTCCCAGACAGGCCGGAACACCAGATGTGGTCTTTGGGCAACACACACACACTTTCACTCTCTCTCTGACTCTCTTTCAAGTTTCCGAGAAGAAAGAATAAGACTCCTCTCTAGCTATAATAATAAAAACAGTAACACATAAAAAAGCTTTTTGTTTTTAGTGGGGGATAGGTACTTTACACGCACTAATTCATTCTATCTCCACAACTGCCCAAGGACACAGGTACGAATGCTCCCATTTTACATGGGGAGACTGAGGTCTCAACATCCTCAGAAAGGCCTTTGCTAACCACCTCTACCTTCATGAGTGAGGATGGGTCGTCGTCTTCATTCCCCTTTCATTATCCATCTCTCCTGACCAGCCTACAAGGTTCAGGAGAAGGACTTTGTCACTGTCATTTGCCTCTGTTTACCCAGCATCCAATACATGGAGTTCCTGTCACCTTCCAGACTCCAAGTGAGTAGTTGTGCAGTGGGTCCCGGAGCAGAGAAACTGACTCAGAGAAGACCCACAGCCCTGCTAGAAAGCCCAGGGACGTGGCCCTGGGCACTGAGTTCTGTCCCGCGTTCACACTCTCAGTTCTCTGTTCTTGAACCCTATCCTCTCAGGAGTGAGTAATCATTTCCAGCGAAGGACAAGGTCTCCTTCTCAGGCTTGTCAGGTGACCCTTTCATGACCCCAAACTGGGTTATGCCTAGTAACTCCATGCCTATGGGCTAACTGTGAGGATGCTAAAAACCTGCACTAAAGACCCGCAGAGGTTTCCTCCAAGAAGGCCATGGGACTCGAAGGAGCTGCCTGCACCATGGCTGGGACAACGTCGGGTATCATAATGGGATCCCCCCAAGAAGGCGGTGTCCTCTGGGGTGCAGGCCCTGAGCTGCTGGAGTGGGACTTGCATTCTGGAGGGCTTCTCAGCTCCTTTAACCTTTGGAAGGGCCAGGAGAACCTTGGAGCAAGAGGATGAGTCAAAAGAACCCAAGCAAGGGTGGGCAGAATGGAAGACACCCCACCCAAGGCTGTTCTAAAGACACAAATAAGGAAGCCTTGGAGGGCGGTCTCACAGCCCCCAGGCTTCCTCCCAGAGGGACAGGCCACCCTGGCCTGTATATTCTGCCTCTGGGATTCAGAGGCTCAGCCAAGCATAAGCAGCTCGCTCTCCAGTGTGGTCCCAACCTGCTCAGATCCCTTGGGGAGGGCTTGAAGGCCCGCATACTAGCCTGAGCCTACCAGGGAGAGCTGAGACCCTCCTGCCGAGAGACCCCCTCCCCTGCCCTGTCCAGAAAGCCTCTGTATGCGACGGAACTGCCCCCATCACATACTCACACTCAGCCCCAATGGCCACTGCGGGAGGCAGCCTCACTGGTGGTTTATTTTAAGCCTCTGAATTCGAGGGACAATGACGACGCATTCCTTTCACAACTGGGGAGAAAAGAAACACTTGAAAGTTAACCTCAGCCACCAGAAGGTTTAGTCCTGGAAGGAGATTTGTCAGGTTGGTACAACTGCTGCAACAAGCAGTACCAGTGATAACAGAAGTAACTTCGCGTTGGCACAACCCTAGGCACTGACATTTATGGAGCACTTACTTTGGACCAAACCCTGTGCTACCAACCTGGCATGTATCAGCTCATTTGATCCTGTCCCCAACTGTATAGGGTGGGTACCGTGATGATCTCCATGGTATAGACAAAGAAACTGAATTCAGAGAGGTTAAGTCAACTGTCTATGGTCACACAGCAAGGGAGCAGTGGGGCCAGGACAGGAGCCGGGGTCTCTGCTCTCCAATCTCCCCGTGCTTCATCTCCCACTGGGTGCCTTTCAGTCTGATTCCCTACACCCCATCTCACACACGACCCCAGCAGTTCCTCCACTCCTGAATGCTCTGACCTAAGACTATATCCTGCTCCTTGTCTCAGATGAAACAGGTAGGTCCCCTCCAGAAACATTATACCCACCAAGGAGAACAGTGACATGAACAGTGGGACAGAAAAAAGCAAACAAACAGCAAAAAGACACTCCATCCCTCAGACCCAATCACTTTCCTCTCACGGTTTCTGAAGACGTTTGTACTCCAGCCCCCAAGGTTTGGCACAAGCACACAGACCCTGGTCTGGGTTCCCCATCCTCCACCTCCCACTGTCTCCCCCCGTGGAGGAGATCCTGTTAATATTCACTTATCAGAGCTGCCTTCTGGACATCTGGACATGTCCAAGGTCAAGGTCCAGAAACACAGAGAGATTTTCTGTCTACCATGGTCTTTATCTCTGGTGGGTTAGACAGCCACAAATTCTGCCCCCATTAGGAGGCAGAATCTATTTCCCTCCCCTTGACTCTGGACTGACCTTGTGACTTACTTTGACCAGAAGAATGCAGCAGAAGTGACACGGTGCCAGTTTCAACCCTAACCTTTAAGATGACTGCGGCTTCCTCTCCCTGCCACCCTAACACAGAAGCCAGCCATCATGTGAGAAGTCCCACTACCATGAGAGAACTATGTTGTGAGGAAGGCCAGGCTACCATGGGGAGGGAGGGAGGGAGGCAGACAGACAGATGGACTGACTGCAGTGAGGAGTATGGAGGAGCTAGAACCTCCAGCCCAGCCAGTAGCTGAAAACCTGTAGGTGAAAAATTCCAGTCAACCCCAAGCAGGACAGAACCACACCCAGCTGAGCCCTGCCCAAATTCCCAACTCCCAGAATTGTTTTAAGGCCCTGAGTTTTGACCTGGTTTGTTACAAAGCAATAGAGAGTTGAAACACCATCCCCAAACTGGCTTCCAGTCCTGGGGGGTGGGGGGCAGAAGGTGGGTGCATCACCTTCTCAGGAGACTGACCCCAGGAAAGGCCTTCCCCTGTGTGAGTCCTGGACCCTGGGTAAGCAATGCCACCCCCTACTAATAATACTGACAACAAAAGTTAGGCACTGAGCTAAAGGCTTCATGAATGTAGCAGCCTCCAGTCGGCACACCAACCCCCAAGGCAGGTACCATCACTGTGCCCATTTCACAGATGCAGACACTGAAGGGGGAAGTCACACAGACAGAGTGGCAGAGCCAGAAGTCAAGCCTAGGCTTGTCCAACTCCAACACGGCTCTCACATGTGATGTCACGTGACCTCCCACAGCTCATCAACCACCCTGGGGTCACCCCAGCAGTGCACATTCACAGCCCCCTGGGACACAGGTCAGATGTGGCCTTGAGCCACAAAGCACAGCCACTGGACCAGAAAGTGAGAACAGTTTGGCTGCTGTTTCCTGGGCTCCCATGAGGGACAAAATCTCCCATGGTCCCTCAAAGAAAGTGACAGAACTTATGTTTATTTTTGTTATAAATGCGTTCATGTGATGATTCGACCAATGTTTGCCTGCACTCCCCAATCATGTCCATGAAATTAAAGACCAAGTCTATTTCAATCAGAACTCAACAGCTCCTTGCCCTTGTGAGATGATCAGTAAGTAGTTATTAAATGAATAAATAATGGAAGGAATGAATTCAGGAATGACAAATAAAGGCAAAGAGATGACCAGTTAGTTGATGGCCTCTCCCCCGATCAGTCTTTGAGAGTCACAGCCAAGACGTATTCTCCTGACCTCTGTTCCCAAAAAGCTTTCACTACCTTGCAGTAGAAAAGGCCAATTCTAAAGAAACAGACCTTCTTCCCTCTCAAACGTGAGGTCTGGTACCTCCTGGGAGTATGGAAAGAAAAGCAGGCAGAAGGTTCTAGAAAGCAGGATGTTGGGCTGAGTTTCAACCTGAGACTCCCACTGGGTGGCTCTGATGGCAGGAGATGCTCTCTCAAGACCAAGGAAGAAGCCAGACACATGCTCCCACCCGTTCTCTGGCCTCTGCAGACTCTGTTTTAGAATTGATGTCAAAGTGGTGGGCCCAAGGCAAAAGCAGAGCCAGTCTCACCCCTGAATTGACAAAAACAGCCAATTCTCATCTTTCACAGAAGTTATATTCTGTAAAGTCACCATAAACCCTGAACTGGCAAATACTGAACCACTGCCCCCAGTTGGAAATACGGGGTTAAGTTCCTGAGAGTCTCTGGTCATGACATTTTCCTCAACCGATAATCTTATTTTATGGGTGTTTGTTTAAAGACTCTTTATTTAATATATATCATTAATCCATTAACACTGAGATCACAGCCAACAGCAATTTAATTCATGCCTGAACAAAGCTTACAAAACACCTATTATTTTCTCCATAAGGCAGATCATAGGCTTCTTGTGCCTCACAGGACCACTGGCAGCCCTTGAGGGCCTTTTTAAACAACAAAACCATTCAAAAAAGCACAAACGAGAGAGAAAGGTGGCACTAGCTAGTCTGTTACAGCTAAAACAAGCATGCAGCCAGCTGCGATCGCGCACGTCCTGCGACTCAGCTGTTCACCGTCCTACTCATGTCTACGAATGAAGGCAGAAGGCCACGAGGTTTGATGGAAGGGTTACCAATAACTTTTAGTGAGTAAATGAACTATTTGGAAATATGGAATCCACAAGTGAGGAGGAACTGTAGACGCTGAGAGAAAGCAGCATGCTCGTAGGGCTGCTAGGCTAGGGCTGCTCACAGCCACACGGTCTGCTCTACGGACGATGTCCAAGGGCGAAATGCAAAGACAGGCAGGAGGATGAGCAGCGGATTAAAGAGGCCATTCCTGTCTCTGCTCCCCAAGGCCCGGGCTCCTTGGCGGGTTACAGAGCATTCTTCTCAGCCACAATAAAATCTCTTTTTGGTTTCAGCTAGTTTCTTTTTTTTTTTCTTTTTTCAGTTTTATTAGGTAGAATTATCTTAGTTTGACTGCACATATACATTACATTGCATGCAAATACTTATATTCAATATACTGCATTTTTTTACATATATGTATCATTGTTTCTAAGAACAGATTAGAACTTTAGCTTTTTAAACTTATATAGTTATCAAAGGAATAAAGCCAACCACAAAATAAGAATCAACAGAATGCAGTAATCCAATCATAAAGGATAGTCAAATGTGCTTACACATATTCAAGAAATCAATCATCTCTAAGTTACAAATAATACATAGTTCATTTGTGTCCTTATTTTTAAAATTGTTTTATATTCCACATATAACCAATGTCATATGGCAGTTGTCTTTCTCTTTCCAGCCCACTGCCCTTAGAATGACGATCTTCAGATACATCCATGTTGCTGCAAATGCCATTATTTTACTCTTTTTTATGGCTGAGTAGTGTTCCACTGTAAATATGTATCACATCTTTATCCAGTCATTTGGGTTGTTTCTGTGTCTTGGCTATTGTAAATAATGCTGCTATGAACACTGGGGTGCATGTGTCTTTTTGAATTTTATTTTTCTCTGGGTATGTGCCCAGGAGTGGGGTTGCTGAATCATATGGTAACTCTATTTTTAGTTTTTAAATGAATCTCCATACCGTTTTCTATAATGGCTGCACCAATCTACACTCCCACCAACAGTACAGAAGGGTTCTCTTTTCTCCACAGCCTCCAACATCTATCATTTGTAGAGTTTTTAATGATGGCCATTTTGGCTGGTGTGAGGTGATATCTCATTGTAGTTTTGATCTGCGTTTCTCTGACAATTAGCGATTCAGCTAGTTTCTTAATTAGCTTATTAACGTGCAGCCCAAAGATGTGATTTGTGTGCTAGGCAGGGGTCACTGAGCATCAGACACTCTCTCTCAAGTCAGGACAGAGGTAAGAGAGAAGACTGGGCAAGAGAAGCAAGAGGAGAAACGCTCATGCACGTGTACACACACACACGCGCGCGCACACACACACACACACGCACACACACACATGCATGCGCTCTCCAGTCTGCAAGCTGATCCCTGCCCCTTGAGATGGACACCACCCCCAGGACACGGTTCTACTAGGACTACTGAGTCATTTGCAGGACCACAGCTAGAATGGGATGCTCAGGCCCAATGATCAGGTGTCACACCTACATTTAGGACAGATGCCCAGGCAGATGGACAATTCCACATTTTCGGTCTCCGTGGGAAGACAGGGCCACATGACATCATGAAGCACAATGCGGATTCACCACTGTGATCATCAGAGCAGCTGCCACGAGGAGAACAACTCTGCTGCTTGGGGAGGAAGGAAGACTATCGGGAGGATAACGGAAGTGGGTGATGAGGAAAGAGGAAGGAGGTATATTCTAGAACAGCACTGTCCAGTGTAGTAGCTACTGGCCAGATTTGGCTAGTGAGCACGTGACACTGAACTGGACTAAACTGAGATGTTCTGTAGGTATAAAATAGACACTGGATTTTGAAGACTCAGACCAGAAACAAGAATGTAAAAATCTCATTAATAATTGTGTACACACGGAAACAATACTTTGGATATACTGAAATTACAGGAAATACATTATTAATTTCACTTCTTTTTTAATATTGTGACTAGAATATTTGAAACTACGCACATGCCTGGCTTTGGTGGCTCATGTCCTATTTGTTTTGGGCAGCACTGGTCCAGAAGTTACTAAGGAAACTAAGATGAGCTACTGCTTTAAAAAAAAAAAAATTGTTCTTTGTTCCCCCACAAAGAATGCTTAAAATGTATGGCTGTAGACTTAAGCCAGGAACAGCATCCCTGAAGATCAGTGTTTGCACCCATGGGCTCCATACTAAACTTTCCAGAGTTTCTTCACTCATCTGTCCCAAGATAAGCACCCAGATGACAATGCCCCAGGAAAATAAAAGTAAGACTAGCCACTGTCCACAGAAAGCAAACGTTTGATGGGAAAGCATTGCATCAACTAAAAAGCATACTGTATAGTGAACTCTATTTAAAATAGAACAATGAGCCATCAGGGAGATGCAGATCAGATCCATAATGAGATATGACTTCACCACCACCAGGATGGCTATCATCAAACAGACAGACAATAAAGAACAAGTGCTGGTGAGGATGTGGAGAAACTGGAACCCACATACACTGCGGGCAGGAATGTAAAATGGTGCAGCCACTTTGGAAAACAGCCTGGCAGTTCCTCAATTAAACACAGAGTTACGTGTGACCTGGCAACTCCACTTGTAGGCATGTACCCAAGAGAATGAAAATATATTCACACAAAAACTTGTACATAAATGTTCATGGTAGCATTATTCATGACAGCCAAGTGATGAATCAACAAAATATGGTCTATCTTTTAAAAATTTTTTTTCTGGAACTTCTAAAAATATTTTTAGTTCTTTGGGTTTTGTTTTTTTTTGGGGGAGGTGGGGGGAGGTAATTAGGTTTATTTATTTACTTTTTATTTTTAGAGGAGGTACTGGGGATTGAACCCAGGATTTCATGCATGCTAAGCATGTGCTCTACCACTGATGGTCTATCTTTACAATGGAATATCATTCAGCCATAAAAAGGAATGGAGTACTGATACATGCTACAACATGGATGAACCCTGACAACATTATATTAAGTGACAGAAATCAGATGCAAAAGGGTAATATGCCATATGATTCCATTTAAGTGAAACATACAGAACAGGCAAATCTATAGACAAAGTTCCTCCTCAAAAGAAAACAAAACAAAAGCTAGTGGTAGCCCATGGTGGAAGTTATTCACTCAACAGCACACATTTATCGAGCACCTACTGGTGGCACTGGTGCCAGAAGCTACAAGTAGAGAGATGAACAGGACAGCCCCCACCTCAATGAACTAGAGTCCAGTCTTTTTACTCCAGACCTAATTTTGGTCGCAACTCCACACAGACATACATTTTTGGAACCAACTTCAAAATGGGAGGTCCCTCAAAGCCTTCTTCTCGAGAAAGGAAAATGACACCCAACTCACATACCAGAAGAGAGCCTGGTCTGCTGGTAAAATGCAAGAGCTGAGTACTCAGAAGAACTGGAACCAGATCCCAGCTGTCAACCCTAGGAAGTTCCTAGGCTTCCCTCAATATCAAGTTTCTCTGCAAGGGGTGGGGAGGGCATAGCTCAGTGGCTGAGTGCGTGCTTAGCATGTACAAGGTTCTGGATTCAACCCCCAGTACCTCCATTAAATAAATAAACCTAATTACCTCCCTCCACTCCCCACCAAAAAAATTTTTTTAAAAACCATCACAAAATTTTTAAATAAATTTTTTAAAAACTTTCTAAAATGACCTTAAAATTTTTACCTTCAAGAAGAAGAGGAAAATATCAAGTCTCAGCTTCACAGGGTGATTATGAAGGCACATCGGTAGCTTCGGCCCACAGGACGGGCTCACAACTTTTCCTACCACCCCCAAGTGGTCACATTGACCCCATAGTGGGATCCACAGCCTTCAGCCAACAGGGCAATCAAGCTGCTGGCTTCACAGCCTGGAGCAGAATAAGCAAACCAGGAAGAGACGGAAGCACAAAGGACACTCACAGGACTCTTCATTTGCCTGTGAATTTCACATCTGTAATTGTAAGACAGAGGGACATCCAGATGCTGGGAAGGGTGGTAGCTGGGTGTACAAGTCAGTGCAGCTTTCCTGGGGAAAACTGGACTCTGTGATCAGAGCCCATGACACAAGCTCTCCTTCCTCCAAGAGATTCTTTTAGAAATTTATCCCATGGAAATTACCAGAAATGTGACCAAGAGGTAGCTCTGAAAATTCCCAGGATCAATGTTTGACCGAACAAAGTAATAAACTACGCGATATCAAAAAATAGAAGATTGGTTCCAAAAATAATAATAATAATAATTAAATAAATAAAAACTAAGAAATAAGGTAGAAAACCATACTCATTTAAAACAAAACAAAAGGCATACACTTGGAATGAAAAGATTTTCACAACTGGTAACAACCTGAATATCCATCATCAAAAGAGCAGGTAGGTGAATCTACCCAGGTGTACTTAGAGTGAAACAGCTAAGGGCAGTTCAATTAAAGCTACGAACATACCATGGAGACCTCAGAAACAATATACTGTGTCAATTACAGATTAAAAATTTTGAAATAAACATTTAAAATATTCATGTGAATGATAACCATCAAAGCATGATACTGGTTCCTCCAAGGAGGGAGGGGTATATACATGAGGACTTAACTGTAATATTTTATTTCTTAAAAACAAACAAAAGAGATCCAAATATTATGATGTGCCTAAGTTGGTGAGAAGGGTATATTCATTTCCTCTTGCTGCTGTAATAAATTACCACAAACTTAGTGCCTTAAGGCAACCCAATTTATTCTCTTACACTTCTGGAGGCCAGAAGTCAAATATGGATCTCACCCGGCTCAAATCAAGGTGTCAGTGGGGATTTCCTTTCTTCTGGGGACTCTCAGGGAGGATTGCTGCCCTGCCTTTTCCAGCCTCTGGAGGCAGCCTGCAGCCCTTGGCTCATGGACCCCTTCCACCTTCAAAGTCACAGGTTTCATCACTCTGACCTCTGCTTCAGTCATCACATCTCCCTCTAACGCTGACCCTCCTCCCACCCTCTTTCACTCATAAGAACCCTTGTGATTACGTCGGGCCTATCCAGATAATCCAGAATAACCTCCCCATCTCAAGATCCTTAATTTAATCACATCTGCAAAGAGTCTTTTGCAATACAGGATAACAGAGTCACAGGTTCTGAGGATGAGGATGTGGACACCTTGGGAGTGGGGAGGGTCCTTTATTCTGCCTACAACAGAAAATATAGAAATAATAATAATGATAATAATAATAATAATAATAATAATAATAATAGCAGCAGCTCACTCTTATTGAGTGCTCTGGGATACTTGTGAGCCCCTTCCCCAAGTGTGCTACATAACTGGTTCTCCTAAGCCTCATGAGAATGCAGTGAGGAAGGCACTACTATTGCCCCATTTTACAGATGGGAAAGTTCTGAGAAGCTGAAAAACTTGTCCATGATCACACACACTGTAAGTGGCAGAGCCCAGATCTGAACCCAGGCAGTCAGATCCTAGAGGGTGAGTACACAGGGGTTTGTCATCTTTGTCTCTACACCGATCTCAACATTGAAAATAACTCATAAGAGAAAAAGGTGGTCACAATAAAGCACAAAATGAAAAAGGCACATTACCGAAGAGTATTATGAAAGGATTACATTTTGTAAAAATGTATCTATGTTTTGTGTAAAAAAAAAAGAAACAACAAACCTGGAAGAGTTAAACCAAGAGCAAACACACATCCCTCCGGGCTGGGCGGGGGTGAAGAGGCTGTATTCCTCACAGGTTAGATAGAGTTGACGTTTTACTAATGGATACATGTTACTTCAAGGAGAACAAAGTGAGAGCCGTTTTAATCAGGGGAAATCAAACAAAGTCAGAGGAGTCCCACTCAGAGCTGTCTTCAACAGAAAGTCAGTGTAACTTTCGCCCTCGGCCACTCCAGCTCAGGGCTCCTTGCCTCCCCAGGGACACGCCAGGTCCTCGTTCCCACTGGCAGAGGCTGGCAGCAGGCCTGCAGTGGCCTGGAGTGGCCGAGTGTGGCGGTCAGGTGACATCTGGCTGGTGAAATCCAACTGGAGTGAGAAGATGAAGCAGGAAGACCCCAGTGGGACCCCGGACCTGAGGTGGGCGTCTCCCCGGAGAGCCCTGCCGGCCTCCTGCTGCATGGCCTGTGATGTCTCTAACTATGCTGGTTCCCATTCCACAGAGCACCACATTCCCACACTTTTCTTTCTCAGAACAGAATCCTTCACACGCAGACACTTCACCCCCAAAACTCACTCCCGCCCGTGACCACCAGCATACCTCGCGCAGGATGAAACCAGCGCCTCACAGTTTCTTCCCAACTGTGCAGAGAGCGCAGACAAGGCCTCCGGCTCTAAACTGGCATCATCGCCGATTTCGTTTACGGAACTTCACCCCTGCCCGGAGGACACTCCTCCCCAAGTCCAGGCGTCCCCAGCCTTGCAGAAGGACAAAGGCAAGGAGTTGAGCTGCCCGCTGACACCCAGGCTCAAACCCAAGGAACCTTAACCCTGTTGGACCCCAACCCACGTGCATTAGGAGATGGTGGCCTCAGTCGGGGAGGGCTACACCGCAGTCCCGGCTGCGCCCCTGCGCACACACAAATGGGTCAGACAGGCTGTCAGGTGCACATGATGTATGTCACGAGCACTTAATCCTCACTACCATCCTACGGGTAGCCCTAATGTTACCCATCTCACAGGTGAGAAAACTGAGGCACAAAGGGGGAGGAATGGGTTGCCCAGGGTCACACAGCCAGTAAGCACAGGCCTAGGCTGGAACTGTCATATGTGGTTAAAGAAGTTGTCGCAGAGATGCCCTATCTTGACTCCAGACACCACCATCTCTGGGGAAAAGGGGCGACAGAGGTTGAGAGGACATCCAAGTCCTTCCCTGATTCGACTGCTGACCACATCTCTGGGAAGCGCCCACTGCAGGTCAGGCATGGGCCAGGCGCTGGGGATTCCTCCCTGGTGAGCAGGACAGACGGATCCCTGGCCTATCCTAGAGCTCACAGCCTGGGATGATGAGGACCCAGGGCCTGGCTCCAGGATAACCCACTGGCAGGGGGCAAGACATCAGGATTTCTGACTCTAATTTCAAGCTGCACTGCACTTGGGTTTCTTACAAGACAAAACAAGTCATGTCACTTTGAGAGCCTGATATGCACAAATGCATGCTTACACCTAAGACAGACTGGAGGACCAGGGTGGGGTGGGATGATCTTCTTTCCTAGAGGACTCACCAAGGGGTGCCCCCACTAGTCAGACACGCCTAAGAGATCTGAGCTGCACACACTGAACCTTTAATTACACAAAGTGAGAAACACCTGCCTTCCCGGGGCTTGGCACTACTGCACAGAGGCTCCCCATGCCGGCCCACTGGCTTCCAGAGCAGATGCGCCCACACTCCAGCTGCGTCTCTCCTCTCCTCACCAACAGCCAGATGGAGCTCTGCGCTGGGACACCGAGATCCCCGGAAGCCAGCGCAAAAGAGACCCCTGTCCACACCCTGCAGCCACAGGAGCACAGAGAACTGGATGGACCACAACTCACCAGATATGCGCAGGGTCTCCCAAAGCGCAGGCTTGATTACTTGGAGTAAAGAATTCAAAGGATGTACTTCTGAGGGATGGGAGAGAAGCATGAGCCATGATAACAAACCTTCCACCGTGCTTCCCCTACCTTCCAAAGGGATTGACCTTCAGGAGCTCAGCAGATCCTCCGAAAGACCCTATAAGGTGGGTACTATCAATCTTCTCATTTTGCAGGTGAGCAAACAAAGGCACAGGGAGGTAAATCTCTTGCCCAAGGTCACATAGCAAATAAACACCAGAGTCAGGATTCAAACCCAAGCAGGTTGGTTCCAGTTCCCACGTTTAACCGGGATACAACACTGCCTCTCACGCCTCATCGCCGAGGCTGAGACCAATGCAGTCAGGAAACAAGATGACATTTGGAATAAAACAAAGACTCAAATTCCTGTATGATGAACTCCAGGTTGTCCATGATATTGGCAGCCACACAGATACATCAACCACTGTGCTCACCCTCCTCCCCCTCAGGTCCATTTTAGAGGGGAGTGTATTAGTTTGCTAGGGCTGCTGTAACCAAATACCCCAACTGGGTGGCTTAAACAACAGAAATGTACTGAGGCTGAAGTCTGAGATCAAGGTGCTGCAGGGTTGGTTCCTTTTGTGGGCTGTGAGGGAGAATCAGTTCCCTGATTCCCCCCTAGCTTTTGGTGATGCTGGCAACCCTCAGTGTTCCCAAGCTTACAGAGACATCGGCCCAACCTCTGTGTCCATCACACATAGCCTCTCTCCGTGTGTGCGTGCACATGTGTGCTCACGTGCGTGTCCTCTTCTTGTAAGGACACCAGTCGTGTATTAGTCGTATGGGATTGGGGGCCCACTCTGTGCCAGTATGACCTCCTCTTAACTAATCACATCTTCAATGATCCTATTTCCAAATCAGGTCACATTCTAAGGTCTGGGGGGTTAGGGCTTCAACGTGTGAATCTGGAGGTGAAACACATTTCAACTCCTAACAGGGACCCACCTCTGCTCAGAAGCCCTGAAGAAGTCAGACCATGTTCTCTAACAGGAGGCCCATCTCACCCACCCTCCTCACCAAAGCTGACCAGACAGGACATTGGTCTCGAAAGCAGCCAATCCCTGTGCACTGGCTCAAAAGACACAGCCAATCAGAGGCCTCTCTCAGGTGTCCATCGTTAGGAGGCTGGGAAACCAGGTCTTTGCTCATGGGACTCAACAGAGTTAAGATATGGAGCTCTGCTGGAGACAGTCCAGACACAGCTTTGAGGAAACCTAGGACGGCCGACGAGCACACACACCACCACCCCCCCACCCCACCCCCGCTGTGGAGGGACATCACCACCAGAGGCTCCTGTCGCAGACAGGATGGGAGAGTCCGCAGTGCCACCATTTCCCCTTCCCAGCAGGCCCGGGGTGAGGCTGGTCATTTTCCTGAATCCTACAAGAGTCCCTAAATCCACACAGCCATTCTACTCTCTCGTCATTGTTGGGGCTCCTGCAGCCATTGCTGCATCCTCCAAATTTAGGGGCTGTGGAAGAGACCAGGGGGTGCCCACCAAGCCCACTTCCTGTACTTCCTGGCATACACTGGGGTCACGTTTCCCAGCATCTTTTGTAGCCAGTCATGGGCCTAGTTCTGGTCGACGGAAAGTGGGAGGCCAGGCCTGACTCATAAAACCTCCTAAGCCACCCTCCACTCTTCCTCTTCCCCAGTGTGCAGGCTGGACACAGAGGATCCTGCAGTGGCCTCAGATGCCTGAGGGGATGTTGGTGCCACCGGACAGCAGATCCCATCCCCCAACCCCACTGGATCATGACTTGAGTGAAAAACTTGTATCGTATTAAGAAAGCATTTGTCACTGCAGTTAGTCCCCCTTGACTAATACAGGAGCTTTACTGCTGTGCCCTCTGCCCAGAATGCTCTCCCCTCAGAGCTTCCCATGGCTCCCACCTTACCACCCTCCAAGTCTCAGCTCAAATGTCACCTCCACAGAGGGGCTTCCCTGAGGCTTGCCCTACTAAAACAGCACCCTTCGCTGGTTACTCTGTCATAGTGTGCTGTTTCTTCCCTTCCTAGCATCCACCCCAATCCAAAATGACTGAATGGTTTAGTCTGGCTTTTTCTCTCTTTCCTATGAAGCCATAAGCTCCTCCGGGGATCTACACCATCCTGGTCACCACGCTGTCCCCAGTGACAAGCATCACACCCAGCACACACCAAGTCCCCCTGGAGTATCTGCTAAATCAACAAAGGGACGAATTCCAAGAACATCAAGTGATCATCATCCAGGACAGAAGACAATCGTTGAAAAAACACAGGAACCAGTTATTCAACTGAAGAGCATCCAAGCAGGTCTGTACCAATGTCAGGAATAAAAACAGCAGCTCTATTTCTCACACCAGGGGGTTCCAGCACGGAGAACACATATCCTGGAAGGGGTCGGAACGACCCATTTGGGTGTAGGATGGAAACGATTTCAGTATAAAACCGGAAGTTCTCATATTCAGCTCATCCTTTCTACAAGGCCCGTTCCCATTAAGTCTGATGAAGACAAGAGCAGCGAACTCCTGAGCACCTCCCTCCTCTGTGCCTCACACTGTTGAGAGCAGATCACACGTATTACTCCACTGAATCCTCACCAGAGCCTCAGGAGACAGGCTCCTTTATTATCCTCATTTCCAAGAGGTGACATGGTTGGGTGCAAGGTCACAGTACAACTAAGCGGCAGGGCTGGGATTTGAACCCAGGCACTGGGGCTCCAGGTCTGTGCTGCTGTTGACCATAACTGCACAACTATCACCAAAACACAAGTGAGCTTAGACACACAGAGGGGCACTGGCTGAAGCTTATTTCTGATGGGACACTTGACTGAAGGAGCTTGGCGATGACTTGCAGACAACAGATTTATTCTTAGAGGATGACAGTGATGAGCATCTGCCTCTCCAGTGTTGTGAAAACATTTTGTTAAAATAAGAACTTGTCAAAAATATTCATTTTTTTAAGGGATAAGGAGCCCAAGGGTGGATTTCAGAAGAAGCCAAGATCCAACACAACTCCATCTCGGTGCCGCTGGCTCTGTCAGCACCAGTTCCCACTGCGGGGTCTCCCGCAGGCATGTCTGACTTCCCACTAACCAGGTACTTCTCAAGTCTCCTTCCTCTTGGCATCTCAGCATCCAGCAGAGTGTGTCCTCTGCCCGCATAAGAAGCAAAGTCTGAATGAAGCTGTCATTCTTGGGTCCCCAGCCGGTGCTTCTCCATCCCACACAGAACGGAAACATCTCTGAGATGACACAGGAGGAGGATGCAAACACAGAGCAGAAGATTTGAGACCCCAAAGGCACACAGAGCAAGTGCAAACTGTAGTGCTGCCCCTTCCGGGATGTGTGGCCCTGGGAGTGTCACTGAGTCTCCCCAGGACTCAGTTTCCTCATAAATAAAGTGGGGGTGATTCCTGCAACACAGGATCTCTGTGAGGATTTAATGAGCAGTTACACATGATGTGCTTACACAAGGCTTAGTGTAGACAGTATTTACCAGGGGTGGCTCTCATCAGCAACAATGTCACCATCATCATCATCATCATTATTATTATTAGGCAGGTAAGCCAAGTACCTAATACCCGGGAAACAGAACTGCTCCTGTTTTTCAGATTCCCTCATTCACAGGCAGCCACAACTTGCCAAAACTAAGCAGACGGAGAAAACATGCATAAGCAGAAGTGAAACCTTGAGGATAAAAGCCTATTCAGTCGAGAGGGACACAGCCAGCCCCATCCAGACTCCACAACCAGGTGGCACCACGCCGGCTCCCCAGACACATTCCAGGCCTCCCAAATGGGCAGGATGCAAAAGGACCCCAAACGTTCAACTCAGAAAGGCCTCGAGTGGGCTACTTTCTCCCTGGAGCCTGCTCCACTGGTGTCCCTGGAAGGAAGGAAAACCACAGAGACAGCCCTTCCAGCAGCTCCACGTATGGACTCCTCCCCTACACCCAGAGACTGGCAGGGAGGCCAGTGCAGGAAGGAACCCAGGGCACCACCTTGCCCAGCAGCCTGGGGAAGCGAACGGGAGAGCGACGGCCAAGAGGCGAGCAGCTGGCTGAAGATCATCTTCTTTATCAGAAGCCAGGCCTTGGGACTTCCAACTTATTAAAATATGTACACTTTACATACATATAAAATATATACACATAATAAAATCCATTTAATTCTCACCCAGTAAGATAAGGACTATTATTATCTCACTTGGCCAATAGGGAAACCGAGACACAGAGAAGTCAAACAACTTGCCTTGGATCAAACAGCACCTAGTAGGGGTTGGGCAGGGAGTTGAGCTATAAGTCTGGATCCAAAGTCCAGGTGCCTAATGGTTGCTCAGCTCCAAGGTGGCCGCCATAAATTCCCTCCCGCCCTGGATGTTCTCTGAGCCTGACCTGGCCTTGGTGACCTGAGGTGGAGCAAGGGGCTTTCTGGGACTTCTTGGACTAAGTCTTAAGAAGACCTGCAGCTTCTGCCTACGGCTCTTGGAACATGCACCCTGGAGGGACACCGGGCACCTGTAAGAAGTCCCACTACCCTGGGACCACCACGCCATAGGTGCTCAGTCAACATTTCCAGCTGAGCCCAGTCTTCTAGCCATCACCATCACGGCGCCAGACATGGGAGTGAAGATTCTGGAACTTTCCAGACCAGGTGACATAGGAGTTGAGCACCGCTCCGTCCAGGCCACAAAGAGTAGGACAATCACCCAGCTGAGCCCTGCCCAAATCTCTGACCCACAAACCTACTCGCTTGCATCCAATGGCACCTACTGGTCCCACCTGAGAACAGCCATCCTGCCGGCCACCTGGCAAGCCCTCCCTCGACTCTCCACACAAGCAGCTCCTCTGCTACGAGGCCTCCCCCGACTCCCTACCACCTCCTCCCTACCCCGATGGACAAGAGCCCGCCTTCCTCACCCGGTACCCAGCACAGAGCCGCACCGCAGTACCAGCAGCACAATCCTGCAACAGCTGGTTGCTGCATCTGTTTTCCTCCAGGGCAGGGACTCTCCATCCTTCCCCCTTCCTCTCAGCAGAATCTAGCATCCAATATGACGGCTCATATGGGCTCAGTAAATGAAACAACTCCATCATGACAGGGTCCAAAGAGATAACAAGTACACCCAGTGACATTTTATAGTTCTAAGCACAGCAAACAGGTGACTTCAGACCAGGGTTTCTCAACCTTGGGACCACTGACATATTATACTGGATAATTCGGAACGGGGCGGGGGGGCTGTCCTGTGCATCATACGATGTTTAGCAGTACCCTTGGCCTCAACCCACTAGATTCTAGAAACAACCCCCCATCCCAAGTAATCACAACTAAAAATATCCCCAGGCATTGCCAAATGCCCCTGGGTGGTGGGCTGGACTCTCGCAGGCTAAAAACCACTCACTGCCTTGGACAGGGGGACCCACGGGTGTCTACCTTCACCCAGGCCTGCACAGGGGCTGTGACACCTGCCCAGAGGTCACACACCACTTGCTAATTATCTTCTCAGGGGAGCACCATTTCTAAGCTCTTAACTCCCCAAAACTGGCTTTTTCTGGCACTTTCCAAACACCAACACAGCCATCTCACACAGGCCTGCCAGCGCATGTTCAAAAATGCAAACGTGATCCCATCACTCCTCTTCTGAAAACCCTTTGGTGGATCCCTTCCACTCTCCAGAAAAATCCAAACACCCATGCAAGACTCGGCTTCCCTGGACAAACTGGATGCCACTCGTCAGCAACCACAGCGGCAAAAATCTAACAGCAGCAGTTGCCGCGGGTCCAGTGCGTATCCTGTGCTACACACCGCGTCCAGCCCTCTGACGTTCCAACTCATTTATTCATTCCCAACTGTAACCCTGCGGGGGGGACACCAATTATTATTCCCATTCTACAGATTAGAGAATTCAACCTCAGAAAGTGGATGTAACTTGCTTGCAGTCACACAGCAAAGCTCATCAAGAGGTGCTGGAAGTCAGACTCCACGCTGCTGGTACCTAATCGACCAAGGCTTCATGAGGATGGGAATCGAACTTAATGACTGCTGTCGCTCCAGTACCTAGAAGAGCACCTGGCAGAGCAGGCATTCGAATGTGGAAGCATGGAGCGATGGACAGACAGAGGGACGGAGGGAGTCTCTAGAGCAGTACCTACCAAACGTGGCAGCTACCAGGACCACCTGGGGGCTTATTAAAACACTGAATCCCAAGCAACCTAGTGAGTGAAAGTCACCCTCAGCCACTCCAAGGAGAAGGAGGAAATGCTTTTAGTTAATGAGAGGGGAGAAATATACAGTGTGTGGATTTCAGGAGCCAAAATCCTGTCTCATGCCTATCAGAACTTCCCAGAGAAACTTCCAGGACCCTGTACCTTTAAATGCCCCCTGCTCCAGGTGTTTCTGATGTTCAGCCAGGCTTGGGACCCACAGGCCAAGAAGAGAAGGGACCAGCTGTCCACTTTCAGTGCAGCACCCCAGTATTTACCGCTGGAAGGCCCCCGCCCCAGCCCAGCTGCAACAGGTTTCTGGGCCACCTGGGAGGTCACGTGTGGCCAATGCAAACCAAGCTGGGGGGAAAGTTGACTGCCCCCACACACGGGCACTTTCAAAGCAGGGCTTCTGGCTCTGTGCCGGAAGGGCCAGGAGAAACATTTCGGAACAGCCATTTAATTTCAGTTGTGACAAGAGGAAGCAAATGAAGAACTCCGCCAAGCCATCAGAGTCCGCCTGTGAATGGCCGCGTTCAGAGAGCCATCCAGTGTGGATGAGGGTGTGGAGAACAGGAGCTACTCCCAGCACCTCGTGGGCCTCTGTGGGATGTGGTCAAACTGTCTTTTAAAGGCATCTACCCAAGAGAAACAAAAACATACAGCCACACAAAAAACCATTCACGAACGCTTACAGCAGCATGATTTGTCATAGCCAAAGAGTGCCAACAACCCAAAATGTCCATCAACAAACGAATGGATAAACAAATTGTGGAATACCTACATAATGGAATACTACTCAGCCACATACAGGACATCCACAATGTGGATGAACCTTGGAAACAAGATGTTAAGTAAAAGAAGCCAGTCACAAATGAATTATACTATATAATCCCATTTACTGGAAATGTCCAGAACAGAGAAATTAGAGAGATAGAAAGGAGATTAATGGTTGCTTAGGGGAAGAGGATGAGGAATAGAGGGATGGTTAAAGGGATAGTTAAAGGGTACAGAGTTTCTTTTTCAGGTGATAAAATGTTCTACAACTGTTTGTGGTGGTGGCTGCACTTATCTGGGAATACACTGAATTGTTCACTTTAAATAAATGAATTACATGGTATGTGAATTATATCTCAATAAAGCTGTTATCGGAAAAAAAAAAAGAAGAATGCAAGTACAGTTGCTGAAGCTAATAGCAACAGACTGGGAAAGCCCAAAATGTCCATCTCTAGGGGTTAAACTGTTACACTGTAGCCAGAACGCTATGTGACCATGAAAGAATAAGGCAGGCCACTATGCCAGTAAGAAATCACCTCCAAGGTAATTGTTAAATTAAAAAAAGAAATCAAAGTGCAGAAGTGTATGCAGTAGGTACCCATTCATGTAAAAACACATGACACACATTATACACGCACAGAATACTCCTGGAAGACCAAAGAACTTGGTGATGAGCTTGCCTCTGGAGCATGGGGTGGGGCTGTGGAAGAGGGACATTTATTTACGAGCCGCCTGATCGTCCCCAAAGTGTACATTTTAATTTTTCCATTAAAAAGTAGTCAACAAAAATTCAAATGAAAGCAAGTCTCTGCAACCAAAAATTGCTTCAGGCTTCTTACTCTATGAAAAACAGTCTTAGAAACTTTAGGAACTGAGTCAACTGCCCGATCTAAGCGGGGTAGGGGAAAGGAAGACACCTCCACTGGGACCAGAATTTCATTTGAGAGCGACGGAGCATTGAGTGATGCGCTCCGTCCCTCTGGGGCTACGGTACAGGCCTGTCGCTCTGCTGTTTGCAGTAAAATCCAGCAGACATTTGGCTACAAAGCTCTGTCCAGTTAGTCCCTGAGTGAGCAGACAGCTTGACCATCAAATGGTCCCTGAGGCTGTCAGACAGGGAGCCCATCCTCTGCCAGTCCAGGTGAGCTGTCTGGATGTCACTTCCAATGTGGCCCACGCAGCCTCTGTCACTTCATCAGGGCTTTCCTGGCTGAATTCCCCCCACCTGTTCCAAACCCCATCAGAGACCCAGGCCAAGTGGCCCCACTTTCATTTTCAGAAGAACAGAAGGTATCAAACCAACAACTGCAGAGACAACGGATCGGGGCAAGAGGATGAGAAGGAGCCCGGCCACGCTGCCCGGCGCAGGTACTCACAGAAACCCTCGATCTTGTCAGCAGTCTTGCTCCAGGCCACCTGCCGCGTCTCCATGATCACCTGGACGGTCCTCCGCTCCGGGGTAGACTTGCGGGAGCTGAACACGGTCATGACTGTGCCCAGCTCCAGGGCTCTCTTGATCTGACTCTTCTCATATTCTGGGAGGCTGTCCACATTGGCCATGGTGCTCATGGTCGGCCACTCCAGGGGGAGGGCAGGCACGAGGGAATAAGGGGGCTGGAAGGGCAGAATAAAGGTGTGAACTGGTTTTAGTTAACTGAGCAGGATGTAGTGAACAGGGCTCTGATTTCAAGGGCCAAAATCCTGTCTCACACCCATTAGAAAGAGTTTGGGGAGATGGTTCCAATGGCAGGGATTCACTAACCACTAGGAGAGCCCAGGCCGGGCACAGCGGTTTAAATGGAAGTGAGGTGTGGGAGGAGCCCTTGACCTCAGTGACCCAACCGTTATCCTGGCTTTGAATAAGCAAATCACCCCAGCCTGGCAGTCACCCCTTCCCTCTCCATGCACTTTTATGCTGTGGAACATTTGAATAGCCAAAGCAGCCCAGACTAGCTCCTGCCCACATCGCCCCATCCTTTTCTGTCCTGCCTAGAGACTTCTAACCATCATCCTTTTACTTCCCCAGTGAAGTTGGCAACAGGGAAAAATAAACCTTCAGGATGTGTCCATGGAGACCTCTGCATGGAAATGGGACCAAAAGGGCAGAAAACAGCAGGGCCCAGTGGCCTCACATTCAAATCCTGGTGTAGGGTCCTGCTGACTGTGTGGTCCTGGGTGAGCAGTATGACCTCAGTGAGTCCCAGTTTTCATCCCTTCTAAAATGCGAGGGTCGGGACAGTTAGGAAGCCACCTGCAGAGCACCGGGGTGAAGCTCAGCATCCAGGAGGTGTTCTCAGTCACCCCTCATCCTCATGCACAGTCGACGTTTTGCAGAGAGGTGTTTGGGCCCCCAATCTCAGAGCCTCCCTCATGCCCGCATCCAATGTCCCAGCAAATCCAATTCAATCAGTCTGTCCACTTCACTGATTGCTCCTAGGATCTCATACTTGGGTCATTCTAATCATCTGCTAACTGGTCTCCCTGCTTCCACTCCTGCCTCCAAAGTCAACTCCCAGACCAGGAGCCAGAAGGATGCTCTAAGAATAAGGGTGAAATCTTATTGCTCCCTGAGCCCTGGCTCTGCGTGCGCACGCACGACACACACACACACACACACACACACACACACCCATTCCGCCTCCCAAACGCCCAAAGACTCACTGGCCCTAGCTCAGAAGGCACTTGACTGTAGGTTTCCAGATCGCAGACTCCACCAAGTCATTTACACCCCTCAGGGCACACTTCCACGATTGTTCAGGGGAAGATAACAGATTAAAGAACCTCTAATGGTTCTCATAAGGATTCAACCAGATGATATGTCTCAGCCCTTAAAACAAAGATGCAAAGTCAGTGCTCCCGAGATTAAGCTCCTGCTTCAGCCACCATCAACTGTTCCGGGTATCTCTCTCATCTCCCCTCCTCCAAACCCCTTCAGGCTCCCACAGCTGTTACTCTGTAGACAAGCCCCAATTCAGCCAGGGCTGTCTGGGCCTCCTCGCCAAGTTGCGCAAAACCAGGGCCTCAGTTCCCTCAGCTGTGTAATGGGGATGACAGTCCCACCCTCCAGGGGCGCTGAGAGGACGAGCCCCCAGTATCTAGCAGGGCCTCTGATAATATCAATCAGCCAATTGCTCAAGGCGTTAATAAAGCGTCAACTCCACGCCAGGCGAAGAGCTGGGGACTTGTATGCAAATGAGGGGGTGGAAGGAGGGGCCCAGGCCTCATCCTTTGCCCCTTCCTCCCCCCACCTCACACCCAGCGCCAAAGGCACCTCGGCAGGTGTGCTGACAGCCCAAAGATAAAATCGTGAATGACACCTGCTCTCTGCCCATTTGGAAACAGACCAGTCAGCTCAATGGTCCTAACGTAAAGAGTAAGGGCAGCAGCAGGGACACAAGGGTGGGGGCATTAAGGGAGAAGCAGGAAAGGGCCCCCAGCTTAGTATGGGGTGAGGCTGGGAGCTTAGAGCACTCAGAGAAAGCTTCTGGGGAAAGAGGGTGTCTGAATTCCAATCTTTAGGAAAGATGAAGCAGGAGGGAACAGCCTAGTCAGAGAAACGGACTCAAGCAAAGGCCCAGCGGCAGGACTAATTGTTCCAAGAAGTCCGGCTGACAGTGAGGCTCCCCGCTACCGAAGTCCAGCTGACAGTGAGGCTCCCTGCTACCGCCCTCTAATCCAGGTCAGGGGATGAACAAGGTGCCTGTGGCAATACTCACCCTGCTAAATTAACTGTTAATTGGCCCTCCCAGGTGCCTGCACCTACCATATCTGGTTCATCTCATTTATCTCAATGAGAAACACCAGAAGTGAAAACTCAAGTCCCTGGAGGTGAAGTTATGTGATTCAGGTCTCGAAGACATGTGGCAACACCAGGTTGGGAACCCTGGTCTAAATCTCACACCCCGACTCCTTTAGCACCTGCCTTCTGGAATTCAGAATCTGGTGGTAAATCTGGCCAGACAGTAAGTAATTAATTTGGCAAAGAAGTCAAAGGACTTGTCCAAGGTCACAGCGCTGGAACGTGTCAGAACCAGGATTTGAACCTGGTCCAAACTCTGCCACCCTTCACCATGCTGAGCACCCTCAACCAGGCACCTCCTGACTTCTCCACTCCCAGTTCTTAAGGCCCACGTGCAGCAGGGCACAGAAAACACCACCCATTAAACTGGCCAACTGGGAGGCACCAGGGCCCTCAGTTCTTCCTGACCCTGGGAGGGCCTTGGACTTAACCTTCCCAGGAGTCTGGTTACTTCCTGATCAGGAAGCCCAGTGGACTGGCTCAACCATAATCAAGTCTGCAATGTCCCTTCCCCAAGAACTGGGAAGACAATCTCATGGCCACAAGATCCTTGGAGTCAACCACCAGAATCCACTGCTCCCAACTCAGGCTTCCAGAGTTCAATGCTTCAGCAACTATAGCAAAGCAGCCTCCGAGGCCTTGACCCCAGGGGAGGGTACTAGCCATCACAGGCAATTTCCATTTTGCTTCTGCTTTCAAAAAGAAAAGAAAAGAAACAGCCCTGAAATCCCTTTTTTGTTCCTGTTTCTCATCCTCCCTGGGTAACTCTGTAAAATGACTTATGGTGTAAATACAAACATGGCTGAGATTTACTAAGATTCGACTTTTCATGTCCTTCTCTTTGAAATAAACTTCTGGGATACAAGGACCCAGAACCAGGAAGCAGGGGCGTTTCTTCTCTTCGATGCTCTCTGCACATGTTAAAGAAGCTCAGTACTTCATACAAAATTGCACCAAACAATTCTGTCTAGATTTCGGTACAGTTGCATCCCTCACAGGTAACCACCCCTCCTAACGGCCCAAGGGTTGTTACTGCGACATCTCACACCCACTGTGCAGCAACAGGGTGGCAGATATTTTCACTGCAGGAACCAGCAGGGTCAGAGCCATGGCAGGTAGGAATGCTCGTTAGTTCAAATTTTTTAGGGTAACCTGTGAGCGTCTATTAAAACATAAAACATGCATTGCTTTCATCCAGCTTATGTGCAGAAACACACACACAAATGTTCACAGAAGTATCATTTGTAACAGAAAAAAAGAAAGAAAAAAAAACCCAGGAAACAATTCAACTGCTCATGAATGAAGTGGGGAGGGGAGGGGGGATCCCTTAAATGATGGGACATGCACATTAAAGAATGCTGAGTAGCTACTGGAAAGAATGAAGAAGATTTACAAGCAATTTGATCTGTAAAGACTCATGAGACAGATGAAAAAAGAGTTGCAAACTAGTAAGTATAAACATAATATAATTATATTTTTTTAAAAGGTTGTCTGCTTCTAAATCCAGAAGTGGTTACTGTTGGATGAGGGAAGAGGGTAGAGGGGCTGACTTGATTTTGACTGACTTAAGTGGTAACATAATGGATGAATTTTTCTGCTTTGTGTGTTTACTGTTTTCTAAAGTCAGAAGTCTTTTCAAAAGTCTTCTTATCAGCAGTTTCCCACCAACTCCACCCAGCCAAAGGGCTATTCATGGGGGTCCTGACTTTGCTTTTTCCAGAGGAGCTTAACAGGCTCAAGGTCGGAAGGTGGGGGGACAGGGAAGGGGTTGTGGGGAGGGAGCTGCAGCCACCTTAGGCAATTTCAGCATCAATGAAACCTGCAGTGAGTACTGGCCTGAGCTGGTACACATGTGGCACACACGTCTTTGAAACAGGGATAATGGCCTGAGGCCGCCAGGGACCCCTAAATCAGTCATGACACTGCAAAACTGTAGCGAAGGATGATGAATGGGGCCCCACACAGGGCCTTTAACCAGAGGGTCAAGAACTGGCAGAAATCCAAGCCCCAAATCTCCACAGCCCTGGAATTTAGGCCTGGGTGGCTCCTATATCCAGGGGAAGAAAGTGAGGCTCAGAGATTCTTCAACTTGCCCAAGGTCACAGAGCTGGAACTGAAATTCGAATTAAGTTGACAAACAAGGCCACCTGTTTCCCATGCGCCGTGTCACACACATTCCACCCCTCCCCCCCATACTTTCTTACTCTGGTTCAAGATCAAGGTGCTAAAAGAGCCCCTCCCAGGCCCCTTCTGGAATCCAGGAGCCAACCCCCCAGTCCAAACGGGACACATCTTTCCCTCGAATTCTTCCGCTATGGGGGTAACAACCTCTTTGGGATTCCAGACCACAAACAGGAAAATGCAGAGACGCGCACACGTAGTTATGCACACCTGTGGGGTGGGAAAGGGAATCATGAATTCCCCGAAAACCCTTATCTCTCAGGGCGAAGGGCTGCGCCTTCTGTGGTATCGCTCTGCCACCTACCCACCCGCAACCACCTGTGTGATACGGGGAAGTGCCAGGGTCCGGCCTGCCTCCTGGAGCCAACAAGCCCGGGGCGCAGAGGTGGCCAGGAAACACGCCCGACCCCACTCGGGACCCGACGGCCACCGGAGCCTTGAAGACGCACAAGCCACAGAGCAAGTCGCGCTGTTGCCTCAGTGTTCCCATTCAAAGCCGGGCCTCCCCAGGGCACAGACCGACGAAGTGGCGCCGGCCCAGGGTGAAGTGGCTGGCGATGCCGCCTGGAACCCCGCCGTCACCGCCCGGGCCCCAGGCACCGCGGGCTGGGGCCCCGACAGTGCGCCCCACCCCTGCCTGCGCCAGCTGCGTCCGGGCGCAGATGCCCCCTAGACGCCGTTCCCCGGGCGCTGGTTCCCGGGCGCAGGTCCCCGGGCGCCCGCGTGCTCTCCAGCCCGGCCGGGCCACTCACCTGGCCGCGCCCCCGCCGCGGGTCCCGATTCTGGGGTCCCGCGCGCCGCCGCCCGCCGTCCGGGCTCCGGGCACTCCCTGCCGCGCAAACCCTCCGACGCGGGCGCTGCTACTTCTGCTTCGGCCGCGGTCGCGCGCCACGTGACTCCTCCGGGGCCGCCCCCTGCCCCGGCCCCGGGGCGGGCCCAGCCTGGCCTAGCATCCCCTGGGCCACCTCCTCCCTGGGGGCGGGCCAGACCTGGGACCCCGCCTCCGCGGGCGGAGGAAGAAACTGAGGCAGCGGGAGAGGATCGACCTGCCCCAAGTCTCCTGCAAGGTGAATAGAAAACTTCCAGACAGACTGGCATTTATGGAGTGCCTACTGCCTACACGTGTTTTACATGCATTTAATATACTCCCCATAATCACCGGGAGTTGGTGATTATGGTCCTAATTTGAAATCACCGCTGAGGCTGCGCTAGTGTCATACAGCTTACTACCTGGGACATGCCGCTTACATACCCTCAGCCAGTTTCCTCATAGGATCAGATAGGATCCGATAGGATCCAAATAGTGCCAGCCCCAAAAGTTTGTTGAATACTGGGGAATTGATCTCCCATTTTCCCAATAAGATTTTTTATGGCTCACTTTATAAACTTCTAAGCGTATAGATGACATGGCCAAATGCCTAGTTATGGTATTTAGTTGATTTGTTTAACTACACCGAGACTATTTCAAGCCACATATTGTAAGATGTAACATATTCTTTAGGAGAAATATTGCTTTTTCGCATTTTCTGTTTCATGAAGCAATTTTACTCAAACCTTTCATATGCATCTTTGACATACGCCTGTTGTGACTAGAGCGTTTTCCAGTCATCTACAGAGCTGTCAGGACATGTCAGTTCTGCTCTTAAGCCACTTGAGTTACAGCATTTTTTTGAATCTGTGAATGTTGCTCTGGCCAAAAATGTTATATCTGAAGCCACAGGACTCATTCACTGACTAGTAAATCTGAATTCCTTTCTTTCCCTGCTTCTGTCTCAGGGGTGTACCCATTGCAATTCCCCCACAGATCACTTACTGCACTGTTTTTAAAAGAAATCTTTGAAAAGTTTGTTAGACCATCAAGCACTTGGAAAGGTGGGGCCAACTCCCCAGGAATGATGGCGGAGTCTGGGTTAAATTTCTTTGCCTTTTTTTTTTAGAACCTCAATTTATATTTGTTTCCAACAATCCGTTAACATTTCTGTTTTGGTCCATGTTATCTAATGTACATGATATATTAGTACAACCATATACATATACAATTTATTATTACAGAATCCACGTGAATAGGGAAGCGTGTTAAACCCCTTGCTGATAAAATGAGCCTAAGCGCAGTTCTGGAAACCACTGTGGAAAGCCTTGGCTCCTAACCTCTGTCCAGACAGATGCTAATTCTGGTTGAAGTTTTCCCTGATCCCTAGGAACCAAGCAAGAAAAGAACATGTAGAAGATGCTACAGCTTGAAGTATTATCTTTTAATCTGTGATTGTGAGCCTACAGCATTTTTGGAGTTAAAATGTTGCATTTGTGATGGCGGTCACAGGAGATGGCAGTTTGCTTTTTTCATAGTTTTAATTGCTTTTCCTCTTTGCCTTGTTTTTCACCCTCAGATCAACAGCTAAAGGAATGAATGAATGAATGAATCCAGTGCAAAGAATGGGAGTGTTTGGGGCTCCTCATAGCCTCTTTTTCTCAAACTCCAACCTGACTGTTCAGAATAAAGTAATTAAGATGATAGCCCTGATTCTGGGAGGACTGAAATACAAAATGACATCATGGGGAGGGGAGAAGCCAGCCTGTATGTTCAGATACATACGGCAGAAAGTGCACTGTCACTGCTTAGCTATCGCAGGGCTCAAGGGCATTAAGTCGGGTGGTGGAGGCTGGATTTGAACCTGAGTCTGACTGGTGCCAGAGCCCATGGACACACAGGCCCATTGCCCATCCCAACATTAATAGGAGGCATTCAGGCAGAGAGAAGTCAGTGTGTAACCGTTCCACATTGATTCACAAATGGGTCAGGAAGTGATCTCAAAGGGTGGAGGGAACTTTCTTTTCCTTTTCATAGAAAAAGAAAGAAGAGGGCAGGGAGGGGGCATAACTTGAAAGAACACTGGGTTTTAATCAGCATTGTCTCTACTTTCTATTCTGCATCTCTCAGCAGTCCTCAGGGATGCACATGTTTTCCCCCATAACCCTCTTCCATTTGTTAGCAGCCCTGGTGCACTGGACCATGACCCCCTGGTGCCTCAGTTTCCTTCTCTGCAAAATGGGTATAATAACTGTACCTACCTCCCAGGGTGATTATAAGAATTAAATGAGACAAGGAAGGGATAAAATAGGCATCACAGTTCAGCCATCAGGGCTGGTTATTTCTAGTATTGTTCTTGGGAGGAAGAAGAGAAAAGCTCCATGGTGCAGTGGGAAAGTATGGATTTGGAGGACAAGGAGATCTGGGTTTAAGTCCCAAGTTGGCCACCTCCTTAGCTGTGTGACCTTAAGCTGGTCAGTTACCCTCTCTGAACTTCCAGTCTCCCCATCATTAGATCTACCTTTGGGATATAGAGAATGGGCGAACTATAGGACAGAAACTAGATTAGTGGATGTCTAGGACAGGGGGGCTTGGGGATATTAGGAGGTGAAGACTAGAAGGTGTAGAGTTTCTCTTTGGAGTGATAAAAATGTTCTAAAATTGATTGTGATGATGGTTGAACAGCTCAGCGAGTATATTAAAAACCATTGAACTGTACACTTTAGATGGGTGAATTGTATGGGATGTGAATTGTATCTCTATAAAGCTGCTCCCAAAAAACACCTAGCTTAGAAGGCTGTTTAATGAATGAATGACTAACACAGCTTAGCATAACACAGCCTTCAATAACGTGGCAGCCATTCATTATAATATCACTAATAGACAGTAGTTCTTCTGAACCTGGCCATCCTCTCCCCACCACACATGGCAGCGGCCAGCTGAGGCCCACTGCCCTGCCCCTGGGCCTAGCCAACCTCCCCCCTCCACCCCACAGCCAAAAACGACCAAAAAACCCTGAGAGGCTTTGAGTTTGGTTTCCTTTCCCGATATTGTTCAGAGAAGTACATGTCCCCTGGGGACAAGCAGAGTCCCAGCTGCTGGCTGGCAGGCCTCTGTGAGAGGAAGTACCACCCAGAACGAGCTTCCAGACCCGGTCAGGGTTAGGCCTGACCTAAAAGCTTCTGCAGGAGGGGGTCAGACCTCTTTGCTATTTTTTTTTTCAGCTTTACTGAGGTATAATTGGTATACAAAAAAACTGCACACAAAGTATACAGTCTGATGAATTTGGACATATGCATATATCCGTGAAACCATCATTGCAGTCAAGATTATAAACATCCATCACTTTCAAAAATTTCTCGAGTCCCTTTGTTACTGGTGTCGTTTTTGTGTTATTGTATTTGTGTGTGTATGATAATACTTAATGTGACACCTACCCTCACAGCAATTTTTAAGTGTAAGATACAGTATTACAGTTAACCATAGGCACAGCACTGTAACACAGATCTCTAGAACTTATCTCAAGTAACAGAAGCCTTATATCATCTGAAAAACGCCCCACTTCCCCCTCCTCCCAGCCCCTGGCAACCATCATTCTATTCTCTGCTTCTGTAAGTTTGACAATTTTAGGTGCCTCATATGAGAGGAATCATGCAGTGTTTCTCCTTCTGTGTCTGGCCTGTTTCATTTAGCATAGTGTCCTCCAGGTCCATCCATGTGGTTGCTAATGGTAAGATTTCTTTCTTTCTAAAGGGTGAATAATATTCCATTGTATGGATACACCACCTTTTCTTTATTCATTCACTCCATTGATGGACGTTTAGATTGTTTCCACATCTTGGCTATTGTGAACAATGCTGTAGTGAACATGCGGTACAGGTATCTGCTCATGATACTGCTTTCAATTCTTTTGGATATCTACACCCAGAAGTGGGATGGCCGGATCATGTGGTAGCTCTATTTTTAATTTGGGGGGGAACCTCCACTGTTTTCCATAGTGGCTGCACCAATTTACATTCCTACCAACAGTGTACGAGGGTTCTGGTTTCTCCACATTCTCTCCAACTCTTGTTACCTTTTGGTTTTTTTATGATGGCCATCCTAACAGGTATAAGGTGATATCTCACTGTGGGGTTTTGATTTGCATTTCCCTGATATTAGTGATGTTGCGTACCTTTTCATATACCTCTTGGCCATTTGTATG
This sequence comes from Camelus dromedarius, assembly GCF_036321535.1. NCBI lineage: Eukaryota > Metazoa > Chordata > Mammalia > Artiodactyla > Camelidae > Camelus > Camelus dromedarius. The sequence goes on from NC_087444.1 coordinate 26,244,002, forward strand.
TCTTCTTTGGAGAAATGTCTATTTAAGTCCTTTGCCCATTTTTAAGTCAGGTTGTTTGTTTTTTGCTACTAAGTTTCAAGAGTCTGCTATTTAAACTGAGGCCTGCTCGGAAGACCCTCTGGTCCTGCGGTTTTACTTCGGGCTTCTCAAGCCCCAGGTTCCTGCTGGGGCTTATTTATTCATTCAGCAAACACAACACTTGCTGAGTGCCTGCGGCAGGCCAGGCACTGCTGGTCTCCAGGAAGGTAGCAGCAATGATCAACGTCCCACCCACTGAGCATGCAGTGCAGTTGGGGGACATAGAAAAGAGACTTAAGGGTGAGACTGGCCAGGTGTGAATCCCAGTTCTGCCTCTTACTGTCTGGGTAGTGCTTTTCATCCTCTGTGAGCCTCAGTTTCTTCATTGTTAAATTGGGTGGCCACGGAGGAGCGAGTCAGCTAAGGGATGTCCAAGTCCTGGGCGCCATTCCAGGCTAATAGGACCCCAGAGCTGGTCTGGGGGCAACATGTTGTGATGGAAACAGGACATTCTGACCCAGCTGTGCTGAGACCCCGGCTGCAACCAGGCCTTTCCCAGGCCCTAAACCTCATGGAAAATTAAGAGACAGTTTAAAACCCAGAGTGACAGTGTGGAGGAGTGTCTGGGAAAGCAGGACATGGAGACAGACAGGACCTGGTGTGAGTGCTGGCTCTGTCTCTTACTCACCGTGTGTCCCCCGTGAAGTTGACTGAGTCCCTCTGAGCTCAGTTTTCCGATCTGAGCTGAAGACAAAAGCCTTTACTTTCAATGGCTGGAGCGTCAGTTAGGATGCGGTCAGCTTCCTCAAAAAGGCCACCCATCATCTCCTGTCACTGAAAGCCCAGGACGTGTGGTGGAGGAAGGGACAGAGCAATCAGGAACTCAAGTACATCCGTGGGTGGAAGATTCTGCCACTCCTGGCAACCAGATCTGAAAGGGGAAAGCAGGAAAGAGGAAAACTTTCCCCAAACCCCTAGCACACTCCCCCCACAATAACAGCCTCCCCTCACTGCCCACTACCCACCATGCCATTGACCAGAATCAGGTCAGAAACAAATTCCGCTTCAGTTCCTCTCCCAGGAATGGGATTCCATGTGGCTGGATGCTGGGGACAGGATCAGCTCCCCGCAAGTCTTGTGAGGGAGCCTGTGGGTGTGTGACAAAACAGGAGCTGTTGGCAGAGGGGGTTGGGCAATGACGTCCTGTAGGCGGTCCGTGAGGTCCTGCACTGTCACAGAGCTACATGAAGCGACCAGCACAGAGAAGGAAATCATCTGGAGCCCTCCCTTGTGTTCACACCCTTTACTTAGTACTTTCATTCAGTCATTCAACAAACACCGAGCCCTTCTTCAATACTAGACCCTGTGTCAGTGTCCTGGGGCTGTGAAATAAATTACCACAAACTGAGTGGTTAAAACAACAGTTTTATTCTTCCCCATGATTGGAAGCCAGAAGTCTGAAAGCAAAGTGTTGGCAGGGCTCTGGAGACCAGGGGAGAACCCACTCCTTGCCTCTCTCCCAGCTTCTGGTGGCAGCTGCGAATCCTTGGCAGTCCTTGGCTTGTGGCAGCATCCCTCTGATCTCTGCCTCCATCTTCAATGCCTTCTTTCCCTTGGATGTGTCTCAAATCTCCCTCTCCTTTCTCTGATAAGGACACCACCTACTGGATTTAGAGCCCACCTTAAATCCAGGATGATTTCATCTTGAAATCCTTAACTTAGTTACATGAACAAAGGGCTTATTTCCAACTAAGGTCAGATTCATAGGTAGAGGGGGTCAGGACTTAGGTTTTTTGCAGAGGAAGGGGTCACAATTCAACCCACTGTATCCTACGTTAGGTAAATAGAGCAGCCCATGAGAACTCGCAGAAGAGGCATTTACTACTGCAGAATGGTGACAGCTGGGTTAGGAGGATAAACCAAGAGGCTGAGACTTCTCAGAGGAGGTGACCTCAAAACTGGGTCTTAAAGGATGTGAACGAGCTCTCCAAGAGTGCCAGAGAGAAGCTTTGTTATAAACAAGGCTATTTGGGCAAAGCTGATCTATGTCCTTAGAACAGTGGTTCTCTTTGACTAGGAGGAGGGAGAAGGGAGGCTCTGGGTGGGCCGTGATGGTCTTGATTCTGATGAACATCAGGCGGTCAGGTCACCCCATGAAAATGTATTGAGCCTTATGCTTACAACTTGTGCAACTTTATGTTATATTTCAATTTAAAAAAGTAATATTTCAAAAGGCTGTTTGACATGTTAACAGGTTGTCTCTGATTTATGTTTCTGCCCTCAGTGTTCTCTACATCTGCTTTACGGAGCATGTCTTAGCTATGCTAGAAAACCAAAACCGGTTCAAAATCCAGGCTGCTAGAGGTCAGGAGAGAGGTCACTCTGGAAGGTGGTGATGAGAGTGGGTGGAGGGCCCTGGGGATGCAGTCATCTACTGTTTGTGATGGGGCGCTGATGACGTGGGTGAGTCTGCATGTGAAAATTCATTGAACTGTATACCGATGTTAAGTGCACTTTTCTGCATTAGGTTTTGCATCAATAAAAGCATTAAAATATAAGGCCGTTAGCTAAAGGGAGAAGGAAGCATTTAAAACCTGCGTGGTTTGCCAAAATCAGTAACGTTTATCAGAGACCTACCTTGCGCCAAGACCCTTCACCCAGTAAATCCATGAAGCCCTTGCAACAAAGTTGGGAAGCTCAATTATATTCGTGTCTATGGTACCAGTAAGGAAACTGAGACTTTAAATGATTCACAGAGGTGACCCGGCAGTTTGTGGAAGCCCAGTGACTTCTTCAAGACCTAGAGTTATTTCCACTCCCACAGAGAACTCTTGCTTCTCCTGGGGGTTCTCAGGGAGGTCAGAGACACATCCAGAGATGCTAGCCTATGGAATCAGAATCTCGTGGGTGGGCAGATTAGGAAGGTATTAGCCATAAAGACGAGGAGGTTTTACTTGGCAGATTCTAGAAAGATCACCTCATAATAAGTGGGGAAGGGGGCATTGAATAACCACCCATTGAAGTCCAAGACAAATACCCTTTAGAAACCATTCAACAGATCATTCATTCAACCTACCTAAGTACCTCCTAAGTATTGGTCTCTGAGGACTCTAGGCTCTAAGGATAAGGAAAGGAAAGATTCATTCTCTAGCAGGAGGTCACAACTGGTGGGAGGGATTAGTAGGTTAAAAGAAAAAAGATTATTCACCTGTTAAATGGGTAAACTAAAAGTACCAGACAATACCTAGTGCAAAGAGCAGACGGAACAGCTGGTAGGGATGCAAACAGAGCAGCCTCCTTGGAAAACAGCTGGGCAGTTTTCCACACACACACGCTTACCATATGACCCAGCAATCCCACATCTAGGTATTAACCCAAGAGAAACGACAACATAAAATCTGTACACCAAAGCTGTTTATCTTGGCTTTATTCACAATCACTGAAAACCGGAAGCAATCAAATGTCTTGCAACTAGTGAATGGATAAACAAACATCCATACACCGGTATAGCACCCGTGGGCAAGAGGGAATAAACTACTGCTGAGCACATCGCCAAGGATGAACCTCAAACGCACTACGCGAAGTGAAGGAAGCCAGCGTCAAAATGCTACCAAGGTATGAATCCATTGATACGACATTCTGGAAGAGGCAAAACCACAGGGACAGAAAATAGGTGACTAGCGGCCAGGGTCTGGGTGTGGGAAGAGGGGCTGACGACAAAAGAGCATAAAGGAATTTGCGAGGGTGTGGGTGGTAGAATTTTTTTTTTATTTGGTTGTGGTGGAGTTACATGACTTTATGAGTTTGCCAAAACTCAGAACTGTATGCCCAAGGGGTGAATTTTACTGAGTAGAGATCATATTTTACTAAAAAAAAAAAAAAAAAGCTGATTACAATACAGGTGATAAGACCAAGGTTGAGGGAGAAGGAATAATAAATGCAACTATGCAGGTTTGGGGAAAAACAACAGAAAAAGAGGTCTCAGGAAGGTTTCCTGAAGGTGATGACCCTTCCACTGAGACTAGAGAAAGGACAGGAGTTCAAGCTCATCAGTTGAATGGGAGGAGAGGATACAGGGCAGAATTCCAGACGGGGAAGAGCATGAATGACACAAGCTCAGGAGTGACTCAGTTCAGCTGCTGTGAAGGGTGGATGTGCCTGGAGGGGAAGGGAGGCAGGACTCACTGAGGGCCCGCTGAATCTTGCTAAGGCATTTGGACTTCACCCAGGAGTAGCGGGAGCTCCCAAGGTCTTAGAGCAGAAGAGTGAGCTGGGTGATTTCTGGTCTGGAGAAATCACTGCTGAGCAGGAGTCGGGGTCAGTGATGAGGGAACCAGGCTGAAGGCAGGAGGACTGGTCGAGACCTTCTCTGCCTGTGGTTGTGCATCCTTGGCTGAGGCATTTGGTCACTCAGCAGACATTAACCAACTTGCCATGTGCCAGGCTCAGTTACAGGAGCTGGGGCTATAAGAATGGACCAACATTCCTGTGTCTCTTGCATTCTAATGGAAAAGACAGACCATAAACAAGGAAATACACTACCAAGGTCATTTCAGATGGGGGTGCAGCTTTAACAGAGCAGATGAATACAATGGGCGTATCTAGATATGGTGGGAGGTATCTAGATATGGTGGCACAAAGGCCACTTAGAGGAGATGACCTGAGCAAACCCGAGGAGGAGGCAGAGCAGGCTAAGTGAGGCTCCAGGGGAGGAACTTCTCAGGCAAGAGCAAAGACCCCGAGGGAGACACCTGATTGCTTTTGAGGGTCACACAGTGGGTGCAGATTGTGGAACCCCTAAAGCCCTGGGGTGAGGGGCAGCTATGCCTCCCTGGGGTCTCTGCTCCCACAGAAGAGCCTTCCCAGGAGCAGCTATGTTTCCATCCCACATTTTGGGGAATAACACTGAGTGTGAGTGTGGTGAGCACAGCCTGAATCCACAAGGACAGCCTTCCTCTCAGCTCTAAAGGTCACTGCCGTTGCCACTATAAACAGTGCCTGTGTTGACAAAATTACACCAGCTCCAGAGACGGGGAGACTCCAGACACACCTGGGAAGGTCAGTCTGGATTTGCAAATTTAGAAAATAAAAAAAGACCCAAGCAAGCAAATACATATCAGTGACCAGTGACTTACCTGTCACTCGAATCCTCCCCGTCAACAGGGCGGGACGGGCCCTGCCCAACTCTCTCCTGGCCTGTCACCTTCCTCAGCCACACAGCACAGTGTCCCCAGGGGACATCCTTTCAGAGACTGGACCTTTGCATCAAGTCTGAATTAAGCTGCTAACCAGCCAGCCAGACCACTGACTTGTAAGGGACCAAAATGGAACTAACAAGGTGCATCCGTTTCCTGTGGCTGCTGTAACAAAGGATCACTAACTGGGGGGCTTAAAATAACAGAAATTCTTTCTCTAATAGTTCAGGAACCAGGAGCCAGAAATCAAGGTGTTGGCAGGGTAGGTTCCTCCTGGATTCGCTGAGGGAGAATCAGTTCTGTGCCTCTCTCCTAGTTTCTGGTGGCTGCCAGAAACCCTTGGTGTCCCTTGGTGTGTAGATGATATCACTCCAGTCTGTGCCTCTGTTGTCACATGACCTTTTCCCTGCGAGTCTGCGCACACCATCCTTCCTCTGCGTCCCTCTGTGTCCTCTCTTCCTTTTGTAAGGCCATCACTCATTGGATTTAGGGCTCACCCTAACCCAGTATGACCTCATCTTAGCTTATTACATTGGCAAAGACACTATTTCCAAATATGGTAACATTCTGAGGTTCCAGTACAAGGTAACAAATAAGATGGAGAAAATAAGGCTTGCCACCAGGCCCTCAGAGACCTGGAATTACCAGAGGGCTCAGCTTGTGGCTGAAAAGACAACCACAGGGGCAAGGGTGAGACCCTCACAGGGTGTACTTGGGTAATAATTCACAGTGGCTAAGCTGCCTTCCAAGGAGAGTGAGTCTAACTCCAAAGTCAGCTGTGGGCATCTATTTTCTAAGACACCTGTCCATTCCGTCTGCTCTTCCACAATGTGCCACTGACATTCTCCTTTGGGAGGTGAGGTCCAGGCTCCCTTCCCTTGAACCTGGTCAATCTTTGTAACTTTTTGTGACTGTCTCAGTAGAAGATGGCAGAAGGGACATGCATGAAGCTTCTGCCTGGCTCAGGACACATACCTTAGGAGCCCCAAGCTGACTTGAGAAGACCAGCTACCCTGAGATAAACACCAAGGTCCTACTGCATAGCACAGGGAACTATATTCAATGCCTTGTAATAACCTATAATGAAAAAGAATGTGAAAAGGAATACATATATATATATATATGAAACTGAATCACTATGTTGTACATCAGAAATTAACACAACATTGTAAACCAACTATATACTTCAATTAAAAAGTAAAAAAGAAAGGAAAAGAAGACCAGCTACCCTGAATTCACCATGCTGGAGAGTCTGCAGATAGAGACCGCACTGGCAGTAATACATGCATGGTACAATCATAGCTGGCAGTTATATGGCTGCTTGTGGTCCAATTTGTTCCAATTCTTCAGTGCGTTGTGAAATGTTCATACACAATGCTGGGAAAACAACAAGAGCAAACAACTACATAGTAAATACTTCGGAAGAGGTGTGCTTCTAAACTTTAACATCGGGTAGCTCATTCGATCCTCAGCCCAACCTTGAGGAAGGTTCTATTGTTATCCCCAATGAGGTGGCTGAGCATAAAGAAGGTCAAATCATGCCTAAGTTCACAAGGCTGGTAAGGGACAGGGGTGGGACTTGAACCCAGGCCGTCAGCCCTAACTCTGCGCCATTAACCATTACATTTCACCTTTCACTCATATACTGCTTTGATAATCAGAAGAGTTATAATTTGATAACAAATCCACTTACCTTACAGTTTTATATAGTGGGCCTTTGCCATTCTTTTCAGCTGCCTAGTGAAATCTGCCTGCCTGTGTCTGGTGCATCCCCTCTTATGAGGCTACACTTTGCCAAGGTGGAAGCCAGATTCTGCTTTCCCAGACTCCCTTGCAGCTAGGATGCAGACATTCCCATCTGCCCTGTCAGTCAGGTGCAGCAGCACGAGGCTTGTATTCTGAAGGACAGGAGAAGAAGGTGTCAGAGGGCACATACCTGGCAAAGACAGCAGCAGAGATACCCGTCGTCCAATGGCGTCAGGACCAGAGGTTGCAGCCCTGAGCCTGCTGGAACCAGTTGTGCTGTCTGTGCCCAACCCTGGCAGGGGCACAGCTGCACTGGAGAGAGCCCGTGCCTGGTTTGGCTTTGCTTCTGGCCATGTAGATTCCAGACCTGGATCTCTGCCCTTCCAGAGAGACTGCAAGCCACACAATACAGCCTTCAATGAATTCCCTGTTTCTGTTAACTCTAGAATGGGTTTATGCTCTACCTCCTACAACTAATGTATACATTGTATCATCGGGGTAACGCCTAACTATATAAAGAAAACTGTAGAGCTAAAAGACTGCAATGGAGCTGTTGACAAGTGCTGAGCAGAATGGATGATATCCTACAATTTAAGGGGAAATCAACATGTATTTGTCTATATGTATATACCAACTCCAAAAAAATCACCAAGAAAGTGGTAACAGTGGCTGTCTCTAGGAGGAGCTTGGGTGGTTGGGGCTCAGGGCAGGAAACTTATTTTAAACCTTTAGAATTCTGTATTGGTGCAAATATTACCTGTCAAAAATGAATCCCTAATTGAATGGATTTAAAGGATAAAGAAAAAGGAAACATTATTAAAATACTAATCATGGTGGTCTCAGGGTGGTTATTTTTCCACTTCTTTATAAATTTCTCCATTTTTCAAATATCTTAGCATTAAGATATATACTTTAATAATCAGAAAAAGGCACAATGAAAAAGAACTGAAGCCCACAGAATGGGAGAAGATATTTCAAAAACATATTTCTGACAAGAGATTTGTATCTTATATCCAGAATATACAATTCAATTATAAGACAAATAACCCAATTTAAAAATCGGCCAACACAGGGAACTAAATTCAGTATCTTGTAATAACCTTTAATGAAAGAGAATATGAAAATGAACATATACATATATATGCACACACACACACATACATACATACATACCTGGGACATTATGCTGTACACCAGAAATTGACACATTTTAACTGACTATACTTCAATTTAAAAAAAATCAGCCAAAAATCCAAATAGACATTGTTCCCAAGAAGATATACAAATGGCCAATAAGCACATTAAAAAGATGCTCAGCATCATTAGCCATTTGGGAAATGCAAATTAAAATCACATGAGATACCACTACACACCCACTAGGGTGGCAAAAATAAAAAAGACAGTAACAAGTGTTGACAAGGATGAGGGAGAAACTGGAATCCTCATACCCTGCTGGTGGGAATGTAAAATGGTGTAGCTGCTTTGGAAAACAGTCTGGTAGTTCCTCAACTGGTTAAACACAGAGCTACTATATGACTCAGTAACTCCACTCCCCGGTGTGAGAACTGAAATTATATGTTCACATAAAAACTTGTACATGATACTAATATCAGCATTATTCATAACAGCCAAAAGGTAGAAATAATACAGATGTCCATCGAAAAAGGAACAGATAAACAAATTGTGGTCTATCCACACAACGGAATATATTCAGCAATGAAAAGAAATTATGCACCAACACAAGCTATAATATGAATGAGCCTCAAAAACACGCTGCTAAGGGAAAGAAGCCACTCACAAAAGACCACCTAGTCTGTGATTCCATTTACATGAAACATCTAGTATAAGCAGATCTATAGAGACAGATCAAAGGTGGTTGGGAAAAAGAGGAAATGAGGAATGGCTGCTTAATGGGTATGGGGTTTCTGTTTGGGGTGATAAAAAATGTTCTAAAGTTGACAGTGGTGATGGTTTCACAATTCTGAATATACTAAAAACATAGTATGTACACATTAAATGAGTGAATGGTTAAGTATGTGAATTGTATCTCAATAAAACTGTTTAAAATGTAAAAAAGCAAGAACTGGTGAAAATGTCAAACAATAGCTTTTTTCTGAGGCTTCTTTTCTATATGTTCTGGGGGTTTGTGTGTGTATGTATATATGTGTGTTTTGTTTCCAAGGCCTGGCATAAAACTGGAGAACTGTAGTCCAGCAAATGTTTACTGAATGAACAAATGGACAGATGACAAAAGGATGGCAAGATGGATGGGTGGACAGTGGTAGACCTTCCAAGATGGCCCCCAATGATCCACGTCTCCTGAATTTATGCCCTTGTGTTACCTCCTTCAATGTCAAACAAGGGCTGACTGACTCACAGAATTCTGTGGAAGGGACAGTGTATGACATGTGAGGCCAGGTGATGAAGGCATTGCAGCTTTTGCTGTGGTCCCTTGGGCCACACTGTCAGGGGGAAGCCAACTACCATGCTGTGAGGACACTCAAGTAGCCCTCTGGAAGGGCTCATGTGGAGAGGGACTGAGGCCTCTCAGAAACAGCCAGCACTAACTAGCCAGCTGTTGCTGGATTCCTGACCCTCAGAAACTGTGAGATAACAAATTATCATTGTTGTTTAAACCACTACGTTTTTGGATCAGGCAGCAATGGATACTAATAGATATTCATAAAGGGATGGATGATGGATAGGTAGTGGATAGATGGAAGGGTGGGTGGGTGGACAGATGGATGGATGGGAGGATGAGTGAGTGGGTGGATAGATGGGTGGGTGGGTGGAAAGATAAAATTTTCAATTTGGGTCCCTCTTAGAGCTTTCTTTTTTCTTTGACTCACCCAAAAGTTAAGGCAACGCAACTACTCTAACATTATTCTCTTTTCGAAACTCTCCGTTTCAGCAGAGTTCAGACTCAGGCAAACACCCATGCACAAAAGATACGAGGTCACTATACTTCCTACCACATTTCCTCTCCTCACCCAAAGTAGCAGCAAGTGGAAACGGCTGGGATCTCTTACATGATCTCAGAAAACATGCGTAGAGGCATGCTGTGTCTGTTCCAGGCCTAGGTCCAAGTCCTAGGGTTCCCAAGACGGCTCAGATTTGGAACGAACTGCCAAGGAAGCAAGGTAAGGTGGTGGGGTCACTGACAGAGCAGTGCACATGGCTCAGGATGCAGCTCCTTTGCTTGGGCAACGCGTTTAACCTCTCTGTGCCCCCAGTTCCTCATCTATGAAGCAGAGGCAGTGACACCCTCCTCGTGATTCTGTGGCTTTTCAACACTAATATTAATGAAAGGTTCATGCAGGACCTGGGTCCTAGGATGAACCTTCCTTCTCCCCATCCCCAGCTCTCTGTTTATCCTCCTCTGGCCCTAGACAGGGTATGGCATGGTCACCTGCACTGGGTCTGGCTTCAGAAGACCAGGGCTGGAATCCAGGTTCCACTCCTCTGCTGTGTGAACTTGAGCAAAATACCGAACCACTCTGTGCCTCAGCTTCCCCATCTGTAAAATGGGGATAATAATAGTAGCTGCCTTACAACTTTGTTTTGAACATTAACGGAGATAAGCTTATAAACCAGTAAGGTCAGTGACAGGCACAAAATATGCACTCCATGAACAGTGGCAGCAATAACAGAGCAGCCGGGTATCACGACATCCCGTTAAGCTCTAGCTGAAAGGCAGGAGGAGTGATGGCGAGTTATCCAGTTGGCTCTCCGGGGGAAGCGCTGTCATCCACCGGGCCTCCCTGACTGTCCCGGGACTGGTGACTCTGCACTTGATCCTGATGGAATAACAGCAGCTCCACCACCCCGCTTAGCACCACCCTCCTCAGCCTCGGAGAGCCTGCTGTGCCCGTGAACAGGAAACACATTTCCTCCCAGAAATGCTGTCGCCCTCCCTGGTTTCCATGGAAACACCATGGCCTGGCCTGCAGTCAGGGCAGGACCGGGAGGACTGGAGGCATGGCCACACCCTTACCTGGAGGCTCCAGGGGAATAACTGTCTGTCCATGGACTTTCTGGAACATTACTCCCCTGATGGCCTGGAGCTCTGTGGAGGAGCAGTTTCAGTGTCCTAGAGGGGTGCCCTCTGAGCTCACACAGACAGCTTCAGGAGCTGAGGGCACGTGCTTCAGTTAAAGGCACAGGCGGGGCCTGTCTTCCATGACACCTCCCTGCGCGGCGGGGCAGCCCCTTCCTGCTCACCAAGACTGACCAAGTGTTTTATCCCTCGACCCCCAACCCAACAGAAGGTGGAGGGGGCTTTTCTAGCCCTCACTTTACAGATCAGGAAACAGGGACTCAGAGAGGCCAGGCCCTTTGCCTAAGGACACAGAGCTGGCTCTTCCTCCTCCCATTTTCCTCACTTCGGGGTCATCGCTTCTGATCCAGGCTAGAAAGTCAGCTCAACTCCCAGGGCAGAATTCAAGCCTTGAAATATCTGGGACAGAGTAGGTGTTCGATTAATATTTTTAAAAAGAATGCCCTCCTTTTTTACATAATGATTGTTTTTAAAAATAATAACTAATTTTTTAAAACTACAATGTGCCAGGCATTTTCTATATGTTATTCTACTTAATAATGGCATATTCTATTTAATACCTCAGAGCAAGTATTAATGCCCCTTATGGGATCTCGGCAAATATTTAAGACAGGCCTGGTTTTGACAGTTCTAGGGAGAAGGGTCAGGAGGAGGAGGGGTCCCCATCAGTGATCTCTAGACGAGGGCCATGCAAAAAGTCATTCACTAAAGCAGGTATCAGGTGCCAACACCTTACCATGATCTTGATGCTGATAAACTGTAAAGCGAAGTGAAGTGCTTTGTGAATTTCTAAATCATCTACCACCCGGATGGAGTAAAAGGAACAGAGAAAAGACAAACGAGAAAGGAAAAAGGAGAAGGAAGAGTATGGGGGAAGGGGAATGGGAAGGGTAGTCCAGAAACTTCTCTGTCCCCTCCTATCACAGATGAAGGTGGCAAACCTAGAAATGGGGTCCCTGGGTTAATCCCAGGCATGGTCCCAAAGGACCAGACTTCTCAGCCTGCCAGGTCTGGCCTTGCCTTTCCTCCTGGAGTCAGCCCAGGTCAGCAGGGCTCACACCAACTTAGTCTCCACTAGAGGTGGGACTGGCCTGGTCCCAGCCATCTCATCTCCCTCCACAGCCACCCCTCACTACCCTGAGCCCTCCAGGTAACTCCCCTCAAGATGAAATGCCAAACCAGCACTGCTTTCATCTCAGTCCAGAGCGCCTCTTCCCATCCCTGTAATCATGGCTGTGGCCTGTCTTCAGTCTGCCTCCCAGCCCCCTTATCGATAACTCTCCCAAACTCAGGGCCCAGATGGAACCCAGTCCTCGAGAACAGTACAGTCAAGGTCCAAGGAAAGAGGAAAGGGCCCCTCTTCACCTGTGCCTTGAGCCCACACTGGTCAGCATCCTCGGTTCCCCCAGTCCAAGCTCAGACTCTCCCTGAGTTGGTCCAAGGCATTACTTTCTGGCTTTTGTCTTCAAAGGCTTAAGCTATGGACAGGGAGACAGGGACTCCCTCCAAGCGAAGGGAGATTCCCAGAGACCTGGAAAGGAGGAGAAGAAATCTGAGTCCTGGGGGGGGACCAAGGCCAGCTCCAAAGGGATGTTCCATGAAGACCAGGCTGGTGCAGTGCCACGGAAGCAGGAAGACTGCGGGATCAGATCTCAGCAGGAACACAGATGCACCAGGACCTAGAGCTAACAGTTATGAGCACTTCCTTTGTGTGAGACACTGGTCTAAATAAATAACCACCACCACAGTCCCACAGGGCAGGTGCTGCTCAGGAAACTGAAGCACAGACAGGGTAAGGGACTTGCCCTTCCACACCACCGGAAGTGGCAGAGCCAGGATTTGAACCCACCATGTCCTCAGTACAGCCAGAGGGGACTCCCCAGCACAAATATTTAAGACAGGCCTGGTTTCCACAGTTCTAGGGAGAAGTGACAGGAGGAGTAGGGGTCCCCATCAGTGATCTCTGGAGGAGGAATCCAGAGTCCTGGATCCTACTTAAAAACCCAAGACTTCAGGCAGTTCCTTAAAAAATCAAACATTTACCATATGACCCAGGAATTCCACTTTGAGGTATACACCCAAAAGAACTAAAACAGAGGCTGGAAGAGATAATGGCACACCCACGTGTACAGCAGCATTATTCATGAGAGCCAAGATGTGGAAGCAACCCAAGTGTCCACGGATGGATGGATGGATAAGCAAAGTGTGGCCTATAGACACACCGAAATATTATTCAGCCACAAAAAGGAGAGAAATTCTGACACATGCTATAACATGGATATACTTTAAGGACATTACATAAATTGAAAGAAGCCAGTCACAAAAAGACAAATACTGTATGATTCCGCCTATAACAGGCTTAATTCATAGAGACAGAAAGTTGAAGGTAGGTGCCAGGGGCTGGCAGAGAGAGTATAAGGAGTTAGTGTTTAATGGGGAGAGAGCTTCAACTGGAGAAGATAAAAAAACGTTCTGGAGATGGACGGCAGTGATGATCAGAGAACAACGTGAGTGCACTTAATGCCGTAGAGCCACACACTTAAAAATGGTTAAGATGGCTGATTTTGTGTTAGGTAAATTTTACTACAATTAAAAAAAAAATGCAGCAACATGGATGGACCTGGAGATCATCCTACTAAGTGAAGTAAGCCAGGAAGAGAAAGAAAAATACCATCTGATATCACTTACACACGGAATCTAAAAAAAAAAAAAAAAGACAAATGAACTTATTTACAAAACAGAGATAAACTCACAAACATAGAAAACAAAGTTATGGTTACCAGCGTGGAAAGAGGCTGGGGAGGGATAAATTGGGAGTTTGGGATTAGCAGATACTAACTACTGTATATAAAATAGATTAACAACAAGGTCCTACTTACAGCACAGAGAATTATTCAATACCTTGTAATGGCCTGTAATGGAAAAGAATTTGAAAAATAATATACATATATGTAGCTGAATCACTATGCTGTACACCAGAAGCTAACACAACATTGTAAATTGACTATACGTCAAAGAAAAACTCCAAAAAAAATGAAAAAACCCAGGGCTTTGGCACAACACCAGGCCAAACTAGTTTGATGTTTTACCAAACTAGTTAGATGGGGCTGAGAGGCTGCAGACTAAAGAAAGGTGTTATTCCTTGTCAACCTGAGCTTGAGGGCCACACCTGCTGCAGGAGGGAAGCCAGGAGCAGCTGGGACAGGTGGGAGCAGAGACAGGGTGAAGGCCAAGAACAGAGCTGGGTGGCTGTGATGGGCTTTCCTCAGCAGGGACTGGTGGGGGTGGGAGGTGAGGAGCATCCTGAGAGGCTCAGGCCAGCTGCAGGCTCTGCCTAATAATAGTTAATACCATTATTAAACACTTGCTGTGTACCAGGTTCTGTGCTTAGCACGACATGTGTAGCACCTCATTTATTTCTTACTACAATACTTGGTGTTATTATTTACGTCCATTGCATGGATGAGGAAACCAAGGCTCCAAAAAGAAAAAGAATCTGCCCAAGGCCCTGAGCCAACAAGTGGCTGAGCCAGGCCTGGAACCTGCATCTCTGGACACCCAACCTCTTCCCAGGCTGCAGCTCCTCTGCCTCCACAGAGCATTCATTGCTGTGGTGCCTGGTGCTGGGCTTGGGCTTCTGCCCAGGGCTGGGGTCTTCACCTCCCTGGGCATCCTGAGGGGTATGGCTGTCCAGCCAGGGGTCCTGAACTTGGGCCACATCCTCCATGGAAGTTGCTGGAAACGGATAAGCACAGGCAGAGCCTGAATGGAGGGTGGTCAGTGCTTGGTCAGCATTTATGCTCTCAGAGGGAGCAACTGGGGAGTCCCCTCAACCCCCACTGCTTTCTGGGGCTCGGTGGCAGGGAGAAACTTGGAAGTGGAGGTGGAGAAGGGCCCTCAGTCCAGCGGGTAAGCCCTTCCAGAAGCGTCTCAGAGGGCCCCTCGGCCACCGCCTGGACAGCTGCCACAAGTGCGGTCACAGCTGCCTCCGCCCCAGGGAAAAGAGGAAGTGGTCAGGAGCAGCGAGAGAGAAGAGAGAGAACATTAAAAGAGGACGTGTCCCAACCCGCACCGCCCCCTCCCCTCGGAAGAAAAGGGGACAAGCTGGCCCAGCACTTCTTGGAACCTCCCACCGGGGAAGAGGGAACCTGCTTTAACCCCACAGTGATGTCCTGAGAACACTCTAGAACTCTGAGGGCCTCTGGGCCTCCTGCCTTGGGAGGACCCAAGGTCCAGGGGCTGAGCAGAGGGGGAGTCCCCAGCCCAGTGCCAGATTCACAGCCATGAACAATGCAGGAGCAAGGCTTCTTGGTGAAGACTGTGCCTCTGGAGTTCTGGGTTCAAATCCTGCCTCTGTCTTTAGTAGCTCTGTGGCCAAGGACAGGTTGCTCACCTTCCCTGGGCCCCATTTCCTCATCTGCAACCTGGAGATAACAAGAGTCCTTCGCTTGTGGGGAGAATTCAAGTGAGGTTTCAGATGCTGCTGCCACAAATGGAGAGAGAATCAGAAAAATCTTGAGGACAAAGTGGATGATAGCCATCTCTCCAGAGGCCTACTCTGAATCCCCTCCACCGCATATTCTAATCCTCAACACCTCCGGTCCCCACAACAGCACAAGGGGTCTGGGACACTCTCGCAGGAGCTAAGCCAAGACTCCGCTGCCTTGACCCGGATGCAGAGTGAGTTGTGTCTGCTCACCAGCATCCTGAACCTAGTTCTGCAGAAATAGCACCACTCTGGCCTTGTAATGCAACAGCTGTTCACAGATCTTTTGTCCTGCCATCAAGAAGCAGTCAACAGGGCTGGGAGGTGAGTGAGCTGAGTGAAATGCCCGAGGTGGGCCCTTGAGAGTGAGCACCTCCTTAAATTTTGTGTGTCCTGAAATTTTGAAACTCCTGAAATTTTCACCCTCAGGGTGTTCCTGAGGCCCCTGACTCGCCTCACCCCGGTCTTGGCCTTGGCCTTGGCCATCCATCTCTAGTTCCCACCACTCCTCCCCTCTTTCAAACATTCCAGCCATCTCCACTTTCAAACTATTCACCAAGAACCAAACAATGTACTTTAGAAGAACTAACCAGAATTTAAAGAAGGGAAGAAACAAGAGTAATGCTTTTGGCAGGAAACTTCCTTCTTTTTCAGAGTCCTTCATCTCACAGGATAATCCATTTTATTAAGACTGAGAGTGCTCTCTGCTTCAAGTTTAGAAACCTCTTTCCCAAAATACCCTCAGAGAGGAAGCACTGGAAACACAAATAGAAGCTCTTATTATGAGACATGATGGCAGAATTTTACACCACTCGTACATGACAAAAGAACAAGGAACAGTAATACTTCAATTCACACAAGAGGAAACACAATTGACAAACTTTAAAAAAAAAAAAAAAGGATGGTCAGCCTCATTAACCATCAAAGAAATGAAAATGAAATGCCATTTTAACATTCAGGTCAAATAATTTGCTGTCTAACTTTATACATTATTTTTATGTCTATTCAAACAAATACAGCTCTGGTATATATGCTGCTAGCTAACTTTTTTTTTTCCAAAATGAGATCATTTTTTAACTCAGTGTATGGTGGACATCTTTCTAGGCCTGCAAATCCAGCAAAGCTCATAGTGTTTTGTTTCGTTTTGTTTTGCTTTTGTTTTTAATCAGCCATATCGCTGTGCATTCCCTTGTGGGGATGGAGACCTGTTATATTAAGCAGTTCCTACTTAATGGGCTGTTTACAGTTTTATGTCTTTCTCTGATGAGCAATGCATCTTTGCCCATGTATCTTTGACCACCTGGGTGAGTATAATCATAGGGGAAAAAAAAATTTGCCATTGTAAATGCTGGCTTACATACCAAAACATATACATATGTTTTAAATCTTGACAGAAATGCCAAATTGTTCTAAATACTTTATTGTTTGAATTGGTAATGATAGCCATCTATTACTTTATTACTTTTTTAATAAAAAGACCATTTTAAGATTTGTTTAAGATTACAGAGGTGGTAAAAAGCAGCCCAGATGGGCTCAGAGATGAGGTTCTTTGGCTGAGTTAGCTCCTGGTCCCTCAAATAAACCCCAAACCAGTTGTGCATGAACATGTAAATCAAACCCATTCTCTGGATGCCCAGCATTGACTTCTGTTTCCTGCCTGGACAGCCCCGTGTAAAAGCAGCAGCAAGAAAGCAGCAGCAAGAAAGCAGCTGGGCTGAACTTCAGGCTCCACCCTGGGCCCTCTCCTGCCACCCCTAGTCCCCAGGGCTTAGAGAGGTCCCCTGAAGGAGGGAAAAAGCCAGGCTGAGTCACTAGAAAGGACTCAGTTTGGATCCCAGCCCTGACAGTGTCCCACTGGATGCCTTTAGATGAGTTGTTAAGACCTCGCTTAACAACTGAGCCTCAGTTTTCCTAATCTGTAAAATGGACCCAACAAAACCTGCCTGGCTCACTTGTGACGAGGATCAGATGCGGGAAAGGATGTGAAAGTAACTGGTTTTCCTTCCTTCTGTTTTGGGTTTGCTGTCAGGTCTACAGCTGGGGAATAGGGGAGCCCAGTCTGGGGTTTTCTGACCACAAGTGCTTTCCCAGAAACAATCTTCTCTGAAGTTATTATTTTTTCATCTGAATAGGTTATACATGCAATACAAAATTCAAAGGTCTAAAAGGGTAATTGTGACAAGCTTCCTTTTCCCACTCCTGACTGCCCCCCAGCCCCCTTTCCTCCCCACCCCACAAAGGCAGCCTTTGTCCCCTCTTTCTTATGTCTTCCTCTGGGTCAGTGTTTGTACATTTCCATAAAAATGCAGCATTCTACATATACTACACTGCACCTTGCTTTTTAAAAAAATTTACCAACCTTTCTTTTCCCCTACCAGTGCATATGATGCTTCCTCACTCTTTTTCCTCCCTACTTTTTACTTTGAAAAACTTCAATACTATTTTTTTTAAGTTGGAAGAATAGGAAAATAAACAACCCCATTTTTTAACTTAGCAATTATTAATCACCAATTATTAATATATGCCATGTTTGTTTTCTCCCTCCTTTTTCCAATCTATCCAAGAGTTAGTATTTCAATTCCAAATATTTGGCAGGTATCTCCTAAGAAGAAAGACATTCTTCTGCATAACCACAAGACAATTACTACATTCAGGAAACTCAGTACTGATAGAATGCTATCATCTAGTGTACGGCCCATAAGCTAATTTCCCCAGGTGTCTAATTAAAAAATTCAAAAAATTCAGGTTCTAGTTGGGGACAGTATAGCTCAGGTGCTAGAGCACATGCTTAGCATGCAGGAGGTCCTGGGTTCAATCCCCAGCACCTCCTCTAAAAATAAACAAACAAACAAACCTAATTCTGTCCCCCCTGAGAAAAATAATAAAAATTTTTTAAAATTCAGGTTCTAATTAAGTTAATGCCCACTGCATTTAACAGTCATGTCTCTCGTCTCCTTTAATCTGGAACAGTCCCCAGCCTCTCTTGTCTTTTATAACATTGATATTTTTACATGTCCAGGATAGTTTTGCAGAATATCCCTCAATTTGGACTTCCCTGACTTATTCCTCAAAACTGATTTAGGTAAAACATTTTGCAGGAATATTACATAGCTGATATTTTTGAAGGCAACAGAGTATCCCAGTGTGCGGATATACCACAGTTTGTGTAATTAGTCATCTATCCACAGATGTCTAGACGATTTCCAACCATTTGTTATATAAACAGTACTACAATGAATAATTTTAAACTTTTGTCATTTGAAAGTGTCTGAGCATAGATGAGTATAGAGTATGTCTGTAGGAGAAATTCCTGGAAGTGGTATCACTGTACCTAAATATGTAATGCTGCCTTTGTAATCTTGAAAGCTATTACCGAATTGCCCTTTTTAGACAATATATTTATTACTACTCCCACTATACTGCGTGAGGATGCTTGCCCCAGAAGCTTGTCGTATTTTTAAACTTTCATCTCACTGCATCTCAGCTAGTAGGGCCACGCAACCTTGCTGAGCCTCCATATAGTAAGATTTCCTTACATTTTCCCCATGAGTGTTAGCTGGAATCGGAATGAAATCCTACCTCCCAAAGTCCAAAGAATTCTCCTGGAGCAGAATTCTTGATCTTCGTTACAAAACACATCTGTTTGCTCAGTAAGCTTCTACAATTCAAAAAAGGGGATTTGTTAAGCAACGCTTGATCAATGTTATCAAGCCCAGGAGATGTGAATTATTAACATGCCCGCTCTACAGAGAAGGAAACAGCCTTGGGAGGTTAAGCAGCCTGTACACTCAAGTTTGAGTGAGGAATAACGTATCCAGACCAGCCTGTCACCACGGAAGTGTGAATAGCCTTCTTGGATGGACAGAGCCAAAATTAAATCCTACATATTAACTCCAAATCCAGAAACTGTCAATCCCCTGCCACCGCTTTCTGCTCAGGTGAAATCACCTGGGTTCCCGCCGCCTTCTTCTCACGCCTTGAAAACTACCTTCCCCAGAATGCACCTCTCTCAGGGAGCTGCCGGTCTCCGTGCACTACACTTCCCAGAAAACAGTGCGTCCACATCCGTGGACTACGCTTCCTAGAAAACAGTGCTTCTGCTTCCTACCGGGGTGTTTTCTGGGAGTTGTGGTCTCTGTGCCGGGGGTGAAAATGCTAGGACCGAATGGGCTCGGGCCGGTCCAGGCAGCGATCCCCACGTGGCACAGAGACGCCTGGTGGGAATAGATACCGGATTTATAAACCTGGAGGCACTGAGCAGGCATGAAAGCACTTTCTACTTCCCTTTACCCAGCCGACTGGCTCAGTCTGTGAGCACACGTCCTGCGGAGCCATCGGTTGAGAGTTTCTCTGGTGGACTTAAGGGTTAGCAGAGGTTCATTTAGGATCCTGGCATTTTCTTTACTGTTGAGGCTTTTAGGGGGCGTGAGGTTCCGTCCTTAATTCTGTGGCATCATATTGCCCCCAAAGCGCACCCTATTTCTTCCTCTTTGAGACACCCGCTCACTTCTAAGCAATACTGAAAAAGGGGGGGGGGGCTGGGGGGAGGAAGCACCTTTTAAAAGCTATCTTGTACCTACAGATAGTCAAATAATTGTATTACAGGCAGGAAGCTCAAGAATAAATTCTGGCTGCTGAAGTCAGTTTGTGAATCAATAGCCGAAAACATAAGTTCTCAACCTACTCTGTTAAAACCCACACGCCGGTGACAACCCAGATCTGTTGAATATGAATTTGGGCAGAGCTCCCCACATGATTCTAACCTGCAGCCAAGGTCAGAACCTAAAATTTAATATGAAATGTTTGCATTCTAGATTTACCTACATTTTCTTACACAAGCTACCAGACTGCCTTGAGAGCAATAAATGTGCATAATTTATCATAGCATCCCCAGGACACAGCCTATGCTGCCCACAATAGGGAGTATACTTGCGGTTGATATCCAGCTGATATTTACCATATGGCTAGTTGTCTGTGGCCAGTGGCCATTCACTGATCAGTGCCCATGTCATCCCGGTTGTTAAATATTTTGAATAAAGTTCCTAAGTTATAGTCACTGTTTTGAGTGTGTGTATGGGTGTGGGTGTGGGTGTGTGTGTGTGTTGGGAGGGGGTGTGGAATTCAGCAAAATTCAAGCCAGGAGAGACAGAATGGTCAGAGGAGAAGATATTAGGGGTTATGGGAACTTAGAGAAAAGAAAGATCTACTTCACCACAGGTCATCCTGGAAGGTTTCTGGCAACCCTACCTGTTCTCATAGGTCAGCACAAGGTCACATGTCCATCCTGTCCAATCAGTGGGAGGAGGACTAGGAATGTCATGACTGGCTTAGACCAGCCAAGATTCAGTCTGTGCAACTGGGCACCCTGGCATGGGGTCAGCAAGGAGGAAGGGGAACCCAAGCACCGTGTATAACTGAACACACCTCCAGTTCAGCCTGGTGGTGACCTGGATGCAAAACCCAGCCCCTTTGCTGGGGTTCATTGACAAGAAGCCTTTGATGATTCTTATATTCTTTACTGAATGTGTATGGAGTGATGAGGAGAAAGTCTACAGCACAACATTCTTTTTAAAATCCATGTTAGTGTTGGGGTTATGATTAGCCACTTTTGTTCTAGAAAAAGCAGCACTTCTTTGTATCCCCCTTCCTTCACATAGTGCCCAGTCTGGTTGGCTCCTCTCTCTAGCTCTCCAGATTTCTCTCAAAAATTCAAATTCCTTTTCCTGCCATTATTCAGAGCAATTCAGTTCTCTCCCAGCTCCTTTTCCACACCTGCCTTGTCCTCACCACCATCACTACTACCCTTGAACAGCAACCCTTGAACAACCTGAGGGTTGGGGTGCTGACCTCTTTGCAGTTGAAAATCCACCTACCATTTCACAGTCGCTCTCACTGTACCCAGGGTTCTGCATCCACGAATTCAACTGACTGTTCATTCTATTTACTAAAAAACATCAAACCCATGTTGTTCAAGGGTCAACTGCACTTATGGAGTCTGTTGCTGTGAAATTAGAATCTTTCCCTTGCAAGTGAGAGAAAAGTCAACTAAAACTGGCCTCAACAAGAAGGGAAATGATCAACTCACATTGCTAAAAGCCCAGGCCTGCAGTCACAGCAGGATCCAGGAGCTCAGACAAGGTCCTTAGACTTAGTCTCTCCATCTCGCCCCACTGTTTCCATCTAGGAGGACGTTGCCCTCAGGCAGGCTCTCTCCCACAGTCGCCTCAGTAGCTCCAAGTTTCCTTTCTCCCAGATTCCCACCCACAAGGAAAAAGAGCTCCTGACCCAGCAGGTCCAGTGAAAGTCCTGAGCCCAAGTTCTTAACAGCTCAACATAGATAAGGTGCTGATTCCTGAGCCCCAGTGTGAATGGAGATAGAATAGAGGCGTCAGCTTTGGTGGGATTGAGTGATCAGCCTCAGAGCTGCTGGGGTGGAGGACAGACAGCACCATCAAACCATAGACCCAGAGTGCATGAGAACTAGTTCCCTAAAGGCACGTGGGAGACTGTCAGCAAAGAAGAGAGGGTAACCTAAATAAGCAATTCTCCAATGAAGACATACAAATGGCACATAAGCATATGAAAAAAATGCTCAATAGTGCTAATTATCAGAGAAATGCAAATCAAAACTACAATGAGGTATCACTTCACACCAGTCAGAATGGTCATCATTAAAAAGTCCACAAACGATAAATGCTGGAGAGGCTGTGGAGAAAAGGGAACCCTCCTACACTGCTAGTGGGAATGTAGTCTGGTGCAGCTGTTATGGAAAACAGTATGGAGAGTCCTCAAAAAACTAAACATAGACTTACCATATGATCCAGCAAACCCACTGTTGTACATATATCCAGGGGGAACTCTAAATCAAAAAGATACATGCACCCCAGTGTTCATAGCAGCACTATTTACAGTAGCCAAGAAATGGAAACATCCTAAATGTCCATCAACAGATGACTGGATAAAGAAGTTGTGGCATGTATATACAATGAAATATTACTCAGCCATAAAAAATACAATAATGCCATTTGCTGCAATATGGATGGATCTGGAGATCATCATTCTAAGTGAAGTAAGCCAGAAAGAGAAATAAAAATACCATGTGATATCACTTACATGCAGAATTAAAAAAAAAAAAGGCACAAATGAACTTATTTGCAAAAGAGAAACAGGCTCACAGACAGAAAACAAACTTATGGTTACTGGAGGGGAAAGGGGGTGAGAAGGGATAAATTGGGAATTCAAGATTTACAATATATATTCTAACTGCTATGTATAAAATAGATAAAAAGTTTATACTGTATAGCATAGGGAACTATATTCAATATCTTGTAGTAACCTATAATGAAAAAGAATATGAAAAGGAATATATGTATGTATATGTATGACAGAAACATTATGCTGTACACCAGAAATGGACACATTGTAAAATGACTATACTTCAATAATGAAAAAAAATTTATATATATATATGTATATATATACATATATAGATAATGGAATACTACTTGGTCATAAAAAAGAATGAAATAATGCCATTTGCAGCAACATGTATGGACCTAAAGATTATCATACTAAGTGAAGCAAGTCAGACAGAGGAGAAATATCATATGATATAATTATGTATGGAATAAAAAAAATGACACAAATGAACTTATTTACAAAAGACAAAAAGACTCAGAGGCATAGAAAACAAACTTGTGGTTCCCAGTGGGGGAAAGAGGTGGAGGGATACATTGGGAGTTTGGGATTAGCAGATACAAACTACTATATACAGAACAGATGGACAACAAGGTCCTACTGTATAGCACAGGGAACTGTATTCAATAGTTTGCAGTAACCTATTGTGAAAAAGAATATATATATATGTATCATACTGAATCACTATGCTGTATGTCAGAAACTAACAAAACATTGGAAATCACCTATACTTCAATTTAAAAAATTCCCTCTTTAGAAGGTTAATTTTATATTATACATTTTTTATGATTAGAAAACATTTTTTAACAACAAAAAAATTCTCCCCAGCAGTAATAAGCCACTTGGTGCAGTGGGAAGTGTCTCTGCTTTGGAGCCAGACTGCCTGGGTTCAAATCGAAGTGACTCTACTTCCTGGCTGTGTGGCTGTGGGTAAGTCACGACCTCTCTGAGCCACAGTTGCCTCCCCTTTAAATGCAACTAAAGTCACATCAAAGCCCCAGCACAGTACCTGGCGCATGGCAGGTACTCTATACAAGTCTACTTCCTCTTGTTGTGAGAACTGATCACAGCTCAAACACAGAAGACTTGCCTCTCTGAGTGAGTGAGACTTACCTCATGTGGGGCTGGATCAAAACCAAGGCTGAGGACCCTGGTCCATGGGAGAAGGGGACTGCCTTGAGGGGGAAGCCCTTCTGCTCTATGGAGCAGAGAAGGTATATGGTCAGAACTCTATTCAAACTTGCTTCAGCAAAATGAGAGATTTATGGTCTCACATGCTGAGAATCTTCAGGTCAGGCTGGATCCAGGGACTCAACTAGACCTTCATCAGGTTGGTCTCAACCAGTTGTGTGGCTGGCCAGGGCAATAGCATGCAGTAATTGGCCTTGCCTGACTCACATGCCCCTTAAGGGAGAGCAGGGCTGGTGGCTGCAGTTGATAGCCCCACTAAACCAACTCCCCAAGAGAGGGAGAAGGCTTGATGTCAGCAGAAGAAGGAAGGAAAGTAAGAGAAATGGGTAAACCTCAACTACCTGCCACACACTGTCCTAAGCTCTCATACTTGTGAAATCGCTGAATCCTTATAACAGCCCTACAAAGTAGGTAGCATGTTCATCACTCCCATTTTACAGACAAAGAAACGGAGGCACTGGGCGCCTCAGGTCACAGTGAGGGACAGAGCCAGTACTCAGCCTCAGACAGTCTGGCTCCACATCCAAGTGCATCACCACCTCCTCATGCCACTTCTCCCATCAGATAGAAACAAGAGACAGTTGTCAGAGGGGCAGCTCTGGCAGGAGTCCCAGCGCTCCCAGGGAGCATAATGGAGAGCAGCTGAGGACCATGGGTGGCCCAGCCTCAGCATGAAGCCTGTCTTGAGTGTCTCCCACTGTGTCTGGAAAATGCTGGGTTCCCAGAGAACTTACCAGAAATTAAAGACACTCTCAGGCTCCACCACAGGGGCAAAAGTTCTAGCCTGAAGTCCCAACAACAGGCTTTGCACTGCTACAAGCTGGCTGGGTGACTCGGGGCTAGTCACTACCCCTCTCTGAGCCTGTTTCTTGCTCTTGCGAATAAGTTGGGCCTGAATCTCTGTCACTGAGGGACCGGGTTCTCCCCAGGGAAAAGCTAGAGAGGAACTGCTCTGACTTGTGGTCTGTCGGCTACAAACTGCTCCATCCCCAACAGCCCCAGGTGCTGGGAAAGCTAAGTCGTCCCCTCCCCAGCCTGGCCCCCAGCACATCACCCAGAAGGCCCAACCATGAAGCCAGCTTCCTCACTGATGGCGGCGGCCCCTAATCGCTGGTGGACCATTGCTGGGCCCATCCCCAGAGGGCACCCAGAGCACCGCATGTCCCGACCCCCGCCCCCAACTAAGTTCCGTCCCGAAGTAACTTCCTCATCTGGTGTCTTAGCCTCCTAAATAGGTATCAAAAACTCACCAGGGCAGGGGCTCTCAACCGGGTGATTTTGTCCTTCAGGTGGGGTTTCCAGATTTAACACATAAAAATGCAATCTTCAGGACATAATGCTCCTAAAAATTTATGAGTTGCCTAATTTGAAATGCACGTTTAACTGGGAAGCCTGTATTTTATCTGGCAACCTTATACTCAGGGGACATCTATTCACAGCTGGAGACAGTTTTGATGATTACAACGTGGGTGGAGGGTTCTAGCAGCAGCAGCTAGCAGGCGGCAGCTAGACATGCCGCCGTGCCCGGAACAGCGCCGCCATAAAGAATTATCCAGCCCTGCGCATCAGCAGTGCCTGAGGAACTCTGAGGCCAGGCTTTCAGCCTGGGAAGATGAAAAAGTTCAGGACCTGCCCTGGGTGGTCCCCGATGCAGACACACACACCCACCTGCGATCTCAGGGACTTGTCAGAGGGAGTACTGTTTATCCTCATGCGAAAGCCAGGGAAGCTGTGGCCCAGCTTAGATGGCTTGTTCAAGTTCTCACCAAGTGGCCTCCCTGTCAGTACCTTCTCCTCTCTAGTAACTTCACCTACTCTTCTGAACGTGGAGCCTCGCAGGAAGTACAGTTGGGGAGTGGGGACAGGTAAAGCTTTGCAGGGTCCCGGAACTCCCACCCTGGGGCTGGCGTTCTGGGCTCCCAGCGGCAGGCGGGCCAGCCAGTCCTGGACAGGGAGGATCCTAGGTGTCGCTACCAGTTACGCCACCAGAGAGCAGCAGAGACCAGGAAATGATTCTGCATACTGTGCCTTCTACTGGAAGGAACTGGGTATTCATCCTGACTCCTGGGTGCCACCCACAGAGATTCCGACTAATCTGGTTGACAGTGGGCGCCCGACACTGGTTTGTTTTTTTTTTTTTTAAACAGCCCCCAGCTGATTCTAATGTGCAGACAGGATTGAAAACCTCTGGTCTAAGGCCTCGATTTTTCATGCCTGATTTCGCATCAGAATCACCTGGGAGCTTTAGAAAATAACTAATGTGGAAACAACCCAAATGTCCTTAGATGGATGAAGGGATAAACAAAATGTGACATATATATACAGACAGTGGAATATTATTCCGCAATGAGAGGAATAAAATTCTGAGACCTGCCACGTGGATGAACCTGGAACACACTGTGCTAAGTGAATTAATAGCCAGACACAAAAGGACAATAAGGTTCCTAGAGTAGTCAGATCCACAGAGACAGTCAGTAGAATAGAGGTTCCCAGGGTCTGGGGGGTGGGGGGAAGTTAATGTTTAATGAGTACAGAGTTTCAGCTTGAGAAGATGAGAAAGTTTGGAGGTGATGGATGCACCACAATGTGAATGCACTTAATGCCACTGAATGGTACACTCAGAAATGGTTAAAATGGGAAAGTTTATGTTATGTATATTTTATCATGATAAAAAATGCTAGGTTTGATGATTAAAGGCATTGGGGTGCCCACATGACCTGGGCAGTTCAGGGAGGTGTGAGTTCCTGGGAGTCACTTGGACACCAGGAAGGAAGCAGGGCCTGAGACAGTTTCCCAGTATCCCACCCAAAAGGGTCGGCCCAGGGGGAGGGGAACAGGGCAGAAAGCAGGAGAAGGGAGATATAGGGGGCACGCTGTGGGTCCCTCACCTCTGCCCCCACCCACATGGTTCCCTCCCAAAAGCACACATTTGGGCTAATTCTGAACACTCCTGTGGACAGAAAAATGAAGCCCACCATGTCAGTGAACAAAAAATGTGGTCTGCCACCAAGCCAGCAGCCACTGCAGCCCCCCACCTTCCCGAGGTGCCCCCTGAGGGGAATTATTAGGGATGGAGAAAAAAATGGGATCCTGGCCCAAGATAGTTAAGGTGCATATCAAAGGAATAATTTCAGTGGGCCCAGACTCTGGCATCTTCCCATACATAGCAAGGCACCAAAATCATTAACTGGACGTGTCTGTGTTTTGTGATGAGCAGTAATCTTTTGTAATATCTCTGCTAGATGTTTCCCTCCTCCCCCCCAGGAAAAACTCCTATATATCCTGGCTCCTCCCTTACCTCTTTGGAAGTATCCCTCAGAGCTGAGAGGCTGCCTTCCTGGGCTCTAGTCCTCAGGAATGTCCTTGAATAAAAAAACATAATTCTCGACTCAACCTTTAGGTTGTGCTTCTTTTTTCTCCAGTTGACACCTCCCCCTACCCTCTGCCGTGGCCAACCAGAGAAGCAATGGTGGCCAGACAAGGACAAAGACAACACAAGGGAAATCCTTCTCCACCTCCACCGCCCACAACCATGGGAGCGTGTAGGGACTCAGAAAAGGAAAGAGAATGTGAAATGAACATTGGAACTGGACGCAGGGCAGTTTTCAACTAGCCTGGGCATTTCGCTACTGAAGGTGTCTTTAAGATACTGGAAAGATCTCAGAGAACAAGATTTACAGACAAAGAAAACACCCTTTCATACGTGTGCTCTATACACATGTAGCAGGCTAGCTTCCCTCGTGGGGTCTTGTTGAGGATCCCGGGAGCTCGGGGGAGGCCTCAGGATATGTGGGTTGAATGAAGGGGCATAGAAACAAAACAGCAGAGCTGGGGGTGCCGGCGAGGTGGGAGGGGTCAGGAGAGGGAGCATGCTCCCCAACCAACCCCCCCACCCTGGCCACCACTGTGGGAAAGGGCCACGGAAAATGCCTGAGCTGTTTTATGCCAAGGCATCACCCAGACTGCAAGAAAGGAACTGTGTCTGGGTGACAGGCTTGGGGGCAGGATGGAGACTGGAGGGAGCCCCTCCCCATATTGGTACCCTGCCCTCTCCTGGCAGTTCTTCCTGCTTCCCTCATCCTTGCACAACCTTCCCGCCCCAGGGGTCTCCTGCAGCTGCCACACGTGCTGATGGAAGCTGAGGTTTCCATGGCAACATTGACGTCATGGACCTGGAGTCCCAGAACGCTGCCTCCCGCCCCCACCGCCAGCCTGGCGCAGCCCCAGCCTTGTTCTGTGGCAGCTGGGACATCAGGGGCACTGGAGTTGCCCCCTGCCCTCTGCTCTGTCTCATCCTGGCCACCAGAGGCAGACAGGTGTGAACCAGGCCAGCCAGGTCTCACCTGCTAGCTGCCTTCCCGTTCCCCGCTTCCTCCTGCCCCTTTGTCCTCAAGCTGCTCTCAGCTGGCTGCTAGCTGAACAGACCTTACTTCCTGCTTTATGAACAGGAAGCCCCCTCCCTCCCTGGGAGAAAGCACATTTTAATAGAATGTGGGAGGTGAGGTGTTGGCCGCTTCCCCCTCAATGTCTGCCTCCCTCCGGTCCATTCCACAATAAAGCCAGGGGATTATTTAAAATACTTTCAAATTATTGTATACCCATCCCCCACCACTTTGCCTCAGGGCCTCTGCACATGCTTTTCCCTCTACCTGGAATACTGTTCCCTCCTCCATCTCCCCTCTGGTCACTCTGGGCTCCTTCTTCAGGTCTTGGCAGGTTAGCTCCATCCAGGAGTTTCTCACTACAGCATGTGCTTTCTTTTCATTCTGTACACTGCTGTTATGGAAAAAAAGAATTGTGGGATTATTTGTCTACCAGCTGCTTCCTCCCTCAGACTGTATGTGGTAGAGGACAGTGTTTATTTTATTCACTCCTGAGTCCCCAGTGTGCCTGGCACACAGTAGATGCTCAATAGATTTTTTGAAAAACAGGCCTACTGAGATTTAACTTACATAACATACAATCCACCCAAGTAATGTGTACAATTGCATGGTTTTTTTTTTAGCAGATTCACAGAGCTGTGCAGACATCACCACAGTCAATTTTAGAACATCACTGAAAACAAACCCCTGCCCTTTAGCTCTCACCTTCCTATCCCCCAACCCCTCAGCCCTAAGCAACCATTTGTTGACTTTCTGCCTTCGATTTCTCTGTGCTGGACGCTCTTATGGCTGGAATCTGCAGTATGTGGACTTGGGCATCTTTCACCCAGTAGTGTTTTCCAAGTTCAGTGTCTGTGTTTTTGCTCAATGGATGAATAAATGGGTGATAGAATGAATGAAAGGCCATGGGAAGCAAAGGGAAGGCTCTCTCCCAGGTGGGATGATGAGCCACGGGAGGAAGGACCTGATCTTTTATGGGGTCCACATCTCACAAGGGACAGACTCTGAATGAGACTGAACCTGGCTGCCTCAGACATGCGCTTCATTGTCTGAGCTCAACATTGACATTCCAGCCTCCCTGCCCACCCCCTGACATCAGATGTAGGTCAGTCACGTACCCTGCCCTGTACAGCTGCATGGGTTGTGCATTGCACAAGGGTGCTACCTATAAGGGAGTTTGTACGTTTATTATCCAAACCTGTATGACAATTTTCCAGCAGATGGCAGTAGAATGTTTTGAGGAGGGGACACTTAACCAGTCGCCAGGAGGCTTCATAAGGATGAACAAGTACAGCTCTGCTAGGAGACATCTTGGTGGCATTGGCACCTCTTGCCCCCCAGCCCAG
Organism: Camelus dromedarius; assembly: GCF_036321535.1. Lineage (NCBI taxonomy): Eukaryota > Metazoa > Chordata > Mammalia > Artiodactyla > Camelidae > Camelus > Camelus dromedarius. The sequence continues at coordinate 26,273,620 of NC_087444.1, forward strand.
ACACGGTAGAGAGGAGCAGCAGCCACCTTTCTGTTTTGATGCCACTTTTTAAAAATTGAAGCAAAATTCAAACAAAAGAAACCACTTTAAAGTGGCATTTAGAACATTCACAATGTTGCACAATCACCACCTCCATCTAGTTCCAAAGAATGTTCATCACCCCAAAATAAAACCCCACACCCGTTAAGCAGTCCCTCCCCAGCCAATGGTAAACCCCAATCTGTTTTCTCTTTATACAGATCTGCCTATTCTGGAGATTTCATATACGTGGTATCACACAATATGTGATCTTTTGTGTCTTATTTCACTGAGCATGATGTTTTCAAGATTCATCCACATTGGAACATGTATCCGTGCTCCGTTCCTTTCTATGGATGGATAATAGTCCATTGTCTATATTCACCACCTTTATCTGTTCATCTGCTGATGGGCATTTTGATTGCTTCCACCTGTTGCCACTTTTAAAAAGCTGATGCATAACATACACAGTAAATTATACAAATCTTAAGTGTAATGTTTCATAAGTGTGGAAACATCCGTGTATCCGCAGATCAAGACGTAGAGTATTTTTCATCCCCCCTCCTACCTTCCTGACCAAGAACAACACCTCCCCTCCTTGCAGAGATGACCCCTGCTGTGACCTCTATCATCACAGATGACCTATGCCTGTTTTCAGACTTTATATAAATGGAAACGCACAGCAAACGTTCATTAGTATCTGGCTCCTTTCACACAATGTAATGTCTACCCAATTAGTCCACGCCGTTGGGTGCTTCTGCCGACCTTTTTCTCTTTTTCTGCAGAATCGCGTCATCTGCTTGTGTCTCCGTGTATTTATTCTTTCTCCTGTTGGTGGAGACATTTGTGTCGTCCACTGTGTGTCTGTCCCACAGTTCGTTTATTCATTCTCCTGTGAGTAAACACTTGGGTTGTTTCCACTTGGGGCTATCATGAATAATGCTAACGTAAACACTCTTGTTTGGGTATTTGGCGGACATGTGAGCTCAGCTCTCTTGGGCATCCACCCAGGATTGGAGCTTTGGGGTCACGGTGTTGGCAGATGTTTAGTTTTAGTAGATACACTTCCCAAAGTGGTTGACCAATTTCTCCTCCCACCAGCAGTGTCTGGTGATTAATCAGACACTGGCCCATCTTACCCCTCACTGTCACTGTCCCCACCACAGTGTGTTGAATGGTGGCCTCGGAAGGTGCATTCCTCTGGCACTAGTGACTGGGACCTTATACGGAAAAGGAGTCTTCTTTGCAGATGTGATGAGGTTAAGGATCTGGCCATGAGATCATCCTGGATCAGCCAGGTGGGCCCTAAATCCAATGTCAAACGTCCTTACAAGAGAAAGGCAGAGGGAGATATGCGACAGAGAGGAGGCGGGCACGTGAAACAGACAGAGACGGGAGCGATGCAGCTTAGCCCCCAGAAGCCAGAACAGAGAAGGAAAGTTTGCTCCCCTAGAGTCTTCAGAGATGGCAAGACCCTGCCGACATCTTGACTTTGGACTTCTGGTCTCCAGAAGCATGAGAACACCCTTGTGTTTTACGCCCCCGGCATTGCGGTACTTCGTGTGGCAGCCCAAGAAGGCCGATGCACTCACTCTATGTCCTAGGGCTGCTGTAAGAGAGCACCACCAGCTGGGGAGGCTTCAAACAACATAAGTTTATTCCTTCCCGGCTCTTGGGGCCAGAAATCTGAAATCGGGGTGTTGGCAGGGTTGGTTCTTTCCGAGGGCTGTGAGGGAGCACCTGTTCCAGGCCTCTCTCCCGGCTTCTGGGGGCTTCCCAGCCATCCCTGGTGTGTAAGATACATCATTCCAATCTCTGCCTTCATCTTCACATGGTCTTCTCCCTGTGCGCCTGTCTCTTCAGATCGATTTCCTGCTGTGCAAGTCTGCTTCTGTGTCCCAATTTCCCCCTTTTTAAAAGGAACTAACCACATTGGATTAGGGCCCATTGTTACTTGAATACTTTGTAAAGACCCTATTTCCAAATAAGGTCACACTCTCAGGTGCTGGGGTTTAGGACTTCAACATCTCTTTTTTAAGGGACACAATTCAGCCCCAATAATGACACCTCCCCTCATCATGCTCTCCAGCTGCATTTCCCAGCATAGGTCCTGCCCTGGTCTGTTGCCACATCTTTGCATACTCCCCTTTCCTCTCTGATGACTTGACAAATGTCTTCATTCTTCAGTCTCAACAATATCACCTCCTCCAGGGAGCCCCCCCTGACACCCAACACCTGGGTTAGCTGCCACTCTCTGTGCCTGCCATAGCTTCCTGTTGTAGTATTTGTCACACAATAATATCAGGGCTGTCTGACTCCTTGCCTGCCTGCACCAGGGCCCTCGGCCCCAGAGGGCAGGGGCCCTATCTCTTGCTTCTCTTGCGTGTTTTCTAGTACCTGTTAGCACCTGCCAGAAGCAGGTGTCCAATAAAGAATAGTCGAATGCTTGAATGCTGAATAAATGAATGAGACTAGGCCCTTTTCCAAGGGCCCCCTCTCCCTTGGGCCCCTCTGCTGCTATCCTTTATAGAAACGTCTAGCGAAGTCTAGCTAGCTTTAGAGTAGTCTGTCAGACACAAATGACAATCAAGTTCCCACATGGTACAACTCCAGGGAGCACCATTTACACTGTAGTCTAAGTTCCCTGTGAGTAGGGTGATCTGGAGAAGAGCAGCGAGCTGGCCTGCGGACCACAGAGCTCAGATCCCTCTAAGCCGACAGCCGCTCTCTTGGGAATGTTTCTCTCTACCCCCAGTTCAGGATTTGCCCTGAAGTTTCCTGATTAACTTCCCCCGTCAGCTCAAGGAGGCCTACAGCTCCACTGGGTCTTCATCAGGCCCCTCACCGTCAGCTGCTGGGGTTGCCTGTGTGCTCTGGAGGGCCAGGCAGGGTCCTTGCCTGAAATGGAAGGCCCACCTTGCTGGGTTCTGCAGGGAACGTGAGGGGGGGGGGGCTGCAGGTTAGGGACTCAACAAGGGAGTCTGAGAACCCGGGGAACTCACGCCAGGGCGCTGGTACCATGTTCAGGTCAGCAGGGGAGGAGAAGACATGGCATCACTCAGTTTCTCCAGGAGAAGGGCACCGCTGGAGCCGTGGACCTTCTGGGGCATGGTGGGTGGGGAGTGAAGGGACATACTGGGCCAAGGCTGCAGGTGGGGGCGGGGGTGGGGCTTGTGCTGCTCTGAGAGCTGGAATCGATCCCATCTGAGCTCATCAGCTCACGGAGGGAGGCCACGGCTACTGCCAGAGAAGCACGGGGGAGGAGAGGCCCTGACCTCTCTCCTCCCGCCTCCCCGCCTCCTCCAGGTGCCTGCATTCTCCTTGCTCAGGAGCCCAGATGACAGTGTGGAGAAGGGTGAGGACAGGCGCCTGCTAGGTCCCACCTTCCGTCCGTCTGGTAGTGATGAGTGCCTGCCTTGAGCCAGGCCCTCACCTGATGGGAAAGTTCAGAGACGGCAGTTTGCGTGCCTCACACCACTTAAGTCTCAAACTGCAGCTGGCTGTTGTAAAGCCAGGGCTACCTGGCCTGAGGACTGAGGCTCCAGGCGCCTCCTCGCCAACCCTGCAAGTCCGGGGCCCCCTTATCCTCCCTCTAGGCACCTGTCTTTCCTGTGTGGCCACAGGTGGGCACGTGGAGCCACTGATCGGCTGCCCACGTAAGGGATGGATGGGGAGCAGGTGTGCAGAGGCAGGGAGGTCACAGGGGTAGGAAGATGGTGTGGGGGGACCTGAACCAGTTGTCCTTGGGAGAAAGATGAGGGGTCTGGCTGAGGGTTGGGAGGTGGAGGCACAGATGATGGGACTCAGGAACATTCTGGGGCGGCCTGGGCAGGCCAGCGATAGATTGGATGTGGGGCAGAGTGAGTGATGGGGCCACAGGACAGTGGTGGAGAGAAGAATTACATTTCTTATCTGGGGGAAGAGGCAGCTGGCTGGATGGTCTAGGTGCTTGACCTCAGAGAGCCCTCCACAAACCAGAAGCTTCCACATCATCCAGAGGTCCTCAGAAATGCAGTCTCATGCCCTACCCAGACCCTGGGAATCAGAACCTGCATTTTCTGGAGACCCTCAGGTTGGTCTGAGAAGCTATGGACTAGAGCTCCCCTGAGACCCTGCCTCACAGCAGCCTAGGTCGGTGGCTGGGTTCTCCCCTGGGGTGGGGGTGGGGGTGACTCTGTTCCCTGGGGACACCAGGGACATTTTCAGTTGTTACAACTGCGGGGGTGGGGGGGCAGTGCTCCTGGGATCTAGTGGGTTGGGGCCAGGGTGTACCACCCTTCGATGCACAGGGTGGCCCCACAGCAAAGGATGACCTGGCCCCAAGTGTCCACAGCACCAGGGGTGAGATACCCCAGATGCCTCGATGTGGGTGTCCAGGCTCTGCCATGAGTCCTTGACTTTTAACCTAAGTCTTGCCCCTTCCTGCCCCCTGCAAAGCCCCCTCAAAGCCACACAGAAAGGCCAGATGTCAATGAGTCACTTACAGTTTATTTTTGCCTGAAAGTATTTCACATCTCTGAACACAGCTACGTGACAGTAGTATTACCCATCAGGAAAAGCAACAGTGCGAAGGGAAAAGGTGGCATGTCTCGGCTCTTCTTTTTTTTCTTTTTAATTTTAAGTTTTTTCTTTTTTTTTTCTTTTTTTTTTTTTGCTTCTGCTTCTTCCTGCACCAGAGTGCTGTAAAGTATGGGACTGGAAGGGAGCAAATAAAACCAAACAACAGAAAACAACAACAACAACAACAAAAAAACAAAACACAAAACGGAACACACTCACACGCACACACGAAATCAAACCTGGCACGGAAAATGAGTTAAGACTGAAACCCAATTTCTCTTTTTTTTTCCTTTTTTAAAAAAATGAGGGCATAGTCGGGGGGTAATAAAGTCTACCTAGCAAAGTATAAAACGACAAAAGCATGGTTTCCATTGAATAAGATTAAATATATATAAAACAATTACATTGACTGGGGGTTAGGTCTGGAGGTGCCGGAGGCGGGTGTTTGTGCTAAACCAACAGAAGAAGGGGCTTGGGGGAGAGGGGACCCCAAGTAAACCATGAGGGCTGTTCTGTACAGTGAGGGCTTGTTTATAAAAGAAATGGAGGCGGGTGTGTCTCCAGGGCAGGTGAGGGGACAGAAGGGTAGAAAGGGCGTCTGCGCTGCAGTGGTCACATTCGAGGGGTGGGGTGGGCGGTCAGGCTGGTGGAGGAGACGTCTCTCTTCTCCCAAGAGACCATGCAAAGAGGCGGGCATGCATGAGGGGACCACGGGAGGCACAGGACGGCAGGGAGGCCACAGGTCGCAGAGTCTCAGTCGGGACGGGAACAGTAGAGGCCACGGGGATGGGAGTGCTCCGGGGGAGGGGGCGGGGGCAGCTCTCCCATGGGATGGACGGGAGGACAGGTTAGCACCCCCCCCTCCAAATGTGTACAAGGGGGCCAAGAGAAAGCTGGGGCCTTGGAAGGAGCAAGACCACAAAGTGGAGGCCCCACTTTTCCTCCCCCAGCCTGACCCCCAACCCGTGAGGAAACTGGAGACTTCTGGAATCCAAGTGCACGGTGGCGGGCAGAGGGACGGAGAGACAGACAAGAGAGCATTAGCATACAGAATCCATTACGAAAAAGCAATTAATTTTCCAAGGAGGTTCTTTTTTTTTTTTTTTTTTTGTCTGTTTTGTTTCCTTTAAAAAAATAACAAGAATACTACCACTACCCCGACAGCTGACTGGTTTGTACAGTACTACACGCCAGGGTGGCCGGTGGGCGGGCGGGCGGGAGGGTCAAAGACGTCATAAATAAGAGGCAGGTCTCAGACCTGCAATTTGTCAACATTTCTTAAATAGGCGCATTATTTAAATCTTATGTACAACAAGGATCACTTTGCATAGCAATGGCGAGGACACAGGACGGTGTGATGACGGTGTCTGGGTCTGGTCCCGATGCGATGGTGGGACCCCGATGCATCCTTCCTCGGCCTCCAGACCCATCGGGGTCAGTCGAGTGATGGTGGCATCGGAGTTGACTTTTCCCACACGGCATTGAACACAAAGGCAAAGAAAATCCACAAAGGGTCCCCCCTCCCCAAGCCCCCCACCCCCACCCTCTCCTGGACCTGCTGACGCTCCTCTGGTTGCTACAAAGTCCGTTTTAGATCAGGTCAGGGTTTCCGATTATGAAGCTAAAAGAATTAGGTGGGGGCTGGGCGTGCTTACGGACCCCTCCCCACCCCCTCCCCACCTCCGCCCTCTGCCCCCAGAAAGACGCCCCCATCTATCTCACAGCCAGGATGCGGGGTGGGACCCCGGCCCCGCTGCTCTACGGCTATCAGTCAAGAGTTATGTGTTGTAGATGCAAACTCCTTCCTGCCGAGCGGGAGCTTCACCAGGCTTCTGTGTAGCGGACGTCCACCTCCTTCAGGTTGGGAAGCTTGGCCTACGGAAGCGAGAAGGATCCAGTCCCTTCCAGAACCTGTCGGTGCCCAGCTCTACCCATGCTGGTGGCTGTGGCTGGCCTTCCCGCCGTGTCCCCACTTCGCCACGATTGGGGGCTCCTGAGCTCGGAGCTGGAGGACCTCAGGGAGAACCCAGCAGGTGGGATGTGGCCGGCCCCCGAGACAGCAGGCGACAGCTGCTGGGAAGTCCACGTCCCTGACTTAGAGGGGCTTCGGGTCACTGGCCCCGGGGTCAGGAAGCCCCAGGTGTGAGGCCCAGCCCTGCAACTTGCTGGCCAAGTGCCCTTGGGCAGAGCCCTGGCCACTGGGAGATGGTTTCCTCATCTGTGGACGGAATCCGAGTCCAGTCCTGGCCTCAGAGCACGGTACGAGGGACTAAACACAAATGCAGCGCAAAGCCAGAGCACCCCGTCCAAGACAATGCCACGTGCTCTGCAAACAGGACTGTTCTTAATTTGACCACTGTTTGTGGCCTCACAGTTGTCAGGGGTCAGGCAGGGAGAGTGAAGGGGGTCCATAAGCTACAGCTAGGGGTCACTGAGAGCCTTCCCACTGTTGCTGGACTCCAGGATCCCATCTGCTCCTCCGAGACCTGCTTCCTGCTCCCCATCCCTGCCACCCGATGCACTTCCTCTCATCCTTCTTTTATAAACAGTTGGCTTTTTCTTAACAAGCCTTCACTGTACTAGAGAGGCTGCTAACTGGCCTCCTGCCTCCCCAGCTTTCCTGTGCACTGGCCAGTGTGATCTTGTAACACATGCACCACACACACACACATACACAATTCCTCACTGTTCCTCTCCAGTGCTCAACAACCCTCAATGGCTCCCCACTGCCCAGCAAGAGGTTATAAACTAGGCTGGCAGTCACCAGTGCAGTATTATTTAAAAAACATTCAGGCCAGCCTTTCAAAATTAGGAGACTGCAACCGAAGAATCTAGATTTCCAGGTTCTCTTGAAAACTGGGAAGAACTGCCCAGCCTCACCTGCCTTGCACAGAGCGGAGGCCGCCTCCCCCATGGCAGGCAGCCTCCAGTCTGCCCTGAGTCCTTGAAACAGAGGCTGGGCATCACTGGCCAGGATCATCAAGTCAGCACCACGTGTCTCCCAAATGTGTGAGAGATGCACGCCGACTGAATGGGACCTTTCTTCCCAGGCGGCTCATTACAACTCTTTCCCACTTGGACTCTGGAGCACTAACACCTCTGCTTCTTCAGTGAGGTCCCTGGGGTTGGGGCTAAAATGCCCACCTGATTTGGCAGGTCTGGGAGGTGCCTGTCTGATGACCTCCGAGTGAGGCTGATGGTATTGGGGTCTGAGCCCCCTGGGTAGGCACTCTGGCCGCCTGCTCTGGCCCTTCCCGCAGCCCCTGCCCTCTGCTTTCCACGTGCTCCTCGGGCACCTTAGCAGTCTCCCTCTTTTGCCCTGCCTGGCAGACTCACTTCTTAAGACACCCTTTCAGGGAAGCTCTTCCACCCCAATGAGCAGAGCTGGCCATCCCCTCCCTGCTGGCCCATGAGCCCCGTTCTGCCTCAGTTTGCTATGATATTCTGTCTGCTGGGACTGAGCTTCCTGCCGGGCACAAGTGAGCCAGCCATACCTTGGCGTCTCTGTCCTCAGCGCAGGCCTGGCACACAGTAGGTGGTGCATCTGGAGGCTTGGCCACGGAGTGAGCACCCCAGGCTGCCTGCCTGGCTGAGCTGGAGGGGAAGCTAGGAGGGGAGGTCCTGCTGGTGGTGGGCCTCGGCTGAGAGCTGTGGAGGACCCCCTCCATTGGATTCTAGGGATCCCAGGTGCCCGTGCGCTCCTGGCACCATCTGTGTCTCCTAGCCTAGCCCTTCCCTCCCAGGGCGCTGGCTCTGCAGCCACGCCCACTCCTCTGGGCCCAGGAGCCTGTTGAAGACCCAGCCCATCCAACCCTGACAAGACACGCTTTTTTACAAACAAAATATGCCTGCCTTCCACAATTCAGATCCTCTTTCTTTCCTTGATTCTAATTTGTCAGCTATGTGACTGCAAAAGTTCTCCATGCTGCTACTCTTACGCACACTCCAAAAACCTATTTTCCATGTAACAGCCAGAACAAGCTTTTAAAAATGCAACTCATCACCCTGCTTAGAGCCTCTGAAAGCTTTCCACTGAACTTGGATGAAATCCAGAGTCCTTCTGTGACCTATGAGGGCTTATTTCATCTGGTCCCAGTCTGTCTCTTGCTTTCTAGTCTCATTTGCTACAAAGTCAGTTTGTGCCAACCCTTTCTGCCTCAGGACCTTTGCACTTGCAAAGGAAGGAAAGAAGGAAGATGGGAGGGAGGAGGGAAGGAAGGGATTACCTTCAGGTCTTCGTAGGTGTCAGCCGAGAGCTTGGTGCTATTCATGTTCAAGCTGCAGAGACTCTTCATGGCTGTACAGGGACAGACAGACAGTCACTAGGTCAGTGAGACCCCCACAGGGGCAGCTGTAGGTACAAGATCGTCAAGCTGGGGTTTCTGATTGAGTTTCCAAGGCCTCTGTTTAGGAGACAGGGTGGAGGAGGTGGAGTTTCAGAGGCAAAGCCAGGGGCCACTAAGTACAGAACGTCTATTTCAGGCGGGTGATGATTTGAACTGGGCCTCTGTCCTCTCCCTGCCCTCTGAGCCTCCCTCCCTTCTGGTTCCTCTGCCCTGTCCTTGCACTGCCCACTTCCAAATGTCCCCAGAGCTCACCTACCACACTGCAGACAAGCCCTAATCTCTCAAGGAAACCCCAGAAGCTCTCCTACTAGGAGCTGACCCAGCTCCTCGAAAGCAGGTCTCACACTTCGGTTTTGCATCAAGGGGAGCACAGAAAGCCCGCTGAAGACGCAGTGTGCTTTCCCACTCCCGAAGGCACCGAGGGAGGGGCTGGAGGCCCAGGAGGACCCTCACCCCTCCCCAGCCACCCAGAATGTGCCACCGACCTTGCAGGAGTCATGCCCACTGCCCAGCATGCCTCCCCCTTGGCCACTTCACATCTTTCACCCCCAGATCCAGTCACCTCCCTGGGAAGCCTTTCTTGATTCCTCCCAGCTGAGGCACAGGGCCTCTCATCCAAACCTGAAAATGGGAAGTGCACACTCCCAGGCTCCACATCGCCCAAGATGTGAGTTCAGCAGATTCGGGTTAAGGTACAGGAATCGGCAAGTCTCGGTTCCTCGTGTGTTTTGCGGCTCCTTCTACCAGGGAAGTGCTTCTCAAACTTTAATGTGCGTGAGGGTCACCCACGTAGTTTCTAACTTAGCAGTATGGGGCAGGGCCCTAGAGTCTGCATTTTTAACCAGCTCCTGGTGTGACAGCATCAGGAGGGTCTGGGCTGGGCCTTACTCATGTTTCCCCCTTTCCTCTAGAATACGAGCTCCACGAGGGCAGGAAACTCCCCCCGCACACCGCCCGGTGCGTGGTGTTACATCTGCCACGTGAATGACTGAATGAATGAATGAATGCACAAACGAATGAATGGACTCACAGCTGAGAGCCAGCAGGCCGGCGTCGGTGACGGGCGTCTCACACAGGTTCAGCACCTGGAGCATGGTGAGGTGTTCCGACAGGAGCCGCAGGCCGGCGTCTCCAAACTGTGGGGCAGAGACCCTCTCAGCCTGGAGACCAACTCTGGTCCCCCGGGCCCCCTGGGGCTTCGACTCCGAGGCTGGGGCTGGGGCAGTGGCGGAGGAAGGAGACAGGGACAGATCATGGTCCTGAGGCCCTGGGCCCTTCACACCTCAGGACCTGCTCTCACTTCTCTTCAGAGACTCCAGTGCCCTGACCTGGGTTCAGATCCAGCTTCTGCTGGTGGACGTGGACCAGACAAGGGCCCCGCCAGGAGACGGTGCCACCATCTGTCTGGGGGCGCTTTGAACTCAGTGACTCGTGGCTACAGGGCAGCCCCTCCCTGGGTGGGACAGCAGGACAGCTGGGAACACTCTCTGCGGTGAGCTGAGGGTGCTGCAGGGTCTGCACCTCACACAGGGGGTGGGGAACCACGCGTGCTGATCCACGCCAAGTGCTTAACACTCAGTCAATGCTGCACGCAGACAGCGGGCACTGGGTACTGCGGTCATTGTTATAACAAACAGATCCACAAGCCGCACCCCCACCCCCACTGCATATGTCCGCTCCACCTTTCAGCACCTCTACGACTGCCCAGCACATCCCTGCTCTGGGGCCTTGGCAACTCTAACTGTGAAACGGGCCACTGGGCTCACGAAAGCCTAAACTTCCTCTGGCCTGGGACACTCTGGGGGACATGGGCGCTGAGTTGGGGAGGCGGTGGTGTGATCAAGCAACTGGACCCCTGGGTTTTGGGCAGAAAGGCCAGCCATGGAGGAGGGTGCAGGGCAGGAATGGGGCAGGGGTGCCCAGTGGGCAGGGGGGGGGGAGGGGGCAGGGAGCAGGGTGTGGGGCAGGCTGCCTGTACCTGAGTGGACCACAGGTTTAGCTGCTTGAGAGAAGGCAGTTTGATGAGGTGCTCAGCGCAGGCACTGGTTACATTGGTGAAGGCCAAACTGAGGTTCTCCAGGTTTCCGAAGGAGCCAGAGCTCAGCAAACGAGCCAAGTCGGCATCCTGCAGGTGGATGGATGGATGGGCAGGCGGGGTCTCAGGAGAGGCCTTGGGCCTTCCTCTCCCTTCCCCCCAAGAAAGCTGCAGCTGGGGGGACATCATGGCCCAGTGGGCTGGGCCAAGGGAGGGGCGTCAGGGAGGGTGGGGCTGCCTCCGTGCATGTCTCCGTGGGTGGCAGCTGCCCAGCCAGGAGAAAGCCTTCAGTGCTGTGACTCACACCTTGAGTCATGACTGGGGTGTTCTGAGGCCATGTCCCTCCCCCAGGCGTGTGTGCGTGTGTCAGTCCAACCATCTCACTTCCCAGATGGCAGCTCGTGCCCTTTTCCCACCTGCAAGCACCGAGGCCCCCCAATTCTAAGACCAACGGAGATCAGTGAGTATGGGAGCACTAGACTCTGAGCCCACTGAGGGTAATATCCATTTTCCTTTCCATCTTTGTGATAGAATCCTTGAGTTTTAGCTGCCACTTGGTTGCCCTGAATTAAGGCTAATTTTCCAGCCAGGTGGGGCCATGTGCTAAAATCTGGACAATGGGATATAAGCAGACGTGTCCAATGGAACTTCCAGGAGGGTCCTTAAAGGGAAGGGGCATGTTCTTCTTTGCCTCGTCCTCCTTCCTCCTGGCTTAAATGGAGACAAGATGGCTGGAGCTTGAGCAGCCTTTTTGGACCATGAAGTGGAAGCTATGTGCCAAGGTCAGTGGGGCAGCAAGATAGAAGGACATAAGATCCCTGAAGACTTTGTAAAATGGGGAAGGAAGGAGGCATCAACCTCATAGGCTTGTTGTGAGGATAAAATGAACTATGAGTACAGTATCTGATACGTGAATGCTCAATGAATGTTAGCTATTATGATCATTACTATGAATAACTGATAACATAGCAACATTAATATCAACTATAATCTTTATCATAATGTTTGGTTTCCTGCAACCCAGTTCCCTCCTGGAAAAGCTGGCTTGTCAAGTACCACAGGGTCCTTGTTCACCTGCCCCCATCACCTCCAACAGACACTGTCTGCTGCTCCCCAACAGGGAGGACGAACCCACCTTCCCTCCACCCAGCCCAGCCGGAGAATGAAAACAACTCACTGTGGACTTGGAGGGCAGTGTTAGCCTGGTGGGCCCGCCTTTCCTTTGCTGCAACAGAAGTCAGACTGATTACACCCCCACTCTTTTCCCTGAGACTCCACCCTGTGTCTCCACCTCTATTAACACCTCTCATGGCACTATTTGTATTTCTTGGTAGTAGAAGGCAACGCGGTGGTCTTGGTCTCAGGGGCAGACCCCATGGCAATATCCGAAGGCAGGTGGTTTATTAGAGGGGTGATCCCAAGAAACGCCAGCAGGGGGGTGGGGAAGTGAGGCTGTGTAGGCCACTAAAGGAAGAGGGTATTATTACCCCATCTACCCCTGGGGCCCCTGGGAAATAGTGGAGAAGTTACGTCTCAGGGAGATCCCACCTGAAGGTGAGTGTTTATACATCTTCTCCCATTAGTCATTGGTTAAGAGCTGTTCCAGGAGACCAGGGGGCGTGAATTCTTTACCCCTTCCGTCCTGCTGTGCACGTGGATAGGGAAAATCCTTTGGCCAAGAGGTGCGGGTGCTGGCATTTGGAAATTAAGCCTCCATTTGCTGAAATGAAGGGCCTACAGGATGTGGGGGAGGGAGGGTGCACAGAGACAGTGACTGCCATGCATGGCTCTGAGGGCGAGACAGGATGCAGCCCTGGCCAGGCCCCACATGGGCTGTTTGACATTGGCCCATGGACTTGACCTCTCTGATCATCTGGTAACCTGCCTGGTAATCCTGACACCTTTGGGTCTGGAGGAGGGTTCAGTGAGACAGAGGCCCACACAGGTGCCACGGTCTCTGGGCTTTACCCCACGACACCCAGCCGTGCTCAGGCTGGCCGAGCGCGGGAGCCCCGGGAGTCGGGCCGCGGACTCACCAGCTCCTTCAGCTCCCGCTGCCGGTCGCACAGCTGCTCGTACATGCGCTTGCCTACACCCGTGCTCTCCAGGGTCGAGATGATCTGCAGCTGAGTGTCGTTGTTGTCAATGATGTTGTATTCCAGCATCAGGCACAGGATCTGCCCGCAAGAGCCGGGAGGCGTGTTACTGCCAGCCCGAGACTCTGGGACCAAACCCTCGGCCTGTCCCAGCAGCCCCACACGCCCGGAGACGGGGCCAAGCTCAGCATGCCCTGTGCATGCCAAGGTCATATAGCAAAAATCAAGAACCATGCTCTCTCCCTTGCCCTCTGCACTTCCGGTTGTGTGATGGCGGGCAAACTGCCTACCCAGAGTGCCCTCTGTGCCCTGGGAACGTGAGTGGACACGCACTGAGTGCACAGTACATTCTGGTAAACATGTGTGGGCACAATACACACCCGGCCCCTGAGGGCTGGCAGAACCCAAAAGACCAGACACCTCTTTCTATCCCTCGTTCTTCCCCTGGTGCCTGGCACATAGTAGATGTTCAAGACACTGAGCTGGCGCCCTGGGGAACATCTGCCTTCCATCTCTCTGCTCAGTCCTCTCTCCGCAAGTTCCCCTGTACTAGGTGGTTGGAACAAGCATGTGGATCAAACGCCGAGCAACTCCCCAGGACCTTTGAGTACCTGGTAGGCTCTTCACACATGTCTACGGCATCCTGAGCCTCTCATCCTCTGGACTCACCGTGTTCCAGCCACCCTGGCCTCCTCCCTGTTCTGCCACCAAGGCCTTGGCATATGCTGTCCTCATGGCCTCCTCCCTTCCTGCCACAGGGCCTTGGCATATGCTGTCCCCACGGCCAGGGATGCTCTGCTCCTGCCTTCTTACTAACTCTTCCTTGGTCCTCAAATCTCATCCACCATAACTCTCACTTGCACAGAAAGCTCAGGTGGTCAAATTCTTTGATGCTCTTCCCGGTGAGAGATGAAGTCTAATTTCCAACCCCTTGACTACAGGCCAGCCTTGGTGACTCACTTCTAATGGGTGGAAAGTGGCAGAAGTGATGCTGCCTGACTTCTGAGGCTGAGTTAAAGTGATATGGCTTCTGCCTGATCTCTCTCTGGACAGTGGCTCTGGGAGCCCCAGACATCTGGGGACTGTTGGGGAGACAGAGGTGATGTGAGTACCTGGGGCTGGCATGTACTCCCTGGTGGGTGGGAAGGCTATGACCAAGGCTGCTGTGTGGACATGCAGGGTCCCAGCTTGTTTTCTGCCACCTGGGAGCCCCACCTGCTCCAGTCTCCACTGGTGGAGTCCCCTCAGCCCAGTGCCAGACATGTGAGGGAAGCAGCCTTGGGAGGACCCAGCCCATCCCAATGACTGTGACCCCATGAAGGACCCAGAGTGAGAAGTGGTCAGCTGAGCCCAGTCACCCCAAGACCCATGAGTAAAACAGGTGAGTATTAGTGTTTGAAGCCCCCAGCTGGGGTGGTCTGTTCTGCAGTAGCAGACAAATGGAACAGAAACATGCCCGATCCTGGACCAACACAGATCACAAGTGAAATTAAAGTGACATTAACAGATCATCTGATGACGGCCTCCTGCTCCCACTAAATTCAGGAGGGCTGGGCTGTGCCTGCCTTGCCCGCTGCCTGTCCTCAGCTCCAGCACAAGCCCTGGGCCCCAAGGAGGTGCTCCAACGACAAGGACAAAGGCCGGCGAGTCAGCAGCGCTGCTGGGACCGGGCTGGCTCCTTACCTCCACCATGGTCTGGTTCCCCCTCAGCGCGAGAAGCATGCAGGGTCCCAGCTTGTTTTCTGCCAGGGAGAGCAGGAATTTTTTGGTCTTGTAACAGGAGCCCATGAGGATGTGCACCTGTGAGGAGAGATGGCCCAGGTGAAGGGCAGTGACCGCCACAAGGCTGTGGCCCATGGTGCCTGCTGAAAGGATCATGAAACCAGAAGACATGGATCAGACACAGTCCATACCCTGCCTGGACCCTAGATCTGAAATGATCACCAGACCCTCCCTGGGAGATTCAAAAGGCCTCTCTCTGACACAGGCTCCACCATGGATGAACCTCGGGGGCACTGTGCTGAGTGAGGCAAGCCAGTCACCAAAGGACATATCCTGTAAGATCCCACTCATGGGAGGGACCGTGAGGCAGAGTCATTGAGACAGAAAGGAGAGGCGTGGTGGCCAGGGCTAGGGGAGAGGCTGGGGAGTTTAGTGGGGACAGTTTCAGTCTGGGAAGAAGAAACAGTTCTGGAGACATATGGTGGTGATGATTGTAGAACTGTACACTTACAAATGGTTAAGATGGTAAAAGTTATGTTATGTACATTTTACCCCCTCCCCCCGCCACACACACACAAGCTCCCTCTCCTGTTCCCCTTGGGATTCTGTGGACATTTGGCTCTTCTCAGCACTGTCGAACCTGGAGGAAACTTCTGGGCAGCTCTTGCTCAGGGCACACAGGCCCAGCCCTCACATGCAGACGGGGGACTGTATGGAGCCCTACCTCCCCTCCCCAAGCCCTCCGTGAGCCCTGAAGGTATTATGAGAGATCACCTGCTCTAGAAATTCAAGAATGGGTAAATTCTGCTCCATCTCAGGTTTTGTGTGGGGCAGGCATTAAGAAAACTATGTTTCTTTCTGGTGTATCTGGGGATGAAGCCCAAGGGCAGGGGTCCCCAACCAACGGGCTGGAAGGCCAAACACCTAGTTTGCACTCCCCTGACTTCACGTAAGAACAAATGCCCTTCCATGGTTGGAAATGGCAGCCTAATCAAGGGGACCTCTTCCATGCCATGTGTCTCCATGGAAACGATGCACTGCCATCCCAGGGGCTGCCTGCCTTCTTCCCCACGTATATTTTTTTTTCTGCTCCATCATTAACAATTCTGGCACACAAATGCAATCTCTCAGGCTGGGAAGCTGCCAGCTCCCTGACTTCTTTCTCACACAGAGGCCCCATACCAAGGGGTGGGGGAACAACAGGGAGTTGCCATGGTGAAGCTGTGACATCAGAGGAACCCGTGAGAGGTGAGAGAGAGGTGGTGCAGGCAGGCAGGACCGGCATTTCCAGGACACACAGGCCACTCAAAGGGGACCCGTCAGGCTGCAGGTAAGGGGTGGAGAGCGAGTGCATAAGGAAAGGAACCTAAAAATAAGCCCCTTTCAAGAAACGTTCCAGAGGCGGTGTCTGGGTTTGTTGTCACTGCACAAACACGGCCGCTAAGTTCGCTGTGGTGTTCTGAGCTGCTCACCCAGCAGAACTGGCCGCCCAAGAGGGATGCGAATAACCACAGCCATCACTTCCAAGCACTGACTGTGCGTCAGGCCCTGGCCGGTCACCTCGCATCTATTAGTGCAGACAATTGCCATGGTGACCCCAAGACACCAGCACTGAGCACTCTGTTCCACAGATGAGGAAACTGAAGCCCAGAGAGGGAGTTTACTGGTCCAAGGATATCAGGCTAGCACAGCACGGCTGCAACCTTAGCCAGGTCTGGCCGAGGCTTGTGCCTTCTCACGGAGTGGAACATGCGTGATTGTGGAACAGAGATAGTTTTGTCAGTAAGCAGACTAGGCCACCCAGAGGAGCACCTGCCCTGGGGGAGGGGCTTCTGGGCTGCCTTTCACCAGACGGACACTCTCTGCTACTGGAGGAAGAGCCAGCTCTGGACAGCGTGAGCCTGGCCAAGAGAGGAACTTGGAGGCCAGAGACCTGTGTGATCTTGGGCCGGCCACTGCACCTCTCTGGACCTGTTTCAATATAGGTGTAGTTAAGGGATAGGGTTGCCATGAAGACTGTTTGATACTGTGCACAAAGAAAGTACTGGAAGTCACCAAGGATGCTGTTATGGGTTTGGTGACCTCAGACCCTCATCTCCAAGTTGAGCCAGTCATCCTGACCTTATTGCAAAGACTGGACAAGCTGGTGGATCTGCAGCGCCTTCTAGGATCCCTGTGCACTTGAAGCACTCAGTCCCTTGAATGTCGCCTGCCACTACAGCAAACCACATGAGCTTGGGCAGTAAACACTTTGTCTGTAAAATGGGGTGACAGGAGGTGTCACCTCCTCACATCCTGAGGGAGCCTGAGTGAGAGCAGGACTGTTAAGCCCTTGGCTCAGTGCCTCCCAGGTAAGAAACAAGAAAGTGACATTTGTGGCTGTTGCCACCACTGCTGTTTTCACCAGCAGCATCCTTTTAGCCTGGAGATTCCCAGGCTGGCCGCAGCCAGTGCTTGCCCCCAGCTCCGGTCCAGTCCCAACGTACCATGCTGGCGAACAGCTCCCCGTCATCGTCGCAGGCCACCCCTCCGGGGCTGTAGAGCTGAAACCAGCCATCTTTGCCAGCACGCACGCTCAGCAGGCACGAGTGGACCTGTCACAGAGAGAAGCACTCAGTCAGCTCCCTGCAGACCCGACCATAACAGTGCCCACGGTCCACACATGCAAATGTCAAAGGCTAGGACAAGTCCTGCAGTTCAGAGATCTGTTTGACTTTGTTTAGTCCAGAGACTCCCAGCCTTCCACTAAATTCCATGGAAGGCCTTCTGGGGAAAACTGTGGTACCTGGAAACCACAGAACTATAGCCATTTGCCTCCAGCTCTCCGGGATGGAGGGCCGGGCCCTGGCTCAGGTCACTGTCCTGAATGAAGCAAGGCTGTGGCCAAGGCAGGGTAGAGGCACAAGGCGAATGCTCAGACCCAGCCTCCCTTCTCCTATGCCTTTGACGGGGGCATTTCTTTTCTCCTTTCTGTCTGGGTCTCTGCGTCTCCAGCTCCTCTCTCTCTGCCCTCCTTTCTCTCCGAGCCTCTGCCCTGCTCACTCTCTGGGTTTCTGCTCCCTCTACTACTGACCCTTACTCCCAGGGCATCTGCCTGCTTCCCTCCTGAGCTTCCTACTTCACCCTTGTGGGCGAAGACCCTTGGGTGAGTCTCTGTCTTGTTAAACTCCCTCTCCCACTCTCACTGGGACTCGGCCACCTTCTCGTTAGGAGAAAGGGTCTCTGTCCAGAGTGGGGGGCAATTTCAATGCCCAAAGCACAGGTCTCTCCATGGCTCCCAGATGCCTTCCCAGAGCTCCATGAGTCTGTGTGTGGGTGGTGTGTGTGCAAACACGTGTGCTTGTGTGGGAGGAATTCCACATCCACCCCGGCCCTGCTGTAATTGCAGAGAGAGAGAGAGAGAAACAAAGGCTTTTGTTTCTCCTTCTCCTCCCTGTCCTCAGAAGGGAGCTGAGGGAAGTGTCCCACCATTTCCTTCAGGACTGAAGGACGATCTGCTGCCCAGAGTCACTTACTCACAGATGCTCAATTGATCACAACCCACACACAAGTAAACAGAAAACAGGGGTGGTGGTGCTTTGATTTTTCCCTCTGAGTTGGAAGACGATCAAATGTTAGCTTGTCTGCTTCAAAGAAATAAGGAACCAAGAGTATCAAACTCTATTCAACAGACAAAGAATTGATAAGAAAACAACTCCTGGTTCCATCTAGGAGGGAGGAGGTGGGAGGAAGGAGGGAAGGGGAAGAGAGGGGAGGGAGAAGAGAACCCGGAGAGGAAGTCAAAGGAGCTGGGAGTGAGAGGCAAGGCCAGGGCTTGTCCGCGGCCCCCTTGTGGGTGTTGTCCTGGCTGGTAAAGTCCCCTCCTGGCCCTTGGTGCTGCTGCTGTGCTGCTCTGGGAAGCAGCTGGTACTTTTATTCATCAATGTCAAACTTTGTGTTTGAAATAAAGCCTTGCTTTCCAGGGGAATTCTGAAAATCCGCTTCCATGCACGGTGAGGAACGCTCAGGTTTGAGAATGATGGAGACCATTACTGGTACCCAGATATTTAAAAGCTCCCTGTCTACCATTTTTGCCTTCTCCCACCATGCTTGAAGTTCACTTTTGGAATCAAACAGAATCATGGAACTTAGAACTAGATAATTCTAGATCTTTCTAGAACTAGGTTTTACAGTGTGGCTTTAAGAGAACATATTCTGGCTCCACTGAGAACAACTCCCTCCCTCTGCCCGGCCTTGTCCTCCTGCTCTGCTGGGGGTGCCCGTGCCTGAGCTTGCGCCTGCCTGGGAGCCAGATCCTCACATTCCAGAATCCACGTGCACAGAGAAGGGCCCGAGTGCCTCAGGGCAGCCCCGATTGGCCCGGTGTTCACACTGCAGGGCCAGTTACTGCACGCTCTGGAGCCTGACTCCGTGGGTTCGAATCCTGCCTCGGCCAATGTACCAGTTGTGTGACCTTGGGCATATAACCCCAAAAGGAGGGTAATTCTGATGTAAAATGGGGCTAGTAATAGCTCCTACTCAGAGGATTCTCGTGAGGATTAAGTGAGAAAATGCATCTTCCTGACATGGGGCGAGCACCCAGTGAAGGCTGGATGTTGTCATTACAGTGATGCAGTGAAGATCGGCTGGGTGCGCTCCCGGCCCACTCTGAGTCCTTGTTCACACAGAGGCTCCAGGACGGAAGGCGGCCCTGAAGTCTGGCTGTTGCTTAGCTGTTGGAGGGACAGAGTAGCCCCTCAGAGAGGCCATAGGCCGTCATGCCCAGGAAATGAAACTCGGCTCAGATCCCAGCTCAGGCGTCTTCCCCGGCCACTGATTCTCAGAATGGCAGTACCACAGAGCATGCAATGCTATCTCAGGGCTGGTTAGGAGCCCTGATGCCAGCCTGGCCCTACATCAAGGCATGTGCTCAAGAGACAACGGGTAGGAAACTGCCTCAGGCAGCCTGAGTTTACAGTGAAACACTGCCATCACGGGCCAGGCTCAAATCCTCAGGGGTGGGGGCTGTGTCTGTGCACAGGCGAGGAGCCTTTGTGAACTGTTCTGAACGCCCTTGGGTGACAAGGAGGCCCTGACAGCCACACGCATCCTGCCGCAGCCCTGACAACACGCCTGCGAGGGAGTGAGGGAGGCCTCACCTCTTGTCGTGGGTCTTCGGCAAACCTTTGAATCACATACTTCAGTTCCCTGAAAGAGATGGGGTGGGGGCAGAGTCATTCCCAGGGTCCTGGCTTGGGTGGACCAGGATGGGGTGCTGAGGGGAGGGCTGGGGCAGGGGAGGGGAGCCTGGCTGAGCTGGTGGGATCAGGAGACGCCTGGACAGGTCTGGACACGTGTCTTGGGAGAACTTCCAGGAGGAGCCATCCTTGCCTCCCAGAATGTACGTGAAGAGGATGGGCCGGAAGGAGGGCTGGCAGCTGGGGATGACCGCAGGACAGTGGACATTCATCCCGGAAGAAGCTAACAAGGGCGTTGCCCAAATACTCACTTGGTGAACTTCTCGTGTGCGAGAGCTCTGGAGCAAAAAACAAAGGGAAAAGTGCAGTGAGCAGGGCGCTTTCGAAACAGCACATTGACTCAGAGGTCTTCCTCTGGGGACAGCCAGGCTTTCTGTCTGATTCGAGGAATGAAGAGGTTGAACATGAAACACCAACATTCTGTCCCTGACTGAAACAATGGAACAAAGGCCTCCTTTGACGAGGTGATGGATTAGAGTAAGGGGAACAGGCTGGGCCCCCTGTGCCCCCAGGCCCTGCACCTGTAAACAGGAGTGGCACTCACCGGGACGCCTGTGAGTGTGTGTGTGCACGTGGGCACCAGGGACCCAGGTGTGTTTGTTAATTGTTCCACAATTAAGGTACGACCGTACTAATTACTGCCATACATCAGAGCGGTGATCGGGGACTGCTCTCCGGGCGAGTTGCGTCAGGGGCCCAGGGTCAAGTGCGTCCCGGTGGCAGCAGCCAATGACGCCACTGCTCTCAGGAGTCAGATTTCTCCGGTCTCAATTCCTGGGGGCTCCAGGGACCAGCCAGGCCGGCAAATGGGGCAATTACTGAGTGTAATGTCCCCCTCGGAGAGCCGCATTTCATAAACACTGGCTCGTTAATCGGCTCCTGGGGGAGTTGGGAGCTGCCTCTTGGGGCCTGGCTTCTTCATATCTATCAAAACAGAGGCCTGCAGGCATTTAGGGCCTTCTCCTTGGGCCATTATCCACCAGAAGCGGTTTCTCCCTATTTTCCTGGGGTAAATTCAATACTGGGATAAGGGCCGGCAAGAGACGCGGAAGGGTCCATCTCTGGCCCCACTCACATGGAGCACAAGCTAATAATCGTAATGCAAGTAATAACACGGCTTTTAGTGTTTGCTGTAGAGCGGATAAAGCAATTCCACACGCATTATCTTTTGATTTTTACCATGACCCCTGGAGACAGGAGAGGCAGGTTTTCCTATTCCCATCTGATGCACAATGAAAACCGCTAACTTTACTGCGTGAAGGCATGGTGGGGAGGGCTTTGTACTCTTAGCTCAGTGCAACCATCTCACAAGGCAGTGAGGTGATTTCCCCAGTTTTTTGAGGGGAGGTTTGTGTACCCCCCCAGGGTCCCACAGCTGAGGACTAAGGATCAACATCTCCATGTTCCACTCTTGTGTGTGTGTCCCCAGGTGCTTCCATGAGCTGACTGGTCCCCCTGCTAAGGCCTTGGTCGGCGATGGGGGTTTTTCTCTCGGGCCGGAGGGTTCCGGAGATTTGTGTGGGACTTACTCTTTGGGGAATGGAATGGGTTGAAGCAAGCTGGCCAGAGATGGTCTCCAGTCATCATAGTCGGACCTGGAACGAGAGGGGACGGCGGTCAGGTCTGGTCTGGATGAGCGGAGGTTTACAGTGCGTTGTTACTGAGGGTCAAGACGGGGCGAGTGGCCGGCAGGGACTCATGGGGCTCCAGCTCTGCTCTGGTCACAGCAGCTTCCAGGGGCCCCAGGGGACAAGCAGCTGGTGCCTGCAGCATGGCCTCAAGGCCTGGCAGACAAGCCTGTGCAGAGACCTCCTCACAGCCACTGAAGGGGCTACCCACCTGCTCCCGGGGACTCCATCCTCCCTGATTTGTTCTGTCTTTTGAACTATCGAGGGGTTTTACAGGCTGACACGCATCCCCCTCAAATTCGTATGTTGAAGTCCTAACCCCTAGCACCTCAGGACTTAACTGGATGGAGGTAGGGCCTTTAAAGAGGTGAAAGAGGTAAAATGAAGTCATTAGGGTGGGTCCTAATCCAGTCTGACTGATGTCCTTATAAACAGAGATTAGGCTACAGACACCCAGAGGGACAACCATCTACAAACCGAGGAGAGAGGCCTCAGAGAACGAAAAACACCCACGCTTGATTTCAGAGTTCCAGCCTCCGGAACTGGGAGAAAACATATTTCCGTTGTTTAAGTCCCCTGGTCTGTGCTGGAACTTGGCCCAGGCAGAGGGTGGCCCCAGACCCCAGTCCTAATTCTTGGTCCTATGGCTCCAGGGCTCCTTTAGGTTTAGAATTCACTGTTTTTCAATCTTCTTTTCATCCTTTGGGCCCCTCTGCCCCCTACCCCAAGGAGCTTTCTCAACATTTTTTCCTAATTGCTCTCTCAGTATGTGCTGTATGTCCATATTTTATACCAAAAAAAGAGGACAATCTTTCCACCTCCAAGAAAAAACACTTGCCCCCAGCAATACTGCACACTTTAGATAACCCCTGGGTAGGAACTGTTCCCACCCCTCCTTCTTCCAAATAACCCGGTGATAAGGTGGCAGCCTTCAGAATCCAGCACACACCCCAGAGTGCTCGGAGGAAAAGGACACACACAAAAGAATTCCCAGAAAAGCCTGCTGGCGTGAGATAAGTCCTAACAGTGGTACCAGCTGAGGTGTACTGAGCACTTACCAGGCCGTGCACTGGGCACAGACTGGCTTACTTAATCCTCAGAACAGGCCCTTGAGGACGGGAGTATCACACCTGCCCTACAGGTAGGAAAGAGAGGCCCTGAGGGCCTCCCGACCCACCCGATCAAGCTCGGAGCAAGGCTTCCCAGCCAGGTCCTAGGACTCCAGTGTCCGAGGCTGGGCACATGCTCTCTGCCACCCGTGGGTGGCTGGGCACAAGGAGCCCTCTTCAGGACACAGAGATCCCTTGTGATCTCATACCTGTGTGTGTCTTTTTGGGGGACAGGGGGACCATTGATTTTTGCTAACTTATCTTCCCTCCAAATCCCTCCTCACCTCACCTGTCACTGACTCACGGTTTCCAGAAAATCTAAAAGTAACAGGAGCAAACATCACAGACAGTGCTTGTCACGAGCCAGGGGCTATTCCAAGTACACACACGGCTCAGCCCATATGTTCCTCCCAGAGACCCGGTGAGCTGGCTGCACCTGCCTTCCCCATTCTATAGGTAAGAAGACAGTCTCAGTAAGAAGCACGGGCCCAAGGTCACACAGTTGGAAGGAGCTGGGGTTTGACCCCAGGAGCCCGGCTCTCACGTCTGTGCTCCTACCACTGAACAACATAGCGCCTCGTGGCTCCTGTTTCCACAGGCGGAGGCTGGCCCGTTCCTTCCAGAAAAAGCACGCTCACTAGTTTTCTTTAAATAAAACATGTTCTACGTAGAAATGCCATTAAGTACAGAAAACTCTAAGGAGACAGTAACTCACCCATAATCAGAGTTCAGGGGGCCTTGCCGGGTGTGTACATACTGGGCTCCAGGGCCCGGCCCAGGGCTCACTCCTGAGCGGAAGGGGACATGATCAATGAACAGTGCGCATCACCTGTGTCGCTGGGTGCTAAGCTCGGTAAGAGGCTGGGGCTGGGGCAGGGGTCTGGGTGTAAGCCCTCTTCCTCCCGTGTCTCCCCAGCCTGGAGCTCGGCCTCCTGGTGGCTCTGCCAGGGCAGTTCACGCAGGACCAGGAGGGAGATGTGGGGATGAAGAAAGAGGAAGAGTGCAGACAGACTTCCTTCCTGCCCTCAGCCCTGCCCAGCTCCAAGTCTGCGGTTGGCTCCTGGCCCCACTCCAAATGCCGGGTCCAACTGTTTGGGGTGCACAGTGGGTGTGTTGGGCAGAGGGTGGGAAACTAGGAGCCCCGGGGGACTAGCCAGGCACAGGAATGGGCATGGGATCCCCGTGGCCAGCAGAGCACGTGCCATGAACATTCTGAGAGCAGTGCTGGGCTCCGGGCTGGCAGCCAGGCTGGCCTGAGATGGAAGAGAGAGCTGCAGGCCGGGCGATGAGAGGCCCAATTGCCCATCCCCAGGATGGACAGGTGCCTTAAGCATCCTGAGGGCCTCTGATGAGACTCAGATGTCAAGCACCACACATTTAATCCTATAATCTCCATTTACAGATGAGAAATGGAAGCCCAAAGAGGTCAGGACACCTGCTGAAGATCACAGAGCTAATGAGGGGAGAAGCTGGACTTGAACAAGGCTATGTGAGCAAGAAACCCAGGCCTCTGGCCTCAGGCTGCTCTCCACGAGTGGTTCAGAACCTAGATGGCCAAGAACTGCCTTTCTCTTGCTGCATTTGGGGTGAGTAACACCAGGGACAAGCTGGGTAGGTGAAGGGGTGGATGTGAGAAATGGGGGCACGGCAGTTCTGAGGATCTGGGGAGCCACCTTGACCTGGCAGAGGCAGCGCATGCTTGGTGGAATTGTAACCCAACTTGACAAGTGCTGCCTAGACCAGAACTCAGACCTGTCCCGTGAACGAGATGCTTCCTCCCAGCACACCATGTCCCCCGATTCACGGGATCTTCTGCACGGCCTGGGGAGAGTGCCGACCTGCCCAGCAGAACAGCAGCCGACGTACCAGCCTGCAGGCCCTGGGGTCACGCGAGCCTCTGAGAAGCCAGAGTCCCCAGCACACTGGTCTGGGTCAGCAGGCCTGGCCCTGACGGCTGTGTGCATGCAGTGCCCAACCTGAACCCCAGCTCTCTCTTGGAGAGAGCAGCCTGGAGAACACAGGCTCCCTCGGGTGGGGGTGGGGGTAGACTCCTCAAAGGGGGTCCCGGGGAGCGAGCTAGGGCAGAACAAGACCTAGGAGACCAATGGGAGATCCATGGTATTTCTAGAAGACCATGAATGAGGCACCTAACGCAGCCCAGGGTTCAAGAAGGGTGTGTCAGGGACACACCTCATTCTGCTTTGCTCCTGCTAGTGTATACACTTAGAAGTGTTTGCTCCCTCAAAAGGGGAACCAGCTGGCCCAGGGATTAAAATCCAAGGTAAGAAATGAGTGGCCACTATCTCTGAGGCTGGGGACCTGGGTGAATCCCCCCTCCTGCCCTGTCATCCTACCAGGGACCTTCCAGGGCTGCAGAGCGTATCCACTGGCTGCAGATGCTCCAGGGAGCATGTGGGTTTTACAGAGTGACCATGTGTCCCAGGAATTTGCATTCGAAAGTTTCCAAAGAGATCGATTCCTCTATACGAGTACATATACTATGCACAGACATACATGTACTGTACATATATGTATCTCTGCTGCTCTGAAGCTGTCATCTAAAACCCTCGCCAGGAGCCCACGCAAAGATGCTGATGATGGAGGTGGGGTGCCTGTCCTTGCCACAAGCCTGCAGGGTGCCCAGTGCTGTGACAAATGCTTGGTACACTTGAATTCACTGAATTCTCAAGGCAGCCCTGAGAGCCAGAATGTGTCAACAGAGATCCTTATCCTCATTTCACAACTGGAAAACCAAGGCTCAGAGAGGTGGATTCATTGTCCAAAATCACTTAAATGCTGGGGAGAAAGTTTGGACCCTGGTCCAGCCGACTCCCCAGCCAGTGGGTCTAACCAAGGAGGTGGTCCTTCCACCCCCCAGCCCCAGCCCAGGCACCCAGCTCCCGACCCCGAGTCCCAGTGGGAAGACAGTGGCCAGCGGAGGGCAAGCTGACCTTGAGGAAGGGCTGGCCCTGGTCCACGCTTCCTTAGACTCTCCAGCAACTCTCGCGGACTTCATCCTGTCCTACCATTGCTTGCAACCCCGCTCTCCATCTCCCAGCCTGTTGGAGGCTATTTCAGCCACTTGTTGTCTGCCAAGGTCTCCAAGCCCCCAAACAGTCCCCCTTCCCTGCACTGAACTCCTGGTGTTTCCCCTCAGCTGAGCTGCACCATCTGGCTGAGCCCACTCCTCACCGAGCAGGACCATCCTGGGCAACATCCCCGGTGCCTGCCTTCCATGTGTGCCCGCAGATTCCCACACTCCATCCCACTGGACAGGTGACTTCACTGCTTTCAGTGCCTGGTGCTACTCAGATTCATAGGGACTGAGAGCAAGGGCACCAGTCGGGTTCCTGCTTTAGCACAGAACCTGGCTCACCCAGGTGTGCAGTAAGCGATGAAAGAATGCATAAATATATGGGCAAATCAATTAATTAATGAATCGCACACAGGTGCCCAGCAGGTTAAGAGCTGGACTCTAAACAACTAGAGCCCAGGCCTGCTCTGTCCGGCTCCCAAGTCCACATTCTTTCCATTGCACCATCCAGCCCGGGCCTCCCAGGGCGATGACTTCAGCATCAACCTTGACCTGTGCTGAGAATAGTTTTCCTTTTCAAGAGTCTCCAGGGAACTTTTTGTGGCCTCTGTTAATTTTCAAAGTGTCAAATTCTAACTATTTGAGGTCCTTCCAATGGGAAAACAACTAATCAGCGTCCCTGGCTGCAAGGTGGGCGAGCTGCCCACTCCCCCAGGAAGTAGTGGGGCCTGTTCTGGTGGACATGGTTGGCCAGGTTGGGCCAAGATACTAAGCATGGCTTCTTTTGCCCCCTCAACGTGCTGATAAGACCCCTCAATTTCACATAAGTTCCTGTTCTTTCATCCTTTACAAGTTACTCTCATCTGGGAGCCCTCCTATTGATAAGAGCAGATCACTTCTCACCAAGTCCAATGTCACTAAATTCTCACAATAGCCCTTCTGAGGAAGACACCCATTTTAAAGACAAGAAAACTGAGACCGAGAGAAGCCAAGAGTGCTGCCTGCAGTTCCACAGCAGATTAAGTCATAAGACCACATCTCCTCAATTCTCAGATGCACACTTCTTGCAAACCAAGTATGCACTGAGTGCCACGTTGGGTTTTTTCCCCTCTCACAGTGCTGTTATTAAATCAATGGTACATCTTACTCCCATCTGTATCTTAAAATAGAGAAAACACAGTTGTAGTGGGAAAATGTAGTAACTCCCACTTGCCCAGTATCTACGCCTGCAAGGTGCCGGCTCTGTGCTGGGGCCCGGAGCCAGGCCTCCGTCTCACTCTACTGCCTGGAGGCAGCTGTGACTCAGAGAGGGCGAGTAACCAGCCCAAGGTCATGGGCTGACATTGACATCCATGGCCCCTGAACCCAGCAGTCTGGCTCTGAAGACTATCGTACTTTGGAGTGCTTAGACCTGCTGGGGTTTTGTGGATCAGACATGTCTCCAGCCCTCCAGTGGGCCAGTGACTCCAGCAGGCAACAGAGTCAGAGAAGGAAAGTTGCTAGGAACAGAAGTTATCAGGCCTAAATCGTGTTTGGAGTTCCCCCAAGGTGAAAAAGGCTTCTAAAAGTATGAACCCTGCTTCGTGGAGAACTTCTGGCAGGATAGGAGGTGTTCCTCCAAGTGGAGATGAGGAACACCTCCTGGCTCCCAGCAGGCTGCCCCTGCCTGGCCTCCTGACCCCTACCCATGACCTGGCAGCTGGGCAATGCGGGCAGGCAGGAGGTCTGGAAGCAGATCAGCAAGAACAGAATCCTCATTCATGAGCATGTTTATGAAGAAGGAAAAAAAATCTGTATCAACTGCATGATGAAGCTCAAACCCTTAGTGCTTAATGAGAAATAGGAGCCAGCGGAAGGCCTGGGAGCTTCAGGTGTTTGTGGGAAACAGCCAGAGTCAGGGGCTGAGGGGGAGAGCAGGGCTGTCTCTGGCCTGGCGGGGCCTGCCTTAGCCAGGGTGAGGAGGAGACATGGGCCACGGGTGGCCTGTCCCTTGGAGGGCTGCCCACACCCCTGGGAGAAAGTGAGGACTCCTCCAGCCTCGGAGAAACTTGAGACATGTTGTTGGAGATGCTCCCTGAGCAGAATCTGGAATGTGCTCTGGTTAGTGTGGGTGGGGGTGTCGCTAAATGCAGCTGTGCCTCAGCTGGTCCCTGCTGCTGGAACCACGGGCTAACCCAGGAGGCCTCACTGTCTCCTTTCCCGGGTCAAAGCAGGGGCAGAGGAAGTGTTTGGGGAGCCTGTATCCACAGTCTCCTTCAAACAGGAGAAGCCACTGTGCAAAGGTGCATTGGTATTTGTGTATGCACACGTGGGAGTGTGTGTGCATGAACCTGCTCACCTTCACAGAGACCACAGGCCTTGCTTTTAGAGCATGGGGCCTCCCTAGGCACTGCCCATTCACCAGCTCACCAGGCAGCTGGCAGGTGGCCTTCACCCTCCAGGTCATGAGTGTGCTCCAGGCAGCACTTGGCTCTCAAGAGAGCAGAACAAACGCTGCAGAGCTCAGTGATGACGCAGGGCCTCAGGGAAACCCTGGTGACACTGACCAGCCCCAGGAGCCAGGCCCCCAAGATCGAGGGGCCCTGGTGCCCCGCCTCTAGTTAAGCACCGTGCATCGGTCAGATGTGACCATGCTGTCAGGCCCCAATCCCTGGGAAAAGCCCATCTCCCGCCACCAACAGCACCTGGAAAGGCATCCCTGAGAGCAAGGCAGAGTCCTGTTCTCGTGGGAGCAAGTGGGGGAGGCATCTGCTAGGTTCTCCAGGCCACGCTGCCCCACTGAACCCCAGAGCTCAGTGCAGGAAGGAAGGGAAGGGACAACCACCTGGGGCTCCAGGAACCAGGTGTGCTAGTTTGAGATGGGTCTGGGTGGTACAGTGTGAATGTGGCACTGGTAAGACCCTTGGGGACAAAGGGACAAAGACTAAGAACTCACCCCTTCATTCTAGAGTCACACAAGTGAGGCTCAGGGAGGGGCAGGCACAGGCCTGAGGCACCCAGCTCAGAAGCAGCACCACCCAGGGCAGACCAGGTCTCCTGGCTCCCACCAGCCAGGCTGCATGGAGCCTGACCTGCTCACCACACTCCCACCCTGCCCATCAGATGAGGCTGTAGGGGGCAGGGGAGGTGCTGGAACAGGACATCAAATACACACCAAGCACAAAGCAAGCACAGATCACGTAGCACAGAAACACACTCATTATGCAGGCTCATGGGCATATCTGCACACACACAGGGAAACACACACACCAACTCTTGTGCACAAATGTTCACACCCACATGTGTGCACTCACAGCCACTCATGCACAGAAGCAGCACAGGCACCCAGACACAACCACGCTTGTACACTTACACTCACAGGCATTCAAAACACAGATTTGGCCCCTACAGAGAAATCCACATATATCCCACATCCAACACATCCATATGCAGACACACACACACACACACTCGGGCAACCACCCATGTGCTGTCATGCCCTCATACACCCAAAGCCACTTACACACATACAAGGACAATTCCAAACTCAGAATGAGCCCACACCCTACACCCTTGCAGAGGTCCACACACAAACATACTTAGCTACCCGTGTGCCCAAGCACATCCTGGCAGGTGTATATACTCACACGTTCTCAAACTTGTGGGTACACATGTATACATTATGCCCATGCATATACTGTACACGCGGGCCCAGATTCTCCACCTGTACACATAGCCCGGCATGCATCCTACATGGATATATATGTACCCCAAATGAATACCCTCATCCCTAAATCTGCATCCTGTGCACCCACACTCATGAGCACCCCAACTCAAGTGTGCACACTCGGCAGGCCCATGCTGGTGTGCTCCAGGGTAGCTGCAGAGCCCAGCCCCTCCCCTACCCGAGGGGCCGGGCAGGCCGAGGGGACACTCACAGCAGCTTGAGGATCTCCACGTAGCAGCCGAGCGTGCGGTCAGCCTGGGGGCCCAGCTCGATGCTCATGGTGCTGCAGGCGGGGCTGACCATGAGGCAGTCAATGAGGTTGGGCTCGCTGTCGTTGCCCGCGCTGGCCGTCAGCGCTGGCTTGGCAGTGCTGGCGTGCTCCACCTCCACGTGGATCTCGCTGGAGGCCACGACCACCGATTTGAGCCGTGCCTCGGACAGCGTGGCTTCCTGAGACACCAGGTCCGGGCTGGGGTGCAGAAGGCGCAGAGGTAAGGTGGGCTTCCGGTCGCAGGGCTGCTGGCAGCCATTCCGTATCTCCTTCAGGCTGGGGGAATTGTCGCGGCTGGGGGAGAGGTGGAGAGGGGTGTGAGGACAGGCCCTGGGGAGTCACAGAAGCCGCGAGCTGTGTTCTAGTGGGTGCTCCCAGGCGCCAGGCTGCACCCTGCTAAATGCCCCCAGGCCCCACGGCAATGCTGTGAGCTGGTGCCACCGGATCCCATCCCACCAGTGAGGAGACAGGCTCAGTCTGAGAAGGCAGCTTGCTCAAGGCCTCAGACAGGGAGAGTTGCACATGGTATCCAAATCCAGGCTGCCTGGCACTAAGGCACACGCTGTAGTCCCAGCACACAGCAGGCATTTGGCAGAAACTTGTGGAATGAATAAGTCAATGTTAACCTCTACACAAGAATCGTAAGGGCCTCAGTGTTCACCTCCACCAAGAAGCCTTCCCTGGCCACCTTCCTGACACACCAAGGAGACCTGCTAAGCGACCATGCTTCTTGTCACTTCCTGTAGTCTAACTGCCTGCCTCCCCTGATGCCATAATGTCCCACCTCTGCCAGGTGAGAAAGTCAGCATCTGCTTCTCCACCTGTGAACCCACTTCAAAGGGGCACCAAACCCCAGATCTCACCCCCTGGAGTCTACAGGTCCCTCCTGACCACAGCTCCCCCACCACCCTTGGCTAACCCAGTATTGACAGCGTCTCCACTGACTGGAGGAACAATGCTCATGCAGGCTGTTAACGGGTGTGAGCTAAGAAAAGGGCACTATGGCATCCTTGAGGTCACATGTTTTGGGGAAATGCTGAGCCCAACACAATGAGATGAGATCTCTTTATGGCAGGACTTGTCAGAGCTTTGAGGCTGAATAAAATGCCTCCTCACTGGGTGCTTCCAAACATTACAGGGAGGCACGTTAGAAGGAAGGGAACTCCACCAATGAGTTTCCTTTGTTGGTGTCCCTGGCACAGGGCTAAATGCTATCACACAGACCACACATACATTCTCAGATATCTCTGAATGGTAGGTATTATCACCTCCTTGGTACAGGTGAGTAAAGACGCTATCAGAGGTCAAATGACTACCATGGATCACATAGCTTGTAAGTAGAGGGGGCTGGGATTTGAAGCCAGGTCTCTGCACTTCCAAAATCCTGTATGGGCCCAGGCAGGTCCTCCTCCTCCAAGAAGTCTTCCAGGATTTCTTCCACCAGCCACCCTCACCCTTCCTGGCTCAGAGCTTTCCACTCCTGGCTGGGCACTAGTATCCCTTGGGGCACTTCTAAACATCCTGAGGTCCAATTAGGTTGGAATCTCTGGGGTGGGGTCCAGACACCAGTAATTTTTAGGGATTCCCGTGTGTGCAGCCAACGTTGAGCCCACTGCTCCAACATACTAAGAACTTGATGATATGATCACGAACAGCTGCTCATCAGTCCCTCTCTAAATGTGCCACATGCACGTGCCTGTCCTTCCAAAGAGACGTGCACGCTCCTTATGCACAAGGACTGCGTTGAGCACAGAACTCACGCCTGATGCACTCGGAGGGCCTGAATTCACCCATGTGTCATGAGCCAGGCCTGAGCTAAGCCCACCAAGGATGTCTGATAAACATACTTTAAGCCTTGCCGGAGAAAAACAAAACCCATTAGCTAAAGTCCGAGGATTCAGTGGCTGATGGAAAATTGTGTGTGGTCTGGTGGGGGAGGCGGTGGAGCTATCTTCATGCGCTCAGAGCTAATTTGCTACCCAAATGCTCAGCTCCATCCTCTTTGCCTTTGCTGGGATTTAGGAGTGGATTTTTCAAGGCTATTTGGCTCAGACTGGGTGATTTTCCAGCAAGCTACGTTAACCTGGGTCAAGCTGTCTGTTCTTTTGTGTGTGAGTACATCACGTACCCACTGAGAGCACCATGGACAGGCCCATAGGACATCGTGGGGCTTTATCTTCCAGGGACTGACCAACAGGGTGGGATGGGCCTGAGCCCAGGAAAGGTCTTGCAGCCCTCGGCATGATTTCCAAACTGCTGAGGGCTCCAAGGGGGCTGGGCTGTTTTGAGCCAGGCGTTGGAGGAGGCCTGTGGCAGGCGGCAGGACCCGCCCGGCCCTCCCTAGGTTTTCACCCTGGGTACCTAGTTGCAGCCACCACCAAACGGTATCCCAGGGTCACACTGGGCCCCTGCAGTCCACCCTCCCTGCAGCAGCAGCCCGAGGAGGGTCTGGAAACTGACATCAAGTCCCTTTCTGCTTAAAATCTATTGGCGACTCCCACGCTCTCAGAATAAAAACTGAAACTGACACACAGCTCTGCTGCTCAAAGTGTGGTCCCCAACCAGAGGCATCAGCATTACTGGGAGTCTGTTAGACAGTCTCAGGCGCTGCCCCAGACCCACTGAGCCTGAGTCTACATTTTAACATGACCCCCAGGAGCAGCTCAGCACTGCTCCACCATCCATTCTGCGAGGGCAGGGGCCCCACTGGCTGGTTCACTTTGTACCGTCAGCACCTGGCACATAACGGGCCCTCACGATACAAGAGTTGAGAGGACAGGGGAAGGACAAGGCTGGCTGCTGCTGCCCCTAGTCCCCTATCTGTGCAACAGCACGCACGGCTCCTGATTCTGGCTCTTTCCACCTCTGCCCTTCTCCTCAATGGGAGCTGAGAGAGACTTCTTTCTGCTTTCTGCTCCTATTCAGGGAAACTCTGCTCTAGGGCCCCTCTGATTTCCTTCTTCTTTTTCTTTCTTTTAATATAACATGTTTCAGGGCAGAGAACAGGCACTTGGGAATGACCAGTGTGACACCTCCAGGTTGCCCCAACTGCACAGGTTTTTAGTGATGTTCCACTGCCTTTTAGGGATGGATACATACTCCTGCTGTGCCTCCAGCTCGAGTGGTGCCTGGACACATTTTGGTCCTCATGGAGTTGTGCAGTGTACCTCTCCAACAACTAGACAGGGCAGCTGCCACAGATGCCACCTGTGCCCTGCGTATCATATCCTCTCTAATGACCCCAGGGATCAACGTAGAAAGTTCTGTACAACTAGTGGCATTCGCGTCACTCTTCATCCCAGGAGCCATCATCAGTCTGGGAAGAATGGGAGTTGGTAAGTAACTACTCCAGCATCACCATCCCTCAGGGGAAGGACTCAGAGAACATTCCACATGGTCTCCCAGGAGGTCCCAGTGGGGAAGGCATCGGTGCCCACAGGGGTCACCGGCTTATGAACACAGACCTTACTGGCTGTCCTCCTCCTAGACCCCCTCCTGCTGCTTCCTGGGGTTACTTCCCTAATAAGCTGCTTGCAACCAAACCCTGGGGGACCCGAGACAGTGGCTCTGTCGTGCCTTCTTCCAGTCACAGATGCCAGGTGGTGAGAAATCTTCAGAATAAAACTCTTGTTCCTAAAGCCAAGTCAACACAATGGTCTTGCAGCACCAGCATTGATTCACAGTGTTTGCTTTTCCAGTCACATTCCTGGGTTCTAGGCCCTGGCATCAGTGAGCACCGGGGATTTGGCAAACACTCTTGAGACAGACTCAGCAAAAGCCACTCCACCTCCCTGCCTGGTTGGGTGTGTACTGTCCTGTGGCCTACCCAGGCCCTCCCAGCGGCGGTGGTGACTGACCTGTTGATGAACTCTTCATAGCAGGAGTAGATGGCGGCCAGGCACACAGCCACCAGGTTGGGCAGGACCCGGGGGTGGGGGCAGTGCCCGGTGGGGCCGTGCATGCTGGAAAAGAGCAGAGGGCGGGGTGAGAAGGTGACAGGGAGGCCAGGGGAGGCCCGGGTGCCGTTCAGGAAGAAGTTGGGGGTGGGGTGCTCCGATCCCTTTGTTGGGGTGAGTATATTTAGGAAATATGCAGCTTTGGAACTGGCTTAAACAGCCTATTTTGATTTTCTTTAAAAAAATGAAGAGTCATGACGATGACGCTAACGTTCTTGTCACACTTCCACGTTATTCTTGGTGTTCCGTGTATGCGCTCGCTGAAGCCTTGCATTAACTGGATAAAGTGGGAACTACGGTTCTCACCTGACAGATGAGGAAACTGAGGCGTGGAGAAAAAAAATGTAAAAATCAAAGCAAAAGCACCCCCACCCCACTGCTCCAAACAACAGAAGGGAGTAAGAATCAGAATATCTGGCTTCCTCTGGGCCAAGTCTGGGAGGCAGCTGTTCAAGTCCCCAGTGGTGACTCTCCAGGGCCACCAGGAGATCATTCCCCACACACCCAGCACCCATGGGGGGACCCGTGGAAATACTCTTATTATCAGGACTGTTACCATTTCCTGAGTTCCTACTGAGCATCAGGCACTGTGCTAGGGGCCTTCTTATATGTTAACTTATTTAACTGCACAAGCACCCCTGGGGACAGCAGGGGAAACCGGATTAGAGAGGTACAGTGAGTGGCTCAGTGTCACACAGCAAGGAAGTGCCTCAGACCACACGTGCTCAGGAGGACCCAGGAGGCCCTTGCAGAAGAGGCCTCGGGTCGCCAGTGCTCTTTTCTGGGCATCGATGGAGCGAGTGGGTCTGGCGCAGAGGAAAGCTGGCTCACAGGCCGGGATGGGGAGGGGGGTCTGGCTGGAAGACCCACCTCTGAATGAACTTCTTTACCACCTCCATCCCTGCGTTGAGCTCGTTCAAGGCAAGGATGTACTCCTGAGTAAACAGCCTCAGTCGTGGGCACTTCCCAAAGTCCTGCAGAAAGAGCAGAGGGCAGGAGTTGGGAGACGTTGCCAAGGAGGCTGAGACACCAGAAGGGGTGGGGGATCCACTCTGCCTGGAGACGATGGTGTGGGCGGCAGCGGGGAGATACCAGCCAGCTCTTCTTTCTAGAAAGCACACACGAAGACCCGGCCCCGCCACACTCCAGATCACACCCTGACAGAGGGGCCCCGCTGCTCCAATGAGCGACATCCTTGGAGAAGGATGTTTTCAGCCTCCCCGACGCTGCATGTTAGTGGATCGGCAACAGAGCTCAGCTAAGCTAGAAGCTGAGGCCCCTGCATGAAGAGAAGACTGAAGCTTGACTGTGATTTCAAACTGAGGAAGATGCCCAGAGGCCCCGAGTCCCCGGGAAGAGGGTAACAGGAAACCTGTGTGGCCTTGGGCAGCCATGTCCCACTCTGGGCCTTACTGTCTCCACTGTGGAACAAGGGCTGCAAGAATGGATCTCTAAGCCCCTTCTACCTCTGAGGTCTTATGATTCTATAAAAACTGCTTCAACTAAACCCTGCTAACTGCTGTTACCTTTGCTATTAGATTTCTGGATAGTGAAGGTCATTTTCTTGGAAACTAACATTATAGATCAGTCTAGTGGCCTTTTGATACGTGAGTGAGGGACATTTTGCCTCTTTAGCGACATC
This sequence comes from Camelus dromedarius, assembly GCF_036321535.1. Taxonomy (NCBI): domain Eukaryota; kingdom Metazoa; phylum Chordata; class Mammalia; order Artiodactyla; family Camelidae; genus Camelus; species Camelus dromedarius. The sequence goes on from NC_087444.1 coordinate 26,308,980, forward strand.
AAATATGTTCCCCTTGGAAAGCAGGAGGTCGCATCACCCAGTGGTCCACTAGGGACTATAGTCTCATCTTCTTGCTACTTGGCCACAAGAACACGCCAATGAGTGGCACGTGGGCATAGGGACCATAATCATTCTTGGGGATGCAGTTGAGCTAACTGTTTAGAATCTCTAGAGGAACATACTTAAGGGCTGCTTCCATTTGCATCTAATTTTTAAAAAAATTTTAACGGAGGTACTGTGGATTGAATCCAGGACCTCATGTATGCTAAGCAAACACTCTACCACTGAGCTATAACTCCTGTTCCCCTGTATCTAATTTTTATTTTGGCCCACTGAGTAACACTCTTTGAGACACTCAATCTAGATTCAGTTGCTCATCCATGAAATGGGGCACACGATATACTTACAAAAGATGCATTCTGAGAATGAGGGACCTTGGAAACCCCAGCACACCACGGTGGAGTGTGATCTCCCCTATTTCCCAAACGTTCAAGTGCTTCCTTAATGAGAAACACTGAACGTGGGGAGAAGGGAAGTCCCACTCTGCTGACAGGCATGTGGCTGGTGGCAGGCCAGGCACATTCACTAAGCAGTGACTAGCCACCCCACGCCAGCAGACAGCCCCGCTCCAAAATGTGCTCTGGCCAATGACTAAGCTTTAGGGAGCATTAAATGAGTGACACCAAAGCCTGCTGTGAGCCACAATCACTGCTGAACACTCATCTCTTCTTCTGTAGGAGGGCCTAATCCCCCGGGTCCTGTCTACAATTCTCTTCTGACACCGTTCACGACGTGTAATTAGTGGATGTCAAGAGCAAGTGGGGTTGGGACTTTAAAGCATCCCCAGACACGGGGGTCACATAGAGAGAGTTCTTTAAAAGTGAAGTGAGGACGCATGCCTAGGGGTCCCTGATCTCTGCCAGGCCACAACAGATGCTATAAATTCTGGATTTGCCCTGTAGCTGTTCTGATTTTTATCCAGAAAATTACTACATGGTCAACACTCCAGGCCCATAAAACTAACCAGATATAAGAGAGATGTTGTATGGTTAAGCCTTGGGAGGTTGCCTGAATTTTGACTTTTTCCCTTAGAAATCAGATGTCCTAAAAGATCCTTATTAAACAGTCTGTTGACTGCCATGGAGCGTGGAAAAATGTTTACATGCCTGAGGAGGCACGAGCCCCGGCCAGTCACCCTGGAGGTGTGGCTCTGCCACTAACCGGTTGTGATGAGAGGAGGTCCTTGGCGAAAGAAACTCCAGAACTTTTGCTCTGGACTCTGAAAGGGCATGGCCCTCACCTCACACCACACCCACGGTGACTTTAAAGTTAACAATCAGGGACCCTTTCCTCCCAGCTGGCTCAAGCCAGACAGTGTCTTTGAAACTACTAAACCCAAATTAAGGCAGAATCCACCCCCCCGCCCCCCAAGGAGAGTTTCTTTCTTATTCCTGGAGAAAGAATCAGATGGAGTATCCCTTTCCCCTGCGTTCAGAAAACAAGAAATGCATTTATCTCAAATTAAGGAGGTTTCAGAAATAAGCAACAATTCAATTCTGGGGTGTGATCACTCAAAGAGGACGGTCGAGAGAGTCCTCTGGTACCAACAAAGTTCAGCTGGTAGCGGCTGCCTGGAGTGCTGTGTTGAGAAATTCTGAAGTGACCTCTGGGCTCTGCAGAAGAGTGCTGTAATCGATTAATGATGTCTGCCATGAGTGTGGGCTAGGGCCTTGTGGCACATGTACCCTATGTTTCCATTCCTGATTGGGGAGCGGGGTAAACCTATACTCTAGTCTTTGGGGGCATGGTGTGGAGGCAGGAAAGCTGTGAGCAGGTCACCCTTTCTCAGAGCTATTTTCATATGCTGCCTCTTGATGGGGCCGGGGGCAGTAGTCACGGTCACCCCACAACTGACTCAGTGGCCCAACCTGTGCAGCAATGACACAGATGTCTCCTGCCACCCAGGTGACTTCAATCCAGGCTGGTGGCCGGCTCATCAGAGCATGCTGGGACACCAGCCCTTGCTTCAGACTGTCTGCTGCCTGGTACGATACATGAGAAAGCACAGCCGCCCAGAGGTTCCTGGAGCAACCTTTCGAACTTTCTGGGTCTTGGCCTTCTCATCTGTAGAAGGAGGTCCTGGGCTGTCACGAGGGTTACAAGACATAATGCAGTGGGGCATCACACTGAGTCCGGCTCTAAATGGTGCACCACAAATATCTGGTTGTTCTTATTTGCAGCTGTGGCCCTGGGGCCGGTTAATGGACTTTGCTAAGCCTGTTTCCTCACGTGTCATATGGAGAAAACAGTGACATCTGCTGCTCTCACTGGACTGATGAGAGAATGCAAAAGGGCCAGCGGTCATGAGAGCCCAGTTCACTGAGTGTGCAAGTGCCCAGCCCACTGTGAGAGTGCAATGAAATTCTGCCCATTTGAAAAGAAATTAACTGAAGTCCATACTTTATGCAGATTTCCTCAGTTTTCCCCTAAGGTCCTTTTGCTGCCCCAGATCCCATCCAGAACACCCCACTACACTCAGCTGTTGTGTCTCCTGGGGCCCCTAGACTGTGGCTGTTTCTCAGACTCTCCTTGTTGTGACGACCCGGCGGTTCTGAGGACCGTCAGGTGTTCTGCAGAACGTCCCTCAGCTGGGAATGGTCTGAAGTTTTTCTCACGATCACACTGGGGCTGTGGGTTTGAAAGAGAAGACCTCGGAGGTCCAGGCCCGCCTCCTCACATCACATCAAGGATATGTGCCATGCCGTGACTGACCACTGTTGATATTGACCTTCACCACCTGGGCAAGGTCACGACTGTCAGGTTTCTGCATCCTATGGCCACTCTTTCCCATCTTCCCCTGTTCATCACTATGGGCAGCACCCACTTAAGAAGCGAGGAGTTCACTCTCCCTCCTCGAGGGCAGAGTTTCTACAGACATTATTTGTGACTACGCACACACAGGAGACTTATCTCTTCTCCTCAGCCACATTCTTACTGTGAAAAGATTCTTCCTGTTGAATTAATAGCAAAATATTTAGCCAACTGGGACAGGCTGCATGAAAACTTCCAACTTACCGAATCCCAAACCCAGTCCCTGGCCAGCAGCCGGCCAGCCCCACTCCCTGACTCTCTGGAAGAGTGAAAGCCTCTGCGGTGCGGGTGCTGGGTGTCGGGAGAACTCACCATGTTATGCTTGAGGATTCTCTGGACCACGGGCGTGAACACTTCGATGACCACCATGGACCGGGGCCGCTCTCTGCAGTGCTGGGGAGACAGGAGGACATGGTCAGCGCCGAGCCTGGTGGGGTCCAGCTGGGGCCGCCCGGCCCTGTGGAAGCCCTGGCTGCGGTCTGGGGCTCCTCACAGCGCTCAGGGCAGTGGACCCAGCCCTGATGCCTGGGTTCCCCTGCGGAGTATTGCTGCACAGCTTTTTGTTCATTTTGGGGGAGTAACTGAAGTGCATGGCGATGGGATCTTCTGTTTGCTTTCTGTTTTGATCTTAAAGTCTGAGATTGTTTCAGACGGTACAGACAGGAGTCCGTCCCACCAGGCCCCCTATTTAACAGGCCGAGACTTTTGCAGCACTAAGGTTCGGAGGGCGTGGTCTAGCAGTGGAGCCTCCTGAAATTGGGTGCGAGAATACCAGGGGTTAGTTTTCGGATGTTAGAATCTCAAAAATTCTGTGGCCTCTCAGCTGAGGGCTTTGACAAGCTGGCTGCAGTCTGCAGGCCACACATGGCCCTTGGGTGTGCTTAATCTCACCAGCATGGGGGTTGTTTCTCAAAATGAAATCGAAGGCCTTCGGGTGGAGCAGGTGAAGCCCCTGTCTGGGCCTGAAGATGCTGCCTTTCCAACCCTAGGAGAGGACACTGGACTTCGGATATTAGAAATCGGGCTTCCCTGGACAACCCTAGAAGAATAAACTGTCCCCAGACCTCAGGGTTTGGGCTTCCAAGTCTGGCAGGAGAGGCTGCTGGGTGTGTCCAGGGAGCTGGCCAAGCGGACCTGGTGGAGGAGGCTTTGTTCTCTCAGCCTCTCTCTAGTTGAGCTGTATGGTGGGTGAGGTGCTGAGGCTGCAACTCCCATCCCCAGAGGGAAAACAGGCCCAAATCTCCAGGCTCGTGTGGCTAGGCTCCCCCTTCTCCAAACGGCAGGGCAGCTCTATGGGGTGTTCTACAGGGAAATGCCAGAAAGGATGGCTTCCTCCACATCACTGCTTTTCAAACTGTGCCACCAGGAGCCCTCAGGTATGGTTTACTTGGAACAAAGGTCCACTTTCTAGAATAGATGCTGGAAAACCATGAGATTTGGGAGAAACTGCACAGCTTGGGAAAACCAAGAAGCAGGTTTGGATTAACCTGGACAAAACAGCAGAAAGGAGATGACCCGCCGGCACAGGAAAGGGGCAGCTGGCCATCCTCTGAGGAGTCCAAGCTCTGGATCTGAGCCCCCCTGGCTCGGGGGACTAGAAGGCCTGTCTCACTTGTCTTCAGTCTCGCCAAGCTGCTTCTTTCCTTCGTGTTCCCCGGGGGAGAGGCCTTGGCACAGCACAGGACCCAATGCCCAGGGGGAGGCCTGCTCTCACACACACACACACACACTTAGCCGCACACTCGGGGCTCACCACTTGGACCAGAGGGCACTCACTGGCATGTGCCCACATGCCCACTGGGTAACACAACATTGTAAACCGACCATACTTCAACTAAAAAAATAATAATAAAGAAATGCACTGGGCACTTCAGGCAGCCGTCTGGGCCCACCTTCTGCTCTGTGGGTCGCTGGAAAAGGTCTCCTGATGGAGAGATGGGGCAAAGAGGACAGTGCGATCCTGTCCCCCTAAACCTTATGTCCCCTCACACACACACACACACACACAGCACACTCCCTGAGTAGGGGGCAGGGGGCAGGGAGAGGGCAGGAGGGCAATAAGTGCACCACAGTCTCCCTTCCTCCAGAACCAGCAGCCCCAGGTGCCCGCTCTGCCCCATCACGTGCCTGTCTCCCTGGTGGACACAGCACCCCCCACCCCAAAGGTCAGCACATGGCTGTGGAAGGAACCAGCTCAGTGAAGGGGTTCAGTGGGAGTGAGCCCAGGGGAGCGCTGGGAAAGCAGCAAACTGGGCCCTGTGACTTCCCAAGGACATCAAATCATTGCATTTAGAAAATCACCCAGCAAAGAATTGCTCAGCCCCTGGGCTGCTGAGTGTGCTCTCGGAGCGAGGGATGCCTGGTCCCTGATGTGCCCTGGGCACGTTCCGTGCAGATCCCACTGTGAGGCTGGCGCTGGGTCCCTGGGACCGGATGTCCTGCTCCTGGGCCCCTCCAAGCTAACCTGGCATCCCTGGCCAGACTTCCTTGCTCAGGGAAAGCCCTGCGGCCATGTCCCCGCTGTGGGCCAGCCGGTGCTCTGAGGTGCCCTGGCTAATAATAGCCGAGTTCTGATGTCAGGAGCCCAGAAAATCTGCTGCAAACGTCTCCCAAGACAGCCACGAAGATATTTCAAGGGAAACCCAGATGCCTCTCCCTGACCCACTAGTCTGGACCCTGGGCCTCGTTACTGCTTGTCTGGCAGAGAGGCTGTGACCCTAAGAACAGGGTGTCTTTAGCTGTGTCTGGGCCCGGACCTGGGTCCAGGGGTCGGGGGTGGGGGGCGTCTAATTTTGGGATTTCAGCAAATTTTGCAAAACCAACCCCCACCATGCCCAGATGGAAGGCAGGCTGCTTCCTGCCATACCTTGCAAAAGAATTCACAGAGATCTGGTGGTGGATGGTTGTTTTCCAGCAAAGGAGCGATTGCCTGAAAGACAGTGAACAAACGTCAGTCGGAATCTCTTGGAAGGAATCGTACGCGGGTGTGTCTACATAAGAGGTGGGAAAAGCACAACCTCCTTTGTCATCCTCTGGGCGAAAACAGCCCATTCTCAAACTGGGGAATGCATGACAAGATGCTAAAAGCTCTGGGCTGGCCTCCCCCAAATATATACCTCCAATGATGCCTATCACTTTAGGGGTTTCAAGACCTGCTGGTATCCATGGCCCCCTGACTATGAAGCAAGATGCGTAGTGTCTATAAGCCCAGGCTTTGGGGGCGGAGCCCTGGGTGCCAGTCCTGGTTCTGGCACTTCCTACAGTGTGTCCATTAGAGCAAGCTGTTTCGTCTCTCTTAACCCTGGGGCCCCACCTGGAAGTGGAGCAGAGAGCAGCACTGGGAGGTGAGTGGAGCTAATCCGTGCAGAGAGGGCTTCTCAGTCTCGCCCTGTCAGTACCTGGGGCGGGCACTGCTGGTGGTGCAGCTGTCCTTGTCTCAACCCCCAACCCGCGGTGACAATCAAAAATGTCTCCAGACACACTTCATTTTGTATGAAGGAAGCTTAGACTGTCTAACGTCCCTTGAACTCATTTCTCGCCAAGCCTTCTTAGGCGAGCTCTACCATGTGACTGCTTCCCCCACCATTCCTGAGCAAGGTCCCCGTGGCCCCAATGGTATTTGATTCTTGGTTTTTTGCCCCTTTCATAATTTCTGTTTTAATCATCTTGCTAAATTTCAAACTCAAATAAAAATTTGAACAACTGGGAAGAAGTGTGTCCAGACATTGTCAAAAATCAGCCCCAGCGGAGAGCCCTTGGTGTAAGGTGCCTCACAGAGCCTGGAACAAGGCCAGCTCTCTATAAACATTTGCTATGGGCTGCTTAAAGCCCAAGTGAGGTCCTCTCATTTTCCCGTTTGCCACACTGGGCACAATGGTAGGAACCAGAAGACCCAGGAGCCGGCACCAGGACTACTGAGCTGCATGATCCAGTACAGTGGCCACTAGCTTCCTGTGACTGTTGAGATTTGAAATGTGGTTAGTGTGATTGAGGAACCACACTCTTAATTTTATTTCTTTTTAAAATTGTTTCTTTCATGTCAGTTAAAATGTGGAGCCATGTATGGCCAGTAGCTGCCATACTGGACAGTGCAGCCCTGGGCGAGCAAGATCCTGGGCCTCCTTCCACCTGCTGGTCAGCCTGACCATTGGCGCCGGGAAGCAAAGCCTCACATGTGATGACTTCATTTTCCACGGTGGGGCACTCATGTAACTGCCCAGCTAGCCATCATCGCCTCCTGGTACCCGCTGTGCTTTCCTTTCCCTAGCGGTCCCAAAACAGGCGGAAGGCCCCACAGAGGGGTCCCCACCCATACCCAAAGGCCTTGCTGTGGGAATGGATCAAGGAGAGATCCACACGACAACTCTGTGGGGTCAAGCAGTAGTCATTCCCATTTGTATGATGAAGAGACAGAGGGTCAGGGAGGTTGTTACAAGTCTTGCCCCAGGCACAGGATAATGACTGTTTTAAACCGTATTATTAATAAAAAGCATGTATATTTTTGTGGAATATTGCTATGAGCCGAGTCCTCTGCTAAGCATGTTAGGTGCATTCGCCCATTTAACCATCCCAGCAGCCCCAAAAGAAAGGCACTGTCATTACGCCCATTTCATAGATGAGGAATCTCATGCTTAGAGGGTCAAGTTAGCTGGAAATGATCTGAATGGCCATCTAGTTAAATAAAGATTCTACAGCCAGTAGAAAGAATGGCATAGACCAGTGGTTCTCAACTGGGGTTGGCTTTGCCCCCTACCAGGGAATATTGGCATGTCTGGAGACACTTCGATTGTCACAACAGGGGAACGCTATGGCATCTAGTGGGTGGAGGCCAGGGATGCTGGACATCCTACAATGCTCAGGACAGCCCCCACCACAAAGAATCATCCGTCCCCAAATGTTACTAGTGCCTAGAGTGAGAAACCCTGGAGTAGACTTAAGTAATCTCCAAGACATGTTGTTAAGTGAAAAAACAAACAGAACAAAACACATCCTGCATCACATCATTAATGTTAAAAGTAAAAAATAAAAACACAACTGTATCTGTCTGTGTGGGTTTGTTACCCTCTGAAAACCTCCAGGGCTGTCTCTGAAGGGGGCGCTGGGATGGGGTGAAATCTTTTTTTTTTTAAAAAAACAATTAAAATATACTCACTGCAAAAGCACTTTAAAGAATATTTTAAAGATATTTTAAACAAGATTAAAAGTTCTTCCATTACTCGCCCAAGGTCACAGATGATGTAAGGTGGGCCCAGGGTCTGCATTTGGCTCTGAACTTGAAACACACTCAGCTTTAAGCCCACGTTCTTCAGAGCACCTGGGGACACTGCCAGGGTCTGGACTCCGGGTCCATGCTTGTCTAGTGACCTGCCAGCCAACAATTACCTATTGCATTGATGCCTGACTGATGGGTTGAATAAAACCAACTCAAGTTACTCATGAAAGTACTTAGGAAAAAGAAGTACATAAAAAAAATACCAAGCCCTATTGGGAGAAGACTAATTGCCAACAGGTCAAATCACAGAATGTAAATTGTTGGCATGAAAGGAGGCTGCAGGAGGCTTCGTGGTAATGGTAACAGCATCGGTCATAAAGAATGCTGAAAGCAGGGCTGTAAAACCCAGGGCTGAGGGTCAGACCCTCAGATCACATTCTTCCGTGTTCTCAGGCATCCCCGCTGAGCAGGGAAGCTCAGCCCAGGCCAATTAAGGGGTCAGCCTGGCCCAATTAGCTGGATAAATGCAAGCCTGGATTTCTCAGATCAAAATTCCTTTCCCAGGCTCCTCCCTGGTCCAGAGCCCTCACCCTCCTTCCGGGGCCAAGGTGCAAAGGGGGACCCACAGCTGTTGCCAGCAGGGAGAAGAAGATGCCAGCTCCTTCCTGGCACCCATGTCCCTGCCTGCTTCTCCACCAGCGAGAGTCTCTCTGCCTTTGCATGTGCCGGGCTCCCTTCCTGGACTGCCTTTCCCTGGAGCATCCTATCCAACCTTTAAGACTCAGCTCTCTCACCTCCTTTGTCATCTTCCTCCCAGGACCCTCCCTGAGAGAGGAGATCAGGTGCCTGCCCTCTGTGCTCTGCTAACACCCTGAACAAATCTCAATCCCTGATCATGCAATTTCTTAATTATCTGCCAGGTTCTCCCAGCACACAGAATATCCCTCAGTGGCAATTCAGTCTGTGGAACTGAGATCAGTATCTGGCACAGGCTTGGACTCACATGTCAACAAATGTTTGTTAAATAAATTTATTAATTCATAATATATTAGAGAAAGGTGGTGGTGGGTGACTGGGGAGACCCAGGCTGATGCTTTCCCTGTTCTAGCAAGAGAAGGCAATGAGTGGTCAGGGCAGAGCATGGGAAAAAAAATCTGTATTTTTAGCAAACACCCACTGAGCACCTGCTATGCGCCAGACACTGTGGTTGGGGCTCCACAGAAGCTGCTGCCTTTATTCTCCACAGAAAAAGGCCCAAGGCTCACCTCCTTTGGTGCCCACAGGACCCAGATGGGGCAAGGAGGTGATCTTCAGGCTGGGCTCACCAGGGCCAAGTGGGTGGGCTCCTGAAGCCCTAATGCAGCTCAGAGGACCAGGGTGTCTGGGATGTTGCCGTTGTGTTGGAGGCTGCAGCCACAGGACCTCTTGGGCAGGTGAACATCCCAGGTCCTTCCCTGGGCACACAAAGCTCAGCTTCTCACTTCCACTTCAAATTCTGCCCTCCTGCTTCCTACTTCCTTATGCTTATGCTCCAGCAATTCTGAAGCTTCAGAATGTTCCATGTTGCCTTAAAACTCTAAGCATGTTTTGCTTTCCCTCTCTGGAATGCCTTCCCCCTGTTATGCCATCTGGCAAACTCCTAGTGATCCTTCAAAACCCAGCTCAGACATCACTGCCTCTGGGAAGCTCTCTGGCTTCTTTCTCAGGTGAGTTAATCACTCCACTCTACATTACATGCCTCTATGTTTGCAGTGATCTCATTTAATAGATGATGAACTCCTCAGGAGCAGGAGCTGTCTTAGTTATCTGTGGCTTCAGATACACACAGCTCAACTTCGTTTCTTTCTTCTCTCTGTGAGTCATGTTTCTTAGCTTAAAATCACCCAGGAAGGTATTCTACCCCCTAAAATGCTTACATTATAGTCAAGTCCCAGAAAATACCATCTCACTTTGCACATCAGAGGAAATTAAATCCAGGTTCTATTTGTGGATTAATTAGGAGACATTTCCTGGGGCAAGAAAGAGAAAGTTTACCTTTCAGCTAATAGGGTTATGCCTGTGAATAAATTATGTGGTCTTTGCCATCTCCTGCCTTCAACTCCCTGCGGCAGACCCGGGAAGGAGGAGGCGATTAAGACACATTTGCTACAAACCTCAAAGACTGATAATTACACCCCCTCCCTGCTGTCAGTTGGGGCTCTGAAATGTGCAAAGGCAGGAGGGAGACATGTCTGGCTTCATAGGAAAGACAAAACTGAGCAAGGTCGCTGTGCTGGTGAATCATGCTGGCCCTCCAGGGACTCACTCAAACCCGGGAGGGCGTGGCCAGGGGAGGCGGGCAGAGCGAGAGGGACTGGGGGCACTTACCACAATGATGTTTTCATGCTCCTGGGTCGTCAAGTTTGTGTTCTAAAGGATGAACAGAGGATGCAGGAGGAAAACAAAGCAAAAAAAAAAAAAAAAAAGAAAGAAATTAATGAAATGGAACATTTGTATCTCAAAGGTCCACACAGTTTCAAACTGCTTTCAGCCTCTCAGGGAGAATGCAGCTGTCACTTTTTTTTTTTTTTTTTTTTAAATTAAACAGATTAGAAGACTCTTAAAGGCAGGAAGGGGGAAACTATGGCTCTGGGGCAGGGAGAACTGAGTTCCAAGTCCCTGTTTCACCACTTGTAAATTACGGGGACCTTGGACGAGTCACTTCTCAGTGAGGCAGTTTCTTCCCCTGTAAAGGGGGATCCCTGTGCTTGGCGCCAGGAAGAAACATGTAAAGAAACAGACTCGAAAGTCTTGACTTTATTCCAGCAAGTCTTTTAGGGGTGGCAGGTATAGTATTTCAGTGGTTCTCAAACTAGGTTCCCAGGGAACACTAGTGTTCACCATGAGTTGGCCCAAGATGTTCTGGCTTAATTAAAACACTAGCAATTCACCTGCAAAAATATTCAGTTGAATGGATTAAACTTACTTAATTTTTAGTATTTTCCCCCCTCCCCATCTGGAATTTTCTTACACAGCTGGTACCTGTTACCACCACCCTGTGTACGCTAAGGGGGTAAGGGATGAAAATGCAATAAACACGAGATAGTGGGAAAACTCAGACACAGCCACTCCTGTCTTTTCACCAGTGTCATGGTGTGCTCTGCTCTGACTGCCTGTCTCGGTGGACACGGGCTTTCAATGGTGTCAATTCACATTTTCCAATAGCCATGTTTGCTGTTTATAGCACACCTCCCCTCTGGACAGTAAGCTGCAAGATCAACTGTTTGCACGTTCAAGAAAGAGCCCCATGGGCTGAACAGGTTTAAAGAGCCTCTGGTATCTGGTATCTACAGCGTTTACCCCAGCTAAAGCGAAAGAAAAGCTAGTGAGCCATGAATGTGCTTTTGTCCTGTAAGCTGGCTGCCCAAGGGATGAAGGTGGCTGCAGAACCACGGTCAGTGCCTCAGCTCCAGGAGCGTCCAGGTTCCCATGGAGACAGCCTGACCTAGGTGCTTAGGATCCAGACCACACAGAAGGATGTGTTTTTGGATTCCAATGCCTTTTTCTTTTTGTGGACCTTGTGGAATTTGAGCAGACTGTTTATGGCAGATTATTAAACACCAGCGATTTCTCAGCCGAGGGCAGATGAAAGCCTGGTTAAGGTCTTTCCTCCTCGCTACGCCTCAAGCACCGTGTCGGGGCTCTGCTACACTCCTCCCTCCCATTTCCCCTTCTTGTGATAGGCTCTCCTCCCATCCCAGTGACAGATGAGCGACCTGAGACTCAAAGACGTGCAGTCGCTTGCCAGGGAGCACAGGTAACAGGTGGTGGGGTGGGGATTTGACCCCTGTCTGTCCTGGTTCCAAAGCCTGTATCTCCTGCCACTGAGCTACAGTTTTCACCCACGCAAGGGGCAGTTCCATCTTTCAGGCTGCAGTGGGAGCTCCAAAGGGACCAGTAATCTCTCACCACACCCATGCACCTTTCCAGGAAGCGCTCTCGGCAACCACAGATGCTGCTTCTTTTGTCCCAGTCACTGGTGACAGCACATGCCATTCCTCAGGGCAACTTCTCTTCACTAAGGCCATTTCTGACCTGGGGTGGAGAGTGCTCTCTAACAGCCACTGCATTAGAGGGAACACTTGAATCCCAAACTGAGTGGCCACTCCAAACACTCAATCCAACAAAAGCCCAGGAAGTTGGGGATGCCAGCTTTAATAGCCCCGTTCTCCCTCTCCCTCTCTTGGGATCCTGCCCACCTTCTGGTCGGCATGGTGATGCCTGGTGCATCTTAGGAGGCAGCCTTGGGAACGACTTGAGCAAAGAGAACAGACAAGGAAAAGAATCTAGTCCACATGCTATTAACACAATAGGGCAAGGAGGAAGGAGGGTTTGTTTTTCCTCCCATCCCCTCTAGACAGCTAGCTGAGGGTGCTTAAGGTCAAGTTCACAGCCATCTCCTATGACAAAAGAAATGTGACCATTTATCAACTGGTCCTACATGGCAGGCACAGTGCCAGGCACTGTATACATATTAGAGCATCCCATACTCAATTCTATGAAATGGGTGCTAATCTTAGCCTCGGCTCACAGATGAAAATGGCTCTGAGAGATCTAGAAACATGTACAAGCCCAGTGAGCTCCTGAGGGGAGAAGCAGGTCTTTCTGGCTCCATGTACCTGCTCTTAACTGCTGTCCTGCGTGGCTGGGTCTCCCCACTCAACAATCTCTACCATCAGGTAATGTTACATCTACGCACAAGAACATGAGCTTTGCAATCGGGCAGACTTGGGCCTGGTTCCTGCCCACCCCTCATCCAAGTGACCCTGGGCAGGCGACTTAACCCCACAGAGCCTCTGCTGACTCTCCTATCCATCTTAATCCTTACCCTGCAGAGTCGCTGGAAGAAATGGAAAAGGTCAGGTGTAAATGCCTGCCGATGTGATCGTCACAGAGCACGTGCTCAAAAAATGTGTCACTTGGAGAGGCATTAAGCTCACTGGAGGGGACGCAACCTGGGGGCTCTGTCCCCCACAAATGGCAGCTCTCATCAGCAAATCAAAGGTAATGCTGACTCCTCTCCCCACCCCCCCGGACACCCAATAGACGCACACGCACAGCAAATACAAGCTTCTTCCATTTTTTCCCCCTTTAAATGCCTTTGTCTCTCTGCCCTAGTGCTTGGTGATCAGCTGACTTTGAGATCCTTGATCTAAAGCCTGAGAAATGAGGCAAAGCACACGAGCATGTGGTCACATAAAATATATCTGAGATGGGAGAGAAATCCCGCCAGAGGGTGGCCACAGTGTCATCTGCCACCTTTGCCATCATCCTGACAATGAGCCTGACTTAACAATGGTGTGACAGTGGCTGAAGCTGGTAGGGCTGATGGGGTGGGTGATGCAGCCTTATAGTGACATACAGACAGCCCTAAGGTGGAATGTCCAGCCACTCCTCCTTACTCGGCAGGTCACTTAGCATCTCTGGGCCTCAGTTTCCCCATCTGTGAAATGGAGACAGCAAGGCCCATCTCTTAGGGAGAACACAAGGGTCAGACGAGATGCTGTGTGTATGGCACCTGGAGCTGGCCTGGCACACAGCAGGTACTTCCTGAGGGTCAGCTGCCTCTCCCTTCTCCAGACAAGAAGCCAGCCCCTGGCCTGCCTATGGGCTTCTCCTGCTCAGGTGGGAGACCTGGACTTGCGGTTGGGCGTATGGCACCTGGCCTCAAATTCCAAACCTTGACCATGATTCATTTCAGAGCCCAGGTTGCGACTATTCTGCAAACAAGGGTCTCCCACCCAAGGACAGACAGTCCTACTTCTCTACTTCCGCCTGTCTCGGCCACCCACTTTCCACCTCGTGCCCCACCCCTGCCCAGGGCAAGGGACCCTCTCCATTCAGCAGACAAGGGAGGCCTGGCCAGTTCCTGGACCATGGGCAGTGATGAGCCTGGGCCTGCAGAGAGAGTGGAGGGAACATGTGCAGGAGTCCGAGGGCGTGTGGGAACCAGGGGGAGAGAGACAGAAATCTCTCTGGTGGCCATGCATAGTTTAAACCAGGAGTCATTGACTCTAGTGCCCCTAGGGGGCCAGGCAGGCAAATAAATGAGCACATTAATATTTGAAAAGCGGTTAGAATAGCACTGGAATAGAGTAAATAGCAAGATGTTTCTGAAGGCCCCTTGGTCTTCTACGGAACAGCCCAACTGACTGCTAAGCCACGTGTCCCACTGTCCCCACTGCTGGAGCGTGAGTCCCAGGAAGGCAGGGGTCTGTCTTCATCCAAAAGCCCAGAACAGAGCCTAGCCCATGGCACACACTTGAAATGTGGGGCTACCCGGCAAAGTCGACAGCTCAGATTGGTGGCACTGAGGAGCACCAGCTGCCAACTGCTGCTGGATTTTCTGACCGTTTTTAAAGAGAACTTAAAACTTCCATTTTGTTGTCTAATCTCTTGATTTTTAAAACCCTGTGCGAGTGAAACAAAGTATAGCTGTCGGCTGTGGGGGGTGATTAGAGCAGAAAGCCATGTCTGCCTGGACCTCCAGTGCTGGGAGGGGAGATGGAAGCGGGCCAGCACCGGGCGGGGAGACGGAGGTGGGCCAGCGCCGTGGGCACAGGAGGGCAGTCTGAGGGCTTCACGGATGTGCTTCCATCTCAGGAATGAACTAGATTCTGAAAGCAGCTGCCATCATCACCACTACCAGCCCAGCCTCTGGCCAAGACCAGCACTGGCCACAACCTGTCCCAAATCTGGTCTAGGGGCACGGCAGGGTGGCAACAGCTCTCCCTTCGTCCCTGGACGCTGGCTCAGCTGGAAGCACTGGGGGCAAACCTCCTTCTCTGCTCCCTTGGATCGCTGGGGACCACTCACTTCCTTCAGCAACAGGGAGACAACACAGATTCAAATCTGATTCTGCTCTGGGGTATGGGGTGGGGCTTGGGGTGGGGCTCAGGGTGGGTAAAGGAAGACAACTCCGAAGTTGGGGAGGGGGGCATAATGCGAAATCAAGCCAAGGGGAGGCGTGTTACCTCTGAGAGCAGTTTCGAGACAATTTCCAGTGGGGCTTGGTTGATGGAGTCATCCTGCAGAGGGGACGTCAGGGCCATGTCCACCAGAGTTCGGATCTCCTTCAAGACAACTTCCCAACGGCTTGGGTTACTCAGGACTTTCTTGTATTTGTAAATCTTTTTCTGGTTGGGAGAGAGAAAGAGACCCAAACATGTTACTGAAATGCCGAGGGCGTAAGATACAAGATGATTCAAGAATCAGACGCACTGGATGTAAAAGGCCCTGAGAATCTGTTGGCGTGGACCTGCCCCCTCCACGAGAATCCGATACCCCAAGATGGCAGGGTCTTGCCTCAAGTTGCAGGCTGCGTTTCAGACAGCCAGGCCTCCTGAACACTAGAAGAGTAATTTCCACTCCGCTTCCAGTGACTTAAAAGAAGGAATGAAGATACATTTCTCCTTCAGACGCTATCTTCTGCCAAACTTGTTTCCCAAGTATTCAAATGCAGTAGGAGCGGAAGCATTCACCGTCCACAAAGGGACGGACTTTGGACTTTGATTAGGAGGCACTGTTTCTGCTCATCTTGATCCTACGAGGTCCTCTTGGAGAGTGGTGCTCAGCTAAGAAACCCGATAGACAGCCTTGGGGCCTGGGATTCTTTTCCAGCTGGGTGGGCACGTGGGGACGGAGCCCTGAATGGCCCAGGGCCGTTCCACCTGAGGAGTGAGACAGGAGTGTCCTCACCTCTGCTGGGGCGCCGCATCCAAAGCTGGTGAGCAGCTCAGGCTGGGGCCGCGGCTCCCTCCACATGAGGCCGGGCTAGTTCCGCCCCTCTGACATCATGGAAACAGAAGCCCTCTCTGAAAGCTCCCCGGGCTCTGCAGCTGCCTGCCCCACTGCCGCCCGCTTGCTTGGGAGTCTCGCTTTCTAACTGGATAAACTCCTTCATTAAGTGCTCTGCTCCTTGGGGAAAACCTAATTTTAATGTCACTGAGCCCACAGCCAGCTGGGTCACATGTCACAATCTCTGAGCCAAAGTCTGAAGGATGGAAGGAGGAGATGAGGCTTTCCCACTGGCCCCTGAGGTTCAAAGACAAGCTCTGCAGGCCGCTGGGGTCTCCCAGACCAGTTAGGTTCTGAGTTAAGAATTACAAAGGGTCTGGGAAACCAGTGTCTAAAATGAAGCATTTAGGGGACATCTTCCACATCAAACTGAGTAGTCCATTGTGATGAGTGAGGCACTGTGGTGGAACAGGAGGCAGACTTTGGAATCAGACAGACCTGGTTCTTCCTATGAACAATTTCATCCCCCGAGCCTCAGTTTCCTCTTCTGTAAATTATGCCTGAGGATACCTTGTGGCCTCCTTCAACGTGTAACCCTTATAAATCCTGGACCCACATGGTATGCTCTCTGTACAGAGTTACACTCAAAAGCACAGTCCAAATAGAACAGTCCTGTAACAAAAAGGGAACCCAGATGCTTAACTTGTCTCTTTTGAAAAACTTTAAAGGGATGAAATGTACAACCCACGGTGATACAGACAGTATCCCATTTTCTTTCTCCCATTTTTTTCACACTCCCTGATTTTCTGGAGCCTCTTACTTGCTAATCACACCCCATCGCACCCACACTGTCACCCGTCAACTGCTGAGTTAACTCACACTTAAGTTTATTTCCCCCTCAGTGTGCAGATCTTTTCTCCCGTAAATCTCCGTACTTGGTCTCTCCCTTCTTCTCCCTCCTCCCTCTAAACTCTGCCTCCCCCACCTCCCTCCCTCCCTCCCTCCCTCCCTCCCTCTCTACCAGCCATTGACGTAAAGACAGCACAGTTTTCATCAAGTGGGGAATGAGGAAGAGTGGAGACATTTACTTGTCAATCACTTTAGATCCTATAAGCACCGGAAGAAATGCGTGGCAAGTTCAGGGGGTGGGGTAGTGAACAGTAAATATGCTATCCATGGGGATGATGGTGACAGTCAGTATTTGCTGAACCCCATGACTTGAAGGACAAGACACACCCAGTTCCCTGAGGCTTCCCTGGGACCGTAACTAGACTTGGTTCTAGCTACTGCCAGCCAGAGTCTCCTGCCCCACTGTGAGCCAGGAGCCCTGCCAGGTCTATGCAGACGCAAAATGCCCGAAGTCTCAGGCAGTGCAGACACTTCCAAGGCAAGAACCTGACCCATCCCTGCGGATGAATGCTCCACTGAGTACTGGACACTGCGGTTTTGCTCTGTGCCCAGAGAATTGCTTAATTTTTAAATGACCATGAGATGGTCACAGGAACCCACCATATATTAAGCCCCAAAGAAAACCACAACGACACACAGCCACATCTCCCCACTGTAGCTTCTAGCCTGGAATATGGTCTGGGCTGTAAGTGCCCGCTCTTCTAATCAGCTGCTAGTGGTTTACTTTGGAAAGAATAATGACTTCATTCTTTTTGTGAAAATCAGGCATGCTCACTATACGATATTTAAACCATGCTGAAAAGCACAAACAAGAGGATAAATGATAAAAGGCCTCAAAAATCCCACAACCTACAAAGAGCCATCATCAATTTTTGGTGAACACTGTTTCAGGCAGCCCTCATTTAAACTTCACTGAATACAGCCAGCCCGTGGGGGTGGGTGGCCGTGAGTACGGTCCCCATGTCCCCAGCTCTCTGAATTTGGATGTCGCCGAGACTCGGAGACAGTGAGGCCCACACAAAAGGGCCCACAGGGTGCCACCTGCCTCCGCACTCACTGACGTCGTCCCCTCAGCAGATGAAGGAGGACAACAGCTTTCCCATGAGCACCTGAGCTTCCGCTTAAGAGGTGTCCCTAGAAGAGTGGTCACAGAGGCTGCGGTCAAGACCAGAAGTTCCCCAGGGCTGGAATAAGGGCCAGCGTTTAACGAGCACGTACTCCGATGCAGCAGGTGCTGTGCTGAGCCCAGCGGGGCATCATCTCACTCTCTCCTCACAGTAATCTGAGGGGCTGGGGGCCTGTCATAGGCTTGCCTGCCCTGGGAGCAGACCCTCAGACAAGGCCCCCAGTGCAGACGGTTCCTTTATCTGAGAGGTAACGTAGGACACATCAGTGCAGGGTGGGTAGTGAGATAGGGAAGAGAAGGCAGTAAATTCCCACGGCATCCTCAACCGTATGCCTGGGCAACTGGCAACATCCCTACTGTGGGAACGAGGGTTGGGTCCCGCGGGGGCCTCTGTGAGACAGTGTAGATCATGCCTCAGAGCTGACCCACCTAAGAAGCAAGGGAGCTGTGCCGTTTACCTACCGCCTTCCTGGACATGGCAGACCTTCAGGCTGCCCTGTGCCCAGGCCAAAGTGCTCCCACAGCCAGGGAAAACCCAAAGGGAGGGAGGAAGGAAGCAAGGAAGGAAGGAAGGAAGCAAGGAAGGAAGGAAGGAAGGAAGCAAGGAAGGAAGGAAGGAAGGAAGCAAGGAAGGGAGGAAGGAAGGAAAGTATGAAGGAAGGAAGTTAGTTCCCAGGGGACAGCCTTTAGGACAAAGCAAGGCCAAGAGGGTGGGGCACCTGCAGCTCCTGCCACAGGCTCTAGTATCCCACTTACACACGAGACTACCATGGCTGGGGAGGTGACATGTCCAAGGTCACACAGCTAGAAAGGGACAATTCACAAGTACAAATCGGCTCCAGTAGACCCCAGAGGTCTCCTTCTTTCTATCACATCGGTCAGGGCCAGCACAGATGGTGGACAGGAGGGACAGACTCGCCAAGAGACACTGTGGGGAAGGGGTCAAGAACACTTGGTGTCATGGGGTGAGGGCTAGAACACATCCCCAAGGCTCAGAGAGCCAGGGGCCAGCCGATAGGGGGCGGAGGAGCTGCAGGAGGGGCTGGTGGGAGCAGTAGGCAGACAGGGCAGCTGCAACAACATGGTCATGGGCTGTGGGCAGGCAGCCGGTTCCCAGAAGAGGCTCTGAGCCCTGGAGCAGGGCAGCGGGAGGCCTGTCCAGGACCATGGGGGCCCAGTCACTCCACCTTGGGTGACAAATTAGCACGTTTGGTCCCAGGAACTCTGATGAGCTCATCTGGTGATGAATCACGGTGGGGCTGGGCTGGAAACGCCTCTGGAACCCTGACTCCCAGGCTCCTGGGGGCCCGGACCTGGGCTCTGCAGTACAGTCCTTCCACTGTGACTATGTCACCAGAAGGGCTGGCTGACCTCTGCCGTGTCCGGCGTGGACAGACTGCTGGATTCCTTTGACAGGAGCCTTGAAACTGTCTCCCTGCTTGTTTTTGTACAAGGAAGCCAAGAATGTTCTTACATTTTTTAAGGGTTGTGAAGGGGAAAAAAAACTCCCAAAATAAGAAAAGTCGAAGAATATGTGATAAAATCAAATGTGGCCCACAAAGCCCCAAACATTTGCTATCTGGCCCTTTAAAGAATAAGTTTGCCAACCCTTGGCTGAAAAGGTCAAACCCCAGCTGAGGAATAAGAGCATAGTGCAGCTCCACAAAGAGACCTCTCTACACCCACCAGGCTGGCCGTAACCAAAAGACAGGGTACAACCAAGTGTTGCCAAGATGCAGGGAAACCAGGATCCCTGTGCACTGCTGCCGGGGATGTAAATCAGTACAGCATCATTGGAAAACAGTTTGACAGTTTCTCAAAACATTACACATGAATTTATCATAGGACCCAGCAGTTTTGTTCCTAGAAATCTACTCAAGAGAAATAAAAAACAGACTCTACATAAAGACATGCACACGAATGTCCACAGTGTGGTATTCATAACAGTCCCACACTGGAAGCCATCCAAATGCCCATCAACTGATGAATGGATAAGCAAGACGTGGTATATCCAGACAATGGAATAGTATTTGGCAGTAAAAAGGATGCAACCACTCACACAGGCTACAATATGGAGGAACCTCACAAACATTATGCTCAGTGAAAGAAGCCAGATGTAAAAGACATATTGGATGATTCCTTTCATATGCAATGTCTAGAAAAACAAATTTAGAGAGACAAAGTGGAACAGTTGTTGCCTGGAGTTGGGGGGTGGCCACAGGGATTAGACTACAAACAGATACAGGGGCATCTTTTAGGATGATGGAAATTTGTTTTTAAAACTGTATTGTGGTGATGGTAGCACAACACTATATGTTTACTAAAACACTGACTCATACGCTTACAATAGGTGAGTTTTATGGCATGTAAATTATACCTCAATTAAGATGCTTAGAAAAAAATTGCAACCCAGGCAGGTGGAGGACATCAAACAAAGCTAGAGACAGTACGGCTTTGTGGTTGAGTGCAGGTTTTACAGTCAGCAGACCAGTTCAAATCTAAGCTCTGTTTCATCCCCCATCTACCCATCCACCTATTCACTTATCCAACCACCCATTAACACATCTATCCCTCCATTCATCTACCTGCCTACTCCCCATCCATCCATCCATCCATCCATCCATGCATTATCCATCTATCCAATCATCCAACAATAATTACCAAGAACCATCTACTGCAGTGTGCCAAGCACTGAATTAAGTGCCAAGGATACCCGCGGTGAGCAGGGCAGACAGGCCCTGGTGCTCATGGAATTACAGTCTATTACTGGCACCCTACTCTCCCCATCTGCAACGAGGGATGAGAAGAACCACTAGCAAAGGCTTGTTGTGCCTACTCCATGAGATGTTATATATAAACACTTAGCCTGGTTCCTGGCTGAATAGCAGCTCTCACTCTTATCACCTACCAAGTCCTGGGAGTGAGTGATCAGAGCAGGCGGGATTCAGGAGGGCTCCCGGCATCTGTGACTAAGCCCCACTGACTCCTGAAACAACAGCAGGAAGAGCCTCCTGCCTCCCTTGCGGAAGAGCCAGCCACTCCATTGCAGTCCTCACCCTCTGCTTGCCAGGGAGGGGGTGTTACCTGGGCAACATCCGCCATCTCTCCAGCAACTGCTCCCACGGCAGAGGCAGTCACAGGCACCCAGGTTCTCCGGCCTGGGGAAGCAGAGCCTCTCAGCTCCTCCATGGGAGGCGAGCTGTCACGGGAAGGTGCCCCTAGCCAGGAGAGGCGTGACTCAGAACGTGCTGGAAGCACGCCTCCCGGGGATGGGGCGGCCACTCAGCCGCTTGCCGCAGCCTCTGAGGCTCAGGCTTACACGAGCACGCATGCTCCCCTCACCCATCATTAAAGGAAAGGCTGCAGGGGCACCTCTGGAGCCACCAAGAAAAAGGAGTCAGGCAGGAGCTGGGCTGGCTTTTACGGCTTCTTTCCTGTGCCCAACCCAGAGCCATGCTGCCCAGCACGAAAGCCATCTGCCCCATGTGGCTACTTACACTGAACCTAATTAAAATGAAATACAACTGAAACTTCAGCACCTCTGTCCCACTAGCCATATTCTGGCTGCTCGACAGCCACACGTGGCTGGTAGCTGCCATACTGGCTGGCACTTATAGAGAACGTTTTCATCACTGCATTGGGCAGGCTGTCCTGAAGTCCTGGGGAGTCCTCTCTGCCACCCACACCTCAGAGGACCAGTGATGTGCTCATTACCTCTCTCACCACTCAGGCAACACTTAAGTGCCAGGGCCAACTTGTCAGCAACACCCTGCCTACCTGCCCAGCTCCTCCAACCTTCCCTTCAAGGTCCACAGGGAGCTGTCCCCAGGGTCCCTTGCACACCCAGGGAGAGTGATGAATTGGGTGACTTCTTTGGCTTCTCTGATTCCTTTGACCCTCTCATTCCTTCAAGACCTGCTGGGGCTGTGAATGCTGAACATGCCATGTAACGCACCATCTCTACCAAGCCAGTGTGCTTCTGGGCCCCCAACACTCAGCATTTTTGACCTTCTCCTTCATCCGCCAGAATGGCTTCCTTTTA
This sequence comes from Camelus dromedarius, assembly GCF_036321535.1. Taxonomy (NCBI): domain Eukaryota; kingdom Metazoa; phylum Chordata; class Mammalia; order Artiodactyla; family Camelidae; genus Camelus; species Camelus dromedarius. The sequence goes on from NC_087444.1 coordinate 26,330,916, forward strand.
GCATCAAGTACCATCACTTTGCCTTCAGCCACAACTCAAGCTTGTGACTGGTCCATGTGTGCCATCCCCCAGCTACCCATTTGGCCCTCAAGTCTTGATCGTTACCCTATGCCTGACTCATAACCTCTCAGCCCCCCACCCCTGTGGACTCTGCACAGAGACTCCAATTTAGCCAACACAGTTACTGAACTGTTACTGCCAGTCCAGCTAATTAACAGATAGATTAATTAACGAATACCCTCCAGGGACTTGGGTTTTTTCAAGATGGGTGTAGGGACACCCACGCTGAGTGAGGCACTGGCTCTATGGAGGATAAGGGAGTCAAGGAAAAGACACAAAATGAGACACAGGCCTAGTCCTGGTACTCCCCTGCAGGCTGGAGGGTAAGGCGCAGCTCAGCTCACTCTCATGACACTAATTCCAGCAATGCTGGCTCCCACCTGCCCAGTGATTACCGTGTTCCAGGAACCACCACCCTGCATAGCACGCTGCGACACGTGACATGAGAGCGTGAACTGTTGTCACTTTCGGAGGGCTCTCCACAAGCCAGCCCCTGTGCTGAGTGCTTTGTATAAAACACCATTTAAAATTCTCACAACCGCGCGACAACGTGAGCAGTATAATTAGTTCCATTTTATAGATGAGAAAATTGAGTCTGTGAGGGGTTAAGTTAAGGAGCTAGTAAGAGCCAGCGCTGGAGCTGGGGCCCAGGTTTAGCTTTGGATCCTCAGTCCCCGACCACCGTGTCACACCGAGAGGCACACAGGAGTGCCTTCTCTGCCTCGGTTGGTGCTCCCGCCACCTGCTGCAAGGACAACTGAGAAGCCCTTTAAATCCAAAAGTTGAGCCTCGCCTCCCAACTGCCTGGAGGCAATTCCAGACTGGCTGCAGCCCGGCTTTGGGCTGATATCTGCCTGGAAAGCCGGGTCCTGGGGAGATGGGTAATTGGTTTGAAAGAGTGGGAAGAGCCTGGGCACTCTGCCCCCAAGTGCCCACAGGAGGCGGTCTCCCCGCCGCCATTACTGCTTCCAAGGAAACTGCAGGAACTCGGGCACAGCGTCCTGCTCACAGTCTCTGGAGCATCGGCTTGTTGCCTGGGCAACCACGCATCTGGCTGGTGAGGAGATAAACTGGCTTTGGTGCCAGGCTCGCAGCTGGGGACCACATCCCACCTGGCATCTGGGGCCTGCCGCATCCTTGGCAAAATCCTGCCACCGCACGGATCTGTCTGACTGCACTGAAAAATTCTAGTGGCCATTTTCCTCACTGAGCTCTGTCTCTTTGGTGGGGGCAGTGGGGTGGATCATGCCTTGTCTGTTTCTTCACTATTTTGTGTGGTGGCTGGAACAGCTGAGGGCACATGGAAGGTAGTCAGTATTTGTTAAAGGGAGGAGAACAAAAATCAGAAATAATGGTCAACATGTACGACATGCTCCTACCGCTGGCAGCCACTGTACCAAATTCTTTAACCCTCCCAGCGCGCTTCAAACACTTCTGTGTGCAGGAACCACCTGGGTGGGGGCGGGGGTTATTAAAAGGCAGATTCTAACTCAGAGCCAGGGGGGCCTGGGAGTCTGCACTTTTAAGTAGCTTCCAGATAAGACGGATGCTCCTGAACCCTACTGGGAGTGCCTGGTCTACTCCTCCCTCGGAGGCAGACACTGTCTGCCATCATACACTGTCCCCTTCATACACAGAGTGGGGCATCGAGGGATGAAAACCTTGCCTGAGGTCACACTGGTGTTGTGGGTTGAGCTGTGTCCTTCCAAACCGTATGTCCAAGTCTTAACCCCTGGTATCTGTGAATGTAATCTTATTTGGAAATAGGTCTTTACAGATGCTATCAAGATGAGGCCGTGCTGGATTAGGGTGGGTCCTAAATCCAACCACTGGTGTCCTTATAAAAAGGCCATGTGAAGACATACATGCACACAGGGAGAGAAGGCCATGTGGGGATGTAGGCAGAGACGGGAGCAATGCATCTACCAGCCAAGGAACGCCAAGTAGTGTGGCAGCCGCCAGAAGCTGGGAGAGGCAAGGAAGGAACCTCCCTTAGAGTCTCTGGAGGGATCCCAGCCCTGACAACACCTTGATTTTGGACTTCTGGCCCAGAACTGTGAGAGCATAAATTTCTGTTGTTTTAAGCCACCCAGTTTGTGGTCCTTTGTTACGGGAAACACACAGCTGGTGAGCAGGAAAGCAAGGTAGAGTCCAGGGAGCCAGGCTCCTGGCCACCCTGCTGTTCCACTTCAGCCATTCGAGTTGACCCTTCCCTTGTATTTTACTTTTACGGAGGTGACAGCCCAGGCCCTGCTCTCAGCAGCCTCTCCTGGCTTACCCTGCCCATCAGTGATGCCGTAAGGAGCTGCCTGGATACCCGGGAGAGCTGCAGAGGGAAGTCCTAGGCGGATTCAGGCAGGACGTCAGCACTGGGCTGGCTTACGGTCTTCAGCAAAGAGGAGTCATGAGGTGGGCTCTGGCTCAGAGCAAACAGAGCTCCTTTTCCTTTTCTGGGGTCACACATCAGCCAATAGTTGGCAACTCCATCACGCCAGCTGATAACCCAGGGCTTCCTATGGCCGGGCAGTGAGCTAAGCTCATCCTAAGAGGAGGTCTCAATCCTGGCTATGCATAAGAACCATATGGGAGGCTTAACAACCCTGCAATAACAGAGTCCAACCCCAGGCCAATCTCATCCAGGGGGCGTTGGGGGCAAGGTGGAGACAAGGCATCTGGGTTCATATTCTACCAATGAAGGGATAAACAAATGTTGGATATGGACACAATGGAATATTATTCAGCCATGAAAAGGTAGAAGATTCTGACACATGCTACGGAAAAAGGCAGATGGTGGTTATAGTTGCACAACATGAATGTACTTAATGCTATAGAACTATAGCCTTAAAAATGGTTAAAATGGTAAGTTTCCTGTTACATATTATTTCACCACAGTAAAGAAAAGTTTTATTTGTAAGTATAAAAATTCCCAGGTGATTTGAGCCTGCAGCTAGGGGTCAGCACTGCTGGTCCAGTCTAACGTGGCAGATGGGACCACTCCCCACTGTATGGACGAAAGATCCCAAAGTAGAGGGGACAGTAACCCGCTCCAGGTGAACCAGGAGCCCTCTTCAGGGTCACCTCATGGTCTCGGGTCACAGTCAATGAAGGGAGCTTGAACTGGGGTCACAGGTACAGCCTCAGACCTGCTCTCAGCATTCTGGAAATGCTCTCCCGTCTCCACAGAGCCTAACCCCAGAGGCTGGGGAATACCGTGGGTGGTGCCCAGGAAGGGGTCGCGTGCACCTCTGGCCTGGTCACAGAACTCTGGGGAGGCAGGCGCTCCCCAGGCCCATGCTTGGCACACCCGATACTACCCCTCACTGCCCTCGCTCACGTGCCTCCCCTGCCGGCCTATGGACTCCTGGGAACTCAGGGGCTCAGGTAAGGCCCAAACAGGGACCCCAGGTGTGTGCAGAATGGTGCACCTCTCCATTCAGACTTCTGTTCTGCTACTTATAAGCTGTGCAGCCTCAGGCAAATTATATCACATTTCTGAACCTTAGTTTCCTCATCTGTAAAACGGGGATAAGAGGAGTGTCTGCCTCTCACAGCTGTTGACAAGATGAAATGTGATGTTTCAGGCTGAATGCCCAGCACCTTACAGGTGCTCAATAAATGGTATTTATTGAGCCAGTAGAACATTGATTAAAGATACTTCACTTTTGAGAAAAAATAAAGGGGACTAGAAGCCCCTAAATGCTAGAACAAACTGTGGCCCACATGCAGTGTCACACTAGATAGTAGTTAAAAGGATCAAAAGTGAGCTCACAAATCTGCCAGATTCCACTCCCACGAGCCACTGTGCAGTGTGGAAGCAAACATACACATGTACATATATGTTCACATGCATATGCTGCACATACATGGGTGGGGAGTGGAGGACGTGTGTCAGGCTGATGGCAGTCATCCTCCTTGAGAGGGAAGTGGCCTGAGGGAGGGCCCAGGGGGAGGGGGCCAAGATGAGCTTCAGCTTTATCTGTAATATTTCAAATTGTTGCAGGAAGACACACCCATGTATTGTACATTTCATTAAAAAGAAATAAAGAAAATAAATCCCCAAAGATTTCAGAAACTGGGATCACGGAGGTGATACTGTCCCTTCCACAGAATTCTCAAATTGGTCAGAATCCCACATTCTTAGAAGGGGCTGGAGAGTATCTGAGATCCTATTCGTTCTGACTTTTCAGTGTTCTAGTAGGTTACCTCGTTTCTGAAATAATACACGTTCACCAGAGAACTAGAATTGTATGGCTCAGTGATCAGGAAGGGAGTAACAAAGAACACAGGAGCTCACAGTGTGCACTCACTGCCCGCACAGCTGTACGCTGGTGGACCATTGCGTCGTGGATTCTTTCTGTGTGCACATGCAGCCCTCCCCTCATATAACAGTGCACATAAATTTAGCCTGTATCATATATGTTGGCTTGTTTATAAGCTCACCTCTGCCCCTCACTGTACCTCCTTTACCCCGGAATCCATGCTAAAACCATGACATACATCAGTGGTCAGCAAACATTTTCTGTAAAGGGCCAGATTACAAATATCAACAGGCTTTTCTGGTCATGGGCTGCTGTTGGCGCATAAATGGGTGGGGCTCTAACTTACAGAAACAGGCTGTGGGGTGGACAGTTTGCCAACCCCTGGTATGTATCAGTTCAGATCTTTCCCCAAGGCCCTACATCATCAAATGCAAATATATATATAGATTTTTGGGTCCTCAGCTTTTGTTGTTTTGTTTCTCACTTCATTTTACAAAAAAGGGATCACATCTTGCTTTTTCTCCCTTAACACCTGGTGGAAGTCGCCCCAAATCAGTTAGTACAGATTTCCCCATGCTGTGTGCTTTTGTAAGCCACCTCAAATATCACTGGGCAAAGGCAACAGACACACTTAGAAAATGAAAACCAAGCAAACAGAAGTCCTCTCGCCTGACCCCAGCCCTCTGTGCAAATGCTCTGATGGTGTCCCTAGCAGTGGCCACCAGTGCTGTGACTGCCATGTTATCAGTGACCACACGCTCCTCTCTGATCAGACAGCTGGTCCCTTTACTAGGTACTCTGTGTCAAGGAAATCTTCCCTAGCAGCCACTGCCTGCCTTGAGGTGGCCCCTCGGTCCAGCACATACTTCCATGGTCCCCAAGTCCAAAGTCCATCCATGTTCCCAGGCTTTGGTGTACTCAGAGACTTGTCCTGCCTCTCCTTTATTACGAACTCGACCCAAGGAGTGGGTGGGACCCCACTTTTAAAACATTGTTTAAGAAGATCCTATTATTGTCTAGTACTGATGTTTTCCGACGATGTTATGGGTGCTCGGAGCCCCGCGCCGTGCAGAACCCAACCTGATACTGAAGACCACCGTGGGGGCTGCTTGTTAATCAGTAAAAGGAAACGTCAGTTTTCTGAGGAAACACCCCGGGTGGATAGCAATTCACCAAAAAAATTTTTAAAAATGCAAATGTGGTACATCCTCTGCAATGTGGGAGAGGCCAGCTGGGGTGAGTTTCGCTCCCCTGAAAGGCAGAGGACAGACAGCACTGGGCTGTTTCCCTCGGGCCTGAAGAAGGGAAATCTCTCTCCCAAATAAGGAGTTCCCCGGCTCAGCAACAGGGGCCTCCGGTAGCATCTCAACAGGGGCCTCCGCTGTTTATTTGACTAAGAACTTTATCTGGGGCTCGCAGTACTTCAAAGGGCTTCTGACCCATTCATCCCTTTGTGAGGGAAGCCTCCATCCCTTGTCGGGCTGCCTCCTCTGGGCTGGGGCCATGGCTCCCGCCACAGGGGTCCAAATTTATGAGCACCCTGGCTTATTAACTCACCGACAGCTGATCTCCAGTGTGTGTGCCCAGGCAGGTGAGGAAGGTGCACTTGGGCCAAAGGCCGGGCGTATTCCTGCCTTCCCGAGTCGGGGGTCCTGTGAGGAGGCAGGACTTACAGGGGGCTGCTCCTTCCTTGCAGAGGAAGGCCCCTCAGACAGGCCAAGGAGAAGGTCGAGATGGAGTCGGGGGCGGGGGGGGCTTTGAGGGCATTCACAGTGGTGAAGTCTAAGTTGCCACACAAGTGGCGGAGACACTGGCAGAGCCACCAGAAAGCTGTTTACCCTTGATTTCAAACTGAGAGGAACCCAGTTATAGGGCGTAAGGGACTCAGCTGAGGCTGAGATACAGGGGAACTCGGTATCTCAGGCAACTCCGGCTGGGATACAGGGGAAAGTTATTGAACCTGAGGTCAGTTTTCTAGCCTGTAACCAGGGGACACAGTCCCACCTCCCAGGGACACTGTGGCCTAAACAGGGTAACAGATGACATGGCTGGAAAATAGTAGACCCATAATAAATGTCTGCTTCTTTCCCCTTTCCTCAAGCTGTGGCAGTGGCTCTCCCTCTGTGGCGTGTATCAGAATCACCTGGAGGACATGTAAAACACAGTGTGCTACACTCTCCTCTCCCACCTTCAGTTTATGAGACAGAAGATTTGCATTTCTAGTAAGTTCCCAGGCCATGCAGGTGCTGCTGGACTGGGAACCTCACTTTGAGAACCACTGAGCAATGGTCCAAAACCCCTGGGTCTATGGTGGCAGAGAGGCCTGAAAGGAAAGAAAGACCACCCGAGATGGAAAGTTCAACACAGATGCTTCCAGAGCCAGCAGTCACCAACAGTCCGCTCCAGTCCACCACCTTCGGCCAATGTTGAGTTGGCCCTGACCTCCCAGCTGTGCTTTTTAGAGTCCACACGCTCCCACACATCTGTTCCTGCCCAGAGGTCAGGTTCGGCCCACTCTGCCAAAGGGTCTTGTCCACGCAGCTGCCTGGTCCCCACTGTTACTCCAGCCCTCGCCAGACACAGACCACTGTGGCCTCCTCTGCTGCCAAGGCCGGCAGGCTCTATCGAGTGGCTTCAGGAGCCTTGACAGGGGCTCTCTGTCCATTTCAGAGGTTTCTGCAAAACTGTCTGTTGGTTCCAAGACGGAACCAGGGTCCTTCTGGGAGCAGGGTGTGGGCCCCGAGGGCCAGAGCAATTTTACCCTTGTCTCCAGATCAATTAGCCTATCTCCCTAACCCCTTTCCATCCAGAGAGTTGGCTGCCTGCTGCGTATTTTCTGACTGCCGGGTGGTGAGGACCTAATCCCTCTGTGGGGACAAGTGCTGCTCTTTTTGGAGGCCCTGTTTGGCCTCGTCTCTGAGCCAACAGGCAGGCAGGAGCCTCGGAGGCAAACACAGAACACAGAACAGAAGGCTGCCCACCCTCCAAGGCCGGCCCCCGTCACGGCCCACCGAGCTGCCCACCACGCAGCTGCAGAAGGGACCTGCAGACTCCTGAGAACAGAAGGTCTTCCTGGTCAAGAGACTGCTTCGCATCTATGTTTTAAAAACTCATTTGAAGAAAGAGAAAGGGAGGAAAAAAACTCTCCCTTAAAGGGCAGAAAACAAGTTCACCCGCAAAGCATTTACGTGGAGAACTTCCTTGTGTGGTGCGGTGACTCATCAGCCCCGTCAAAGCGTGCGTGGGATGACACGCTGAGGCCCTGGTCCCCCTCCTCGTCTGGGAGAGACAAACAACCCACAAATGCGCTTCTCTCCTGTTTGGAGAGCCGGCTATCATGCGCCATGCCTGAGGCCCAGGGAAGGCCTTCATGCAGGAGGGGCTGGGCAGTCTGCTGTCCCCAAGCCCGGGGCTGGCTCTCCAGTGGGGCTGGGGAAGCCCAGGCTGGGGCAGCAGGGGCAGGGACAGGCTTGAGGTCCCAGGGCCATGGTGCAAAGCCAGCTCCCCTGTTTCCCACTCTGGGGCCAGGAGGGTCACTCCACCCCGGGCTCCTGGACTACATCTTCTTGACCTTTTGAGTGGGATGGTTAGAGGGATGGGAAGGAGCGAGGATGAGGCACAGAGAATTTCTTGCCGCCTTTGGTCCGTGGATGGGAGGTGCTCAGTAAGGCCTGTCCTTTCTCGCAGAAACTCAGCTTCCCATCTGGAAAACAGAGTTTCACTGAAAGATCTAAAGTCCCATCTGGCTTGACCTTTGTCTGCATGAAATACTACGAAACCATAAAAAGAAAAAAGTAGATCTGTATGTGCTGCGTGAGCTTGTGTGTGAGCTCAACCGCGATACGTAATTAAAGGGTAAAGGAGCAAGAACACCTCGTGTGGATAATAAAATCTGTGTGGAGTTTCAAAAGGAATTTTCATAAAAACCTTCTAAAAGGCCCCATGAGACTAACAGGGCTGCCTTTCAGAAATGGGCTTGAGGGAGGAGGGACTGTGCATTCTATAATTTTTAGAATTACCAAGTACATGTGTGACTGTCACTTTTCTTAAATGCTAATAGTGGATATCTAGGGAGTGAGGGATTGATTGACTGGAACGTGGTCAGGAGGGAACTGTCTGGGGTGATGGGAGTCTGGGTGCTGATTATTCAGGTGAATGCAATAGTCAAAACTCACCACCCCCAACAGATAAGGTGTGTGCATTTTTTTAATGTATGAATTATAGCTTGACACTATAGGGAACAGTATGGAGGTCCCTTGAAAAACTAATAATAGACTTACCATATGACCCAGCAATCCCACTCCTGGGCATATACCTAGAGAAAACTCTAATTTAAAGAGATACATGCACCCCAGTGTTCATAACAGCGTTATTTACAACAGCCAAGACATGGAAACAACCTAAATGTTCATCGACAGGTGACTGGATAAAGAAGCTGTGGTAAATTTATACAATAGAATGCTACTCAGCCACAAAGAGGGATGAAATAATGCCATTTGCAGCAACATGGATGGACCTAGAGATCATCATACCAAGTGAAGTCAGAGAAAGACAAATACCGTATGATACCACTTATATGTGGAATCACAAATGAACTTATATATAAAACAGAAACAGACTCATAGACATAGAAAACAAACTTACGGTTACCATAGGGGAAAGGAGGAGAGGGATAAATTAGGAGTTTGGGAGTAGCAGACACTAACTACTATATACAGAATAGATAAACAACAAGGTCCTACTGTATAGCAGAGGGAACTATATTCAATATATTATAATAACCTATAATGAAAAAGGATGTATGTATGTGTAACTGAACCACTATGCTGAACACCTGAAACTAACACAACACTTTAAAGCAGCTATACTTCAAAAAAAAGTATAGTTGATTTTTTAAAACTTAAACTGTTAACAGAGGTTTATGGACAGTGGGGATTTTTTTCAGTTTCCTTCATCCTTTTCACTATTAAAAGAAAATCTTGTAAGTGTAATTTTTAAATGCCCCGCCTTAGTACTTCTGTATATTGCTGGCAGGTGTATGAGTTGGCATGACCACTTTGGAAGACTGCTGGGCAGTGTCACCAAATGGGACACCCTGCTTGCCCTATGGCCTGAGCTCAACAAGATGTAAATATATGTTCACCAAAAGACGTGTTTACAATGGTTCTATTCATAAGAGCCCCAGCCTGGAAATATCTATCCATAACAGAATGAAGAAATTAATAGTCTATTCATTTAACAGAACACTATCCAGAAAAGCAAATGAATAAATTATTAGTATACAGGATATTATATATTGCATAGATAAATCTTATAAACATAATTTTGAGCCAAAGGAGCCAGACACAAGAGTTCAGCTTGCATGATTTCATTTATATGAAGTTCAAATACGTGTGGGACTTCGCTGTGCTGCCAGCAGGCAGGAGCATGGCTTCCTGTGGTGGGGGTGGGGGTGCGTGAGGACTGGAGGGGCCGGGGGACTCCAGGGAGATGGTCATATTCTGTGTCTTGATCTGGGTGGTCACACAGATCAATTCTGCTATCCTTTAATGAGAAGTTTATTTTAAAAACAGAACAAAATGCCCCATGTCTATTCCAAAGAGAAATCTGGTTGGGGAAAGTGAGGACCACTTCGAGGACTGATGCTCGCCTGTGGCTTCCCTGCCTCTTTGGGCTCAGACATGGGGCCACGTCATCCTTACCCCCACCCTCTCCAGACCCAGGCAGTGCCACCTCCAGTCAGAAGGAGGAGGCTGGGCTCAGAGACCCACCACACTGGGTTCAGATCCCAGCTGTGCCTGGTTCTGGCTGTGGATAAGCCCCTCTGCCGTCTCAGCTCCTCTTTCAAGATGGGCCTAATCAAACCTTGAGAAGACCGCAAGAGAGCACACATCAGAGCCCCCCAGCATGGCTCCTGGTGTTAGCAGATACCTAGTAACTGTTCTCTCCGTTCACTGTAAAGAAAGCCCCTGAGAGCGTGAGCTCTCCTCCCTAGGCTGTCCTGTCCTCTGCCACTTGCTAGTTTCAATCCCTGAAGCCCTCCTTGTTGTTAGTTACAGGGTCCCCGATGACCCACAGAGGGCCATGAGATGCGGCTGGGCGTCACTGGGGAATGTGGTCCTCCCAGGGGGACTGACAGCCTGGACCCCCAGGGGCCTCCCCTCGGGTCCACTGAGCACAGGTGCTGGAGAAGCGGCCTGGCTAGACTCACCTGTGTGAGGACATCTGCTCTCTGGGGCTCAGCTCCACCACCGGCTGTACCTCCCGCTGAGGCCCCTCCCAAAGTCTTGGACTGTGATGGGCCCCCTGCCTAGTGGGAACCCCCCCCCCCCCCCCGCCACAGTTCTCTCCTGAATCCCTCTGATCCCTTTTAGGAAACACAAAGCCCTCTTTGACCAAGTGCCAGAAACTAATCTGGACGGAATTCCTGCCTTTTCAACCTGGAGGAAGCAGACCTGTGGCTGGGCCTGTGAAAGGACAGAGGCCAACTCCTTCCCCCCATCGCCCTGCTCCCTGGTTTGCCTTCCTGCTCAGAGGCAGGACAGTTGACACTCAGGACGGTCCCAGGCAGAGGAGAAAAGGAAGCTCAACAACAGCTCCTGTGAACAAGCCTCAGGCCCCAGGGACAGAGGCCAGAGCCAACGGGACTGGATGTAGCTTCCCAGTAACACTCAGTCTCCACGAGGTCACTAAAGGTGGGGATGGTAGGAAGCTTTCATTCCCTCCGTCAACTCAGGTTGACCAGCAGGGACTTTGTCGAGAAGCGTTCTGCCTCAGGGGAAGAGAGTGCAGCGATTGATTAGTGATGCCTGTCATGGGCTCACTGGGGGTTGGAGGTATGCATGCTATGCATGTGCCTCCCTTCTTCTGGAGCCCTGTCTTTTGGAACCTTTCTACACAAAGGGAAACAGAGGCCTTGATCACTAAAGAAGAATAGGAATAACTAACATTGATCCAATGCTTATTCTTCCAAGTATTCTTCTAAATTCTTTACCGCCATTAACCCACTTAACTTTCTTGGTCTTATTATGATCTCCCACCTTATTCAGGAGGAAAGGGAGGCCCACAGAGGAAAGCAGCTAGTCCAGGGTCGCACAGTCAGTGAGCAGCAGAGCCAGGATTTGAACCCAGCAGTCTGGCCCAGAGCTCTCCCTGTAGACACTACAGAAATTATTATTTGGGGAGCAGATTGGCAATATGTGGTAAGAGCCACAAAGAATATCCCTACTCTCTGCCCAGTAATCACTGTTCTGGAAACCTGCCCTAAAAAAGTAGTTCAAAAGAAGTAGATCTTGGCTGCAGGGGACCATCAGGACTGCCTTATCTGTAACAGACAAGAGAGAACAGTCCAAATGCCTGACAACAGCAGGTCTTTTGGTAAATTATGCCACGACCTCTTCACAAATGTCATGCAGCCATCAGGAAGCCTCTTCATTTGGGGCTGGACATACACTGAAGCATTTAAGCTGCAACTCTATGCAAAGCAGGACCATCTACGTAGCTAGCCACAGCAGCCAAAAGGTCTATGCAGAGGTGGATGAAGCCTGGAAGGGCATTTCCAGGAGTGAAATCCACCATCAGGTGGGGACTGGCAGAAGCAGAGCAGTCGTTGCCCTTGAGATGGTTGTAAAGGTGTTTTCACAACTGGTGGAAAAGGGCAGAGAAAAAGGGGAGATACAGGGGTGGGGCAGGAGGGACAGGCCACTCAGAAGTGGCAGGAGGTGAAAGAGGGGTCACTGTCTTCCTTCCAGACAAGGTGGGCCCAGCCAGAGCCACATGGGAGCGTGTGACCCAGAGCAGAGCAGGACCAGGAGTCAGGTGAGGTCGGGCAACACAGCCTTGCTGTTGGAATCTGGGGTGATATGGGGTGTTGGGGCAAATGTGGGAGCGCTTGGTCCTGAGCTTGCCCTTCTGGGGCCCAGGCCCAGGCAGTGTGCCGTGTGCTGTGCGGCATGCAGGGCAGCTGGGGGATCGCCAAGTCAGAGATGTGAATTAACTCACATCATCCACACGGTGATGTCTTGAGATCCAGGGGGAAATGTAAAGCTCTCACGAAATGCCTTGCAGGACAAAAACCCCGCTGCCCCTGACACAAGGCAGGAGGACAGACAGGAGACAGGGAGAGTCAGGAGCACGCCCCACAGGCGCGAGGGGAGAGCTGCCTGGTGCGTGTGCGTAGGTGTGTCTGTTTAAGTGCGCACGCACATGCGTGTGCAGTTGGGAGCCACGTTCTCAGGGGTTATGATCCCAGGTTCTGGAATCAAACTTGTGTTCAGACCCCAGCTCTGCCATTCGACAGCTGTGTGAGCAAGGGGTTTAACTTCTCACCCTCGGTCTCCGCACCTGTGAAATGAGGAAACAGGAGGACGCAGTGCCCTCACCAGGTTGTGAGGGTTCAACAGGGTGATGCAGCGAGGTGCTGGCACCTGCCCAGCACAGGAGGGAGTGCCCCATGGTGGGTAGTGAGGCCACCGGCTGCTGTGATGAGAGAGGGATGAGGCTCGGGGACGTGGGTAGCGTCTGAAGGGACATGCATTTGGGGGGATCTGTAATCTGGGGGCCCCAACTCAGGTCTGGAAGTGGCTCTTCCCCCAGGAAGACAGGCCTCAGGCTCCCAGGCCCAAGAGAGAGACAGAGGAGGGTCCAGGAGGAAAGTCAGAATTGGGGGTGACAGCCCCTACTGGAGGGTCCCACCCTTTTCCCTGAGCTCCCCGTCAGGGGAGGGGCATCAGCTCGAGGGCCTTCTATTCCTCTGAGCTGCTTCCCCCAGGTACCTTGGCACCAGCGGGGCCTCTCTCCCTGTGTGGGCACCAGGACGGTGGGTCCAGCCTTCCTGAGAGGGCAGCCTGACGGGAGAGAGAACTAGGCCACCAGCCCCACGCTCTTCACCTCCGAGCCTCCAGTTTTCACCTGCGCACTGGGGACTCTGGCGTGGGCTCAGCCCAGGGCCTGATGTAGAAGTGAGACTGTGACATCATTGGGAGCATTGTCCTTGGCAATGTCCTTTGTCCCCTCGGTCCCCTCGGTCCCCTCATCCAGGAGACGGGACAGTGAAGACCTTGCGGAACCGCCGTGAGGATTAAGGGAGCAAACGTGCATAAAGTGGCAGGCCCAGGGGTGCTCAAAACCCAGAAGGAGCGCCCACAGCCTGCACCTCCTGAGGACAGACTGCCCCTCCGAGATCTTACAGACACTGAGGCACTGCAGGGGCTGACCCTCCCACTCCTGCCCACCAGCTGCTCTGATACCGGCTCCTGCGGGCTCCCTCCTAACTTCACATCCAGAGCAGCCCATGCTCACACCCACCCAGTAAGAGATGCTAGGAATTTCCCCATTTCACAGGGAAGACTGAGGCCTGAATAAACACACTCCATACCCAATGCACCCAACTAGGTTACCCCCTCACTCACACACACACACACACACACACACACACACACTCATACACACGTGCACGAACCCTATGTCTTCTTCACCCTTCTACTCTGTTCAGGTGAGGGACAAGGCCCTGGCTGGGGGTGACCACCAGCTGTGGCCACCCCTGGGGCCTGGGAAACCCTGCGTGGGGAGAAGGAGGCTGCATGGCCAGGGCCCATGGCCAGAAAGGATGCAAACCTGGGCTGAGATTTTCCCAGGGCCAAGGGCATTCCTCTGCCCGGCAGCCTTGTGACAGGATCACAGGTCAGCTGCTGGTCTCACACTGGCTGCTCCGTGCCCCCAGGGCTCAGGCTTGGCCCTGGGGCTGTTGTCAGTGACCCAGCTCCCCCAACCCTGGCATAAAATCATCTTGGGTTTCAGGACTTATGGGCAACGGCGAGGAACCCCTCTCAGGAAGTGAGAAGGCACTTTGCAGAGCTGGAGGCACAAGAAGCACTGACTCCACAGAGGAGGTGGGTGGTCTTGCTTCTTGGGCCTCTTTCAAAAGCTCCTTACAGGTGTGCCTCCTCCCTGCCAGGCCTGTCCGTCACAGCTGTGTGCATCTGGGCCCCTTGCCTCGAGCCTAGAAACAGGCCAACCTCCTGACAGCTTTGTAAACACACACTGACCCTCACAGCCTGAAGCACACTCTTGGCCTTGTCACACAAACCAGGTCTGTCCCCTTCTAGCCCTGCACACGTGACAGGCCTGACTCCACAGGACGTGGCTTCCAAGGTGCATCTGAGTGAGAAATGAGGCCTCATTAACTCAGTACAACTGTTTATGCTTCCATACCCCCAGGAATTAGCCTCAGGGGCCAAACCACCCAAACCAAACAGGACTGGCCTCTAGGGAGCCCTGAGGTCGGCATGCTCGGCTCCAGCGGATCCTGGGAGGGCTGGAGCCGCCACCCCACTGCCCAGAGTGACCCCATTCCACCCTCCTTCCTGTCGTCCTCCTGTGGGCCCCAGGCCTCCTCTGGACCTCCCAGACCAGCGCTGCCCAGAGAGAGAAGGAGAGGCCGGGAAGGGGGTCCCAGGGACATTGTGGGTCTCTGGCCTTCTGGGGGCCTTGGGACCCAGGACAAGTGACTCAAATTTCCTCACACACAAACATCAATGACAACAAACTGTTCGGTGAGACAAGATAATGCTCAAAGCCCAATGCCTAGCATGGAGGATACTCTTCTAGTGAGCTCTGATGGCCTGTGGACCCAATGAAGCTCAGAGCTGAGGCCACAGGAACAATGGCGCCCCAGGGATGGAGCAGACCCCCGGGATGGAGCAGACCCCCCGGGATGGAGCAGACCCCCAGGATGGAGCAGACCCCCGGGATGGAGCAGACCCCCAGGATGCAGCAGATCCCCCAGGATGAAGCAGGACTCCCAGGATGAAGTAGGTCCCCCGGGATGGAGCAGAGGGGGCAGCAAGAGTATCACACAGGTGCCTTCCTCACACCCTGCCTTGTCCCACTGCACAATACGAGGCAGATGCCACAGCGGCGCTTCCCAAGCCTTTTTTTTTTTCATTATCGACCCCCTTAAGAGCATTTTAAGGTATTCCCCCCCCCACTTGCCCTTGTCCTTTTGAAATTAAATAGTAGAAAATAAGGTTTTGTTGAGGAGACTGAACTAGGAAAGCCACGTACCACTGGAATAACTGCAGGTTTTTTAAGCCCCAAAATACCAATTTTGGCCCACTTGGAGGAAATATCACAGCTGTGCAGAATGCCCTGGAGATGCCAGTACAACTAGATAGAAAAAAAAAATCGATAAATCAATGGGTAACATTCTTTACAAATAGAAGAATGCATTCTCTATGTGCACAGTAGCTACAACATGCGTGTACATGTTGCTGTCGGGAAAAAACGATAAAGCCAGTATTTATAAAATTTTACAACTCAAGCTAAGGTGGTGGGATTTCTAAAATCCTAAACTGTGATATTCTACTGGTTTTTTTTTTAAAGTTAAAGATAGAGAAAAGAAAAAAAGAGAGAAAAAGAAAAAAAGAGAGAAAAAGAAACCCCAAAATGGTTGGTGGTAAATAAGGAGAAAGTGACTGCATCAGCAGGGACAAACAGGACACATCCTGAGGGGGCTGAAGAGTCTCAGTTAGAATGAGGCACAGATCGGTCCTGACACCTGCTGTGAGACTATGGGCAAGGCACTAGACCTCTCTGAGCCTTGTCATTTGCTGCATAACCATGAACAGGAAAGCGCCCAGCCATGCCTCGTATGTTGTAGGTACTCGGAAACTGCGTCTGAATTAATGAACACTACTAAGTAGAATCTACGCAAACCACAAGACGAGTCAGCTATAGAACAGGATTCGAATCCAGGTCTCTTAGCTCATTTCACTAGCCGGCCGTACCTCCAAAAGACCTTATATTTCTTGCCATTTTCAAAGGAAGCAGAGCTTGCCTCCTCCAAACTCATCAAAAACTGAATGGCAAAGAGCCACAGGAATGAAATCAAGTTGCTGATACTAAGGTATCACTGCCACCTGGTGGCAGCATACCTAAATCATTGGTGGGGGGAGGGGGAGACGACACTGTCAAAAGGGGAAAACTACCCGTGTCTTACTCATGCCTGAGACACAAGCAAATGCTTGCACAGTGAGAACAAAGGTCACCATCCACCACCTGGCAAAGGGGCCACTCACTGCTGGGCATTTGCTGATTCCTTGGTACCCTGACTTGGGTTTCTTGGATGCTTTCTTTCCTTTTTTAAAAAAAATTAACTGATTAAATGTAACAGCCATAAACCAAACACCACCAAAACTGAGTGCAGACATCCAGGTCTTTATGAGAACTGCTAGAAACCCAGGGATCCCCAACTCTGCACTTGCTCAATCAACTGTCTGAACCCTATATGCAACAACTGCCGTCTGAACTTGTACATTTCAATCTTGTCACTTTTAAATCATCCTTTGAGCTGTCACGATTTCCTGAAAGGTGGCTGGCTATGCCCACCACCTTAGTCATCCCTTGTAGCAGCATAATATTCACACATTTCACAAGCACTGCCTTTTAGGTGTTCCCATAGATTCCAGAAAATGGTTAAGAAAATGTGGACCAGGGCAAGGCAGAAAGCAGAGCCCTGCAGAAGCCACTAAAGACAGCTTCTCCCTTTGACACTGATCTTTGCACCTTTCAATGAGGCTGTCAGGTGGACAGTATGTCTCCAAGTACTTTCTGCCCCACCCTGAGCAAGGCAATCCTTTACTGAGGAGTCACAAGGAAAACATGCATGGAGAACAGAAGAGGGAACGCTCTGGGTAGCCGTTGTCCATGGCAGTGAAATGGCCTCTTCCTTCAGGGAGCTCCTGACTACCATACCACCCTCTCGACTGCCCGGGCATTTGACTCCCAGATGGCCTGCCACAGGTCCTGACCTGGGACACACTTGGCGGCAGAGAACCAGGCCTTCGGGACAATGTCCCTGCAGAGATCAAGCTCTCAGCAGCATGTGCCACCTGCCTGCTTAGCTGCCACCTGGTGCCTCCTGCCTGCACTCAGAAACATACAGGAATGAGAAAGACCTAGGTCTGAATCCTGCCCCAGGCCCTTACTAGCTGTGGGAGCTGGGCTCCAGCCTGGCCTTGCCTTTCCCATATATCACATGGGAGCAATGATAACAACTAGCCTTACAAGGCTGCTGCAAAGGTGAAAGAGGCATGTGAGGTGGCCTCATGCCCTGGCACACAGCAGGTGCTCAATAAGTGCTAGTCCTTTCCCTTTGCAGCTCCAATTTGGAGACTACCGCTTAGCCTCTGAGACAGCCACATGAGCACAAAGCGAGGGGACCTGCCGCTGTTGAGGGAAGGAGGGGAGCAGCCCTCGTTGGGACCAGGAATGTCATTTTCTGGGGTTGTAATACTATCCTCTGCCCAGCTGTAACAAGAGCCCCTCTGGAGGCACGAGAGGAATTCAGACTGTCCCCTGGTTGTCCCAGCATGGCATCTGGCCTCAAACCCTGCAAAGGACCGGCTGCTCACCCCACGATCCTCCAGCTTAGTGTGAGATGACAGCACAGGACATGCACCAGTCATCCTAGCCACACCCTGCTGGTTCTGCGAGGCCAAGGGCCTGCCATGGCTTGTTCTAAACTAAAAGATAAGAAGGCAGGAGAGATGGGAAGACAGGGTGCAAGGGTCCTGAACCAGAGCAGAATGTGGACCCCCTAGGGGGATGGGAGGACCCTTCTCGTAGATCTGGCCCCTGGGTCTTGAAAGTGCCCTGTAGGGGACTAATTCACCCTATGTGCTAGAAGGCTCTGGACCAGCTTTCAGAGCTAGAACCAAATTAGGCCAAAGAACCAGATAACGGAAAGGAAGTGAAGCCTATGGAAATATATGGTTGTGTGTCTGCATCTCTGATAAATTTACCTTTGGTGCCACCTTTGGAAGTAACTTTCAACCCATCATTTGTGCCTCTGAAGTCCTGCTCCCCAAACCCCTCAGGGCAGCCCCAGCTCTGATAGCAAGCGGTTCCACAATCCTTTTGGAAGCAGGCAAAACACTACAAGGCTAATGGGCAAAGTCAAGGGCCAATGCGGCAGGAATACAGTTTCGGCATCGCAGGGGGAAAGGTATCAACCATCCAAGAGGGAAGCGAGGGGCTTTTATATAAATCGAGCAAAGGTCCTCAGCTGAGCTGACCAGAAGACAAGAGACCTCTGCCCTCACTGGACAGACCAGTCCCGAGCCCACACTCAGCTGTCGAGACAAAGGCGGCCTCTCAAACAAGCGAGTCAGGACTTACCTTCCACTGCAGAGAATGGAACCACTGGTCCCGCAGGTAGCTGTTGGCAGCCTGCAATGAGAAAAACAGGACAGCAAGGTCCAGTCACTGGCTTGTAGCATTTCAGAGCACCTTACAGGCCAGCATGCAAGCCCTACCTGCTCTGTCCCGCGGGGTCTACCTTGTGACCCTGCTGAGCCTTCCAAGGGATGCACCAAGCTGAACCCCTTGTGTGTAAAACCAAACCAGAAGCGGGCACCCGGGGGGGGCTTGTCTGAAACAAGACAGCACTGCTACCAGGCACTTGTTTTGCTGGGTAGACACTGTGGCTGGAAGAGCTTTTCAACTCACTCAGGATCACAGAGGGGCCAGGATGAGTGAGGAAGAGGCACGTGGTGGGATGATGACGGCAGAGCGGACTGGGTGCTCTCCCAGCACTGCTCTGGGCGCTGGGTGTTTGTTATCCGCATCATCTGTCCTCAGCCCTCACATCAGCCCTATGTGGTGGGCAACACTGCGTCTATTTCACAAAGGGAAAAACTGAGACCCCCCGCACTCACGTCAACTAACCACAGTTAAACCCAGCAGCCTGGCTACCAAGCCTGTGGGTTTAACCACTATACCTCCTGCCAAGTGCAGAAAGCCACGGTAGAACGCACCCAGTCTTGAACTCAAGCAGAACTACATTAAAAAATTACCATGTGGGGAACAAGACCTTCCGTGATCCACACCACACTAGTTCAGAGACTCTGGGCCACTCAGCGTCACGCTGCTCTCACTCCTGGTCTAGCAGATTTGCTGATGGCAAGAGCAGTATTTATGGCATGTTTAATGTGCGCCAGACACAGTGCTAAGCCCACGTGTGGAATGGCTCATCCAGTCCTTTAAAGTCAATGCTGGGAAGCTGGCACTGTCAGCACTGTCATCCCTATGGTACAGATGAGGAAACTGAGGCTTGGGAGGGTTAAACTCTCCCACAGGCTCACAGGCAGTAGGTGTGGGGCCAGGGCTTGAACCCAGCAGTCATGCTGAGGCCAGTGTTACAGCATTTCAAGTCTGCCGCGGGCCACTCCCAAGGCAGAAATGCAATGTCCCTTCCCTGCCTGACCCCACAATTCTCCGCTCCAAGTGACCCTGACCCTGATAGTCAAGGGACTCTGACCAAGGCCAGAGACTGCCTCCAAGTACGAATGTCCACCTTCTGTCCCTGAGCCACACAGAAGCACGTGTACAACTTCAGGTCACCCTCATTCAAGGAGATTTAGCTCTTGTAGATTTACACACTCCAAATCATCGATGAAACATGAGGTGCTCTCCTAGGGCAGAGTTTGGGGAAATCTCTGGGCTGGAATCAATGAACCGGTTCAGTGGCCCGAGCAGCCAGGCATTAGGCTCCCGTGGGCAAGCTCAGAGACTCGTTCCGAACCCTAACAGACCTGTACCAGCACCTGGAGGCAAGGCGAGTCTGAGTTTCTGCCCTGAGGGAGGAGCAGGCTGTGAGACACCCCCTCTGTGATGCAGGAACATCTGCGGTATCCAAGTCTCCAAGAGACCTGGGTTCAAGTCCGAGGTCTAGCGGTGTGACCTGGAGCAAGTCCCTGGATGACGCAAAGCCTATGACACCTGACTGGGGCAGTGGAGGTAGAAGGGGAGTCTGCCATGGGGACCAGAGCACCCCAGAGAGTCCGTGGTCAGAGTTGATTGAGCTGTGGCCTCATGAAAATTCTTGTTCATTAGGGTGACAAAATACATCTCACGCTCAGAGAGAATGGTGCAAAGATCCCAAATGATGAGATAATCCATCTAAAATGCTTATTGAGCACAGCACCCAGCACGTGCAAAACTCCACCAACAGCAGGGATCTGTACCTACAGGAGCCATGGCCAGCGGTGCACTGATAAGCGTGTAAGGACAGGCTCTCCCGGATAAAAAGCCCTGATCACAGCGTGTGCGGACTTCCATGCTGTGAGTGATGCCACCTTGGCTGATTCCATGCTACCAGGGGATGTTCCTGGACCAGAGCAGAGATGACCGTGGTCTGCTCTCAGGAGCTGGTACAAGCCAGTGTGAGCCGGCTCCAGCATGCTTCTAGTCCACAACTATTTCTCTGCTTGTTAACACACCAAGGTGGCCAGAGAGACGGGGAGGTATGGTAGATCCAATGAGAGACTTCCAAAGCTTGTCCACGTCCTGATCCCCTGTGAGTGTGTTACCTTTGGTGCAAAGGGACTTTGCAGATGTCATTAAGTTAAGGATTCTGAGATGGGGAGATTATTCTGGATTACCTGGGTGGGCCAGTGTAATCACAAGGGTCTCTATAAGACGGAGGCAGGAGGTCAGAGAGTCAGAGATGGAAGGAGAGGTTGGCCACAAACCCCGGGATGTGGGTGGCCTCTAGAAGCTGGAAACGGGAAGGAAATGGATTCTTCCCTAGAGTTTCAGAAGGAACCAGCCCTGCCAACACCTTGATTTTAGCCCAGTGGGACCTGTTTTTGGATTCAGATCTCTAGAATGGTAAGATTAATCAATTTGTGTTGAACGAATGAATGAATGAAAAAGAGGACTGTAAAATCCCTGAGGTCAGGGTCTCATGTCCAAATCCCAGGCTCTGAGTAGCACGGCCAGTACCACCAGGGTGGGGTGCATGAGAACACAAACCGTGCAAGAAAATGGAAAGCAGTGCGGGTGTAGTAGTGGTGGACAGGGACTCGTTTTGCTGCCTCGGCAACCAAATCCAGTACAGACCTGTGTCCCCTGTGACCAGGCCCAGCCCTTTCCAACCAGGTGGACTCCGCTGGTAGGAGCCCCTGTTAAAGACCTTTAAATGGGCCTCTCGGCCCGTCCCTTGGCTGTGTGTGAGCAGGTGATTTGGGCTGGGGCAATCAGAAGCTCCTGCCCACGACTCTGGGTCTCAAGCAAGTGACGTCAAGATGAGGGGGTGAGAATTCACTATGAGGCAGGGGCTGCGTCTTCCTGTGGAGGTGGTTACTGGGCTGCGACATTGTCTTCCCACTGGCCCCAGTCCACTTTCTAAGCCTGCTCTCCAGGATCCTGGCAATCTTTCTGGTATTTTCCCTTCCTGCTTGAGGCAGCCTGAGTCCACATAGGCTGGTTGCATCCAGAGTCCTGATGGATAAACACGGCCCCACCAGGTCCTTCCTCCTTGTCAAAAATGGATGTTCCGATGCAATTTCCCTGCAGTTGTCTCTCCGGAAGGAACCAGCCAGTTCCCAGAGCTCCAGCTTCTCCCAGTAACACCACGAACCCTCTTGGCATCCCTCAGGTCCCAGGGCTTACACATCAGGTGGTTTTGGTCCTGCCCAGACCTCATTCAGTGTGCCCAGCTGGCGGCTGAGCAGGAACAGCTCCACAGATCTCCTCTCCTGCCCTGTGTCCAGCCTGGCCTTATCCCCAGGTCTCATTTGGGTCTGCTGTGTCCTGCTTTTCACAGCTGCCCACACCATCTCCCCACTGCCCACCGCTCTTCACTGGCACTCGCCTACTCTTCTCCACTTTGGAAACCCCTTTGCCTTCCCCAAAGCCCTGGCCAGGACCACCCACCCTCCCCGACTTCCCAGCTCTTGGAGCCCTTACCCCTACTCCCTGAGGATTATCTGTCCCACCCACAGGATTGGGAAAGGAGGCAGGATCCACTGGGATTAACTGCTGCCTCCTCAGTGAGGCTGGGGGTTAGGAAGTTTGCCGAGTAAATTAATTATAGGTAAGGCAAAGCTCGAGATGCCCGAGGAAGCAGGATGCCACTCAGCCTCCCATGCCTCCTTCCCTGAAAGGCAGAGACAGCGAACGTCTCCCACCCACCCCTGCGGGCTCATTCCTCCAGAGCACAGCTGGGAGGGGAAGTGGCCACAGTGCCTGCCCTGCTCCATGCTAGCTGCACTTTGGAGGAAGACAGAGGCCTTGGCCTCATTCGTCCATTGTAACAAATGGCTCTTTGATTCACAGGCTGAAAGGGATTTCAAGGATCACCCAGTCCCGGGGTTCTCAGTCTTTTGAGGATTTATGGGAACCTGAAACGCTTTGAGAACCTGAAACAAGCGATAGACTCACACCCAAGTAATGTACACACTGGTACACTACCCTCCCCACACAATTGTGCAGGCAGTTTCAGAAAACACGGTGGACCAGCCTTTCTTCTCCCACCATGTTTCTGACGAGGAAACTAAGACCAGACTTGCCGTGGTCTCATCCATATCCTCTCCCAATGTTTCCAGCTCTCCTTCCAGCACGTGGTAGGAATTCACAGCCCTGTGACTTGTGTCACTTCTGGCGGAATCCTCGAAGAGCCAGTGCATGATTTAGTTGGTTCCCTGCCCCCTGTCCTACCAACCAGAAACAATCCAGATACTGCGGACTCACATCTGACCCATGATGCACGTGCAGCATGGGTGAGAAATCATCCTTTGCTGTTTTATGCCACTTAGAATTGGGGGCTGCTTGTCACTGAAGCATCATTTTGCATAACCTGGCTGGCTTTGCTTTTCATCTGGCTTTCACACGGTGTGTACATTGCACCAGGGATCACGCTCTGCTTTCAACCCCTTCCTAAGGGGCCTGCTGAACTCTACCTTTTGGGTCTCACCCACAATGCCAGCTCTGGAATGCCTGTCTTAATGGTGCCTTCCCTTTCGCCACCCTGATCACATCAGGTGATGACAGCTCATTGAACAGGTCACAGTGTCCTGTAATCGCCTATCTTGTCCCTCTTCCTTTCCAGTCTGTAGGCTCTGTGAGGTCAGGGTGAGTCTGACTTATTCACCACTGTGTCCATAAGACTCGGATAAATGTTAAATCAAAGTCTGGATGACGTTGAATGAATGAATGAATGAATGAATGATTGGATGGATACATGGATAAGAGGATGGGTAGGTGGATGGACAGGTGGATAAATGGATAGGTGGATGGACAGATACGGATGGATGGACTGATGGACAGACAAGTGAACAGACTGAAGGATAAATGGATGGGTGGGTGGGCAGATGGATGAAGCATCACTAAACCTACTCTGCTCATTTTGAAGAGCATTTCATGTGCAGTAAACTTCAAAAGAACTATTCAGCCTCAAAACCGCTGCTTCTCCATGTTGTATTTGACTCTAGAAATGTTGTATTTGGCTTTAGAATCATCATGACTGCTTTTTCCTGAGCACCTACTATGCACCTGGCATAGTGTTAAGTATTTTACATGTAATATTGCTGATTCCCACAGCACCCAAGGAGACAGGTAGTATGGGTCCAGTTCACACATAAACTGCAGGCCCAGAGAGGTTATTCCTGCTGCCCAAGGTTACACAGGTGGGGAGCCTGGAAGAGCTAGGCTGGGCCTCAGGTCTGTATGACTCCACAGCTGGCTCTCTCTACTGCTGGGCTCCCAGGAACTGGGTGGGGAAATCTGAAAGCACTGTGCTGATGAAGGGGAGGAGGGCTTGGAGCCTGTTCCAGTCACCCAGAGGCCCCACCCCACAAACAAGAGGGAAGGCGACTCGTGGTGTGGCCACTATGGGCATCCTCACAGCCACCTCCCCTCTCAGATGGAGCCAGAGAGGTTACGCCAGAGTGGAATGTACTGCCCCTTTCTTCGGTTTGTCAAGTTTCGAAGAAGGAAAGAGGCTGCCGAGGGACATTGGGAATCCCAGCGTAGGCATCTCTAAGCGCCTTCCAGGGAAAGGGAGAGGGGACTGGGCTTCACTGGGTCTAAGGGACAGAGCGAGTCTTGGCAGAGTCGCCACACTGATGTGGGAGGGGCCGAGCCTGGACAACCTGGCCCCACGGGACACAGCGCCCAGCCCAGAACCCTGAGGGTCACTCTGAGGAGCCTGGACTCAAGCCTGGGAAAGAGCCCCTGGCAGCAGGCAGGCCTGCTCGAGCAGCACTGACTTCTCCCAGCGATAAATCTTTCGAATACTGAAAGGGCCTCGTTCCAGGCAAATTCTGCCTAATTTCCTCTTCGAAAGTTGCCAAGTTCTCTCTCATTGTTGCATTGTCTCAAGAGGTGAGAAAAACAGCCCAGGGTGCACTGTGGCTGACTGTTCCCAGGTTCTCCTTTCCCGGCCCAACTTCTCAGGGTAAAAACAGCATGTGCTTTTCAGGCCGGAAAGGTCTTTCTCTCCAGCTTCCAGTAAGAAGGGAACCCGCCCTGTCCCTGCCCCGGCTGCCAGCCTTTGGGGTAAACAGATGCCTGGCTTCCGAGCAGCTTTCGGGAACATCAGCGAGAAGAGCAGGTTTGGACACCGTTCCAGAAAGCAGCAGGAGCTCTCGGGAAAGGAGGGTCCCCTTGCCCTGGTCCCACCCGAAACCTTGTTTTCCGAGCAATGAGCCCTGTGTACTTCTTACTAACGGGTAGAAACCCACCTGGGAAGCAGAAATCTCTGGAAGATGATCTGCCACCACACGGCTCTTTAATCCCCGCCAGCCCACCGCACGGGCCGCAAGGAGCACCCCCCAGGATGCTTTCACTACACCGCTTATGTACTAATGTAGTTACCCCTGACAATGAATCGCCAGCAGAAAGGGCATTAAGGGAAGAAAGAAGATAAATAGGTCCTTTCTGCACCCAGGGATTCTAATAACACGGCATTAGGGAGCTCACAGTGAAATACACAAAGCATCCAGAAACACGCCAATTGGACTCAGGCTGGAAGGCTGGCGCCTTTGGTGACTCGACCTGCCGGCATGTTGCTTGGTGTCTCCGAGCAGAGGAGGAGGCACGTCTGCCTGAGAGCCTTTCTTGACCTTCCCTGAACTCAGATAGGTCAGCTCCCGGGGGTCTGAGTGAGGCATTGACTCAAATTCTCACAAAGCAGCTGTGTAAGGACGTCCCCAGGAGAGGGGCAGGGAGAGGAAAGGGAGGGATGGAGAGAGTTACGTCAAGGCGGACAGAGAGAAGGGCTCAGGTGGAGAGAGAGGCCTGGAGAAAGGCAGCAGAGAAAAAGAGAGTGCAAGAGAAGCCGAGAGTGAAATATATGGAGAGAGAGGGAGGGGGAAAGACAGAGAAAAAGTGTCTGAGAAGGCCAGACGGAAACAGACACACATGGATACAGAGCACCTGAAGGAGAGACAGACAGAGAGACCAGGCAGGCTAGGGCAGGGACCCCTGCAACCCCCGACATCACCCCCAAGGAGAGAATAGCTGTGCCACATGCAGCAGGATGGAATCCTGTTTAGGGAGGCAGGGATGCTGGAATCCTGCAGACCCCCCTGCATTCTGAGACTATTTCTGCGGGGGCAGGTGGTGCACGGAGCATGGGGTCAAAATGAAGAGTTTTGGAGTCACACTCTGTGTGTGACTATGAAAACATTCTCTACCTGCACGGTCCAGGACAGTAGCCACTGGCTACACTTGGTACTGAACACTCAGAATGCGGCTAGCGGACTGAGGAACTGCCTTCTTGATGCAATAACTTTAATTTAAGTGCAAACAACCCCGTGTGGCTGGTGACTGTGGTAGGGACAGCTCAACTCAAGGCACCTTCAGCCTCCGCCGATCAGAAGCACCCAGAGGAAGCTCTTCCAGGTGGCCTTGCCCCCAAGCACACCTGGCCGCTTCTGGGTCCCCACCTCCCACCCGGAGCAGGGAAGACTGCGCTGTCATGCCACTGCGCTGGGTCCTGTCACGTGAATCGGGACAAGCCCAAAGCAAAGGACCCGGCTAAGCGACCATCACAACAGCCTGTGAGGGGTGCCTGCCCGACACCTCAGGACACCGCCTGGGGTCCCACGTGGCCCCCGGCCACCCCATAATCATACAGCCCTCCCAGCCTGGAGCCCATCTCCAGGATGACTCGGAACCCGCTTATATAACAAGACGGCCACACACCATCCATGAATCACAGGAGGAGAGGAGGAGGGCGACGACAAGAAGGAAGCAAGGCAGAAGCGATGAAAATGACAGCGAGGGAAAGACTGAGGCAGGCAGGGGCAGGGCTGCACCCACCTGGGCCTCCCTGGGTGACGGGCGGAGGCTGCGTCTGCTTCCCGCCCCCCGGCTCTGAGGCTCTGAGTCCTGCTCTGATCCCAGGGGCCACCGGCCTCCTCCTCCTCCTCCTGCTCTCCTGCTCCAGCCTCTGGCTCCCGGGCTGTGCCGTCCACTGGAGCAGGGGGCAGTGAACGAGAGGGGTGCTGGAGCCGCCGCAGGCCCGCCTGCCCGCCTGCCCGCCGTCAGCACGGCAGGGGGAGCTCTGACGCGAGGCCACCGCCGGACGCAGCCCCAGCCAGGCAAGTCATCACAGCCGGCCCGCAGCCACGGCCTGGATTAAAGGGACATCCTGGCCCTGCCCAGTGACCTGCAACCTCCAAGCCTCACTGCTTCTCTGTCCCCAGGGCAAGTGATGCTCAGACCCTCCTTGGGTGTAAGTTGCCCACTGCCCCCCAGCCCTCTTCACCCAGCTAAAAAGACCTGTAACATCTGGCTGTGACCCAACAACTCTGGACACAACTGCAGGGCACTGCACCCACCTCCCTCTTGCCTCCAGGGCAGCGGGTAGCCCCTCCCCCACATTCATGCTTTGCACTCCTTTCCCTCTGCCCAGAGTGTGTGCCCCCCACCTCCCCGGCACACTCCTACTCATCCCTCTACACCCAGCTCTAATATCGCTAACCCTGGGGAGCCTTCTCTGGTATGAGTGAGTCACTCCCTGCTCTGGGCTCCTTGGGGACATGCCTCTATTTTAGCTGCTACCTCTGCAGTCATTTGTTTATGGCTCTGTCCCCCCAGGAGGCCCAGGAGCTCTTCAAGGATGGGGTGAAGGGGTTTACTCACCTCCACCCCACCCCAATCCCCACCCTCGGCACACAGGCTGGCTGGCTCAGTGCTCTGTGATTCAAATGAGATTTTCTCAGCCCCCTCCTCTCTCAGCTTTCCATGGAATCCTGTTATTGCCCCCCACGCCACCACCCAGCCTTCAATTGCTGCTCTTCCACCAGCCTAAGGGGGCCGGGACTAACCACACCCCATATGCTGGAGCCTCGGATGGGCAGGACGGACGAACGGAGAGGAAAGCTCTGCTGGCTGGAGGTGAGGAGGGAAGAGGTAAGGGTAGGTGAGAGAAAAACTGCCAAGAGCAGAGAAGGAGGGATCTGAGAAGAAAACTGACAGGCAGGCATGGCTCTGCTGTCCTCCAAGAGATGATAGCAAAGGACAGGATTTTCCTAAAGGACGTTTAGCTATGACTCAGCCTGTGGAGTGCAACGTTCCTCACAGGCCCAGCTGCATGCCTCTTGGCTCCATGTGTTAATCTGGTGGCCACTTGAGACAAGTCTTAGGGAGCATCTCTTTGGGCTCAGAGCAGGACTCCCTGTAGTAACAGGAGTAGGAAGAAAATGTTCCTGAAAGAAAGGCCAGGGCTGACCATTCTCCCAGTGATGAGAGAGAACATTCTCTCTGGACGAGGAGTCTCTGACTTGGGGGTCCCTGTTGGAAACTGGTGTGGCACTGACTGAAATGATACAGAATGTGTCATCTGTATGAACTGCACCAGCCATATTATTCTTTCTGTCACAATTCCTTTCTTGGTGGACCTACCTCTCCACCCATGAGGTCCTGGTAAAGGCTATTAGAACACACAGTTGTCTACAGTAAGGGTGTGCATGTAACCCAGGGTAGGGCATCCCCTGGGGTGAATATACAGCACAGTCAACATAATCTTCCATGAGATTTTATAGAAAGATACTGAAAGGAAAATGGCTCTCATGTTTTTAAGGATTACAAGCTCCAAGAATGTCGCCTGGGGCTGCCAGAAGTCCACCTTTCCCACCACATGGAGAGACTGCCTGACAATGAAGCCAGCACACAATAAGCAAACCCAGGAGATAGGAAGAGAGAGACTGAATATCAATGACAAAATTTGACTCCTGGATCCAGCTATGCCTAAAGCCCTCTCTTAAACTTTCCAGTTACCTTAAAAGTTACAGCATCAAATTCTCCTTTTGCTTCAGATAGTTTAAATAATGTCTGCATCATTTCCAACCAACAGTCCTGACCAACACACACAAAATGCACACTCTTCCAAGGAGATGGCTTCTACTTCCAGCAAAGTCCCAAAGACTTAGATCAAGGAGAAGAAACCTCCTCACTCGAAGCAGAGCAAAAGGTGGCATCTGTTGCTTACTTGCTTTTCACAGTCTTTTAAAGCCTCTATGTGCCTCAGTTTCCTTATCTGTAAAATGGAGACCAGAAAACCTATTTCTCAGCTTCGTTAAGAGAAGTAAAAACTCAACATGTAAAGTTCCTAGACGGCGACAGACATGCAGCAGGAGCTCTGTCTGTGCACACTCCCTCTTCCTCTCCCACCGTGAGCCTCGATTTACACCTTGCTCATACTTGGAGGAAAAAAACACCCTAAGTTAAACAACCTTTCCTCCTGATAGTTGGCGGTCTCCCTCCGAGGAGAAAGAGGAGGGCGAGTGAGTGGGGACGGGAGCAGAAACTGCTTGTTCATGTTTATTTATCCTACCTGCAGTAAGACAGTTCCCCCAGGAATTGTGAGCTGTAAACAGTACTTCGGGGCGTTCTCCCAGGACAGCAGCTGAACATCTTCAATAGCGCTGTAGGAGACTGAGTTTTCCATGTACCCAGTTGGCTGCAGCAAAAAAAGAAAAAGACAAGACATACATTGGTTACAAGATCAGGCACAAAAGCTGTACCTCGGAAGAAGGTTCTGGAAGACATCCCCACTCTAGCAACAAGCAAACTGAGTTGGTACAGACACTTGGCAGCTCTGGGGACCAAAGGACTCTGTCTTTCCTGGCCAGCAGCGTCCAGCTGGAGGCGAGGGGCCCTGGCAGACACCTGCCCACATGTTTGGACCTGTAGAGTCAGGACTAGACTGGGGGCACCTTGAGGGCAAGGGCTGTGCCTTGTTCCTCTTGGCATCCGTGGGCCTGGCACAGCCAGTGCCTGGACACCTGCATCCCTCACCATGTCAAGCCACCATCCTCTCGTGCCCAGAAAGCAGGCACCCCCACCCCCTGCTGGATCCCTGCCTCATCTCCCTTCACAGGTATGTGTTCTCCACTTGGTACCCAGGTTCACATTCCAAGTCAGCAAACTCAATCCCTCTACTCCCCTGCTCAGCGTCCTTCAATGGCTCCCAGTGGCCCAACCACAAACTCCATGCTTCCACCCACCATCGACGGGCCCTGCAGGTCTGGTCTCGCGTCCTCCTCCAGCCCCATCCCTTTTTCTCTCTCCCTCTCCATGCACCCCCATCCAGGACTGCTGACCATCCACGGCAATCTCAGCCAGCTCCTTGTCCCCAAAAGGCTGTGGTCCCTCCTGCCCTCCTTCTCCTCTTCTACTCTCCAGGTCTCAGCTCGACAGGGCTTCTTCGGGAAACCTGTGACCCTCCAGACCCCATAACTCACCTGGTTGCATCCCTTCCTGTGCCAGGCATGCTCACCACACCCATTTTAATTATTGTGGACTTATGTGTTATCTGTATGATGTTTGCTCCCTGGCCAGGCTGCAGCTTCTGTGAGGTCAGGCCTCTGTCTGTCTTGGTCCCTGCTCTGTCTCTCTATCTCTGTCTTTCTCTCCCCAGTATCTGGCATGTGGCAAGGGTTCAATAACTTGTGTTGAAAGGAAGAATGATAAGGACTGTCATTGGTCAGGGCTGGGGTGGGGATGGGGTAAGAGAAATTCACAGTCACTCACGGCTGAGTGAGTTCCGCTGTCACAGAGAGAAGGTGCTAGGCACCAGGGGAATGCACTGGACACCAGGAACCAGCAGTGTCCTTGCCACTCTGGCCCCAGGAAGCCAGACTGCAGCAGAATCAGAGGTGAGTTAGCGTAGCTGAGAATAACAGCTAATATCTCCCAAGGTCTGACACACACCAAGCACTCCCAGGGCACAGGGCAAGCACTATCTCCTTTAACCCTCAGAACAGTCCCCTGAGCAGGTGTTTGGCATTCCCACTGCACAGATGAGGAAGCTGAGACTCAGGAGGTCATGTGACTTGCCCAAGGTCACCCAGCTGGCAAGGGATGTGGCCAAGACTGAACTCAGCTGCTGACTTGGGGATCCACGCCCTGACCACTGTGCTGTGATACAAGCAATTTAAAATCTGTGTCCCAACAAGTGGACTTTACCCTAAGGATTTAGGACCTCTGGGAGGTTTTTAATTTTCAGTTTCTGTCTACCAAAGCTGAGATACAGTAGAAAGGGGTTAGGGCTTAAGCTGCCTCAAATTTCCCTGATATCACCTGTCACCAGGCTCAGGAAGTAAGAGCAATTGATCGATTGATCTGTTCATTCATTCACTCGTTCATTCACCTGACAAATATTTATTGAGCATCTGTTTTGTTCCAGGCCCCAGGCTGGCTGCTGGGGATATAGCAGGGAATAAGACAGAAGCCCAGTGGGGCAAAGAGATAACAAACAAATTATCCAAATAAGTAAGCCACTGGAGAGTGGCAACTGGTGCACCAAAAATCAAGATAGGGGGTGATGACAGGTGGCAGAGAGCTGGAGTGCTGTGCAAAAATGGAGGGGAAGTGTGTCCTGGGCCCGTGGCCAGTGCAAAGGCCCAGTGGCAGGAACAAGCTGTGATGCTCAGGGAGGATCGAAGGCCAAAGGGAGGAAGGGTGGGTAAGATATGCCTGGGAGAGACGGGCATGCCACTCCCAGAGGGACCGAAAGGCCCAGTGGGGTTCTGGGGATCATCCCCCATGGGGTGGGTGCTGCAGGGCCGTAGACAAGTTTCATAGCATCACTGGGACCGCTGCGTGGAGGGAGTGGGCAGAAGCAGGGAACAGCCTGGAGGCTCCTGCACAGGTCCAAGTGAGCCATGAGGCTGCTCAGACACTGGCAGGGGTAGTGGGAAGCAGCCAAGTTCTCACCAGCACATGGCCCACCCAACACCAACCAAGGTGGCCTCCATGTCCAACCAACAGGGTTTATCAGTGTACCTCAAAGGCAAACACGTGGGCTCCCCTTCGCCCTTCTGCCCTCTTCCAGCATCCCTGCACTATCACAGTCTCCACCGTCTGCAGTAAATGACTCAGCCCTAACAGCACGCCTTGTCCTGAGAACACCAGTGACACCAGGGGCCTGGGGGATTGGGGACATTCTTATTGTGTTTCTCACTGACTGTCTCTCCTGATAGTGTTTCAGTACCATGAGAGCAGGAATTTTTATCGGTTTGTTCCGTTTGCCTAAACAGTGCCAGACATAGAGGAGGTGATGGTTATTTCCTTAACAAATGAAGGAATATTTTCCTAAATAAAAAAAAAATGTCCATCCATGTATTACTTATAATCACCATGCATAACATACTTGGGAAGATGCTTTGGTTATTAGTCTTAAGTATTAAATTAACATTAAAAATAAATTAATAAATTAAAAAAAAACTCCTTTAGGAAGCAAAGGCACCTGGGTGCCCGGATGCACCACAGGCCTTTCCTTTGGCTAAGGCCCACCTCTCCCTTTTCAAGGTCTGTCTGGCTGGCTCCCAAACCCCAGCCCACCGACCCCTTGATGCACACAGAAGCCAGAGGACATGGGCTAGGATGCAGCCACTAGGGCATCTAGAAAATCGCTGGACCACGCCCAAGGACAGAGACGCAGAAAACCATTCCAAAAATTCCACAAGGGTATACAGCAATACTGCAATGGCGTGGATTTGATTATCCAAACCAAGCAAACGGCCAGCCTGGATGCATTAGAATCGTACCTTGGGCACACAAGCAGAAAGCCCAGAGGCTTCTATTTCCAACCACATCCTCCTGGAGACCCCAAAACAGGGCAGGCCCACACCAACCCCTGGGAACACACTCCAGATGACCACAACATGTGGGATTTATCATGACAGAGGACCTGCTAACCACCTGTGCCAGCCTCTTCTCCTGACCCTGCTGTGGCTATCTCAAGGTGGCCTTGAATAGAAGATGCAACACAGGCTTTTGGGGAAAGGTTGAGTATAAATAACTGTTTGTTTTTTTTAAAGCATGTATGTTGCTGTTTGAAGCAATATTGGCTAACAGCAAAATGTGGAGAATCAATGAGACCGGTGTTTGAGCACTTACTGTGTGTCTTTATGCAAGTTACCACACCTCTCTGAGCCAGTTTCCTCCAATGGTAAAATGAGAATTTCATAGAATGTTAGGAGCCTTAAAGAAGATACAATTTGTCACGGGCTTAGCCCAGCATCTGGAACACATTAAAAAGCTCAATAAAATAAACTATTGGAAGAAACACTAATTTTTTTTTATCTCTTAGATCTTCCTCCTCTAAAACCATAATTCTAGTCTTATCACGAGAAAAACATCAGACAAACCCCAATTGAGGGACACTCCTCAAAATACCTGACTGGCGCTCATCAAAAACAAGGAAAGTCTGAGCATCTGTTCCCACCAAGAGAAGTCCATGGACACATGATGACTAAATGTACTGTGAGCTCATCTGTGATCTTAGGACAGAAAAAGGACATTAGGGAAAAACTAAGGAAATCAAATGAAGTGTGGACTTTAATAACAGCATATCAATATGGGCTGATTAGTTTTGACCCATGTATCATGCTACCGTGGGATATTAACAGCTGGGGAAAGGGGGTGTCGGGTATATGGGAACTCCCTGTACTGTCTTTGTAACTTTTCCTTACATCTCAAACTATTGTAACATAAAATGTTTATTAAGAGAAATTAACTCTGCTCCTACCACTATTGTTGTTACTGTTATCATCACCATGGACAGAGCCTAGACCGGAGCCCCTGGGGCTTGTGAGGGGACAGATTGGAATTGGAAGCTCCCCACCCCCCACCCAAATGCAGCTCTTTGGATTCAGGTGTGAGCTAACGCCAACCAAGGACCTCCTCCCTCCTGGGTACTTTCACACTGTTGGGACAATTTTACAGATAACTGATAATTCCCTGGTAATCTGAACATGATGGTCAGAGCTCCAGAGAAGGAGATTCCTGCATGGGGTAAAGGCTGAGTTAGATAAAAAGGAAAAATTAAATTCTCCACTTGAGGGAAGCTAGGAAACCCAGCTCTAAGAGGTGGGCATTTAAGAGAACATTAAGCAGATTAAAAGTTATTACTACGTGAAGAAGCAGTGCAAGACGTACTGTATGTTTCCGTTTGTTTGACATCCTGGAATAAGCAAGAACCATAGGGATTGAAATCAGACCAGCAGCTGCGGTGGGGGAAGGGACTGGTTACCGAGGGGCACGGAGGAGGGCCGTGGGGGAACTTTTTGGGGTGATGGTAATATTCTATGTCTCGATTGTGATGGTGGTTCCTTGACTGACCACATTTGTCAAAGTTCACACACTGAAAGGGTGAATTGTACTGAATGTAAATTACAACTCAAACCTGCCTGAAAAACACAATGCATGAATGTTCAAGAAAATTTGGAAGATGATGAATAACAGAATGAAATCTTTCAGAAAAAATCGTATCAAGACCTCTCATTAGCACTTTGGTATACTGCCTTCCTGATTATTTTTCATATATAATTTTTTTACAGGTACATGTAATTCTGTAATTCACATTTTTCCCATAATGTGACATCATACGCACACCCTATATTCTCAACAGTAATCTTCAGAACTACCGTTTTAGCGTCTATTACATATTCAACCACCGCTTGTTTCATCACCACTCCCACTCCCTCCCCTAGATGGTGTGGGGGTTTCATTTTATGTTACTATAAACAACTCCACAATGAACATCCTTGTGAAACATGTTTTTCTAGCCCATGTTTAGGATTATTTTCTTAGGCCAGATTCCCAGAAATGGAATTACTGGGACAAAGGGTAAGAGCATATTTTATGTTATTGCCAAATTGCTCTCATTAAAGAGAAATTAAAAAGAACTGAGGAGCCCTGGCTAAGACTGGGGTCCTTCATCCTGGGCCACCAGCTTGGCTGGGCCCTGCTGTACGCCGCTCTGACCCATGTGAGTTTAGTGTGGCTGCCTGGTAGTCCAGGGCCCGCATTGTAACTGCACGGCATGGGAGCTGGCATCTCTGAAGTCTGCAAGGGGGTCCTTCTACAAGGGAGTTCTTCTGCAAAGGGGCTCTTCTGTAAGTGGGGTCCTGGCTCTTGGAGGTGCTGCTTTCCCATGTGAGTCAGGGAACAGGTCAAGGATGCCTCTGTCCTTTTGCTCTCAGGGGATGACAAGGAACCAGTGTGGGGGTCCTGGTGTTGCCAGACCAGGGAGAGAATATTGCACCTCTGCTCTTGTTTCTGAGATGAGTTTCTTCCCTGCCACTCAACCCCTGGATCTGAGCTAGAGAAAACTGGGCCTGGAGGGAACTCATCAGGGACCCCAGCAAACCTAAAGGTCTTCAGGGCTTACATTCTAAACTCTACACTTTCTCAGGCTTCCCATGTCGCAGAGCGGGCAGGGTGTGGGGTGATGAAAGGTCCCCCAAAACAGTCCCTGAACTTGGCCCCTAATGCTGGCACAATGCCACCAGGCTTTGCCTCCCCTTGCCTTTCTGGGGAGCCAGCCCTCTCCCGCCCAGACCTGCCTGCTGGTTTCCATGGGGATTTCCCTAAAAGGGAGTATGAATCATGACGTCTGCAGGCCCCCAAGACAAGGCTCCAGGCTGACTTAAGACAGGTCGGGAAGGTGCCCAGCACTGTTCCTGGGGAGGGGGAGGAGGAGCTGGGAACACCTTCCATGAGCTTGCTTCCGAGGCTGGAGGAGGGGAGGGTGGTAACTCGTGCCCAGCCAGGGGCCCAGGCTGAGAACAGCGGGCTGCCTGTCGTGAGGGGGCTGCCGCCCTGGCAGGCACAGCACGCTGGGGACTCATCTCTTCTCTCTGTGTGTGGACGTTGCCCGAGTCATGCAGGGGACCCACACGGCACAGCCCCACCGGCACAAGAGAGGATTTGTCCCCAGCCCCCCAAACAAACCCCGGCCTCCAAGGAGAGACATCAAGTCGGAGGGCAGGGGACAGTCAACAACAACGAGGGCAATAATAATAGTGGTGATGCTGTTACCTCGGTGGTGGTACCACTGGGAGGCTGGGATCAGGTGAGTGGGCTTCAGCCCTCACCTCCCTCTGCTGCTTTTTAAAAAACTCACTGGGGGTGGGTGGTATAGCTCAGTGGTAGAGCGGATTCTTGGTGTGCATGAGGTTCTGGGTTCAATCCCCAGTGCCTCCATTAAGGGGAAAAAAATAAAAATAAAAAACTGTGATAAATTTACATGATGTAAAATTAAACATCACCCATTTAAAAATGCACAATTCAGTGGCATTCAGTGCTTTCACCATGCTGTGCAACCTCCACCTCAGTTTAGTTGTAAGACGTTTTCATCATCCCAAAAGGAAAGGCCACAACCATTAAGTGCTTGCTCCCTGTTACCCCTACCCCCAGTCCCTGTGACCACCAGTTTGCTATCCATCTCTGGATCAGGCATTTCCCATCAGTGGAATTACACAATATGTGGGTCTTTCTATCTGACTTCTTCTACCTACTGTTTTCAAGGTTCACCCATGTTGTAGCATGTATCCGTACTTTCCTCCTTTTTGTGGCTGAATAATATTCCACTAAACGGATAAGCCACGTGTGGGTTACCCAGTCATCAGCTGGAGGACATCCTGTTTTGGCTGTCGTGAACAGCCTGCTGTGTATCTGCTCTGCAAACACCACCCATACGACACCCCCGCCCAGAGAAAGGCACAGGACTCCCTGGTTAACATTCATCAAGCAGTTACTATGTGGCCAGCACCAGGCTGAGGGCTTTATGTATCATATTATCTCATTTAACTGTACAACACTGGGATTGGGGGGTTGTGTTTATCCCTTTTTATCCATGTGCTACAGAAGAAGAGATGGAGGCACAAACTGGTGATGACATGTCACAAGCCCCTGCTTTTAAGAGACAGACCCTGGATTCAATCTCAAATCCTCCCCACCCAGAGGGTGACCTCCATCTCTATGCCCTGCCCAACTCCTCCAGCCAGACCCAAGCATGCGTGTATCTGGGCACACGCACATTGCAAAGCGCAAGTGCAGAAAGGACCTGGCACAGCGGGGGAGGGGCTCAGAAGCTGCCTTCCCACTGCCACCCAGCCCTGCCAGTCCCCAGGCCACCGACGGCTCAACTCGGCCTCGAGGGCAGAAACCCACACACATGTGATCATTTGGGAAAGGCCTGTCAAGATATTTTGATGCTCTCTTTAATCCCACAAAGGGAAAAAGCAAAGTGGCAGGTAACAATTTGCTGCTAGGTTGGCCAGTCTGGGCCCCAGTCCCAGAGCAAATCTGCTGGAAGGCCTGCCGCACACCCTCTCCCCTTGTTTCCGTAAACCAAAGACACTGAGCATAAGTTAATTCTTTTGTTGCCCCAGGGCTACTGTTATTACCACCACCCACTGGTGAGTGGTGCTGTAGCACACAATGCTCTTGGTGCCACTAAGGGGACAAAGAGCTGCTTGCTGCTACATTTACTGGCTGCAGAGTTTGAGGGATTGTGTCTGTTTCTTTTAGTGGCCATTCTCTTGATGCTGAATGGCTACTTCCTATTGCTGCCAGTGTCCCTTTCCCTGCACCTGATCCTCAAAAGGTGATCGCTCTCCTGATACAGCCTGTGAAATCAGACAGCCAAGCTGGTTAGAACTA
Source organism: Camelus dromedarius (assembly GCF_036321535.1). NCBI lineage: Eukaryota > Metazoa > Chordata > Mammalia > Artiodactyla > Camelidae > Camelus > Camelus dromedarius. The sequence continues at coordinate 26,367,980 of NC_087444.1, forward strand.
TGTGTAAAGCAAAAGCAACTGGGTTTTGAGCAAGAAAATCTCTTACGAGAAAAATACATTCTTCTTATGCTTTATGGTGTTTTGTTTGATCTTCTTTTCTTGGTGGTGATTATTCTAAGTTCTTCATAAATAACCCTGGGTCAGCACGGTCCAATAGAACCTTCTGTGATGATGGAAATCTGTATCTGCTCCGTCTGCCTCACCAGCCACCTGTGGATGCCTGAGCACTTGACACGTGGCTAGTGCGATGGTCACCTTGGGACTGACTTCAATAAGTGGAACCCGTTCCATGTGTAACCCAATGCCAGGGCCTGGGGACATGGCAGTGAACGGGAAGGACGCTGTCCCGGTCCTGGAGCTGACAAGTCAGGGAGGAAACAGATGACCCAGGAAAATGAGGGGGCCAGATGGACAGGAATCTGTGTCCTCGGGCACGGCACTTTTCATCTGTTCCCCTGGGCACCTCTGACGGCCGAGCAACTGAAGAAGGTTCAAAGGGAGTCTGGTAGGGAGCCCGGATGGTTGGAGTGATACAGTCCCCGCTCAGATCCAGCAGAGGCTTCCTGCCCCAGCCCCAAAATCAAGACCTCCCAGGCTGGGAGCACCCCTGCTGGCTCCCCTTGACCACCTCCTGCATCTGCAGGGCCCCTCCCACCTCCATCAGCCCCCAGGAAGGAAGCCACAGCCCTCCTGGGAGGCAAAGACCACCTCTGTGACAGACCGAAAATGGAGGCTCTGAGCAGGCCTATGTCCTACCCGACCACACACAGCTACTCAAGACAGATGGAAGAGAACCGAGACCTTCGGACTTCATGTCCTGGCCTATGTCTCTAACAGCCTAGTGAGTTAAAGATGGGGTAGGGGATGCTGCCACAGTGTGAGACTACATCATCCCCCAGCAGAACTGGTGACCCTGCTGGTTACCCCTGGACGGGACAGAACTGGAAAGGGGCCAGAGGGAGCTTCTGGAGGCCTGCCTGGTGCTGTTCTAGGTCTTGATTCGGGGTGGTAGTGACACAGTGCATTCACGTTGTTAAAATGCATCAAGCAGGACATGGCATGTGTTACGCTTTGATAAAAAGGCTTTTTTTAAATGAGAAGTTCTAGAGTCGAATCCAAACCTACCACTTGCTGGCTGTGTGGCCTTAGGCAAGTCATTTGTCCTCTCTGAGGCTCCAATTTCTCCTAGGTAAAAGTGAGGTAGTATCCACACCCAGGAGGATGGCTTTTTTTTTTTTTTTTAAGACAGTAACAGGTGTTGGAGAAGATGTAAAGAAGCTGGAACCCTCTTACACCGCTGGGGGGAATGTGAAAGTGGGCAGCTGTCTGGCAGTTGTTCAGAACGTCCAACAGTTTCCATATGCCCCATGGGGGAGTTTCATGGTATGTCAATTATATCACAACAAAAAAGGTGACAGAATACAGATCTTAAGGGTGTTTGTGGAGAGCAATTAACTGTACACAGCTCAGCACCTCCTGAGAAGTGGGTACAGTTCACTTCTCTCAAGGTCACCCCAAGAGGGCATTACACCCGGCAGCCTGGGAGAGATGGCTGGACAGGGCTGCGGACAGGGATGGGGCTGCGGACAGGGACGCGGTGAGATGAGGGTGCTGTGTTGCGCTCAGCTCCCAGCACAGTGTCAGGTGCTAAGCAGGAGCTCATGACACCCAGGCGATCATTTTCAAGCCTCAACAAGAAGGAAGAAACGTGCTTTACACAAACACCCTCCAAGTCCCTCCATCAGCAAAGATGACTCCAAAAAGACAGATCAGAGAGGAGCTCTCCAGCTTGGAGTTAGCCTGGCCCACAGGAAGTGATCAGCCAGCTCCAGGTGACAGGTGACAAGCAGGACCCCCCTCAGTGATGGACGGTCAGGCCCCCGGATGGCATCCCAGGAGCCCTGCCTAATGCAGGCTCGCCCACCTCATCCCGCCCTATCCTGCCAAGTACCAACCACAGCCCAGCCCTTCTTGGGAGCCCAGGAGGGGCCGCCCAGGGGGCCATGAGATCTTCAGGACAGAAGGTAGAGCCACTGGCCCCCTCTTCCCTCTGCTGCAGGCTGGGCCATGAGGGCAGGGCGGTGTTTGGGTCTGGCCAAGGCTGTTCTCCATGGACTGAGCTCCGCGGAGACGGTCAGGAGGCATGTTCTGGCTCATTAATCATGAGTCAGCCATGGCAGCTGCCCCCTTTTATGGCCAAATGGGTCAAGAAGTTTAATAATAGAGCAAAGGACTGATATTTTCACGTTCAGACCCTTCCAACCCCAGTCACCACCATGGGCATGGGAAGACAATGTGGAAATCTGGGCCTCCAGAGCGTGGCTCCCTGATGCCTTTGCCATCACAGTGGCAGATCAAGGCTCTTGAGGGCCAGGGCACAACGTCAGCACACTTCCGACCACTGGGTCAGCAAATATCTTTGAGGATCACAGCAGCCATGAATCAGCACATCCCAAATGCCAGGCCCTTGGCTAAGCACCATTTCATTGATTCTTCACAAGAACCCAGGAAATGGGTACTCCTGGGACCGCCATCTGGTAGAAGGAGGCACAGAGAGGTCATGGCTGGTCAGCAGAAAGAGGCCAGGTCTGGTTCACTGTGCCATGTCCCCTGCCCATCCTGAGACAATGTCCTGGGAGCCCCAAGATGCCCAGGGTGCCCCAGAGTGGGCTTCTTGATTGGGGTATGGGGGCGTGGTCACAGAGGTCATGACAACACAAAGTGACAAGCACCATGGCTGCAGATGTAAAGTACAAAGGGCAGGCAGTGGGAGGAGTGCTCTGGAACATTGGGGAAGGCTTCTCAGAAGAGACCTTTGAGCTGGTGTGTAGGGGAGTGCCAGGCACACCCAGCAGAGGGAAGGGAGGGCACAGGAGCCCACAGTGTGCGGGATGCTGGTCTGGGAATAGGGAGTGGTTATGTGAGGCTGGAGGACTCCCCTTCTAGGAAAGTAAGACAGGACCCAGACCAGGAGCACAGCCCTCGACAGCCCAAACTTCTCAAATTCTTGAACATTCTCTCTCTTTCCTCCTATCTTTTTAAAAATTAAAGCATGCCATATAGACAGTAAAGTGCAGAGGTGCATGAATCTGAAGTGCTTGGCTGCATTCTTTTTTGCATAAGCACAGCCCCATGCGCCCACCACCCAGGTCAAGACATGAAACGTCTGCAACGCCCCAGGAGGCAGGCTCCCTCGCACCCCTCGCAGGCAGCACTGCCTGGCCGTGTCTGCTGTTCTAGCACCCAGGGTTAGAGACGGGTTCTGGGCTGTCCTACAAATGGAAAGCACACGGTAGATGAGCTTTTGTGTCTGGCTTCTTCTGTTCAGAACCACGTTTGTGAGATGCATGTGTCTTAGCTTATCCCTCTTTTTAATCGCAAGGCAGTGGTCCTTCCTAGGTACCACTGGTGTTGATGGATCTTTGCATGTTTTCGCTTTGGGGCTGTTGTGTATAAAGCTACTTTGAGCATTTTTGTACTTACTGGGGGAGGAGGAGGGGACAGTACTCTTTTAGGTAAATACCCAGGAGTGGGATTCCTGGGCCACAGGATAAATTGCTTTTAGAATATACTTTGTGGGGAATTCTAGAGAAGTTTAATATAAACACGAGCTCCTCGGTAGAGTGTGCTCTTCTCCCGTACCCCCGCCTTTGGGAGAACAGGACTCCTGAGTCTTGCAGGTGGAAGCAGTTGGTGACGGAGCTCAGTTTTCTCAAAAGGTGGAACACATCTTTCACACAGGCCTCTGGGAGCCACAGGAGAGACAGCACCCTCCTCAAAACTGGACTCAGAGCCCCCGAGGATGTGGTGGCAACCTGGAAACTTTTCTTATGGTTAATGTGGCAGAAAGGGATGTAGTCTCTAATCCCCTCATGTTCAGTCTCCTCGCTGTGCTCAGCGAAGACATTTTTGCAGAAGGAAAGGGTATTTTTACTAAGATGAGAGCTTTAAGCTAAAGGCTGGGAACAGCCACTGCATTTTTGGGTTATTACTAGCATTAATTTAATTCCACCATCACCTGCCACTGTCACACAGGCCCTTACCCACTTGGTGTTCCAGAGGTAAGGATGCCAGCAGGGACCAGACGGCAAATTCTCAGGTGCTCACAGACACGTGCTAGTTGATGGTGTAAGTCAGCTGGGGAAAAACTGCGGTATATGACAGCCTGGAATAAGGGCCCCCTGCCTCTAGGTTCTCCTAGGCAGGGGCGTGCATCAACCCCAGTACCTTCCTGTGCACTGTCGTCAGCTGTCTGTGTGCTGAGCTCCTAAGAATAGGGACCCTGCTGCCTGTGTCCTGAGCAACTGTCTTGGTCAAGGATCATCTATGTGCCTGTGTGTCAACTGCTCACGGACGTCTTCCCACTGACTCCTTAGGAGGACCCAAGAGATGGGTGTCACTGTGATCCCATTTTACAGCTGAGAAAACCGAGGCCCAGAGACCAGAACTAACTTGCCCGAAGCCATGCTGCCAGTTATCAATGAAGCCATGACTGGCACTCCAGCGCTTGGATCTAAACCAGAGGAGGGTCAACATTTTCTGTAAAGGGCCAGACAGTAAATACTTCAGGCTTTATGAGTCACATGGTTTCTGTCCTAACAATTCAGCGGTGCTGCTGTGGTGTGAAAGCAGCTGCAGACAATACACAAATGACTGGCTGTGTTCCAATAAGACTATTTACAAAGACAGGTGGGGGCGGGGCAGGTTTGGACTGGGGGCTACTGCGTGCCCCCAGTGCTGACTTAAACCACTCAAGAGGAGTGTGCACATGGGACGGAAAGATGGATGGCAGAAAACGAGTGGAATGTTTTCTCTCCTCGCTTTCTTTCTAGGACTCAGAGTTAGCTCAGAGTATCAAAAGATGTTTCAGAGGGTGAGTAGGTGAGTGGCTGAATTTGCTATTTATTGTGTCCCCAGGCCTGGGTCCTCCTGTGACTTCTGAGATGGCTCCAGCAATGTCCCCTCTACCGACTGGCCTTAGCTCTAACCCTAAATTCTGTGGAAGCGTCAGACAAGTTCTGCAGAAATTTCCCAGATGACAAATTTGGAGAAAACCCCCTTGGGCCCATCCCTAAACGAAAGCAAATGACCCAGAAGCCAGAGGATGTGGATGTCCTCTCCCAGTGCCACCCACCTCCACTGGGTGGGCATGTAAGGCTGCTGGGGGTGACCTGGAAGGGCGCTGCCAGGACCCAAGCGGGAAGGACAACCCTCATCTTATCTTTGTTCCCCAAACAACAGGAACAAGCCAGTGTGACTCATTCAGAGAAACTCTGACAGTGTAAAGAAAGCTGGAGACAGCGCCTTCAATCAACACAGCCTTCTAGAAAATTCCGGGAGAAGGGAAGGTGGGAGGAAAAGAACAAGAATGATGTTTTGGTCCAACATGCAAAAGGAAACAGGCTCAGAGGGGTGCAGTAACTCCCCAGGGTCACCCAGCTGGAAGTGGCAGAACTGAGTTGGGACCACCGACCTCTCTGGGATAGGGCTGCCTTGCTGAGGTCTCCGAGCTAGACCTCAGGGTGGCTGAGTATTGCTGCGGTGAGCAGAGTTTCGGAACAATCATTCACCTCGCCCTCTGGCCCAAGGAAGCTCCCTGAAGTCTGTCCCTCAGTGTCCGTTCATTGTCACACACCCCCCCCAACCCCAACCACCAGGATCCGGCATCTCTTCTCTGAGATCACGAAAGACGCCGGGCAGATGCCAACCTACACCTTCACATGTTTTACTTACAGTTTTCATTAAACAGATTAGTTCCGTGCCTGGAGTTTATCCCATTCTCCCTGACAAGTTGAGGGAGAGAAGGAGCCGGGCAACTTTCTATGAAGCCTGAATATGCGAGGGACTTTTCAAGCATCAGTGAACCTTCACAGGAACACGCTGAGGTGTGCAGCACTGTTGCTCTCATTTTACAGATGAGTCAATGAGGCACTGAGACACAGAGTCACTCACAAAGGAACAGTGGTGCCCAAACCTGAACCCTGACTCTTTCAACTCTCGTAACTGTTGTTCAGCCCTGTGAGGATGATGATAATGCTGGCAGCCACGAAGAACACAGAGCAGCCACTGGGCTGCAGAGAAGGGAGGAAGAGGGGGAGAGAGGAGAGAGGGGAAGGAAGAGGCCCGCTGGGGACACACAGTGCGAGGCGTCACTAGGTTTTCCTGTTCTGGGAACTGGCGCTGGCACTAGATAGGCCAGCCCCGGGCCCACTCGGGCATCTGTTGAAGCCACCAGTCTATGTCCAGCAGCACGAGGAGTAAGTGGACTAAGGGTAAAACTCTAATTAGACATGACAATGGTGCACAGGAAAAATGCATGGCTGGCTGCTGGCCCCCAACACATCGCAAGAGCAGAGTGGTGGCCGATGACACCCTGCATTGGGGCAGGCACCACGTGGGCACCAGCCTGGCCGGCGCCGGGCGCAGGTCCAGTGTCGAGCTTTTCTGTCTGTTGGTTCGTTATCTCCCTGTGCTAATTACACCAAGATGGAAGAGGCCGTATTTGATCAGAGCTGCAAGGCTGGCCTCTCACATGCCCTTAAGAGGGTGCACTGTCCTTTCAGGGGTCCTGGGAAGCCACACCGAGGTCATGGCTGGCAGCTGTCTGCCCTGAGCATTTTTCAGCTACTGCCATCTCTTCTGCTCTGTGAGACACAAAATTTGGGGATGAAATCGGATATTGGGACAAGAACTTGGGAAGGTGAACAGGTTTTTTTTCTTGCAAAGAAAGAGAAAGAGGTGTCTCTGTAGGCCTGGGGCTGCAGTGAGTCAGCAGAAGTCAGGGCAAGTGTGGCTCTTAAATTTCCACAATCCAAGGATGCTTTTCTCTCTCTGGAATCACATGGCTGCTACTCTCACCAGTGACATAACAAGCATGTATTGAGCACCTACTGTGTACTCTCACCAGTGACTTAACAAGCATGTACTGAGCGCAACTGTGTGCCAGCAGCATTACAATGATTAGAAGAACATGAACGGTGATCCAGTGTCACCTACAGTGAGCCAGAATAAAACAACCAATATTCAAGGCAGATAGCCATTAAAACTTTACTCGTCTGAAATCAAATTAAAACCACCCTGTAATCACTACATGCCTATCAGAATGGCTTAAAAAAAAGACACTATCAACAGCTCGCACACATCAGGAAGGCCACTATCAAAACAAAAATGAAACCCACAAAATAACAAGAGTAGGTGAGAATATGAAGAAACTAGAAATCTTGCGCACTGCTGGTGGGAATATAAAATGTTGCAGCTGCTATGGAAACAGTTGGAAATTCCTCAATTAAACAGAATTATTATATGATTCAGCAATTCCACTTCTGCGTATATACCCCAAAGAATTGAAAGCTATGACTTGAACAGGTATTTGTACATCCTTGTTCACAGTAGCACTATTCTATAGCTAAAAGGTGGAAGCAGCCAAGTGTCTCATCAGTGGATGAGTGGATAAGCAAAATGTGGCATATTCAGACAGTGGAGTACTATTCAGCCTTAAAAAGGAAGGAAATTCTGACACACGTTTCAACATGATGAACTCTGAAGACATTATGCCAAGTGAAATAAGACAGTCACAAAAAAGACAAATACTGTATGATTTCACTTACATGAGGAACCTAGAGTAGTCAGACTCGTAAAGGCAGAAAGTAGAAAGGCTGCCAGTGGCTAGAGGTGGGCGCTGGGGAGGAGGATGGGAGTCACTGTTTAATGGGTACAGAGTTTCAGTTTCTGCAAGATAGAAAGAGTTCTGGAGGATGGTGGTGATGGATGCACAACAATATGAATGGATTGATGCCATAGAACTGTACATTTAAAAATGGCTAAAATGGTCAATTTTATATTATGTGTATTTTACCACAACAAAAAAAAAAAAATTGAGGAAAAATGATAGTACCCAGCCAGTGACGGCCAGGATGTGGAGAAACCAGGATGCTCATAGCAAGAGCACGAACTAGTACAGCACTTTGGAAAGTAACTTGGCAGTGTTTGCTAGAGCTGACTCACCCCCTCCCTTCTACATCCCAGGATCACCACTCCTAGATACTCCCACGGGACTGTGTGCACGTGGTCACCACGTCCCAGGGATCACAGCAGCACTTCACAAGCGCCCATGAGAAAATGAGAAAATAAACGATGGCGTATTCGCCCAACGGAAAACCATACAGCAGTGAGACTGGAAAAACCACAGGCTTATGCAGCAATATGATGAGTTTCACTGACAAAAGAGTACATGATGTGTGAGTCCATTTATATAAGGTCCAGACACTGGCAAAGGATAGGGTAGCAGTCACCTTTGGGGGAGTGGTGGCTGGAAGGGGACCCGGGGGTGGGGTCTCTGGGGTGGCCACAATCTGTCTTAATCTGGGTACAGGTGACAAGGCCCTGTTCGATGTGCAGATCTGTGTGCTTTTTTGTAGGTATTTTATACCATTTAAGAGAAAAAGTGTCCTTTCGAAAGACCACATTCCTCTGGATCCATGTTGCCCATAAAAGACAAAGACCACAGTGGGGGCTCGCAGAGTGACTCTGTGCTCTTTTCCAGCCATGAGCGCCTGCATCCTTCAACAGAGAGAAGGTACATGCCAGGTGTGGGGGTGCTGCGGTGTGCAGGACCTGTGCCTGGCCACAGCGTAGACCGCAGACTGAAAAAATGGGATGTCTATACATCCACTGCACACTGTATCTCAAATGTAGACAGATGCTGTCGCTCTGAATGTAAATTTGTTGAAAAGCAAGACTGAGTTCAGGCATTTTACACATTTTCTCAAATTGTAATGGGAAAAGAATCTGGGCTTGGAAGTCAGAAACCCTGACTTCACACCCCCAGCTCTGCCTCTTACAAGCTATAGACCCTGGGCTCGGGAGCAACTAAAACCTCAGTTTCCTCATCTGTGAAATGGGGATGGTAATGGAGTCTGGCTGGTCAGCGTTATAAGGACTGAACAAGAGGATGCATGTCATCCAAGAACTCTGCAAATGCCAATCTGCAGCACTGAGGACCTACTGTGTGCTGTGAATAAACAGCATCCCTGCTTGTGTAATCTCCTTGGTACAGTAAAAAAGATAAACAAGAAAAAAAGAGACAGAAAAACAGACAAACAAGAAAAATACATCAGACGTCAAATGACAGTAAGTTCAAGTGAAACAAAGCGGATCAGGGTGGGAGGGGATGCCGGGTTTTGACGCAGCCAAATAGTTTCCTAAGAAAGGAGAGAATGATGTCGTCACCAGGCAGAGATCTCACTGGGAAGCTGCTCGATATTTCCCAAGGTAAACCACCCCCGGCCTGAAATGAGACACCAGATGGTGACACAGCGGGACCAAGCTAACCAGCCCTTCCTACTAAGGGTCAGGGTTCACGGAGGCAGCCCTTTCTAGAGGCAACTGTGATTGACAAGTCTACCTAAAGTCTCTTAAAGAGGTTTAATCCGGGAATAGGGGAAAAAGAGAGAGAGAAGAAAGGCGGGGAAAGGGCAGGATCTTTCCCACGAGATGGATTTGTGTGCTTTTCCTGGTCAAAAACAAAAGCAACTTAAACCACGTTTCCCTTTTGTCGCCTAAACAGAGAGTTCGGAGCAGCCAAACAAGGCTTGGGATAATCGGTGTCTCCAGGGATCTGAGGGGCTGGTTCTGAGATCCTAATTGCCTCATTTCACATGGTGTCTTAGCTCTGCAAAGCTGCTGTCCTCTTGGAGGCAGGCAGAGTATAATTCTAGACAAATACACACAATAGCTCTTGGGGAGGCAAGAGCTGGCAGCCACCGCCTTTCAAATCAGAAGTAGGAAATCCCTGACTGTTCTGCCTCAGATCTTGCCTGGGGGCTGCAGGCTTCCACCCCCGGGTTCCAGGACGTGTGACAGGGGAATTTTTCCATGCTAGCTGTTTATGCACAGACCCCATGATCCTTCCCCAAGGAAGCCGGCTGCAGGGCCAGCACCACCTCTCAGGTGCGTGCAAGCTCTCACTCACCACTCAGAGGTGGGATCTCTAGAATCATCATTTAAGTATCGGCTTCTGAAAACTTATATCCACACAAAAACCTGCATAGGGATGTTGATGGCTGCTTTATTTGCCACTGCCAAAACCTGGAAGCAATCAAGATGTCTTTCAGCGGGTGAATAGATAAATAAAGTGTCACATGCGGACAGTGGAATATAATTCAGCACTAAAAAGAAATGAGCTATGAAGCTATGAAAAGACATGGAGGAGCCTTAAATACAAATTACTAAGTGAAAGAGGCCAATCTGAAAAGGGGACCTACTGTGTGATTCCAACAATATGACATTGTGGAAAAGGCAAAATTTTGGAGATCAGTGGTTGCCAGGGGTTGGTGGGAGCTGTGGGTTGGGGAGGGATGAATAGGTGGGAGCACAGAGGGTTTCTAGGGCAGTGAAAAGTGTATATCCAGAGGGAACTCTAATTCAGAGCCACCTGCACCCCAATGTTCATAGCAGCACTATTTACAATAGCCAAGACATGGAAACAGCCTAAATATCCATCAACAGATGACTGGATAAAGAAGCTGTGGTATATTTATACAATGGAATACTACTCAGTCATAAAAAATAGTAAAACAATGCCATTTGCAGCAACATGGATGGACCTAGAGATCATCATTTCAAGTGAAGTAAGCCAGAAAGAGAAAGAAAAATAACATATGATATCATTCATATGTGGAATCCAAAAAAAAAAAAGGCACAAATGAACTTATTTATAAAACAGAAACAAACTCAGAGACATAGAAGACAAACTTATGGTTACCAGACGGGGAAGGAGGTGGGAAGGGATAAATTGGGAGTTTGAGATTTGCAGATACTTAATAACTACTATACACAAAATAGGTAAATAACAAGTTTCTACTGTATGGCACAGGGAACTATATTCAGTATCTTTAGTAACCTATAATGAAAAAGAATACAGAAAGGAATATATGTATGTATATGTATGACTGAAACATTATGCTGTACACGAGAAATTGACATAACATTGTAAACTGACTATACTTTAATAAAATTTTTTTTAATGTTTTGTATGACACTAAAGTGGTGGATACATCATTATACATTTGCCCAAACCCACAGAATGTACAACACCAAGAGTGAACCCTAAGGTAAACTATGGGCTTCGGGTATTTGGGGGGATTCTGGTGATATATCAATGTAGGTCCATCGACAGCAACAAAGGGGTCCGTTGAGGGGGGTTGATAATAGGGAGGATGTGTGGGGTGGGGGCTCGGGTACATGCGGAAATCTCTGTGCCCTCTTCTCAGTGTTGCTGTGAACCTAAAATTGCTCTAAAACAATGAAGTCTTAAAAAAAAAATCTGCTCCCCCTATAGCAGGAGAGGAGAGAGACATAGGCTGGTCGCTTTAGGAAGACAGGAGGGGTGGAGGAGAGAGCTGGAATGTGGACTCAGACTGCCTGGATCCCTGTCCTGGCTCTGCAGCTCACTCACGGGGCAGTGAGCTCAACTTTTGTCACTGGAAAGATGGTTAACGATGACTGTGACGGTTATGACGTCCAAGGGAAGTCTGGGAAGCCAAGGACTTTCTAAGCGGTGGCTCTGGGGGTGCAGAGGTCAAGCCAACCATTGCGTCCAGCTCCCCATGCAGACGTGATACAGATTAACTACCCCATCGATTGGACCCTCAGGCATTCCACCTTATCAAATTCTCCCTACCAAACAAAACCTATTTACGACATAAAAATCAGAAGTGATAATATAAATATTTAATAGCTGATACAGCCTAGGAATCAACCAATCGGGACACACACCAGCTGTAAACAGTGGGTCCCACGTCCAGGTGCATTCCACAGGACTCCTGCCCGTGGTAATGAGTCATGCATGTCCCCTTTTACACGAACAAAAGCCCCTCTCTCTCCATCCACCAGTATTCCGCATCAATGCCATGTGCCATGTAACTGGTATTGCCAAATCAAACTGAATACACTGTACTGAGAAACAGAAAACAACCAACCCCATAGATCTGATCTCAAAGCCTGTTCTTCACACTTTTCAAAATTAGTAAAAACAGCTCATAGGTCCCAAGAGATTTCTGTGAACCCCCAGAACTCTGCAGCCCCCAGATTTGAATCCAGTCGTCTCTCCTCCTTGAGTTCTGCACCTGCTTGCCTCCTTTACCCAACTTTAAGCACTCACACAGAGAACTCCTCATTCACCTGTCAAGTATCTGCTCCAAGAAAAACATGTCTAGAATCCTTTCCTTTAAGGACCTCTCAGAGTGCGGGAGTCAGACACATCATACACATATACGATACCTGCAGATGTGAAGGCCCGGGAGCCCTGGGGAAGGTGAACTAATTAACTCCACTACTGGGTCATTCAAGAAGCCTTCAGAAAGGATGTGATGTTTGAGCTGGGTTTTGAAGGGTGAATAGGAGTTTATCAGGCAGAGAGATGGAGGTTGAGGGAGATGAATCAGAAAAACTGTGAAGATCCAGATTATGAAGAGCCTTGAACACCGGGCTGTAATGCCTGGATAACTGAGGAAGGTGGGGGCTCCTTAGCACACGAGACATCAAGCAAGCCAACGTGTGTGCGCAGGCCTTATAGTGACTCACCAGGCTGCCCCCAAGGATGGCTGTGGCTACCTGTCTCCAACCAGGTGAGCCTTGAACAACCAACTCTTTCTGCTATTGATGTTGCTATCATAATGGTCACAATAAGCCGTCACCTCAACAAGGGAAAGCCACACTGCAGTCCTAGCTGGTCCTCCCTCTTGGGGACACAGGTGATGGCGTGACTTCTGCCTTGTCCATAAAAAGCATTTCTAAACCTGAGCTACCTAATCGGTGGTATAAAAGTGACTTTCTACCTTCCATTACAGCCTCCCATTACACAATAGGTTCCAAGACCTGAGGGAGCCCAGAAGTTGGATGGCTAGGTGTGGGGTGACCCTATCACCACAAAGAGCTGTTTAGATCCGAGTGAACCCCATTATCTCCTCTGGAAAAAGACAGGAGCACAAATAAATGACAACGTGACGAATCACAAAAGCTAGCTAGAGGAAGTAGTGACATCTGACTGTGAGAATGCCATTTGTTCATTTATTGGGTCACTCATTCACTCAACAAACATTCACCAACAGTATCCTGTGCTCTGTCCTCCAGGAAGTCAGGAGAACAGGGTACATGGTCAGCACGGGATGGGACACAGTGGTACAAACTCTCTGGCGGGGATGAAGAAGATGACAACCACCAATTCTGCAAAGCTGACTCCTGAGAAACAAGCAGGAGTTTGCTGGGCCCAGAAGATGGAAAGGGCTCCGGGGCAGGAGGGAAAACATGTTCAGGGTATGGTGGGAAGTGGGTGTGGCTGCAGCATGGCACCCACGGGGGGAGAGGGTGGGTGATGAGATCAGACAGCTAAGCTGGATCGGGAAGCATGCGGATGGCCCAGCTACAAGTGTGGGTCATGCCCTGTGCCTCTGGCCATGCCAAGGGGCAGGCTGGAGATCTGGGCACAGGAGGAGGGCGGATGGGGTTCTCCCTAGCCCGGGCCATGCGTAGTAACTGCCAAGGTCAGGCAAGAGGACTGAGAGATGCTAAGTCATGGGGCATCCACAAACTCTGCGGTTTGACGTGAACTTCTCCGCAAAACAGAATGAATTCAAACTGACACAGGCTCCAAGGCGGATGAACCTGGAAACACTACGCTCAGTGAAAGAAGCCAGACACTAAAGGCCTCAGCGTGTGTGATTCCATTTATGTGAAACATCCAGAATAGATAAATCCACGGAGACAGAAGGCAGACGAGTAGATGTCAAGGGCTGGGGAAGCGGGGCGGGCAGAGACTGTTAATGAGCATGGCGGGGCAGCAGGGTGCCTTTGGAAATGACAAGAATATTTCAGAACTAGATAAAGATGGTGTTTTTACAGCACTGTGAAGATACTAAAGGCCACTGAACTGTATACTTTAAAATGGCTAATTTTACATTATGTGAATTTCACCTCAATTAAAAAAAAGTTTGATATAAACGTAATGAATTCTAAGAACTCTACAGACTTGAAAATGATGGCGGAGCAGTTGGCTTAAAGCCCCTGCTCCTCTGTAAACAGGGGCCTGGGCTGTTAAAGGAAAGTCTCACAAGCAGGTGCCCGGGCCCAGCAGCTAGCAGCGTCCTTCACGGGACAGAGAGGGGGGAGGAACTTGAATCTCAGGGGACTCCTTCAGAGGTCATTTCAAGAGCAGAAAATCATCCATGGCATCGAGTCATGTGTTGATAATTCAGATGATGGATGACGCCGGGCTGGTCTGTACAGGATGAAATGGTGTTTATTTCCAAGAGTACTGGCCTCCCTCGTAGGATGAACCAAGCCATTGTGTATTACTGCAATCAATCGATGTCGACATGTCCTTAACTCCAGATCAATGGCCTCATCAATTTCCACGGAAAACTATGACCGCGTTAGGTAAAAACAGGGTTATACTCCTGGCACAGAGAGGGATGATCTTTTATATGTGTACACACACACACACACACACACACACACACGCTGCCTTGTACTCAGCTTGTCATAAATAATCCAAAAACTGGATTAAGAGTCTGTTTCCTGAGCTTCAGACTCACAGTTTATTCATTCATCAAATATTTATTGAGGGCTTCCTGTGTGCCACGAAAGTGCTTCCAGCATGTTCTGGGTGTCTAGGTGACACGTCATCCAACAGAACAAAGCCCCTTGCCTTTGTGGAGGGCTTGCAGTCTAGTGACTGCCTGCGGGTACCACCACCTTGATGCCCCCCAGGCTCCTCCAGATCACCCCCAGAGCTGAACCCACCCACTGGGCTCCCCAGCTGTCTTCCCAAGCCTGGTTTGTGGTGACACATCTACTAATTGGCCACATCCAGAACCTAACCGCTCAGTCCAATGCAACAGCCCAAACCCCTGAATTCAGTTCATCACCAGGGTCAGATCCAGCTGGCCCTTGTCCCCTTAATTCAGCCGTGCTTTTCTGTGCACGCTACTCCAGTTCCTTCTCCTCTCAGTCTCCTTCTAGAATACTGCAAAGGCTTCCTGTCTGGATTTCCAGCTCCCAGCTTACTCTCTTTTCCTGTCTCTACTAAAACACTGCCACTGGGGTTTTATTCCTGAAACACACTCGCCTTTCTTGTTCCTCTGCTCGACGACTCTGGGGAGCCCCACTTTGCCTTCAGAGAAAACCCCAGCCCTTTGGTCCTGTGTTCAGAAGCTACCAGGATATTCCTCAGATGCTCTGGTCTCTGGCAGAGCCCATGCGGTCAGGGTAAACCTGAAGGACCTGGGCAAAGTCAGAGGGCAGAGAGGAGCTTGGGTCCAAAGAAAAGTATCCCCTCAAACCCCAGTTGGGGGCAACAGAGAAAAGAAGAGGCTGTGAGGCGATGGGCTTTCTTTGGGGATTGGACTATCCCCTCTCCATGCCTTTGACCTGACTGTGGGAAACTCTACAGACAACTTTCATTGACTGCTGGTCCCTCTCTCTGCCCAGGGACAAACATTCCCGATGATTTATTTTTAAAAAGCAAAATCAGGCACTGATTGAGAAAGAATTCAGATTTAGCCCAGGACAGTTGCTCAACAAATAACAAGAATAGACTGGTGGCCGATCAGAGTCAGGGTCAAAGAACAGAGCCTCCTTTGCTGTCGTCTGCGACCACAGCTGTAGGAGAGGCCCCTGGCCCCGACCCCGGGGGCAGGACTCGTGACACGGGGGGGACGTTCACACAGACAAGAGGCCCAGGACTCTCCCGACACTGCTCGCCATCAGCAGGGAGACAGAGGGGCCAGGCAGCCCAGATGTTGGCAGGGTCCCATTTGCAGCCCCAGGAACAATTCCCTCTTTCAGTGCCCAGTCAGGCAGCCAAGGTCAGAGGCAGCACCATCCAGAGCTTACCCTCTGTGCCAAGTCCCTTTAGAAAAATTTAAATAATTTTAGAGAGAAATGTCTCCTCTTTCCATGCTTTAAACAGATCATTCAGAATCTCCTCTGCCCTTTTCTGGATGACATAATCGTCATTCGGAGCATCCACGATCGCACACTGCCACCGTCAGGGGCTCCGGAAGCAGCGGCGAGCTAGCTGCCGGCCCCACACCCAGTATCCGTGACTGCTGTGCACTTCTGCACTTTTCTTTTCCTTCTAGCATTTTCCCCTCTCTCCCCCAAGTCAGGTGCTCCGGCTCTCCAAGGTTGGCATGTCAGTCCTTGAAAGTTCCCCCCACCTCCTCCTAATTTGCGGCTTCTGATTCATGGTCTTGGAAACCCAAGCAGTACACCCATCGGGGCTGTGCCTGGGGTGAGTCAGGGAGACCCGTGAGCTCCGTGTGTGGCTGCTACCGCCTCTCAGGACGTGTCTTCTGGGGCTTCTGGGCCGGGATTGGGACTGGTGTGGTTGCTGGAAAGGGGCCTCAGAAGAGTGGGGTGTCCCTTGGTCCACTTGCAACAAGGTCCACCACTGACTCCGAGAACAGAGTTCTTATAATTGAATAGCACTGCCACTGAGTCCCAGGCTGTCATAAAGGCCACCCCCTGCCTTCAGGGCAGGTTTTTGATTCAGAGAGGAACTCTTCCAGGTCCCCACTCCTCTGGCCCTGCCTGCCCTGCTCAAGCCCAGTCTGAGAAGTGATTCTTGAAAGCATCACCTTGACCCCATCAAGCTCAGAAAGATGGGGGCTGAGCAGTCAAGTTGGCACAGAAACATCCCAGGCAGGAATTCCCAGGGGCACCACCTCAGCCCTTGGTGCTCCAATGCATGGGGAGCAGCCCCTTGGTCTCCAGGCCCCCCAGGGAGGAGGCAGAGAGCAGAACCGAGGGCCCTGGGCTCTGGGGGTCAGACTCCTGGGGTTCAAAGCCTAGCTCTGACACTCTGAAGCTGTTTGACATGAGGCAAGCAGTTCCATCCCTCTGTGCCTCTGTTTCCCCATCTGTATCTACCTTGAGGGTACTTGCGGGGAGGAAAGAAGACACTGTTCTTAAAATGCTAAGCTCGGCAACTCCTCTCCTAGGTAAAGCAGCCAAAAGGACCGAAAACAGATTCCAACAAACGTGTACATCAATGTGCACAGCAGGTTATTTGCAATAGCCAAGAAGTGGAAACCATACATGTGTCCATCAGTGGATGAATGGATAAACCAAAAGTGGTCTGTCCATACAGTGGAGTATTACTCAGCCATAAAAACAAACTGTTACCTGCTACAACACAGATGAACCTTGAAAATATCAGGCTAAGTGTAAGAAGCCAGACACAGAAGGCCACATTATATGATTCCATTTATTTGAAGCATCCAGAATACGGCAGACCACAGGGACAGAGCACAGAGCAGGTGGAGGAGGGGGTGGGGGGAAATGAGGAGTGACTGCTGATGGGTTCTGAGTATCCTTTGGGGATGGTGGAACATTCCAGAGGCAAGACAGAGGTAGTGGCTGAATGACACTGTGGATGTGTTAAATGCCTTTGACTGCTTCACTTTACAATGGGTAATTCCATGTTCTGTGACTTTCACCTGAGTTTTAAAAAGCCTCAGCTCAGTGTCCAAGGCTCTGGTGCTGGGAGGCCAGGCAGCCCCCTTCCTGGAGTCTCAGATTCTGTATCTGTCTATCAAATGGGTCTGATCATGGCTGTGACCTGGTGGGGTTGCTGAGGTGCTAAAATGAGACAGTGTGTGCAGGTGTGTGACACAGGGCCTGGGTTGTGAGTAGGATGCTCAGGGGTCTGGATAGGTGGGAGGAGGTGGGGAGGGGATCAGGATTTGGTTCGAGAGCTGATGAAGGATGTGGTGTCTGAAGGCAGGTGAGGAACTCCCCAGACCTCACCCTTTGTCGCTTACAGGGCTCCAAAGAGGAGAAGGAACTCTTTGGAGCCCAGAAACACTGGCTCAGTTCCACTGGAAACAGTGGTCCTTCGACAAGACACAGCTGGCCCAGCTCAGTATGCTGTAAACTTGTCAAATCATTTTATCTTTTTTTAAAGCAGCAGAACTTTTTTTCAAATGACATCTTTGCCCAGAGTCCCGATAGGTAAAACACATAAGGCAGGTGCCTCTCAGGGAGATGTGCTCGGGAAGACCTGGGCCAACCCCTTGGCCTCTCCTCATCCTGCTCTGGTTCTGTTTCTTCCAGAAGGAGGCTCAAGGTGAACCACTTTCACTAAGGGACAGAACTGCGTTTGAGCTAGAAATTGCCTTCCAAAGTCTGGAGGGATGCTGTGGGGAGAGGAGAAGGAACTGGATTTGTTTGGCTCAAGAGAACAGAGCAAGGGCCGAAGGGTACAAGGTGGAGGCGGGATATGAGGGTCTCTGGACCCCTGAGAGCTGCCAGGGCGGACAGGGATTCTGGGAGGCCTGGCCACTGCACCCTGCCTTGGCTGATCTTCACCAGCCGCCCATCCTCCTTTTCCTGCTCGGTGCTACAAGATGATCCCTTGTCACTCCGAAATAGCTACCAGGCAGGGGTGCCATCCCCAGTTTCCTGCAGAGGAAACCAAGGCACAGAGAGGTCAGGGTGCTCATCCCAAGGTCAACTGGAATTCTCATCTGAACCCAAAGAGAAAAACAGAAGCTCAGGGAGGGATATTACTTCCCTGAGCAGACAGAGCTGACCAAGATCTGGAACACTGGCCTCCTGACTCTTAACCAAACTCTTCTTCTACCCTATCCCACCGGCTGGGGCAGAGGTAAGAATGACGCTGCTGGAAAAGTCAGCTGGTGCTGATTGATGCTGGACCCCAGGGCCAGGGCGAGAGTGAATGGCTCTGGGGCCACAGGTGGCTTGGGTTGGCCTCTGCGATCATCCCTCCCTGAGGATCAGTGTGAAGGGAGCTCTGGCTTATCTGCAATGCACCTCCCTGCAGCCACTCCAGGCAGGGAGCAGGTGTTACTGCTTCCAGACCATGGTTCCCAAGAGAGCTGCAGAGCATGCCTGCACACAGTCTTTTGTGACACCTTCCACATGGAAAAGCCCCAGGTGTCCTTATCCAACCAGTCTGGAAAGATACCCTGCAAATCAGCTGATCTGCGAAGATGTCCTATTGTCAGGGCTGAAGGGACCAGGGGAAGGGATGGGGAAATTCACAAGGACAGGTCTCTCTAATGTGGGTTCTAAGATGAGACTGGTTTTGGACAACAGAGGAAGGAAGGAAAGAAAGAAAGAAGAAAAGGAGGAAGGAAGGGGCCCCAAGGACAAATATATTTGGAGAACTGCCCCTGTGTTATTCTCCTCATTGAGCCTCACAATTAATGGCAATGTACTAAAGGCACTGAGAAGTCCTGCAATCCAAAAACCTGTCTAGACTGTTTCTACTTCTACATCACAGAACCTTTGAATTGCGTCTGTTTTGTTGTTGTGGCTGTTGTTATTCTTGGTTTCTGCTAGCAAACCTATTAACACTATGGAACAAAACTCATTTTCGGCAATGCTAGGCTAAGCTATTCCTAGCACCACCAGGAAAGGAGGGGAAGGGTTTGAGTTTATTTGGGAAGGAGAAGTCCTTCTCAACTGCATGGAGATCTTTCCTCTTCTTAATGAACTCTGATGCACCACCACAGTTCCCAGAAAAAGTTCACACCCCCAGGGTGGCATTCAAGGCCCTGGACAATTGGGTGCTGGTCTCCCTCTCAGTCTCACCTTCCGCTGCTCTCCCCTCCTGTCACTACTGAGGACTTCACTTGTCCCTTGATGTTCTGCACTCAAGATCCAACCTGCCTCTAACAACGACCCCTTAGTCTCCAGAAAAAGCCCCAGTAACAATCAATGAAGTTCACCGGCAGGAGAAACTTTATAGAGATAAGAAAAATCACATATTTATTTCCCAAAAGTGGTAGAAGAAAGAGGAAGTGTGGTGAGGAACTATAAGTGAATTAAGTGTTGATGGTGCCCACTTCACAGATGAAGAAACAGAGGCTGATAACCCATCTCAGTACTCTCTGGGGATTTCCTACTCTTGAGCTGTCCTGGCCCCTGAATGGAACCTGCAGGCTTGTTGGCAGATTGGATTGAAGGACTCACGCTGAGTTCCATCTTAGTGCTCCAGAAAGAATCCACTGAGTGGAGTACTTTCTCCTACTCCTTCCCTGTGCTCATGTAACTCCAAAAACACTCATTTTCCAAATCAAATTTTATGGCCCATTGGTCCCAGGAGTGGGGTTGAGAACTTAAAATATTCCTCTGCCTTTTCTTTCTGAAGACAAGCATGACCTGGACATTGTACAGAAAATGGGAAGGTTACACACTAGCAAAGACCCAGCACTCACGTAGCTCAGGACTGGGATGAGACAAAGGCACACTGCACCCAGTGTGACCAAGCCCCCCGGGGAGAGCAGGGAAGAGACCTCACATGCAGTGTCTTTCACATTCAATGATATGGTGATGGGGGTGGTGGTGATGGTGACAGTGCTGGTGGTGGTGATGATGGTGATGATCGTGACAGTGGACTGTGTTAATGGCGACAGTAATGATGGTGGTGATAGTGGTGTGGTGGTGGTGGTGGTGGTGGTGATAAGAACAGCCACCGTTGTGGCCAAGTGTTTCTTGAGCTTCACTGAATTTAACCCCTGCTATGACACTTCCATGTCATAGCTGAGAACACCAAGGCTTAGAGGTGTTGGGACATCTCAAAACCATATGGTTGGTAAATGATGGGAGTGGAATCCACAATCGGCTCTAACTCTACACCCCCTGTTCCACCCTAGGCTTAGCTCATGTAATTCCACAGCTCATTCGAGTGGTTACAATACCAGGCTCTGGTAACAGGCTGTTGGGTTGGAATCCTGGGTCCGCCTCACAGCAGCTGTGTGTACTTGAGACAGTTACTGCACCTTTCGGTGCCTTGATTCCCACCTCATCTAGAATGAATATAGTAATACTGTAGCTCATTGATTCAAAGATGCACCGCTGAGCCTCCCGTAAAGGTGACGGGCTAATAAAGCTCTGGGCACATTCTTCTCTCTCAGAGATATGTAAGAGAATGGAGTATTTTACAAGCAAAGGCCTCAGACTGGCTGAAAGGTAGGGGTACCTATCCCATAGAGGTGTTCCAGGGACGAGGTGAGACAATATATATTGAGTGTTTAGAACAGCACCAGGCACCGAGTAAGCATTTATAACCGCTTGCTCTTATTTTGAAACATTCAGAGTTTAGCCACTCAACAAAACTTATTCAAGTGCTAGTTAAGGGATCAAACTGCCCCTCACCTGAAAGACCGTCACAGACCCCTGCCCACACACATCCCCATGAGACCCCAAGTTCACACACTAGGAAGGGCCAGAGGCAGAACTTGAACTCAGAACTCCTAACTGCCTGCACACAGCTCAAACCGCTCTGGCTCAGAGCTTCACTGCTGTCACGCTGGCAGTAACTCAAGCATCCCGGGAGGACCTGGGAAGTAAAGGAAGGGAGCAGGGCAGTGTGTCCTGGGCCTGAGCTGCAGCCTCATGGGCCTGTTGTCACTGTTTACTCTGCGCTAATGGATGAAGTCAGCCTCCACGTGGGACCAGATCATCACCCTGGAGACCCACTGGCTTGACATAGGGAAAAATTCTCTGTTCTCTCCACTCCCGCATGGCCCCTGCTCTGAGTCTCCTAGAAAAACTGGGCCAGCAGCAGTTTTGGAACCGCCTGGTGGCATGGCGGGTGAGGGCAAGGAATTCACTGCCAAGGTCGAGTCAGCCCAACCTTCTCAGGAGCGTTCTGAGCCTGGCAAAGCTTTGGAGGGGGCTCAGGGATCTTCGCTCCTCTGCTGCGTGACTTGGTCTCAACTACCTAGCTTTTCTGTGCCTCAGTTTCCTCCTCTGTAAAATGGGAATGATAGTAATAGGTCCCTTGTTTGTGTGAAAGTTAATGAGATAATCAGAATAAAGTGTTTAGCACGGACTAAGCACACAGTAGGTGCTCAGCTCATCTTATTATACTGTAAGGCAGCTCTCCTGGAGAACATTCCAGAAGCAGCAGAGCATGCCTGTTTGAACTCCATAAAACAAGAGCAATGACTATCCCCTCTCTGAAGAGGAACTAGGAAAGATTTCAGTAGATGACAGTGTCCTATAGAAATGTTCCTCCAGCAACCACTTAATAAACACCTACTGTGTGCCAGGCCTTGGGGACACCCAGGGGACAATGCAGTCCCAGCCCAGGTGCCAGTACTGGTGCTACAAGCACTGACTGAGATGAAGTGTGACTATTCGCTCTGGTGTCTGGCTCTCCCCTGGGTCTGTGAACCCCTGACAGCAAGGATGGTGTCCTGTCCTCAGAGGCCACCCCTCTATCCCTAGCATGGAGCACTGGCGTCCAGTACATCAAACCCGCTAACAGATGGGTGAAAGAAATAAGCGAAGGTCAGGGATTATTTCAGGTCAAAATCAAAGCCTCTTTCTTACAAAAACACCCATATCTTTCCCTCCTTCCATTTTTTAGTGAATGAAAAATTCTCAGTTTGCCCAGCACAAAAGCCTCCAGCAGTTCCCAGTTCTCACCAAACCATCATCTTCTCCTGATAGATTACACGGACACCATAAGCCCAGGACGGGGCCTGCCCAGTCCAGCTGTGCCAACACACCAGGTGCCAAGCCTGCCCCCCCACATCCTCCTGCCTGCCAGCAGGAGGACTCCTGGTGCTGGGAAGGCTGCTGGGGCCAGGCAACAGGCTGCCACAGGATGGGCCGAAAGGTGACGGGGAGACGCACAGAGGAAGCAGATTCATAGCCTGCAGCCAGACACCGAGCGTGGGGAAGTGGCAGGTGGGCTCCCTGGCAGTGACAACCCTCTCGATCAATGGCTACTGAGCACTCGAAGTGTGGCTAGTGCGACTGCAGAACTGAATTCTGAAGTTTACTTCATTTTAATGTAAATCAGCCACATGTGGCTCATGGCGACGTGGTGGGCAGCACGGGTAGGGACTCCAGAGGTCAAACCTAGGATGTGGACCTTAAGCTGAACCCCAGGAAACAGGCAGAGAACAGCAGGCAGATGAGGGAAAGCATGTCAGAGCCCTGCTCTCAGACACCTGGCCTCCTCTCTGCTCATGAGGCCTCAGAACACTAACCATGGCTCACATTTGAGAACCCTCCCTTTATGTGACCCGTTTAGAGGTGCAGCTCCAGAACACTACTAAGGCAGGGATCATAGCTTAGAAAATGCAAACCAGACTCGCCAGCACCAGCTCCTCTTAGGGGCTGAGCTGAATGGGGACCTGCCCTTCAGGCCAAAGAATCTTTTCAAAGTGTATGCAAATGAGCAGGAGCATCTCTCTAATTTCCTGGAGTTAACTGGCATGATAAGGGAGGAAGAGGATTGGGATGACACATTAGTTAAATGGAAGCGGGCCAAGAGATCGGAGTCCACGGTGGAGAGGGCAACTAGCCCAGTGGCATTCCAGGACCTCCTACCCATGGTGATCTGTAACGCTGACCGCAGAGTTGACAGACAGATGATACCCGCAATGACGCAGAGGAGGATGTGATTCTGCTGGAGTCTCAGGACTCCCCACCTACTTTCATTCTCGGGTTCTCCTCCCCCCAGACAAGGGCCAGACCTTGGGATCAAGTGCTAATCACTGATTCCCCCAGCAATTAACACACTGCTGCAGCAGAGCATGATGGGTTGTTTCCCCATTTCGAGCATCTGGAAAACAGGGATGCAGAGCAACTGTGGGGGAGAGAGCTTGGTGGCGAAGGCCTCCTCCGGGGGTGTCCACAGTTCCCCTGCTCCCCGGTGGCCCACCATCTGCGGGAAATGGAAGGCTTTCCCAGAACAACAAGGAAAGTGACAAATCCATCAACAATGCTTCCTTCAATGAAACAAAGTAAATTTCTGATTCCACATCGCCCCTCAAACTCCTCACTTCTGCTTGGGAGAAGACAGCCTCAGCTTCTTAGTGGGGGTACCCTGTAGGTCTATTGGCTTCCCAATGCTCAGTGACACCCTGATAATGTGGGTGCTGTCCCCACCTGAACCTCCCCACCTCCCACCTCTGGGGCCTCCCTCCGCAATCTCCCCTCAAGCCAAAGGTCAAATTCCTCACTGCTTCTTCCCTAAACCTCAAAAGATGAACTAGCAGGGTGCACCTTCCTTTTTAAAAGAAAGTTCTCTCTCTTCATTTAAAACCCTGGCTGTTCCCACAGAGGAATGTCTCTATTACAGCTTTGATAGTTAGGGACAAGAGGTCATTAAATTTGATTATTTTATTATCTTCTATTTATATTTCTCTCTCAGTCTGAAACTCACTGATATTTGAAGAAACTGGGATGTAAGTGAACAAACCAAACTGGTTTGCCTGAGATTGAGAGGTTTCCCAGAACGAGGGCCTTTAGGGGCTGGTATGGGGAAGTCCCAGCTGGTCACCGACCTCGATCACGAGGGCCTGACTCTCCCAGTGCCTGTCACTTCCCACGAGAAGTATCAGGTTGATTTCACAACCATCACTAGGGACCTGGGGCACCTCTGACTGAGGAGTCGTCAGCCACCAGGCAAGCAGGGGTCATCATGAAAAGAGCTTGGCTCTGAAGCCAGACTGAACCAGGTTTGAATCCCAGCCCAAACCCTATAAGCTGGCACCTGCAGCAAGGAGTTTCTCAAAGCCTCAGTTTCCTCATCTGTAAAAATAAGGACAGGACGACTCCCCTCCCAGGACTGCTGTGGGGAGAACAAAGAAATAATAGTGCCTGCACACAGCAGGACTCACAGAATGCTGGTTCCTGGCCCCCCTCTGCTGCCACTATTAACAGCCCAGAAGAAAAGCAAGTCACCTCTCTTAATAATTGCGAGGAAGAACTCAAAATACGTCAACTGGCATTTCTACACCTTACACCCCATTTTTGCAGGGGGAGGGATTCTTTCCAAGACAGACCCCCAGAGTCTGCCTTGGAATAGTGGTGGGGGGGTCATCCGAGGCCCACCACCCACAGAAAGCGCTGGTGGGAGCCATGTGCCGCTCTGAGCAGGTTAAGGGCAGACATGGTAGCCAAGCAGGAGGCCGATTTGATGGACAGAAATGGGAAGTTGAGTCTGAGGCAGCTGCCTGAAGTCACCACTCTGGAGATCTAGGAAAGAGATGGCTGCTTCAGATCACAAGCTCAAGGTCTCTGAAGCCTTGGGAAGAACATGCTAAAAAGCCCCAGGCAGAGAAGGAGGGAAACTGGCCCAAGGACCAGCCAGAACAGTACATCAAAGTGTCCTGGGCTGGTGCCCAGGGTCGGGGCCGAGGACTTCCTGGTGATGAGTCCAGGGAGGGTCTCAAGGTGGGGCTCTCTTCCCAACGCCCTTCCCTCTGCCAGATGAAGGCTGAGCGGAGCTGGGGGTGGAGAACCAGGGAAGAGGTCATTTTAGTACAGGTCCACCATTCGTGCGAGAAGAGGCTGGGGTTTTTCCTGGGCATCATGGGAAAGGTTCAAGGCTCGGGAAGTGCTCATGGCTCGGGATGCATGGCTGGTCGGGGCAGAGCAGGACCAGCCAAGGTGATGCGGGCCAGCCCGCACTGTGTTCCCTAAGGATGTGCTGGGCTCAAGAGGAGGGGGCCATGTGAGCCCGCACCTGTTCCGGCTGCCTTTTTTTCTTTAATAGATTTTATTTTTCCAAAAGGTTTCAGATTTTTGGAAAAATAGGGAAGATAGTGCAGAGAGCTCCCGTATTCCCCACACTCGGGTTTCCCCTACTGACATTAGCATGGTGCGGTTGTTACAACAAGTGAAGTAATACTGAGGCTTTATTATAACTAATGTTCACGTTTGATTCCCGTCTCCTTAGTTTTTACCTAAGGTTCCTTTTCTGCTCCAGGATCTCACATTGTATTTAGTCGTCATGTCTCCTTAGGCTTCTCCACTGTGATAGTTTCTTAGATTCTCCTTGTTTTTAATGACCTTGAGTTTCAAGGAGTGCTGGTCAGGTGTTTTGTAGAATGTCTCTTCCTCAATTGCGATTTGTCTGATGTTTTCCTCGTGATTAGACGGGGAATGTGAGTTTGGGGGAGAAGAGCCCGGAGGTAACGCAGCCTCCCCCTCACACCGTAGCGGGGATGCATGCCATCACGTGACTTATAGCTGTGATGTCGACGACATGGAGCACCAGGACTGGCTGTCAGAAAGCATGTGGCTCGCAACACACCAGGCAATGGACATGGGCCTTCTCAACCCTCGTCAGCCACAGTCAGAGCCACACGAACAGAGATTCCTATCAAGGTGAAAAATATGCTGCCCTGGATTCAAATCACAGCCATTGAGGGGCGGGTCAGGCCCCTCTGCAGAAGGGGCTTGGTGTCCCCTCGGCTGATACTCCAAGAGAAGGCAAAGGAAGATTCCAGCATGGCCCTGGTGCACAATGAACCCCCAGTGGACAGATGCCCATGGACCAAAGGAATGAGTGATTGAAAGCTGAATGAATGAATTAATGAAAAGTCAAGCACATATGATAACAAACACAGAGCACCTAGCACCTCCTCCGTACAGGCACCATACCAAGACTTTACCTGTGTTCACCCATTTCATACTCACAGCAACCTTACAAAGTAGATATGACTCCCATTTCACAGATGAGGACACTGAGTCTCACAGTGATGAGGCATCTTGATCAAGGCCACCCACAGGGACATGAGGCAGCTGTGGGGTGTGTGCTGGAGCTGGCTCTTCCTGGCTTGTGGAAGCCAACTGTGTATATCTCTGCCCAATTCTGCAGTCAGTGGTCTCACTTTGGCCACAACAGGGGTACTTACACTGGAAGTCGGCAAATTCTATAAATCAAGGCTTCCCCCAAGAAAATATGCCACTCCCCAGAAAGCAGGTTCACGGGCATACCAGTGATTCAATCATCATATGTGTTCTCCACCACCAGGCCACATTCCTTCTCTGAGTGTGGGTCTGTGTGTATATGGTGTGCGTGTGTGTGTGTGTGTATGAGAGAGAGAGAGAGAGAGAGAGAGAGAGAGAGAGAGAGGGAGATGCTCTGCCCTTCAGGGCTCCCACCAGGTTTTGTGAGAAACCCACACTCCCACACTGAGAGTTCAGATACTTATAGGATGATCTGTCTTAAAGAGCAAAGCACCAAACACCATATGGCCAAGATACGATGCCTGCCTACAGCCCACCAGCCCCATTGGTAGGACTGTCCTGTCCAAACAGCCCCTGTGGGCCATGGCTGCTGGCAGGCCAAACTGCAGACCAGAGATGCCAGGACCCCAGCCAGTGTCATCTCCCACTGAGAAAGCCAGGGGCCAAACAGTGGTCAGAAGGGAGGCAGAGAGGAGGGGAGCATGGCCTCTGGGGCTAGTTAACTCTGGGTTCAAACTCCACTACCCACTGTGGGCTTCCTGAAGTCACTTCACCATCCTGAGCCTCTCTTTTCTCATCTGCAAGATGGAGTGATCAGCCGTCCCACATAGACGGTATGGAATGAGACAATATGAGCAGGAGGCCTGATCCAGAGTAGATGCCGGTGAGCCATAGCTACTAAGAATCTCGGGGCCACAGGGCATGGGCGAGAGAACAGGACGACGCCACTGCAAAGAGTAACCAACTCAGAGAGGGGGATTTCAGGCCCATAAGGGACAGGGTCCACACAGTGCAGCAGGCACCTCCCTCCCTTGGAGAAGGCATTACCATGTTTAAACCTTCGCCAGTTTTCCAGGTGAAAAGCTGTGTCCCATTTCCTTTTTAATTCCCATCTCTCATTATTGGGAGGTGGCTTTTTCTCACACAGTCATTGGCCAATGCGTTTCTCCTTTGGTTCTTCGTACATAACCCCCCTCCCCCCACACCGCCCTGAGCTGGTCACGGTTTCTTAACGATTCATGCACTTTTTACGCATTAACAATTTTTACCCTTTATTTGTCAAATATGCTGCAACTGCATTTTCCCGGTTCACCATTTGCCTTTCAAATTGGTTTATGGTGATTTGTTTGTCTGTTTTTCCATGCTCAAGGGTCACTTTTTATGTAGCCAAATCCAGCTCTCCCTTCCTTTGTGGTTTCTCGAACAGACAGAGCCAAGGTTCAGGGCTGTTGTTGATCTGTGAGGTTGATCCCCCTGCTAATTGGCTTGAAAAGTGAGAAACAACTGTAAAAGTTTCCGCTCTCCTCCCTCCTCGCCCAGCAAGCCAAGGGCCGTGCCTGGGCCTCCTCCCCTCCGGGTCTCTGTCTCTGCTCTGTGGGGTCACCCCTCCTGTACCCTGGAGTTCCTGCCTGGCATGCAGAGTGACTCACTCCTGAGCACAGTGCCCTAGCGGCCTGGAGGCTGTGAGGTTTTCACTGAGCAGCCCCTGACCTGAGAGTGGGGGACATAGTTCCCTCATGATGCACACATGAGCCTGATGAATGTTCACGTACATACACACTCATGTGACCACCACCCAGCTCCTGGCAGGCTCCCTTGTGGTCCTTCTCGGTCAGTGTCCCCCAGAAGTAACCACTCTTGTGACCTCTATCACTACAGGCTGGTTCTGTCTGCCCATGAACTTCCCATCCATGGAATCACACAGTGTGTACTCATCTGAGTCTGCCTTACTTTGCTCAGCATGATGCCTGGAACTTCATCTATGGTGGTTGTTATTTTCACTGCTGTCTAGTACTCCACCATGTGGTTATGCCAATATCTGTTTATCCATTCCACTGTTGATGGGTACTTAGACCCTTTCCAGTTTTAGGCTATTACTCAGGCTGCTCTGAACACTCTTGTTCATGTCTCTGGGTGAACAGAGCACTTGATTCTCTTGGGAATATACTCAGGAGCAGGATAACTAGGTCCTAGGAGAAGTAGCAATGAATGCATTAGACTCTGGCCAAGACTTGGTAGGCCGGCAATATGAGCCCCATGGTACAGATGAGGAAACAGGGAGGTCAAGTAACGTGCCCAGGATCACACAACTAGCGCATAGCAGGGCTGGGACTCAGACTCAGCTCATGCCTCCTCGCTCAGCCTCCCAAGTGTGGGTGTCCTGAGCGTTACCTGCTGGAGAAAGAGATTTCAGAGAAAGAGACCACGGGGCAGGATAACGTTCCTCAACTCCCTGGAAGAGCAGCAAGGCCACACTCTGTCCCCAGGAGGCTGGGAGACCAGGGACGGGGCCGGGAGGGCTGAGCAAACAGAGACGCATGAATGAGGCCTAAGTCCACCAAACCCCAAGCACATAATTTCATCTGGAAGCAACGGCGTCCAGCTGCCCGGCGCGCCCTCTTTCTTGGGGAGAGGGCAGCCTCCAATCTGAAGCGCCTTTGTCTCCCTGGAGTGTCCGAGACAGAGTGGCAGAAGCCTCGCTTGTACAAACAAATGACAGTCAACGGTCCCCCATGTCCCCTGATGCCCCACTTCAGCTTCAAAGAACCAACTATTTCCCCTGTCTCTCGAGTTTCTCGCCTGAACTTCCCCGCTGGCTGTGAGGACACCCTCTAGTCCTGGTCCTGAAGCCTGGAGGAAGGGCACATCCACCATGTGACCTCTGTGCCCGCTGACCCTGCACCACCTCCGACGCAGGGCTGGGGAAGACGTGGGGCCAGCGTGTCGCAAAGGAGCTCGTGTTCCCCGGAGAGACAAACACAATGACAGGCAGGTGTGTATTAGATGCCACCTTCCCACAGGCAGGATGAATGATGGGCTGAAGAATCACAGAGGCCGGGAGGTAACCGAACTCCTCCTGGGGGTAGGCTACAGGCAGCACAGCTCCTGTCTCTGTGTCACTCCCTCCCCTTTCAGCAACCCTCTGAATGTCCCTGCCCCACTGGCTGCAGTGTCGCCATGGTTACCAGGCAAGCTGCCCTACATACACGATGACCCCGCCTGGTAGCCATGGTGATGGTCCAGAGGTCGGGATCTGACCCAACCATGGCCATATGGGGTCCTTTCTTGGGAACGTGGAAACTGAGAGTAAGAAAGAGCAGACGGTCTCCTTGCCAACCAGAAGCTGCAGAGCGTAAGCTGGGCGCACTGGAGGCCGTGTTTCAGCCTGAGGGGGCAGAATGAGCAAGCAGTAATGCAGGGAGAAATGGAGGTGAAGGTGCCAGGGGCTTCTGGTCCTGACCCAACTGATTTCTCTTGGCCTCTTGAGTTGGGCTGCTGTGATGTGTGCCTGGAACTGGAAGGTTATCTGGAGGCAGCACATTTCAGTGGGTCTTGGAGGATGTGTAGGAGTTTATACAGTGATGAATAGGGAGAAAGCCCATGGGCACCCAATGGGGCAAACTTACCCTTGGAAGGTCCACCACATAGCCAAAGGCATCCCTTCCATGCCCAGCTGGGACACAGACTCCAGGCTAAAGCTCACAGTACTGCCCCAACCTTGGTCCAAGTAGGGAATCTGTGTAGATTCCATGGTAACCATGCCATTTCTGCCTCACTCCCAGAACTGAGCCTGTTGCCAGCCAGAATGTCCTGAGCCTCCTTCTGGAGCAGGTGGCCCTCACAAGGCACAAGAGAGCACCAACCCTGCATTTAACCCCCTCTGGAGGTCCCTGCCCCATGCGCACTGTCCTGAACCCCAACCTGCACCTAAGCGCCTAGCACGCATGCATTCCCTGCTCTACTTCAGCATGTTACCATTTGCAAGCTCATTCTCTGTCCTCATCTGTTACCTTGTGCATATTTTACTCATTCCTATGTACAGGCCTATACCCATTAAGGATTTACTGAGCACCTATTACGGGCTGATTCTTTCCCCAGTACCCGATTTCTAAAAGTGGGATCTGCAGGACCACCAGCATCAGCATCACCTGGGCTGGCTCGTTTGAAACACAGAGCAGTCCAATCTGGTGCCACCGTCACCCAAGAATCACGCTCCAGTAACAGGCTCTCTGTGCTGCTGGCGGGCACTCAAGTTTGAGAACGGCTAGTTCAGAGTGCTGACGCAGGCCCGCTCCGCCCCCCCAACCCCGCCTCAGCCCATCGACCCTTGGAGATTCCAGGAAGGGGGCTCTTACGTGGAGGCGAGATTCCTCTCTAATAGCTTTATGGTTTTATTTCTGCTCCAAGAGCATTAAATATATAACACGCACAAAGACACACAAAGAAATGTCTATTTTTAAATGTGTCTATGTATATATACACTTTTAAATGGAGTCTCTGGAGGTCTTCACGAACAGTCTTAGGGAAGCTCCCTCAACAAAGGTGACTTAAGTGGGGGTGCAAAGGGCGATGCTCACAGGCCCAGTGCCAACAAGCCTTTAATCACGGCCCCTTCTGGGCTGCCGACTCCCCTCCCTGTGTGGGGGCTGTATTCTCCTCTCCCCGAGAGACTGATTTATCCAGTCAATTAAAAACCAAACTCCTCTGTGATGTAACAGCCGCCTGCTTCTCTCCCACTCACCCCGTGCTCTCTCAGACCACATATATCGATCTGTCTTAAGCCTGCAAGCTTGGAGAGAGAAGGGACACTGTGTGGCTGGCCTCCAGGCCTGGGGCTCAGGCTCTGCAGCTCTGGCGGCTGCACGCCGGGCTCCATTCCGCCGGCCGGGCCCCAGGCACCGCCAGCTGGAGACAGCCGAGCTGCGGCAGGGCTGGTCGGTCTCCAGCCTGCGGTCTGCAATGGAGTCTGGCTCTTGCAGGCGGGGTAAACGGCCAGAGAGCAGCAGGAGCAGGGCCAAAGGCAGAAGCTTTTCTAGGTATTGATCTGTTTTCCAGGGCACCTCATCTCTGCACCACGAAGCCCTGGAATAACAAGAGTTCAGAGGACGAGGAGGCAGCCCGACACTGCACAGCTAATAAGAACATGTCTGCAAAGAGCAGCGGGTAACTTTTAGTGCTAGAGGATCACCTTGTTTAGTTCACCCTGAGCTTCTCACTTTTAACGAGCATATGGGTCGCCCGTGTGTTTTGTGAAATCTCAGGTGATAACGTAGTAGGTCCCAGTAGGGCCTGGGAGTCTGAATTTCTAACAAGCTTCCAGGTGAGGCTGGTGCTGCTGGTCCTTGGACCATGCCTCAGATGGAAAGTTATTTCCTACCAGATGGAGGAAGCTATCATCATCATCATCATCATCATTCCCACTTTAACGGCAAAAAGGGAACAGCAACTTGTAGAATTCTTAACCTGCCTGGAGTCACAAAGGCAGAAGAGGCAGCAGTGACTTGGACTGTGGGCTCCACGGCACAAGTGCATGACCACAGAGCTGAGATGCCTCCCCTAGCTGCCCTCCAGGCTTTGCTTTACTCTCGCTAGTTCTCTGTGTCTGGCATCCTGGGTGCCAGGCTGTGGCAATGAGAAAATGAAACCCCCTCTCAGCCAACACAGGTCTTGGCCTGGCGAGCTGGGGGCACCTTTGTGCAAAGAATAAGATGCCCTTTTCTCTGGGTGGGTCAGCGTCTTGCCAGGGCACATGGGACTCCAACCTATGCGATCCTTGGCTGTGATGAGATCTGAAATTAAAAGTGTACCACCCTCCAAGGGAGGCCCCACTCCCCAGGGCTTCAGGCTGAAAAGGCAGACCCTAGTGGTAAAGAGAAAAGGCTTTGGATTCCAACAGCCCTGAGTTCAAATTCCACCTCAACTTCTTAGCCACTATGTGACTTTGAGCAAGTGACCGCACCTCTCTGAGCCTCAGTTTCAACATTTGGAAAATGGGAGAAATGCCCACCTCCCCCAAAGAACTGTGGTGAAATGTGAACTTGGACCACTTTGAAGCTGGTAGAGTTGACACTGGATGGATGAGAGAGCCTGCAGGGCAATCTGCCCATGACGGGGAGGGTGTGGTTGGGAAGGAGGGGGAGGATGCCTCTGCAGCCTTGCTTTGCCCCGTGACCCACTCTCAAGGGCCACAGCCCAGCGAGCACTGCCCTGGCCCAAGAGGCCTGCGGCTGGGCGCCAGCCAAGCATGGCCACCACTCCATGTCGGTCCCAGATGAATTTGCTTAAGGGCAGGAGGGTCTGGCACCTTGCAGGTGGTTTCTGGGATGAGAGAATGACCAATGAGGCATTCCCTGTGAACAGCTCAGAGCTGAGAACACTCGTGTTTGAATCCTGATGCTCTGAACCCCAAGCCAGATGAGCCTGGCAGGCCATGGCCCTCCATGGGGCGTCACCTACTCTGCTGTAAGGACTCCCAGAGACCTGTGGACGAGGCCCAGTCTGTGCCCGGCACAGGCCATGTGCTTGATGAATGAGTTCCAACCACGTCTGCCTCCTCATCTCATAAACGCCTCTCCAGCCAACAACCACCAAGCAGCCCTCAGCTTCCCTCCCTCACACATTTACATCCAACCCATGAGTAAATCCTGTTCTCCCCACCTCCAACAAGGTCCTGCATCCAACCACCTGTCACAGCCTCCATCAATGCTACCATGGAGCCAGGTACCAGAATCACCTGTCACCTGGACGATTACAACAGCTCCCAGCAGGCACCATGTGTGCACTCTCACCAGCCTTAGACAGACCTGTCCAAGAGAACTTTCCGTGATGGTAGAAATGCTTTATATCTGTGCTGGCTAGTGAGTGCGTGAAATGTGGCTACTGTGATGGAGGGACTGAATTTTTGGCTTTATTCCTTTCCAATTAATTTAAATATGTATGGCCACACATGGCTAGTGGCTATCAGATTGGAGGTTCAGACTATTCTCCATCCAGCAGCCGAGGGAAGCTTTTTAAAGCCAAAGTCAGATTGTATCTCTCCTCTGCTCAAAACCCTCCAAATGCTCCACTGTCATGAAGAAGAAAATCCAAAGCCCTGACAATTGCCTGCAAGATCTTCCATGATCTGCCTGCCTCCACTGCCTCCAACCTTAGCACCTATCACCCTCTTCCTCACTCACTCTGTTCCAGCCCCATTGGCTTCCTTGCAGTTGCTTAAACCTGCCAATCCCATAGCTGCCACAGGGCCTTTGCATGTGCTGTTTCTGCCCACCACACACACACACACACACACACACACACACTCTCTTCCTCTAAATATCTTCACAGCTGGTTCCCTTAAGTCAAGACTCTGTACACATCTTCCCTGATCTCACGAAATGACACCTGAGTCCCCTGTGCCTCACTGCCCCCTGCCCTGTTTCTTCAAAACACCTATGACCACCTAAAATATTACGTATTTGTTTACATGTTTATTTCTTCTTTCCTTACCAGAATGTAAGAGTCATGAAAACAGAAACTTTGGCTATCACATTCACAGCTGTATCTCCTGTGCCTGGCACAGCCCTGGCCAGGCACACAGCAGGCCCTTGATAAAGACTAATGGAAGAATCATGACTAAGTAACCTGGCGCGCAGTATGTGCTCAGTAAACGACTGCTATTGCTGTGGTAATAATAAACTGTCATCGTTATTCTTGCCTCAAACCCAGCCAGGCCATGTCAGGGCCTGGTGTCACATCGCTTGGTCCGCTCAGCCAGGCCTGGTGTTCGCTTTAAAAAAAACTAACAAAGGAAAGACACCCTCTACTCTGCCCGCGTTCCCTGCCTGTGGGTGCCAAGAAGCTGGCAGCCCCACACAGAAGAAAGAAGTCCTGGGCAGCAGGGCAGCAAGGGGGACCTGTAGGCCCGGTTGCCAAGCAACCCCACCCCATCACTCACAAACATCGGCAAGCGGGTTCCACTGGGAAGGGCTGTGTGTTTACACGGCCGTCTTATCTGCAGGCCTGACCGCCAGTATTTGTGCCTTGCTTTTGAAAGGACAAAGTACCCTGGGGAGTAACGCTGAAGGGGACCAGCGTCACGGCCCACAGGCCACGTGTCTGCAGCAGGGAAGGAAGGAGAGTTCAGGCTGCTGAGAACCTACTGTGTGCAGCCCACTCTCAACACTCTCTGGACCACCCTTGTGGTGTCGGGGGTTGAAAGTGCAAGAAAGATCTTTCTGGGGCATCTGGCACACTGAGAAGAGTCCAGCAAATATTAACAGCTGTGGTGGTTATTACTTATATTCTTGCGGGACACATTCACAATCTTCACTGCAGCCTGCCTGGCTGGGCCCGTTTCCTCCACTACCACCTCATTCCGGGTCTTTCTCTCTGCCCTGCACTCACTCAAATCCAGGCTTTCCCATCACGGCACTGCTGACATCTGGGGCCAGGTCCTGCTCCGTGCTGGGGGCTGTCCTGTGCACTGTATGGTGTTGAGTGGAAGCCCTGGCCTCTCTACCCAGCTGGTAGGAATGGAGGGTGGAGGTTCCTCAAAAAATAAGAAACAGAACTACCACAGGATCCAGCAATCCTACTTCTGGGTAATTATATCCCAAAGAACTGAAAACAGGGTCTCATCGATGTTCACAGCAGCATCATTCACAATAACCAACAGGCAGAAGCAACCCAAGTATCCATCAACAGATGAAGGGGTAAAGAAAATGTATACTCACACAGTGGACTATTATTCAGCCCTAAAAAGGAAGGCAATTCTGACACATGCTACAACAGAGATGAACCTTTGGGGGCATTAAGTGAAATACACCAGTCACAAAAGTACTAATATTGTATGATTCCACTTATATGAGATACCTAAAGGAGTCAAGTTCATAGAGACAGAGTGTGGATTAGGGCTAACCAGGGACTGCTTCCCTCAGCAACCCGGGCTGGACGCCTCTGTCCTGTTCTCCCACTCTACTCCACGTGAGGTTGTCCTTGCTCCACCCACAAGTCCCAGCTCAGAAGGAACTTCCTGGGGGGCTGCTCACCCCAGTGTGCAAAGCAGAGCCCACACAATCCAAGGCCTAGAAAGTTCCCTGAGTTTTAACACAATAAGGATTATTCAGAAAGATGACTGGGATCTCCCAGGGATAAAAAGAAAAGTTAAAGATGAAAAAAAGTCCGGAAGAATATACCCCCAATGTTAACTGTGCTATCTCTGGGTGGTGGGATCCAAATATTTCTGTGTTTTGCTTTATCTGCTATAAACAAGTATTTCACATGCTTGGGGGTTTTTTTTTGCTATAAAAGTTAAATTAAAAATAAAAGGAATAAAGACATTTCACTCACAAAGAAAAAAGCTAATATTCAAGGTATTATTATTAAGAATCCAGTGAAGTAACTAACAGGGTGTTGGCACTAAAACATCATCTCCAGGGACTGAGAATATTCTCTTGGGGGAATCAGCAATGAAGAGAGTAGGGATTCAGTTCTTTCAGGATCTTAGACCTTTTAAGACCATACTGAACTCTGAGCCATCTTGGGTGCTGTTCCTTCTGCCCACACAGTATTCCATCCATGCTTCACCTAACAAGCCCCTGACATCCTTCAAGCCTCAGGTTAACCATCATTCTTCCTGGAAGCCCTCCCTGACCATACCTACCCAGAACAGACACTTCCCCACCTTTAAAAACTTCGTATGTGTGTTTCTTCTTGTTTTGTTTTGTTTTTAAATACTTGCTGTTTTTCTGCCTTAAAAAAATTTTTTTTTGGGGGGGGAGGTTATTCAATTAATTAATTAATTAGTGGAGGTACTGGGGATTGAACCCAGGACTTCGTGCTTAGCATGCATCACCTCTACCACTGAGCTATACCCTCCTCTGCCCTCCAAAACCTTTTTTATTTTAAAATCACTTTAGGGTTACAGAAATGTTGCAAAGATAGTACAGAGAATTCCCATGAGTTCTGGTATAACTCTCACCTGATTTCCCCTAATGGTAACACCTTCATAACCAGGGGACATTCATCACAACAAAGAAGCCAGTGCTGGTGCATGACTATTAGTTAACATTGGAGAAACCCAAACTGGCGTCTCATTATTTCTCTGTGGTAAAATATATATAACATAAAATTGATGATTTTAACCATTTTTAAGTGTGCACTTCAGTAGCATTAAATACAGGCACATTGTTGTGCAACCATCACCACCAACCGTCTCTAGAATTTTCTCACTTTCCCAACTGAAACTCTGTCCCCATTAGACATTAACTCCCTACTCACCATCCCCCAGACCCAGGGTAACCACTATCCTACCTTCGGTCTCTGACTGCAAATCAAAACCACACCAAGATGCCGCTTCACACCCATTAGGGGGGCTATTATCAAAATAACACCCATGGGCCTGGAGGGAAGAACCAGGAAAGCAGCCCTTCTTTCAACCCTGACCCACATCAGAATGGCCTTCTTGATTTCACGTTTCTTGCCTCTTAATTTTTGGGTTTCTTCCCTACTACCAGTTTTATTTACTCATACATGGAAAGTTCCAGCAAAGGCCCAAGGTGTGTTCCAAGGAGGCAACACAGCCCCACTGCACATGCACTGGAATTGGAGGAGCTCTGCCACTGGAAGCTGTGTGACCTTGGGTAAGTGGCTTCACCCCTCTGAGGCTCAGTCTCAGCAATGTGGGGCAGAAGGAATCGTGGGCGCTGCCAGGGATGCTGGGCTCCTTAAATGAAATAGTGGCTGTGGGGGCACCTAGAGCAAAGTCAGGCATGTGCAGCTCTGCAGAAACCTGGGAGGAATTAGAACGTGTGGACAAGACAGAGGCAAAGGCTGGGTGCTTCTGGCAGGGGGTGGGGAAGATGAAACACACCTGCCCAGGTAACACACCTGACATGCTGCCTGTAATGGCCCCGTGAGCCACAGAAGGGCCCAGGCTCTGGCTCCCCACTCCATACCCTCCCCACCCACTTCCTGACTGGGAAGCCCTTTCCATGTGGGTGGCCTGGGGCCTGCAGGTTCCATTCAGATCTGCCTGGGACCCCTGCCCCAGGAGGCCTGGCAGTGGCGTCAGCAAGCCTGTGGGGTCATCATCTCCCTGCGTCCTGCCCCCAGGATGTGGTTCTGCTCCCCAAAGGTAAGTCAAGAAGGAGACCTGTTCCTACCTGAGCCCAGGGACACCTTGATTTCCCCAGAGCCACGGCGACCACCCTGGAGAAAAAGGAATGGGCATTTTTTTCCAAGTTGTTCCACCATGTTTCCCATCCCTGAATGATGCCTGCTGCTTATTATAACTATGACAACATCGGAAATATTTCTTGTGGATTTCCACAAGGGGGGAAATGACAGGCTTTCTTTTCCCTCTGGCTTTGCACTGGGTGCTGCAGACCTGAGACGAAGTCTTTAGGTGTGGGACGGTTCCCTGGGCTGGGAGGTGTGAATGCAGGGGTGAGGCATCAAGGGAATGGGTGCCCCTCCCACTGCAGGAGTGTGCTGAAAGGGGCCTGCCACAGACCCAGGAAGGGCTGGGCATCCCTGGGCGCTTCAGCCTAATGCCACCTGCTGCCGAGACTTCAATCTGCTGAGGATTTGTGGGCAGACGTGTATTTTTAAATTGCTATCATTTCCTGAGTGCCCACTAGCTGTAAGCAAGCTCTGCTTGTGCCAAGTGCACTATGTTTTGGTTGGGCCTCACAGAGTCTTGCTAGATGTTACAATGATCTCTGTTCTACAACCAAGGAACTGTGGTCCAGAGAAGAATAAAGTGGCCTGACGAGGGACACATGGCCAGTGAAGCAGCCACAGGAAGAAAGACACCTGTTGATGCTGGTGATTGAAGAAAATGAGACAGTGCAGTGACATCCTGAGTCAGAAAGTAGAAATTTGGAGGTAGGGTACAAGATGAATTAGACTATATGGAGATATTTGCCAATTTGGGATTCTGCAAATGTCCCAAGGTCCTGGTAGTGGCTT
Source organism: Camelus dromedarius (assembly GCF_036321535.1). Lineage (NCBI taxonomy): Eukaryota > Metazoa > Chordata > Mammalia > Artiodactyla > Camelidae > Camelus > Camelus dromedarius. Next base: position 26,406,458 of record NC_087444.1, read on the forward strand.
CCTGGAAGGGTGTTGTGATGGATTCCTCAGCTGTATCTGGGCTCAGTGGGAAAGAGTGGTGATTGATTATTGGTGTCTGCCTGGGCACAGTTGTGGGAGGCAGTAGAACAGATGCCACACTGATCATCCCTTGCCGACTGTTCATCCTCCTGATGCTAGATATTTCTCTGAATCTTCCTGCTCCTTAGTGTCCGCTGGCATAAAATAAGCTCTGATACAGAATAGGTAGAAATACTTTTTGAAGAGGTGGATATTTTCGATATTAAACTCACACCTGGCATTTCAGAGGTAAATTCAATTCTTAACAGGAAAGGTATTTCCATGCAGTGCACACTTACTAGGCACCCACTGGGTTCAGGGGGGTGGTGGTCTCTACTCTCACTGTGCTTAGCAAGGAAGACAAAGAATTAACTTTGTAATTAAATATAGTTGCTCTAAATGCCTAGGAAAGTACAGGCGGCCATGTCATGCCTGCTGGTGGAGCAGCCTACCTGGTGAGGAGTTGATTCTGCCATGGAAAATTACCTTTCTGTCCACAACCCCCCTAGGAACACTCACACATTGGCTCTGGCGCCCAGAGGGGGTTGCTCGCTAAGGAATGTGGGCACGAGACAGAAAGGGGACCTTGGGAGGCAGCAGCACACGAAGCTGAGGGTGGTCCCTCCACCAGCGATTTGTCTATCTTTGCTAATTAAAAGCTCATGCCTCGTTCTTTGATTTTTCCACCCCAAAGAGGAATCTTGGCCACACTGCCTATAGCTTTTGGCAGGGGGCAGAGGCACAGGAAAGAGAAAAGGCAAACGGCATCTCGCAGGGCTGAGAGGGAAGGTGTGTTTAAAGCCGGTGGAGCGTGTCCAGCTTTTATCTCTAGGCTGTACTTAGAGGTCTCGCTCCCTCCTTGGCCTGAACAACCTCACCCACCACCGTGGGGGGAGCCACAGCATGTCACAGTCGCCTCCCCTGTCTGAGGCTGGCACTGGGACCGACAGCGAGGTTTGTTGGGAATATACGTTCTTCATCAGAGGAGTCTTAGACAATCAACCTTTCTGGCGCGAGGAGGAGGAAGGCTTCTCTGAGGCCAGCGCTTCCCCCATTGCAAACAGCTGAACCCAGCCTGCCCGGCCTGGCTTTCAACTTTATTGCTTTTGCAAATATGGTCCTGGGTCCTATTTCCCACATGCCTGCAGCCAAGTCCGGCCAGCCTTCTGGAGGCATGGCCCACTCCAGGGCCAGAGACCAGGACATGGAGGAAGCTGTCCTCTCCCACTTTCCAGAAAAGCAGTTGGGGGCTGGTGGGGGAGGGTCTGGGAAAGGAGCAGGCACCATCAGGATGGACTAAACTGAGGAGCGACTTTCAGGAACTGAGGGAGCCCAGGTCCTGGGTGCTGGGACCAAGCGGCCAAGGAGCCCATCTTGATAAAATGTGCCAATGGAATGCCTGTTGATGTCAGTCTCCCCTCTGGAATGGACTGGCAGCTCCACGAGGAAAGGGACTTCATCACCCCCAGTGTCTGGAGGGAAACAAAGAGCAAGGTTGGAAGGAGGGGGCCTGGTTCCTCCTAGTAGGGCTGGTCCATCGTGGTCAGCAACACAATGGCTTCCCAAAGATGCCCACATCCTAATCCCCAGAACCTGTGAACATGTGACCTGACCTGGTGAAAAGGACTTTGCAGATATGATTGAGTTAGGAGCCTTGAAGTGGGGAGACGGTCCTGGGGTATCCAGGTGGCCCCATGTCATCCCAGCGTCCTTATAAGAGAGAGGCAGTGGAGGAGATGGGACGACAGAAGCAGAGGTCGGAGTAATGCCACCACGAGCTGAGGGATGTGGGCAGGCTGTAGAAACTGGAGAAGGAAAGGGAACAGATTCTCCCCTGGGGCCTCCAGAAGGAATGCAGCCCCGTTGACACCTTGATTTTAGCCTGGGGGACCCATTTTGGACTTCTGACTTCCAGAACTATAAGATGACAAATTTATGTGGTCACAGAGTTTATGGGAATTTGTCACAGCAGCCAAAGGAAAGTAACACACCCATGTAGGACACTACTGGGACCTCCAGCCAGCGACGATCAGCCCCACTGATCCCACAGCCACGATGTGCAGACAGTACTAACGGCCACCGAGTCCTGTTTCCTCCTACTTCTGGGTATGTAAAGGATGAAGATTCCTGCTCCCTGCAGCCAAGCCATGGCTACATGACAGGTTCTGGCAGAACATGTGAGAGAAGGGACATGAGTCACTTCTAAGGCCAAACAACTCAGCAGTGCTGAGCGCCTCAGTGTTCCTGGCCCCTGAGAACCCTGGTGTGGAGGGGACACATCACCAGATGGAGGAACCTCCACCAGCCTGGCCCCTCCTCGTGCAGAGCAGGGTCCCTGCTGATGCTCCATGGACATGTCAACTGAGCCAGAAGAAACTCTTAAGCCCCTGGGATTGGGGAGTCTTGTTACGAAGCACAATCTCGCCCATCCTGATGAAGCATGTGGGGGCCCAACTACGTAAGCAGCAGCTGTCACCCCCATGCATGTGTCCACTCAAGGGCTCTCAGCCACCTTTGGAAACCTTGCCACAGACCCTTGCAATGTCCCCAGGGTCCGCTCGACAACTTCCACCTGGGACAGGGGAAGTCCGCCTTAGTCATCAAAGATCACGAAGCGAAATCACTTCTTCCAGACTGTGTGGAGGGAAAGGGGAAGAAGGAGCAGCTTCCCGTGCGTCCCACGCGTGTCCCACATGTGCCTTTGAGGTGCATACCCGCCAGCCACCCACCGACACGCCCACTGCGGCTCAGTCCTTGTGCCTCCTTCCTCGGGACCCATAAATGTCTTCCTGTTTCTCTGTTTCTCTACCAGGCCCTCTGCCATGTCTGTGGCTGGGATTCTAGGAAGTCAGTGGATATTTTCAGAGCTTTATTGTCCCATTTGTCACTTGCTAATTAGCTCGGAGTGACTAATCAGAAAACAGTGGCGAGGCAGAGAAAACACTCCCATTTTTTTGGTGTTTGGTTGCCCGTAGTTACTGAGAACCTTGGAGCTGGGGTGGGAGGGTGTACAAAATGGGGGTGGGATTTTCTTTGTCCTCCCCTGGGCAGACGTGGAGAACCTTGGAGGCTGTCACCAGGGAAAAAGCGGCAGCTTCACATAAAAATGACAGTGTTGTGGTCACCAGTGGGCAAAGCCAGGGTCTCTGGAGCCCCTGACCTCAGCCTTTCAGTAATTTCTACCTCTGAGCAGACGAGCCACGAAAGCACAAATAGCCCCACTGAGTTCTGACCTCTCCAAGCACCGGAGGCCATGTGACTGGGCCACGCCAGGTGGGAAGACACGAGCCTACACAGTCCTGCTGGTGCCGAGGGTCCAGAGCAGGCTGGGGGTGGGGGGAGGGGAACAAGCGTCCCGGCCTCCTCAAAGCTAGGGGACTAGCCTGAACCAGCTGCCCTCTCCCGGCCAGGCTCCTGGCCACATGCACACCTGTCACACAAGGTCCCCATCTCACCTCCTCCCCGAGGTTGCCATCTTTATTCTCCCATTTCACAGACCCGATCACTGAGGCTCAGAAAGTGTGCATGACTAGCCCCAGGTCACACAACGAGTAACTGGGTGTCAAATCCAAGTCTCTGTGTCCACATGTGTGTGAGAACAAGAGGACGGAGGACTAACGGGCATGTGCCGGGTGCCCGGCGTGCATCGTCTCCAGCCTACAATACATCACACACAAGCGTGCAACACGTCTGCACGTGCACGTGCGTGCACAGATTTAAACACACACAGGCACAAAGACGTGTACACACTTGTGAATGCACACAAATGTGCACACATGCATACGCACATACAATGGTCACACAGGCACAGATTCACATGTGCATGCACACACAAGCACTCGCATATGGACACACACGGTTTCTCAACACGCAGGGGAGGAGGACAGACAGCATCCTGTGCCCTGCTCTCAAGCCACCAGGTTTAGCAAAGGCCAGGCCTTGCCGCCTCTGACCCTCGGGCAATTTCATCACTGATGGTGAAAGACACCAGATAAACAAAGAGGACTCAGGCCTGCATCTCAGGGCCATTTCCTCAACACCCTGCCAAACACAGACACACACACAGACACAGACACACCCCCCCCACAAAACCCAGCCCTGAAAGACCCCCATGTGGGACAGTTTTCCAGGGGGCACGCAGCAGACCAGGGCTGGCAGGGAAAAGAGGGTGGAATCCGCCTGAGAATTTCCCAAGGCCCTCAGCACTGCTCTTGACCTCGTGGGTAATAAAAGTCCGATGAAGAAAGAGCAGATGAAACAAATGGCCCCATGTTTGCAAGGCTGGCATTTTCCAGGGTAAAGTTCTGACTCTCAAATGAGTTACCAGCTCAGCCAGGTTAATCATTGCCCATGAAGTACAAATGGCGCCCTGGTCCCTCAGGCTGGTCCCCCCCCGCCCCCGACCAGTGCTACTGCAGGTCAAGCAAGTCAGGAACCAGGTGGAGGGGTTAGGGAGTCCGCCCTCCCAGCCCTGCATTTCCAGCTCCAAGGGTCTGGTTTATTGATTTGAATAAGCCAGTGACCAATCAACCCAAGAATCCTCGTCACTGATCACCTACTATGCACCCAGCCTTGGGCTATGCCATTGAGGCCAACAGTAAAATAGAGTTAACAGCTGAGGACTGAGGCCCACGTGGACAGACAACCTGGGTTCAAATCCCAGGGCTGACAGTTCAGCTCTGATACCAGCCGGTTCTTAATCTGTGAAGTGGGTTGCTATGAGAATGTATGGGACAGCGTGTGTGAAATTGGGGTTTTCAATCATGGGCATTTGACCACGTCTGGAGACATTTTGGGTTGTCACATTTGGGAACGGGTACTACTGGCACCTCGTGGATCTAGGCCAGGGATGCTGTGAAACCTCCCGTGCACAGGACGGTCCCTGCACAGAGAGCGATCCGGCCTCACGTGTCCAGTGCCGGGTGCGAAGGATGTAATACAATGCCTGGCTCCATGTAAGTCCTTGATGAACTTGAGCTGCGATTACTATCTCAGAATTGTCCCAGGGGCCCTACAGCATGACATTATTGTCGCCATGATGCAGAGAAGGAAGCTGGGCTAGGAGAGGCTGAGACTTACTCTGATGACAAAAGAGCAGACATGAATGGGCCGTAGGCTCCACCTGCATTCCTGTCCCCCACAGCTCTTGGCGTTGGGGCACAAGCCGGCCCCGGGCCTGGGGCCCACTGCCCATGAAAATGTCACCCCACCCTCACTGCCCCAGAATCGCATGTCAGCCTCTCTGCTGCACACCCCTTCCTATGGCTCCGCAAAGGGAAGAGGGGTCATTTCTGGAACTGTGTTCTTGGGCGCCGGAATGGACGAACACTGCATCTGGACATTGCAGACAGCTCAGAGCAGACATTCCTTCCTCCTTCTCCCCCTTCTCCCCGTCTCCCACCTGCTGCCCCACCTTTTGCCTGAGAGGGGCCAGGTTTGGCTCGGCTGCCCAGCTCCCGTGTACCCACATCTCAGCACCTATCACCCTGTATTGTGACGGAATGCGTGCTGGTCTTCATCCAACACCGCGAGGGCAGGAACTCCAGGAGCAGAGAGCCTTGCCAAGTGCCCCCCACCCCTGACAGCCCTGTGTCCGGAGCAACACTGCACTTCCAATAGAACTTCCCACAGTGGTGGAAACAATCTGTTTCTGCCCTGTCTAGTGTGGGAGCCAGTACCCCCACGTGGCTGAGGAGCATGTGAAATGTGGCTTGTGCACCTGGAGAATTGAATTTTTCTTTCTGTTTAATTTTAATTCAATGTGAATAGCCACATGTGGCTCGTGGCTACCATATTGGAAGCCCAGGACTCCAACAACGCCTGGCGCATGGTAGGTGCCCAGCACCCGCTGTTCAGTGAATGAATGAATGGTGTTCATTATTCTCCTTTATTGCCCTACATTCCGACTGTCTGATGGCACTCCTCTTCAGTGGGCTGAGAGCACCCTGAGGGCAGGATACAGCTAGGTCCTGCTCGGCCCTATATTCGCAATGTTTTACATGGTTCCTGGGACCTCAATAAATACTCGTTGAAGGAAAGATCTGCAACTCAGTCCCTCTTTCCCTTCCCCACCAAGCAGAAGGAAAACTGTGATGAAAAGGAAGGCAGTCCCACTGGGCTGGTTTCTGAATGTCTTTCCAGCCCATTTCCTCCTTCTCACTAAAGTGACCGTCTGCCCCCTGCATCCTGGTATATCACCTGTGAGCTTTGACTGCCAGCGAGCGAGCATCCTTTCTTGCATGCCCTTCCGTCTCCCCTTGATGCCATAGAAGAAGCAGGGCAAGTCTGTTTGCTCTAGACTCAGAGGAAAGGATGAGGACTCCTCTTTCCCAAGGGCTGCTGTTCCCTGACTCCCTGCTCAGGCAGCAGGGGGCCCCAGGAAGTTTCAAGAAACATTATAACTCATAAGAATAAGGATGGATGTGAGATTCTATTATAAGTCAAATGCCTTTCATCTCTGACTGCTGGCTGTGATGCTCTCCGACGCTGTTATTCATGGCGAGCATCGTCTGTGTTTCCTACTTCCTTCCAATGTAGGTCACGGTGGATTCTCCATGCGTTCACTAGGTATGCCTCCAGGGAGGGGGGGTGGCACTGCTTGAAGCAAATTTAGGAATTCTCTTAAGGGCACGTAGGGACCCTGTGCTCTCTTGTTCAGCTGACACCCAGACTTGCAACTGCGTGTGGAAATCCTATGCAAAGATCCTGGGGCATATGGGAGGCGGGGCAGGCAGGCAAGGTGGTTTCTGTGCCCAAGAAAATTGGGCAGGTGGACTTCGAAAGCCATCATCACATGGAAACGATGCCAAGGAAGTGTCAGTGTCCAGAATAAAAGCGGAAGAGTCAAGTGGTAACTGGCCCTCCTTTGTGGTGAGTGTCTTACTAACTGTGTGACCTGGAGCAAGTCTCTTCTCTTCTATGAGCCTCACATTTCCAGCTGTAAACGGGGGACAATGCCAGAACCTGCCTCACGGAATGGTATGGATCGAATGCATTCTCAGAGGCAGAGTGCTGAGCACGGGGCCCAGCACAGAAGCAGCATTCAGTAAATGTATGTCATCACTGATGCGGACGTGTCGGCCAGACTCTCTAACCATACAACATAAGCACCGTACTACAGAACCTAAGCTTCTGCTCCTCCGTTCTGACCAGCACTGTGTGTGGACACCTGCCAGGCACCACGCTAGGTGTTGGCCCCACAGAGATGGGTCAGACTCTGCACCTGTTCTCAGGTAGCGGGACATTTGCTGGGATGATGGACACGCTGAATCCAACAGCGTGGTGCATGTGACAAGCGGATCTCACGAGGATAAAACTGGCCAAGGGGCCCAGTGGAGGAAGGACTGGGTCTGGGCAGGCCTGGGAAGTTTCACACCCATATGAACTGGGCCCGGAAAGAGGAAAGAAAGGGGATCCCTGGCCGTGGGCCTGGCATCTTCAAAGATCTAGAAGTGCACAAGATCATGGGCTCTTTGGGCAACAGCAAAAGGTTGTTTGTGGCCGGGGCAGAGGGTGCTTGGTAAGGAACTGGCAGGAGATGAAAATGAAAAGATTGAGTTTGGGCCAAATTCAGCCTCCTCTGCCAGGAAAACAAGGAGCTGGACTTTGTCCTGCGGATGACAGAAGGGTTTTAAGTACCACTCATAGTTACTCAACTCAGGGGACTGGGAGCAGGCCCCACCCCCCGACACAAGCAGACACATAATACTCCACACACATACACCCCCTCCACACACACACACACACACACACACAGGCCTGGCTCCTCGCACTGGACCCAGGGCAGAAATAGGAGCCCCTAGGCTCCAAGATTTTGCAAAGAAGATGTGTTCAGAGAACCATGGAGAGGCCTGGGAGGCCAGTTTCAGGCTGTTTGGAGGAGGAAGTGTTTATAAACAAGAGGTTTCCTGCGCACACACACACACGTGCACATGCACATGTATACACGCGTGTACCCCTTGAGGACAGAACAGCTCTCATGGGTAATTCTTTCAACATGATGCCTTTGCAGGTCAAACTGACCACACGTAGCACCAGAGACTTTACACCAAAAAATCTAGTATTTTTCACTTTTACAATTTCTAGCCTGGTCCTCATTAAAAATAAAACAACAAAAAACTTCCTCTCCTACCCATCACCCACATTTAAAAGAAAAGTGTGGAACTGTCTCCACGAATTCAGAGCCACGGTGCATGAGATGAAGCAATCAGTGGACCCCACAAAGGATGGAATAACGTGGGGAGGGGCACTTCACTCTGTTGACCCCACAATTGGTCTTTCCTTTCCTCTTTCTCCTGAGCGACAGACTGTTCTCAAAGGAGAATGGTTACCTCGAGGAGGCTTATTCACAATGAAGATTTCTTGTGGCAGGTGGGTGCAAATAAAAGTATGCGCGAGGTCCTTAAAATAGTTGCATTCTCCTTAGTAGGATAAACCTCTTTCCCTGCAATGTGGTTCACACCAGCAGTTAGCTCAGGAAAGCCTTTTGTTTAGAGAAACAGTAGAAGTTGAAATGGAAGGGACTTCAGGGGTCACAGATGGACTAGAAGGAGTCAGTGTTTAAAAAAATGAATTCAAAGTTAGTTTTTTCCTGGGGAGGAGAGACTACCCGAGCCACACAAGGATTTACCTTTGTCCCAGAGGCTGACACTCCACCTTTGCTCAGCCTGATAGAGAAGCCAGGCGTTCCTCTCAGACAGCAGCTTGTTTTATCCTTGCTGTAACTCAAGATGGGGAAACGGAGGCAGTAAAGTGACTTGCCCTAGGTCACAGAGCGAAAGCCAGGATTTGAACCCAGACCATCCGGCTCTAAGTGTCAGACTCCTATCCCAGGATCCTGACCTCCCTCTCCACACATTCAACTCTACTGCTCTGCTGGGACAAGGCAGGGCCACATGCACACTTAGCAGGGCCCAGGAGGACAGTGGCAGAGTCCTGAGTGGCTCTGAACTTTGATGTGGGGATGGCTGGCCAACGCAATGTCTTAGCAATAAGCGGCAACCTATGGGGGTCGATGTGCTTTTTCCAAATGATCTTCTGGGACCAACAAGAAGGACTCTCTGGCTGTTGTGTGGCCTTGGCTGTGATGGGGTGGGGGCATCATTAGGCTCAGCGCAAGGAGGGCCACGGAGCTTGGCCACAAGTGCCACTCTGTGCCATCTCAGGAGCCATACTGTCTTCAGATTCCCCAAACCTGACCCAGCCCCCCTATCAGATGGGTACACTGAGGCACAGAGAAGTGAAGCAACTTTTCCAAAGCTACACAGCAAGCACTAGGCAGAACCTGGCATGTCATATAGGTCCCATGATACCTCTGCCCTTCCCACCTCACTGATTTCAAGTCAGTGGAGGTCAGAAGGATGCTCTTTGGAATGGACCCCTGAACTTCCCTTTCACTAGGCCTAGGACAGAAAATCCACAACCCCGCCAAAGAGCCAGGTCAAAAGTCAACTGATGCATTCTGCCCCGTTGTAAAATGTTCCTCCTCTCTGCTCTGGCAGGTTGGGTTGGTGTTATGGACTGAATGTTTGTGTCCCCAAAACTCCTAAACCCCATTGTGGTCTTGGGAAGTGGGACCTTTGGGAGGTAACTGGGCTTAGATGAGGTCACAAGGGTGGGACCCCCATGATGGGATTAGTGTCCTTATGTGAAGAGGAAGAGACCAGAGCTTACTTTCTCAGCCGTGTGAGGACATGTGGAGGAGGTGACCATCTGCACACCAGGAAGAGGGCTCTCACAGGAGCTGAGCGTGCTGGCCCCCCGACTGCAGACTTCCAGCCTCCAGACTGTGAGATATAAACGCCTGCTGAGAAGGCCCCTCGGTCTATGTGGTATTTTGCCATGGTGGCCTGAGCTGACTGAGACAGATGGAGAATCTTACCCTCAGACTAAGGCCCAGAAAACCACGCTCATCCACTCCACGCTCCCAAATACAGAGTAATTTTACCTGCTTCTCAAGACCAGAACCCCAAGCTGGGAAACTCCCATGCCCAGTGCCTCACAGGGCCCCGGGCATCCAGGTGGGGCTCAGAAACACTTGCTGAACAAACAGATCTAAGCCCTGTTTGGGCATCTGCAGTTACTGCCTGGCCCCCAACGTGACCCCCATTCACAGGTGAAAGCCTATCTCTGCCTTCACGGAGCTCCTGGCCCAGAAGACAGCAACTTTAGAATCAGCCAGCACCAGCCTCCTTGAAGATGAAGAATGAGACACCCGGAAGTTTCGCATCGCAGCTTCTATCTCCTCACAGCCAACACGTGCACAGGAATCTCAGGTAAGGCTGTCTGCTTCTGCGCTGTGTTTAAGTGAGAAACAACCTTCACATCCATTGACGGGGTGGGGTGGGGGGAGGAAAGACCGTTTTATGGAATCTGATGTAGCAACCGAACAGAATGAGGAAGGTCTACAACTCTCAGAACCAGTGGTTGGGTGATGAACCCCAAATAAGCCAATTAAAGGAGGGAATCATAAAATGGAATAGACATTTTATTTTTATTGGAGATATACGAAGTGGATGTTTGTTCTCCGTCTTCCGTGGCAGGGACACAGTCCTGTCCTTGAAGACGGCCCCACCCCAGAAGTCTCCACCGTCTTTCTCATGTAAACCTCAAGCAACATGCAATGGACAATCTGCAATTGATTCGTGTTTCTCTAAAGACCTTCACAGGCCATCTGGTTACTATAGCTTTTCTTCGCTCCTTTAAGATTCTCTCACCCACAACAGCTATTGTTTCACTCGCCTGAGACGTTCTTAAGCATTCCATTTGGTTTTCATAAAAACAACCAGTCTCTCTTCACACTCGTATTTCATAAGTTTATGTGATCTTCAAGTAAATTGTGTAATTACAGTAACAACTACAACCAGTATAATCAGGTTTGGGAACAAACACACCGGTTCTTGGAAACACACAACACAACACAACACAACTCACCAGGAGACAAGCACAGGGGTTTCCTGGAGCAACCTAGTGGCCCGTGCATCAGCTATCATGACTTGCAGAGGGAGTGGACAGGCGGGTGTCGTTTTCCCAGCCAATCTGTTAAATAAGTCTTCTGCCATTTAAAGTGAGAGGTGTGAGTCCAGTCAGCACAATGTACATGGCTCTTCTGAACTTAATGGACACATCCCCAAAAAGTCTCAGTAAGAAAAAAGGCATATTGCAGAAAGTTACATACACTCTGATTCCTTTTATGTTTATATACCTTCTGTAGAACCATCTGTTTAAATGTAAATATACAGAAAAAAGACTAGAAGGATGGGATGTGGGGAAGGAACGAGATTGGGGAAGAGGAAGAGGAAGTACACTCTTCTGTAAGGCATTGTCTTTTGCAAGAAGAATATATGTATAGATAAAGTATATAATTAATTTCTATTTTTTTAATCAACAAGATTTAACAGAAGAGTACAGCACATGAAACAAATAAACCCAGATCCGTATGCAGCTTAAAAAAATTAAAACGACACTCAGAATAAGAAACATCTTACTGGCTTCAAAGAAATAGCTGTCTGGCTCTGAGCCAGGGAGAGCAGGTTAATGGTGTGGGCAAAGGCAACCATGGGTCTTCAATGGGCAGGACCTAAGAACAGTCGGCAGATTCATCAAACCAGCACGTTCTGATCAGAAATAAGGTGCTACACGACCAACTGCTCTCGGCCCCTGATTTTGTTCCTCTCTTTAGCTGGATGTGCAGTACAAGGAGCAGCAAGCACTCCAAGGGAGCTTTCAAGTTGGCTGAGATGATTCTGCAAATTAGACAACTCCTTTCAGTCTCATTCACTGCAAACGTGTTTCCATCACTCATTCCCCTGTGATCTGTGGGTCCTGTGTACACGTGAGGCCAGGTGCTTGGAGCTGGAGACTGGCTGTGAACTTGGAGACAGTGTCCCACCCAGCACATAGAAACACAAAACCAGTGGACACACTATTTCACGTGAATTGTGTTTGTGCTATAAAGCCCATAAAGAGGATTACCTATCCTATCCTGGGGCGGGGGGTGGGGGGGAGGGAAGGGCGTCACAGAGGACCACAGAGGGTCCCCTGTGGAGATGGCATCGGAGCTGAGAACTGGAGGGGAATCAGGAGGGAGGGAGTGACGATGGGGGAGAGGATCAGTCTTTGCAAAGAGGGCAGCGTGCACCCAGGTGGTTGGAAGGTTGGTCTGGCTGAGCAAAGGAAATGGACTCCTTGGTTGGAGCCGGGGAAGTGACCTCCCTGGTGTGTGAAGAGGCGGAGACAGGTAGGTCTGGATGGAATCAAACCCAGCCGTGAGAACTACAAAGGTTTCCTAAACGCTCTGGGGAAGCCACTGCAGTATTCTTCAGCAGAAGAGGAGCATTTCATCACATGCGTGCCTTCCACGCCCAGCTGAAAACACTGATTTTGCAGCCTGTGCTTCCAAATGGCCCTTGTTTCCTTCCATCACTGTGGGCCTCACAAATGTGTGTCAGGCCCCCCAGAACAGCGAGACCCCCTTGCAGCTGTCCCTGCCTGTCACCATCAACCCCCCAAGGACGCCTGGGTAAAGCCTCTCACCATTCTGCTTGAAGCCTCAGACTGCTGGGCTTACGGAAACATTCCCAACGTGTTTTTCTGTGCAATTGAGACGCCTGCTTGGAAGATCCCCGGCTGCAAGATTTTCTTTCTCCCAAGTGGCTACACCCAACTGTTTTGCTGCAAGGTTCTGCGTCACAAAAGGGATATCCCCGGCTAATGTGACATTCAAGTGAACTGGAGAATCTAGGCTGCCTGAATCCACGGTAATCATGTCCCATCAGTGTGTGTTCTTCCTCTGCATTATCTAATCGAATTTCCTGTGTGTAGAAATATAAATACTGTGGTTCTGCCCCATGATGAACTTGTAAACAGACTGATTATATCAGCTTTTAATAGATTAAAGTTTCCAAATAGAGATGGATGCTATTACTTTTATTTTAATTTAAAATGAACACAATTTTCCCTGGATATGGATAAAATGAATGATCTCAGAAGGAATCAACTTGCCTGTGAAAAAAAAAATGTGATAATCATATTACTGTCTGGGATCCTAACACAGTCTTAGTTGGAGATGTCACACGCTACTTCCGCCTTTTTCTATTTTCTTGGAACGAGGCTGTTCTACCACGCTTTTTTGTGCACACGGAGCCTCACTGTGACTTGGCTTAAATGGCAAGGGATGGATCACCACCCCGAAATTACTGAAACCAAGAAAAATCCACAGGATCAAGACCAGACCAAGAAAATCTTATAAAACAGTAATCAAATCAACTTCCTTCCAAAACCAGGCTCTTCTTAAATTGCAGTTATCAACTTACTCCGCTTATGAAGTAAGAATATGGAGAGACATGCCAGCCTCCAGCAAATCCACTGAACAGACTCCAGCCACACTCACTAATGATGATGAAACTGGTTTTGACCGTGTTTCCACTTGGTTCCAACAACCCCTCGTAGGCAGACAGGGAGCCTTTTCTCAGCGTTTAAGCTACTTGGGCTCCTGGAAGCAGGAAACCCCATCAGTGACTCCCTCCCTGAGTGTCTTTACTCCGTGAGTTCCGTGGGCAGGCCACAGAGTGCGGTGGTTACAAGTGAGGTTCTGAGAACCAGCCGGCCCCAATCCCACCTCTCCTCCTTGTGGACACTGGACCTGAGGCAAGTCATCTCCACTGAGCCTCAGTTCTCTCATCTGAAAATGGGCACACAGGAGGACCTACCTCACAGGGCTGTGGCAGGGATGCAGTGAAAAGTATAATGTGCTTAGTACAGGGTCCGGCACAGGGCAAGCTCGTGGCAAATGTCAATTATTATTGTTACTCACATTTGAGGATGGCTAATTCTTAGTTTACTCAAATAGGTTACAGTATTTGTTTATTAAACCGGATCACAGCTATAACGCATCGACCATGTTTTCAATGATGTTTTCACGGTAGTGCCTATGCTGAGTTATGTGAAATCTCTGTAATAGCTTTAATTTAAGACTATTTTAAAATTAAATGAACAAAAGAAACATTAATGTTGGATGACTACAGAGGAAGCCAGTTTAATGGGAAATTAAGACAGCATCATTAAAAAGCAACCACTCTGAATAAAATAACCATTTTTTAAAAAAAGTTGTTACTGTAACTGTTTAATCCAGAATGCCTGGTCTCTTCTCCCTGATTCACCCGACTCTTCTGCCCTCCAGACCCTGCACCCAGGGTTTTGCTACTTCCTCCGCAAATCCTCACTCATTCCTTTGGTTGATCTTTGCCCTGTGCTCCCCTAGGCATCTCTCACCAACCCAGTGTCTTGCTGTCACTTAGAATACCACAGGTCACTTCACTAATCAACAGGGCTGCTCCTGGAACACCCGCGTCTAATTCCTCTGCTGAATGTTCACAGAACTTCCGATCTGGCCATTTCTATCCAACTTTAATTCTCGGGATCCCCCAAACGCCAGGCCAACCTGTACTTCTATGCACCCCATGAAAGGCAGCAAGGTGGAGCAGATGGGGCCGACCCGAGTGTGCACCCCAGGTCTGCCCCCGACTGGCTCTGAGGTCTCCAGCAAGTTGCTTGTATAAGTCACAAAAAACATCACGTATGCGCAAGTCACCAGATAAGATCATACAAGCTGAATGCATGTATCTGAAGCTCAGAGATGAGCAAGACTCCCAGGGAGGCTAAAGAAAGTCAGGAGAGCAGTTACCCCTGGGGTTGAGGACACGGGGAGGACTGGTCACACATGTGTACTTTGTTGGCAAAAATTCAGAGCTGTACAGTATCTGTGCACATTTCTGGATGTATATTTCAGTAACATTTCCCTCCCCACCCCTGAAAAAATAAGCAGTGACAATCTGTGCCTCAGTTTCACCATCTGTAAAACAGAAGGTAGAGGGGAGGCAATCACACCTACTGCAGAGGTCTCTGCTCGTGCTGTCTTGCCCTCAGCTTCCTGCCCTAAATTCTATTCACCTCCAAAGGTCGTGAACCAGGTGCCCTTCCTGAGGTCTGAGACAAACTATCAAGTTCTGAAGATTGGCTGCACAACAATTTTAAGCACATTTAGCGCCACTGAACTGTACACTTAAAAACGGTTAAGACAATAAATTTTGTGTTGTGTCTATTTTACCACAATTGGGGGAAAAAAAGATGAACTATAAGGGAATATTCTAGTCCTTAAGATCAATTTCTAATGTCCCAGAGTTAATGACTGGTAAGAAAAGCACCTAGTTGTACCCTGGGGCTTATCTTTTTCAAAACTCTTGCCTTAAGGCATGGAAAAATGAATGGATGGCAACAGCTGTTAAAAGAGAAAAGAGGATACAAATTTTTATGTATTTGGAAAAATATGTTGAAACATGCAGGGATTTAGACAAAGAGTAGGAAAAATCACCACAAATAACAGCATTTATTGTCCTGCATTGCGGAAATTCTGATGATTTTCTTTTCTATTTTTCTACACTTTGAATATGTTACGTTCATATTTCTTAATCATAAATCTAAATGAAAATAAGTAACTTTTGTCTATGCTTCATAGCCTAGCTCCTCCCCTTGGTCTTTTTAGCCCAGTTTTATTTTCTGTCTCTGCAGATGCCTGTATCTGAGACACCACTGCCCTTCTTTTCACAGAAACAGATGTCAGTCCTTTTTTCTGCTGAGCTTAAATCCAGCTCCAGAATCCTTCTCAACACCCCCAGTACCCCCAGGCAATCCCACCCAAGGAACACACACACACCATCCCTAATTACACTTGCTCTTCCCTCCCTTTTCCTCTGTTTGCTTCCCGGAGTTCATCCTCAGCCCCTAGTGCACATGCAGGATGGGGGTTGGGGGGGGGGGCTTGGATGTACCCTTGTTCCCACGTCTCATTCCTAAGCAGAGGTGACAAGAGATTCAACAACCACGTTTGTGATTATCCACCTCTCAGGAAACACCATCACCCCTCTCCCTTCAGCTGAAAGCTCACTCTTGACTTAGTTCCAAATCAAGTAACCACCAAGCATAGGTTCCTACAGAGCTGGACAAAAGACAGCTTCCATCCCGTTAGCACGAACTCGACCTGGGGCACCTCCCCACATTCAAGAGTCCAGGCACTCAGAGAGGACGCACCTCTGCCCATGGGCGGGAGGCAAGAAAGTGATTTCAGCAACAAGGATGGGGAGCTCTTCAAAGTGCCTGTGGTTGTCGCCCTCCAAACCAGCTATCAGCTTTCACAGAAACTAGTCTCTCCTATGTGTAATGTTAAAGTGACTGACATTTAACCTTATTTCAAATTTTTACAGGAACTTAGTCTTTCCTCTGGCTGATTATGGCTGCTTTACAGGCCTTGGAGTGGGGATGCTCTGAGACCCTGCCCACGAGCTTATCCTGTACAGGGACCCCATTGACCCAGGAGTGCGCACCACACTGCAGAAAAGAGGTCCCTCGTTTCTGAGGCTCTCTGGGCCCTCGGGTGGCACGACTCTGGGGAAGATCTAGGTTGACCTGGAGTCCTTGCAGCTCACAGGAGTGTTTGAGTGTATAACTCCTCGTCACTGTAATAGCTTGTCAACCTATTTAGAGTGTGGGGCCATCTCAATAATTTATTGGCTGGAGGGGGAGGTGAACAACAGAGTCAAATATTTGCCACTGGGAATACCCTGAAAATTCAAGGATGTATGACTACAGTGTATTTACTAGGAATTCTGCTCAGAGGTGAAAGGTATGAAGTGAGAATGTAGCTTACATAAAGCCAAGAACATCAATGGAAATAATAATACTTGTACTACTATTAACAGATTAAGGGCTTTTATGTGCCAGACAACATGATACTACGAAATTCACATTTCTGATCCCATTCTTGCTAATAATTTTATGTTGCAGATAACTCATGGCTAGCTCTCCTTAGGGGAGACAGAACTTACTATGGCCGTGGGAAAAAAAAAAAACTCAGTGATATGCCATGAGCAAAAGTGATAATAATATAAGAGGCACTGGGAGGCATCATGAGACAAGACCTACAAGAAGGTTAAATACAATAGAAATAACATGCATATGTGATTTAGAGACCCCATCTAGCTGTGTGACTTTGAGGAAGTTACTTGACCTCTCTGTGCCTCAGGTTCTTCATCTTGAAAATGAAGGTGTTTAACTTTACAATAACCAAAACAGCATGGTGATGGTGCGAGGACAGTAAATCAGTAGTAACCAACAGAAAGCCTGACTTTAGCACATATTAAAAAATTTTAGTATTTGGTATAGTGATATTTTAAATCAGTGAAGAAGGGAACATTATTCAGTGAATAATACTAGGCAATTAGTCAACTATTTGGAGGGAAAGAACAGCATTCTGCCCTGTCACACATCTTATACCAATAATTAATCCAGATTAATTTTACAGTTATATCTAAAAAAAATGGGGAATGTCTGCTCAACCCTGAAATTTGGAAGACCTTTTTAAACCACTAAGACATTTCATTAAGGAACCACTAATTAAGACACCCAGATCTGACCAAAGAAAAATGTACAACTTTTATATATTAATAAATACCCCACGTGAAATAAGCCAGACAAAAAATAAGTGGGAACGGGTAACAATCACTACATATGTATTTGAAAAAAGATTAATAATTGTTCATATTACAAATTAAACCCTTCTTAACTACATTTATAATGTATGCTGTTGTTAATTTTTTTAGTTCTTATTTTTTATAAAAGTGGAGTCTATTACAATGTTAGTTTCCAGCATATAGCAAAGTGATTCAGTTATACATACACATATACATATACATATATTTTTCAGATTCTTTTCCATTACAGCTCATTACAAGAAACTGAATATAGTTACCTGTGCTATACAGTAGGTACTTGTTTATCTGTTTTATATATAGTGATGTGTAAACTACTTTCTTAAAAAGGCATATACCCCAATTAAAAATAAAACACATAAGGAATGTAAACAATGCACAAAATACTGTTTACAACAGCCAACATGGAAGCAACCTACCTAAATGTCCATCTACAGATGACTGGATAAAGAAGATGTGGTATATATACAGTGGAACACTCCTCAGCCATAAAAAAGAATGAAATAATGCCATTTGCAGCAACATGGATGGACCTAGAAATTATCATACTAAGTGAAGTAAGTCAGACAGAGAAAGACAAATATCATATAATATCACATAAATGTAGAATCTAAAAAAAAAATGATACAAATCAACTTATTTACAAAATGGAAAGAGATTCACAGACAGAGAAAACAAACTTATGGTTACCAAAGGGGAAATGAGGGGAAAGGATAAATTAGGAGTTTGGGATAAGCAGATACAAACTACTATATATAAAATAGATCAACAACAAGGTTCTACTGCACAGCACAGGGAACTATATTCAATATCTTGTAATAACCTATAATGAAAAATATGAAGACTATATATATAACTGAATCACTATGCTATACATTAGAAACTAATACAACATTGTAAGTCAACTATACTTCAATAAAAAATAAACTAAACAACGCACAAAAGAAATGCAAATAGTTAACAACCCCACATAAAGCGAGGGGAGTGAATGAGGTTTAAGGTAACAAGTCCTTACAGAGAGTGCCATGCGAGGTTCACGCTCCTTGAGAGGGTTCAGAGTTCACTACAGTCAGGCATGTGTGGCCTTGCTTGTGTGGCCAAAAGGGTACATTCCTGAAAGTCCTGGCCACGAGACACAGCTGACCGCAGGCTGCCCGGGACGTGCCCAAGTGCAGGAACCCTGACAGAGACAAGCACCCTAGCCCCAGCCTGCGGGAGACACACAGGCCCATGTAGAGGGGAAACAGAGTTGTAAGCGGGGCTTCACGGGGACCCTCCCCTGCCCTGCCAGGAACCAAACAGCAGCAAACAGAAAATATTCATCTTCAAGATCTTTCTTCCCCATCTGGCTGACCAGAGGATGCCCCAGATGCTCAAGGGTGATGAGCAGGGGGAGAACGGGAAAGGGTCTACCTGCCTTCAGACTAGCACTTCCCTGCTGTCCTGCACTGGCTCAGCCCCTGCTCATACTCTGGGGAAACTTCATATGCAGCGCCTTGATTTTAAAGATGAAGCACATACTGATCATGTAAACAACAGAAGCTATCACTTACTGAGTTTCTATCACTTCGTGAATGCCTACTACATACTCAGTAGGCAGACTTCACTCTAATGAGCAAAGCGAGGCTCTGCGAAGTTAAATGGATTCATTCATTCACTCCTTCATTCACTCAAAAGGTATTTATTGAGCACTGACAAGCACCAGGCCTTGTTCTAAGTGCTGGTGATATAGCCGTCGGGGGAGAGAAGACAAAAATTCTGCCTTTCTAGCAGGAGGAGACAGTAAACAAAATAAATACAAATGCCTAGTCTGTTAGATTATGCTAAGTGCTAAGGAAAAAAACGAAAGGCAGAGAACGAGAAGTAAGATAAAATACTACGGGGGATGTCAACATTTTAGATGGGATAGCCAAGGAAGCTTGATTCGATGACTACTAAGCAAAGATCAAAAAGAAGTGAGGGAGTGGGTGGTGTGGATATTTGAGCAAAGACTCAGGCAGAGGGACCAGTGAGGGCAAAAGCCTCTGGGGGCATCACCAGCCGTATGCCAGGAGGCAGCCCAGGTTAGTCCCAGTGGAAGTGAGGAGGTAAGCTCCCACTAGGCCACAGTGCCTTTGCTGACAGCCTGGAGGCTTCATGGGGTGCCCAAGGTCACACGGTTAATCATTGAGAGACCAGCCAGACATCGCTGGTGCTATAGGACAAGGGCACGGAGCCCCACACTGGATGCCCTGTCTCTGCCCTCCTTCGGGGGCTGGTGGAGAAAGGGCCTGGGTCCTGCTGACCCACCTCCCACCCACCTCGCGGCCTCGGGTCCCAGAGCTTCATCTCCTGTTTCCTCTGGCCCCAGGGAAGCTTCTCCTGACTCAGCCACAAGCCAAGGACCCTCCTGCAACCTGCAGGACTGAGCCGAGCACAGCCAGCCCCAGCCCCAGCCCCTGGGGGAGTGCAGGGCTATTTGTGGATTTAAAAGGTACTTGGAGAGACTGAGAGTAAAGCCCAGCGATTTATCTGCTGGGCTCAACTTACTGGCCTGGCAGGAGAGGTCATTTAGGACATTTTTCAAAATTAGTGATGGTCAACATTCTTGAAGATGGTTATCTATATGCAATAGCCTGCACAAGCACACACATGCATGTGTACACACCACACAGCCTTCTACCATCCGCACATCTAAATGTGAACACCCTACATCTCTTTTTCTCTGCCATCTCATTATGAAGTTGTCTGCACTTAGCAGGAAGCCAGGCAGAAGAGAATCTTGAATCCGGAGACTGCAGTTTGGAAGCCAGCACACACGCAGAAGCAGCCTGATCTTGGCTCCTAATTGCCTTAGCCATCCTCCGCCTCAGTCTCCTCACCTGTAAAATGGAGCTCACCAGATTACTGCAAAAATGACAATGAAAGGAAAGCACCCAACTCGGCGCCTGACAGACGAAATGGAAGATATCAAATCACAATCTGGTTTTGGAACTATGTGCAGAGCAATCGTTTCATTTTAGAGGACAAACCAGACCCACGTAAGCAAATTTATGAGCCATTTCTAAATACAAATGGCAACAGAGGTGAGATAATCAACAACTAGCCCCAACCAGTAATTTGCAACAGAAATGAATGTTTCTTAGTCAATAATCTTTTTTTTTTTTTTCCTTTCCTGGCTATGGCGTGGTTTGAATCAGCCAGTCTGGGAAAAAGCCATGACATGGTTTGACCTCTAGAGATCGGTTAACTTGGAAGGAGAGGGAATGAGTCTTGAACTCCATGAACCCAGTTCTCCAAGCAAAGGTTGTACAGTGAACCTGGGCTTGATTTTATCTGCAAAGGCCCTACCTCCAAACAAGGTCACATTCCCAGGCACTGCAGGTTAAGACTTGAACGTATCTTTTTTGGGGACACAAATTCAACCCACGACAGCAACCATCCCGGGCAAAGCACGCCAACATTAGCCAGTGGCTAATGGCCCAAGTTCAGCAGTATAAGGGACGTGAGTAGCAAGTGGATAAATGTACTGGGTACCAGACTCAGCTTTTCCAGTTACTAACCTTGGGATGTTAGGATAACATTTGTCATGCAGGGGCTGTAACACTAAATCAGGTAACATACGGAAAGGAGAGCACGGGGCCTGCACGCAATCCCACCTAGTGATGATGCCACCACAGGTAGTGACTGGAGGAGGTGCCCGGTTCCATCACTGGGTGACGGTTCCATCTCCCGGTGATACAGACATCTTGGAGGTAGCAGTCACACAGGCCCCAGCTCAGGGAGAGCCGTGGGAGGGGGGCGGGCTGGGAGAGGCTCCGCTCAGCTTCTCAGGAGGGGAGGGAGACTTTTGTGAGCAGGAGGCAGGAGATTCAAGAGGATTGTCAGGAGTGTCAGCAGCAGAGGGTGCTGGGTGAGTCACTGAGTCAGACAGGCTGCACCGATCCCACAAAAGAGGAATACTCCCACCTAGAGAAAGCTGTTTGACTTTAGAAAAGTGCAGGTTACAGTGATACTCGCTAAACACCCCACCCTCCTGCTCGGCAGAGAGTGAGCAATGGGAAATCTACCAAGGTCCCCGAGGCATCCGCCCCCGCCGCTGGGATTTCTGCCCCCAGAGTGGGGCGCTCTTCACCTTGTATTCACCTGGGATGTTATCAGAACCGCAGAGAAAGAAGGTTCAAACGTTACAGCACATGGGTCTCGGGTCAGAATGGGTCGGAATCAGTGCGTCTCCTTGATGGTAAATGAGATTAGTTTTCCCCTGGCCTTTACTAGAACAACAATTTATCTTCCAAGAGCATGATTTCAGCTGCTTAACTGGAAGAGGGGCTCTCTAAGAAGGTTTTCAAGTAACAGCGATGGTCTTACCATCCTGGTCAAAAAGCCCCACCTCCCGCCCTCCTTAACCCAGATCCTTGTACAAAGGTTTTCAGATGATCCCACACTTCACTTCCCACAGTTGGTGCAACAAGTGACTATAACTCAGTGGCTTAAAACAACACAGATTTATTCTCTTACAGTTCTGGAGGTCAGAAGTCCAAAATAGGTCTCACTGAGCCAAAACCAAGATGTCAGCAGAGCTGCCTTCCTTCCGGAGGCTCTAGGGGAGACTGTCTCCTGGCCTTTTCCAGCTTCTAGCCCGCCTTCCTTGTCCTGTGGCCCCTTCCTCTATCTTCAAAGCTGGCAGTAGCATCACTCTCATCTCTGCTCTGTTCTCATGACCTCCATCTCTTACCCAGTCTCTTCTGCAACCCCCAGCCCTTCTCTTCCTGTGACTACATGGAACCCACCTGGAAAACCCAGGATAATTTCTCCATCTCAAGATCCTGAACTCAATCACATCTCAGAGTCCCTTTTGCCATGTCAGGTCACAGAGTCACAGGTTCTGAGGGTTAGGACATGGACACCTTTGGGGGCCATTAATCTATCCTACCTACTGCCCGATATAAAAGCTGTCCCAGTTTCACAGCTCACACTCCTTGGAAGGCTGTCAGGCCCCACCTAATCTGCTGACCCCTCCAGAGCCATTTCTCCCACCTGACCCCACCCTCCACCCACACTTGATGGCTTGAGGTTCACTCAGTGCCCCAGGCACTGCTCACCTCTGTCTCCTTCCATCAAGGAAACCAGGTGTCCACTCTCCCCCATTATCTTCCCTCACTGGGCCCATCCTGAGACATTGTTAAGATGCAGCTTCAACATCATGACCTCCCGGAAGGTACTCCTGGTCCTCCTAACCTGGCCTGGAAACCTTGCTTTTCCCCCGCCATACACATTGCACAGTACTATGAACATCTGTTTACTCCTCTGTCTCCCCCAATAGCAGGTATTGGGAGGACATCAAAGGTGAGGACCACAGTTCATTCATCTGTGTCGAGCCCAAGGCCTGCCTTGCAATGGGCACTCAGTAAGTGCTGGGTGGATGCATGGATGTATGAATGGATGGGCAGACTAACGAAAGGGAAGGAGAGGGGAAGGGAGGGAGAACGTAGGAGTGCTTGGCATAGAAGTACGTGCTCAATAAATATTTGTTGAGTGAAGGAAGGAGTGGGGGAGAGAGGGAGGGAAAGGGTATGAATGAGGGCCACGATCTATGTTGGGAGAACTCAGCTAAGCAGTGGCCAACATAAGGAAGAAGCTCAAAACTTGGGCATCATTGGTGCTAAGTCAGAGACAGAAGCCCTAGTGAGCAGGTAGCTGTGACCAGGATTCCAGGAACACATGCACGATCAACTAGAATTAACAAAAAGTTAGTGAACTCTTCTAATTTCCCCCACTCTCTGGGAACTGGCAGGACGTGTCAGGACTTCCTCTGGGCCAGAATCAGCTCTGAGCCCCACCTCCACACCATTCAGCAGCACAGCCTCTAGATGCTCCAGCCTCACTCAGGACCCCAGTCTCCACCTTCACCCAGCCTTTTAAACTTTATCCAGGACTCGCCAGTGCTTGGGGGTGGGGGGTGGGAGCAGGGTCGCAGGATGTAGGGTCAGCCTGGGAGCTGTCTAGAGTGAAGGGGTGTATCTTCACTTCCAGGCCAGGCAAGTACCAGTTTCAACCATTTACACCATTTTTCATGAAGTTGTTGCATGAGTGTGAATGATATTCTTCCAAATTTTTATTATGTGATTTTTTCAAGCATAAAGGAAAGCTGAATACTGCTTATACAACCACTGAAATAGCTAAAATTTCAAAGACTGACAATAACAAATATTGGCATGGATGGGAAGCAACTGGAAATTTCATACACTGTTCCTGGGGGGTGTGAGCTGGTACAACCACTTTGGAAAACTGGCATCATTTATGAAAGTCAAATTGATGCATATCCTGTGACTACCAACTCCTTCGCAACTCTAAGCCAACAGAATTTCACACACATATCCCTAAGAAATGTATGCAAGTGTTCCTAAGAATGGATACAATCTGAATGCCCACCATCTGTAGGATGGTATAGTTTTCAGATAAAATGTTATCCAGCAACAAAAATGAATAATCTTCAGCAATACACAAAAATGGATGGATCTCACAAATGTAAAACTGAGCCAAAGTAGGCCAGACATGAAAGATTATGCACAGTGTGATCTGCTTTCTTTAAAGCTGAAACCCAAGGAAAGCTAAACTATAGCCAGTGGTCAGGAAAGTTAACTCTGAGGAGTAACAAGAGGGTGGCGATTGAAAGGGGCCCAAGGGTGGCTTCTGGGGTGCAAGCACTATTCTAACTGATGGCCTGAGTCCATGAGATGTGATCGTTCATCAATCCGTTCATTTTGGCTGTGTACCTCTGTAAATAAGTCGTATGTCAAAAAAAAAAAAAAAAAAAAGAACACTGAAAGGCTCTTAGAGTGGGTACTCATACATTCGCCAGATTTTACAAAGAATATCTCACCGTTGTTGCTTTATCAGCTCTCTGGCCATTCTTTTAACCCTCCATCAGGCCTTAGTATTAGTATTATTATTGATGATGATAAACATTATTTTGACATGCAGGCTGGGGAGACAAAGTTTCTCAAACAACTTAGCCTGGCCTTCCCCACCATGGCTCTTCGCCAAGACAGGGCCGCCTGCAAACCCACCTCTCCCCCGCCACCTTGCTCCCCAGCGCCACCCCCACCAAATCCCACTTTGGGCAGGTGAGCTGGAGAAGAGAGACGTTGTGAAGTGAGCGAAAACCAAGGAAACACACTCCTCTTTGGGTTCAGACCCATCTGGCCACTCTGTCTGAACTGCACCGTCGCCCTGCGGGCTGCATCCTCCAGAGAAGCCAGACCTGAGGCGGCAGGGCACCTGTCCCTGTGCTCACTCCCGGGAGCCCAGACGGACTCAAAACACATCCAGAGCCATCCCAGAAACAGAAGATTCCTGTAACTATGAAGTGAAATTTCTCTTCTCAGTTGTGCAGGGTGAAGAGAGGGCCCAGGACTCCTGACCACTCCTCCTTGGAAGCAACAATGCAAACTGTCTCTGGGGAGCTGATCCTCCCAGGAAGAGGGAGCCTGCGTGAAACTCGTGAAACTCGCGGCTGGCGGGGTGGGGGGCTGGGGTGGGGGGACGCCTCAGGCTTCCTAGCTCTTTTTGTGTCTTGGAGCAGTTGACTGGTGGATCCTGACCCCTTCTTAGAGTAATCTTTGTGAATATACAAAATGAATTCATAGGACTGCAAGGGAACCCGATCATACCGAAATACTGTTGTCGAAATACTTCTTAAAATTTGTGATAGAGCAAAAGATAACTTTTTTAATGAGTTAAATAACAAGATCCAGCCGTAGGTCTGGAAACTACTATAGCTTTGGGGTAGTGACAAGGGTAATAATATTCCAAGATCCCTACAGTGACTGGATCGGGACGTGAGAACACCTGCAGCACTGCCTGCAGCCATCCTTGAAGGGCCCCGCCACGTGTCAGTTACAGGTTAGTGACCATCAAGGTTGTCATTTTTTTCATATCCAAGTTCACAGATACCATGAATTCTATCTATGGGCCTGAGGATGAGAACTCCTGGAAGTTAGGAGCTTTCTT
Source organism: Camelus dromedarius (assembly GCF_036321535.1). NCBI lineage: Eukaryota > Metazoa > Chordata > Mammalia > Artiodactyla > Camelidae > Camelus > Camelus dromedarius. The sequence continues at coordinate 26,432,035 of NC_087444.1, forward strand.
TTTTGCTCCCTTTTTTTCACTCCTGATGATAAAATGCTCCCTACACCTACATATATACATATACATATATATATGCAAAAGAACTGACAGTCGGAAGGAGGGGCCCAAACAGATGCCTGTACCAACATGCACAGCTACTGCCATTAGCTAAAAGGTGCAAACAACCCAAATGTCCAGACGGATGAACGGATGAACAGAATGCGATGCACAGACACACACACACACACACACACACACACACACACACGAGTATTATTCAGCCTTAGGAAATTCTGACTCATGTTATAACATGGATGAAACTTGAGGACATTACACCAAGTGAAATATGCCCGAAACAAAAATTCAAATATTGTTTGATTCCACTTAAGTGAGGAACATAGAGGAGTCAGATTCGTAGAGACAGAGAGTAGAAGATGGTTACATGGGACCTGGGGGTAGTGAGAATGTGAAGTTAGGGTTTCCTGGGGACAGAGTTTCAGTCTGGGAAGATGAAAAAGTTCTAAAGGTGGATAGATGGTGGTGATAGTTACCCGACAATGTGAATATACTTCATGCCACTGAACTGTACCCTTAAAGATGGCTAAAATGGTAAACTTTGTTATGTAGATTTGACTACAATAAAAAGAAGTTAACAAATAAATTAAAACACTCTCTGCAGAACATGGAAGGCTCTGTTAAAAGGAGGAACAGCCTCCCTCGTGGCTGGGGCTGGGCCACCACACAGAGCTGGGCTTGCAAGCGGCTGTGCCACCACAGGCAGGTCACTCCACCTCTCTGGTCTCCATTTCCAGCCCTGTAAGAAAGGGCCATGGTCACAAGGGCCGCGGCTGCGCACTGGGCACTGGTGCCATGCCGGGCCCGGCCGTGGCCTTGCCGTCTTGCCCTGTGAGCTTACAGACCACTGACTTACCTCGCCCAAGGTCACTGGCTAGGACTAGCAGGCCGGGCTGGCAGAGTAGCCCCAGGGCCAGCCCCGTGGTTATCTGCCTGCTGCTTGTTTACTGTCCCTTCGCCAAGCACAGGCTCCCGCACGACAGACACTGTCTCTGTCTCATCTGCCCCACTGTCCCCAGTGCCCGTGCACAGGAGGCCCAATAAGTACCTGCCGGGCGACTGGGAAAATTGAGTCTGTCTGACCCCAAAGCTGGCTTCCCTCTTAAGCAAAGGACAGTGGCATTTACAGGGCATGGGCCCTGGGTCTCCGTGAGGATGTGGTGATACCCCGGTACGTTGCAAGTCCGTGTTCTCCCCAGAGAACACAAGTGGGGCCGGAGGGAGTCACAGTCAGAGGGACAGAAGAATACCTCTGCCTCCCGGTGGACACCCACACGCCATCACACACGCACCTGGCCAAAACACTGATGACTCAGAAACCTGCCAGCGGTGTGTGTGAGGGGTTTGCTTTTGGTTCAGGGGCCCTGACGCTGGGAGGGAGCCGAGGGATGAGGTCAGCCTTGCAGCCACGCTCCCTGGGTGAGGAAGCTGCGCCCAAGAAAAGTTCAGGGTTACCTGGTGTGACTCAGCACAGGGGAACTCGGGGTGCTCAGCTGAGCAGTGCAGGCGCCCAAGGCTGCCTATGCAATTCCGCTGCTGGGGCCTCCAAACAGGGCTGAGGGTGGTCCGGGAAATGGGCCCAACACTCTCCAAAAAAAAAGTGACGTCATCATGTTTCCTTTTCATACGGCACTCTAGGCCACAACGCTCCTGGGGGTAGGGGAGTTGGCAGTGACCTAAATTAGGCAAACAGGGCTGGGCTGGGTGACTCTGGACCCTGGGTTTGTCAGCTGCTTGGCCTGAAGACCAGACAGACTTGAGGAGCCGTGAGGGATGCCCTGCCTTTGGAGTCCCACCAACATGGGGGCGGGTGGGCTGGTTACAAAACCCACCTTGCAGCCGAGTGACCATGGGCTCCAGGTCTTCCTCTATAAGATGGGGTGAATCTGCACAAGAGGGCAAACACAGGGAGGGTGTGCAGCAGTGAAAAGAAACCAACTAGACCCATAGGACTCAACAAGATGGAGACCCCAGACACAGAAGCAAACTGGGCAAGGGGGAGAACTGGGCAAGCACGTTTCAAAAACATACACAGAGCAATGCCACATATCGTTTACAGTTACGTGTGTGTAAAAGTATTTAAAATCTAATGGAAAGACCTACACCAAATTGATAACAAAGAGTACCTGGAGCCAGGTGCTGAGTTGGATAGAGGTCAAGGTAACTATAACTTTCTCAGTAATGTTTTTTTTTAATGAAGTACAGATGATTTACAAGGTTGCCTTAGTTTCTGAAGTAAAGCATAGTGATTCAGTTACACATATATACTCATTTTCATAATAGGTTATTACAAGCTATTGAATATAGTTCCCTGTGCTGTACAGTAGGACCTTGTTGTTTATTTATTTTGTACATAATAGTTTGTATCTGCTAATCCTAAACTCCTAATTTATCCACGCCCCTCCGCCTTTCCCCTTTGATTAAACCATAAGTTTGTTTTCTATGTCAGTGATTCTGTTTCTGTTTTATAAATAAGCCCATTTGTGTCATTTATTAAGATTCCACATAGAAGTAACATCACGTGATATCTGTCTTTCCAGGAGTGTTTTACTTCTTTTACTTAAAAAGGCAAAGCAAAGAGGACAAAATATTAACAATGGTCAATTTGGGGTGGTAGAAATGTGGTTTTGGGTATTAGAATTTGTTGCTTTCTGTTTGATCATTGGCCAACCTGAAAGTTACACTGACATCTGTATGTGGTCCAGCAACCACGTGTATGCATCCTAAATTCTGGTTTTCTTTTCTTTTCTTTTTTTTTTTTTTTTCGCGGTTTTCACATTGTCTGTTTTAAATTTTTTATTTTTATACAATTTTTAAGGGTTGCTTTCCATTTAGAGTTATCACAAAATATTGGCTATATTCCCCACATTGTATGTGTTTTTCTTTTTAATTTTCAAAATTCAAAAAGAAACAGCCTCTTGGGCACTCAGTGTTGACTCAAAATGCTCCCGAAATTGCATTCCTCCCAACGAGAAGCCAGAGTCCGGGTGCCCCGTGGCCCAGCTAAAAAGCACTCCTTCGAACTCTCACTACTTCAGGTGAAAAGAGAAGGTCCACTGGGCCCAGGGCCCTGCCGCTGAGCCACGTCCCTGGGACAGGTGCCTGAGGAGCTCGGGGTGCCCCACCATGGGAGGCACCAGCACTAAGCCCTCCATCCCTCCCGTTTCACTCCAGGTATGGCCACCTGGAAGGCGGCTCTGACAGCCGGGTCCAACCCACCAATCACACTCCAGGAAACCCAGTGACGGCACCGACCACCAATCGGAGCGACTGACCAGCATGAGCCAATCGTGTTGCCACACCAGGTTGACAGGATTTCAGCTGGAGGCAGAGACACTGACATTTCCTCTCTCTTGGGAAGCCTTTATCAAGTAGATGTGCAATTTATGGATGGCGCTGCCCAGCGCTGAAACCAGTGGCCCCCATTTCCACCCACACTTAGCTCCTAAATTTCAGATTGCCTCTTAAATTGTAGTAATGCCCCTTTAATCCTACTTACTCACTCTTCCTCCCTCATCTCCAGATAAAAAAGAAATGACAGTCTGTATGGTGCATCTCACTGTAGCATTCGCTCGCCTTTCTATGGAGAAATTCTAGCTATAAGATTTCAGATGCCAAAAGAGAAAAGAAACATTCAGGAAGCTTTTTTCCTTTCCCTGATCTCAGCCAACCCCCCAGTGAAGAAAAGTATCACGTGCTCAACAACCCAAGTGACCCCCAAACTGTGGCCATTCTGAAATCTGCATGCAAGAGACAGCAGGAGTTTTAAAAACCATCTGGTTTCTCTTGTTAGTCCACCATCCTACACCTGCCTGCAAACAAAGGCGGGTTTGGAAGGGGAAAAACTTCACTCCAGGGAGCCACCAGGAGGGGCTTTTTGGAGAAGCACCCCACAGACCCTCCTGCTAGATTCAGGGTCCACATAAAGCCCCCAACCCAGCTGAGATGCCCCCAGACATGCAGGGCTCTCCCTTGCTGGAAACAGAAATGTCCACACACAGCCCAGTCCTTCCAAGAAGCAGCAGCGGCATTTTGTGGAGGCAGTGACCTCAGCAGTAACCATTTTACAGAGCAGAGCGTCAGTGGGGGCAGCTCCTTTTTTGCTGTTCAGGGGGGCGGCGAATGCGGAGCCACCGGATAACTAAAACCTCTGCTGTCTTCCTGCCACTGTCGACCATCACCATAGGAACCACATCCTGCTGCTACCATGGCAACTGCACAGTACCATCCGCTCAGAAAGCAATGATGCAGAGGCCACTCAGGAAGGCTTGCTGCAAGGCCTTGGGGCCGACACGGTCCTGCGGTCCACTGTCATGGGGACCAGGAAGTGACAGAAGCCTTCCGAAATGATTAGTTTTTGGTTTAAAGGCCCTCTTTCTGCTCCTCAAGAATTAATTTACCCCCACATGAAATCCTTTCTAAAGTATGTTCCTGTTCCCAACCTGCAAAAATCTCCAGAGTAAAACACATCAGATAAGAACGCTACGGGTACTTCTTTCAACACGCGGCCATGGCGCAAATGGAGAGAGCAAACTGTGACACTCTAGGGCTTCCATGTAAGACCACAAGCTCCCTACGGCAGCCCCTATGGCAGGCCAGGCACTGGATGAGGCCCTTCCAAAAGCAGCATCTGATTTCATCCTCACAACCTTGTTTATAAATCAAACGTCCCACTTCCTACCCACATGTTACAGAGAGAGGAACGAGGCTCAGAAAGGTTAAGTGACCAGTCCAAGGTCACACAGTACAATGGGCAAGGCTGTCTGAATCTCTGACTCGCAGGCCCTGAGAAATTCTGCTCGCCATTAGCATCTCCAACAGTGTTCGATGAATCAGGCCCTATTTATTAATAATGGCTAATGATGATTTTTAATCTGTATTATTTTAAATGAACGTTCACAGCCACTCCATAGAGACTGCTAACTATGTGCTAGGCATTGTGCTAAACACTTTACATGGGGCACCTTATTTGTGTCTCCCAGAGTCTGTGAGCTAGAAACTACTACAGACAAGGAAACTGAGGTGCAGAGAGGGGAAATGACTTGTCTGAGGGCGCAGAGCAGGCAAGAGGCAGACCTGGGGTTCAAACTTGGCCAGCTAGACTCCAGAGCCCGGGCTCTCGGCCACCCACTACACTGCTTCCCAACTACATGGGCAGCTGAAACACACGCACTAGACCCCCGCCATCCAGCACCACCACCCGAGGCCTCCATCCCTCTGGGCTGCGCCTGTCACCCCATGACACTGTTGAAAGGACCCTGCTGGTCTCACAGAGTAGTCTGCGTCAGCAGCCACGGCTGTGTTGCTGCGGCCAGTCCCTGCCACAAATCGAGCCTAATGACAGCTTCAGTCAACGGCCCCCTTCATGCACCCAGGACCTTCCAGGGAGTCATGATTTCAATGCTCCCTCCTCATCCCCAGGTAATGATTTCAGAAACCACTTCCCATTCACGGCAGCCCAGGGAGACGGAGCCCTCAATGCCTTAAAGGGAGGAAATAAGACTCAAGAGCTTGAAGGGAGGAAATGAGAGTCAAGCCTGTCCCTACACCCCGTAAAGGCACTGCCGTGGTGCACAGATTTGGTAGCGCCACATGAAATTGCCATCTTGTGGCGTGAAAGTGGTCAAATGCTGGCAGTTTCATATGGCTTATCCCAATGTCTGGGCCTCATCACACCCCCACTTTGCAGATGAGGAAACTGAGGCTAAGGGAGGTTAAAGGACTGCCCAAGGTTACAGAGACCGGAAGTAGGAGACACAGGACTGGAACCAGGTCTACCTGGTTTCGAAGTCAAAGTCCTTTCCTTCCACCATGCAATGCTGCTTCCCCGAGTGCCCTGGGGACGTGGCAAAATAGAGCAGAGGAACCACTTCCTGTGGTCTATGAGATTTGAGTTAGGGAGCCGGGGGGCTAGGGCTTTCTCCAGGGGCCCAGGCTCTGCTCTCAAATGGAAGCAAGTCCAGCGTAGTGGCGAGACCAGCAGCTACAGGGATCTTGTCGTATACTTCTTAACATTGACAGACACAGAACACAGGAAGCAGGTAAGGCAGTTACTTACTCGGTTTGAGCCCAGCTGGCTAGTGAGTAAGGTAGGATGCAAATGCCCAAGCACAGCACTGGCTGAGAAATAAACACTGTCACATGAGCCAAGAGCCCAGCACCATGCCTGGGATACAGGCGGTACCCAGAACACGTTACTTCCCTCACCCAATGGCTGGCCTCTGGACCTCTCACCAAGCTGGAGGGCTGCAGCCCCAGCCTGGTCCCTTCGGAGACTTCAGCAGAAAGCCTTTCCCATGCCTGTGTCCTCCTTCTTTCCCTGACAGGTGCAGGCGTTTCCTGTATTCTGTCCACCAAGAGAAGGCCATTGTTTTGATTCACGACCCCGACACCTCCCTTCACTTCCCAACCCTGAGGCGGCAAAAGCCCAGAGGACAGACAGTGGACCAGGTGAACAGACCCCTTAGCAGATGGCAGGTCACGCTTTCAAAATGATGACAGATTTTTCTGTGCTCAGCGATCTTTTGACCAAAGACAGAGCCAAACAGGAAACGTAGGGATGAGATCATCCATAGGCTTCAGCCGTGGGGGTTTCACAGGTGACTTGGGAAATGACATCCCATCAACTCAAGCTTTCCAAAGGATGATGAGTCCTCAAAGAGCTGCATTATCTGCTCACCCCTCCACTCCCACAACCCACCCACACACACAGAGTTAACTATGGGGGAGGGGGTGAAGACACTCCAAGGAACTCCTCTCATTCACTTTGCCTGCAAAGAAATTCCACAAATCCACTGGTGGCCATTTTCCTAGAAAATCCACCAACTATAGGCGCTTTCCATTGTTGTGGCGGGTGATCAAGGTTGAAAACAGGTGTTTTAAGCCAACTTTGTGCCACAGCTGCATCTTCCAAGTCTCCAGGGAAGACCTAACTCCAAGAATGGCATTCCCAACGGATGGGATCATTTCTGACATATTCCCAACAGAGTCAAGACTGCTCCGTGTTTCTTCCGGAGAGAATGTTTCCAGCCTCCCTGGTGTCTTGAGGGGAGATTCCTAGGACACACGAGCTGACACGTGGTGGTGTCTCTCCCTCGATAAAACATTATTTATTTTACAATTGTGCAGCTGACACATGAATATGGTGCTGTTGTACCAGTTCAAACAATACAGAAATATGAAGAGTAAAAAGCAACAAAGTCTGCCTCACCCACCTTCAATCCCACTGGCTTCCCCAGAGATAATCCCTTTTGCCAGTTTGGAGTGTTTCCTTACGAGTCATTTTCTAGGCATTTATGAACATGTGAAAAAATACCTCTTGTTTTATGCTTTTGTAACAATGGGTCTCAAACAACAGCATGTCTTGGACATCCTCCCATGGCAATGCATTTTAGATTCACCTTATTTTTCACTGCATATCATATCCATGGAATAAATGTACCAAAATGTACACGTCCTTCCCCGACAAACTTGGACGCCATCTCTAGCTTTTCACTCTGCTCCCTTACACATCCTTGGGCGTGTCTCTAGACACATGAGGGAGAACTTCCTTAGACAGACACTAGACATTCTGGTACCTATCTCCAGGCCCCTGGACTCAGCGGTGCACAGCCAGACCCAGTCCCAGCCCCACAGAGCCATGAGCCCAGAGTGACCACAGGGTGCCCATCATCTGTGGGACACCCAACCTGGAGAGGCAAAGCGGGCTCCCTCTAGCGGGGACATCTGAGCTGGGTCCCGGTGGAGCTGGCCACAAGAGAGGGACAGACGGCAGAGTGCCCAGGGAGATGCACTGGGGAGAGATTTCAAGCCTGGGAAGAGCACATATCTGCAAAGAGCAGGCAGGGAGCCAGAGTGCAGCTCTTGAGGAAGAGAACGCAGTCGGGGGACCGGATACCCTGCTGGGGGGACGGCAAGGAGTGAGAAGCAGGCTAGGAGGAGAAGTGTGATTTGATTTATACTCCAGCAAGCACCCAGGGGAACGGAGAAAGAGAAAGTGGCCAAGGTGACAATCTGGGCCCCAAGGAAGAACATCGGCAGACTGAAGCTCAAGTGGCGGGGAGAGGGGTCGCCGTGCTTAGAAAACAGCAGTGGGAAGAAGAATTTATGGCCTAGACCTGAAGTCAGGTGACAGGCCTGGAAATCTGGGGGATCTTCATCTGTGGATGGTCACGGTCTAACTGTAGACAGAAGCTCCTCGAGTGTCTGAACAGAGGGACTCAATGCAGGGAAGTGGGTGCACAAGAATGGAAGAGCTGAGAAGTCAAAAAGGGGACTCTGAGGTGACCCAGAGGTCAGCACTTGACAGGAAGCTGCCATCACCCCCAGACGGAAGGACAATGGAGGGGGTGGCAGATCTGAAGCCCAGGGGCTGGGGATAGAACCACGGGCCCATCCAGTGGGAGGCGGGGCCACAGGGAGTGGCAGCTGCTGTCACAGAGACTTCCGGAGACAGAGGGGAGAAATCCTCCAGCCTCCCACTGGCTCCTCCCACTGGCCAGACTCAGAGACACAGGCACCTGGGACACATGGTCTGTAGGGTCACCAGCCCTGTCCCCCACACCCAGCGGAAGCGAAGAAGGGGGAGGAATGGACCCAGGGGCGAACAAGCCCAGACCAGCACAGCTCAGACTCTGGTATCAGGGTGGCACCTGGCGCAGGAGACACGTTTCCCAAAAGCATAAATAAAGCCTGGTATGGTTTCAGAGCCCCTCCAGGCCTACGATCGATTTGCTGATGGCCACTGACGCTGCTCTCAGACAAAATCCGCCCCTCATTATCCCAAGCCCGGCCCCACAAACCCCAGCACTCAACAGCAGATCAATATGTGTTCTCTGCAACAGCAGCTAAGTGGTGTCTGCCCGCCTGGCCTCAAAGCTGGGGCTGGACGCGCCCCCTCCTTACATCCCCACACACATCAGTACCACCCAACGGAGACTGATCTCCATTCTGTGACGTTGGAGGGACCCCCAAGGTTCAAGAATAAGAACCAGGAGGCCAAGAACTCCATTCAGCTGTGAGTCACTTTGAGGCCTCCAAGCACAAGCAAGAGGATCCAGTCTCACCTGCCCAGGCACTCCTGAATTCCTGGTGAGGGTCTCTGGCACATCCTGGCACAGAACAAAGGCTCGTTGCCAGAAGGTTTCTCTCTGCTAGAGTCATGCTTCGGTCTAGCTGGGAGAAGGCCCAGGGAAGAGGCTGAGGGCTTTGCGGCTGCCTGGTTCTGCCACTGTGTGGCCAGGGGTCACCTCCAGCCTCAGGCTCCAGCTCTCGGAAATGGGAAGGATATAATCTCCCTCCAGGGCAGTTGGGAAATTTACTGAGATAGCGTTTAATTCTCAAACGATGACACTTGGGTGAACCATTCACTGCGCCTTCTGTCACTGGAACAAGGGGCCATTCACTACTCCTTTTGTCATTGGAGTCTGGGCCTGTGGTCGTATTAATACTAACCAGAGTAATAATGCCATCACTGACCCAGCACACACACGTGCCCAGCATTCTGCTAAGGTTTTCAGATCTATTAAGCCACTAAGCCTTCACAACCCCAGGAGGCAGGAAATATTATTATGCTCATTTTACGGATGAGGAGACCGAGGTACTGAGAAGTTTGGAAACTAACCCACAAATGCACAGTTTATATTATTGAGCTCCAGGGCCCACCCAATTAACCACTATGCTAGCTCTGTTCACTGTGGGTACCCACAATGTGCCTGGAACCATGTAAAAGTGGATGAAGAAACGGAGGCTCAGTGAGGTTAGGCCACTTGTACAGGGTCACAGGCTAACAAGTAGCCATGTAGGTTGGAAACTAGACGGCCTCATTCCAGAACTACACTCCTGACCTGCAGAATCAGCCCTGCTGTGAAGGTCGAGTTGGGAAGCCCTTTCCATCCTCCTCGCACCATTTCTGGAAACATCTCTCACCCTCATCCTCTGGGGGTGGTCACACCCCCCCCAAAGGGGAAGCTTTCTTGGTCACTCTCCTCCTCCCTGCCCACCCTCCTCTCTACTGCCTGGGCTGGAACACCTGCTCCTCCTCACAGCAAATCCACACACAAATCCACCCCTCAAATAGACCAGGAGTGTCACCGGATTCTAGCCTCTTATATAGTAAATACATGAAGTCATTCTCCACAAACAAACACGTTATTTGGGGAATGAAGAGTCTCTGGACATCAACAAAGCCGGCAGCGTTTTTTTGTTTTGTTTTGTTTTTTTCAACTAGCAGCAGCAACCAGAACAGAAGCCCCAGCATCCATCCTGGGACCCAGTCGCAGAGCCTTCCTTTAGCCCATGATTGGGCTGGTGGCCGGGACAAGAATGTCCGGCCAGGGCAAGAGGAGCAGAGCAAATATTGACAATAGTGCAGAGGCTGCAAGTGAGGGCAGTGAAAGCCACACCCAGAGGCTGGGAGAGCCTCTCACACCAGGAAGGAGCAGGCTCTAGTTCTGCCTGTGCCCCCGGGAACAGCTCGGTCTGAGGTGTGCCCAGAGCTGGCCCTCCCCACCTCCACTCCCCACTCCTGCAGTCGGTGCCCCTCCAGGCAGGAGGATGGGTGGCTCCCACCCCAGGACCCTCCGCAACACCCTGGAAGTCTCACCTCAGGGCCCTGGAAAGTTGTCCTGAGGCTGCAGGGAATCAAAGGCCAGCTCTATTTTCGAGTTGGCCTCCCAGGAGAATCCCAGGGTGGAGAGGAACCCAATCCAGCCAGGTGGTGTGACAGATCAGCTTTCGGTCCCTTCATTCACTCGACAGCCGTTTCCGGAACACCTACTATGCACGGGGCCCAAGCCAGCAGTGCTGGCCCGGCTCCGGCACTCCAGCCTCTGGCTGGGACCTTGGCCACAAGGCCAGGAGGAAGGTGGCACCTATGAATAGCCCGCTGGCAGGAAGCCCCCACATCCTGGGCCTGGTGAGCGGCGATGAATTTGGGCAGGCTCCGCTCTAGGAAGGCTCCTTCTGGAAGAAGGGGAATTGTCCGACCAGCTAGAAAGAAGAAAGAACTTAGAGATTCCCAAAGGGTTTATTTTAGGCAAGGAATCAAAATCAAAGCAAGAGGCTCCCACTGGGCAAGGATGGGACCATCTAAACATCAAAAGGAAGAGTAACTGTGTTGGATTCAAATACATTAAATAGAAATTTAAACCCATGAATTCATATTGGTAGTAAAAAAAATTTTTTTAATATAAATTTGGAAGATCCTACAGAATCAGCTCACAGCTCTACAACTTGGCAATAAGGGGGCAGACTAAAGCTTTTTTCCCTGCCTTTCCTGTATATACTGAACTTCAGTACAAACAAGTGGCTGATGAAGTGAAGTCCTTTTTAGAATAATTCCATCTAATACACGAAGAAGGAAAGGTAGACTTAAAATACCTTTACTCTGTATCCCTGATGAGACAATGGACTCAAGCAATGATTACTGATGACAACTAAAACCTTAGCAGGAAAGCTGGTGGGGTAGCGGGGTCAGGCGGCCAGCACATGGGCCTGCTCCCGAATCACACCCAGAGAGACCCCCCAGGGGAGGGCCCCTGGAGTGAGGAGACCCGAAGGGCACGGTGCCACCTAGAAAAGACACAGTTTCTTTAACTCAGTGTATTCAACATATTATCACTTCAACACGCAAACAATATCAGAAATTTTAAGTGAAGTATTTTATATTCTTTTTCTTTTCATTCTAAGTCCTTAAAATCTGGTGTCTATTCCACATTCACTGCAACACTTCAACTCGGACTAGTCACATTTCAAGTGCTCGGTGACCACGTGGCTGGTGGCTATTGCACTAGACAGCCCAGGTGTAGTGGTAACTAGAAAGTCACAGGATGTGCAGGAAATTTACAGGGAACACAGGGCACAGAAGAACGAGTTCAATGACACCATGAGGAAGCAATCAGCAAAACTGAGATTATGGAAAATTCCACAAGATAGAGGACCTGATTCAAAGAGATTTAAACACCCTTAAGAGACATATTAAGCAAACATGATGTACAGACCACATTTGGATTCTTATTTGAACAAATCACAACCCAAATCATTTATGAGACAATTGGGGAAACATGATTGGCCTTTTGATATCAAGGAATTATTATTAGTTTCTTAGGCATGGGAATGGGACTACATTTATATTTATTGTCTATAAAAGATATCTTATTTTTTAGAGATATCTTTATGTAATTTCTAACAAAGTAGTAAGAAGTCAGGGAATTGCTTCCAGATAATTCAGTGGCTGGGGGAGAGGGGAGTGGGTGGGCGTGGAGAGAGGTCCTGGACGAGACTGGTCCAGAGTTGGTAACTGATAAAGCTGGTAATGGGTACAAAGTGGGTCATTTTACTCTTCTCTGTTGTCAGCATATGTTTTTAAATTTCCCAAAATAAAGGTTTGACTTTTTTTTCTTTAAAGAAAAAAACCATCATTCTCAGGCTGGTCTGAGGCAGGAGCAGAAAAGGGTGGTGAGGGAGTGTCGTGCCCTCAGGATTCAAACCCTGGCACTGTCACTGGCGGGTCACATGACTGTCCCTTCAGCCGCTAAACCTCAGTTTACTCCTCTGCTAAGTGAACCTCGTCACAGTAGTACTTCCTCACGAGACTGTGACGAGGATTAAATAAAATAATCCAAACTAAGTGCTTCACCGAGTGTCCATAATAATGTTAGGTGGCAGTATCGCCATCACTACTGGTTTTGTCATTATTTTTAGAAGGAATGTCGGTGGGTGGTAGGGTGTTAAGAGCTTTGGGGAAGCTCAGTGTTAGAGCATGTGCTTATTAGCATGCACGAGGTCCTGGGTTCAATCCCTAGCACTTCCATTAAAGAAGGAAAGAAAAAAGAAGTAAATTAAAAAAAATTATAAAAAAAAGAAGGAGCATCAGAGACAAGGTGTCCATGAGCACATTTCCAAGCTGAGCTCTGCGGTCTGCAACCAGGGAATGAAGGCCCTGATTCCTGAGCTCTGTAGCTCTTGGGCAGCAGTGAGGAGCAGGTGTCTCCTAGGCCCCGAATGCACCTGGAGAACCACCAATTACAGCAGGAAGAAGAAGGTAGCAAGGTGAAAGGACACTGATGACCACCATCAAAGCCTCAACGGGACACCCCAAGGGCGAGAAGGCAAAGACAGGCCGGTAGAGCTTCTGCCAAATGCCCCATTGGAGATATGAGCATCTCACCTAAAAGTGTGATGTAAACTGATCAGAAAATGAGGTGCATTTGCCAGCCAGATCCGACTTAGGCAAAGCTCCTCCAGGGCAGGACTTCCAGAGAGGTGGACAGGCTGTGCCACACCGTTTGTCAATCACATGTCCACGCTCCAGCCCATGTGGTCAGGGCAGACAGGAAGCGAGCAGCGCGGGGTCTCCGGTAAGACCAGCCACCAAGAGGCAGCCAGGGCACGCGGGCCCAAGAGACAGCTGGTCAGACCACGCCCTCGGGTGGCCCAGGCAGGGTTTGAGAACTACCCTGAAAGGTGCCTCCACCTGACTCAAGGGAAAAGCCCTGTGCTGGCGCCACACCGGCTGACCTGCTCAGGACGACCGGGGGATACGGATAGACAGGGCAGGAGGAAAGACAGCCAGACCATGACTCCCTGAGCACCAACCCTATCACGAAGGCCACTCCCACTCCTACTGCTGACAAGGCTCAAGTTCAGAGAGGCACCGGAGGTGACACAGGCAGGAAGCGGAGGAGCCTCTATCTCCAAAGCCATGCTCCCTCCACGGCAGGCAGCACGGTGCCTGGGGGGCTGGGATTAAACCCCAAGAGGCACTGAGGCACATATGCTGGGTGGTCCTGTGTGGGCCACACTTGCTCTGCGGGATGGAGCTACTGAAGGTCCACTGCAGTGAGAACGACATCCCAGATGCAGGACGAGGGCCTGACACATGGAGCTCACGGGTCACCTTCACAGACATGTATAAATCTGCTCTCCTCTCAGCCCTGCTGGCTTTTCTCCCCAAAGGGTGATCTTTCTTCGGAAAACAATACATAAACGACTCTCTCCACACCCAAAAGCTGCTGGTCTTCAGGTGGAATGAAAGGAAACCTGAATTTTACTAAAGAGTTCATTCCTGGGTGTGGTGGGACTTCATACCAAGCAAGAAGGGGCTTTACATCCCAAATATCCGAATTCCACCTTTTTGGAATGAACGTATCATGTGCTTAATTTTGCAAGCCACGGGCTGGCTCTGGGCCGTGACACTTGTTCTCCTAAGCATTTCCCAACTCATGTTGGATAGCTAACGAAGCACGTGTCGGGGCCCCAGGACACAAGGCCCCTCCCATCCTGGTGCCCAGTCATGCCACATGCCACCTCTGTCCTCCACGAGCTGTCCTGAGTCCCTTCTCAGGGGGCACCCCTTCAGGGTAGCACACTTTGGAAATATCTATCAATATTTCAAAGGCACATAACCTTGGACCCAGCTATTCCACTTCTAGGAATTTATCACAGAGACATGTGATAAATTGCATGTCTCAAAGATACACGTATGTGGCTGATCAACACAGCACTAATCGAGAGAGCAAAAGGCTGGAAACACAGCCATCATAAGGGAAGGGTTACGTAAATCCATACTGGGGAAAGTTCCGCAGCCACAGAGAGACAGTGAGGAGGCTGTACCGACATGGAACAATCCCTTACTATTGCTGAGTGAAAAAAATAATACAGGAACATGTGTGTGGGATTCTATCATTTGTTTAAACAAACCAAGAAGAAAAGAAAAATATGCATGCATTTGCTTGTGTGTACCTAGACTACCCCTGGAGATGAGAATACTTTGTCCTTCAAAGACCCCCAAGGCTGGCCTGGTGCCCTGGGCAGCCAGAGGACGCAACACCCGCTCCCAGAGCTGTTGTTACAAACCCTCCCTAGAACTTAGGCCTCTTGTTCCTCCAAGAACCCCAAATGTAAAGAAGGGCGAACGCTCAGTAACCCACATTCACTCCGTCAGGAAATCTCGCTCAAGTCTTGTGTTTAATCCTAAGAAGTCTTATGAACTTTGCATTCCACTCCATATCTGTGCCTGCTCAGACAGCAAAATAATATTTTAAATGACTCCCTACTGAGACCGTTTAACCTTTCCCCCTCACCAAATCTGCTTCCAAAATGGATGCTTCCAAAAAGGGGCACCATGTTATCAATTACACACGAGTGAAATCACTTAACCTTTCTACCCCTCAAGTAAAATGCTCATTCCAAGAGGATGAGGCACGTTTTCAAGTATAGATCAGCTAAAAGACTTAACCTTCTCGCTCTGAATCGACGAGTCAAACAGATGTGTGGAGAAGACACACCGAGTTAGCCGATGGTTTCTGGAACCCCTGACTCCCCAGGGGATGCACATACCCTGTGTGAGAAGTAGTTTGAGGCCCATCCTTCTATCTGCAGAGTGTGGACACCCAAGACCCCCAGAGAGCCAGGACATACTTAGAAAAAAAGCTTTGAGTCATTCCCACTCCAAAAACCCACTTTACTTTCCTCCCACTTAATAATCTTTATATTTGGAAAATCTTCCCCACCCTGCAACAAATGTTCTTAAGCCATTAGTAACTTTTATTTCCATTTTCCATTTTTATTTCCATTTTCCAATGTTATTTCCATAAGACAAGGACAGTTTTTTAAAAACAGTAAATAGCAATAAAAGGAAGGATCAGGTTTCCCTGTGTCATAAAGTGGCTGAACTTAACTTCGCCAGGATCCAGGTCTCAAGAATAAATGTCAACATTCCACTGGTCATTCTGAAGGGGCTGAAAATTTCTCCGGGAAGCCCCCTCGTTACTACCTCCTGAGACCCCAACTCAGTAAGGACTTGTACCATTAAAATGGTTTAGAGTGCAAGCTCAGAATCACACAGGCCTGGATCCAACCCCAGCTCAGCCAGTGTCCTGCTGTGTGACCTGGAGGAAGGTTCTTAACCTCTCTGAGCATTGATCACCGCATCCATGAGACTAAGAACAGCCCCACCTGTTAGGGTTGCAGAAGGATGAATTGAGATAACGTGTGGAAATTGCTCAGCCGGTACCTAGCATATATAAAGCACCCAATAAACGGTAGTTCACACTATTCCTGATTTACACCAGCCACTGTTTCACCAAGGAAGGACCTGAGGTCTGGGAAGGGAAATTATCTCGGCCAACATGTCAGGGCAGCTTCCTGACACTGCTCATCATTTCTTCTCTCACACAGGCTGAAGGAAGCAGACAAGACTTTCAGTTCCCAAACCAAGAAAGCACTAAAGCTACACTTCGATAGGGACCACCTGATGCCCTGGGCCCATGGACCCTGCAGCCTGGGAAAAACAGAAATTAAATGGTGGGACAAAATCAGGAGCCCTGAGTCTGTGGGAGCCTGGTCCAGCCAGAGGACCAGTCACACCCGGAGCAAGAACAGGCAAGAGTATGGCAGTTTTGCTGTTCCCAAACAGGCAGGTCCTGTATCTGGACACAGGACAGGAGTCCAATTCTCCCCGCTACCCCACCCACTTCAACTGTTGGGGGGGCTTTGGCCAATGAGATGGAAAAAGTGACATGCGTCACTTGCATGCCAATGTCCAAGTTGCCACATCTCTCATCCTGACTTCTGGGTGGTGGAAGCACAGGTTGAGGTGGGGCCTCCATCAGCCTGGGGCCCCAAGTATTACAGAGATGAGCAAGGCCCCTATTCAAGTGCCCTGGACATTTAGCATGAAGGAGAAATAAACTTTGGTTGTGTAGAGCTACTGGTGGGTGGGGCTGTTTGTTCTGCAGCATAATCCAGACTAACTGGTTGATACAAGGAGTGAAAGAGCACAGTCTACGGCAGCACTTCTCAACCAACCTGAGGTGAGACATCAGTTTTTACTTTTATTTTTAATTTCCAACCCATTGGAAACCAATGCTTTTGAAAAATAAAATAAAACCATGGTAATGTTAAATTACTAGAAGTGTCTACATCCTTATTCTTGCTCCCTGCACTCATCTCTTCGCAGATGGGCACGGGTCGCCGGACCATGCAGCACTGACACAATCTGTGGATCAAGACAAAGATGGGCTCAAGCCCCAGCTCCACATTTTTCTAACGAGGAACTAATCTAACCTTTCCAACCTCAAGTCTCCTTCTGTAAAATAAGGATTTTCATGTGAGAATTTAAACATGCATCACATAGACCACAATGCCACACAGACCTCAATAAATGTCAGCTCCTCGTCCACATCCTGTCCTGTTCCCAGGTGACATCTATGTCACACACAGGCCCAGTGGCTGGCACAGGGGCCACAGGCCACAAACACGTCAGAGAATAAGGCAGTGAGCACAGATTCAGAATTCACTTCCAGACACCCACCCTGAGATAAGATGGTCAGACTGGCATCTAAAGAGAGCCTGAGCAGAATTCCTAGTGGTCCACTGAGACCGGAGGATAGCAACTACTGCCTTAGCACCACGAGGAAATCTTAAGATAATTTATAACCAGCAAGGAATCAGGGCTCACAGCCACATTCAAGGCATCAAAACTTACTGACATCTCACAGTGACACCATGAGATAGGTACCATTAAGCCCCTTTTGCAGAAGAGGAAACTGAGGCTCAGTGTGGCTAAGCAAAGTACCTGCAGTCACACAGCAGAGCCAGAATCAGTCACTCAGGGCCGACTTCACTCCAGAGGAGGGCTACCAACTATCTGGTTTTCCTGGGACTTGGGACTTTCAGTTTTAAACTGGGGATAGTCCTGGGCAAACGGGGTGAGCTGGTCACCCTACCCCAGAGCCCGTGTTCTTTGGTCACCGTATTTAGCATGTGCTGAACTAGGGCAGGCCTTTAATAAAACATCCACCAGGCGGCTGGAGCGGGCTGCCTGCCCAGGAAAGCCACATCCCGTGACATCCCACAAACACGTCTAAGAACAGGGAGACGGGGCGTGATGGGCATGCACCACAGATAAACTGATTACCTGGTATCTTGGGGACAGCAATGGCTCCACACAGCCTGGGGACAGGCCCTGCCCTGAGGCCTGCTCAGGAATGGAAACTTCTAAATGCTGATCACATAACCAGAAGTGGTTTTCTGGCTTACTTCTCTTTTTTTTTTTTTTCCAAACTCAAACAATAGGTAATCAGAATGTGCTGCGTTAGTGACATATTGTCATAATCTGCCAAACAAAGCAATGGGCTTATGACCCCAACGGTAATGCTTTGCATTTCTTACAAGGGCGAGTCTGGGGCATGACAGTTTTCCGGAGCTGCTGGCTGTGTCCTCTGTCCTGGTCTCCTCTCCCTCCTCATCACCCCCTACCCCCAGCCTGACACCCGAACGCCTGCCATGTGAGAGATGCTGGAAGATGCCCAAGGCAGTCAGTGAACGAGCTGATGGCAGAGGACGTCTCTGATCTGCAGTAACTAAGGAGCCCAAGCCGATCCTCTGTGGCTGGGTCAGCTCCCCGTCCATCATTCCCATGGATCCTGTGCCCACAGTGTTCTGGGGACTGTCTTAAGTGCTCCATACATAAGCTGACCAGATCATCTACCCTCCAAATTGGGAAATGAGGCACCACTGATAATTATAGCAGGACTACAAGTGTAAACTCGGATTGTCCCGAGCAAGACGGGGCAGTGGTCACCCTCCTAAAGTGCAGCGTCTCATCTAATCCTACAGGGAGCAACAGTGCAGCTCAGTGGGAACAAGCCAGACTGCCTGGTCTAAAGCCCAGCCCTGCCACCTACCAGCTGTGTGAGTTACATAACCTCTCTGGGCCTCGGTTTCCTCATCAGCACAGTGGGACGAGGAAGCAGCAG
The DNA here is from genome assembly GCF_036321535.1 of Camelus dromedarius. Taxonomy (NCBI): domain Eukaryota; kingdom Metazoa; phylum Chordata; class Mammalia; order Artiodactyla; family Camelidae; genus Camelus; species Camelus dromedarius. The sequence continues at coordinate 26,450,850 of NC_087444.1, forward strand.
CCTCACAGGGCTACTTGAAGATCACGCTAGTTAATATCTGCAAAGCCTTAATACAGGGTCTAGCATGTGGCAGATGCATTAACAGGTGTTCATTTAATAAAAAAGTCTGCTGCCATTCCCAGGGGAGCACCACAACACAAACCCTCATTGTTTTACAAATAAGGAAACTAAGGCACAGAAGGGTTAGTAACTTGTTAATTCGTGGCAGAACTGGGGTCAAACCAAAGACTCCGGCTGGGCCATGTCTCAACCACCTGCAATCCTGTCCATCCCCACCTCCACCCCCAATGGAGAGCACGGCACTTTCTCTCCCGATCTAGGAATTTAGGACACAAGTCAGTAAGAGGTGCAAGGAGGCCTGAATCCACATGTGGCACATGGCGCTGCCTCAGCTGGCCGTGGGCCCAAAGAGGTGGCTGACTCAGAGGAGGGGACCTGAGTCCCTAGGACGTGTGGCATTTGCAAAACCGAGAGGCACCAGCCCCACAGGAAGGGCATTGCTGCCTCTGTCACAAGCCAGAGTTCCCCTTTCCCCCTCCAGCCAAATTACTCGATCTCAGAAATTCCTTTGCAAGACAAGCCTGAAATGCAATCTCCAACCTCATCGGGGCCCAGTGGAATTTCACCAACACAAATTGCCGAGTTCTCCAGGAAAACGGAGGAAGCTTGCCTGAAGTTTCAGATTCTTGGTAGGTCTTAGAAAGCTCAGGCACTCAAGCAGCTCCTGGAAGAGGCAGGAAGTGGTTTTCCTTTGCTTATTTTCCGAAGGATAACCACCAGATTTGCTCATAAAAACTTCTGAACCAATTGGCAAAGGGCACCTGTGGAATCAAATGATTTCTCATCTCCTTAGGGTTTCCTTTTGCTAGTTCAATGTGTGGGGCTTCAAAGAAGCAGTGCTCAGGGCTGGACACAGTGCTTGGTGCACAGAAAGAGAAAGAGAGAATGTGAGAGGGAGGGAGGGAGGGCAGACAGGCATCTTGATGAGGAATCAAAAGTCACCAAAAGTTACACAGTTCAGCGAAAGCCCACGGCTCCTGGTGCAGTAGTGCTCAGACACACTGGCCGTCAGCTCTAACAGAGGTCAGGGGCTGGAGCTGCTGACACCCGGGGAGGGAGGGGCGGAGATACAGAGACAAGGAATGGCTGAAGATGGCTGAGTGCAAAGGGAAGATCGGGTGCCTCCCTCCAGGTGGGGTATGTTTTGGGGAAGGAAGAGAGGCTACCTCGGGGGGACAGCCAAGCAAGGTGCAGAGACAGGTAAAGGTGCCGGGGAACCCAGTGGCTGAGGGCCAAGGACACTGGGGTCGTGGCCCAGAAGTCTAGAGACTTTGATGAGGCCAAAATAGGAGAGTCCTGCCCAGGCTGACAAGCCCAGACTTGAATCTGAAAGCCACGGGCAACTGTAGGCCTTGGGCAGGGCTGGGAGCCGCTGACGGGTCAGATGCGGAGGCCCTGCAGGGTGGGGGTGGGTGGATGTGCTGGAAAGGAGGCGAGGGGCAACTGCCAGGAAGTGAAGGACCAGGAGGAGGAAATGTGAGTTTCCTGCCAGTAACTCATGGGAAGCCTCTGGACCCGTCACTTCTGCTCCCCGGGATGTGGCCCTGTCCCCAGCCCTGTCCCTGGCCTTATCCAGTGTGGATATTCCCAGATTCCTGGGGGTGGGGGACCGGGGTCCTGTGCCAGCCAGAAGGACGGATAGGAAGGAAGCCAAGTGGGGGCCTGGCAGAGGGAAGAGCCATGGGGCTCTGGGGGGCCACTTGGTTGGGGCTGCCTCCCACAGAGGCCACAAGCCAGGCAGAGGGTGAGCAAGGGCGGCCTGCGGTGGGTGAGTCCAAACCTGTAGAATCACTTCCCTCTCCAGCCAGGTGAGTGTGAGGAAACACAGAACAATCTAGAAGGGGCTCCAGGAAAGGAGCTGGAGAGGAGGGTGAGGCCTCGGACAGAGGTGCAGGATATGTGAGTGTGTCTGTGTGTGTGCAAGTGGTGTGTGCAAATATAAGCATGTTCTCCGGCACGTGTAAGGCTCGTGCACTCGTGACCTTGGGAACATGGTCCCGTAGGCACACTATGAGGTGTGCACACCATATGTACGCTCACTCACGTGGTGATGCTGGCTCAGGCCCACAAGCCTTCACAGGGAACAGCATCACGTTGGGGTTCAGAGCCCTGACGGGATCCAAGCTGGGACTGAATCTTGGACTGCCCTGGACTGCGTGTGACCTTGAGCAAGTGACCTGACTTTGCCATGCCTGTTTCCTCACCTGGAAGATGGAGTTAACAGGAGTCACTACCTCAGAGAGTCGTCAGGGGGATTAAATGATTTTGTCGTTGTAAAGCACTTAGACGGGTCCCAAGTAAACGCAACGTGTGTGTTAAAAAAATTAATACGTGTGAGGAGAGGGGTGGTCACACCGTTGGACATGGACACCTGTGTACATCAGAGAGGTGTGCACAATGGAAAATAAATAGGGGCAGGTGCACGGGGGCAAGGAAACACGGGCTGGATGTGCATGGACGTGCAAGAGTGAAGTGTGTTCAGCCATTCGCAAGCATGTGTCCTGTGTGTCACCACAGTGCCTGAGGGAGGAAGCGCGTGCGACTGCCCAAGATACACACTGCTGCTGGGCCAGCGGGGTGTGCAAAGACCCATGTGTGCACATGGGGGGTGTGCAGACACGTTCTGGGAGAACACACGTGCAGGGGAGGGACCCCCTGAGAGCAGCTCATTGTGAATGCAGGCCTAATTACCATGGTGGGAGAGGTGGCTCTGAGCTGCCTGGGCAATCAATGGCCAGAGGTCCAGGGATCCCCTCAGAGTTGCTGGGAGCCTTGGGCCGACTGCGCAGGGAAAGGTGGGGCACCCACAAGGCCAGGGACACAGGCCACATCTGACTCAACCCTGTGCCTCAGCAAGTATCACAGGAAGGACAGAGAGAGCGAGCGAGCGTGAGCAGGGGAACGACAGACACACAACAGTACACAGGACACCTGTGCCAGGGGTTCCATGTGTGTTACTTCCTTTAACCCTCCCGACAGCCCTGTGAGGAGCACCATCCCCACTTTTCCCAAAGGGAACAGAGAGGTTAAGTAATTTGCCTATGGACCCCCAGCTTGCCTTTGTCCGATTCTGTGCCTACCCTCCTAGCCACCAGGTACTCTGAGAATGAATGAATGAACAAACAAGCGCACACAGGAATGAATGAACAAAGAACAATAAAAAAGGAAAGGTGCCCAGAAAAGGAATGACACAAGGGAAGTGCTGGTGTAGTAGGCACAAGACACATTCCAGAAGCCTTGCGGGACAGGGCCCCCCTGCAGTGGTCCTGATACGGCCCAGGACTCAGCTGCACAGGCAGAAGGAGTCTTCTTCTCCATGGGCCCCGAGGCTGCCGCAGAAGGAGGCCGTCAGCATGTGGGTGGAGGCTTCCAGGCCGCCTCCACCAGCACCGAGTCAGTGTAGGCCTGGCAGCTTCACAGGGGGGCCTTCAGTATAAATTCTGAAAACTGGCATTCCACGCTCTACTCAGCTCCCATGGGATTTCAGATTAGCCAGATCCCCACTGCCAAGGCCTGGCCATTCTCAGAGCTAGCCTGCCGAGGCTGGGACGTTACATGGAGGATGAGTTATCACTGTGACTGACTTCTCAAAGCGGGCTGTGTCGTAAGGTCCTGTAGGGCTCAAGCCAATGACAGTGAGAGAAAGTCCTCTTGCCCCCAAAACCCTTCCAGAAGCTGCCAGCCAGGTTCAGGGCCTCTGGGGAAATGGGTCCTTGAGCCCCCAGTTTGCCACACCAGCAGTTCTGAGCTCCAGGCAGCCTTGGACCAGTGGCTCCACCTGGCCAAGCCCTGAGCTCTTCCTCCAGGATAGGGAGCCATCACCTACTAGGGGTGATGGGTGAGGAGGGCCCATACAAGGCTGAAAGCAAGTCTCATGAGACATGTAGCAGGTCCTCCCACAGGACAGCTATTCTTATCAATGGCAGCCATCAGAGGCCCAGAACTACCTGGGGAGGCAGAGCCCCAAGGGCAGATAGAGCTCCAAGGGCAGACAGAGCCCCAGGCTGCTGATCCTGAGAGGCTGCCCAGAGGGGCTGGGAGGGGCCTCAGCGTGGGCATTGTTGGTTCCCCTGCCCTGCACTCTGCCTAGGAGGCCCCGTGTCCTCTCCTCCCTCTACACAGAGACCCTCCCACAGCCCCAGACACCCCTTAAGGGGCCCAGCACCCAATGCTTCTCACCTGCCACTATGGGATGAGCAGGTGGCCCCACTGCCAGGCATGTGTGGGTGGTCCCCAGCAACTTCCAACTGGCGCTGGTTTCTCCCTCTTAAACCTGCCCTTTGCCCCCTTTCTCCCCCTATTCTGTTTAAAAGAATGTTCTTCTTAGGTTGATCATTGTAATTAGGAGGAGGCACAAGAGATGGAGTGTTGGTTTTCAATGTGTTCCCTGGGGTCCCTGAATGGGTTCCGGGGTCTCCGTGGGAGATGACCCCACCTCAATCTGGACAGCATGACTTTATGAACTTTCTCTTCATGATGGTGCTTAAGGAGAGTTGTGATACCAAAATCACTGAAAGCGTGTGCACGAAGGTTCACTCACCCACTGTAACATCACAAAACTCTTTCTCGCAGAAGACCTGCCCACCTCTCCGCAGCTCTGGTCATCATCCCTGTACACACATTTTGTTTATCTGTTTTCTGTCCAATCCCCTCAAACAGAAAGGCCCATAAAGGCAGGGAGGTTGTTTGTTTTGTTCATGTCTATATCCTGAGCACAGCAGTAAACACAACAAATATTGATTTAATATTTATTTTTAATGAACTAAATGCAATAATTAATAATAATAACCACAGTCCTTACTATGGACTAGGCTGTTTATACGTGTTACAGGTGTTAACAACCACTGCTCAGCTCAACCCTTTAAGGTAGGTCCAGCTGTTATCCCCATTTTACAGATGAGACAACTGAGGAATAGCAGAGCTTACTACCCTGGATTTGCAGCATCTTCGAGGCCCTCGCCTTCAGTCACTGGCTCTCCTGTTCCCCAGGTGCCTGGTGCCTGTTCCCTTTGATCTCAACTCCCCTTTTCATCAGTCTGTTTCTGTTCCTGCAAATCTCAGGGCTGGGGAGGAAGGGGGGGAGTGCAGTGCCAGGAGTTGAGGGGAGTGGGAGGGAGGGAGCACAGGCAGTTATCTTGCAAATGCCCACATTTATGAGATAAGGAGATTGAGGACTAAGAACTTCCTCTCTAGGAGGGGGAATAACGTGGAAACGAAACAGCCAACAATGAAGCCATCAGATGGAGTTAACCAACATTCCAAGGATGTATGCCTGCCACTGAGCATCAGGGAGGGCTTCCAGGAGGTGACAGATCTCAAGGATGTCAGGTTGAAGCTGCGTCTCCTCCATCAGGGAGGGCTCTGTGTCAAGGCCTCCAAACGGCAGCAGCCAGCACTCTGGGGTTTCAGCCACTCCTCCCACAAAAATCAAAGCAAGAAGGGCCCAGGATATCTCAGATCAGGGGACATGCCTACCCACAGTCCAATAAGGAGGTCTGTGACTTTAATCAGCCCGTGGTCAGCAGCAGCGAGGAAGGCTCTGGACACAGCCTGGGAGCTGGGCAGAGGCAGGGCAGTAGGGGAGGAGAATGCAGCAAGCTTCCCCACCATCGTCCCCACAAGGACCGCACCCCAGCAGCCGAGCAGCCAGTCCCATCCTTCCCTGGACGCCAGGGCGGAAATCCGTAACTTCCCTCCTCGCGGGAAATGGAGCGGCAGCCAGGCTGGGTCGGTCTGTTGTTCCCCCACTCTTCGCACCCATGCCCAGCCCCCGCACGGAGCCTCACTCCTTTGCATCTGCTTGGCTCCCACCTACCGCTGTGCCCAACCTGCCCAACCTTCCCAGGCACACCCATGGGGGCTCCGCCACCTCCCAGGCCAGGAAGTTCCACTCTCACCGTCAGTGTCCATTCCTCAGGAGACCTGGGTTATGGCAATAAAAATGAAGATAACGATGACAGCTGACACTGTGCCAGGCACTTCACACTTACTAATTCGCACAGTTCAAAACTCTGCCACACGGAGCATTAGTTACACCCGTGTACAGAAGAGGTGACAGGTTCAGAGACGGAACCTAACTTGCCCAAAGCCTCAGAGTGCCCAGGTGTGACTTAAGTCACCAGAACCAGGTGGATGTCGCACCCCTCCATCTCTGACACTAGCTCTATGATGCACGGCTGGTGTCAGTAAGGCTGATGGTGCCCATGGCCCAGGCTTCTGTAGGGGGTGAACAAGATAATGCAGGAAAACGCCTGACATCTAGAGGCTCTGGACGAATGGCAGTTACTATTATTTATTCTTATGAAGAATATTCATGATGAAAATCAATTCTGTGCTGTTTGGGGAGACGTGTATCAGGCACCCAGAGGTACCTGGGCAGCATCAGGGTGTCACAGGAGCCCAGGATGCGGAACAGGACTGACGAGTTTGAATCCTGGCTCACCACTTTTTACTGTGTGGCCCTGGGCATCAGGGCAAGGTAAGGAGGGCAGCCCTGGGGTCACTCTGTGATCGCTAGGAACCGTGCAGGAAAACGTAAGCAGCATTTGGCACGAGGGGCCGCCCTGAACGCCAGTCCCGGGTAGGAACCAGCCAGCGCTCCTCTCTAACTGGCTCTTTTGATGTCGGCTTCCTGTGGGAAGTGTGTCCTGCTTCACTTCCTCCCCAAAGTGAAAGGAGGGCGGTCTGGTCTTCCCCTGGAAAGTTCCTAAGGAGGTCCAGCCCCCGACACAGCCCCAGGCTCCTCTCCCACCCTGTGTGTCCATGAAGGTCAATGCGGGAGACCTGCTGCCCCTGCACCTGCTCCGTTCTCAGCACACTTCTGGAGACACCCCTGGACAACTGGACCTGCTATGGGTGCCCTGGGCTGGGGACAGAGAGAGAAATGATGCCACAGTAGTGGGCAGGTGCACCCTGGAGCTGCAAGGCCGAGGTGGGAAGGGGCACAAAGTCAGTGCTGCTATGGGCTAGAGACCCAGGAAGAGGCAGCTCCAACAGCCTGATGTCAACCTAATCCTGCCCCTGCTTCCCCAGGTGCCGGGTTCAGTGGGCAAGGATGGTGCCTGGAGGCAGCTTCCGTAACACTCCTGACTCAGGTGGGCGTGGTTGTCACCTTTGAGTCTGGTAAACTGGCTCCCACCTCTCAGATCACATGCGGAATCAGAGCTCCACACACTCACATATTTTTTTAAAAAATTAATAATAACATAAACATAATAAATAAATAAAATAAACATAATAAATAAATCATCTTTACCAAGACTTCCTGAAAAGTACCAGTTCTTAGGCTGGGCCTGAAAATCAAACTAACCACCTGTGGGTCTGGTGGGGCCACGCTCAGCCTAGTCCTGTCACCTGTGTTGTGGGGCCCGAGCATCTGGGCTTCAGTTTCTTCACCTGTCAGCTCCACTCTTACAGACAGCATGAGTGCCTTGTGCATTAAATTAAACCCTCAAAAAACAATCTGTTGTTGCCATTCTTACTGGTTTTATTACCTACTCACTGGACCTCAGTTTCCCGGTATGTGATGTGGGAACAATCAGAACTAATTTGACCTAATTAGCCAGTGGCTGGAGGGGTTACAAGAGGCGAGGCCCGCAGACAGGGCTCACACCACGCTGTCTGCAGTACTGCTGCCACCGTCATCATCACTGCAAGGAGGGCAGCCCCTCGGGTCACAGGGACTTTGTACCCTACGCCAGGCCGGCTCCCATGCTGTACACAGCAAACTCCACCCGATCCTCACGACCTGAGAAGCGGGCAATGCCACTCACATCTGCATTTGACAGAACGCACAACAGGTCAGAGAGAGACAGGTACCCACAGGTCTCTCAGCCCGCAGGGCGGCAGCCAGCAGTGCACCCAGGGCCCCAGCTCCTGCATCCACTCCCGACCACCGCCCCGCGGACCCCACACTCAAGCACTCACACTTCATCAGACTGGCTTCTGATGCTGCTGGGGCCCCGAGGGAGGACCTGGTGGGGTGGCTTTGTCACTCTGAAGCAGGTGTCCCTGTGTGCCAGGTGCTTCAGATGCTGTCGCCCATCAGTGCCATCACCAGAGGCTGAATGGGGGTGACAGGGCTAGGATGAGGCAGCGCTGGGGTAGGAACCTGGCTCCCAGCTCCAAGTCACGGGGCTTAACTTCCCATTCAAGTTTCAAACTGACAACACGGATGCCACCTCCGCCCCTACCTTGCTCACCGTCGTCCCACCAGGCTGAGAAACCGCCCACCACAGAGAAAGCAACAATTTCATGTAAAGTAAGGATTTTTCTCCCCACTCGCCACCCCTCCCCCCATTTCATTCCCTCTCACTCTCTCCGTTTCCCTTTTTCTCTCTTCTTCATCCCACCCCTCACCTCTGCCTCTGTCTCTCTTATCCCCCAAGACCCCAGCTCCTCCCCTGGAACCCCTTCTGGCTTTGCCCCATCTCTTCCCACCCCCTGCAACACCATCTACCCTGTGCTCCTGCACGTCCTGCCTCCCTCTCAGCGCCTCTGCATCCTCACCCTTCCTGCTACTCAGGGGTCTATTTTTGCCTGTCTTCGTCTATGCCTCCCCCTCCCGGTGTTCTCCAAGGCCCTCCTTTCCCTCACTGGCTGTGCTGCACCCTCCCCAGGTGTCTCAGTGCCCAGATCTCCTCCCAAGATTCCTGTGGGAGCCCCCCTTGCTCCGCAGGAGGAGAGAAAGGGGGGTCCTGGTTGGAGGGGATGCAGTACCGCCATCATTGCTAACAGCGGTGCTGATGGCCGAGTGGCAAGGGGCAGAAGGAAGGGGGACATAGTGTGAGCTAGAGACACGAGGACAAGTGTCTCAAAGCTGACTGCTGACTGACAACACTCAACGCGACACCATTTTCAACCCATGAAGTTCATTTAAGAAAGAAAGAAAGAAAAAAACCCAGTGACACCCAGAGCGGACTCGGCTGTTTGAAAATGAGGACATTCGTGCTGCCAATGACGTTACAGATAGGCTTGCCTCTTGGAAAGCAATAGAGCTTCATCGATATCAAAAGCCATCAAAATGTTCATATTCCTTTGACCAACTAATCTCCCTCCTGGGAATTTTTCCAAATAATTATTCATCATAAGAAAGAAGAAAAGCTACAAACACACAGATATTCACGGTGGCACACGCCAGTGGAAAAGAAAGGCCTGAAGTTACCTTAATATCCGACCAAAGGGAGACAATTTCACAAAACACAGTATAACGACTATCACGTAACCACTAAAAATAACGATCGTGAAGACTTCAGAAACGTCATCTCTGCTGGTGACGCGAGAGGGAAAAACGAAAGAGAACTTGGCGTGTTCGCCCTGTCACAACATAAAAATACACGCATATATGGACAAAAACCAAAGGGAATAATCAGAAAATCAATACAAGTGACTTGATGGCCAAATCGATTCAGCTTCAGTTCAGACAGGGAAGGACGCCAAATAATCTGAATCTTTGCGGTTCTGAGTTCAGGACAGCAAGCAGTGCAAGTCCTGAAAATAACAGAATTTATCAGAAAACACATCCCAATGTGTTCAGCTGGTGTGTGTCTGCGTAGGACAGGACATCTGTGGTTGTGGTAAGGTGGCAGAAAGTAAAGGATCTTTCTTTTCTTTTTAAACTCTCTTTAACGTTGCTTTGATACTGTTTTCCCAATTAAATAAAGGAAAAATCAGGATTCTTATGTACTGGGCTTTAGAGCAGACAAAGGGCTTTCCTGTCTATAATCTTACTTGAGCCTCACAAAAGCTCTGGAAGGGACGCAGGGCAGGGAGTTGCTGACCCTGTTTTTACCAAGATGAAAGCTAGGAATAAGAAATGGAGTGACTTCCTCAGCATCACACATCTACGTGCTGGCAGAGATGGGACTCAGACTGGGGCCACCAGGAGGGAAGCGCCAAGCGCCACACCAGGCCTCTCGGCCTGTCCTCGCTGGGCTCTCAGACACCAGAGCTCCAATCCCCGGATGTCTCTAGCCTTGTGTCGCACCGCGTGATGCCGCTCTGGGCCATAGCACATACTAACCCCCAGGCTGCCAGCCCCCATCTGCAGATGAGTGAACACCACACGTCACACATGGCTCAGGGCCCCGTGCCCTCTCTGTTTCCCTGCTTGCTCCCCAGAGACCAAACGGGCAGCAGACCAAAGGCTGGCACTGAGAAGGTATCATGAATCCTGCTGGCCAGAAACATGACAAATTGTCTTGCTGCAGCGGGAACAGCAGATTTCAGTACATCCGCTGGATTCCAGAACCGCTGGAGGAGGCCAAAGCCAAATTCCTAGCGCTGGATGGCTGGGGAAGTTCCCCAGGTCTCTCGCTCCCCACTGACTCCTCCTGCTAGGGGGACCCACAGAGCCAGGACCAGGACCTCGGAAACTGGCATTTGCAGCAACCTCCCCTGTGCTGGGCCCTTCACCCGCATCATTGCTCTGCTCCCGCTCCACCCTGAGCCAGGCTTGGCGGTGCCACTGCACAGAGGACAAGGGCTCCAAAATCCAGATGTGAAAGCCAAGGCCACCCCAGGGGCTGGGTCCTGGGAGCACAGCAGCTGTGTGGGTTGGTTTGGTGATAAAGCTGTCCCAAAGGGCTTCCAGACCTCTGGATACAGTGGCACTCTTGGAACAAGGGACCCACAAATGAGCCTGCAACTGCTAGTCTCTCACCTAGGTTGCTGCATCCAAATAGTGCACCTCATTACAGAGAAGAAGCAAGCCATCACCCTCCTGGAGGTCTGGAAGCCCATTCTCTGCCTCAGGGACCCTAAGCCTCTGCAGGTAAGGTCCACCTTACAGGAAACAAGCACCACCTCCCTTCCTCACCCGGCTAACTCCAGCTCCACCCCCGGGGTGTCCACTTAGATGCCACCTCCTCCAGGAAGCCTCCCCTGACCCCTCAAGTCAGCCTCTGAGAGCCCCAGCAGCATCTGCATGGGCCTTGCTCTTGGTTGCATCTCCCGTACCTGAGAGTGAGACCAGAACACAGCAGACACTCCATAAGCTGAAAAATGAGTGAATGACGAATGAATGAAGAGAATGAATGAAAGCAAAAGTGGGAACAGAGCGGGTGAAAAAACTGAAAGAATGAAGCGTGAAAGAAACATGCAAGAACAACTGAGGGGCCGTCTGTCTCTTGCAGTGACTGCCCAGGAGTCAAAAGCAAGTGTCGGATGATGGCAGGAGACATCTGACACCGTCCCGCCAAGATGTCACTGGGTCACGAGACAAGAGTGAGTTGGGCCCCGGGGTGAGTTCCTGGGTGGGGTTTGGAGGTGCTATTTGGAAGTTCCAGGAGCCATGCTGGGGCCTGGGGTCAAGCGAGGGAAGCTGGTGACCCCCAGAGAGCCAGTGAGCCCACCGAGTGGGGAAAGGGAAAGGACTGGCATGTCACCCTGACAGCAGTCCCAGGAGACCGGCGTTTCCCCACTGTGCTCCTGGGGAGAACCAGACACACAATCAAGCTCGTCAGACAACGACTACAGTAGTAACTGCTGACGCAGTCGGCCCGCTGCACTCCAGGCCCCCTCGAAGCACTTGACAGTATTACCTCACTTAATCCTCACAACAGCCCTGTGAGGTAGATAGTACTAGCTCTACTTTAGAGGTGGGGAAACTGGAGCACAGAGACTCTCAGCAGGTAGCCTGAGGTCACACAGCTACTAAGTAGAGGAAAAAGAATTTAAAACCCATGCAGACTGGCTCTGGAACCTGAACTCTTCTTAACCACTATGGTTAATGTCTCCCAGCTCTAGTGTGCTTTGGTCATGTAAATAACAACAATAATAATAACTTCTCAGCTTTAATATGTAAAAGTCATTCAGCCAACAATGGCAGATAAATAAAGAGTACATAACAGTGGCCCCTCCAGAATTTATATAGAAGAGGAGCTGAAGACAGTAATTCGGTAAGACAAATGGTATCAGGAGATCGTCTAACAGCAGTTTGCAAAGCTAGCACATTCTTTTCTCTAGACTGTATGTCAATGGGGCATGGCTTAGCCCCCCACAACCTACTGTTTGGTACCATAACTTTGGAGCCACCAGGCAAATCTCTTCAGATAGATTTTCTCCTTTGAAGGTGCTGCAAGGATGCGCCCAGTTTGCAAATAAAGCAAGCTGAGACTCAGAGAGGTTAAATGACTTGCCCAAGGTCACACAGCTAGGAAGTAACACTTGAACTGAGACTCTCTGACCCCCAAGCCTGGACCCTGGCCCTCTGGCTCTGGCTTCCTTCGCTTCAGAGGGGAGGAGCTACCCGGAAGCCAAGAGGGACCAGCCTTCCTGGCCTGCCCCTTCCCGCCAAGTCACCCCCTCAGCCTGCCACAGGACCCGGAACCCCATCACTTCAAAGTGATTCACCCTGGAGGGCTGTGTGGTTTGGTCTGGGCCTTGGGGAGTGGAGGAGTCAGAGCCATGCTCACCCCTGACCACCCAGGTTTGAACCGGGTTCCCCAGGCCCTCAGGAATCCAGGTGCAGCCCTCAATGACCACCTGGCAGGAGCAGCCCTCCCCAGCAGAATGCAGCTGTCTCTCAGGAAGTTGGGTTGGGGCTCCTGGGCACAGATGCTGGGGCTGTGGAGGGGTGCCCCAAGTCACCCCCATGCCTGGGTGCTCAGCCAGCCTTGCCTCCTGTTCCCAGCAGGGCCTGGTCACCCTCCCCAGACCCCCCACGGGCTGGAGGCCACCCCCTCTACCCCTGCCCCACCAGCCCAGCAGGCATCCTCCTCTGCTTCTCCTGGTGTCCAGAGAAACGGGCGCTGCTTCAGCTGCCCCCAACCCGAGTCCTACTCTCCCTCCAGAACATTTCCCTTGTCCTGCTCAACGCCCCCAACGTGGTCATCTCCTGCCTTGTGCGCGGGAACCCCAGGAGGCTGGGGGACGACTGGAATGTGCGATGCCTGAGGTCACAGCCCGAGTTTGATTTGAGTTGGGTTGAGATGAGGGGAAAAAGGCCAAGAACAACTCGCTCATTTACTTCATTTCCAGACTTGGCGGCTGCTGGGGCTGGGCTTCCAAACCAAGCTGGCTTTGGCCAGGACATCTGCAGCAGTGCCGGCCACAAGGCACATCTGGATTCGCTTAGGGAGTTAAGAGCTATAAAGTTCTCTTAAGAAATTAGGTTCTGGGGAGTCTGGGGCTCTCTGGGGATGAGGTGAGGGACCCCCTTGGGCTAAGTGCACCTGGACACCATCTAACTAGGGATGGTGGACCTCCAGGTGTGGCTGGAGTCCCAGTGTGCACTCACTGGCAAAATGACCCCACCCCAGTCCTTCCTGCTGTGTGGCCTCAGGTGCCTCTCCTGACCTCTCTGGGCTGCTAGGCGAATCACCTCACCTCTCCTGGAGGAGAATGAACTCTGGGAAAAACCCAAAGTACCATTTCCTAATTTGCCACCGTGTTTTGGGGCCAGGCAAGTGTCGGCCCACAGATGAGGTGAATGAGTGAAGGGACCCAAAGGTGAACAACGGAGCCTCGGTTTCCTCGTCTGTCAAGTCAGATGACAATCTCTACCCCCAGGGCTGTTCAGAGGACTAGTGGGTAGAACAGATGGAAGACCTCGCAGAGTGAGAACTTGGCCCTTAAATTTTAAGCCTGTCAGCTCCAGACCTCACAGTCTGAGTCTGGGGAAGCTGAAATCCCTGAGAAAAACTAAGCGATACAACAGCCTCGTTTCGGCCTGGAACCCACTCAGGCGAAGTCTGACACACACATTCACTCTGACCAGGCAGGTGATCAGCATGCAAGCCAACATGCAGAGAACACAGGGTGACAGCCTTGAGCATGGCCTTGGCTGAGCCCCCCTCGGCCTGCCAGGCACAGAGCCAGGCCCATGCCCAGCACCTCACCTCCCGGCAGCAGATCTGGGAGCTCAGGGTCAGAAGCTCCGTGACACGGGCTCAGGGCAGCGGGGTGACTCAGGGGAGGAAGTGGCCAGGTCCACACAGACCCCAGGATTCCCACCCCTACAGGGTGGCCTGAGCAGGCCCAGCAATGTCGTTCATCAGTGATACCACCTCAGACAACTCCTCCTGCCTCTACTTCCCCACTCGCACTGGGGGGGAATGGGGGTTCCTATGATTTCACCAGGTCATTTCTTAATCTGTGTAAAATGGCACCCCCATGACTAAACAATATTGAAAACTCTCAAAAATGTTCAAAGTATTTTAAGTCCTCAGCAAATGTTAGCTCTTATTATTTCCACTGTCTGTCTAAACCGACTGCTAAATAAATAATCCATCATGTCCAGAAGGATGACAAGAGACTGCGGTTGCAAATGACCTGGAATCTTCTAAGCCAGAGATTCCCACTATGGATGCACATTAAAACCACCTAAGGAGTGTTCACAAACAATGGTGTCCAGCAGTAATCAACTGCACTCTGTGGGCACAATTAATTGGCATCTCTGTGAACAAGAATCATTTACATTATTATCAGCTGTCTACAATGGAGTTGTAAAATAGCTTGAAGACAATGAAAGTCAGAAAATAGCTCAGATGAGTGAGTGAGACAAGACACCCAGGAATCTCTCTCCACCCATTTCAAAGTCATTTACAATATTTCTTGACAGACGTGATCTCACAAAAAAGATGGATGAAGAACGTACTATAGTAGGAAAATTTAGAAACAATTCAAGTGTCTGTCATAGGAAACAATTCTGGTATATACAGGCAACAGACTACTCTGCAGCTATTAAAACAGATGATGTCACAATAAAGACCGAAGCCTGGGCCCCACTGCACGCTGGATGAATCTCAGCCTCTGGGGGTGGGGCCTGGGCATCAGCACTGTCTCCTAAACTCCCAGGGGTTCTGAGTCTGGGGATGGAAGGCCAGGATGGAAGCTGCTGCCTCGGACAGAAGAGGGAGGTCTTCAGGGGCTTCCTGCAGGCAGGAGGAGAGGGCAGAGGGTGTACCTGAGCAGACGGCATTCCCAGGAGGGGACAGAAGAATAAGGATGCCGACAGTCAACAGAAGGCAGCCCGATGGCTAAGGAGCGGAGGGAGGCTTAGTTCCGCACTTGTTCCAGAGGCCACCCAGCACCTTCAGCCTATCCAGAGCCTCCGAGTACTGGTTCTGCCCAAAATTTCCGTCACTTTAATGGTCCGCCAAAGTCTGATCGATGGTTCTTAACTCACCAGTCTGTGTACAAAACCCACAGGGTCGCCCCTGCCTCACCTGAAGCCCCATCTGGACCCAGGGGAAGGTTGATGATTTTCACTGTGAAGGTTTCTATAAGCAAGTGAGCTGTCTTCACTAGAGTCAAGGTGGACTTGCAGGCCCTCAGGGAGGTAGGCAGCCATGACAATGCCTCCCCCCAAACCCTGGCCCCGGGAGGTCCTGCTGAGCACTGCTGGGCAGTTTCTGCTTCTGCACCTCCCAGAACTTTCCTCCAGGCTGGCAAGTGCAACTCCAGTGCTGCCGGGGCATTTCACCAAAACCAACTACCAGAAGGAAGACAGAACTGCAAAGGTCCATGGGGAAAGGATGGCTTCCACCAGATGGGCCTCCCAGCTGACCTGGGGCGATGTGCGGAGAAGGATGAAGTCGGAACAAGAGTGAAATTATTGTGACTTGTTTTCTTGCTTTCTGTAAACTACACAGAAGAGGACAGAAAAGGTGCCTGTTTTGTTCACCACCAAATCTCATGTCTAGGAGAAAACCCTGCAAGTAGTAGGTATTCAACCAATATTAACTAAATCAGTCAAGTTAAAATGATTAAATATAGGATTGAGCTAAACCAGACGCTACCTTCTCAAGATTCCTGTGGAAGTCAAACATGTGAGGAAAAACATAATGGGTGGGAAATATGAAATGCAGGCAATTCTTTCTTCAACCTTAATTTCTGTTCTTTGATTTGGATAAAGATCACCAATATTTGCCCGGAGAGATAATGTACTGCAGGAGAGACTGTGAAATTCTAGAAGAAGAGTTTGTAAACCATCATGTTGTATAATAGCAAAAGCCATATCTGATCGGTGGTGAAGCTGCAGGAGGGGATGGCCGAGTGAAGCCCCCAGACTGCACCGCAGGTGAGGCTAGGTCCTGGGCTCAGTGCAGCAAGGTCTTGATGAGCCTGCTGTTCCCACAAAACAGAGTGGGCAGTGGAGGAAGGAAGGGAGAGGGGCAGCAGCAGGGAGGCAGGGAGGGAGGCATCTAGGCCTTTTAGAGCTGCTGTCTTCTTCAATGTCTGCTCTAGCACAGCTCTCTTCTCCCTCAGAGTCAAAGTTCCCACTAGGCCCTACACCATCTGGGACTGCACTGACTCACTAACTTCAACTCTTACCACCCTCCTCAAGTTGACTCGCTCTACCTCGACCACATTCACCTCCCTGCATTACTAGGAAATATTCAGCTCCTACCCCAGGGCCTTTGCACACACTGACATAACTGCATGGCTTGCTCCCTTACTTCCTTCAGATCTCTGCTCAAATGTCACCTTCTCATCCAGCTCTTCCTTGCCCGCCTTATTTAAAGTGTCACCACACACAGCCACCGTGACCCTCCCTACTCATACCAGCATTCCCGTCCTCCTTACCCTGCTGTATTTTTCTCCACAGCATTTATCAGCAGTTGACAAGATTCTCTATTTTCTGTTATTTTTCATCTTCCCACAGTGGCCCAGGGGCTCAGAGAGGGCCGGGACCTTGTCTGCTCTGTTCTGTGCCTTGAATGGTGCCTGGCACACAGTGGGTGCTCCAGGACCACCTGCTGAATGAAGGAGCACACGAGCCTGCTCCCCACAAGCATGTCCGATGATTTGCCTCACCTGGTCCCTCCTGACAAGTGACCCTGTGAGACAGGTACCATCTCACACCATTTCACAGAAGAATGGGCTCACCTTAGACTGTGGTGGAGCCTGGATCCACCCAGCTCTGGGGATTCCAAAGCCCAAGTGGGTCACTTTCCACCGAAGTGAGTGATGCAGCATATGGGGCCTGCCTGACCCCATCGCGCCAAACACCCTCTTGTCTCGGGGATCACTGGCACCTGCAAGACGCTGATGCTCCCAGTGTCTCCCTGCCTGAAGGCTGTGGGAGGGAAGCTCCTGTGTGGGGGTGAGGCAGGGGCTTCTCCACCAGGCTTTGCCCTCTTGAGACCCAGGGGTCCTCAAAGTCTGAGACAGAAGTAAAGATGCTCTCTCCAGAAGCCACTTAGCAGGTGTCCAAAGCGCAGTCTGTACCATGGTTCTTGAGGCCCTCCTGCTCCCAGTCCTCACTCCAGACACCCAGACGCCCAGCAGCCTCTCCAGCTGCCATCCTTTCTCTGACCTCCAGGGCCTAGGCTAGGCCCGCTCTTCCCTGCCATGGAAGTAGCAAGAATGGCCCCCAAGGATGTCCCTGTCCTAATCCCTGGGGCCTGTGAATACGTTACTTTACATGGTAAATGAGGCTTTGCAGATGCGGTGAGGCCAAGGATCTTGGGATGGGGTGACTGTCCTGCATTACTTGGGTGCCCCCAATATCATCACAAGGGTGCTTCCAAGAGGGAAGCAGGAGAGGCAGAGACAGAGGAGATGTGACAATAGAAGTAGAGGCCAGAGTGATGTCGCCATGAACCAGAAAATTCCAGCAGCCCGTAGAAACTGGAAACAGCAAGAAACAGATTCTTTCCTAAAGCTTCTAAAATGAACACAACACCTTGATTTTGGCCCCTTGAGACCCATTTTTGGACTTCCGAACTCTGTAAGTGAAAAAAGGTAAATGTGTTTCATTTTAAGCCACCAAGTTTGTGGTAATTTGTTAACGCCACTGTAGGAAACTGACGCACCCCCTTCACCCTCAGTTCAAGGGGGGCCTGCCCTGACCCCGTGTGGTCTGATCCCACGCAGATGCTCCTGGGACTTCCTCTTTCACAATTATCCATCAGCGGTTAGGAGCTTCAACTGTGAAGCCAGGCAGCCCCGTTCAACTTCAGCCTCCACCTCTTATAAGCTGTGCAACCTTAGAAATGTTTCCCAACCTCTCTGTGCCCCCTTCTCCTCATCTCTTACACAGGGCCACCCCAAGGGTGTATCTCCTACAACTGCCATGAGGCCGGACAAGAGAACCCACACAGAGAAAGGGCCTGGCCCACTCAAATGAGGGTTTGCCACTGCGATGCGTATCCTGCGTAAGGCATCCGGCCTGTGGAGAACAGAGACTGCGGCCAGCTCGTCTACCACATACCCCTAGAGTCCCTGACAGTGCATAGCTTTCAGGTCTGAGTACTATTTGTTGAATGAATGAATGAATGAATGAATGAATGAGTGAATGAACAAGTGTGGCCCACAGCATCAAAAGATTGCAAACACAAACCATGTGACATGATGCTCCTGAGGGAAGTCAAGCCAGGCCCTGAAGGTCATATGGCTTCTGCTGGGTCAACACTGGTGGCCCCCAAAATATTTCAAGCTGGGCAGAAGAAGCACCAGCCTTTCCCATGAAAATGCTATGTCCAGCTTCAAGCTGGGCCTCAGACTGTCATCGCATTGGCCAACCTTCCCTCTCCCTACTGCTTTGGGTGGTCCCCCATCGCGATGGCTGCATGACAGCTGATGGGGCCCCCCCGTCTCTTCCCAGTAGTATCTGAGCAAATCGCATCCCCTGGAGTGCCAGCTCGTGGGGTAAGATGTCATTATGGTGGTCCCCCTGCATGGGGCTCCTCTCGGGGTAAAACAAGAAGGCAAATGAAGCCTGGCATATAGTCAGCACTCCATAAATGCCACTGAGAGTTTTTAGTTATTTTACCTCGTAGCACACATCTGCATATACTGTAGGTCCCCCTTTCAAACTCACATACAGTAGAAATAAGGCGAGGGAAAGGCAGCAGAAAGGGTCAGGTCGCGGCTCTGGACTCAGACCAAGATTTGAAGCTGTGTGAGCCTGGGTAAGTTGTTTAACCTCTCTGAACCTATTTCCTTATCTGTAAAACGGAGATCACACGTAGACCCAAAGGAATGCTACAACACAATGAAATAATGCACATCAGTCATTCTCACATTGGAATCACTTCAGGGGCTGTTAAGAAAAGGCTCGTGCCCAGCCTCCCTCTTCCCCTTCCTGGACCACTGCACTCAGCATCTCCAGGGTATGAAGATCACCTGGGCGTTTCGACAGTATGACCAGGGCAGAGAAACACGAATGGTTACATGGACCTGGCCCAGAGTAAATGCTCAGGAAATTCAAGCTTTCATCACTATTTTATCCACTGGAAAGGAGTTTCCTCCATTCATTCAATATAACATTCACAGAGTGCCCAGTGCACACCTAGTACAGGCAAATTCACAGGTCCAAAACCACATACTGGTTTGCCAAGGGCTGGGGGGAGGGAGAGTAACTGTTCATGGGTACAGGGTTTCTTTTTGGGGTGATGAAATATTTTGGAACTAGATAGAAGTGGTGATTGCACAACATTGTGAATGTACTAAATGCCATTTAATTGTTTACTTTAAAATGGTTGACTTTATGTTATGTGAATCTCACCTCAATACGGAAAAAGAAAACATAATCCAGACACAAAAGGACAAATACTGTATGACTCCATTTTTATGAGGTACCTAGAACAGTCAAATGTAGATTAGACACAGAAAGTAGAATGATGACTGCCAGGGATGGGAGTGAGGGGGCTGGGGGAGGGCAGAACAAGGAGTTAGTGTTTAATGGGTGCAGAGTTTCAGTTTGGGAAGAAAGTTCATGAGATGGATGGCACTGATGGCTGCACAAGTGAATGTACTTAGGACTGCACGCTTAAAAATGGTTACAATGGTAAAATTATAAGCGTATTTTACCACAATAAAAAAAAGTCACATGCTGACGATCCGAGACAATGCTGCCACAATTAATGGAGTTGCTGGGCCCATTGGACCGTGTCCCCAGCAGACCCCTCACTTCTGTGGGGGATGACCTCTTCTTAGTTCTTCCAGGCCAGCAAACTCGAGGAACCAAACGCCCTCTTTACAAACAGGATGGAGACTGTGCATTTGTTTTCTCTATGGGGCAAGGCCAGATTAAGTAAAGAAAACAGAGGATCCCTCCCCTCCCCCCAGGAAAAACTCTGCCGGGTCAATAGCAGAACTAAAAGGGCTGGTGCTCACTTTCACTTCCCGCGCCTGATTCCCCGGGCGTCCTGGTGTCCAGCAAAGCCCAGACGTGGGGGCAGGTGCCGCCCTCTTAGCCGGCTCCGGAGGGCTGGGCTGCACCGGGCCCCGGTAAACAAGATACAGCCACGCTGGCTCCAGGAGGCAATTTCTGCAGCTCTGGGTTTCCTCGCTGGGAGGTGAAGGACCCACAGGAGGGGAGCAGCGTGGCTGAGAGGGACCTGAATCTCAAAGCCCTGGGCCCCTGTCACCTGCACTGCACACCTCTGGGCATGGCACTTCCCTGCCTGGCCCTCAGTGTCCTCACCTGCAGAATGAGAGCCTGGATCATGCAGGAGAGGCCGATGGGTTTCACTCAACAGGGAGGCTCTGAGAGGGTCCTCAGGTGGGATCTGGGTTCAGCAGGGCACCAGGATGCACCAGTGATGACCACCATCGGTGGGAGGAGGGGAGGGAGGTGGCCACACATAGTCCATGCATTTGCCATTCCTAGATGAGATCGCCTAGAGAGCGATTCCTTGATGGGGAACCTTCCTTCCAGATCTGGAACATGCTCAGTGGCCTCCCTGACTAGCACACATGTCCATTCAACTTCTGTCCGCACACTTCCTCTCTGAGAACTCACCTCCTCCTCTGGTGACACTCCTCCACATATGGGAGGCAAAAATCTCTGTCCTCAACATTTCTCAGGGACCATAGTTCCAAACTCTGGTACTATAAAGAATAAGATGGTTCTTTGTTCTACTTGACACACTTGATGAAGAAAACTTATTCCTTATCCTGGCTCCTGCTTGAAGACTTAGTTCCCTCCACTGCTATGAGCAGGTTCCCCAAGCAGGCCTATTCTAGAAACATGAGGGTATGTCTGTGCCCTGCTCATAGTGTGTCTCCCTGAAAACATCTGCTAGACTCCTTTGCAGCTAGAAATTACTGTGTGACTCAGTCTGGTCAGTAAAATGAAAGCAGAAGTCTCCTTAAAAGAGCATAAGTCCTTTTCCACTCTCTCACCCACTCCCATTTCATGCTATTACTGCTAAGTGGAATGTAGACGTGATGGCAGGAACTTCAGCAGCTATCTGGACCATGAGGCAAGGTGCTAAGAACAGTAAAGCAGCAAAATAGAAGCGGTTTGGATCCATGAAGAGCACAGACCAACCATACTAGTCTTAACATGATAAACCATACTTTTATACTTTTATACAAGTGAAAAACCAAATTTCTGTTGAGTTTAAGCTGCTGGAGTACCTTACTATTTTATGAAGCCTGAATCTAAATGCAGGATAAATCACGTCTTACTGCAGATGATGAAAGAGTCCGGCTGACTTCACACAAGACAAAGCACCCTGCCGTCGTCAGTGGGAAGGGAGCCCAGTCACTAGGCCCTGGTGATTTCAACATACAGTCCATACCATGCCCTAATATCTGCCCATTAAGAATTCAAGGCCAACATTTCCAAGGTTGATGTGTTTATGCCAAATTAGTGGATGGACTGGTTTTACCAGTGGATGATAATACAATGAGCCACCGTTTATCAAGCACCTACTATATGCCCCGGGTGGTCAGCTCACTCTGCATAAATTATCTCAGCCCCACAAGATGGAAAACAGCCCTATTACAGATGAAGTCCAAAGACACCCAGCATGTCGGGGCTAAACCCGAGGACCCAACCCTCCATCTGGGGTTCTTTCCATCACTCTTCACTGCCTCCTGAAGATTTTCAGGAGGCCCAATGGGCTGAACTGGGCTGCTCCTGGCAAGTGAGGACATGAGGAAGGGAGGGGTGGGAAGAGGATGAGAAGAAGGAGAGGATGGGGGAAGTGGGAGAAACTCTTCACCCCTGCAAAGGGGGATGTTTACAAGGAGTTGAGGCTATGAGAAAGGCAAGGGCTGAAATCAAGAGAGGGGCACACATGGGAGGGAGCATCAGGAGTTGCAGCTGGAAGGGCTTATTTCTTACACTGGGTGGTTATATTGACATATTACTTTACACACTGCTTTGGATGGCTGAAACTGGTGAGCACTATCAAAGGAAGGGAGAATGTACGGTTTATTATATGCCAATTACACCCCAATAAAGAGGGTTTTTTTAAACGTACCGGGGGGGTGGGGTGGGAAAGAGGGAGGGAAGGGTTAAGGCCTCCGAACACAGTGGCTTCTCATCGCGACGCAGGCTCCTCTCTGCACAGGGAAGGCCAGCCATGCTGACCACAGCAGCTCCATCCACGAAGCCACAGGCCCTCTGTGAAAAGGGCCACTTCACCTCCACATTGCTGAAGCCTCCTTAGGTGAAATGACGTCTCAAAGCTTCCAGAATGAGTCACCCTCCAGCCTGGCCACCCCAGAACCACGTTCCGCCCACCAGCAGTTTTGACAAAGACAAACAGTGGCTGTCCACCTCTCTCTCCCCCAACGGCGGGACACAGGGTAGCCAGGCTGGCAGGGCCTCAGGACAGACACCGTCCTGGGCTTGCTCCCCAGCACTGAGGTAGGCAGTGGCAGGAAAGGCCGGAGGGGAGAGGGGGAGCCCACAAGGAGGGTGCCTCCAGCATGGCCCCTAGGCAGCTCCTCCGGTAGGTGGACCACAGATTATCTGCCACCCACCGGGCTCCCTCTCCAGGAAGCATGGCTGACACAGGGCAGAAGACTAGGGTCCCCTTTCCCTGTGATCTGATTCAGTTCACCCTGGAGATCCTCCTGTGGCACCTCCCACTGGAGGTCTGGGCTGAAACCTGGGAGTCTGCACAAATCCCAACTCAGAGCAGCAGAGGTGAGGGTCTACCCGGCCCAGGTGGGCCCTGAGAGTGCGAGCTCAGGGGAGGAGAAATAAATCAGTGATAAATGACTCAGTGCAAAGATCAGCAGCCTTTCTCCTGTCACCCACCTCGACAGCTCCAAGCTCAAGAGGGTACAAAGTCCTACGCCCTCAGGCCCAGACCTGGGCAGGTAATGAACCTGAGTACAGTGGGTGGGGAGAGGCTGGGGTGGGTGGAGAGCATGTGCCCAGCTCAAAGGGGGCAGCCACCACCAGCTCCAGCCCACGGCTGCCACGCAGGAATGTGGGCACAGCCAGGAGCAGCCTGGTTCACGGCCTGCCTCAGTCTCCCCAGCTGTACAATGGAGCTAATGACAAAGACACCTGCAGCACAGCAGTGTCCACAGGGTCAGAGGAGCAAAGAGACACATGTTTAGAACAGCACCAGGCACGTAGTAAGCAACGCAGAAGTGTCTGCTTTTGTTGTTATTATTAGAAAATGGAAATCCGGATTTTTTTTTAGGGGAACTCTCCCGATTTTTAAATATGGACAACTTACTGAAGCTTTTTTTTTTTCCCCCAAAACACTGTGTAGGCCAAACAAAACAGATTGGCAGAATGGACCTGGCCCACGGAACTCGGCTCCTAACCCCTGCTCAGCGTGCGTCCTGCTCCCCTCCAAGAAGGCAGGTCCCGCAGGCGTCGCAAACCGCCAGCCGGGATTTAAGATCACCCCACTTCCAGCACCAGCTTCCAGCCCATGAACCTCTTAATGGGAAATAAATGTTTAGATCAACCCCCACCCGACTCCCACACCAAAAGGACAGAAACTACTAATTCCTACCCACCACATCCAAGTCACCAGTTTTACTTCATAGGAAAGGGGAAAAAAAAAGACCTATTGAAAAAAGAAGAAGAAAGAAAAAAAGAAAACAACAAAGACCAACTGGGAAACGCACTGCTGTTGACTCGGGCGACAGCCGCGCCGTCAAAGAGGAGAGCAGCTCGGCTCTGGGCCCGTCCCAGACATGAAAATTACAGAGCAGCCTCGCAGACATACCCCTGCCCTGTGTCATTCACTCAGGAGGAATGTAACCAAACGCCTGCCCCTGGGACAAACAAGGAGCAGAGCTGACCTCAGAGAAGGACGTGGGGGCAGGGGCCCAGGCAGAGCTGCCGGGGGTTAAGGCTCCCACGCTCACGCCCACTATACCGGATCAGGACGATGAGGATGATCAGGACGTGGGAGGAGACCGGATGCAAGCCTGGTCCCCGGACACAAGGGGAATGGTGTGAGGACCATCAGGATGAGCAGTTCAAAAGGCCCTGGGCACCTGCTGGGCTACTGCTGTGTGGCTGAACCTGTGGGAAGCCCAAAGGAGCAGGAGCAGAACAGGACACACCATCTGCCCTTGACCCCTCTCTCACCAACGTTTGTAAAAGGCCAACAACAGATCCAGTCCTGCCCCGCCTCCCAAGGCACTGGGAATAAAATCCAAGCTCCTTGCTGAGGCCACCATGGCAATCGTGATCAGCCCCTACCTGCCCATCCTTCCACCTCAGGGCCTTTGCACGTGCTGTACCCACCCCTGAAACTGTCCTCCCCAGACCCACCCAAGGTGGGCTCCACCATCAGTGCCGCCTCCTCGGAGATGCCCTCCTTGACTGTGCTGTCTAAAGCATGCCTCTACCCCAACCCTCTCTGCCTGTCCCCCTGTCTCCTAGCACCTGCCACCTCTGAAGGGACCCTGGAGATTGCTGATTTCTTTGTTTGCTCTCAGCCCCGTGTCCGTGAACTCTAAGTTTCCTGAGAACAGAGGCTATGTCAGACACCCTAGAACAGTGCTCGGCACAGGGCTGTCGTTCACAGGGCTGAGTGGGCGGTGGAGTTCACTATCTCCCCGTAACCAGGAGAACCACAGGCCGGATGGGCCGAATCCTCCACCCTGGGGCAAACTGGGGGCCGTGGGAACACCCAAGAGGGCCGGCCAAGGAGACAAGACGCCAGAAATAACACTGGACACAAGAACAGCTCATCACAACTGAGCACCTTGCAGGTCCTGGGCCTTGTCCAGGCTTGTTTTATGAATTATTTCACTGCATCCTGACCACATCATAAATATTACTACTGATCTTAGCTAGAGATGAGGACACTAAGGCACAGGTTACACAACTTGCCCCGAGGCACACAGACACTTAGTAAGTTCAAATACAAGGAGTGAAACCCCAGAAAGCCTTTGAAGATGTACTTACATGTAGATGTGTACGTGTGTGTACACAGTGCTGTGTGCATGTGTCCATTTCTGTGGACGCCCACGAGTCCTGTGTATGTAAATGTGTATGTGCGTACATATATGATTATCAGTCAGTACCTTCCCCTTTCCTCCTAGAGAAAAGGCTTCCTTTTATACTGATCTTAGGATTCCCAAGGCCACAACCAAGAAATGACACGAGGAAGTCAGGAACTGTGTTTACTCACAAAGTCTAAACTTTGTGAAACCAATGATCGTTTTTTTTTAATTGAAAGATGTTTGATTTACGACATCAGGTCAGTTTCTGGTGTACAGCATAGTGATTCAGTTATACATAAATATTTATGTTCTTTCTCATTATAGGTTATTACAAGCTATTGAGAACAGTTCCCCGTGCTACACAGTTGGACCTTGTTGTTGATCTATTCAATCACTTTTGACTCACAAAATCACAGTTCCCTATGGCTCCCCTGGTCTAACCCAAGAGCCTACCTTTGTGTGGGGTCCTAATAGGCAGGAGGGCCGAGGGGGAAACACGTGGGGCCATCGGTCACTGCCGCTCAGGCCCGGCTCATCTTTAGCACTTTCTCCAAGAGGGAAAGAAAGCTGCTTTGACGTCAAGCTTCTGAGACGTCAACTCTGCGACCTGGCCTCTGTGTGCAGATGCTACAACAGGACAGGAAACACCAGGCAGAGGCCTGGGACCCTGGCCTCTCCGCCAGCAGCGTGCGATTGCAAAGAAAGCTCCGAACTTGGGCTGCCCCTCACACCCGAACCCACCCAGCCCCCTCACAGCAACCTGGAGGCCCCTGGGCACCTGGTCCAATCGTGGAGGAGCAGGGAGCAGAGGCTGGAGGCAGCTTTATTTACCCGATGCTTCTCAACATCTTTTTGCATTTTTTAAAAATTCTCTTCAAAATGAAACTTGTCAAAAGTGGTGCCTGATAAATCTGAAGGCTATAGAGGAAGTGGTTTGTCCTTCCTCTCACTCATGACTTCTGCAAAAGATAACACACAGCTCTGGGTGAAGTGTCAGGCGAGGCCACCGCTCCCACTGGGGCCTGAGCCTCCGGATGGACAAGGTCAAGGTGCAGGTTCTGCTGGGGATTCACGAGACAGGGGGAGCCAAAGAAAGTTCTCCCCACCCCCATCCCAACCCTCCCCCACCCCTCAAAGACTTTCAGGAAGCTTGATTCAGACTGAACCTCATTCTGGTGGCTCTTCCACCTCCCACCCCCTCACAGCCTGGGAGTACAGCATTATTATCCCATTTTCCAGGTGGGACAACTAAGGGGTAAGAATGTAAATATAATGTGCTCAACTTGATCTCAATAACTTGCTCAATGTCACACACAGCCGGACACTGGAAGAGGGTGGATCCAGAGCCTCAAGTCACCATGAGATGCACTGTCTCAGGCCCCTCCCCTCTGGGCTCAAGACTCAAGCCCCCTCCTCTGTATTCTCAGTAACAGCAGTGGTCACCATAGTAAAAACAAGATCTCTTTTTCTCGGGCACTGTCTCCGTGCTGGGCACAGCACTAACACTGGACATGCACTATTCTCACCAAATCCTCTCAGAAGCCAAGGGGACTGGTACCACTATCCACCCCAAAGTACCAATGCAAAACAAAAGCTCAGAGAGGTTAAGCCACCTGCTCAAGGTCACACAGCTGCCAAGCAGCAGAGCCCAGGGTGGAACTCCCAACTTGCTGCTCTGATCACTAGCCCAGAGGTTCCTTTAGCCATGGAAGACTGATCCCAGCCCTTCAAATCCCAGACAGTTCTCTCCAGTTCTTGAGTCTAGATGTTTCTGGCCCAGAATGACCTCAAAGTCTGGCCCCTTTGAGTCTTGCCACCAATACCTAAGGTTGAGGGAGAGGAGACCATTTCCTCGTTGGCAATGAACTGAGCCCCACCCTCGTCACCAGCTCGGCCTTTCCTAAGTTCTCAGGGCTAAGGATGACCAAGTCAGGCCAAAGAACGAGGTCCCTTCAAGGCTGAACAGGAAGGAACAAGACGTTCAGACGCATTCCAGGGACTAGACTTCCATGTTCAAATTCAAAGTCCTCAGCCCAGCCCACAGGACAGCTTGCCCTGCCTGCCCCACTCAGCACACTCCTGGCACAAGGAGCACCTCCCTCCCCAGGTTGCACTGGCCCTGCCACACCTCTGGGCTCTGCAAGGCCACTCTCAGACTGGAGTGCTGTTCCCTGCAGTCTCCACCTGGCCAGAGCCATCTCTTCTCTGACCGGCAGCCTTCTCCTCGGGGGACCCTAGTGCTCCCCTTGTGCTCCCTCACCACATCACACAGGGCATTAGAGCCAACTGTCCCCAGCTCTCTCTTCTCTAGTTCTCTGTGTTCCCCATCCTTGGCACCACTCCTGGTTCCCAGTAGGTGCTTTGTAAGTTCATCCCGCAGGCGCAGATGCCTACTAGCTGAGTGAGAAGCCCAAGCATGTGCCGCGGGTGAAGGGTGCGCAGACACAGGGTAAGTTTTCTTACTTCTCTGCCCTACCTTGTGCGGAAGGCTCCATCCCATAAGAAAAGGAGGTGCAGAGCTGGGGTTCGAAGCCAACCGTTCTGAGCTTGACAAACACTCATCAAGTGTGAAAGCAAGGTGGGTGGGGGAGGGAATGGGCACACTGCAGTCTATTTCAGAGGTGGGAGCAGAGCCGACCCTGGGGGTAGGAGGAACTGTGCCCTTCTCCCCTGCACCCGCCTCCCTATCCTTCCAGCCCTGTAAGCCCTCCCTGTCACCTCAGACTCCACAGAGCCAGTGAGTCACCCCAGCTGTGCCTTGAGGACTGGGACCCAGGCCCCCAGGAGCCCTTGGATTAGAAAAGGAGCAAAAGTGGGAGGCCTGGAAAAGTAAAGCACTCAATTCCCGCTCTTTTAAGACCTGAACCTGAGGTATAAAGGGCATTTCTGAGGGGACAGCTTTCAAATTCTCCTGCCTTCTCATGGCAAGCGTTTGTTGGGGGAGGAGAGACGGTGGAGGGGCAGCCCCACATACACCTGCTCCATCCCCAACCTCCCTGACGAGGCCGGGGTGGCCGTGCACTTCTTGTACAGATAGGACCTGAGGCCAGACACTCAGAGATGCTGAAGGACTTCCCTGGGACCCATGACAAGGGGCAAACCAGGTCCAGGTCCAACGCCCACTCTGGCACCTGCGACCTCACCAAGCCCTTTGTCTGACAACCTGAAACTTTTTCAAGTTAAACCTCTCTGTGCCCATGGAGATCCCTGTCCCTGCTGTGTGAGGATGGGCACGCTACAAAGGGCAGTCAGGGGGGTTTCTGTCTGTTTATTTTCCTGTATGTTCTGGTCATCACAACCATCTGACCAGAGGACCCTGGCCCCAACTGAGGCACAGGAAAAAGGAAACAGCCTGGCCCTGCCACAGAACTCCTAGCACTGGCTGCAGATCTTGCCTTTGGCTTCCCCCAACTTGGTGAGGGAACAGGACCTCTTTCATGGCTGGGCCCTTTATTCCTGTTCCCAGGGAGGAGGACGTGCTGGACAAATTTGGTTCAGCCAAAGCACTCAGAGAAGTGATGCTGTGTCAAGACCCCCATGCTCAACGCCCTACTGGCCCCTCTGCAGTGAACCAATTGATTGGATGGGCTGGTTTTGTCATTTTAAAGCCACAGAGCTGGCAGCTTCATTGCTCCAGGATCACAGGTTCATAACAAGAGCAGCAGCAAGTGTTGCTGGGAACGCACAATGGGCCAAGCACATCACAGGCAGCATCGTCATGGGGCCTCATCACAACCCAGGGAAGCAGACATACCACTATCTTCCATATGCAGACAAGAAAACTGAGGCTCGCAAAGCTTAAGGTCACTACCAAGATCACTGCTAGCAAGTTGTGGAGCTGGGGTTTGAACCCAGTAACCGCACACACATCCCCGGCCTCCAGGCAAACAAGAAACAGCCCATTGGATTATTTTTTTTAGAGAAAAAGAGAAATGAAAAGAAGAGGGAAAAAATTAAAAGATGCGCTTTTCTTCATCACACTTACAACCGTCTGAAATGATCCTGTTCTTTTGTGCAATGGTGTTCCCCACTCTGAAATGTAAGGTTGTTGCAGGGGCCCTGTTTTGGTCACCCCACAGCCCAGCCCCTAGCCAGGCACCTGACACCCAGGAGACCCTCAGCAAACATCTGTGTAGCAAGGGGACGTGCACAGCCCTCCTGTGGGGAACAAATGGGGCTGTGCAAACCCAGCGTTACAGGGAGAACCTCCACAGCAGGGGGACAGCAAGGACTCAAAAGAGGGACAACTCACTATGCCCCAAGCCTGGTGCGGGCTGCAAGCGAAAGTGTCCTGCCTGAGAGGGTCCCACGCTACTCATCTACCTTGATGAATTGCAAGTCAACAGGCTGGTTAATTTCACTCATTCACCTATTCAGCCACTTCTCTTCTGAGCACGAAGCACCACCAGGCGCTGTGCTGGGCAGTCCTACCCAGACTCAGACGGTCCAGCGAGAGGACAGAAAATAGGAAAGAAGATAGGAAAAGCAGGACATGGCAGTCACAGGCAGGGACATGCATCCTGCACTCCTGAGGGAAACTTCCAAGAGGTAGTGCACGTACAGCTGGGTCACAAAGACTGAGCGTTACCTCCTCCCTCTGTCCAGTGCCTTATACAGAGGTTTTCCTGTTTTTCAATGAAGACCCATCACACACCACCAGAGACTGTGCACATACAGAATCCTGTGTGGACCAAAACACAGCACAAGCAAATGACCATCCTACAAAAACATTAATTATCATTTCTGGGTGTTAGCATTCTGAGTAAATTTTATTTTTTTCTTTTGTTTGCTTGTATTGGCTAACTATTCTATAATAAACCCAAGTTCCCTCTGAAATGGAAGAGAAGGAGAGGAATGTTTGTAAAAAATAAATGTCCACTCCTAGGAATACAGGCAAAAGAACTGAAATCAAGAACCCTAACAGATATTTGCCCCCCATGTTCACAGTATCATCAATCAGAGTTAAAAAGTTCATGGAAACAACCCAAGTGTCCATCAACAGATGAACAGATAAACAAAATATGGTCTACCCATATAATGGAATACTATTCAGCCACGAAAAGGAATGAAATTTTGATATATGCTACAGCATGGTGGACGTTATGCATGGGAAGCATTATGCTAAGTGACATAAGCCAGACACAAGAGGACAAATACTGTATGAGCCAACTTACACGAGGTACCTATAACAGGCAAATCCACAGAGACAGAAAGTAGAACAGAGGTTGCCAGGGGCTGCGGGGAGTGGGGAAGGGGAGTTATTGTTTCATAAGTACACAGTTTATGCTGGGGATGATGCAAAGTTTTGGGTACCGGTAGTGGTGATGGTAACACAACATTATGAATGTATTCATGCTGCCGAATTGTACACCTACAAATAGTTAAAATGATCAATGTTACGTATATTTTATCATACACACACACACATACACCACTCAGATCTCAGATGCCTAAATGAGCCTGTGGTAATGTACAGTAGATAGAGTGAGAAAATCAGAAGCTGTGCTGGGGAAGGAATGCTGACCGGGGCAGTCCCCCTCCCTGGACCTGGTTTCCCCAACTGTAAAATGAAAGCATCTCAAAAGGCCCTACCAGACCAGACGTGGATTCAATGACCAGAGATCTGTTCCTCCGTGCAGGGACACAGAGCTGATTCCAGGAAGGGTACTGGCAGGCGTACACCTCCAGGTCGGGACGCCAACCCCTGAACCCCTGAGATGCGCCTCTTCCATGTAAACGAGCAGTAAACACCCTCTAGGAGCACAGGCCCAGCCTGGCCAGCACTCTCACTACCTGAGTGGCCAGGCCCGAGCCACCACGCCTCAGAGCCCTGGTTTTCTCTGTGAAACAGGGAGGGTGATGAGAAAGCTACCTCCTCGGCACATCTCCGTCCTCCACGTATTGGCCAGGGCTGCCGTAGAAGGTGACACAGGTGAGGCAGACAGAGCCCTAACTCCATCCCAGAGCTGGCCACCAGGAGAAGGCCACCCTGGCCGGTGACTGGGAGGGCAGGGACAATCCTGGCCACACTTGAGCTTGGCAGGGAGGCTGCTGAGCTGGAGAAACAGAATTCTCCAGGCCTTCCCTTGTTGTCCAAGCGACGGTACTCATCTTTCCTCAAGGGGAGTCTTACAAAGGTGGGGACATAAAGAACACCCTGGAAGTCCCTGGGGGTCACAAGAGGGGCATGGGACTTAGGGGCCAGAACATGGGTTCAGGTCAGCCTGACTTGGGTGTAAATCATAGCTGCACAACCTACAACTGTGTGACCACAGAGGCCAGGGGCTGTCCCCAGTCCTGTAACATGGGGACACTACCCACCCGGGGAACTGCTGCAAGGATGAGATGAGATGTGTAAGAGCCTGGCACATAGTAGGTGCTCAAGAAATGGTCGATTTCATTATTTCGCCCAGTTGGACAGTCAGCTCAGATCTCCCTACAAAATCTTCAGGGATGGAGGAGGCTTCTATGAGCACCGAACACTTTTAAAAATGAATTTGAGAGTCATAAAAAAACAAAATTATAAAACACAACTGCATCCCGCCCAACTGCCAAATGTGGTGGGAGTAACGAAGCAAACAAAAAGGAAGGGTCACCTCTTTTCTCTTTTCTTTGGCTTAAGAACAAGCAAACGCAACATTCACTGGCAAAGCAATTCCCCCAGCAAAATTCCATGTCTAAATTTGAAATGGTCCCCTGGAACTCTCTCTCCAGTCACCTAAGTCATGTCTCACACCAGGGCGTGGCTAAAGGCAGTGCCCAGAAGGCATCAGAAGAGTTGAAGGCAATGCGGGAACTCATTACTGGAGCCCTTGTGTAAGTTACCAACCAAGGAAAACCCTGGCTTTCTTTTAACCATGCTGGTCAGCCTGCCTGAAGTCTTTTGTATCCAGGAGGAAGAAGCACATTAGAATTGTACGCATCCTGTGCCTCACAAAGGAACCTGGCTCACTTGGGCTGAATTTGCCAGGCAACCTCCATAAAACAGACTCAGTAAAGACACTAACCATTCACAGCACAAAGAATCCATACTTCTGAGTCAAATTCAAAGCAAGTGAATAAAGAATCCACTGCGGCCTATCTGGACATTTTCCGGGCCTATGCTGCCATGCTTACTATTCTGTGATCCTTGACCACCAGTGGCGGGTGGTCATTCTGTCCCCAGCTTCACAGGTCAGAGAGGTGAGGTGGCCCAAGGTTGTTCTGTGTGCTGGGCAGGCTGAGTACTGGGCCACCATCTGCAATGCTGGTGGAATCACCCTGTGCTCTCGGCCACAGTGTGTCTGCAGTGATGCTCTCTGCCTTATCAAAGAGTGAAGAACTGTTCTAAGCCTTAAAATAAACATTTTAGGGGCAAGAAGTACCAACCTTGAAACTCCAGACTGGGATAAAAGAAAAAATATTTTACCATAACCAAGAAGACTAAACACAGCTCAACCAGCATAGAAGAAAATGCTAGGTGGACAAATCCACTTGCCCAGTGCAAGGGAGAGGTACTCTGAATAAAAACCTTGACCTTTCAGAATGAAGCTTTTTTTTTTAGTCATTTACATATTTATTTCTGGGCAAAGTTCCATTTCCTGCTAGTGAAGTGTCACAGGTCCCCTGGACTGGTTTACAACCTGAGGGGTCCATAAATCAATCTTCAAAAAAGCCTGTATTATAGATGTTAAATTTTATGAGTCTGCCATCTTACCATTTTGCCTATAGAAGGGTCCACAGCTTTCATCAAATTCTCAAAGGAGTGTGTCACTCAAAACAGTCTGAGACCCAGAGTCCTGGCATATCCCTTCGGTCTCCCTGACACAACCCACCCCGATACAAGGGTGGAAGTGAGACCAGAATGAAAGAAAAAATAAATCACTTCCCAAAGCAAGTCATGTGAAGCATAAATAGGCCAAATTTAAGTGGCTGTGACAGAAGAGTTGTTAAAAAATGGTAATAACAGGACAATTTCACAGGCCTCTGAGAAGCAAAGAGGAAAAAAACAAGCATTACTTGAATGGAGCCTCATCTTAAACGCAAGGTCACTGAAGGTGAGGCCTTGTCTACAGTTCAGGACCAGAGCAGTCCCAGCGCACAGTAGGCCCTCAATCAGTATCTGCTGGGTGCTGGGTTAACATTCCATGTCATTTATTCCTCACAACCCTGGGATGTAGGGATTACAATGTCCAGTTTCTGTGACCAGGCTCAAAGAAGCCATGTGACCTGCCTAAAGTTACAATGAGAAGCAGAACTGGGATTTAAACCCAGATCCATGCACTGCTATGCAAACCCCACATCCTTCCCCCATATCACACTTTGTTTAGACAGCAGACTTTTAACCCAAAGTCATCTCTCAACAGAGAGCCCCCTGTGTGGAGCAGGTTTCACAACCCCAATGGATCCCCTAAAGGTCATTTAACTTCTCTGGGCCTTGGGTTCCTCATCTATACAGTGGGAGACATGTTGCATGCCAACAACAATTGATTAGTAGTGCCTGTCTCCAGGCTCAAAGGGAAGGATTGATTACACCAAGATTGATTAGCAATGTCTACCAGGGGCAAAGCAATGAGGAGTGGCAGCACGTGTGTCATACATTTGCCATCCCAGAACTAGATGACCTGCAGCTTCTCTTCCAACTCTGGCTGCCTCTGATTTTAATTATAAAAATTTAAAAGAGGGGGATGGAAAAGGGAAGAGCAGACTAACATTTTCCAACACCGGCCATAACTAAACTCAGCAAAGCCAAAACTGGCCACGCAGCCAGTCCTGCATGCTCCATGCACACAGCCCTGCCACATGAGAGGAGGTGGAAAACATCAGATCTGGTGCCTGCACACCCAATAAGACACACTTCCAAGCCAGAAGCAGCAAACGTGTGCAGCTTGTCTGGCTTGGCCTGGGCTGTGAAACAGCTCATCAGTAGGACAGGAACCCTGCAGGGAGTGCCACCAGGTTTCATACCTCTTGCCCATCCTGAGCTCTGGGCGCATTACTTCACCTCACTAAGCCTCAGTTTTCTTTCTCATCCTGGAAAATCCTCAAAGGACTGTCATAATGATTAAACACAACAGTGCGGCAAAATTCTTAACAATACCAAGCTCACAGTAAGGCAGCAAAGAGCCATTACTATCATCATCATCATCATCATCATCATCATCATCATCACCATTTGTCTTCAAAGGTGGCCTATTTTCAGGAAAAAGTCCAAATGCAAGAGATTAATTTCTTTTTCCCTATGTTTAGCATGATAGCCCATTTGGTTACTATGAGCCCTAAAAGGGGAGAGGCTCTGAAAACAACTCCAACCTCCTGAAACTCCTGGTGAATCAGCCGGGGCCCTGGGAACAACAGATGGTAGACACAAAATGGTGTCATTTGAAGAAACTGTAACAAAAGGGCAACATATCAAGGTGTGGCAGAACACAGGAAAAGCACGAGAGATGGTTTTCTACCTAGAGTGATCAACTGTCCTGATCTGCCTGGGACTGGGGGGTTTCCTGGGACCCAGGACTTGAGTACAAACACCCAGGACAGTCCCAGGCAAGCCAGGATGGCTGGGTGCTTCATTCCTACCCCATGTGCTCCTGCCCTGGGGCCTGAAGGGACAAGGAAAAGAGGCAATTATAGAAGCCTGGATTGGGGGGTGACAGGATGGAGAGGTGACCGAGGGACGCTGCCTGCCCATGGCAACTCTGATGGGAGGAGCCCAGGGCCTCCATCTCCCTCCAGGGGCCCCACTGATGGGCCACATCCACCTGGAGGCCAGAGGGCACAGAAGCCCGTGGATGAAGGCCACACAGCCAGGTCCTGGGCACAGAGAGGCAGACAAGAATGGAATGTTAATCCTGGGATGGCCAGGGGGCCAGCCCCCTCCGCTTAGAAGGCTCCCTAAATTCCTAATCCTCATCCAACAAGGAGAGGACCCTCTTCCCACTTTGGGATGGGAACATCGGGATGGAACAACCAGATTCAAGCTCCACGAAGCCACCCATCAACAGGCTTGGTTCTCAGCAGGGATCTGAGGACGAAGCCCCCTCCCCTGGCAACAGGGGCATGGCTAATAGTGTGATGGAGGCTAAGACAACACAATGAGCGACCTCAAAAGAAGAGGGCCTTCCCGGGCTCTGTCTAAACAGGGCACTCTGTCATCGCAGACCCAAGTTGCATGATCAAAGGTGGACAGTCCAGTCGGTGGTGGGGGTGGTGATCATATATACACAGGTGTGCATGGTGGAAGGGCCAGGGTGGTCTCCCCACTGGCACACTCAGATGGGACGCCACCATTCAGGCCCTATGCATGTCAGGGGCAATATGGTTGAGAAAATAAAAGCGACTTTCAATTCTGTTTTTAAATCATATTTTCCAAGATCAAAATCTTATTTTCCAAGCACTGCTGCTGAAAGTTGAGGTGAAAACCACCAATAATATCTTAATCCTCCCAACTGCTGGTTTCTATCTTGCCCGAGTCAGGGACACACTGGTGGGGGTTGAGTCCAGGACTGAGGTCCATTCCAGGTCCCGGTGCCCAAGGTCACGTGTACACCCTGGAGGTTCTCTGGACAGCTCTGAGGTCACCAGACAGGGCCAGGGTTTCCAAGAAAAACGTGAGATGCTGTTTTGTTCCTTCACAGCAGGCGATGCCTGGGGCCCCGACGCATCAGGCAAGTGTATTGAGCCAGACACCTGTACTGACATCAAGTATTGCTGATGAAAGACCTGCCTTCAGGAAGCTCACAGTCAAGCAGAAGCAGGAACGCCGGAGGGCAGAGTGGCAGCCGTGACCAATCTGGTGGTGATGATGCAGTGAGCATTTACTGAGCCCTGATGCCGAGCTGGACATTACCACGCACTTTTCACGTACGGAATGCCTCCTCTATTCTTAGGACAAACACGCGAGGTGGCTACAATTATCCCCAGTGTACAGATGAAAAAACTGAGAGCTGGATCACACCATCACTTACATAGCCTAATGTGGAGTCTGAATCCAAAATCACTGGGCAGCACATGTAACCACTCTGCCCAGAAATGATGCCTGTCCCCAGTGGGGGATGACTGACCTAGGGAGGCAGGGTCCTGGGTGTCCTCACCTCCACCCCGGATTCCTGAGTTGAGGTAGGGTGTTTGCTGCCCCACAATCCGCAGCCCACACCCCTCCATTGAGGCTTCCATGAATGCTGAGCAGGATGTGCCCGACATAAGACCACTCAACTGGGATGGCTGGGGGCTGAGATTCAGCCAGAGCTCAGCGGTCCTGGTCCAGGGGGCGCATCCCACTGGGGCATTGGAAGAGCCGCAGACTGTTGCTCTTTGCAATAGCCTCTGGCCTAAGACTCTCATCCCTTCACTGCACCTGCTGGCAGGACCCACACACGCTCCAGAAGCTTCCTCTTTAAATCTTTCCTGGTAGCGTGGTTCCCTTAGCTCCAAAACAGAGGGACCCAAAGCACAACCATGGGTGGGGCTTGACTCAAGCAGATGAAGGCCTTTTCAGAAAATCCACGCAGCCAGGTCACAGGCCCAGCCCACTCCTGATCCTCTGTGCACACCTGCCCCAACAAACACTTTTAATTCAGACAGGACTCGAGAAGCGGGTTTCAAAGTCATTTTCCTCACATTAAAACTTTCTAATGCTAATTTTCTCTCTCTTTCTTTCTTTCTTATTTTTTTGTTGGCATGATGCAATTCCTGTTCCAACAACCCAGATCTCTGAAGTCCTGAGTCATCAGGAGAAGGCAGGGACAGCAAGGGGCTGACAGGAGGGATCAAAGGTGTGGGGAGCTCACTAATGCCCCACCAGCGGGATTTCCTCCCAGGGGCCCTGCTGGCTCTCGGCCCCATGCCACGCAGACGCAGGGATCTGGGCTCCTGCAGCCCTACATAGCTCTTGGTTACCACTTCTGTGCCAGGTTCCAAAGAAGCAAGATGACTGCAGGGAGGAGCAGGGGCTCCCAGCTCTGCCCTTGGCCCGCCTGCAGCCGGGATCTACTCAACAAACGGGACCCCCTGGTAGGTGGGATATTAACCCAGTCACCACAGGGGTTCTCAACCAGCGATGTGCTCCTCAGTGGACCCGTGGCAAGGTCTTCAGGCACCTGGGCCTGTTACAACTGTGGGGAGTGGTGTACCAGCATCTAGCGGGCCAAGGCCAGGGACGCTGATCAAGATCCCCAATGCCCAGGATGGTCCCCACCACTGAGTATGATCTGGGCCCCAAGGTTAGTAGGGCCAAAGTGGGCACACTTTGAGGTCATGTATAAGGATGGCTTAATGCTTATGAATAAGACCTCATCCCTATCCACTGTGCAGATGATCCTGCATGTCACGTTACTCATTCAGGAAGAAAGCATATGTGCTTATACTCCAAAGTGTTCATCTGGGTGATTTCCCAGTGGTGGGATTACGGGAACATTTTTTTCCTTCTTTATTTTATAAGATCATCATCATCCCTGTGTGATTATTTTATTTTACAAGTGTGGAGGCGAATACCTGGTAGAGAAGACAGCCAAGCAAAGAGGCAACTGCCACCCAGCAAGGGGAGTACTGGCTGCAGGGAGCAAGCCCTCACTCTAACTGGGGGTCAGGGGAGTCCTGGGGGGCTGGCGGTCTTCCCTGAGGCAGAGGGCCGGGGGCCGAGCCAGAGCCCCAGGGGTGGGGGAACCCAGCTCGGCTCTGCAGTGGGCTCCAGACCCCAGGCGCACCACCATCAAGTCATCACAGCCTGCTCTCAGGGACAGGCCATCTCAGGCGAGGACACTGAGGCTCGGAGAGGCTGAGTTCACTATCCCAACATCAACAAGGGACAGGTGAGAAGCAAACCTTCACCACAGCTCGAGATATGTCGGCAGGAAGGCAGCCAAACCACCCAGAGTGAGACACTCAGTTCTGTCCCCACCCTCCCGCTTCTGCAAGGCCCTCCACTCAGCAGGGAGCCAGCCCTGGCTGCTCTGGGCCTTTCTGACCCTCTGCTCACGAGCCCTGCTCACAGACTACACGCAGTTATACTCTGGAGCAAGATGGCCTGGATGCAAATCCCAGCTCCACAATTACTAGCTGGTTCAGCTGAGACCTCATCTCTCTGTGCCTCAGTTTGCTCATCTGTAAAATGGGAACAAGGACAGCACACCTCAGAGGTGCACTGTGAGGTTTAAATAAGCTCACTTACATTTGACCCAGAAGTTTCACTCCTGGGTACACAGCTGGAAGAAAAAGCAAAGACACTAGTTCAAAAAGATACATGCACCCCAATGCTCAAAGCAGCATTATTTACAATTGTCAAGATATGG
Source organism: Camelus dromedarius (assembly GCF_036321535.1). Lineage (NCBI taxonomy): Eukaryota > Metazoa > Chordata > Mammalia > Artiodactyla > Camelidae > Camelus > Camelus dromedarius. The sequence continues at coordinate 26,489,288 of NC_087444.1, forward strand.
AAACAACCCAAAAGTGCCTGTTAACAGACGAATGGATAAAGAACACATGTTACATGTATACAATGGAATATTACTAGCCATAAAGAATGAAATTCTGCCATCTGCAGCAACATGAATGGACCTAGAGAATACTATGCTTAGTGAAATAAGTCAGAGAAAGACAGATACTGTATGATGTCACTTATATGTGGAATCTAAAAAAAAACAGAAATAAATGTACATAGCAAAACAGAAATAGACTCACAGATAAAGAAAACTAATGAATACCAGTGGGGAGAGTGGAGGGAGAGCAAGATAGGGGTGTGGGATTAAGAGATACAAACTACTATATATAAAATAAATAAGCAACAGGGGCATATTGTGCAGCACAGGAAATTACAGTCACTGTCTTGTAATAACTTTTAACGAAGTATAAACTAAAAATACTGGATCACTATGTTGTACGTCTGAAACTGATACAATATTGTAAATCAACTATACTGCCATAAGAAAAAATTTAAAAGAAAAGAGCTCACCTACGTCAAGGGCTCAGAACAGTCAGTGCTGTGTAAGCGTCAGATGCAGCACTCACGGCCTCGCTGGTTCCCAGTCCTCGCTGCCCAAGTTCCTGTGCTGGAACCCAGCAAGGAGGTGTCGTGCTTCGAGGAGAAGGCCTTTGGCTCTGAAGCCAGGTCGCCTGGGTTCCGGTGGCGGAACTGAAACTCTCAAGGCCTTAGTTTCCCCACCTGTAAGTGGGAGCCTTGGGGGCTGGTGTGAGAACTGAGTGCACAGATGCACCCAAGGGACTGGATGGTGGAGGAGATGATTACTCCTGTCCCGCAGGCACCTCCACCCCGTCCTGGTCCGTCTGACCCCACGGGCTGGGACCCTCCAGCCCAGCAGCCTCCAGACTAAAAGCGTTTTCATTTTCCCAACCCCAAGGCAAGCCTCAGTCACAGGGTCGTGAAACACAAACCAACCAGAGCAACAGACGGATGTCAGCCAGTCACTGTTCCCCTTTCCAACGAGGTGGCCCTGCCCCCACTGTTCCAGGGCCTCTGGCCCAAGAACCCACTGTGGTCACCAGCTGAATGCTACTGCCTCGGCGAGTTGTGCCACCTTCCCAAGAGCCCCAGGGCCGTCTGGGCCTTCCCACCAAGCTTCTAAGACGGAAGGTTTCAGAAGGGGAGCCCGAGGAGCCAAAGTCACAGTGGAGGTCTCAGGCCTGGGAGTCGAAAAGCACCAGAGGCCTCTGGCGGAAGCGGCCTCCACTCATTCGGCCAAAGAATGTCTGCTGAGAGGCCCATCTGTAAAATGGAGAGACTTAAAGCACCTCCTTGAGGTGTACTGGGGATCACTGATGTAACCGCCCAACCCAGCTCCTGGCAAACGAACTCTCCTGAGTGGTGGCTGCAGTGGTCACTGGCCTGGTGACTCAGATCCCTGCACTCCTGAAGCTTCATTCAGGGCATCCCAGGTTCCCAGCTGACCGTCGGTTCCCTGCCCCTCTGCATCATGATCAGGGCCCTCCTGGCTCAAACGTGCCGGGTGAACCTCGCACCGCCCTCACTCTGGGCAGCGATCCCGCCTTCATCTTTATCTCCTACAAGCTCTCATGATTCCCACCCCCAGCCCCAGGCAGGACCACAACCGCTGCTCTGGCCCTTCTCCCCCTGCCCGCTCCCACCCCTGGCCCCCATCCCCTTCTCTGTCAGTCCCACTCCTACTTCTTTGCATCTAGATGTGTCTCTCCTACGAGGTCCTTCCTGAAACCACCTGGCCCCATGGTAGCCTCCTCCCTCCAAACAGCAGGATACAGACAAATCTCTCTGAGGATATGTGCTCCTAAAGTGAATCCTAATTTGTGGTGTACCCCAATTTAACTGTGATCCTTTGGGGAACAAAGAGTATGACTTTGTAAGCATAACTCCTGGGAACACACACTTCGTAAGCCAGTGCTTGGGGCACTCACTTCCTAAGTGCAGTACCTGGGAGTACTCCCTTTGTCAACACAACACCTGGGAAACTCCCTTTGCACACACAGTATCTGGTCCTCAGTTCACAAACTTAGTACCTTACCCTTTACAAATACTTGGCACTCACTTTACAACACCAGTTCCTGAACTCGCTTGACAAATTCACAAAAGGATGTCTGCCAAACACTGGCAAACACTTAACTGATAAGCCCACTGATTCTCAACTAAGATGTTTCTGCAAGAGGCTGAGATCATGTTATGTATATCCAACAGATGCATGTATTTTTCACTGACACACTCTCAAGCGTGGAGACACACCTGCCTTTGTCTCTCAACTCCACCTCTTCCCAGATCTCCTTGTCTGAGTCTCCGCTGCAGCATCTGTAAGATGGGAATAGTGATACCTTCCCCACAGGATTGTTCGGGAAAGTAATTAAATGAGCACAGTGCTTGGCACTCAGCAGGCAGACGGGAAGAGTGGGTGTAATCATGAGTGCATCACTCCACTCCTCGCAATAGGTTCACTTATCCTATTTATTTCCCCACCAGAGAGAAGAAGACTGCAAACTTTCCTGACCTGCCACCAGGCTCAAACCTAGGAGCTAGAAAGAGCAGACCATGCCGTATGAATTTCCTTTCCAGGGAAGCAGCTCCCCTGCTGCTACCTTGGAGACCTCCAGACCACTGTGGTGTCCCAGCAGTCCTGGGGTGGGAGTCACCATCCTTCCATCCTCTGCTGTCTCCTGAACACAGCTAACCCCCTTCCCAGCCTCCCCTGCACTGGTGGTGGGGGTAGGGGTGTGGCAGGGGGAGGTAGCCATGTGACTGAGCTGTAGCCAATGAAGCGGCCAGATCTACAGACAGCTCCACCTAGTGCTCACTCCCTCTCCCCACCCCCACTCCATGAGGCCCTGGAGGGGCAGAAACCCCCACTGGACTGTGATGTGATTGAGAAGTAAGGGTGCTGCATGAAGCCACCCAGGTTTGGGGCTGGCTGTTGCAGCAGGTAGCCCACTCTGACCATGGCCCGGCTGCATCCACAGGGACAGCTCTTCCGTCCAGGGCAGCCATCATATTCACCTGGGCTGGATGGTGAGCCAAAAGAGGAGGCAGTGAGGCCAGGAGGCAGTCTGGGCTATTTGCAGCTTCTGGGAGCCTCTAAGAGCTTGGGATCAGCCCAGGACACCAGGAAACTCCTACCAGTTCCAGGGCTATCTCCTCTCTTCTAATGACCCCAGCCCCAGGGAAGCCTCCAATACCCTGCCCTGCTGAGTCCTGCCCGTCCACCCACCTGGGGACTGGAGAATCCAGCTCTTCTGCTTTCCTCCGAAGTGAGTTTACTCAGCCTAATCTGTTTATACACCTTTCCGATCATATCATTCCTGACAGCAGCTGGAAAGCCAGAGAGCCAGTGACAAGGGCAGGCACTGGTGGGTGCTGGGAGGCAGAAGTCCTGGGTGTGAATCCCAGCCCTGCTGCTGAGTCATGGAAAGGGTCTCTGGGCAACACACTTGGCCTCACCGCTTCCCCGTTGGAAAAAAGCCAGAGGCAAATTCAGTGAATAGTATGTTCAAGATCCTAGGACCTTCATAACACAGCATGGACGAAGGGAGCTGTGTTTTCTTCCAAAGTTTTGCTGGGTTTTGTAATTTAAGAGTCTCTTAAAGCACTGCTCCAAAGCTACTCTTCCCTATGGGAGAGAGCTATTCTACACTGCAAGGAATTAGTAACTGATTTTTCTTTTCCTTTTCTTTTCTTGCTTTTCCAATTTTACTTAGAAAAACAAATCCAGATCCCAGTGCCCCCATACGTTTCCCTACCCCAGCAATAATCTAAATAACTTACAGATAGAGTTGGGGTCAGGTAGGTGAGCAAGTAGGAGAGAGAAGGAGGAGAGCTCTCCTTCCAAATAAAACACACACACACCCCAGCAGTACTAGAAACGAAGGGAGCTGCCTGTATGCCTAGCACACACTGAGTGCTCGTAAATATTTTTTTAATAGATGACAACAACTCCTGGAAGGCGGAAAGGATGACAATTGTAGAGCACTTACTAAGTGCCAGGCACTTTACTGGGTGATCGCTACGTCTGATCCAACCTCAGGGCCTTTGCACTTGCCATCCTCTCTGCCAGGAATGCTCTCCCACCAGATACCACCTCCTTCCCTGGGCACCATGTGCAAAGCAGCAAGGCTCCCAATCCCCAAGCCCTGCACATCCCACCCACCTGCTGCTTTGCTTTCTCCAGGGCCCGTCACCACCAGACAGATTTTATATTTACTTGCTCAGTGGTTCATTGTCTGTCACCAACCCCACCAACACAGACTCCAGGAGGGCAAGGACTGGTTTTCCTCAAAGTTCCTAGAACAGTGATATTTATCAGGTGAATGAACTGCCATGCCTGACTTCACATAACTCTGACATCATACTAAAGGGAGTCCCCGTAATGAGAATTTCTCAGATAAGGACAGAGATGAGGTGACTTGCCCAAGGTCACCCACCAGCTAGGAAGGGGCAGAGGCAGGATTCAAGCCTGCCTGTCTGTCAAGCCTGCCTGTCTGACCCTCTACTGGGTCTGGCTGTTCTCCATCCACCTCATTGACAGCCCAGACACTGTACAAATGCTTTGCATGTTGCAGGTGTAAAGGAATGGCTGCTGAACATTCAGCACAACAATCCATTTCAGAACCAGAAATACGTTCTCTGTGGTCACCTTTGCCTCAATAGAGACGAAAAACTCCCCCATACACATACACACACACACACACACACACACACCCCACATCACCCTTTGGTAGGCTCTGCTGGTATCACTGAAGCTTTCTTTCAAACTCGTACGGCCCCCTGGGTGCCCCACTGAACGCACTGGGTGCCTTGTCACCAGAGCCAGGAGCAGGGAAGAAACACTATCACTTCCTTCATTTCTCTACCACGGCAGCCTGGCTTCCATCCTGGGGAAGCAGGAAGTCTGGGGACAAAAACGATCCTCTCAGGTGGAGCAGGAAACAGCCAGCCTGGCCACACAGACCCTTGTCCTCGGGGCAGAGGTCAGAGTGACTGGTCAGAGCCCCCTGCTCATCTGTGTTCAGCTCCTGGAGGGCCAGGTGGCCAAGCCCTCCCTAGCCGGTGACAGTGAGCCAGACCCCACCGTGACTCCAGACAGCAATGACCCCAGGCAGCACTGCCCTTCCCCACCTGAGGGAGGGTCAGCTAGCCCTCACAAAGCACTATAGGACTAAATATTTTAACATTCACCAAAGAAGTAGGCAAAAAACATTCAAATCATCAAAACAGAAACAACTCTATTCAATTAAATTGGAAAGTGTCTTCTCTGAAACAGCAAAAGCCTGGGACTAACCTAAATACCCAGTGGTAGGGGATGATCTATCTACATTATTACAGTAGATTCTACAATGAAACACCATGCAGCAGGGAAAAGCACTGTGTATGCACAGATCTAAAATGAGCTCCTTTCACAATAATGGCACATAACTACATGTAAATGCCTGGAATGGTCAGCAAGGATGCAAAAAGAATGGCCAGTGGGACTGGCCTGCAAGGAGGAGCTGCAGGGACACGCAATAAGAGAGAAGCTGCATTTTCCCTTATATGCCTCGTTGTACCATCTGAATTTACTTCATGTGCACATTACTATTTCAATTATCAAAAATAAAGAGAGAGAGAGAGTTCAGTATTTTTTTTAAAGAAACTAGACTGTGCCCCCTGAGAAATTTTTCTTAAACTGCTTTCAACATTTTCATTGCCTTCATACATACCAGACACGCTAAATACCCCTAACTTTCCCAAATGCGCCGCTCATCTCAGGAGACTTTCCTCAGGAGACTGCCGTTTTTAAATAGCAATAATCCCTTCCATTTGTGCAGAATTTCATAAAGCTCTCTCAGAGCAATTAGGAAAACACAAATTGGAATAATGGCCCCTTGTCACAGCCCTACTGTGTGCTGGCCATCCTATTAGGTGCTAACCTGGGCTATCTCCAATCTTTATAGTAACCCTGAAATGAGATGGGATGACCTCCAAATGGAGAAAAAGCAGAGCCCAGTGAGGGAAAGTAATGTTCCAAGTCACACAGCCAGGAAGCTGTAACCTCAGAATCCAAGAAGCATGCTGCAGCAAACCTGGAGTTGGTGCTGCCCCATGGTGGAGATACCCTAAAATACTAGGCTGCCTTGCTTAATCCCATCTAAATCTTTCTTCAAAGACATAACCTGACCATCTCAAACGTCCATTCCACCAAAACACCAAGGAGGTGCCATCCACAGGGGCCAAGCTGAGTTGGGCAGTGAGGCAACCTGAGATACTTTGGTTTTTAGGACTATGTGGCCACCAGGCTCCCCCTAAGCTTCGCTGGACGTGGTGCCCCAAACATGCCCCCTCCCACTGCCAGGTGAGTCAGCGGGCACCCTAGCTGGCACTGAGGAGCAGGCAATGCCATGCAGGGCCACCTGTGGGCCACGGAGCCCATGCTGGCTGAGCAGCAAAGCCAATCCACGGGCAGCAGAACCCTTCTACCTGGACTGGCACAACTGTGCCTGTGGATTGCACCAGCAGAATGGCAGCATCAAAACGACTCCCTCCTCAAAATGCACTTATTTATTACATCCTGGGGAAGGCAGACCACGTGCCCTGTTTACAGAGAATTTAGATTTTTTTCCTCCTCTTCTGTCTCTGCCCCTCCCTTCCGCCACCTCCAATCAGACAAGTTACCTGGGAAACAAATCTGATATACTCCAAAATCTTATGACAAATGGCACTGGAAGAAAAAAAAATTCTTTGTGTTTACTTACTGCCACAAAAAAAAAAATCACATAAATCAAAGGCGGGAAGGACGGGCCCAAGGAGGAGGCACTGACAAAGCTGAGAAACACGCAAGTGCACGTGCCCACAGGCAAGTTCCCATGGGACTTCTGACCACGCAGGAGGACGTGGATTTTAATTCCCAAGTAGAAACCACCATCGGGATGAACTGACCACTTGACACCCAGTAGGTGCTTAGTAAGCATAAGTCCAAGTCCAGAAGGTTACTGCCAAGAAAACACCAAAGAAACCGATGAGAACTGGGGTGACTCCTCTTTTCCTTTTCACGACAAAAGGCCCAATTGGAGCAGCAGAGTGGTGAAAATTTAAACAAGTCATTGATGAATTGAGGCTTGAGAATAAAGAAAGCTACTGTCACCTGTGCCCCGACCCCTGTTTGGTCAATGAATAAAAGACTTTTCAGACTGAACCCACCATTCTGAGATGCCACGTGCCACATGTTACAAAAAAATAAAGTAAAATAAAAGGTAAGCAGCTGATCTGTATTTCTTTGGTGCAGAGAAGACAAAGCACACGGACAAAGCCCTCTTCCAGCGGACAACAATGCCTAGCAGGTGATCAGATTCAGCCCAGACACGAGAACAGCAAAATGGATTCTGGTCTCGAGGACCCGAATCTTCTCGGCTTCTGCAGGACTCTGGCCTTCGGCTACAACCGACACCATTCCACAGCCATGACAAGCCCAGGGATGCCCGGGGACTGGGAAGTATGGATGTGAAAAGGGATTGAGGCACCACGTCCAGGCCACAGCCTGGGCAGACGGGCCCTTCCCCCTACAAGGTGTGGTCATGTGTACCCCAGGGAGGGGCAGACAGCTCCCAATCATCCCTCATGGACACCAGGTCACTGTTGCCTTTGTGTTTCCTTCTTTGTTTATGAGCCTTCCGGATCCAAAGTCTCCAGCACAGAGGGCATCAGGCCCGGCGCTGTCACCAGCCATGTCAGGCACACTGTTGACTCTGCAAGGATTTAATCAGTAACTGGCCCAGCAGATAGGCGCAGGGGCAAGCTCCAACCTGACCCCACAGAAGGCAAAGTTTATAGCAAGGCCAAGGGGTGAGGCTGCTGGCCCCCCTGGGGCCCCAGGCTGAGCCCATTTCCCCAGCAGGGAATCAAGAGAGGTCTGACCACCTGAGGGGTGTACGTGGCTGGAGCCGCCTGCCAGGTGGGACTGACAGCCCCCGGATACCTCCACCCTGGCCTGATACACCTGGGGTCCTAGAAGCCTGGTCTCTGTCTCCGACCACCATCCAGTTATTTGGGTCAGTGCAGGCAGACTCAGAAGGCAGTTTGGGCAAAGAGTGTATTTGGTTTGTTTATTGGTTTGAATCCAGATCAATCACTCTGAGTCTTGTTCCTGAAGCCCACACAATTAACCAGATAATTACCAAATGGTTGTGAGATGGGGTGTGTAGATGGTTTCATAAAAGGACGATGTTCATTTTATGGAAGGCAATGACCAATAGGGAACACCTGATACATCGACAGCCCGAGGCTGGGCCACCCAGGGATTTGTGCTGTAGGGAACTGCACTCAAATTCACCTTTGTTTCATTTGGGCTAATATTTCTCAATCAAGTGCTTGGGCTGAACTATAAAATGCAGACAGATTACATAATGTCCAGGCCTCAGGGAAACCCCTCAGGGGCTGCTCTGCTTCCCCTGTGCCTGGACACCAACAACCAGATGTCTTATGATGGGACAAAGTCCCCATGGCAGTGCCAACGCCACCTCTACCCTGAAGGCCGCCGCTGCAACCAGGCCTGCCTCAGTAGCCCCCCTCCAAGCCCACAGGCCCTGGCACAGAGAGCCACACACCCCACTAGAGCCCACCATGCAAGGTTTAAGGATCCCCCCCTCTCTCGCGGCTTGCTGACAACAGGCGGAGGAAGGGGGACTGTGCCAGCCCGTTGGACACCTGCTCATAGTTCCTCCTTCCACACTTCCCAATGCCAGAGCAAGGGTCTGCTGAGACAAGTCTCCTTCCACGGATGGCCTGAGATCCCCAGTCCAGAAAAACACAGCTCTGCTCCAGAGAAGCCCCAGCTATGACAGTGCCACCCACCTCGTCCAGGGAAGGTGGTGCCAGGGCCCCTGGCTGCTTAAACAACCAGCACATGGCTTCAGTCTTTCTTCCTCTTTTCTTACATACACCTCTTGAGCAATCAGAGGTAAATTGGGGGAAGGGAAGGGGGAGGGGCACCTGGCACCTCCAAAGCTGGCTTCCCCCAACTGTAGGCAGTAGCAGCACAGCACAGAAGCCTGGCTTCTCCCCAGGCAGCACAGGAGCTCAGCCTGTCCTTCCCATGGAGGGTCACTGTGCCTCTCAACCATTTTTCTCCCCACTCCATAACTCCCCTTCATTTTGAGGGGTGGCAGAAAGAAAAATAAAGCCCCCTCCACCCCCATTCCAAGCCAGGGGAAAATTCTGAAGCCAGATTTGGAGGTTCCTGGTCTACTGAGGACACTAGTTCCTCCCCGAATCTGAAACACTGCGTGCTAGCGAATTTTCTGAGCTCTCCCTCCATCAAATGAAAAGCCAGATGCGGAGGCCTGTGGCTCGGGAAGGGTTTAAGAACATGCGCGAGCCTGAAACTGGGACTGGACCCCTTCGGGGCAACCAGTAATCCTCCCCAAGAAAGCAGTCTTTGCAGATTGCACCAACGTGCCTACAGGAAAGAGAAAATAGGTGTTCTGAGCACGTCGGACCCAAAATTCAGAATAAAAGTCCTCATGTGCTTCAATGCTCTCTGGAGTGGGGGGAGCTGTTTCGAGGAGTTCGGTTTCTTCTGCTAACTTTTCCCCCCTCCCCATTCCTTGGAGCATGTGTCACAGCCTGTGACACACTGCCAAGGGAACATGGATGCCGGGGAAATGTCTGCACACGCTACACGTTTGTGACATGCCATGTAAGCGACACCCTGTTTCCTGGCTGGGTTTTCTTGGCACAGGTGTGAGCAGGCATTGGATTCAGCCTCCCCTCCACCAACCCTCTCCCCACCCCAGGCTTAGTAAACAGGATCACGGTCGCCCCAGGGGGGAGTGTGCATTCTGAGGAAAACCTGCCACCTCTCCACAGAGGATGGGACCCCCTCAGCAAGGCTCAGGCCCAAGCAGAGCTGGTGCTTTAAACTGTCCTTGTTTCAAAACACAAAGCATCCTGTTCAGACTCCAGCCTGCCACCCTCCCCCACCACGACCCCAGCACAGCTGTCTTTCTCCACCTTGCAGATTTGATTTCAGGAACAGATCAATGACTTCTCTCCCTCTCATCCAGCTGACCCAGTCCCAGCCATATATTTTAAAACAATAGCAATAACAAACTAAAACCTCCAGCAAGAAAACACACGTATACAGCACTTCACAGACAATGCAAGACCACAGCCCCACAGGCCAGCTTCCGCACTAGAACCTGACCGCCCTCGGTGGCGAGGAGATAGCCCAGGACCCCCAGACCCCTCCCTCTCCACTTCCACCCTCCCAATGTGCGAATGAAATTTTTTCAGAAAGGGAAGCAACCAGTTTTGCCAGCCAGCCTGGGCAGGAAAAAGACGGGTTGAGCAAGGAAAGGAACTGGCTTCTGGAAATTCTTTGGGTTTTGGGGTTTTGAGGTTGTTGGGTTTTCTTTCTTTCTTTTTTTCTGTTGTTTTGTTTTCCCCTCCAGCGAAGATCCAGATGGGCTTTCAGTCAGGGAAGCCCCACCACCACCAGGGCCCAGACCCGGATCCATCCCACAGTCCCATCCGTAGTTAACACAAGCGCTGGGCCTGGAGGTCCCCAAATGCTCAGCCTGGGGTGGGCCAGATCCTCTCCAGAATTCTAAGGGTCTCCCTGAGCCCGCCGACTGATCAGAGCTTCGGATTCCACATCCAGTCCGAAGCCCAGGCCAGGCGGGGGGCGCCCGGTTGTCCCCGCCCCCCGGCCCCCGGGGCTCCAGGTGCCGCGGCAGGCAGGGGACAGCCGGTGGGAGGGGGCGCCTCCCGGGCCCCGAGGGGAGGCGCGGGGGTGCAGGCGCGCCGCCGCGCAGAGCGACTCACCGTGGCGGACGCCAGGCTGTTGTCGGCCAGCGTTAGGTGGTGCGGCTCCCAGCGCCTCAGGAATTTCGAGGTGAGGATCTTGCTGAGAAAGGTCCGCGGGTGCCGGATGACACAGACCTGGATGTCGCCCTCCTGCAGCAGTTTGTACCTCATCCCGTTGCAAAGCAGAAGGGCCCGGCGGCAGGGCACGGCGCCCATCTTCGTGCCCTCGGGGGCCGGCACGTCGCCCCCCAGCAGCGGCTTGGTCTCCTCGATCTGCCGGGGGTCGCCGCCGCCCGAGCTGCTGGTCAGATCCATGGCCGGCCGGGCCGGGGAGGGGGCCGGGGGCGGGGAGAGGGGCAGTCCCGGGCTGCCGGGGCGGCGGGGCCCCCGCTCGGCGGCCCGCACCCCCCCACCCCCCAGGAAGGTGGGGGGGTGTGGGGCTGGGGGCGCCCCGCAGGGGAGGGGCCCGGGCGGGCGGGCGGGCGGGCGGCCGGCGCTCGGTCCTTCCTGCGGGGCTCCGGCTTCCTCCTAGCTCGTCGGGTGCATGCTCGCGGCTGCCGGACCGGCTCGGCTGAGGGGCGGGCGGGCGGGGACGCGGGGCAGCGCCGGGGTGGGGAGGGGGCCAGGGGCCCGGCAGCGGCGGCGGCGAGCGGGGGCCGCGCGGGCGGGCGTGTCTCGGCCCCGCCGCCCGCTCGTGTGTACAGTACGTGTGTCTGGGCGGCCGTCCGCGGGCGAGTGTGAGGCGGGGGCCGCGGGGGCCGGCTCAGTTGAGAGATTGCAGAAGCCGCTCGGCGCCCGCGCGATTGGTCCCCGTGGGGTCATGTGCCCGCCCCTCTGACGTCAATAGAGGCAACGGCGGCAGCCGCCGCGGCTTCGGCCTCTCGCAGGCGGAGTCCGCCGCCGGGAGGGGACGCGAGGGGCCGAGGCGCGGCCCGACTAGAGGGGGCGGCCCCCGGGGAGGGGGCTGGGGCGGGCGAGTCCCGGCTGGCCCCGGCCCGCCCCGCCCGGAACCTGGGGAGTGGGCGGGGGGCGCGGGGGCGGGGCGAGTGACGTCACGCCCAGCCGCGCCCCCGCCAGTGCCCAGGCCCGTGCTGAGCCGCGCGACCCGCGGGACTGACGGATCTCTGGACGTTCGGCCGCCCCCGCACTCCACCTTCTCCTCCGTGGCCGTCTGGGATCCGAAATGTCAGCGCCTCGAAACCTGTCCACGCGATTGGCAAAGGTGCGGCCAGGTGCAAACCCGAGGGACCGGGGCCGGGCTGGGCTGGGCCTGGCCGGAGGGGTGGGGGCAGGACCGCTTGACCTGTGAAACAACCACCCCCACCCAAAGCTCTGGCTGCCCACCTGGCTGGCGATATGGCGCCACAAGACAGAGATGGTTCCTCGAATTGAAAATGTCCCGTCAATTTTCCAGATAATGAACCCCACTGCCCTAGCTCAGCCTGTCGGACTCTTAAGGCCTTTCGGTCTGTCACTTGGCCCTTGGGATCCTGAAGCCGCCTGAGAGAAAGGGACAGGCTCCCCCCACCCCACCCCCTTTCTTCTGCCCCTGGAGTCCGATTAGTTCCTAATAGGAACCTAGACAACAAAAGCCCTGCCCAGAGTTAAGGGGGGGCCTCCCCTCCTCTGCCTGCACCCCAGCAGCTCCAGCTTTCTTACCTCTCCCTCCCCTCAGACCAGGATGTGGTCATTGATTTCTGCATCCCCAGGCCCTGCACAGGGTTATAAGAGAAACACACTGGAAGCACCTTTGGGGAATGAACCACAGTGTTACTGGGGAACTCCAACTGTGAAACAAAAATAGTCCCTTTCTGCCGTCGGGAGTGGCACCTAAAGCCACTCAGCAAGTGCTTAGTCCCTGGGCTGGGCTTTCACACATCCAAACACTTGTGCAGTTAAAACCCCTAGATTCGTGGCTTTTTGTTAGGTAAAGGTGCCTCTGTAGTGAATACATGAGTGTGTGAGCGTGCATTGAATTGCATCATGAATGCTGAAATTTGTCCACAGCAACCCTACAGTGGGACTGTCCCCTCTCCCTCTCTCCCAAGAACAGACAAGATGAGGCTCCCCAAAAAACTCTTGCCTGAGCCTGGCCAGGGCTAGGGGTGGAATGCAGGGCCCAGCATGTGTCCCTTACCAGATACGAGTCACCACCAGCCTGTCACCTCCAGCCTGCCCAGGAGGTGGGCAGACTGTCCTCTCCTCATAAGCCCTGGAGAGGCAAAGTTAGGGGAGAAAAATGGGGCATTCCTTGACTGGCAAATTCTGTTCTTTGAGTCCTAAAGTTCAATGGCCTTGAGAAAGTCATCAAGCAAAGAAGAGTCAACCTGGAGCCCCCACCTCGTGACACAGCTGTGGATATTGGTGGGGGGTTGTGACCAAGACCCCCAAGCCATGCCATTAAGGGGGTTAGATCAGTTGTTCAAACCTTTATTGCACTCCTGCTGTTTGCTGGTTGCAGGAGTAATTCCCAGTGTCCTAAGCACTTCCTATGTGCTGAGAGTTGTGCACACACACATGCATGCAACTCTTCCTTCTCAGAGCAACTCCGTGACACAGGTGCTATCTTCATCCCCTCTTGTAGGTGCAGATCCAGAGAGGCTGCTAGGCTCACTTAGCTAGTCAGGACTGGGCCAGGGTATGGAGCTCAGGTCTAAGACAATGTAAAGGCAGTGACCACACTGTGCTTGGGGCTACAGGAACAGAGAAGGGGTGCCTAACCCAGCCAGGCTGTGGTGCTGAGGACATGGCCTAACTCCGAGAGATCTTTAGGAATCAGGTAGAGATGGGGAAAGGTGCTCCCGGAAGGGAGGATGGCACGGAAAAAGACAGAGAGGTGGAAAGATTCTCAGCCTGTGCAGGAAACCTCACATTTGCCAAGGCATGCAGAGAGCCCCGTGGGGATGCAGGGCAGAGGCCCCAGAAGCGAGCAGGGGCTGAGCTCGCAGTGCCTTGAAATGCAGGCCCAGGGACCAGCCTCTCCCCAGAGAGCGGAAGGAAGCCACCACACAGGGCATGCAGGAGAATGACTTGGAGATGTCACCTTCATAAGGTCACTGGCCACAACACAACATGGACATGGTTTACAGAGCAGCAGCCTGGAAGCAGGGTAGCTGGTGAGGAGACTGGCGAGGGTACCCAGGAGGAAGGTGATGGGACCAGCGCAAAATCATGGAGTGGGGAAGCTCACTGGCAGACAAAGCAGCTGCTGTCCACTTGAGGGACATCTGTGGACCCTCCTCTCCCCATTCAGGGGGCAAAACTTCAGCAGAATGAGATTTACCGGGGTGTAGAGGACCCCTGATTTCATCCAGACATCCTCAACACTGCTTGGTACGGTGCTTGATATGTAAGCATTAAACAGGAATGTGAGACTCACAGACATTGAAAAACTGGGGATGGGGGGGTGGGAAGGGATAAACTGAGAATTCGAGATTTGCAGATACATATATATAATAGATAAACAAGTTCATACTGTATAGCACAGGGAACTATATTCAATATCATGCAGTAACATGGTGAAAAAGAATATGAAAATGAATATATGCATGTTCATGTATGACTGAAGTATAATGCTGTACACCAGAAATTGACACAACATTGTAAACTGATTGTACTTCAATAAAAATATTTACATACAATAAAAAACCAAAAACAAAAACAGGACTGGGATAAAATGACCAGCACCCAAGTGCCAGGTACTATGCTGGGGGCTTTATATATTTGTTCTTTTTTCCAACTAACAGACCCAGAAGACAAGAATTATTGTCAAGAATTATTAAGATTCCTCATCTCAAGGGTGAGGAAGTTGAGGCTCAGAAAGGGTCAGACAACTATGGGGACCCAGCCAAGATTTGAACCTGAAATTCTGTTTGACCTGGAAATTCATGTATTTCCTACTCCTCCTTTGTATTATTTTCTTGAGCAGGTACTCAGAAAGAAAGTGTTGAATTTGATCAGTGTCATCTTTAAATAATATTTCTTGGTTTTAGTTTGAATTTAGTGACATGGAGCCCCCAAGATACTGCAAGAAGTTCCTTGAGAACAGAAACCAGGAGTTCCTGGTTGACAGCAGGGCTAGCTCAATGCCTGCACACAGCTGGGACTCAAGAAATACGCAAGGATTGATCATCAGACTCACCTGTCCCCTGCTGCTTAGGACTGGGTGCCAGCAGTAGGACTGGGTCAGGACATGGGGGGTGCGGTGAGATGGGATATGCACTGCTACTCAGTCGGGGATGTGTAGAGCCCCTCGCCTCCCACTGTCCCAGGTTCCTGACCTAAAAATGAGTAAGTCCAGCTGTCAGAGTCCATCAGAAGCCCCTTCCCTGCAGCCCTCACAACCTCTGTAGGAGACACAAGCCCATCAAGTTTCCGTGGGTGGATCAGGTACTCAGATCACCCTTGACGCCACAGGAATCCCGACTCTGCAGAAACAGTCCAGGCCCCTTAGAGTTCACCCTCCTGGCATCAAACCTGAGAGGTTCATAGAGCGGTGGGAAGGGCCCTGAAGTTCACAAACCCTTTTCACCCTCCTCAGGCTCCTGCTCACAGAGGTCACCAGACAGATTTGCCATTTCTTCATTCTTTGCTGGCAGTCCCTCCTTGTTTGAGCCAGACCAAAGGACAACATCCTGCTCTCACCTGCTCACTGTAACTACCTTTCCCACTTGGGTCAGTAACCTACTACGGGCTCACCCTGGGTGGAGAAGCTACTCCATGTCCAGCGCAGTGCTCGGAGCTGGGGGGTCTGCAGTGAGTAGGCAGGATGCTGCCCTTGTGAGCTCACATCCCAACCCCAAGTTCCCTGAAGTGGCCCCCTGAGCCAGCTCAGAGGGGAAAGAGACTTGCTGCCCTGGCTCAAAGCCCACAAAGGGATTTAAGGAAGTGGTAAAGTCCCTGTTGGGGAGAAGAGATCAGAGCTGATGGCCAGCCCTAGAAGAGGGCCACCTAAGCACCCACTTCTAGCAGCCCCACCCTTCTCACAGACATGCCCATAGTGGGTGTCTTCCTCCAGCTGGTCTCCAGTGGAGATCCTCTCCAGTCTGCCCAGCTCCCTCCTTGCCCCACCCCACCATGAAATGGTGCACAAACTCGACAAACTGTACCCTCTACAGGGGGGAGGGTCCACTCCAGTTCTGCCCATCACTGTGTCCAGGGGTGTGCTGGTAAATGTTTAACCATCAGCTTACTGGGGTGGCGGGGGAAGCCCTCATTTGTATCATTTGACAATTTCCCTGATGGAAATAGTCTCACCAAGGCTGTTTTCAGGTTACCAACATGCATCGCTAACACAAAGCCAGAAAGAGACACACCCCATGACAGAATATTTCCACCCTGCAGATGTAATATTCTAGGGGGCAGCAAACAGTGGCTGAGGGGTCAGGCTCAGCTCAAGGCTTGCAAAGCCTAAAATATGTACTATCTGGCCCTTTTACAGAAGAAGTTTGGCGACCCCTGAAAGAGACATAAATAACCTCCAGAACAGAGATACTAGTGAAACGTAGTAAAATAATTAGGAAGTGATGAATTTTATTACCTTTTTAAAAATATGATTTATTTAATTGTAACTTCATATTAATTTAATCTTGTTTCGTGGCTGTTTGACAACCAGCTTGCAACATTCCTGAAAAAATTATCAATCAGCTCTCATGAGCCAGTATAGGTCAGCTCCAGGATGCCCCTGCCTGTTTCTCTAGCTCCGGGCCCAGGGCAGGTACATGATGGTTATCTGTCGAATGGTTGGAAACCAAACCCCAAGGTCAACGTTCTAACCATTAGACCACATGGCTCTCCTTCCTTCCTGCATCCTTTTATCAGATGCCATTAAAATCCTGTCTGTTAGCGCCTACTGAGTGCCAAGGACTTGGCGGGGGGCTACAGATCCAGTTCACACAGGATGCTGCCCTCATGGAGCTCATAATCAAGTGGGGAGAACCAGACACCCCTGCTCTCCCAAAGAGCCCGCCCAAAAAGTGTGCCAAGAAGAAAAACGCCTTGCCTTTTCCATTACCAGCTGTGTATAGCTTTGGTTAACATGATAAAGTGGGGTTGTGACAGTACCTTTTTCTAGAGTCACAGAAATGAGATAATCAGCGTCAAGCTCAGCCTGGCATAGAGCAGGCACTTGGAATGAGTGGGAGCACTTCCATGTTGCCACTGTCCTTTTAGAACCCGTGTTACACGGCCCTGATCACAGGTCCACATCTAAACCACTTCTCCAAACCTGTCCCATCTGCTCAGCAACTGGAGCGCGCACACTCAATACAGCATCTCTGCAGGGGTTTCAATGTTGGCGCAACTAACATTGAGGGCTGGATAATTTTGGTGGCAGACAGCTGTCCTGGGCACGGTAGGGTGTTTAGCAGCATCCTTGGCCTTAACCCACCAATGCCAGGAGTGCCCCTGATTTGTGACAACCAAAATGTCTCCAGGCACTGCCACATGTCACCTGGGAGGCAAAAGCAGTCCTGGTTGAGAACCCCTCATTTAAAGGAAGATGTTTTCCCATCCTCTCAGCCGGTATAGGCTGTTTCCCAGATAGCCTGTGGTTCACACTCTGGGGGAGATTATATTGTCCACACTCATGCAACAGCACATTCCTCTTCAGACACCACTTTCCAGGTGCTGGAGGAAACTCACAGATGGCTTTATCAGACCATCAAGGAACAAAGGGACCCACAGGATGAAATAAGGTACAACCTGTTGTATAAGTCGTGTTTTCAGAGCCATTTAATGGCATGAAGCCATGTCTGTAATAATATGCCAAACACCAAAAGCAGGCAATGGAATTGTTTGTTCTTAATTTCACAGCTGCCCACGGCAGTGTTGCTTTGGGGGAACTCTCCGGAAGCCCCGTCTGAAAACTGTCTCAAAATTACATCATCCAGGAGAGCATTCCCCAACCTCATTTTTAACAGGTATGAGACACCAGCATAACGGAACACACATTCTGTACTCATGGCATTTAATGTACTGATCAAATAAGAAAATGTGCTTATTCTCCTGGTGTAAGGAGGAGTCATGCTTTCGTCCTGAAGTCGGTGAACATCCCCCTCCTTCTTCTGAGCTGATGTGAAGTCAGCCCATTTTCTAGGCTCATCAGTGGGGAGGGAGGGGTGGGGTGTGGGAGCACATTTCCTCCTTAGCAGCCCAGCGATTACTGAATCACACCCCCCACTTCTCTGGTTTGGGGGAGCTGGACGGGCAAAGTTGGGCATTGAAGGAACATGAAGTGTTATCCTCTCTGCCTTTTATGTTCACCAAATAATTAAGTCTGAGGTTGATTTTTTTTAAAAAGTATTACAGAGGATTGAGAGTTTTTCTGAAACTAACCTTTCTTACATACAATCTTAGATACAATCAGTTGACTGAGTCACAGTCACACACACACACACACACACACACACACACACACACCCCACCCCAAAACATTAATAGCAAGTTATCTGTGGAGTGGTGGGATTACAAGTCATTCTTTTCCCTCTTAAAATCAATGTTATTGAAGTATAATTTACATGAAATGAAATGCACCCATTTTAAAAGAACAGGTAGATAAGTGTTGACGAATGTCTACACCCAGGTAACCACCACCCCAATCAAGATAGTGATATAGAACATTCCCACAACCCCAGAAGTCTCTTGTGTTCCTTTGAAGTTGATCGCAGCCACCCACTTCCGGCCCCAGGCAACCCCCAATCTGCCTTGTGTCACTATAGATATTTTTACCCCTTCTTGAACTTCATATAAATAGAGTCAAAAGATATGTCCTTCTTCGAGTCTGACCTCTTTGACTCAGCACAGCAATTTCTGACATCCATCCATGTTGGTGCTTGTACTGTGGTCTATTCCTCTCGTGGCTGACGAATACATCATGACATGGATAGAACACTCAGGGATAAATATTGTTTTCTTTTTCACACCTCTCTTCCCACCTCCCAAGCCCAGATCATCTCCGATGAACATGTATGATTGGCTTTACTTTTTAAAAGGGAAATGAATGCCATTCATTTTTTTAAAAATTCATGGGGACTTTATGAAGAGCCCAAATGCCGGGCTGTTGCTGACTCGTGGAAATGGACGTCTGGCACAGCCACACAGAGGACTGAAGGCCATGGATCATATTTTTAAAAATAAAAACCACTGTGTTTTTCAGATTAATTGCATCTCTCTCCCACATCAGCCTTTGTGGTGAGCTGCTCAAATTGACCAATTTAAATGTGACCTCACTTCTTTCCCCTCCATCCGCTCTGAGTCAGTTGCTAAGAAGCAAGGAAAGGAAGTATGGGATGGGGGGGAAGGTGTTACATGTGTGGAGTACGTGCTGCTCTTCCAAAACTTACCCACACCCCCCTTCCATCAGCTGAGGCATGATCAAGGGTTTGTCCAAGGTCCCACAGCAGGAGGACGGGAGGATGCCATCTAGGGGCTCCAGGGAGGATGGTGAGGAGACTGAAAGCACACACTTCGGATCTGGATCCCAGCTGTCCGTCTTACTGGGTTATACCAACCAAACCTCTTAACCTCTCAGAACCTCGGATTCTTCATCTGTGAAACCGAGATCCAGTCGTGATACTCACAATTGAGCTACTGAGATGATGCATGTAAAGAGCTCAGAACAAGGCTTAGGAAGAAGTCAGTGCCCGATACATGATAGGGAGAAAATGGTTTCTCAACTCTCGGTTTGTTCTTTCTTCAACCACAGCACGAAACTGAAACTGACTGCAGTCTGCTTGGGCTGAAAGCAAAGGAGTGGACCTTTTCTTGTAGCTCCAGGGAGCCGACCTTGGCAGATGCAGAGGCAAGAGGAGAAGGCGTGCTGCAGCATCCAGGTATTAGCCAAGACACTGGTTGCAACAGAAACTAATCAGAGTAGCTTCAAAAAGAGCGGAAATGGGTTATAAGGAATCGAGGAGGTCTCACAGAACCTCAAGGGCATGAGGGTAGCCAGGTCTCAGGAAAACCCAGAAACCAGGGACCCAGGGGCTGTCTCTCTGCTCTGAGTACCTGCTTCTCTCTGTGCCTTTCCTCCTCCCACCTTGGCTTTCAGAAGGTGGCCATTCACGAGACCAGCCAGGATCAACAAACTAGGAGCTCTTTGGTCCAGTTCTAAGGGAAGGACTTGGTTGCTCAGCTTGGGCCAGATGCCCATGCCAGCCAGTGTCTGAGCCAACTTGTACAAATATGGCTGTCGGTGACCGTTCCCTGGAGGCGAGAAGGGTGGTCAGGCAGGGGTCGCTGTGAAGTGGACAGGCTCCCTCTCCCCCAAGAAATGTCTTATCACAAGTAGCAACCACTTCTTTCACAGTGTTCCCCAACCTTGTGCATTTCTTTATTTTACTACCGATGATAGCAAATACCCACAAATGTCCGGCCACTGGTGTAAGCACTTTGCCTACATTGACTCCTTTAAATTAATCCTTACAAAACTGCAAGGTTTATTGTGTCCATTGTATGGATGAGGAAACTGATGTGCAAGGAGGTTAATTAACTTGCCCGAGATCACACTTGAACCTGGTCTATCTAATACCAGACTTGCTCTCTTAGCCACCATCCCGTGTGGCCCATTTTAGCCCCAGTCATGCTTTTTATAAGTCCTCTGTTAGCCCAAGTGTCTCAAAATGAGAAAAAACGGTGAGGAAGGGGAAGAATGTGATATCTGACATTTCACAAGAGCGCTTGACAAGTGGAAAATGCTGAGACTTTGCTGGCCATGCTCACTATTCCATTTTGAACTGGAGGTGGGGTGCAGGTGTGACAGCATTGTCGTGGCCCCTCCCTGCAGCCCCTGGGACATTCTGACCCTCCCCTGGCCTGGGACCCCCTGGGGACAGGACCCGCGGCTTCTTCATCTGCACAACTGGCACTCAGTGGGGCGGTTGTTACAAGAAGATGTGTTCCCCCTCTTTACAGTGTTCAAAGTGCTTCCAAAGACAGCCAAAGAGATCAGTTAAAATATTGTCCCCACAATATCTCAAGGAAGGGAAGTCTGTGGACAGAACATAACACGTGAGAACCCAGCCAACGCTGAACACCCAGCTAGGTCTGCACAGAGCCTCCTCTCTCCTCTCTCTCCTTCGTCCTGATCTTGCAGGGGTTCTGTCCTGGTGCCTCATGGAACACTGGTGGCCTCTGCTCTGTGTCTGGCACTTGGCCCAGAGTGGCCACCTCAGTCCAGTCCCCAGGGCTAAGTGGTCACCATCTCCCAGTCTCCCAGCATCTCCAAATACCCAGGTGAGGAGTGCAGGTGCTTCAGGACTTCATCCCAACAGGCCCCCTGAGGCTCAGATTCTGGGCCTCCAGCTCAAAGCTGGAAAGTAACTTGCCTAAGGTCTCCCAGAGAGGAGGCTGCCACGCCAAGATCCTGGTCTGTCAGCATCTGAGTTCACTTCCTGGGGCCCCTGTAAGACAGCACCATAAACTGGGTGGCTTTGACAGCAGAAATGTACTCTCTCACAGCTCTGGAGGCTAGGAGTTCTAAACCGAGGTGTCAGCAGGGTCATTGCCTTCGGAGGGCTGAGGAAAGGATCTGTTCTGTGCCTGTCCTCCAGCTTCTGGTGATTTGCGGGCCATGTCTGGCTTTCCTTGGCTTGTAGACAGAAGTATCACCCCAGCCTCTGCCTTCATGTTCCAGGAGTTCTCCCTGTGTGCGGCCAGGTCCAAACTTCCGCTTTTCACAAGGACACAGTCAGACTGGATGAGGCCCCCCCACCCCACTCCACTGTGACCTCAGATTAACTGACTACATGTGCAACAACTCCATTTCCAAATAAGGTCATGGTCCTTATTTAGAGGTACTGGGGGCTAGGACTTCAGTGTCCCCTTTTTTGAGGGGCACAGTTTAAGCCACAGCAGTTCCACTCTGCCTCAGCCAGTTCTCACCACATTGCCTCACTCCCTTTCAGCCCCAGAGGGTGGGTGTCGCTTGCCCTGTTTCCCCCGGAACAGGCATGGACACACTTCTGCCCTGCCATCCTCAAGTTCACACGGAGCGTCCACAGGAAGCAGTTCAGAGGGAGCAGCGTGATTCAGGACCATCCACTCGGGCATCCTGGGTGGGGCATGACTCAACTCCGGGTGCGGCATTTCAGGAGCCTTCATTCAGACGGTGGCCCATTGTCTGAGCTTCTCCACCATGCTCCAGTTTCATCAGGCAATTTTAGAGGCGTTAAACCTGAACAGCTCACAAAGGGCTAATGACTTCCATTCAGCATAGATGACAGTGACCCACGCATCCAAGCTGGCTGGCATGACCTCTGGCCTTGTGGTTTCACAATGGTAGTGGTTGACAGGTGGTTGGGTCCTGGGCCAGGGGTTTAGGCAAGTGGTTTATTTCTATATTTATTCGCTTTTCTATTTGGTTTGGCTAAAAAACTGAAGCAGATTTTCCTCCGAGGTGAATTAGTCAAATCTCCCCTGAGGATGAGTTGCATTTTGGGAGCCCAGTATCTGGGTTTAGGGTGGAGAAAGCCGGCTCTGCCCATTTCTTTGGCCATGACAGACATCATCAATCCATCATGGAATGCTACCTAAGATCTTGGGCCAGGAAGTGGCAGGGTGAGGAGTGGAGTCCAGAATGGTGTACACTGCAGTCTGTGTTCATTTGGTACTTTGTCTTGGTGACTCATAATTTTGAGCCTGGACTTGGTGTTTGCCTCTTTGAAAGGAAAAATGCGAAGGGGGTCACCAATGCATCCAAATCCTGGCAGCCGAGAGACCCCCTCCTTCATCGCCTGTGAGTAGTCAGTGAGATGCCAGAGCTAAAAGAAACCCCTAGGGGGCTTCTGGTCCACCTCTCCTATTTTGCAGGTCAGGGAAAGTGAGGTTCAGAGAAGGGAAGGAGCCTTACCCAAGACTACAAAGGTGACAGGTGGCAAGACGAGGCCCAGAGCTCCCTCCCACCAGTCTTCTGCTTTTCTTCTCCAGTGGCTGATGGAGGATGCTGGTTCCTGTGAACTTGTCATCTGTCTGCTTGTTGTTGGAGTTGTCTGTGATGTCAAATCCCTGGGGGGCTCTTCTTCCTCTTTCCCATCTGCCCCAGCCCCTCGAAACCAGGCTATATGCCTCCTCTCCATCCTAATCATGTGTGATGTTGCTTCTGCCCTCCCCTGGGGTTTCTGCAGCTGTTTACACCTTATTGCCTTTCCTTTGGGCCTCCCTTCTGGTGTCACCACCCACTGCCCCGGGGGGTGGGGAAGGGGCCAATCCTGGTTCCTGGCCCCCAGAGTCCACCTGGGGCATTTCCTTTGAGCCCCTCTGGCTCTGTTTCCCACCTCCACACTCCCTCACTCTGCCATCTTCAACTGCCCGACACTGGTGGTCCTTCCTGAGGGCTAGTGGATGGGGTTGGCCCCACAAACAAATGGAAGACAGACTCCCTGGTGGCTACAAACCAGTGTAGCTTTGAATAATCCCTAGCAGCCCAGGGACTCTTTTAAAACTTTTTTTAAAAAACGAAAACGATACATTTTCCCCTGGAAAAATCAGAAGATTCAGATAAATAACAAAACAAAGAATAATGAATCCTATTTAGGTATCTACTATATTCTCAGCACTATGCACATTTTAGCTCATTTCACCCTCAGATGAGAAATTCTGTAGGACAAAAGACACGGTTTCTTCACAAGTAAATGGCAAAGAACGAACATGAGAGCAAGGATGGTGGTTGGATTAAAAGAGACTGCAAAGTTCTCTCCACTGTAAAGAGACGGGTGGGTTGGTGGGTCAGTGACATGTCAGTGGTTGAATCTAGGAAGTGATGCAGGTGTTCACTGTACAAGTCCTTCCCCCTTCCCTGGATGTCTGGAAATTATCCTAACAAAGCCCTGGGGAAATGGATATATAATGTGAATTGGGTCTGCGGATCCCAATTCAAGCAAGACAAATCAAAGACATTTATGGGACAATCGAAGATGATTATACATTGATTAGATGTTAGATGATTTACGAAGTTTTTTTTGTTTTTTAATTTTTAAATTTTTTTTGCAGGGGACAGGTAATTAGGTTTATTTAGTTAGTTAGTTTTTCAATGGAGGTACTAGGGATTGAACCCAGGACCTTGTACATGCTAAGCATGCGCCTTACCACTTGAACTACACCCCCCACCTCCAAGAGATAGTTTAAAAAATTTTTAGGCGATAATGGTATTGTGGTGATTTTTTTTTTAAAGAGTCTCTTTGTTTGGGATTTGCTTTAAAATAACCAACAGGAGGAGGGGCGGGGAAGAAGAGATAAAACAAAACTGGCTGTTTATTGTTAACTGCTGACGCTGGGTGATGGAGGTTCATTATACTAGTTCTTCTTTTGTGAAGGCTTGAAAATTCCCACAATAAAGAGTTTAAAAAAAAAAAACAACTCCACTCTATCACTTTGTAGTTGAGGAAACTCAACTGAGGTTTAGAGATGTCAGGTTATTTGCCTGAGATCACCCAGACAGAAATCCCTTAATAGAGAGTTAAAAAAAATTCCCTGACATCCTATCGCCCACTCTTCACACCTTGGTGAATGTCCTTCTAGATCGTCTATGCATATAAAAGGATTGCACATGACTTAAATATATATATTTAATGCCTGACTCCATTCCTGTACAACACAAATCATGTTACTATTGTCCTTAAGCATGTATTTCTTTTTCTTAATTTTTTTTTGTGGGGGAGGGAACTAGGTTTATTATTTGTTTTTAGAGGAGGTACTGGGGATTGAACCCAGGACCTCATGTATACTAAGCATGCGCTCTACCGCTTGAGCTATACCCTCCCCAACCAAAGCATCTATCTCTGATGTAAACCCGAAAAAGGAACTAACCCATACAGAAGTCCTTCTAAACTAAGCACGGTCACCTGGACGATTTAGAGGATGCTCATGAGTCCCCCAGCATCATTATTAGGTCATTGTCCCCGTTTTGACGGAGAAGGAAACAAACTCAGAAAGGAGAAGCAGCTTGTCCAAGGTCACAGACCTAATTGCTGATGGGAAATGCATGCCTGTAGTTGATATGACTCAGTGAAGGTCTGCCTGCCCCTGTTCCCTGGAGACTCCAGGAAGGCAGCAGCCTCACCTGCTTCCCTCCGCCTGAACCAGAGAAAGAAAAGATTCGCCAAATGGACAAAGGAACGCACAAAACCAATCAGCTACTTTCCTAGGTACCCTTTTTGTAAAAAAAAATTCCAGTACAATACACATGACATAACATAGGCCACCTTAACCACTGCTAAGTGTACGGCTCTGTGGCGTTAAGGACATTCCCATTGCTACACAACCTTCCCCATTATTCACCTCCAGAACTTTGCAACTTCCTAAACTAAACTTCCGTCCCTATTAAACACTAACTCCCCACCCCCCCCACCCCTGCAACCACATTCCACTTACTGTCTCTGTGAACGATCTGACTACTCTGTGTCCCTTGTATAAGTGGACTCATAGGGCATTTGTCCTTTGTGCTTGGCTTAGTTCACTCAGCATAACGTCCTCAAGGTACGCCCATGGTATAATGTGTCAGAATGTCCTTCCTGTTTAAGGCCGAATAATATTCCACTGTATGGATGGACCACATGTGGCTGATCCATTTATTTGTGGATAATGAACATTTGGGTTGTTTCCACCTTTTGACAATTGGGAACAGTACTGCTATGCACATGGGTGGACACACACTTCTTTGAATCCCTATTTGTTCTTCTGGGTAAACACCCAGAGGCAGGACTGCTGGATCATTTGGAAGTTCTCTTTTTTGGGGCATTCTTCTGAATCAATTCTTACGTTATATATTTTAACCTAATCATCCACCTTTCCGTGTTGCCAGGTTTGGGGAATTTTGGTGGCCAGTGGTGGGTCCCAGAGAGGGACAGCAGTTGCTGCTGACTTTATGCAGGCTGCCCTCCTCCTGAAACCTCCCTCCTGGCTCAGCCTGGCCCTCCAGAGTAAACTTAGCCCTCGTGATTTGGTTCAGGGACTCAGATCAGCTACGGGCCCCTGGATCACACCTGAGATTTCCCTGGGCGCCCACTTCCTCATTTACACTATGGGACCCTCAGATCATCCTGTGTGGATCGGTCCCCCTCACCATGGAGGCAGCAACCACGCCTTCTGATTCTCTGCGCTCACCTCTCCCCATCCACTTCCAAGTCTCTAGGTAAGTCTGCATGATGAACAAATGTTATGAAGTCATTAAGTAATTACCTCCTCTCCTGGGGGTTATGTCCAACTTTTCAATATGATTAACAAAGCAACAACAAGATCTTTTTTTTCATGCTGTTCAATCAATTCCTGAAGATACATTTCCAGGAGTGGCATAACTCATCACTGGATTTGGGAGTGGGGTAGGCAATAAGAGAAAACTGGCAGATTGGATGCCATTCACCAGATGAGGGGGTCAGAAGGAAGAGGCAGGTGGGCAGGAGAGCGACTGTTGAAGGACTACCCCTTCCCAGACCCTGTGAGGAGAAACTCTCCTCCCCACTACAGATAGTAGCCACACTGGGTTGCATGGTGGCCCCCCTCCCAAAAGATATGTCCACCTGCAACCTGTGACTGCGACCTTACTTGTGAAAAAGGGTTTGGCAAATGTAATTAAGGATCTCAGGGATGGGATCACCCTGGATGAGGGTGGGCCTTAAATCCACTGATGATCCTTAGGAGAGAAGAGAAGGGGACAGACACAGAGACATAGAGGAGAAGCTGCAAGAGGTGCAGGCAGAGACTGGAATGACGCATCTACAAGCCAACCAATGCCGAGAACTGCCAAAGGCCGCAAGAAGCCGGGAGCGAGGCCTGGACCAGATTCTCTCTTGGAACTCCCAGAAGGAATTAACCCTGAGGATACCTGACTTCGGACTTCTGGCCTCCTAAAGTGTAAGAGAGTAAGTTTCTGTTATTTTCGGGAGCCGAGTTTGTGGTAATTTGTTATGGCAGCCACAAGAAACTAATACCATACCCATCCCTGCAGCCCCTTCCAGAAGGACACAGCCACAGCTGCCGGCTCTAGCTGGGATCATCCACAGAGAAGGCTGACACATCGAGGGCTGAGCCCTTTTGGAGGAAAATCCTTGAGTATGTTGATGTCAGGGGACAGGAGGTTGGGGCCTTGGCCCAACAGGGAGACCAGGGAACGAAAAGGGGTGAGTACAGCCACCAGCAATCCATCTGAGAAAACAAAATTAGATTCTTTCCATATATCACACACGCAAATAAAGCCCAGGTGGACTGACGCCAAAATGTAAGGAACAAAGCTTGAAATTATTTAGTAGAAAATATAAGACAGTGTTTCCGTGACGCTGGTGTAGGGGAGTATTTCTCAAACAACATAAACCCTGTTGCTTGAAGCATTTGACTGAGCTGAGATTCTCAATCTCTGTACATCAAAGGATACCATAAAAAAGTGCAAAGGCGAACTGGAGACCAGCTGGAAAGCCTCGCAATGCAGGTTAGTATCCAGGACTTACAAAGAATTCCTACAGATCAATATGAAACATGCTCTTAATGCCGACTGAAAAATGCACCAACAGGGAATTCACCAAAGCAGACACATAACATGAAAAGATGCTCAATCTCACTAAAAATGGGGGTAGGGGAGAGGTAGGAATTAAGTGACAGTGACAAGCATCTTCAGCAGATTGGCAGCAGATGAACAAGTCTGACAACATGGGCAGCAGTGGGGACACAGAGAAGCAGGAAGGCTTACGTGCTGCGGGCAAATGTGTGTTGGTGCAACCAGGATGGAGAGCAATGGCCTCACTGGTGTTATGGGCTGAACTGTGTCCCCCACACCCAAGTTCATAAGTTGAAGCCCTCACCCCCCTCCACCAGTACCTCAGAATGTGACTGTGTCTGGAGATAGTTCTTTAAAGATGTAATTAAGCGAAAATGAGGTCATACAAATGGGCCCTAATCCAGAGGACTGGTGTCCTTATAAAAAGAAGAAAATGTGGACCCAGAGGCAGAAACGCACAGAGAGGAAATGGTGGGGAGACTCATGGAGAATGCTATTTACAAGCTCAGGGATGCCTGAGGCCACCAGAAGCTGGGAGACAGGCATGGAACTGTCTCCCTCCCAGCCCTCAGAAGGAACCCACCTTGCCGACTCCTTGACTTTGGACTTCCAGCCCCCAGAACCGTGAGAGAATAGGTTTCTGTTGTTTAAGCCAGCCAGTCTATGACATTGTATGACAGAAGCCCTGGGAAACCAATACAGCCACCAGCCAATGAATGGCTCATTAACTGTGGTGCATCTACCCAATGAAGCACCACATGACAATGAAAGTGACCAACACAAGCAAGCTGCAGAGACGCGGACAGCATAACACCATTTACATAAAGTCTGGAAACACAGTGGGAAGGGTATAGCTCAGGGGTAGAGCGCGTGCTTAGTACGCACGAAGTCCTGGGTTCAGTCCCCAGCACCTCCATTTTAAAATAAATAAATAAATAAATAAACCTAATTCCTGCTCCCCACCCCTAAAAATTGGAAACATGAAAACGCTAGATCTAGCTTCTGCAAACAAAGGAATAGAAACAATATGAAAACCAGCGTGGACAGGGAAACACTAGAGAGCGGTGATGTATCCCTGAACAGGGAAGAGGAAACCTGGGTACAAGGGCCCCCTGAGGTCGGGAGCTTCAGCTACAACTAGAATGTTCCTTTAAAAGGACTGAAAGGAATAAGTAAGATTCATGTATTCAACGACTCTTGAGTGCCCACTAGGTGAGGGGCAGGGGTGGGGCCCACACAAAATTGCATCCAAGAGTCTGGGTAAATGCTCCCTGATTCATACCCTTCTCTGGGCGTACACCATCCCCTTCTCCCCAGCAGACATCACAAAACCACACAAGGTGAGTTTCAGAAAGCCGATTTCACCCGTATCTGTGTGCATGTTTGCACACGTGCAAACACGCCCAGACTTCAAAGAGAACAACACGGCATAGCAATTTTCTCTATTTTTTTTGTCATAAAGAAACAGAAAAATTCAGATCCATCTTTCACATCGTGGTAATAGGAAAGAAAAGAATAAAAATATACCAAGAAAAAAGCTGCTGGCAAGACAACAGGAACTCAGTTTCCAGTGAAAAAGGTATGCAAATCCCAAAGCCATAAACCCACAGAGGCTCAGGAGGAAATTCAAAGAGTAAACAAATTTATGGAAAACGGTCAACCTCAGGAGTGGCCGGAATCCTCACTGCCCCCCCCCCGCCACCTCCTCCAACACCTGCACACTTCGGGGGCTCTGAGGGTGGGGGTGGGGTTCTGGGAGCTGAGGTGGGTCTGGGAGTTCCTACCAACTGGCCCCCAAAATGACAAGGAGTAAGTGATCTTCAGAGAGGCCAGGGGTCTGGGGATGGGGACCAGGCAGAAGAAGGTCGGGGACACTAAGGCCACGTAGTGGAGGCTGGGGGCTCCCCAGTGAATGTCTCAAACACAGATGATTTGTGAGTGCCTCAGCAAGGGGGCAGCAGACTGTCAAAGAAACTATGACTTCTTTATTCTATTCTACACCACTTTATTCTATTTTCAGTTTCCTGAATGACACCCAGTGCTAGGAAAATGGGGGCCCAAGAAAAGGAGAGCTTATGTGCACCCGGGACCTGAACCATCCGTGAATTCAGCCAGTGCCCATTTAATGTGTGCTGCTCAGCTCTGGGCACTGGGGCTGCCCTTCCATCCAATCAGCTGGTCACTCACGGCAAGTCTCTGCGGGGCTCTGGTGTGATCTGGCCTTCACTGGACTGACCAACTTGTCCCAGTTTGCCCAGGACATGGCTGACTTCAGCTCTGAAAGTCCCGCATCCCAGAAAGCCAGGAACAGTTGGTCATCTGACATTTTCCAGGTGCGGAAACCAGATCAGAAAGGTGAAGTGGTCTGGCCAAGGCCAAGTCGCCAAACCAGGGTTCAAAGAATCCCCAGTGGCACAGGTAGGAGAGACAGAGAAGTCAAGAGCACCTGGATCAAAGCAAATTTGAGGGGCCCCCACACATGTCCCTTCGGACAAGAGAGGCTAAGCCTCAATGCTGGGACAGGGCTAGTTGATAGGCAGGCCCCACTGCCACCCGTGTCAGCATCTAGAGGCCTGAACCCTCGGAAAAGCAATTTGGCAACTTGCAGGTCGTGCCGTGAAAACGTTCCTAGCCTTTGACTGAATAAAACTATGCTTGGAAATCTATTCTAAGGAAATTATCCTTTTTTTATTATTAAAAATCTGTTGGAGAGAAAAATGTTCTCTGCAGCATTATCTGGAAGAGGAAAAATCCCTGAAGTGTCCGCAGACAGCAATGGCTTCATAAATCATGACCTATTTGCCCAGGGACCCTGTCACACAGCCACAAAAATGTAACTTTGATGACTGTGCAGCAACATGGAAAGCTCTTGTAATGTTCATTGTACCCCATGGAACAGAATAAAAATGTGTTTTGTGCCTCCAACTTTGCAAGGCACTTCTGATTGAGAACCAGGCTGGAAAGGAATATGCAGAGTGGTGGGTGTGGTGGGGATGAGGGAAGATTTTTTTAAAAATATAGTTCTTAATCCTCTTATACTGTCTTTTAAAAAGCAAGAAAGGGAAAACAGGATTTTCTGCACAGAGAGGCTCATGGATGTGGACTAAGACATCACTTGCCAAGATGGGTTTTGTGGCACTTGTGGAAATAGCAAAGGATTGGAAACAACCTGAATATCCATCAAGAGGGGAACAGTTAAATAAAGATCGGTGCATCCATACAATGTTAAAAGCAATGAGGCAGCTGTAGCTATGGGATGGTCATTCAGATGCATTAAGTAAGTAAGAAAGGCTAAGTTGCGGAAGTGTATAGAGAATGCTACTATTTGTGTAAAAATGACACACACACACATATAAATACCTATATTCCTATGCAGAGACTGTCTCAGAAAGGAACTCTGGGGGGCGGGCTATGGGTCTCTGGACAACAACGGTGGGAGGGCACTTCCCTCCCCTCCATGCATTTGGTACCTGTAGTGGGTGAAATGGTGCAACCCCCCAAAGATGTGTCCACGCCCTCATCCCTGGAACCTGTGACTGTGACTGTATTTGGAAAAAGTCTCTGCAGATATAATTTCAACATCTCCAGATGAGGTCATCCTGGATTACCTGAGTGGGCCCTAAACCCAATGAGAAGTGCCCTTATAAGAGACACACAGAGGAGAGACACAGGGAAGAGCAGAGGCCACATGAAGACAGAGGCACAGATGGGACTGATGTGGCCACAAGCCAAGGACCACCTGGGGCCACCAGGAGCTGGAAAAGAAAAGGAAGGATCTTCCCCCAGAGCCTTCGGAAGGAGCGTGGCCCTGCCGACACCTTGATTTCAGACTTCTGGCTTCCAGATCTGTAACAGAATAAATTCCTGTTGTTTTAAGCCCCTTAACCTGTGGTGATTTGTTATATTTAGATTCTAGGGGCGGGGGTAGCATGATTGCATTATCTATATAAAATAAATGAGATGTATACAAGGTATACAAGAACATGCACAGCAGTGTTATTCATGATTGCCCCAAATTACGAACAACCTGAGTATCTATCAAGAGGAGTGGAAAAAATCCATTGTGTATTAATACAATGAACTACTTACATTCATCCATTAACATGGATGAGTCTCACAGACGGTGTGATTGTGAAAGAAGCCAGACACAAAGACACACCCAGTGTGATTCCATTTCCCTGAAGTTTAAGAGCAGGCAAAAATGACCTATAGTGGTAGAGGTAAGAATAGAGAATCCTTTGGAGGGTTCTGACTGGGAGCCAGCCGGGAGGGCTGGGGTCAAGTTCTACATCCTGATTTCAAAGGCAGTTTCTCAGAGTAAGCATGTGTAAAAAGTCATGGAGCTGTAGACCAGATTTGTTCATTTTATGGTATGTAAGTTATACCTCAATTTAAAATTTTAAAGATTAAAAAATCATGGGGCAGTGGGCGGGGAGGACAGGAAATCCCCTCCAAAGAGCTGGACACCTCCTTTTAAAGAGCTTTGATGTGGAATGACCAAAAAAAAAAAAAAAAGAAAAAACCAACCGTGTTCAGTGTAAAAAGTTGATACATCAAATTCCCAAGAACTTTCAAGCAGCACGGGGGATTTGGACAATGACATGCCCACCTTCACACGGCGGGTCATTCACCAGGCACTGGTGGCGGCCAGCCAGCCTGCCTGCCTGCCAGGGGCCTGTGTCGTCCATGCCTGCCATGAGCACCTGGCACTGGCCTTGACCTTGAATTGCTTTCAGCCTCCCAGGAAGTGAGAAAAGCGGCAAACTCTGAGGGCTGAGCCTGTAGGTGGCAGGCACAGGAGCACCCGGCCTGGGCGGCAGGGAGCAGGTGCCCACCTGGTAATTCATACAGCCCCTGTGCCAGAATGGGCAGGGGTCCAGGATGCTTCAGGGAGGGCAGAGTTAAGGTTTGGAAGGAAGAACAGGGATGTGCCTAGCAGGGACAGGGGCTGGGGAAGGGCCTTCCCAGGCAAAGGGAACCCCATGAGCAAAGGCACAGAGTATGAAAAGAAAAGATACGGCGCATCCAGGGAGTGGCTCGCTGTGGCGGGGCGGGTGGGTTGTTGGTGGCAGGGGAACACGCACATCACCCGGGGAGAACTGGGGAAGCCAGAACGTCTCAGGCAGCACTCACCTGGCCCGTCTACAACCTCTTGCAGGTACAGGGAAGCTCCAAGCAGTAACAGGGGCGTCCTGTGGATTGTAACCCACTTCCAAAGATTGTTTGCATTGCGGTTGTTCTCGTGACCTCCTCCAGGGTCAGTAATGGTCCTGGATGTCATGCAGATCATTTGACTCCCTAAATCGTTCATTTGTTCATTCATTCTACAAGTTATTGACAGACTGTGCCAAGCCCTACTCCAGGCGCTGCTGGCAGAGCCGTTACAGAGATGAGCCCAGGAAATGAAAGGTAAGTCAGGCGCTGTTAAGAGGTGAGCAGGAGAAGGTGGGGATGGAGGATAGGGTGAGGCAGGGTTTGACTTAGGTAAGAAAGGACCTTTAATTTTGTTCTGGAACACATCTCACACTCCAGGCACAGAGTAAGTCCTTGAAAAATATTTGTTGAATGAATCCTGAAATATGAAAGGCGCAAGAGAACTCGAAGATCATTGGCTCCCAAACTGTCAGTTCACAGATGTCACAGGTGATGAAACTTGAGACCCGGAGAGGCTAACTCCTCTGCCGCCTGTCACTGCAGCTACGAGGGGACCCAGCAAGGAAGATGCTGAGGTAGGGTCATCTGCTTCGTGATCTGTGGCTCCGCTGACGGCCCTCCATGCTGACTCTGACCTGGGCAGGGGATGCAGGGCCAGCTCGGGCCTGGGGAGGGACACGGAGCCCTGCCTAGCCAGCCAGCAGCAGCAGCCTTCTTAGCCATCGCAGGGGATGATTAAAAGGTGCTCCAAAGTGCAGCCTGCAGAGCAGGGGCAGGAAGAGACGTGCTAGGTGCTGGGATGGGGAGGGGAAGCAGCCCTGGAGTTGGGCCCTGAAGGATGAGTGAGCTGGAGGTGGTGGAGGGAAGGCTGGGAGGTGACAGCATGACTGGGCTCAGGAGCAGGGGGCAGGTGTGTGGGTCAGGCCAGAGTCTGAGGCTGCACTCCAGAAGGGCGGGGTCATGAATGAGGCTGGTGGGGGCCTGGTGGTCGAGTCTTTGGTGGCAAGCCGCGGGAAAAGGGGTGGGAGGGTGAGCAGGGCAGTAAGAAAGAGTGGAAGATGCCTCTCCAGAGGATCTGACCTTCCAGACTCATTTCCTAGTTCCCTGTGTGACCTCAGGCATGTCACCTGACCTCTCTGAGCCTGTTTCCTCATTTGACATATGAATAAGAATACTTCCTGGGCTGCTGTGCAGAGCAAGTCAGCACAGTACAAGACCCACTACTAGGATTCAAGTTGTCACAAACATTTATTGAGCACCTACCAGGCATTGAAGCTGACCTAGGGAATAATGGGGAAGGGTGAAGGCTCCTGGCTTCCTGGGGGGAGATGGATGAGTTACCAAGGCTCTCAAAATGTAGTGGGTGGGGCCCTGGGAGCAGGGAAGGGCATTTCCACAGGAGGAATGACAAAGCTGCAGGAAGAGCGGATGTTCCCTGGGTGAGAAGGAGAGGAAGGAATAGCATAAGCCAAGACCTGGGGGTTGGGGTGGCCTGACCCACTAGCCCATGGTGCACCCAGGGGCAGACCTGTCCCTACCCCGATGGGACATCTGTCCCCACAACGTGTGTGTGGGAGCCACTGGCACTCAGCAGCAGCAGTGGGCAGGAAGGCCAGACATCCTGCAGGGTAGCAGCCAGTCCCCACGACAAAGATGGGCCCACGTCCCACATGACAGTCTGACGTCTCCCCGGCCATTAGTGGGCGAAAACCCTGCTTGAAATTATCTGCGTCTAGAATCTAACTTCATCTTTTACATATAAATGCAAATTTTCCTCTCCTGCCCCATTTTAATGGTCACTGAACTTTCCAGGAGTGCGACCACTGTGTCGATGGAGGGGAGGCTCTTCTTTGTTTCATTTGGATGTCAGCCAAGAGTTGGTCACCATTTCGGAAAATCACGTCACCAATGGCCTCACCCACAGGGCACACCTGTGACTGTGACTGTGTGCACTTGTGATTGTCACCTTCCCGGGGACCCTGGTACGGGACAAGCTTCTGATTCCTTCTTTATTTCTCTGAGGGGGTCCACTGTCCCCACATATGATTTTATGACAAATTACCTTCCTTTTAATCCTCCTTTATATTATAATTTGGGTATTACATGAATGTTTTTGGAAATCACATATATAGGTGAGTTACATACCTATGAATTCAACTTCAGGAAAGAAGGCACATTACGAAATATTAGTTTTATAAAAGAAGCATTGGCTCTGAATGCTTGCGAGCCTCCGAGTCAGGAGACTGGTTTTGTGATGGAGTGAGCCAGGGCTGAGTGAGGGACCAGCGAGCCCTGGGCACTCACCCACCCACCGGGGAGCATACATACCTCGGGAATGAATCAGGGTCAGGGATCAGAACCTCGCACCGCCCACTCCAAACAGTGTCCTCAGGTGGAGATTTAAAAAGTGCCTTTGTCTGGTGCTGACCTACCTGTGTTCTTGTCAGTGCATCCGGGGTAAGGACCGCAGTTCTGAGAGCAGCCCAATGCACACAGCTGCCCCGATTTGGGTAGGAAAGGTGGAGGCTCTTTATGGCAAATGAGATGTTTGAAACTGAATCCACCTGACATACAGTCAGCCTTTAAGGAGGGTGAACGATCCATCTGAGGGCAGGGAATGTCAAATGAGAGACACTTCCAGATCAACTGGCAGGTCAACTGCATAGAATACATGTTCTAAAGCCCTTGGGTTCACCAAGAGAGAGGGATACCCTTTATAGTCACAAAAAATATTGGATAAATGTGCAAATATTTAAAAACTATGCAGATGAGTGTCAAATTTCCAACCTTCCTGGGACCCCCATGGTCCTGGGGACAGGGATGAGGCTGGAGCAATAGGCACTGGCCAGATGACCAAAGGCCTCGTAAATCATATTAAGGAGTTGAACCTTAACCCTACGTTTAATGGGAAGCCTTCAGAGAATACTGAACAGGAACAATGTGATCAGATTTGCACTGTAGAAAAGTCAGTTTGGCTACAGCCTGAATGATGGATGGAAGGGTTCAAGACTAGTCGGGGAGGCCAGTTAGGAGCTTGGGTGGTCACGCATGGGAGATGACGGGGGCACAGATTGTCTGGGGACAGGAGATGCCAGGGGCCATGCAGGGGGGAGATGAAGGCAGCCCAAGGAGTCTGGGGAGTGTCGGCGGAGAGAGGTGGCCTGGCTTGTCCAGGAGGGAGATGACAGTGGCGTCAATGAACAAATGGTCGCGTGTAACCCTTCTGAAGCCCACGCCCTGTACAGGCACTGCTCACGCCACCCTCCCAGCAGAAGTCTTCAGCAGGTCCATCATGAGTATGTTCGCCATTTTTACATACATGTTAATGGAAACAGAGAGCTTAAGCCAACTTGCTGGGGTCACCTCGGGGGGACCCCAACCTTGGTGACCAAGTCCTCTCAGAGATTCTAGAGCTCCTTCGGAGGCGGCATTGCCAGGCCTCATGATTGATTTGCACAAAGAAAGAATGAGTGTCTGCATGGACCAGCCAGGGTCTGCCTAACCTCGTTCACGAAGGAAGAACTTAGGTTCTTCTGTCCAGCTGGCAGCCCCTAACTCAAACCTGCCCATGCTGGGAAGGCTGCCCTGCAGAGTTGCCTCGCTGAGAAAAGGGTGAAAGAGTGCTCTTGGTGGCAGCCGAACGGGGTGGGTGCAGCCAAGAGCCTCTTGTCTGAGTGGACACAGCCGTCCCCGCCTACCCGCACTGGGTGGGACAGACCCTCCTCCCACGTCCCAAGGGCATGGACAGCCCTGATTGGGGCCAGCACGGGTGCAGGACGTCCCTCCCTTCCTGCTTCTCCACCATCACCAGCGAGAGTCACTTAGCCCTGTCCAGAGTCCAGGTCCTTCTGCAGAAGACCTGGCTGGGTTGGGCAGGAGGCCAAAACGCAGAACCTCCTCCTCCCACCCGTCCCCGGCGACCTCGAGCGCAGGAGCCGGCAGGCCTGTGGGTTCGGGGCGCCCTCTGCTGGACATTTCCCACAGTCCGCCGCGTGATGCCGGGACCCGCCTCCGGAATTAAATATTAGGGTGTTTGTGCAGGGAGGACCTGGCCGAAGTGAGAGGAGGATGTTCTTTCTCCTCACGTCTGGAAGGGGAGGCAGTCACAGCGGGAAAATGGCCTGTCCCAAGCCGAGGAGAAAGAAGACACAGGGCAGAGGAACCTATGCTTTTCAATTCAGTTTTTGTGTCCCCATCAATAGATCTGCCCTGCTAGCACCCGACCCCATCCCTCCCCACAGGCCGTCTTTTACTGCATCTCTTATTTAGGATTCACAGTGGCCACGATAATCACAGGATTAAAATAACTGTAATGGTGTACCTGCTACTACTACTTACTGCACTGGATATTATTTATCGGCTAAGGAGTCACAATAGCCCATGACAACAGTATTAACCTTATTTTAATGGATATAATTATTATCCCTACTTATACTGGATATTGTTTGGGTATATGCCTACTATTCTTACTTATTTACAGATATCTTATTCAGTATTACTTGTTGGATTTGGATATAATTTATTGGATAGAAGACACTACTTATTGTACACCTGATATTACTTATCGGATATTGGGTTCACAGTTGCTCATGAAAATCATAGTATTAAACTTATTTAAATGGCTGGAACCATTACTCCTACGTATTTATTGGCTATGTGGTTGGACATTATTTGACTGGCTAGAACTTCTGTTGCTAATAGCTATCCCTCAGTGAGGGGCAATGATATGCCCCATGCATCAGTACCTAATTTAATCCTCATTTCTATTATCAAGCCCACTTTCCAGACGAGAAAACTGATGCCCCCAAAGATTAAGTCCCATGCCCAAGACACTGGCCAGTACTCTCCCGCCTTTGCCTTGCCGGCCCCTCCCGCTGCGCCAGAGCGCAAGTGGTGTCTCTCCCGTGGGGCCCCCTCACCTCCGCCTGGGGCTGGTGGGAGATTATAACTGGGCTGGCGAGCTTGCGCTGGGAGCCGCTTACCTCCCGCGGCCCTGGAAGCAGCCCTGTCTGCTTGGTCCTTTATTCGGGAAGCAACTGAGACAGTGATCCAGCCTGACACATGCAAACGAGGCCTTCGGAGCTGGGGGTGGGACATCCGGGATTCCGGGCATCCTGGGAACCTATTACATCTCCCTGTGTGGAAGTGAAGAGGGCCAAGTGCATCTGTGTGATCAGGAACGCTGAGTAAAGAAAGGTCATTTCTTGGCTGGGGAAGAATGGCCTCTTCTAACAATTTTCTTTCAAAACAAATCCATCCCAGCTTTGTGGGGTTTGAGTCCCAGGCTGCCAGTGCTTGGTGAAAATCCCAGCAGTTCCTAAGGGGCCCCTTCAAGTTTTCTTTCTGGAGACACACCTGACATAGACCTGGGTAGGGCAGATGCAGAATTAGCCCTCTGAAAATCCTTCATCTCGTTTTCAAGCCCTGTGGCAGGTGTTTCCATTTGCTCTTTTACCAGCTCATTCACCCATGGGGAGAGGAGGGAAAGAAACCTTAAGTAACTTCTGACCCAGTGTCGTGCAGCTGGGGCATGATAGGCCTAGGATTTGAATTCAGACCTTTTCCACTCCAAAAACACCATGCTTTCCCCATCAAACTGACGTTTGTATTTGGCCCACTTTGACTTCCAGATCTTTTTCTCCACCATGTTTGCACAAGACCAGTCCTATCTCGTCTGGCAGCAATGTGCAGTGTTCAAGTGCCCAGGCTCAGAGATCAGCCTGCCTGAGATTTAATCCTGGACCTGCCACTAGGTAAATAACTACGCCACTCTGTGCCTCAGTTTCCCCCTCTGCAAATAGGGATCATGATAGCAGGACCTACCTCCAAAGGGTCATTTGAAGAGTAAATGACTTAATATTTACATATATAAAATTCTTAGAGCCTGGTACAAGATAAATGCTCAACAAATACCACCTTTTAATCACCAATGGAGTTGCTCCCAGCCCTGGTTGCGAAGCAACTGGGGAGTTTTAGAAAAATGCCAACGCGTGGGTCCCACCCCAGCGGTTTTGATTTAATTGGTCTCAGGTGGAGGCCACGTGTAGGTGTTTGTCAGAGCTCCCCAGGTGATTTCAATGCTCAAGCAAAGGTGAGATGCATCAGGCCACAGTCTCCACGGCAGGGCTGGTGTCCTGGGCACCCAGGACAGTGGGAGGCACACAGCAGGTGTCAGGAAACGCCGGAGGGCAGCTCAAATGCCCTTCGGGTCCCCGGCACTCCTTCAACGTCAAGATGCCAACAAGTTTGGATCTCATCTCCCATCAGTCAGGAGGGAGGTCACCCACTCAGATGGAGGTCATCAGCCCCGAAATAAAGACAAGCTTTGTCCCATCCTGAAAGTCCCTAATCCAAACATGAAGTCATCCCAGCTCTGCCTCTGCCAAGGGCTGTGCAAGTTCTGCCTGGACTGAGCTGAGTCCCCAGAATTCCTGAGGAGGCTCCCGCCCCGTTTCTCCCTAAGTCATGTGCTGCTGGCCTCTGGCTTCCCCGGGATGTGCCAGGAGGAGAAATTCAGGTCGAGTGAGGATGTGGGGGCAGGCGGGGCCTCTGAGCTCTGGCCTGTGGCTCTGGTCCCAGCCCATCCCTTCCAAGTCACCCAAATCCCTCTCCCACAAAGGATGTTGATACACATTTATACCATTTTACAAATGACTTCAACTCTTGGGGTCTTCATTTCCTTGTCTGAAAATACCCCAGAAGTTTCAGTGAGAATCCAAATGACTGAAGACACAGAGTTGGCTGTGTTAAGACTAATACAATAGTCACACTGGTTGCTGTGACAAGGGTGGCCCAGGAGGTGGCCAGAGCACCTTCTGGAGGGTAGGCTGCAGCTGGGTCACCTGATGAGGGGCCTGGCAATGCTGAGCTGGGGAGGGCTGTAGGGCTTCAAGGCCGGGGTCTGGGGTGGGGTCAGAGGCTGGCAGAGAGCAGAAAGAGAAAGCTTAGTGGGCAATGGAGTCAGACCCATCCCCTGCTCTCTAAAAT
This sequence comes from Camelus dromedarius, assembly GCF_036321535.1. Taxonomy (NCBI): domain Eukaryota; kingdom Metazoa; phylum Chordata; class Mammalia; order Artiodactyla; family Camelidae; genus Camelus; species Camelus dromedarius. Next base: position 26,528,723 of record NC_087444.1, read on the forward strand.
GTTCCTAATGGGGACCTGACTGGACAGAGCGGACACATCAGGGACCACCATGTGTTCTGTTTATAGCTCTGGAGCCAAGCATCCTCATCCTTGCTTTTCTGGCCCCAGCTGCAGATCCCAAGCATGGGACCCAAGTCAGAAAATGCTCCTCCACCATAAGACAACATTCCCCACCGAAGACCTCAGGGACCAATACTTCCTGAGTTCCTCCAGGCGCAGAACAATATGCACTCAGACATGACCTGCATCTCGGGTAAGCCTCTCAGCAGCCTTCCAAGTAGATCCCAGCCTCTATCCCCATTTAAATACAGCTGTGGCTTGGAGGGGTTAAATGCTCCAGAATCCACTCCCAAATCTACTCAAGGTGAAGCCATACCTTTTCTACTCTGTCTGCTAGAATGGGATGTGGCTCAAATACCAGCCAGGGGTTTAAAGAACCTCCTAAATTATCTAGTTAAAATTACATGACAGAAGCTGAGCCATAAGTCTAAGAAGCCATGAGTTCCCTCGTGAAAGGACAGGTCACTCTTATCTCCAGCTTGGTGTCTTGTGACAAGGGGCTGGTATCACAAATGTTTATTGACTTAAACATTCATTTATTGACTCTTTGGGTAAATATTTGTCGAGCACCTCCTGGGCATTATATGAAGCACTGGGGACCCGACAGGGAACTAGACAGACAAGGCCCGGGGCTGATGGAGCCGGCTTTCCCAGGTGCGTGTGGGGAGGTGGGTGAGCAAGGAAGAGACAAAAAAGTAAATAAACAATGATGATGAAAGATTGCCATAAGGGCCATCTATCAGGTATCTGTTGCTGTAGCAAACACTCCTAGACATATGGCTTAAAACAACCATCATTTGTTTCCTCCCAATTCTGTAATTTGGGCTGGGCGCAGCTGGGCGGTTCTCTTGCTGGTCTTGCCTGAGTTGGTTTGGAGCCTCAGCTGTCATCAGGGGTGGGGCGGAGCTGGAGGGTTTCGATTGGCCTCACCACGTCTTCTCTCTCTCCATGTGGTCTCTCATTGTCCCATAATCTACCTGAGTGCTTCCTTCCACTGTAGCCAGAGAGTTTCAAGAAGGCAACAGCAGAGAGGCAAGGCCCCTGGGGGCCCAGGCTTTGGAATGAGTGCAATGTCACCTCTGGCACTTTGTATGAACAAATCAAGTTTCAAGACCAGATTTGGGAGACGGGAAAATGAACTCCCTCACTCTTTTCTTTTGGTAGAAACAGCTGCAAAATGCTATGGCCATGTTTTTCAATCTACCCCAGGCTAGGAAAGACATAAAGCAGGTGACGAAATAGGGCAAAAGTCAGAAATCAGGCCCAGGGACACACCTGCTTGGTTTCAACAGTGTTACACTTAAAAAAAAAAAAAAAATCAAATTCACTTTAAGTACAGAAACCAGAGCATTTTGCATTAAACTTTGGATTTTCCAGCTTCTTTGGAAAAATCAGAAGTTCTGGCAACACCTGGCCCGCATCTCTGCATAGCAGCCCAGGGTGAAGGTCAGGTTTCATTTTCAAGGCAGTGCGACAGCAGCAAAGGGTGTTTAAGCTGGGGAGGAACATGGTGGGTTTTTAAGACTGAGAAAGCAGATCATGAAGGGAGGGGGCTAGGATTTGGGGGATGGGTTTTCACCGAAATTGAGAGAGATAGGCAAAGATCACTGGTGAAAACAAGAGGGTCTGTCTGTCAAGACTAGTGTGTAGGAAGGAAGCCTGGGTAAAGAGAGGCCTCCAGCGGCTCGGGTGACCAGAGACTTCAGCCATTGCCTCTGCAGGGTAGAGAGTTTAAGGGGCTCAGACCTGGACCAGTAGGACCAACAAGCTCTGGCCAACTCTGGAAGCAGAGGCATCATGTCCAAGACGTCTGGAAGATGGGTGGGTCTCAGCTCTGGCTGAACACGAGAGTCATCTGGGTCCTATTCCTGGGCCCCCTAATCAGTCAAACTTCTGGAGGGTGGGGCTGTACGAGTTTCCTACAACTGCTGTTAACAAATCACCACATGCTGAGTGGCTTAAAACAACACACATTTATTATCTTCCAGTTCTGGAGGTCAGAAGTCCAACACTGGTCTCACTGGGCTGCAATCAAGCTTTCGCAGGACTGCCTTCTGGAGGCTCTCGGGGAGCATCTGTTTCCTTCCTTTTTCCAACTTCTAGAGGCTGCCCAGACTCCTTGGCCTGGGGCCCTGCGTCACTCCAACCTCTGCTCCTTCTGTCTCTTCTCTTGGGCCCTCCTGCCTCCTTATTATAGGAACCTTGTGATGACACGGGCCCACCTGGATAGTCCAGAAGAATCGCCCTAGCTCAAGTCCTTAACTCAGTCACATCTGCAAAGTCCCTTTTGCCAGGTCAGGTCATAGAATCACTGGTTGGGGGATTAGGACATAGATGTATCTGGGGGCGGGAGGAGCATTGCTCCACTGAACACAGGAGTCAAGGTATCTCAGGGTTTTTTCTGCAGACTGAGAATGCTGAAAGGGATGTCCCCGAGAACAGCTGGCTCTTCTGGGCATGTCCCCAGGCCAGGTGCTGTACGGACCCAGCCGAGGGGGGCCTTTGTTAGTACCAGTCCCCCCAGCTTGTGTCTAATGACAAAAAGAGATGGCTCAAAGGTGAAAGGATGGTTGTAGAAAGAAGCCAGGCCCTCATGTCAGACGGAGCTGGGTCCAAATCCCAGCTCTGTCTTAGACCAGCCACGTGACTTGGACCAGGTGGCTCAAATGGCTTGTGACGTTCTTCTCTGTCAAGTGAGGCTCACGATGCTGTCTTAGGAACGTTGTGAGGATAACTGGCGGCAAAGGACCCACTGCGCTGACAGGTGTCCGATGGATGCTGCCCCCTCTAAAGTCTCTGGGCAGCTGAAAGGATGGGAGGGAAGGCAGGTAAGGGGAGCCAACACCCAGGCAGGTGATAGCCCTCCCCCACGTCCCACAGCCGCACTCGGAAAACAGCAGTTGCAGTAATGGAGAACCTGGCCCGGCTAGAACTGTTAGTCAGTTTCCCCTTTCCTGGCCATAGCTGATAAGTATATCCTGCTGGATAAAAATACATCCACCCTTACGGTAAGACTCCCAGGCTGGGACTTCTCCAAGCACCCCGCCTCCAGCCTGGGGGAGCGTGTGGCCTTTCCCTACAAACAATCTAGAAGAGGCTACGGTTCCGGGGCTCCGGGGCGAGGGATCTGGTGGTCCCCCATGCTCTGGGACGGAAGGGAGGCCGTTTCTGCTGCTGGAGACACAGCAGGCCAGGCTGGGCCCTGGGGCAGTGCCCACGTGAGGCTCCCTTTCAGCCGGGTTTATAAGCAGCAGCACTGACGGAGCATGGAGACAAGAGCCCGGTAACCAGCGCGCAGTCTGACTGTGCGCCGGTCAAGGGGCTTGGTACCACCCAGGAGCCCTTCGGTTCTCACCACCACCCTGTGGCTGCAGGTCCTGCCATCGTCCCCAGAGACACAGGGGTAAGGAATTACCCAAAGGAAAGGTTGCTGGTGGAGACTGGCTTTGAACCCTGCAGTCTGGTGTTTAACTGGCAGACTGGCTCCTGTTGAATCTAATTTAGAAAAGCTGTTCGGAAGCCTTCTTTCAATTTCCTGATGATGAGGAAGAGGTGAAGAGGTCTGAGGATCACCCCAAACACCAGCAGACACACACACAGGAGGCTGACCCCGCACACGCCAGACACGCCCCTCTGAATCTCACTTGTCCAAGCCTTCTCCAGTACACACCACTTCGGGTAGGAAAGTGGATGTCCCATTTCCTCAGTCTTCCCAACGTCATGGCATCTAGTGTTGATCTTTTTTCTTATTTGCTCCCTATATTCTATCCCTGTTTTGTTTTTTTAATTGAGGTAAACTTCACAACACAAACCATTGGAAAGAGTGCAATTTAGTGGCATTTAGTGCCTTCACAGTGGTGTGCAAGCAACATTTCTATCTTTGCAAAATGCTTTCTTCACCTGATAGGAAACCCGGTGCCCATTAGCAGTTGCTCCCCATTCCCCCTCCCCACAGGCAATGGTGACCGCTCATCTACTTTCTGTCTCTAGGAATTTTTCTTTTCTGGACATTTTGTATAAATGGAATCATATAATATGTGGCCTTTTGTGACTGGCTTCTTTCACTTGGCGTGTTTTCAAGGCTGATTCATGGTGGAGCAGGTATCAGTGTTTTGTTCCTTTTTATGGCTGAAGAGGATTCCACTGGATGAACAGACCACATGTTGTTTATCCATTCACCTCTTGGTGGACACTGGGAGTGTCTCCACCTATTAGCTAATGTGAACAGCGCTGCTGTGAACATTCGTTTGAGTCGCTGCTTTCATTTCTCTTGGGTGTGAACGCCCAGGTGTGGAATTGCTGGGTCACATGATAACCAGCTTGTTGAGGAACCACCAGTGGTTCCCTACAGCAGCTGCGCCATTTTCCATTCCCACCAGCAGTGCATGAGGATTCCAATTTCTCCACATTCTCGGCAATGCTTGCTGTTTTCCGTGGCTGTTGTTTCGTGATAGTCTCCCTAGAGTGTGTGAAGTGTTCATTCTTCACTTTGAAAGTGGAGCTGAGACATCACGCAGCCCCACCTCCACTGACCCAGCGGAGGAAATGGATTCCCAAAATCATCCTAGGACTCAAACTCTCTGCCCTTGGCCGTCCTGGTGCCTTTGCAGCCCCAGGGGTGACTTTACTTGCAGGGAATGCGTGGCAGGTAGAGAAAGAGAAAGATCCTTGGGTACAAACAGAAGGTGCTGACCCAGCCCTTAGGAAAAAGTTCAGTGGGGACAACGAGGGGCAGACCCTATACACACCCAAACTCCAGAAGCTGCTCCAGAGCCCAAGGGGCAGTTAACATGAACTCCCTCAAGTTCTCCAGAAAGCTACAGGTTTCTTTGAAAACAAAACAACACCCACCCACACAAACGCACACCCCTCACTCAAAGTTGGACTTGGTTTTTACAAAAAAGATCTTAGCTCTCATCCGCTTTGATCCAGCTGAAAATATGGTGGGGGCAGCAGCACTGGACCTCCTACTTCGGCTCCCAGCCAGGAAGTCTTCCCTGACGGACCCCTTTGGCCACAAAACTGTTTGATTTTCCACCCTCGGCCATTGAGCAAACAAACGAGCAGCTTTCAAGATCTGTCCCCTTTCCAGAGAGACATGCCACAGGACTGCCCGGCCTTGAGTCCAGCACTGCCCTCCCACCACTGGGCTGTTGGTCTTGCCAAGTGACAACTTCTTTGGGCCTCAGTTTTCTCTGCTGTAAAGTGGGCTGTCGTGAGGATGAAGTGAGGTAGTGCGTGAGATGCTTAAAGCCCCTGTCACCTGTTGCACAGTCAACAAGATGCTTATTACTCTCTGAAGCTGGAAATAGTATCAGCGGTGTGACCCGGTCAACCCCTCCTGTCCCCACCCTTCCACCTGCATCAGAACTAGCAAGGTGCCCCTGCCCTACTCAGAACAGCAATCTGGAGTACATTCCTCTAGAACCGGTTCCCTCGCAGGGCAGGCCTGGAGCAGACAGCTGGCTCAGGTACGTCAGATGTAAAAGGGACCTGGTGATGATGTGGTCCAGGGTTTTACTTAACAAGGAATTACTGCCCTTGGCCTCTAGACAACGAAGTCCAGTAATTCAAGTCTCATCTAAGATAAGAAAGGAGGCGTAGGGAGGGCAGAAATTGCCAGGGTTTCCCAGGGTGAGTGGGCACAGCCAGGACCCCTTGGAGCTGCTGGCAGGTCTGGGCATCACAGGGCTGAGTTTCAGGCTCCGACTACGCCTCTCTGCATCCAGCCAACTCAGGCACTGGTTTCTGGCCAAGTGTTTGTTTAAAGAAAGGGTCCCACAGCATCCTTACCACCCTTCAAAGATAAAAAGGCTTGCAGACCACTGAAAATATCACTTTCTCACTATTATAGGAGGGGGAATAAAATTAAAACAAACTCCTGGGCATATATCCAGAGGGAACCTTAATTCAAAAAGACACCTGCACCCCAATGTTCATAGCAGCACTATTTACAATAATGTTTCCAAACATGGAAACAACCTAAATGTCCATTGACAGATGACTGGATAAAGAAGTTGTGGTATATTTACACAATGGAATACTACTCAGCCATAAAAAATAAAATAATGCCATTTGCAGCAACATGGATGGACGTGGAGATTGTCATTCTAAGTGAAGCCAGAAAGAGAAAGAAAAATACCATATGATATCACTCATATGTGGAATCTAAACAGAAAAGACAAATGAACTTACTTACAAAACAAAAACAGACTCAGACACAGAAAACAAACTTATGGTTACCAGGGAGGGAAGGGGGTGGGAAGGGATAAATTAGGAGTTCTAGATTTGCAGATACTAAATAATATATATAAAATAGATAAACAACAAGTTCATACTGTATAGCACAGGGAACTGTATTCGATATCCTGCAGTAACTTACGGTGAAAAAGAATATGAAAAGGAATATATGCATGTTCATGTATGACTGAAGCATGATACTGTACACCAGAAGTTGATACAACATTGTAAACTGACTATACTTCAATAAAAAATATACATACCAAAAAAATGAGGGAAAATACATAATAAGTTATGTATAAAGTTAAGTTTTAGACTGTTACAGTCAAAAGCAAAAAGAAAACAAACAAACAAAAATAACAATGCCAAACTTCCAAACCTACCCGACACTGTGCTGGACAACTGAATAGGAACACTCCACTTCTTCCTTCCGTGCGATTTCACGAGTGACTCTGGCAGACTGGACGTACGTAACTTTGACATTACTAGGAGAGTCTCTAAGCTCTTTGACCCGTGTCTGTGGTGGAGATCTGCCTTTGACATTTTTTAGGACTCCTGGTGTTTGTATTTTTTTTGTCTCTGGGCCTGACAGCAAGAAGAAACTATAGAGAATTCTCCAACATAGAACTAGACTCTTGGTATCAAGATCCCCTATTTCTCTGAAGTCTAATTTCTTTCTCTCTTCTTAAGAAAGGAAATTTGAAACTGTTTCTTGCAGGGGGAGACAGACTGGGGACTTATTCTGATAGGGACGGAAGACGCCAAGGCAGCGACTGCAGACTGTGGTCCAGGAGCCCATCTTACACCAGGAGCCAGAAGCCAGGGAGCTGACACCCAAACCGTTTAAGTTGTGGCGTAAAAAAGACCAAATTCCATTTAGAAGTCAGGCCAAGCTGTCAACAACACTAATTTACCAGGAACCACTGTAGAAATGAGAACCAAGGACAACGCCTTCCCCATCAAGTTGTTTTATTAGGTTAATTAAACAGCTTAAGGACGATTCATTTGTTCGGTACCCTTCTAGAAAAGATTTCAAGTTTTAAATGAACTTCCAATACATAAAACAAAATTACTTTACCATAGACAAATTTCAGATCAAAATACAACACTCTGTTTCTGTTTGCTTACAGTTATAAAATCCAGTCCATACAAACTACATAAAAAAGATAAAACACTTTCACTGATCCTTGGTACAAGAGAACAGCACAATTGCAGTTGCTCCGAAAGCACAAACCCTGTGCTCATGATACGGGGTCAGCCCCGTAGTTACCCCACAATAGACTGAAGCAGGTAAACAAAGTGCGTGCTACTTAATTTAAGAAGGTTACCATATCCTCTTTGCATCAGTATTACTTGTAAACCATAAAGCAACTTTGTAAGAAAGGTCACTAATTCAAAATTACTTCAACTTCACTAAAATTTCATACCAGCAACGGAATAGAAAATTACTCCACAGAACAGACGAATACACTTGGACCACAGGATGTTTGAGACGTGACGTTTCAATGAAATCACATTAGCACAATTTCTCTGCTATCCTACTGAATTCGGAGAGTATAATTTTACAAGCTGCAACTTCCTGTTACTTAAAATATTTTGAACTTTCCATATAATGTCTTTCATTTAGCTTATGTATAAGTCATTGCAAATCTCTGGGTTTTTTTTTTTTTTTTTCAGTAGTGGGTCTTTCTTTAAAGATCAGGTACCTCATTACACACAAATAATGTCATCTGAATATATGTCTAAGTAGACTGCTCAGCTTGGAATCTTACCAGATGATAAAAGCTGCAGGATTCAGATTTATTCTATATGTACCTTGTCAAAAAATATAGAAATGTTAATTAAACAAAGATGTGTGTTTAACAGGATGAGTTCTGATATGGTATTTTGGGGATTTGGTATTCACGGTCTTTTCCTTATGGTATTAAAAAGGCATCAAAATGACAAATCAAGAGCGTGCTAAAAACTGGTTTTTGACAAGGACGATGTCACAAGCAGCGGCGGGGACCACACAGGCAACCAGCCAACACCAGCGTTGCTGGCTGTTCTGCGGGACCGGGGCCCACTGTGAAGACCAGCCCTGAGTCTGGCAGAATCTAACTGAATTTATAGCCCTGTTTTAAGGAATTCCCTTGGCAGTCTCCTCTCACAGCAGAAGACCGGCGTCAGTGATAGAAAACAAATGAATCTAGACGTTTACGACAAATGGCGGATGGACCCTATTCACAGACAGGTACGAGTATCTCTATCACCAGGAACACAGTGATAAAAGGGAGTCTGCCAGAGCCTGCTTGAGGTGCTTCTACAAAGCCATTTCTGGTGAGGGTGGGGGTGAGGCGGGGAGAGTAGGGAGGTGCTTTTGTTAAACCTGCTGATCACCCCCAGCTCTGCTGAAGCCACCGCAGAACGGGCGGCAATGGATGTTCAGAAGTTCTGCCTAAAACACGATTATGGTTCTCACGGCTGTCACAATTCACAAGCAGTATGGTTCAGAACAAGACAAGCACCACTCGGTGGCCGGCGGCGTGGGGGGCGCAGGAATGGGGAACCCAACAAACGCCGCATCACAGACGAGTCAGAGGGAGAGGAACCCCATCAGCAGAAAAAGCCACTGCCGTTCAATGGAGCCAGCGCTGCTGAATAGCCTGTGCTTTTCTCAACTCAAGGCCACTGGATTCATTTCCCACCATAAAGGTATCTGCCCCACGAAGTCTGGGTGATCTCTGTTTTCACACAGAACCTGAAGTCTGAGGTCCCCTATTGGAAAACAATGCTATAAATCCATCTAAGTTGAGAGTTGATTTTAAGCTGATGGTACCTTTTGGCCCTGCGTACCGGATCCTACCTAAGTTTTTACAAAGTGTGAAGAGTCAAATTCAATGAGCGTGTGCTTAGATTAACAAGAATAAAATTTTATTTTCTGGAGTTTCTTCTGAAGCAAAAATTCCTTTGGAAAAAAAATGGGAAAAGATGGTCTCTCTTACTGTAAACAAGTAATTCTAATTTCCGATTCTGTTCCTAATTTGGAGTGAAGTGTGGTTTGAAGTCAGAGCTAAATAAGAGAAAAGAAAACCCAGCCTAGCTCTGCTCCAAGGATGCAGACGGCACGTCCCGCTGGATGACGGGGGCCCACAGGGAGCCTCCCGGCTGGGTGCTGAGGTAGTTCGTGTGGCATCCAGAGCCCGTGGTCCTGGCTCAGAGAGGAGCCCGGAGAACCTCCAGGGCCGGTGCGGAAGGAGGCCAAGCTGGGCCCGGGAGGCTGTTCTAGTCTAGTTGCTCAAGGAGCCACAGAGATGCCCTCGGCCGTGCCTCGGAGGGGGCGAGGCGCCGGGCCCTGGGTTCTCCCGTGGGAGGTGCAGACTCTGGGAGGCTGCTGGCCTGGGTGACCTGTCTGACTCTCTGGGAGCGGAAAGTGCTGGTCACAAAGGCCAGGTCAGGGGCTCCCGGAAGAATGCCTTCTCAACAAATATTTTTAGGTTAATGTTCTGGGGAACCAGAAGAGCCCCCTGCCCCTGGCTTTTTTTTGGATACATAATTCAAGCAGTCGAAAAATCCAGGCTGGGAGAGATGTGGGATGAGAACAGAGGGCAGGGTGGGCATGTGATTGCCAAGAAAAGTCTGTAAATAAGGGTCCCCTGAAAAACAGGACTGAAATAACCTCCTTCCACCCTGACTAAAGTTCCTCAATCGGCACAGAAAGAAGTGCCAGCTGTGGGGAAGAGCCCATTTCCTCGGAGATTCCGCCTGCGTGTGTGTGGGCACAACAGGAAACCGGGAGGAAAACTAACACTGGATCAAACAAAAGACGGTCAGAGAGTGAAGATGACCACGGGGATGGGGAGACGACAACACAGACGGCTCCCGCCATCGACACCACGGACGTGGGCTGGGCGCGTGGCCCAGACTCTGCTGTCCCCTCTGCTTTGGGGCAGAACTTCCCCTAGGCAGGTAGGCCGGGAGGAGACACACGGAGGGAGCGCCCCCCTTTCTCTCCCTCCAGAACTGGGAGGAAGACTGGGAGGGGGGCACTTTCCTAGAAGAGGATGAGACAGAACAGAAGGCAGCAAGTCCTCTGGAAACGCTTCTCAAGGGATGACTAAGGAACCCATCAGCCAGGTGATGGACTCCTGGACTTGGAAGGGGCTGGAGGAGGCTGGCTAACCCAACCATCCACGATGCCCAGTCCCCTCGACAGCATCCCAGGCCCTGCTTCAAAGATTATGACTTTTACTTAAATCAGCTTTCTCAAATCTGCAAAGGTTGAAAACAAAAGTACATTAAGAGCAAGAATCACTGTTCTAGCGGATGTGGTTTTAGGGAAATCTCAAGAAATATGTCTCTTCCTGAAGGTCCTGCAGCTGCTGGCCTGAGGCCATAGTCCAGAGACGGTGAGCAGGTGGCAGGCAGTGAGGCTGGAGGGGAGGAAGGACGAGGCCAGAGTAAATGTTAAAAGGAACAAAGACTCCTCCTCTCCTCAAAAGCAGTGCAAAAGTTAAAGAACAAACATTGTGTTTTTTTTCCCCCCTCCTTTTTACTAAACTGTTCACAGAACCTCTTGTCTTTGAGAAGCTTTGGAGCCTGTGACCAACATCCTGGCACCAAGCAAGACTCCTCTTGCTGACTCGGTCACACCTGCTGTCACAGCTGCGGGGGGCCGGCCCTGCGATGATCTTTAGAGCTGAGCGCTTGGTACACAGGAGGCACCCACTGTACCATGAGGCAGTTCTATCCGAAGGCTCCCAAACTGACAAAAACATTCGTCTCTACCATTTCTGCTGTCGGCCTGAGCAAGGCACTGGGTGGGGGGTGGGGGGGCGCACACCTGCTTGTTCTCAAGAATCCCCAGGGCCGGAGCTGGGGCCTCAGTGCAGCTCCCAGAGCCATTAGGCAGCTTCTAGGCTGGCTCAGGTCTCTTACCTGGGGCCCATCAGTGCAGCACATGGACGCAAGTTGCAGAACAGACTTCCTTTTCTGGCTACCAGCCCTGCACACAGACAAGGGCACATTTTTTTTTTTTTTAACAAAATTGGCTTATGTTCATAATGGTCAATAACACCCCATTTTTTCCTTTCCTTTTCAATAGGGAACTATCTTCCCTGAACCCAGACATAAGACTCTACTGAATCATGTTATTAGACTGTAAAAAGCACTGCAAAACCTAACACCCAACACTTACTTCCACCCAGTACTTTTCTCTGCTGTCTTTATTTTTACACAAGTTACTAATGAAAATGTTAAAAACAGACACCGCTGGAGGACCTCCATCCATCCTGACAAGGGGTCTGTTCTTACCAACACTGTCTGGGTATTTCTCAGTCCTTTTAAACCTATTTCTACTTCCTTTCTTCAATCACAAAAATATCAAGAATGACTTTATCAAATACCTTACTGAAATCAAGATAAGCTGGGAATGTCACGTACCACTAAGGCTACCAGTCTGTAGTCTGAACTGGAAAGGAAGCGAGTTTACAAAAAGATTAGGTAGCTCACTTTTGGTATCACCTTGTTAAATAACCCTTCTTTATTTGAAGGTACAGAAATTCTACACTCTCTCTCACAAACACACACACACACACCCGTAACACAACACAAAGTTTGTTTGTTTGCTTAAGTTTCATATAACATCCAAGTTCAGAAAGGACAGTTCAGGTCTAATGATCTCAAAAAGAGGTCTAGAAAGTATCCAGTTTATTTGACCAATATAGACTGTTACTTTTGCTACTTTAGGGAAAAAAGAAAAATTCAACTTTGGGAAAGAGTTTTAAATATTATTAGAGTATTTCATGAGGCAATTCCTGAAATAAGAGATATTTATAACCACGCTAGATATTCTGAACATGTACTCTGGGGTATTTTGGCTATCCAGAATCATCTTGAATTTAGGTACTGGAGAAGTAGGAGAGCAGAAAATAAGTAATTTTATAAATGCAAATATGCATTTATTTGTGTATCATGTGGTGGCAGACGTGAGAGGGAAGAAAGCACTGAGGCCAGGGACACTGAGCTGGGGGCAGCCCCTACCCCACAGGAGCGGACGTCATCAGCGACTGGAGGCTGAGAAGGGCGGTAACAGTTGAGGTCGGAACCACCGCCACCATCACGTTTGTGTGCAAGGCACCAAGTCCTCACCTTCATTGCTGCACTGACGGCCCCCTCACCAGCAACCCAAGGAGGTAAATACCCACACCTAAGAGCCGAGCTTCAGGGTTAAAGGGCTTCCAACCTCACAGAGAAGTCAGCATCTTCAAACCCACATGCACCCGGCACCAGCGCCCACGTATGCTCACAACCACTAGGTTCACTTGGGACAGTACACAGAATGTCTACAGATGCTTTTCTCAAAATAATTAAAATAAGAAAGCCTGGGGCTCTAGAGGGCTTGGTTCTCTTGGAAACCACTTAAGGGAGTGCCACACTGCTCCATCTACCTGAGAACTCTGCCAGAATTCTACTGTCAGGAGCAAGCCCTTTAGTTTAAAAAGCACAAGCATAAACACTAAATCTTACTAAGGCGCAGGGACAGTTAAGGTGTTAGATTGTACCTGGGACCTAAGTTATTCCTAGCATGCTGGCTTTTTAGGGATGGGCATAACTCTCTTGGCCAGGAGGGGTACTGGGTAATTCCTATAAGAAATCATACTCTGATGGGAAGGTCTGTTTATAAGAACTGATGGGCCCTACAGCTCTCCCTAACTCGCCAACCAGGTAAACTGGCAGATGCCAGGGGCTGGGGAGGTCAGCGGGCACAAGTGCCCTGGAGAGAAGGTGCGTACAGGCGGAAGCCAGGGACAGTCCACTGACACACAAAACCAGTCCGATCACTTGCAGTGTGAAGTGTAATGTGCTTCTCCGTTGTTTGGTCAACTCAACCCTGCACTCAGAAAACCCCAGGTTATCAGAACCAAGAGAGAAGAGGAACTCAGAGATGGAGTCTAAACTTTCCTGAAAATTAAGATTCTTGGGAAACAAATTCATGAAGATACATTCTTAAACTGCTCACAAAAGCACCTTAAAGAATATGAAAACCTGTAGCCCCAAGCATCTAAATTCCAAACACTGGGTCGGATGACAGATAGACCTGTCTTCCTGTCTGATCCTAAGGGAGGTGGCAGTGAAGCCTCTATTTTACACAGCAGTGGTGTTTAAATATACTGCTTTTCTGTGTTATGAAAACATAGCCTTGTAAAGACTCTTTAAAGTTCAAGTTGAGTTTCAAGTAATCACTTTGTAGCAGCTCTAGAATTATTGTTCCTCCTGATTAAAAGTGCCTATTAAAAAAAAAAGCAGTAAAATGGAAACTACGCCTTAGAGAATTGTACGCTTCAAGGCCGCTCACTGCTTGCTTCCAGGCTTTTGTTAAAGGACAGAATGTGTTGAATTCTTCTAAATTGGCAGGGGATCGAGCACAGCACTACATAATGAGGTAGCCGAGAACGGTTTTTCCTATAAACACGACAAACAAGGGAATAAGTGCGTGTGTAATTCTCATCCAATTAAACAGGAAGCGTGATAAAGCAAACTGCTTGTACAGAGGTACAGTCATATTTAAACCAAGTTCCTTGGTTTAACTTGAAAAAAAGTCAACCCAAGGTTCTATGGTACACCTTACCTGTAATTGGTGAGTGAGAATAATACAAGTAGAGTACTTTTAAAACCCTACAATTTGTCCTGAAATGCTAAAAATAAAGTTCTAATAAATATGATTCACTCATCAGCAAGAAAGATGAACCTACACTCACTTGGGATCTGAATTATTTCAAGTGGCCCTTTATTTACGTGGTCATACGAACTGGCTAAGCTTTCTCCACTCCACCTTGTGCAGTGTGTACCCACATTCTGTGGGCTGTTGACCCCTCCCCACTTGTTTCCTCTCTAATTCAAATCACAGTGATTCAAGAATTCACAACAACTTTGCTGGGCCATGAGGACATCAGTACCAAAAATTATAATCAGCCCAAATTTCAGCTGAGTAGTAATTTTACAAGATTAGTTTTTATCTCAAAATAAAGAGAAGACGACAGACATTTCTCACTATATAATTATGCAATGCTGTTTTATTTATCAGATACTTGATTTCAGAAGAAAGGGAAGGAGTTTAAAAATCCACTCACTTATTGAGAACGTCAGTGACACAGCTGAACAATAACTTTTCTAAACTGTATGCATCAGACCAAAGAACACATGGTCATATCTGACCTCATCATATGCCATCTATTGCAATGGGACAAAGCTGAGATAGGTTTAAGATTAAAATAATAGAATTACTTCTGAAAAACACAAAAAAATTAGAAGTTTTACCAGCTGGTTTGCCAAAAAAAAAAAAAAAAAAAAAAAAAAAAGAGGAAGTCTACAGTTCAATACCACTGAGACTTCACTGCCAGCAGGCCGAACAGATTCACCCTGAGTTCAAGTTCTCCTCAAATATAGGCAAGTAGGTCACTGCCCTTGCACCGTAAATTTCTATAATTTCTGAAGCAGCTATAAGGAATGCTTCAGGGATTACTACAAAGCTAGCAAAAGGCTTTCTTCAACATTCTAAGATACTACCGTGCCTTTTCCCTTACTGATTTACATGTGCTAAAAGAAAGGGAAGTATAAATGAAGCTTCAGCTCTTTAAAAGTAAAAATAGCTTCTCTTTCAAATACTTATTACTTTTATTCTTTTGAGTTTGGTAAATTCTTAAACTTCCTATAGCTAACTGACAAAGAAAACCAAAGGTCTGGCGGCTTTGATTTGTGCAACTTGCAAAGGATATGCCTGGGGATGTAAGTTATACCACAAATGATTATTATCTGATTAAAAATACTTGTATGCCTAGAAAATTAAGTGATAGCTTAACAGGCTGAACAGGGAAATGATAATCCAAAGATTTTGCTTTGCTTTTGGTTTCTACTCACCTCTCAAATGGGGAAGGAAGCTGTATGTGCTGGGCCCCGAAGGCAGCTTTCTGCCAGGCAGGGGCCCTGCACCTGTGGCAGGGATGCGAGGGCCACAGCAGCCCATTCTGGAAAAGATTCTGGGCCCCAGATAAACAGCAGTAAACAACACCCAGCATTCAATATGATAAACATCATTAGGTGTGCTGAGTGCAGGGTCTCAAAAACCCTACAGAACATATGGCAACCACAGAGGTGTGCGTCACGTGTGTTGGGCACTTTTTTATTCCGTACTGGGGTCCCGCTCTGTGTTATGAGGCCAAGCCTATCTGTACGAAGGTTCTCATTTAAAATCTCATGTAAAATTCAGTCACACTTGGAGAGTCCTTTCTAGCTGCGTGACAAACATCACCTGGATCGCAAACACACAATACTCACTGGTCAAACATGTACTGACTACCTACCATGTGCCAAGCACTGGGATGAGCAGAAAACTAGGAACGGTCCCTGCCCGCAAGGGGTGTGTGGTCTAGAAAGGGGGCAGGATTTCATCTGCCTCACTGTTAAGCTCCCCAGAAAGCCAAGCAGAATTCTGAGTAGGCGCTCAATCAACACTGTTGATTAAACCCAGGGTGGGTATCTCTGCACCAGTTGGAGTCTCTTCTCTCACAGCTCCAGGGGTGGCCACTGACCCCTCCCTTCCCTTCCACTTGGTGTTCTGCAGGGGGTTCCTGTGCCTTTCAAACTGATGCGGTGAAAGTGCCCCCTCATTCTTTCCCCAGATCATCACATGCCTTCATCTGATCATGGGCAGCCTCCTCTGGAATCAAGAAAGCCAACATTCTGGAAGGTAACACTCAGTGTTCTCAGTGCTCCTTGGAAAACTTCTGGGCTCCCTGGTTTGGGGCACTGAAGTAGGAATGCCCCAAAAGGAACCCCAATAGCCCAAGGCAGCTAACGCATTTCTCTAAAAACCTAACTTGCTACCCTGAGTAACTGAAGTGCCACAGCAAAGGAACCCTGTCTTTACCTCGCCGATGTAAAGAGTGGATTTCCTGTGCTTTGCCAAGGGGACTCCCCACTTACAAATTACAAAAATGGCACATCCAAAGCATCGCTGAAGGCAGTGCCGTCATTAAGTGGAAGTGCAACAGAACACAACACTTCACAACAGACAACAGACTGCCCAATGTCCCCCAAATATTCTTTTTGGTTGTTGCACAGATTGATTAAGTTAGCTACCAATTCCTCACAGCAATGAAATAATGAATTAAAGAAAGAAATAATGAATTTAGAAATTTCTTAGGCCAAATCTTTACAGCATACCAACTACCAGCTTTAATACACTAAAGAAAAGAAATGCAAAAGCCAAGTAAAACTTTCTATAAACCACAAATACATCAATATACACACTCAACATGAGTTTAACACAGTAGGTATACACTGAAGGGCCACAGGCTCAAGAATTTATCTGAAGCACCAGGAGACAATAATATATGTAGTTTGGAACAACGGTTCCAAAAGTAAACATGTACAACAGACTTACCAAGTCATATCATACACACAGGCGCGTGCACACACACACTTTCTCTCTCACACACTTTACCTCTCACAGGATATAAGCATTATTACACACACAAAAATTAAAAACTTCATTTTAAATTAAACACTTAAATCTTGGGAAAAAAATATATCTGGATGTGTTAAAGAAACAAACAAACCAACCAACCTACTTTAGACTAGCCTAGAAGAGAGCCTCTAATTATTCATTTAACCTAACCTGAGACAACTCTCCTGCTTTTGGTGCGATCATGAAAATAAATTGCACATCCCCCAAAGATACTCTATTTAAAATGCTAAGGTCTATCTTCAGCTGCTAATTCCCACATATGCCTGGTAAAAGTGCCTTAAGGAAAAAGTATCAAAAATTTGTCAAGAAAGGATGTTTCAAGGCAAAAGTGGAATGTTAAAACACAAACCTGCATGAAATGAGTTAAATTTTACTTCACAATACTGAAATAACTGTAATTTACCAAATAAATCATGATTAATTTTGGAACACAGTAAAATTAAATACATCCCTACACTTCGACATAATATTTCTATATTCATATATAGTAAAATAACATTTTGGCACTTAGAAGCTTTTGTTGGTTATTGCATCCCATATTATGTGGCAAATTTATTTTTAAAAACATTACCTAATTTCTGCAGCTACAGTGTCAATAAACTGAATTAAAAGAAAAAAAAAAAAAGAACTATTTTATAAAACAAATTGACCAAGTCACACAGGCACTGATGATATTTCAACAGGGACCCATTCACTCCTCAACAACAAACTGTCTCAGTGAAGAGGACTGGCGTAGACTTGGAAAGGGCTTCAAACTTCAGAAATTAGAGAAAAGAGAACTGCTGACTGTCACAGCTTTAACAGGACAGCAGTTACTACTTTAATGTAACTCAGTTGTGGCTTCTGAAGGCCAGGGTTCTGTTCTATGAGAGACATTTTACCAAAGAAAATGCACTCTTTCAGCAAAAATTTGTTTCCTCTACAACTAACATCAACTTGTAAAAAGAAAGTTTTCTTTCTTTGCAGTGGCCACATTGCTTGCTTTGATTAAAAGACATTTGAAAGTGGAGAGGGTGTAGCTCAAGTGGTAGAGCTGCATGCTTAGCATGCAGGAGGTCCTGGGTTCAAACCCCAGTATATCCGTCCTCCAAAAATAAATAAACCTAATTACAACTCCCAAACCCAAATGTTAAAAAAAAAAAAAAAAAAAAAAAAAAGAAGACATTAGAGGTATCCTGGGGAAAGTGTGCAGACGACAGCTGACTGGTACACCATACAAAACAAAGAGGCTGGCTTGGCCTTAGGAACCAAATTTGACTGTCTTATGAGACTCAGGGGCAAATCTGGCCCGGAGCCTCTGAAAAAGAAGGTAAGAACCTGTATCTCCTTCTGCCCACGTCTTCTGCCAGGATGGAGAGTTAACGTGCACACACAACACTCTGCAGAACCCCACAAGCAAGGCTCCTCAGCAACTTTTGCAGCACAGTTCTGACTTCTAACAGGTGGAAGAAAACCCCTGCAGATCGGTCCCCCTTCTACAGCTCCTGGGTGGGAAAACATAAGCGATGTCTCACACTAACGTGAAAAGAATACAAACATTCCATGCAGGGAGTTTCTAGAAGAACTTCCTATTCTCAAATTTGTAACCAAAGAATACATTTACACATTTATTAATCAAAATGCTGCTTCTTATAGCCATATTCTAAGGGGAGGGGGAAAAAAGCTGTAGAAAACAATTAGAAATGAAAAGCTCTATATTCAGTTCATTAGAAATCTGATATTGCATAAAATTCAAATGATGAAGTACTCAAGCACTTTGAAGTCCCTGGTTTCACACTCAGGTGGTATAATTTGAATGGAAAACAAAATATCTTATAAGATAGGTGGGACTAATGACAGACTTTGTCCCCCCAGGGGAAGGGGGCTGGGGTGGGGTCACCATGAGAGTGAGAGATACGAAAGGAGGAAAGGATTAACTTGCTCTACTGTGAACAGAATAAAATTAAGTTGAGGTAGTTTATTCTACCAGCCAAACTTTACTTGTAATGTAATTTGTCTAAAACTCGTACTAGTGAACGGCACGGAGAAAATTCTGCTACAAAGACTAGATTCTTAACACGGATTCGCATTCTAAGACACGTTTCCAAATCCTAAACAGTAGTAAACAAGACTTTGTGTGCTTTCAGACAGATTATTTTTAAAAGTTTTTGATCCCTATATATTTTCTCTGGACAGTTTTTTGTTTGTTTTTTGTTTTTGGTCATCGCAGACCTTTACTATTTGTCTGACTCAGGTCTTTCTTTTATAAAACCTCCTCACTGATAGCCTCATATTTATAAAATGGGTTGACTGGTTGGAAAGGAAGAATGTCACTGCAGGAGATCCTTCACAGCTCCTCGAGCGAGCGCTACCCCAGAAAGGATGTCCTGACAGATCTTAATCTGAATTATCACAGAAGTTAGCAACTTCCTTTAAATTCACATGAGGGCTGCAACCTGACTCATGAACTTACTGACTCTTTAGATCACTAAGATAGAATGTCATAAAAGAGAAATTTTATCTTAGTCTCAATTCATCATATTATCAATGAAAAAAGATTCTTAGGACAGAGCACTAGTAGTAAGTGGAGACTAACCGGCGTTGAGCCCAACCTAACGTTTTAGGCACAAACCTTAATTTGTTGGGCAGAGTTAGGCATAATATTTCCTTTCAGATGCAGTAAAAAAGCAATCGTGGTATGTTTGGATATGTTGGTTTGCATATACGGATTTTTGTTTGTTTGTTTACCAAAGCCAGGTACTCGAACACAGCGGTCAGTCAGATCTGAGTTCCCTTCAGGGAAAATGCACCTTAGTATTTTAACTTCAGTATTTTACATGAATTTACCCATCCCCACTTCCCTTTTCCTGTTGACACTGACCAGCCCCGGGTGGTCTACAGCCACATCTACTAGAGGAAGTCACTCCTCCCCAGGAGTTTTCAGCAGTTACATGTTCTCCCAAACTAGAGCTGCAGCTCAGGCTTATAAGCATCACAAAACCACCAGTTACCAGACAAAGCCGGGCGCGCAGAGCGAGCTCGGAGCTCCGGCCGCACCTCCGCCCCCCTCACACAAAGCCGCGTTCCGGTGCGCTGGGGCAGGAGCTCTGCTTCTGCTCTGCCTCCTCTTCAAGGTGAATGAACTCGGATCCGGAATAAGCCTTGCTGAAGCTGCAGGCGGAAGAGCTTGCAATTTGCAATACGTAAGGCTGCGCAGCCGGTGCGGCGGAGGTCGGAGGGGAGCAGCGGCTTAGTGTGGTGCCAGGTGCCCGTGCTCCTCTTAAACTCGCGCACGTAGTCGTAATTGGTACCTACACCGGGAGAAAAGCAGAGGTGACACAGCGTGCCTCGGAGCCACGGGGAAACGACGTCAACCAAATCCCTGTACCCCTCTGACCTGTGTCAAGATCTCCGATCACATAAATACTGGCTCCTATGGGCACAGCTCCATACACAAAAGAGGAACTGGCGGGGATGCACAAATTCTGGTCATTAAGATAGATCCACCTGAAAATAAACAGAGGGACAAATGAAGGAGGTCGCAAGGACCATCGCAACATCTAGGCAGACTGAGCCGACAAAATCTGGGGGCCCCAACAGTAGGAGGCACGGCCCCCACACTCCACTTCCTGGGAACCACTCGTTCATTTCCTCCCCGTCACTGTGGATTCACTTGTGGATTTAGTTCTGACTGCACCAGAACGCTGCATATATTGAATCATAAAAAGTATGCACTTTTCAGTCTGCTTCTTTTGCTCAGCATGGTGTTTGAGACTGATCCCTGCTGTGGCTTGCATCAGTATTTCACCTCTCCTTATTTTAATTAGCATTCCATTACCCAGGTGTATCACAATTTGTTAACCATTCACCTACTCACGTGCACTTGGGTAGCCTCTGGTGTTTGGCTATTGAGAATTAAAGCTGTTTTGGACATTAGAGTGCAAAGATATTTTGTGGGCTTATGTTATGGAATTGCTTGGTTAACTGCTTGAAGGCATATTTCCTTTGATAAGAAAATGAGCACTGTTTTCCAAAGTACTGTGCCATTTTGCATGCCAATGAGCAGAGTATGAGAACTCCAGCTGCTTGTGACTACTGTCAGCTCTTGGTACTGTCAGTCTTTCATTTTAGCCATTTTAGTGGTGTGCTCTTCCCTGTAGACCAGTGATGCTGGGTATGTCTGCACGTGCTTACTGGGCATTTTATATGTCTACTTTCATGCCCAAAGATTTGCTCATATTTCAAATTGGGTTTTCTGTCTTCTTATTGAATTTTAAGATTTTTTCTGTTTCATGGATACAAGCCCTTTGTTAGATATGTGTATCACAAATATTTTCCTCAGCACATAGACTGTCTTTCCATTATTGTAAGGGAGAATTTTGAGGAACAGCAGTTTTTATTTTTGATGAATTCCTTTTCATCCTTTTTTTTTTTCTTTTTATAGTTCATGCTTTCTGTGTCCTGCTAGGAAATCTTTGCCTAGTTCAAGCTGGCAAAGATTTTTTAAAATTAAAATTTCTGGAAAACTTATTATTTCAGTTTTTACATTTAGGTCTTATGATACATTTCAAGTTAATTTCTGTGTATGGTATGAGATATGAGTCAAAGTCCTTTTTTCCCCCCCTCATACAGGTATCTAGTTTTTTCACCATCATTTGCTGAAAAGACGTTTCTTTCCCCCAGTAAACTGCCTTGGCATTTCTGCTGAAAATCAATTTAATAAGCACAAAAAGGATCCAGGGCTCCGTGAAGAAGTGGCTGATTCCACAGCTGAGACAGAAAATATACGATGAGCTGCCAGACAGGAAGGACTTAAAAAGGGACGGGGTGTGTCACAGGGACACAGGAGCCGACATGCAGCAGCTCCCAATGGCCACAGCTGGAACAATCTGAGTAACAAAATAAATAATGATAGTACTGGATGCGTAACTCATAGAATAAACAAATACCCAGGAGTCCGTGCTGATATAAATAAATGACTCAATACATTAAAAAAAAAAAAAAAGACAACAAGGAGAAAGGACAAGTCTTCTCTACAGAACTCCAGTAGACATATGTAGGAGGAATGGGGGACAGAAAAATTGCCATTTAGCAAACAAAACACCGAAGTAGTAATGACAGGAAGGTTAGTCCACTGACGGTGCTAAACTCATGGTGAAAGTTTAAGGAGAAACAAGTTATCTCTTCCAAGACAGTCACTCATTACGAAGGGAGACGTGGTAACTTTACAGACGCCACCTCCACCAGGCCATCGGGATGAGCATCACCGTAAGGAGACGTACCAACAAGAGGCTCTCCCGACGCGGGGCGGGGAAGGGCACAGCTGCACTCCTGAGGGATTCCTACCCCAAACGCGTAACCTCAGCCTCATTGCGAGAAGTCACGAGACAAACCCAGATTAAGAGACATCCTAGTAAAAACTGACCAATAACATTCGAGGATATCAAGGTCATGAAGACGAGGAAAGACTGAGGCACCGCCACAAATTAAAGGAGACTAATCAAACTCAACAACTGAAACAACGTGGGATCCTGGATCGGATCCTGGAGCAGAGGGCAAAAAGGTAGTGGACGAGCTGGTGAAGATTCGAATAACGCTGGTAGTTTACTTCATAATACTATGCCAACGTGAATATCCTGGTTTTGATATCTGTACTATGGTACGTAAGGTGTTAAAAATAGGAAAGGTGGGGAATGGTTTATGGGAACTCTTTTTTTAGTAGAATCAAAGATTTTTTTTTTTAAGATTTTTTTGGGGGGGGTAGTTAGGTTTATTGGTTTATTTATTTTTTAATAGAGGCACTGGGGCTTGAACCCAGCACCTCGTGCATGCTAAGCACACACTCTACTAATTGAGCTATATTCTTATCCTCCACTGTGACTATTTCTGTAACTTTTCTACAAATATAAAATTATTCCAAAATAAAAGGTTTTTTTTTTTCTTTAAACAAAAATAAAAACAAGCTAAACTCTGCTATGTAATAATGTTCACTTATGGTAATTTGACCAAACAATTTCCCTTCAATAGCTAAAGGCAGAGCCAGGTCATTGCAGACCTGGATCAGACTTTGGGAACGTAGCGAAACCCTTCAGAATGACCAGCGTCTAGGCCCACACTCACCACTGGAGCCCACAGGGGCACCGGACCTGTTCCCGAGTCCCTAGCATTACGCCTCCAAGTGTCCAAGAAGCCAGAGGCTAAGGTCTGCAGCATCGTGGTGTTAAATACAAACAGAAAATTATTTCACTAAGAACAAAACTTTTATTGCAATGAATACTCTTCTCAGACTGTTCTAAAGTAGTAGCTTCCATATTTTGAATTCCATGAAACACAGGAGCAGAATGATTTGTCCAAGATAATACAGCAAGGCTGCTATAAAGTGGCCATACTTCTGAGTACCTTCACCTAGAATTTGATTCCTTTAACATCTGGATGCTGACTGGTATCAAGCAGTTTGCTGGGACAGTTTGGCCCCTGCCTCCAAGATGCTTCTAATAAATAGGAAAGGGGGAAAATCTAAGAGCTCTCACTGCAAAGTGAAAATGGGGACCTGAACAGGTCTTTGAAAGAAATAAGTCTGAAAAATATCCACAATATAATAACTGGCTTACTCATATTTTATGCCTTCAGGGCTAAACATTAATAACTAAACCTTGACATTTAAATTCTTCCCAGGTCCTGAATCAAATAAAGCTGATGAGTATCCCCCTGCCAGGTCCACAGCTGAGCCACACCCAGGATAACCCCAAAGAGGAAGACAGCTCTTCTTCCAGAAAGTCCATCAACAGGGTCTCACGTGCACTCACAAGGACACTTCTGAATTAAGACGTATACAACTAGATTGTCTACTGAAAGAACACATCACAATGCAAGGACATTCCAGAATAATTTTGCAGAGTTGAGAATTCAACGTAATTCCTCCCTGGAATAATTCAACAAAACCAAAGAAACTGGTCTATGTAGACGGTACCAAATTTGATCAAAGTATGGCAAATGATTCAGAGTTCCTGGGTTTCAGGAAAATAATTTGAGGTGATCTACTTTCTGTAGTGCTGAGACTTCAAAGTAAATAAATAAAATATGAGAATTAAAAGGATCGTGTGTTTAGTGGCTGCTTATGAAATGGTACAAAAGGCTTGTAGTTTTTCACTCCTTTCTCTACCATTTATCCCTTGTTGACCTTGGACAATTTATCTAACCCAGTCTCTGGTCATTTGTAAGGTGGGGACACTATCACCAACCTCAGATGACTGTTGTGAAGATGAAGTGGAACAGCCAATGTAAAGTACTTTGCATAGTGTCTAGTGCATGGCAGCTGTCAATTAAGTAGTAGTAATTTTTGCAAAGGGCAAGGCAATATTATGCCTTTATTACACAGTTTTCCAACATGGGTTTATCAGGACTTGGAAGCTACAATGATGGGTCCTCTGGTAACTCAGAATTAAGAAAGCCCCCATCACAAAGGAAACTTGAAAATACACCATGGATCACAGGGGAGACATAAATTAGGAGTTTGGGATTAACAGATACACATTACTACATATAAAGTAGATAAACAACAGGGACCTACTATATAGCATAGGGAACTATATTCAATTTCTTGTAATAACATAACAGAAAAGAATCTGAAAAAAAATGTATGTGTAACTGAATCACTTTGCTATACAACTGAAACTAACATTGTAAATCAACTACACTTCAATACAAATAAAATA
The DNA here is from genome assembly GCF_036321535.1 of Camelus dromedarius. Classification (NCBI taxonomy): domain Eukaryota; kingdom Metazoa; phylum Chordata; class Mammalia; order Artiodactyla; family Camelidae; genus Camelus; species Camelus dromedarius. The sequence continues at coordinate 26,553,224 of NC_087444.1, forward strand.
AAAAAAAATCCATACCTAAAAAATAAAAAAAATTTAAGCATGTAAAGCCACTGAATACAACTTTAGTAGTTCCATATAGTTTGGAAATTTCTGATTTTATAAATTTTATAATTTGTATTTAGTTAATTGTTAATATAATTTCTGATGTTAATCACAAATTATTTTTAAAATATTTGCATTTGGCTTTGTTATTGTTACTTTTTAAATTTATTTCTGATCATGATTTTTTGAAGTATTCCATAAACTTGTAATAAGATATACTCTCTCTTTGCAATGTTCAGTTTTCATTCTTTTTTAACTTGATTTAATTTTATTTTTTGACAGGGAGGTAATTAGGTTTATTTATTTATTTTTAGAGGAGGTATTGGGGATTGAACCCAGGACCTCGTGCATGCTAAGCATGCAATTTTTCAATATATAAAATCAATCTTATGTAAAAAAATACAGCATGGATCTTACTGGCAAGCTTCAGAGAGAGCAGAGTTGGAGGGGAAGACAGGCAAGGAGAGCCAGAGAGAAGCGCGTGGGAGAGGCCACAGAGGGAGAGGAGGGGAAGGGGGGTGGGAGCTTCAGGGAGGGTCTGGCCTCCTGGAGGAAGACGCTCTTAACAAGCTGAGCCTCCTGCAAGTCACAGGTATGAACTCTGGAAAAAAATACAAAAGACAACTGCCTGAGGACTCTGGAGACTGAGCAGAAGCAGGCAGATTTGGGTAAGAAGCTGAAAGTTGAACAAGCACCCCATGTGGAGTGAGTTTCCAGTTCTTTGGTAGCTCTGGCCCAAGGCAGCCTGGGGCTGGCAGCTCTGGGTAGCAAAACCCCTGGAGAAAACCCTGCCACTGCGTCAGGGGAGAGTGTCTTGGGGCAACAAGGACCACCAAGGTGTACAGGGGTCTCAGGAAGACAGGAGGTACAGAAGAGCCCCTAAAGTGATGCGCACCCCCTGCTGCCAGTCCGACTGACACTGGGTCCACGAATGTTTGTACCTGAGGCTCAGGAACTGAACTGAGGTCCGGGCTGCTGCCCACCACGGGTGTGACAGTGCCGCAGGAGTCTAACCAGGTCCACTGCCCACCAAATGCTCGGAGAAGCCCTCCGAAGCAACAGAAGAGACTGCAGGGTCTCAACAATGTCCCATTCACAGTGCCCCGATGCAGTCCAGAATTATTCAACAAAAGGAGAGCCAGGAAAATGAGAACCCCTTCCCAAGGAAATACACAGTCCACAGATGCCAACTCTGAGATGACTCAGGTGCTGGGATTATCGACTAGGCAGGGACTTGAACGCAGCTACCATGACTGTGCTCACTCAGTAAGGGAAAGGAAAACAAGCTCATGAGGAAAAGACAGACTGCAGCAGAGAAAGTTTAAAAATCTAATATGCTACCTGAAGAAACTAGAAGAGGAAGGACAAAATAAACCCAAAGTAAGTAAAAGGAAGGAAATAATACAGACAAGAGAAACCAATGAAACAGAAAACACGGAGAAAATTAACATCAATACATAGCTGGTTTAGAGAAGATGGGTGGGTGCAGTGGCAGGCTCTGCCAATAGAGGGCGCCGGAGGACAGCAAGGCTGGGGAGCGGAAAGGCCTTCCCTGACGTCAGTGGCCTTTTTCTTCCTCCTACTGCTCTGCCACCTCCTGTGTGCAGTAGCCCCAGAGGTGCTCTGCTCAGCAAGGTCCTCTGCCATCCAGCAAGCAGCTTCCTGTGCACCACCTCCGGTGTCGGCACCCCAGGGCTCTGCCACATCGTGGGCCACAGCACACCCTCCTCCACTGAACTGAATCCCAGCCTTGCAGGGTGGGGAGGGCCCTTCCCAGTTTGCTCCTTCCTAGGGTATTTTCTTCAGTCCTAAAGGCTGTAGCTGCACTTCCTTCATTGGCTATTTCTGCATTCATCAGTCCCCTCTCACCTGTCAGCAGCTAATCACTCTTACTAGTTAATAATTACGTATATTGAATTTTCCCTGTTCAGATTATTGATGTGGTTTCTGTCTCTTGACTGCACCAGGGTGGAAACAGATCGGCCAGGAGTGGGGTTCGTCTCCCAGCCTCTTGATCATGTCTTACAAAGGCATGTGTGGTACCTGCTACTTTCCAATCATCAGATCCAAACAGCATCATGTGGTCAAGGGGCAGACCAACCAGATGTTTCATGGGACATCAAGGAGATCAAAATCTCTGGCGACTAATAATATGTGGCAGACCGTGGAACTGACACAGTCCTGAGGCAAGACTGTGCAGGGCTACTGGTGGTCCCACCAGGCAAAAGGAATGGCTCCTGGTGTTCCCTGCAAACTGGTGTGAAGAAAAGCATCAGCCAGGCCAGCAGCAGCACACCAAGGCCAGGGATGGTGCTGCATAAAAATACTATCCCTGGGACTGATTCTGTGATCAGCCTAACTGCCTGATTAGGTTTAAGAAAATTCAGTTATTTTCCAAAATCCACCTGACTTTTCTACTTTTTCTAAGTGAATGAAGCAGGGGTGTGACAAGGTAGCACTCACTACTTCTGCATTTTCCAGTCTCTGATGGTGACACTGATGTCTGCACATTTCTCAGGGTGCAATGTTACTTCTGGTTTTCTACCTTGGCACGGAGGGAAAGTTCTGGTGGCCTCCACTCAACCCTTCCTACCATAATGGTCCCCAACCCACAGGTCAGAGAGCCATGTGGGGATTCAGAAATATACATTCAGCCATCAAAAGATGAAACTTGAATAGTTAACATGATTTACCTATAAAAATGAAAGGGAGAGGGTATCTAGGCTGAGCAAATGCACAAAGGCAGTAAAACCCAGGATGGTTATGAGAAGCAAGCTGGAGTACGGAACATGGGAAAGGGAGAAACTGAAAATGGTGGAACATTTTTCTCAACCTCAAATCATGGAGGACCCCGAGTAGGAAGCTAAATACTATTATCTTTATTTGGAAAGCAATAGGGAAATACGAAGAATTTCTATCAGGATAAAATGACCGAAGTCAGAGTAATCTCTCAAAAGCACAAGTAGGCGAAAGTATTAGAGGAGATTGGTGAGAAGGCTAATGGCACTGCACGTATGGAAGAGTGAACGCACTGGAGTAGGGCCAGAGAAGTAAAAGGGTGAATGTGAAAAATGTGACGGGTTAAAAAAAATAAGACTTGGCATCTCATGAGGTGTGAAGCACAAGAGAATCAAAGATGACTTTTTTTAAAAAATACAGATCACTAAGAAGATGGTAAAAAAGCAAGGATAAAAGGAAGAGAAACAGACGCAGTGTCCTCCGGGACATGAAGCTGTTAAATGATGATTTGGTGTAAGTAATGGCAATTTTCTTGCTTTCCTTCAAACAGTTTTGTTTTTAGTCAAAAACATAGAAAATAATAAGATATGGCATTTTTCCAGGAAAATTTTAACCTAAAAATAGGGAACAAAGACAGGAAAGACAAGAGATTGCTTAAAAACAATAAATGGTCTCCAATCTAATACAGTCGGCTCATCTGGCAACTGTTTCCAGAATATGCAAATATAACACATTTGGAAACATCTGCTCTTTAAAGAAATACACTATACACACACACACACACTTATGTGTGTGTGTATATATATATATATATATTTTTTTTTTTTCCCTTTTGCAGATATTTATGGGACAGCCTGTTGGTAGCTGAAAAGGTGGACCCTGGGGCCAGAATGCCTTAGTTCAGATCCCAGCTCTGCCGCTTGCTACTTGCGTGCCTTTGGCACATTACTTAACATCTCTGTGTTCTGGTTTCCTCAAATGCAAAACAGGGATAAAAAGAGTACCAGTATCTCCAAGAGTTGTTTTGAAGATTAAATGAGTTAAGTGGGTTAATACACAGCACTTTGTGTTATATATGTGTTTAGTGTCATCTAAACAAGAATCCTGTATTTTGACAACAGAAATTAAGCTTTCTTCAGCCTATTTATCAACTAACATTGGAGAGCTTAGAAATAGGGAAACTAAAAACCGGAGGAGAGAGGAGTTCCTTCCTGTGAGTTTTATTTGGAAGTGCTTCTAAATAGCAAGGAAAAAGCAATACTTTAATGTTTAACAATTAAGAACTGAAAGCAAGTCATACACTTAACTATGTAAAGCTTATCAACTACAAATATGATAGAAACATAAAGGTTCTAACAATTTATAGCATACTGAGGGCAGGCTGAAAACTTTACAGCCAGACTTAAGTCTTATACAGTCAAAATAGGGACAAAAAAAAATGGTAAAACAGAAAGCAACCACGACTACTCCAGCAGGTGAGTTACGGCTCTCTTGCTCACACTGCCCCAACAGTAATTCACTGACGATGAGAAAGACTTACATCAATATTTTATCAGAAACCAAACGTGCTGACCGCTGCTTGGTTAATGAAGTTGGGCAGGCCATCTCAAGTTCATTTGGACAGGAAATTAATGGGCTACTTCATACTTTGAACAGTCAGCCCTCACAGTAATAATATATTAAGTAAGGGAAATTCCCACACCCTTACCAGAGCAAGCATTCTCAAAACTGTTCTCACACTTTGTCTGATAAAGTCGGCCCCCTGTAACTGAAGAAAAACAAAGGCTATGCAAATATCCTAAATTTAAAATACATGAAAAGCTAGGTACCATGTATATATAATTCTAAAATCTTGGTAACTGCTCATTGTTTGCCCTAATCTGAAATAATCTGAAATATGAATATATGTATGTGTAAGTATGACAGAAACATTTTGCTGTACACCAGAAATTGACACAACATTGTAAACTGACTATACATCAATAAAAAAAGGGGGGAAAAATTGCATGAAATGAAACATTATGTTATGGTGCCACCTCCTGGTAACACAGTTGAAATGTTATCACAAGATTAACGTCAGCATGACAGTCTCCCTGTAGGATGTGAACATATTACTGCAGTAAAAATATTGTTTAGTGGTTACAACAATAAAACGTGTGAGAGGAGGGAGAAGGAGGAGGCTGGAAGGACGCTGCTGACTCCACCCGACGGGAGGGCATCCTGGCAAATGTTTTAAGAACCTGACAGCACATTTTTTGAGCATCTGATATAGGCCAAGCACAATGCTAGAAGCTAGGCTGCAAAGCTGAGGAGCGTGTGGTTAACAACTGCAACCTGAGACAGAGGTGTTATGGAATCACAGACTGAGGAGCCCAACTCAGGCCTTCTCTGACTACTGACAATAATTAAGCAGCGTTTCGGAAGAGGCCAAGTTAACTGGGTAAACGTGGGACAGGAAATTTTAGGCAAAAAGAACAGTACAAAAGTGAGGAGCTGAGACAATCGTAACACGTGTTGGAGGAAAAGTCACTCAGTGGGACTCAAGGGAAGCATCTGGGTTGAAGAGCAGCAGAAAGAGTAGCCACAGGCCATATCACAAAAGGCCATACATGCTAAGTTAAGGAGTTTAAACTTTCTCCTAAAAGCTAACAAAAGTGTCAAGGTCCGACCCAAATTTTAGAAACATTTTCTGATGGTTTTCCTATGAGTTACCAATACTTCTAAAGTCACTGAGTAAGTATCTAGTATGCATTAGACATACCTCCTAAACAGATAATTCATTGAAAGAATTTGAAAACAAAACTAAAGAAAGCTACAACATGACTCTGAAAGCATAAAAAAAAAAGTTGCAGAGGCTATATGAAATCATTCAAAATTACCTTTTAAACTCATCGTGGTAGAATTCCGACTTGCAAGTTACCATCTCGCCACCCTGGATGTCCTCGCGACTTCTGACTCCCCCAAATACGTACAGTTCCATGGCGACTCCACAGGCTACTGCTCCAAACCTGAAAGGCCACACAGAGAGAGCACACTCAGTACTGGACTCACCACCCAAGACCTGATTCCCTAATTCCTCTTACGCGTGTTGTAGCTCCGGGGCAGGTCAATGTTTCACAAATACGTGGGCCTTCCCTTTTCAGGAAATGGATTATTCGTTTCGTGTCATATAAACCAAATGCCAAGCCAAGTAATAAAAGATGAGTTCGAAAGGAGGGCAAAGCAAAAGCCAGGAGAAGGGGACTCTGCACAGTCCACATCGCGTTCTCCCACCTCCTCTCTTTTAGGGGACAGATAGCCGTCCACTGCTGGGTCCTCGGGTCGTAACACTCCACAGATTCAAACAGTTTTCCGTATGAGCCTCCACCCATGGCATAGATTTTCTTTTTCATAGCCGCATAGCAGCCAATCTGAAAGGAGAAAGCAACAGTGGGGAAGGAAACATTAATTATTAAAGTCGGATGAGTGAATACTAACTTGGCTAGAGAGCCTGGGGAGACGTCCGGAAAACGATTTGACTGCTAACAGCAAAACTATGGTTTCTTCTAATACGACAACACGGGGCTTTAAAACTGAGAAGGCCAAGGGAAGACTCCTAGAGTTAATCCTTTTCTGAGGAGTAACACTACCTAATACTATTCCACTAAGTGAGATAAGTAAATAATCCTAATTTTTAAAGGACCTTTCCAGTCTTTCCATTCTTTCACCACTATGTGAAGATTCCAAGATGCAGATTCCAAGGAGCCAAGATGTCACTCGATTCCTGCCCCGAGTAAGTCAGTTGAAAGGCACAGACACTGAGCGATCATGTTATGAGTGAACGCCTAGGGCACTGGACAAAGCCCTGGCCTGACGATGGACTTCCTGCCGCCACCCAGAATATAAATACTGACCAAGCACTAAGCAGCTCACGTGAGCCATGTGTCTGCTCACTGTGCAAGGAGTACCTTCGGATTAACGTTTCTCCCCAGTCCTGCATGATGATTAAGAAAACAGGCTTGGGAGATCTGGCTCCTGGGCTAGCGCCATCACAAGGCACTTATCAGGTGTAGACCCTGGACACAGTGGTCCTGCCCAGAGTCCACTGCTGGGGTAACCTCTCACACACACAGCTTCCCATCTTGGTGCTAAGGCTGATGACAGTGAAGGCAAGCTACCAACAGAGACAGAACTCTAGGGTGTGAATTCTCTTAACACTGCCAATTGTACTAAAAGGCATATGTAGGAAATGAAGCAACAGTAACTTTAAAGCCCAATTTGTGACTCAGTTATCACAAGGTAATAGTTCTCACCTTTCTAACCATGGTCAAATCAGGTTGCTTTGTCCAGGTTTTAGAATAAATATCATAACATTCCATGGAAATCAGCTCTTTTTCACCATCTTCTCCTCCTAAAATGTATAGCATTCCATCTATCTCCACGATTCCAAAGTTGTGTCTTGCCTGAAAAGACATCAAAGATCTTAGACAAAACGCCAACTAATCAGACTGAAAACTGATATTCATACATTTAATAAAAATGACTTATATCACTATATCCCAGCATTCCAGCAAGGAGGTGCCAGGCTCAAAACCATCTCTCTTAAATATTTCTGAAGACTTCCCTAGTAGCTCACTCTCCATCACAATGGACAGAGAACCCCATCCAGGAATTTCCCAGAACTAGCAAATTACACGCATGGTGAATTCACTGGCAGAACCATCACTTTCTACTCAAAACAGCTCACAGCAAGAAAAAGAACTATTGCCTTCCGGTTCAATAAAATGATCTTTGTACAGCAATGGGCAGAAAGTGGTTCCAAGTGAAGGTGTGAAAGACAAGGAAGATTTGTGGCAAGAGGGCTGTTGTGGCTGGGAGAGGCTGGGGAGGACCCGGCGGGGGACTGTCTGGAGCGAGCAAGCCCGAGGTGTGGCACACTCATCCATGCATGGTACTTCCTTTGTGCCCAGCATGACTCTAGCATGGAAGAGAGAGTACCGGACAGACAGACAAAATCCCCTGCCATCTGAAAGGATGTACGAATGATTCAAACAGACCCTCCAGGGTATGAAGAGAAAGGAAGCAGGAGAGGAGAAAGTGGGGAGCCAGGGGCCGGGGGAGGCCTCACTGGGAAGGAGCTACCGGGACAAACACCAAAGGAAGGAAGGAAGGAAGCGGCATGCCACATGGCATCTGGCAAAGGTCCTGGCAAGGGTCTGGAAGCCAGCGCACTTCTAGAAGGGCTGAGAAACTGCAGGGAGGCCAGACTGAGCAGAGGGAATGCACAGAGAGGAGCACCAGGAGGGTGGGCACTAGGTGGGGTGGGGGTGGGGTTGGCAGGGCTGCTACTTCTTTTGCAAAACAAACAAAAGGGCTAAAGGGAAAAAAAAGAAACACATCGAACAAATTTAAAAAGCAGTATTTTACCTCGTTCATCGGTGGCAACGCAGTCCATGTATTTGCATCCGGGTCATACTTTTCTCCTGAGCTCAGGGTCTGCTTGTTTTCATCCTGGCCCCCAAATACAAACAAAAAGCCTTCTGCAAAAATCAAAGGAGACACACAAGAAAGTTGAAACGTGTTTTTAACACCCATCTCCTGGGAAATATAAATGCCGTCATTGTAGAGACAGTATGTGGAGAAAGCTGCTCTGACAACAATGGACTTGAGATCTTTATCATATTTCACTCGATCCCTGGTGATGGAGCCAAATCTCTGAGTCACTATGACCGTTTTCCTTCACCTGGGGTCTCTGAGCAGATTCCCACTACCCTGCAGCTTAAAAGGACCACTGACACCACCCACCTGGTCACCGAGCGACTCTGCGTTGTCTCAGCACATTTATTCTGCCCCCAGGCTCCATGAGTCTCGCACAGCATCTGAACCACAGCCCATATCTACACATCCAAGACCCCAGGAACACTCAGGTCCGGACACCAGTGTGCACATAATTTTTGAACTTCCTAACTTGGGTAATGGTAGTTTAGGTTATTCTACCAACACTTCAAGACTACTTTGTTTTAAAAATGTTTTATCTAGTTAGATAGAACATTTTTTAAATAAAATAGTCTTCTTAAAGGAGAAGAAGCCAACAAGACAATACGGTGAAACTAAAGGGGAACGTGGGCCCTAGAGAGGTTACCATGCATGGAAACCATTTAGCTCTGAGGGCATGTAGCCATCCGGGAAAAACTCAGTTTTTCTTTTAATGGCTTTTAGGGATGAAAAAAGACAGAAATCTAAATCCCAGGCCCACAGAGAGTGTGGCTTCTGGCAGGAGAGGCTCTCCAAGTTCTAATCCTCAGGATGAAGACCAACTAGAACTGGAAGCCAGATTTAAATCTCCTTGCTCGTCTAGGAAATCTCAACATTTGAATTTGATATTCAGTAATTACAAATTAGTAGCATTTTCAGGCAACTGGCAGAAACAAATGCAAAACTTCCATGGAAGAAAGCACCTTTATCTGAGTTTTAGAGTCTAACATTCTAAGATTTTAAAACATCAAATTATTCCCATAAATAAGTTTTAATAAAATGATCAGCACCTGGACAAAGATACTCAGTTAGACAAAGGAACTAGACTCTGCGAAGAACCAGCAGAAGTGGAAAATAGTAAGTAGTCTTGCAAAGGTTTCAAATGTCAAATAGGAGAATAATCAGAAAGATGATAAAACAACAATGCTTACTTTGTTTAAAAAATAAAGGACAAATTGAAGATAACTCTATAGCATGGACTACAGCAGTGAAACAGCAGATTTGAAAAAAAAATTTAAAGATAATTTCTAGAAATAATAAAAGATGGAAGTAGATAAAATTCAATGGATAGATTTAATGGCGGACTCGTCACAGTTAAAGAAAAAATTCATTAAATGGAAAATACATCAAAAGAAATCACAAAGAAGGCAACAAGGAGAGGCAAAAGATGAAAAACAAAACAAAAAAGGTAGCGGGCAGAGGATGGAGTAAAAAGGTCTAGTTATGTTTAATCTGACTTCCAAAGGCAGAGGGAGAGAGAACAGAGCAAGGACAACATGTGAAGACACACGAGTAAGAAATCAGATTTGCTGAAAAGGCCAAACCACAGAGTCAAGATGCCCAACAATCCACAAATATGGTAAAATCTCAAATAAAATATTCACTTAAGCACACCAGAGTGAAATGGCAGAAAAATAAAGACAAAAAGAAAATCTTAAATACAGCTCAGAGAAGATAGAGCTTGAGACTGACAACGGACTCAACAATGAAGGACAGAAGTCAGTGGAAAAACATCTTCAGTGTGCTAAACAGTAGTGGATGACAAACAGGGGGAGGGCACAGCTCAGTGGCAGAGTGCGTGCTTCGCATGCATGAGGTCCTGGGTTCAAGCCCTAGTACCTCCATACACAAACAAACCAACCTAATTATTCCCCACCCCCCAGAAACCCAAACAAAAACCAAAATGAAACAAATAAAAAATAGTGGATGCCAACCAAAAATTCTATACCCAACAAAAATAAGGATGAAGGCAAAATAATGACATTTTTAGACAAACAAATGGAAGAATTTGCTACCAGTAGACCCACATTAAAGAAAATTCAAAAGGATGAACTGTAGAGAGAAGGAAAATGATCCTAGATGGAAAGTCTGAGGAGTAAGAGGGAAAAACAAAGAAAGTGGTAAATATGTGAATAAATCTAAACGAATACTATCTACAGATACATGTGTAAGACAGATAAACAGAACATATGTATATATGTAAATATTTACTTATAAATAGTCATGTATTTCAATACCGTGAAACTGTGGAACATGAAAAATGGAGTATAAATGTACTGATTAACTTTAGACTTTGCTAACTTAACAATACACGCTGTGGATTCTAAGATAACTTCCAAGGAAATACAGACACAGAATTTAACTTTTAACCTGGTAGAGAGGGGAAAAACTGAGTGACAATGAAAGTCAAACTTTTTTTTTTTTTTAAAGGCCAGAAAAGAGAAGTGTGGAACAGGCCGGACAAATAGAATTATGCCATCATTTCACGACTTTGGTCAACACAACTGGACACAATTCATTCCCTCATTGTATCAAGTATCTGAAACACCAACCCCTGTAGGAAATCTGACAATTAGTGATACAGGAACTTTTGTGGTGGGTGTGCATGAAAATTGTGCACATGTGTACACAGTATGGGAGGAAAATTTAAGGATGCTAAATCTGGGAAGACAGAACAGGGAAATCAGACCCACATCCTGTTGGCTACACAACTCCATCCAGCTGATTATTGCAGATAAATACTACACTTACTGTAGAACTCATAAATTGATTCTATTTCTATTCTATAGCTTTAGACATTTGTAAAATATGGTATGGTGTGGTACAGCTTAAACATTTTAAGGTAATGTTAGTGGGCAAGCAGAGACCATAAAAGAAGGGTTTCAGGAGGACTGCTGACAATAATTTGAATTAAAGAAAATGGTACTAGTGGGGTGAACCCTTAAAAGGCAGATTCAAGGTGAAGAGAGAGGTGGACAGGACAAGCTCTCCCACCACCTCCTGGGGTGAGAGCTTTGAATAATGTGAAGCTGTTTCTGAACTTGCAAAGTTCAAGTGAAACACACTCCCATAGTAAAATAACTTTAAGCCGTAACCAATATACGTAATGCTTTCTGAAGTTTCATGTGAAATGCCTGTTGTTACGTGACACTTTTATTTTGAATACAGTTACAAGTTGTAATTCCAAGTTGCAAGATGGGGGACTATCATGGTGCAAAGAAACTCTGTGTGTCAGGTGTGATTACACAGCTAATGGGGTGGTAACAGTCACTGAGTTTTGCTCTTCTGCCATTTAAGTCATCAAATAAAGTGCTTCTCTACTAATATCTTAAAACTAGCTATGTATTTAAGACTCGGGAGCAAGAAAGACTGACAGCAGACACTTTTCTTACCATAGTCTTAAAAGCTAGAGCTCCCCTGAAACTGTCATCACAGAGAGATAATAAAATTGTATCTTTAAAAGGTTTTGAGTCATTCTGCACAACCCTGCAATTCCATATTCCTCGCTCTTGTGTTTAAGTGAAGTTGACCACAGCACGGTACCTGCAGAGAGAACTCCATGGTTGATTCTCGGCATGCTTAAAGGCGCCAGCTCAATCCAAAGCTGCCGATTGGGGTCGTAGAGTGGGCACATGCATCGCATCGCTGCTGTGGGTTTCCGTGAACTAAGGAAATAATTGATTGGCGGTTAATGTGTCTCATGTAGTTCTGCTTATAATAACTACGACTAGTTTTACTGCTCTGAACAATGTTTCAAACATTAAAAAAAATCTACTGCTATTATGTGTTAGATATTGAAAAATATGTATGAATTCTTGTTTATGTGGGAATCCCTCTTCCGTTATACCACTAGTCAAACAGCTCACAACCACACTTACACTCTCTCTTCTCCACCGACGGTCACGATGCATTCTGAGTACCCCCGGGGCTTGAAGTTGGCCAGCATGGCCTCACCCTGCTGCGGCTGGCTCAGGGGTATGTTGCTGCACTCCTTGACGATCTCTCGGACTAACGGTTCATTCAGCATCTGTTCCCGTAAGTAGCTGGAGTCTAACCCTGAAACCCACAGCGCTGACATAACATCCTTCATGTGGACCTGCAGAGGAGGGCAGAGCATGGGGTGCACACAAGGGAAAGGCGACACGGTTTTTAGAACATATGTTTTCCGACTTGTGGGAAAGTAAAATTGCTGACACTGACAGTCAGCTTCGCAACTGCAGGTGTAAGTGGCCATACTGCCTGGATGTGCTTAGTGGCCCCTTTCCTTCTACTTCCCATGGCTTTGATAAACAAAAGTTTAATTTAAAAAATCATCACTTCACATTTATATCTGATATATCACTGCATAGTTTCAAGCAGCTTTCTTCACGCCCAAAACGGTTCCCACAGCAAAGCGAAACTTAGAAGAACTCTGCTATGAGCTGCTGTATTTCACATACTTGGATGTGCTGTGAGTTAAATCACATTTAAAAATAAGCATTATATACAGCAACATTGTGACAGAATATGGTAGATTTGATAATGAAAATGTATCAACATTAATGTTACAGGAAATTATCTGAAAAAGCACCCCCACAAATCCTGATAATCATCATCATCATCATCATTCCTCCAGTAAATACTGTTATAAATTATCTAACATGTATAATATGAATTATATACTTTTCAAACTTAATCATTAAACTCGACCCAACAGACTACAGCATCCTACATACATAAGGTGACTAGTCTGTCTTGGTTTTGAAATCGTCATTTAAGATAAACTCTTCTACAACCTGAGTAATAAAGGCCAACAGTCCTTACGGCATCAAGTTCAGATTAACCAAAACATGAAGTGCCTCTTGTCTCCCTCCCAGCCACTTCATCGCACACGTCCTCACCACTTTAAGGCAAGAAAAGGGTTAGAGAGAAGTTACTCTGGTGGTCGCAGCAAGATGGAAACCCTGCCTCCCTCCCTAATTTACCATCAGTGTGGAAGACAGAACGCTAACTGTACCAACTGTGCTGAGGTCACAAACGTGGTTTCTAAATGCACGTGCTCATGGGCTTGCAGAATTTAGAAACTACAAGATAATCATCAAAACATAAGTCAAGAGTTACTAAGAACAATTAAAAATGTAATTATGCATTCTGAAAGCCACTCTGAAACCTAATACATTTCTTTATTTTGAATACAGTAACTGAAGCCAGTCTCTAATTTATAAATAGTGGATGTAAAGCCTTGTGAGTCTGCTCCCTCCAACAATGTATTATCAGTTTGGATCTCAAGCCTGATAATCTCTAAGACTCTTCCTTCCCAGGCTGTCGCTCCTAGAACCTTCCTAATGGAACTGCATTGCCATGAAAACTCCAGGATACTATCCGCTTTCTCCTCGACTGGTGTCAATCACTCCAGGGAAAGCCTATGGCCCTCACCCCTCACCCCTCTGCCAGGACTCCACGCACCCTTTCCTCACCCCACTGCCTGCATCAGAGACCCTATAGGGGTTAGCCCGACACTGTAGTGGGAAGTATGCTCAAAGCTAGGGTGAGGAGTACATGGTGCATTGCTATACTCTCCAGCTTAAGCCTGAAATACATTTTCCCATTAAAAACAACATTCAGAGGACATTATGTTACTTATAAGTATGAACACTTTCATTGATGTATTATGGGTTACATGGACTTTGGCAGACTGGTCTGGAAAACCAACTGCTTTAGTGATCCAACGGGAAGATGCTTTACAGGTTATCTTTCAGATCACAACTTTCAGTCTTTCAAGTTGAAAGAGAATGAAAAAATACCTTGAGTTTGGATTAAAAATAAACAAATAAATGAATGAGCAAGTGAAAAGGCAAAGTCAGATCCCGCTATGAAGTGCAAGTACCTTTCTTATTTCTGTGTCATGTGCTATCCATCGAATGACTGCTTCAAACACGTATCTTTCATTGCCAACGTTTAACTTCTCAAGAGAAATCACTTCTTTAAGCTTCTGAGGACTCAGTTCTAGGAATTCTTCTGTGCTGCTGACGTCCCGGAAATGAGTCTCCAGGTACTCGGTGGCCAGGTAGTGGACGTGGTGCAGGCAGTAATGAAGTGCAAAGTCTCGGATCCCGATGCAGTTCTCGGCAGCAATGCAGCCTTCTAAAAACTCACAGCACAGGGTCTTCAGATCTGTCAGCAGCAGCAGGTCTGCGGCCTGCACAACATCTTGGATGGTATCTTCATTTAGCCGGATCTGTAAGGATAATCAGAGATATTTTATATTGGAATGTATGTATTTAGAACCCAAACCACTAATCTATTAGGCTGAACCACATGAAAGCTCCATTTCTGTACGTCAAATATGACTGGAAATTGACAATTTCGTATAGTTCAACACAGTACTTTGTTTTCAAGAAGAGTTGGAGGGCACCAATGAGCCTTCAGATAACACAGGCAGGTTAACTGGCTGGTTAACTTTCCCCAGCTCCTTCCTCGCTTTACTGATGTTAACCACCAATGAACCCTCCAAGGGGAACTGTCCATGGTGCTCACTTCTATACTTAGGAGGAAAAACCTCCAATGACTGAAATGCTTAGGAAGTGGCAAGTTCTGCATTTTATGCTAAACTGAAGGCAATTTCTTTAAATCCTAGCACCCGAACTGATGAAAATCTTGCCTCCAATTATACTAGGTACACTCTTTTGCCAATGGTATGCCAAAGACTGTATACAGCCCCTTCAAGGCAGGGAGAGGGAGATCCACACTGTCTAGAGCCTCATTCTGAACACCAAACATCGTACTTGGTGCAACAGGCACAGTCTGGTCTCAAAGCTACTTTCTGGAGTAAATTCCTAATATGAATTTTTAAAAAAAATCATCGTGAACATTTACTCGTCCTTAATTTTCTTCAGTTTTCTGACTGATGCTTCTTCTTCCATCCATGTCAGTTTTTCCATGCACTAGTGGAGCACCATAAAGAAACAGGCCCCTAAAATACCGCCACAATCACAAGTGGTCCAGATTCTCCCAAAGAATGGGTACTTCTTTAGGAAATGTGAAGGAGAGATTTCGTGGAGGAGTGCAGCAAGAAACGTTTTACCACAATTTACACAATGTGTACATAGATTAAAGAAAAAAAGTGTAACTGTCCCTTGGAAACTGAGCAATAAAACTGGAGAGAAGTTTGTCGAGTAAGCCACAAATTAGGAGAAATTTCCCATTTACGTGACATACTAAATTTAGCCAGAAGACAGCAGATAGCTATAGACTATTTAAATATAGGCATGTGTGGAAAAAAAAAAAGCAGCACTAAATCTAAACTGCCAATTCAGGAGTTTGTTAAGACTTACATTGCAACTGGGGTTTTTAAACCATAACTAATTTAAATTGGGAACAAAACCTAGACGTCAATTTGTAAATAAGTTTTCAAGTTTCAAATGCAAGCTGGAACATGAATCTGCTCTTACTGGCTTATAACCTGTTATAACTGCCACTGAACTGATTTTACAAGTTAGATAGGAGTTTGGTCCTAAGCTTGGTTCTATGATGCTACAGAGCATCTCCAGCACTTTAAGAGCTGTCCCCAAATGGATTTAAGTTAATTTATTTTTAACACTCATACACATGTGCATAACTTTACTTCCACACACTCACCACCTAGGGTTCAGAGAAAAGAGAGAGCAGTAACATTATGAAATGAAATAAAAAACTTCAAAAGGGACGAGGGATGACAATCACTGACTCTGGACAGAATGAATGTATTTAGAGAAAGTTATGCAGTACACTAAGAATATTTAGAAAACATCTAGGAGACAGAGCCTTTACAGAAAGGAAAATTAAAACCAGAATGAAGAAGAAGGAATTAAGGAGAGAGCAAGACACCAGCCCTCGAAAGGAGCAGAGATAAAACTCCCTCTCATATAACCAGGCATAAGGCACACTGACTTCCTCCTGACTCACACCTAACATTAGTCTTCAGAGGCCTCGTACTATACTTAAAATCACATCAATAGGGTAGTAGGGGTTGGAGGAGGGCAAAGAAAAGGAAAGGATCACTGGTCACTAATCACTTTCCTCCTTAGGTTTCACGAAATCCCCAGAAATCTAAGTGGGTCCAGGGAGTACAGGGAAATGAGAAAGAAGGAATGCAGGTGGGACAGGGATGCTGGTCCTCCTGAGGCAACAGGACCAAGGCATCATGAACACAGTGCAGGTGCCTGTCACCTGTGTGAGTCTGGAAGTCTTTATTTCCACAAAGTCACCCCCACTGCCCAGGGAGGCTCCTATTTCCACACTACAGACACAGAACGAGTCCCCCAACAGTTGTGGGTACAAAGCAAGACTGGAATTAAGATTTAAAAACAAAAAGACAGCGTGTCTCAGACTGGAAGGTGGAGCTCAGAATGGCAGAAACCAAAACTGGGATTTGGGTAAGACCTTACTTCGTCTGCTTTTCTTTGGAGAGCAGAGCCCAGGAAGAACAGCCTCGGGTGCCGGGTCCGGCAGGAGGCCCTCGTCAAGCACACAGCGACAGAAGATGAAGATGACAGTGTGGCTTGGTCACAGAATGGATGAAGGAGACCCTCACCCTGAGCTTGAAAAGCCTCTACTCAGTCCTCCTTCCTCGGTGTCTCATCATACCTGCCCACTGAAGATGTAATCCAGGATCTCTCTCATAACCATTACCGATATCCCTTCAAGTTCAATCTTATAGGTTGATCCATCATCTTTTGGAGGGTTATAGTTTAACTTTGTCCTAAGAAAGGGAAAAAAATGTAAAATTTCTATGAAAGAACAGAAATAGCTAAAATATTTACGTACTAAATACTCTATAAAGTATATAATTATCAGTATATGAATCCCACCTAGAAAATTTAGTTTGTTAATGTTAGATCAGCATATTTTTTATGACTTTCAACTACAAAGCATTTGTTCCAGGATTCAGAGTGCTACTTCTTAAAAAACAAAATGTAACGGACAACCAAAGCATGACGGTCCATATGAGCAAGGATCTTCACTTCACCTCGGGAACCCCAGGCCCTTTAGGCTTATTTTTCCTATGTATTTAATTATCTACTTATTTTCCTTAATGTGACAAGGACCCCACAAACCTACCACCCAAAACAAAAGCCAGGACCCTGACAATGACCTGCTTCTAACCAAATCGTTGTTTCCCACTAAGCCATTCCTCTCCTGCCCCACTCGAAGTAACTATTATCCTAAATCCTATGTTCAGTTTTCCCTTGCTTTTTTATTTTTGCATCCATGAAATATATATAATCTAAAACACATGTAGCTTTGTTGATAGCAAATGTATATACACAATTTAAAGTCGTTTCTAGTTTTATAAAAGTATTTCCTGTTCTCTGTAATCTTTTGGGGCCAACTTTTTTCATTTCATATTATATTGCTAAGAGTCATTCATATGGCTGCATATTTGCATAGGTTCTTATGTTCTTTCTGCCATATAATATGCTACTGTCCTGCTGATGGACACTAGACTGTGGCCCCAGGTTTCTAGCACTGTGAACAGCACTGCTCTGACTGTTCTTGTATATGCCTCCTTTTATAATATGCAAAAGAATTTCTCTTGGGTGTATCCCTGGAAATTAAGCTAATTTCTTCTCCACAGTATGAGACGACACTCAATTATTCTCCAAAGTCATTGGAGCAGTTTTCAGCCTCATCTGGTATGTGGAGGGAATCTGCGGACCCACAGACTCCACAGCAATTGACCGACTCTGTCACGCTTCCTAAATTCTGCCAATCCAGTGAGTAAAACGTGGTCTCCAGCTGTGGTTGTGATCTGCATTCCCCTCCTTACCCAGGGGCTGAACATCTCCCAAGTCTGTGGTCACATGTGTTTCCTCTTCTGTGAAACACACTTCAGTTCAAGTCTCATTTTTAATTGAGTTAACTGCCCTCCTTATCCTGAACTGTAGGTGTTCTTTATTATATTCTTGATGTTAATCCTTTGGCAAACTTGATGCTTTTTTTTTTAAGGTGATGAACAATTTGAAAAATAATTTTTCAGTCCATGCTTTTTGTGTGTTGTTTAAGAACGAGTGCTTTTCCCAAGGTCTAAGATACTCCTAATTTAGCAGTGAGGGCAACTAAGGTACAACCAGGGCTGCACTCAAGGTCCTGTAAGGCTCGAAGCTGATGGGACAAAGAAGCCATGGTGGGAGGGGTGCATGAGCTAAGCGAGAAGAGATTAAAAGAGTTAGGGATTCCCAGGTCCCTGTTCCATGTAGACATGCGACTCCCCAGCCAGGCTAGTCAGGCTCCCCACGGAAGCTCCAGCGGAAGACAGGTGACAAAACTCTGGAGCATGTAAGACGGAGGAAGCGGGGTCTCTGGACAGGGGATCAGCAGGCACATCCGAACGCAGGTGCACTGCACCAAAAACAGAGAGAGTTAAGAGAGTGTTTGCACTAAATGCTGAGAGCAACAGCCTTTTTTTCCCCAATTTTGCTCCTAAAATACTGAAAGCCAGACCTCACCCTCCAGGCAAGAAACTGGATGACTTTTCTGGAGTCATCTGATCAGCCTCAAAGGAAAGATCTAAAAGCACAGATCTGCCTCAGGAAAATGACCCAGCCTGACCACGCAACCGTGAAACCTACTGTCAATAAGCCCAACCTCTGGGCTCTGAACTTCCTGTACATTTTGGAGAGCACTTGTGAACTGTCCTCATGTCACACCACACACAGAAAAGGTAATATGACTCTGGGGTAAACAGATGAGGCCGTGTGCGGCCCAGGGGTGGACAGGGGCCCCGGTCTCCCCGATGCTGTCCAGTCACTCTGAGGGCTGTCACCACTGTTATCTTCACATGCTGCAGCATCTTTTTTTGGCACATGGGTTAAGGAACTCTGCTTTAGAGCCCCACTGTTAAAACTGAGCAAACAGGACTCAACAGATATGTGACAAAGAAGAAAGACAAACCAAAATCAACAGGAAATAAGTCAAGTTGGAGGAATTACAGATTATGCAAGATGAAAAGTCAAGGGGGGGAAAAAAAGAACATCTTTCATTAATATTCCCAAAAAGAAAAGAGAGGATGCTGTGCTCATGAAACAAGAATAGGATGCTCTAAAAGGGAACATTCAGAGAACAACAATAACAAGATTTTAAAGACTACAAAAAAATTGTAGGTATCTCCCAGAAAAGAAAGCAAAAAAGACAAAGGTATAAAATAGGTGAGACAAGTTAAAAAAAAACTGGAAGATCAGTCTGTAAGGTTAACATCTGAAAAATAGGAATGCCCACGCAAAAAAGAATATATTATCATGTGCTCATAACAATGGATAAAAATACCCCTTTCCAAGGAATATCATCATAATACTTCAGAATACCAGAAAGAGAAAACTTCTTACAAGCTTCCAGAAAGAAAAACAGGTTACAGAGAAAGGAATGGGATTAATGACTTCATACCTCTAAATGGAACTTAAATATCCATGTGGAAATGACTCCAAAATTCTGAAGACAAATTATTTCCAACCTAGATTTTTATAACTAGCTAAACTACCAATCAAATATCAGGACAGAATATATATTTTCACCCATACAAAGTCTCAGAATAATTTATCTCCCATGCAACCTTTCTCACAATGCTACTGGAAAAAGTGCTCCAATAAACATCAAGAAAGAGAAAGATTCTGGACTGAAAATGACGTGATCCAACACAGGACAGCAGCAAAGGGACCGGTGAAGGATGGTCCTAGGATAACAGCTATGTGCCAGTAGAAGACAGCTGGTCCATTCTGGTGCAGTGGGAGGCCTTGGTAGACCTTTAAGAACCTGAAACTGATAGAATACATAACGCACCTGAAGGTATAAAGATGATACTTAGAGAACCAAGCTTCGCCCTTGAATTCCGTATCTGCCATTCCTGACTCTATAGTTTCTACTGAACTAATAGTTTTACTCAAAAGGCAGCTCTTTTCTGCTTGCCACACCCTAGGTTTATCAGTAAATGTCAGTCAATTCTCAGTCAAGAGAGAAAAATAGTCTAAGTGGCAAGAATAATACCTAAATCATTAATATTTGGCTCTGAAATGTACCAGATGCAGACGTGTCTTCCAGGGATGCTTCACTAGGGACTTCATGACTCTTTGTATGTCTTAGTTCCTGTGCTGGTTGTTGACATATTGCCTCTCAGCTCCAAATCCACCCTTTTTGAATGCTCTGTGAAAATGCATCTGGGCCTTTGGGATAGTTTTCTTTCATTAACTGATGTGATGTGAGCTTTTCAGTCAAGGGTGCTGGGGAAACACTCCAGGAGGAGAGAGTTTTGCTCCCGGGCTCTGGTACCGCAGCTGGGCGGCTCTGGCAATATAGGCAGCCAGCAGCGCCCTGAGGCTTTCCCTGGAACTCCCAGAGGCAATTCTGCAGGAAACTTGTTTCTGGTGAGACACGTCCCTGTGAACACTCTTCCCAGGCCCTGGAGAGGACAGATTTCTAGCAAGTTCCAGAGGGCTGATTTCAAGCAAATTCCACCAATATGGCTTCTCGGCCATGCAGTGAGCCATGGCTGCGTCCTGTCCAACAAAGTCTGGGTCTCAGCCCTGGGGGTGGTGGCTGCTCCTCATATCAGCTATCCCTTTAATTTTGAGTTTTCTTTACTTTTCAGTAGCCAATCCCTCATTACTCCAATCTCCTGTTGTAGTTAAACATTCTTTACGTTAAAACTTTCCTTTTCTAATTACTACATGGTTTCTTTCTCCTGCCTAGACAAGACTGAAGAGTCTTTAACCAATTCAAAGGCAGTAGCCCCAAAATGTGTTCAGAAAGAAGGGCATCACCAAGCATTAGAGCTGTTCAGACAGGAGCTGGCTGTGCCTGCCTATGGGCTGTGGACAGTGGTGGGAGGAGGGGACTGGGCTGACGGAAGGGGTGACAAGGACACCATTCACCGTGTCCCTTTTTATTTTTCAACCATGTGACTGGATTTTTAAAAAGACAACTATACAGTCATATAGACAACTGTACAGTCCCTGGTATCCATGAGGGATTGATTTCAGGACCTATACGGATACCAAAATCTGCAGATGCTCAAGTCCTATGGTCTGCTGCTGTATTCACATCTGTAGATTCAAACAACCACAGGGGGTGTACAGCTGACCCTTGGACAACACGGGTTTGAACTGTACGGGTCCACTTATACGTGGGTTTTTTTTCAATTCATCTGTGTATAAGTAAACCTGTGCAATGTTGAAAAAAAATCCACATGTGTGTGGGCCTGCACAGTTCAAACCCATGTTGTTCAAGGGTCAACAGTCCTGCAGTATGTTTTCACAATGAAAAAGACCCCTTTCAAAGGGTACAGTTTTCTTTCGGCAGATGGCAGAGTATAGACAATGGCTAAGAAGACAGAAAAAAAAGACTCCTCTAAATATGACCATGGAGGATTTCAGGCTTCTATAAAATCTGGTCCTTTTCAAAGCCCTGAAAAAATGAATCATTGTACAACTGAAGTCTCTAAACATTTGAGGGTTAAATTACAAAACTTTATTTTAATTATGGTTTAATTTCAGATCCTTAGACCTGTCCCCAAAACTTCCCATATCCTGCCCCACTTTTGATCTCTTCCTAATATCATCTGTGATATCCAGTTCCTACCAGTTTAAGACTACTTCAAATGCCAGTTCCACAAAAAGTTTCCCGTATCACTCCATCCTGCCACAGGCTGCACCTCCACCCTCACTTCCCTGCAGGTAAAAACAACTGTAAATTTCCCCAGCACTTGCTACTAGAGGGTCATCAAGCACTTGCTACTACAGTATCTGTGGAAAAATCCCATCTCCTCTCTCCTGTACTAAACTCCAAGTTCCTTGGGGTCAGAGTCCTCTTTATCATTGTAACCCTACAACCTAGCCTGGCAGCTTACCAAGAAGAGATGTTCAGTAATTATTTGTAAAGTAAGTTTTGAGTTGACAGCAGTCTTTATATATTTCAAGTGCTGTCACATGAGATTTTCCTGCATGATCTCAGGGACAGTGAAGCAGGACCAGAATCAATAAGGAAGGATTTTCTACTAGTTTCATTGGTCTGGTGCTGAGAGGACTGAAGCATAGAGCCTCTTAAACTTTAACATTCATATGAGTCATCTGGGGATCTTCTCAAATGCAGGTCCTGATTCAGAAGGTCCACGGTGGGGCCTGAATTTCTACATTTGTAACAAGCGCTCAGGCGACCCAGGTACTGCTGCTCTTTAGTTCACTCTTGAGTAGCAAGGTTACGTGATGCTTCTCAAATTATTCACGTGTGTTTTTACATTTCTAATCCATCTCACATGAATCTTCTGTAAAATATGACACAAATGTAATGCACAGCATGGTGGTGACTACAGTTAATAATACTGTACTGCACATTTGAAAGTTGCTAAAAGAGTAGATCTTAAAGGTTCTCATCACCAGAAAAAAAAAATTGTAACTATTCTTTAACTATAAGACAGATCTTACCTAGACTTACTGCAATTTACAGTTGCAATATATGCAGCTATTAAATCATTATGTTGTACACCTGAAACTAATATAATGTTCTATGTCAATTATACCTTAATATGAAAAACGAATTCTTAGAAAAATGAGATTTTAAAGAAACATAAAATACAAGCCCTAATTCTTTTATCATTAGATTCAACAGACATAAAATTACTGTCAAATTGCTACAAGAGTTTCTGAACTCTTGCTCTCCATGTGAAGACTTATTTTACAGGGCCAGGGGACCATTCACAGATCATCAGTCTGCAGAAGACGTCTCAGCAGGCTGGATGACCATTTGTCTGTCAAGGGCATAGTGAAAGCTGGCTGTTAGTCCCTTCCCTTCTTAGACACTAAGAGTCACTCAAACCTGCTGGGAAACTGTCTTGCTTCACAGCCTGTCATCACCTGCACTGACTTCCTTCTTTCACTGCTTGGACAATCACCACTGCTTTCTCATTTACCAACCACATTAACTTGTCTTGTTCTCCCTCTTTCTGTCTTCACTCTCCCCTCCTCCCCTACTAAATCACCACATCGCTGAAGTTTTCGTTCCATTATGTTTCACATTTCTTTCCTTCAGTAAATACCCTAAATTCCCAGATACCTACCAACTCTCCCCTACTCCTCTGACAAATTTTCTCCGTACTTTCCCTTTTTCATTTAGTTTTCTCACCTCACACATCATTTCTATCTCTTCTGCCACATATAATGGAGAATTCAATGAACTGGACTGAATGAGTTAATAAATTAAAAAAAAAAAGCTAAGCCAAAGGGTTAATAATGGATAATTTTGCTTCTAAGGTTACACATATACAAACAGGAGGTAAATCAACTCCTTTCTGTATCCTTTCTTTTTTCAATTGAAGTATAGTTGATGTACCATATTATGTAAATTACAGGTGTATAATACAGTGATTCACAACTTTTAAAGGTTATACTCCACCTATAGTTACTATAAAATACACTCTGTATTCCCCATATTGTACAATAGATCCTTGTAGCTTACTGTATACTGACTAGTTTGTCCCCTTCAATCCCCCCCAACACTGCCCCTCCTCCCTTCTGTGTTCTATCTCCACCCCAGTAAGATATGGAGTCATGTGTAAATTTGCTGAAAGTTGTAACATCCTTGTTTTTATTATTATGTGGTATCAGTTTAGAAACTCTCTCCTAAGAAACTGCAGTCTTCTTAAAATAACACTTTGAGAATTTCATAACGCTCTTTCAAACAACCAGAAATAACTGGTAGTAGTATAAAAATTGGGCCTCTGGTGTTGATATAAATATCCAGGCCTATCACATTCTTCCCCAGTTTTCTGTTTCTAGGGCAAGACATTCCCCCTCTCTGCCCCTGTTCTCTCATTTGTAAAAAGAAGAGGTTAAATAAGGTGACTTGAGAACTCTCCCATCCCTGAACACTTCTGGCCTAAACTGCTGAACAGACCCAAGAATTACTGCAGAATCTCAGCCTTGTTGAGTCCTAGAGGACATAGTCCAGCCAGCTCCATCAGTTTCCTAGGATTTATAATATGCCTTCCATGGGTGATGCAGCATTAAGTTTAGTTTTCCCCCAGTCACCTATCCTCTGGGTAAGCATTTATTTTCTGTTCTATTAAGGTTGAATAGAAGTGAAACAAAATCAGCTTTTCTTTTTCCTGACAATCCTGAAAAGAAGTTTGCTAAGAAAAAAGCTGTTGGCTAATAAAGAAGCTGGCATTATTCAAAGTTTTACATCCATGAAAGAGGTCTACAACTTTTAAATAAGTGTAACAGAGCCAAGTCCTCTGTTGGTTATATACTGTCTTCTTACTGGCTTCCAACTGCTGAAAAAGTTCAACGCGTCTAAATGTCCTAACTAACAATCCAGATAACCGCCTGGTCCTCCTCTTTCCAGAATCACTGGTGACGTTACCAAATGGTATGTGATGTAACAGTGACAGAGAAGAAGTCTAAATGACATTTCTTCCCCTCGGATGTGAAAGCTTGTCTTAATAAAATGTCCAAGGAGTCAAGCTTCACAGAAATTTCAGGGCAGTTCACGGGCATTACTCACATGGTTTCAAACGATTCACGTCACCTCAGACTGGGTAGCTCCCAAGCGCAGAGGGGTGTGAGCTCCCCACCTCATTTACCACTTAGGCCAAACTAATGATTTAGGCTCCTGCAGGGACTCTGCTTTACAGATGCCCTCTCTTCCTTTTTCAGCTTCATGTGCTCCTAAAAACCACACCAAAAAGGGATCTTTAGGGCGAAGGACTGTTAGGGCAGTGACACTGGGCAGTATGATACTATGATGGTAGATATACATCAGAATGAATTTGTCCAAATCCATAAATGCACCCCAAGAGTGAACTCTACTGTAAACTCCAGACTCTGCATGATCACGATGTGTCAGTGGAGGTTGTGACCAAGTTGCCTGCTGGTGGGGATGCTGATAACAGGGGAGACTCTGCACCCGTGGGGGCTGAGGGCACACGGGGAATCTCTGTATTTTCCTCTAAGTCTTGCCATGAACCTTAAACTGCTCTAAAAAATGAAGTCCACTTAAAAAAATTTTTTTTAAAGTCCCAGTTAACTTTATGAAATTTAAGTGCATAGGTCATATTTCCATCAACAGGTGACATTGCCTCATGACAAGACCTGCTTTTCTGTGAATGGGAATGTAGAAACCCGCCTACCTCCCAGCTCCTGCCACCTAAGAATTCTACACGGAGGGAAGCATTTATACAGAGGTCTGAGACATAATGGGTGTCCCACTCAGAGCAGGGGGTGGCAAAGAAAGTAGAAATGGGGACCCGGGACACCTTCCTTGATTATTCTAAGAATCAAACTTTATTACAAGAGTGGCTTTCTCATTAAGGTACAATACTGTTTCTTTTCCTCCGTGATTTCCTTTAATTTCTTCTCCTCATTTCTCTCTGCCTCCAGTTCTTTTTACCCAGAGAGATTATGGTTTTTACTAATTTACCATCGAAACTGTTCTCCTCAGATAGATTCTGGAATGACTCATAATTTTACTGGATTTTAAGAGGAGTTCCCCAATCTGCTTCCCAGAATCTTCTGGAGAATTTTTACAGAAAAGCAGGCCCCTGGGTCCCATTTTAGAGCAAATAGTTCAGGTCCAAGATAATGTATATTTTAAAAGTTTCCCAGCTTATTCTGATGACTCTCTCCCGCCTGGAATGTTCTCTCCACTTCCCACTCCACTAATCACACTGTCTACTCCTTCACTGACTTCAGGTCTCCACTCCAAAAACACTCCTAAGAGCGGCCCAGGTACCACGTTATCTAGACAACACCCTCACTCCCCTCCTTCCTTTACTTCTCGTCATAGAATTTATCACCATCTAACACACGGCATTTGTTTAACGTCTACATCCATGAAAACAAAGACTTTGGTTTAGTGCTCTACCCTATACCTCATAAAGAGTCTGGTCCCGAATGGACATCTGAAAAATATTATGGACTGGGTAACAGTACACGACCAGGTGAGGAGCTAGTGGATTTGAAGGCTGCCACAATCAGTTGCTGTTTTCATCTGGCTCTGAAACAGAATGAGCACAACTGTTTAGCGGCAGCAGTGGCGTCATTAACCAGCTAAGCAGGTGTTTGCTTCCCTGCACAGCATCCACTGGCTGGTCCACATGGAGGGGAAGGGGACGCTTTTGCCCAGCACCCAATCCAGGGTGTGCTGTAGTCAGCAATTCAAGAACTGAATGTTGAAGTGCTCCACTACCCACAGGTCCATGATGCAATCAGCTGCCTTTGTGCTGAGGCCCAAATGTAAACTGGCCTCTACGGCTGGCTGCAGGGGAGGCTATGAATAAGCCTGATAGTCCAGTGCTCCATCGACTCTCCACCACAGCACCGCGGGGGAGAACTAGGAGCTACAGAGTGATGAAAAATGCGAAGATTAGGAAATGTTTCCAGAGAATCAGAGGTTTATCGTCCAGGGGTTCAGCCCACCAACCCACCCCATGTAACGAGGCTGCAGCAGGGCCACTTCACCACAGACGATGCTGGGACAGTTCTGAAGAGGCCATGGCCACGGCCTGTGCCTGCCCACCTCCCTGACCCCTCACCACGCAGCACCCAGGGATTCATAAAAACCTTTTCCATTTTCTTCCTGCTATCACATCATCCACTCGGAAGATGAAACACAGCGTTTCATATTTAGATCTGCTCTGAGTAACCACATCCAGTTACATCAATATCTGGAAGAAATGTGAAAACACAAAGGGTACGCCTTCCAGAGTCATGTGATTTGAACAAAAGAGAAATTTATCTCAGGGAAGATGATGTTTTCCAAAAAAAGAACGTGAAAGTGTGAATTACACCTCAAACAGGGTCAGCTCAAACGAAGATTGTAGAGTGTGAGTCAGTGTGTGTGCTTTGGAGACAGGGAGGCAGTACCCACAGAGTATCACAGGGACAGAGGGGACACACAACTACGAGTGACATTTATTACTCCTGGCAGACACTCCGCGACTGCTGGAGGAAAAGATACAAAGTATGACCAAACCAATAAAAACCACAACTTTGCTTTGTACAGCCAGTCCTTTCACTGCTCCAGGCACAGTATTCAGAACTAGGCATGGATTCAGACACTGGACCTCAACTGGTTGGTGGTCCTCACCCTCGAGGAACTGACCAACGATCCTTTCTGATCATGGGCTAAATGCCAGTGAGATGAAATGCTACGAGTCATTTCCAGGAGTCTGGATTTTAACCCCATCATCTGAGCCTCTGGGTAAAGTATACATTGTTTCACAATAAATCCTTTTTTCCAGCCTGCTGAAAGCCTACTCCTCCCCTGGCTGTCCCCATCTTAGCAAATGGTACTACTTTCTACCCAGCTGTGTAAGTCTAAAATTTAGGAGCCCAGCTAATAAATACAGAAGGAAAGATAGTTACAGAGTGTAAGTGGATGCTAAAACTGGTGAGTGCAAGTCAATGAGGAATGGAGTATTTACATAATCTCAGAGTCTCACCCCATAAATCATTTACTAATTACAAAGAGAAAAGGAGTGGATTAACCTGGTGGACAACATCTTTAACCACGAGAGCAAACCAACACTGCCGATGCTCGGGCCCCCGACAGGACACACCTGAGGTCCCAGTATGGCTCCCATGCTATTCTTGTCAAAAATGCATAACCTCAATCTAATTGTAAGAAATCAAACAAACCCAAGTCAAAGGACCACGCAAAGGAATCGAGTTCACCTGGAGGGAAATGGAGCCACTCACGAGGAGTTTTTCTTTTTTTTAAAAAATCTTCTTATTTTGAAATAATTTTAGACTCACAGAAAAGTTTTTAAGAATTGTAGGGTTCCTGTATACCTTTCACAGAGCACATCCAGTAATATTAATAATTTACATAATCTTAGTGCAATTATCAAAACTAAGAAATAAATGGTAAAATACTATTAAATAAACTATGGACTTTATTTGAATTTAACCAGTTTTCCTAATAATATCCTTTCTTTGTTCTAGGACCCAATCCAGGGTTCCAAATTGCACTAGTTGTGTCTAACCTGTGATAGTTTGCCAATCTTTCTTCATCTTTCAAGACCTGACACTTTAGTGAGTACTAGTTAATTTTTTTTGAAGTATAGTTAATTTACAATATTGTATTAGTTTCTGGTATATAGCAAAGTGATTCAGTTATACATATATATTTATTCTTTTCCATCATAGTTTATTATATGATATTGAATATTGTTCCTTGTGCTATAGAGTAGGACCTTGCTTATCTATTTTAGTAGTTTGAATCCGCTAGTCCCAAACTCCTAATTTATCCCCCCTCCCTTTCCCCCTTTGGTAGTAAGATTGTTTTCTATGTCTGTGAGTCTGTTTCTGTTTTGTAAATAAGTTCATTTGTATCATATTTTAGATTACACATATATGTGATAGCATATGATACCTGTCTTTTTCTGTCTGACTTACTTCACTTAGTATGATAATCTCTAGGTCCATCCACGTTGCAGCAAATGGCATTATTTCATTCTTTTTTATGGCTGAGTAGTATTCCATTGTATAAACATACCACATCTTTATCCAGTCATCTGTCAATGGACCTTTAGTTTGCTTCCATGTCTTGGCTATTGTAAACAGTGCTGCTGTGAACACTGGGGTGCATGTATCTTTGTGAATTAGTTTCCTCCAGATATACAGTCAATTATTTTGTACAATGTCCCTGAACTTGGGTTTAATCTCTTATGACTAGACTGATGCTATGCATTTCTGGCAGGAACACTAAGTACTAAAGTGATGCTGTGCCCTTCTCTGCATCCCATCAGTGAGAACATGATGTCAGTGTGTTATTATTGCTGTTGTTAACCTGGCCACTTGGTTAAGGTGGTATCTGTTGGGTTTCTCTGCTATAAAGTTGTATTTTTCCCTTTGTAATTAATAAATATATTGGAGGGGGTAATTTGAGAATATACAAATATCCTTTTTCTCCTCAAACTCCTGCTCACTAATTTAGTATCCACTGCCTGCAACAATTATTCTGTGGTGTTCTAATGAAGATATCCTATTCTTTTATTCCTTCTTCCACATTTATTAACTGAAATTCTTCCATAAGAAAGAAGTCTCTTCTCTCTCATTTATTTATTTATCCATCCATTCATTTATTCATCCACAGACACATCGGTGTTCCTCTTATTCTATAGATTATAATCCAATGTTACTTTCACTTATTTTCTTGCTCAAATCGTCCCACTTTGGCCATCTGGACTTCTTTCAGGTCAGCCCTGTGTTCTTTCAAAAAGCCTCTGTCTTTTTTTAAAATTTAATTTAATTAAAAAGTTTTTAATTAAGTATAATCAGTTACAATGTGTCAATTTCTACTGTACAGCACAATGTTCCAGTTGTGCATATACATACATATATTCGTTTTCATTAAAGGTTATTACAAGATATTGAATATAGTTCCCTGCTCTGTACAGAAGAAACATTTTTTTTCCCTCTGTCTTCTTTTGAGCATCTCCTTACTTTCTGGCACAAATATGCCAGGCACATGGTGTATTCTTCCTGCCCCAGCGCCTGAATCAACCACATCTCCAAAGACGTTGGAGTTTCAAACATTATCTAATTACATTCTAGATACATCTCTCTGGCAGCAGCTTGTGGAAAACTGAGGGAGACTGAGCATGGAGGCAGACGGACCAGCAGAAATCCTGTCACAATGCAGAACTAATAAAAGCTCGAACATGAACAGCAGCGGTGGCAAAGAGGAGACAGACTCTGGAGACCTCAGAGGTCGAAGTGATGGGCATCAATTCCATGCTGAAAGTAAGAGAGAAGATGCCTCCTGAGGACTCCCAGGTCTCCCCTTGAGAGTCTAGCAGTACCTTAACCAGCACAGGAAATGAAGGATGAGCAACCTGGGGGCAGAGGGAGCTGGGCCTGATGGGTTCGGGGTGGCCACACAGCAGCTGCCGGAAGTCCAGGCCTGGGGCTCAGGAGAAAGGAGGCAGGCGACTGATGTGGGGAGGGCACAACCTTTGAATTAAAATGGTTTTTTATATTTTTAAATGGTTGTTAAAAACAAACAAAAAAACCCAAAGTATTTGTGACAGAGACAACTTGTGGCCCAGAAAGCCTAAAACACTTCTGACCCTTTACAGAAAAAGTTTGCCAAACCCTGCTCCAAATATTTTTACAACAGCAAACATACAACATTTAAAAATCCAGTCTAACAAAATAGTGATAGCAAGCAAAAGAATAATAACTTTGAGAAACCACTCGCAAAAGTGACCTGGCAATGGTAACAGAGCTGAAGGAAAGAAATCACATACACACTGCCAAGGCCTTGATATGATAATCCAATCCTCCTGGACAGTAGTCTGGTTTCATTTAACAAGAAAAAATCTGCTTTTATCTTTAAAACCAGATGTGCCTGGGACATAGCTCCCCAAGTGAGTTTGCCCACAAAAAATACAAGGAAAAAAGAACTGAAAGGTTTTTTTCTAATTTGTTGATAGCGTCACTATTAAGAAGAATAAAGAACTGGAAATTAAAATGTCAAAGGGCAATGATGAAGCAAATTATATAGAACAGCAATATGATGTCATACCAAATAGCTATTAAAATGATTATGGGCATTACACTGAAATACAGGGAGATATGAAATGACTTCAAATGAAAAGATGAACCAGAAATAATATGAATATATGGATTACAACCATAACAATGTATTAAGTACACTGTTCAGAAACAGAATTAGGATGGCATGAATAAACTGAACTCTCATGTGGTTTTCTGTAACTTTCTGTGTAAAAAACAGGTTCTTAAAATTTAAATCTAGTCCTTGTAATTTTGAAATTAAAGCAGTCAATAAAATTTACCTCTTAAAAGACAGGGTTTGAAAATGCATGTTAAATTTTTAAAGATGAGTTCAAAGACAGAATCATGATGCAGCAACTTGTGAATCAAAAAATTCTTCTAGAATGAAACAAGCCTGATTCCTTGTTCTGGTCACACCCTGACCTTTTGGAAATAAAAGACATTCATGCCTCAACCTGTCAAATAGCTCCAGATTTTCTACTCAGGTATGATTTTTCAGATGCTGTTGAAAAGAGGCTCCTCTTAGAACCTTAAGAGCCCATGGAAGCGACCATCTCAGGAGTACACCCCCTTGACTTGGGAGGCACTCTTACAGGTCTCTGTGATTAAAACCTGATGGATCTAGTTCTTTTTTGCTGCAGGGCACAAATGGCACCCAATAACACAGAAGTTCCATACCGCAGAAGTAGGTCCACATTTCCACTTTCTATTCCCTCTTCTCAATGTAAAGAAAAGGAAGGTTTCCACCTTTACAAAGGCAGAGAAAGTGAAACTCTAGAATAAATTCAGAAGAGAAGAATTGATATAAATTTATTAATCTTGTATTCATCCTTTCAAAGCAGTTTCAAACCAAAGCATTAAGTGACAGTTAAAAAACTGTCTTTTTTTTTTTTTGAAAGAAGATAATGGGAGTTAGGAAAACAAAAAACAAAAACAAAACACAAC
Source organism: Camelus dromedarius (assembly GCF_036321535.1). Classification (NCBI taxonomy): domain Eukaryota; kingdom Metazoa; phylum Chordata; class Mammalia; order Artiodactyla; family Camelidae; genus Camelus; species Camelus dromedarius. The sequence goes on from NC_087444.1 coordinate 26,584,987, forward strand.
TACAGTTTGAAACACATCCCTTTTCAGTTCCCTCTAATAAACGAGAGGCAGCTTGGGATGAGCTCTGCTTTAGCATCTTAAAATGATCTTTCTGCTTCTGACGCCTCCTTAATTTACAATCTACTGTTATAAACTTCTCTAGACAACCTGAAGCTGAAAACGCCTTCCAAAAGGTTGTCAAGGGAATGAATGCTTCTCTATTAATTCTTTAGTCATGCTGTAACAGAAGCTCTCTCACTGGAGCTACTACTTTTCTTTTTTTTTTGGAGCTACTACTTTTGAACAAAGAATTTGTTCCCTTCTTCTCCCAGGTTTCTTGGCACCAGAAAAGGACTTTGCTGAGCTGACTGTGCCATTGAAAACAGTGCAAAATTAAAGAGTCTCTCCTAGGTTAAACTCCTTGTGAGAGTTTATTCTGTCCCTCTCCCCAGTCCCCAGTATATATTCAGCTATACAGGAAAATGCTACAGCAGAAAGTTTCATCTTGTTTGGAAGCAGTGTATACAGCATCCTGAATTCACATCTACCTCTTCATCGGTACTTACACACTGCAGTCAACTCAATTCTCTTACCTACACACTTTCCACTAATGGATTTAGTGCCTCCGGCCCTTGAGATAAAAGATGCTTTAAAAGCACCCAGTCCATCTGTCTGTTCTATTTCTCCCAACTGAATAAAAGATCAACACGTGCTCCAATGAGGGTACACACCATACACGACAGAGGAGCCTGTAGGAGGCAGCGATCATCCAGCAGAACTGAAAAAAATGTTACAAAAGAAGGGACATTGGAACTGGGTCCTGAAGGATGAACAGGAACTTCTCTGCCAATAAAAAGCAGGAGGTGAAGAGAGGTAGAGGTGAAATGTTAGCTATCTTGACTGCGGTGGTGGGTTCAGTGGTGTATACATCTATCAAAATTCATCAAACTGTACATCTGAAGTACATGTAGTCTACTGCTCAGGAATCATACCACAATAAAGGTGTTAAAAAAAAAAAGAAAGAGGTTGAGATGAGAAACACACAAATTCACAGATACATATAGTGCTTCACAGAATTTTCACGAATCAATCCAAAGCTACCTGGAATTCAGCAAATCAAAGACAGATCTTCCCCACTTCCCTAAGCGGGCCTGGCTGTTCCTCTTCCACAGCCTAATTCTCACATCCAATTAGCAGCCGGCTGCTTTCCTCCCTGGTCCCTGACCTTGGCTATGACTACTGACCTGGTGCATCGGCCTGAATCAGTCAGCAACCCTGGGCTCCCCAAGTCCTGTAAACATACAACAGCTGAGTTACCTTCTTAAAGGACAGCTTGTTCCCCTATCCTACTATCTGCAAATGACTGATACAAATTCAGAGGAATCCACCCGGCACTGCGAATACCATTCTCACCTGCCCGTCCGCACTTCTCACTGTCTGCCGGGAGCACAGCAGAGCCACACATCAACGCTCAAGAAAAAATGAATGAATGAATAAGCATTTAGGGAACCCTGACCAAGAATCTATGTCCTCTGCTTAAAGAAAGTTGTTTCTGTAAAGGTGATTAACTGGGGTTACTAACAGCAGTGACTGCTTAAACATCCTTTTTTGAGCAGACTTTTAGAAGTACCTACTCCAAAAATAAAGCTAAACTATTCTTTCCCTATTCTTGAAATTCTGATACTAACACACGACACTAAGGTATACAGTAGTGAAAAAGTAAGTGAACATCAAAAATAATGTAAAACTTGTTAGTCCTATGTTCCTCTCCTTTCCTGGCTCCACAGATGTAGAAAAAAGGAGTTGAGTGACTTAGGTCTCCACGTGCTCAGTCTCAGATCTGACAGTGTCTGAGGGAGACCTTTGAACACACATTCGAACGGCCGTCGGCAAGGAAGAGCCTTGAAAGCCCTAACGCTCCATAAACCATGAAGTGTGACCTCTGGTTGGTCTCTCATCACCAGTCTCCCCAGCACCTTGCTGGTGCCGACACCCAGTAGTGTCTCCTTTGCATTTGCTGAACGAATGAAGAACCCTAGTTAGTCAACACTAGTTACATAAGGTCCCTTTACTGGGAGCTCTGATGAACGAATACACAGCACGTTTCAGGAATCACAGACAATGCTAATTCTTGAACTGTATTTTATTACTGGTGAGCACAACCCCACGAGCATATGGGTTCAGGTGGTGATGACATTTCTAAAGAATGTACCAAGTGCGTGACAGCGGTGCATATTTCCATAATCCCCTTTCCCACTAACAGGAAAAAAGACAGTAAGGAAAGGAAGCAGAGGGACCACTTTGTTCCTGCTCAACTGCAGGAGGCGAGAAAAATGAGAATTTTGCTCCCTCTTTGCCAACAACAGGGATTATCACTCCCAGGATGGGGACTAAGTTGGTACCTCTGCTCACACAAGGCAGCAGTGTCAGGGAGCCAGGCAGGAAAATAAAGCAGCAAACCAACCAACCAACCAACTGCACCTGAGAAGAAGTCTCTCATCTGCTCAGGTAAGTCTGAACTTTCTACAGTAACTTTAGCACAGGAGGAAAAGCTGGATGGATGTGGGAAACTCTGCCCCTTACTAAGCGGATGGAATATTCAAGAAAATGGTGGGTTCTTCTGGCCTCCAATTCCATCCCTGAAGCAGAAGTGGTACAGCCAGGAGGGAACAGAAAACACTTCCCATGGTCTTTCTTTCCAAGTGTTCTCACTCCTCTTCTCCATCCCACTTTCCTCACACCTGCAGCCATTCCTGGTGAACGTGCTCTAAGTGTGAGAAGAGACCCAGGCCAACCTCACACCCTCAACGTGAAGGCTCCTCCAATACAAGGACCAGCTGATGTGAACAATTTAAGGGACTGAAAACACTCTGAACTCAGTAATACTAAACCACTTACAGTTATTCAGAGGCACAGGCAATTGGTTACTGACAAATGCGAATATGACTACAAAACCATAGTTTACAGTATTTCCGCTCATCACATTAACATAAAAATCATAAGCATCAAGTGGTCTTTAAAATTGTTCTAAAAAAGATATAGAAACACTTAGTAGTTGAGAGAACCACAAAATACCTCTGACCAAGAATGTACATTTAAGGTTCTATATCCATTAGCGCATTAACTCTAAAAAGGAAAACAAAGGACACTACACGGGTCTATATTCCATGGTAACAGTCTATTTTAAAAAGCCAGCCTCCGCACTTCTATTTGATATGTGCTGCCTCTCAAAGCTTTACTGCCCGAAGGCTAATTCTGAATCTAACAAAATACTTCACCAAGACCCTGTTTTCCCTAAGTATCCTATTTTTCTAAAATCTCTGAAAAGAAGAAAACAGACTAAGTTATTCTCGTGGAGAAATAGAAGCAGCAGACATCAGACCACCTTCTATGGCTAAGACACTCTTTGGCAGCAAATGTTTAGGAAGAAGACTTCACTCTCTGCTCTTCTGAGCACAGGGGTCAAGAGCTCCAGCTGAGTAGCAGAGGACATTTAGAAGGACATACGACCTTTACCCTCCACAGACCTATGGCTGCCACCTTTACCCGAGCCTTGATTTCCATCCCTCTTTGGACTCACTGTGTCTTGGGAGGCAGAGGACCCATGGGAAGCACTCAAATTCCAGGCTGCAACCATAACCTGTCACTTGTCACATCCACACCCTGGCATCTCCACCCTTAACCTAGAATCCTAACTTACAAATTATTTATTTATATTACAGCTCTAGTGCACAAAATGACAGGCTTGCATCCTTCTGAAGGATGAGGCAGCTCTCCACAGGACTTACTGCGTGGTACTCAGAAGCCAAACAACGCCTTATCTGTCCTAATTATGCTTTCTTTATGGATTATACATAGATTTAAAGCCTCACTTTGATATCATGAGACAAAGTGATTAACACTTTAAACAATGGACAAGGCCGTTTTGTAATCTGGATGCTTAGTCTGTTTTCCAAATCGAAATCCAAAGAACCAAAAAAGGAAGGAAGGAAGGAAGGAAGGAAGGAAGGAAGGAAGGAAGGAAGGAAGGAAGGAACCCAAAGAACCAGACTTCCTATGTGGAAAAGCATTTTGTTTGACTCTCTAAATTATATAATAAAAATCACTTTAAGAACACGGATGAGGACTTCCAAGGGAAAATACCAACTGTAAGAAGAGGCAGACATCAAAGGGTGCAGGGGAAAGAGTGAGAACTGATCAGTTATGTTCAGTAGACCACGTTTCACCGCCATCACATGACCATTACTTAGAACAACCCTCAGGAAAGTTCTACACTAAATCTAAACATTCCACACTTCACCTTAGGTTAGATTCACCCGTTAACAAGGACTTTTATTGATGTGTTTCATCATTTGAGACCTTCCGAGGACCTTTCCAGAATTAGCACATTCATGGCTACTGACAGTGGCAACCGCTGCCTTGTATAAACAGACACATATCTTTAAGCTGAAATGAGTAATCTATGTTAAATTTAGCACTCCAATGTACAACTGCTTAGTTTCTTTAGAAGCCCAGCGAAAATACTTCTTTGATCTTCTGAAACTGGACATATTTTAACTTTAGTTTTGAAAAACTCCCATTAGGAACAGGGTTTACGTAAATATAACTGCAAATACTAATGGGGGGGAGGAGGAGAAGAGCAGTGATCATTTTGAAACACGTGACTGTAAGCCCTTCAGGACAGACTATCTTTTTAAGCAGTTGTGACAGATGCCTTATAGGAGGTGGATAAAAACAAAAAGGCCTAGATCCACTAAAAGATGTTTAGGTCTAACTTATTTCCCATCAGCTTCAGAGTAAAGCAAGAGGCAAGTCAGGTCAATCTGCTCTAAAGAACGAACGCTCAGGATTCAGCATGAGTCTCAGAACCTGCAGCCTTGAGCTGACCCTTTGAGTACTAAGAAACTCACCAGGTTACCACAGCCTGTCAAAACCCTTATGACAATGATTTATGAGCTGCTATATACACAGGTGACTCTGAACTCAAAGCACAAGGAAAAGAAGAGGGACTTGGTGGCTCACAGCAGGCCCTGCACACAGAGGACAAGACGAATGGACACTAGTGCTCGTAGACTATGGGGCAAATTTCAAGTGTCTGAAGGAAGGATGGTAATTTCTCCATTACCATCAAACTGGGACTCCTACAGAGATCACAGCCGTCTCCTTAAGGAGTTTCATCAGCATCACCTATGAGTCAAATTTTAGATTTAAATGGCAAAACAGGCTCATCAATAATTAGGTCCTGAAACACAACCAGATTAACAGCATAAAATAAATGCGTGTTACAAAACAGCTCTACGGGGCTGGATTTATACAGCAAGATACCCAGCCAATGACAGAGCAGGGGAAAGGCCTTAACATCGATGTACAACAAAACTTTAGATGGTACAATAGCTGTAAGAGCAGAAACGGACCCCCTTCCCACAAGACTGACACACAAAGCAGAATAAAAACAGCACAGAGCCACACAATTCGGACTTAGAGGGATCTGCCACTCACACAGGCCAACCCACCTCACTTCACAGATGGGAAGACTAAAGCCCAGAAAAGTCATCTAAGATGATCCAGGCTGTACTCTAGGCCCAGTGTCTCCACTCCACCTCACTAGACCAGCTTTCTCTCCAAAAACAAGGGACAAAATCTGCCCTTCTTATTGTTGGCTGATTGAACAAAGGATCCCCCAATCTTGGAACTCTTTCTTTCCTTTACTCTCCACGACTAAAAGCTAAACAGACTAATGTTCCAACAGATTCCCCAGAAAACCCAAAACTCCCCAAAGTGGGTACAGGACTGGAACCTGTACAGAGCCACCATCATGTCACTGCAGAATCACAGCAATCCACTTCCAAATCCTTTTCACATACATTTACTCCCCAGGAACCACGGCTCACGAGAGAAAGGAGTCTGACTCCACATCAGCTCAATGGGATTGTGCCAGAATCCAGAAGAGCCTCAGATGTGAAGCAAAGCAAACTTTGCAATATTCAAGAGAGAGGGAAATTTCCTATAAGCCTCAGGGAACCTTTCCCAGAAGGCCTCCGGCTGCTGAGAAAGAAAAGGGTTGCTGTGGGTCATTATAGCTATGAATTCAATTTCATCATTCTTAAAGGTTGTCAGCCACGTGTAGATTCTGTTTTCCCAACAAACCAAAGGAAAAATGTCATTCAGGGATCAGGAGAAAACGTTGGGAGGAGGGCATGCTGGGAAAGAGCATCTCAATTACTGAGCTGAGTGATGAACCATGGAGCTCCTGCCTGACTTCCCTGTAGCATCTCAACCCTAAGGCCACATGACACAGACTCTACACAATCTTTTTTCAGGTTATCATTGGGGTGTGGTTGCCAGATTTGGATTTTTTTGGCTTTTATTCTCAAAGTCTTTCTAGTGTCATATTACCACTAAGAATATCGGGAGGAAAAACAAATTCTAAACCAAAGATAAAACAGAGGAAAAGATTAAACCGATAAGGTAGGTTAAAAGATTTCTCTATTAAGAAGACATTATCCCAAAGGAGTTGCTTTAATTCCTAGTGTGACAAAGTTGGATTGGTTGCCTTGGTTGATCATACAGAAGCAACAGATAACATTGTTTCTAAACCATAGAACTTCAGGCCCCTAATGACAGTTACTGAAACCAGGCTAACTAAAGACATTAAACAAAATTCAGGCTCTTATAAAACTCCAGGACTACCAAACTTTTGAACACACAATCTATATACCAATGACATCACAGATTTAGATGCTTAAAGTTCAAAAGAGAAAGTAAGAACAACAAGTTCTAGAACATACAAATTCACTGTTTGAATATAATTCTTTTGAGTTCTATTCAAACAAAACAGATACAATACAAAAGCCCAATATCACTAGTATCAAAAATTAAACAGTTTGTTTCTAAGTAGTAACACATATTAATTAAATTACTTTGAAGTAGCCTTGAGAGTGATCATTTTAGAACATTCTACCATTTCAATTGCCAAATAAACTCAGAGCATTTAGTCTCTGGAAAAAACACACATTAATTCATATTTATCTGTAAAACGTCAATAATATCTGCCCTATCTACTGTACAAGATGGCTGAAAATGAAAATCAAAATGAGACAGCATGTGAAAGTATTTGATAAGCACATAAATCATAACATGTTGTAAGTCAGTAAGCGGTAGAGTTTACACAAAGAACAGTTAAATGCGAGTAATGCTTTAACTAGGTTTGGTAAAGGAGGAGACTAGGAGTCATTAACTGGGAGTTTAATCCTACTTCAGCCATCAAGTACTAGAAACTTCACTGTAATACAAATCATCATTGCCTACTGATCCCAACTTTTTTATTTGAAAAGTAACAAAATTGGACAGGGGGGTCTGAGGTCCCTTTTGGCTCTGCCACTATGGTTAGTAATACTTCTCACCTAAATTACTGCTATTATAATTAACATCTCACGTTATTAAATATTTTCATTATGGGCCACCATGTCACAAGTGGCTAGCCCACCTTTCCTAATTCAGCAGTGATACTTCTACCTTTGCAGACCTGTGTGCACACCTGGGAGGGGTTCAAAGCACTATTACCTATTTCTTCACAGAGTGGGTCAAAGATTAAATGAGACGAAGACACATTTTATCCCTCATTTATCAGACTAGTGAGGTGAAGTCATCGACCTACAACCCACAGCTAAGAAGAGTGAAAGCTGGAAGCAGAAAGCAGGTCCAAGGTTCTCCTCAATCAGGGAAAGCTGAGGCTCTGAAATGGAAATGCAACAGAGAGTCCTCTGATGTCCAATCTGCTGTGGCAGAAAGGAAAGCAGTCCCTGCTTCAACACATGTGCTAACCTGGAGTCACCGGTCTTTCTCTGTGCCAGGGATAATGTAAGGAACACAAGACAAATCCCTGGCCTCAATGAGCTTACACAGTGGTTGGGGAAGATCCACAAAGTAAATGAATAAAATGTAGGTTATATTATAGTGGTAAGTGCTATGGAGAAAAATGAAGCACAGAAAGGGAACACAGAGCATGTGTTTGGTGATTTGCAATTTTCTTTTAAGCCAGCTGGGTGCCACTTAGAGAACTACAATAATGTCTCTAAAGTTGTTTTCCTAAGCATTCCCCCAAGCAGGGAAAATTTTGGATACAGGGAAGATAGTCTGCTGATTCTAATCTTCTACTGACTGTTCAAAGCTCTGAACTGCCAGCTATGAGCTGTCATGTTGGCAATCTAAATTCCACACTAACAACGACTCCCCTCAACCCCACCTTTAAATCTGCAAAGAGTGCAAATGGATTTAAGAAAGAGCCAGAAGGAGCCAGGAGACGTTACCAGAGCACTTGAACTGCTTCTGAGTTAGCATAAATGTCTCTTAATGCAAAGGTTAAAATGTATTTTGGGCGCCGAGTTCTGCTAGGACAAAGCACTAAGAATACATTTTGCTTTTTCTGACCTGTCAATTCTAGTGACATTCTCTACTATTAGTCTATATTTAACCAGCTTACTGGGCAATTTCTTCAAATTTTAGCATATTTTTTCTTTTATTAAAGGAGCAACCTAGCTTGCAAGAAAGTTGCTGTAAGAAAAGATAACAGCCCCCTGCAAGATGTGATACACTCGTATGAGCACTGTCTTACCAACCTTTAATTCACCTCGTTAGTTGAGCTGGCAAATGAGGCTAAGCTTTGTTTTAAAACGCCTTCTCTAAGTCGCTTAAATCTCATGGTCCTCGGGTTGTAATTGCATCCTGAGAATTACAGTTAAGTCTTTTAAAATGTGCTACAGCTTACTTTAACATGTGTCTGCAACGCATTGCCCTTTTTTTTAAACACAAGGGAGTGGAAAAGTCACTTCTGAGAAGAACTTGGGCCTGGGGGGGCGGGGACGGGGGCTGGTCAGATCGTCTATCCCAAGGAAAAGATCAAACGGGGTTTTTCCTCTACCCACACCGGAGGAGAGGTGTTTGGCTTCTCTGCGGGAGAGGCGCTCCCTCGCCGAGTTCGCGGCGCCGGGCCCGGCCCACTGTGAGTCGATTTGCAGGCGAACGGCCGGCAAACTTCAGCCGGGATCCGCCAGCAGGGCCCGGGCGAGGGGGCGGCCCTTCCTGGGCGCGGCCCCGCCCTGCTGGCGGGTGTGGGTCTCGGTCCGGCCCAGGACGATGTCTAGGGCCGCTGGGGCTCGGAGGCCGGGGCCAGAGCCGGGCGGTGGGAACCCGAGCAGAAAGGGCGGGGGACTGCGGTCTGGGGTCCACTCCTGCGGGGGAGAGGGGAGGGAGTCCGGTTGGGGACACGGGTCTGGCCTGGGGGGCGGCCGAAGCCACAGAGGCTGCTCCGGGAGGCGGCAGCGGCGAGCAGGGCCTGGCCGGGGTGTCTGCGGGGAGGGACACCGCAATAAGACATGACCAAAGGGACCCCGGCGGCTAGGGGGTGGGAGCCAGGGGCTCCGGGGACACGCCCGGCTCGCCCCGCCCCCGAGCTCCGGGCAGCGCGGCCTCGCCCGGCCCCCTCCTCACCTTATGTACGGGCTGGCAGCCGCCAGGATGTTCTTCTGCACCGGGATCTCTTCTCCGTCGAGGACCAGGTGCGCGTCGCAGAAGCGGGACTCCTCGCGGAAAGAGCTGAGCGCTCGCAGCAGACGCGTGGCGTGCTGAGGGTCGGACACGGCGCTGCCCTCGGCCATCACGGCGCCCGCTCCTCAGCCCGCCCGTCCGGCTCCCGACGCCGCCCAACCGGATCCCTCGAGCCGCCCGCGTCCGGCGCGCGTCCCGTCTGCACAGCCCGCGCGCGCCTGCCTGCCCGGCCCTGCTCTCAGCACTCGGAGAACAAGCGTGAGTCTTCGGAACGCGCCTGCGCCATCCGCGGCGAGAGGGACCGGCGCCTTTAAGGAGTTGCGGCGTTACGTCATTTGTCCGCGACGTCCCCGCGCACTCACACCCTCCCTATCGCCACCCAACGCCGAAGGCGGCCAATCAGAAGCTTCGCTCCTCCGCTGGGCTGGCGGGTCCCAGAAGGGGCGCTGCCCGGGGCGGTGCACTGCCGAGAGTGATCGCTGCAGCGCTGGAGGGGTGTGCGGGCAGGCTAGCACTCTGTGGTTAAGCCCGTGGCCTCTGGCGCGGTGAGTCTGAATCTGAGTCTCGGCTCTTCCACTCACTGGCTGAGTGACCACGGGTAAGGTGCCCATCCTCAATTTGTCTGTCTGCAAAATGAAGATGATTTCTTACTGTTGTGGACTCATATGAGATAATGCACGCAGGCAAGGGGCAGTGGATGTAGCTTTCATTATTTACGAGAGAAAAGGCGCTTCCAGGTAAGAGCACAGAGACCCGAGAAAGTAGGCCTTGAAAAGAGCGTTTGGTTTGCGGGCTGGGGGGGAGAGGTAGTGGATGAAGCTGAAGAAGTAAGCAGGGTCTCCGTGGCCGTGGTAAGGAGGTTGTCTCGACTGTGTAGGTGTCACTCAGCTGCTGCGTGGAGAATTGGGTGCGGGAAGAGGGTAGGGGGTATGCCAGAGGCAGAAAGATGCTTAAATATCGCAGTACTTGAGGAAAGGGAATGGAGGCCTGGATAGATGGAGGATGATGAAGGTGAACTGTAATGGATGGCTTTAAAAGAACAGGCAGAATTACAAGGGAGAGGGAGTCCAGGATAATGTTCTGGGTTGAGTAACTAACCGCATCCAGAATGTTGGTACTTTTTGGAAAGAGAGAAACGCTGAAGGGTTGGGAGGTAGGCCAGACGTTCAGATGTGACCAGGCCTCCCACCCAGTGAAGTTCATGGGGACAGGAAGCAACTCTGGGTCAGCTCCACCTGCAGGGCAAGCCCCACACCGTCTGAGATTTCCCAGAAGGTTGCTAAGAGCACATGGAAATGAGGAATGCAGCCCTCATTTTGTACAAACATTAGGTGCTCAACAAGTTTCCAAAAGATTAGCAGTTTCATGGGGACCAAGGACCAGAAGAATACGGTCAGCATTCCAGGTAAGTCAGGATGGGGCTTTCACTGAGTCAGCTCAGTCTTTTCCTTCTGCCAACTCAAAGGCTCCAATAAAGTCTTGGGACCCTCAACTAGCCAAAGCTTTGGAGTTCCTGATGGGAATCAGAGTATATAATTCTGGCAGAGTCACTGGCAAAAGAAGGGATTGGGAGAAGGATGTTACCAGTGGATGGTCCAGACATTTCCAGGTCGTTCTTCTAATGCAGATCAGTATTTATGGATGAAATAATAAAAGCATCTGGGATTGGCTTCAAAACAAAACAAAGGGATGGAGGGAAGTGGGTGGGATATAAATAAATCAAAAGTGGCTGTGAGTTACTCCTTGTTAAAACTTGTTAAAGCTGTGTCTTGGGTACGTGGAGATTCGTTGTCCTGGTCTCTATATTTTTGTGTATGTTGTAAAATGTCATAATAAAAAGTAAACAAGGTAAGCAGCTGGAGCTTATCTTCTCCATGATACCTGCCCAGTATCCCAGGGAGCAGTCAACCCTTCTTCCTTGCAGTTGTTGCTGTACTTTGAACAGTGCCCTGGCAGGAAACTGACTGAAATGGGTTTATTTATCCATAACACCAGCTAACTTGTATATTTTAGTGCATCTCCATTTTCAGGTGCCAAGCTCAGTGCCTGGCCCTAGTAGTACTCAGTGAATGTTGGATGGATGAGGGATTCAAAAAATTGTGAATATTGGGCGTTTAATAAATGTGTTTTGAATTGTAATCTCTGTTTTTAGTTTATTTGTGTTTGTCTTCTCAACTGAGTTGTTGTTGGATCAAACATGATATATATGACAGAAAGAGTTCATATGAAACATGTAGGTATTTGATAAACATTTACTGATTAATTACTTGCAGTGCTGGTCTATTCTTCAAATGTCAGAGGTTCCAAAACAAAACAGCTCCAATAACAGAATCACCCTCAGGTAACCAGTTTTCCCAGAATGGGAGTGTAGCCTTAGTTGAAGTAACTGCAGGTGAATGGGGATTAGTCAGGCAGGCTCTTCCTGGTAGAGGTGAACCTGCTCTGGTGTTTTGACAGAAGGCAGGAATGGAAGGACCGGGGCAGAGGCTTGTAGACAGACCAGCAGCAATCAGGGGAAAGGAGAGGGCCCCCTGTGCAACAGGCAGCAAATTGGCAGGAGACCTTGTACATGCTTTGTGTACTGCCGCTCACTGTTTGCAGTATTCCCCACCAATCCACCTGCCTGAATCACTCAAATTCATCCTTCAAAATCCAGCTCAATGACCTTGAGGGAACCTTCAGCCAACTTCTCATGGCAGAGTCCCGTGCTATGCCATGGTCGTGTTTTCTGTGCGGCACTGACCTCACTGCACTGTAATTAACTGGTTTATAAATTGGTTTGTGAGCTCCTCCGGGATAGGAGCTGTGTTGTATTCACATACTCCGAGGGACTGGTGCTCACTAGGTGCCCCCCTAATACTTCAAGTAATGAGTTAGAAGTGGCAAGTTGGGTAAGTGCGCACAGTAGGACAGGTGGGACTGCAGGGAGCTGAGAACACATTCCCCCGTGTCAGGTGGGAGGCTCCCCCTTACTTCCAGCTGATTGCTCCAGGGCATAAGGGCCCAGTGGTGCCAAATCCAGTGATTTTTTTTTTTTCAAGAGAGCTGAAAATTCAGATTCACATGTCAAGTGTCCCAGTTTTTCAACATTAGCCACTAATTCCATTTGGGAAAAAAAGTTGCAGGATGTATGTCAACAGCATTTGGCTTCCGTTTGTTTCCAGAGGTAATCAGAAAACCACCTTGGTTACCTGAGAAGGGAGTTAACCATCAAAAGGATGCTAGGTTCTCACTAAAAATTGTTGAGTTGAACTCAAGTGCCCTCCCCCACCAAAAAGAACCTTATCTTGGCGCTGTAAGGAAGGAAGAGGGCCCAAGTGTGGGAGGGAGGATTTGTGGGGCATCTGCTGCCGGAGCCACTCCTGGTGAGCCTGTGGGCTGTCCTGCCACCTTTCTTGATATTGTTTACAGCCATCAGGAATATTTGGTGTCATTGTTTCCCTACATTCCATAGATACCAGACATCAGCTGTTGTGAAACATACAATCTCAGAGATTTGAGATAGTCCCAGCAGTTTCAGTCTCTGGTGACTATAACTGACCCCTTCATTAGAAGCTAAACAATCCCAGAGAAAGATTTTTTTTTTTTTTGGTCTAAAGACTAAAAAGGATGTGCACAAGATATTAACAGTAGTCATTCCTTCATCAGATACTTATTAAGCACCTGCTACATGATACATGTTGCAGATATACTGATGGTGAAACAGGCAGTGGTATCCTTGTAGAGACCTTTTATTTGGAATTTTCTGATCATACTCTTTTTGAAATCTGAAAAAAAAAAAGAGCAATTTTCATTTGCAAAAAGAAAAACAAAGCTTTACTTTGCTTCAAAATAGTAAACTGTCACAGAAGAGAAGAATCACCTTGGGATTTGGAGTTTTATTTTTAATAAATGTTAGAAAGAGAAATGAGAGTCCAGCAAAAGAAACAAAATTAATGGTTTGGAAGTTCTTCAGAAAACACTGACTCCAATGGATTTGTTTTCTTATTGAAGTGAAAAGTGAAGTAAGATGAGTGAAGGACTCAGTCAAGGTCACACATGTGACCTAGTCGGGACAGAACAGACAGGCCCAGAGCTTCAGCCCTGCAAGCTTTTCCATTACACCAAGTTGACTCTTCATAAACATTAATTTGGTTGAGACAGTCTCTTCTGATTCATTTTAAGGCGGTCGTCAAATATTTTATTAGGTAAATCTGTCATTTGTCCAAATCTATATATAGCTCCTTTCTTTCCGAAAATCTAAGCTCTTCCAAATTGCTAAGTCAGAGAACATCTCAGTATTTATAACTCTTGAGAGTTGATTCTATATATTTACAGCATATTCAGAGAAGTGTTTCAGAAACCAGTGAACTGATTAAGTTGTAGTGAAGACAGTGCCTGTTTGTGTCCAAATCCGTGCTGTACTTCCCAGCACCTGGCACAGTGCCTGACACACAGTAGGTCTCAGTAAATATGTGCTGGATGAATACATATTAGGAGGTGCGGAGAACCGGATTTTTCTGTCCAGAAGGCATTACTTCACATGCCGTTTTCCACACCTCCTCACAGTAGGTTTCCATACACCAAACTGGTCTGCCCCATAGCATGCTAACATCTCCAGTTGAATATCAAATAGACATCTGCACCTTAACATGTCAGCAAACAAACTCATGATTTTTACCTCTTAAACCTAGTCATTCCCCCAATAAAGTGGCAGCATCATTCATTTACCCAAGGACAGAGATTTAGGGGCATTCTTGACTTCTGTTCTCATGCCCTTCATCCGATTCACCAGTGAACCCTGCAGCTTCTCCTGCAGACTGGCTCCTGAGTCCAGCCCGTATCATGACCTCCACCGGTACCACCCTGGTCCAGCCACCAATCAGCTACCCCCGGAATCCTGCACTAGCCTCCGAGCTGCTCTCTCTACTTTTCCTCTTGCTCCCTTACGAGTTCTTTCCCCCAAGAAGTTAATCAGATTGTCACTTCCCAACATGAAACACTCCAATGGCTTCCCATCAAAATTAGGGGAAAACAAATTCAAAGTCCTTATGGTGGCCTAGAAAGTCCTGTGTGATCTGGCCTTGTGCTTCCTCTGTGACCACTCTCCCTGTCGGTGTACACTAACCAAACTGGCCTTGCTCTTCCTTGAACAGGCCTCACATATGCCCACCTCAGGGCCTTTGCACTGGCTGATTTCTCAGGCTGGAAGTCTCTTTCCTTCTACTTAGATCAGAGCTCAAATGCCAACGCCTCAGAGAGGCCTTCACTTAATTGCCCATATAGTGCCTCCTTCAACCTGCTTCGTTTTCCTCACTGCATTCAGTCACTACCTAAAATACTATGTGACTGAAGGAAGGAAAAAAGGAAGAGAGAAAATCTTCCTGGATCTTTTCATCCCTTGCTGCCTAACCTAACCTTGCCAACGTGGAGGACGATGTGATTCAAAGGACATGAAACTTTCAAAAGTCAGAAAGTCACAGTACAACAGCTCTGGGCATAGTTTGCCCCCAATAACTTCTTTCAAACCAAGTCTTATGCAGGTACTTTTATTTCTCCTTTTAAGCCACACCATTTTCCACTTCATACTCTTTAAGTTTAGTTGGGTATTATATGTCACTTATATACCCCAAAGCTTGTAAAAGATACTCAGTTTTGTCCTCGCCCTTGAATTCTAGCCAATACACTACTGGGTGTACTGGGTGCTGGTTTATTCTGCAGCACTGATGCCATGTAAATAATTTGCATGCTCCTTAGATCTGTTTAAATGTCTGCGAAATCATCTGAATTCCCTTAAGTCATTGGATTTCCTCATGGCCTCCCTTCAGTTCTCTTCTTCCTGTTCTTGGAGGCTCCAGGTAAATTACTCCACCACTTCCATTTCTCCCTCTGTAGAACTGGCATAATTGTAG
Source organism: Camelus dromedarius (assembly GCF_036321535.1). Classification (NCBI taxonomy): domain Eukaryota; kingdom Metazoa; phylum Chordata; class Mammalia; order Artiodactyla; family Camelidae; genus Camelus; species Camelus dromedarius. Next base: position 26,600,403 of record NC_087444.1, read on the forward strand.
TAACTTCCCAGAGCAGTTGTGAGGATCAAATGAGAAGATACTATGGAAGCATGACCACAGGGTCTGGCACATAGTAGGTACTCAGTGAATGCTAATTGTTGTTAGGTTTATTACAATCACTATCCACCACAATTGTCATCCTGGTTTTTAATGGCTCCTTCCCAGCTCAGGAGTTACTATCTTCTAGTTGATCTAGTCTCTTCACCTCTGCAGTCAGGGTCCCACAAGTTATATTGTCTCAGGTCTGAGCTGACAACCTCACTTCTCATTTCTCCCTGACATTAATGCTGAACCATAGGTGAACTTCATCTATTTTCTGACTCCTTCTGACATCTTCACTCCCTACTCCAGCCCTTTATGCAATTCATTCTACCCCTTTTATTTCATGCTCCGTGATTTTAATTTTACTTTTTAACATTTAAATTCATTCTTATATTTTTTGAAATACGTTAGACCGCTTTAACTAGCAAGGTGTGAAACTAATTCACATTTTAATGTGTTTATTATCTTTTAAAAACAACTTAATTGAGATATAACATAAAGTGTACAGCTTGATGAATTGTTCCCTATGGATACACCTGTGAAATCACCAGCAGGATCAAGATAAAGAACATTTCCAGTAACCCAGAAAGTTCCCTCAGGCCCATTTCCAGTCAGTACCTCCCAGAGGAAACCACTGTTTTGACTTCTATCACTATTGATTGGTTTTTCCTTTGTTCTTGAACCTTTGCACTTGGCTTCTTTCACTCAATACAAGGTCTTTGAAATTCTTCCACTGGTTGCTTGTGGCCATAGTTGGCTCTTTATCACTGTGACTGTACCACTGCATGAATATGCCACCATTTATTCTTCTCTTTTCCTGTTGGTGGATACTTGGATTGTTTCCATTTTGGGGCTATTACAATAAAGCTGTTGTGAACATTCTCAAACAAGTCTTTGCTTGGGTGCACGTATGCACTTTTTTCTCTCGTGGATGTGCCCTAGTTGAGTTGCTGGGTCACAGAATAGGCATATGTTCAGCTTTAGCAGAGACTGCCAGTTTTCCAAAGTGGTTGTACTGAATTATACTCCCACCAGATGTGTATGGGAGTTCCAGTTGCTCCACATCCTTCAGTAATTGGTGGTGTCCATCTTCTAATTACATCCATTCTGGTGGGTGTGTAGTGGTATCTTGTTGTTTTACTTTGTATTTCCCTAGTGCATAATGATGTTGAGCATCTTTTTATGTGCTTTTTGATCACTTGGAGATTAAAAAAAAGTGCTTGTTTAAGTTTTGCCTCATTTTTAAAAACTGGATTTTCAAATTGGTTTTTAGGTCTTTAATGTATGGAAACACAAAATTCTTCTCCTAGTCTGTGGCTTGCCTTTTCACTCTCTATCTTTGATGAACAGACATTCTTACTTTTCATGAAGTTCAATTTATCAATCTTCTCTTTTATGGCTAGTGCTTTTTGTGTTGTTATAAAATCTTTACAATCGTGATAATATCCTATGCTTTCTTCTAGAAGCTTTTTTCATTTCTCTTTCCCTTTCAGGTCTATGACCCACCTCAGATCCATACATTTTTCTTAAACCTAGCTTAAAATTCAATTCTCAAAGACTCATTCATTCATTCATGCTTTTCATCACTCATTTATTTAAAAGAATGTTTAAGTACCTGCCATATGCCAGGCACTTGTGGGAGAACAAAAGCAATTAGAGTCAACGTTTAAGAAACTTACAGGCTAGTAGGGGAGACAGTGAGACTTGCACATAAACAATACTTAAAAAGCAGTAATTTACTTGGAAACTGTGATATGGCCTAATTATTCAAACACACCACCCAGAGTAATTTCCCCATTGAACGTCGGCACAGATTACATTCCCCCATGCCATAATCCTGTGTTTCTCACCCTTCCTTGGTTCCCCCAAGCCCCTGTGGCTGGCTCTCAAGGTGCCCCGCCCCTCCCTCCCCACCTCATTTTCTCCCCCCCCATACCATCCTCCATCCCAAACCCTCTGCACAGATCCAGCTGAATTCCTGAGCAGAGGGAGCTGTTCATCCTGCCAGCTCTTTGTATCTGTTTTTCCCTCCTGCCTGGACTCCTCCTCCCAATACTTTGGTGCCTGAAAAACTGCTCACCACTCCAGCACCTCTTCTAGGAAGCCTCTCCTGGCTCCTTTCTGTCTCTTTTTGCCTGGAAATCTGCCTCTGGAGCCAGATTGCTGGGTTCAAACTCTCCTTCCATCACTTTGCAGCTCTGTGCCCCCGGGTATGTTACTTCCACTGCCTCAGGTTCCTCACTGGGAATAGCTGTATATGGTTCCTGCTATATATGGTTTTATGCAAATCATTTAGATTATCAAGGTACAACTGTTTAGCTCAGTGTCTGGCACATAGTAAGTGCTCAGTAAGTGTTTGCTTTTTAAAAAAATTTAAAAATTCATCATACCCATCACAGTAATGACATTTATCTGTTAACACATTGGTCTTTTCACTAGACTGAGTGTTTCCTGAAATCAGAAATCATTCCTTGATTTTTTTCCAATTGTTCCATCTACTAGCACCCATTTGTGGAGTTCTTACTGCACTTCCCCGTGCAGGGAGCTTTATGTCCATTATCCCAAAAAATCTTTACAACAACCTTCAAGATAAGTATTAGGATCTCCATGCCATGGTTTACAGAATCGAGGCCCTGGCACATGTCCCTCAGCTGATGCATGGAGGATCCAGGATTTTTGACTCCCTGATTCACTGCAAAGTTCATGAGCCATTCATTACAAGCCCCTGCCTCTCAGTGCATCCTCGATACCTACACAATGAGCTCGGTAAATATCTGATGAATAGAATTGAGTCTAATAGACCCCAACCTACCAGAGTTTGTCAGAATGGAGCATGGGTTTATCTGCATGGCTAAAGTTCTGAACATGACCCTCAAAGGCCAAGCAACCAGAGACTGAGACCCTTCTGACAAAACAGTGTCTAGAGCAGGTGACTGTTTTTGACTTTTCCCTCTTGGGAAATGGTGGTTTCAACATCATTAATTTGTACTTTGCGACTTAAAGGTGTGCCCTTAACTTGACACAATGCTGCCTTTCCAGAGGAACAGGTTGTCAGTTTTCACAAAATTTGTCCTATTTAATGAAACTTTTTGTTTGCTGTCTTCATTGCCTACCATCTCTTCTATCGCTGTATTACATACAGTCCCAAGCTTTTAGAACGCTGTGCCAAGTGTCTTGAGGAGATCCTCTTCAGGCAGATTCTGGACGCGTGGCCTCTCCAGCTCAACTGTAAATATCTTGAGAGCAGGAACCACATCAGATCCGTCTGCATTTGTCTTGGCACCTGACTTAGTTAGACAGGAATTCAATAAGTATTTGCCTAATCCATTATCTGTGTGCTTGTTTCATACTGGGTACTGGGCTAAGCCTTGGGAAGGAGAAAGGAGGAATCAGATTCAGATCCTGACCTCCAGGAGCTTCTAGTCCAACCCAGGAGATAAGACTCAAACATAAACAACAAGCATCTGATGTGGAAAATGGTGTATGTGATGGGGATTAGAGCAGACAGCTACATTGAGGTACCCCCACCACCTACCCAAAGCATCACTTGTACTTAAAGATAGCTGGGAAATTCTTTGCTATTAAAACATGCATGGACATATTGTGGAGTACACTCTAACATGTGTGCAGTTTAAGGTAAAATACAGATTTCGAAGTGCTGTATTTGGTAGACCTGCCCCCTTGCCTTCCTTTAGGCTGGGTAGCACCCCTCTCCTCTGCCTTTAGGAATGTTCTGTTGGGCATGACGTTGAACATTGCCATTGGCATCAGACAGAAATAGGTTTTCATTGAGGCTCTGCTCCATCACTTTCTAGCTGTGTGATTTTCAGTAAGTGATCTGAACTCTCTGAATCTCAGTTTATTCATGATTTTCATGAGGACTGGAGTTTTATATATAGCTTTTGTCACTTACATGGTAGCTTTCATGTATGTTGTGAGGAAACAGATGTTTGTGAGATGGATGGATGGACGGGTAGGTGGATGGATGGGTGGGTGTATGGAGTAGGTAACAGGCCAGTTTTTCCATAGCATGAACAGTACATGTTCCCTTCGACATGATTACTTTGAAATTCTATAGCATTTTGTACTGTTGAAGCACTTTCATATTCACACAAAAATCAGAGAAAGTAGAGCCATCCCAATTGTACCTATGAGAAAAACTGAGGCCCCAGGAAATGCCCAGAATCTTGCAGAAATTGAGACTGGTCATCATGAGATTTGAACCAGCTCCTGGTTCAGCATGTTTAACACAATGGCTTGGGGGATTTTTGGGGGTAGGGATGGGGAGAAGGGAGCACGCCTTTCAAACTGCTGCCTTTCCTTTCTGAGCTGTGTACGGCCTACTAACTTGACCTGTATGTCACTAAGTCACAGAGTCACAGAGCCACAGTGTCCTCACAGCTGGGGCTGGGCAGAAGTCCCTCAGTTTCCTGTGGTGAAGCTGATACAAGTGATGGACTCTGTCTCCTGACCAACATACATACACACAAAAACTCACATACAGTTTCAGGAGCCCCTGGGCGCCCTGCAGCCCCTCCACTAGGCCTCTTCAGGTGCTCAAGACCCTTCTACAGAGACCATCCTGAGCCTGACTGCCTGAAGAAACCACAAAGTCATAACCTCCAGCAGATGAGTAGGAACAGTGTAACCCAACACAACAAACCCCACCAACTTCAGCCTCCCAGTCTTGCAATCATCCAAATTCTCAAGTCTATCCTTCAATAAATGTCCAAAGTCAAACCATCCATTTCCTTCCCAGACTTTCACAAGTCTTGGTGGAGATGAGAATTGAGGTTATCTGTGTTTCACAAATCAAAACTGCCAGTATGTTAACAGAACGGGGTGGAGATGTGTGAACAGGATAATATGTAGGTTACCTAGGATCAACCAGCTTCACCATGGGCCATGCCTTCATTGTCATGAAAGGCAAGATCTATCATGAAAGATAAAGAACCAGACCCACAGCCACGGGAAACTTGACAAGGCCCTTCAGTCCGCACGTTCATTCAGCACTTGTGTTTCAAGTACCTACTGTGTGCCAGGCCCTGTCTAGACCTCGAGGACATATGAGACTAAATCAGAAAAATCCTTTCCCTGAATTTAATCTTTGAGCTTACATTCTAGTAAGGGAGAGGAACAAATACCCATAAATATAATAAATAAGTACATTTTATAGTGTGCTGGAAGGAAAAATGTGCCACTGGGGAAAAGAAGTTAGGCAGGATAAAGGATCAGGAGTGTGTGTAATAGAGGCAGCAGGTTGTAAGGTTAAACTGGGGTCAGGAGATCTGCACTGAACGTGACATGTGAGCAAGACTTGAAGGCGAGGAATCCACACACACATCTGGACCACACATCTTGAAGCCAAGATTATGCCAACAACAATACTAAATGTCTAACATTCATGCATTCACTCAACAAATACTAGAGCGTTAAGAGCTAAGTGCTTATGGCGGGCTGAGTAAAGTTCCCCAAAGGATCCCTGGAAGCTGTATATGCCCCCCATGTGGCAAAAGGGACTGTGCAGAGGTCATAAAGTTCAGGATTTTAAGATAGGGAGATGATCCTGGATTATCCAGTGGGCCCTAAATGTAATCCTAGGGGTCCTTATAAAAGGGAGGGAGAGGGAGACTTCAGAAGGGAAAAAGTGATGTGATGATGAAAGCTGGGGGTAAAAGGTGAAGTAAGGCAGAACCATGAGCCAAGGACTGAATGAGGGAGCTGGAAAAGGCAAGGAGATGGACTAGTGCCTGGAGACTCCAGAAGGAAGTTGCCCTTCTGACACTTTGAAGTTACTCCCCTAAGACTCACTGTAGACTTCTGAATACAAGACTGCAAGCAGAATCTGTGATGTTTCACGCGACCACATTTATGGTAAAGTGTTATGGCAGCCACAGAAAACCAGTAGGGCACCAGTTTAGATGGGGGTGGAGTGATGAAGCTGATGAAAATCCCTGCCAAGAGGATATCCCCCCTGGACCACTCCCTCTGTGCCTGGTGCTGGCCCATGTCCTCGATGTGTGGTTACCACTTAATGAGCACATCAGTCCTAGGAGATGGTGCTGTGTGACCTGAGACCGTGTAACTCAGGGACCCCGTTCTTGGACCATCGGAGGGTCTCCCAGTCATGCCTGACTACACTGTTGTGCAGTGGCTATTGTGGGTGTGCCAGTGCCCTGCTTACATCATCTCTGATGCCCCTGGTCCCCCAGGTGGACTGGACTACTCTGGGAGCCTGGGACACGGTCCTCTCTTCTCCTACCACAGCAGGTGTAAGGCCCTTCCCAAAGAGAGGAGGGCCAGCCTCCACTTGACGGCTTACGCACAGCACCCTCTGCACTGATCGCTCGCATCATCTTAGCTAACTCAGACGGTGGTAAGTAAGGGGCAACCACTTCTTCTAAGGGCTACGAGAACATTATTTAACCCTCACTGTTGCCCTGGAGGTAGTTCTAATATTCCCATTTCACAGATCAGGAATCAGAGGCACAATGAGGTTGAATAACTTATCAAAGATCACATGACTAGTAAGGGTTGGGAGCCAAGATTCAATCTCTTAACTGTTTTTAAGGCTCATTAATAAAATAACTCAATTTATTGAGCAACCTCTATGTGTCAGGCAATCTTCATTTAAGTTTCACAACTCTTTGAATGAAGGACAAGGACAGTCTCTATTTAATGGGTGATGCAACTGAGGTGTCATCAGGTTTTGAGAGGATCAAAACCCAGGCAGTGAAGCTGCAGCCCCTGTTCTCCTCTTGTGCATTCCTTTTATTAAGCACCCGGTTTGTCCCAGGCACTAGACTAAGTCCCGAGGGTGAAGTGAATGAGGTTAAGACAATAAAAGCAGTGGTTAAGAAGCTAGACTTCAGAGTCTCAAAACCCTCTGTGTGATTTTGGGTAAGTTCCTGAACTGTTCTGAGAGTCAGTTTTCTCATCTGTAAAATGGGAATGTACCAGGACCTCCCTCAGGGTTGTTACCAAAATTACATGAGAACCAGCACTTACCAGTGAGTTGTCATTACATGTCAGCTGTTGTTATACTGCTGTTACTATTATAATAAGCTCTGTTCCTGCCCTTAACTAGAGAAGATGCACAAACAATGTAGACATTACTGTTCCTCCCACATTAATTCTGAAAATAATTTAAATAAACCTGAACTAGGCTAAGACCTCTTGCTTGCCCAAACCAAGTGGCAGACTGAAGACAAAATCACTGGTCCCAATGTCCTGGAATGGGTTAGGATCCCTAAGGACACTAGTCACCCCCAGCCCTCCTGGAACAGAGTGGCTATAAAGAAAATACTGGAAAATCCTACCTGGGCATATGACTCTGAATTTAGCATGCACATACTGGACTTACCTGGAACTTCTTCAGCACCCAATGATGAAGATGGAGGAAGACATCTAAATCTCCCCTGACTGAGGCTTCCATCTTGGTTTCCTTGTCTCTGAACCAAGGCCTTTGCCCAGACCAGCAAAGAGCTGCCCTATAGTTTCTTCTAACTAGTTGAAGGAAACATCTTCTAGGTGATGATGGAGGAAAAGGAGATAAATTTTTTCCTGCCTGGAGATTTATCAACCCTAAAAGGTGACTTTTATGCTGGGACAAATGGGTATCTACATGCAAAAAAATGAAGTTAGAACCCCTATCTCACACCATATGCAAAAATTAACTCAAAATGGATCATAGACCTAAATGTAAGAGCTAAAACTATAATAATCATAGAAGCAAACATAGGAGTAAATCTTTGGGACTGTAGATTGAATAATGGTTTCTTAGATATAACACTGAAAGCAGAAGAGATAAAAGAAAAATTAGATAAATTGGACTTCATCAAAATTTTAAAACTTTTGTACTTCAAAAAGTCTCATCAAAGACTACTTCCAGATTGGGAGAAAATATTACAAAGCACGTATTTGATAAGGGATTTATATCTATAATATATAAAGAACTCTTATAACTCAGCAATTTAAAAAATTTCCAAATACCTGGGTTTAAAAACAGCAAAGGATCTGAATAGATAGTCTCCTAAAGAAAATATACAAATGATCAATAAGCACATGGAAAGATATTCAACATCATTAATTATTAGGGAAATGCAAATCAAAACCACAATGAGACACCACTTCATTGTATCTGGGATGACTAAAACAAAAACAGCAGACAATAACAAATTATGGAGGATGTGGACACACTGAAACTCTCAAATGTTGCTGGTGAAATTGTAAAATGGTGCAGCTGCTTTGAAAAACAGTTTGGCAGCTCCTCAAAATGTTAAAACACATTTATCTTATGACCTAGCAGTTTCGCTCCTAGGAATATACTCAATGAACGAAAACATACATCCACACTAAAAACTTGAATGTGCATCTTATTCATGACAGCCCAAATGAGGAAACAACCCAGATGTCTCTCAGGTGATGAATGGATAAACAAAATCGGGTATGTTCATACAATGGAATATTGTTTTAGCCACAAAAGGAATGAAGCACTGATTACAACACCACAGATGAACCCTGAAAACATCAGGCTAAGTGAAAGATGCCAGTCGCATAAAACCCACATGTTGCATGATTTTATTTATATGAAATGCCCAGACTAGGCAAATCCACAGACACAGAAAGTAGATTCGTGGTTGCCTAGAACTGGGGGAAGAGGATGCAGAATGAGGGGTGACTGCTAGTGGGTATAGGGTTTCTTTTGGGGGTGATGAAAATGTTCTAAAATTAGACAGTGGTGATAGTTACACAATGTTGAATATACAAAAAACCACTCCACTGAATACTTTAAATGACTGAATTTTATGGTATATGAATTAGATCTCAAAAAAGCTATTATTAAAAAAAAATTACTATCATTCCTTGATTGTGCTTGAAGAAGCCAATGGAGATTTCTCTCCAAGAGGAGTTAACTCCTAGTCCACTTCTTACCTGGGCATGGAAACTGGGGTTCTGGCTGAAACCTGACTTTTCTGCTCACTTGGTAGAATGCCACAGTTCTACCCCTACAGAAGTTCTTGGTAAATTTCTGCCTTAAGATTCCCACATTCTCTCCTATTCCAACCCCCTTTCTTTATCTGCATTGTGTATTTCACCTGCTTACCTGCTACCATTCTTCACTTATCAGCCATCCCTGGCTCCCAAGACAGTACTGGGGACCCCTGGGAGGCTCCCTATTGTTACCACCATTGCACTGAATTGTGTTGGTTGGTTACCTGGTGCTGAGTCCTTCACTCTGCACACGCTCCCTGAGGGCAGCTGAGGTACGGGTTCTGCTGACCATTATATGCATACACACCCCTGGTTACCACTGAATGAATGGATGAGTGAGTGAGTGAGTGAATATAAGCCTGAAAAGAACAAGTATCTGTATAGGGTGGAAAGATATGGAGGATAAGAAAGAATAGGGAAGTGGGTGGGTATAGCTCAGTGGTAGAGTGCATGCTTAGCATACCCAAGGTCCTGGGTTCAGTCACCAGTACCTCCATTAAAAAAAGAATGAAAGTATAGGGAACAGGAAGAATGGAGGATTGGGACTAAAGTTATAATCCCATGTACCCACATTTTTCCCTGTTTCATGAGACATGTGGATTTCTCAGGCCCACAGCCACTTTGACTGTTTGAACCTCTCAGATTCCAGAAAGGCTTCTCTCCATTTCCTATCAATCAAACCAAAACCTTTGGCCTTTCAAAGCACACTCCAAACCTTGTTTTTCTACTCTTTGGCTCAGAATTCCAAAGTAGGGGAATCTAGCCAAAGAAAATGACAAGAACAAGCACCTGAATACAGAGCGGAAAGTGGGGTGAACCCTAGAAACGTACACACAAGGTCACTGATCTGGCATTGTCTGTAAGAGTCAAAAACCTAAGTGTCCAACAGCAGGCTAGTGTACACCCTGCCATGACGCAGAGATGGAATACCATGCACCCATTAGAAGAAGCATTTCGTGATCTGGGAAAACACTTAGGGAAAAAGCAGGTTAGAAACTGGTGGGTGGGCTGTAAACCGATCGCTAATACATAAACTGTGCACAGGAAAAATTTTAAAACTGGGGAGAAAAAAACACACCAGAAAGATTTCAGGGGTTTTCTTTTGGTAGTGGGACTACGGGTGCATTCTGATCTCTTTTTTAAAATAACCAGGTGGTCTATAACGAACAGGTATGGCTTTTATGATCGGAGAAGACAAATCCCCCCAATTCTCTCACTTCCCACTGCTTCCTTGTGGAACTGACTCAACAGCTGCTCTGCTCAGTCATCCCACATCCGCCTCCAAATCCTCATCCCGGCTGCACCCTCAGCGTCTGGCCAGGTGCTCCCTCTGGCCGCGCAGGCAGCTCCTGAAGGCGCACCCCTCCCGGAAGCCTTTCCTGGTTGCCAAAAGGAAAGAGGCCTGGCTTATCCCCACCTGTCCCAACACGGTGCTTCCACATCTCTCTCCTTGCCTGCCTTGTCCGAGAAAACCCCAGCCTCTTTGCTGGCATCTAACCTGGAGAGCCTGCTTCCTGATGCAGCCGGTGGCCGGTGCCGCCAGCCCTGTGTGTGTCTGCACCTGGTCACCGAGTCCAGACTCCCAGAAGGAAGATGAAGTGCAGAGGCCACAGGTCTCACCACTGTGGTTGCCGAGGAAGAAGGTGGCTCTGACTTTTCTGTCTGCATGTCCTGATTTGCCATGGGAAGGACTTCTCCCAGCCATTTAAAAACCACCCAGTCTACAAATAGCTTAAGAAGTGATCAAAGGTGTTTCCCCTTAACCTGGATCAGCAACCTTCTCAACAGAGTCAGCCTGAGGACGCTGGGTAACTTTGGAAGGAAACGAATACAAACCAGCAATGTGGATGGGGCTGGAAAGCACTTAGATTTTCATGGGTTGCTTTGTCCATGTACACATCCAGCTTATTCCTGAGGGAATCAAACTAGAGAAACCCTTAAAGGAAAAACTCAGTAGGTCAAACCTTGAAAGGCCTACCTGGTACCTGACACATCTTAGAGCGTCCTTGAAATGCTGTGGCTTTATCAGAGCAATAAACAAACCTGGAGCGATTCCTTCTGCACAACTTCCTGGTCACGCTCTGCACCCACATGAAGCACAGCAAGAAGGCTCTGAGCCCAAGACGAACACTCGCGGTTTCAAGAAAGGCTCATGCGTCTTGGCTCCCACAGCCTTTTGAGCTCATTACCCTGGCCTGGATCTGAAAAAGGACGGAATTCAGGATCAAGAGAAATTGGATGTCCCGGCCTCGACCTTTGGTGTTTGTGAAACTGAGAAGAAAAGATCTGGTGTGTCAGGCTTCCTCATGGGTCTGGAATTCCACCTGTCATCTCAAACAGGGTAAACAAATCATGGACATACTTTTCCTCCAGAAAGAACTGCACCCTTTTTCACAAGTAGCCTGGGTACGGTTTGACAATTAGAATTGAGCAGAATAGAGGTGGAGAAGCTTTTTTTTTTTTTTTTTTTTTAAAGTTCCACCCTCTTCTCAAATATTTAAAGTAGAATAACGAATAGGTGGTGACTGTCCCGTTGGTCAACTCTTTTCCACTTCTGCCACCCACATGCAGGCCTCGGTCACACTTTTCTCAGGCCGCCATGGTTGACGCTGCCTCCCAACCCGTCTGATCAAGGCTGGAGGTGCTGGGGTCCCCAGAGGAGAAGACCCGACGGTCTTCATTCTGTCATCCCCAGGGTTCGGGCTTTTGTTTAATGACATCTATGAGCTAAGGATGACATGGAGGTGCTGGCACGGTAGAGGAGGTTTTGAGGGACCAACAGGGGAAGAAAGAGAGGAGAGATCAGGGATGGCAGGGAGAGGAAAGAAACTTCATGGGGAATTTTGGGTGTTTTCATTGGTTTCCAGGTCAACTGTCATCCCAGGGGATCTTCAGTAAAATATCCATTTCTTTTTCTTCTTTTTTTTTAAAAAAAATCCATTTCTTGTTGGTATATTGTGGAACTGAATTTCTGTGTTGGCCAAATTCATTCATTCAACAAATACTTGAAAGCCTGCATCCACCAGTAGTGTTCTAGTGCAGAGGATAAAATAGTGAATAAAACATACCCAACACAGGACAACTTGGATGAAAACAAACATCCTGGATGCATCTCCAAGGAATTCTGCTGTGTAAAAAAAAGCCAATCCCCAAAGGTTAATACCATGTGAGTCCACTTATATACCATTTTTGAAATGACAAAATTTTGGCAATGGTATCTCTCAGGATTATTTCTTAGAACTGCACATGAATCTACAATTCTTACAATAAAAATGTCAATTAAAAAAAATTCCCTGACCTGATGGAGGCTCCATTTGAATAGAAGCTAAGTACGGCTTCATGGTCCCTCAGGACGACCCTCTCTGGGGTATTCCATGCACGTTACCAGAGATTCCTTTCTGTCTTCCAGACATGTCCCTGAATCTCCCTTGGTGACTGACAAAATCCAGGCTCAAGGGAGAAGGCAGGTGCAGAGTAAGGGTGTGATCCCAGCCCCCCGACCCCACGATGTGGGATCTGGGAATTACCCAGCCTGGCTTTGACTCTCTAAACCATGCACCAGTCATCTCCTCAACCAATGAGGTGAGACTCAGATGTCCATGGGGCTCCCAGCACTCTCATGGGACCCGGCTTGTCTGTCTTTCCTGCTTTCTCCATCTCCACCACCAAGCTCCTTCACCTCTGCCCTCGACGCCTGTCTGTCCTGGGAGCACGTTCAACTTAAGAGAACCTCCTTTCCTGTACAGACTGCATGCCTCACCACCCTGGTTCTCAGCATCAGGCATCAGGACCAATCCTAGATTCCAGCCCCTTGGCCACCACCAGGCCAGTCAGTGTCCAGCTCCCCACCCCCTACTGTAAAGGAGGATTCCCACCCCAGTCTGTTGTCCTGGTGGTTGTGCAATGAGGCATCTGGCTGTCTGTGAACCGTCTAGCTCTGCCACTCTGTTTTAGTGCCTTAGAAGATCTTCAGAGGAAAGAAGCCATGTAAAATTATAAGAAAGTCTGAACAGACTTTAAAGTTTTTATTATTTTATATTATACCATGCCTTGCATGGAATGACCACAAAGCCACGTGCCTTCTGGGCCATGTAGTTTACTAACAGGGCATGGCTGGGAAAACAAGAAATCATAATCTAGTCCACTGGAGAGAAGGGACGGAAGGAGGGAGAGGAAGGCAAGGAGGAAGGAGCAATGATAAATATTTATCTGTCTCTTTTCCAGTTTATCAGTGGGACCCTGCTTGTCCACGTTGCCCATGAGAGCATGATTATGTGACTTAATGCAATGTCTGATTCATGATCATGGTCTTTATACCAAAGGAAAGGGGATTTCTTAGACGTGCTGGAGCTAATCAATAAATATCTGATAGACTTTCAAACAAGGTTTTTATGGCCAAAATAAAATGAAAGAAAAGATAGTGACAACTCCTATTTCTGTAACTTTGTCTCAAAGCAACCACAGAAAGAATAAGTGCAACATGAAATGAAGGACCACCCCACCACCACCGCCCCCCCCCCCCGGCCCCAGGGAGGGACTAGCCTTGAGTTCTGTGAAGCTCTTCTCCAGGTCCCAAGCCTCCACCCGGTCAGGTCTGTGGGGCCACATGGCTGTCTGAAGCCCCATCCTGCTCTTCCCGGGAAGGATGCGTCCCTGTGCCCCAATCTGCATCTGGGATGAATAGCCCATGGAGATCCAGGTGCATCTCGACATCAACAGATGCACGAGCCAATTCTGTAAAAGTTCTGGCATCCAGAACAAGCAGAAAGGGCAGCTTCTGGGGATCGGTGGAGACAATGGCTGATAAGATAATTCCTTTGGGGAAACAAAAAGAGACACTTTGTAAAAGTGCAGTCCTGAACCTCGTCCAGCTGGAGGGATAAGTTTCTCAGCTATGTCTCCCTGTCCTTTGGTCGTAAAAATCTAATCAAAACAGACAGGAAGTGAATTTGATATTCCGTGTGAGCAGAAGGGAAGGGCCAGGGAAATCAGAAAGCTAGGAGTTGGAAGACCTGGTTCCAGGCCTGGCCAGGCCAGTCCCTTCACCTCTCTGAGCTTCAGTCTCTTCATCTGTAGAGTGGGGGTAATCTTCCCCACCCTCAGAGGGTTGCTGAGAGCATCTTACACAGTCAGTTATGAAAGCACTTTGTAAATTATGGCACCCCCTGGAGAATAGCTATTTTCCTACTATTTAGAAACTCTAATTATAGACAATCAGCTTCGATGCTGCACTTAGGCTAATAGACGTCACTCAGCTAAACTAAGACCAGTTGTGCTCAAGTAGCATTTGAATGCATCCAATTCACCTCCTGCATGTGCAGCATGCTAGTAACTCAGCTTCCCTCTCTGTAAAATGGAAATATTCTAAATATTCACTCTTAAGGGATAGAGGCTTAAATGGAATAATGCACATAAACTTCCAGCCAGTATTTGTGATTCCTCCCAAGGCCCCCTGGGTTTCAGAGGGGTTGAGCAGAGCTGAAGTCAGTTGGGCTTGTATTCAAACCCTACCTCTATACGTCCTGGGTGTGTGACCATGGGGAAGTTGCCTCACTCTCTGAGCCTCTCCTTTGGTGACATGAAGACAATGCTGTTCCCTGCCCACGAGAGAATGTGCAGGATGCACTCGCCCAGCCCAGAGGGAGGCCAGCCTCAGCAGGAGGTGGTACCAACCATCCCACACCTTGGAGAGGACAGTGACATCAGGCTCCCCCACCGCCCTGCCACCCAGCGTGCCATGCCATGCAGGTCGGTAGGAAGACAGGGTCCAGGTAGAAAACTGCTCCCTTTTCACCTGAGGGAAGCAGCTGGCAGGCTCTGCGGGGCAGCCAGCCCTCCCCTGCAGGTGTGGGCAGCCCCACCCAGGGTTCTAGTTACCCTCCTTCACATCCCCAGTGGTGTGGGCAGGGCACTTCTGGGACAAGCACAGAATCAAGGAAGGAAAGGACTATCCAGTCACGTGGAAACCTAGCCAGGAGAGATGGGCCTCAAGCACTGCTAGGGGCTCCGTGGAAAAGTTACAGGCCAAGGGGGTTAGGAGTATCCGATGCTTTAAGGCTGCTTTGCTTTGTGTCTGTAAGTTAGGGCCTTGGATGTGGACTCATTGTCCTTAAAAGGAATAAAATTTTTCTGCTGATTAAAAAAAAAAAAAAAGAATGCCAATACAATGAAGTTTAAAACCAAGATTCCACACTCTAGGAGAGGGTAGGGCTGCTCAGTCAAGGAAGTGGGCTTCTGTGCAGCCAGCAATTCAACCTCCCCAGGAAAGAGGTCTGAATGGCTCCTGCCAGGTGACCTCTAAGCTCAGGGACTATTGGCCTGATGAGAGTGTCTTTGTTTACCTGGGGCCACACCATATAACCTATCCTAATACAGGGATCCAGGAGGAGGCTTTGGGCCACAGGTGTCAGTTCAACTTCCAAGGGCGCTGAAGACTAAAGGTCAACCACGACTGCAGGATCGAGCCCCACACAGGCTCTGACATGAGGCTCAGGTGAGCTTCCCTGGTTGGCCACACTCCGGGAATACTGTTGGGGAAGGTGGCAGGGTCTTTGACTCCCCCAGAGAGGACCCACAGAAACTCCATGCCTGGGACTCTCCCAGATCCTGCCCCACTCACCTCTTCTCTCTCCGTTTCCTCTCGCTGTGATAAACCATAACCATGGGTATCACAGTTCTCAGTTGTGTCCTGTGAGTCTTTCTATGAAAGGTGAGAGTGGTCTTGGGGACCCCTGAACTTGCAGCTGGTATCAGGAGTGGGGGTGGGCTGGGGGACCCCTTCACCCCACAGCAATGGAGCCAGACAAACCTGGGCTGCAAAGCATGACTCTGCCAGCTGCGTGATGGGGGATCACCACCCCCAAACGGTGCCTCTGCTTGGGGGGTGATGACAAGCTCAGCACAGCCTGTGGACTGCCCCTCCCGGAGCCTTACCATCATCCTCGTCCCGGGCGCCCGGCGTGGGCACAAACAGGGGCTCCGCCGGCCAGCAGTGCTCTTCTCCCCATTTCAAGGATGACTTTGTGAGGACGTCGTATTTTATTATCTGTGCATCCAAAGAGAAGAAACGTGCGATTGATGGGTTGGAGAGCGTGCTAATTCCCTGGGAACAGGAAGGCACCAGGGCGCCAGAGAGAGGGGAGTGAGCCCCTCCACTGCAGACTGACACTGGCGAAGGTAGACCCCAAAGGACGTCTGCCTCTGGTTGGTGTAACAATAACAACAAAAACAGCTGGCTTCCTCCTTCAATTGTGAGCAGAGGTCTTCCCACTGGCACGTGGCTGACACTACATGCTGAATTCTTTTAGAAATAAAAACCTTGGATTTATCTGATATTTGGCACTGTACTGCAATTTTTATATGTGTTAGATAAACTAATGTATTCAATGCAAACCTTTAAAGTATCATATGATTCCTTTGTTGTTTTAAAAGTGTGAGTCCCTGGCCTCTCAAACTCTAATAGGCCTCTTTCCCCTTAGGGTGTGGGATTAGCGGGGAGTCACTGGGGTGTGTGTATGCGTGTGTGGGAAACTTCTTTTACTTTGTACATTTCTGCACTGCTTGCATTAAAAAAAAAAGTTTCCATTTTATTACTGAAGAATGAAGACCTTAATGAAAAGTGTTATCTGTATAGCACTGAGCATAGCACCTGGGAAAGAGGAGGTGTTCACCAAATAGTACTTTAAAACCCCAAATAAATTGTCCAAGTTTCAGCTATACCCTCTCTCCTTGAGACAGTGAGTTCTTTGAGGGCAGGAATTGGGATCCCCTGTTCACGTCCTTTTTCCTCAGTGCTACCACTTAGCAGTGTAGTAAACCTGCATCCAGTAAAGAAATCAATGGTAAACTCCAGCCACTGCCTCTTTCCTAACCGCCAGCCCGTAAGGTGCAGCTCCCTCTCAGGGACAATCCATCATTCCATCATTGCTTCCAGCATATATTGTCCCAACTGACCTCACTCTCTGACCTACCCCTGCGTCCTGACCTCCATCTTCCAATCAAGTTCATGCAGCCAGAGAACCTGGGAACTCAGCTTTGCAGACAGACACAACTGGGGCAGATGCCCTCCCAGGGGACCAGTACCTTGGTTGGGATGGGGCTCCACTGGACTTCAGCAGCAAAGACGTAGCGGTACCGCTTCCCGTTGTGAGCATAATTGATCCGAGGCAGCTCTAAGCCTAAAGAGAAATGACCTCACTGACAAAGACCCTTCACTGAGCGCTGGGACCCCCGTCCTTCGTGTCAGTCTGGGTATCCCTTCCACAAAGACGGCTCCCAAGCCAGGATCCTGAAACTTGATTCAGGCCCTGGCCTGGGTCCAAGGTGGTCCTAGGGCAGGAGGAGGGAACCTCTAATAATTACCCCTGCTCCATTAGAAGCTTCAGGAACAAGATAGACCTGGGTTTTTAAGTGTATAAACATCTTTAATTATCCAAGATAGAAATCAAAGAGAATTGCATGATTAAAATCAGAGGCTACTGCAATTTTTAAAATATCTTTAAAAAAAAAAGTACTTGTATATGTGCACACATGTGTGTGGGTGTGAATAGAAACTTCTGAAGCCTTGGAAAGGAGTGTCAATGGGGAATATTTAAATAAATGTGGTGAAATCATATAATAACATTATATAATGTTTACAAAGAAGTTTAATAATATGGGAAAATGTCCACATAATAAGATAAAGTATTAAAGCCTGCTTATAGAATTATCTCCACTATGTTACAAATGAAGAGGAAAATTTAGAAGCATTGCCAGGGTGATAACTTTCTTATAGTCATTTATAGTTTATATTGTCCATAATGTTTCGCATTATGTGAAATGTTCATTACACCTATTACTTTTGTAATCCAAAAAGCTTTAAAATGCTGTCCATTTCCATGCATATATATCTATATACACCTATTGTGTCAAATCAAATTTCTTTCCTTCTTTTCCTTTTTCTTTTTAATGGAGGTACTGAGGATTGAACCCAGGACCTTGTGCATGCTAAACATGTGCTACCACTGAGCTATACCCACCCTCTCAAATTAAATTTCTAAGTTCAAATACTGAAGTGAAAGTCCCGCTTATGAAATATTCCAGGTAGCTGGAGCCAAGTGCTGCTGAAAATATAATGTTTAAGAAAAGAAGAAGCAGAGATGGAAATACCTGCCATGTGTGAAGGCCTCTTGGAGTGGACCCAGGGCACAAATGGTTATTGGGTTCAGTGGGGAGAGAAGGAGGGTGGACCATTGAGATGGGAAGATGTCTGGTCCCACAGACAAATAAACATGAAACTCCCAAGAGACAAGTCAAGCTGAACGTAAGGACCAGGGACCACCCCCACAAGTAAAGCAGAACAGCATGCCCACTGTTGGCCCCAGAGTAGGCCTGAGACTTCCCGTGATGCTCCTGGGCCCCTCAAACCTGGTCTGGAACACCCCTCTCCTCCACCTTGTAAATGACCAGTTATCAGCACTTGGTTAAGTAAAATATATTCATCCCTGTGAATTCCATGTGGCTATTAAACCCACACTCTTGAAGAACCTTCTGGATGTGGGAAAATTCCCGGGCTACATTCATTAAGTGGAAGAAACCATTTCAGAACATTCTAGATGGTATGGTACGCACCTTGTGTAATGGTAAATGCAGAGGTTAAGGGATTTCAAGCCAGGGTAACCTGGGTTGCTGGCTCTGCTGCCTGACCTTGGGCAAGTTACTGAATTATTCTCAACTCTGCCATCCTCGGCTCTAGAACATGAGCAGTACATGGCAGTGCCTGCCTCTTTGAGACGTTCTAATCCTGGCTACCTTTAGCCAGACCTTCACTGCAGCCAGGCCCTCAACTAAGCCCCTGATATGCGTGAACTCACCTAATGTGACAAGAACAGGACGGGACTGTTGGGAGGAAAGATGGGAAGTCTGGGGACCCCTAGGAGAGGGCCTGGGAAACACCAAGCAGCCCCTACATGATGGAGACGGTGTGGGTGTTTCCAAAGAGCTGTCATGGGTGGAGGGGTTGAGGTATTGCCTACTGTTCTACTTTCCAGTGTTGCCCAAGGACGCTGCAATAAGCCAGAAATCCCTTTTCAGAAACAAAAGGACCACAGTATTTTAAGCCTCCATCTGTCCATACGATGTGACAGGTGAGCGGAGGCGGAAGTTGATGCTTTAAGAACTGGGACAAATATGTCATTTACAAAGACTCCTGGAGGCTGGGGCGCCACACAGAACCCGTCACAGGATCCATGGGATGCTGTCTGCAGAAGTGGTTGTTATGGCAGATCTGAGGTCATCCTAGGAGAGTCCCCAGGACGGTCCCTTCCAGGTGCCTGACCCTGGTAGGGGGCAGTGACGCAGGGAGCAGGGCTTCCAGCTTAGAGCCACACCCCACCACTCCCCAGCTGAGTTCAGGGCAGGTCAGTTCACTCTGCATTTAAGTATTGAGCACAGATGGCTCTAAGCCAGCCTTCTGTCACGTTCCAGCGACAACTCTGAGCACAGAAACACAGTCCCCGCCCTCCCCAGCTTCTATTCTAGGGCAGCGGTTCTCAGTCAGGTTGGAGGCTTGCTGCTCCACATCCTCCAAGGCCCAGGGCAGCCCCCAGCACTAAGAAGGGGCCGGTCCCCGGCCTCAGCAGGGCCTGGGTTGAGAAGCCCTGCTCTGGGCAGGGCGACTTCTCTCCTAGGGGGTTTACCTTCTGGGAGTAGCTCTGGCTTTCTGAGGCCCAGTTTTCTCCTCTGTGAAATGGGGCTGATAGCACCTGTTCTGCAGGGCCTTCTCAATGTGCAAGGGTGGAAATCTGCCTGTGCTGGGCCTGCTCAATAAGGCAGCATTTGAAAGGTCAGCCATGTAAATTCCCATCCAATCACTGCCCCAGTGCCTCCCCAGAAGGGGTGTGAAGATAAAGGAAAGAGAACTGTCCCTAGTTGCTTCCCACTGGGCACCCCGAGAGCCTTCCTCTAGGTCCCTCATCTGTTCATGACTCCTCCGAGTTGGAAGGAGGTGCTGCATAAAGAGGCCTCCATCTTCATGACACTCAGTCCCTTCCCTCCCTAAACACAGGAGAGAGGATGCATTTTACCTTCGAGAAGCAACTCTGGCTGGCAGTAGACTTGGTCATCTTTTTCCTTCAGGGCTCTTGCTGTTGTTGATGGCAGTTTGATTAAATTCGAGCCCACTTCTGCGTTCTGAAAGAAATGGTTTTCCAGAAAAATAAAAACTTGCTTTATTGTGTACATTAAAAAAAAATGCTTTAGTGTCTGTCCTCCCACTCTGGCCTCACATTAATCACCGGAAGCAGCTGTTACATTATTGGTATTCTCAGTCAAAAAAGAGGATTGTTGCCTGGAAGTGACTCCCCCAAGTTGGCAGAGCTGGTGGGTGGTAGAAGGTGGGGGGGCCCTAAACTCCCGGATCTTTTCTTCTACTCTGGGCTGCCTTATCCCTCGCAAGTGAAATTAATGTACTTAGAAGGTCTTGCTTTTAAAATACTGGATGATTTAAATAAAAGGCTGCATCCGTCATTGAAAACATTATAAACTAACTATACTTCAATAAAAAATATATATATACAAAAAGGTTGTTTTTTATAAAGAGTTCATAATAATGGGAAATACTCATGATGGAATACTGAGTGAAAAAAGCAGCAGAGTAAATTGCATATAGTTTGAGTTCAATCAACCATGTTAAAAAAAAAAAAAAGAAATTACATTGAAAATAACCTGGGAGAAATATACCAAACAGTAACAGTGTGGTGTGTGGTGGGGGTATGGGAACTTTAATTTCTTTTTCTATGCTTAATTGTATTTTCAGCATTTGCTCCTATAAAAATGTCTCACTGTTGAAAAGAAAACAAACATACAATAAAAATTACTTGGCAGAAAGATATCTATTAAGGGCATCTCTTGGTCAATCAAACTTTGCCCAGTACCTTGTCATCACCACTGTAAGCAGGAGAGGGATTTATCATAATTCATTATTTATTGAGCATCTACTACTCTCTGTGTCCCCACATACTCGCTGTGGAACTTTGAACAAGTTACTGAGCATCTCTGAAGTTCAGTTTCCCCATCTGTATAACGAGTTAGAGCACAAGCATCGTATAGATAGTATATACATCTCTGAGTTATCACGCAGATTAAATAAAGCAGTGAATGCAGCTGGTTTACAAGAGGGCCTGATTAGCAATAAGTGCTAGGTAAATGTTAGCTGTTGTTGATGTCATTTTATTATTATTATTATTGTTATTGTTGTTGTTGTTGTTATTATTATTATTATTATTATTACTGTCACTACCACTAGCGATGAGTTCAGGTTAGGCCCTGGAAGGAAATTGGGAACAAGACCACAACTCCCTGCATTCATGGAGTTACAGGGGGGAGAATTATTGTTACACCTGACTTTTCATTTAAACTTTTCTCTACTTTCCAAATTTTCCAAAATGGGCTTTCATAATTAAAAAAAAAAAAACCTACTTGAATAAGTAGTTTTTTACTGGAAGAAGGGGAAATTCACTGATCCTAGAAGTTGGCTCTTTGAGATTTGTTTAGTATAATCCCAATTAACAGAAGAGGAAACTGAGACCCAGGAAGGACAGTGGCTTTCCCTTGGTCAGAAGCAGGGCCCAGACTTCTACACTGTGATTCTTCTGCTCAAAAAGCAAAAGCACTGCAGGCAGCAGGCAAGGCAGGTGCAAAGGCCCTGAGGCCGGCCCATTCCTATCCTGAGACAACTCAGTCTGCAGTGTCTCCAAGGCATCTGTCCCAAGCTGTAATTATCTCCTTTATGGAGATATTTCCTTCTTTTATGCTGTCTTCCCTCTGAAGATGGTGACCAGATTTTATCCAGCACATGGCACATAGTCAGCTCCAAGGAAGTAACTGCTGAAGGAATGAGTAAATGCATGAGTCTGTGAGCTTTTCCTTCAATTCTCAAGGGACAGAATATGTGCCTTGTAAGTGGCTGTAAGAATTAGATAAAGGGCATGAGAAAGTTGTTCTGTGCCCAGCACACAGGGTATCTTATAAGCTGAAGCTCTGAATGCCTCCACCTGTGCGTGCAGCCCCATCAACTGTGAGAGGCCCTGCCTGGTGCCCTGCTGGTCATGAGACAGCCACAGGCCTCTTGTGCATGTCCCGGGCTTGATTCTCAGGGAGTTGTTCTAGAGAGATGTCTTCTAGCTGCAGCCTGAAACTGGTCAGACTGGTTGAGGCATAAGCTGTGAATTTTTCCACACACAGCAATAATGAACATGACTTGGCTGCTTTTGGTGGCTAGTGTGCTCAGCTTGGGGGGAAAAATTGCTCTCCAGCCAGAATTCAACAAAATCCTGTGGCCTGGCTTTGAAATCCCTCAACTCTGGAGAACTCCCATGAGAAGTCGTAATCTTGAGAAACACTGGCTTTGGAGTTAGGCACCCCTGGGTGTGAAATCTGACTCTATAGCTTTCGACGTGAACTCGAGCAGACCTCCCTGAGCCTATGTAAACTTGAGCCTGCTTCCTTATTTGCAAAACAGGGGGCAATGGGTAACTTTTCGACAGGTGGCCAGTACAAGCGAGATTGCTTACACCTGCGTCTGAGGAGTGTGGTTAGGATTAAATTAAATAATGGTTATGAAAACACCTGGTCCTGGGCCAGACCCACCATAGTTAGTAACTGGGAGCCAGACAGACATGCATTCAAACCCCAGCTCAGAGACCACGGATGATTCTGTGATGTTGGGCACGTTAGTTTCTTTCTCATCTGTAGTCATGGGGACCATAAATAACTCTGAGGACTGTCACATAGATAAGGTGAGAAGTATGGAAAGCATCTGAGAGTGGGTTTAGAATTCCAGGACTCCTTGGCCTTCTGAGCCAGATTTGAGTGGCAGAAACAGGGTGGGCCTGGGATCCCCACCTAAAACCTTGCCTTCCAACCGCACAGAGGCCCCAGCCAGCCCTGGCCTACCTTGTGGGCTGGAGGCCGGTGCAACAGCAGCACATCCTGCCCTTAAGAGGACAGGCAGGCGCGGCAGGCAGGCTAGGGGCATGTGTGCAGGGAATTCAGGGATCCCAGTTAGCCAGTCATGGTTGGGGTCGGGAGGATGCTGCTCTGGGTGGGCACACTGTGGCCCTGTGAGCTCCTCACCCTGTGGAGAAGCGACATGGCTGGAGAAAGGCCAAATCAGGATCCCCAAAGTACCAAGGCCAGAGCAGGGGCCCCTCTGGGTCTAAGAACAGAAAAGGCACCTAACATAGGACCTGGCACAGAGTGAGTTCTGGAGAAATGGCGGCTTCTCTTATTATTGGGTCTTCATTTTTGCATTTGAGGACAAGATGAAAACCAAATCTACTGAGCCAGGAGTTGAAGCCACCCTTTCTAGGCCCAAGATGCCAGCCCTAGCCCATTCCTGGAGGCAGCACACGGAGCCCTGCCTGACGAGACCATGGCGGCTGGCTGGCACTGTCTGCACCACCCACGTCCCTTGCGGCCTGCCCTGCCCCGCCTTCACCAACCCCCACGCCTGCCTATACAAACAGACCGAGGGTGCCAATGGGCCTGTCCTGCCCTTGACCCCAACTGGCCCAAACACAAGAGAATCTGGGGCAGCTGGGAGGCCCCTGGCTTCTGAACATGCTTCACTAGGGCCCTTTCTATGTGGAAGGCACTCTCTACATGGAAAATATTCCAAAGGCTAAAGGAATACCTTGTGCCCTTTGAGAGACCTTGCTTCACCTTTTTCATTCATTCATGTAAAATATTTAAGGGCTTAGTGAGAACCCTCTCTGTGCTGGACCCTGTGATTGGCACAGGGGATAAACTGCTAATGAGACGCAGAGTCCCGGCCCGCTGGGAGCTTTCACTGGAAGAGGTGACTGAACAAGTTCGCTGCACCTGAGATCAGTGTGAGCCAAGAGCTGCAGGAGCCATCAGAATATACAAACTTGTTGAAGGAGCTGCGACCAGACCAGAAAGATGAACAGCAATTTGCTCCCTGGCTGGGAATTAGAATCCCTCACACCGGGAGGGTGGTGTCTGAGCCACAGCCACCCCTGTACCCCTCCCCGGAGGTTCTGCCTTCACTATGCTGGTCCCAGAGGCCCCAGATGAATCCAACCTGCACAGCTGGGACAGGTGTGAAAGTCTAGCGGAAAGAGAACCGGGTTGCAGGCAGAGGGAAAGCCATGTGCCAAGGCCTCAGAATGAAAGGCATTTGAGAAAGGGCGGCATCGCCCAAGGCCCTTCCCTAATGAGCCTTTGGATGGGGTGGAATTGGAGCCACCGGATCTGGACACATAGGCCGTGTCCGCCTGCTCGACTTTCCCATCTCAACAGGCAGGTGGGGCAACTTGAAAGTGAAGCAAGGAGATGTTTTTAAGGGACAATAAATAGCAATTAAAAAGCGTGGCCAGAGCTGTCCTTCCCAGCACTCACTCTGCCTCACTGGTTTCAAAGCAGCAGGTGGCTCATGTGGCGCCTTTTTAAAATACACGTGCAAAACTTCTTAGCTTGGCTCCAAGGAAGCAAACCATTTCTGGAGCTGGAGAAAAGGTCATAAAATCTCATGGTGTGTGGGCAGCGGGAGGGAGTGCTCCCTTTTTGTCATCACCCTCAGGCTGAGGTCTCTGTGAGGCAGGGGCCGGGTCTTGGGATTTGCCACCTGTGTGCCCTGTGACACCCTCCTTGCATCCTGGACCCAGGAGACGCTCCAGGGCATTGCACCGTGGGACTCCCCAGAGCAGGGGGCACAGGGGCCCAGGCTCAGACGATGATTTTGTGGGACATGGCTGTTCACTCAATAGCCCTGAATCACAGGGGAAGAAAGTTAATCCCCTGTTCTCTTCCAATCATTCTCACTGGGTCAAGGAGAGTCTCAGGTGCCACTATGTCTTTAACACCTAATGCTTTTTCAATGTTCTCTTGACCAGAGAGACCAGGTCTTGGCAAGAGCAACAGCATCAGACAAGAGGTTAAGACCTGTGCTTTAACTCCAAGGCTTCAAGCTCACACACTCTGCTGGCTTCACATGAGGTTGTGATTTGTTTGCTTTCAAATGACTTAAGGAAAGAGTGAGTTAATTTACAAGAAAACAAGATTTTGTAAATGTTAGAGGTGATAGGAAATAGGGTGAAAATCAAGACAGAGACACACAGATGACTGTGGATGAGGCAATGCTGGAGAGAGGGAGAAGGGCTCAACTCTGGAGCTGGACAAAGTTGGGTTCAAATGCAGGTCCCTGGCCTGCTGGTTGGGAGGTACCTGAACTCCTGAATCAAGGAGCTGGGAGAGTGGTCCCGAGAGAGGTTAGGGTGACCCGTCTGGGGTTATTCCCAGGAGTTAGGACTGCTGGGGAGATCAGCAGAGTTATACCCTTTACCAGCTACAAGGATGGGTTTAAAGCAAATCTTGGCTCTGCCATTGGGCCGTTTGACCATGGGCACATTCCTTAACCTCTCTGAGCCTCAGTTTCTTCATCTATAAAAGGAGGCTGACACGAGGATCTCTCCCATAGGTTGTTTTGCTCATTAAATGAGGTAAGGAAAGTAAAATGCTTAGCGAAGTACCTGGCATGTGAGAGAATTCCGTAAAGATGAGCCATCAAAACTGAATTGAATTGAATTCGGTTTCGTTTAAATTAATTAAGTCATGAAGTCAGTGAGTTCTGGAGCCAGAAGCCTCTGTAGCCTCCAAAACCATGCCCAGAGCCTTGGCAGCATCACCCTAATTGAGGGTAATGTCTGGCCTAGTGGTCGTTTTTCACTTAAGAACCAGGTTGTTCAACATCCAGGAACTGGGGAAGCAAGTGGTGATGAATCCCCACCACGGACTGCCAGGAATATGTTTAAAATGATGTCACAGAAGAGTATTTAATGCCATGGAGCGATGTTTAGATATACAAATAGGTAGAAAGAGCAGTACACACAATAGTATGTACCTATTCAGCCACGAAAAAAAATGAGGTACTGATACTCGCTACAACACTGATGAACTCTGAAAACATGCTAAGAGAAAGAAGCCAGCCACAAAAGAGTGCATCTTGTATGATTCCACTTGCATGAAAAGTTTAGAAAGGGCAAATCCTCAGAGACAGAAAGTAGATCAGTGGTTCCCTGGGACTGGGGGATGAAGGGGTTGGTGGGGGACTGATGGCTAAAGGGTACAAGGTTTCTTTTGGGGGAAAGGAAAATGTTTTAAAATCAATTGTGCTGATGGTTGTACAATTCTGTGAATGAATACACTAAGCCACTGAATTACACTCTTTGAGTGAAAATGGGTGAATAGTATGGTATGTGAATTATATTTCATTAAAGTTATGAAAAATTATGTACTGTATGATTTTCTCCTCTAAAATTAGGAAATACATATTTATATATATTTATTATATGTTATATAGTTCTTAATTTTAGAGAAAAAATCACACGGTACATGATTTTTAATGGCTTTGGGACATACTGATATGCATATACTATATACTTATATATCAATATATTAATGTGTATGTATGTCTTTCTGTCTGTCTACCTACCTATCTATGGACAGAGAGAGACTTGGGAAGCAACACAAACATATCCACAATGGGTTTATGGTGATTTTTTCCCCTTTTTACTTAATCTATACTTTCTAAAGTTTCTACCATGAATATGCACGCCATTTGGAAAAATAATAAAAGCGCTTTCTGTCTTTCTTTAAGAACAGCTCATTTTGGATTTCAATGTCAATGAAATTAGGGCCAAAGTCACTTCCTGTGTGGGTTTACGTCTCCCAGGACTTGAGCCGTTACCTTGTCCACGTGGAGGGGCACTGCGAACCTCTTGAGGGTGGGGACGGAGGTGAGCCTGGAGTTATCCTTGAAGTTCTGGTTCAGGTTGGCCAAGTAGAAGAGCTGGTAAAGGCTGCTGTCCCCGTAGGCGATGACGTCAAACAGAAGGCAGCCGTCCTCTTCGTAGGCATTGACGTGATGAAAGATCACCATGGGGTCCATGTAAAACTTGGTCAGCATGGGCTTCCTGGTCCTCTGGTCAATGATGTGAATGTAAGTCTGAAAGGAGATACGCACCAGCTGTCCCTCGGCCGGCCGTGCGCCACGGTATCACATCGGGTAGGGGACAAGACCCAGCCCCGCCGTCCATTTGCTCATGACCCTGGAGTGTCCCCTCCCCTTTCAGCCTCTCTGTCTCACCTCCAGGGTGCTGGCCACTCAGGAGCACGGAGGGAGGAGGGGAGCTCTGCAGGTGGGACCTCTGCCTCGCCAGCAGGACAGTGTCTGGGGGAGGCCCCCGAGAGTGCACTTCTCCCCCACCTCCACTTGACTGTGACTCCAGGGGGCAGCGACCAGCCAGCTCCCTGGCAATGGCCAAAGTGGGGAGAACCAGTCGGGTACGAGCCCTCAAACCTCCTCAGGTTGCCTCCACAGCCAGGGCACCTGAAACCGCTCCTGGGTCCCCTCTCCTGACCTTTGGCCGCTGCCTGAGTTTTCAGGTTTGCTGAGATGCCGTTTCCCCAGTAAGCCGGCTGCCCTGGAGGGCTGCAGTGCTGAGTGACCGGTCAGTCAAGGAGCCCATGTGGGTGCTGGCTCATTAGGCCTCTGCACACACCTCTGGGTGTCACAGCTGGTATCACTCAGGGTGGCAATTAGCCGTATCTGCAGCCCAGTTGCCTAATCCAAGGGGGAAGGGGTGTTTTCTTGTTTTTGGCAGCTCTGGCCCAACCATCCTCCTCCTGAAAGGAGGGAGGGGCCACTCCAGGCTGTCCTTTCCCCACTTCCTCTGGCTTCTTGCCTCTTCCTCCCTTTTTGAGGCTTTCCTTTCCCATAAACCTAGTCCTGGATCAGCCTCAGGGATGGTGGTTTCCAAAGTCCTTCCTCGGGCTCTCTGCCCTGCTCTGCCCTGGGGGGGCTCTCCCCTCACTGTGGGACTCTCCAGGACCAGGGGCTGCAGACTGGAGACCCTGATGCACCTGCCAGCGGGACGACCCTGGTTCTGCAGCACAAGCCCACTTCAGCTGGCTGCCTGCTGGCCCCGTGCCCAGCTGTTCACCCCACAAATATATGTAGAGGGCCTACAGCATGTCACACAATTTGGGGGCAGCTGGAGAGACAAATAAAACCAAGCCCTGACTTTTATGGAGTTCATTTTGCAGTGGGGCTGAGGCCAACTGTCAGTAATCAAATATACATGTCAAGTATGACTGATGAGCAAAACTGAGAAAATGAAGGTAGGGGGCGGAAGAGTCCGTGATAGGAGGACCTCAGGGATGGGGGGCGTAGAGCGAGACCTAGATTAACTGAGGGAGGAAGCCATCTGGGGAAGAACAGGATAGAAAATGCAAAGGCCCTGAGGCAGCAACATGTTTGACTGGTTTGATACCGGAGGCGGCTGCCTGAGCAGGGATGAAGGATGAGGGCATGTGGGCCTTCACAGGCTGGTGAGTGAAGCCTTTGGATCTTATTCTGAGGAAGATGGGAAATCACAAAAGGGTTCTGAGCAGAGGAGGGACCTCACCTAACCCCTTTGTTTCCTTGAACACTTCACTCTCCTCCCTGAGAAGAAAGGCCTCAAAGAGGTGGCCAGACTCAAACAGGACATATATTTGTGTGCATGAAGATGCACACTTGGTGCACAGAAAGAGAAGGGTGTCAGATGGATGGTTGTGGTGCCCTTTGGAGAGGGGGCTGGGTGGGGAGGGGGGAGTGGGGACAGGGAGGTGGGAAGGGGACCTGCTAGGGTACGTTCTACACTTGTGTGCTATTTGAATAGATGACAGTGAGAATTTCTTGATTACTTTTCACAAATGAGAACAGCAAAAAAATACATACATACACATATACATGAACACATATATTGATATACACGTGTATACACACAGATAACACATACACAGGAAGATCCGTATGTGCACATACTTGCACACGTCCATGCATGCATACATACGCTTGGAGCACTCCACTCAGGTTTCCCCAAAGTGAAGATGTTTCTGTTACACCATCCAGTGGGACACTCTATCACTAATGTGATGTCTAAATAATCTACAGCACCCTCTCCCTGGCTCCTGACAGTGACTGCAGGGAGGCTGAAAGGGCCTTGGCGATGGACGGTGGAGGCTGGAGGAACCCAGGCATCAATCAGGCCTGAGCAGCAGTCCCGTCATTGTTGAGGAGTGGGGACCGCCTCAGCTGGTGTCCCTAAGCTCTTCTCGGGATAGTCTGATCTATTGACCTATGCACGTGGGGTCATAAAGGCCCGGCCCCTTGCCCTAACTTGAGACCACTCTGAAGGATCATCCCGGCTTCAGAACTCTCTGGAAGGTTGGCTGATGCCTCTGGGGAGACTGCATGGTAGCTCACTGCCTCCCTCCGTAAGCCGCCTCCTGCCTGCTGACCTCCACCCTCCACTCTGACCATCCTCCTGCGGGGACAGGGGGTTGCAGCCCGGCCTTACCTTGTCCTCCCCATGGAAAGCCAGGCAGGAAGCCCAGCTTACTCCCCGGATGTAGGCAGTTGCCATCTTGAGGATATCCATCCTGAAAGGCTGCTCGAGGAAGATGATGTAGTTCTCTGTGATTCCGAAGCTGTGGTAATAGCTCGGGGAGAGGAGGGAGCGGGCGGTGATGGAGCAGAACACCTCCGTGTGCTTCAGGGGCTTCTGGCCCTTCTTCCCAGCCCCTGAAGAGAAGCGAGCCTCAGGAACAGCGCAGGACCGGAACAGCAAGGCCACCGTCTCCTGCAGCCGAGCCCTCAAACCCACCCGGCCGCTGAGAAGACAAGCAAATGGGTGCAAGGACTGCTGCCTAGCCCACCCAGGGACAGGGCCCTTCCCACGCAGGCCCACTCCTGTGAAATCTGGTTCGGCGTCCGAATCCATCGTATCACCGGGCCTCTGGGCCTCGGGACCACTAGGTCTCTGGGCCAGGCATCTGCCACTCTGGCCTGGAGCTAACCTAGCTTCTGCCTGCTTTTATAAAAAACGTTGATCTGGAACATGGCCACACTGCCTCCTTCCTGCAGGGCCCATGACTGCTTTGCTTTTGAGATTCAGAGTTGAGCAGATGAAACACAGACAATACAGCCAGCAAAACCTCAAATATTTATTCTGGGGCCCTTTATAGAAGATGTTTGCCAACCCCTGCTTGGAGCAATGCTCCTTAAACTTTCCCATGTACAGATTATCTGGAGGTCATGACAAAATGTGGAGTCTGACTCAGCCTGTGGGGCTGAGGCCTGAGGCTCTGCATTTCCGTCCAGCTCCTGGGTGACAGGCCAGCTTCCCAGGCTTAAGCTTTGATACTTTGCTGAGAACCATCATGTGACACGTATTTCACAGGGTTTCCACGAGTTTCTCTTGGCACTGCCTGTTCTGAAATACCTGGAAATGGGCCTAAGTGCCTATGGTGACAGTCAAGGTTGGCTGTACCATTCCCATTTTACAGACGGGAAACTAAGGCTTGGTGGGACGGTCCATCATTATGGCCAAAAGCACAGGGTGAAGCCAAGACGACACAGCCCCTGAGCCTGGCTATCTCCTCTGTCATTAGGAGTTCTCCCCCTCAGAGGCAAGGGACAGACTGAAGGAAATACCGCAGGAGTCCAAGTACCTTGCCCAGCGCCCTAACAGGAAGGTGCTGAGGACTGTTCAGCTTTCTTATTCCCCTGCAAGTATGAGTCATCTGCTGGCCAAAAGGCCTCCCCACCCAGGCCCGGGGCTGGGTTATAATGAGTTACCTGCAAGCGTCCCCACCTTTCTTGTGGCCACCTGCACACCCTGTAAACAGCTGGCTGGTGGGAGGGATGCTGCGGGGTTGTGGAGTAGTTCTTTTCCTCACAAAACAAATGGAACACAAAGCAAACTGAAAGGAAGGGCACCCCGGCCTGGGAGGCAGGAGACAGATGTGAACCCCAGCGAAGCCACCAGCCTGGAGCAGGTGTGTGGAAGGTACCTGCTTCCTGATGTTGTGGCTCCTGTGAGCTGTGTGACCAGGCACGTCACCTGATCCCCCTGGGGCTCCTGGTCCTCCTCTGTAACATGAGGTGGCAAACTCAGATGCCTGGACCACCCCCATCTCTGACATTCTAGGATTCTGAGCCAGACCCTATGTCCCTTTATTGGCTTAATTAATGGGAGTTCCATTTAATAAGAATACTCTTTGTACCCTGACCTTTGGGGCTCGCATTGGCCAGCAGAGCCTGGAACTTCTCGGGAGGCTCTATAGGACTGTGGGGGAGAGGGGCCAGCAGGGATCACAGATGGAAACCCATCTTCTTAGACCAGAAGGTCTGGCCAAGCACCTTTGTCATTATGCACTGTCTCCTGAGCCCTAAGCAGCCAACCTCGGAGGCCTGGTCTCCTGGGTGTGGTTCCCAAGAGGGTCCTGGACAAATAATGGCTAGGAGCCCCACCCTCCTCCCCCTCAGGAACATGCAATCACAATCATCCTGGGCTCTGGGCCAGGTTTCCGGCCCTAAATGGAGGAGGTCCAGAAGGCCCGGAGAACAGGGTGGGGATCTGGAATGGATCCCAGCAGGGCTGAGCTCCCTGAACAGCCCTGGGAGCCCGGCTTCAGGGACTGGGATGAAAGCGGGCAGCATAGCCCTGGCATATGAAGGTTTGTCAGAGAACTGAAAAATGAATGAATGAAAGGAAGGATGGATGGATAGGTGGATGGGTAGGTGGAAGGATGGATGGATGGACGATGAACAGATTAATGAATGGACTGATAGGTAGATGATTAAGGAAAAATGGGTAAATTAATGCATTAATGAACAGAAATCTAAAGAGAAGGAGGTTGGAATAGTAAAGTGATTCATGTTTTCCAAAAGGAAGCCCAGTGTCATCTCTTTTCTCCCAAGAAAGAAAAGTGAGTTCATGGTCCTCTGAATCATCTATGAAGGCCAGTGTCAGGTTAAGTTTTATGTTACTGACCAAAATCAGAACTCTTCCAAAGGAGCTGCCCTTGGTGTTTGGGCTTTACTAACAGAACGACCCATTTGGTACCCCAGAGTGACCCACCTGGTACCGTGGCAGGGATCTTAAAGATCACATATTTCGTCTTCCCCTTGTCCACGATGGAGGTGCCTATGTTGAGAACATTTCCAGCTGCGTCATAATGAGGATGCGACGTTGCCAGATTTACAGCCACGTATTTACGATAATCAACCTGCAAAATGTGACAGCCACCTGGTTTTAAAAGGGGAAGAGGGTGAAATCCTGTGAAATGCTGGCTGATTCCAGGTTCTGAGAGATGATGGTTATTTCTGCACATCTCCTGATTGGAAAATAAGGCAGACATCACCTTTAGAGAAGATGTTTCCTCGTGACCTGATATAACCTTACGGGGCCTCTCACGGCAAATAGGTCACAGGGGACTTGGACAGGTATGTGTGTTTTCTGTGACAGCTGTTCCTATCCTGCTGCCTAGCCCCGCTGGAGTCCTCAGCGTGGAAACCGGATGCCTCACTGCAGAGAGCTCCAAGCAACAATTAGGGAAGAGAGGCAGCCTTAGGGCTGATCTTGGCCACTTCTCTGTGTCATTCTGGTGAAGTCATTTAAATTTTCCCCTTTCGTGTTCCACAGTGGCTTCTCTCATAGGGTTATTCTGGGAACGGAGAGATTACAAAGGCATTTGGTCAAAAGGAAACTTGACTAATGAGCTCAGTGATGACCTCCACTCCGAACAGGCCACAACCTTAGAACAACGGGGTGGCCGAGCAACCGTCTGCTCTTTGTCCCCCAGAATAGCACAACCTCTGGCCAAAAGTCAGGCGATGCCTGTTCTCTCCTAGTATTTCCTCTCTGCAGCTCTGTGGAAAGCGTACATCAGTTGGACCTATGCCACCTCGCTTAGAAGGAGCTGAACGTAATTTCACAGCTAAGAAAAGCACTCCCTCTAACAGAGTGTTAAAATGCACTGCACAGACATCGAGGCTTTGAACAGCCAGCTGGAGAAAACTGAAAGTGGGTCTATTGATCTTCATGAAAATGTTGACTTCATTCTGCCCAGAAAAGGTAGCTGCTTGGGCATTGATTTTTGTACCCTTGCTGTCTGCCTAATGTCTCCTTCTTCAGGTCAATACAAGGGTGGGCTGCTGTGAGTCCCGGGCCATCCAGCCCAGTTATTCGTCATAGTTCCACTGAGCTACGGACACTGTTAGTGACTGAATTAAGTCTTCCAACAAGAGGTTGTAGTCCTAACCCTCATACCTATTTTAAGAAATAGGGTCTGTGTAAAAGTAATCAAGTTAAAACGAGGTCATCCTGGTTTAGGGTGAGTCATCATGCAATGATCTGTATCTTTGCAAGAGATTGGAGTGAGACACCTATAAACCAACGAGCAACCAGGCAGAAACTGGAAGAGGCAGGGAAGGACCTTCCTTAGAAACTTGAGAGAGAGAACATGGCCCTGCTGACACCATGGTTTCAGACTTCCAGCCTCCAGAACTGTGAGGGGATACATTTCTGCTGTTTTAAGCCACCTAGTTTGTGTCACTTTGTTACGGGAGTCCTAGGAATGAATGCAAACGTGAAGATGAAAAGACACAGTCCCTGCCATAAGGAAGCCTAGAATCTAGTGCTAAGTGCTGAGTAGGCGGAGCCCAAGACCCAAGGGCATCAGAGGAGTGTTCCTCCGAGAGTTCCTGCAGGCTTCCTGGCCTCACCGAGAGGGTCCCTTTTGAAAGCCAGGAAGCGAGGCTGGTTGTAGATTTGCTGATACCTTCTCCAGGGTTTCCAGGGTCTGTGGGTTGATTTTCCTGATGTAGTTGGTCTCTGTGGTCGCATAGAAGTCTTCTCCGCACCTCATGATGTTGATCAGGCAGTTGTCTGTGAAGTCAGGGATGGTGTGGGACAGGTAGGAGAAAGCCCTGTTGGGGAGAGCAAATCAGTGGGGCCAAGGGCTGTGTCCCCTCAGCTGGGAAGTTCTCGAGATGGTTTTAGTTTTCCTACCACTTAAAACACCCTACTTCAGTGAAGG
Organism: Camelus dromedarius; assembly: GCF_036321535.1. Classification (NCBI taxonomy): domain Eukaryota; kingdom Metazoa; phylum Chordata; class Mammalia; order Artiodactyla; family Camelidae; genus Camelus; species Camelus dromedarius. Next base: position 26,634,366 of record NC_087444.1, read on the forward strand.
GAAGAAAAAGTACCGGGTCCCAGTGGGTCACTTGAGAACTTCAGAGGACTCAGATAACCAGGCCACCCAAAGATACCACCACACTGAATCGGCTAAGAAGGAAGTCAGCTGGGACACGATGGCTGCCAGATGAGCCCTCCTGGGATCCCCAAATCCAGAGGTCTCACACAAGAGCCATGAAGAGCTGGTGAGTTGTTCTGAAGTATTTTAACAAGCTATACAGAAACCATACACGTGCCCATAGTGGCCCCCCAATAACTAGCAAAACAGCTAATCTCTGCTTTGGACAGGAATATGAGTCCACCCTGGTTACTTCGAACATGTCCAGGAAATTAGTTAGCTAGTTTTTTTTTTTTTTTAAAGGAAAGCAAACTAATTATGAGTTAAGAACTGATCATTTGTTTAGAAGGCTAGCTCATAGGAGGAAGGCAAGCTCCCAAGAGGAATGCAAGTCCTGGATCCATGTACTGGTTAGTGTTCCCCCTACTGGCAAACAGTGTAATAGCAAGGATGCCCCACAGACTGTGGTTTTAAATTCCTTCCCTCCCGCTCCTTCTTGGCTCTACCCCCATTTGCAAATAGGAGTTCCCTACTTGCTGTGTACCAGCCCAAGCACTGGATACTGGGACTGGAGAGATGATGTCAGCTCTGGAAAAGCAGAAGCAATCTTCCCTCTCTGGGCAGTCTACCCCTAAGACATTTCACAACCCTTCTACGTCTCAAGAGTACCTCAAAGGAGATACTGACTGCTAGCGTCATTCCCTGGCCAACAATTTAATGGCTGCAAACGTAATACGTTCATAACCCAGATGATTTTAAATGTCTACAACGGAAACTCTTCCCTTACCCTTTCCCTCATTTGTCAGTTCCCCACCTCCTTCATACATCCTTCCAGGGTTGCTGCACATGCAAGTAAAAATAAATCTAGATTTCCTCCTGCCTTCTTACACAGATCAGAGTATATTATATGCTCTTTGTACACTTAGCTTTTTTTTTCCCCCTCCCACTTAGCAGTGTAGCTTGGAAATCTGTCATTCGGTCCAGAGAGAGCATCCTCATTCCTTTTTATATCTGCCTGGTGTTTTCTTGTACGGTGTTGCTGTGATTTATTTAACCACTCCCCTGTTGATGAACATTGGAGTTGTTTTCTGTTCCTCATTAAAACAAATAATTCAGCCACGAATAACCCTATAAGTTTGTCCTTTCACACACAAGCCAAGTATATCTCTGAACTGAAGGGAACGTGCATTTGTAATTTTGATAGTTAATTTCAAAATGCTCTCCTGCCAGCCTTGTGTCAGAATACCTAATCATCTATCAGATACTCTTTGCCTCTCTTGCTATCAGTGATTAAGAATCTTGTAGCAAATGTGGTCAAAGGCCAGTCATGGGACATTTTACATCTACCCTAAAGACAACCATTGGAGAAGCAAACATGGATTGTTTTGACCATCCAGGATATCGGAAAGCAGGACCAGATTCAAAATGGACGATTACTTGGAAAATATGTTTTTGCAGGGGTCCGGATAGGCCATTGTCCCAAATTCTGACACCACAATTCTGTTGGCTTCAATGTTAGAGTTGTAAGTATCGCTTCTCAGGTATTTGCTCCTGTAATAGACTTCACCTGAAAGAGAAGAAGCAGACTCGTCCCAGAGTGATATCTTTACGGGGCTCTGAAGCTCATTTCAGCCACTCTAGGGATTTGACCAGGGGTGGGGGAGTGGGGGATTGATGAGGGGCACTAGGACAGTCCCTCAAACATGTGTGCCGGATACAACAAGCACTTGGCGTGAACTCTCACACACACTTTGGCAAGGCTGAGTGAAACTCTCAACAACAAGGCAAGGTAGGTATTCCCTTTCTCAGCTCCGTCCTGCGTGAGGGAACTGAGGCTCAGAAACGTTGCATCGCCTAGTCCGGCATCACCCAGAGAGGTGCTGACCCAGGCCATCGACCATCCCTTCCACCGCGTTGGTATCCCTCCAGGTAAGGTCCAGATTTGGAGGACTGGTCCAGAAGGCCCTGTATTTGGGCTGGGTTCCCCCAGGGCCCTATTCAGTTCTGGGAGCCCTTTGTCGACAATTCATCCTCTGTAGTAACATTCGCTATCTACTGCAAACAGGGGGCACTCTTACAACCAATTCTGCACACAGTAGGGGGTCAGTATACATGTTGATGTGTAATTCATCTTGACACTGGAGAGAATCTGGCTTATTCCAGAAAAGCATGCACTCTTGACTAGTCAGTCAAGACCAACCTGAAAACATACCAGATGGTTCTAGACCTATATTAATTTCCTGTGGCTGCTGTAAAAAATTATCATAAATGTAGTGGCTTAAAACAATGCAAATTTATCATACCGTTTTGGAAGACACTGTCTGAAATGGATTTTACAGGGCAAAAATCAAAGTGTCAACAGGGCTAGTTCCTCCTGGAGGCTCTAGGGGAGAATCTGTTCCTTGCTTTGCTAGCTTCTAGAAGCTGCCTGTATTCCTTGGCTCTTGGCTGCATCACTCTGACCTCTGATTCCATTGTCACAGCTTTTCTAACTCTGACCCTCCTGCCTTCCTCTTTCACTTATGATAACCCTTGTGGTGACACTGAGCCCACCCTAATCATCCAGGACAATCTCCTCATCTCAAAGTCCTAAACTTAATCACATCTGCAAAGACTATTTTAACATGCAGAGTAACATGTAATACACTCACAGGTCCCTTCTGGGGAGAGAAGGGGGAAGGAAGAGGAGAGAGGACAAAAGGGAGAGGGAAGAAGGGAGAGAGAAGGAGAGAAAGAGGTAAATGGAGAGAGAGATACATATGCCCTCGCTAGCTGGATGTGGGTGGGTCAGGAGAGACTTTATGGAGGAGGTGAACTGAACTACTTCAAGGATGAGTAGAATTGAACCACAACAGATGGGGGAGGCGGAGCTAACATATGCTTTCAGTGTTGGTACAATTATAATGTGCAAAAGAGTTGGGCCCAGGACAAACTGACATTTCATTCCCATAAAAAAGAGATCAGAGAAATACCCACTGTATATCCACTGGCACAATGATGGGCTTCAGGGAGAGTAAGCATCCCAAGAAATTCTTTCTCAGGGCCTTTTTATATTTTCAGGAAAGAAAATGGAACTTAGTGATAATATTTATTGAGCATGTGTGTGCTAAACACTGTGAGGGCACTTTATGTGTATTATCTGTTTAATCTTCTAAACATTGGAAGTGTAGAGAAGATTCTAATTAGAAATGTGTTCTTTAGGGGAAAAAAAGCAACTTAATGTCATTTGCTAATTAGCAGCTAAATAAAACAAAATATAAACAATGCCTGAAGGTTTCAAATTTCTTACAAAATGAAATGCAAAGGGCTTGGGCACTCATGACCCTGCAGTTTCCCAGCTAGTTCACTGAGGCACGGAGAGGTTAAGTACCTTGCCTTAAGCCACACAGCTAGTGAATAGTAGACTGGATTTCGACGGCTAGAAGTCGGAAGATCCTGACACAGTGAACACATCATGGACCATTCTGCCTGATCCTTGTTATTAAAAATATATCTGTAGAAGTGTGCTGCCGTAATGGTACAGTTTGATGGAATTTCACAAACTAAACCTACCCCAATAAACTACTTCCCGATCAAGAAACAGAACATGAGCAGCCTCTGGGAAGCCCCTCGTACCTCATCCGTCACTGCCCCCCAACCCTACTCCCTGCAGGGGAACCACCTGACTTCTAACAGCCTCGATTCATTTTGCCCTCAGGATCGTTTTCACCCCCATGTCCAAAGGAGGTGAGGGTAATAACTCCAGCCTGTGCACTTAAGTAGCAACAATAACAATAATACCAACACTCATCACAATAAAATTGGAAAAGACCATGAAAGACCTTCCATTGCTTTCTCGAGTCTTCAGGAGGTAAACTGTGTGTCCCAGAGGGATAGGTAATCACCTATCCTCTTGGCAAACATCTTTTCAGGGGAGCTACTATACATAAGTACCTCTGAGATATTTGGTAGGGGGACCTCTGTTCCTGGGGCAGCAGGAATGGTTAGGAGCAGGAGCTTTGGAGTTAACTGGGCCCTGGGTTCATGCATTTCATCAGTATTTATTAAACACCTGGAGGAGCCAGGATGTGAGTATATCATGGTGAGCAGGACAGGCCAGATCTCCACCCCAAGGAGATTCAAGTCTCCACGTGGCTATGGGTCCTTGCTCTGTCATCTGGTAAGCCATGCACCTGACCTGGTGTCAGAGGCCAGCCTCAGTCTCCTCTGCTCTGACATGAGGATCAAGATACTTTCCTCACAGAGCTGCTGTGACATTTAAGGGCTGGAAAGCACTTAGCACATAGTAGGTGCTCAATAAAAAGCAACATATGCTTTTGAGATACAGCAGGTAGAACGGGCAAGGCTCTGGCTCTGGGCAAGTCCCAGTCTAAGCCGTGTGACCTAGGGTGAGTCCCTGTATCTCACCAAACCTCCATTTCCTCAACTCGAAGTTGGGGATCACAGAGTTCTCCCCAACTAGGGTTGGCAGTTTTAAATGTGATGGGATGACAGAAGGAGTTTGGCCCACTGGTGCTCAGCATGCACTTGATAAGTGATGGTTGCAAGAATTCTGGATTCGCCAGAGTCTTGGAGGCAGGAAGACTCACCTGGGGGTTGGTGAGGCCAACACAATGGTCTTTAGCCACGTGCTACACAGACCCTGCTTTGGGGCCACCCTGGTCTCCCCTTGAGCCAGCCAGCCCTCCTCTGGTCAGTCTCTCTGAGGTGGCCACCCACAGGCACTGGCTGAGGTGCTTTGCTAAAAATGCTGAATTCTGTTCACGTGAAATGTAAGCACCCAGACCAGGGTGGTTGTCGACAGGGGCCCATTTCCTATAAACAACCAGCCCCAGAACAGGGAGCACTCAGGGGGCCTTGGGGAAATGTGTCTCTGGAATTGCTCAAGGCTGACACTCACACTGAGGTTGAGATTAAACAAGCCACAGAACAATCCCCAGCACCGCTGCCCCTACCCTCCCCTCCTGCTCTCTGGAGCCCAATCAGCCACATTCCTTCTAAAGAGACACAAGTAAACAAACGTGTCCGTCTGGGATCTTCCAGAACTGGGTCCAGCGTGATGGTCTGGTGGGGGTGGTTTGGTTATTTTAAAAATAAAATTAATTTTTTAATTAAAATTTTTCTAAAAAGCAAACTTTCCAGAAGGCTGCCATGGAGCTATAACAACTGAAAAAAGAATAGTCAGCTTTGGAAAGGCTACATTCTCAAAAGCTCTTTTTGCCTCTACATCTCTGCGACCCTGGCTCTTGGAACCCACACATTGGAATCCTCACGGGACAACGACTTTGCTCTTATTGGAAAGCTATCAGACCTATTGCTGAGGGAGAACTGGATCGACTCACTGCCATACCTGCTTTACAAAAACTTTTAATTTTGAAAGAATTTTAGACTTAACAGAAAAGAGTGCTCCTATATACCCTTCTCCTGGCTTCCCCATCTCCACTGTGCCTTTTTTTATTCAAATCTTTGTTAGTTTTTTAAGAATTATGCTCTGCTGGCCTTTGCTTAATGTCACAAACCATATTCTGTCTTTTGCTTTCCTACTCCAGGCCTTTCTTCCTTGTCTGGCACTAATTTCCATTCTCCATGCTGGTTGTACCCTAGATCCTCCTGGTGCTTTTAAAAGATCCCAGAGGCCTGAGCCCCACGCCCTCAGGGTGCTCGAAGTCATCTGGGAAACACAGCTGCTCTATTCCTACCCTTCAGGATGATGATTCACTTGAGCCCTGGGTGGGGTCTCAGGATTCACAGCTTAAACTAGCATCCCTGGGGGACTCTGATGCAGGAGGCCCACAAACCACCTTTTGAGAAATGCTGGCTTTGTGTTACCTACAAATCAGAGAACCCTGATTACTCTGTCCTGTCCTCTTGAACTATGTATAGTAATATTTAACATTTTTGGTTTATATTTCCACAGTGAGACACTGGGGAGCCATTGAGAGTTCTAGAGGAGAGAAGTGATGAGGCCAGACTGTGCTACATGGACACTGGCAATCTGGCTGCCTGGAGAGGACTGGGCTGGAGAGCTGGGGAGAGATGGTAGCTGGCAGGAGTGGGGAACGGTGACAGAATTGCATAATAGTGAGGACTTAGGATTCTGCCTTTAAAGAGCATGGGGGTGGAGCAGGGGAGGGTATAGCTCAGTGGTAAGAGTTCATGCTTAGCATGCAAAGGTCCTGGGTTCAATTCCCAGTACCTCTATTACAATAAAAAACAAACAATTACTTCCTTTCCAAAAGATAAAAAATTAATAAATTAAAATTTATATGAAAAAAGAGCATCGGGTTTATATCTGACTACCACCATGTCTTGGCTAGGTACATTCGGGCAAGTTCTTTGGCCTCTCTGGGCCTTAGACGCCCACCTGTAAAACGAGACAGTGACAGTGCCACCTTCCTCAGGAGCTGTAGTGAGGGCTGAGGTGCGGCTGGGCGTGAAGCACAGGCCAGGCACCAGCAAGCACTTCTGGCAGTGAGTACTGAAGACACAGACCAGGAACCCTGCCTCCTTCTACCAGAACATCGTCACCTTGTTCATGCCATGTCAGCTCCATGGAGCTCCCGAGTGCCTCCTGGGCCTGGCCTCCTGCTAAGTGATGCAGACACAACAATGTCAATAGGGACCCTGCACCCTGGGGCCTCTACCTAGGCCGGAGAGTGGTGACTGATCTTCACAAAGCCGAGTGGGCACACGCCCTCATTCATGTCCAAGTTCAGGAGCAGGACAGGCAGGGGAAGGCGAGTAATTGGCTACACTCCCTGGGCCTCCCATTTTCCAGACGGTTCCAGATTATGAATGGAACTGAGTCTTTCATGCTGCTTTCTCATATCTATTTATTACTTTCTGTGTATTATGGTGTTTTCACATCTTTAAGAATCTTTGGCTGGGGAGAGACTCTCCCTCCCTGTACCACGCAATTCTTAGAGGTGGCAAAGGACCCAGCACGTCTTTAATAGGCAAACTAACCAATCCAGAGCCTTCCCTCCTCCATCCTGTCTGTAGTCCCCAGGGGGCAATATCTCTCTGCTTTAATCATCCCAGGGCCAAGCACTGGGCAATGAGGGACCATCCCCATTGCCCAAAGCCCACCAAAATCATTCCAACTAGCCAGGCTTAGGCTGTCCACCCTGCCCTGTCTTGCGCTCAGAAACCCCAATAAAGGCCGCAGTCTAAGAGTTCACTCCCTCCTGTCTTCTGCCTCCAGACCACCCTGGTATCTTTCCCACGTGGCCTGCGTGCCCCGCCTCCTGTCTCCAGCACCTGTGGGTGTAATGACCTTCATTTCCCCAGCCTCTCTGTGCCTCCTCTTGTGCTTACACCTGACTCACCATCCCATAAAAGATGGCGAATAGCAGAGAGTATACAAGCCACCCCCTGAGTCAGTCGCCTGAACTCGGAATTTCACCTTAGTGGTGGCACCTCCTACTTACTCCCTATGCTCAGTGTCCACTCAGGGACATGATGGACACGGCTCTCGCTTGCCTGGTGAGCAGGAGCAGGGAAATGGATTCTCTCCCTGGAACCTCCAGAAGGAATACAGCCCAGCCGACACCTTGATTTTAGTCCAGGGAACCCCATGTTAGACTTCTGACTTGGAGAACTGTAAAGAATATGTGTGTGTTAAAAAAAAAAAAAAAGAATATGTGTGTGTTGTTTTAAGCTGGTCACTTGTTATGCATCTGAAGCAAACCAACAGGGCACTCTCACCGTCTCTGATTGTGAAGCTGTGGAGCAGGGCCAGGCCATCGAACCAGTGGTTGTATCTGGTCTCGCCCACTGTGTGCATCCCAGGCCCGTTGCGGAGCAGGATTCCCTGCAGCCATGATGGAATCTTGCCTGGGAAGAGAAAGAATGTTCAGTTTCCAGTTTCTGCGTCTAAACCAAAAAGCTAAAAGAAGTGGCCAGAGAGCCCCTATACCACTTTGCTGCACCCATTCATTCTAGAAAGAGTATAATATGCCTGGCATTGTGCCAACACTGAGGGTGATCAGGCATCATCCCTGTCCCCAGGCCGCTCACCATCCATCGAGAGACAGAGACAAAGGAAAACACTCAAAATACACTGTGATGAAGGCAACACAGCAGACTCAGCACGGGTGCCACGTGGACCAGAACCCCACTCTGAGGCGGGGTAAGATCAGGAAAGTGAGGAAGGCTTCCTGGAGGAGGTGACCTGGCTGAGTCTTGTGGGAGTAGGTATTTGCCTCACAAAGGCAGGAGGAAAGAACATTCTAGAGCTGTGCAGGCCCATCTAGTAGCCACCACCTCCATGTGGCAAAACTGGGCACCAGAAACATGGCTCATCTGAACTGAGATGTGCTGTTTAAGTGTGAAACACCCACCAGGGGGGAGGGTATAGCTCAGTGGTAGAGTGCATCCCTAGCACGCTGAGGTCCTGGGTTCAATCCTCAGTACCTCCATTAAAAATAAATAAATAAACCTAATTACTAATTTATTAAATAAATAAACCTAATTAACCCCCCAAAACAAACAAACAAACCCCCAAAAACCTACACACCAGACTTCAAAGACTCATTATGAGAGAGAAATGTAAAGTATCTCATAAGCAATTTAAAAATATTAATCACACGTTGGACTGATAACTTTTTGGATATGTGAGTGGGTCTAAACTCTCTGGTCTGGCAGTGGTGCTGAGAACCATGAGCAGGTTGGCAGTTTTCATCTTGGAGTAGGTGGATAGTAACAAAATTAAATTACTATAAAATACACTATCAAAATTAATTTCATCTGCTTCTTTGTACTTTCTTCGAATGTGGCTATTAGAAAAATTTAAAGTACATGTGAGGCATGTGTTATATTTTTGTTGGGCAGCACTGCTGAAGAGACAGGGCTGTAGCAGGCGCCGTTGGGGCCCCGCCCATGTCCCTGTGGCCTTCATCCCTCCCCGAAGGCTACTTTTGGCGAAGACCTGCAGCTCTCCGCCTGAGGGCTTTGTTCTCACTGTGGAGCAGCTCTGTCCACACGTGGACAAGCTGGAAGCAGGTGGAGAGTTAATGCCCCTGGAAGTTGCTCTCACCCAACAATGGATGGGGTGCTGTGGGTCAGAGACCACTGCTTTCGTGCCCTCGGCTAACACAACGTGAGACATGTTTTATGATTTGCCCTGAGGATTCAGTTTCAACAGCTTGACAGTGCTTTTCTCATTGGCTTCCCTTCCAGTGTTTCTTGGGAAGCACATCCCAAATTAACTATTTACGCTTGAACTCTTATCTCTGGAGGAACCTGAACCAAGAGCTCAAAGACCAGTTCAAAGACCAGGAGACGTGCAAGCTGTTTAGTCAGAGCCAGCCTGTAACTTTCAAGGAAAGCGTCCGTGAAACGGTACTGTTGGTGTCGCAATGTCATGTACACATACACACCGTATGCAGAGAGAGCTGATGGCTACTCTAAAGCTTTATTAAGTTACATAGTCTTATATAGTAAAGAAGAATGATAAGGGAAATGGTTAACTGGAAGTGTCTGGCTCAAGGTCAGAAGACCCTTTATATTTTGGTAAATCATGTTCGTGTTGGCACTGGTGAGCCTTACAGCTTATCAGGGCAGAATGTACGAGAAACAGCTGCTTAACAATATTCTTTTTGGACTTAGGTGGCTGTGCCTGTCTTAGGTTGCCCCCCTCTGGAGATCTTAACTCGTCACTGGCTAACCAGCCTTCTCACCTCTGAGTCTGCAGCTTTTTATAACTTGTTTACCATTCCAGCCCAAGGCTCGTTCCTTTGTTCCCACAGTCGGGGGGCTACAGGTACTGAGGCTGGAGAGTGAAGTAGGAGCCCAGTGACAAAGGTCAACAAGACCACACTAAGCTTTGAGTTGGTGCTCAGAAGAATGGGACGCCTTTGATGGGGATAACAGGGAACAACAGGATCAGATTTTTTTCTGCAATTAAAAAAATTAAGATAAAATCCATATAACATAAACTCCACCATTTCAAAGTGTACAGTTCAGGGGGTTATAGTATACTTGCCATGTTGTGCACCCATCACCCCTATTCCACAAGATTTCCACCACCCCCAAAAGAGGCCCCGTACCCATCAGCAGTCAATCCCCATCCCCCACTAACCTACTGTCTCTAAGGATCTGCCTCCTCTCCTATTAGTGGAATATGATCAGATTTGGGGGTTCAAAAGTTGTTTCTGACTGTGGTGTGGGGTGTGGACGGGAAGAGGAGCCCAGGGGAGGTAGGAAGACCAGAGAGAGGAGCAGGGTAGCAGCAGTGGGGACAAAGGAAAATGGGTGGAGCAAAGGGACTTGGAGTTTGACTCAATGTAGAGGGAAGGGGAGGGGAGCATGCAAAAAGGTCAGCCCAGTCTCCTGCCTTGGGTGAGACTATTCACAGAAACCCAGGACACAGAAGGAGCAGGTTGAGGCAGAGCAGGGAAGGGGGAATCTGAGCATGGATAAGAAAATTTATTGAGCAGGATGTGCCAGGTACTGTGTTGCAGGTGGAGTAAATCACTGAGTCACTGCAGCAACCCCGTGAGGTAGGTACATGCTGGCTTTATCAGACACAGAGGAAACAGAGGCAGGAAATGCTTAAGTAACTTGCCAAGGGGGCCTCAGAGCGGAGAATGCACAGCTAGACATGAAGCCAGAGACTTGGCCTGGCCTCCCGGGACAGACATGTCCCCACAGGCACAACATTTGGTGAGCTGTCTGCCAGTGGATGCTGACCAGCTGATCAGACTTGACCTGGGGCTGAAGGCCTGCTGGAGGCTGGAGCCCCTCCCCTGCTGGCCAACAGGTATTGGGCGAGTTGCTGCTCCTCCATGGCCCTCAGCTTCACACATGTCAAGCAGGGAGGTATCATTTACAGCAGTGGTTCCCCGACTTGGAATCAGCCAGAGGGTTTGTGAAAACACAGGTGTCTGGGCTTCACTCCAAGAGTATCTGATTCAGTGGGTCTGAAGTGGGCCCAGGAATCTGATCCTAACAAGAGCCCAGCGGAAGCTGATGCTGCAGGTCTGGGGACCATCCTCTTAGAACAGCTCATCCAGATCGAGAACTCCCTTCAGCATCTCAGGTCCTAGGATCCTTCTTTTCTACGATTTCCAAGCATTTCCACCCAGTCACGAAACACGAGGTGTAAAGGGAGTATAATGGCAAAATGTTTGTGGTACCCCAGAGTATAAAAGGATAGACATTGTGGACCCCTTTTTTAAGAATAAAAAATTAATAGTAAATGGACATTTGTTTTTTGAAAAAATATTTATATATAAAGTCTATCTATTGACAGATCAGTCTATCTTTGTACTATCCATATTTATGTATGTTTTAAAAACTTGAAGAAAATAGGCCCAAATATTAATAGTGCTTCAGGCAACTATATTCAATATCCTCTAATATCTGTAATGGGAAAGAATCTGAAATAAATATATACCTATAACTGAATCACAGTGCTATACACTTGAAACTAACACGACACTGTAAATCACCTATACTTCAACTGAAAAAAAAAGAATTACAGAATAAAGAACACACACATGCTCCCCCTTTAAATGTTCAGAGGATTAAATTTTCTATAAGCTCATTAATTTCCCTTCAAATAATAAAATGACAGTGGGGAGGGTATAGCTGAAGTGACAGAGTGCATACTTAGCATGCAGGAGGTCCTGGATTCAATCCCCAATACCTCCTCTAAAAATAAATAAACCTAATTACTCCCCTCCACAAATTAAGTAAATAAATAAAACTATTCGAAAAAAAATAAAATGACAGAAGTTTTTAAACAGTTAATAGGGCTTAAGAGATGGAAATACAGCTGATTTTTATTTCCCTCTGTGTTCTCTCAATGGCAAGTTTTATATATATGTGCTACACACACATACAGATTTCTGATTACCTCTGTAGTCAGAAATAAAACCACATAAAAGCTGTATTTTTCTTTCAGAAGCCTTCCAAAGCAATTCCTCAGCTGAAAACCTCCAATCTGATATGCCTCACAAAAGGCACCGCCGTCCTTTCCTTGTGAAAACTATCTATCTACCCCAAGCTGAAAACTGCCAACCCGCTCACGGTTCTCAGCGCCACTGCCGGACCAGAGAGTTTGGACCCACTCACTGCCCCGTAGAGTGTAAACAAGATGGTCCCAGGAAAGAGGCCACACAGAAGAGCAGGGAAAGCCCGCTAAAGGAAGGTGCCTGCAGAGGCTCACACCTGAGCCCGCTTCATTGGCTCTGCAGGTACTCGCATCCTGAAACACGACCTTGGAGGAAATCACATCGGGCTCCGCGAGGCCGCCCAGCGCGCACGTGCAGGAGTGGGCGCTCACACACGCTTCTCGTATTATTTTGAAATTAACTCGGGGTGCACATGTTTGCACAAATACATCAAGCACTCCGAAAGGGTCACAATTCGCGGAAGAATCCCATTGTCCCAATGCCAACCGCAGCAGTCCTGGGACTTTTCTCCTAGTAATAGAACCACGAACTCTCTCTCCTTGGAAACTGAGTTACAACGCATAAAAGCACACCCAGATTTTCAAAGAGAGTATGTCTGGATTATAGGTCATTTTTCCCATCTATATACCATTTTCCAGATTTTCCAAAAATAATTTACAATAAGCATTACTTTTATAAACAGAGGGGAAAAGTGTACATGTAAACATATAAGAAGAACCCATCGTTTATACAAAACGCTCACCTGTCACTGTGGCCCTCACAGGCTCCCGTTGCTCCTTCTTATTTCTGCCAAATATTATATCCATCGCAGGGGCCTCCGAGCGAGAGCGCTGTTAACAGTGAACAGATGCTTCTGTGTCCAAGGCGACTGCTCCTGGCTCCTCCTTTTCTTTCCTTCCTGCTCTCCTGCAGCTTCCCTCATTTACATCTCCTGCCCTCCTAATGCCACTTGCTTCTCCCTTTGCTTTCCCCTCTCTGAGGGCCGGGTATCTCTTCACGCACATGGGGAAAGCTGAGCTGGCCTTATTTATGTTTGGTCAAAGGTCAATTCCCCAGCCATGTGTCCCAGCTAATCTTTAATCCTCTGTGTCCCCAACTCTCCCTTTCCAGCTCCACTTTTGGATTAACCAAGAAAAGCTACTTTTTTGCTGGGTTTAAACTGGCGGGATCATTTAACGCTGCATTCTGCTTAGGTATGCACACTGACATAATCCAGTCCAGCAGGTGGAGATGTTTAAGATCAGAAGAGAGACTGTCAGGACCATCGAGGACACCTGGCCTTAGGGGAGCCCAGAGCACATCAACCATGTGAATTCTTGCTATACAGCATGGTAACTTACTCGGCAGAGATGGTATAGGTGTTTTGTTTTGTTTTGTATTGTTTTGAATAAAGGTCCCTGAGCTTACTTCCCCTCCAAGAAAAAAATCATATGTAATGAGCAACTTAATTCATTATATATCATTTTTTGGAGAAGTAAACATAAATGTTTCATATACCCATTTGACCAATAAATACAGATAAATTGTAGTAATGTTTTCCTAGGTTAGTCTACCAAGGCAATAGAAATAAAAGCAAAAATAAACAAATGGGACCTAATCAAACTTATAAGCTTTTGTACAGTGAAGGAAACTAAACAAAATGAAAAGACAGCCTACACACTGGAAGAAAGTACTTGCAAATGATGCAACTGACAAGAGCTTAATTTCCAAAATATACAGTTCATATAACTCAATAACAAAAAACAAACAACCCAATCCAAAAAATGGGCAGAAGACCCAAATAAACATTTCTCCAAAGAAGACATACAAATGGCCAACAGACACATGAAAAGATGCTCAATGTTGCTAGTTATCAAAGAAATGCAAATCAAAACTACAATGAGGTATCACCTTACACCAGTCAGAATGGCCATCAGTAAAAAGTCCACAAATGATAAATGCTGGAGGGGGTATGGAGAAAAGGGAAACCCTCCTACACTGCTGAATGGAATGTAATTTGGTGCATCCACTATGGGGAAAAATATGGAGATTCCTTAAAAAACTAAATATAGATCACCATATGATTCAGCAATCCCACTCCTGGGCATACCCAGAGAAAACTCTAATTCAAAAAGATACATGTGGTAGGAGGGTAAAGCTCAGTGGTAGAGCATGTGCTTAGCATGTACAAGGTCCTGGGTTCAATCCCCAGTACCTCCATTAAAATAAGTAAGTAAGTAAGTAAGTAAGTAAATAAACTTAATAACTTCTCCCCCCCAAAAATTAAAAAAAAGATACATGCACCCTAATGTTCATAGCAGCACTATTTACAATAGCCAAGACATAGAAGCAACCTGAATGTCCATTAACAGATGACTGAATAAAGATGTAGTATATATACATATAATGGAATGCTATTCAGTCATAAAAAAGAATGAAATAATGCCATTTGCAGCAACATGGATGGACCTAGAGATTTTCATACTAAATGAAGTCAGAGAAAGACAAATATCACATGGTATCACTTATGTGTGGGATCTAAAAAAAAAATTATAAAAATGAACTTATTTACAAAACAGAAACAAACTCACAGACATAAAAAACAAAGTTACCAAAGATGAAAGAGGAGGAGGGATAAATTAGGAGTTTGGGATTAGCAGATACAAACTACTATATACATAATAGATGAACAACATGTCCTACTGTATAGCACAGGGAACTATATTCAATACCTTGTAATAAATTATAATGAAAAAGAATATTAAAAAGAATATAAATGTATAACGGAATCACTATGCTGTACACCAGAAACACAACACTGTAAATCAACTATACTTCAATAAAAAAAAGAAAACAATAAATACAGGGAACCAAAAACTCTACTCAGGAATCATAAGGAATAGTAAACAACAAACTTCAGCTCCAACTTTCTGGCCCATCAAGAGGGAGAAACAATGCCTATACTGGATTTGGGGGTCCCCCATGTGATGCCGTTACCTAAAATCCATATTCAAATTGCCATGAATGTCTGGTGATGAGTTAACATGAGTTGGCTCATGTTGGTTTAAGAAAGAACCAGCCAGGGGGAGGGTATAGCTCCAAGTGTTAAGAGTGCACGCTTAGCATGCAGTAGGTCCTGGTTCAATCCCCAGTACCTCCTCTAAAAATAAAACCTAATTACCTCCCCCAACCAAAAAAAAAAAAAAGAACCAGAACCAGCCATTCTCTGGGTGGAGTGAGGAAAGCTGGTGGTGTGGCCTTTAAGCAACCAGCGACGTGTAGTTGGTGTCAGGGCTGGGCTTGGACTGTTCCAGCCTCTCAGAGCTCAGAGCCCTGAGAGCAGCCCAGCCAGCATTGCTCCACCCTGGCCACACATTCCAGTCACCTGGCTGGGAGCTTCAAAAGTACCAGAGCCAGGCCCCATTCCAGATCCATTGATTCAGACTCTCTGAAGGTACATCTCAGCCCTCAGTAGGCTTAAACTGTCTCCACGTGATTCCAGCAGGTGCTGAGATGCTATGTGTTTGAGTTGATGCTAGATTCACATTCCTCCCTTTTCTGTAAAATGGAGGTATAATGATATCACAATCTCAAGAGTATTGAAAATCAAGGGTCTAGCAAAAGCCCCGCCCCCAAACACTTACTATTGTGGCCCTTTCTTCCCTGTTGTCTTGGCAGGCACTTCCCTTTGACCTACGTTTTCCATTCAGACCCACAATAACTTGCCAGTTAATTCTGCTGCTTGGTCTAGACATGTGTATTCATGACAAGGTTATTTATTCCTAGATTGTGAACACCAAGTCCTTGTGAGGATTAAAGGAGCATGTCTGGCGTACACTGAGGGCTCGGGAAAAAATTGCACCAGCAGAGGTGGCAGCTCTGGTGCAAAAGAGAAGAGCTCAGAGCTTATAGGGATCAGAAGACCTGGGCTGGGAGCTCAGCCCTGTGATTTAAAAACTGTGACTTGTCACATGACCCTGCTGAAAGTCAATTTATTCTGGAAAATGGGTTGGCAATGCTGTGTCACAGGGTTTGTTGGGAGGATTATAGTCACGTTATATAAGTGAAGCCATGACCGTGCTCTCCTCTCTTGTCCATTTTGTATATTCAGAAAAGCAATGGCCCCCATCCATCGAGAACATGCGCTGAGCCTAGTGCTTTGTGAAGCACTCACCATGTACCAGCTTGCTCTGGCCTTATATAATCCTGTGAGATGGGTGTTCTTAGCAGCGTTCTGGGGATGAGAAAACTCAGGGAAGATAACCAATTTTCCTACTATGTGTTGGAAATACAGCAGTGAACAAAACAGAAAAATAATTCTGTGCCTTCTTGGGACTTACACCAACTACATGCCAAGTTCTGAGGACACAGAGGTGATTAATAAGAGTCAGTCTCTGCCTCCTTGGGCTCTCGTGATGTTCTTTCTGTTTGGGGGGCTGAGTCTGCATATCCCAAAGGACATCTAGTTCCCAAGGCATTTAGAGGCAGTGCAGTGCAGTGATTCACAGAACTGCTTTTATGTCAAACATCCATCCTCCCTCTTTATAAACAGAGATAACAAGAAGCAGCTGTTCTTTCCCAAGAGGCTCTGACATTGCTCTGGAACCTCGAAAGTCTGACCCCTGTTTTCTCTGTCTTTGGTAATATGGGAAGAGTGGGACAAGGAATGTGTCGCCAGTAGGAGCTGTCTCCTGGCTGGTCCTCCAGCCTCTGATAAACACCATTCACTGGATGCTTGATGCATGCCAAGTAGCGTGCTAAGTGTCTTATTAGCCATCTTTAATCCTGGGGAGAGAGTCATTAGCAGTCTCATTTTTACAGCCTCAGAGACGTGGAGGAATTTGATTAAGGTCAGCAGCTGGTCAGTGCATGTTCTTCTCCACTGTCCAGTAACGCTGCCCAGTTTTTGAAGCTGCTGGTTGTGGAAAAGAGAAGATATGAGAGCAAAAGTAGGTGTTCCACAGCTTCTAAAATGTATTTGCTGCCTTAAAATAGGACAAAAACCGACCAGTGCATAAAAGGACGGGGCAATGGGAACATGAAAGGAAGTCGCTATCTTACACAAGAGTTTTGGTCATTCATTGCTGTGTCACAAGTCACTCTAAGACTCAGTGGCTTCAAACAACAGCCGTATTATGTCTGTGGGTTCTGTGCACTCAGCTCTGTGGTTGACTGGTCTCTGCCAACCAGCTCTTCTGCTTTCATTGACGTGGTCACGAGTCAGCTGGCAGTTGACTGGGACTCGAGGAGGGCTGGGCCTGGGCCTCTTTTCTCCATGTGGCCTCAGGACCTGTCCTTGACCTTCTCCATGAGATCTCTCCAGCAGGATAGCTGGATTTCTTTCATGGCAGCAAAAGGTCCCCAAAAGTGAGCGTCTCAGGCAAGAGAAACCAGAAGCTGCCAGTCTCTTTTAAGGCTGAAGCCGGAACTGGCATAGCTTCGCTTCCCCTGACTTCTCCTGGTTAGCACAAACTGCGAGGCGGGGAGGGGCCACACCGCAGTGTGAATATCGGATCTGGGCTGTGTAAGGCCTTTGGAGCCAACTTTGGAGACTTACTACCCCAACAGACCCATTTCCATTAGAGTCTCAGCTCTTCCACTCGCTAGCTGAGTGCCTGAACCACCGGCTTAAATCTCAGACCCTCAGTCTCCCGACCTTTAAAATAGGAATTATAATACCCGCCTCACCAGGTGGCTGCAAAGTTTAAATTAAACAATATACACTCTGAGTGATTGTGTCTGCACTGGTACTTAGAACACAATAGGAGCTCATAGCATGTTCCCTTCCTTTCTTTTCTTGGAAAAGAGAGGAAAATTGGAGAAATCAGCCAGTATGGTCACCAGAAATATTAACTGTTTGGAGCAGCTACAGTGCATACACCTCTGGCCTGTCACTGGAAGGGAAGTAAACACTCATGACCTAGTGTAGGATTTCAAGTTTTTTCTAGTCTGGCTGTACACAATCAGTCATAACTAGTTGCCTATTATAGCTGCTCCTGAAGAGGCACAGATAAGAAGTATCATGGGTGTCCTGAGGAGGGAAAGTTTGCTCAGGCTGGGGAGGGTTATGAAAGAAGGCTTCCTGGAGGAGGAGATGAACAGCCGAGCCCCTGGGAGTGGGAAGTCGTTGGATGGGCAAGGAGGAGGGGAGACTCCTCTTTCAGGCAGGAGGACCAGTGGGAACAGTGGCATGGAGCTAGTCAATCCCAGCAGGTGGACAGTGAGGAGCAGAGCCGGCTCTGCCTGGGACATAGTGAGAGATAATGATAGTTGTCGGTGCCATTTATTGAGAGCTTCCGATGTGCTGGGCAATCTTCTAAGCCTTTTGCATGTACGAACTCATGCCCTCTTCGCAAGAACTTTAGTACAGGTGATTAGCCCCATTTTATAGATAAGGAAAGTGAGGCACAGAGTTGCTAAATAACTTGCCCAGCACCCCAGAGCTGGGCTTTGAACCCAGCCTGCCTGGCTCCAGAGGCTGTACTTGCAACCACTGTTCATTTCCACTACCTCTGAGATGGGGGTGGAAAGTGGTTTAGGGATTGAATTGTACCGGACTGTAAGAATTTGGGCCTTATGCTGCAAGCTATGGTGTCCTCAGTTAAGAGGGCATGTCCAGGAAGGCATGCATGTGGGAGGTTGGCTGTGCTGTCCAACACAGTTGCTGCTGATAGCATGGAGCTATTTAAACTTAAATATAAATTAATCGCAATGAAATTAAATTTCTCATCCACATTAGCCACATTTCAAGGGCTGTGTAGACACATGGGGCTGGTGGCTGCCATACTGGACAGTGCAGATCATCATGGAAAGTCCTATTGACAGTGCTGGGTTAGCAGGAGAGCTGCCAGGATGGCAATTATATGTGACTCAGGTGGACAGAAGCAGTCATGACGGCACAACAGGCCACTTTAGAGGATAACGTGTCAGAGAAGTCCGTGCTTGGTGATGGTAGAAACGTGACTAGTCTGTGCATTTATTTATTAATTCATTCGTTCATTCATCTGTTCCACAAATACAGAGTGCTACCAGTCCGGGAGGAGCAGCTGCATTCAGAGGTGACACAGTCCGCTGTGGCAACAAAGAGGCAGGTGTGAGAAATCCTCCAGGGCCGGGAAGCATGGTGGGAGAGGGGACATCCAGAAGGCCTCCCGAAACGGGCAATGCTGAGACAAGAGTTGGCCACATGGAGAAGCTGGGAAGAGTGGTCCAAAAGGGGAAGAGCTTGTGCAAAGACTCAGAGGCATCACACAGCATGGCCATACGGCCTCATTCCAGACTACTGCGGGGTGGGCGTGCAGAAGAAGGCAGCAGGGGCCAGGGGTGTTTCCAGATGTGCACTGCTGCTCTGTATGTTGTGCTTACCAACCCTATTGTCTCATCCTGGCACAGACTTGGTGGACACTATTACCATCCCTTGTTTATGGAGGAAGCAACTGAAGCTTGGTGAGGTTGTGCCCCCAGGCCAGAGATCATACAACAGGTCGCAGGGGCGGGAGACTGAACCTGGGATCCTTTTAGCTGATAATTTTGGGAAGGATATGGGAAGAGGAGGCTACCCTTCCCTGAGGCCACTTTTTCCATGAAATGTGTTGTGTCTGTAAGAGTCTCGAAATGAGAAGTCAAACTGAATTCAAAAGGGAGAGTTTTTGTGCTATAAAAAAGCAACAGCCTTATTTTGCAATTCTGTGTCTTCTACTACAAAGTCATGGCTTAAAATGAGTTAATATTTCCCTTTTGGAGATACGATACCATATCTAAATTAGTTTGCAATTTTCCAATTAAGTTAGCTTTTAAAGGGTAACTCTAATTAGCCAGGGGGATAAGATGAGCAGATAACATGGAAATCTCAGACAGCAGGGTTCAAGGTGGCAGGCAAAGTCCCAAGGAAGGTGGCAGCTGCCCTCCCGAGGGGGAGGGTGCTGAGTTCCAGAACTCAGAGTGTAGGGAGTGGTGGGAGAGCCTCCTTAGGACTCTTGGCGTGAACACTTCACCACAAAACAAGAGACCATAAATTATGCCATTTACATTTAAGAAGATTCGTTACTTCCACAAAGTTCTACCAAACAGCAGAGACTAGTGTTGTACTGGGTATTACAGGTAGAAAAATGGGAAGTCACAGCTCCCTGACCTCATGAGCTCAGAGCCTAACAAGGGAGAAAGGAATGTAAATAATAATATAATACAGACGTGCTGTGTATTATCATTTATATAATAAAAATTTGCCATACTTAGGAGGTAGACTTGACAAGGTTGAAATACAGTAGACATTACTGGTAGAAAAAGAAGTGCCTTCTAACACCCAAGCTGGAACATTTCAATTTTCCACCATGACTTTCAGGGCCCAATCAGTGAGGCCAGACAAAAATTCAACTGAAATAATAACCACTGAGTTATGTCTAGATACTGTCCTGACATTTCCGCCTCCTAAATAACCTTTCAGACTGCTCCTCTCTCCTCCAGCCCCCCAGCCACTGTCCTTACTATTTCTGACCTCTTAGCAGCACTTCCTCATGAGCCTCCAGTCCCACCTGCTCCAACCCACCTTTCCTGCTGCCACCAGGTGACCCGGCTGACCTTCAGACCTGATCATGTCACTCTCCTACTTAGGATCCAGAGGTTAGCACAGTGCCTGGCACATAGTAGGTCTCAGGAGATGCTGAATGAGTGGATGGATGGATGGATGGATGGCACATGGCCTCACTGGGCTACGTGGTCACTGTATTTGTTTGCTAGGGCTGCCATGACAAAGTCCCACAAACTTGTGGCTTGAACAACAGAACTTTATTCTCTCACACTTCCAGAGGCCAAAAGTCTGAAACCAAGGTGACAGAAGAGCCATGACCCTTCTGAAGTCTCTTGGGAAGAATCCCTCCTTGCCTCTCCCAGCTTCTGGTTTTGCCAACAACCCTTGATGTTCCTTGACTTGAAGCCGCATCTCCTCAGTCCCTGCCTCCATTGTCACATGGCCTTCTCACCTCTGTGCCTGTCACTGTGTTCGGGTCTCCCTCTCCTGATAAAGTACCAGTCACTGGATCAGGGTCCCCCTTAATCTAGCAGGACCTCTTCTTAGCTTGATGACATCTGAAGTGGCCCTGTTTCCAAACAAGGTCATGTTCACAGGTACCAAGGCTTAGAAGTTCAACATATCTTCTTGGAAGATACGACAGAACCCACAATAGGCAAAAGTGGAAACTAAAAAGGCCGTAAGCAGATTTATTTGGACATTTAAATTCTCATAGTTTCTCTCTCTCTCCTGTGCTCTTTTTTAAGGCTAAAAACTTTCAAGCCGTGCTAAAATGGAAGTAGTAGATTAAAGTGCTGTGAGGGCAGGGAAGAAGCAGTAGTTAACTCCATGGAGCCTGAGGAGGCTTCAGAGAAGAGGTTTATAGTTGAGATGTTCTTGGAAAAGGGTCTAAGTGTGCAAGCGTTTAAGAGAAGGCATTCTCAGCAGAGAAACAGCATATGCAAAAGTGTGGAGGTGTGGCTGGCTAGGACAGACGGCCCAGTGGGGATAAGGTAAGGTTTTATAGTTTATGTTGATTCTGGGGGTACTGACAGGAAGTAGGGACTTGGTGTTCTGGGGGCCTCTCCCTGAGACCCCATTTCTACAGTTCTCTCCCCACCCCTACTTCCACCCTTTATTCCAGGCCTGTCCCTCAAGATCCAGGTTATCAGGCACCCTATAGAAGCAAATAACCAAGCCTATGTGAGCAAACCTGGAAGGCTCACCTACATACATGTTTAAAAAATATCAAGAGAATACCACCCACCATTCCAATGCCCAAGGTCATTATCAGTTGCTCAGAGCTCTCCAAGTCCAAGTAGAGGACTGAAACCATCAGGAAGGTGCGCAGGACACGACTCAGCTGTGTGAGCGTGTTTCCCAGAATTTGATCCAAGAGCCTGAGCCTTCAAGTGGGATCAGCCACACGAACAACAGAGAGGTGATTAACTTGGTTTAAATAGGTGTTGAGCCTACAGCAAGAATCACGAAGACGTTCATGCCCTGGGGCAGGCATCCTAGTCCTGAGAATAGACTTGTCTGAGCTTGGCTCTCCCAGAAGCCGACCTGAAGACAAAGATTCCAGTGCAAGTGGTTTATTTGAGAGGTGAACCCGGGAAATGACAGTAGGGGAGTGGGGAAGTGAAATAGGGAGGGTGGACATTAACGGTGCATTATCAAGGCCATCACTGTCTCTGGACGACTGAAGCTCAGTCTGGCTGGGGGACTCCAGAGATGGTGTGAACACGCCTTAGGGTAATCTTGAGACAGCTGAGGGATTGGCCCTCCAACTTCGGTCAATAAGAGTGACAGTTTCTCCTGAGAGGCTCTAACTTCCAGGCACTTCCATCCTGTTCCTCCTGTTGCAGAGGGAGGCAAAGCCACAGGTGCCTGCATTTAGAAGCCTTACATGGTAAGAGTAAGGAGTTAGGGTGGAGTACTGACAGTGTCTGCTACAACCCTCAAGGGATAACCCAGCCCAGGCTAAAGGGCGAGTGCAAGAAGATGTTCATAACAGTGTTGACTAGACAGCAAGCTGAACACATCAGAAACAGGCGACTGAAACCACATAGAGCATCTAGCAAATGAGAATGGTGTAGTAAATGTCCATTCATTGGAAGGAGACTCAGCCACCACTACGCTGATTTCAAACTCCTTTAGCAACATGGAAAAAGGCTTACTATCTAAGACCAAGTGGGAAATGCAGGACGCAGTATGAACTGGTTATATGTACACTACGATTTTGCCTGAGTAAAAATCAATCTTCAAGAGAAGAAGCGTTCAAAAGAATCACAAAGAGATGAAAACGTGTTAGGGTGATGGGATCATGACACGTCTTTTGCTATGTTGTCTTCTTTGATCAAATGGAGGGCAAAGATTCAATATGACTAACAAAAACACCAATTCATACAGATGTTTCTTGCATCCCCTCCCAGATAAACTGCTCACACTTAAATTCTTGTCTCAGCTTTGGAGGGAACCCAAACTAAAACGGGTTTATTTGCAGGACTGGGATGTCTGGGCCATGGGGCACGAACAGCTTCATGCTTTTTTTGTGGGTTTTTGTTTGTTTGTTTGTTTTTTTAATGGACTCAATGCCTTGTTTAAAACAAACTTGCTCTCTTTCTGTTTTCATTTGCTGATCCTGCAAATCAGGATTTGGAGGCTCAGACAGCTGAATCAGATCACTGGAATCATGGTCACATGGCTCTAGCCATGTCCTGCTTCTTTTCTTCACCTACACAGAGGTCAAGGCACTCTGGGAACTGACATCAGCAAGATGAATTCTGTGCCCAAGAGTCTGCAATTTATCAGAACATAAAGAATGTGAAAATGGAATTTAGCCTGCAGATTTGCCCTCCTTATCGAACGTCTCCAAGCTTGTTCCATGAGGGACATAAATTAAGCCTTTACCCAGCAGATACATTATCTCTGCATGTGGCCTTCCACACAGTTTTCTAATGAAAGTCATTAGACGCTTGGCCCCTGGAGATAAGAGACCAGTTCTGCCCAACCTGTGTTCCAGTCTGTGAGTCAGCGAAGACATTGGATCCTGCCCAGGGCTCTCTGACTGGCAGGACTACTCCGGAGGGCTTGGAAGGGCTTCTGGGAAAAGGAGGGGGGCCAAGGTTCAGCCCCAGGGACCTGGAAGATGGGACCAGGCTGGCAGATGTTCATTGAGTCCTACTATATGCCAGCCAAGGGATAGACAGAGATTAAGAGACATTATTCCTTCCTCCGAGAAACTCACAGAATAAAATCTCCCAAGTGTCCATCAGCAGACGTATGGATAAGCAAAATGTGATCTACCCGCACAGTGGGATATTACTCTGCCATAAAAAGAATGAATTACTGATACATGCTCCAATATGGATGAACCTTGGAAACTTTGTACTAGACACAAAGGTACACATATTGTATGATTCCATTTGTAGGAAATATCCAGAACAGGTAAATCCATAGAGATCAAGAGTCATGGTTGCCAGGGACTTGGGGAGAGAGGGGTGGGAGCAAAATATAAAATATGGTAACTTACGTCAGAGCAAGTTAATATCTTAAAACAAGACATAAGATAATTGTGTTCTCTGAAGATTTTGGCCACCCTGCC
Organism: Camelus dromedarius; assembly: GCF_036321535.1. Lineage (NCBI taxonomy): Eukaryota > Metazoa > Chordata > Mammalia > Artiodactyla > Camelidae > Camelus > Camelus dromedarius. Next base: position 26,658,436 of record NC_087444.1, read on the forward strand.
ATGAGAAACCATTTATAAGGCACCTTTTTTTTTGAAGGTTCCAGAGTCCCACCAAGTCGCATGGCTCCTTTCTCCAACCTCAAGTTACTAACTTCCTATGCAGACCGTGTCATCCAGTGCTATGTTTTGTTGTAATAGTGTCTCCCCTATTGCAATCCAAATCGCTTAGGTAGATATTTTCCTAAAGGAAAAGTTCCCATGAGGAACTCTGGTGTTAGCAGTTAAAACAATTTTTCCCATCACTAAACTAACATAGTAATTTTGGCAAATTTAATTAATTGTGAAAGTTATCATGAACAACAAACATTACTTAGGAAGGCAAACAAAGAGCTAAGGTGGGGATACATTCGTTCTGAAAAACTCTTCATTGAACATTTATTGTATAAACTTTTATTGCATGCCTCCCCCAAAAGAAATGAAACATTATTACCTGCTATAAGATAGATGACCTTGAAGACTATGCTGAAGTGAAAGAAGCCTGTTCCAAAAGGCCACACAGTGTATGATTCCGTTTATGTGAAATATCCAGAACAGGCAAATCCCTAGAGACAGGAAGTAGATTAGTGGTTGTCAGGGCTGGTGGGAGAGGGGAATGGGGTGTGAATGTGAAAGAGTATAGGGTTTCTTTGGGGGTGATGAAAATATTCTAAACTTGATTGTGCTAATGGTTGCACAACCTTGTGAACATACTAAAAACTGTTGATGGATGTTTTAAATGGGTGAACTGTATGATATGTGAATTATTTCTCAACGTTTTTATTATAAAAAACAAACTGAGGAGAGAGGCATATTATATGAGGCAAGTTCTACAAGGTTCATTAAGAAGTACTGTTTGAGCTGATCACGGATCAGCTTGACAGTAATCATGGAAGAACTAGGGAGAAAAGCATTCCTGACCAGCACAGGCAAATGTAGAGATATGAAGGAAAGTCACCGGCAATGAATTACAGTATTTAGGATGTGCTGTGACTTTGAGCTTGTAGGGGAATGATGGGCTCCTGAGATTTTTTAAAAAATAATTTATAATTTTTGAACAGGTAATACAGCCACACGGTACAAAATAGAAAAGTCTCAAAAAGGTGGCCAATGAAACAAAAATCTCGCTCCTGCCTCTGACTCCCACTCACCTAGTCCCCACTCCCTGTACCAGGCAATCACTATTGCCAGTCTCTGGTGTGTCCTTAAAGAGATATACCACACATATACAAATAAGTATTCATATGTATTTTGCGTAAATGGGATTGGACCATCAATGATGTCTCATACTTTGTTTTTAATATTAGCAAAAATCTTAGAGATCCTTCCGAATTTGTATACAAAGAATGTGTTCATCTTTTAGTGGGTGTGTAGGAGGTACCACATTTTATTAGCCAGTTTTCTATTGATGGGCATTTAGATTGTTTCCATTCTTTCCTTCTTACAAAATAACTATATATATATATATGAATTTATCTGTAGATGAAATTCCTCAAAGAGGAATTGCAACATTATAGAGTTTTTGCTTTTTAAATTTTGATAGAAATATCTATCATTGACTACAATAGAGGTTGTACCAATTTACATGTCCATCCGCAGTGGGTGAGATAGCCTGTTTCCCCACATTTTGGGGGGTATGTTTGGAAATGTTGTCAGGGACCAGTTCATACAGGGCCTTGAATACAAAGCCAAGAGGCTTGAACTTGACCCACTGACCACAGACACCTGTTGGAGGGTTTTAGCAGTGGGGAGGAGGGACAGATTTGAAGTTTAATAGCTTATTCTCATGATGACATCAAACAAATTTTGTAGGAAATTTTTATTCTCAAACAAGCATGAGTGATATTGTGATGAGTCAGAGAGTAGAAAAGATCTCCATTAGGATACAAGCCATGCCAGGAGAATGTGATTATCATCTGGGCACGGCGGCCAGTCCAGACAATGGGATTGTAATATGAGCACAACTTGGCTTTTTACCACCCCATAACTCTAGCTTTCCTGCCATTTTTCTTTTATTACATACTTCCCACAAGCTGATGGCTTCTCAGGAAACATTTAGCCCTGAAGGATCACGACATAAAACCAGTAACAAGGAATTTTTATCAGAAGCTAACAGCTGACCAGATGACAAGCAGACAGGTGCTACAGCAGCTTTATCTTTTTCTAGAAGACTGTTTTGCAGAATGATTGGATTTGGAACTGGCATTGAACAAAGAGCTGGGGGAAACAAAAATGCAGACACATTCGTTCTGAGTCTTTTGTCTCTTAAATAAGAGTTCAGTCACTATTATGTGATACAAAAGATGAAGAAAAGATGGATGGCAGTCTGCTGTGAAGGCACTAGCATATGAAGGACCTGAGAACCAGCTCCACCCAGATGCTCCAGCGGTGGTCCAAGGATGAGCGTCTCGGCCTTGGTACTCTTGGGGCTTGTTCTGGGGGTTAGGGCCAGTGCTGCTGTACCAGAGGATGGCAGCTTTTGCTCTAAAAGCCAAGTGGCTTTCAGAAATGCTTGCTATGAATTTGTACCTCTTGGCCGCACCTTCTATGGTGCCCAGAGCTGGTGTGAGAGGCAAGGAGGCCATTTGGTCTTTATTCGTGATGAAGGCACCCAGCAATTTCTGCAGAAGCACATCTCTCAGGACAGAGAATGGTGGATTGGACTCACAGGGAACTCGGCTCAGAATGGGACCACAGGAGGTAGGTGCTGTGCTTTACGGGGAACCTGTGGCTGTGATTCTCACTGTAGCTTCTTACCTGGAACTTCATGGAAAGAATGAATATGTCCCAATTCTCATGGTAGGGCTACCCTCCTTTTTGATCATCTTGGAGATCAAATAAAAAAATTATCATGCAGGACCTAGCACAGAGTCCCGAATGTAGCTGAGGCTCAAGAAATGCCCATTTCTTTGCATGTGCCTAAAACTAGCTACGGCTTCTTCAGTTCTTGCTAGAAGAGGGCTGGGCATTGTCCTGAGTGTTTTATGTCCATTTTCACGCTGAATCCTTATCATAACTGATGAGAAAGTTATTATTGTTGTCCCTACTTTACAGATGAGAAAACTGTGACTCAGGAAATACTAAGCTATTTTCAAAGCACTTTCACAGGCCTTTCCCCACTTGTTATGAGTCTAAAGTGGGTTAAGTGTTTAGGAAAGCTCAATTCACATTAGACAGTCTCATTTTAACGGTCCTCCTAGAAAGCCTTCCTTATCTTTTACTCAGTAAGGGCTCCTTCCTCCAACCCCAGCACATTCAGGTGAGTCCTTCTCTGGTACCCGCAGAAACTTGTCCACACCTGTAGGAGAGTGCTTTTGGTAGGACTTAAGTTTTAAGGTGTCCCCCTCCTACCCCATCCCCCCACCACTCCCTCTCTGATTATGAACTCTTCAAGGAAGGAACCACATTCTGGCCATTTTTATTTCCTGGTGTCCATACACAACAAAGAATAGATGTTCATGTTTAACCCTTACACCTGTCCCACAAGGCAGGCATTGCTACTCTTATCATATGGATGAGGAACGTAAGTCCAGAGAATGACATGGTGTCCCGCCACCACACATCGCCCTATAGAGGCTGCTGGGTTTTAGAAATAAGTAGTTTGGTCTGGGCTGAGCACCTGTAGAAAGGTACCAGCATGGATGGAAAAGCTTTAATAAAGGAGCAGCCGGAGAAGTTCATTTCAGGAAACAGCCAAGAGATTCAAATTCCAAAATGCATCTTCAGGCAACATCTATCGAATGGTTTCTTGGGTTGTAGACATAGGAATTGTGGATTCTGCATAGTGAACTCCTGTTCACGTGCAGGTAAAGGAGTGGGTCTATTTAAAATCTCCAAGGAATACGGCATGGGTGGTATGGAAAATGGGGTCTATCTGAGTAGGCTGATGTGTCCCAGCCTCCAATATTCAATGTTATTTAAGAAGCAAGGGACAGTCCTGGCTGTGTGCAATGTGGTGGCATTTGTGTAACTAGACTTCAGGCATTCAAGAATGCTCATATATGGATAAAGTTCAGCCTGGAACAATTTGCAAGAAACATAACAATAATGGGAGTGGTCCATAGATCGGAAGAGGGAAGATGTTTTCACTCACACCTTTTGCACTTTTTGAATTCTTTGAAACATACGTATGGATTTCTTTTTAAAAATGAATAAATACATTTTTCAGTGTTCACAGTAAATATTTTAAAACCAGTGTTTTCTAGATCTCTAGTGTCCTTGAAACACCTCTGCATTACACACACACATACACAAACACACACACACACACACACACACACAGATACACACTTCAAGAGTCACATCAGTGTATTCGCGGCTCTGAAGAGTACTGAAGTGATGAAAACTGCTTCTACATTAACTCAGCGCTGCCCAGATGTTTTTGACAAGGGGCCCTGCTTCTCTCTGGAACACCTTTCACCACCCCAAGGCACAACTCTGTGCCTATTTTAGACTGTGGTTAGACATTGCTGGAAGCATCATTTATTTAGTCAAACCACCTTGTCTGGGCTCTCCGGCTTGGCACCCTGGTTTGTAGGTCAAGTTCTTCTGTTTGGGTGTTGGAAGGTAATGAAAGCAGGGGCCTTAGGCCTGTCGGCACTGACTGAGCACCCACTGCTCTCAACGAGTCGGGGTTGGGGCAGGGACCAGGAGGGAGCTTCCAAGCCCTGTGTTCCCAACCCAGGGTCCAGAGTCTGGCTGGACACCTCAACTGTGAACTACAGCCACTGGCACCGAGGGCAGGATGCTTCTGCTCCCAACACCTGCGGCTACATCAGGAGAGACCCTTCCTTTGCATGGGTGGCCTCGGACAACTGCACGCAGGAGCTCGCCTTTATCTGCGAGTTTGGTAAGCTGGCCTCTGCAGTGGGGTCTCCCTCCTTCTGTATTTTTATGTCCCTCTCTCATTGTCTCTGTCTCTGTGTCTCCTATCTTCTCTCTCTCTTTCTGTCTGTCTGTCTCTGTGTCTCCTTCTGTCTCTCTGTCTCTGTCTCTGTCTGTCTGTCTGTCTCTATCTCCCTCTCTCTAAATGCCCACCGGTCTCAGTCTGTGTGATGCTTTGTGTCTCTGTGTCTCACTGTCTCTCTTTCTGCCCACTAGTCTCACTTGTCTCTCTCTGTCTTTCCCTCTCGTACATCTGCATTTGAGGGAAACGTCAGCCCTATTTCCTCTCCTTCCCCAGTCTTTCTAGGAAGGGAGATATGGTCCCAGTGAGCTGTTCTCACTCATCCTGACTCCTGCTCCCTGGCCAGCCTGGCTTTGAGCCCCTCATCCCCACATCCCACCCCTACTCCCCAAATCCCCCATGCTCTATTCTTGTGCCCTTTCCAGAGCTGCCTGTAGTTGACCATCTTTGCAGGTCCTGGGAACCCTTTCCTGGGGACTGTGTATACCAGTCCCCATGGGAGCAGCCTGTGGCCTCACATTGGGTACCACCTGCCATGTGGTCCCCTGATCCTCAAGCCAGGCTTGACAGAAGCTTCTAGGCTTCCCTGGTCCAGTCCTCTCCCTGGATCTAAGCACCTCATTGGAAAGTCCCGGCTCCCAGGCCCTATTTCGGGTTTGGACACTTACAGGGGCCCCTGCTCTATTTCCCCTGCTCAGCTTTAAACAGGTGCCAGGTAAGCTTAACTCCACTGCCTGGATGATTATGAAAACTCGGAAGCTTTGGGGACCAATGAGTTATGCAATTTCCCTCTCTTCTTGTCACAGACCCCCAAGACTACTCTCTCCCCCACCCCAACTGCAAACCTGTCTCAGAACTGTCAGCCCCCAGGGTCTTGCAGCCCTGGCACGAGGTCACATTCTGAACAACTAACAAGCATCAAGCAGGAGTTCCAGGTGCTGAGCTGTGCACTCCTGTGGGCATTTATTTATCACCCAATACAAGGACCTCCACTATTCTATCACAGGCCCATTCTAAAGTAAGAAAAGCAAGGCTCAGAAAGGGTATGTTCCTTGCCCAAGGCCACACAGCTGAGAAGTGACAGAGACGAGATTTGACCCAGGTTTGCTGATGGTCAAAGAGAGACTAGAAGATGCCATGCTGCTGGCTTTGAAGATGGAGGAAGGGGCCACCACCCAAGGAACACGGGTGTCTCTGGCAGCTGGAAAAGGCAAGGGAATAGATTCTCCCCTAGAGGCTCCAGAAGAAACCAGCCCTGCCCACACTTTGAGATTAGCCCAGTGAGACTCATTACAACTGGGTGCAAGAAACATTGCTTTCTTTTTTTAATTTAAATTTTTAAAATTTCAAAATGTTTCAAAAGTATAGACAAGATTAAAAAACATTTCTGACCATAATCACAAGAAGATACATTTGTGCTGTTTAAGCCACTAAGTTTGAGGTCTTCTGTTCCAGCAACCATAGGGAATGAACACAGATTTGGATGCAACCCCACCCCTGTGGCGCCCCTACCAGGTAGACAGGCCTGAGTTTGAAGCTCACATTTCCACTTTCTGTTGTGCATACCTGAGCCAGGTCATTCTTTTCCAGCACATGTTTACTGGGCGTGGACTACATGCCAGGAGCTGAGCTAGAACAGGGGCTCAGCACAGTGATCCTGCATAGCCTGGTGATGCTAATGGGGAGGGTAATAGTACAGCTCATGGGATTGGATGAAGATGCAGTGAAATCACTCACTCATTCAACAGATGCTTGTTGAGCATCTATTATGTGCCAGACATCATTCTCAGATTAGGCTCAGGGAAGGTACTCAAAATAGGTGGAGTAATGTTGCCACTTTTAGAGCCCTTACTCTACATGTACAGACTCATTCATTCCTCCTAACAGTACTGTGGGATGTGACATTGACTCCCCACATGCAGAGGAGGCACAGAGAAGCTATGTAACTTGCAGAAGGCCACACAGCCAGTGCGTGGCGGGGCTGACTCTGACCCCAGGCAGTCTGGCTCCAGGGCCATGCTCACACCCACCACGTTGTATTTCTCAGCCCTTCTGAGTCAGTTCCCACTGTGTCCCTGCATCTCACACTCCTGACCCCTGAGACCCCTCTGCTTCCCATCCACCAAGCACCATGAGCCCTCCTGAGGTGTCACCTTACCTTTGCCACAGGTGTCGGCCAGAGTCTGGCCTGCGAGGGCCTCAACGCCACCATGCACTGTGGCTCGGGGGAGGTCATCCAGATCCAGGATGCTTTCTATGGGCGCCAGACTCCCCATTATTGCACCCAGGACACCGGGCGCTCCTCAGACCTGGAGGAGGAATGCAGCTGGGTCAGCGTCAAGGATGAAGTGGCAGGTAGGGGCCAAGGGCTCTGGAGCTCTGGCTGCAAGTGCAGGGCACTTCCTGGTGTCCTGTGCCCAGCAAAGGGGTCTGGAAGGATTAAACAACCTTCATATCTGATCCTGGGGCTCCATCACAGGGGAAAACTGGCCAGTCTCTGCCCACAGCACTGAGTAGGGGAGCAAGGTGGGGTGGGGCTCACCCTTCACCTGACATCAGACCTATCCCAGTGCGTCAAGTGGGCATGTGGCTCCTCATTACAACTGGCTGCAAGAAACATTGCTTTCTTTTTTTAACTTAAACTTTTTAAATTTCAAAATGCTTCAAAAGTATAGACAAGATTAAAAAATATTTCAGTGAACTCCTATGGACCCACTACCCACCTTTGTCAAATCTTAATGTTATGCCATATTTGATTAAGATTCTCTCATTATAGAAATGAATACAACATTGCATCACATATCATCCATCTTTTTATCTTTTTTTTAAAATTGAAGTATAGTTGATTTACAATGTCCTGTTAGTTTCTGGTATGCAGCATAGTGATTCAGTTATACACACATATATACATATTCCTTTCATTTCTTTTTCATTATAGGTTATTACAAGGTATTGAACATTGATCCCTGTGGTGTACAGGAGGTCCTTGTTGTAATCTATTTTGTATACAGTACTTCGTATGTGTCATCCATCTTGACACATGTTGTACTAGTTTATTCGTTTCATCTACTGTATAACTATACCTTTAGTTTTTCTCTTCCTCTGTTGAGAGATGAATGGGTTGTTTCTTAATCCCTGCTATTGTGAATAGTCCTGAAACAAACATTCCTGGTGGTATCTCTCCTTTATGGGGGAGAGTTTCTCTAGGGCTTTGTTTTTCTAAATCAGATTAAGTCTCCCTCTGAGCCAGGTTTGTCTGGTGACCAGGATTTTCCCTTGGAAAGCAACTTGCTCCTCTCCCCCCATGTCTGACCCACATTGTCCCTGCTCCCCTTAGAGCTGGTGTGGGGGAAGGAAATGCTGAAACCAGCTAGTTGGTTCTCTGCAACTGGCCTTGTCGCCCCAGCATTCCCAAGGCTGTGCCGCCCCTCCCCGGAGGAAAAGCCTGGGCTGGATGGGCTGATGGACGTGCCCACCTCACAGAGGTGCTGATGGAGTTCAGTGGGCAACTTATTCAAAGACCTAGATGCAAGTTTCCAAACCTTGTAGCCACACCCAGAGAGCACCCTCGGCACGGGGAGAGCCCTGTGTCCTTTTGGGGATGGTTGGAAGAGAAGATCTAGGTGGGGCAGGGGTGTGATCCCTTTTTATCTAAGTGCCACAATCACTCATTCATCTGATCACTTTGCCAGTAAACATTTACTGAGCATCAACATTGTGACACACACACTCTTGGGCTCTGTGGATGCAGGGAAGAATTAAACACAATCTGTTCTTCAAAGAGCTCGCAATCTAATGGGGAGACAGATAGAAACACAGGCAATCACCTAGCAGTGTGCTCAGTGTCACACAGAGGGGAGCAAAGGTGCTGTTTACGCATGCAAAACTCATTTTGTACCTGCTACATATCAGGTACTGTTCTGTCTGCTAGAGACAGAGCAGGGAACGAAAACAAAGCAAAATGAAACAGTCCCTCTCTCTTAGAGATTGGAGTCTAGTGCTGCAAATGCCATAGTAAAGTACAGAACTCACGCTGAGGGATGTAGCAAACTGGGTCCCCTCAGGAAAACAGAAATCATACTAGGTCTTTCAACAGAGGGAATTTGATGTGGGGAATTGGTTACCCAAATCATGGAAGTGTCAAGAAGCCAAGAAGGGGATGAGGATGCAACCCCAAGGTTAGCAGCAGCAGAAAGCTGCTACCACCTTGAAGGGCTGGAGGAATAACCACAGGAGATGTCTTACCAAAGCCAGGGTCAGGGCCACCCAGCAGGTGCTAGAAGCACAATGAAGGCTGCCCTCTGGGAGCAGGGACCATGGAGGGAGGGCCTGGCCAGAGGGAACTGGAGCTACAGAGGAGCTACAGTGAGAGAGAGGGTGAGAAGCACCCTACCCTCTTACCTCTTACCTCTGAGACAGGCAGAATTATGAACCCTAAATTTCCCACCCTAACTCCTGGAACTTTGGGTGTGATGAGATGCCATGCCCATAAACACGTTAACTTAAATGGGTCTTTGCAGATGTAATCACAGTAGCTAATTAAAAAAAAATTGGGAGGGGGTTAATTAGGTTTATTTGTTTACATTTTTTTAAATGGAGGTACTGGGGCTTGAACCCAGGACCTTGTGCATGCTAAGCATGCACTCTATCACTGAGCTATACCTTCTCCCTGCTAATCTTAAAATAGGGAGATTATCCTGGATAATCCAAGCAGGCATAATCTAATTACACAAGCTCCTCAAAGCAGAGAACTTTGTAGAAGCAGAAGAGATGTGGCAGATGGAGAAGTTGGAGATTCAAGTGTGAGACAGATCTGATGCATCATTGCCAGCTCTGAGATACAGGTGGCCACATGGAATGACTGGAGACAGGCCTCTAGGAGCTCAGGGTGGTCCCAGCTGACAGTCAGCAAGGAAATGGGGCCTCAGTCCTGCAGGCCCAAGGAACTGAGTTCAGTTAACAACAAGAATGAGATTGGAAGTAGATTCTTCCCCAGAGCCTTTGTGACACCTTGATTTCAGCCCTGTGATACCCTGAGGAGAGCCCAGCTGAGCTGATCCAGCCCTCTGACTTCCAGAACTGTGAGATAACAAATGTGCGCAGTTTTACTCCACTAAGTTTTGGGTAATTTGTCACAGCAGCCATTGGAAGCTAATATAGTGCCTCCAGTTTTCCACAAGTGCCTGCCAGTGGCCAGGAGTACTTGGAAGCCAGTGCACAGGGGAGTTTGGGAATGTAGTTTCCTGCATTTTGGAACTGAGCAGGGTGAGAGTGAATCCGTGGGCCAATGGTCAAAGGACTGGCCAGCTTCCTAGAGGAGGTGAGATCTAAGCTGAGACTTGAAGGTCTGGCAGGAGTCATGCAGGGTTGGGTGACAGTTGGGTGAATGAGGAAGGGTGTTCTGGGGAGAGGGAAGAGCCCCTGCAAGTCCTGGGGGCGAGAAAGATCGTAGTAGGTGCAGGGAACTGAAAAGCGCTCAGCATGACTCCTACATAGATATATGGGGGCACCAGCACCTGAGAAACCCAGGCTCCATCCCCAGGACATTGGGGAAGCACTGGAGGGTTCTGAGCAGGGGAGGGACCTGGCCAGGTGTGTTTTAAAGCTGCCCTTTGGCTGCTGTGAATCCAGACTGATGCCGGGGCTGGAACATAAGGGAGGCTGATGCCAGAAACCCAGGTGAGAGACGCTGGAGGCACAGACGAGGACAATGCAGATGGAGAGAAATGGATGGATTCCAGAGACAGAAGGAAGCACTGACAGGGCCTGTCCATGATGAGAGTCCAGGATGACCCTGGCATTGAGAGGAGAGGCCAGAGGAGGAGCAGCTGGTGGGGAAGGTAGGGGAGGGACATGGCATTAGTGTCGTACGGCTGCCTTAACCAAGTACCACAAACTGAGTGGCTTAAAACAACAAATGCATTCTCTGGCAGTCTGGAGACTCAGTTCAAAATCAAGGTGTCAGCAGGACATCCCTATCTCTGAAAGCTGTAGAGGAGAGCCTTTCTTTGTGGACAAAACTCAGCCACAAATGACTGCAGCTGCATCACTCAATCTCTGCTCCCATCTTCACGTGTCACGTCTCTGCGGCCAAAGGACACCAGTCACACTGGATTACAGGCTCACTTAAATGACCTCATCTTAATTTGATTACATTTGCAAAGACCCTATTTCCAAATAAAGGCACATTCACAGGCAATATAGGCACATTCACAGGCACGAGGGGTTAGGACTTCAATGTTCCTTTTGTGGGGACACATTCCAACCCAAATCAGAGATCAAGACTTTATTTCAGGATATAAGAAGCCTGGGGTACCCTGTGACATCCAAGTGGAGATGCTGTGTAGACAATTGGACGTACAGGATAGGAACACGAGAGATAGCTAAACAAGAAATGGGGATCAGGGAGTTGTCAGCCCATAGCTAATAATGGGGTAGGGGTAGGGGTAGGGCAGGAAACCGGGACACCAAAGGAGGAAAGAGGGCCAGGAGAGCATCTGAGGACGGGGTGGGGCTTGGTTGGCGAAACAACCGGACATGCAAAGAGCATTTAGATATGCTGAAGCCTGGAGCAAGCATGCATTTCTAAGAGGTGAAAGAGAACCAGGAAGGCAAGGCAGGGCAAAGCCATGGGATGCTTTCGAGCCAAGAGGGAAACCAGGGCCCCAGTGCCTGCCTGGCCCTTCTCCAGGCCTCCCTGTAGGCATCTATTATGACCCTGAATTTTCTGGCCTGGGCTCTGCACACTCCTCCCTCTATAGACACCTGGTGCCCCTGGCAGACACAGGATTCCTAATCTTGTCCCTTCTTTGCCAGTTTTCAGGGTGTAGGTTCTACTTTAGGCCGTTGACTAAATGCCACTAACCAGTGGTTCTCAAAGTGGGGTCCCTGGGTCAGCAGCACTGACATCACCTGGAAGCTTGTCAGAAAAGCAAATTCTCAAGCTGCCTTCTACATCTACTGAATCAGAATTGGGGTCTGGAAATCTGGATCTTGACAAGCTCCCCAGGGGATTCTGGTGCCTTCTGAAGTCTGAGAAACATTGTGCTGGACCCTGAGCTCCCTGATGGCAGGAACCCTACTTCTCTCTTCCCTAGCCCCAGGCTCAGGGTACGGTCTTCAGTAGACAGCAACAGGTCCTTGTTGGGCGGATGGTGGGTAAAGGAATGAATGTGGGGTCATTTATCCCTGTCTGAACCTCTCCCTTTATGTCCTTCACATGGTTTGTCTTCCACTGGGATGTGGGCGCCCCTCAGGCCAGTGCCAGGGGCTGCAGGCGTGCCAGGTGGCAGCAGATCGGGCTTACTTTGGAGACCTGTGTCCCCCCCGGGGCAGCTACCTGTGGGTGCAGTACTGGTGCCAGGAAGGTGAGTCCCCAACTTGCCTGGGCACGGGAATTCCCTTATTTCCACACTATGTCTGTCCAGTCCCCCAGGAAACAGGGGGCAGCCGTCCATGGGGGCGGAGCCACTGTGTGCTAAGAGACTTTCTCACCCAAAACTGCTGCCCTGCAGCCTGCCCTCCCCACCGGATTAGCCTCAAGGTAAAGCATTTGAGGTCCAATTGCAAAAAAAATGAGCCATCTAGCCAGAAAATTAAAAAAAAATTTTTTTAACCCTAGGACCCTTCAAATTAAATTTGGTGACCCAATAAACACAACCAACCAAACCAAGATGACTTGATTGGAAGGAGTCCCACATGCCACTTTCCCACAGACTGCCATTGTAGAAAGCACAGGACTTCTGCAAATCGTGAAAACCATAAAAGTAACCTATATTACCACAATTTATAAAAGTTTTATAAAACAGGAAGAAAATCCCTCTCTTCAATTCTACAATCCTATTCCCCATAAAGAAACTACTGTTAGCCGTTCAGAATAAATTCTTCCTTGCTTTTTAAAGTGTCTTTGTAGACAGGCCTGTGTATGAATGTATAGATGTATATTTTTATAAATATATAAACAAGTTAAATATATTAGTCTACAACTCAATTTTTTTTTCACTTAATAATATACCTTGGACATCTCTCAAAGTCACTACCTTATCCTATTAATGACTGCCCAGTATCCCATCATAAGATTATGTCAAAATTTATTTAACCAGTCCCCCTACTGATGGACATTTGGTGGCTTCTGGTTTCTCATTGTCACATATCACTCTGCAGGGCTCCCCGGAGCATTCTTGTGTATGTATCGCCATAGGCGCTGGGATTATTTTTAGAGGACAGATCACTTGTAGTGGAAATACTGGGTCACAGGGTATGTGTATTTTAAATGTTAATAGATATTGCCAAATTGCCCTCCACAATGGCTGTATCGATTTCATTCCTACTAACAGTGAAATAAGTGCCAATTTCCCCTCAGGCTGTGACACCACATTTCGCCATTGTCTAACCAATTAATCGGGTCAGAACAGCAAATTCTACTGAGGGCATGAGTAATGGTGCAAGGAGCTCTGAGGGGAAAAGATGAGTCAGGGGAGGTCGAAGTCCCCACAGGCCATCCAGGAGAGCTGGGTGCATCAGTACAGGAAGAGGAGGGCGGCACGGAGGAGGGGGTGCAGGAAGGGGAGGGTGGTGTTAAGTACATGGAACACACTTCGGTGGAATAAGAATGAGTGGGGAGTCTCGCTCTATTTTCTGGGAAGAGAGGCCACGTGGTCTGGCAGTGTTTCCATTTAGTGGTTTTGCTCATGGACAAAGGGTGCCCTTTGGAGATCTGCCTGGGCAGTGTTGCTGTCATCAGGCAGATGCTTGGCTTAGGACAGGGGGTAAGTTGGGTCTGGAGACCACAGGGGCTAGATTTTGATTTCAAATATCCTGTCTCCTTGTGAATCAGTGTGTTCTGATCCGTCAGTTTCTGATTTCTGACAAGAAGAGACTTTACCCATCAGCCCCTCTTCCCCTACCCACTGACACCCTCCTCCACCTCCCTCCACCTCTGTGCCCAGAAGGGCCTGGCTCATCCTGAGTCTCCTCAGATGGTTGTGAATCAGGACCAATAATTCAGGACCACGATGGCTTTCCGACAAGCTCAAGAAAGTCCTTTTCATTTGCATTCAGCTTCTTATGTCTTTCCCTTTCTCATTTGTGTCAGAAATCAAAAGCTGGTGCTGCACAAATTAGCCCAGGGCAGGATGAACCTCCAGCAAAATCTACCCCTCACCCCATCCTCCAGGCCAACTTGCGAAGCTCAAGGATTTGTAAGATTTAAGTGCACTAAATGGCTAACAGTGATTTATACGCCCTGAGCCAAGTAGATTTTCTTAAAGGTGCTTTGCCTTTTGTCTTTTTAAACATTAAAAGATAAATTTAGACGATCAATGGATTCTGGTTAAATAAATTAGGGTACATTGTGCAGCTATTAAAGGGTACAAGTCAGCTCTAACTGAATTCATACAGAACAATCTCCAAGATATACTAAGTGAAAAAAACAGAAGATGCCAAATAGTGAATGAAGCACCATTTGTATAAATGGCAAACTATGTACGTGCTTGTGAGTGTGTAGGTGTCTCTGGAAGCCTCTAGAGACCAGTAACAGTGGTTGCTGAGGGTAGCAGTGGTGGGGGGCTTTCTTTTCACTATAGACCCTTTCCTATATTTCAAATTCTGTGTCTTGGTTATGTATTACCTATGAATGGAAAATAAAATTCAAAAGAACTTTAAAAAGTAAAAATAAAATTGTAAAAACTTTAAAAGCCTCACTAAAGATAAAGGACAGGTAGATAGAAGAAAGGAGGTTTTAAACAGAAACATGCAATTTTGCTTTGTACTGGCAAATGATATTTTGTGTTTTGATCTGCAGGCCTGCAGCTGACGGTGTCTAATGAGAGTTTCATCTTTCACAATGTCACCATCTCCCTTACATGGCTCCTCTCTCCCTACGTTGGAAACCTGTCCTGTCTAATTAACACAGGAGATGGCCACACTTTTGATCCCTACTACCCCCCCAGGTAAGAATCTCTGAGCCTTGAGTCAGGATGTATCAGTTGGTTTTTGCTACATAGCAAAACATCCCAAAACTTAGTGACTTACAATAATAGTTATTATGTCTCATGGTTCTTTGGATCAGCTAGGTGGCTTTTCTTGCCTGGACTGGCTCAGCTGGACAGCCTAGGAAGGCCTCACTCATATGTCTGTCAGTTAGCTGGATGTCGGCTAGTGGCAGGTGTCACTCATCACCCAGCGGGCTAGCCTAGGCTCATCTGCACAGCGCCAGAAGAGTTTTTAGCAGCAAGTGAAAGCAAGGCCCAATGTGCAAGCATTTTTCAAATCACTACTTGTATCACATTTCCTAATGTCCCATTGGCCAAGGCAAGCTCCATGGCCAAGCCCAGATTGAACAGGTGAAGACACAGCCTCCACCTGCTGACGGAATGAGTGGCAGAGCCACAGTACAAAGGGGCATACATCCAGGAACGGAAGGAAGTGGTACTCACAGTGGAGATAGTCACTTGAACAACCATGGAGAGCTGAGTCCTCCTGGCTTGGCTCTGGGTGGAATCGCCCCTGGGTCGGTAATGGGGTGAAAAAGATGCTCACCTAAGTGTGGGAGTGTTTTTTGTTGGTAAGGATAATAAAAATAATAGTAGCAACATTAATAATAGTCCAGCCAAGCAGCTTTCACGTATTATCTCAATCCTTACAACAACACCATGAGCTACAGCCATGCTGACCAATATAATAACCACTCACCATATGCATTCCTGGGTACTTGGGATGTAGCTGCTCTCAATTGAGATGTGCTATAAATGTAAATCCACATAGGATGTTGAAGACTTAGCCTCCTCCCCACCAAAAAATGTAAAATATCTTACTAAATGATTTTTTGGTATTGATCACACATTGAAATGATAGTATTTTGGATCTATTGGGTTTAAGGAAATAAATAATTAAAATTAATTTCACCCATTCCTACTCACATTTCTCAGTGTGCCCATTAGAACGTTTACAGTTACATATATGGCTTGTACTGTTTCTGTCCATCGGTGCTGAGCTAGACTGTGATCATCCTGTTTTACAGACAAAGCTGTTGAGGCTTAGAGAGGTCCAGTGTCATTGCCCAAGCCACGCGGCTAGTGAGTGGCAGCACAGGCAGGCAAGCCGGGACTGCCTGGAATCCAAGCTAGACTCTCAGGCCCCGGTGGAGAACACAGCATGTAGCATCGGGGCCTGAGGGCATTGTACACCGCATCCTCCAGGGATGCCCCAACCTGATGGCAGCTGAACACAATTCACAACATTTCAAAGTCCTACCTGGGGCTGGGGTCAGCTCCTTCCTGCTCTGCTGGGTGCCCTGGCTGGAGGGGTGCCCCAAATGGTTCCAGACCCTCACTGGGTTCTGACTTCTTACGGAAGACCCAGTTCAACATGGATCTCCAGGAAAGTCATGGAGGTATGTAAGCCCCTCACCCAGCCCCAAAACATATCCAGTTCTACTGGAGGCTAAAGGTTCTGAATCCAGCCCTGTGGATGCCTGGCATTCCTGGAAACCCTGGGTGGGTGGGGCAGAGGACCAGCGCTGTCCACACCCCAACCTTATCCAGTGAATGATGTCTCAAACTCAGCAGTCCTCTGGGGTCTCTGGCATTGTGGAAACCCATTTCATTCCCTATCACATTTATATTGATGGTGATCTTCATTGTTTCACGTAGTGAAGTAAGAAATTATATATGAAGATGCTTTGGGGAAAAAGAAAAGTTTAAGTGATATAAATACCCATAGCATTGTTCTGTGGGTTTCTCCCCATTTGCTGCCATTTTAACAAAATGAGAAATACCAAGTTACACTATCTTTCAGCCCCCAAATCATACAATTTGCCTTTGGCATAATTCAAAACTGACTGTAGCACTGCTAAGTTCTTTAGTTACACAAGGACATTCCAGTAATAAGCAAACACAGTTAAAAACTGGAGCAAATGGGACAAAATGCAAATACTTGTCCACTCTAGATGCAGAGTTCAAAGGTGTTTATCATATTACTCTCTGGAATTCTCTGTGTGATTAACTTTTTCATAATCTAAGAGAAACAGCAGTAAGCAATGCTTTACATTTGCAATCCCTTTGGGTATTCAGTGTAATTGAAAGCTACTGGCATTTTTCCCTCTCTCTTTCAAAATATATACATGGTGACACCCTCCATCATCACCCCACCTAAAGCATCCACTTTTGTCTACTTCAAAGATTTTTTTGACCTGGAAACTACCCACTCACCTTCTTCTATCATTTTTTTTTTAACATTGGGAGATATATTTCTGATGCTTTCTTATCAGCACCGGCAGCCTGAGCACTCAATTTACAATATGAATAATGGCATGAATTTTAAGCACACAGAAGTCACAAACTGTGTGTGAACATCACTATGCTTTTAAAAACGTGTTTGTGCAGACTTCTGCTTTTGCTTAACTCCTCATTAGGCCAAGAGGTGGACATTTTCAAATCAGATCCTCCATCTCCATCCTAGATAAATGACATGAGCTAACAGATAGAATCTGACCTCTAATAGAAACAGCATTAAGTCAAACGATTTCTCCTTTAGAAGCTCCATCTCACCTTGCGCTCTCCGTGTCTTGTGTTGTTTTGCATAGCAAGCTGTTTTGCTTCTCTGTTTGTCATGAGAAATTTTCTACATTTCTGAAATTTTATTACGTGCCTTAAGGAACAATTTGCATAAGGTGAAATCTGTCCAAGTCCAGCGTTGGGTACATCAGCGCCATCTACTGACAGATCCTGGGATTGCCATCATTCTTGGGTCTTTATTGTGTCACCGCTGGACACAGCTGAGTCTGGAGGGGGACCTTCCCTTCCCACTAAGTTGTATTCTATTCATGTCAAATATAAAAGCAGCGTATACAAATCGGTAAGTGACAGAGTCTTGAACTAATTTTTGAACTTTTTATTGAGGCATAAGTTATGTACAGAAAAGTACACAAAGTTACAGCTCAATTAATTTTTACAAAATAAAAATATACCCATGTAACCAGCATCCAGATCAAGAAACAAAACATGACTCATCCCCCAGAAATCCCCCACAGGCCCCCCCAAGGATACTGATTTCTAACATCATCGATTACTGTGACCTGTGTTCGAACATTAAATAGAATCATAAAGTATATTTTCTCTTGTGTCTTACTTCTGCTCAATAAGTATATTTTTGAGATTTATCTATATTGCTGTGTATAACTGGATTTCTTTTTTCTCACTGCTATACATTCTGTTGTATAAATATTCCTCAGTTACTCATCCATCCTAGTGTTGATACACATTGGGGTCGTTTCCCATTTGGACTAATAAAATTGTGCAGCTGTGAACATTCTAGTCCATGTTTTTCCGTACACATATGTACACATTTCTGGTGTGTTTATACCCAGGAGTGGAATCACTGGATCATAGGACCATAAAACAAATTTTTAATTTATTGTCTCCATGGCTTTGTACTCTGAGCATAGCTTTTCTTTGTTGGCAGCAGTTACTAAAACTACTTTGCATTCTTCTCCCTTGGGGAGATCCCTGGGAGAGAAGTCAGGAAAAATCCATTTCTTTACTTTTTAGTCCTAGGCAATTTCAGTTGGCACCAGTGTTTAGAGAATGAATAAATCGCTTCTTCCAGACAGATCACTGAAAAACAAGCTGGATTCAAAACCATCTTTTGTATTTCCATAAAGAGTGAGTTTTCTTGTTCTGAAATCTACGTTGCTTGACATAGCTAATGGCCACTCCAGCATTCTTTTGATTGGCGATTGATGTTACATTTTTCTTTCATCCTTTTACTTTGAACCTATCTGTAGACAGCATATGGCTGAGTCTTGGTTTTTTAAAATCCCATCTGGCACAATAATCAGTGTGTTTAGACTATTTATGATTAATATACTGATCGATATAATTAGATTCAGGTCTACAATTTTGTTGTTTTCTGTTTGCATCCTTTGTTTATTTTATCCCGTTCCTCTCCTTTCTTGCCTTCTTTTGGATTATTTGAATATTTTCAGCATTCCATTTTAGCTTATCTATTGGCTTTTTGGGTGATCTTTTTGTATTACTTTTTAAGTAGTTGCTTTGGGGATTACAAGATACCTGTCTAACCTTTCACAGTCTATTTAAAGTTAAAATGTTGAGGCTTTACTACCATATAGTTTCCTTTGCCTGCCATCTTTTATAATTGTCAATTGTAGGACATTTATATACACTGAAAAGGCCCTTTCAGCAGTCCTACCTATATTAAAGAACTTGAGAAAGATAGTCTACATTTACCAAGATAGTTACCTTTTCTTGTGCTTTCCCTTCCTTCCTGAAGTTCTGAGTTTCCCTCTATATCATTTCCCTTCAGCTGGAAAAACTTCCTTCAGTATTTCTTTCAAAGTAGATTTACTAGCAACAAAGTCTCTTAGAGATTTCCTCATTCCTGAGAATGTCTTTACTTTGCTTTAATTCCTGGAAGATATTTTTGCTGGCTGTAGAGTTACGTGTTGACAGCCCTTTTCTTTCAACACTTCAAAGATGTCATTCTCTATCTTCTATACCTCCATGGTTTCCAAAGAAATCTACAGTCATTCAATCACTGTTTTCTCCATATGTAATGTGTCATTTTTTACAGGCTGATATCAAGATTTTTTTTTAATCTTTGATTTTCAGTAGTTTATGTGTGGGCATGGTTTTAAGATTTTTTTTTCTTTTGGGGTTTCATGGAGCTTCTTGAATCTTTAAATTCATGTGGTTTTGCCAAATCTGGAAAGTTTTCAGCCATTATTTCCTCAAATATGTTTTTCTACAGCAATATCTTTTTATCTCTGGTGCTCCA
This sequence comes from Camelus dromedarius, assembly GCF_036321535.1. Lineage (NCBI taxonomy): Eukaryota > Metazoa > Chordata > Mammalia > Artiodactyla > Camelidae > Camelus > Camelus dromedarius. The sequence goes on from NC_087444.1 coordinate 26,678,111, forward strand.
ATAACACAAATATTTTACCTGTAGATATTGTTAAACAGATTGCTGACATTCTGCTCATTTAAAAAATTTTAGTATTTTTCTCTCTGTGTTCTTCAGATTGGATAATTTCTTTTGCTCTACCTTCAAGTTCACTGGCTTTTTCCTCTGCCATCTCTATTCTGTTATTGCATCCATCCAATGAATCTTTTATTTTGGAGATTGTGTTTTTTCATTTCTAAAATTTCCATTTGGTTCTTCTTTAATAGTTTCTATTTCTCTGCTGAAAATGTCTATCTTTCCATTCATTTTGAGAGGGTTTCCTTTTACTTCATGGAGCATGGTTATAATCGCTTTATAATCGTTATAAAGTCTTTGATAATTTCAACATCTAAGTCATCTCAGGGCTGACATCTATTGATTATATTTTCTCTTGAAATTTGGTCACAGTCTCTTAGCTCTTTGTGTATCAGGCAATTATGGATTGTATTCTGGACATTTGGGGTAGTACGTTCTGAGACTCTGGGTCATTTAAAAAATCCTCTGGAAAATGTTGATTATTATTTGTTTTATTTTAGCAACCAACCAACCAACTCATTTAGGTTCAGACTACATGTTCTCACTTGCCTTCTGTAAGCAGTGGTTCCCATGCTAATTCAGTGCCCAGGCTGTCAGGGTCTGTCCCACTCATGTGCCACTCTGGGGGCTATTTTATGTTCACGGGGACTTTGCTCTGTTTCTTTGGGTCTGTTCTGCTCATGTGTAGTTTTTGGGTGAGCTCATGATTCATGCTGGGTCATGCACGGAATCAGGGAATCCTCTCCTCTACCTCTCTCCTTTTTAGCACTTTCCCCACAGTCTCCAGCTCTCATAGGCCCCTTTTCATGGTTCCTCTAGAAGGAAAAATGGGTTTTCTCTTAGGATTTTCTCTTAGGGTGTCTGCACCCCACATAGTCAGTGCAGCTCCAGGAGAGAGGATAGCCTAGGGTAGATAGAGGAGAGAAAAAAGAGAAACAACACAAAACAAAAACGGATATTTGCTCTGTATTCTCAGACTCATTGGGTCCCTTTTTCTGGTTCCCTGGCTAAACAGAGGGGATCTCTCTTGGGGTTTTTGTCTTCATTACTCACTGCGCAGTAACATGACTCAGGCTACCCTTGGGACAAAGTCAAGAGACGAAGGAGATTTTTTTTCAAAAAACCAGAAAGAAAACAGGAAATTCCCATCTTTATGGATGATTCTTAAATTTTGCCTTTCCTCCCCAATCTGCCTGCTGTTTATTTTTCAGAGTCTTTAGGTAGCTTCCTTTTGTATTTGGTCCAGGTATTTTGTTGTAATTAATGGAAGCAATAGACTGTAGTGGGCTAACTCCATCTTGGCCGGCACCACAAATCAGGTTACTCTTCTCTAAGCTTTTCTACAACTGTGTCCATTTGTAAACTATTTCTCAAGCACTCACTGTGCTAGGTGCCAGGTATATAAGGGAGAATTAGACAGACACTGTCTGCGCTGACAGCCTCACAGGGAAGAGTGACAGTGAAAAAACGAGCATAAAAAGGGATGAGTGTCACCCAGGAGAAGCAGTGAAGTTACAGCAGTTATAAAGGGAATCTAAGAAGACTTCCCTGAGGAGGTGATACTTAAGCTGAGAACTGAAGAAAGAACAGAGTATGAGTAAAGAGATGGGCAAAAGCCTTCCCAGCACAGGGCAGCACACTTCCTGGCCCTGGGGTAGGCAAGAGGTGGCATGTTCTAGGACCTGGAAAGAGGTCTGCATTACCAGGATAGTCAAGAGAAGGGAAGGGGCAGGAGGGGAGGGGGAGGACAGGAGGGGAGGTCATGTGGAGCTCTGGGTGCCATGCTAGAGATTTGAGATTAGTCCCCTCAGGAGAATGAGGAGCAAAATATACCCATAATTTCTGATATGTTTGAACTCTGATCCCATTTTACAGGTGGGGAAAACAAGTCTCAGAAAGGTAGGCTGGGCCATAGTTTTCTTTAAAGATGAAGAAAGAAGGCCCAGAGAGTGGGTGGATGTGAGCCACAGGGGGAGTAAACGGCAGAAAATGGACTTGCAGACAAATATTTGACTCCCTGGTTAGTCAGTGCTGTTTCTTCCACTTCTCACCTGCTCCAAGACGTCTCAGTGTTACCTCCATGAACACCGAGAGCCTGGCTTGGTCGTGTAGCATCTTTTTCTTCGCTCTTTTTATCTTTGCAGAGAACAGGAAATGTGCGGTGGGTGAGGGCGTGTGTTTGTATGTCCCAATACGGGTAACGTTTCTGATTGTTGTTGGCAGTTTATCCAGTAACGTGGTCCACCAGTTCACAGCCCCCGGGAAGTTCACCGTGTTTGCCGAGTGTACAACCAGTGAGTGGCACGTGACGGCTCAGAAGCAAGTGACAATGCGAGAGGAGATGGAGGGGCTCCGTGTGACTGGGTGCTCTGGCCTGTCCAAGTCTGGAGCCAGCCCTATCTGCCGGGCAGTCTTTGGGGACCCTCTGTGGATTCAGGTGGAGCTTGATAGAGGTGAGTATGCAGGAACAGTCAAGGTCAAGGGAAATTTGATTACCCCAAATCTGTCCATCCAGCTCCCAGGCTTTAATAAATACTAACAGCAATCACTTATGGAGTTAGTTCTTTAGTCATTCATTTATTTAGCACTTAGAGTATACCAGGAACTGGTTTAAGTGCTTTATATACACCGGCCCATCCAATACATTTTACAGAGGAAGAAATGGAAGAAATGCTTAGAAATTTGGCCAAAGTCACAAGGCTCGTAAGCTAGTGAGAGATCCTAGCCTTCCAAAGACCCTTCTGTGCATGCCTGTGGTCCCATCATAAGAAATGGACTTCCAAGTCACTCTCTGCTGGGGGCATGTGAGTAGGAGTGCAAGTGCCACCAGCTGGGCACAGTCACGTTGCCCCCAGTCAGGGCTAATATCCAGCTGCACACAGTGGTCCAGCCAGTTATGGTTGGTATTCCTTCTGATTGCTCACAGTGTCTTTTCTGATTGGTCATAGAGGCTATTCTGATTGGTCCTCATGTCCATTTTGATTGGTCAGGGTATCCATTCTGATTGGTCATAACAATATTTCTCATTGGTCACAATGTCCATTCTAATTGATCACAGCATCCACTCAGATTGGTCACAGTGTCCATTCTGATTTATCAGAACATCATTTTACTTAGTTGGTATCTATTTAGTTTCAGCTGTTAAATATTTTGATTATTACCCCTTTTCTCAATGGAGATGCTCCCAACTAAAACCCATCCTCACCCAAGGCAGCATCTTTCTACAAGGCACAGGTCCAGGTTGAGACCTGGACAGAGGCCTGTCGGTATAAACTGAGCTGTGGAGGTGAGGACATGACTCAGTCCAGCCTCACACCACCTGGAGCCTCAATCAGAACAGTAACTTAACGGAGCTATATTGGGGCTTTAAACACAATGCTTGAGGCTCCTTTCTGTTTTGGTGTGCTGAAGATGGCTGCTAGGTGCACCTGGGAAAACTTGAGATAATCCTTTTTCAGGCTACAAATATAAGTAAGTGACTACTCTTTGCCAAGTACGGGGAGGTAGCGGGAGGCAGCAATAAACATGAGAGTCAGGGTTCCTGTTCTCAGAGGGGTTACTTCATTCTCATCATTCTCATCATCACCATGATGTCATCATCACCACTGTCACTCAAACAAGAAATACACTAGCTTGTTTTCTATTGGAAAGAGTCTTAATTTAGTGGTTTAAATCATATTTTAAAAGTCAACTGCAATATTTAGCATCTAGCCCCAGACTGTAAGGGAGCCCCCTCTTATTGTGAACAGGCTGAGTCCTCCCATTGGGCAGGGTTTCAGGCAATCAGTCGTGGAGATGGAAAGGGCTTCACTGCTTCTGCTTAAAACAAGACTTAAGACTAATTCTCATGCTTTAAAATCAGCTGCACCCTTCAGAGATGCTCCCTTTTCAGCCCTCCTCCCCTCAATAGTATCCCAGTCAACAAAACGTTCTAATTTTTTTATTATAAACTTTTAAGTGTATGGATAATACATGCATAGTATAAATAATTAGAATATGAAGAGGAGCAGAGAAGACCCTAAAAGAAAAATCACTCATGAACCTAAAACTCAAAGATAATCAGTGTTAATATATGGGTAGGGAGGGTATATCCTTATGTATGTCTTTATATCCACATCTATGTCTATTTGTGGAATCTGACTTTACAGCTTGAGTCTGAACTACTATACTGTGATGTATGTGTGCATGGTTGCTACTGACATTCTTAAATGTTTCTTACTCCACCTAGGAACAGGGGTGACGTACACTGTGCTGTCAGGTAACACATCCCTGGCTGCATCCACCACCCAGAGGGGCCCACTTCCACACAATCTGACCCTGGACAGAGCAGTCCAGCAACAGATGGGCCCAGGGATGCACCACCTGGAGATCCAAGCCACAAGCACCACCACCACCTCTGCCCCCTCCAGAAACATCACCGTCCACTTGGTGGAGCCTCTGTCGGGGCTGCAGGCCTCCTGGGCTTCTGACCACTTGGAACTTGGACAGGACCTATTGGTCAATGTCTCGGTGGCTCATGGCATCCCAGAGGGGCTGACTTTTGAGGTGGCAGGACTCAATGCAACCTTCTCCTATGAGGAAGAGAGCCTCAGGGGGCCATTTGGGACTTACCACGTGGCAGTTCCTCTCGAAGGTACGTGGGGTTGGTGGCTCCCCTTCCAAACCTCCTTCCTCTTCCCTTCCTGCCTTGGTATCGAGGGTCCTGCCAGCCATTTTTTCAGGATGTCCTGGACACAAACGGTTCACAGCATTCAGCCTGGGTCACAAATAAGAAAGAGACAGATATTATCTGCACTTGTGGAGCTTAAAGTCATAGGGATTCTCAGCTTTGGCACTTCTGACATTTGGGACCAGATAATTCTTTGTTGTGGGGCCGTCCTGTGCACTGTAGGGTGTTGAGCAGCATCCCTAGCCTCTACCCACTAGATGCCCGTAGCACTAGCCCCCCAAGTCACGACCACCACATCTGTCTCCCGACATTGCCAACTGCACTGTGGGAAGCAAAATCAGCCCCACTGAGAACCACGGAGGAGAGCAAGAGTACTTACTTGGATTCCTTCCATGACTTCCAGAGGGGAGTGTGTTTTGGGAAACTATAGTCCACACCCTGTGGGGAGAGATATATAAAAACTGAAAGATGGGAGAGAGAGGGACAAGAAAGGAAGTGTCAGGATGCTGGCTGGCACAGCGATGAGGTGACAGACTGGCTGGCACCAGCCAGGGCAGAAGGCCACAGCCGACGTGCATTTAATCTGGAGAGAACAGAGCGTCTTTGAGGGCAGTGTGGTGAGGTCAGCAGGCAGGAATGTGGTGAAGGTCGCAGAGTCTCCAGCCCACCCAGGTCCCCTGCCCTGGACCTCAGACGTGTGTATGAAATGGAGTAATGCTTGCAGGTGTGAGGCCACCAGGGCCTCAGCAAGGGATCTGGCAAAAGAGATAGCAGAAGGAATGATAGATGCAAGAAGAAAAACACTGCAGTTTTGCCAGGTACCAAGGGTCCAGTTTGGAACAAGAAGAATCCAGAAATGAAATGGAATGACAATGGAAAATATTCACAATACACAGGCTATAGTTCAAATACAAATTAACTTTTGTCTCCTATAAAAGTGACTCAGTAGGGGATAAGATGTAAAATCTCCATACGCCCTGTGACTTTTTGGCTCACTCTTAGATGATACGCAGTCCTCTCCCCCTCACGAGAAAAACACTGGATGCCTCCAGGGATGAAGAGGGCGAGGAGGAAGGGAAGGGAACGGGGTAGGACAGGAAGGCTCCCACTAGGTGGTGCTGGCCCAGCAGATGTGTGCAGCCGCCTCTTGTAGGAGGCCCCCTGCAAGGCTCCTCGGACCACAGCTCCTGGGTGGGAGTGATGCCTCTCCTTCCGGGCTATGTTCGCCCAGCTGATGCTTCTCCTGTCACCAGCAGGGTCCCTCCCTCTGTTCTCCTTATTCTCTTTACCCTCTCTGGCACCACTCTCTCTGAGGCAAACATCTGGCCCATAGAAAGTTCTCACCCAGTCCTGGACTGCTGCCAGACGACTGCAATTATTTCCCAAATGCAGAAATGCTGCCCTTGCCTCTCTCCCCTTCCCGTCATAGACCGTTTCTGCAAGCGTATGAGTACAGAAATTGTCTTGGGGGTGCCCAGCCACAAACACACATACCCAGCTGTCCAAGGGCCCTCTCTGAAGACATTCTCTCCAGACTTGAGAAGAGAAGGTAGCACCCACCACCCTTCCCCATGAGGGGCAGTTTGTGGGATACCCACGTAGTGGCAGCTCTCTCCAAATTCTCTTACAAACCCTTCTCTCCCCTCTCCACTCTCTCGAACCTTTAAAAACCCCGTCATGTCTTCTCTCTGATGGAATCTCCTACTTGTCCTTTGAACTTCAGCCCCAGCCTCTGCCTCATCCCATAAACCATTTCTCCTCCAAGGTGGAAGCAACACCCACCCCATGCCCACCCTGCCCCTCATGCCCACTCCTACCCTGGAGTGTCCTACATGCCCACTAGACCATACAACCCTGAGGGCAAGGACCATATTTCATTCATCTCTGTGTCTCCAGAGCCTTGCACCATGCCTGCCATACTAAAGGGATTGGTTAAATGCTTCAATGATGAAAGAGTCAGATGCTGCCCTCAGTGGCCTGGAGAAGCACAGGCTGGGAGAACTGTCTTGGTGCAAGTTATTACAAAGCCCATAATTCTCTACTCTCTGCATTGCAGGCATCTTTCTAGTCACCGTGCTGGTGAGGAACGCCTTCTCGAACTTGAGTTTGGATATCGGAAGCATCACTGTCACAGGCAAGCAGTTTCTGCAAGGGGATATAAAACTTGTGACCAGGAGTTTAGGGTATTGCACTTACTCAGGATCCAGTTAGGGGCTCCTCAGAACAGGGCTCTGAATGTTCATCTTGTTCTATAGATATTAAGAATTCTCTGGTTACTCCAAAAGGCAATAATGTAAGCAGTAAAACATCCAACCATTGATACAAAATTCTAAAACATCCAAGTCTGTATTAGTTAGGAAGCTTTAGGCTGCAAGTAACAGAAAACTGACATGAGTGGCTTTATCTTCTAGTCTTATTATCTCACATACTAAAGTTAGAAGGTAAGTAGTTCCAGGGTTCAATGGCTCAGTGTCACCATCAAGGACCCAGGCTCAGTCTGTCATTCTGCTTCACCATCCTCAGAGCTTTTGCTTTGTCCTCAGGCTTCTGTCTCATGCAATCAAATGGCTGCTGCCATTCCAGACATCACATGTCAACATAGCATTATTCAGCAGCAGAAGAACCCATTTTCCCCTGTGTGTGTCTTTTTCTTTAGGGAAAACATCTTTCCCACTAATCTCCAACAATCTTCCTTTCAGATACCATTGGCCAAGATAGGGTCATGTGCCTAGCTGGGAGATGCTGGGAAGCAGGTATCTAGTATTTTTCAGGCTCTGTGGGAGAAAGTGGATTCTGACAGCCAAGAGGAAGGGCAGGGTATTGGCTATTGGTAGACAGCCAACAGTAGATGTCACTGTCTTAAAGTATGCCTTAAATGTGTTTGCCAGCACTCTGAGTAGCAAGGGACAGAAGAGCAGTTCAGCCTAGCTCGAGTCAAAAGGAAATTTTATCAACTCAGAAAATGTAAGTCCAGGGTTTAGGCACAGGTGGATCCAGCCACTCAGTGTCTTTAGAACTGCCTCTATTTCTTGGTTCTGTGTTGGCTTCAGTCTGATTCCCTCTTCTCAAGCAGTAACAAGACAGCCCCAGGGTTTGGTTCTTAACCCCAGAGGAGAAAGAGCACCTCTTTGTTGATATTTCCAGCAGAAATCCTGAGGCTACCAATCACTGGTCCAAGCTTGGTTCATGGTCCCTCCTGGACCTGCTGCTGAGACCAGGAGAAGTGGTACTCACAGATCAGGAGCACATGTCAACCCTGGAACATGATGTAGGATCAGATTCACACAAAGGACTGAGAGTGGGGAGGTATGGGAGGGAAAAATATCACCTATAGGTGTTGTTATCAAAAGAAGGGTCCATGGATGCCTAGACCAGGGGTAAAAAACATAAGATGTCCATTCCGCTGTCTACAGCCCTCCTTTTCCATGTAAGGGGTTTGAGGTCCAGAGAGGTTATTTGACTTTGCAAAAATCATTCAGCTAATTCATGGCAGGATCAGGGGTAGCAACTATTTCTCTTGATTTCTTCATTCAGGGTTATTGGACCATCTTCCTTCTTAAGGTTAAGAAAGGCCTCTGTGTCTAGCAGTTTAGCTTTGCTTTGAATAACTTTACAGATCTTTAGAGTCACGAGAATGAGAATTCACTGGGAAAAAACTTTTTAAAGATCAGTAGTACCCTGATCTTAAAATACCCACGTCACCAGGGCCTAGTGAATCACATGGAATAACCCTCGATTCTTAGCTTAATCACTACACTTCAGAGAGTAACTATCTTCATATTTCAGTATCTTTAGAGTGTATCAGTTGAGAATACCTTTTCCATTTTTTTAACTTGACACACTAACATTCTTCGTAGATGAATAGATTACAAAGCAATAATATATATAGCACAGCATTCAGTCCTCCTGGAGCCTTGAGAAATAGGGATTGCCTTCAGCCTTCTTCATAGATGAGGAACCTAAGACTCAGAAAGAGTAACAAACCTGCCTAGGTTCTCACGGCCAGTAAGAGCCAATGAAAGGGTCCAGAAACACCCCGTGGTGAGCTGAGGCTGGCTCCTCCCAGCCTGCCAGAGCTGGTTGTGCCCACTCTTCCAACGCTGCATTCAGTGAGGTCAATTTGGTGTCTTGAAATCTGCCTCGGTGAGAACATCTGCACCCCAGAAATTAGTGAACACTACAAACCAGGGTTCCCCAGCCTCACCCCTCAACTGTAGGTAGTCATTGATGGTGAACAGCTGCATGTCTGACTCTCAGTCTTATGTTCTATCTGCATTGGCAGCTGCCTGCCTCTTTCTAACCTGCCAAAGAGGTGTCTTGAACCCAGTGGTGAACATGATGGTTTTGCTTTTGACGCACTTCCTATGACCTGAATGTTCACCGTGTGTCCCTAAATCATTTCCAAAGACAACTGGATACTCCTAGGGCATCCTCAGCAAACCCTCTGCCTTTGCCCTTTGGCAACCTCTTAAATATCACCGACATTTGACACCCATCCCCAATGTGTTCACAGCTCCTCCCAGTCTCCAAGAACCATCTGGAACGAAGGCTGAAGAAAAGAATGTGAGTATTTTTTTTTAAACAATTAACCTCGCAAGAAAAAGATGTCTGAGCACTCTGTTTTAGTTTGGGGTTTGGGCTTTTGGGTGTCAATAGTCAGAGCACTAGGAAGCACCAAGTTTTCTTCTGTTTAAAAAGAAACCCAGAAGGACTGAACTCAAACAAAGCATGCTCTCTAACCACAACAGCATTATGTTATAAGTCAATAATAAGTTATCTAAAAACCGACAACATAATGCCATTTGCAGCAACATGGATGCTCCTGGAGAATGTCATTCTAAGTGAAGTAAGCCAGAAAGAGAAAGAAAAATACCATATGAGATCGCTTATATGTGGAATCTAAAAAACAAAAACAAACAAACAAAAACAAAGCGTAAATACAGGACAGAAATAGACTCACAGACAGAGAATACAGACTTGTGGTTACCAGGGGGGTGGATGGTGGGAAGGGATAGACTGGGATTTCAAAATTGTAGAATAGATAAACAAGATTACACTGTATAGCACAGGGAAATATACACAAAATGTTATGATAACTCACAGAGAAAAAAATGTGACAATGAGTGTGTATATGTCCATGAATGACTGAAAAATTGTGCTGAACACTGGAATTTGACACAACATTGTAAAATGATTATAAATCAATAAAAAATGTTAAAAAAAATAATAAGTTATCTAGGATATGTAGATATCTCTTAGACATCTTGGAAATTAAATAGCACACTTATTTTAAAAAGATCAATGGGCCAAAGAAAAAAAAATCACAAAGATATTTAAAAATATTTCTAAGTGTTAATGATGATACAGCCTATTCAAATTTATGGGATGCAGCTAAGGTAGTGCTCAGAGGGAAATTTATGGCTTTTAATATTTATATTGGAAAAAAGGCCCAAGGTTATTTAGTTTTTATAGGAAGTCTTCAATTTCTTACTGTTGACATTGTTCATGCACACATTTGTTTGTTAACAAAGACTTACTGTGTGTCTACAATGTTCAAGGATTGGTATTAGGGACTGAGAATACAATGGTGAATAAACAGATGTGGTCACTGCCTTCATGAAGCTTAGCAGTTGAGACTGACTAACAAATTAGCATATAATTAAGAATTGTTATGTGTCTAACTAGAACCAATAGGGTACAGTAACAGAGGGTGGACTAGAAAATGTGATCAGACATGACCTCTTGAGAGATGACATGTGAGTGGAGACCTGAAAACAGGACAGTCAGCCATCCTGTGAAGCAGAACGAGAGCTTTCTGGATGCATAGATGAGAAGGCCCTGAGACCATTCATTGCAGAAGAGGAGGATATAGGAGATTACAGAGATGGACAGAGGCCAAATCATATAGGGTCCTAGGTGCCAAGGTAAAGGGGTATGGGTTTTATTCTCAGGCCAGGGAGACCTGGGGTTTAGTTCTGCCATAGCCTCCTGCTACTCCAGGCCAAGCCCTCTGGGCCAGAGCACACCACATGCCCACCAACCCCTTCCTAGAATCCACATGATCTCCGTTGTTGCCCAGCTCAAACTCACTCCTCCTCCTTCCCGATGCTCTGGGGTCCTGTCCTCTTGGAAGCTTGCCCTGACACCAGCTGTCTGCTGTGGAGAGGTAACAGTTCTGTGCCCACCTCTGCTCCAGACACAAGAGGAAGCACGTCACTAATTTTTCTCATTTAATCCACATCAGACCCTCGGGGGAACAGACAGTCTTAACTTACTGCCTCCCTCATGATGCCCTGAGTCTTCCTTTACTGCAGCAGAGACTGGTTTCCTTGTCTGCCTGCCTAACGAGACATAAGGGCAGGGGCTGGGGCTCTAATCCTGTATCTTTAGGCATCAAGCACAAGGCCTGGCTGAGAGTAGCCTCTGTTAACGCAGTTCAATGTATGGTGAACCCTTAGCCCTGAGCCCGCACTTACCCGGTGATCCATCCCCTGACGTGCAGGGGGATAAGAAGGGTCTGTCTCCATTCCACACCTTACACTTGGCCACCCCTGGCACAGATTGCTCTGGGGTGGAAGCAGGGGGCACCACTTGCAAAGGATGTTTCATCAGCCAGCTGCTTCTTCTGCAGAAAGAGAAAGGAGATGTGGAGGTGTATGTGGAACCTGGTCGATACTTGGATCCTTTCATGACAGTGACTCTGGGCTGGCCGGACAGGGACAAGGACTTACACTTCCAGTGGTCATGCGGTAGGTGAACTTAGAGCTGTGGAACTGTCCTATCTCACTATGAAGTGATGGATAGTGGTCAGCTTTTGCTGTTCTTTTTCTTACCTTCACGCCAGCATTACTCATGCCTGACATTTTGTGTACCTTGTATGTGCCAGAGGTTGTAAATTCCACAAAAATGGGAGGTGAGGGGAAGCAGTGGCAAACCAAGGTGGGAGTGACCCTGAAGGCAGTCAACCAGTAGAGATATTATCATAGAGAATTCAGGAACAATAATTGAACCTTAAAAGTCATTCTGTCATGGAAACAACCTAAATGTCCATCGACAGATGACTGGATGAAGAAGATGTGCTGTATATACACAATGGAATATTACCCAGCCATAAAAAAGAATGAAATAATGCCATTTGGGGCAACATGGATGGACCTAGAGATTATCATACTAAGCAAAGCAGACAGAGAAAAACAAATAACATATGATATCACTTTATATGGAATTTTAAAAAATGATGCATATGAGCTTACTTATAAAACAGAAATACATTCACAGACATAGAAAAGAAACTTATGGTTACCAAAGGGGAAAGATGGAGAAGGGATAAATTTGAAATTTGGGAATAACAGATACACACTACTATATATAAAACAGATAAAGAACAAAGACCTATTGTATAGCACAGGGAACTATATTCAATATGTTGTAATAGCCTATAGTGGAAAGAATCTGAAAAAGGATATATATATATACATATATAACTGAATCAGCTTGCTGTACATCTGACACATTGTAAATCAACTATAATTTTTAAAAAAAGAAAGAAAGAGCAAAATCTAAAAGCACAAATAAAATCAGTCTGCTTTTTTTTTTTTCCATCACAAACAGTATCAGTGATAAAATGCTCCCCCCTCTTGGATGGACCCTTTCTTTCCCCTCCATACCCTTGGTATGCCACTGGGAAGATAGTTTAGAAGAGGAAGTGATGAGACTTTTTCTGACAAACCAAGGCGGTAGTACTACCACTTATTTTTAAGAAACAGTTGTCCTCCTTTTTATAGGGATACACCATAGCCATGCATACACACTTCGAAAAAAATGAATGCCATTCACATTGTACATAGTGCTTTTGTTACCCCTTTTTAAAATATCTGGCATATTGTCATGTTTTGGTATCTTCTCCATCTTGATTTTCATAATAACTGCATAATAGACTGTCAAGTTGATGTACGGTCATTCATTTACCAGTGCTCTCTTTTTGGGCATTGAAGTTGTTTCAAATTATTTGCCCTTAAAACAATGCTGTAATGAACACCCTTAGGGTTCAATCTTTATTTGCATCTGTGGTTACTTTCATAAACAAATTCCTAGTAGTGGAATAACTTGGTCAAAAGTCATGTAACATTTGAAGGCTTTCGATACTAATTGGTAAGTGCTCAGGACATCCTTCTGCATATCAGTTCTTGTTATCTGAATTAATAGAGGATACAGTGTAGAGTTTAGGTGACTGAGCTGATTACCTGACCTGTAGGTTGAATGACTACATATCGGGGGTAGCTAGGATAGTGGTTAAACATTAATCAACAGAATTGAAGGGCAAAGGATAGAGAAACTTACTGAGTTGGTATAAAGCAGGAGATGACATGCAGCCTCCCAGGTCCCCAGTGTACCCCGCAAAGACAAACAGCTGGGACAATCACCTACACCAGGGACAAGAAGCTGCCTTGGATGTTCTCCCAGGTGGCACTCTGTGTCCCCCTGATGCCTCTCCTGCTATATGCTGGCCTGATCACCAAATGCAAGTGTCTGGGTGCAAGGTTCTGGGTGAAGCAGGGGTCACTTTCCCAGAAACATCCCCCTGTAGCATCATTCCTGCAACCTCAAAGTGAATTTTTAAAATAAAATCAAAATCTCTATTTGGAAACAATTTTCTTATCCATGATTCATTTCTTCTAAAAGCCCCAAACCAGAAGGTAGGCACATATGTTGAGTTCAGGGTTCCTGAATGAATAACAGTGTTTGCCCACCCCTCTTTCTCAGGGCGATGCTGGGCTCAGTGGAGCGACTGTATTGAGAGGCAGCAGCTCCGCACAGACCAGCGGGAGCTGGTGGTTCCACCGTCCTGCCTGCCACCACCTGACTCTGCCATTACCCTGCGCCTGGCAGTCTGGAGAGGCCAGGAGCTGGAGAACCTGCAGGAGCAGTGCCTCTATGTGTCTGCCCCCCGGGAACTGCAGCCACGAGTCAGGTGGGGGCCCAGGAGCAGACTCCTGCAAGCTTGCCATTTGGTCAGCACATGCTAAGCACCAACTCCAGTGGCACTGACTTGGGGCAGGGCACACAGTGTTGGGCAAAACCAGACCCAATCTCTGTTTTCACCAGGGAACCTCCTGGTGGTCAGTGATGGAAGCACAGAGCATAACTCTATGACAATCTCCCTGAATTGTGGTCAAGTCTTCCCTCGGCAGAGATGTGAAGGTGGAAGAGGAATTAACTGGGCCAGGAAAAAGCGGCTGGAGAGAGAACAAAACAGCAAAGGGAGGGAGCATAGAATCATCTAGAAGGGAAAGAGGCTGGTGTGGCGTGAGCACAGAGGAAGAGAGAGGGACAGGGAGAAACTGGGAGAGCAGGCAGGGCCTGGCTCCAGCAGGGCCTTGATGTTATGTCAAACACATGATTTGGGTCTTTGTCCTAAGAATTCTAGAAAGAGTCTTAAGCAGGTTGGGAATGTGATCACAATTTTGCTTCAAAATGCTCTGGTAGCAGGGTGGGGAAGTGGCTGGAGCGGGGTGAAAGAGGGCTCAGGGAGACTGCTTGGGCTTCTGCAGGAATTAAGATGAGAGTTCCAGGTTGCTTGGTCTATTAGCTGGGCCCCCGAAGAAAGCAGATGGCTCACTCAAACTGGGAACTGATGAGAGTTGGATAAAGGGTCTATTTACACTTGTGGGCAGGGATAAGGAGACAAACCAGGGATGACAGTGCAGGACCACAACTGGAGGAGGCCGTTAACCCTCTTAGGACTGCAGGGGTAAGAGGAGGAGGGGGTGGCATTACTGGAACCTCCTGGGAGCTGCAGCTATGGGAGAGGGGCCCCCAGCAGGAGCTGTGGCCTTGGCCAGAGGATCACAGCTCTGCTAACTGCAGCCCATCTGGTAAGGAGCAGGGAAAATACCAACTATCCCAACCTCTCTCCTCTCAATGCTCCCCATTGACTGGGCCCAATCAGAAGCAAGAGGGTGTGGGAGACCGGGTGACACCGTCTATGGAGATCAGTCTCCTGGCACACAGAGCCACAAGGAGTAGATGGAACACAGTCTTCAGGGGCAAATGGAGACTGTCTGGCACACTTGTACTGGAGTAGACATGAAGACAGAAGTAGGGAGATTCGAGAGCTATGATGAAGCTAAAACTGAAAGGACTGGGGATGGGTTGGGTACACAGCAGGAGCCAAAGTAACCTCTCACTGGCTCAAGGGAGGGTGTGACATTCTAGAGAAGGCCCAAGACTCAAATCAAGATGTGTTGGCCCATGTTCCATCCCCCACTCAGGAGCTGTGTCACTGGGACAAATCACATAAACTCTCTGAGCTTGGTTTGCTTGTCTGCGACATGGGGACCCTCACAGGGTTGTGATAAGCATTAGATAAGCCAGTAATAAGGGAAGTCACTTGCAATCTGGCATGCATGCTGTAAAATCACAGCATTCATTCATTATTATTATTAGAACTAGAAAGAATTACAGAAATTGACTGCTCTTATCCCCTCACTTTGCAGGTGAGGAAATTGAGGCTCAGAGTGTTTACGTGACTTGTGCAAGGTGGCCATTCATAAGTGGCAGGGATGGGATTTGGGCCTAAGGTCCTGTCTCAGCCTCGTGCACTTTCCACTTTGTTATCCTGTGCAGTGAATGAAATGGGAATTCAGGCAGGCATGAATCACTCCATCTTCATGACCATAGCTACGTCCTGGTTTTGCTTGGGGCAGGGTTTGCTTTTATTCCATCTCTCACTTGAAAAAAGGCTATTTCCCACCTTCTCAAAGGACTTGGGAACTAGACAAAAGGCCAGCAGGTGGCCACAGTGACTGAGGGAGCTTCCTTGCTCCATAATCTGTCTCCCTTTCAGCTGTGAGAAGAACTGCAGGCCAGTGAATGCCAGTGGAGATGTTATGCTCAAGGTCACCATGGGGGACAAGTCTGCAGCGGCCATGTTCAGCTGGTACTTAGACAACACCCCACTGGAGAAGGTGAGGACACTGGCAACCACTCAAAAAGAGAAACATCTCCCTGCGCTGATTACCAGACCTGTGTCACGTGCCTGGGACTGAGCTGGGGGTGGGGCAATGCCACTCAGAGCCCATGGAGTGGGAGTTGGGGGCTGGGGGGCATTCCCCACAGGAAAACCAGGGCACTGGTCAGAAGAGAGGATGGACACAAGGTAGCAAAAACAATGGTGAAACACCGCAGCAGATGCTGTTGGTGCCCCAGCCACACCTCTTATCAGGCTGATGTGCCAGCCCCTCGCTGCTATGCAGTGGCCACTGGCCAGTAACTGTGTGGTCCAACAGCCCAGCCCCTTTGCCTCTGAATGAGACAATTTTTTGCTCCAGAGCTCCCTGTGGGACCGGCTAAATGAAGCTGGATGCCTCCTGAAACCATTTCTTTGCCTCGTTTCATTCTCTACCCAATGCTGCTTCCCTCCCTCCCCTCCTGGTGTTCCCCGGGAGCCCTTCCTCATAAATGACCTGTGTCAATTCCTCGTCCCAGGCTCTGCTTCCAGGGAACCCGACAGAGGACAAACACCTTAACAAAGCTGGAGATGGGTTAATTGGGCTGACTTTGGGGAAGCAGGCAATGCCTGCTGTCCCTCCATCAGAAACAACTCTGAAAGGCCTCCCGGGGGTCAGAAGCCACTACCCTGCTGAGTCCTGTGGCCTGGCTGCGGCTTTAGGGGCCCTGGGCTGTGCTCTTTTTCAGGCTGAGCCCCTCCCGGCGGCCTGCAGACTCCGAGGATTCTGGCCACATTCTCTAAGCCTCCTTCAGAGCAACACCTCCACCCTGCTGCTGAACACCACGTTCCTGAGGACCCACAGCCAGGCCGCCCGAATCAGAGTCACAGGTGGGTAGGCTCCCTCTGATATCTGGTCAGCAACCCATCTCCTGCAGAGACTGAACCAAGACGAACCCAGAAGCGCTGAAATAGGGGACATCAGTGCAGGGTCGGGGCCACACACAGGCTTTGCTGTGAATCCCACCACTGCCACTTTCAAGCTGGGAGACTTTAGGCAATGGACTCAAGCTCTCTGTGCCTCAGTTTCCCCACGTGCAAACTGCACAAGAAAAACTCCCGCCTCTGGATTGTATGATGCAGGGAGGATGAGACAACACCATTGGTACAAAGCAGGTCACTGCCAGGACGACTCGGGGCTTCTCACTTAAAATGAGCCCAGAGCAGTGGGAAATGCTGACTCTCAAAAAGATAAAATATTGGGGTGACTGTTCTTTTTTGATAGATTCCTTTGATTCAGTATTTCTCAAAGTGGCCCATAGATTACCCATCCAGGACAACCTGGGGTACTAGTTTAAAATGCACACTCCTGGGTTCATCCCAAACCTCCTGAATTAAGTCTCAGCCAAAGAATTTGTTTTAACTGATTGTGATCATCTTTATGCTCAGCTCTTCCAGGCATGTACTCTTTCAAAATCCAGGTGATTATAACAAGTGGCACGGGGTTTAGGTACAGGTTAGCTGGGGGCTCTCCATGGTGCTGGGGGGCCATAGTTTTGGGTGGGATCTGCCTGTTTCCAGATCCTGGCTGTAGCCCTTCCTAGCTCGGTCTCTTGAGCAAGGCATTGTTTCCCAATATGCTCCCTCTTCACCAAGCTCCGTGAGGAAGCAATTATTATTAGCCCCATTTTACAGATGAGGAACTGATTCTCAAAAAGGTGGAGGCCAGGTCACATGGCTAGTAAATGACAAAGCTGGGATTCTATCTCTGCTCAGTTTCTCAAAGTGAGACCCTGGGCGGCCCCACGTTTTGGGAGTGGGGGCTGTCAGAGATGTAGATTTCTGGGCCCTGCCCCGGGATCTCCAGAGAGGCCTGAGGCTCCAGAGAGGGGCCTGGGAATCCGCACGTCTGACAAGCTCCTTGGCATGGTGGAATTGTGTGACCCACAAGCCCCCTAAGCACGCTGCCTTCACTCTCCAGCAGTGACCAGGCACGCCTACGGGGAGGACACCTATGTGATCAGCTCCCTGTCTCCCCCCGAGGTGCCCACCTGCATCACTGCCCCAGACGAGGGCACTGTTCTGACGAGCTTCGCCATCTTCTGCAACGCCTCAGCCGCCCCAGGCCCCCTGGAGTACTGCTTCTGTCTGGAATCAGGTACTGCTCAGGACTATGCTCTCCCCTTAGCTCCTGGGCTCATCTTCTGCAAGAACAGGTGCCTGCCTCTCTCTGGCAGCTGCAAAGAACATGTTCCATGTGTGAGAGAGGTGTGAAGGCTGAACACTCCCCTAAACTTTAACCCCGACTCCCAGGCACACTGACCTGCCACACACCTCAGCGAGATGAGAAGCAGGTCCCATCAGTATCTCCTCTGCAACTCTGGAGGCCAAAATGACCTCTTTCCTGGCATGAGGGATGTGGAGAGGATTAAAGATATGGACAAAGATATGCAGAAGTGTGAGCACTTGGGGCCACCACCAGGACATCATCCCCCAGCACACATTCGGAGTAGCCCTGACCCCTTGGAAGTCTGTAGTTATTCAGGACAGAGATGGGTCTGGTTCACAGAATCATCAAGGATTTTATTGACCCAGCTTTGTGGGAGGCAGCAAGGAATGGGCAATGTCACAGAGTGCGCTGAGCTAAAGGGAGACAAGTTTGCAAAGTTTTACAGGACACGGAGCATGCAGACACCATCTTCATTGCAATGCCTGGTCCAGTGTCCCGTCCCCACAACCCACCCCCAGGACAGCAGCAGGGCAGCAGCAGGAGAGACGGGGCGAGCACCCACATTGCCTCTGTTCTCCCAGTTTGGGGTGGTTGGTCCTTGGAGGGCTCATCTGAGTACTTTCCTCCTTCCAATGGGCTTTGGCATTTTGTGACCCTCCCGTGAGCTCTGAAAATGTTCTAGTCAGATTGGGGCCTTCCTCCAAACCTAGGCTGCAGGAGTGTTGCTGGAGTGCTCCCCAATATCCAGCATCAAACACTATGATGACCTAAACTGAACACCTTGACTAGGTGAAGGTGGAGGGAAGCTATTCTCAGACCCAAGGGAGTGTGGTTTTTATGGGGTGCCCGTCAAATAGGTGTGGAATGCAGAGCTGTTCAGAGGGCTGTGACTGGGTCTGAGCCTGGAGGGAAACAATTTAAAGAAGATAAGTAGATCATTTCAAACCTGCATCCCCCTAAATGGAGACGCCAGGCTAGCTGCTCCAGTTCCGACTGGTTATTGCACTGTAGCCCCTCCCTCTGCCTCACACAGGGGAGAAAAAGGTCAGGGAAGAGTGACTATATAAAGATGACTTGTCAATTGCAATTCAATAACTTCCTGATTGTCTACATACTACAATGAAAAGTGATTCCAGTGATGGGCAGTCCCCTTTTAAAAGATATTCATTCATTCATTCATTTTTACCACAAACATGTATTGAATGTCAGGTTCTGTTCTGGGTGCTAGATACACAGCAATGAATAAAACAGAGGAAATCTCTGACCTCAGTGTACTTACAGTTAGCGGTGGAGACAGCTGGTAGACAAAGACACATGACAGGGAGTGCTGTTTTAGATTGAGCCATCTGGGAAGGCCTTTGTATGAGAAGTGACATTTGACAGGGCTTGAATATATTTTGAACTAATTGTTAAGATCTTCTTATCCTCTTCCCCCTCTTTCTCCTTCTTTTAGTAATTTGGTTTACCACCTTGAATTAAAAAGAAACTTGTACCTTGAACCAATCCCCCATGTATACTGAGGGATGACTGTATAAAATATTCTTAGCTATAGTCTCCAAATTGTACAAAAAAAAAAAAAGAAAGAAAGAAAGAAACTTGTACATGGGCAATCATTTTCCTGAAATCTTTCATGGATTTTAATACAATTATTCCAAAGTCACAGCAGCATGCAGTTACCTACAGAGGACAGTGGATCAGCATAAATGGCTGTCTTCTCCCTCAAAGGAAGGAGTCCCCGAGTGACTTCTTGGGCTGTGGCTTTTATGTCCTTGTCATCAGGCTCAACCTTGGTGGGTCTGCAGTCTCCCTGAGGCCTGGAGATGCCCCCCTAATTGTTCAGTGTCCATTTTCCAGGTTCCTGTCTACACTGTGGCCCTGAACCTGCTCTCCCTTCAGTTTACCTGCCACTTGGAAAAGAAAACAATGACTTCATGCTGACAGTGGTCATTTCTGTCTCCAATCATGCGGGGGACAGACAGCAGACCCACACAGTGGTTAAGGTGGGTGGCAGCCACTGTTTTTCTACTGAGACAACTTCTTGACCAATCTGAACCTCACCAAGGGTTGAAGGGAGCCAAGCGCACCGCCAGTGGTTGATTCACTCATTTCTTCAACATGTATTTACAGAGCATCTCCTTCGGCTCTGGTTCAGGGGATACAGCCATAGACAAAACAGACATGGTCTCTACCTTTGTAGATCTTATGACAAGTGGCCAGTATAGGGGAAGGACTTGGGGTAGGGGACCTTGGAGGGTTGGGAGTAGAAGGACTCAGGGATGCATTAGGCTAGTGCCTTCCAAGTCTGGAGGAAGGAGGACCAAGATCAGCCAAGGCAGTGAATTTCAAGGGTCACAAGAGCCCCAAGAGTATGATGAGGAGGGAAGTGAGGGGTGAAGGAATGACCTGCCTGAGACTTGCTTTTGGTGGCTGTTGATTGCTAGTAAGAGTGGGTCCTCTGCCCTCAAGCCTCAGGAGAGTCCCTATGCCAGGTGCAAAGCCTTCCAGCCCTGTTCTGCTTTACCACATGCAGACCCATGACTTCAGGCTCCAGGTTCTCAAGAAAAAAAAAAAAAACTGGTAAGTTGAGATCCTCCTGCTCTGAGCACATCTCTGGTCTCCCCATCAGGTGGGACATGGTGACATCCATGTGGAGGATGAGGCATTCCAGGCCGCAGTGTGGCAGAATGTCACTGCCATTCTGCAGCGAGGGTGTGGCCCTGAGCGGCTCTTCCAGCTGGCCAAGTCCGTGTCATCCATGCTGAACCAGCAGTGCCAGGGGCCAGACTCCGGGGGGCCACTGAGAGTGGACACCAGACAGAAGGTACTGCAGATGGGCTCATTTGTCCTTTGTGCTGGGGCCCCAGGGTCTGTACATAGCCATTCGGGGTGGGGAGTGGGGTCCACAAGTCCATAGAGAAGCCTTTGGTGTTTTCCAAGTTGCTGATGTCACCTCCCTCTTCTGGTCCTTTCAGTGAATGATACACAGTGAAGACAACCTGCTTTCTGTGCTTGGCCTCATGGAGTCACAGGTTTCTAGGGCAGGAGGGAATTGAGACGGTACCACTCCAGGCTCTTCCTATTAAAGAGGATGAAACCAAGGCCCAGAGGAGAAAAATGACCCTGTCTTAGTCATGTGGTTAATGGTTTGATGTTGTTCCAGCTCTGTCACTTACCGTCTCTATTGTCACAGGCCCCTGACTAAATCTCTTTAAGCCTCAGTTTTCTTCTAAAGTTGTGGTGAGAGTTAAATTGGAATTATGTGTACTGTAGCTGTAGGTCAAACTATATGAACTTGCTAACATTCAGCCAGTTTTAATCCACAAGAATGGCCATTCCATGTGCTACAACCTAGTCTCATAAACAACTATGGCAGAACGTATGACTACTTCCACTCCCAGTGCATGCTACACAAATATGAATAAGCACCCTGAGGCATGCTACCTGCGTGCACTGCACACAGCATCACACAGCTGCTGGGCGTGGAGAATGGAAGACAGACTTCTCTGGTCCCTGAAGGATTTCCACGAAAGTACTTAGCATGGTTCAGAGAATGTGAGTAGCTTTCCTGGGTCGACATTTCCAGTAGGTGGTGAAGCCGGGTTCAAACCCAGGTTAGCTCCTCCTCCGTCCACATCCAGCTCTCTCATCCCAGCCCTTTTCTTCACATTAGTCCCCCCTGCCCCGACACACACACTCCAGCTGGTTCTCATTCACCCCGAGCATCACTTACGGCAAACTTTCCTTTGGGTATCTTGTGGTCCTGTCCTGCACAGCCTGTCCCAAGGTCTTCCCATGAAATGCCAGGGTCCTGGCAGGAAACAGATGTCAAGCTCTAACTGGGCAATGCAGAAGGTTTTAAGGGCTCTGTTGAGAAAAGTGGGGACAAGATTTTGGAAACAAATGAGAGAGAACACAGGACCCCAAGGGCTCAGCCTGAAGTGACCAGAATCCACAAGGGGCAGCTGCATGTGGAGGGCCCCCTGGTAGGAGCAGTGGCTTTTGCAGAGTGAGGCAGGCAACCCTGCAGGGAGGGTGCCGGCAGAATAGCTTCCAGGTCTCTATCCTCCTGTCCTCTCACCTCCCACTGAGTGAATCCATGGGCTGGAGGCTTAAGGCAGGAGTTGGGAAATGGCTGAAGGGATCCTTGTCCCCATTGCCCCAAAGGCATCCAGGGACCCAAGCCTGCAACAAGCTCTCCCATCCACACTGAGCCAACAAAGTCATCTGATTTCTGAATGTCATGCCATTCTAGTCACAGGTACACCCTGAGACATGATTTGCATTTAAATAGCGCCAGATTTTACAGATTTGATTTGAACATTTGGAGAAAGCTTAAGACAGTCTGTATTAGTTTCCTCTTGCTGTTATAACAATGACCATAAACTTAATGACTTAAAACAACACAAACTTATTATCTCACAGTTCTAGAGGTCGGAAGTTTGAAATAAGTCTCACTCAGGGTGTTGGCAGGGCTGTGGACTGTCTGGAGGCTCTAGGGGAGAATTCATCCCTCAGCTTTACCAGCTTCTAGAAGCTGTCCACATTCCCTGCTCCATCTTCGACACTAGCGTCTTCAAAGCCCCACCCCTCTCCCTCCTCCCTCCACTGTCTTCCCCTCCCCACCCCTGTCCTCTCCCTCCCTCCCTCCTCCCCATCTCCCTGTCCCTCTCCACCACCTCAGCTTCCATCATCACATCTCCTTCTCTGACTCTGACCCTCTTACCTCCCTCTTCTATAGACCCCTGTGATTGCATTGGTCCCACCTAGTTAACACAGGCTACTCTTCCCATCTCAGAATCCTTAACTTAAATCAAATCTCCAAAGAGATTCTGCCAAAGTGCCTGCTGCCATGTGAGATAACACATTCTCAGGTTTCAGGGATTTGGATGTGGCTATCTTTCGGAGACTATGATTCTGCCCAACACACATCCTTGAGGACAAACAGAGGTCTCCTGGCTTGGAAGAACCCCAGATGAGCCTGGTCACTTGCTCTGACCCCAGATCTTCCTGAAATAGCTTCATTAAGCCACTGGAATGACGTTTCCTCTCCCCACCTTCCTCCCTCTGTGCCAAGGTCAGAGAGCATATCCTGGGGTCACTGTCTGCAATGAATGCCACCTTGGAGGACATGCAGAGGGTGCAGGGGCTGGCCGAGGTGCTGAAAGAGGTGACCCACCGCAGTGAGGAGCTCACTCCTTTGTCCCAGGTGAGTAGTTCCTACCCGCTGAGCCAGGCCATAGGACATGTACCTCCATGGTGAGTGGCTAACAACTTACAAAGCCCAAGTCAAAGGTCCCTCAGTCACAGGGCCACCAAGACTGCCATCTTGTTTCCAAGGGTCATGCATGGGTGGTGTCAAGGGAGGGAACAGTCCCCTCCTGCAGCCCTGTGTCTCACTCTGGATGTGATGGACTGTGTGCTCACACACCTCACTCCCCGACCAGCCAGTGAGGACCTGAATCTAACTAATCATTGGGTGGTCAAGTGTGTGTCCAGATGCTGCTACTGACCCGCCCATGTCCTCCACTTGAGTACACTGATGTCCAGCTGCCAGCTCCTATCTTTCTTTGCCTGGGACCTTCTCAGTGAAAATTCAGCAGCAAATCTCAGACATGGCCTCTACCCTCATGGCACTTTGAGACCATGGGGGCAGCCAGACACTAAAAAAGTCATTTCACAAATACATATATAATTACAAAATTGTAATAACTGCTATGTCCATTCATCCAGCCAGCCACCCCCAGTTGGGGTTTATTGAATGCCTGCTATGCAGAGCATTGTGCAAGTCACCCTGGGAAAGATTCAGAGATGGACTAGGCTACTGTCCTTAAGGAACTTAGCACATTATAGGGAAGGAACACCTACCTGCCCTCAAGTCAGCAATACAGGCAGCTTGTGTGACGGGCCTGGCTGGATTTTCCCTGGCTTGAATCCACACCTTGCTCCCCTCCACTGCAGCACGGGCCTCTTGAATGGTGCCAGGGATGGTCTGTCCCACGCAGGGGCTCATGCTGTTCTTCCTTCTCCTTTGGGTGAGCCCAGTGGGAGGCCAGCTGGGCTCTGCAGCGTGCCAGCGAGGCCCTGTTGGTAGTGAGTGCCAAGGCCCATCCTGAGGACTGGAGGCGCCAGGCGGCCACCAGGGACCTGTTCCAGGCTGTGGGCAGCGTGCTGGAAGCATCTCTGAGGGACAGAGCAGAAGCACCTGCAGAAGCCAAAGGCAGCCAAGTAAGTGTCCCAGCCCCAGTGCAGACCTCACACTATCCACGTGCTCAGCTCACACCAGCATTTCTAGGTGGATCTTTCTCCACATTGTACAGATGAGGAAACTGAGACGCAGAGGTTAAAGTCCCTTCTAGGAGCTAGAGGAAAGATTCCAATGACCTGAGCTTCTGGGAGACAGTGTGGTATAGCAGGCCAAGCACAGGCTCCAAAGGAAGCAGCCTGAGTTCGAATCCTGCCCTGCTACTTATAAGCCTGGTGACTTAGGCAAGTTACATAACTTCCTGCAGCCTCATCTTCTCCTCTGTGGGTGGACGAGTTCTGCCCCATCCTGGAGAAGCCACCAGCTAGAGAGATCGTAGGTCCACCCTTGCAAATTTGAATTCAACTCCTGGTTTGCTTAGCCACAGAACATTTTTAGAGGAGAGGCAGCCCCCAGAGAAAGGACAGATGCAGCGCGTTCTCATGCAGCCCCAGCACCCAGAGAGGGCATAAGGGGCAAGGCCTCCCAGGACGTCATCATGACGGAGCCACAAAACCCATTTCCCGCTGCTCCACAGTCCTTTATCACATGGGGCCATCACTCCACTGAGGAAGAGCTCTCTCTCTCTCTCTCTCTCACACACACACACACACACACACAAACTCATATGCTCACACAGGGCCACAAAGACAAAAATGCTTATACCCACACAACCACAAATACTAACAGTCATACACACATTCAATCACACTCTCACACACACACTTCTAGGCACTCACTTATACTCTCACACACACCCCTAAGCACACACTGCAGCACATACTCACACAGATGCACAATTACACTCATATCTTCACACATGGTCACACAGTCACACACAGATTCTCCCACGTGGTTACAGTCACATCCACGAACCACACAAAGCCACATACGCACACTCACTCATGCTTGCTTACACTCACACACACTCTCAAACCGCATTCACAGAGACACACATTCACACACAGCCACACTTCTACTCACATATACACACTCAAACACGTATTCACACATCCCCTCCACACACATATACACACTCACATCCACTCACATGAACGCACCATCTGTGTCCTGATAAGAACTCTGTGCAACCATCCAGCCCTCCCGGGGTCCTCACACCTGCCTTGGCTTCAGTGAGGCCACATCTTCATCCAGGGGTTTGGGTCAGGTGTGGAGCTGATTCTGAGCCCGGGTGACCCGAGGAATGGCTGTGCCTGTGGCTTTCCATTTCCCCAAGAATAAGACCTGGGCTGTGGGTGGATGTCAGGGGAGCAGCACAGAGAGGCACATAGTGTGATGGCTCAGCCCAGATGCAGACGCCTTACCATGATCTGGGTGCTTCCTCTGATCCACACATGACCCCCACAGGTCACTCATCCTCTCTGTGCCTCTGTCTCCCTGTCTGCCAAATGGGGATGGTAAAAGCACCTGCTCACAGAGCTGTCTGAGGATGACAAGAGTTCACATAAATCCAATACTGGAAGCTCCTAAGTGCTTACTCCTTGTTCCCTGCAGTGCCTGGCGCTTGGTGAAATGCATTCAATCATGGTCTCCGCCTCGCTCCTCTGCCCTCTCCCAGTTCCTGCTGCAGGTCCCACACTCACCTGGGGATGGTAACTAGAGGTGGTATATGGAGACCGGTCCTCAGCAGTATCCCCTGCTTCCTTTTCCAGACAGCCACAGTGTCCCAGGTGCTCAGAGCCATGGAGCACGTGCAGGCTGCCCTCCTGCTGGGAAGACTGCCTGGGGGCCTTCCAGCCACTCTGGCCACCCCCTCCATCTCTGTGTACACAAACAGGTAACCAGCTGTACTGTGGGTCCAAGAAAGCTCATCCCCTGACCCAGCTCATTCCACACCCATATACCAAGACCCTGTGACAGGCAGAGCCCAGAAGACCCCCCTTGCAGGTGGGGGAAGTGATGGGACCAAGAAGTGGGAAGAGCTTTCCACCAAGAGGAGGTCCTCGTGTTGGGTATCTGTACAGCACAGGAATGGAGGTGGTGAGTGCCACGCCAGTGTCAGAGCCACCCACGTGTCCTCAGAGATGGGTCATGTTGGGCTGTGCAGGTGAAGGCCCTGAAGGAAGGGGACCAGCTCACTTTTAACCTCACCCAGGGTATGTCTGGCAAGCCCACTGCTCCACGGACCTGTGGGGACTCAAGATGCACTTGCCTTGAGAGTTTCTCCATGGAGTGCCTGCCTACCTCTCATGAGCCCTTCAGTACCTGGGGATGCCCCCGCCACTTCCGTTCCTCCACCTGCCAATCAGGGGCTGGATGACACTGTAGGCATCGCTGGGACCCCCTGCACTGAGCACCCTCCCTTGGTTCCTCCTGCCAGGGTTGTCCTCTTGGATCCCAGGGGCAGCAACCTGATCAGGATGAGCATCTGAAACCAGGTCCCCAGTCTACTCAGATGGGACAAGGTCAAAGGCCAATGAAGATGGTTTCATGGGAGCCCACGACATTAGGGGTCAAGTAGGTAGGGGAGATAAGTCTGAAGAAATGTCTACATCCAAGCTCGTTTATTCATTCAACAAAATATGTATTCACCACCGTCATGTGCCAGGCACCGCCCTAGGCATTGGGGTGACGCAGGAGCCAAAGCCCTGTCCTCATGGAGCCTCTAGCCCAGCCTGTTATGCTGCTCCTACTGGCACAAACATGCAGAACCATCTAAGGAATCAAAATAGAGCTGCCCACTCTGATGCTAAAGCCGGGCTCCCTGTAGTGCAAGAGGCAGGCAGAGCTTCCCCTGACACTGACCTTCTCCTCTCTCTCTCTGGCACCTCTGTTCTCACCTTGCGGACAGAATACAGCCCTGGAATTGGCGAGGTTCCTCTGTGCATGTTGCTGCTGCCAGCTCTGTGACCTTCACCCTTCCTGCTGTCCCATCCTTTGGCTCCACAGAGGACAGTCAGGAGCCTGTGGACATAAGGGTAACAACAGAAAGAATCTCCATGAGAACAGCCCTTTACGGTTTGCAAAGGACTTGCACATATGTTTGCTCATTTATGTTCATAACAGCCCTGTCCATTATGCAGTATTATTACATCCATTTTACAGATGAGGTTCAGTGACTGGCCCAAGGCCACAAGCAAAGTGGCACAGCTGGGATTCAGACCCAGGCCTCTGACTCCCCCATCCATCCTCTTCCCACTCTGTGGTGGAATTTCTCCATTAGCCTGGGTTCAATGAGTCATTGAAAATGAAGCTCTTCGGACTTTGTTCCACGACTAGGAAACGGTAAGCTCAGGGCTCTTTCCATCCCTAAATTAGGGCACATATGACTCTCTGCTGTTTGAGCCTCAGAGAAAGCAGACAGACTTCTTCCTCTTAGAGACTTGCTGGCTTTGTCAGAGGAAAGGCTCAGACTGTTTGCAGTCCAGTACTGCTCGGCTGTAGCAGGTCTGACTTGATGTCTAGGCCCAGCTTTCTGAGGCCACAGCCCTGAAGGGCAGACTCCCACCAGGAAAGCCAGCAGCAACTAAAGGCAGGGCTCCACATTCACCCCACAGGGCAAGGGCCGCTTACCATCTCATCTCAGGAAACCTCATCTTTCACATAGGGACCTTCAGGGCCTTGGCTGACACTCTCTGTTCTTGGTTTCAGATGATAAGTTTCCCAAAGAGCCCCTTCCCAACTGGAAGTCATTTTGATGTCAGTGGAACTGTTGGTGGCCTCTCTCTGACCAGCCCTAGTGGACGGCTCATACCTGTGAAGAATCTGTCAGAGAACATCGAGGTAGATGCTGGGGGTGCTCTCAGAAGTCAGGTGGTCCTTCTGTCTTCTTTGACTGGGTTGGAACCAAAAGTTCATCAGTTATGGGGGAAAAAAAGAAAGATTAAAGCAGAGAATTATTAAAAACAATCCTTACCGTACCTTAAACACTGTATTTTAACTTAAAACTATAAATGTACATCATTATCAATCTTTAGGTATATAACTGAAAGATTCTTTAAATCTTTTGACTGGAATTTTAATCATCTTCATTACATAAATCACCCTCTTAACATGGTTAGATTTTCTTTAAAGTGAGTAAAAAACATAGGCATACTGGTGCAATACGAGTTCAGATTCTTTTGAGATTTTAATGGCTTTTTTCTAATCTTCTACAGCTTTCTCATCAATGACTAATCCAATAACAATTTTTCAGAACTCACATTGAGTCTTTTCAAAGCCTTCAACTTACGTTTTTAATGCAAAGAATTCTTTTCACACGCCTCCTTTATCACGTTACATCTCTCTGTGAGAGATAGCATCAAAGTTGACCTTCACCATCATGAGTACAATGGATATAAGTGGGCCTGGGGTCAGACACAACTGCCTACTGGTGAGCATCCCACCCGACTGGCAGGAGGGAGCTGCCAGGGTTACTAGAGAGGAGATGTCATAGGTTGGGTTCCCCAGAGGCTGGCGCTGAGAAGGAGGTAGTGGTCCAAGATGTTTGCTAGAGATCCATACCTGTGAAGAGTGAAGAAAGAAGACAGGGCTGGGCAGGAGTCAGACTGCAATCAGACCCCACAAAGTCTCAGTCAGCCCAGAGTGGGGCTCTGCCACCAGCGTTCTATCAATCAAGTGTGCAGTTTTCTAAGTCTTATGATGTTTTGATATCTTAAAAATTTTGCTGCTGGGAAAGAAACTGCCCTTCCCAGGGCCGGCCAATCATCAGAGAGAGCAAGGGCTCTGCCAGGGCACCCTTGCACGTGCAAAACAACCAGTCCTGAGCCTATACCCCAACCAGCCCCTTTATCTCACCCTCACACACTGGCCAATTATTCGAGCCCGGCCTGAGATCATCCCAGGACCAGGTACCAACTAGAGACCATTCTTAGGGCCAAAGCCTGCCAGAATGATTCAAACTGGCCAATCCCAGCTGTGTGCTCTGCCCTGCCTTGCCTTTCCTGTAGAAACCCCAACAAAAGCCATGGCCCAGGCTTTCCGCCACCCCTGCTTCTGCAACCTGACCAGTTGCTTCCCCTGGGGCCCTGTGTGGCGTGGAAATATAACTCAGGAAATATAACTAGTAAATTCTTCAGGACAGACCCTGAAGGAGCTGAGAGCTAGAGACTGCCTGCTGACTATACTCCCAATAACAGGGCAGCAGGTCCTTCCTAGAAGGGAGAGCTGGGTGGCATATTCCCAGGCCTACCATAGAGGGCCACCAGGAGCAAACAAAAAGTGACGGTGGGCCTCAACCATTCTGTTTTAAAAAGGGGACGGAGGGCATCAGTTAATCTGGAGAGCTGATTAAATGGTGAGTGGTTAGGAGAACGTCTAATTTAAGACAAAAAGCAGAGCAATAGCAGCAGTTCATTGTTGGGTGCTGCTGTGTATCTGGCACTTGGCTATTTTGTACATGATAACATTTTTGACAATCTCAATGAGTCTATGAATTCTACTGATGACTAGAAACTGATGTTCAAAGTGGTTTGTGAACTGGCCAGAGGTCTCAGAGCTAACAGAGAGCAGAGCCAAGATCAAACAGAGGTCCCTCTGCCTCTGCAGCTGGTGCTCCCAACTTACTTTTACTTGCTCCACACTTTCATCATCAACATCACTAGTTCACGTGGGACCTCTGTGCATCTTTCTGTGCAGATGCAGCTCCGAGCCAGGGTGCACAGCTTGATGAGCATGAACTGAATAAAGGGCCCCAACATGTCCATGTCCTCATCCTTGAGCTGTGAATATGTCACCTGACATGACAATAGAGACTTTGCAGATGTGATTTAAGTTAAAGATCCTAAAATAGAGACATGATCCTGGATTATCTGAGTGAGCCCAGTGTCATCACGAGGTCCTTATAAGAGGCAGGCAGAGGGGGAGTTGACACCAGAAAAGAAAAAGATGATTTGATGACAGAAGCAAGAGGTTGGGTGACGCAAGGAGGGGCCATGAGCCAAGGACTGCTGGCACCTTCAGAAGCTGGAAAAAGGCAAAGAAGTGGATTCTCCACTGGAGCCTCCAGAAGGAAATAGCCCTGCTGACTATAGCCCTGTGAACCCAATTTGGTGCTTCTGGCTTCCAGAACTGTAAGAGAATAAATTTGTGTTGTTTTAAGCCACCAAGTTCGTAGTCATTTGTTACAGCTGCCCCAGGACACTAATGGAAACAGCAGAGCACAGAGTGGATTTCAGTTCCCCAGGTGGTCCCGGGCCCAGCAGCCCTGACATTTACCGCATCCTGGCCTGGCACACCCTTGATTTGATTCTTTCTGATGACAGATTCTGCTGCCTCGGGTTCCAGAAGGACACAGCGAGCCAACCATTCTGAACCTGACCAGTCCTGAAGCTTTGTGGGTGAACCTGACTTCAGGAGGAGCAGCTCTGGGGATCCAGCTGCACTGGAGACCTGACATCCCACTCACGCTCAGCCTGGGCTATGGCTACCACCCCAACGAGACCAGCTACGATGCCCAAGTCCACCTGCCACCAATGGCTGCTCCAGGTAGTGTCACCACTGGGCCAGTTTCTTAAGCTGCTTCCTGGAGGTGTGACGAGCTTAAAACTTCAGAATCAGAAGACACAGGGAAAAAGAAAAAAGGGAAAAAAACACTCAATACATTCAGTGCTTATTTTTATTGTTGGTATTATGATGATGATGATAATTACTATTATTATTATTATGCAATATTAGCTGAGCACTTACTATATGCCCTGAGGAAGCTGACAAGCCCTTACAGAACTGACCTCATTGCAATCCTCATGACAACCCTTGTGGATGAAGACTATTGAAATGTTCACTTTTTAGATAAAAACAGAGAGGTTAAGTAACTGGTCCAAAGTCACACAGCCAAGAAGGGACAGAGTCAGAGTTTGAGCCCTTGTCTGTCTGACTTGGCAGCCGTGCTCTGCACTCTGACCTGGAAGTGCCTCTTCCTCTATGCTCCTGGTATTAGGAGGAGAGGGTACTCCTAGGATATCAGGCTGACCTAGAGGCCCCCTTCCCACAGATGGGCTGTCCACATGGATCCTGAGCCCAGAGGACCTGCATTTTGGAGAAGGTGTCTACTATCTGACTGTGATCCCCGAGTCTGACTTGAAGCCAGCCCCTGGCAGGGACCTCACAGTCGGCATCACCACCTTCCTGTCCCATTGTGTGTTCTGGGATGAGATCCAGGAGACTTGGGACAACTCTGGTTGCCAGGTAAGGAGAGGAAAGCAAAGAAGATAGAGTAGCTTGGTTGGGTGTGTCCAGCTCATTTAGGGTCCCTTTTCAGTGCCTCTGGTGCACTGCCTTGAGCCCCACCCTTTCCACAGAGCCTCTGTATATGCTGCTCCTTGTGCCTGGAATGCCTCTCCCCTGACCCATCCTCCCACTCTAATTAAAGCCTCCTTCAGATCCTGACGGAAACTGTTCTTATTAACCCCCTGCTAGGTCAGATTTCCTATGGTAAACCTCTGATCACAAATGCCCTCCTCCACAGCACTAAGCGGAGTGATTATCTAACATCTACTTAGGAGACCTCTGAAAGATGTCGGTTCCTTTGGTGCACCAGGAGCCACGTGAGACAGGAACAGTGTGCTTCACTCACCCTTGGGGACAAATGACAAATGAATGAACAGACAGATGGCTGGGAAGCCCTGCTGACTCTGGGTTGCTGAGGGAGGCCAGGGTGTCATTTCCAAGGAACTGAGCTCACAGCTGAGTCCTTTAACCTCTGCTAGGTGCTGGTTCCTTGCTTTACTAGCACCATCTCATCAGATCTTCACAATAACTCTCTAAGATAGTTGGTATTCACAGTTCATGGGTGGCACAATAAAGGCTCAAGAAACTCAACTAACTTTCCCCAAAATCCTCACCAGTAGGTGGAAGAGCTGGGACTTGAACCCAGGTCTGTCTCCAGAGTACAAGCCATCAGAGAGGCAGGAGGCACTGCCTCTCCAGAGCCCAGCCCAGTCTCGGGAAGCCCTGGATGGCACATGGCTCTATTCATTGCAATCAAATCCCTGTCTCAGGGCAGCTCAGCTCTGTCCCCAAGGAGCCAAGACCCATGACAGTGTCCTGGTAGCAGACATTGTCTTGGAGGCCATCAGAAGCCATTTCTGGAGTATCAGTGTCCCCCTTCCCTCCTCCATGCCTTTGCATATGCTGTTCTCCCTCCCAGAATGCCACTTTTATCTACCCTGCCTGGAAAACTCCTCTTCACCCTTTGATCTCTCACTCCAATGCCACCTTCTTGGGGAGCCCCCAGATGTCTGGAGTCTCGCTCTTTTGAACTCCCATACCCTCCCCAAGAACAGCAACCTCCACATCTAGTTGAAAGTTGTTGTACATCTGTCTCCCTCCCCTAGACCCTATACCTTCTTTTATCCATCCTGCAAATATTCACCAGGTGCAGGCCAACTGGTGGGGATACAATGGTGAGAAATACCAGTGAGCTTCCAGCCTAGCAGAGGACCAGACAAGAAGCCAGTGGCACACATGTCAAATGACAACAGTCACAAGCAGTGTAAGAAGCCAGCCCTAGCAGAGCCGCAGAAAGGGGCTCAGGGAGGAGCTCTTCCTGGGTTTGTTTCCGAGGCAGCTTCAGCTCCCTTGTCAGCTCCTGCCCTGGCGTTCGATGCCATGCGCAGGGAGTTCCCCAAAGCACCAGGAAGAATTGAGGGTGCACTGAGATGTCCAAGAGACAGAGGGTTCCCCACACCTGCGGCACAGGCCTTTGTCCCTCATGAACAAGACCCAGGGTGTCTTGTAACCATCTAGAGTCCTCACTCCTGGAAGCTTGTCTGATCCCCACGTCGCTGGCACTGAATGCCCACTGCAGGCCAAGGTGGCCTTGGACAAAGCACCCCGCCCCTCTGAGCTCTCCAATCTGGAAATGGGGATAGAAGGTGGTGGTCACTTACCATAGGGTGGGACCTAGACGAGGTTAGGGGTGTAAAGTACTTAGTGTGGCGCCTGGCACAGAGTAGGTGCTCCACAGATAAAAGCGATTGCTGTGTTAGACACTCTGAACATAGAGAAGACAAAACTGGACATAAAATGGAAATCGAGGAAACAATGGACATGGGATTCAGCACGCTGGTGGGGTTGGGGGAAGCATGGGGACGGCCTGGGAGAGGACACTTAGCTAAACGTAAGTGAGTGGAAAGTTCCTAGCTTTCAAGTAGGCTCATGGGTTCCCAGGTGCTTATTATGCTATTAAAGGTATACAGCTACTAATGAACACACACACGAATGTAGGATGAACAAAGGTCATATGTGGGAGTGTGTCATAGCACCAAAATTATATTAATCCAATGTTGTGTACTAGATACAGATGCAGGTACTGATACAGATATACACATATACACAGATCATTAAGGAGCCGTAAACAAGTAAATGGAATCATCAAGTTTAGATGGAAAACCACCACTCTATTCTCTAAATAACTAAAGAAAGTTCCAAACCGTGAACTGCAGACCTTATTGGGGGTAAGGTAAGGCAGAATTATTGCAAGGGGTCTGAGAACTGTATTCTGACTTACACATTTTCTCAAAGGATACTAAAGGTGCATCTACTGTCATGAAGGGATCTCATGATAATTTCCCAGTCTTTCTAGATTAATTTCTGGTTTTCAAAAGGATTCTCATTCTGGAAAAGGTTGGGAAAGCCACTGCCCTACGGGTCTTTGTAAAAACTTAGGAGGCCCAAGATGTTAGGCATAAATCAGGTCTGGTCCCTGAGCTCCCAGCTGAGATGGTCTTGTCACTGGCACCTGCCTGGGGCTCTTCTCTGACAGTCGCTCCATCCAACCTGGGTGTGCCAGGTGTTCCCATGAGCCCCACGGCTGCGTGCCAAATGCTGGCCAGGACTGGGAAACACTGAGCAAACATGGAGCTGAGACCCACGTGAAACCTGTCAATAAAACGGTTGACACTGTGGCCATTGGAGAGGCCAGCCTTGCTGGGTGGCTCATTAAGGGTAAAAGATAAGAGTTACCTGCCAGGGCATGTGTGGGTTGCCTCGGGTTCTTCCCCACCAGGTGTTGGGCAGAGAACTTTCCACATGCCAGTGGCCAGAACTTTCTGCTGCCTCCTACCTTACCATCTCGTGGTGGACCCTGGAATGAAAAGGTGGTGCTAGGTTGTGGGTTTGAATTAAATCTTCTTTACCCACCAAATGGCCCTGGAGGATTGCAAGCCAGCAGAGGATGTGAGGGAAAGTCTGCTCCTAAGTGTAGAGTATGAATTAAGAGTCAGGTGGGGGTCTATACCCTGCCTCTTTCCTATCTCCTCCCTCTCCCACCCCCATTCCCCACACCACAAGGGACCCCATACCCAAGGTCCATCTACACGCCCTGCTCCCCATGTCTTGCCCCACTCGTGCCCAGGGATGGCCACACCAGTAGCCAGTCCTCCATGGAAGGATGATCCTGAGGAATAAATCTGTGCAGGCCCTGAAGCAGGGAACTCTGAGGTTCAGGTCCCCAAACCACAGTCTAAAAGTGGGAATCCCAGGCCAGGGACTAGGTAAGGCAAGTGAGGCATCCAGAGTGCAAATTGAAGGAGGGGCTCTTTCTTAGAGTCACCAAAGACCTCACCCTAGTCCTGGCTGGGTGCTATGTGCTGCAGTAGGCATGTCCCCTCGGCCCCTTGACCCCTCAACCTGTGCAGAAGGGTACAGCCCAAGGACGTCTAGAGGGACCCTTCAAAGCATGAGCCCAGGATGGGGGCCCCAGGTGCCTAGATCTAAGGAAGGTAAAATATCCTGGTGCTGAGACACCAGCTTAGGATTTAAAAATTTATTCTTCCCTTTTTCTCACATGGTTTCCCCCGATCTCTGTCTTTTTTTGCTCTTCAGTGTAAGATGACCAACTGTCCCAGTTTGCCCAGGACTAGGGGTGGGGGGCCTCCCAGGATTTAAGACTTTCAGTTTTAAGAAGCAGGAAAGCCCCTGGCAAACTGAGATGAGTTAGTCACCCTGAATGTCCTCTCAGCACTTCGTCCATTGCCTGGCCTAGAAGCAGCACTCAACAGATAACCTGCCCAGTGAATGAGCACCAGGTGGGAGAATGTACTGGAAGGACGCACACAAACTGTGTGATAACAGCTGCTTATGGAGGGTGGGGGGCACAGGGGACTTCAAATTTACCCGCAGAGCTTCTTATCTAAAGAAGGCAAAGCAGACTTGCAAGAGGGACACATTTGCCCGTTGAGAAAGACAGGTGCAAAAATGCTTGTAATCGATATTACTCTCTGCATTTTAAACCCAAAGGGAATCATGAAGCTGGTCTCCCAGCAGACTCCCCAGCCCCTCCCAGGACAGTGTCCACCCCTCACCATTCTGCTTCTGTGGCTCAAGTGAGCCAGGGATTTACTCCCCAAGTATTTCCACCAAGGCTTCTTTGCGGTTGCAGGTGGGGCCATGGACCACCCACTCCCAGACACACTGCTTCTGCAACCACCTCACCTTCTTTGGAAGTACGTTCCTGGTGATGCCCAATGCCATTGATGTCCGCCAGACTGCCGAGCTCTTTGTCACCTTTGAGGACAACCCTGTGGTTGTGACCACCGTGAGCTGCCTCTGTGTGGCCTACGTGCTGGTGGTGATCTGGGCGAGGAGGAAGGATGCTCAGGATCAGGCCAAGGTGAGGTTGCATGGTCCCTGGGAACAGAAGGGAGGAGCAGATGCGTCCCCTTACAGGGGCTGCAAGGGGTGGACCCCAGGTGGGGAGCCGAGAGGCCAGCTGCAAATCCAGGCCTTGACCCCTGGAGTCATCTCAGGCAAGCCAGCCCCCTCAGCCTCTTTACCTGTAAAATGTCATCAAATTATCAGGAGGCTTGTGACACTGACTGCTTATTGAGGATTTACTATGAGCCAGGCATTATTCCCATTTAATTCTCACAACTGGGGAAGGGGAAGGTACTATGCTGAGAGTCCCCAAGACCACCCTCAAGTTCAATGATTTGCTAGAAGGACTCACCGAACTTAAAAATCTACTATCCTCGTGATTATGGTTTATTACAATAAAAAGATGAAGATTAAGATCAGCAAAGGGAAGGGTCCAGGAGAGATCAGGTGAGAGCGTCCAACTGTCCTCTCCCAGTGGAGTCATATGCATAGATTAATTCTCCTTGCAAAGATGTATGACAGCACATATGAAGTACTGCCAACCAGGGAAGCTCCCCTGAGCCTCAATATCCAGGGTTTTATTGGGAGTCAGTACCACAGGTACGGAGTGCCTGCATGACTGACTTTACTCAGTCTCCAGCAACCACTGCCCACACCCCTCCATTCCTGCCCAGGTCAGACTGACACAGCATGGCCCAAAGGCCTCACCATAAATCACATTGTTAGCACAGACTATTTGGGATGGTCCAAAGCCCCATATAGTCAGACATTCTATCATGCAGGATATTTCAAGGACTTAGAGGTTATTTTCCAGGAGGTGGCTAAAGCCAATCCTTTCTTTGGAATGTGTGGGGTTTGGACAACCCAAGCCTACTGAATTCACCCCTTATTGCACAATACCTCTACCATTTTACAGAGGAGGCAAATGAGGATTGGAGAGGCAATTAACTAGTCCAAAACCGCTTTCCAGGAGCAAGAATTCAACCCCAGATCTTCCTGACCATAAGTCAGGTCTGAGGATAGAAACAAGCTCAAATAATAACCAATTGTGCAACCAACTGCAACAACAAAGTTCCGATTACAAAGTTTTGATATGTGCATCATGTCTGACACATAATGAGCCTTCAATAAACACTTGTGTCTCAGTGGGCATGTAAATGAACGCAAAGATGCATTGTCACAAAGCTCTGAAACTTTCAGCATTCCCTACCTTCCCACAGCAGCACCTCTCAGGATGTTAAGATGGCATGAAGCGTAAAAAGATAATAGTTGCCCCATTTATATTGCTGTCTTTGATTTGCCCAAGGGATTAAACATTAATACTTCAAGCCCCTCAGCTGTAGGTTGGTTCCTGGGAAGCAAACTCTGAGATGGAATTGAGTATGCAAGGTGTTTATCAAGGAGTGCCTGAGATCAGTCCCTGGGCAGGGAGGGAAGGGGACAGGATGAACAGGGGAAGAAGTTGAACTGGGATGCAGGCCACTGACAGCTGGCCAACCACGTGGGGAGCTCTGGAACTGTCCCAAGTTGGGTTGAGATGCCAAGATCTTGATTGCACCCAGCTCTTGATCACACTCAGGCAGTGCATCAATATGTCATTGGATGTCAGCCTCCCCAGCAGGGTTCATGACCCTGACAGAGGTGACTCTTGCACCTCTGACAATAACACCTCAGCAACTGGGAAAGCAGCCCTCCACTGACAGGAGATCTGCTGACTCATCACAGAGCCCTCTGCAGCCTCTGACCAACACCAGCTATTTACTTTTTGCTATAACACCTTAAACGTTCCTTTTCACTTCTCTTAGGGGCACTATCTAGTTACCAATGTTGTTAGAAATTATATGAACAGAGTTTGTATCATTCATTAGCACAAGCATCAAACGTTCTCAGCTTAATACCAAGTTCATTTCCAATTTGATAACTTTGGGTCATATTTAATAATAAATGTCCTTTTTTATTTTAAAACATTCTCATTTGAAACCCTGCTTCTATAAAGAACAGTTCTCACCTGTTCTTTGGAATGAACCAATAACACGAATAGTTTTGCTTTCGGCCTTTACTTGTCATGAATGCCTAACTTACTCTTGGCTCTTTGTGTGGTAGATGAACCCACAAAGCAGGGCCCTCCTAATGCTATCCTTCTGTCCAGGTGAAGGTCACAGTGCTGGAGGACAATGATCCCTTTGCCCAGTACCACTACCTGGTGACAGTCTACACCGGACACCGGAGAGGGGCAGCCACTTCCTCAAAGGTACCTGACTGTGTAAGACCACTTGGTCAATCAGTACGTCCCACCCAGAAAAAGTGCTTGCCAGTCTATTGTCGAGTTACTGTAGCCCAGTGGGTTTTGTTACAGGGGTTTTCCTCTTTTGCTTCTTGATTTTTGGAGGAAAGTATCTTTTTGCCACACAAAATAACACCCTGAACCCCCATATTTAAAAAGATAAAGGAGGAGTGGGTTAAGCGAGAGTTGAGGTCTAGCACTGCACCCACCAGTAACCTCATTTGTCTCTATCAAAGAATAACTCAGTTAGCTGGATACCTACAGGCAAATGTGCTCACATACGAAGAACAGTCAGCAGACTATCATCAATGAATAAAGGGAAAACAGAATTTACAAGAGAAAAGGGAGAAAGGAAAGAAAAAAAACCAATGACAATCATTTAAAAACAAGCTTTGAATTACATTCTTTAGGAAAACTGATTAGCTGGTATCCAGCCAAGAGGTTGGGCTGAGCTGTCTGTCCTTGAGAAGGCCGACTACAGGTAGTGAAGAAACAATTTCAGTTGTTTTTGGAATCTCTGAAATCCTTAAGTTTAGCTGTGGAACATACGGCAGGTTGCTTCTGTCCTGTCTCAACATCTAAGTCTGGCCAGCACCACATCCCTCATTAGAATGATTCACCTCTTGCAGTGGCCTCCAAGGTTCCTTTACTGAAACTGTGCTCCATGGAGCTTCACTGTGTGAACTGTCCTGGAGAAAGCATCATTGTTTTTTTCAAAAATGGTATTAGACTCCATGAGAGCAGGGTATTTGTCCATTTACTTTTTACTTTTTATTTTTAAAGTCTTATTATTTAAATCTCATTATTTTAAAATTTCTGTATATATTATTTTTATTTAAATAAAAAATTTTTATTTATTGCTGTGTCTTAGGGCTTCTGCCAGCTGTCTAACACGGAGTAAGTGCTCAGTGACTATTTGTTGAATAAATTCAGAAATCACTTTCAACCTCCTCATGAAACATTCATCTTACTTCCATCTGACACTGAAGAGGTGACCTTACCAGGAAAGAAAGTGAAAGCATTTCTCTTCATGGAGAGTTGTAGTCAAATTTCAATTGATATTGTCTTAGTTCGGTTCTCCTAGAACAGTGGTTCTCAACTGGCTGGCCCTCAGGATGGCTGGCAAAATGGGAAGTGGTTTTGGTTGTCACAACTCGGGAGAGGGAGAGATGCTCTTGGCACCTAGTGAGTAAAGGCCAGGGATGGTGCTTAACATCCTACAGTGCACAGGAAAGCCCCAGAGCAAGGAATTACCTGACTGAGAAGGTCTACAGCATAGCCTCTGCTATAGAAGCAGACTCTGAAACAAGGATTCAAGCACAAGTAGTTGATTTGAGAAGGGATCCCAGGACACCCTGCAGGGGAGTGGGAAGTCAGACAGGGCAGGGAAGGAGTGAATAAAGGGAGCATCATCAAACCCATTACCCCTGTGGGCACCTGCAGCCTGATCCCCCTGGGGCACTCTGGTAAACTGTAAGGAGTGTGGGCCTCAAAAGTCATCCCAAGCAATGAGGGATGAGGGAACTGGTTTATTTACCCACCAATCCCAGTCATTGGTGGAGGGTGGCTTGCAGAGCATTAATTCTCTGGTACCTGACCTGCTCTAACAGCCAAAGAAACACCCAGGGAAAGAGACACAGCTGCTGGCAGTTGGACGTGGGTGCAGGGAACACCTCAGTGGTGAGGCTGAGGGATGTCGGTGGAGCAGAGGTGGTGTCGGCTGCAGCTGTTTTTGGCTCAGGAAATCAGGCATGGCCACCAGCATCACCAGGATGGCTTCAGGAAGATACAGATTTCCTGGGCCCTGTCCCCAGTAGTCTGGGTAGGTCTGTAGCTGGACCTGAGAACATGCATTTTCAAACTATTGGGCACTCATTCATTCCTGCCTCAGTGCCAGGCACTCTGGGAGGCACTGGGAAAACAACTGTTAGGGAGAAAAACCAGCTCTTGCCCTTTGGCCCTTTCAAATAAATACATGGGAAGTATGAAAAGGTCACCAGGAAGCATTTTACGAATATAACTCATCTTGAAGATGTGAATGCAGATAGTCATCCCAAATCTTCATACAACTGAAAAGTAATGCAGGCAGGCCCAAAATGGGAGGAGAGGAGCAGGTGAAAGGGTCATGCTTTGTTGGGTTTCATTGGTTCTTGGACGCTTCCAGTGAAACATAGCCAGTGGGGCTCAGTTACTATGTGGAGTTGGCCACTCCTGGTCTCTGGATTTCAGGTGACTGTCACCCTATATGGCCTGGATGGAGAGAGTGAGCCCCACCACCTGTCAGACCCCGACATCCCGGTTTTTGAGCGAGGAGGAGTGGATGTCTTCTTACTCTCCACCCTGTTTCCCCTGGGGGATTTAAGGAACCTGCGGCTGTGGCATGACAACTCAGGGGACCGGCCATCCTGGTAAGTGAGGGGTGGACAAACCACGAGGACTTACTTAGCACCAGGCCCGAGGCCGTTGGGCGCTGTGACTTTGCCACTTTGCAGATTCTCAGAAACCTCTGCAAGACACACAGAATGGATCCCCATTTCCCAGATAAGGAAACCAAAGGTCAGAGAGGCCCACCAGTCCACAGGCCACACATAGTGCTAGCCCCTCCCTTAATACTTCTGCAGCATTTCTTCTCTGGGCCTCAAAGATCTAAATCAGGTTAGATGATCCCCACGAAATCCTGAGTCCGAGATGGATGGTAGGGTCCCTTGCTGGGCAGAAGCCCACCGGAGGACGAGGTTTTGTGTGCTCAAGTCTGCACCTCCCTGAACTCATGCAATCTAGACAGCTTTCCCCACTTGTATCAGGACGGTGGCCCCAGGCTTGCTGCCCTGTGTCAAGAGTTCAGTTTCAGAATGCACTCTTTTGTAGCATATGTGTGAAAAACATGGCAGCCTCCAAGCTGGCTCTCTGTACTGGCTGAGTGCCCCACATGAGGCCAAATTCACCCACTAATTGGGGCATTTTGACCAAGGCACCAAGAGCAATGAAGTGAAATACAAAGTCTCCTTCTAGGAGCTCACTCTTATTCTCGGGCCCAGGTTTGCAATGTGTTAACCTTCGTGGTGCCCAAAAAAGTCTCGTCCCCTCCATATTATCCTCAGAAGTGTGGGTCCCTTCTCAGGTACGTGAGCCGGGTGCTGGTGCATGACCTGGCGATGGACCGGAAGTGGTACTTCCTCTGTAACTCGTGGCTGTCCATCGATGTTGGAGACTGTGTCCTCGACAAGGTATTTCCAGTGGCCACAGAGCAGGACAGGAAACAATTCAGGTATGATTTTTTTTTCTTTTGAAGCAAATGCTCTTTACTTTGTTCTCTCCTCTCTAAGGAAGTTGCATCACAATCCAGTCGCCGCCAAATAAAAGCACATTTTGGCTAGGGGCCTGGGTGGCTCTGAGTGTGTGACATTAATGATCAATCAGGTTTCCTTGTTGTGCCTGAAAGGCCCTGGGGGGATATGGATCCTCTAAGACAGAATTACCTTCAGTTGGTGAAAACGGTTACCCATACTTCCTTATGAATGTCACAGAATAACATTTTGATATGAGTGGACACACTGATTTGAATGGCGACTCGACATCTGGCCATCTGGAGCTTCCTCCTCACGCTGTTTAACCCTAGATGCATTTCAGCATGTTCCCACTTGCTTTACTCACTTGCTTTACCCTCTCCTGTTGTGCATCCCTCCACCTCTGTCCCCAAACATATATAAGCAGATACAAAAGTACACACACGCACAAGCACACATACACAACAGCACAGACTGTTCTTTATTTTATATCTTTTAAAATGGCATGTTACTCTAAATATGTTGCCTTTTTTCTTTAACAATATATCATGCACATCTTTCCAGAAGAGTATGTTTGGGTCAAAATTTTCCTTACTGGCTGCATAATATTCCACAGAATGGATGTCCCACAACAAACTCAACCATTCTCCTGTAGGTGGGTATTCAGTCTGCTTCTAGCACATTTACTGAAAGGTAGCTTTTCCTCCCAGCAGCTCAGCCTCCAAGGCAGGAAAAGTCTGACTCAGAGAGACCTGGACCTCAACAAAGGTATAACAGAGACATGCGCATGGACCACAAAGTCCCACATGCTGTTGACTTGTCGCATGACCCTGCATAAGTCACCACACCTTTCCAGGTCTCAGCTTCCAAATATGAAAAATGACTTGCTCAGTGGGCCTACCCCAAAGGGGACCTGTACAGGTCCCACGAAACAGTGTGGATAACATGCGTGGCACACGGTGCGGCTCAGACTAAGTGCTCAGTTCCAGGAGCAGATATTATCTCCAACTGCATCAACACAGGTGATGCCCAGAAACTAGTCAAGGAGCTCTCTGAAGGCGGGAGCTCCTCATTCCTCCCGTGAATCCCTGGTGCCCAGCAGAGCACCTGGGACACCGCACCAGGCTCAACAGATGTTTGCTGAATGAGAACAGTAACGTGGAAAATCACTGTTGTTGGCAACTGACCTCTCTCTTTCTGCACCTTTACTCTGAGTTCATGCCACCCACACATCCCCAGGTGATGGTCAAAGTACTGTGCAACCTTGGAGGGTGCACTGACCAATTAGAACAGGTGGCAGCCCAGCTGAGAATATCTGATCTGGACACTTATAGCAGAATCTGGGCTCTTGAATAGCTCCTGTGGTTAAACTACATTCTACTCATAGGGAAACTGATTCTCTAGGAGAACGTGGTGCCATTTTCAAAAACCCTGTCTCACAATTTTTATTCTCTCAAACTGAGTCTGAACCCAGAGCCTGGAGTTTTTAACTACTACCTTCTAATGCTCTTAATTATAACAAAATAAATAATATCAGTTATATTAAAATTATAACAAAAATAATTGCTAACACTCATGTGCCAGCTACTTTGCCAAATGCTTTACAAAAATAATTACTTTTAATCCTTTTTAAAAATTTAACTAATTTTAAATTTCTCTGCATTTTCCAACATCTGTGTTATTTGTGAGTCTGGTTCTGTTGATTTCTTTATTTTTGGATAATGGATTGGGTTTTTTTTTTAATCTCTTGACTTTTTGTATGTCTTGTAAATTTTTATTGAGTGCCAGTCATATGTAGAAGAGCAGAGACTGAGGTAAATGGTACTAGTGCCTGGAAATGGCAATCCAATGAGGCAGGTTCTGTAACTACTTCAGTTTTACAGGTGAGTAAACTGAGGGGCAAAAAGTAAAGTAACTTGCCTGAGGTCACACAGCAGTAAGAGGGCAGTGCAGGATTCCAACCACTCTGTCCAGAGTCCCCATCATTAACTCATAGTGATGCTATTATGACGCCGTATTTTCTATAACTGAAAAAATAGATGCCTTTTAGAAACAACTCCCTCCCTCTCGTCCCAGGAGTGCTCCAAAGAGCCCAGTTTTCCCCACATTCTCAACTCCCTAAATGCCTGTCCCTCTCTCCCGGCTTGTCCACAGCCACCTGTTTTTCATGAAGACCTCCACGGGCTTCCAGGATGGCCACATCTGGTATTCCATCTTCAGCAGCTCAGCTCGGAGTAACTTCACCCGTGTCCAGAGGGTGTCCTGCTGCTTCTCCCTGCTCCTCTGCACCATGCTGACCAGCATCATGTTCTGGGGTGTCCCCAAGGACCCAGCTGAGCAAAAGATGGACTTGGGTAATCCCCAGTGTCATGGCGGTCAGGGCTAGTGGCTGGTGGATAAAAGCCATCAGTGGCCCAGAAGTGCCACGCAATTCCAGAGGTCCCAAGACCACCCTCAGGTTCAGTAATTCACTAGGACTCACAGAAGTCAGAAATGCCACTGTACTCAACATTATTACAGAGAAAAGATACAGATCAAAATCAGAAAGAGGAAGAGACGTGGGGCAGGATGCATGGGGAGTTCTCCCAGGGGAGTCTGGACAGTGCTCACTCCTCCTGACGATGTGCACAGAGTACTGCCAACCAGGGACACTCACCCAAGCCCTAGTGTCCCGACATTTTACTGGGGCACAGTCTCCTCAACATGGCTGCCCCCCAGCATGGCTAACCTTAGCCCCCAGCGCCTGTAGAGGTTGAGGTGATACCGTGCAGCCAAGGCCCCCACCATGAATCAATCACACTGCTAGCAAAGACTATACAGTGTGGCCCAAGAGCCCAGGTAAACAAAGGCAGGACATTCCAAGGACTTAGTGGTCACCTCCCAGAAGCCACTCAAGGGCCAGACCTCTCTTTGGGCAAGGCTAATCCTTACTGCACAGCCACCTTCTGGAAGGGGTGGAGGGGACTCTCCCTCTGACCCCACTCCTCCCTCTCCCAGGTAAAATCGAATTCACCTGGCAGGAAGTGATGATTGGGCTGGAGAGCTCTCTCCTTATGTTCCCCATCAACCTCCTGATTGTTCAGATCTTTCGGAACACCCATCCTCGGATAACCAGGGAGCAGAACAATGGGAAATGGGATGCAAGGCCCCTCAGCCTGGCCCCCTCTCCACAGCCCGTGGAGGACGGCCTTCTGACGCCTGAAGCAGTGACCAAGGCAGGTCCTCAACCTCGGCAGT
Source organism: Camelus dromedarius (assembly GCF_036321535.1). Taxonomy (NCBI): domain Eukaryota; kingdom Metazoa; phylum Chordata; class Mammalia; order Artiodactyla; family Camelidae; genus Camelus; species Camelus dromedarius. The sequence continues at coordinate 26,722,617 of NC_087444.1, forward strand.
GTGGGGGTGCTCTAGGTTGGGCAGAAGTGGGGGTGGGGACTGGGGTTTGGGGCTTGCAACCCATGTTGTCTGACAGCATCAGTCACCAAGATTTGTCAACTGCATACACACACATACACACACATGTGCACACACCTATAAACATGTACACACATACACGTGCAAACACACATATGTATACATCTGCACAGTGAGCATATGTACAACACATACCTTTACATGAATGCACACACATGTGCACACACAGCTACATAATGCACATGTACTCACAACACATGCACACGCGTACACACACATCACACATATTTATACATGCGTACACACATGCACACATAGACAAGCACACACAAACAGCTACATATACAAACACAGGCACACACACTTTTTGGGTACCTACTATGTACAAAATATTATACTTTCATTATAGATCGCAAGCTGAAAGCCCACAGAAGGGACTCCCGCTGCATTCATGCATTCAATAAGTATTTACTGAGCACCTACTGGGTGCCACACGTTGAAGAATATAGCCTGGAATGTGTCTATTGAAATCCTAGAAGGGGGATTTTAAATGGGTGACAAAATGGAAGCTCAGGGTGGTCGGTCACGTCCCAGCAGTCAGAGCTGGGGTTCAGACCCAGACTCCAGCTCCAGGGCGAGTGCCTGTGACCACAATGCTGCCCCTCACCTGTAGCTCACATCCTCTTTTCTGCTCTGACTTGCAGGATATGTGGAGACTTGTCAGCTCCCTGTTCAAAGCTCTGAAGGTGCCACCCACTGCCTCAGGCTGGGACTCAGTGAACTCGATGGACATCAACCAACTGCTGGCCTTGGTAGAAGACGCCATCTGTCTGCAGAACAAGGCAGAGCAAGCATCCTGGGAGGAAGCCAGAGAGACAGGGGGCCCTTTAACCCTCACTCTGGGGTCTGTACAAGTCAAAGGTGAGCCGTGACCTTTCTGTGCCTAAAGGGGGCATGTTGGAGCCAGGTGGAGGCAGACTGAGGGCCATGTCTGTACTACTAGGGGATCAAGAAGTCCTACCAGGGTCTCCCTCACCTGCCTCCACTCGACCCCCCGCCTCCCCCTCTGCACTGCAGGCATCATGCTCTCCTCACAACACCAAGCTGCCTTCCCACTGAAGGTCTGCTCACACGCCGGGCCTCTGATCTGCGTGTTCTTTCTCCTCTCTTCACTTGGCCAGTGCCTACTCAGCCTTCATTCTTGACTGAAGTGGCCCCTGGCCCACAACAGGGTCTCCAGCCACGTGCTCTTTGGCCCCCAAGCGTCTCTTGTGCCCCCTTCACACTGCTTGTTGCCAAATCATGAATTGTGTGACAAGTTGTGTAAAATCTGCACCGTCCTTCCCAGAACGTGAGCTCTGTGTGGTGGGACCTATCTGACCACCTTGCTCTGCTGTTTTCCCAGTGGCTGGCCCCAGACAACACATAGAAAGCATTTGACAAACATGCATGGGATGACCTCAGCCGAGGAGGTCATTATGGAACACAAAAAGCAAAAAGGCATGTTCTTCTTCCATATGAGTAGGAAGAGCATTGGCCAGCCTGATAACTTGAGCCATTCAGAACCATCTCTGGGTACCAGCTCTGCTACTGACGGGCTGTGTGACCTTGGACAGGTTACTCCAGTTCTCTGTGCCTCCATCTCTTTTTCTGTAAAGTGTCAGGGGATGCAAAGTCAAGCCAGATCCATCTCCCAATGTATGGGACTGGACACAAGATGATGGACAGGGCAGTTGAAAGCATTAAAGAATATTGAATTGCAGAGCAAAAAAGTTAGTCCTTCTCCATTCTCTTCTAAGCCTTCTAATTAAGGGGAAAGTCTCAGTGTGGCACTACTGTCTTTAACACCTCTTTAACACTTGATAATCTGGCAGAGAGAGAGCAGGCCTCAAATTCAGAAACTTGGGAAAGAATATCCAGCTAAAATTTAGTAATATTGTTTCATTTTTATTAAACACTATGTATGGCACATTATGCTGGTTGGAACTAGTCTCTCTGACTCCCCTCTTGCCCCTTTCCTGTCCATCTTCCACCCAGATCACTGCTGCCAGTGTTTAGACCAGGTTGTCCAATAGAACTTCCCACAGTGATGGAAATATCCTATATCTGCACTCCAGTGTGGCAGCCACTGGTCACATGTAGCTACTGAGCACTCGACTCGTGGCTACTGTGACTGAGGAACTAAATTCTAAACTTTATTTTTAATTTAAACAGCCACATGTGGCGAGTGGCTGCCGTATTGGGTGGTGTGGGTTAAGAATGCTGCCATTTTTAACACACAAGGATGGCCACTGTCTGAACCTTGTTTAGAATAAAAAATGGGGTTTATAGATTGCGGAGTTTGAATTTATAACTCTTGGCCCCACCTCTAATACAGTGAATTAAATCTGGGGAAAGGCCAGGAACCTGCATTTTTAAGCAGTCCCTTTGGTGACTGCTATGCAAACTGAATGTTGAGAGCCACTGCCCTCAAGACAAAGTCCCAACTCCTTACGGTAGCACTCAAAGCCCTTCTGGCCAGGCCCGCGCTGACCACATCATCAGTCCCACCCTGACCTGTGATCCAGCCACCCTGGAGGATTAGCCCCAGAGGGCCGGGCTTGGGCTGCCCGTGAAGGTCATCCCTACAGGAGCTCTGCTGATGACATTTAGCCCTGAGTTTGGGGGCTTTGGCATGCATAGTATGGACCTTAAAACATGGGCTCTGGAGCTGGGCTCTCCTAGCTACAAGAGCAGCTGTGCAACTTTGGACAGTTGCTCAACCTCTCTGAGACTGTTTCCTCCCCTATAAAATGGAAGCCTTGATCCACTCAGCTTCTTGGCTTGTTCTGAGGACTGAATGAGATCATAGGACATGTGAAGTGCTTAGACCCCAGTCTAACACAAAGCAGGGATTCAATAAGTGGTTATGACTGGGAGTAACGATATCCTCCAGAAACATTGCCAGAATGCTTGCAACACGAAGGCTGCTGACGCTGGAACCTTTAGCTGGGGCTTCAGTGAGGGAGACCCAGGAAGGAGGGGAGGGAGGAGGGTTGAGTCAGAGGGAGGCAGAGTCCATGTTACCAAGCCTTTACCTACATCTGGTCTGAGCCACAGCCTTCTCCACATCACTTGGTATTTTCTCATTCACTTCTCACTGGTGACTAGAGAGGGGTCCTGGGGTTGGAGTGCTCCATCTTGTCATCTCCTATATCCTTTTTCATACACCCCCGTGAAGATGAACACTGGTCCAGACCTGGGCTCTTCTTGTCCAGCAGAATGTGCCTCTCGGCACCAGCCTCCCAGCTCAGGCCCCAGGCACCCAGGCCTGGTTCCACCTGAAGAGGCCAAGCTTCCCTTAGTAGGCACAGGGCATAGTGGAAATGTTCAGATTTGCTTTTTTTCTTGCAATGAATATGTATTACCTCTGTAATTGAAAACAGAAAACACTGTTGTTTCTTAAAAAACTTTTTAGGAAACTGAAACTTGAACAAACCAACTGTAAAAAAACATCAAGAGATAACGGGGAAAACTCAACCACCACCCAGACATTTCATGCTATTTGGAGATCATTATTAATTATTTTTTAAAGATGACAATAACATCATGGTTTTGTTAGAGTCCTTTTCTTCTCCAGAAGCATATTAAAAGATTTAGGACTTGGAGCTTGGAATTTATGTCAAAATAATCCACTTGGAGAGAGTGGGTGGGGTGCATATGAAACACGACTGGCCATGAGTTGATAATTTTGATAATTTTGAGCAAAGGGTGCAGGTTCATCTCCTCATTCTCTTTACTTTTTTAATTTAAAATTTTTCATAATAAAAAATGTTATAAACAAAAGATTACGACTACCACTATCTTTGGCACCAAACCTGGGTTCAAATGCAAATCTCGTATGTAATAAAATACTTGCTGATGAGAAAACTAGGTCTAGGATTTGCTTTAAGGTACTCCAGAAAAAAACAGTTTGGGGGCAAAGACAAGTCAAGATTGGCAAAATGTTCGTAACTGCCGCAGGAGGGCAACAGGTATATTACTCTCATCTCCGCTATGCTCAAGGAAATTTTGAAAATGCCCTCTATAAAAGGCTAAAAGAGGAACATTCAAATCCTAACTGGCTGGATATAAGCCCAGTACCCCATCTTTCTGAACGTCAGATTTCTCACGGCTTGGCACACAGTAAGTGCTTGGTACAAGAAAGCTGTTACTAACATTACTGTCTTTACTGCAGGCAGCCTACTCTGTCACTCAGCACCAGCTGATGCTCTTTCTCTCCTCTGTCCTTTAGGAAAAATGCAACAACTTGCACCTGAGGAGGGCCCAGGTGACCTTCAGAAGGACAGGGCCTACAGGCAGTGTCTCTACCTTCAGCTGGAGCACGTGGAGCAAGAGCTGCAGCTGGTGGGGCCCCAGGGCTTTCCCCAGTGCCAGAGCCACACCCGGGCGCTGAGGCAGCTGCACGCCCTGAAGGGCTGCCTGAGGGGACAGCTTGGAACCCTGCCCCCAGCACACTTCAGGTAATCCACTTCCCTGTGTGCTCACAGCCTGAAGCCTGCAGAAAGAGGGCATTCCAGTCTACCTCGGGAGGTTATTCACCCAATATCCCCAAGAAGCAGCGATCTGGGACTCCTGCACAAATACAGGGAAGAGGGCTTTGAACAGGGTTATATTGCCAGAACTCAGAGCCCTTTGTACTGCATTTTACAGTTTATAACCATTTTCATGTGGGTGTCCTAGCTGTATGCCCTTGGACAACCACCTCAACCTCTTTGAGCCCCTTCCTCATCTGTAAAAATGGGAATGATAATGCCCATCTCCTGGTTCAAACTGGAAAGAGAATTTAAAAGGGCCTGGTCCCTGAAGAGCACTAAGACCAAGGATATCTACAAAGAACATGGGCTGGGTGTGGTAGGGTCTGGAGACCAAAGTCCTCTCTGTGTCCCACTATCTCTGCCCAAACATTTGCTTCCATCACCATGTGAATTTCCTCCCTTCACTTTAAGGTCCCAAATGCCTATTCACTTTTATCCTTCTCTCAGATGCCATAAACCCTTAACTGACTAACTTGTCCTTGGGCCTTATATTCTTCTGAAGCCCCTTTACATCTGTAATTAAACTTGGTTTTTCTCCTGTTAATCTATCACATGTCAATTTCATTCTTAGACCAGCCAAAAGAATCTAGAAAGGGGAGAGGAAATTTTTTTTCTTCTCCAACAACAGCACACATAATTCTGTAGGAAAATGACCACTTTTGAGATGTATTTTAAAATAACTGGTGATAATTTTATATTATGTATGGAATTTATTTTTAAATATTCCAGGTGTGAAATAAAATTAATATTTTATGGCAAGACAAGAAAAATTTAAAGATAAAAAATTATTCTCTGCCTTTTGGCCTCCTCTCTCAGCACTATGCATTGTGTATCTGCATTACGCATTGACCAAACCTCCCCCATCAGCAGGAATACCTCACCCATAAAGAGCAACATTCTCCTAGGATCAACAAGACAGCTCCTTAAAAGATAACATTCCTTACTGATCTTATAAGGGGTCACGTGTCCCACCAGGATCACACTTAGATCTGGATTATGTAAACTATCAACAATACATCATTTGCTGTACAGCCCTCTGTCTCAAAAAACTTATAAAACTGTGCTTTGATTTCTAACCGGCAGAACAGTTCTCAGAACTTTCTGAGATGTTCCTCCTGGGTTATCATCCTCAAATTTGGCTCAAATAAAATCTTCCACTTCTTCCCTAAATTGATTAGCTTTTCACCCACACAGGAAAAGAAGCAGTGGGGATAGATGAAATAAGTTTGACAAGGAGGTGATAGTTGTTGAAAGTAGTTCATGGGGGTTCATTGTGCTCACTGATTGTTTATGATGGGGAATTTTCATAATAAAAATTTAAAATTCTATGGTACCAGCCTTCTAGGCTTGCCATGAAGAATAACAGCAAATCTATGTAAAACAGTTTGCATGGGGACTGGCTCCTAGGAAGCATCGAATAAATGTGACCTCAATAGAATCTCTGAATGTATACTGGATAGAATACAGAATAGAACAGAGGAGAAAACTGATGGTCTAGGAGGTTAAGGATCTTGGCCAAGGTCATGCAGGCTGGTGGCAGTAGAATGGGATTTGAACGTGAGCCCAAATGGTACTACCCTGATTATATTCACCCTTTGTTGCAGCTCCCTACAGGCGAGCAAGCCCCTTCGAGGCCTGCCCTGGTGGTGTGTCCTGGTGGGCTGGCTCCTGGTGGTGGCCACCAGCGGAGTGGCAGCCTTCTTCACCATGCTCTATGGTCTGCACTACGGGCGGGCCACCTCTCTCAAGTGGCTCATCTCCATGGCCATCTCCTTCGTGGAGAGCGTGTTTGTTACCCAGCCACTGAAGGTCAGGTTCCCCTCCACCCACACTTTCCCTTCAGCCAGCTGCCCTCTCCTTAGGCTTCTGCAATGTCTTCATCTGCTCATTCAACAAACCTCTGGGTGGGTCCTAGGGCATGAAGGGAATTGTCATGGTAACCCAAGTTCCCTGAGGGCCAGATGCTGACATCTTATCATCCCAGTCACCCTTAGGAAGGTCCTCACCTCCCTTTTATAGATGAGAAAATCTGAAGTTAAGATGATAAGGTCACAAAAAATCTTGCCCTAGGTTACAAGTATAAATAGGAATGATACCATATTTCCTCAGTTCTAAGATGCTTTTGATTGTGAGATGGGCCAGCAACTTACAGGAATTTCACCTTCCGAAGAAAACCACCAAGTCATTAAATGTGTGCATGAACTGGAAATAGGCTCCTATTTCTAAAGATGTAAAATTATGCAAGAGAGCAGGCAGTGTCAAAGAGATACTGAGCCCTGCCTGGAAGGAGTCAGGTGGTAGGAATACTGTATGGGGTTGGGGAAAGCTGCAGAAGTGAGGAAACATTTGGAGAGACTCTTTCTGCCTATGAGACACTGCAAAATCTCCCACCCTCATTCTGCCCTGAATAGCCTTTATCAGAAGACTTAACTCTTGACTTAACTCCCCCAATCTAGTCTGAGAATATTAAGAACAGAGTCCTGAGACTTTTTGTTCCCCAACCAAACCACAGAATCCTAATATGTTTGTGCACTGTAGGTACAGAGATAATGTAGTGGAAGGAAATACTTAATACAGGAAGAAAGGGAGGGAGGGTTAGAGGAAGGAACTCACCAGGCTAGAGGTACAAAGGGAGTGTAAGTCACTGGGCTGCGAGGTAAGAGAAAGGCCAAACAACAGAGAGCAGCAGGCGGCAAGGCTCAGGGAATGATGGAAGCAGGGTGAGCTCAAGGATTTGCCTGCTTCTCGGTTTGGTTGATGGCCAGGTGCGCGCAAGCCCTGGCCCTCACCCTTTCGTGACCACATCACCTCTCTGCAGAGGATGGGCTGGTTCCCACTCGGCTTCCCCAGAACATAGACACAGATGTGGCCCCCATTCCACCCCTGCTCAGACCAGGAGGTGATAGAGAGTATCCAACACAGGCTTGGGGTTCACAAAGGCTGTTTTCCAGGTGCTAGGGTTCGCTGCTTTCTTCGCGCTCATTTTGAAGAGAGTGGAAGATGAGGAGGAGCTTGTGGATCTGGTCCCGGGATGTCTCTCCAGCCCAGGTAACAGTGTCCAAGTACAGGCAGGGGCCTGGAACCTGAAGAGGATGCTGGGGTGGTCCTGGCCTCAGACCTTTGCTCCCTGTCAGCCTTCACCCCGATTGATGAAGCATCCCCAAACCATCCAGAGACAACTGACTCCCTTGTTGTCTTTTGAGCAACCTTCCTTCCCCATCTGGGCCTTTCTCTGTGACACTGGAGAATGAAGAGGCACCATGGGGTCCATGCTCTGCACTGGCCATCATTCTCTATGTAATAATCCCAAGCAAGCAGCTTTCTTCTCCAAGGCTCGTCATTGGAATGAAAACCAAAAAAGAACAAGCTTGGGCAGGGGGATGGGAGGTGGGGGAGCTGTAATTAGGGTTCTAAGACAAGGGTCTGCAAACAACAGCCTGGGGGCCAAATCTAGCCCAGCGCCGTTTTTGTAAACAAAGTTTTACTGGAACACAGTCATGCTGACTCCCGGCTCCAGAACCCGCTGACTGCCTTCTTCCCCAACCTGATTTCTCACTTCCCAACCAAAACTCCTGAGGGTGCTGACAACAAGAGAATTACAGAAAAAACAAGCAGGATAGAATCAACACTCTGACAGTCTACGTGGAGATTTCCACTTTCAGGGAAAATAAAACAGGAACAAACAAAAACCCATGTCCCTACACTGTAATGCAGTGCAGTTACCTCCTCATGGGCCAGTATTCTTTAGCCCTGTAATACGGTTTTGTCTTTGCAGATCCAAAAAGTCCATTAAAACCATTTTCCCAAAACAAAAGAGTAATTTTTCTCCAAAGAGATGCCAGCCTCCAAATCAATTAAACTTTCATTCAGTCATTCCTTTGGCAATTATTCAGGGAGTTCTTGCTGTGTGCTAGGCAGTACAATGGCTTGGGAACACGATTTACATAAAACCCACTTATTGTAAATATATAATTCATTGATTTTACTAAATTTATAGAGTTGTGCAACTCTCACCACAGTTCAGATTGTGTGCCCATTTGAAGTCAATCCCCATCCCCACCCTCAGCTCTGGCAGCACAGACTGGATGGAATAGCCCATTTAGGGAGACACATTGAACAAGTAAATGCACCAGACGACTTGTAAGTGTGGACTATGATGAGAATGACGGGGGAAGAGTAAGAGGGTGCAGGCCTCTCTGCTGAATTGGTACCTACGCTGGCTCCCGGAGGATGGGAGAAGGGAGGGGCTGAACACGGGGCATGTGCTAAGAGGCTGAGGTGGGACAGGAGCTTGTCATTTTATAGTAGTTACTGACAGTGTGGCCAGAGCATGGTGAGCTGTCTATGCGTGGAGGGGATGGTTCAAGATGAGGACCAAGGCGGGGGGTGGGGGCAGCAGGTCGTGCAGGACCCTGTAGGGCCTGGAGCAATGTTGGCATTTTGGAGTTTTAAAAAAAAATTTATTTGTTGAGGGGTAGTAATTTGATTGATTGATTGATTGATTGATTTTTAGTGGAGGTTAACCCAGGGGATTGAATCCAGGGCCCCGTGCATGCTAAGCACACAGTCTACCACTGAGCTCTAATCTTCCTCCTGGAGTGTTTTAAATAGGAGAGCAGCATGATCTGATTTGTGATTTTAGGAAGATTACACTGGCTGCTCTTGGAGACCAGAAAGAAGTATGAGGTCAAAAGTAGAAGCGGGGAGGTCAGCAGGAAGAACTACTGAAATGGTCCAGACGAGAGGTGACATGCACTGGCAGTGGGGGTGGACAGAGGGGCGTGGGTCCAAAAGATACTTGGGTCCGTGCACTCTATCAAAGTGGCTGAAAACAGAGATTACATCAAATGCTGACAAGAGTGCAGAAAAACTAGAGCATTTGTATGGTGCTGGTAGGAATGTGCAATGGTACAGCCACTCTGGAAAACAGTTTGGCAGTTCCTTCCAAAACTAAAAATGGACTTACCATTTGCCCCAGCAATTGCACTCTTGGGCGTTTATCCCTGAGAAATGAAGACTTATTTTCATACAGGAACTTGTGCACAAATGTTCATAGCAGCTTCATTTGTAATAGCCAAAAGATATTTAGCCACTCCTAGGAATCTCCCAAGAGAAACGAAAATATGTGTCTACACAAACACCTGTATATAAACATTCAGAGCAGCATTATTCATAGCAGCCCAAACTAGCAATAATCCAAATGCCTGTCAATAGGTGAATGGATAAACAAAAGGTAGTATGTCCATATAATGGACTACTACTCAGCAATAAAAAGAAACTAACTACTAATATACACAACATGGATGAACTCAAAACTATTATGCTAAGTGAAAGATGCCAGACACAAGAAATTCATTGAGTCAATGATTCTGTTTATATGAAAAATCCAGAAAAGAAAATTTATGGAGACAGAGAGCAAATTAATGAGGCAGAGGGTGGGGATAGAGTGGGAATAGAGACCAACTTCAGGGACATGAAGGAACCTTTAGGGGTGATAGAATGTTCTAAAACTGGGTTGGGGTGATGGTGGCACAACTCTATAGATTTATTAAAATCACTGAATTGTAGGCTTCCAGTGGGTGAATTTATGAAAAGTACAGCTCAACAAAGTGATTTGCAAAAGAAGATACTTGGAATTAGACATGATAGGACTTTGAAACATGAGATACCCTCTTCCTTCCATCCTTCAAAGTTTTGGGAGCACTGGGATCCACCTGGAGTTCAAGAGTACAGGAAGACAGCATCGAGGAATCAGTAAGACTTCAGGGAAGGGAAGACACCTGTGCTTTCTGTGCAAGGAGAATTCTCCAGCTGGAGCAGAAGGAATGGAAATCTGGGCACTGGGATAGCACAGGTGGAGGCATGGAGGGCAGTGTTGGGAAACTGCCCCCAGGGAGGAGGAATGGTGGATTGTATCTGGTCGGGGGAGTCTTTTGGTTGCAGATGCACAACTTGGCTCACTGTTCATTTAGGGGACCGTCCTTATGCCCTTGTTTTCACAGACCCCTCTGCCTTGTTCCGAGCACGAAGGAACAGCAGAAAGGACACCTACAAGCCGCCTCTGGCCTCTGACATTGAGAAGATGAAAACCACCCACCTCAAGGAACAGAAAGCATTTGCCTTAATCAGAGAAATCTTGGGTAGGCAGCCAACATTACCCATGAGCAACCTTCCCTCTTGCTGGTTCTCAACAGACTTGAGCAGACGTGGTGCAATCTTTGACAGACCCACACCACTTCTGGGCCTGTTGTCCTAAATATGAACTCACCTCAGCTTCTCCCCTACACTTAAAATCCTTCCCTGGCCCCTCACGGCCCTTAGGATAAAGTCCAAACTCTCTGCTGTGGCTCCACCCACCCCGGTCACCTCTCTCTGCCCCTTGTGCCGTAAGCTCCAGTGACTGAGTTTTCAGCTCCTGATGCAGCTCCTGTGGCATTTAGTCTGACTAGAATGTGATCACCCTGCTCCCTACCTTTTCCTCTGGCTAATTCCTCCTGTTCTTTGATTCTCAGCCCCAAATGCTTTGTCATCAGACATGCTCCCCTGTCCCGCTGACCAGGAGCTTTCAACCCTCACTGTGTATCTCAGTCTGGGTTCCCCCTCAGCAGATCTGGGTACAAGTAGTTGGTTTGGGAGGTGATCCTGGGAAGCACTGGTGGGAAAAAGTGCAGGGAGAGAGAAGGAAGCCGATAGAAGGTGGTTGATGAGAGGGCTCCATGTGGGCAACCAGGGCTGAGTCTTGCTGAGACCTTTTGGGGGGCATGTAGTACAGACCCCTGAGTTGCCACCCACCAGGTGACTGATGAGGGTCACTTCTGAGGAGGGTGCTGACCATGCAGCAGCCCCGGTCTGCTCTCCAACTGACCAAGCACATGTGGCTAAAGCAGAGAGTGGGGGAGTTTGTGTAGGAGTTGCATTTACAGAATGAAGAGCAAGAAGGGTGTGCGCAGAACCCCAACAAGTAATCTCGTGGTGGGGGATGGGGGGTGGGGGTTGCTGGAGTGCATCTTCACAGGCCCTGGACCCAGAGATTCTGATTTAGTAAGGTCCTGTGTCCCCATGGGATTTTAAGCTTAGAGCCTCCTAAACTAAATCTTTGTACCTAATGAACGGGCCCTTAGGTCACACTCACCTACCTACAGTTGAGCTCCATGATGGCGGGGAACATGTCCGTCATCTTCACCGCTCTCTCCCCAGCACTGCAACGTGGCACAGTCCCATTTTTCAAAAACTCTATTTAAGAAATATTCATATAGCATGAACTCTAAGCTATTTTAAGTGCTTTACTTTGTTGACTCCCTCATCACAAACCTGTGTAATAGAATTATCCCACCTCACTCACATAAGAGAGGGAGGCACAGAGGGGTTAAGTCACTCATGAAGTCACACAGATAGGAAGTGACAGAGCCAGGATCTGAACCCAGCTAGAAGGCTAATGGTCTGTGGGCTTTACTCCTTTCTGCTGTCTCTATAAGGATTAGTTCCCTTGGTCACCAGAAGGGCAAGTGGCTGGTCTACAAGACTTCAACCATTCTGAGCCATACACCATTCCACTTCCTGCCCTGGGCTTTCTGGGAGCTGGGGACTCTGCCTGACTGTGCCTCTCTCCCCAGCATACCTGGGCTTCCTGTGGATGCTACTGCTGGTGGCCTATGGGCAGAGGGACCCCAGCGCATACCACTTCAACAGACACCTGGAGCACAGCTTCACTCGAGGCTTTTCAGCTGTGCTGGGCTTCCGGGAGTTCTTCACATGGGCCAACACCACCCTCGTGAGCAACCTGTATAGCCACCACCCAGGTACTGTCCCCCCAACCCAGGACCTGTGTCAGACCCCTTGTGCATACTCCTTTCTGGGAACAGGTGTGGGTCACTGTCAACATCAGCCTTCTAGAGAACAAATTACCACAGAACCTTATGCTTTGAAGGAGAGATCTTCTGAGGGCCCCTAGCCCTCCCCGAATGCAAAGTGGAGACCCTCCTTCTTAGATAACTGAGCATGAACTGGCCGGGCAGAAGGGACCACATGAGAAAAGGCAAGCCTGAAACACTGAGACACTGTACCTCCTAGAACTACTGAGTGTCGAGTGTGGCTGCAGTGTAGGGTTATGAGCGGAGGACCTGTGAGAAGCAAAGTAGGAGAGAGGAAAGGGGACCAGATCAGAAGGCTTTGGAGGTCCATAGTTTATGCTTAAGGAACTGAGGAGCCATTGACAGCTTCTCCGTGAGGGAGTAACATAATCAAATCTGTGGTAAAAGGAAGGTCACTCTGGAAACATGTGCAAGTTGGAGTAAAGGGTAGGTAGGTTAGGATGCTGGGGAGAAATGATGCGGCTGGTGTAGTGGGTGATGGAGATGGGGATGGGTGTAGACAACATTGAAGAGGTATTATTAATGGGCCTTGCTGACCATTAGGATTGGGCATTGAGGGAAAGGGCATAAATGGTCTCCATGACTGGGTAGTGGGGGTACCATTCCTTAAAAGAAGTTATGCAAGAAGTACACCAGGTCCAAGGTGGGAAGGTGGTGATGAATGGCTGAATGTAGTCTGTGGTTGGTCATGACTCTTGGCTGTCTCTATAACAGGTACACTGAAGTTCGTGTTAGCATCCAGGCCAGGGAGCTTGGGATGCATTACGATGATTTTGCTGGCTGGATTTACCCAACTGTTTTTCATCTCCAGGCTTTATCACTGACGGGAACTCCAAGCTGGTTGGCAGTGCCCAGTTTCGTCAAGTGAGGGTCCAGGAAAGCTCTTGCCCTCTTGCCCTGCAGCTGCAGGCTTCTCTTGATGGATGCCGTGCACCATATTCCCTGGATGTTGAAGACCTGTCAGACTATGGGGAAGGCTGGAATGCCTCCAACCTCAATAGCAGCAATGACTTTTCCCAGGCTTGGCAGTACCAGAGCCAGAGCCAGCACAGAGGGTATCCCATCTGGGGCAAACTCACTGTGTACCGAGGAGGAGGTTACGTGGTCCCCTTGGGGACTGATCACCAAAGTGCATCAAGGTAAGTTCACATGATTTATATGCAGTCGAGGAAAGACATTTGCTTGAGTCCAGGTCTGATTGGCGGGTGCAGCCTTCAAAACAGGACTGAGCCAAGCTCACTCATGTCATTGCGGGGAGCGGCGGGGAGATTCAGAAGCATTCAGGTCATATTTTCAGGTCCCGGGAAACTGTACAACCTCAGAGTTGGAAAGGGAGTCCTGCTCCAGCATTCTCAGCTTGGTAGGCCTCTACTAGAGCCAGTACAGGGATGGGGAACTGAGTACCACACAAAGCGTCCACCACCAGGCAAGCAGGAAGGCTCTTAACCTTAATCAAGAATTACGCAGGGTCTAAGGTTTTACCCTACTCATAAGCCGACACACTAGCCTGTTACTGTTTCATAAGTTCTGGCAGAAGACACAAGACTCTTGGATCAGAGACAAAGTATTTTATTACTCACAGAGCTTCACAGTGGTTGGAGTCAGTATTCCAGAAGGGTCAAGACAGATGCTTGCCTATGTGGTCAGTTACAGTATCACAGAGGAAAGCTTGGAGCATTCAGTTTCTATAGCAGCAGAAGCAAAGAGTACTCTTTGTCTGAAGGAAGACATCACCTCCTCCTCGAGGTTGTTCACTGCAGACTAGGCCCTGAGACGTGGCCTGGGTAAAGCCTGGCCAGGGCCTTGCATTACTGGAACACTCAGCACGAATGTGCAGGGACACTCAGGGCCCATGCAGACTGCCTCTCCCAGCATGTTCTGGAGTCAGAGAGCCCTAGGTTTGAAACCCTAGCACTGCTCCTGTTAGTTTTGTAGCCCCAAGGGAGTTAGTGAACCCATGTGAACCTCAGTCTCCTCCACTGCGTTATTATGACACGGAGGAACACAGATAACAACAAACCCCAAGGGAGAACAACTGGCAGGGGTCCCCTGGGATTAAGGACAGGCCAGGAATAGTCTATTTCCACGTAAGAGGTATCTTCCTGCTACTTGGAACAACTGACTCTCTCTCTCCTTCTATGTGTCAAGCAGGACACAGACCCACCAGAGACAGGGCATATTTTAAAACAGGGCCATCATTACTGCTCTAAGTAATAACAGCTGGTATCACTACACATGTATTTCCATTTTCTTTTCACAATGATCCCAAGGCACCCATGTTAACACCATTGTAGATGGGGAAACTGAGGCGTGGAGAAGTTATCAGCTTCTCCTTGAGGCAGCCAGGATTAGAACCCAGGATGTCACTCTGGCACACGCTCTGTTCACGACACCCGTGAGCAGATCTCCAGGAACTGGTCTCATGTGAACTGCCAGCCCAAGAGGGACCTTGACAGCTGCTGCCTGCCTAACTCCCTGATGTTCTGTGCAGCTCCTCCAACACTGTGGTCCTTAGACATGAAAACGCATCACATACAAACTACTATGTATAAAGTAGATAAGCAGCAAGGATGTACTGTACAGTGCAGGGAATTATCGCCATTATTTTGTAATAATTTCAATGGAATAGAATCTAGAAAAATACTGAATTACTATGCTGTACACCTGAAATTAATACTGTAAATCAACTATACTTCAATAATAAATAAATCAAATTAATAAACAGATTATGTTTAAAACAAATCCAGAAAAACATATCATAATCCTTTGGAGCACTCATCAAAGCACAGATCCCCAGGTCCCATCCCCAGAGTTTCTCACTGGAGATCTGACGTATAGACTGAGAATCTGCATCTCTAACAAGTTCCTAGGTGATGCCAATGCCACTGGTCTGGGGATAACACTTTGAGAACCTCTGGTTGAACGGCCAGGAGACCATAGGTGCCAAAACATTGCACCGTAGGATGGGAAACTGGCCACTCCCAGGAGAAGCCCTAAAGCCCTGTGGTCCTGGGCGTAGAACAGAGGCAGGGGGAGTTTTGACAGGAAGCCCTGGTCTCCTCCCTGGGCTGAGGGCCAGGGAGCCCCTACCTATGGAGATGCCCCTAAATGCCCTTCTTCGCACAGAACTCTCCAGTATCTCTTTGACAACACCTGGCTGGACACCCTGACCAGAGCCGTGTTTGTGGAGTTCACAGTCTACAACGCCAATGTCAACCTGTTCTGCATCGTCACTCTGACCCTGGAGACTAGCGCCCTAGGTGAGCAGGCTTGCCTGTGAATCCATCTGCATGTTCCAGACCCCAGACAATCCTCCCTCTGGGCTAGGGAGGGCTAGGGCTCCTGACACAGCTAGGCTGGGCCACCCCCAGGCTAGAGCCCCAGGGCAAATGGTTGTTTGGGAAATTCAGGGATGGGTCTTGGTGCTCCCTGAAGGCAAGGCTTCAGGGCTGCTCCAGCCTCATTCCTGGCTGCCTGCACTTCTCACTGGCCTGTCTCACAAATCGTCCTAAGGGGACCTAGTTGGGGTCTGGAGGCAGCTCACAGTCTTGAGTTTCCCACTCTACTGGGGGTGAGGGTGGGGGGCTGGCAGTGAAGGGCAGGGGAAGGGGTGACCTGGTAACAGCTTCACCTAAAACAATATTTTACAACTTGCAGTACCTTAGTCTACACTGCAAAGTTCATTTTATATCATATTCCAACACACACACACACACACACACACACACACAAGTATAAATAACTGAGACAAAAGCTTCAAAAATAATTCCCTTAACTCTATTTTGTGTTCTATTCTTTCTCCCCACTCCCTGCCTTCCACCCTCTTTTAGTGCTAATCACAATCTATTGAAAACACTGACTCTTCAGCTAATAATGAATCTTCCTAAAACTCAACCACCTCTTCTTTAAAAATAAAACTTTTTAAATATTAAATTACATTTTTTATAAAAGCAATATTTGTAGTTTTTTAAAAAATTTCAGAACTGTGTAAAGTAAAAGGGCTTCAAGTTCCATTATCATTCCCCACTGTCAAAAGTTTCTTTCAAATCCTTTTTGGAGGATTTATTTGTATTTCTTGTGATATCCTATTTCTTTCTGCTATCTTCTTGGCTGTTTAAGGTCCTCTTAAACAACTGCCTCAAAACACATCTGTTTAAATTATTTATTTCTACAAATGAGAAGTGCAGCGTGGGTTTCTGGTCTGCTTGATTCAGCAGCCTGCTGACATTAGCAAGGACTCGGGTTGTCTGCATCTCCCTATTCTGCTGTTCTTCAGATTGGCTTTGTCCCTGTACACGTTAGCCTTACTATCAAATTGGTTTTTAAAAAATCATTACTAAAAAATTATGACAATACCAAAAACAGTAAAAAAGGAAAAGACACAAACGGATAAAAGATAATTCAAAAGAAGGTTGATCTCTTTAGATGAAATGGCTTTCACTGAGCCAGCTTGGAGTAAATAAATGGATGTTAAGGAGGTGGGTGTGCTGTGGCTGGAGGTGACTGAGTGCCCAAGGGCCAACACCAAAAGCAGAGGGCAGGAGGAGGGTCTTCCATAGCAGCTCCCTTTGTCCCATTAGATGCGTCCACTGTTTCCAGCCTCCACCTTGTGTCTCTGTTCAGTCACTTGGGTGTGAAGGGCCTTTATCTTCGCTCCTGCCCCCAGCCAGCCCTCAGAAGGGCTTGATTTTGCTTCATCTGACTGATGACTTACAGTCAGAAGAGGTGGCTCTGAGCAGTGGCTGTGGGTGAGCAGAACATGCTCTGCTTTGCAGGAATCTTCTTTGCACATGCGCACCTGCAGAGCCTGCGTCTGTACCCCTTCACCGATGGCTGGCATCCCTTCGTGGTAGCAGCAGAGGTCGTCTACTTCCTGTTCCTCCTCTATTACATGATTGTGCAGGTGAGGGGTAGACTTGTGGCTTCATGCGCAAAGGAGGGAGGTGGTCATGTGCCAGTTCCCTCTCCCACCCCTTCCCTTTTCCTTGGAGGGGGCCTGAAAAAGGGAGATGAAAGGGTTCTACTCACCTGTATGCCATGGCAACCTTTCATGTCCCCTGCTGGTCCTGAGGGCTGACCCAGCTCAGGCACCTCTCAGGAACTGAGACTCTGAGGACAGTCCTTCCTGGGTGATCCCTGGGAATTAGGAAAAATCCCCTTTGCCATCTGTACCACCATGTTACACAATGAAGGAGCAGATATTGATAATGAGAATGGCTTGAGGATGCTGGGAACTCATCTAAAGTGTGTTATAAGCCCTGTCCCTCCCATCAAATGCCAATCAGACACCTTAAGGGGCATCTTAGGCCCCATTCCCTGCTCAACAATCACTTTAAAGCAAGGATGATACTTTGAGTGCTGCTACAAGGCAGGCAATGTTCTACGAACCTTACGTGGATTTTCTCTTTTCACACCAGGAGAAATGTTCTATTAGCTCCAT
The DNA here is from genome assembly GCF_036321535.1 of Camelus dromedarius. Lineage (NCBI taxonomy): Eukaryota > Metazoa > Chordata > Mammalia > Artiodactyla > Camelidae > Camelus > Camelus dromedarius. Next base: position 26,740,523 of record NC_087444.1, read on the forward strand.
TTCACAGAGCCGAAGTCCAGAGATGTTAAGTCATTTATCCAGGGTCTGACTCCTGACCTTGACACTCAACCCCTATACCACAACAGCCACCAACCTGGATCCCACAGGTCTCTAAGCATCATCAATTCAAACCCACCAGCCAGCAGTGATCTAATAGCAACTTAAGTACCTGCATTTCTCTAAGAACATCAAAGGAGGCCATCCACCACCCATCTCTGAGCTTCTTCCTCTCCTCTCCACTGCCCTCACACTCTGCCTGCAGCTGCTTCAGAAAGACTTTCTCTGAAGCCCTTAAATCTTTCTCAGAATGCTGCTTAAGTGTTTAAAGAATCTTCCCCTCGTTCCACCCCTTTATAATGGAGGTGAGCTTAGCCTCTTACCAGTGAAACACCAGTCCTTTTTCTGTAAGAATGGGTAGGAGGAGGGAAGTGGAGCAGACTCAGAAGATTCTCTTGAGTGGAAGGGAAAAGGAGGTGGGGGAGACCCAAAACATGCACAGGAAAATTGTTTCCTACTGTGACATCTGTTGGGAAAGAGAATTAAAAACAGCCTCTGCCAATCCAGAAAATCTCTTCACAAAAATAGAAGAAAAACCTACTTAAATAAAATTATTCTTAATCATGGTAAATATATTTAACATAAAATTTACCATTTTAACCATCTTTAAATGAACAGTTCAGCGATATAAAGTACATTCACATCATTGTACAACCACCACAATCATCCATCTCCAGAATTTTTCTCCTCTTGCAAAGATGCAACTGTTCACATTCAACAATAACTTCCCACTCCCCTTAAGACAACAACTTATATAATTGAATAAGCATTAAACCAGAATACGGTGCTCATCTCAGGCAATCCGATAAAGAGGTTGCAAAGGAAAAAAATCTCACCCTTGAATATCTCCAGAAAGATACAACCCATTACATACACATTCCTAAGATAAACATTAAGGAATACTTAACAGGACTTACAGCACCATTTGTCCCACTAGCCCATCCTAAATTCACCTGGTAATTGGGGTGGCCACCTGAGTTTGCTAACTGCTTTTACCAAATGAAAAAACAGACTTCTATGTGTACAACAGGAGGAAGTCTTGCAGTGTGGAGCCAGATGTCCTGCGGTTTGGCTTTTACCCTCCCAGGGAAACTGGGAGATTGGCATGCCATCTTCCTTGCATACATTCAAAGAGGTGGCTCCCTCATCCTTGAGAAAAAAATTCCTGAGCTATAAAACTGACAAGAGGCTTGTTTAGCTTTTAAAAATATTACATATATCTCAAAGAAGCAGAGAAAGAATTCACAATTACGAGTTTTCTAACATAAATGCTCTAATCACAATCAACTTTTGATTTGGAGAAGTTTCTCCAAACTTTGTTCTTACTCAAAATATCTATTGTCTATTAGATACTTCTGATACTTCTGTCATTTCTTTCCTTCACAGTTTTCTCCAGTAATAAGATCTTCCTATGAGCTCTGTAGAGCTGAAAATAAATATATTCTTGAGTTAAAATAAATAAAACAAATAAATGCTCTACAGGCAAGGGGGATCTTTCCCCTTCCCTACCCCTCTACTTCTTTGGCATCAGAGATTAAATGGTTTTCCTATTAGGTACTGTATTTACTTTCACATACCCCCAAATCCTGCAGCCCCGACTGATGATGAGACCAGGTAGGTTCCAAGCACAAGGTTTGGGAGAGGCCACTGGTGCTCTAGGCACATGGTGCCAGGGCTTTGAGAAACCTCCAAGGATCCGGTAAGCCCCTCCCAGAGGGTTCATCCTGGGTGGTGGTGGGGATACCGTGGGGGCGGTTCTGGCCACAGCCATTGGTAGAACCTCTGGCTCCTTTCCCAGGGCAAGCTCATGAGGAAGCAGAAATGGTGCTATTTCCGCAGCAAGTGGAATCTTCTGGAGTTGGCCATCATCCTGGCCAGCTGGAGCACCCTGGCAGTGTTTGTAAAGAGGGCCATCCTGGCAGAGCGTGACATCCAGCGCTACCGGAAACACAGGGAGGAGTAAGTGGCTCTGCCTCAGTCCAGCTCCTACCACTGATGCCAGCTTCCTCCAGCTCTGTGTGGCCCAGGGGGGCTTTTGAAATTTTGCTGACCCTCAGAGGATCAAGGGTCACTCTTTAAAAAATAATTATAGCAGTTAGATTCAGCTTTGGGGCCTGAGAACTCTTTAAGACAAAACAGAACAATTATCTTTTGCAAAGCATAGAAACATATGACACCTTGTTAAGGTCCCTCCCAACCTTTTGGGCAGGGTCTTTGACAAATATTAGTGCCCAGTCAACCCAACTCTGCTACTATTTACCAACTGTTCACTCTGTGCTATGCAGGATGCACTAACCCATCCCCATGAGAACCAACGGAGGTAAATGTTATCATTACCCCATTTTACAAAAAAAGAAATTAGAGAGGTAATGCGACTTCCCCAAGGCCACACAGCTAAAAAGTAGCAGAAAAATTATTTAAACCTAGTTTGTGTGTCTCTGGAATTCTAGTCCTTATTTTGAACCACTGTTCACTGATTTTATATAGATCTAGCTAACTTTTATTGAATTATTGTTGGATGCCATACACGGTCATAAAAACAGCACTTTAAAAGCAGTATCTCATCTACTTTAATCTCCTCGAAGCTTCTAAGAGATATTATCCCTTTTTTAATTGATGTATAGTTGATTTACAATTTTGTGTTAGTTTCTGGTGTACAGCATAGTGATTCAGTTATTCTTTTTATATTATTTTCCATTATAGGTTACTACAAGGTATTGAATATTGTTCCCTGTGCTATATAGCAGGACTTTGTTGTTTATTTTATATATAGTAGTTAGTATCAGGAAATCCCAAACTCCCAATTTATCCCTTCTCACCCCTCTTTCCCCGCTGGTAACTGTAAGTTTGTCTTCTATGTCTGTGAGTCTGTCTGTTTTGTAAATAAGTTCATTTGTGTCCTTTTCTTAGATTCCACATATAAGTGATATCATATATTTGTCTCTCTCTTTCTGACTTACTTCACTTGTATGATAATCTCTATGCTCATCTATGTTGCATCAAATGGCATTATTTCATTCTTTTTTATGACTGAGTGGTATTCCATTGTGTATATATATATATATATATATATATATATATACACACACACATATATCACAATTTCTTTATCTAATCGTCTGTTGATGGACATTTAGGTTGCTTCCATGGCTTGGCTATTATATATCATTCCTTTTTTACTGAGGCAGTTGAGACTCAGAGAGGTTATGCTGTCTGTGCAAGGTCACACAGCAAGGAAATACAGGGCCTAGAATTTGAACTCAGCACTCCACCCTAGACTGTCTCATTCATTTAACAAACCAGCACTGAGCTCTTCTTTGTGCCACATTCACTTGCCAAATACATGACAAAACTTCACCTTCCCTAGAGGCTTTCTTCCATAAAAATGTGTCAGTATCAATCAAGTTCTTTGAGTTCAGAAATTATCAGAACTTCTGTTTTTACTGAAAGTTCATTATAAACCTTATGCAGAACAGTTATTTTAAAAATGTAAAGACATTTTAGCTCTTGAAGGGATCTTCTAAAAGATGTCCCCGGAGGCCAAATCCAGTTTACCACTTATTTTTGTAAAGTTTAATTGGAACACCACCTAACTCACTCATTCCTTTACAAACTATAGCTGCTTTTCTGCTACAGCTGTAGAGTTGAGTCGAGTCATTGGGACAGAAACTGTGTGGCCACAAAGTCTCAAATATATGCCATCTGGCCCTTTACATAAAAACTCTGTCAACTCCTGCTTAGAGAACAAAGCCTAAAGTTCTAAAAGTTAAGAACAGTGAGTTTGTTTTAGGTCCTACATGACTGAGATCCCTGACAGCTATCTCCACACTAGCCAGACCTTATGATTCCTTACAATGACCTCAAACATGATTAATTCTTGACACCCAAACAGACAGGCTTCTTGCTCAGATGGGCTGTAAAACAGTTTTAAAGCAAGAGAGTTCTCTTTTCACACTTAGAGTCAGAGATCTGCCACTTTTGATAGAAACCTGAGCCTAGTTTAGTATTACATAAAACCTTCAGTTGAATTTGATTATTCAATTAACCAAATTAACTTGGTTTGTGTTTATTTCAAAAACTCGTAAATTTTGTTTCCTTGTAGGAATAGATAAGCCATTTAAAGCCAGAGCTTGAATTCTGAAAGTACTTTTTAAGACTAAATTATTTGCTTCGAAGAGCCCCCCTTTAATCTAGTGGGTCTCAGGCTGGCTCCTCAACAGAATCATCCAGGCCACATCCCAGACCTACTAAATCAGGATGTCAGGGGTGGGGCCCCAGCACCAGTATTTTTAATGTTCCCCTGGTTATTCTCACATGTAGCCAAGGTTGAGAACTGTGCTTTAATTAGAGCCAATTGCCACCATAAAGGAGGGCTTACATGGTTATTATTTCCATATATATGAGCAATTAAAGAGAGGGTTAGGTTTTAAAAGAGGCACAAGAAAGGTGCTCCAGGAGCCAAAGAAGGAAACCATCATACATATTGGCAGCCCTGTTCTGTTAAAAGGGAAGATTCTGGAAGGCAGGAAATTAGGTAGAAGGATGGCTTTTACTCAGGCATTATACAAGTATATCAGATGCTTTTACAAACTTGAGATCATATACTTTTGTTCCATAATCTGTTGTCCATCCATGTTAACAGATATGGGTCTATGTCATACTTAATAACATGCCAACATTAAGACTGAATAAAACATGCAAAGTAAGGCACAAGAGGGGAATGAAGGCAGGGTAGGATGGTGGGAAGAATTTGGACTTTGGAATGAGACATACCTGGTTTTCCAACTCTCATTCTTCCCCCATTGCCATTCTTCTGTAGCTCTGCAGCCATTAACCAAGAATACTAGGTAATGGCCCCATGACCACCATCACCATCATCATCACCCCTCATATCCAGTATCCTCACCTTCACCATGGCCACCATCTCCCATCTCATCATATCCTAGCTGGGGGAACTGGGACAGCTCTATCTCTCAGAACTGTTGCAGGAGTGACAGCCTCTGAGATGATGATAAGTCATTGCTTCTGGGCTGAAGTGAGCCCAGATGAGCTCTGGCTGAGCTGGTCATGGCTCTGAGACTCTGTCTCCCCATTTGGTCCCATAGGGGGATCAGTTTCAGTGAGACAGCAGCGGCCGATGCTGCCCTTGGGTACATCATTGCCTTCCTGGTACTCCTGTCCACAGTGAAGCTTTGGCATCTGCTCAGGTTGAATCCCAAAATGAACATGATCACATCAGCCCTGCGTCGTGCCTGGGGGGACATTTCGGGCTTTATCATCATCATCCTTATCATGCTCCTGGCTTACTCCATCGCAGTGAGTGGCTCCTTAGGGAAAACTTTCCGGGCCGGTCTCCTCAGAAGCAAAGACTTCTCAGTGTTGGAGGGTTGGGGGATTAGGGTTTAGGAAGAAAGACCCTGGGAACCTGAGAGAGATGATGGATCTTCTGAGACTGGGGCCTTTTATCTGGGAGCTCATGAACTGGTCATCCCAAATGGCAGAGGCTAGAGACCTCAGTTGGGTAAGAGCGAGGAGGTACAGTCTCTAAGACTGAAAGGACCAACTGTCTCCCAGTGAAGGAGTCCTTTCTCTACACAGTCTCCGCCTGAATGTGCCAGTTCTCCTGACATCCCAATTACTCAGACCTGCACAGAGCACTGCCTCTGTGTCAGGGGATGCAGAGATGAATTGGGCAATCCCTGTCCTTGAGTTGGGGCAGAGATGGGGGACATGTTTGCAGGCCATGTTGATGCTTAATGCTCTCTCTACACATGAGGCATGAACTTGGTAGGGCCAAAACCATTTCATTCAGCCCCCTAACACCAAGAACATTTTGACAATCACATCTCTTTTGTGACTGAAAAAATTTTTGAACTATCAACTCTCTTTTATCATAAAGTAATGTAAGAAAAAAAGACCCTTTGCCACATCCTAATCTCTGTCAGAACATGCCCCGCCCCATCCTCTCCAAGTCCATGATTCCAACATCCTAACACAAGTTCCCACTCCTCTATGACCCTTCACCCAGTCCTGACCCACTTCCCACTCCAACTCCTTTCCTATTTCTGACCCTGGCCCCACCCAGTCTCTCCTGTTCCACCAGGCAGAAGCAGCCTGTCATTCATCTAACCCAACTCTCTCAGAGCAAAGAGGCTGGGGCCTCAGAGAGCTCAGTTTTGTTACCGAGCCTTAGAGCGGCCATCAGGGAGACCACAGTAGTGGCCTAGCAGTTGGTGCCTGAGCCCCAGGCGTGCACATGCATCCCCTACAGAACTGGATGTGTCCATGCACCCACTTGCAGGCCCCTATGGGTACAGGGCCAAGGATGCAGCTGACCCAGACCAACTCTACTGTCAAACAACAGGCCTGGGGGGGGGGTGTGGTTGCACGGTTTCTTTCCTTGTTCATGAGGATTCTTTCCATAACAGTCAAACTTAATATTTGGTTGGAAACTCCGTTCCTACAAAACCCTCTTTGATGCGGCAGAAACGATCATCAGCCTTCAGCTAGGAATCTTCAACTATGAGGAGGTAATGGGGCGGAGTGGGGGGTATATGAACATCGCCATTGACATGAAGCCTTTATGAAAATTAGGAAAATCACCCCCCTCAAATGCCTCCCCAGTAGATGTCACCCCTTGGGTCCATGGCCTGGCAAGCACAGGGTAACTCTGGACAAATAAAAAGGCTCCCCCTCCTCCAGGCAGACAGTCCCATGCTAGGGCCTATAGCTCACCCTGGGGAACCTTGCTTACAGAAGAACATCAGGCACTGGCTACTCAGGGGAGGGCTGTGCTGGGGGGAGATGCTCCTGGCCCTAGCCAGAAATGGTGCCCAGGCTGGAAATGGCAGCAGCAGGGAGTCGGGAGTGCTGCTCTTTCCCTCTCCTGGGAGCTCAAGAGCACTGCCCATATGCTCAGCCCCCAGGCAGAAGGGAAACGTCCTGGCTCCAGGATCTTCCTAGGTCCAATTTTCCCTTTGAGGGTGCCCAGTCTTGGGGGGCCACTAGGACATAGGACCCCCAGGGATGACTCTGGTTTTCTTCCTGACAGGTCCTGGACTACAGCCCAGTGCTTGGCTCCTTCCTAATTGGGTCCTGCATCATTTTCATGACATTTGTGGTGCTGAATCTATTTATCTCTGTCATCCTGGTGGCCTTCAACGAGGAGCAAAAACACTCTCAGGTGAGTCCCTTTGACCTAGTCTTCAAAAGTCATTATCTTTCAACTAGGAAGAGGTTGGTTGAGCGGCAGCAGATATTAGGGGGGCTTGAGGGGCCACTGTAGCTCAAGGCGTTCGTTTCATGGGAGGGGAAACTGAGGCCCAGAAGGAGGAAATTAACTCCTCAAGATCACGGGCAATGAAGAGCAGACTAGAATCAGGTCTCCTGTTTCCCGCGTGGGACTCTGTTCATCACACCAGTGATTCCCAGCTCTGATTGTACATTAGAATCACCTGGGAGCTTCTGGAAATTGCTGCTGCTAAACCTGAGACCAACAGAAACAGAATCCCTGGGAGAAGGATCCCAGCTCTGGTATTCTTGAAATCTCCCCATGTGGTTTGCATACACAGCCAAGGTTAAGAATCTACTGGAAAAATGACTAAGGAAGACAATTTAGGTGATGACAAATTTTAACAATTCATGAAGTGGACAGTCTCCACTCGGAGAACTGCAAAATGGGGTGGAACGCAGAAAGATTTTAAAGGATACATAAAGAACAAGGAAGAGAAAAATAGAACATATCTGATTGGCTGGGGCCACAGAGTCCACTTTGCTTGTGGGGAGAAGGAAGAGGAAATAAGTATAGAACCCAGAGTTGGCCTGCTATCTGGGGACTGGCTGACTGGGTATCCTGCACATCTCGCCAAGGAGAGCCTTTACAGAGATGAAGTCATACACATTTCGGTTTGATGGGCATCCTGGGCAGGAGCAACTCCATCTTGGGCCTAATTTACATCACGATGTCATAAATGTGTGAGAGTCTTTGAACAAAAATTCCTAACAGCTTCTGCAGGGGGTTTGGAGGGCATTTTGTCATTCTCAGCGCAGGGGAAGAAGGAACCCTCTGGGGATAAAGGCAGGAGCAAACACCCTTGAGGTTCCCAGAAGGAGGTCAATTTCAACACAAAAGCAGCTCTAAACAGCAAAGTGACTTGGGCAGGGACCAAACTGGACGATGAAACCATAGTTTCCCCTGATAAAGAAAAGCCCCCAAAGAGAACAGTTCTACGTAAGTTGCATGGTTCTTTCTTCCTCTGCAGCTTTCGTAAGAAGGAGAGATCGTTGACTTGCTACTGATGAAGATTCTCAGTTTCCTGGGCGTTAAATGTAAAAGACAGGAGCCTGGAAGCAGCAATGAGCAGCCCAAGTTGCTGTCAGAGGCCCTGCCCCCTCAACCTGTATCAGCTGTACCCCCAATTTAAGGGTACAAGTTTAAGCTGTTGGTCCACGCATGATCATCTGCAGAGCAGGGGAAGGCCATTGCCTTGGGCCTGTGCTGACCAATGATTCTATAATCTCTCCAGGTCAATATTTTACTATGTCCATAGAAGACTTACCAAGCCCGGCAAGTAAAAAAAAAAAGAAAAAAAAACCCTCCATATGTACATACAATCGTCACTACTGTGATATACTATTCAAATATATTTCCTCCTAGAAATAAAACAAATATTGTCTGGAGTTCAGGGGAAAAAAAATCTCTACAGACTAATTATTTCATCTTCTTTGTCGGTCAGAAGTTGCCTTTGAATGATTCTAGTTCAGGATTTCTCAAACTGTGTCCAAGGGATGCTAATGGGTGTCATATTAACTTGCTAGGGCTGCCAGAACAAAGTACCACAAACTGGGTAATGTAAAACAACAGAAATGTATTGTCCCACAGTTCTGGAGGAGAGAAGTTCAAAATCAAGGTGTCAACAGGGCCTGTTCCTTTGAAAGGCTCTACAAAGGAATCCTTTTTTCTAGCCTCTAGCGTTTGCCAGCAATCCTTGGCATTAGTTGGCTTGTAGATACATCATTCTAACCTCTGCCTCTCTCGTCACATGGCCTTTCCTCCAGTGAGAGGGCTAGGATTTCAACCTATCTCTTTAGGGGACACAATTCAACTCATAACAGGTGTCGTCCTCCCCAAAATGTTTCTAGAGCAAATGGGGGGAGCACTGGACACACAAGTTCTTTAGCATGGAAACTGTTAGAGCTTTTAATCAGCTAAATGTGCACTGTTGAGTCTCCAGGGATAAGATGAGTGTGAGAGATAAAGTGTGTAATGATTCCAAACACTGTGACCAAGGCATCTGATATTGCAACACCTCAAACAGGGCTAGTGTTCCTTAGGGGATACCCCAGAGAATTACTGATCTACACTGGTGGTTTTCGATCTCGGCTGCACACTAGAAACCCCCAACTTCATCCCAATATACCATAACCTCTAGTCTGGGTCCCAGACATCAATATTGTTTAAGCCACTCAGGTGACTCCAATATGCAGTCAGACTTGATAAACGTGCTTTAAATTCTGAGGACCACAGATCTAGATAATAAAAGTCTTCCAGGTGTCTGTGTGGATAAGTGCATATTTCCCCACTTCTAGGCAAAGGAAGCACCTCACGAATCCTCTCCAATTCACCCTGTCTTGTCCCTCTCCTTCTCACACACCCATTGTAGCAGATACTTTAGGTTGCCTGCCCCAAATCCATTCCATGCTTTCCTCCTGGATATCAGAATTCTGATTTTGTTCAGGCAGCCAGTATCCCTCCCCAACATGACTCATGGTAAGGTGATCATGGAACCACCTCAAAGTAAACCTTGACTTGTCTTAGTAATAGTAATCATAGCCACTGACAATGAGGTGTTTAGGGAGGCCACATGACTCAATCTGGCCAACAAAAATGAGGAGAGGTCTCCAGGATACTTGTGGGAAAGGTTTGCTTGCTAATAAAAAGAAATGGGCTCCAGTACTGCTGGACACTGTCTGGACTGACTAAGACTGCTGGAACTTTGACAGCTATCTTGAAGCCATGGGGAACAATCTGAAGATGGCAGAGCAGAAAGATGAGAGGAACATACTTGAAGTCTTTAAACAACTAGCTTAACCCTGCAGCTGAACTACTGCCAGCCTTTTATCTGATGAGAGCATAAATGTCCTTTTTAGAAGGTTGAACCAGGATCCCATTCTATTACCCTGATAATCAAAAGACAGGATCCTTTATAAGCAAACAGACACATAACATGCCAATACACATAAAACCTTGAGGATTTCATCATCTTCTATCCACCCATCATCCCTTTTTATTGTGTCAGGTATGATCATGAGCTATATATGCAGATACTCTTCAAATAACTCACAGCAAAGTGTACACGTCTCCCGAAAGGCTGGTATACAAATCTACCTGAACACACAGTCTGTTCTAAATGGGAAAAGTTCTAAGATATGGAGAAGTTGTAAATTCATTCCTCTTTATCATCTTTCCCATCTACTTGCTACTTCTCTATTGACTATAAATATCAAACTGGAAACTCCTTCAATTGCATTGTTATAAGAGAAAAAAATATATCCACTCAAAGAGATGAGCAAGCTCCTCTGAGAAAACAAAAAGAAACGACCATCTGCATTTTCAGGTGCCATGAGATGACCTTTCAAATCTCAAGCCATGGATGTTACAAAGATAACCACCTGAAAAAAAATTTTAATCCTCAGTACTTGTTTAAAAATATTTTTTTAAAGAAAAAGACATTTCCTATTGCTTTGTCATAAGGGTCTGTGACATAGCCCACACATTGATATATCATCTTGTTCTTTGCATCAAATGAGTTAGTGGAGCTGGGAATAAATATTTTAGGGCATGGCTTGCATTATGCTGCACTGGCTTGTAACAAACCAATAAAAACAGAACACTGACATTATGAAAACTAGCCAAGATCTGGAGTTTACAGTAGACCACTGTGAGCCAGTCAGCATCCCAAATGGAGGCAAGTAGAATAGAGCGTAAGAGCAATTGACTGCAAATCAGTCTAGAGGTCAAGTTCTGCTACTGCCACCTAAGTAGTTGCTTAAGCCATAAAATGCCTTCCCCATTCCACTCCTGGGCAAGTTAGTTAACCATTCTGAGCCTTCAGCCCATAAAATGAGTACAATACCTACTAGAAGAGGTTTGGAGAGGATTAAAAAGATAATGTTTCCCAAACACATAGCAAGGGCTCAATAAATGGCTACTATTTACTCAGAGGAAAATGGAGCATGACATCCCTTGCAAGCCAGTGCACAGATGTGCTGACAGCCCCAATTTTATAAGTGAGGCAGAATCTCAGTGCAACAACACTTGGGCCTTCCAAATCCACGACACACATACTCACACATATACTCACATACACACACTTCAAGGCGCCCACCCTGTAACACTGAAGGTGTGGAGAATGAGGTGTTTTTCACTCAAGTCTCTGCTGATCATGCCCACTTCATAAAATCTGTGTTAAAGGCGAGATCTTTCCCAGAACTTATTTTCTTTCTCCTTGGATTGGGTGGGACATGTCTTCTGCTTTTCTTGCAAGATGTTGGTCTCAGGGCTGCTTAAGTGACCATGCTGGGTGTCAACTTTCCGCATTTTGATTGCTCCTTCTTTAGCTGACGGGCTTCAGTCCAGACTCCACCAAGAAGCCACTCCTGACCCTTGAACAAATCCTTGCCCCTCTATGAGCTTCATAATTCTGTCTGTCCCCTATTTGGCTTTTGGGATAGTAGGTTCCTGAACTGCTTTCGGTATTTCAAAAAGTCAAAGAGAAACTGCATTTGTGTCAGCGCACCTTTAGCAAATGCACAACAACCATCTTTGGCTAGAATGACTGGACCTGCTATGAGTTCTGCTCTGGGTGACCTTGATCCTCCGGAGAAGGGTGGGACTGGATCTTTCAGCACGACTGGGAGTATCCAGCCTTCTCTGGGACGCCAGGGCCCAAGGGCACTGGAATGCGCTGGTCCAGCAGAACCAACGCTGCCTGGAGCCCTTCTAACCGCCAGGGTGGGTCGCGGAGGCTGGAGATGCTGATCTAGCACTTTCAATTGCCCCAAAGCAACGCCCGGAGGTGTGGCTCCGCCCCTCCCGGGCCACAGGCCCGTTCCCCTGTGCTCATGCCCCTAGTCCCCAACTAGGTGGCCCACCCCGCCACACTAGTCTCCGCCCTTATCCCCGCCCCTTCCGGGCCACAGGCCCATTCCCCCGTGCCCACGCCCCTCCCGCGCACCGCCCTATCAAGCTCCGCCCCACCCGGGGCCCCGCCCCCATCCCGGTCCAGCCAGCTCTCTCCGGCTAGCTCCGGCCCGGGGCCACCCCCGTCCCGCCCCCGCAAAGCCGGGGTACCCAAGGTTCTGCGCCGCGACCCTCCGCACCCCTGCGAACATGGCGCTGCTAGCGGCGCGGAGCGTGCGGGCCGCAGTCTGCAGCCTGCGCGCCGTCTCTGCGCCCGCCGCACCCTGCCTGCCGCGGCCTTGGGGGCTGCGGGCGGGCGCCGTCCGGACGCTGCGCACCGGCCCGGCTCTGCTCTCCGGTAAGTGCGGGCGGGCACGTGGGGCGAGCCGGGCTGCCTGGGGGAAGGGGCTGGGGCCTCGATCCTTACCTCGGGTCCCCACTGGTGGCCGTCCCGGGTCAAGCGAGGCGCCCCTGCAGGTGCTTCTTTTTATTTCTGGGATCCCTTGTTGCGTGCCGCTGCTTGCCCTCCTTGAGTGGCTTGGACGACTCTGCAGCCTTTGTCCTGCAGGTTGGGAGCCGGGGGAGGTGGGGGGCAGGGAGGCCTGGAGCCCACAGGCGGCCTCCGTGACCCAGCTGGTTCGGGTCGCTGAGGTCCTCCATGACCTTAGGTTTCTGGCATTTGTGCGCATCATGGACCCTAAGAGTGGAGACGAATAATACTTTACTTTGCTACACTGATCGCCACTGAGAATTCTGAAGTAAAATGAAAGCAAAGCACTTACTGAGATTTAAAGCCTTGGATCTAGATTTTTAGAAGCCAAAGCTAGCATAACTTTGAGGACAGCTATTTCCTGAAGCAGTGAGATAAACTGGATTTTACAGAAGACGTTCTGCCAAAGTCTATATTTTGTCATGAATGCGTCTTGGGTTGAAATGAGGCCTTAAACGGATCTGAAGTAACTGGGAGATCTGCCCATAGACGTCTTGGCCATCTGTGCTACCTTAGCACAAGTTATCGCAGCGGAAAAGCTGTTCTTACTTCATGCACCAATATTTGGAGACACTTAACTGCACCTCCGAGAACTCAGGCTTCTTATTTACGGAGCATAGGTCTGTGGTGCCTGTTGTCTTAATAAATTCGTTTTAGAAACCTATTTGGGACTGAAAGAGTTGAAAATTCTATTCCAGTCAAACATAATGATGCTTCGTTGCGCCCCCCTCCCCCCTAGTAATCCCTCAGCTCTGTTGAATACAAGGGAAAAGCATCTCATAAGAACTGAATTTCAAGCCTATGTTTTTTGGTTATTCAGTGTTACACTATCACTAGCTTTTTGCATTTTCCTGTTACCTAGTTAAATATTGCCCAAGATATCAATACTCATGATCTGGCTGAACACCTAGGTTTTTAATACCAAGGAGACAGAGTTCCAATTTTGGTTCCTCTTAAGAGCTATGTGATCTTTGGCAGAGTCACTTAACTTCTCTGAGTTTGTTTTCCTTATCAAAAAGTGGAAATGATATCCCTACCTTAGAGTTGTTGGATGAAATGAAATAATGTAACTGCTGTACTTATAACCTGATGCATAGCACATACTCAATAAATGTTGTTACTAAATACTGGTGTATAGAATCAAATAAATAGCAGAAATTGACCAAATGTTAATATATTTTATCTGACTTAGTGACTTTGAAAAAAGTAAAACGCAGACTTTTTCTAAATAACACAAAACACCTAATTTTCTGGGGCGAAAACCCATGTTCTTCCAAGGCTTAGAAGAAAGTAATTATTTACCTAATCTTCTGTCCACTGATTTCCTGTTGGACCAAGGGTTAAAGGAGAACTGTACTAATTCTTTAGCATAAATTGTGTGGCCTAGTGCAAAGACATAAAGGCCTTTGAAGTCCAGTGGACCTAGATGCATTTAGCTTAGCAATGTTGCTCCCTTTTCCTCTAAACTTGTGGTTGCTCAGTTGCTTAATTAAATGTGAGAGCACTCTTATTCCTAAGATTGTCTTTACAGTTAGGCAAGATGACAAGGCCAAAATCAGGACAATAATCTCAGAGAAGTCCTATGTAGTTGTCCAGCATTTACTTTAAAAAGGCATATTAGATTTATTTATTTTTTTAAAGTAAAAGTAAGTTTATTTAGAGAGATAACCTCACAGAGAATAGACTCCATTTCACTCAGAAGGGAAAACGGAAAATGGCTTAGGAGAGAATACAACCCATAGGCAGAATATGGGCCATCTCAGAAAGGTGAGAGGGAGAGAAGCCCAGAGGTGTGGGGTGTTTAAAGTAAAAGTAGATAACACACTCCATAGAGTGCAGGTCATCTCAGAAAGCAAGGGAGAGCCAAAAGAGGTATATTAGATTTAAACTGCCAGTTCTAGAGTTGTAACAGAATGTTATGGAGAATTGAGTGTAGTAGCCAAATAACTATATATACTAGATGTTTTGCGAGAATCCCCTTAAACTTTAAAAAAAATTACTTCAACTTTTGAGTATTTACTATATGCCAAGCACTGGGTTTAGAACTGGGAACACAAATGAGATAAACCCTGCTCTTTCTTGCTTGGTACTTAGTTTACTGCCTTGAGGGAAACTGACAAATGGGCTCTTATCTGTAGTATGTTAAGTGCTATGAGTGTGTTGGGGCCTCAGGAGAGTGGTGCCGAGTTCTGAGGCAGCAGGTTGGATGGCCCAGGAACCCAGGCTTGGAGGGCTAGATAAAGCTTCTGGCAGGAAGAGCTGCCCCCCACCCCCCTTAAATAGAGGCACTGGGGATTGAACCTAGGACCTCGTGCATGCCAAGCACCCACTCTACCACTGAGCTACACCCCTATGCCAGGAAGAGCTTAGTTGAGAAAAGGGGATGGGGAAAGTGTTGCAGTCAGAACATTAAGTACAAACCTTAACCTTTCTTACAGAACATCATATTGACTTGAAGCATTTAGTAATTTGAAGTAAACCTCATCATTCTGTCTTCAGAGGGACAGACCTTTCTCTAAGACAGACCAATAATAGATAAGGATACAGCAGAAATGTGCTGCAAACTGTGTGTGTGTGTGTGTGTGTGTGTGTGTGTGTGTGTTAGACTGAGTAAATGTTAGGAGCAAATAAATCTCCAAAGTTGCAAAGGTGTTCATATCAAGCCATCTCTGTCTAAATGATACCACTGTTGAGGAGGTGTGTCTTTTCACATGGTTTGTTTTGTCCTGGGCAGTGTACTGGTGAAAGGCTGTGCCAATAAGTCAAACACAAATACTGAGAATGTCTTGCCTTTTGAGAACACTGAGATGAAAAAATGCTTTTTAAGAAGTGATGCCACTGGTTTTGTGAAGTATTGGTCTTCTGTTTTTAGTGCGTAAATTCACAGACAAACATGAATGGATAACGACAGAAAACGGTGTTGGAACAGTGGGAATCAGCAATTTTGCACAGGTATTGGATTGCCTTGAAATACTGAAAACAGTTTGCTCTTGCCTAAGTTGGATTATCTTTACCTTTTAAAAAATGTTTATTCTGTCCCTTAATATTTTGGGTCCTTTAAAGGTCCTCTGAAGACCATCAGTCATAGGTGGAAAAAGTAAAATATAATTTAGTTAGGGCAGTATATAGTGTTTTAAGAGATCCTAAAAGGTTAACACTTAGAAGCAGGAAACAAAGAAGTATACTAGTTTCACATTGGGGCAGTTAGGGAAAGAAGCAGAGCAAGCAAAAGTGTGGAGTGTTGGCAGTGTTTTGTGGATAACAGTGATACGCCCAAGACTTGGGGTTTTGAAGAGGGAAAACCTAGATTAGCACAGATTACACAAAGGTAAACCTTTTATTTAGACTCTGTCTCTGCTAATTCCCGTTGCCACTGATCCCTTATTGAGATGTGTAAAAGAAAATGAGAAGTCAACTAGGAGAATAGGTCAGTGATTTTCAACTGGATCTGCGTGTGGGGTGGGGAGAGGGGCTGGGGGGTGTTAACTGATGGGAGTATGTAATATTCTTCAGAAAGGTTGGAATCTTGGGTACGGAGACTCAGTGACAGCTATATCTTCATTGGCATATCTGTGTGCCTACTGAGGCCCAATACAGGATGCTTTGTGAAATACTGTGTGTTTGACCTCACCTAGAGTTTATCTATGAGGGGAAATCACCTACATGGAAAATGACATATAAGACATCTGATGGATGACTGAGTGGTACAAGGGGTTGGAACCCATTCACCTGATGGAGAGAACACTTCTTACTAGAGTCAGGGCACGAGGACTGATATACAGAACCAGTGGGTAGGATTTCAGCAAATGCAGTAGGGGAAATGGCCTCAGTAAAACCGCAGAGGTGAAAAAGCATAAAGTATGTTTGTCCTCAGAGAAGCTAGTAATATTTTGGAGGGCATATGGTTTGTGGACAAGGGTCACTGCTGCCTGTGGGAAATCCAGCTGATGGCCTGTTTTCTTGCAGGTCCTGAGCTAAGAATAGTTTTGCATTTTTAAAGAGTTCTAAGAAAAAGCAAATTATTTGGCCCCTCAAGTGTAAAATATGTACTGTCTGAATTAAAGGGATTCAGTGTTTAGCTTGTTCCTATTTACTAGGTTTACTTTGATTTCTTAGAGGTTTGTTACTTGATTTTTTTTTTTTAAAGGAAGCTTTAGGAGATGTTGTTTACTGTAGTCTGCCTGAAGTTGGGACAAAATTGAACAAACAAGGTGAGTGTTTTTCTCATTTTGGTATATCATGATTCATGCCATGAATTTTCTTTACCTTGACTAATAACTTATTTGCACCGAGGATCATTTAGAGTGCTTTTTCCTGAAGTAACAGAAAACTTAAATAAGAGTAGATTAACCAGCAGGGGTTTATTCTATCTCATACAAGCAGTCTTGGAAATAGGTGGATACAGGATTGACTCAGTGGCTCAGTGAAGGTTATCACAGACATGACCTCTTTGGTACTTTATCTGCCTTAGCATGTCAGAGGTCACAAAATGGCAGCAGAATCTTCAAGCATCACATTTTCAAATGACAATATCCAAAAACAGGAAGAGAAAGGCTCTCTTATCTCTTTATTGGGAAAAACATCTCAACCAGAAATCTCTCAGTACATCCTAGAAATCTTCTCATGTAATAAGACCCTTGTTGTGATTGACAGTCTGTATGTTTATTTTTTTTCCTGTACATCAGTTGTTTTCTTTAATCATGTTTTATTTACTGGGTACCCACTCTGCTGCTCTCAAGCAGATCAGAAGTTTCTGATTATCTGTTTATAGCAAGTGAGGAGTATGAACCTGCCTTTAAAATTTTTTTTTAAATTTTATTATTTTTTTGTGGGAGGAGATAATTAGGTTTTATTTATTTATTTATTTATTTATTTATTTATTTATTTATTTATTTTTAGAGGTAATGGGGATTGAACCCAGGACCTTGTATATGCTAAGTGTGCACTCTACCACTTGAGCTATACCCTCCCCCCGGACCTGCTTTTTGTGCTTTAAAAAATTCAGTTAATATAATTATGTTGTGTAATATTCCTAAGCTAAAATTCCTTCTTTAAACTTTTTGCTAAAGGTGTTTTTTTAAACTGATGTAAAAATCACATACAGTGAAAATGCATGTTTCTTAATTATATAATCCAAAGAGTTTTGACAAACTGTAAACCTTCCCAATCAAAGCCCTTTTCTTCTCTGATTTCTGTTACCATAGATTAGTTTTGCCTATTTAACTTCATTTAAAAGGAATCACACAATACGTATTATGTCTGGCTTTTTGTCTAATATGATGATTTTGATATTCACATTGAATGACAAGTAGTTTATTTTTTTATTGCTGGAAAGTATCCCATTGCATGAATAGAACACATTTTTATCCTTTCTCCCGTTGATGGATTTTAGTGGTAAAGTCTTTGTCTTCCTTTCTCTTGGATAAGTATACATAGGAGTGGAATTTCTGGTTTATAGTGTAGGTATACATTTAACTTTATAAGAAACTCCCAACCAGTTTGCTGTGGTAGACCATTTTACATTCTCAACAACACTAGAGTTCCAGGTGATGTGTATCTTGTTGTGGTTTTAACTTGTATTTCCTTAATGACAGATTACTGTTGAACACTTTTCCATGTGCTTTTGGCCAAACATCTTTTTTTGTGACGTCTCTAATTTTTTATTTGGGTTATCTTTTTACTATTGATTTTTAGGCATCCTTTATAAATTCTAGATACAAATCCTTTTTCAGATATGTATTTTGTCATAGTTTGGTTTTGCCTTTTCATTTTCTTAACAGTGTTGTTTGATGAGAACCTTTTAATTTTTAACAAGTCCAAGTTATTAATGTTTTTAATCATGTACAGAACTTTGTGTTTTCTCTAAGAAATCTTTGTCTATCTCTGTGGTTCCTGGACTATATACCCCAGTGCCATGAGGTGCTGTAGAGTAATTTTTAACATCTGATTGACAGCACAAACTAAGATTCAGTTGAGTTAATAACAATTTCAATATTAGATCTTAACTATATTACTTTGGGTAATGTATCTTTGAAGCCAAGTACTGCACAATCTGTGGAACATTAGGTAGGACAGTGGTTGGTGTGACCTGATTCCCTGATGGAGAACTTATACATGTATCTGTAAATTATAGTTAAGAATTAAAAATTTTTTTTAGTTCAATTTACGTGCATTAATTTTGCAAACAGCCTACTCAATTGTTAGGATGTAAAAACTGACTAAGTAGTTTGGGCCTGACCTCTTAATTGAAATGTTAGGTATTTGTTTTGGTCTAGGGGTCATCATAGAACCTTTCTGAGACCCTAAGGGCACTATGCACTGAGGAAGTGAGCAAGGTTTGCAAAGATACTCTCCATGTTTTCTTGAAACTTCATATAGTTTTAGCTTTCATGTTCAGCTTTATTCACTGATTCTCATAGCTTTGTAGATTCCTTTGGATCTTCTATTTATGTAATAATATAGAAGTGTTATATTTCTAACTTTGTATCTTTATGCATTTTATTTCTTCTCCTTGCCTATTGACTGGCCAGGCCCCTCAGAATAATGTTGAATAGAAGTGGTAGGAGTAGACTCATTGCCTTGTTCCTGCTCTTAGGAGAAAGCATTTAACATTTCTATTAGGTACGATATTTAGCTGTGGGGTTTTTCATAGATGCCCATTATCAGATGACAGGTTCCTTTCTGCTTCTAGTCTGCTGAGAATTATCATCCATGGATGTTGAATTTTTGTCAGATTTCATTTTCTCCATCTATTGCCACAGAGAAGTTTTCTTCTTAATGTGATGAATGATGATTCAGTTTCGAATGTTTAGCCATCCTTGTATTGCTGGTAATCATGATTAAAAAAAATTTTTTTTAAACATTGTTTGATTTGTGCTAGTTAATTTTTACCTTTTGTTCATGAGAGATAGTGGTCTTTTATTACAATGACTTTGTCAGATTTTGAAATCTGTTATATTGGCCTCATAGAATAAGTTTAGAAATTTTCCCACCTCTTTTCTTTTTCTGAAACAATGTGCAACGTTAGTATTTTCTTCTTTAAATGTTTGCTAGAATTAACCAATGGAATATGAGCCAGATTTCTTTGTGGGAAGGTTTTTTTGTTTGTTTTGTTTGCATTTAAACTTTTTTTATTGAGTTATGGTCATTTTACAGCGTTGTGTCAAATTCCAGTGTAGAGCACAATTTTTCAGTTATACACGAATATACATATATTCATTATCACTTTTTATTTTCCACTGTGAGCTACCACAAGATCTTGTATATATTTCCCTGTGCTATACAGGATAATCTTGTTTTATCTGTTCTACATATGCCTGTCAGTATCTTATGAATTTTGAAATCCCATTCTGTCCCTTCCCATCCCCCACCCCCTTGGCAACCACAAGTTTGTATTCTATGTCTATGAGTCTGTTTCTGTTTGGTATTTATGTTTTTGTTTTGTTTTGTTTTTTTAGATTCCACATATGAGCGATCTCATATGGTATTTTTCTTTCTCTTTCTGGCTTACTTCATTTAGAATGACACTCTCCAGGAACATCCATGTTGCTGCAAATGGCGTTATGTTGTCAGTTTTTATGGCTGAATAGTATTCCATTGTATAAATATACCACATCTTCTTTATCCAGTCATCTGTTGAGGGACATTTAGGCTGTTTCCATGTCTTGGCTATTGTAAATAGTGCTGCTATGAACATTGGGGTGCAGGTATCTTTTTGAAGTAGGGTTCCTTCTGGATATATGCCCAGGAGCGGGATTCCTGGGTCATATGGTAAGTCTATTCCTAGTCTTTTGAGGACTCTCCATACTGTTTTCCACAGTGGCTGCACCAAACTGCTTTCCCACCAGCAGTGTAGGAGGGTTCCCTTTTCTCCACAGCCTCTCCAGCATTTGTCATTTGTGCACTTTTGAATGATGGCCATTCTGACTGTTGTGAGGTGATACCTCATTGTAGTTTTGATTTGCATTTCTCTGATAATTTATGATATTGAGCATTTTTTCATCTGCCTATTGATCATTTGTATGTCTTCCTTGGAGAATTGCTTGTTTAGGTCTTCTGCCCATTTTGGATTGTGTTGTTTGTTTTTTTCTTATTAAGTCATATGAGCTGCTTACATATTCTTGAGATCAAGCCTTTGTCGGTTTCATTGTTTGCAAAAATCTTCTCCCATTCCGTAGGTTGTCGTTTTGTTTTACTTATGGTTTCCTTTGCTGTGCAGAAGCTTGTAAGTTTAATTAGGTCCCATTTGTTTATTCTTGTGAGATAATGTTTTGCCTATATTTTCTTCTAGGTTTGTTGTATCTTGTCTTAGGTTTAAGTCTTTGATCCATTTTGAGTTTATTTTTGTGTATGGTGTAAGGGAGTGTTCAAGCTTAATTGATTTACATGCTGCTGTCCAAGTTTCCCATCACCATTTGCTGAAGAGACTGCCTTTATTCCATTGTATATTCTTGCCTCCTTTGTCGAAGATTAGTTGACCAAAAGTTTGTGGGTTCATTTCTGGGCTCTCTATTCTATTCCATTGGTCCATATGTCTTTTTGTACCAATACCATGCTGTTTTGATTACTGTAGCTCTATAGTATTGTCTGAAGTCTGGGAGAGTTATTCCTCCAGCCTCTTTCTTTTGCTTCAGTAATGCTTTGGCAATTCTAGTTCTTTTATGGTTCCATATATATTTTATCATGATTTGTTCTAGTTCTGTGAAATATGTCCTGGGTAACTTGACAGGGATTGCATTAAATCTGTAGATTACCTTGGGCAGTATGACCATTTTAACAATATTGATTCTTCCAATGCAGAAGCATGGGATATCTTTCCATTTTTTTAAGTCTTCTTCAATTTCCTTGATCAGTGTTTTATAGTTTTCCATGTATAAGTCTTTCACTTCCTTGGTTAGATTTATTCCTAGGTATTTTATTACTTTGGGTGCTATTTTAAAGGGGATTGTTTCTTTACTTTTTTTCTGTTGATTCATCGTTAGTGTACAGAAATGCAACTTATTTTTGAATGTTAATCTTGTAACCTGCTACCTTGCTGAATTCTTTGATTATTTCTAGTAGTTTTTATGTAGACCTTTTAGGGTTTTCTATATATAGTATCATGTCATTGGCATAGTGACACTTTTACCTCTTCTTTTCCAATTTAGATCCCTTTTATTTCTCTCTCTTGCCTGATTGCTGTGGCTAGGACTTCCAAGATTATGTTGAATAGGAGTGGTGATAGTGGGCAGCCTTGTCTTGTCCCAGATTTTAGTGGGAAGCTTTTGAGTTTTTCACCGTTGAGTACTATGCTGGCTGTAGGTTTGTCATATATAGCTTTTATTATGTTGAGATATGTTCTCTCTATACCCACTTTGGTGAGAGTTTTTATCATAAATGGGTGTTGAATTTTATCAAATGTTTTTTCTGCATCTATTGAGATGATCATGTGGTTTTTGTCCTTTCTCTTGTTGATGTGATGTATTATATTGATTGATTTGCATATGTTGAACCACCCTTGTGTCCCTGGAATGAACCTCACTTGATCATGATGTATAATCTTTTTCATGTGCTGTTGGATTCTATTTGCTAATATTTTGGTGAGGATTTTTGCATGTATGTTCATCAGTGATATTGGTCTGTAATTCTCTTTTTTGGTGGTGTCTTTGCCTGGTTTTGGTATCAGGGTGATGGTGGCTTCATAGAATGAGTTTGGTAGTATTCCCTCCTTTTCAGTCTTCCGGAAGAGTTTGAGGACTGGTATGAGTTCTTCTTTGTATGTTTGGTAGAATTCTCCAGTGAAGCCGTCTGGTCCTGGACTTTTATTTGTAGGGAGGTTTTTTATTGCTAATTCAATTTCATTCCTAGTGATAGGTTTGTTCAAGTGGTCAGTTTCTTCTTGATTCAGTCTTGGTGGACTGTATGTTTCCAGAAACTTGTCCATCTCCTCTAGGTTATCCATTTTGGTTCCATATAGTTTTTCATAATATTCTCATATGATATTTTGTATTTCTATGTTATTATAATTTCTCCATTTTCCTTTCTTATTTTGCTTATTTGTGCTCTTTCCCCCCCCTTCTTTGTGAGTTTAGCCAGAGGTTTGTCGATTTTATTTACTTTTTCAAAAAAGCCAGCTTCTTGGTTTGATTGATTTTCTTCTATCATTTTTTAAATCTCTGTTTTATTTATTTCCTCCCTGATCTTTATTATTTCCTTCCTTCTGCTGACTTTTGGGTGGTTTTGCTCTTCTTTTTCTAATTATTTTAGCTGGTGGGTTAGATTGTTTGAGATTGTTCTTTTTTGAGGAAGGCCTGTATCAATATAAACTTCCCTCTTAGCACTGTCTTTGCTGCATCCCATAAATTTTGTGTGGTTGTATTTTCATTTTCATTTGTGTCATTTCATTTCAACTTTGATTTCGTCATTGACCCACTGGTTTTTTGATAGCGTATTGTTTGATCTCTATGCTTTCCTTTTTTCTCCTTTGTTTCTCTGTAGTTGATTTCTACTTTCATGGCATTGTGGTCAGTAAAGATGCTTGAGATAATTTCTATCTTCTTAAAATTGTTGGTTTCTTTTGTGCCCAAGTATATGATCAATCCTAGAAAATGTTCCATGTGCCCTTGAAAAGAATGTATAGCCTATTTTGTGGGAAGGTTTTTGATACAAAATTAATTTCTTTAATAGATATTCAGATTTTGTTATCTAGCATTGGTTTCATTAGTGAAGTTTTTTGAGGAATTTTTCCATTTCATGTTGTCCTATTCACACAAAGATAATCTTTTGAAAGAACCAAATTTCTAATTTTCTTTGTTTTCATTTCATTTTTTCCTTCATATCTTTTATTCCTCAAACTTACTTAGATTTGATTTGCTCTTTTTCTAGCTTCCTAAGGTGGAAACTTGGGGTTCTGTTGACTTTCACAAAGTTTTTATTTGACTTTTTCATCCATACTGTAAAACACTGTCTCACTTGTGATGGGGTGGCAGCTAAAACCTTAATATGATTCTTTTATTTATGCTTGTCTGGGACACTTGGAGGAGTCTGCCCTGTGTACACATGGTTCCGGGATCACTCAGATCATCATTAATCCTTGCGCAGAATTTATACATAGAATTTAGGACTCTTCTTTTAGTCTCTCCTTACTGAGATTTTCCAGCAGCTACGGTGGCCCCAAACTCTTGTCTTCTAGTCCTTTAAGCCAGTAAAACAAGTTTTCTCTCAGAATTTTGGCTTCTTCACATGGCACAGATCAGTATCTTTCCCTAAGGCTAAAAGTCATTTAAAAAATCACTGGTATCATTCCTCCTCTCTATAAACTGGTTGCTTTTGTTCATTTTCTAGGGTCTTTAGAAGCTGGGTCATTGACTTTAAGATGTTCTTTTAACCTAAAGATACTGTTTCCCCATAAGCACTACCTTAGCTCTACCCCACAAACTTTGGTATGTTGTATTCTCATTCAGTTCACGTTGCTTGGTATTGTCCTGTAGGTGACTAGGGTTCTGTTAATTTCATAGTCTTTTTTCTTTTTTTTTAAACTCTGTTCTTCAGATTGGTTAATTTCAGATGATCTTCGTGTTCACTGATCCTTTTGCAGTATCCAGTCTGCTGTTAATGCCATCTAGTGAATTTTTTAGATATTATACTTTTTAGTTCTAGAATGTCCATTTTTAAAATTCCCATTTCTTTCCAAGTACTCTCCCATATATTCACTAATTGTGATGATCTTTTTTTCAGTCTTTGAACATATTTAAAATAGCTATTTTAAGGTTTTCTGCTAATTCTAACATGTGGGTTTGTGGGTCATTTTGAGATCTTTATATTGACTTCTTCTCTTCATTATGGCTCTTTTCTAGAACTTCAGCCCTCACATCCATCCATGTTGGCAGCACCACACTTCATCCTCTGACCTCTTAAGCAAATGAGACTGGTGTTCTAGTTACACTGTGCTCTTTGGATGTGGCAATGTTGTGAAGCTACAAACTGTGTCAATGAAGGTCTCACCCAGTTTGGGTCCCTTTGGAGGACTGACTCCTCTTTTGGTCATTATACAGAGTCTTCATATAATTGGGGTTTTTTTGTTTTTGTTTTTTGTTTGTTTGTTTTTCTTTGAATGTTTAGAGTTGATAATTATTATCTGCAGGAATGTTGGTCTGATATGAGGTACTTCACCATTACTGGAATCTCCTAAAATTTTCATTTTTTTTTCCTGAGCCAGAGTAAATTGAAAGAAAGTTGAGTTTTAACTCTGGTATTCAGATACATCACTATTTGCTCACTGTATCTAGAATGGCTAGGTCCACTTTGAGGATATTTATACCCTTCTCACAGGGTGATATAAGTATGACAGACTTTATGGTTTTATTTTTAATAAAGATATTTAGAACTTTTTATTATGACCGTATTAGAGGTGATCACTTCTCCATATTTTGTATTTCTGGGTCACTAACTTGACATTTAATATTTTGTTTAATTTTTTCCATTTAGAGGAGTTTGGTGCTTTGGAAAGTGTGAAAGCTGCTAGTGAACTCTATTCTCCTCTATCTGGAGAAGTTACTGAAATTAATGAAGCTCTAGCAGAAAATCCAGGACTTGTCAACAAATCTTGTTATGAAGATGGTAAGTTGTTGCTAGAAATTCTTTAAAGGATTATTTGCTGCATTTAATCTAGAGTTAAAAGCAAGGTTTAGCTAATTGTGAGTTATTTTTGCACTCCTTGGTACTAGACATATTCTGCTTAAAAAAAGGAAAACAGATTAGCTGACTATATAAGGTTATGTTTGAGATCTGTTAAAGTATTTACCTTTTCAGTCATAAAGTATCCAATCATATTGTGTGATGTAGGTGGTAGGGAATAATATTTATTGCATTAATTTTTGGTTTTCTCTTATTTTCATTTTCATAATAACCTAGTAAGGTAAGCTAGCAGCAATTTTTTTTCATTCTGTAGATGAATTGAGGCCCCAACAGATTTGTTTGTTAAGGTCACACAGACAATATGGCAAAATTAGGATTAGGTTGTAGTTCTGTTTCCTATCACCTAGCTCTTCTAACTCTACTACTGTTTTCTAATGGCATTAACCTCAGTAGTTACAGTGTTGGTGTTCCTTTTGTTAAAGATACAGCTGGCCTTGTATATTCTTAAGGCTAAGGTTTAAACTCTGAACAAATAATGATGTTCAGTGACTTATGTAGAGTACTAGATTAATTTTGAGGCACTGAAAATTTACATTTTGAATGAATTTGACTTTCTCTTTAAAAAGGTGATTCGGAATGTAAGATACTTTTTTTTTGGGTTGCAGGTTGGCTGATCAAGATGACACTCAGTAATCCTTCAGAACTAGATGAACTAATGAGTGAAGAAGCATATGAGAAATACATAAAATCTATTGAAGAGTGAAAATGGAACCCTTAAATAAACTAGTTTGAAACAACTTAATCTAGATAGTTGTCTTAAATTAGTGGTGGATAGAAGATTTTTAAAAAGCAGCTTTTAGTAAAAGAAACTACTTGCAACAATGTTACCAGAAAATACCCCTTAACTAACAGCATCAAATAAATACTGTGCATCTTTTTCAAAGCACCCTGTGATTTTTAGGCTAGGCTCTAGTTATAACATTCAGAATTTCTGAAATTATCTGTGGTAAAAACTAGTTATAGTTATAAAAAAGTATGTAATTGAAGGGTAACATTGTCGTCTTAAGCCTTATATAATATTGTAACTTGCTTACATACATCCCTGGATTTGGGGTGAAAATACTTAATGATCTTCCCACTGGAAATAACTGGCAATAGAGAAAAGTTTTTGTTAGTTGTACAGTGTCAGATGAAGAACAAACAGTACTATCTTAATTTTGCAATATTCTGTGTTTGCTGGTGCTATTTTTATACAATGAAGCAACAGCCTTGCAGGAAAATAAGAAACAGTTTAATAAAATATTCAACTTCTTAATTATGTTTTTTTTTTTTTGCTGTTAATATTTCATTTAATGACTTTGCTAGTATTTGTACATATGCTAACTTTAACTTATGGAAAGTTATTTTTTAAAAAGGAAATTTAAGCTGTAACAATGAAAGGTTCCAAGAAAATGTTTCCTTTTAGTCACAAATCTGGTTTTTCTTAAGCAAAGATCTAATTGCCTGACAGCATTATGTACTATTTTTTGATCATCTTTAATATAATGAAAAAGAAATCACTGACTGTGTTTTTCTATAATAAGTTGGAAGAGAGAAGAGTAAAAAGGAAGAAAGGTGAAATTTTGAGCAGCATAGCACATGGCTTACTTAAGAAAGCTAAACTATATTCGCATAAGGTTTCTACTTAAGTAATTGGAACATAAATGGACACAGTGAAACTTTTATGGGCTAACATGGCATACTCTAATTAAGGTAACTGTAGTATGCTAATATTTTGAGGGGGGTATTACACAGACACATAAATATAGGTGCATACACACAGGAAAGAGCAAACTCCTCTATCATTTTTCTAGTTACTACCGGAAAATGGGAATTATTTAGACACTATTATCTTATGGTAAATAAAAAGCAAATATGAGAACCCAGAGTAAGTAGGTAGGTAAATAACATACAAATCTTTACTATTTATCTGCAGAAAGAATTCATTCTTTCCAGGACTGTGCCAATGGCTGTGTCACTGCTAAGCTGTGATTATTAATCAGGTTAATTAATTTTACTATCTGCTTTGGAAATAGAAAGGGATGAGTAATAATTCCTAGATACAATCTTCTGTTTTGAAGGTACTCTCATATGTTACCTCCTTTGATCTTCACAACAATAGCCAGAGCTAGGTAGGGCATATCCACAACTACTACCATTTTACAGATAGGTAAGATGGTTAAAGAGCTGGGTAGTCATGGTTAGGATTTTCACATTTCCTGGCCCACTATTCACCAGTTCCTTAAGCAAATGTAAGTTACTGCAAAAAAAAAAAAAATACTTACAAAGTGAAATCTGGGGGTTGGGGGAGGATGAATGTTCTACAGGTAGGAAGCAGAAATGGCCATTCTAGAGGAAAGTACATCAGTGATTATAGTCTGAAAGGGGTGGGCAGGTGTTTTTCTCCCATCCTTTCCCAAAGACACACATGCATACTTGTTACTCCCACTCTGAGTTTTATCAAAGAACAGAACTATGACAACTTTCTCTATATAGAGAGAGAATAGAGCCGATTCAACCCTCATTTCTGTTATAATAACAGGTGTTGATTAAATTTTAAGTTAAAAAACCACTAGAGAAAAAAAACACTAGAGGGCTCTTGTATAGGCATGCTACTATGAAAAAGGCTGGTATTTCAGATCAACTCTCAGCAAGTCAATTTCTGAATTTTTCTAAATTTGTACAGTTTTTCTGGGGCTGGTAAAATGTCACATTACCACCTACCTTCAGTTTTAAAACTTATACTATCACTGCCATCATTACTTCTCAACAATTACTGTATTATTTCAAACCTAACCATGCATTTGCCTTTCTCAGTGGGGGCCCTCACTTTACACAGAGATTAAATTCTTTTTTCCTCCCAGCAACATGACTTTACTATTGACCACCTATCCCCATTGGTCTTTTTCTGTTTTCCTTTTAAACAGACTTTTTTTTTTAAGAGTAGATTTAGGTTCAAAATTGAGCAGAAAGTAGTTTCTATATACCTCCTGCCCCCATCTTGGTGTTTTTGAAACAGCCCTTTGCCAAATCTGAGATTTAATTCTACTAGAGCTTTAGTATCTTGATTCAATCTCTATATTGGCTGTTTATAAACATGACTAGCCAAACACACTCCCTTAATGTTTCTGCTCAGCCATGCTTTTACCCACTAAGCTTCAACAGTGATTACAAGCCCATTTTAAAAGGGTATGCAGGCACGATTAGCGTGAAGGAAATCAATTACCAGATCTTCCAACTTCACATGTACTTAGGAGAAAGTGCTTTCAGTAAAGAATTGTAATTAGTCATTCAGTAAATCTTAACTAAGACTTGTTATACTTCCCAGAAACAGAACACAGCTTTCTAATGACTAGATACCAAGTCCTCCTAGTCAGGTGGTCTCAGATTTTGTTTTCAAAAGAACTGAAGATCCTTCCTAACCAAACTGTCAGCTGATAATTAGATTTTTTGTTGTTGCTTACTATGTGATTTCTCGTGTGGGAAGGCATTTAAAGTTAAGAGACAATGCAGTAACAAAATCCCTTTCATGGGCATCTTCATATGAACAAGCCTTACATCTATGGAAAAAAACCCGAATAAACTCTGGGCTGAATCTCAATCTGGCAATATGTAATATTTACCCATAGAAACATCAACGGGCGAGAAGAGAGGAACACCCTCACCTCTTTAATTCTACATACTTCCAGTAACATTCTCACGGTTTATCAACACATGGAATATATTCCTATTGTTTGCCAATTGAGTAGGAATAAAGGTAATTCTAAATCTGAGGGAGGGAAATGTAGCTGTTTTAGCTTTATGGTCTTAAGAAATTTTAAATTTCATTTTCAAATTATAGTGTTGCACAAAAAAAGACTACTTAATAAAATATTTGACCATAAATATATGTTAGAATACAATTCTGTGGAGAAAATAGAATAAAAAGACAATTATGAGGGGGAGGGTATAGCTCTAGAGGTAGAGTGCATATCTAGCATGCAGGAGGTCCTAAATTCAATCCCCAATACCTCAATTAACAAAGACATCTAATTCCTACCCCTCCCCCCAAAATTTTTAAAAAAGGGCAAGAAATAAATTTATTAAAAATACAATTATGGATTTAAGGAGAAAAAGCAAAAGAAAAATTTCCATTTTCAGTTTATTCATGTATTTTAAAATACATGTTTATGGCTATCAAATTGCTATTTAATTTAAATTTATCTCAATACTTTTAAAAGAGTGATGTAACATTTCTAAATACCAACATTAGAAGCTTCAAAATGGAAAGATCTCGAAATGTATCATTACTAAAATTTACCTAACACAAAAACATGCCAACATTTATGATAATCTGGATGTTACATCCTTTGCTACTATTAAAATTTTATGCTTTAACACAGAAAAAGTAGAATAAGGTATGCAGTTTTGTACAGTTCTTTTTAGAACTATTAATTCCAGGCTGTGAAATACGAAAGGTTTAAAAATGTGTATTTTAGGTAAAGAATACCTTAAAAAGTAGTCGTATTCTAGCGAAATACTTTGTTCTAACGTCTTAGAATAACAATATACACGTCATATAAAATGGTCTTTCCATAGACTTGATGGGCTTTTTAATAAATACTTTCTGTAAAAAAACAGTAATACACACATCTTTCCAAATGGCTTTTGTTTTTGTTTTATGAGGGGGAGGTAATTAGGTTCATTTATTTGTTTATATTTGGAGGGGGGTTCTGGGAATTGAACCCAGGACCTCGTGCAAGCTAGGCATGCCCTCTACCACTTGAGCTATACCCCGTCCCAAATGGCATTTAATCACAGTGGTATTAGACTTAGATTCTAATATTTCTCCAGCAGAAACATTCACACTTTTAAAACTAAAAAGCAGAAAGGCTTTGGAACCAGAGTTGGGTTTTGCCCCTAACGCCTGGCTCTGGGCTTAGGTTTCAAACCTCGGGGTGTTCGAAAGTTCCAGCACCAAAGCGGGGACAGACGGAGGGGGTGGTCCTTCATTGTCTTCAACGAGTGACTTAACGACGTGGGGCTCCTTTTCTACATCTATATGAAAGATGCCAATGGCCACCTGACCGGACTGTGACCCCTATACGAGTGGATTCAAACTAGTAGCGCCCAGTCAAGCGAGCGGCTTAAAGACCTACTGTAAATTTCCGGCCGGCACCACCCCAGCACAATCCTTACAGGGGAGGGAGGGATTAAGGAGCAGCTGGCAGAGTCTGGGGGCATTTTTGGTCGTCTGGCATCGAGTGGATGGAGGCCAGGGATGCTGCCAGGCACCCCCCACCGTGAAACCACTCGCACCAACTGTAACAGTGCGGAGGGAGAGAGGCCCTGGGTCTCTAAGGGTAGCCAGTCCCCAAACCCTCGCTTTCTAACTCCAGGGTCTGGCAGGCACGCAGCCCTTCGGTCGTTTGTCCCTAACCCGTGGTTAAGGCTACACGGTACCTCGCAATGCGGCCTCCGGCGCTCGCGGCGGCCAGGAGTTCTTCACACGCGGCTAGAAGGTTCGCAACCGCGCAGAGGTTGCCGGGAGAACGCACCCCTAGCAGTCAGTAAGTGTCGCTTCCCGCGCTCAGCTTTGTTGCGCGAGGCGGGTATACGTCACTTCCGCAGCGAATCCCACTCCCGTGGGCCCGCCCACTGCTCCGCCTCCAGCGCGTCCGTAACCCAGGGCAACTGTCGTTGTCGCCCGCAGGCGGGGACTAAGCTGTCCGGGGGCCTTCCACCCCGCTGGCTCCACAGGAGGGTGTGAGCGGCTGCGGCCGCTTCCCCGCCTCCGGGGCGAGGCCCCAGACCACTCCACGGGTGGCAGAAAGAGACGCCCCGCTGAGTTCGAAAGTAAGCTGCCTTCTGAGGCGGGGAGGCCAAAGCGAGAGGTAGTGTGGACCAGGCGGAATAAGAGTGGGCCGGGCCTGGGGAGGAGCAGAGCGGAATGGGTGGGGCAGTGGGAGGGGCTATTGAAAGGGCGGATCCCTGTGTGGGAGGAGCCAATGGATGAAGGGGCGGGGCTTGGTGGGGCAAGTAGGGGCGCTTTGCTGCAGGGCATACCTATAACGAAGGGAAGGCATCTTTTGTGGCAAGGTAGGAACTGCTAGAGGAAGGGAAGGAGCCAGATGAGAAAGAAAGCAGGGGAGGAGCCTGAGCGGAAGGGGTGGGGCTACTAGAAGAAAGGGCGGGGCCCGGTGTGAAGTGCCTGGGCTTTAGGAGGACAGGTGGAATGTGTGTTTGAAAACTTGTGCTTTCCGTGTACGTTGTATACTGTGTGAGAGCTGGGAAGACGGGCGTTGCTTTACTATTTTGCTATCAGTGCTAGGCATCTAATAGGCACTTAGTGAGTTAATGAATGTGAGTGAAAAAACAGAAGAGTTGGAGACGGATTGGAGTAGAAATGTTCTGATAGCGAAGGATGGTTGTAGAAACTGAGCTTCTAGGAATCATTCTATGAATCAAAGCTGCTATGCTCTACGGGCATATAAGAAGCAAAAAGAATAGATAATTAACATAGGGAGATAAAATTTATACTCCTGAAAATGTGAACAAATTGTTCAAATTGAGTCGTGCATATGCTTAACTCTGAGGCAAAGTTTCAACAGCCTGGAAATTTGTGTTCCCCAGACTTTAAGTTAGGTTGGAATCCAGTATCATTTTCCTTTAGAAACTGATTAGTGATCAGCATGCCCGGACTAATCAAGACGGATTTAACCAGTTAATATGCATTAAGTTTATTTAGCTCTATAGTAAGAAAAAACTTCCACCATAGTTAATGGTGTTTGTATTATTTGACTTCTTTCAATACGTGTTGATAAGGATCCACAGGAATATCCATTCAGAATTCCAAGTGAGGCTACCGGAAACTCATCTTTCCCTGGCTGAAATTCTGACACAGATTCAAGATTCTTTTCAACCTAAAACTTCTAGGAAGATGAGGGGTAGGTAGGGGGCATGGTGTAGAGCCAGGGAGATGGTAAATTTTGAGGGATTGCAGCCTTAAACACCCTGGGCTTTTCCCCTGTTCTGGCCCATCAACATTCCCTCTTAACCATTAATTGATTAAGAATGTATCAACCAGGTGTAGGAACTGATGGTAAAGCATCTGTAGTCTGACTGTATGGACAGGTGATGGCAAATATGTGACAAACTTATGGCAAAAACAAAGAGTAGCAGCACCCTTCAAAACCAGTAACGTGCCCTGAATTCCTCTCATGCTTTCAATCTCTGACTTTTGTGGCTGCTGCTAGCCAGTGAAAACTCTGTACTTTTAAAAGGCTGGTATCATTAGATTAGGCCCACCCAGATAATCTAAAATTTATTTCCCTATCTTCGGGTCAACTGATTAGCAACCATAACTACATCTATAAAGTCCCTTTAGCCATGTAATATAAACTTATTCATGTATGTTATGTCTTATCACATTCATATTCCCAGGGATTAGGAGGAGAAACCTTGCAGAATTCTGTTTACCACATTATCTTACAGGAATATTATCCTCACTCTGCAGATTTCTTTATGGGAGAAGGATTAAACATATCTGCAGATTCTTTACTCCTTTTTTCATAGAGTAAAATTGCTGGGTAGTACGGTGAGTGTATGTCTCCTTTTATAAGAAATTGCCAGATTATTTTCTGGAGGGGCTTTGCCATCCTGCATTTCTGCCAGCAATGTATGAGAATTCTAGTTGCTGCTGTCCTTGCCAACAGTTGGTATTGTCAATATTTTTAATTTTAGCTATTTTAATATGTGGTTTTAATCTGCATTTCCCTAATGGCTAATTATGTAGAATGTCTTTTTGTGTGATTATTATATCTTCTTTGGCAAAGTATCGGTTCAACTTTTTTTTTTTTTGCAAAATTAATTATTCAATTTTCTATGTGTTCTTGTTTTCTTACTGTTGAGTTTACAGAGTCCTTTACATATTTTGGATAGAAGTCCTTTATCAAATAAGTGATTTGCAAATATTTTCTCCCAGTCTATTGCTTGTCTCTTTCCATTTTCCAACAGAGCCTTTGGCAGAGCAAAAGTTCTTAATTTTGATGAGCACCAGTTTATCAATTTTTTAAATTTTATGGATCATGCTTTTGGTGTCATGTCTAAGAACACCTTGCCTAACTCCAGGTCATGAAAATTTTCTATATTTTCTTTTAAAAGTTACATAATTCTATGGTTTATATTTAGATCTAAGATCCATTCTGAGTTAATTATTTCGCAAATGAATGATGAATTGTTGCAGCATTCTTGTTGAAAAGACTTCTTTCTGCATTTAATTTTTTTCATCTTTGTCAAAAATCAATTGGCCATGTTTATGTGGGTGTATTTCTGAGCCCCCTATCTTGGCCCATTGATCTATATGTCTCTCCATGCACCAATACCATACTGATTCCTATAGTTTTATGTTTTTACATTTTCTAATAAATTTTAAAACCAGCTTGTCAATATCTATATTAAATCCTGCTTAGATTCATATCTTGATATTCAGCTGTTAGTTCTCCAACAACTTCTTTGAGATTGCATATCTTTTCTTGGGCCTTTATGTATTTTTAAAATTTTATTTGTTTATTTAATAATAAATTTAATTAAATTTAATAATAAATTGAATTTATTTTATTAAAAAAATTGGTTGGGGGGGGTAGCTAGGCTTACTTATTTATTTATTTTTAGAGGAGGTACTGGGGATTGAGCCCAGGGCCTTGTGTGTGCTAAGCATGCGTTTTACCACTTGAGCTATACCCTCCCCAAACTTTGTATTTTCATATACATTTTTTAATCCCCCCAAAATGAAAACAGCTTTAAGAAAAGATTTTTAATGTTATAGTCTTATCTCCCTAATATCTAGGACTTCCCATTCCCAGAGGCCCTGGACTCTATTTTGAAGGACCATAAATGCCCACATTTTAGGTAGTGACATTTAGAGTACATTAAGGTCATTTGCTTTGTATGTCACCTCTGATGATACCAGACCAGTGTGGTACCAAGATATGACTACTGGTCACTAAAATCCAGCTTCCTTTTCCTTTTGGAGATACAGAAGGAAGTATTATCTCCACTTCTCCTTGGAATTAAGCAGTACCTTGTAACTTGTTCCAGCTAATGATATGGGGACTGAAGTCATATGAGTTACTTGTAGGCAGAAGCATCTAAGGGTGAGTGATTCTCCAAATTTGTCATTGTATTCTGTCATCACAGTTGGCTATGGTTTCCCATGATGGCACCTCCATCAGTTCAAGTTCCAGAGTGAGGATAATGTGGAGCAGACTCCACAACATCATATGATGGACATGTAGCATGAGTTAGAAATAAATTTTTGTTGTTTCTTACCACTGAAAGAAAATAACCTATTTCCTATTATTTCCTATTATTGCAGCATAACCTTGCCTATCTTGACTAACACTAGGTAGCTGAGGCTAACAAGCAGTGACTGTGTCAGCTGAAGCGTCTCCTGGTAAGTCTGCCAGAGCAGACTTTTCCAGAAAGGACCTGGCAGATCTGGGGCAAACAAACATAAAACAATAGAAAAGAAACAAAAATTCAGAGTTTTATGAGGTTTTTTAAATAGATCCATTTCTAACTTCACTTTCATTAAAATGATAAAATAACCACATTATCCCCTTCTTTACCAAAGAAATAGAGGTTCTTCCTGTAGTAATATGGCATACTCTGTCTCTTCCTGTGTCTCCTGCTGTCCCTTTTCTTAGTTTCTCTTCAGTTACTTGCCTTTTGGAAATTTCTTTATGTTCTTGGTCAGGTGATGTCTTTTTGTCATGTAGGTTTCTCCTCAGGCAGCATTAACTTATTTGCAAATAGTAGATGTGATCACTGTTCTTGGTTTACAAGAATTGTAACCCCTCCCACCCCACCTGCACTATTATACAACACATCCATGAGAGTAGCAACAGAAAATGTGTCCTTTTGCTGGACTTGGCTGTAATATTGGTGTGCCTCCACCACTGACCAGTGGTAGCTTACTGGAAGTCTTTGTTCATTTCAGGCGCAGGACACTTTGTATTCTAAGTTACAGATTGGTTAGGGTGTCAATGCTACATTGATTTTGCCAGATGTATAACAAAGAGGCATTTGGTAGTTTCTGTACTTCTCAGTTCATTAACAAACTACATCATCATAATGTGGTGTCACAGATCTGAAAGGTAATGTCTATTTTTCCCTCCCTGCATTTCCAACCCTTTCTTTTGTAGTTCAATAAATTTAATGAGAAGGCCTTGATGATTTTAACTGAAGAGTGATTGGACAATTATTTATGGAGTTTCTTTAAATCACCTTCATAAACTTTTTTCTCTGTTTTTTTTATGTCTCTGTGGTAGATCTGTTCTGTTTAAATTAGTCCCCATTCAAGGTCTTTACTCCAACTTAATATTATACAGACTGGGTAATCTATTCTCTGATACCTTTATTTCAGTTTACTTAAGGTCAAAATTCACTATTTCAAAATGGTCACCTCCACCATTATCCCACATTCTGTTTTTTGAACCATTCTGATAACATGGTGGCTTAAAAAATTTTTTTATTATGGAAAAATTCACATTGACATAAAAGTAGAAAATAGTACAGTTAACTTTATGACTTCATACCCTTCTACAACAGTTTTGTGGCTACTTTTATTTCCTCAGTCTCTGTCTAACCACAGCCTTGCAGGATTATTTTGAAGCAAATCATAATGACTTATATTTAATTGGTAAAAATAATAAACTACTTTACAGTGTTTTGCTGATCATTTCCATTTTATTTCTGTTTACTTTAAATGCTACAAGAAAAGATATTTTCTGTATTGTAGTGAATTTCCATAGGCTCTGTTTCTTAGACTCTCATTCATCTTCTTTATTTCATTTCCAAATATCTTAAGTTCCTTGGATCAGTTTTTCTTTGGGTTTATTCTTGTTTATCCAAACCTGTACTTTGGGGGCTTGGACCTCAGTCAACATTTCTTCTTTGTACATTTCAGTTTCTAGTCACTTCAATAGTGTATGTCATAGAATTGAATACCTTCTGGCATACATCTGTGTGTGTTCCTGCTTTGTACTCCAAATCCAGTTTTCTAGTTGCATCTGCAAATGCATTTTCCCGTGGGAGCATTTTCACTGTGATGTCTGTATTTCCTTGATGTGATTTTCTAGGAAAACATATGGACTTTGATATATGCTTTATACCAGTGATTCTCAAACCAAATCAAGTTGTAAAGCTCCGTGGAAGTCAAGAAGTGGAAGAGCATGCGCTCTGATTTACTTCAAATCCGTAAATCAGGGATAATTTTTACTATCAGAAAATAGGAGTGTTATATCAATACAGATTTCTGTATTCCATCGTAAAAGGAAAACTGCATGTAATATGTAAGAAATTTGTGATTGCTTCTTGTACATTTTTTTCATCTTACATGAGCTGGAGGACAAGCGTGGGCAATAAATCTTGAGGGCATGTTTACAGGAGGAAAACTTAAAATTAAGGCAATTCTTTCCAATAACTGAATTTTTTTTTCTGATTAGGAAAAGACCACAAATATTCTGTTTCAGTAGTGAAGTATCTTGACCCAGCTTTAAGAACAGCAGTGTCCAGAGGAGCACCCAGCAGTCTGATGTGCAGTAATCTGACCATTTGACTAGGAATACTGCATTTACCGACTAAGATGATAACTTCGTTTTCAGTCCTAAGGAGTCACTGTAGTTCCCATGATCCCTCATTAAATGAGCAAAGTACTTATAAAAATGTAGTATTTATAATAAATATGTAAAGTGCATATTATAGCAATGCCTGGCACATAGGAAGAGCTATGTAACAGTAAGTTTTATTATTAAATTCTTGTTGTTACTTAGGTTTCTTTCAGCACTTGGTAATATAATGTGACTGGAACCTCTTCTGGCACTCTCTCTAGGTCCATCTTCTACTGACTCTGAAATAGGGGGTTACCCAAAATCACGTCTTTGGCCTCTGTAGTTCCTTTCTCTGGATATAGGGCTAGTGATATAGTCTTCCCCTCAGCGTTTACATATTTTCATGACATGTGAGAAATAGTTGAAGGAGCTGGAGATGGTTAACCTGAAAGGGAGAAGAGTACGTGGAACATTTTCATAGGGCTGTCGGGAGGCTGAGGCAATGGCAAGTCTCTGGATCAATGATTCTTCAACCCTTTGTAGTGACAGACTGCATTGTAACTCTGATGCAAGCCCTTCCCTGAAAAAATGATTGAGCATGTTCAGAGGTGTCACATACCTCCAGAAACCCATCCAAGGATGGGAAGGCTTCCCATCCAGAGCCTCGCTGTGGAGGGTAAAACTGGGACCATGGAGTGGAGGATGTTGATGGGGCAGGGCAAGCAGTGCTGGCTCAATATAAGGGAACCTTGCTAACAGAGCAGGAGTTCTCCACTCTGCAGGATTTTAGAATCACATAGGGTGATTTTAAAAATTCTGATGGCCTGGCTGTGCCCAGACCAACTATAGTCAGAATTTCTGTGGGTGGGGTCTGAGCATTTTTATTTTTTATAAAGCTCCGCAGAAGATTCCAAGGTGCAGCCGAGTTTGGGAATTAGAAAATTAGAGCACTTTGCCATTGGAACAGTGTCTTTAAGTAGTGAGCGCCTTCTCACTGGAGATACTTCAAGCACAGAACATTTTTCTTATCGACTTGAACATTCTAACTATAGTTAATCTATTTTAAACAGTATTTCTTTTCTATATTAACTTCAAGTTCAAATTTATTTTATTAAGAAATGACTTTGTTTTTGATTTTCTGGTTTTTGTTCTTTCAAACTGTACACTTGTTAAGTCTATGGATTCTGTGATACAGACATATTCGTAATACAGAAGAGGACAAGGTCTAAGTGTCCTTATGGAGCTTCTTTGGCCTGGGCAGCGACTAAAGTGACATTTCACAATATGAGAGAATCAGGTGGTTTGTGCAATATGTCTGGCCCTTAATCATGCTTCTGTTTGTGAACAGAATAGCGCTTCTCGTTTTTAGTTAATTGTAATATCATTTTTTTCCTTTCAGCTTTCATTCATTTCTTCTGATGTCATATTGGAAAAGTTTAGGTTGCCCAAAGCTATTTGACCTTCCATAGGTAAATGGAACTTTCTTACCATCCAAATGCCACTTTATGTGAAAAAGCCCAAATGGTAATTTAACAGATATTGTTAAGAGAAGTTGCTGATCTCTACCTAAACAGAAAATGAAAAATGTAGGTTTCTGGCAGGGGTTACTTTGGGGAGAGAGAAAGCAAGGTTTGTGGTCCCAGTTGCCTCTATCTCATTACCAGCAAAGGTTTCCTTGAGAAGGCCCTGGCTGTTCTTTGGTGTTCATTGTGCTGATGTAATGTTGGTGGCCACTGCTTGGGCATTAGAGTTCATCTACCCAGCTTGTGGGGTCCCCAGGAGGAACCTGCATGTGGGAAGGTATTATAATCATGCCTGTTTTATAGATGAGCAGACAGACCCAGAAAAGTAACTTGCCCAACAAAACACACAGCTAGGAAATAGGATTGGAATCCAGATGATTGGAACCCAAATCTGTGCTCCTGATTGGGATTGTAACTTTCCTAAACCTTTAACTGGATTATAAATGCCAAGTCCCATTTTTCAACCTGGAAAAACATGAGTTCTGGGTAGATAGCATCATCACCAGCACCATCACCATCATCATCACCAGTACCACCACTACTACCTGCTCACTGAGTTTAGGACTGCTGTAATGGGGCACCATAGACTGGGCGGCTTAAACAACAGGAATTTATTGTCTCAGTTCTAGCTAGAGTGTTGGAGCCCAAAATCAAGGTGTTGGCAACGTTGGTTCCTTCTGAGGCTGTGAGGGAGGGATGTGTTCCAGGCCTCCCTCTTTGACTTGTAGATGACTGTCTCCTCCCTGAGACTCTTCACATTGTCTTCCTTCTCTGTGTGTCCACATTTCCCCTCTCTATAAGGACACCATCATATAGAGTGGGTGAGGGAGCCAGCTGACTTAGCTTAGACGACACGCTCCACCAGCTTCCTCAGAAGCCAAAGGATCCCCAAGCCGATGTCCAGGGTTGTTGGGAAGGTGTGCATAAGCCACATATACCACAGTGGTTCTCTTGATGTTAGTGCAGTATCATTTGGATGTTTTTGGAGTGGAGGGTGGGGGTGTTTAACCTTACATTCCTTACCACATTCTGCACCCCATCACGAGGGATAGGCTCTCTGCTAACATCTTCTGTTCTCTTTTCTTCACTCCCAACTTTGGTCTTTAAGTCCATTATTCTATAAAATTAGCCTTATCTTTATAATGTCAATAGTTGGCAATGGATGGTTTCATAATATTTCTTCTGTCCCTGAATGTGTCTTGAAGAAATTTCACCTGAGTTACTGGATTTCTTTTTAAAAAATATATTAAAAACTATGTCCCGTTTGCATTCAAACTACAGGAAGAAGATGTTAAAGACTTTAAGCAACCATCACAGAAATGGATCTCTGTCAGAAAAATGAAACTGAATCAGAAAATTGCGAAAATAATGAAATTCAAAGCACAGAAGATACTGAATTAATCTGTACTTGTCCCGATGAAAGAAGTGAAAAGAATCATGTTTGTTGTCTTCTCAATATCAGTGACATTACACTTGAACAAGATGAAAAAGCCAAAGAGTTTATCATCAGAACTGGATGGGAAGAAGCAGTGAGTATTTTCTTGAGTTAGGTCTCTTGCATGTGACTGTTTTGATGCAAGTCTTTTACTTTTTCCAAAAATAGTACTATTGCCAAAAAATGTGTAAACAATGAAATATGGAAATTTTTGAAACAGAGGTAGAATATTAATGATGATAACAGCAGTACTTTTTATTGAATATTTATGGCCACTTAGTATTGGCAAGAACAGCACTAAATATTCATGTACATCAAATTCATTCACTCTCTTAGTATCTCTGTGAGGCAGGTATTATGAACAGCCTTTTAGGACAAGGATACTGAAGCACCGGAAAGGTGAAATGTGTCAAAAGATCACCCGTGCAGTGACCAAAGCAGGGCTTGAACCTAGGTCTTCTGGACTCTAGAACCCAAGCTGCTTAACTCCCAAAGAGACCCGAGATTTCTATCCTGGTAGTTCTACTCAGAACCTTATGGGATTATTCTTAAACTATTCTGAGAATCAGTAGTAGAAATACAATTCTAAATTTAGAACTGTAAGGGAATTTGGTCTAGTCCAGTGATTCTCACTTGGCAATGTCACAACTGGGGTGAGGGGGTAGGGATACTACTGGATATACTGACTGGGTGGAGGCCAAGGGTTCTGTTCCACATCCTACAATGCCCAGGATGGCTCCCACCACAGGGAGTGATCCGGCCCTGTCTTAGCTTGGGCTGCTATAATAGCATACCATAGACTGGCTAGCTTAAGCAACAGACATTTATTTCTCACAGTTTGGGAGGAAAGTCCAAGATCAAAGGGTACCAGCATGGTCAGGTTCTTGCTGAAGGTCCTGTTCTTTGGTTACATCCTCAGTTGGCCTTCCTTGGTGCATGCAAGCAGAGAGAAAGAGAGAGAGATGGAGAGAGAGAGATTGAGAAAGTTCTCTTCTCTCTCCTTCCTATCAGGGCACTAATCCAATCTTGAGACCCCACCCTCTTGACCTCACCTAACCGTAACACATCCCGAACAGCCACCTCCAAATACTATCACACTGGGGATTAGGGTTTCAAATAGGAATTTTGGGGGGGGGGGACACAAACATGCAGCCCATAAAAAGCCCCAGACGTTGGTGGTGCCGAGATTGAGAAACCTGGAGCTGTTTATTTTATAAATGTGGAAACTGAGGCCAAAAGGCAGAATGACTCACCCAAGTCCACTTAACAGTTGCGAGAATCCTGTCTTCAGGCCTCCTCTAGGAGTGCTCTCTCTGCTGTACCGCCCCCCCACCTCCTTAAGCCTCTATGACCTTCCATACACACCCTCCATGTCAGATAAGTCAAGGTGGTAGAGAGTTCTATTTAAGAATGTAAAACTTTCTAAGTTTAGAAGGTTCAGTTTAATATTGAAGGTAATTACTTTGAAATATATATCCAAGGGCTATTGGGAAAGAATTTTCTTTTAATTGGAAAAATTCTCCCCTCGCACCATGCTTAGTGTATGTTTGCTGTTCACACTGTCTGGGACACTCCTGACGCACCATTTCCTCCAACCTGCTGCCTGCTACTCTTTGCTCTCTCTGCTCAGCCTCCGACCCATGCCCGCCCAGCTCTACCCCAGCTTTCAGGTGGACACGAATGCCTAATTCAGTGCCAAACACTTACTAGACTTTCTAAAAAGTGATACCTCGTGACACTTAATAATTTTTAACTGAGGAATTTGGGGAGCTGAGCATGTGAGGTGTGGGGATGAGGGTAAAGGGATGTTCTTGTGCAGGACCAAGGGTTGGCCCCACTTCACGTGGGAATGCACAGACCTTCTGAATGTGCCAGAGCTTGTTGTTGGCCCTACTCAACATTTTGAGCCTCCGTTTCCTCCTTTGTAACCTGGATGGCAGAATAGTTAAATGGTAGTGCTGTTATGAGGATTAAATGAATGAATGCTAAAAGATCCTCAGCCCAGTGCCTGGAACCAGTAAAATCGTGGGAGCTATTTTTGCTTTTTTTTTTTTTTTTTTTTTTAGCATGTAACAGTTGCCAGATTTAGCAAATGAAAACACAGGACAGCCAGTTAAACTTGAATTTCAGTAAACAGCACCTAATCTGTTTAGTATAAGTATGTCCCAAATAGGGTCTTGTCTTTTCATCTAGCAACAATATTTACCTGTGACCTTGCGGCAGGGTGGGCCGGGGGACTCCGGGTGTGGCTGTGGGCATGGCTGTGCCTGGACCACGCTGACCCCAGGGCCTGACTCTGCTCACCTGCCCTTCGTCCAGTCGGTCCACGCAGCAGGCTCTAGGTGTGGTAAACACAGCCTTCAATACACAAAAGCCTGGCGGGGGGGGGGACAAGTACAAACAGTTTTGATTTTATTTTAGGAGTTCTGAATTTATTTTAACGTGCATCTGAACAAATACATAGTCAGCACATCAATGTCGCCATTTATAGATACTATCCCCTCGTATTTTAGTTTTTAAAAATATTACAATACTATTGCTTAGCATGAGGCTAAACTAGGTGTGAAAAATTAAAACAAAACACATGAGGCAATTTTAAGAAAAATATTGACAGGAGGACAGCCAAAATGGAGATGTGGCCAAAGTGGAGGCAGCCAGAGACTGGGCACTCGCCTGAGAGTAACGTGCTGCTTTACTTGCAGGTCCAAGGCTGGGGAAGGACTTCTCCAACTGCCTGCATCTGGCCCAGGAAGAAGCTTAAAAAGGAGAGGGTGGGAGAAAGTGCCAGCAGCTGCTTACTCTGTGTCAGTCTCTCACAAGGGAGCCTGGAGGCCAGGCTTCAACTGGAGGCTGGGAAGTTGGAGTCAGGGTCTTCAGCTCCAGCTGAGGCAGGCCCAGAGAAGGATGGAGGCAGCCTCTCCCAACCACCAAGGCACCCCCCAGGCCCCATCACTGCCTCCAGGGAAGTTAACAAGATCTGCTTTCCCACCTACAGTCAAGGAGAGAAAAAAAGTCTGCAAATAAAGGAGTTTATTTGGTGCATGGAAGACTGGGTGGCCCCTGAGACTGTTAGGGGAAAGGACCCCAGAAGTCCTGGAGGAGGCACTGACAGAGGTCCCTCCCTCTCAGACTCCTTGACTTCCAAGGCTCTTTTAGTTCTACCTCCCCTGAAGGCTTCACCCCCAAATGGCTTGGATGTTCTGGGTAAGAAGAGTAAGAACTTTTACTCGCAGCCAGAAGAGAAGGTGCTTAGTGTGGAAAAGGATGAGTGTGTGGCTTATGCAAATGGATTAAAAACAGTGGACAGGACAGGTGAAAAGAGACCCATTGAGCCAGCCATACACCATCAAGTCAAGGAAACGCAGCCCTTCCTGACCCCGGTGACCCGGACGTCCCTGCTGGCTGACCCCAAGCCGTGCTGCTTGCGCTGGTCCCTCCTGCCTGAGAAAAACCTGGTGTGCCCTCCCCACCCCAGAAGTGTTCACTGTCTTGCTACCTTGCAGCTTTTGCAGAAACAAGGAGTGCAGAGCTACAAAGCCAAATTCAAAGCTAGGGAGCCAAGACCTCCCGTGAAAACCGCAAAGCGCGTTCTCACTGAGTCTAAGCAGGAAAACAGGC
Source organism: Camelus dromedarius (assembly GCF_036321535.1). Lineage (NCBI taxonomy): Eukaryota > Metazoa > Chordata > Mammalia > Artiodactyla > Camelidae > Camelus > Camelus dromedarius. The sequence continues at coordinate 26,784,072 of NC_087444.1, forward strand.
CCCAAACGCTGGAGACCAAAGTGTTGTCAAGACCTCTCTTGCCATCCCTCACAGTGAGCAGAATTGTAATTCCCGTTTCCACTCACAGACTCCTCTGAGTTGCCACAATATAATTCCCTGGGAACAAGACCGTCTGAAAGTCATTCATTCTCTCTTCCCTCTCTCCCTCCTGCCCCCACCCCGGTCTCTTATTTTGTCCTCCTCCTCTCCCTCCTCCTTCTCTTCTTCTCACACACTCTTCTCTCCCTCCTTCCTCCCCTCCTTCTTTGTAGCAGAACCAGAGGAAACTGAACCTCATCGTATAGGTTTTGGTTTACTCTCCAAACTCCCATATTCATGTGTTACCCGCTTCTGGTGCTTAGCCATTTACAAAATGCAAACTGGTAATGCCAGTCTCCGCCTCTGCCTGGCTTATCTCTCCACTGGAAGACAAATGGATGCCGGGGAATCTGAAGGGCCTCCCTCAGTGATGCCCTTATGTCAGCCCCAGGCCAACTGGCAGAGGCTCTTTCTGCCCCAACAACCCCAGTGCCTTAAGCCAAGTGTACTGGGCTTGTTTAGACCAAATTTTTTCCTAATCTGTTTAACCTAGCAGGTATCTGTTGCCTCGTTTTCTCTTACAACAAAGATCTGCTTTTATAGAGAAAATTCCAGCCTATATCCAAATGAATATCCTTGTGTCCCTGGTGACATATCCTTATGTTTTATCCATGGATGCACCATATCCTGTATGTCCCAGATTTCATATATTGTAGCCTCATGCTAGTCTCTCCATCTGGGAAGTTTTAGCTGTAGTTCAACAAAACCTATCTTGGGAGGCAGACTGAGAATGATTATTTGAAAAAGAACGTCACTGTGATTATTGCAGCCCACATGCTTCTTCCAGTCCTGTCTTACACCTAACATCTGGGAGCCCTACAAGCCCAGACAGACACTTACGAAATGGGGCTGTTACTTTCTCCCTTCTCCTGGCTTTCCTCCCTGCTCATTTTACCCCAGTGCACGTTTCCTGAAGTTGTATATAAATTAAATGTTTGTAAATGAGTTATAGTTTAAATGTGAAGTGACAATGCTATGTAGAGAAATGCTCTGAAAAACCATTTTGTAACATGAATATCCACTTAGCCACCTGTAATTACACAGTTTGCATTTGCTTAAGGTAGGTTGTGCTTGAACTCTAGACTCTCCATCTTCTAAATGATGAGCAGACAGAATATATGACTGTATTTGTCAACAACTGCTTTCCATAATTGGTCTTTGTAATGTCTTGTCTGTTTAAGTATAGGTTTTTTGCTTGATTTATCGGGTTGTCTTTACAAAACACCAGAAATGCAGGAATGATTACAATACAACAGTCATTAAAAGGTGTATTTTGCCTATTGAGGTTCGACACTTTACAGTCTAGAAGCAGTTTCCAGGTTCTACTCACCCGTTTTTCTCTAAATGAAGAAACCATCTGGATTCATCCCCAAGAAGAGGCCCTGATTTCCCACTGTGTCTGGACAGTGGGGCTGTTGGATTCAGTACTGTTTGAGGACCCTCCAGCTATGGCAGCCTGCCCACGTTAGTCAGTGGTTTTTCAAGCCCCCTTCTATAAGCAGAAGAATAATAAGCTCACTCTAAAACAATCAGAAGTGTTTGATTGGGATGGAAAGGTATCCACCAGTGTGAGTGAGGGACAGAGCCCACCTACTCAGCCCAGATGTACTTACCTACTGAGAGATTGAGTCAGTTTGAACTGCTCTAAGTTACAGCAGAATGTTTTCTTCTTAAGAAAAATTCATTTTTTAAAGATAAAGTTTATAAATTCTATAGCTTTTGGGATAAACATATAATAATTTAGAATTGAGAAGAGCCAGTTTGAACAAAGGAAGGGCTCAAATTTAAATGTTTGTAGTGTATTTTTTGAGCAAATAATTTGGTCAACATAATATTGACTAGAAGATTCCTCTTTGAAGAGATAAGAATGTTTTGCATTTGGCATCTTTCTTTAGGCATTTATTCAAGTATCTGATAAAGTCCCTCTGGGATCTTATTTGTGTTAGCCAAGGCTTAGCTTGTTTCTCCATGGATAAAGTCACTCTAGGCCTTGTCCCAATTTCCATTCAGATTAAATCGGGATGTCCAAACTAAATAAAGGCTAAATGTTTACCAGAATGCTAGAACCATTAGGGTTCTAGGTCATTAACAAAACTTTCAGGGGAAATCCTCCCATCTTTGGGAGTTAAGCGTGTTATAATTCAGTGCCAATGTCCCTCTTCCTACCTCAAGGTGATGATCTCAGTTAGGTTTTGGTTCTGCTAGTCCTCAAGCCAAGCACGGAGGGCTCTCTGTTTCATCCTTCACTCTATCATATTTGGATGTCTCATTAGTAAAACTTTCCAAACTCCTCTTTTTCTTGAAATTAAAAAAAAAAAATCACCAAGTGGAACTGTGGCAACATCTGACAGAGGTTCCTGCAGATCCTGAGGTCACCTACTGGGTGAGGCCCGGCTGAGGTCAGGGATGCTATTGTCCAGGGGCAGGGCCGGAGGGGCTGGAAACCTTGGAAAGATAGAGTGTGGATCTGAGAGAGCGATGAGGGACAAGGGGAAGGGGAAGACTAAATTCGAGGAAGACCTGGCTACATTTGGGCAAGTACATAGGGCTTTGGCTACTCAGGGAGACTTGCCCTGATTTTTAGCTTTATTCTTTTATTCTGGACCTTGCCCACTACTGTGAAATTTATCTGTACATCCAAGACCATGCTACAAAATGATTTGAACCCAGAATCAAATTTGCTTTCCCTCTCTCCCCCTCCCTAAGTGCAAGAGACCTAGCCCATCCCTTTCTTGGCTCCTGCAGCTGGATGAGCAGGCTGAGCTTCACAGTTGGAGTCCTCACATCTGGGACTTTTTGGGGTGTCTGGCCTTGAGTCCAGTGCAACCTTGGTGCTGCCGTTGGGGGGCTACTGAGAAGCAAGATGGGCAAGAAACTGCGGTTCCTGTGGCTGTGACTGAGCGCACATGAGGGTGGTCCCTGGTACCACAGGGAATATCTCCCACTGTCTGCTGGGCTAACTGGGGCACTGGGGCCAGGAGAGGTCCAGTGCCGTGCTCTTGATGCCCTGGCTGAACTCTGTCCCGAGTTCCACTAGCCAGCTACATGATGCGGTAATTCCACTTGAATTTGCAAGGCATTGTTCTAAGAGTTCAAAGCCTCTTCTGGGTATTATCTCTTTTTTTATCCTGAGCAAATGCGTGAGGGTCAGGGATCATTTCTCCTGTGACCCAAGGAAAATCTGATCCAACAGAAAGCTTGTGTTCAGTCTTGGGTGTGTGAAGGCTCCAAAGTATCTCCAAGGTGAGGGGCAGCTGGAGCACTGGGTGGAAAGTATCACATAAGGCTGGAAGGAGGACTTCAGAATGTCATTTTTTCCTGTAAGATGGGAACAATTCAGACACAGGATGTGGTGAAGATGATGAGGTAGTGTATATAAAATGCCAACAGAGATTTGTGGTTTTCCTGAATGTATTGATGAGATCAAATACAAATAGCTGGATCATTTCCCTTTAATGAATGACTGGCTATTCAAAATTGTTTAGAACTCCTGTGGGCATGGAGAGCTGTTATTTGGAGTTTGATGGGTCTTCACTCTCTACAAGTCCTCAAAACTCATCTTCCTAACTTGTCGACTCGGGGTCCTTGCCTGGGCCTGTTAACCAATCCATAGGCTATCTTCATTCCCTGGCCCTTTTCCTCATCCTGATTTGCTTGAATTACCCCTGCACCAGTCTAAACACCGTAGCTCTGCAGATTAATACCATGCCCCTCATACTGATTTTGTGTCATCCCGAGGTGTTACAGCAAAACATTTTCTTTTCAAGTATAATCTCCCAGATCAAAGCAACCGTGTATCTTCCTGAACACAGTCTTGGGATAACTCCAGTATCCAGTGCAATAAGTAAAACTAGCACCATTGTCCCATTTTCCTAGGAGCTGAGAACTAACTACACCGTTTTTTTTTAGAATGAAAATTGGCTTTTATTGGTGTATAGTCGATTTGTAATGTTGTGTTAATTTCTGGTGTACAGCATACTGATTCATTTATACATATATATATATTCCTTTTCATATTCTTTTTCATTATAGACTGTTACAAGGTATTGAATATAGTTCCCTGTATAAGACCCTGTTGTTTATCTAGTTTGTATTCAGTATCTGCAAATCCTGAACTCACAATTTATCCCTCCCCACCCTCTATACTTTTTGTTTTTGGATATCCCAGCTTTGCCACTGGGCATTGTTGTCTCTGCCCTATAAAATGAGGGGATTAATACCTAGGGTCCTTCCTAACTCTAACATTTTGGTACAGTTAACTTGCCGGTAAACATTACTAGAGACTCAACATGGTGAACAGTTCTGTCCATCACAGATTTGTTATCAGTTTTGCTCTTGATGCTGGCTTTTGTAGTGGGAAATTTAAAAAAAAAAAGTGATTTCAATTTGTGCATTTCATAAGTTGCCGGAGCCAGGAAGCACTGTTGGCATTCTCCTATCCCTCCTTCAGGAGAAAGTGCATTACTGTTTTGGCAAGGTTTTCAAGAAAATTCTAAGATGTTAAGTGGATGTATTTACATTTAATGCCATTATTCAGTATTCTCTACTTTTTAAGCAATACTCTCTTCACATTCACTGCTTGTGCTAAATCGGTGTGACTATTCAGAGGCAGCCAACACAATGTATGACTCTCCTCAGTAACTAGTGGAAAATTGATGCTTCACATGTACATGTGAAAATGAGTTTTTTCTCCCATTTAGCTCAAAATACAAACAAGCCTTTCTTCCCAATGTATCTTTTAAAATGAAACAATTTCTCTGCTTATTAAAACTTGAGGACTGCTAACTTGAAAACATACCATAAACTAGTCTTACTTCCAGCACCACAGGAGGGTTATAACTATTCACTAAGCCTATAAATGTTCAAGAACTGTTAGCAATTTCATTTGCTTTAAAATCTGCATGTGCTTTGAAGAAAAATAGAAATTAACTAATTGAGAAAAAAACTGCTGGTCCTGATACTGTTCATGACTCTGCGAAGGCTTAGTTTTGGAGCTACTCACCTGAATCCTCATGACTGACTTCTCTAATGTAATTTCAAGACAATGAAACGTCAGGGAGGAAACATGGTAGCTAATTAGAGAACTTGAAATCTGAACACTTAACTACTTAGGTACATGTCTCATTAGAGAAATGGGATTTAAATGATTTTAAACTACACCACATCTTACCAAAACAAAGGTGAAAAAGAAAAAAGGACTGATACCAGCTTACAACTCATTAATGAGTTAGACCCTGAAATATAACCAAACAGAATCTATTACCACCAACTGAACTAAAACAATATGAACAGTTTCTGAGCCATAGTTTGCCAAAGTTTGAATGGTTTCTCAAAAGTATACCATAAAATCTTAATTTTTGAAGGCTCACTTTTTAAATAGGGAAAACTCTTTGAGGAGTATTTTAAGGTTAGATATCCTTTTGTGATAAGTTAATTCAGATGCACTGACTTCTGCCAAATTTTTATTGCAGCACAAGCTCTACATTTTCTGAAGTCACTAAATTTCTCGTTACAGCACAGGAAAAAGAAGATAAAGTAGGAGAGGGATCAGTTTCAAATTTAGTCTTAAGCAGCAACATGTTTGAGATGCAATCATAAAACCAAATATTTCACCCAGGACATGGAAAAAGCACTGGATCACCAGAAAGCAAAGAGTAAAAAGCTGCAAGCAGAAGCGGTAAGAAGATGCCAAGCTTGGAATGAGGTCTTATTGACACACACCCTGCTAATAAGCTCACTCCTTTAGGCCAAAAAGAGAAAAAGTCTTTGTTTACATTGAGGTAACATATATACTTTTGAGAATAACAAAGTTGCTATGGAGATTTTATTTTTTTTTAAGACTGTTTTCACTTTCTGAAATATTTGACTATTTCACTGATAAAAGTGAAATATTTCACTAAAAGAGAGTATTATTTGTTTTAATTTTGTTGTTGCTGTTTTTAGCCTTTATGTTCTGTAATATTAACTTGCTTGATGATAAAGTAAGAAAAGTTAACGGAAGGGCCTTAGCAAGTTTTTCCTATGACAACCTTCACTATTTCTGATTTTATGGGTTTAGAACAAAGTTACAAATGTATTTATTTTGTTATTTATTAGTAAGGCAATATATGAAATTTAATTTGTTTTCAAAAGTTTGTTGGAAGAACTGAGTGAATGTTGACACTCCTCCAGTGTAAGTATTATGGAAATGCTCTTATTCATTCACATACTTTGGGCATTTTGCTCTTTTCAAACATGCACTTTTTAAAATACAGTGCCCAAATTTGTTAATTTGAGGACACCAACAACCTGATAATCCTTTCCATTTGCTCTTTAGCTTGCCTCTCTCGGTATGTAAATTAGTGTATCAGTGTATCTGCTAATAAATACAGTTCACACAACTGAGAGAACCGTTGGGATTTAAACATTGCATAAAAAAGGTATTTAGTCAACTGTCTTCTTGACCATAGGAACATGAGACTAGCCAACATCTTGCTGAAGAAGATGAAGAAGATTAAAATTCACTTCATTTAACAGTATTTTACATATTGGGAGGAAGCATTAAGCCAAAAGACTGACGTGTCCTCTCCTGGTGTCAAATCTAATCAGTGGCACTTTAACACACTTCAGATGAGAACACACACACACACCATGAGATATAAGGAAAATAAAACTGCACAACACTCGACATTTCAAAGGCTTCGTTCCTAGATCTTCCAAAGTGACATGTTCCTCCTCCTCTTTATTTAAGAGTATTCCGAGGACAAGTTTGAGAAGCAATGTTTTAAATATACCAGCTAGGACGTGCTCTTCTGAGTCAGTATGAGATTAGGTTTGGACTGAAACTAAGATAAACATTCTAAAATTGAGACCATAAAGGATTACATGAAAATATCTTCTTGTTTTTTGCCACTATTAACAGAACAACTTCTCAACTAGACTTACACTGATACCTTTTTTTCCAATCAAAAGTAGCTTCAGAACTTACTTAGCATCTTTCAGGTAAGTCTACAAAATTTTTCTACTTTTATTTCCCTTATTTCAAGGGACTCAAACACATGGATTTAGCTTTCCTGCAATTAGTGACTGAGCAGAGGACCACTCATTTTTGCTCTTAAGCCAGAAGCACATTACTAACAAAGATAAAAGACACTCTATTATAAAATGGTGACACCTGGATTAAAAAAATAATCAGAGTAGTCTCCTTTGAAAAAATTTTCCCAAAACTTAAATCCTAGAGTGGATAATTTTTATCAAAATAAAAACTACATCAAAATAGAAGCTTTGGTAATGGAATGTCTTTTTCATTTTCTATTAGCAAAACTGTTAGCAAATTTTCATGAACAAAGGCAATATAATAATGAAAATAACTAGGCAGTCATTTCCTCATGTGACCTTCAGAAGATGAGTTTGTAAAAAGTTAGGCAACAAAGTAAGTCACATTATGAGTATGTTGAAGAATTCACAAAAAAGGTAGAATTCTCACTTCTCTTTAATCAGTGAGTTTCAGCTTTTACAAATAATAGAACAATTCAGGTAACTCAGGTTTTGAGGGGAAACAGTTCTTACTTACACATGAAGAACTATTACATGCTCCATTTTTCTGTAAATAACTCTACTGGCTGGGTTAACAAACGTTGTCACAGAAACACACACACACACACACAATTTGTAAAGCCATAGATCACTGCATATATATTTACAAAAAGCCATAAACAAACATGCATTTCTCCTTTGCTAGGAGAACTTAAATTAAATGTTTGAACATTAAGGCAGTGATGATTCTAAAACATAATGAAATTCTAAGTTAAGGCTTTATGTTTGCTTTGAAACCCATATTCGTAGGCAACTGTGACCAAAGCATACTTTCATCTACCAGGTTGAGTTCATCTGCCCAGGATACGCTATTTATCCATATCAACAATTCTTCTATGGGATTGGAATTAGTAGCAACACCACTGATTTATTTTAATGAATTATTATTCTCCTCCTTAGGTTTTATTTTGAGGATTTAGCCTCCAGCAGCATAAGCATGTGCCAAAGAAGGAACAGAGCAGTTTTTTGGGTAAACTTAGAAAAATGTACAGGCTGCCCAGATTTTTACTTGCCTGAAAGTTGGCCAAAAATCAAGAATTCCGGATCTCCTAAATACAGAAAATCCTAAAAGCACACTTGACTACACACCCATCTCAAAACATAGATGTTATTGATTACTGAAGCAATCGTCTTCACCTCATTTTCTTTGAAGACTGGTATTACCCTCTCTAAAAAAATAAATAAAGCAACAAAATGCAGAATACCGTATCTTAGATGGATCTATTCTATAACTGCTATCCTCAAGGCACAAATACTATCCTTGCTAGGCCAATGTGTTTCCTCATTTAAGGGAAAAATGAGAGGTGGATGAAAAGAAGATTCACTTAAGATAACTGTTGATTGCACTCTTGCCCTTTTCAGCTTATGCAATGATGTTTAGGAAGGGATGTCCTTTTCCCTTAATGTTATTTATTTATTTACTCACTTATTTAACACTTAGAGTGACAAAATTCAGCTAGTGGGAGTACTCTGGGGAGAGGCTCTGGAGCACCACCCTGGCTGTAGGGAGGAGGAGGAGGGATGCTCGTAGGAAACACTCCAGTGTGAGCCAACAGGAGTGATTCCACAGCCCAGCATTTCCATAGCTGGGGGGACTTACTGTCATTTAGACGAGAAGGATCACTATTTACACTAAGTGCTGGCTGCTACTTCTTGAAGCAATAATTTTACAGCAACATGGCTTGTGAGGAAGTACTGTAGTTACGTCGGTATCAATAATAGTTCATGTACAGAAAGGATGGCATTGACTATATGAAAACTGTCTCAAAAGCTAAAGACAACTGTAGTGTTCCTTTGTGTCTTCAAATCAGGGAAGAGTAAGATGACAAAGCAGATGAAGCTGCAGGCAACATGAGTCAAACCATCGAAGCGTTGGTGTTTCAATCTGATGGCACAGCATCAGATCTCTTTAGATATTATCAGGAAACAGGAATTTCTAACAAGCACTGTCAAAAATATTTTAGATGCAATTTAAGTCATACTTTCACTAAAATGTTTTGAAGATTTGAAAAGTTTGTACCCTAGTCCTGGTGAGCTTGGCTGCAGCTAAATGGCTAGATGGGTTTTAAAGGTGTGAAATACATTTTTTTTTTAAGAAGGGAAGACTACACTGAAAGGGCAAATGTAGGCAACACAAAAACAATCATTTTTAGATCAACATCTTACACTTTATGATACACTCACAAATTTTTACACAAATTTCATGTTTACAAGTACAAAAGGCAAAGAACCTCAAAGAATCGAAGTAACTGTATCATCAACTACATTCAATAGAGTTAATACTGTTGTCCCCACTCTCCACTTTCTAAATCCAGAAGGGAACTGTAAATGCCACCCCACAATGTGGACTCCACTTTTAGAAGTTGGACACTGTGTGTAGTTCTGCACACGTCTGGGTTTCAACAGAGCTGAACTGAGATTCCATCGTGTTCCAGGCCAAGTCAGCTAGAAGAAAGTCGTCCATTGCTGTTTGAGTTTCATTGCTGGTGAAGAACAAGCTCCCCAAAGTTTCAAAGCCAGAATTCATGGTCTGTGTTTCTGTACTGTTCAACTGAACTTTGCTTTCTAAAGCAGGTATGTTTTTAGCAGTGGAGATTCCTTCGGTTTGGGTCTCTGTGTCAGAGGAATCGGTACTCATGGAAAAGCTGGAGTGTTTCAGAATACTTCCCAGAGGCAGATGAGGGCTACTGTCTAAAAAGAAGTTTAAGTCCGTCTGTGTCTGTGTGTCAAACATTTCAAGGCCTAAGAAGTTAGAATTTCCCCTATAACCATAGGACTGGGCAGAGGTGTCTGCAAGTAAGAAGTCAGTTTGGGTCTCTATGTCCAGTGATTCCAGGACTGGCTCAGTGGTCATGGTGCTAAGCTCACTCTCTTCAGTTTGAGTCTGGATATTTGAGGCTGAAAAGAACTCTTCAATATCAAAATCAATTGCGGGATTCTGGGTTGGGCCAGACGGGAGCTGGCTGTCAGGTCCAGAATTTGTGTCAGACAAAAGACTACGATTGTCCAGTGTCTGACCAGGCAGGTTACTCGACAAGATATTTTCTAGATCACTTAATAAATCTATAGTTTGGGTCTGATTATCTGTCATGTTCTGTGAAGGAAGCAGACTATTCTGTGCACTGAAGTTTATAACTGGTGTAGATTTCTCAATATCTTGATGTAAAGTCTTAGGGTGGTTCTGAGGTAACAAACCATGAGTCACAGTCTCTGTTACCAAGCTGCTGCTTATAATACTGTCTGCAGAAACGCCGTATGATGAATGGACACTCTCAAAAATATCTCCACACATTACAGCTTGGTCCATCTGCACTCGATCATCTGTTGGACTTCGCATCCCACTGGTTTGAGTTTCTCTGGAGATCCCACCTGACTGGAAACAGGCATCTATAAACGCATCAGTCTGAGCAGCAATAGATGAGGTTACCTTAGAACTGGGCAAAAAAGTTTGAGTATGAACACTAATGGGAAGGCAAACTTGAGAACCAAATGTCAAATCAGTTTGAGAACAAGATGATACAGAGGAATCAGGGCTAGCCCACTGTGCAGAAGGAATAAAGTGTTGTGTGGCATAAGACAGATCTGTCTGTACATTGATTGAAGAAATGCTGTTCTTCTGACATGTGTTCCCTAGTTCTTGTAAAGGGTGAGACGGACTTTTACCCAAGTTCACTTGAACACCTGTGCTAACTGGCTCAACAGCAACAGGATTTACAAGTTTTGAAAGAGGGAGGCTCTCCTTGAGAGAGCAAGCCTCTGAATCTAGGCCGAGGATCAGGGTTCCTATGGACAAGGGGAGTAAGTGCACAGCTCCCGGGGCAGAGCCTTGGTGATCGACACCCAACACCACGGGCTGGGCTGAGGAGTCGGCTGTAGGCACAAAGACAGGCACAGGAGAAAACTGCATGACGGGGAGTTTAACCAAAGCCACTTTGGGCTTTGGTAAAAGCAACTTCTGAGGGTACCTTGGAGGTGTTGTCAGAGTCTGCTTTCTGGCAGTAGAGTTGCAAGAGTCTTCAAAAGAAGCCACCAGCTTTATTTCTGAAGTTTCCAGTTCTTGAGTATCTGGTCTTGGGGTTTGTTGGTTGCTCAGTGATTCGACAGTCTTACTGGACAACTTCTGGTTGTGCAGGCAGTTTTCCATTTTCCTTTTCTTACTAGGTGGATCCCTGGAAACAATGACAGAGTAAAAAGAGAAAAATAACTTTAAATGGCAACTTTCCTTATCAACCTTAGTGCTGTATCTACACTTACAAAGTCTATTTCCCATGTAAACAGCAAAGGTGAGATTCAACCCAGTGAAGAGAAATCCCTTCTCTTGTAACCTGACCTATTACATGGTAAACGGAAGTTCAGAAACATGCAAACAGGGAAGGAGGAAGCATGCCTTTTTGGGAGAGAAAGCTCCAAATACTAGAACTCAACTTAGATCTGTAAGCGTCAGAAAGCTAACAGATTACATAATGCAACTATTACTATTTCTAAAGTGGGAAGCTATTAGTCCAAATATAAATCTGACCTTTCAAATGAAGCACAGTTACATGATTGAAAACTCTTCAACAATCTAGTACCCCACTGGCAGAAAATGCTGGAAGTTTCTGAAGAACTGAAAACTCAGATTTTCATTTGGGAATAATAAGAGACCCTCAAAAGGAGCTGGTGAAAGAATTAGGAAGAACAATTGGGTCAAATAAATGTGGATCATCTGCTAGTACCACTGCCATTTCAGAAAATTCCCTTCTTCCGTGTCACACCTTTTCTTCACTGTTCCTCCTTTCTCCTTACACTAAGGCTCTCCAGGAAGTTTCATCTGAAAGTCTTCCCACAGCTACTGGCGTTTGGGCCACCAGTTTCCCCCATTTACCTGTGTTCTGCAGGGATCTCATGGCCAGTTCGGTAGACGTGGGACTGCAGTGCAGTTCTGCTGGCATAGGGACAGCCGCATGTGCACTGGAAGGTCTTGCCACAGTCTTCCGCATGTCTTCTCAAGTCCCATTCAGTGCCGTAGGAGTTGCTGCACTTGCTGCATTTATGCTTCTTTTCAGCATGCATTTTCATAAAGTGCTAGGCAGAACACAAAAGGGCTTTCTGAAATGAAAAACTGCAACTGCTCAAAACATTTCAAAAGACATCAACATACCCATATTAACAATGATTTTACATGATAAAATATGGCAGTGCACATCAAGAGTGTAAAAGCAGGCAAACTGCAGTTTATCACGCGCTGCTTCTCCCTGTCACTTTGGCTTTGTGAAAAGTGGAGGAGACTGTTTTGGAAACATTCCAGGTACCCAACATTTAGCTTTTCATTTGTAAGTAAGTGCTGCAGGCAGGAAAAGTCTTTGCAAGCTTTTCTCAGGATCCCCTCCAGCAAATCTGCAGGGAAGTATTTCAGCCGCCCACCTTTTCAGTCCAGAAGCACCTCTTTCCCCACTTGCTGTGCCCCTCCCTCCTAAGATAGCGGTTTCTGAAATTCTTCCTTCCTGAATTCTGCAGTTCCTTACTTCCTTGGGAGAACATTGCCTTTGTGCATTTGTTCCTGACCTTGAAAGCATGTAGATTCATAACAGAGATGTGGGAGGACACACTTTATCATACTTTGCTGTCTTGCTCTTCTTTCTCTCCAAATTCACTTCTAGAAGTCCTCTCTTCCAGAACAAGCCATGTCTCTTTCACTTACACCCTACCCATTTTTACCCCATCTGGGGCACCAGGGCAACTATCCTTAGAGCATCTTTCTGCTCCATTCTCTAGTTATGACTGGTAAGTAATGAGAATGCACATTAGATTTATGCCATCTGCATTTCATTCTCAGAGAAGTATACCTAAGACAACTAAAATACCTGTTTTACGAGAGAAAATTGAGAAAATGGTCTGTCAGGGCCTCGAGGGCATCCTTCAATTGGACAACAGTAGAATTTCGGTACAGTTTTCAAATCTTTTCTTATTGTTGGATTCACTATGCCATCCTGCAAAAGAAAAATTACTTTAAATAATTATTTTAAAAAAACCAACAGAATGAGCTGGGAGTAATAACAAGGAATGACTCAAGATGGGCACAAGGGATCTTTTTAGGGTGATGAAAATGTTCTAAAATTGAAATTGTGGTGATGCTTACATAACTGTAAATCTACTAAAAAAATAACTGAATCATTCATTTAAAATGGGTAAATTTTATGGTGTGTAAACTATAGCTCAAGAAATCTGTTAGAAATTTTCAAAACAAAATAAAACAAAAAATGATGTTATTTAAAAAATTTCCATCCATTCCTATAATACTCCTCCTAAGCTTAAAAATCTCTGCTCTTAAAGCTAGCTTCCCTATTTCTAAATGGTTTACTTAGTTTCTCAGGCTCAAGACTTGGTATCATCCTTAAGTCTTCTCTTCCCTTCTATCCCATTCCACCCCCAGTGAATTAATATGAGGCCCTGACACTATGACCTAGGCCTTCCTGATACAGAGCAGTGACTTTCTCTGATCACCACACTGCCCTCCTAAAGTAGCTAAAGCCAGCTGACAAAACTTTATATACTATGCTTGAATACAGGCACCATGCTCTGTTTGAACTTTAATAATCACTATAATGGCCAGTACTAATACAGCTTTTACTACTGTGTCAGGCACTATTCTAAGCACTTTATATTTATTAACTCATCCTAATAATCCTTTGTTATTCAGTATGTGATTGATTTGGGTAAAAGTCCGTTTCAAATAACTGGTGAGTTAATTTATCTTGAAGAGCTCTTGTTAACCTGGGGGAGCCCACGTATCTCAGGTGTGAGACACCTATGACCTCCAGCATAATTCTTATCTGGCCACCCCCTGCTGGCCCTGGAGGGAGGTGTGTGTGTGCAGCTGGTGATGAAGGACCTCTTTATAGGTCACTGGAAACAATGGGATATGTGCTCAGGCCTCAGCTGCTGCAGCAGCATCTAGATGTTTTAGTCCTTAAGCGTTCTGATGAGAAAGGATTCATTTGGAACATGCCCACCTCCTTCTCTATCGTCAGTGTGTTATCTAGAGAAGAAATTAATAACCACATGGCTAAGACTCCTTCCCTTTGCTTTCGTGATGTATCTTAAGAGAAACAGGGTGATCTTGTTGAGTCTGTGTCCACTCCTTTAGAGGGGAAAAGAAGCTGTTCTTGTTTTATTTTTAAGCAACATAATTTATCTCTCAGTGATGTCAAATTTAGTCAGTTACTTCTCCATGTCTTCCACGCTGGTCCACCCTTTTATAATCCTACTGCACTACAGTGTCTAGATATTCATATTCATTTGGATTATTTAAATGGTCTCCTAAATAATTTTCCTTCCTCTTCTAATATAACAAATTTGACATTCCAAAAAATTATTTGTATATATCATCCCTAATACTATTTTTTTAAAAAGCTACATAAAACCCCAACTCCTCATTATGCTTCTAATCCACCATTATAACCATCTCTTTTTCTGTTCCCTTTTCATACACCACCCTGCTCAGCCTAACATTCTTCCCACTTCCAGTTTCACCTCCTGCAGCCATTCTTGTATGACCACCTCTTTCAGGCAGAACTTAGTGGTGGGAAGAGCACACAGCACTGCTTAGGGGGTATTTCCACCACTGATTAGGGGTATGACCTTGGACAGGGTATTTCCTCTCTGAGCCAGTTTACTCATTTCTAAACCAGAGAGACTAGTTAACTCTCAGGATTATCTTGTACCGGATTAGCAAGGAGCCTAGTCCAGGTCACATTCTCAATAAACAGCACTCCCTTGTTCTGCTCACCACCGGGATCTAAAGATCTATTCCTTGTCTGAAGTCACTTTGCATACTATCATTTTCTTCTAGAGTTCCTGTCTCCCCAACTACATTTTTTAAAGACAGAAACTATTTTATACACCTGTTTTCATGCTTAAAGAAGAGAGCAATTGCATGCTAAACGCAGAGCACTTTTAGAAAGGCAGTCCAGTGTAGGGTAGTGGCTCTCAACCCTGGTGACCTGTGACAAGTCACTTGAAGCACTAAAAACAATACCTATGTATGCCTGGTCCCAATCCCAGGTATTCATGCAATTCGTTTTGGGTGTGTTTAGTATTTGGTTTAAAATTCGGTTTGGTATTTGGTTTAAAAATCTCCCCTGATGATCCCAATGTGTAGCCTAGCTTAAGGACCACTGGTGCCGAGGTTAAACCCACAGGTTCTGGAATATGGACTGCTGTAGCCTGAATTCTCTACCCTGCCTCCTTCTGTGTTCTAGGCTGTCAAATGTTCTATTGTTCTATAAAACCCTGCCTGCAGGCTCACCAAGAAATTCATGCTCACTTCTAATACATCCTCAATTTGCTAAGCAATCCTTTTACTACCCCTTTTCAAACTTCCTATCATGTTCTCATATACCTGCTAACTTCACTTTTTAAAAAATGAATAAACTTTTTTTTAAAGAGAAGTTTTATTAGATTCACAGCAAAACTGAACCAAAAGCACAAAGAGTTCTCATACAATGAATGCCCCACCTTGCCATCCCTTCCCCTCGGGCAATACAGTCTGTTCCACTAACATTCCTCACCAGAGAGGTACATTTGTTAGAACTGATGAAAGTATACTGACACATCATTATCATCCAAAGTCCATAGATCATATTAGAGTTCATTACTGCTGTCATACGTTCTATAGGTTTTCACAAACATATAATGACAGGTATCCATTGTTATAATATAGAGTATACTCACTGCTCTAAAAAGGCCTCTGTGTTCCACCCATTCAAAGCCCTGGTAACCACTCATCTTTTTACTGTCTCTAAAGTTTTGCCTTTTCCAGAATGTCATATAGTTGGAAACACACAGTATGTCACCTTTTCAGATTGGCTTCTTTAAGGGTCCTTCTGTCCCCTTTACTGTTTTTAAACACGAGGAATAAAACATCTCTAGCAACGAAGAAATGTCCATTTATTCTTACTCTTCTTTTCCCTGAATCACCAGCTTTCATTTCTCCATGGATCCCTCCTGTAGGCAAGGCTGGGACTAGGATATTTCCAGATTTCTTTATAGAATATGGAATAGAGACATGTATCTTAAGAAACCACGTAAAACCAAAAGGCAGCATGTACCTTACTTCTCACAATTCAATCTCCACTTTTATTCATCATTCTGCAGAAGGATTTATTACTCATTAAGAAGGAAATATTTGATTGGGGGCAGGGTATATTCTGAAGAAAGAATAAAACAAGAACCTTACAGCAACTAATGGGGAAGGGAATAAAAGATCATAATCTAGAAGAAAAAAAAACTACGAAAGAAGCTACAATTATGTAAGTAGCTATAACAGGGAGCGCAAAGGGAAAATCTCCATCGACTATTATGCAAATCTGCCAAGTAGATATACTCAGCCTAGCTTGAGGGTAGAAAGTAGGCACACACTGACTGGACTGCTTGTGGTCTCTGTCTAAACACAGAACACTTTCAAAACCACAGGGACCTCCCAGTCAGCTCTTTTCCTTAGGCCTCTTTCTTTCCCCTCTTCCTTCCCATACTTTGAGACACCACATGTCAAGAGTAATGTTTGAACTCAAGAGCCTGCTACTTGGGGTCCCGACTGAGTGTATAGATTCACCACACTGGGGTGACACCATACAGAGAGGGCTGTTTTGTCACACAGGCCACCTTTGTTAAAGAAAAAAACCGCTTCCACCAAGACAGCAGATGCTCAGGGACTGCTAGGCACCATGGTTAGAGGTAGAACAAGGCAGGAAAGTGGGCTTGTTTGACAAGAGAAAAACAATGATGGTTCAGAGTAAGGCTTCTTTAATTCCTGCTAAAAAAGGTCTCCTCAGTGACCAAGGAAGGAAACTCAGGAGAGTCCTTTTTTTTTTTTTTTTCTCTTCAGTGTTTTCAGCTCAGAAAGAGATCCTGAGTGCACTATGCTGTCTTCAGACAAGAGAAATTTGAAAAATGACTAGAACTCAAAGAATGGCTTCACAGAGGTTCTAAGCAAGGGAGGATACTGATAACTCTGGCCTAATAAAGTCTAAGTAAAGATGTGACTGTCAAAATCTGTATTTGCCTCATGTTCCTCCTTCTTAGACCTATTATATGCTCAGGGTTGGTATCTTTAGAATTCCTGAACTTCACATATTTTAAAAACATAATTAGAAATAAACCTATTGTATATTACCAAACTGGTCCTGACATGTAACTGGTATCTCTATGCCTTATAGATGCTTCACAAGGTCTTGAGAGATACAAAGCTTGTGACAGCAATTCCAGAGAAAAGAATGACATAAACCGTTAAAAAGTGCTTCTTAGGGTGGTGTGCAGGCCAACACAAAGAGGGTCCCGGTCAGACAGGCAGCTCCCCTGGTGCTTAGAGATGTAATGTTACCTTAGCTGTCTACCAGAGAGGAGATGATACTGAAGGAGGGTGATGGCTGTTACATATATATGAACTAAAGAGCACCAAGGGGTCAGGCTGTAGAATTCTTACAAATATATAGTTCATCCACTAAGTTAAAATATGGATAAGGAAAAGAAGAATTTAATTAAAATTTGTGCCAGGGAAGAAACCCAAAACTACTGACAAGTGCAGCCTCACGGGCAGGGTCTCCTTCAGCTTACCTCTAAGGAAGGTGATTTCCGGACTGGCCTCCCTAAACTTCATATAAGAATGTTGTTGCCTCTTGATTCAGTTGGCACCAGAAGGGGACTGTCCTTCATGGGCAACACATCTGCTCTGCTAGAGACTTCAAACTTTCTGCTGTTAAATTCTTATCAGAAACCTGATTCTAAAAACATTTCCGAGGTGGATTTACCTGAAGGGCGGACAGAACGTGCAATACGCCAGGTAATTTAAACTTACTCCTGAATCAATTCAGACCATCAAAAGCTACCTATTCACAAAACTTTCGGTGACACTCTTTGGAATTACGTCACTGTTGGAACAGAGAGACTCGAATAAGTGGTGGAGGGAAAATTCCTATTGTAATGACTGAGACACTAGGATTTACTAGGTCTAGGGCGGGACTGGACATCTGAATTTTTTATAAGCTTTCCACAGAGGTGCACTAAAGGTTGAAAATCACTGTCCCATTCTACACAAGGTGGAAGGGATGTTCAGACTATTGCCATGTCATTACATACAGTGTCATCTCTTAAAGACGATTCACAGGAGAAATTTCGCTTAGTTCTCATTACTGAGCAAAGCTGATTTCACCAACACTGAAACTTGGAATGACGGAGCTCTAAGCCTTACCAATTGGGCAGGACCTAAACGCCTGAAGGAGGTATTGCGGGAGTGGTGGAGAGAACGCCGACTTTAGAATCTGAGACCGGGTGTAAACCCCAGCACGACTCGGGCTGCGTCACCGGTGTCTCCTCAACAGAAAAAGGTGCTATGAGAACCGGCGAGACAAACCTGTGAAACGCCCGAGCCGCCCAGTAAGAGGCCGCCCGTCCTGCGGGTCCGAGCCTGACAGCCCGGGGACATGACACAGTGTTTTCTATCGCCGCGCCTCCCTGCGCCCTCCCAGTCTCCCTTTCCGGACTCCCTCACGTTTCAGGGCCTCGGAAGCCCCTGCGACGCTGGCCAGACACACGGCGCATCCCCGCCCGCGGCCTGCGCCTCACTGGGAGCCGGACCCGAGCCCCCGGCCCCCAGCGCCGCCCTCAGGCGCTCGGTCGCGCCAGGCCCCGGGAGGCGCCGTCCCGCGGCGGGCTCACCTGCAGGCGGTGGCTCTTGACCAGGTGCATGTTGAGCGCCGGGCTGTTGGGCAGGATCTTGCCGCAGCCGCGCACCGTGCACAGGATGTTGGTTCGCACCGCCCGGGACAGCTCGCTCACCGATGGCTGGATGAGCTCCCGGGCCGGCGGCGCCGGACCCGCCGGCTGCTGCCTCGCAGCTGCGAGTCGCGGCCGGCAGCCCCTCAACCGCCCAGGGGGCTCCCGCGGGCCCGAGGCGGCGGCGGCTCCCCTGGCGCCCGCCGAGACGGCCGGGGTGCCCAAGGCCAGAGCCGCGGGCCCCGCCGCCGCCGCCTCAGAGGCCGCCATGGCTCCCGCACGGCAGTCGGCCGGGGTAGCAGGCCCCGCCCCCGCCACTTCCGGCAGAGGGCGGGGCTTCCCGGCTTATTAGCATCCGGCGGGGCCTGGGCGGCCGAGGCGCCCCCTGCCGGTGATGGAGGGCGCGTCTGCGGGGAGCCTGCGCCAAGTGAGGTGGGAGAGTTACAAAATTTTACAGGGATTCCAGCGTACAGGTGTAATGGTCCCACGGATCCATTATTCGTTTTCCTAGAAACCTACCCTCGGGCAACAACTGGACAGAAGTAAAAGCAATGCATTCACGGACTTTACTTCCCAAAGATTAAAAATAACCCAAATGTTCAACGGCAGGAGGGGTACGTTAATTACAAGAGTTTACCAGAACTGGGGAATACACTTTTCATTCAGTATCTCATTTTGTCCTCAAAACAGTCAGAGCAGGTGTGTACTACAAGTTTCCCCACCATTTGTAAGAAGGAAGTAACTAGCCCGAGGTCACATTATACAAACAAAAAGATTGTTCTAATTGACAGTGAATCATTTTAAGGAGGGTAGATATACTTGCCGATGTTTTAACTGCTGAAATCTGATTACTGTTTGGGAGACAGTGTAGCTCAGCGCAGGGTTCCAAAACCCGAGTTGGAAGAGGGACTAGATAGGTCATGTAAAAGAGCAAGGAGGCCAGGTGCAGTCAAAAGGGAGGGATGAGGATTTCAACGAAATGGGAGATACATCCTTTCTTTAAAGGGACAGCTGCTTTGATATTGACTCATCTTTGATATGCAGGATTTATTTTTCAAGATTTTTATGTGAAAACTTCCAACTTTTATATATTAACAGCTCTATTTGTTTTCTATTGTTCCAATAACAAATTACCACAAACCTGGTGGCCTAAAACAACACAGATTTGTTATCTTACAGTTCTGGGAGTCAGAAGTCCAAAATGAGTCTATTAGGGGAAGATCAAGGTATTGGCAGGGCTGCATTTCTTCTGGAGAATCTATGGAACAGTCTGTTCACTTGCCTCTTCCAGTTTACTCAGGCAGTAATGGTGAGCTGAATCTTCGTCACTTCACTCTCATTTCCTCAGTAGTCACATCTCCCTTTGTTCCCCTTCTACTTCTGAGGACCCTTGTGATTACACTGGGTTCCTCCAGGAAATCCAGGATAATCTCCCCATCTGCAAAGTCCCTTTACCTTGTAAAGTAACGTATTTACAGATTCCAGGACGGATTAGAATGTAGACATCTGTGAGATGCGGGGTACTGTACTATTCTGCCCACCACAGTAACTAATTCTGATTTTAAAAATACTGTGGGCCGAAAAAACAAAACAAAACCCTGAACAAAAAATGCTCCCACATCTATGTGTGTGAGACAGCCTCTGTGGGCTATTACTTCTTGCAGCACGATGTCTAAGAGTGCAGGCACTGGAGTCCCACTGCCTCGGGTTAATGTGGGCTCAGTCACTCACTAGCAAGTGCTAAGCTTTTGGTATTCACTTCAATAGAATAAGGCTAGTGATGCTGCCTGCTTTATAGGACTATTATGAAAATAAGCTAATACACATAAAATACTTAGCAGAGTGCCTGCCATGTAGTAAGGGCTCAGTAAACATTAGCTATTTTTCATTTCTGGAGACTCTACCTAATGTGCAGTAAATTCCTTTGGCTGTAGAGGTCCTTGGATCTGCATTTACTGTTCTATCTGTCCCCACAGCTGCATTTGAATGCCGTATGTGTTTCTGGACTTTCAAGCATGTAACAGGTAAGAGTTCCATGTGTTCTCATTTCCTGAAGAAGGAGCCTATGGTTGAGCTGCAGGGTGCAGGCTGAAGTGATTCTGTTGTTGGCTGGATAATACGAATAGCATCTTTCTTGTTCAGGCTGTAATTGAATATTCCTGCAAAGCACCAGGAAAGGCTATGACCCAGTGAGAAATCATCCCGGGAACCTGGAGGGCCTCTGTGCAGACTTAATGCCGGCATTCAGGCACCAAGCAGAAATGCCTACCATGTGTGTGCATATAGAGACAGATGCTTAAAACCATACTACGGTCCACAAAAAAATGAGCATTATTAAAATAGCCCCTACAGATTCTGTGCCTCACTCCGAGATAACTGAAGTATCTATGCCACTTGCTAATTAAATCTAAAAATATATTTTTCACATAAGATACCTACAATCTATAGATAATATCATTATGTTACAAAGCATTATTTAGCCCCTTCTTTCTGATTGTATTTATATATCTGTATATTAAGCCTCTTTTTGATTTTCATCAGAAGCAACTGATGTACCAATTTTTAAATATTTTCTTTCACAAGTTGGTGTTTTCTCCTCTGCTTTGGCCACTAACTCCACCCAAATTTTATTTTATTTTTTAAATTGAAGTATAGTTGATTTACATGTTGTGTTAGTTTCTGGTGTACAACATAATGATTGTTTTATATATATATATATATATATTCTTTTTCATCATACATTATTACAAGCTTTTGAATATAGTTCCCTGTGCTATACAGTAGGAC
The DNA here is from genome assembly GCF_036321535.1 of Camelus dromedarius. Classification (NCBI taxonomy): domain Eukaryota; kingdom Metazoa; phylum Chordata; class Mammalia; order Artiodactyla; family Camelidae; genus Camelus; species Camelus dromedarius. The sequence continues at coordinate 26,805,783 of NC_087444.1, forward strand.
CTTGTTGTTTATCTATTTTGTATATAGTAGTTTATATCTGCTAATCCCAAACTCCTAATTTATCCCTCCCTCCTTTTCCCCTTTGGTAACCATGAGTTTGTTTTCTGTGTCTGTGAATCTGTTTCTGTTTTGTAAATAAGTTCATTTGTGTTATTATTATTTTTTTAGATTCCAAATAAGTGATATCATAGAATATTTGTCCTTCTCTGTCTGACTTACTTCACTTAGTATGATAATCTCTAGGGCCATCCACGTTGCTGCAAATGACATTATTTCCATTCTTTTTTATGGCTGAGTAATAGTCCACTGTATATATATACCACAACTTCTTTATTCAGTCATCTCTCGATGGACATTTAGGTTGCTTTGTCCAAATTTTCCATTTTCCTCTAGCAGCTGAGGAGGCCACCTGTATGTTCTTACATGGTAATCTTACCTCTAGTTTTACTCTGTCCTCCTATTCCTTTTCTGTCCTCCATTTACCCATTTACCTCCATTTTTCTCACCTTTTAATTTTATCATAATTGTACATGTGTTCTTATAATCCCAAATCCTTTATGGAACAAGATAGGGACTAGATTTTAAAATGTTATACTATTTAGTGATGATCACTGAAGGATTTTCATCAAAAGTAATCAATGTACCAGTTTTTAAGTATCTTTATTCACAAATCAGTATAATATTGGTCAGTTTGGATGCCATATGTATGATAAAAAAGATTGAGAAGTGTCATTTTTATAATGAAGTAATTATTTTATATAGCTGAATGATGCGATATGCTGCCTCCTGCAATAATAACTTAATGCACCCAACTTTATTCTTTGAATGGACCAATTTTACAATTCTCCTAGAAAGTTCTGAGTTGGATTTAGTTTTCTGGTGCTTTGTTCCATGATCCAAGGCTTAAGAGAAAATCCATGGAAGCGAGCAATTGGAACTAGACCTCTCCAAGATCGAGGAGAGACAGGAGTGAGAAAAAAGACATTCTGCCACATCTTAAAGGTCCACAACTGCTATGCTTTGCAGGAGGAGGAATGACTCAATCCCAAGAATTATATTGAACATTTCTAAATTGTCAATATCAGGGATTAATTTCTAAAACAAAGTTTATGGACAGAAGCTATCCAGCTAGCTGCTAACTAAAATGCATATGCAATACAGTCAAGGATGCTGTGTTTGCAAAGTCACATACATCTTATTTATCTCTGATTTTAAAATAATTCATTCCCTTATTGGGTATGCAAGTGAGCAATGGAGAAAGTGGTGCATCTGCAATACCTGAAATTAAAAAAAAATGAAAATAATCACAAGGGCAAAGATTTGAGTTAGTTTAAAAATGATCAAAATTAGAAGGTAGATCATGAACCCCCATTAGGTGATATGGAATATGCAAAACAGGGCAATACAGCAGACTAGGGCCATGAGGAAGCTCAGGGGTAATTAGTTAGCAAAGAGGGTCAAATGTAGTATGTTGTTAATTCTTCTGGCTGATGAAATAAGCTGACTACTTACCGGCTGGTGCTAAGGATTTCAGTGCTTCAAGAAGATGCGGGCTAGAGAACTTTACCAGGCAACGGAGCGGTTCCTCTCTCTCAGCCAAGATACCCCCGTTTAAGTCACTTTTGAATTTTGTTTCAAGCTGTCAACAAATATATTTATACATGACTATTAAATATATCAGTTGGAATGGCAAAATAGAAAGAAATAGGATCATGTATTTCATTAATTGTTATCAAGAAATACAGGGATCATTGGGGGTGGGAACCATTTAATTTGCTAATTGCAGACATTGAGGGCAACCAGTCTATCACACAATATTGCGCACAAAACGCCAAGTGTGCACAATGCTTGACATGCAGGAGAACTTGCATGTCAGTCCTGCCTGCAGGTGCCCTTTACTTGAGCATAAAGATTGCATTCTTAATGGAAAATGAGCACTATCTTTCGTAATCTGTCATTTTCAATGTAAAAATGTCATGTCTTTTGAGTCACTACCATAGTTTAACTTCTTATTATGGAAGATTTCAAAAATATACAAAAGTAAGGAGCACATTATAATGAGTCCCCATGTGCACATTATCCAGCTGCAATAATTACCGATTCATGGCCAGTCTTGTTTCATCTGTTACCTGACCTCCAATCCCTACTGCCCACCCTCTATGGATTATTTTAAAGCAAATGCAAGACATCATAGTATTCTACCTGCACATATTTCAATGTGTATCTAAAAGAGACCTAAAGAGAACTCTTTTTAAAAACTTCACCCCATAACATTACCACACCTAAAAAATTAATAACAATTCCTTCATATCATCAAATATCCAAGTACTGCTACTTCAGTAGGTACTTGGCTCTTCAATTCTAACTTTGAATTCCTTTTTTTTTTTTTTTTACTTAAAATGATCCTGAAAATTTAGAGGCAGAATGCTGAAATATTTAGAGGCTGAGTAATGTCTGCAGCTAATTCAAATGGTTCAGAATAAAGCAAAGGAAAGAAAGCAAACGTGGCGAAATTTTAACAATGAGTGAACTGTGAAGCAATGGGGAAATGGATGTTCACTGTAATATTCTTGCATGTTTTCTGAGCTTTTGACAATTTTCAAAATAGAAAAGGTAGGGAAAAATTAGTAGCAGGTATGAATAAATGTGTGCCTTGACTTAACAGAATAGAGCCATTCTAAGATGTACATAAAAGGAGGTTTTGTGGATTAAATCTTATGTATCCTAGATCAGTCATTTTCTGTGCAGAATCAGCTAAGGGCTTGTAAAAACAGATGGCTGGGCCCCACTTCCTGAGTTCCTAATGCAGTAGGACTGGGGGGGACCAAGAACTTCCATTTCTTACCCATTCCCAGGTGATGCTGATTCTGCTGGTCCATGGACCACACTTTGAGAACAACTGTCTTAGAGTATGAGTCGTTGAAAAGAACTGGGTTAAAACCTGCCATTCAGGGAACCCAACCTGAAAGGTGTCAACTTTTCTCACTAAAAAACAAATCAAACCAAATAGGCCTGAGTGAGCAGATCAATGGCAGACTTAAAGTGTGGCCCAAAGCTGTAGGCAGCCAAGCAGAAAGAATTTTACTGGAAGGTTTGGGGGGAGGAATGTGTTGGGGGTATGAGTATTAAATTAGGGTGATATAAACCTTGATGTTTTGTAATGGTGGCAGTGGGCTTGCCCCCGACCTGGCCTTCCCAGTGGCCAGTGGATCACTTCTGGAATGAGCTTGGTTTACAGGCTACTGGTTTTTCCCCATGCGATGCCAACTGGGCTAAGTAATGACTTATTAATTCACTCTTCCATTCAACAAGTGTATATAAGCTCTGACCATGTACAGGTACTGTTCTAGGTATGGATGGGTACAAACCTGCAAGTTTTTTTCTCAAAAATATAGATCATAGCCAGTTCTAAGTAACTGAATTAATATGAAAGGTGAAATGAAAAGGCAAATTCAACATTTCCAGAGGTCTCCTCTGCAATAGAGGAACTTACTAAAATTGATAAAGAAGTCTATTTTAACTCATACATTTGTTACACAAAATTAAAGTGAGAAATGAATAAGAGACAGTTTCTTAGAATTATTTTCCACTTAAAGCTTTTGTTCTTTTTAAAAACTACTGATAACCTGTAGTTAGTTTATAGCAATGTCCTACCTTATATTGTGCAAATTCTAGTCTTGGTTGAGGATAGTCTCCAAAAATTTCTTGAGTCACTCTCTGGATTCTTTCTTTTTCTACTCTGTTTTCATGAATGATCCTTGAATCCACTACTGATGGAAGATTTCAAAAGAAACAGCTGTTAGAAATATATTTCATCCATAAAGTATCATCCTTTCATTCTTAACCTTGCAACTTGCTTGTATAATTTAAAAATAATGTTTACTGTTTCCTTCTTGATTATAATAATTTCTTACTGTAGAAAAGTTGGAAAGTACAGGCTAATAGAAAAGAAAATGAAAATCACCCATAATTCTACCACATAGAGGTAAGTACTGTTAACATTTGAATTTATTTGTCTAATCCTTTTTTCAGTGAATAAAAAGATACGTATTTTTTAAACTGGGATTATAAAATATACATAGTTTTATATCCTGCTTTCTTCAATTAAAATTTAAGATGTTTAAGAAGAAAGGATACCTCATAAATACGTTTAGTTCACAATGGCTGTACCATTTCATTTTATTGCTAAACCACTGCCAAGAGACAGGAAAATTTTCACTTTTCTAAATCTATATTTTACCCCACCACTTCTCTGAACTTTCTGATTCACATTGGTAGTTTCATCACCTATTCTCTTGGGTTCTCTAGGAAGGGACTCATGTTACCTGTGAGTAGCGATACAGTTACAATATTAATTACAGGCAGACCTCAGAGATAAGTGGGTTTAGTTATGTACCATTACAATAAAGGGAATATTGCAGTAAAGCAAGTCACATGACTTTTTTGGTTTCCCAGTGCATATAAAAGTTGTGTTTATATTAATACAGTAGTCAATTAAGTGTGCAATAGTATTATGTCTAAAAAGACAACATATATACCTTAATTAAAAATACTTTATTGCTAAAAAATGCTATCATACAAGCCTTCAGCAAGTTGTAATCTTTTGCATTAGTAACATCAAAGATCACTGATCACAGAGCACCATAACAAGTATACTACTAATGAAAAAGTTTAAAATATCGTGACATTTACCAAAATGTGACAGAAAGACACAAAGTGAGTAAATGCTGTTGTAAAAATGGGGCCGACAGATTAGCTCAATGCAGGGTTGCCACAGACCTTCAATTTGTAAAAAGTGCAACATCTGCGAAGTGCAATAAAGGACTTGAATAGCAGTTTAATCCAACGAGTTAGGAGCCTGGGCTCCAGACTCAGACAGATTCGGACTTCATTCCTGGCTTTGCCAATTCCGAGCTGTGTGACTTTGCCTAAGAAGTTATTACACCTTTCTGAGGAAAAGAGCTTGGTCATGGGACTGCCGTGAGGATTCAGGAAACGATACCTATAAACACCTTAGTATAGTGCTTAGCACAGAAGAAATGCTCAACAACTATTAGCTAATTTTTGTTTTTGTTGTTTTTACTATTATTAGATGCCATTCTAGGAAATTCTAAAAGGAAACTATAGTAGCTTAGCTTTCCCCCTTGAACAGAAATTTAATTTTCAATTTTCTGAAAACAGTAAAAAATTTTGAATCACAATCTTAGTATATAAATGTTTTACTGAGTGATGGAAATCTGAAAAGGCATGTCCTTCCAAATTTCAGTTTTCATCTTAAAACACACATACTATTTATATCTAGCCCAAGGCTTCTTTCTTGTAGAGGTGTGGTAGAGTTGTGAGTTTCAAAGGTCTAGGAAAAAGAAAAAAAGAAAAAAGTGAATGTTTTCCTAATTTTATCACCTTAAAGTAAAGATACTAATTGGTTTTAGTGCATAAAAGTGTGGCAAATCTTATCTTTTGTTCTTCCCAACAAAAAGAGATTTGAGGCCCTATTCAGACTGAGTTGAGCATTTCTCCTAGAGCAGACCCTGGCAGAGACCACCAGAGCCAGACACATGGCTGTTCTGTTTGAGGAGCTTGTCCCTTGTTAACATAAAAATGGATCTGGAAGAAGTAGAGGTGGTATGAGTGCAAAAGCTAGAGGAATCAAAGGCAGCATTTCCAGTGTGATGTTTCAGCTTTAGAGCTATGTCTTTACAGCACAACCTCAGTAAAAAAACCTCACTGGTTCCTTTTGGAAAAATAACTTTCCTTCTGTAACTATGAATCTCTCAAGCCCCTTTGCTCACTTTCCCCCACTGAAGCCAATGTTTTTATAATTAAGTGTTGGACAATATAAATTTTCTTTAAAATGGAACTGTCATAGCAGCGACACTTGATAGCAATTTGGTAGGAGGGTGGTGGGTAAGAGGGAGGACCTGCTGTGGGAGAAAAATCATTAACTTCTTGATGTTAGATTTTTTTCCCTTAAAGAGTAGCTTGCAGAGAGCCATCACTTCCTTCTACTGAGAACAGATGAAAATACATTAAGTATAACATATTTAAGGGCTCGAAGATATACACAGAACCTTAACAACCCAATAGAGTCTGAACATATGCGCACACAGATGCCACACAGAGGGAAAAAACTCTGAGCCTGAGACCAAGGCCAGATCCGTTCTTATCATTAAAGCAAAACAATGCATTCAAATAATTTTGACAAATAAATAAATTGTGGGACTTAATAAAGCAATGCTTCCTCCTCTGCTTCTGACAACCTATATCACCTACTTGACTGATGGGGCAAAAAATTCTGCTTCTCTCTTGCATAACAGAATAATATAATCAGCTTCAAAATACAATGTCAAGTTACTCTAAAGAGAAAATTCCGATTGGAAAAGCTGACTTGGAAACTAGGATCTATCACACAGACTCCAATGACTAATGAGCAGTAAAAAACACAATATAATTATAAAAAGATGATAGTGAGGACTTTTGTTTCCTTTCATGTTTAACTGAAAACTTTCTCCACTTTGGGAATATCTGAAATGATCTCCTTTTGGTGGAGGCAGGCTTTCCCAGATGCTCAGTGTCTAAATTATGTGAGAGAGAAAATGGAGACTTAACTTTAAATAGAGTCACTGATGGGCTCACCTGATTATACTGTTTGAAAACAATAGCCTTAAGAGAGTCCAGATATCGGCTTCTGAGGTCCATTTTCACAATCTGATGGTGTTTGCTAGCAACTGTCAGTGCCTTGAAGCGAAAATTAGCAAAACTATTAGGATTACTGTGTTTCTCTCTGTATTTACAATCTTTGTTAAAAAAAAATGTAGGAGCTGTAATCAGTTAATAATTTCCACTTAAAAGTGAAAAGAAATCGACGAAAATTCAATCTCATGGCCTGTTACTCAGCTTGAAAAAAAAAGTGGTTAATGGCATTAAAGTGCTCACAAATGCAAGGTCTTCTGTAACATTTTTAGAAAAGTGATCCTGTTAAAGTTAGAAATTATAATACATTCAGTTCAGAGTTAAGAATAAACAATGAAGGCTGCCTCTCTCACTCCCTTGTCTTCAGAGACGGCCTGCACTCTATGGAATGTGTATCTATTTTTACTTTAACTTGAGCACCCAACCCCCACACCTCATGGCCTTTCACCTTTTGAAACAGCCTACACTCTGCAGTATGTATCTCTCTAAATAAATCTCCCTGTACTCAAAAAAAAAAAAAGAATAAATAATGAATACTCAAATGTTACCATTTTTGATTACTAGTCATTTTTCCCCCCTTTTTTAACGGAGGTGCTGGGGATTGAACCCAGGGCTTTGTGCATGCTAAACATGTGCTCTGCACTGAGCTATTTCCCTCCTCCTGATTACTAGTCTTTAATACTACAATGATACCAACACACAAAAATACAAACATGTATGTATGTTTTAGGACAAATATTGAAGAAAAAGTGCATATTAAATGCAATTTATAAAAGCCTCCCATTACCCAGGGAGAAAAGTTAGAAGAATGAGACAGAATTAACAGAATAAGGTATTTACCTGAAACTAGACAGTAGAAATCAACAGAAAAGAACAGAAGCTTTTGGGGTAATGTTTAATCTAGCTGTGGCAGGGTGGACTCACTTGGCTGTCAGTGGATGAATGACCACTATTTACTACGGAGGTAGAGATTCCAAGTGTAAAGGAGAGCTAAGTGCCAAAAGAGAAACAGACACACGCCTGGAGGGCTGGCGCTCCATGTTGCACTAGAGGTGGTGCAGCCTACAGTCAGCTCTGGGACCAGCTGAGGCGTCATCGTAGTGCCGACTATTCACACACAGTAGAAACAGCAGCAGTCACCAGGCTAATTAGGGATGAATTGTTTGGGGGCAAGATGCTAGGAAGCCTGTGATACCAAAGGCAGAATCATAAAGAGAAGCAGGCTCTGACCAGAGGACCATCTTATGTGAAAGCAGGTTTCTTGTGTACAGAATGTGGGGAAAATGGTTACAAAATGGGGGGGGGGTGGAGTTCACTAACTAGCAAATGAAGCAGTCATGAAAAAGCAGTGAGGTACATGCAAAAGTATCCTCACTGAAATGTTCTGTTAAGTTAAAAAAAACAAAATACACACTCTATGTACCACCCTGATTTTTGCAATAAAACATCTGAAAGGAAATAGTAAAACTGTTAAAGTAGTTATTTTGGGTGAATGGGGTTGGGAAAAAGGGTATAGTCTTAAAAGACTGTTTATCCTTAGAGACTTTTTTTTTTCCCACTTTATTACTTTTTTTTTAAGGAAGGGTGGAATTAGGTTTATTTATTTATCTTTTGGTGGAGGTGCTGGGGATTGAACCTAGGACCTTGTGCAGGTTTTAAACACGTGCTCTACCACCGAGCCGTACCCTCTCCCTCATCTTTAGACTTCTGTGTTGGCTGAATTTGTACACTGAGTGTGCATTACTTCTTGATGACAAGAATAATGAAGAGTTCTAAACTAATGCTTATGCCATGCTCCCCCAAGCATAATAGTAACACTTTCTGCTCCTTATTTTAGGAGATCAAAAATTACCTGTGGTATTTTGTATCAAATGATAGATACGGTGCAGTTTAAACCTACACAGACCTTGGATAAGGATAATACAGTATTAGAGCCGACAGTAATTGGTTCCATACCTGACCCAGAAGGGGTAGGTTGCTCTTCAGCAGAGAGGAAGCAACGAAGGCATATGGCGTTTGGGAATAATACACCACGTAAACAGGTTTGTACTGGTTTGGCTTTCTATACTGTGTTCCCCAGGCAATTCGAATCCATACTGCATTCTCCTCGGTGTCTCTGAAGCTGACTGTCACCTTGTTAGAAAAAAAAAGGATGTAAGTTTCCTAATTAAAATCTCACTGTGGCACCAATAACAGGTGCTTTTTAGGGGTGAAGGATGTTACTATAATCTTGCACACAGCCTGAGATCTGGCAGTCTTTTCTCCTGCTTTTCATTACAGTGTTTTGGGAAATCTTTGGGAAAATAGTTTGTGGTTATTTTGTAAAGACACACTGGTGCCTTGCAAAGTCTCTTGAACAGATAAAAAAAATTTAATCCTACAATAAGGGTATCACATCACAATTTTCAGTAATTTCTTGGGCTTCTCTTGAAAAACCATGAGTTTATGATGTCAAGCAGTCTTACAAAAGAGATACCTTATAGGGAAGTATTTTTAGCATGAAGCACAGACCTAGCTTGCACTGTAAAGTTTAATAGTAAGATTTCTATGTAGCAATGAGCTTAAAAAATACTAAGCCTAATGCTTTTATCCATTTAGCTCAGACACTAAAAATTACCCTAAAGCAAAGTTACATGGCCAGAATATAGGAAATTCTACATGGTTTCCATTTCCTGGATAAAACACAGACTGTTCTCAACTTTTAAATGATTTCCAGTTACTCTGGAATTTAATAGCCTACTCCTAGATTATTAGCCCCTCTTGAACCTCAGACCCTGGAGAGGAGGCACTTGGACAGGCGCACTTGGTTTGCCCACATCCCTTTATTTCCTCCCTCTTGCATCTTATTCCAGGAAAAGCAGGTGGTACATGGCTGCTGACAGTAGCAAACAAGGCAGTTACAGGATCCCCCTCGGATACCACGATACCAAAATCCGAGGATGCTCAAGTCCCTTATGTAAAATGGTGTAGTAACTGCAAATAACCTACCTACACAGATCCTCCCACATACTTCAAATCATTTCTAGGTTACTTATAATACCTAATGCAATATAAATGCCATGTAAATCATCATAAATCCAATGTGAATGCTATGTATACAGGTGTTGGCACAAAGCAATTCAAGTTTTGCGTTTTGAAACTTCCCAGGATATTTTTCCCAAGTATTTTCAGTTTGTGGTTAGTTGAATCCATAGACGCAGAACCCATGGATATATGGAGGACCGACTGTATTTTTGACTCTGCCCACTCTTTCTCTGGCTGCTTCCCCAAATTTCCTTGGTGGATCAGACAAGGAATCCTTCCCAGTCTGGGGCGTGGAGGATGCAGAGCAGTCTGGCCCCCTGGGTGAGCCAGCACAGCCCTTGGCCACAACAGGCACTCAGTGGACCTCTGCCAGCTTGGATGGAAGAGGACAGTGTCTCATTCCAAATAGCCTCTTTGCATCACATTACAAAAGCAAAAACGCTTGTGAAATCAAGATTGAATGTAGTATACAGAAGGCACGTTTTCACTAGGAGAAAAGTGGTAGCATTCAACATAGTCAGGTAGTCTCTCTAGTCTAGGATGAGGATAACTTAAGTGAGGGTTCATGGAGGGACTTAAAGAGGTCTGTGACCTCCTGAATTGAATGCACTGTTGTATATACAAGTCTAAATGTATGCTTTTCTGGAGAGGTGTTGTACCACTCATCAAAATTTTCCTAAGGGCCTATGATTCAAAAAAGGTTAAAAATCAGCGGTCCCAGAGAAAAGGACATCCACAGAGTCAGGATAATCATAGCCCTGCTGACTTTCAGTTGTTCCATCTCACAGTCTTGTAGTAAAGAAATAAGATTGCTCAGATACCTGAAGAAGTAGGGCCCAAATACAGACCTTTATTATTTTCCCAAGAAACTATCTCAATAAATATCATGTAGCAATGCCTGGGGTAAAGCATTTTCACGTAGGAGAGCTCAGATTAATATCGCTCAAGCTTGAACTAGTGCAGCAAGGGCGCTAAGTGGTTTGGCTAACCTGGGACTATTCTGCTGGCTAGGGTACCCTCCAGTAGCTATTAACTCTAAGTAACTGGCCAAGACCCACAAGCTACTGAACATACATACTAGAAAATGTTCAGTCTGAGAAGCAAATGAAGCCTTCAATGCAGACTCACCAAATATTTAACTACATTAACATATTTAACACAGACCGTCATTACTATACTACGTGATACACAGGCATAAAAAGGGACAGTAGATTTGCCACCTTTTTACAAGCGAAACATTTTTTAGTTTGTTCTCTGTAAATTTTCCAAGAACTGTGTACTATGAATAGTTTCACCTGGTAAGATGTGCAGTTAATCCTCTCTCTCTCCCTCACACACACACACCCACCTACCCACATACACACACAGGCTCCACCCACCACTCCCCAGTTGGGCTCCCTGTGTTCTCCCACACCAGCTTCTCTACCCTATTGATTCAGGGTAGGAGTTGTTAACCTGAAGTCCGTAGTTAGAATTCAAGGTGTCTATGGACTTGGTGGAGCAAAAATTCCATCTATATGGGAACTAATTTCTAACTAAAATTTAGCATCTCCGTCAATTGTGAAGGTAGGCATCAAAACAGTGGAATTTAAGGACCTGTTACTCTATTGTCCATAGAAATCCCAAATACTCTTATCACATTACAACTGTTACACGTTCCTCAAAAATATTATTTATACTCATTAGTATTTTGAAACTGTTTTTAGTTTCATCATGAGATTCTTTATTGTGTTAATAAAGAAGCACATGCATTACTGTACACAATTTGGCATTTTAATACCACAATAACTGTATGTAAATATAATTGGTTTCCCTTGTGATTCTGGGTATTTTATTTACAGCATTTAAAAACACTTTTCTGAGAAGCAGTCCATAAGCTCCAGTAACAGCCAAAGGGTCCTTGGCACAAAAAGCTTAAGGCGCCTGTTCTAGAGCAGCAGGTGAGTCACTCTTCACTCCTGGGCACCAGGAAATACTACTTGGCATGACATCACCATCATCAGCCTTTGGGAAAGTAGGGTTATCCAGCCACTAGTTAAGTTACGAGTAAGAAAGTGAAGATAAGCTGGGAGTCCTCGGTCAATGGAGAAAAGGGGTTAGAACATGTGGGCCAGCTCAGAGTAGAGGGACAGGGGACACAGAGAAGACACAGGGGCTTTACCTGTTCATCCTCATTATCTAAAACCTGCAGGATACACAGCATATCACTCTCTAACTGGCCTTTCAAACAGGACAGATGTGATTAATTAAAAAGCTCCTTTGTACCCACCCCCTCAGCCCCGTACTAGTGTGCCTGAAATTCATTCAGGAGGCAAAAGCTTTTAAAACATGGCAGTAATAAGAGAAGAAATCTAACAACTGAAATACGTGGGCATTAAAGTAGGAGGAAATGTGAGTGTTTCAGACTCTTTCTCCTCGCACGGGGGCAGTAGTGGCACGGGGTTCAGAGAAGTTTCTGGTCTCTAACAGGAGAGACCATCAAGTGAGGAAAGGGCACCGAGAGGAAGACGCAGATAAACTCCAAACTGGAGCTGAGAGACCGTCTCGAGGTTTCTTGATTTGGGTGAAGTAGGGTGGGAGTGTTGGCTGTGAATATTTCTCAAAATGAGTTAGCTGGTCACATTCAATTTCAAAAGAAGGCTGGTTCCAGAAACATCAGACCATATATCCACAACACTACTGGAGAGCTGGCCAGGGATGTGCCAATGAGGCTCTTTGTTTTAAAAAAAAAAAGTGCCGTGTATGTAACCACACCTACTTTCCAGACAGGACTCTCCTTTAACCTTTGCAAAGTTCATAATTTCACGGTAAGACTAGTTTTCAAATAAGACGGTCCAAAATAACAGTTTAGGAATAAGGTAGAAAAAAGTGCTTGCTTATTCACAAAATTAAAAAACAAAAACAAAAACAAAACCAAAAACGAGACACACACCTTCTTTTGGCTCACAATTTTTTTGAATTAATTTATAAATTAAATGGACCTCCCACTCAAAATGCTGGAGATTTTGTTTTGTTTTATAAACCTGCAGTGATAAATGGATATGTGGAAAGCATGACAAGTTACAGACAAAGGATGAGGTAAGGAGGTGGAAAGACAGGTCAAGAAGTTTGAGTATCAAGGAAAAGGGCACAACGCTATTCTAGAGAGGATGGCCATAGCATAGTGAATGTGATGGATTTTTTTTGGCATGTCTTTATATGCCAGGAGGACTAACGCAGACTAAGGTGAAAAGATAATGAGGTAGGGGAGGCTGTCAGGAAGTGATCGCCTCGACCTGTGATCAGGTGTCCCGGTGTGCCTGTAGGAATGGATTGCAGCTGAAGACTGCCCAGCTCTCGAGCTGCGCTGACCAATAGGGGAGCCACGAGCACCCCAACTCGCCACTGCCGCTACTTAACTACATTCATTACAGTTAAATAAGATTAACGTTTTAGTTTCTCAGTCACATGAGCCACTACAAGTGCTTAGCAGCCAGCTCGTGTACTGATTTAGACCACACTGATCTAGAATATTTCCATCACCGCGGAGTTCTGCTGGGTAGTGCTGCTCTTGAGAAAGGAGCATCTGCCCTGAATTGAGAGTCAAGGGGAGAGTGAAGTTTTTACAATAAGTAGAGTTTGTCTTTGGTATGGAATAGAATAGTGTGGAATGTTACTAATTGCAGGTCTCACAAATTAGAGAAACAAGGTGTACAAATGAACTTATTTACAAAATAGAAACAGACTTACAGACATAGAAAACAAACTTGTAGTTACCCAAGAGGAAGGGGAGGAGGGATAAATTAGGAGTATGGGATTAACAGATACACACTACTATATATAAAACAGATAAACAGGAAGAATTTACTGTATAGCACAGGGAACTATATTCAATATCTTGTAGTAAACTATAATGGAAAAGAATAAAAAAAAAGATATATACATATATATGTATAACCAAGTCACTTTGCTTTACACTTGAAACTAATGTTATATTGTAAATCAACTAAACTTCAATTAAAAAAAATCAAATCTGAAAAAAAGGCAGTAACAAAAAAAAACCCTAACAAACAAGGCAGCAAATTTTAAATGCACAGATGCTATGAAACTGAATTTCACAGAAATTCAGATAAAGTTTATTCTTACATTTTTTAACGCTCTCTGAAGAATTTTCTTGAATGAACTTTTGAATTGCTCCATATCAAAAAGGTCAATGTCTTCACCTGTCAGAGTGAAAAAAAAAATCAAGAATAATCAAGGGAGCTACAGTGTCTTCAATACATTTGCAAAGACCCTGAAGGTAAGCAGTTAGTATAACCTCAAAGGGCAAAAATCATATCACACAAATGCTGCTGGAACCTCTGACACAGCATCACCAAATATATTTCTCACTTTTCTATAAATGAGTAATAATCACCTCATTTGGAAAGAAAAGAGGCTTAAGAGGAACTGCTGTTTATTTTTAAATTGCCAAAATATCAAATACAAGTGTTTGGTTTAAAATGGAAAGCATTACCTGGTCTTCTGCTCATCTGAAAGACATCCCACACTTTCTGGTGCCGATGAAATTGAGTATCTGAGAGAGGGAGGAAGAGCTTGTCACTGTCCTATCAGAGAACTTTCTAATGATGTGCTTATAAGTCCATCTTTTTAATAATGTGAAAGTGGAGAAAGTAGTAATTTACGAAGTAGGTTACAAAATTTCTAATCAAAATAATAAATTTTATATGGATTAAAATAAAACAAGTCATAAAAAATTACTCAGTGTACTAGAGATTTAGCATTTATTCCTACTTAGTCAGGCCACTTATTCTGTCCACACAGGTCTATTCCACAGAATGGCACATTTATCCAGCTGTCCAGGGATGCTGTGCTCCCGGAACCGGCGTTTCCACTGGCTGTTCCTTTCTTTAGAGCACTCTTCTCCCAGCTTGTGGTAAGCTTCATTCTTGCTCCTCATTCTGGTCTCTACGAAAATGCCACCATGCAGAACGGCCTACTGCGAACATCCTGCCCAGGCTGACCCCCTCTGGCCCTGCTTTAGTTGCCCTCATAGCACTTACCACTACCTGACATGACAGCATATATTTAGATGTTCGTTTGTATGCTGCTGCTTGTACCTGTGGAATATAGGACTTAGTCTTTGTCACTGCTGTATTCCCAGTGTCTGGCCACTGGTTGGCAGTAAACACATATATTTGATGAATGAATGGATGAAAGTATGATATAGAAGACACCCTTCAGGAGTTACGAACGTAAGAGTATCTTGGAGTAAAAATGACCCAGGAAGTTAGTGAGTTCAGTCCCGCCACATTCCCATCTTGGTTTTAGTCTGTCTCTGTGCTCACCTGTCTGCATCCTGGTGTCTTTGGATCAAGGACCAAGGTGCTCTGTACCCCATAAAGAGGGGATGTTGGCCCGAACACTCAAGGACACCAACTTGCTATGCTTTTGTCTTATTACTTTTCTTGTCCTGTGTCTTTTTTCCCCCTTTTTTGGTGCCTTGGTATCCTTGTCTCCCCATTTCATCCCATTTATGGTGATGGCCTGACAATTCATGATTATCTAGTTTTGTCTAAAACAGGTGTAATCAGGTATAACATGAAGCCTGCCCAACAGACAGCATCCAAAGGGGTTATGCTTCTTTCTGGTATTTTCTTTCTTTCTTAGTTCTGCATTTCAGATTTGAGACGGCCTGCTAATTGATCTTTGAATAAGGATCTCTGAATAATGGAAATTAAAAATTTTTTGTCATTAATGATTCTTTTAAACACCATGTCGAAGTTCATAATAAATGGCAAGGACTTAAATACAAATGAAGACATTTCCTCAAACAGAACAGTCCTAGACTAACTAATCCATGCTCTTTGTGACAAGCTTGGTGCACCTCTAGTGACCCCTGTCCTAGCCAGGGGCCTGCTCTCCTTCTAGCTGCACATGTGGACCCTGGAGCCATGCGTGCTTCCCCCACGCAGTACCCCCTTGACCACGTGAAGTCCAGTCAGTTTTAATCCTTACAACCTGCACTGTAATTGGAACAAATTCTTGGAAATATATTTGCAAATTCTGTTAATGATAATACAAAGCCTAACAAACATTTACTCTGTGCTTACTGTGTGCCAGTTACTGTGCTAAGTGCTTTTCAAGTTTTACCTTCACTTAACCTGCGCAACAGTCCTGTGACACAGACGCTGTTACTGTCTCCGTTTTACTCAGGACAAGTCTGAGGCTTAGAAAAGGGGCTGTGACTTGGCAAAGGACACCAGACTGGTAAGTGACAGAGCTGAAATATGAAACCAGGTCAGCTTGACACTAGAATCTGAGCTGTTAGATACAAACTGCCCTCAAATGAAACTGGGCTGGTCGAAGGTAAATATAAATCTCCAAAACTTACAAATGATGTCTAAAAGGGCTGCGTCATTGAGACTTGCACGCTTTTCCTGAAAGAGAAAATAAAATATTTAGTAATTATGGCGATAGGTTTGGTTCTACCTCATTCACAGCATATTTTAGGACTGCTTAGAACAGACTATGAGGGCCCTCTTGCTACTTTACCGACAATCTGTCTCCAGTCTGTGCTTTCCTGTTAAGTAATAAATACCCCGTCTGATTCATGTCTCAGTACAGGCTCTTACAACTGGTCTCCCACCATCTACTCCTTATCACTTTTAACTTTTTTTTCCTGTGTGTACATTTCTTTCTTCTAAAAAATTTTTTGTGTATATATATTTTTATTGCAGTATAGTCAGTTTATAATGTTGCATCAATTTCTGGTGTACAGCACAATGTTTCAGCCATACATGAACATACATATATTTATTTTCATATTCTTTTTCACCATAAGTTACAAGATATTGAATAGAGTTCCCTGTGCTATCCAGTAGAAACTTGTTTATCATATTTTGTGACAATCCTCCTGTATTTCAAAGTGAGAGACACTCTGCCAGAGTTCAGTGTGATTCAGTGGGTTTGTAGATGTAATTCTTGGTATATTTGTGGGAGAGGGCAAGCTGTGAATCTCTCTACTCCACCATTCTTGGCACCTCTCCCTCACTTTAAATTTTTTGTTTTATTTTTCAATCAACTGTACCCTTCTAGACTTCCACTATACCAGGGTTTCTCAACTGGGCACCAGTGACATTTTGAGTCAGGTCATTCTGTGTTCTGGAAACTGTCCCAGGATGTTAAGGAGCAGTCCTGGCCTCTACCCACTTCTCACGGTTTTGACAACTAAAAATGTCTCCAGACATTGTGTCCTTTGGGAGACAAAATCATGCTGGCTGATAACCACTGCTCTGTACATACATATTTATATATTTGCATATCATATAGTTTCTTCCAATGTTATACAGAAAGATCTAGTCTATTCTTTTTAATGGTTGAACAATATTTTGTTATGTGGATGTATCATTATTTATCTAATCTCCTAGGTATCGCTGCTTCCAGTTTTTTGTATGTAAACAATGCTAGTTGACATCTTTATATATATATATTTACATATCTATAACTAGGCATATAAATGTTTATCAGTTGTAATATTCCATTCCACCTCCTTATTTTTTATTATTTTCTCCATATATGGAAATTTCCAGAAGTGGAATTGCTGGGTCATAAAGTCTATTTATTTAAAGATGAATGCAGGAAGGGTATACTGTGATATGGGAATTCTTTGTACTATACTTGCAACTTTTCTGAAAATCTGAAATCATTCTGAAACAAAAAGCAAACAAATAAATAAATATATGTGAAAGAGAGTCTCTTTCTGCACAACTTGACCAGCTTATTTGAGTATTGTTAACTTTTTACATTTGACAATCTGATAGGTTAAAAAAAGGGTACTGCTCATTATTTTAACTTGTATTGACTGTCTGCTTTTTCTCCCTTGGTAGTAACTTCTTTTCCTCACTGGTAGGTATTCTTTGCAAGTCAAAAAAGCCAATTAAAAATTAGTTCCTTTTTCACTATAGAGGTAGGTAGCCTTCATCACTTCATAGCTTAAGTCTATTTTGGACTAAGGAAAGGAAAGAAAACAAAAACCAAAGGGTAGCATGATGTTCAAGGTTAATCATTTTGAACACTGTTACCTCACAAAGCAGAACCAAGTCCTGAACAAGAGATTCCTTCCTCTGCCGGAAGTTTACAGTCTGCAGATGATTTTCAGACAAAAAATCCCAGGCTTTTAGGACTGCCATCATTTCAGTCATTGGGATTTTCAAGATGGTCCTCCTGAAAAACTCAGCAACAGTTTCATCCATCTCTTTGGCACTTTAATAAAAACAAAAACAGCACAACAAAGTATTAACCAAACACAAAAGTATAACTTAGTGAATTTTCAGCTTCATATTTTTAGCTGGAATTTTGATTTGTAGGTCAAAGACCCAAATTTACCACTTTTCAGGCACTCTGTGAAGAGTGTTTCAACAGGAAGATTTAATTATTTTCTCCTCAAGTGTATATTTAAATATGTTTTAAAGTTTTTAAAAATTAGTGCTCTCTCTCTTTTCTTGGTTACAGTATTTTGATCTTTCGATGGCAAATGATACGTGAATCATTCACTCATTTACTGATTCATGTATCAAATTACTGAGGCCCTGTGTGTGCCAGGCATTTTTCTAGCCACTGGGGATAAAAGATAAAAATCCCTGCCAGTATGGAGCGTCCATTCTAGTTGGGAGAGACAGGCAACAGGAGAATCACAGAGTGTTAGCAGTGGTAAGTGCAGAGCAGAAAGTGGAACAGTGTTAGGAAGCCAGTAGTATTGAAAACGGAGCAGTCTGGAAGCGGGATGAGGGGATGGAGAGCAGGCCTCATAGGGAAGGTGGCATTTGAGGTAATCCTTGGAGGAGGTAGAGTAAGCCATGTGGCTAGCTTGTGAAAAGCTTCCCAGGCAGATGGAGCAGCAAGTGCAAAAGCCTTGGGGCCTTCAAGAGATAGGGAGGAGGCCTCCAGGGAGCCAGAGTGGAGAGTGAAAAGGCACAGAGGAGGTGAGGTTAGAGATCACAGAGGGCCCAGGCGGCAATGCAAGGATGATGGCTTTTACTCTGACAGAAAGCGGCTGCTGGAAGGTCTTGAGAAGAGGCGGGATGTGCTCTTGCTCAGGTTTTCTGCCAGGATCAACCTGGCTACTGTTCTGAGAATGCAGTCTAGGAGGAAGGGCAGAAGCGGAGGCCAGCTGTAGAGCTCCTGCAATAATGCAGGTGAGAGATGATGGAGGGCTGAGGTGGACGTGGTACAAGAGGTCAGATTCTGGATATACTTTCATGAGAGAGTCCACAGGATTTCCTGATGGGTTAGATGTGGGGTTTGAGAAAAACAGAGAAATCAAAGATGATGCCAACGTTTCTACCAGGTAACCAAAAGAAGGGAGTTGCTATTACCTGAGGTGGGGAAGACTGAGGGTGGCTGCAGAGGAAAGCTCAAGAAATCCACTTTGAACATGTAAATTTTAAGGTCAATTGTTAGATTCCCAGTGGAGATACTGAATGAACAGCCGGATTTATGAACCTACAGGACACAAAGGCTGGAGGTGGAGAGGACTGTAGTCTTTTTCTTCTTTAAGGCATTGCCAATTAACAGTTATTACCTAGCTTTTCCTGCCCCATGGCTGAAGGTGAGATTCTCCAACTATCCAAAAGGTCCTGAGTCCTAAATGTGGTGTGGCTCCCTCAACAGACAAGGGCAGTGATCTGGAGCAAAACCTAGTCGCTGTCTTAAAGTTGTGGCACTGAGAAGGGGTCTCTGAGCCCTCTTATTACCTTCCTCAGGGCAAAGGCTGTGGGCCACGGGTGACAACTGATCTCAAGTCTGCTACCTCATTTGGGGACACTGATAGGCATCTTTCTCTCTCTTTTAAATAGAGCATAAAAAACAAGGAAGCATGATTTCTAAACAAAGATTAAGCAGGATATCTGCAAACTTTAAATTCTCTTAAGACTACCTTCTAGGAAAGGGCACATGGACCTTGGTTTCCGTGTTTACAACAAGAAGCGGAAGTCTGCCTGTCAGTCTCATAGGCTTCCACCATGACTATGGGATTTCCAAGGAAAAAGGAGATTCCTCTAAAAGAATCCTGGCTGTGACTTACTTCTACCAGTTGAGTGTTTGCTGAACACAGTATATAATTTACTACCACTGCCCAATTCTGAAAAGATATGGGTAGTTGATGTATTAAAGATACCAAAAACAATAGTTAAAGTGGAAAGATTAGGAGCTGTTTACAGAGAGGAAAATATCTGAATTAAGAATGTGGGAATTGGGGGAGGGTATAGCTAAAGTGGTAGAGCACATGCTTAGCATGCGTGAGGACCTGGGTTCAATCCCCAGTACCTCCTCTAAGAATAAATAAATAAATAAACCAAATTACCTCCTCCCACAGGAAAAAAAAGAGTGGAAGCAGCATCAGGATCATGAAAATTGAGCCCGATTTGTTTCCTTGTCCAGAGAGAGGACCAACCTGTCTTAATGTCAAGACTGAAATCCCCACCATGGTCTATTAGATCTTGCTTTGTTTGATTCTTGCCTCCCTGTCATCTACTGCTCTCTCCTTGGCTTTCTGAGCTCCAGCTATATTGGCCTTTCAGTTTCTCTATTACAAAATGATCCCACCAACTAAGGGCCACTAGGTTACCCCTCCCTAGAAGGTTCTTCCTGCATCTACCCTCCTGGCTCTTGCTGTAATTCAAGTCTCAGCTAAGCTTCTTTGCAGAGAGACCTACTCTAACCACACAATCTAGTTATCTCCCCACCTTCGACTGCTTGGGTTTACAGAATTATCTGAAATTATATTGTGTATTGATTACTTATAGCGTTACAATATTTCATTAAGCTCCACTAGGGCAGGAACTATGTTTGTCTTATTCACAGCTGCATTCCTAGAATCTAGAACAGCATCAGTTAGTCTAGTCAGCCCAAGAACTGTCTAGTGGAAATACTTGTGGAATGTAGTGTTACTCTCCCTTAGCAGCTGTGTCTGGAGGTAAACAACCTGGGAAAGATTAGGGTCTAACAGTCAAGTGAAAATATCAAATGAACGTCTCCCATCGAAAACACTAGTGGTGGTGGCCAGGGGTGGGTGCGGGGGTGAGTGGTTGTTAAAATGCAGATTCCTGGGCCTCAACGATTTTAAACCGGGGGGTATGGGGGACCGAGAAGGGCTTGAGATTTTTTGCATTTTTGAGTAAGATTCTTAATTCTAGCTACAGTTTGGGAATGCCATTCTAAAGAGTTCTGGTAGAAAGAGTGCACGCAATGTCATCAGTAAAGTTGGATAACCCTTGAATAAACTCTTCTGATTCCCTGTGATTATCTAATTTCTTTTTATTTCCTAACACTTAGCACAGTGCCTGGCATACAGCAGGCGCTCGAGATGTAAGAGCTGAATGAACGCGCGACAAAAAAGGGCCCTTTTAAGTAACTTTCCTGTAAATCTACACCGCCGAAGAGCTGCTACAAGGAGCCAAAGGAGTAATGCAAGAGGTTGCAAAGGTTAAAAAGGACGGACGCCAAAGTTAACCAAATATCAAAACACCAAAATCGAGAGAAAGCAGCAGCTCAGGACGCGAGAGTTCAGGAGCCCAGGACAGCTGGGGGCGGTTCCAGTGTGACGTTGGCCTACGTAAGGCCCCGCCCACCACGGACGGATGTGACGTCACGACCGAGCCTCCCCGCGCTCCTCACCTCAGCCCAACCGTCGTCCCCCGAGACGTCCCCGCGACCAAGGCCCAATCCCGCAGCTTGGGACGTGCGGCCGGCGCGAAAGAGTCACCTCAGAGGCCTGGGACGTGGCTTTTTCGAGGATCCTTCCACACTCGGGGGCCCGATCCCAGGCCGTCGGGGGTCTCTTACCGTCCCACATTGCCAGCCGGGTCTCTTCTCATCAGCTATTCCCGCCGGCAGCACCTTCAAAGCCACCAATTGCAGTTCCCGCCGCCCTCGAGCCCCGCCCACCGGAGCTCAAACTTTGGACTGTACCCTCGGCACAGGGGACCGCATGGGGAGAGCGACAGAAGTGAAACTCGCCGAGCCCCCGCCTCTCTCTCCTTAGTAGAGAATATTGTTGGAGTGCAGCTAATCTCAGCCACGAAATCTGGCTTGTCGGTTTGGCTTCGGTTTAGGCTCTGCGGCGACTCGGTGGACTCGCTCTTCCCCCCCGGAAATGGGCTCGTCCAGGCCGGGTGGCGCATGCGCCTCGGGTCGCGAGCGGCAGGGGTTGGCAGAGCGGGGTCAGCAGTGGAGGGCAGCGGGCGCCGCCACACGGAGCTTCCCCGGCTCCCGCGCCCAGGCCTCGGGCGTTTGGGTAGAGAGTCTTCGCTGAGGAATACTCCGCCCTCCGGTGTAGCGGCGAGTCGGGTGAGTCTCGGGGGTCCGGGCCGTTCCGAGGAGCGCTCTCTCAGTGGCCGCCGTGCCGGGGGAGGCCGCGGGACACCCACTTGTCACCCCCCCCACGTCCTCCCATGGCGCGCCCCGCTGTGTCCTGTGCTGCCAGGACTTCCCGCCCGCCTCATCTTTGGGACCACCGCGCTGGGGGTGTTGTCAGGGCGGCGGAGGGGCGTCCCGAGCTCTCCGCTCTCGGGCAGTTGCTGAGGACGCGCTGGTAGTTGAGAGCAGGCTTTGGTGTAGACCGCTCTGGAGCCTGTGACCTTGGGCAGGCTCCTCCCCACCCTGAGCCTCAGCTTCCTCGCCTGTGAAATGGGTACGACCCAAAGCATCCGTTGTGAGAAGGGAAGCCGTTAACGCCGTGTATGACACGGTGAGCGCTAAGTACCTCGTATGATGATTATTGCTATTGACTATCTAGGCGTTTAGAATTTGCTTGATGGGAGCGGATCTTGGAGAATCCAGTAAGGTCTCCATCCGTACGTACGCTTTTCAAGGAAAGTAACATTCAAATCCCTTTTATTGGGTTTAAAGATTACTGTGCTTGTCTTGTCACAGTAAGTGCTTTGTGAAGAGTCTGAAGTAAATCCGAGTTTTGGAAACCTTCAGTTGAAGATTTAAATGTGTAAAAGTAGCGTGCGCTGGTGAAGGAATTCTGATGTGGCACCTCTTATATCTGCTTTCTTATACATAGAGGCTTCCGCACTTGTTTGGTTGGTTTAAAATGAGCCTCATTTCCAGCTTTTTTTTTTTTTTAAGCTATGTCGAGATATGAACCAGTTCTCAAATTTATGCTAACCCTATATTCAACATTCAGCAAACATTTATTGGGCATTTACTATATGTATTTAGGAGAATAGTCCATCCTTCACTAGCCTGTATATTGAGGTGTATGGACTAGTTTTTTTCCTCTGAAATTTTACATGATTTGTCAGAGTGCTCAGCACCAAGTAAATGCTGATAAATATTAGTTCAGGGAAAGCTACAGCTGGGCCCATGACTTAAACTCTGTGGGTTGTTCTCAGTAGCAGTGAGGCATGGTCTGCACTCTGGGAGCACTTGTCACTCACTCAGTAGCATCTGTTTAGATTTGGTCACTTTGCAGCTTTGATAAATGTGTAGGGTAGGTAGCCCCCTGCTATGTCTGCTACCTCTGATGGATCTGGTGCTTGAAATAGAGAAATACTAATTTAACTAATTCCAAGTGCTTTCTGAAATGTAGGCTTTAAAAAAATACATTTTACAAAGGATTAAGTATTATTTTACAGTTTTTCCTGGAAAACGGATTCTTCAGACTCAACAAGAGACTTTTCTGGCCTTGTTTTAAAATGACATTAAAGAAATTGTAAATGTAGTGTAAATTTCTTTTTGGTGCAGCCACACAATAGCAAAATCTTTCTAAAGAAAACCCAAGTGGCATTAAAATATAGGGTTTCCCCCTTGTGATTATAGATCTACTGCAGTGTTATTAGAATCCTTACTTCCTTTTCTTCACTAGAGTTAATGTTTTGCTTACTTTTTTTTTCTTTCTAAAATTGTGCCACCTGGTGGTTGAAATCTTCTATCTATTATATAATACTCATTGGGGAAATTTTACCTCAGAGTCTTGGTAGAATCTGGTAAAGGAGTGGATGAAATAAGACAATAATTTTTATATCTTTTAGTGAGAGTACTCTACTTCTTCAGCTCTCCCAGGTTACCCCTAAGTAAATGTTACTGGATTTTTGGGTATTTTTTTGCAGCCAGCGATCAAAACATCAAATTGTCATAGATGATCATTTTTACAAGTTTAAGGGGAGTGTTTTGGTATCGATGTGTTCATACTTGAGGAGGTGGATGGGGTTGGCATAGGAAGAGAGGACTTGTAATTTTGACAAGTTACCCGTTCTGATGTTTTCTAAATGCTAGTGTAAACATGGGACTGAAGTGTTTAATAACAGTTCTAATGGAATTTATCCCTCTCGTTCTCACTGCAAACACCCATGCAGGAAGTCTTATCACAAGATGCGGCTGATGTTCCCTACACCTTTATTTCAAGATGCGGCTGATGTTCATAATTACTTTGGCAATATCTTTTGAAATTGTTTTCTGTATTATTAGTAGTAACAAGTGTTTATCTTCTGAGGGTGAATTTTACTTTTGGAAATGGCTTCAATTTAATTGTGAACTTAGATTTGAGAAGAAACTTAATGCAGTGCAAGAATATACATCCTTGTGGTTTCCTTAAGTGACGTAGCCAGTCTCTTTTGGACACTTTAGAACAGATAACTGAGAACTTCACACAGCAGCCTATTTCATTGTTGGACAGCTCCAGGAAGATGGCATCTGCCTCTTTGGTGTATAGTCCTGTCCTTGGAAACACCTCAGAGTTGATCGAGTTCAGCCTTTCCCATCATGTAACAGAGCATTTCAGATATACAGATAATACTTTACATCTGTCCTACTCATTCTTCACTATTTCAGACAATCTCACATGTTACTTTAAACCTCACAATATAGGTCAAGAGCTAATTCCATTTTTTGGAAGAAGAGACTTGGGTCTCAGAGTAAGTAACTACAATGATACAACTTGTGAATAGCTGAGTCCTCAACTTTTGTCTTCAAACCCACATCTTCTCCCTTCAAGACCATTGCTTGTCCCACTTAACCAGGCTGTTCTTTTTGTCTATCTCCTCTGTTGTGGGTTTCCGTAATTTCGTAAATATTCCCATTTTCACTGATGGCTTCCTTTTAAACCTAGAGCCATCTCCATCCTGAGCATTCCCCCCAGGAATATTCAAATTGTCAATATTCCAGACATGGCTGATCAAGACAAACACAATACTGTTCTTTTTCTTGATACGGACAGACCCTCTATTTCTAATAATACAGGATGTTACATTGACTTCTTTGAGCTTTGGCCTAGAATTAGTCCCTGTTGAACTTGTAGCTAACCAGAGGTTCTTTGGGAAATAGTTTTTTTCTAGTTGAATTTATTTGATTCACAAACTGCTGGGAATGCATGTCTTTCCTATTTTGAACGTGGGAAAAATCTGTCATGGTGAGAGATTTTGAGTAGTAACTCTACCACTTACTGTGTGACCTGGGGCTTAGTTTTGCTGTGAAAATATGAGTAATGCATATTTTGACCTACAAAAAAGCAATTTCTTATAGTTCAGCTGACTTTTAAAAGATCCTGTGGTTATTGGGAGGATTTTAAGACTTGTGCCTACACATGGTATGTGTTGGAGAAATTATTTTTTACTCTAATAATGTAGATATATTCTTATGACTTCGAAGAAATTTTTAAATAAGAATATGGAATATATATTTAGATTTTATTCAGTTCATAGAATATTACTTTCAGTTGTAATAGTGTTATTAGACTAGGCTTTTACACATGACTGCTGGAAGGTATCAGCATTCATTGAAATGCCATTGTTTTATAGTTATGCTTTATATGTTACACCCAGGAGTACAGCAGTACAGCTGCATGTGCACAACAGTTAGGCAAAGCCACGTGGCACAGGGTGATGGAAGGGCACTTGGGTAGAGGGTGGATAGAGGGAAAAGGGAAGAAGAGAATATCTAATTAAAAACGTAAGATGGAGGAAAGAAGGGAAGGATTGATCAAGCAAGGAATTTGTTAGATAAGGGATAAGTTAAGTGTTTAGAGCTTGAGGTTAAGTAGTAACTTTGACCAAAAAGAATAGGAAAAGGAAACTATATGAAACCATTTTCTTGTTTGACATAACCATCTAGGATAAGTAGGGAGAAGGGAAGACGTCTTATTGACACCGTGGCTGGATCTATAGTAGCATACATACTTGAAGTAAAGTTTTGTGGAGGGAGGAAAAGTATGTATCATGATATGCATTTATGCTTATATGCACTGTGCATGTGTGTATTTATCTCAGCAGCCAAGTGTCTTCCTAAGTTTGCTTTGCCAATAGAGAGGTCATTTCAGTACATCATAAGCTTGTTTCTGAACTATGAAAGCATACATTTAAGGACTGGTTGATCAAAATATGCAAAAATATTTTGTCAAATGTATTTACAAAATAAAACGTCAGTGACATTTTCTAGGTAACTAAACCAGTGTACATCTTCCTTCAGAAAAAATAAGCAAGACAGAAGGCAGATGACTAATGCTATGCATAGATTTAGGTGTATAATATTGGTACAATATTAGATGACATATTGGACTTTCTGAGACCTCATTTTTGTGAGGCAAAACTTTTATATCATTAAAAAGTCTTTGTAGTCAGTGACAGGCAAACAAAACTTGAACTTGGCTACATTTCCAGTTTCCATTTCAAATACTCAAATACTTAGCTTGGTGTAATTGTCTGACTTGTGATCTTTAGCTGTGGTATGTTTGTGTGTGTGTGTGTTTAGTAGTTACTCAGCGGAACAGTGATCTGATATTTTTATGAATTGAAATCTGAAGTGATAGGTATATTATAATCCTTTGCAATTATTTGTTCAGACATTTTTAAGGATTTTATTTGCTGAGAGTAGGAGGTGGATGGGCAGTTTGATTTCCTGAAACTTTTTTTAAACAGCTTTATTAAGGTATAATTTACATACCATAAAATTCGCCCATTCTGAGTGAATTCAGTGATTTTTAGTAAGCTTATACAATTGTGCAATCATTAGCACATTCCTGTTTTAGAACATTTTCATCACCCAAAGTTTTCTTTGTGCTGTTTGCAAATTAGTTCCCACTCTCACCTTCGCTGTAGGCAACCATTGATGAGCTTTTTGTTTCTGCAGATTTGCCTTATTTAGACATTGCATATAAATGGAATCATCCATACAGTCTTTTAAATCTGGCTTTTTAAATTTAGTTTAGTGCTTTTGAGATTCATCATATTGGCACATGTATGAGTTCATTCCTTTTAATTGCTAAATAGTATCCCATTGTATAGATACCCCAATGTGTTTATCCAATACTTGATTATTAGACATTTGGATTGTTTCCAGTACTGGCTGTTATGAATAATGCTGTGAACATTCACATTTATGTCTTGAGGGGATATATGTTTTCATTTCCCTTCGGTGGTTTCATAGGAGTTCAATTTCCCAGTCATATGGTAAGTTTGTGTTTAGCTTAAGAAACCGCCAGATTGTTTTCCGAAGTGTCTGTACAGTTGAGTAAGGTCCATTTCCTCCACATCCTAACCAATGCTTGGTATTGTCTGACTTCTTTTTTTTTTTTTTACTTCTTTTTATTGAGTTATAGTCATTTTACAATGTTGTGTCATGATTTCTCGATTATAGTTGTTCTGGTGAATGTGTAGTAGTGTCTCACTGTGGTTTTAATTTTCATTTCCCTAATGACTGATGGGGTTAACATCTTTTCATGTGCTTAGTTAACCATTCCTGTATCATCTTTGGTGAAGTATCTATCCAAATCTTTTGCCCATTTTGGGGTTATATTTGAAACATTGGATTGTTTGTAAGCATTCTTTTTATATTCTAGGTACAAATCCTTTGTTATGTATGATTTGCAAATGTTTTCTTTTAGCCTGTAGCTTGTAGTAGATTTTAGTTTTTGGAGCAGTTTCAGGTTCACAGGGAGATTGAGTGGCAGGTAGAGAGATCCCATATGCACCTCTAAGCCTCACATGTGCACCACCTCCCTCGCCATCAACACCCTCCACCAGAGTAATAGGTTTGTTACAGTAGATGACCTATGTTGACACGTCACTGTCACCCAAAGTGTGGTTTATCTTTTCATTCTCTTAATTTTGAAGATGGAAAGTTTTTAATTTTGATGAGTTTTTGCCAATTTTTTTCTTTTATGGATTGTGCTTTTGATGTATTGTTGCCCAACCTACGATCTTGATTTTCTTCTATTTTCTTTTTTAGAACTTTTAAAAGACTAAGGCAGTTAATTGGTTCTTTCTTTTGGTAATCTTTTCTGAACTAAAAAGATTAGGTTTAAAAAAAAATAGGTGACTAGTGCTACACAACTATAGCAAACATCTCAAAATAATATTTTTTCTTGGACATTGCTGATTTTCTACTTCATGAATAAACCAATTAAACTTAATTTCAGGGATTTTAGTTTACTGTTTTCATTGTAATAATTGCATTTTATGAATGTATATTCTCAATTAGAAAAAAAATTTTCATCTGTGTCTTGGTTTAGTTAGATTTTCTCAGCCAGATATTGGTTAGGAAGAAAGCAGTCTACATTAATTCACACTAGGTGTGAGACTGACTAGTTGCCCTTTGGCCCTGTCAGAGGAATATACATTTAGAAAGGATTAATAAGCCAGTTCTCTTAATTGGTAGAATTTCATCTGAACAAAATGAGTTGTAATCAATTTCAGGAATGTGAGGAAAATCACTGAAGTCAAGCTTATTAACACAGGCAAGCTGTTCCTGCTCGAGCATCTATGTCCAGGATTGGGTCTCTTGAGGAGTCTGCTTTTTTCTGAACATTCATGTTCTTCAAACACTCTTGATAACCTGCTAAATCTGTTAAGTCATTGGGAAAGGAAGCTGAGGCTCAGGTTTAATAATTTGCCTAAGGTCAGCTTTCTTTTCTGATAAAAATCACTGCAGATTCTTACTGAAAATAGTTTTAGTTCGCATTAACAAATGCAGTCACACATATTTAAGACACTCTTGTATCCACAGGTTGCTCTGCTGTGCTCCATCTCCTTCTCCTAAAGATGCATCCTGACTTATCTCCACACTTGCACACTGAAGAATGCAACGCCTTGATTAACTTGCTTAAGGAATGTCACAAAAATGTAAGAGTTCAGAAAAATGACCATAAAGCAAAAATGAAACTTAGGTACAACACACTGATGTAAAATGTTATCTCCATTAGTGAAAGGGAATGATAATGTCTTAGTAATGGATCTTAGTTTAGCAGAGATTAGCAGTTGGTGCTTGTGATTTTCTTTAGGAGCCACTTCCTTTTATGATTAGTAGAAATCAAGCAGGGTAGTTTATTAGGGAGCTTCTGAAATGATAGGTAATAGAATCCGTGTTCCTCAATGTCTACCATTCTGTGTTTAAAGGAAGTTGGAACTTTGTATAATTAAATGTTAACTGGATTTAAATTCTGACTGGCCTAATTTGACAGAATTACTTAATTGTTAGTGGAATGGAAGTAAAATTCCATGGTTCAAACCAAAATAGAAAATAAGCCCATTTTTTGGACTGCACTAAGTTAATCTGATATTTTTACAGATGTCAGATACTTAGCTTTTTTCATATATTTGATGTATAAGACAGTTATCAGGAACATTGTGTTTTTCTCTAACTTTGCATGATGCATCATTTCCCTCATGTTATTTGTAAAATAGAGACATCAGATTCTAATAATAGTAAATATCATTTAAATGAGTAAAATTTTAATACTTAAAGTTAAGATAGTAAATAATGCCAATGACCTGTGAAGTCAGATATTTATACTGATTCAAAGAATGTTGTTGATGACAATATACTTTAGGCAAACTGTTTCCACCATACGTCTAGATCAAGAATTAATTTTGTAAGTCTTTTTAACGTTAGCCATGCTATGGTTGTGTAATAGTATATTATTTGGTTTTAAATTCTGTTTCCCTTATGGCTGATGACTTTAGGCATCTTTTCATGTGCTTATTGGCCATTCGTATAAACTCTTTTGCCCATATTTAAAAATCGGGTTGTGTATTATCGAGTTGGAGGGATTCTTTTTAACATTTGGCATACAAATCCTTTGATAAGTGTATTTTCTCCCCATCTATGGCATCCTTTTTTTCATTTTCTTAAAGATGTGTTACAGAGAACAGTTTGATGAAGTCTAATTTACCAGTTTTTTTCTTTGATTTGTTTTTTGGTTTTTTGATGTGTTCTAAGGATCTTTGTATTTTTCCTGGTTACAAAGATTTTTCTCCTATTTTTCCTTCTGAAAGTTTTAGAGTTTTTGCTTTTAACATTGAGGCCTTCATTTCAAGTTAATTTTTGTGTATAGTGTAAGGTATGAGCCAAGGTGTATTTCGCTTCCTGTGGATAGCCAGTTAATTCAGTGCCATTTGTTGAAGAGACTCCTTTTCCCACTAAATAACCTTGGTGCCTTTGTCAAAAATCAATTGACCGTGTGTGAGTGGGTCTAGTTCTGGGCTGTCTAGTCTGTTCTACTGATTTATATGTCTATTTTTAACACCAGTTAATTCCAACATTATCTTACTGGGGCCACCTTGTCCCATGGCTGTTTTGCCCTCTTTTTTATCCTAATTCACTTTCCACACTGCATCTAGAGTCACCTTGCAAACGTAAGTTTAATAATTTTCTCCTTTAATGGCTCCCTTTGCCTATAGAATAGAGTCCAAGTTTCTCTGTGTTCCAAGGCCTTCGTCAGACTAGCCCCTGCTTGTCTCTTGGTCCTCACTGCTCTCCCACACCCCTCTTCTCCTCCCCATCCTTCCTGCCTGCTCTCTGCAGTTGTACTGAAGCATTGTTTCTTGCTTCTAAGCCTTTGTACTTGCTTTTTCCTTTGCTTAACTTAGTGTCTTCCTCACTATCTCCACTCCTCACTGCTTGCTCAAGTTTATTGCCCTCCAGGCTTTATCCTGCTTAATTCGTCTTGTCCTCTTGCCTTCCCTGGTCTGGGTTCTCTTGATATGGTCACTCTGAACTGTAGTAACACCACAGATAGTACATTTCCTACTTTATGTCAGTTACTCTCACACTTTTTGGTCTGAGGACTCCTTTACATTTTTAAAAGTTATTGAGGACCCCAAAGAACTTTTGTTTATGTGCACTCTATCTAACAATATTTACTGAATTAGAAATTAAAACTGAGAAATCTAAAAATACTAATTTATTTAAAAATTACAGTAATAAAACCCATTACATGTTAACACAGTTTTATTTTTCATGAAAAAGACCTTATTTTCCAAAGCAAAAAAAAGGGGGGAGGGTGAAAAGAGTGACATTGTTTTTGCATTTTTGCAATTCTCTTTAATGTTTGGGTTAATAGAATGCAGCTGGATTCTTATATCTGCCTCTGTACTCAATCTGTGGTGCTATTGTACTTCATGTAGCTGCTGGAAAATCCACCGTACCCTTGTGAGAGAATGAACGTGAACAAAACAAATAACATCTTCAATTATTAGGAAGACAGTTTTTCCAAGACTCCCGGAAAGCTCTTGGGTAGTCCTGGGACTACACTTTGAGAACCACTGCTTCATAGTGATCACTTGATTATTTATCTCTTCCCTCTGACTCTGAGCTGTGAGCGCAGGCCTCAGGTCCACCTTGCTCCCTGCTGTGTCCCTAGTGCCTGGGGCATTGTCTTCCAGATATTGATTGATTGATTGATCCACTTATTTGATCAGTTGCTCCACCAGTTTGTTCTCTAGAAATAGACAGAGATCACTAGGGGCTGATGCCATGTGTATGCAGTAGAATTGCAGTCCAAGGGCTTCTCTTTTACCAATCCCACTGGGGCATCTTGGGTTTGTTTTTCACATAATGTCACAAGAGGATAATTCTCATTTGGGCTTAATGTTGAGATTAAACTGAAAATATAAATTAGTTTTTGTCTTGGATTTTTTTAAAAAGATGTAGGTAATGGGATAATATGAATAAATGTAAACTGAACAATGAAGTATTGCCTTAAACATTCTAAAAGTTTAATTCTTTCTGTTATTTCTACTTAGCCAGAAGGTGTGCAAAAATGCATTGTCCCTATTTACTTGTTGTCAAATAAGTAGTTTATACACAGGAAATATTTATTCTGAAAAGGTCATTAGGTAACCAGTAGGCTGTCTTAAATGCCTGCCAGAAAAACTGAGCATTTATTCAATGTGGACCAGAAAGTACATTTAAAGTGGTGAAAAAACAGGAAAAAAAGAAATAGCATGAGGCATAACTTACTAATTATGTGTTGTCTGGTTTCCATGAAAGCCTTAATTAGAAAGAAAAGGAAAAGATGTGCTTATTGTTACAAGTTCAAGTTCAGCGTTTATGGCCTCTCATTATAGGAGATCGCTGTGCTCTTCAGTCTACCATTAAAAGTCATGGCATTATTGTTACAAGTTCAAGTTCAGCGTTTATGGCCTCTCATTATAGGAGATCGCTGTGCTCTTCAGTCTACCATTAAAAATCATGGCATGCAAACACACTAACTATGGCCCTGCTGAAATTCAGGTCCTTGACTTTTGTCTTTCTCTCCTTTGGAGCATTTATACTTTTTGCCATGATATGTAGTCATAGGACTTAAAACTACTAGGAGATTTTTATTTTTGCTTTTCAAACAAAGCAGACTTTGAAGTTCAGACGTCAATTTCGTTATATTGTGAATTAGTGGCTTGTTTATATGTCCCATCTAGGCCATCTAATAATAGTGTTATGTGTTTCTAATTTATTTTGATGACATTTCAATTGGAGGCAAATGAGAAAATGGCTCTGGCATCAAGTATTCCTTAAGTAACCCTTCTGTGGGACAGGCGTGTTTGCAGGTGAAGGAAGTTACTAGTCTATCAGTATGGCTACACTGTGCTTTGACGTCACTCTCCGCAATAGAGGATGGATTATGCTGTGATTTTAACGTGCCCTTAAAGAAAGAGATATTAGATAATAAAATGCTTTACACTTGGTCATTGTGAGGTTTTGGCAGGGTTAATAGGCTACTCTTTTATCAAAGAATAGTCTTTTTATTCTTCATTTCTACCCATAGAGCTTTTATTCCTGTTTGTAGGAATGCCAGGATAAGCCTGTTTGTGTCTTTTACACTTGTGATTTAACTGTTTGCTTATTGACAAGGTGACACATTAAACCCATCTCTGTAGGAATAAGTATTTAAATTCTACATGCCAGAGACATTAGCATATTACGGGATGAAGTATTTTACTCCTTTTCTTCCTTTTAGCACAGCATTCTGAAATTTTTTGGTCACTGCAATGATCTTGATCGGGAGATGAGAAAATGCTTGAAGAATGAGGTAAGAAAAATGTTAAAGGATGGAACTAGTTGAACAGTAGAAAAGAACATTTTGGAATAATATTATATATTACTGCCATTGTTAAATTTTTTTTGCAAATTTTAGTATAACTCCAAAAATTGACTTTATATGTATGTCTTCCCCTAAAACCAAGAGAAGAAATGAAAGCGTCTTCTGGGGACAGTTTTAGAACATTGCTAGTTTTTTTTTTTTTTTTTTTGCATGTACGTAAATGAAAACAACTACATTACAATAATCACTATAACTCTCTGGATGAGTTTTAAAGTTTGGGAAATTGAATCTGTGTTCAGCAGAAAGACTCGTCGATCTGCTTTTAGCTACAGCAGGTAACTAGAACTCTCTGGGCCTTAATTTCTTTATATAACATGTGGAAGCTAGACTTAGGCTCTTTCCAGCTTTAAAAATTTGAATTTCTTAATAATTATAGTATGTACAAGCCTTAGGATCTCGTTTGACTTATTTGGAAAGGCTCATTTCCTGAACACAGTTTTAGGCTATGACTTGGACTTGGGCAAGTAGCCAAAGTTCATTGTCTTTTTGTAGGTACTAGAAGCCAAGCAGAGTGCATTTTAAATCTTTGAAAAGAAATTTAATTCCATTTCTGTTTTGTACATCAAATATTTTATTTTAGAATCTGTAAAAATACATAACGACTAAAAAATCTGCCTTCCCAATTTCATTTTCTGTACTTTTGAATTTTTTTCCCCAGTGAACCTCATATTGAAAGGTATTAGATACAATATTTGAAGGCATCCAGCATCTATCTTTAATTATTTTTTGTATTTTCCACTTTGGGGCCTTTTTTTTTTTCTTCCCTTCCTGAAATCTCTTTCCAGTGTCTTTACTATTTGAAGACCTTTCTGGAGTTCTGATAATTTTCTTCGTGTGCACAGATGTGTACATGTGTACATATCCATTTTAAACTGATTTTTGAAAAGTGTTTTTTCTTCATATGTAAAGGCTAGTTTATATGGAAACTAAACCTAGGGCTGTGTTCCTATTTTAATAAGATTATGGAAAAATAAAGCCTATGCTGGTTTTTTTTGTTGTTTTTTGGGTTTTTTTTTGGTCTAGGTGTTAATTTCTCACATGCTTTCAGCTGTATAAGTATAAGTATATCACATACTTTTCAGAAAGTATAAGATAGCTTTCTTCCTAAGTTTAGATTTTTTTTTTTGTCCTTATAGTTCGGTGATTTTGCCATTGGTTTGGTGCTTAGGTCTTCATAAGAAATTTTTTTTTCCAGATGGTCCTGAGCTGTTAAGTAACTATTTGGTAGAAGAATGTTATAGATATATTTCCTTATTTTGTCTGAGTTTGTTTTCATATAAATTTCAGATTTTCTCCTTGACTGTTTTCTAAATCCTCTATTCGGTTTTTATGTTGCTTCATTACCTGATTTATAGATGTTTTTCTGCCTGTTCTTTCATCCTTCAGTTCTCCAAACCTATGCACATTTATTTCCTCTCTGCTTTTAATGCTTTCCAGTTTACCATTTATTGCTTCTAATGCTCTCCTCCTACCATTCCTTTCATGTGTCATTTAAGTACTTCATTCTTTGAAGCTTTTAACTAGAAAAAAGGTTTGGCCGGTTCTTTCTGACACTCTCTTTGCTGCTGTATCACTGCTTTTGTTCTTTTTATTGAAATAATCACTCATACTGCTTTGTGGCATCCTCTTTTGTCCCTCTTACTTGTTTGGTTTGGTTTGGCTTTTGGTTAATTGACCATCCATTCTGTCTGTGTTGTTTATTGGCATTTTATGAATAACATAATATTTGTCCTTTTTCCCCCCTTCTTTTATTCATGGGCCATCTTGACTCCCTTTGGAGATATTATAACATACTTTACTATCGACTCTATTTTAATTTGCTCTATGATTTATTTTATTGGCCTGCTACGAAGTATTGTCTTCTGAAGACTTACCCTTAAGACTCACTTTCCAATCTGATTGCTGGAGTCCATCTGGTATATATGATTAAGATAGATATCATATACTTTTTTCAGAGCAGGTATCCCTCCATGTTCTAGAATAGTGTTTTGTTTTGTTTTTTTCAAACCTTTTAAAGCAATGAAACTCCCTTCCCCCTGCAACAATCTTATGAAGAAAATTAATGCATGACAAATAAAAGGAATGTTTTGGTTAAAATGACCTGGTGTTTCATCTGTAATTTGAAGTGGCTGTTTGATGAGGAAAAAAGAAAGTGAAAACTACTACTATTCCAGAAGATATGTTAGAACTCCTCAGTCACAACTTTAGACCTAGAAAACTTACTAAATATTATTTAGCCCACCTCCTTATATTTGAGATTACTGGCCCAGAAGATGAAGTAACTCAAAGACATGAATCTCAGAGCTCAGGGCAGGGGAGCCAGTCAGGTCTTTGGTTAGTGTTCTGTCATTAGTCTTTTGTTTCTGTGACATCTCTGGTGGCTGAAAGATTTTGATGTCCAAGTATTCACATATACTCAGTTTTTTCAACTTGAGTTTCCTTTTACTTTTTTCCACTCTGCCTAAGAATCCCTCTTGCACCTTTAAAATATGTCTGTACTGGTGTATATTATGAGCATGTAAATATACACATATAAACCCACTTATATTTGAATTTCTCTGCTTTAAACAAGTGCTTTTTCTCAGTGTCAGGCTCTGGGTTTCCTGTTATTTATAACCCACTGGCCAGATCAGAATACTAGGCTGAAAAATTCCAAGGTGAAAACTACCTTTAGATCCAACTGATTACAGAAATTGGATTTGGGGAGAATTGGGTTGGATGACTATACTTATGATGAAAAAATCTTGGGAAGTTCAGCTGGCTGTAAGTTTCCATATGAACCATTAGGATAATACAGTTACTAAGAGCCAGTTACTCTTAAAATAATATTTATAGCAATATAATGTGTCTAGGTCATAAGAACTAGAAGGCCCACTGTGGTCCACATCTATCAGCCTGTGTCTAGAGTACTAGAGTATTTAATTCTGGTTGTGATATTTTTTAATAAGGGGTATTCATATTAAAGTATAGTATCAAAGGCACTTTAAAATAGGTAAGCCAGTAGAAGGCAGAAGCTATGTTCTGTGGAAGCAGTTGTAGAAACCAGTGACATTCAGCCTGCAAAAGAGATAGTGAGTTATCTGTAATAAGATATTTGCAAGGTTATAGCAGGCAAGAAGAAATAGAGAGAAGTAGGAGAATTTATAGAGAAACACTTTCTGGTTCAACACAAGAAACTTTGGAACAGGTAGAAGTGTCCAGCAATTAAACAGGCTACTTCTCAGGGCAGTGAGCCTCCTAATTTTACAAGTGTTCAAGCAGAGATTAGATAAAACGTGAGATTGTGAGCTTCTTGAGAACAGGGACAAAACTCATCCATCATCAATTTTTTCTTGAATTCATATTTTGGGAGGAAATTAACTCAGCAAGTATTTCTACACCTATTAAGATGTAGGTGCTGTACTGTATTGAATGAAATCGTACTAGATGGCCTCCAAGGTCACCGTTTCCAAACTCAGGTTCAGTGAAATAAGAGCCAAATAAGAATTTTGTCAGTAAGAATGTTATTTTTACTTTGAAAATATACCTAAATATTTAACTTATGTAAACGGTGACGTAATCTGCTGTCGCTTCCCGCTCCCCCCTCCCTTTTATTTTCCAGTACGTGGAGAAGAGGAACAAGAGCCGGGAGCGTGGCACCGTGATGCGGAAGAGACTTTTTAATCCTCCAGAGGAATCTGAAAAATAGATCCTGTTTTCACGGGCTGCCTCAGCTGAGAGAAGACCCAAAGACTCTTGGTTGGCAGCCGAAAGAATCCTGTCTCATTTGGTCTCCAGGATCCTGTGAATGGGACGTGACCCGCGAGAAACTGAGCAGTGGAGAAATGCGGAAACCGGGGTGCCATGTTCGTATGGCAGAGCCGATCGCTCTCTCTCCTGTGCCAGCGCACGTGCCTTCTCACGTGATTCTTCCCTTTGCCTTAGGCTGCTTAACATTCAAGTAACTTATCTCCCTCAATAAAATAATTGGTTCTAATCGTATTTTCTCTGTTTTCTTTGACTCTCTTGGAATTAGGGCGAAATGGTACTACTGGACTTCTTGACTGTGGCAGTGTGGCAGTTCTGGGGCCTAAACACTAAGGCACAAGCCAGGGAATGCAGTGTGGGGAGATCCCAGCTGTGTTAAGTCTGTGAAAATGTTCCAACTTTATTATTTTTAGAGCTATTGTCTTAAAGGTTCAATGTTTAACACTGATAAAGTTGCATCTGGCTAGGATTTAAGACTGAGGACACTTAGCTTATCTGTTTGGTTGAAGGTGCCCATCCCCAGGGCCAGTTAACTCCTGGGCATCGACATTCCGCCAGCCTGCCTCCTCTCTGCTGGGTGCGAGGCTCTTCCCAGACTCATCTCCAGCAGCCATCCTGCTGGTGTTCCTTTTGCTGGGTGTGTCTGAGACCTGTGACAGTCTGGAAGTCAGCTTCCTGCCATGGCCACAGCGGGGGCTTGGTCTTCTTGTCAGATAAAGTGTCAGCAGACCGTGGGCTGTGAACTCCTTGTAGTGAACTATGTGTACACAGGCGGCAGGAGGCCTTGTTGGGTGTCAGCGTTTAATACGTGATTTCCCCAGCACAAGAGGTGTTCAAGAGGCTGGACGTTCATTTAGCAAGGTGGTTACACAGGATAACAGACATCGATGAAGGGGTGGAGGAAGAAGCAGAATTAATTCTGAGGTCCCTTTCAAGACTGAGATGTATGCATATTTATTCAGTCAGCCTTCCCCCTAACCCCCATCCCCCAAATGTCAGGTAGTACAAGGTACAGAAGTGAGACCTTTGCCTTTAGAACCTTGTGTAAACTGACAAGCTATTATAGTAGTGTAGTGAGTGCCATGATTAGGTAGGTGTCATAGAAAACACAGAAAGGGCATCCATGCCCAGCCTTCAGGAAGAAGGAGCCATTCCAGGAAAGCTGTGTAGCAAAGGTGACCTTTGACAAACAGAGTGAAAATGGAATACATTCCCAGGAACTTAAGGTTGTTTAGCATGACTGGAACGTGAGAACTCTTGGTGGAGGAAGACCACTAACGGCTTTGGATTTTGTTGGAATTTTATCATCAGTGCAGTGGTGACCAGTTGGGGATTTAAAAATGGTGATTATGGATTTGTGGAGGGGCCTTCATTGGAAGGACTATGTCTTTCAGTTTGTACTTCTATAATATTTTTCTGGCTATGATCTGGGGGATGGGAGATCCCACCCAGGGAAACCAGTTAGATTTTTGCCATAATGTAAGTGAGAAACAAGGGCCTGAATTGAAGAAGTGGCTTGGGGATCAAGAGGAGTAAGTAGTTTTAAGGGGACTTTGAACCTAGAGTCATCATGACTGACTAAGTGTAGGACTTAAGAGTCCAGGAGGTCTCAGGCATTTGACTTGTATTTTCATGCTGATGGTACCCTGCCCTGAGCAGGAGGGAGTACAGCAGAGGTGTGGTGGCAGGTGCTGAGTTTGTAGTACGTGTGAAGGCCTGAGTGGAGGTGGCTTTAGGCTTCTGCGTGTTCAGACCTGGAGCTCATCAGAGTTGCCTGGACCAGAACGGAATTGGGAGATGGCAGTGCAGATGGCAGCTCTTGCCCTGTGGGCCAGTGTGGAGAGTGGACTGTGAGTGCTGTTTTGTAGAGCAGAACGAAATTCTGGGGTCACTTAATTTTTTAAAAGTTGCATAAGTGGTATGTTTCATGGAACATTCAAATGATTTACAGGTTTTACAGAGTGATGTTTGGCATCCTCCTTTATACCCCCGCATTACTTGGCTCCCCAGAAGAATCTATAATTGACAGTTGGGTGGGTCTGCCCTGCATTTGCATAGACATTTCAGGACAGAAGGAGGAGCCTTGAGTACAGAGAAGGAGCAGGTGTTGAGGTGGAAGGTGCTGCACATTGCCAAGGGAGTTACAGAGGAAGGCGTTCCACTGAGTCAGAGTAAGGGCTGTGTGCCAGTTGATTTGGTTCGTCTGTCACCTGTGACCTTAGAGCAGTGTGTTGTGTGGGGAGAGGTGGGTGGAACCCCAGGTGGAGCTGGAGCATTCAAGCACATTTGAAAGGGCCTGGCTCTGAAGGGAAGGACAGCTTGCTCATCACTGTATCACCAGCACCCAGCACAGTGCCAGCTGCTTAAAAAGGCAAGAGGACATAGGACCTCTGCTCCTCCCCACCCCTATCTCCCCCCACCACCCCCAGCCTATTAGGCTTCTATCACCATTAAAAAATACATTTAAAAAAGCCACTGCCATCCTTCCCTTTAAATGATACTATATCTGGGGGTTCACATAGGCCAAATCCTGCCTTCATCTGTAGTCACGTGCCTCTCCCAGCGAGGTCACTGAAAGAGATGTGTCCATAGTGGAGAGTGCAGGGGAGAGCAGAAGGGTGCTTCATTGTTACTGGTCTCCTGCCTCCTCTGGTATTAGAGATGGAGCAGGTGGCCTAGGCTGGAGGCTGCTGGGATAGTTTCTGTACTCTAAGCTCAAGTCTGATCTCCTTGGCAGCTGGTCACATAGGCAGACAGGAGGCTGAAAACAAGACTGATGGTAGAGTTAGAGCCAGAGAGCGATTTGGCTGAGCTGCTGTCATTCACAGAAGAAACTAGTTCCTTGTGTACCCCTCTGACCCCAGAGCCAGAGGAGGCTGCCGCATCCCTGCTGGAATGGCCTTTGTTTTGCAAATGTTACTGTTCTTTTTGTAAACAAAACACTTCGGATTTACAGAAAAGTACAGAGACTGAACACCCATGTACCACTATCTAGCTTTATCAAATTTAATATTCTCTATATTTGTTTCAGGGTTGGGGTTTTTTCCAGTTTTTTTTTTTTTTAAGAGATAATACATTACAAATGTGGGTGAAGCTGCCTAGGTGAGCATCTCACCTTGATCGCATTCCTTTTCTTCCTTTGTCAGAGAGAACTACTATGACTTTGCTATGTTCATTCCCACGTATGACTTTATACTTCTCATTGATAGTTAAGTATCCACAAACTATAGTATTTTGCATGTCTAAACATTTTAATTTTAAGTTGTCATGATGTATGTGGCCTTCTGTAACTTGCTTTTTTCACAAAGCATGCTGATAGATGAAGTCTATTCATTTTAATGACTGTATAATACTCCGTTGTATGACTGTACCACAGTTATGCATTTTCCTGAATGATCATTTACATACCGACTTTTTGCTGCTGTAAACAGTGCTTTAATTGGTATTCTTGCATGTCTTCTTGTGCCATCTGTGAGAGTCTCTTGGGTATAAACCTGGGATTTTGATTGTTGAGCTGTAGGGTATGCATCCTCAACTTTACAAGAAGTTTCTAAGTTACACCTCAGATGGCTACAGACATATAATTAATACATCCTAATGACATTAAGTTTTTCTATCTATGAATATAGTATTTCAATTTACTCAAGTGTTTTCTGTTTTTAAATAAATTTTTTATTTTAAAATAACAGTCTTATGCATCTTTTGCTAGATTTGTTCCTAAGTGGTACTTCAAAAATGACACTTTATTTTACTATTAGTAGTAAATAGGAATGCACTTGACTTCTTTATGTTGATCTTATATCTAGAAAGCTTGCTGAATTTTCTCATTAATTCTGATAGTTTATAGATTATCTTAGATATTTCCATGTAAACCATCCTGTCACTTGTGAATGCTAACAGTATTGCTTCTTTCCAATGCTCATACTTGTTTTTATTTTTAATTGCACTCAGGGCATCTGGTACCCTGTTTATAGCAACATCAGACTTCTCTTGATACTGACACTAAATACTAACATTTCACTGGTAACATGTTTGCAGTAGGTTTTTGGGAGACACCTGTCCATTGTTAAGGTCTTTCTGTGGTAGATACTGTGGATGGATTTGTTCCACCTCAGTTCCACGTGCCTCCGCAAACTACCAAAATGGGAAAACTAAACATCGCATTTTCTCAGACTCCTTTAGAGTAAGGCATTCAGATAGGAATTAGTATCCATTCACCAGTAACACTTGAGTTTGAAGTTGTCTGAAGCCAGGGGAGAGGCAGGACGTGAGGGGTCCATTTTGCTGGTTGGATCCTAGCACACAGGGAGCAGTCATGGGGCCAGCAGCTGTTTTCTTGACCAGGCAGCTTCCTAACTGTGTCAGCAACATATATCCAGCTCTGCAGTGTGGCTTTGGGAATCGTTCCTGAGTTTCTTCATCGCCTCCCAGCCCCACCAATAGTTAAGTAGGTTATTTAATACCTTCTAGTAAATACTTTTCTGTCATTACATATGACATTCTTTCCCCTTTAATGTACTTTATCATATAAGTTACAAGTGTGTATTTAATGCTCACCACTCATATTAATCTCTCTGTGGTCATTTTGGTTGTCTGAAGCTTGCCCTCCCCAGCAGATCCCTCAGGAAGGTCTCATGGGGACTATATCCCCTGGGTTTTTGCATGACGATAACAATTTGTACCCTTACAGTTTCTGAACTTGTAGGAGTCTTGATTCAGATCATTTTTCTAACTTTGCAGTGTGAAGTTTTTTATTACTTTTACTGAGTATTTAAAAAAAATAGAGCAACTTGTTTTCTGAGATTCCTTGGCTTTGTTTTCGTCTTCTGTTTTCATCTGGGCCTCCACTTTCCCTTGCCTCTGTAGTCCTGCCTGGCTCACCCTTTATTCTGCCTTCTGCATTTCCTCCCCAGGGTGAGATCTTGTCCTGGGTGGGAACCCTGTAGGAGGGGTTTTTAGAGTTCACAGAGTCTGTTCTGCCCCAGCCCTTTTCATGCCTTCCATGGACCCCTCTTACTCACCCACTACTAAAGTGAGCAGAACCCCTCCCAGTGTTAGCTGCACCCCCTCAGATTGGCCTGCCAGGCTTTGCCATGACTATCTGCTGGCTCTTTTGGGTTCTCTAGCACTTAGGTGCTTAAGGTGCCCCATCACTTCTCTGTCCTTTTCATGTAGTAGATGCTTACAGCTCTTGTGGCTCTCAGTGATTTGTCCTCACTTGTACTTTGTGGCTTACCTTTTTATCTAGTTTCATCCTAAACGTTGTCCACGGGCTTTTTAGTTAGTTTGCTTGTTTCTTTTGGTTTTCTTATCTAGTTTCTCTGTTTTTATGTGGGGATTTGGAAAGATCCAAAAAATTGCTTCCACAGCCACAACCATCTTTCCAGAATTTCCCACCATTACCCACCATACATGTATGACTTAACAGAGGCTAGAATTAATCAGTGTCTTCACTCTCCTCCTGAGAAGAATGCACTTTAACTCCTTACACCTTATTGTTATTTTGTGTTCAGACAAGTCTCTGATTTTTATCCCTTAGAGTAGTGATCGTTTTGTTTTGTTTTAAGTTCAGTATGTTATGTTTGCCATAGGTTGTCATCATTCCATCTGATATCCCACTCCTAGGTTTAATTACTTTGTTTCTGAAAAACATAACTTAGAAGTTCTTTTAGTCAAGGTCTACTACTAGTAAACTCCTTTGGGGTTTGTCTAAGAATTTAATTTTGTCCTCACCTTGTATGATATTTTGGCTGGTTATAGAATTCTAGGTTATCTTTTTCTCTCATCATTTTAAAGAAATTTTCTTATTGCCTTTTGGCATATTGTTGAGTAGTCAGTCTTTAAGTTGCTTCTTCGAGGCAACTCTTTTATCTTTTCTTTGTTGCTTTTAAGATCTCTTTGTCTTCATTCAGTCCTCTTCAATTTCATTATAGTTTGTCTTGATGTGGATTTTTAAAATCTTGCTTGGGATTTTGTCTTTCTGAATATGCAGATTCATGCCTTTCTTCGAAAATTCTCAGCTACCATTTTTGTTTCCTCCATTCTCACTATTGTCTGCTTTTAGTAGAGCCCCTGTTGTACATATATTGGGCCTTCTTATTCTCTTTTCTGTATCTCTTAAGCTTTTTCAAATTTTCTATCACTTTGCCTCTCTGTGTTGCCTTCTTGGTAGTATTCTCAAATCTATTTTCCAGTTTATTAATTATCTCTTGTGCTTTGTCTCTTCTGCTATTTAAACAATCCATCAAG
This sequence comes from Camelus dromedarius, assembly GCF_036321535.1. Classification (NCBI taxonomy): domain Eukaryota; kingdom Metazoa; phylum Chordata; class Mammalia; order Artiodactyla; family Camelidae; genus Camelus; species Camelus dromedarius. The sequence continues at coordinate 26,848,852 of NC_087444.1, forward strand.
TTTTGTATTTCAGTGACTATAATTTTTCCTTTCCAGAAGTTATATTTGGTACCTTTTCAAAATTTACCCATTCTATTTTCATAAAGATGTTTCTTATATTTTCAGTTATTTTATGTTTTATTATTACATTGTTTCTTTTTAATAATTTTTGTCCAGTAGTTCTACTATTTGGAGTTTTTGGTATCAAATGCTTCTGTTTGTTTGTTTGCTGTCTCTTCCTCATGGTTGATTGTTTCCTTGTGTGTTTTTAATTTCTTTATTAGTGTGTCTTTAGCAGGGTTTATTTAATTGGACTTTGTTCAGTGTGACTTGAGGATATATCTCTACTGAGAGATCCTGTATTTGCCTCTACTAGGCACCCTAGGGGTATTACTGACTCAAAGCTACATTTTATGCTAATTTTGCTGGTTAGGAATTCCTGGACCACGTGAGTAATGAAAATTGCTTAAGTTAAAATGAGGGAAGACTCAAGGTTATGAATTCTAGGTGAAATTTTTTTTTAGCTCAGAGCCCAAGATGAGTCAGGCTTTATTCATTCCTGTCTCCCTGTGCTAGTGAGTGGATGTTTTCTAGTTACCTTTTCTTAGGGTAACTTTTGGTGGTCCTGGCACTAAGTAGTATTCTTAGTTCCTGTATTACTCCTCATAGAGATCCAATGTCTTCCATCTTTTTTCAGTATGTGAATAAAAACCTGAATTTCTAGGTTACTGGTTCTGGTCCAGGATACACAGCATCTGCTGATGCTCTTACCTTTCTGGTAAAAAAATTCTGAGGGTTTTTTTTTTCCTTGTGAGCTCAACTATACCTTAAGAAATTAATTTGAAATATATTCTCCAGTATTTTAAAATAGCTTTTTAGTAAGAAGGTTTTTAGATGATCTAATCAGCCATATTACCAGAAACATGCCCCATGCATAAAATTTTAACTTGCTCACTATGAATGGTTGTATTTTCAGCAGGTAGAGGACTAACTCCTCATTCCTAGAGGGTGAGTGGAAAGTGAAAAGGGTTGGAAGGGTTGGGGAGGTGGGAAGGGCATAGCAAAGAGGAGTTGTAAGGGACTGTTCTCTCCCTTGGTGCCTTCATCTACATTTGGACTCTCGCTACTTAACTGGTCTGTGGATCAGCAGTTTCAGCATCACCTGGGAGCTCTGTTAGAAATGCAGAGTCTCAGGCCCCATTCTAGACCTCCTGACTGAGAACCTGCATTTTAACAAAACCCCCCAAGTGATTTGTATGCACATAAAAACTTGACTTAGACTATTTCTGATGTAACTACCTTCCATAAAGTGACTACTACTTTAAGGTTAGAAACCTTCCTCCAGTCTTGTTGACTATTTCTCTGGCTTTGTCCGTTTTCTCCAGTTAATTTTTAAGCATTTTTTAAGCACTTCCCTGAAACGGCTTTTGTACTGAGGTTTTGAGAGCATTCCTATTGGTGATATATTTTATCGAGGATGTGTTAATATGACATATTGTCACCTTGACTATCACAGCAAAATCTTACTTAACTCCCGAGCAAAGCCATTATCAAATTGTCAGGGTATTTGCTTTCTGCTTAACTCTGCAGGGTAGAGAACTGAGAAAGTGGAGCATTCTGTGTAGAGAGCTTTAGACCTGGCTCTTTTCTCTCTAGAGTGTTTGCTCTGAGCATGGAGGACCCGTATTTCCCAATATCCAAACGGCGTACAAGGGTTCCCTTTTCTCCACAGTCTCCTCAACACTTATTATCTCCTATCTTTTTGATGATAGTCATTCTAACAGGCATGAAGTGATACCTTATTGTGGTTTTTTTTTTTTTTGATTTTGCATTTCTTTGATGATTACTGATGTTGAGCATCTTTTTATGTACCTGTTGGCCATCTGTATGTCTTCTTTGGAAAAATGTCTATTCAGTTCCCTCGCCCATTTTTAAATTGGTTGTTTTTTAGCTCTTGAGTTGTAGGAGTTTCTTGCATATTTTGAATATTAACCTCTCATTAGATATATGGTTTGCAAATATTTTTTCCCATTCTGATTGCCTTTTCATTTTGTTGATTGATTCTTTTGCTGCTCAGAGATTTTTAGTTCAATGTAGTCCCACTTGTTTATTTTTGCTTTTGTTGCTTGTTCTTTAGTGCCATATATAAAAAAAATTGTTGCTGAGACCAGTGTGAGGACCTTTTTCTTTATTATATTATTCTTTTTCATTTCTAGGAGGTTTACAGTTTCAGGTTTTATGTTTAAGGTTTTAATTCATTTGAGTTCATTTTTATGAGTGATGTAAGATTAAAAGAGTTAAGAAACATAAGAACCAAATGTGAAGTATGAATCTTGTTTGGAGTCTAATGGGACATTTTGGAGGGTAGTTGGAGAAATTTGGGTACGAATCGGTTTCAGATGATGTTCGGAGATCACTGTAATTTTGTCGAGTGTGACAGGGGCATGTGATTATGTTTAAAAAGGTGTCCTTGTCAGTTGAAGATGCATTATGGAAGTATTCAAAGGGGAGTGATAGATGTGTGGGATTTACTTTAAAATACTAGCAAACAAAGTGAGTGTAGGGGGATTATATGAAACAAGACTGTCTCATGGCATTGTAGTACTTTTTCTGTTCATCAGTCATGACGATGTCCTGAGCTCCAGAGTAAAGGAGGGAAAAGGAGACCATGCAGTTACAAATGGCTCTCATGTACTATGGGTTTGGACCTAAGGCAGCAGCCCTGGGAGCCCAGGGGGACTTACCCACTCTTTCCTTTCCAGAGGTCTCAGTTTAGCTACTAGTTGCCCCAGAGTGATGTAGACCTGGGACAACTATTCTAATTCAAAGGGATACCTGCCTTTGTTTTCAGCTTGGGATTTCTGAGACCTGGTGGTGGCTAGGAAGGAAGGAAGGAAGGAAGGAAGAAAGGAAGGAAGGAAGGAAGAAAGGAAGGAAGGAAGGAAGAAAGGAAGGAAGGAAGGAAGGAAGGAAGGAAGGAAGGAAGGAAGGAAGGAAGGAAGGAAGGAAGGAAGAAAATGGACCCTCCAATTACAGACCCTCAGGGAAGGGTCACCTTGAGAGCCATGACTCTGAACATATCTCACTGATTCATAAATTTTGGTCAGGGCCTGCTTTTGTGATACAATTCCAGAGAAAAACATTTCAAAATTAAAATTTTGTAGAGTTTCAAGTCCTGAAAAAAAAAAAAAAAAAGATTGGCCTTGAGTCTATAATTGTTGAAACTGAATGATAGATTCATAAGGGTTTATTATACTTTTCTCTCTTCTTTACAGAATGCTCGAAAATTTCCATAATAAAAAAAATTTTTTTTAAGAGTCAGAGTCAAGAAGCAATTTCATCTAGGAATATAACTTGTCATAAATATGTACTTTTCTGACAAAAAGACTCAATACTGTTGGTTCTTATTTTCCTAAATGCTCAAGATTTATTTTGAATTTCTTTTGCCTCTGAAGGTTTCCAGATTTTTCTGCTAAAGACAAAGAGCAGCCTTTCGAAAAAGACAAATGTTGATCATGGAAATGCTAGGAGTGGGATAGGAATATGTTCAAAATATGATGTATATGTGCTGCATAAAAACCTACTTATAACTATTTTGAAGGCTTTTTTTCTCCCCAGGGCCTTACTTTCCAGGACAAATTCCCATAAATCCAAAATGTCTATTTCAGACTTTGCTGAGAGTCAGAAGAGTGCCATGGTCAGAAGTTTGAAATCAGATAAATGTATATTTAAATCCCAGCTCTGTCACCTATGATCTGTGATGATGGAGGGCAAATTTACTTAAACTCTCTGAACCTCAGTTTCCTCAACTGTGAAATGGGACTATTTGTAGTACCTACTTCACAGAGCTGTGGTGAGGATTAAACGATCACATTCCACACATGGTGAGGTTTAAATGATCAGATTCTTGAAATACTGTGAGTGTCCATAGAATCCAAGCTTGTATGTGTGTGTTAGAAAGCTAGAAGCTTAAGAACATGGCCACATGGAGACAGATTCTTACCTGCCTTTAAACCCCATCTCAATTGCAATACGTAACTTCTTGTGTTAGCGTAAGGAATTCATTCCTCTGAAGTGAGTTTGTAGAAAATTCCTCTGTTTCTGGAGTTGACAACTCAGAAGTGCAGTCCCATGTATTTGTCTCATTTCCCTTTGGACTTGATTGTCTTCTTAACTTCCCCCTGGGAAAGAGAGTGAGATGTGAAAACCAGACTTAAGGGCCATTTGATTTCATTGATTGAGGAAGGCACTGCTAGATATCAGTACCTGAGCTACAGATGAGCAAGGAAGGACCAGTCTGTGTCCTCAGGGAAGCCTGGAGCATGTCTCTGTGTTTTCAGTGAAGAAGGAAGAAGAGGTGGTGGTGTCAAAGGCAAATTTCAGGGTCAGAATTTTTGATTGGAGTCTTGGCTTCCTTGCATGTGTTTGGCAAATCATCTTTCCTTATGTCTTTGAACCCCAATTTTCTGTTATAAAATGGAATTCTCTGCTTCACCAGTTGTGTGGATCAAAGGAGACTGTGGCTTTGCCTTTGAACTATACAGGGCCATGTATTCACTGATATTTCCTAAAGAGAGTGTGTTAGACAACCCTTGGCATCCCAGCAGGCATCAGAACAAGCAGGGAGCGGCCCCTGAATGCTCTGTAGACTGTCTTGGAGCTTGAGTTGGGTCTAGGGAGGGTCTGAAGGAAGTCTGGCCCCCATTGTCTTGTTCTTGGCCTCCCTGTGCTGCTCCTGGGCCCAGACAAGGAAGCTTTCCAGGATGTGGTCCTTGGCTTGTATGGCAGCCTCCCTCAGAACACACAGGAAATACCCACTCATCAAGGAGAAGGCATGGGAGTCACAGCCTCTGGTGTCACTCTGCACCTTCATACAGGTCTTTATGGGATCTCCAGGGCGTGCTGGCCAGTTTCCAAGGTGTTGGGAACATAGCATGAACAAACAGACTTGGAGTTTGTAAGTTCACTGAGAAGTCCACTGGGCCTGCCATGTGTCTGGTCCAGCACTGTCCAGCACTGTCCAGCAGAACATCCTGTAGTGATGGAAATGTCTATGTATCTGTGCTGTACGACTCAGTAGCCACTGGCCACCTATGAGCACAGGACTTTTGAAATGTGGCTTGTGTAACTGAGAGACTGAACTTAACATTTTATTTACTTTTAATTAATTTGAATTTAGACAGCCACATGTGGCTAGTGGCTAACGAATTGGACAGTATTGTGCAGCGCTGGAAACATTTTGAGAAAGTCAGAAGGACACCTGAGCAGGCCAAAGGCTAGACCTCCCTTCTTAAGAACGAGCTGTGAAACTCAGAAGACCTGGTTCAGCTCTGCCTTTCACTATGTGTGGATTTGTCAGGGCACTTGGCCTGTCTGTTTCGTTTCCTGATCTGTAGAACAGGATCAGAGAGAGGATTGGGTTACATTCTTCCCAGTGTTAAATTCTTGACTCTCTTATGGTTTGCCTTTTATTTGCATAGTATATGAGTGTAACAAAATGCCATGGACATAGTGGCTTACTTTTAGAGGCCAGAATTCCAAAATCGGTTGCACTGGGCCCAAATCATGGTGTCGGCAGGACTGTATTCCTGCTGGAAGCTCCCCTGGAGGTTTCTTGGCTGGTGGCTCCATCACTCCAGTCTCTGCCTCTGTGGCCACAGGTCCATCTCTTCTGTGTTTCATCTCCCTCTGCCTCCTTATTAGGACACTTCTGATGGCATTTAGGGCTCACCAGTTAATTCAGCATAATCTCCCTATCTCAAGATCTTTAATTTAATCACATCTGCAATAACCCCTTTTCCATATAAGGTAACATTTATGGGCTCCAGGGATTAGGACTCAATATCTTTGGGGACCATTACTCACCCCACTATGCATAGTAATATTTATTGATGATGGGTTTGCTTCACATCAAATACTGTGGCCGTGTAACTGGATGTGTGAATGTTGCTGCCTGCCCGTGTGCTCTCCTGGGGAGAATTTTCTTAGCTTTCTGAATGGGGACTTGACTTTGATACAAACAAAACAAAACAAAACAAAAAAACACTTCCCTGCTCCTACCTTGATTTATTTATACTAGAGCATCTTCACTAAAAGATTGATTAACCCATGAATGTGCCCCAATTCATATACTGCCAATACTGGATATTCCCTGTATCACCAGCCATCTCCAGAAGTGCTGTGTGTGTGGAAGGGGGCTTTGACTGGGATTGGAGTCCAGGAATCCCAAACTGTATTGCCTGGGAGTGAGAGGAGAGAGCATTTGTTGAGTCAGCTGGGTAAGTGATGTTTCTCTAGTGGCTGGCTCATAAATTTGAAAATATAAAGGTTTGGCCCTGACACAGCCCAAGAACAGCTTGTAACTGATTTGGAACGTCGTGTTTTACTGTTACTTAATCAAATCTGAGAGCAGTGGTTGGGGAAGTGGGTTTTGTAAATATTGCTCTGAAGCTTTCACATTTCAACAGAAAACAGATGCTAAGTATTTTCATTATTATCGATGTTCAAAGTTATTGGAATAAAACACAAATCTATTCCTTGGAAGAGAAAAATGCCAGCAATGGCCTAGGGTGGGGGAAAGGTGGAGGGTAGGGGCATAAAAATAAATTTGCAAACTTTGCATGAAGAATAAGTTGGCTGGAAGACCTTCATTTTTGCAAATGAGGCCTGAAAGGGAAATATCATCATAGAGATATAGAAACACAATTATCATTTAATGTGAGTCACAGCATTGTGTTGTTCAACAAGGAACAAAATGACTTAGAGGCAGAATAAAATTACTTCATTTGTGTCTCTTAAGAACACCACCTTCTGTGGGTCTGCTCAAGTACTAGGGTTAAAGAAATGGCCAAGTGTCTGTTCTGTCCCCCAAGGCGATGAGTGACTTTGTTACTGGCCCTTCATCTGCGGTTGCTTTTCAAATAATAACGGTAATGATGAGGATGATGTGTTACTTAAGTGCCAGGCCCTGCACTTTACTTGCATTATCTCATTTAATTCTCACATTGCCCTATAAGGTAAGTATCATTATCCCCCCATTTCATAGATGAGGAAAGTAAGGCTTGGAGAAGTTTGGCAGCTCACAGCTACAGGGTGTCACAGCTGAGGTTTGAGCCCAGTACCCTCTGATCTACAGCCCAGCTCTTAGTCACTTGCTCTCTCCTCTGATTAGATGCACTTGGGAATGCCCTTCACTTTCTCATGAAAGCCCATGTAACAAATCTGGCAACCCTGCCCTGCAATGTTCATTTGTGGTCACTGCCATGGTGAGGGGTTCAGGGGAAGGGTTACTGTGTGTGAGGTTTTGGCTGCTTTGTTAAGTCTGAGCATTTATGGTTTTTTTTTTTTTTCCCTCTGACTGTATCTCTTCACTCCCGCCCCCCTCACATTTCTAAATGGGAGAGGAGACACGATACAAGAGCTTCTCAGGGACAGAGAACAAAATCTTTTCCCCACATCTAAAGAAAATCCTATTTATTTCCCGACAGGGAGGATAGATTTCCTACAGATTCCTATCTGTTTCCGACTGATGAATTAATACCCTGGTTTTCAAAGGGTGCTCATAAGTGGGCACTTGAGTTCTGTGGGCAGGTGCCTTAGAATATACTGCATTCACACATGCCTTCTTTCACTTAACAGGCATTTACAGTGCTCCCACTATGTGCCAGTCCCAGGCCAGGTGTTGGCGACACACTTGTGAACATGACAGGCCTTGGTCTCAGCCTCCCAGAGTCCACAGAGCTTTCAGTGAGTGCACTGTGGGCATTTTAGGCCAGACAGTTCCTCACTCTGTGAGTCTGTCCAGCATCTCTGGCCCTGACCCACTAAATTCCCAAGCAGAGAGCCGGCTGAAAGTGCCACCACACATTTCCACGTGCCTCCAGAGGGCGCTGCTGCCCCTGGTTGAGAACCACTGCAGGGACGAAGGATTTGGAACAGACAGAAAAGGTTTGGATGCAGTCCCCACCGTCTTGGGTGTGGTGCACACTTGCTTTTTTTCTAGGAACTTGGCCCATGCTTAGGACAGTAGAAGGAGGAATTTAAAAAGCAGAGGGAAAACCAGACACCTTTATCAGCCTCCTGTGCTAAGCAGTTGGTCTGTTAGATGCTGCCTGCTGAGACGGGGCCAGGAAGTCTGCCTTCCTCCTCTTCCTCCATCCCCCTCTCTCTGTTCTCCCACCCACTTCCCTATGCCCCAGCTCCGTCAAAGGGTCAACCAGATGGACCAAACAACTGAGCCTGAGCCAGAGGCAGAGGGAGACCCTGGCCAGGGGCGTAGTGAGGGGCTTGAGGGGCTAGGTGACACAGGGCACCTTAGGGGAAGGAAAGGGGAGGAGGACTAATCTGCAACTTGAGGGCAAAGGTAAAGGCATCTTTTCCCCATCCTCTAGATCCCGTGTGCATGATGATTCCACTCGCAGCAAGATTTCCCCAGGAACCAGACTGTACCCTTGTTCCCTCCTTATTGTTAAAAACGTAGCAAATGGTTTACACAGAGAAGAATGAGGCTGGGACCTTGCCCTCAAAAAACTCAGCATCTGACCCATCTCTCCTTCATGAAACTTACCAAGTGCTGAGTGTTGTCTGGAGTCTGGGAGTGAAAGAAGTAAATACAATCTTTGCCTCCGTGGTGTTCGGAGACCAGCAATAGCGACAGACCATTCAAAGAAGATTTACAAGACCAACCAATTTCAAAGTTGGACTCGGCCTATGTTGGCAAGAGTGTGGAGGGGCAGAATCCCCATGCACAGCTGGTGGAGACTGAGGTTAGTCCAGCCTCTGCTGAGAACATGAGAGCTAAAGATGATGACTCAGAGATAACACTCCTATTCCTGTGTCCAAAAGAAACTCTCCTAGGAATACAGAGACTCAGGTGCTGAGAATGTTCACAGCAGCTTTCTCTGTAGTAGTTAAAGACAAAAAAAGCATCATCCTAAATGTTGAACAGAAGAATGAATGAATACATTCATATATGGGAAGGCGTCTATGAAAATGTGTGAACTGAAACTTCACCTACACCCGTGGCTCTCATGAATCTGTTCATGAACAATAAAAACAAATTGCAGAATAGTCTGCACTGTGTGATCCCATTTATATTAAGTTTAAGAATACACAATAGAATGCAGCATATTGCCTAGGCATACAAGCATATATAGTAAAACAGAATGAAATACATGGGAATGATAAGCCCTAAATTTAAACTGGCAGGTAACTTTAAGGAGGAAGAAAGGAGGTAATTATGCAGGGATTTTCAGCCATGGCTGTGTTTTATATTTTAAGGTGGGTTTTGTTGCACTATCATTTATATTCAGTGCCTACCCATCACCTGCTTCTCTCTGTCCTTCCTGACAGAATCTCTATTTTGTTTAGGTATCTGTGCCCCCTTTATGTATCCCATAGGCGCGTTGGCGAAGCTGACCCACCCTAAGTTTCGGGTGCATGCATTCATTCATTAAGGACCCATCATTCTAAGCAGCAGTTGGTTCAGAGAAGGGCATATGGTCTAATTTCAGCCAATTAAACCTGGCAAGTTTTATTGACCTCTTCTTGGAAGCATCTTCTCTAAGGAGAAAGCTATAGGAAGCTCCTCTGTGCTGTCTCCCACTCTCTGACTCTTTTCCTGGACCCAAAAGAGGAAGCTTATATCCCTGCTTGCCATGGCAGCCCTCCTCCAACAGTGAGGGGAACAGCCTGAAAAAGTAAGCAACACTGTAAATGGCAGAGAGGAGAAACGATTAAGTCTGTCGACTGTATCTCCCTGGCTCTCTTGCCCTTCCAGGATGTAAGCCAGTTAACTGTTGTTGAAGTTTAAGCTGCTTTGCTCTGGTCTCTCCATTCATTGTCTTGCAGCTGAAAGCACTCTACCTGTACCACGTACGTTGCTATGGAAGCACACAGCAATTGTTTCCTAATCAGAAAAGTTAAGTGTTTCTTAATTTACTCAATTTTAAGCTTTTCTCCTATATGTACTATAAACATTTGTAGTACTAGCAAGGGTTAGCCATTGAGGGAACCATGAACAAGAAGGAAACCAAATATGAATGGAAAAGATCTTGAAGAGTCCACTGTGGTTGTCTTTTTCTGAAAACACGTGTATTACTTTCCTACGTCTGCTGTAACAAATTACTGCAAGCTAGGTGTCTTAAAACAGCAAAATGTATTTTCTCACAGATCCAGGGGCCAGAAACCTGAAATAAAAATGTTGGCAGGGCTGCGCTCCCTCTAAAGGCACTGGGGAGGATTCTGTTCCTTGACCCTTCCAGCATCTGGTGGCTGTTGGCATCATTCCAGTCTCTACCTCCACTCTCACGTAGTCTCTTTCTTATCTCTGTGTCTCTCCTCTTCTCTTCCTTATAAGGACACTTGTCATTGGATTTAGAGTCACCTGGACATTCAGGATGGTCCCATCTCAAGATCTTTAACTTAATTACATCTGCAAAAGACCAATTTCCCAGTTAAGGTCACATTCACAGGTTTTGGGAGTTAGGACGTAACACTTTTTTTTTTTTCGGTGCCATTATTCAACCCACTACAACAGAGTTGCTCTTTGTTGTGATTTTACAGTGTAAACAGATAACACAGTTCTATTTTCAAACTAAAAAGTGGTTCCTAATGCATAAAAATAGGAATAAGTAAATAGGTCAGTATTTACTGGTGCTCCAGTGAAGGCATTAAGTCTTCTCTCATCCATGTTGGATAACTGCTCAAGTTCATGTCTGAGAGTTTCTTAAAAATTTTAACAGAGGAAATGAAGTTGTGTGATGTAAATGTTGGACAGCGTGTTCTTGACAGTGTAAGTGCCTGGCTCCTGGGGAGACAGATGGTGTTCAGCCTCAGACACATCCTAGGACAAATGTGGACAAAGAGGCCCAACACCAAATACAGGTTAGCCAGAAAGGAAGAGTATGAATAAAATTATCAGAGAGCAGATGGGTGTGAGAAAGGAAAAACTAGTCACGTTTTGAGACCATTTGATCTCCTCCGAGAGGTGGTAAGTAGATCCCAGAAAGACAGCTGTGGCTGTTGGAAAGGAAAGAAAGGACATTGGACTTGGAATCAGATAGACCTAATTCGTGTTTCTGACATATTTCCACATGATCTTGGGGAAGTACTGTGCTCTCCCTGGATCTGTTTTATCTCCCCTAAATCTTAGGAAAATTGCACTTCCTGACACAAGTTCATTTTATAAAAAATGAGGATGATAACGCATACTTCTCAGGGTTGTTATGAGGATAAACTGATGTGTCCTCTGTGAGAGAAACTTGCCCGTGGTGGGGGCTCAGGACGTGTCTGTTGAATGAGAATCTGAGTTAGAAATGTCTTTGATGAGTGACAGGCGGGGAACACCTACAGCGTAGGCTTGTTATCATAGTTCTTCAGATTCATCAATTTCTACCAGATGTCAACTAGAAATACAAAGGCCAAGATAAACACACGGGGTTTCGGTTTCTAGCTATGATGGAGTATGGATTTAACCCTCCTACCACGAACAACTATAAACCTGACAAAATACATGGGGCAAATTTTTTGGGGTATATATTTATTTTTACAGAAGCATAGTCAGTTTACAGTGTCAGTTTCTGGTGTACATCATAATGCTTCAGTCATATATGAACATATATATATTCATTTTTATATTCTTTTTCACCATAAGTTACTACAAGGTATTAAATATAGTTCCCTCTGCTATACAGCATGAACTTGTGTATCTGTTTTGTAAGTATTAGTTAGTATCTGCAGATCTTGAACTCCCAATTTATCCCTTTCCACTCCCTTCGCCCCTGGTAACCATAGTTTGTTTTCTGTCTGTTGAGTCTATTTCTATTTTGTAAATAAGTTTGTCTTTTTTTTTTTAGATTTCACATATAAGTGATATCATATAGTATATTTCCTTTTCTGGTTTATTTCCCTTAGAATGATAATCTCTAGGTCCACCCATGTTGCTACAAATGGCATTATTTTATTCTTTTTTATGGCTAAGTAGTATTCCATTGTATAAACATACCACAACTTCTTTATCCAGTCATCTGCTGATGGACATTTAGCTTGTTTCCATGTTTTGGCTATTGTAAATAGTGCTGCTATGAACATTGGGGTTATGTATCTTTTTGAATTAAGGTTCTCTCTGGATATATGACGTGGGGCAACTGTTGTCAGACAGTGGACAAGTATAGCAAGACTGTGATCCCTAGAATGGGAAACTCAAGTGTTGAGTCCCATAATTGTCCAGCACCCTGCCTTGGGACAGTATTCTAACTGTGGCATAAAGAACTGGAATTTGAGCAAAGCACGATGGTCCTACTGACTGAAGGAGGCAGAGATCAGAGTTCAGGGCAAATGAAGAAGCTGGAATTCCTGGGGCAGGATGTCAGAGAGGAGGGCACTGTACAGGGAGCTGTGTGTGGAGGTCCCCTCTGAGTCTGTGACTGAGAGACACGTGCAAAGAAGACCACCTGAGGCTCACCAGAGAGTGGCAGCCACAGGGTTGAAAGCAGAATATAGGTAGTAGAGGATGAGCAGTGCTGGGGCTCGTTGGAATTTTGCTCCTGTCAGAGTGGAGAGATGTCATTAATGGCTTGTTAATACCCTGGCATCCAGCTGAGATGCTAGAAAGGTCACAACTTAGGAGTACAACCTGTCTTAGAGCGGGGTTTTTCAACCTTGGTATTATTGACACTTTGTACAAGAGAGTAATTTGTTGTAGGGGACTGTCCTGTGCATTGTAGGAAACTTAGTGCATCTCTGGCCTCCACCCACTAGATGCCAGTAGTGCTCCACCACCTTGTGACAACCAAAAATGTCTCCAGACGTTGCCAAGTGTCCCTGAGGGACAGAATCACCCTAATTGAGAACACTGCCCTAGGGAAATACCTCACTTGTACCTTCCCTAACAAAACCCAAAATAATGTCATGACAAGATCTGCAGCTGAGGCAGAGTTTAGAAGTTGAGTCCTACCAAGTTGGAGGGACTGGGCTTTCCACAGATCCACAGTAACATCATAAAGCCAAATCTGTACTAGTTCAAGATGTTTTGCCAGTAACTGAACAGAGAAATCAATACCTTTCAGGAGATGATAACAAAATACACATATATACATATACATATACATATACATATACATATACATATACATATACATATACATGCACCCTACTATGTATTAATCACAATGTCCAATTTTTAATCAGGAAACACTAGACATACAAGAAAACAGAAAAAAAAATGTGATCTCTAGTCAAACAAACACACAAGCAAACAAACAAAAACAGGCCATAAAAATTAAACCCAAGATAGCCCAGATATTAGACTTAGAAAATGAAAGTTTTAAAGCAGCTATTATAAATATATTCAGAAAATTAGAGGGGTAAACAGATAATCTTGGCAAGGAAATATAGACCATAAAAAAGAACAAATGGAAATTCTAAAAGTGAAAGTAAAAACGGAAATAAAACATACCTGAATGTATTTAGCAGCAGATTTCAGATAGCAGAAGACAGGATCAGGAAACTCGAAGGTAGATGAGAAATAATGATTCAGGTCTGAAGATCAGAGAGTGAAGAGATTTTTAAAACTGAACTGAGCCTCAGAGACTTGTGGGAAAATATCAGATAATCTTATCTATGTGTAATTAGGGTCCCAGAAGGAGAAGGAGACTGAGAGAATTCACCTCCAGGGGACCTGTATTACAAGAAATGCTAAAGCTTATTATTCAGGCATAAAGGAAATGATACTGAAATATATAAACCAATCTAGGGACCATGTCATATTAAAGCAACGATAACAGCAAAAATTGTGCAGTCAAAGCAAAAAAAAAAAAAAAAAAAAAATACAGTCCCCCACTAATACTTAAGGGAATTCATATCACAATCCACAGCAACACTACCTTCAATCCTTTAGATGATTTTTAAAATATGTCCGCAAATTCTTTGATACTCACCCCCTTTAAAATTGGAAGCCAATTCCTTTCCCCTTGAGTGTGGGCTGGACTTAGTGATTTACTTCTAATGAATAGATTATGGTGGGAGTAATGGTGAGTGATTTCCAAGATTGGGTCATAAAAGGGCTTTGCAGCTTCCTCTTTATTCTCTCTCCTGGATTGCTCACTCTGGGGAAGCCAGCTGCCATGTTATGAAGACACTCAGGCAGTCCCCCAGGGAGCCCTTGTGAGTAACTGAGGCCTCCTGCCCACAGCCACATGAGTGAGCCATCTTGAAAGAGGGTCTTCCAGTCCATCCAGCTTTCAGATGACTTCAGCCTTGTTTGATATCTATTAAGATATCTATTAAGTATCAGTCTTAGATTTTTAATACTCATGAGAGGCCTTGAGCCAGAATAGACCAGCTAAGCCTCTCCCAAATTCCTGACCCATAGAAACAGTGAGATGATAAATCTTTATTGTCTTGAGCTGCCAAATTTTGGAATAATTAATTATGCAGCAATAGATAACAAATTCAGTCCCTTTCCTTGGTGGATCTCAGTTACCACCTCTCTCCCACTATACAACAGCACCAAAATCTCTCATCCTGTTTCTTATTTTCCACTCTTCTCAAAATTTTAACCAATACTCTTAACTGTTCAGGCCTAATTCTCCCATTCATCTCTCTCCTTTGTTTGCTTGATTTTGCTTTTGTTCTGTTTAGCCTTTTTCCATTACAAATTCTCACCCCCATTTCTCTGGTTCTTCTCCCACTGATGAGCCATATTTCCCCAATAAGACCCAAGAGTGGATGAGAGTGCAGAGAAGGGGCAGAAGGAGGAAATGCTGACAAAGTAAGACCAGCTTTCTCCTTCAGTAGGAGAAGAAGGGGAAAAGCTATGAACACACATGTATCAATCATTTTTGTCCCTATTGGTATTTATAACCAAAATTTGTTGCTTGCTATATGTCAGTTATAGTGCTAATAGGAGCTTTAGATATGTGTGTTTAATCCTACAAACACATCTCAATGAGGGAGATGCTATTATTATCCTGTTTTTCAAGACGAAAATCAAGGCACAGAGAAATCAAATTATTTGTCCACAGTCACAGATCTGTCAAGGGCCAGGGCCAAGGTTTAAAGGTCTCTATAACTCAGAAGCCTATGGCTGAAGTTCCTGTGCATATTGCATCAAATTGGGCTCACACTGGTTTAAACTCACATTTAACTCTTACACAGCCACAGGGCTGACTAGTGCTAGCTAATACATCTTTAAGCCCATGTTGCCTCATCTCCCTTCTTGGACCAGAAAGAAATCCAGGATCTCTAACTCCTATAGAATAGGTGGCCTTTCTCTTTCTTCAGCCTTAGATGGAATCTGAGGGGAAAATTCCTGGAACGTCTAGGTTTTGGTGGTGAAATCTAATTTGTACACACACGGAACCCAAGGAAAAATATGATGCTGATCACCACCTTTCCATCTGCCTGTCATCACGGTCGGCAGCAGGACCATTTGTCCCACAGGACTGAAATCATACACCCCCGGTGCATCATCTGATGTCCAAACCTTCCTCAACATGGAAGAGCAGTTGCTTCTTCTCCTGCCCATGCTGTTTTCGGTGTCAACAAGGGTATATGTCTTTTTTAAATGCTTATTTTTATAATTAAGAAAGCACAACATCGCAACAGAAAACAGAAGGGGAAATTACTCATAACCCAGTACCTTGAGACAATGATTATTCTTATGACACACTCATCAGGCATCCCTCGGGCCATTGTGTTCTGGCCTTCTGTGAGGTGCCTGTTTGGGCTCCAGATGTCGAAAGCTTAAATCTCAGGAATTTCTGTTTCTGCTACTGAAATCTGGCCTGTCTGTGACTAAAGCTCTGTCTTTGCTCAAGTCAAATGCCTGGGAGCTTTGCATCTCTTCCCATCAGCCTTGCTGGAGGGCTCCGTGTGATGAAAGGTAGTTTTGTCGTATATTCTATTGTTCCAGCACATGCTTGTTTCTTGGTGTAACTGATTGCATTATTGTTTGCAACCATCTTCTTCCTCCCTATGACGGTTAGGGTTATACATCCACACCCTTTGCCACATAACTTCCAGGAGTGAATCTAGAGAGTGGAAAATATTTCTTCCAGGAATAATTCCAGTAGGTAGGAGGTATTATCATCATGGCTAGTGGCATGTGAGTGGCCATGACCTATACTATGTCCAAGCAGAAGCTTTCAATGGTCTTGCATAGTTTGGGTTGGCCTCTCGCCTTCCCCCTGGTCTGCAATCAGATCATCACATCCCAAATGCTGGCTGCTCCTTCAGCCTGGGTCCTGGAGTGAGAAGACATGGAGCAGAGCTGAGCAGAGTTGCAGCTGAGCTACGAACCTGAGTGCAAGAAATATACCTTGCTGTTGTTAAGGCATTGAGATTTTTGGAGTAGTTTGTTACAGCAGAATACTGACTAATACATTGGTTCTCTAGGTAAGCGAGGAGGAGTCTATCTTCTGGGGCAAACCTTCCTCATTGGAGGTATCTAAACTGCTTCCAGCTCCCTCCCCAAATGGAGGCATAACATCACTCTGCTTCACTGGTAGGATTCAGATTTTGGCACGCACTTTGATCATGTTGAAGGAGAGCAATGTAACAAGGCAATTGAATCGGAGCCCTGACTCCTGAGTTCGGCTCTGCCACTCACCTCTGTGTGACCCTGGGCAATTTGCTTAACTACTTTGTTCCTTATTTTTCTCCTTTTGATAAAAAGTATAGCACTTACCTTAGAGTTTAAAGAAAAATTTTTTAAATTGAAGTATAGTTGATTTACAATGTTGTGTTAGTTTCAGGTATTTGGGATATTGATTCAGTTATACACACACACACACATATACATATACTTTTTTTTAAAGATTCTTTTCCATTATAGGTTATTACAAGATATTGAACATAGTTCCCTGTGCTAGACAGTAGGTCCTTGTTGGTTGTCTATTTTATATATAGTAGTGTGTATATGTAATCCCAAACTCCTAATTTATCCTCCCCTTTGGTAACCATAAGTTTGTTTTCCATGTCTGTGAGTCTACTTCTGTTTTGTAAATAAGTTCATTTGTGTCATTTTTTAAGATCCCACACATAAGTGATATTATATGATATTTATCTTCTTACCTTAGAGTTCTGATGTGAAGAGTAAGCGCAGAGAAAGATAGCAACGGAGTTTACAGTCATTGCGCTTCCGCCACTGGCTGACTCCATCTGTTCAGGCTATTAGGAGAGAAGTTCACAGAATGCAAGGGGCAACTTTCCAAACTGGGACTGGAGGACCAGAGCTGCTGGTCTGGTGGCCCATCTCTCATCTCTTCTGGTTTCTGATTGACTTTATTCTGTCCTCTTGAAGATTAGTTTTCTCCAAGACCTGAGAGGCAAAGGGCCTTTCCGCGCTGTCCCCGTTTACACAATCCAGGCAAGAACTGATGGTCCTGACATGGGTCATGTTTTCATCCCTCAGTCAAACTCTCTGTCCGGAGGGTAGCCAGACAGCCATGCCTGGGCTCACATACCTGTGGCCAGCGGTGGAGGCAGGGTCCATTGCTCCAGACCTGAGGAAGGGGGATCCAGACAGTAGCACCATCACCATAGTTACCTCAAAGACCAGCACGTGATTACCATCTCTTGGATGTGGTTTGTGGTTGTTGTCAGCAGACTGAAAACACATGGTCTTGGAAGTCAGGCAGCTGTGTGACCCTGAGGAAATTTTTAAACCTCTATAAACCTTGATTTCCTCATATAAAAATGACGATAATTATTTCTGTCTCCGTGGTTTGTTGTGATTAACTAAGATAATGTACGAAAGTGCCTGGAACACATGCTCAGCCAGCACTGGTTATTATTCCCTGGGTTCTGTTCTGCTTGCACCTGGGGCTGCCTGGGATAATGCTCTCCCTCCTTTCCTGATGTCCCCGTTTCTTACTTGGCAGTGAGTAACACAGCTCTCACGTGGAGGCAAGCGCCCCCATCAGCTGCTCACTGCCTTCTCTCCCTGGAGGCAAGCCACATGGGAAAGCTGATTCTCAGAGAGCAGTGTCCTGAGAAGGAGACCGGAATATACAAAAGAATTTGGGTGGTTTTCAGAAGAATTTCTCCACTAGGATGCCTGAAACACTTTCGCTTGCTCCATTAGCAGTTCAATTCTTTGCTTCCTTGACGTCATGAACCCTTTGAGACTGATTGAAGCTATGGATGCTCTTCTCTGAAAGATACACAATTGCACATATAATTTCAGGAGATTCACAAAACTCCAGGAAGCCCAGCCATGGGACCCCAGGTTCAGAGCCCCTGCACTAGACAGGGAATCTTGCTAAGGAAACTCTGATACCTGTTAACCTGGATGGTGCTTGGATGGGCACTGCCACCTCTTCCTCCATGTCCCTCTTTTGTCCAGGCACCCATGTCTGACCAACCCTCCTCCTCATGGACCCCTTCTAGGTCAGGTAACCTAGGAGTCTAGGCATTATGTATGCCTTCAATAATTCTTTGTTCAGTTAGGTTGCATTCAAGTATTGCAGCCTCAGGGCCATTCTATCTCTTCAAGTTGATTCCCTACTTCTACTTTGATGCATGACCTGTGGATTTCAAAGGTTTTCTCTCAAGGAGTATTCTTATTTCAATGTCTTTTAATGATATCAAGATTCTTTTACTTGAAAAAGAAGGAAAATTCACATTCAAAATGGCTCAGGCAACCAGAGGGAATGGCTTACCCAAGTGAAAAAATTGAGTCATGTCTGCTTCAGGCACAGCTGCATCTAAGGGCTCAGATGTCATCATGAGAACTTGTTCTCATTTCATGTACTAACTCTGTCTTTCTTTGTTTGGGCTCCATTCCCAGACAGTGTTTACCTTGTAGTGGCAGAATGGCTGCCAGCAGGTTCAAGCTTACATCTTATTCATTCTCAGAAATGTAAAGAAACCCATTTCAAACCAGCTTTTTATGATCTCCCTGGGAAAAAAAGCAAACCTAAGGCGGTCTGTCTCCTTTCCCCACCTCTAGCCATAATGTACTCATTCAGTCATCCTCCTGTCTGAGGTGGTGTGATGGTCAGAGGGGACAGATTGACATGTGACTTGTAGGGTAAATGCAAGATAGTAAAATCTGTGCGATAGTAAGATTGGGGAATAGGTATAATGGGAATTCAGAAGAAGGAATGATAAATTCTGCCTGTGAGACTCAGAGAAGGCTTCCCTGAATAGCGGGTGTTTGAGGCTCATTGTAAAGCACAAGGAAGAGTTTTCTAGGTAGAGAGGAGCATGAAAGGCATTCTAAGCAGAGGGAAATAGCACATGCAAAGGCTTGCAGGCTCAACAAAGCAAAGAATGTCCAGGAATCTGTGATGAATTTCATACAGCTAGAGAAGAGAGCTTGGGTAGGTGTGTTGAGAGGTGAGAAGACACAGGACAGAGAGACAAGAGATACGAGACCTTGTTTGTCATGGTAAGGAGTCTAGGCTTTACTGAGGAACAGGGGGCAGAGAACTGAAGAATTTTAAGCCCATCACGTAACCAGATGGAAGATTTCAGAAAGATCACCCTGACTATAACGTGGAAGTTGGGCTGGAGGAGAGAGGCCTGGAGGCAGGAGGCATCTTCCTGGAGAAGCTATTGCCATCAGCCAGCAGAACTGAGGTCCATGAAAGAGGTATGGGTTTACAAGCTCTTTAGGAGGCAGACTTGATGGACCTGATGGATGGGGTCTGAAAAAGGAAGGGCCTAGGATAATTCCCAGGTTTCCCCCACTGGGTGAACAGTGGGGACCTGCTCTGAGACAGGGAACATGGAGAGGGGCAGGTATAGGGGTGAGGGGAGGACGAGGAGTTCAGTCCTGAGCATATCAGCGCCTTTGGGACACCAGGTTGTCCAGGTGTCAGCTGGGTTCCTGAGTCTGGAGCTCTGGAAAGAGGTGGGCCTGGAGGGACAGATAGGAGGCTGGTGGGCTGGAGGTGGTCCTGACGATGGAAGCAGTGATGACCTAGATAGGGCGCCACCACTGGAAAGAAAAAAGCCCCACCACTGTTACTGTTATTGTTATTATTGGTGTGATTATTTCCTTCTGCCTTTGCACGTTCCCTTCATGATTCCAAGTCCTGAGGGAGGGAGAATCCAGCTGGCCAGTGGGGTCATGGGCCCACTCCTTGGCTTGAGGAGAGTAGGAGACTTCGGTCTTCAGTCACCCAAAATGGCACAGTGCAGACTAGGTCATTTCCTCAGAAGAAATCAAGATGATATTAAACCATAAAAAGGGGACATGGACCCTACATGTGACCCCAAAATGACAAATGTCCTCTCACTGCTCCACTGTTTATTTCAAGTTTCAGTTTTCCCCCTGGTGGTTGCTGGTGAGAGGATAAGAGGAATTTCACCTAAAGCTCTGGCACCCTCCACCTGCATCATACCGATTGCTTTTTTTTCTTTTTAATACCAATAATCCAAAACATAGTTCTGTAGGTTGTGGGCATGGGGGCCAAACTATTTCACACAAAGTATTTTAGGAAGGAGGCATTTTCCCACGCACTTGGTTACTTCATGTCTCAGGGCTTAGGTAACGCTGATGGCATAAATGATTCCTGACCAGGTGTGGAATAAAGCCCAGTCGCCCAGCGCTGGAGCCAGCAGCCCCTGCCCTCTCAGAGGCAGCCTCCTCTCAAATAAACGAACGTTTATATTAAGCACTTACCAAGTGCCAGGAGCACAGAGCATGTGCCGGCTGCCACTCCGGGCACTTCCACACATGTTTTTATTTAATCCTCACCCTGACACTGAGATGTAGATGGCATTTTCTCCATGTTAAAAACAAGAAAGATGGGACTCCAAAGTCAAGTGACTTGCCCAAGGATGCGGGGTGGAAAGTGGTAGAGCTGAGCTGACAGCCAGAGCCTGTCAGTCTGTAAGTCCCCGACTGGCTGGACCCGGAGGCTGTGTGTGTGTGTGTGTGTGTGTGTGTGTGTGTGTGTGTGTGTGTGTGTGTGTGTGTGTTGTGTATACACGCCATATCCCCACGTGGGCGTCCCTGCGTTCTGGAGGGTCTTGGAAGGGACATCAGCCCGAGAGGTGAGGGTCCCAGAGCACAAGGGTGTAGTCTTGTCCCGGGAGAAGGCAGCCTGCTCTCTGGCCGGAGATCTCACGAGGGGACTCCGGCTGGTTCCCCTGACCTCTCCAAGAAGGCCGGCCCTGGGGTCTGCGAAGGGATTCCCCCTTTTCTGGGGAAGCGGAGTGGAAGAAACTGACATCTCTGTGCTTCGAAGGAGGAGGCAGTGGCGGGTGGCAGGCATCCCGCTTGGCTTCCTCTGAGTCTGTGTGTCTCATCGAGGCACCGGGCTGTCTCAACAGTAGCTTTGGCTGCAAACACCTCGGCCCAAGAAAAGTAGGTCAGCGTGCGGCCAGGCGGCACTTCCTGCTTGTCCCCGGCGCCCTCGCACCGCGCTCTCCCTTCCTTTCCCGACTTCTCTGCACTCTCCGCTCTTCCTCCCTCTGCGTTGCTGCCTGGTCTCCTCTCCCTGCCGTTCCCCGTCTCTCAACCCTCCCTCCTGCCCTCTCCTCTTTCTGCCCCTTCCCCCTCCCTTCTCGCCCCTGTTCTCTCTCTCCCCACCGGACATCCTCTCCCTCCTCTCTCCTTTAACACTTCTGGTATCAGTACTTAATAATACCACCCACCTATTGTCTTTTCAAACAGATAAGGTGCTTGTTTTAAAGAGATCAAAGATGCAGAGAAGTTCACACATGAAAAAAGGCCAAATCTCACCACTCGGAAATAACCCTGGTGAACACTGCTCCAGATAGATTTTGATGTATATATGCACATTTTTATGTATTGCGTGTGTATAGAATAGAGGATAGATATAAATATTTTATTAAAATACAATACTAATTTTATTAAAAAGTATTCACTTTAATAATTAACTTTTGAGTTCAATACAGGAAAAGAAATTATAGTGAAATGGAAAGAATTGTTGAATTTTAAATAAATGTGTTTTAACCACAAGAGATATAATAAAATATTCCTTTAAGAAGGGAGGGAGGGGGAAAGAAAGAGAGAGAGGGAAAGAGAGAAAAAAGGAATGTAAATTAAGCAGTTGGAGATTTGTAAAAGCTAAATGTTTTAGTTTTTAGCTAGTATAATTAATCCTTGCCAAGAAAGATGAGAGCATTAACATTTATGCATTTCGTCCTATCCCTTCTTTTGTTTCCCGATTTTTAAAAGTTATACTATGATTATTTTTAATTTTCCAAGCTTATAACATTCACATTCAGTTGTATAAATATATATATTTATATATGCAATCATATAAATATATTTCCCTTAGTAACCATAGTAAAACATGTTTACTGTTGGTTCTCTTTTTAAATAGATTCAACGCTCATCACCAGCCCTTTTTCCATGTCTTTTGCATTCCTGAATTATTTATTTAAGGTCATTTCTCAGTTGTCTGGATTTCATTTTGAAGTCATGGTTTTAAGAATGGCTCATGGGTCCTGTATTGTCTGAACAACATCATGGGCTAGGTATAACCTTCTCAAGATAGGCTATCTTTCATTTAGCTCTTTGTAGACATTGTTCCATTGTCTTCTGGCCTTGAGTGCTGCTGTGGTATTTTTTGAGGATAGCTGGAATTTTCTTCCTTCCTTGTACATAATTTATTTTTGTTTTTGGGTGTTGGAACAATTCTTTCTGATTCTATGTAATCCCAGTTTAACTGGGATATATTAGCTGTTAAGCATTCCGGATAAAATTTCCCTGTGATGGATTGTGCTCTTAGAGCTGAAAAGTCATTCCTTTCTTTATCTCAGGAAAATTATTTGTACTGTGTGGTCTTTCTTAAATCTTTGTTGGATTATCAATTTAAGAATCAAATATCCATATGTTGGATAATTTTTGTCTTCTACCTCTATCAGTGTTTCTCTAACAGTTTTAAGATGTTTGTCATTTTCATTGTAATACAAGCCTTTTATTTTAGTAATTCAATTTTCAGCACAAGATCTATTCCTTCCCTGCTGTCCTGAATTATTTATTAGTTCCATAATATCGTTGTTTTGGTCCTCAATTTGTTTCCTTAGCTCTTTGGTCTCCATTTAGAACATGTCATTCTGCTGTGTTATTTTCTTGTTTGGAGCCCTTGTTTTACTGAGATTCATGTTCTTATTTGTTGCTGTATAGTATGAAGTAGTTGTACAGGATTTCCTTCCCTTTCTGGAGTCATACTTCCTCCTTGGTTGAGTTCTTTGTTTTATATTTGCATCTCCCTCTTTCATCCCTCTCCCTCCTTCTCTTCCTCCCTTCCTTCTTTTCTTCTTTCCTTCCTTCCCTTCATTTCTTTTTTGCAAGTAAGTCTGTATAGTTTCTATGACATTTTTTTTTTTGCATTTTGCTTATGTTTGGGCAGCTCTGACCTGACATTCTGTTTGTGATTATATAGCGTGGGTGACTTCTTGACTCTCTCCCTGCTGTATCTGAAACCAGATTGTTTCCTCTCCAAGCTGTATTTTGAGGGCTAGGTATTTTGTGTTGCATCCACTTATCTGTGGCCTGGGGGAATGATGGAGGGAGAGAGATCAGCAGGGCAAAAATTCTCTCTGTTAGAATTGCCTGGACTCTATTCTCTAGTCTAAATTATGCCAAACATCCTGGATCGAGGCTCACTCCACTCAGCTTGGGAGGTGCACAACCATTTCCCTGGGGGTTGGGGTTATCCTTGTGTTTTGTTTTCTAATTCAGCATATAGGTTTGGAGCCTTGCTTTCTCTCCCTTCACTTTTCTCTGTTGTTTCCTGCCCTCTCCGTATTTCTTCCCAGCAACTCTTTCCCCTATTTCTATATCAGAAGAGAAAAAGCTAACAATTGGGGGATTAAGTAAAACTTCCCTGGATTTTGTTGATTTATAGGTAGAATTTCTGGGCAATGAGGGTGGCTTGCGAGCCATGCACTTTTTGCTTTGCTCCAGAATTTTTTGTTTCTTTCCTTACTTGATCTTTCATTGGTTTACCCTTTTGGTTTTCTTTGAATAATTCTTCTTTTTGGTTTTTTGCTGGTTTAAATATTTTGCTCATTGTGTTAGATGTCAGGACTAGGAAATTTTGAGATGCAGTTTCGATCACGATCTTAACCTTTTAATCTGGAATTTCTGAAATTGTGCTCTGTTGATGACACCCAGTTATCCACAGGCCCACCACTGTGATTAGGAAAATCCTCCCTGGCCCTTGTCCATATTCATCAATTCAATTGTTTATTCACTCATTCATTCAACATTTGTGTTCAAGACACTGTAATTATACTAGTCCTTCACCGTTGCTTCCAGACTGCACATACTTCATGGCCCTGTATCAGATTTAACCAGACAGTGTTAACTGAATAGAGAGTATTGTCTCATCATGTAAGAACTACCCAAAACATGGAAAATCAAAGAAACTTTTTTTCATTTGTTAAAAGATAGCTTGAGGAATAAATTAAGTGCTAAAGACAGTCTCTTCTGGCAAAGTTCACTTTAGAACCAGCTTCTAGACACATACACACACGCAAGGACCCTGAAGTTGTTTAAAATCTTATGTCATCAGCCCTGCTATTTACTAGTTTTCCAACTTCCTATTGAACCATTCCCTTTAAATTTTTGCTGTTTCCTAATAATTGCAACATTTTGTTTATATGGTAAATTATACTTTAGAAAGTGTTTTCCCTTATTTTTTCTTTTCTTTCTCTCTATCTCTCTTTTTTTAATTTTACTCTCATTATTTATCTCAACTTACAAATGAAAGAACCAAGGCTTGGAAGGTGTGATTTTTCTACACAGCTGTTAAGGGAGAAGAAGCATAAGAGAAATGAAATTCAACACAGTCCTGATACTTGTTTTTCAAACATTATTGTCTCCTGCTGTTTGAAATATATGGGATGTTTTTGTTTACAGGGAATAAAATTTAGTTCTTGCTTATGGTGAGAAATCACTGTACATACAATTTTGTATCTTATTTTTTACAAGACTATACGTTATTAGCATTTTAAAATTCCCCTCAGCATCTCCAGATGTCATTTTTAGTGATATGTCATAATTTACAATGCAGTTCTCCAATGTGGGACATTTAGTTTCCAGTTGTTGTTATTTCCCTGTAAGAGCTGAGAAAGTAATAAACGTATTTGTGACATATAGCTTTTTGCTTTTGTTGAATTATTTCTTTAGGATAAGTTTCTAGGAATGAAATTACCGGGAATGTTTTATAATAGTGCTTTCCAAAGAGGTCATTTTAATTTATAATGGCACCCGTAAGGAATGAGGTTCTAGTTTTACTCTAACTTGGCCCGAATTACATATTGTTTATATTGTGAAATTTTGCCAAATTGGGCAGGTTTTAAATGATATGTCAAGGTTGCTTTAGCCTGCTTTAAAATTTAATAGCATGGATTTTTTCCCATATGCTTTTTTACCATTTGTATTGGCCCATGTAAATTAGCTATTTTTATCTGTTACCTGTCTGTCTATTAGGTCTTGGAGTGTCCATAAAAATCTGAATTACATCAGGGTTTGACATATTGAATCTAAATATTTTCCTCTGTCTGCTTTTTAAAAAATACTTAACATTTTAAAAAATTGATGTGCAATTTACATATTGTGAAAATCTACCCTTTTTAGGGGTTTGACAAATGCATGTAGTCTAGTCACCACCAGTACAATCAGTAATGGAATTTTGGACCCTCATGGACCTTTGTAGTGAACCCCTCCCCCCAGTCCCAGACCCTGGCGACCACTCATCTGTTTTCCTGCCTCATTTTGCCTTTTCTGGAATTCAGAAAATAAGTGGAAACATGCGTTGTGTAGCCTTTCGAGATGGGCTGCTTCCCCTTAGCATTCCACGCTGGCCCTCCGCCGTGTTCCGGGACTTCTTGTCGCTGAGTCGTGTTCCATCACATGCCTACAGCACAGTTAGTGTGTCTCCCTTTCTGCTTTAACCCTTCTGATTTTAGTTCTGTGACATAGCTCTTTCTACAATTTTTGACTTTTAAATATTTAAGTCTATCAGCTGGTCTTTTCCTCTGTAATCACTCCCGTTGAGAAGGTTTTACTTAAGCACTTCCCTTTTGTGAATAAGAGAACTCGAAGAAGCATAATCCATATGTCCATCCATCCTCCTTTCATAGAGTGGCTGACCTTTGTCAGCACCTCATCTTCCCCCACTACAGGCTGAATTCTGGGCATCTCGGATAAAGACGCACAATCCTGAGAGCTCTCTTGCTGGGAGCTCTCAATTTTAATGGAATTTTAATAGTGGCAGAAGTGAAAATGCTAAAAATTAAACATGTTTCCCTGGAGGCAAGGGTGACCGGCTGGCACAGCAGGGATGCAGCAACGCTGAGAAGGATGAAGGAGTGAGGGGGCATCTCACCTGGTTGGGGTGCCTTGGCATAGTGATATCAAACATTACTTTAAATTCAAGGAAGTGGCTTGTTTGTACATTAGTTGAATACTCAAGGAATCAAACATTCTCCTTGGCAACTTCTCAAAGCAACTGATAGATTATTTCCAATTCCTTGTCCAGGTCATTATTAGGATTGAGTTTGCAGAGAGAGATGTGGGAGAAGTAAAATGCTCATGGGACTTGATTTACATCGGGACTCTTGTACCCCATGGGAAAGGGGGTGTGTGACAAAGAATCTGTTGGTCATGGCCAGAGATGCATGAGACTGTCTTTGTTTCCTTCGGCAGATGCCTTGTTGAATAGGAGCAGCCTCCTTGAGTCCCAGGATTAATGCTGTTGCCACCACTAGACTGTAACCTCCGTAAGGGCCTGGGCTGTGTCTGTTCTTGTTACTCTCATATCCTCAGAAAATAGGGCTTAATAAATATTTTATTAAATGGATGGATGGATGAACACATGAAGTAATGAACTGAAAACTTTTTGGGCCATTTCCTAAAGCTACAAAGGCATGTGTCACATAGATCTATTCAGGAAGCTGACCATGTCCCCCTCGTGGTGCAGTGAGAAATGAGGTGGGAAAGCAGACCTTGATATGGGGGCAAAGGAGCCACCTGAAAAGCCTCTGGCTGTAGCAACCAAGATGCTGAAGGTCTGGGTGAAAAGTGAACCCAAATCCGTGCTGTGGGGGTTCAGAGATGCCCAGATTCTCCGTGAGGAGTTATGGAGGGTCTGCCTGTGGTTCACGTTGACAGTCAAGGCTAGAAAGGTAGGGCTCAGCCTGATGTGGGAACTCTCTCTCTCAGATGAGGGAGTCAGGGAGATTCAAAGGATCAGACATAGTACAGTTCCTTGGCACAGGAAGGTGCTACTACTGGGCTGTTATTTGAGAAAAACACTGTGAAATCATCTGAGCCTGTTTCCTGAGTCCTGACAGCCTCTTTTCATGTCCGCAGTCTTTCTTTCTTCCTTGTAGGATGCCTTGTAGCCATCACGGGGAGCTGAGTCGTCAGCCAGCTGGGGAATGGAAGGTGTCCTCTTTCTCCGTACTTTCTTTACTGCCCCTCCTCAAATCCAGGCATACCACGGGCCACAGGTGTTCCACATTCTCTTAGGATAAAGGTCCTGCGTGATCTCACCTTTGTGAGTCATTCCAGCTCTAAGGCCTGGCTTCCCCTTCCTTACAATCTAGGCTCCAGCCATATAATCCTCTTTCACTTCCTTTAATGTGTGGGCCACTCTGCACTTCCCCTCCAACTCACCCCCTCCACCTGCACCATTCCCCCTGCTGGCTAATTCCTACCCATCTCTGAAGTCTAGTTAGACATCTCTCCTTGACCCTTCAACCTAGCAGGGTCAGGGGCCTTCCCATGTGTCCCTATTGTGCCGTCTATTTTTGCCACCATGACAGGTACCAGGCTGTATCATAATTGCCTGTTCACTGTTGTAGCTTCATTGCTTAGTACAGAGCCTGGCAGATAGTAGGTGCTTAATAAATGTTTGTACAGCAATTGAATGAACAAAAATGAGATTGGCTTGGCACCAAATGAAAATATTAAGACCTGATAGGTTACCAGGATGTGTTAGTGAGAAATTATAACTTTCTAGGTAATGACAGTGGTTATTTTTAATCCACCCACCCCCCATTTTATGTCCCTTCTCCTCCTTTGTCTTTTGGCTTATGTATTTTCTAAAATCTCCACAATCACCACGTATTTATTTTGTGATCATATAAGAAAAAAATGACTCATTCATTTCATTGCCACAAAGAATGAATTTTGCATGTGAGTTTTGAATTTTACGTCCCCGGGAAGAGACGGTGAACTCTGCATGCTGCTCCTTGAAGGCCAGCAGCAGCCCTCTAGGCTGGTCGTATTTTTCTCAGTTAGCTACATTTCAGCATTTCAAGGATTTTCAGCCAATTAAGATGGATGTACTCGGATGACATGACAAAAAAAAAAGTCTTTAAAATGCTACAAGTAGGCAAAATAGCAAGCGACATTTAAAAGGAAGCAAAAACACTCTGAAGGGACAAAAAGCTACATATCATGGAAAAAGGAATTACTTGTGACAAATGCTGTGCTACAAATATGAAATTAAGGTGGATGTGTCCTTGGACAAATACGCTGACAAAACTCAAGAGTGAAACCAGGGAAACGACTCCCGCTGTGTGCGCGGTGCCTGGCCACCTAGGTGACCCTGTTGTTGTTTGTTCCACGTGGCCCTTAACCCTGAGGCCCCGCCCATCCCACTTGTGGGTAGGCGGCTCCTGCTGGCAGGAAAATATCCCTCCCCAAGTCAGTCACGGGGTGTGTGTGTGTGTGTGTGTGTGTGTGTGTGTGTGTGTGTGTGTGTAGGGGGGTCCTCAGGAAAGTTTTATGTCAGCACGGGGGAAAAATCATCCTGTTTTATTTCAGGGTCTTGTTCTTTGGGTTAGACTTCAAGGAACTTGAAATGTCTAGCAAAGTGCTTCTGCCTCCAGCCAGTCCGCACTCTCCACAGCCCTCCGTTCTGGTTAACTGATGCTGCATAGTACATTCTCCACAACTTAGTGGTGTCAAACACATTTTTTGACTTGATGGATTCTGTGTGGAAGGACTTCAAACAGGTCACAGTGGGGACAGCTCGTCTCTGTTCCCCAGGGTTGAGGGCCTCAGCCGGGGTGGCTTCCCAAGGCTGGAGGCTCGAGTCCTCTGACTGTATCTTGACTCATCTCTCTGGTGGCTGATGTTGGCTCTTGGCTGGGGACCTCAGTTCCCCTCCACGTGGTTCTGTCCACCTGAACTTTCTACCTGGGCTCTTCTGATCTGCTTTGCAGCCTGACACCTAGGTTCCGCAGAGCAGGCGTCCAAAAGAGTCAAGCCAGGCAGGAGCTGAATCCTTTGGACGAGCTGTCTTTGAGAGTCACATAGCACTCCCTGCGCTGGAGAGAGCAGTCCCAGCCCCTACACTGACTCAGGGGTGGAAACTTGGCCCTCACCTCTCATTGGGGGCGTGTCCAAGTCACACCGGAAGAGCATGTGGGATTGAGGTCTTGTTGCGGTCATTTAGGAATTCCTCTGCTTAAAGACCTTCAGGAGGATTCCAGTACGATTCCATACTCCGTGTCAGAGAGCCTGGCCCCCTCCCTTGCCCACTGAGGAGCACTTCTGGCCCTCTTTCTGGTTCTCTAACACATTCGGGTCTTCACACAGGCTCTCCCTTGCCTGGTTGCGTCATTGCGAGGCTGGCCACTCCTCCTCAAGTCTCCGATTAAGTGTTACCCCTTCAAAGAGGTCTTCCCTGAGCACCCTACATCAGCTCTGATGTTTCCAACACCACACTGGCTTCATTTCCTTCACTGGCCTATCCCACTTGGGAATTATGTACTGATTCTTTGTCAAGTATAAGATCTATGACTCTTTTATTCAAAATATATCCCATTGCCTAACACAGTGCCTGGCACAAGGTATTCACCCAACAGAGGTTTGTTAAATGAACACATAGCTGCTGCAAGCTGCCTACCTCTGGGAGGCTGGCTGAGAGCTGGATTCTAGGGCTGGCCTGGGCCCCAGGTATCACATTCCCAACAGGTCGCTGTGTCTCATTCCCCTTTGCTCTCCACTAGTATTTGCAAACCTCAGTTACAAGCTTCATCCTTGACTTCTCTGCAAAGGGGCATTAAAGGAGTGCTGTGGTCCCACACGAAGACCGGGAGAGCGTTACAGTGGGAAGCAACGCCCCCTAGCGGTCAGCATGGCAGTGGCAGATCCCAAAAGGGAGATCTGTTGAGCAAGTTTAGAAATCCAGCTGCCCCTTCCCACGTGGAGATACACTGAGCTTCGTTTCCAGTTTCACCCTTGGGGAATTAGGGTTTTATTGGTCTTGGTGGAAGTGGCTTTTGACTCCCGTTGGCAATAAAAGGGAAGACCCCGTCACACAAATGTGTCATGTGTGGTATGTTGCAATTATTAAAAAAGTGTCCTTTAGGTAGCTGCCACTAGGTGAGCTAACACAGCAGCTGTGAATTACCTTTGGTTTATAACTTCCATTAATAAAAACCCACATAATTATGCCCTGACCCGATGGCTAATCCTCTTCCCTTCAGGTCCTCAGCACTGGCCCAGTGGCCTCTTCACTAATCTTCAAACCCCGGCAGAATGCCCCCATCTCAGGGCCTTTGTGCTACTGTTCTCTCTGCCCCATATATTCTTGCTCCAGGGCTTTTCACAACTCACCTCCTCATCTCCTTCAAGTCTTTGCCCAAAGAGCATTTTCTCCAGGAGGTCTTCCCTGACCATCCTCTTGAAAATTACAACCTCCCCGCCAAAGCAGGCACCAGCCCCTGTCCAAAAACTTAGCTCCTTTTAATATAATTATATTATAATAATTATAATATAATTACTGTATTACTAATTTTATATTATATTATATATTATATCATATAGTATGTATTAGTATATATAATATCATATAATAGTTATTTTATTTTTCACTAATTGTCTGACTATTCCTACCAGACTTTAAGTTCTAGAAGGGCAGAAATTTTTGTTTACTTTCTTTGTTGCTGTATCCCAGCTCCTAGCACAGTGCCTAGAACATAGTATGTGCTCAAAAAACACTTGCTAAATGACTGGATAAACAACTCTGTTAATAACCAATCCTGTATTCTGGGCATTTATTAAATAGCTTTGATAATCAACACCAGCAGCCTAGGAGATATTTCTTTTTGTCTCTTTTTTACAGAAGAAGAAACTGAGGCTCAGGGAGGTCAAGTAATTTACCCGGGGGTCCACAGCTACTACCTGGCTGAATTTGGAATAGAACTCAAGTCGGACTCCAAGATCGATGTCCTGTTCAGCCCTGCATTCTCCCCTATTGATGCAGCCACCTCAAAAGGACCCTGCCCCACTCCTTGGCTCTGCGAGTTCAGGCAGGGTCAAAGAGGAGCAGACACACAATTCCAGGGTTGGAACTACATTCTGGGAAGAAAGCATCAGGGAGGTGGGCTTTCTAGCCCAAGGGAGCCTGTGCAAGATTTGCATGAGGCACCAATGTGTTGTTTTCCATGTCATCTCACAGAGGCTGCAAACCAGAAGACGTGGACATGAATTTCAGGGTGATTCTGTCTGTAGCCACCTGGCCTGCAGGAACTGGGAAGAAAAATCCCCCTAGATTACACATCGATCAAATTTGCTGAAGAAACTGTTTCTGAAATAGTGAAATTCAAGGAATTCCACATCTGATTGATAATCATGATTATAAATGATTATAGGGTATATGATGATAAATACGGGAGTCTTTTTTAATATAACTTTTTTTTTTTTTAAACACAAGACATTTTAAACTAGGTGCCTGCTGTATGACTGCCTAATCCCTCTCAGGAGGGATTCAGAAGAAGGGGCCAAAGGATTACAGCGTAATGCCATGAGGTTCACTCTAGTATCCTGGAAATACACTGGCCTGAGAGATCTGAGTTCTGAAATGGGGCTCTTCGGACACCCTGAGCCTGAGCAAGGGAGTGTGATGATATAGATTGGTGGTTCTCAAAGTGTGGTCCCTGGATCAGCTACATCAGTATCACCTGGAACTTGTTAGAAATGCAAATCCTAACCCCTCTCTTCCCAGTGCTGCTCTGGGGTTTGGCAACCTGTGTTTTAACAAGCCTTCTGGGTTGTTCTGAAGTTTGAGAACCACTAGTACATGTATTAGTGCAAAGGTAGGGCTTTGGTGACCCTCTGATTCCTTCAATAATATTTTCCCCCCATGGCTGTGCTGTAGGATCTGGAGTCAGATCTGGGTTTGAGTGCAAGTTGGAGTGCAAGGTAGGTAATTTCTCTAAGCCTCAGTTTCCTTATCTGTAAAATGGGGATAAAGAATACTTGCTCTATAGTTTATTATATAAAATTTAAATTAAATGAGACAATGTGAATGAAGTACCTTTGCATCCTGCTTCCCTCCTCCCTTAGTCTGGACTTTTTTTTTTTTTTTTTTTTTTGATTATGAGCAACAGTAGCTTAAAGAAAAAGAAAAACTTGATGAGTTCAAGGAATTCCTTGAAGACTTGTCCATACCTGCTGCCTCCAGTTTCTCTCATCCCACTCATTTTTGAACCCACCCTCATCAGGTTTACATATCTCTGCTCACTGAAACTGCCCTTCTCCATGTTTGCAGTGACCTCCTTGAGGCTAAATCCATGAGTTCTTTCTCCGCCCTTATCTGATGTGTCCAATCAGTAGTGTTGGATTCGGTTAATCCCCTTGTCCTTAACATGCCTCTGGGACAATGTCCTCCCTCCTCTCCCAATCCCCCGACCCCCACTTCTGGGCACCGGTCTTTTTGGCTGATTGTCAATCACTCACTAGCTCTCTAACGGTTGAAATTCCTCAGAGCTTAGGCCTTGGGCTTCTATTCTCTCCATCCTCTCCTCCTAGGTGATCTCATCCAGCTTCATAGTTCTCATCCATCCCATCCACCTGCTGCTGCTGGCTTCAAATTTATATCCCCAGCCTGGACCTCTCTCCTGAACTCCATTCTGGAGTATCCACCTGCCTTCTCAGTGTCTCCATTTAGATGTCTAATAGGTTTCTCGAACATGACAAGTCCAATCAGAGCCCTGATAACCCCCATGCACACCAACTCCTGCTCTGACACAGCTTCCGCATCTTGATTAACGTCAGTGCCATCATTCATGTAACTCAGGCCAAAACCCTTGACTTCATTCTTGATGCCTCCTCTTCTAGCCCACATCCAATTGGCAGCAAGTCTTGTTGGCTTCCTTTCCAGATCCAGAGCCCAATTCTTGTGCTCTGTGTAGGTCAGCATCATCTGTTGCTTGGATTTTTGCAGTAGCCCCCTGAATACTTATGCCCTTGTTTCTCCTATAGATTATTTCCTCAGAGTGATCAGAGAAACCTTGTTAACACGTAAATCAGGTGCTGTCCCATGTCCCCTATGTCCTCCAATACACATGTCTTCCATGGCCTCTCTGTGTATTTCCCAGAACTGCCATAACAAAGTGCCACAAACTGGGTAGCTGAAAACAACAGAATTTTATTCTCCCATTTGAAGCCAGAAGTCCAAAATCAAAGTTTCAGCAGGACTGGGCTCCCTCCGAAGGCTCTGAAGGAGAAGCCATCTCCTGCATCTCTCCTAGCTTCTGACTGTCCGGGCATCCCCAGTGTTCCTTGACTTGTGGTTACATTTTTCTAATCTCTGCCTCCATCCTCACATGCCTATCTCTTATCAGGACCCCAGTCATTGGCTTTAAGGCCCACCCTCATCCAGTATGGCCTATCTTAACAAATCGAATTTCCAGATATGGTCATTCTGAGGTCCTGGGTGGATGTGAACTTTTGAGGGGTCACTATTCACCCCAATCCTCTCTCTAACCTTGTATCCTGCTACTCTGCCTTCCTTTCAGTCTCATGCGTGTGGTCCTCCTCATGCTCCTTTATCACCCCAGGCTTAGTCTCACCTCAGGACCTTTGCATGTTCTCTTTTCTTCCCTTTGCCTGGACTGCTGACTCACTCAAGTCTTTTCTCAAATGTTACCTTCTCAGTGAGACCTTCCCTGGCCACCCTCTCTCAAAACCTGGCACCTCCCATCAAATTTCATATTCCTCTTTTCAACTTTGTATCTTCCTCTTTAGCATTGATCACTTTCTAACATACTATATATTTTACTTGTTTTCTTTGTTGTCTATCTCTGCCAGTAGAATGTAAGCTCCATGAAGGCAGGGCTTTTTGTTTGTTTGTTCTGGTTTTTTTTTTGGTTTTTTGTTTTTTTTCTGTCTGTTTTATTCACTGTTCTCCTCCCAGCACCCAAAACTGTGCCTGGTACATAATAGGAGCTCAATACAACTTTGTTGGGCATTTGTTGAATTAATGAACTGAATTGTTTGGGAGTGGGACTAATTTGGCTATTGCAATTGTTATTTAAATTTGAACATAAGCACTGTTCATGTCTATCTTTTGACTTTATCTCTCTTTCTGTTAGCTTCATATTCAGGTAGGTCCTTCTCTTATTTTGGGGCAATAACCACCACCAACTCCAGGTTTATATCTGACCAGCTTAACAAGAATCTCAGTCAGCTATTGCCACAATAATGCTACATAACAAAACAGCCACAAATTTAGCAGCTCACTACAACAAACTGGCTCACAGTTTTCCGCTGGTTGGCTGAGACACCTCTGCTCCTGGTTGGGGATTGCCTGGGCTGAGATCTACTCCATATGTTTCCATATTCTCCCTGGGTCAGCCTCCATCCATGAAATACTCTCCTCATAGCAAATGGTGGGAGCCCGAGTCCAAGGGGAAATATGTGATGTCTCTCAAGGCTTTGGCTGGGAACTAACACACTGTCACTTCTGACCACATCCCTGTGACCAGAGCAAGTCACCTGCTAGGGTGGGGACTCAAACTCCACCCGCTTTCATACACTACAAAGTCATATGACAGGAGGGAGTTGAGAACTGAAGACATTCATCTAATATCCCATAGCAGGCTCAGCAGGAGGAAAGACTCTTGGGCAGACTCTCATTTGATTGACTCACTTCATACCCACCCTTGACTTGGTCACTGAGGCTTGGGGCAGATATTACAGTGATCGGTCAGACCAATCATGTGCTCGTTCCTGGAAATGGGCAGTGGGATGGGGGTGGCAGAGTCTTACCCTCTCCCAAGCCACTGGGTTGAGAATCAGAATGGTGTGTCCTTCTGGAGGAAAATTAGAGTTGTTGTTACCATGAGAAGGGTGAGTGGCAGCTAGGAAAACAAATCCACAAGTGCCCTATCCCCTCTAACCCCAGAATGATTTGAGCTGGCTGGCAGGTGGCAGTCTCCAGAAGCAGGGAGCAGCATGTAGCATGACACACAGGCTGTGACACTTGGTTTGGGAGTCTGAATGCAGTTCCTAGCCTGGGAATATGATAAAAGGGAAATCTGTTGGAGGACCTCACACTGACGTTTGCTGCCTTTGCCTAGGGACACTGGCCATCCTAGCTTGAGACACTTTCTAGCCTCATCAGCTTATAATTCCCACTCAAGTTAGTCCAATCAGAGTGAAGCCCAGGAGCCACTCGAAAGAAAGTTTCTTTTCTGCTGGACTTGTCCCTGGGAGGATTTGTGGGCAAAGTCTGTCTGAGCTGTAGCCAACACAGCAGTAGTAAAAGATAGAGAGAAGCTGGTGATATTGTTCAAGTCCTGGAATCCAGCCACGCCTCAGTCTGCCAAGCCTGCCTTTTCTGTTTCATGTTGATGGATTTCTCTTTTTCCTTAACTGTTCGGAGTCATCACTAAGTAAGGTGCTTCCCTCCTGACCCCAGGCCTGTGCTCAGGACCAACCTTGCCCCTTGCTTGGCCTCTTTGATCCCATTTTGCATTGAACATTTGCTCCCCTGTGTCTTCAACACCTGTGTGATTTATCAAAGAGTAATGTAGACAAGGTGACAGGTCATCAGTGACAGGTTTTCTGAGTAGAGAAAACTGTCCTCAAAATAGGACACATTGTGCTCTTCCATTTGAAATGGCTTCACTGTCAAGTCACAGAGGGAGGTTTTGTCCCTGACATTTTAAGTATGTAACACTACAACAAAGACTCAAGAAGCAATTTCCCTTTTGGGGGGGATGAGTAAATATAGAACTAGCCATTGCCAGAAACCAGTGTGCTAGATAAATGTACTCTCATAAGGGAATGATTTTCCTTATCATTGTACCAAATTAACTAGCATTTTATGGTCTATATATAGTACTTTGTAAAGATTTTCATATACATCATCTGACTGAATCAACCTGGGTTAAAGCCACCCCAAGAGGTGGGTATTACAGTTCCCATTTTATGGATGTAGAAATTTATTCTCAACAAAGTTAAAATAGGTCACCTATGTTCTCTAGCTAACGAGGGTCAGAGGTGGAAGTGGAACCCAGGTCTCTGTGATTTCACAATCCTATGTAGTTCACACCACACTGTGCTAGAAGAATGAGAAAGTCTGTGGCAGCGTTAGATGGATTTTAGCTTGGAGTATGTTTTATATTCTTGTTACCAAACAATCTTCCATGACTTCCTTGGACTATTGAGTGAGGGTCAAAGAAAACACAAGTCAGATTATGTTATGTCTCTTCGTAGGACCTTTCAATGATTCCTATCAGCCAAACTCTACCTGCCTTGTAGACACATGAGCGATAATAAATTATTGTCATCTTAAGATAATAAAAAAGAATGGTTTGGGCATGTTGAGGTTATTTGTTATGCAGTGATAGCTAACTCATACAGTCTTCTATGAAAACACAGCCCCCCTGGATATAGCCATTTCCGCTGGTGCCTTGTGGTCAGTGGCCACCTGATTGTGTGACTATCCTTTTCCCCAACTCTCCACCACATTTAGTCATGTGGACCCCACAGTAGGGCTGCTTATGCTTAGCTTCTCAAATAGTTTCTCTAGAATAAAACTCCTTCAACTTTTGGCCATTTCCCCTTCTAGGCAGGCTCAAACCAGCTGCCAAGGCAGGTAAAGAGACAGTACTCATGCCATTCCCTCCATCAGCCTGCTCTCACCAGTCCTCCAACCCCAAATTCATTATCCTCTTTCCTAAAAATGAATAAAATAAATGAAAATATCCTTGCATCTACAGGCATGCAAATCTAAGCAAACACCAGCCTGTAAGTGTCGGTAGCCTATTCAGTTTAGCAAACTTCCAGGCTTTATGTGATGGATTGGGTATCCAAGAAGCAGACATTAAGATGGGCTTAGACACGAAGAAAATTCACTGGGGGACTTGCCTGTGAAAGGTGTGACAAGGGAAGGAAGCAGGACAAGGTAGGAGGAGCCTACCTTCAAGTCAGATCCAAGTCTGACACCTTTGACAGGAGAGTGGGAGGGAAGGGGGATGGGCAGGAAGAGCCTCAGACCACAGCACCAGGGTCTAAGGACATTCTGGCCAGGCTGATAAGGAGTCCTCCAGCTAACATCGCTCCCAAGAGTCCCATGTCCTGTGGGAAAGGGCTGGCCCCATATTGTGTTGTGCTTAGTCATTGGGTGGAGTAGGCTGGGAGAAGCGTGGCCTCATTGTGAACATGGTGCATCCCAATAGGTGGCAGCTGGGGCTGTTCATCAACTGTATTCCTACAGCAGGCAATCTGAGCAGTGCATTTCCATGGCTGCCACAGTCCTAACCCCAGGTTGGCCCTTACACCCTGAATAGAGAAGTATATTTAAATAAGGATGAGCCAATGGGTGGTTGGAGGAAGGAAGAAATCAGATCTCTCCAAGGAGAGTTTGGCCTTTTTAGAAGACATTCATGTGGAGCAGACATATGGACTACCTTGACTCAAAGACATGTACCCAAGAAAAGGTGTCTGTCTTTGTCTAAATCTGGAACATTCACCAGATGGCTTTGGAGCAGGTGGTAGTTCTTGTGGTTGTTCACCAAAATGGTGTTAATTATCAAAGGGCTTCCGGTAGCAAGGCTGGAGTGTGGGAATCACTTCTGTACTTCTGTCTTCAAAGCAAAGGAGGAAGGAACACAAAATCCTTAAGAACTGCCTTTACAGGCAGACTCCAGGCACAGGAGAGAAGGTTAGGGTCAGATGGTCATTCATTCAACAATACTGATTTCGGACGTATGCTCAGAACTGCATCAGGTGCTGGGGAAGGCTCCAGAGAGCCTCCATTTGCCCCTTCAGACTCGCTTTCCACCCGTCCCCACCTTGCTTTGGCACAGGAAGGCTGACTTGTTTGGGCAGCACTGGGTTCCAGTGCCCTCTTGCTTCTGGTCGGGATTGGCCAACAGAAGGTCCTGGCAGGAGACTGGGAGGTGGTGGGAGGGTGGGGTCAGGCACTTCTCCCTCTGGCTCCCTCCTTGGTCACCTCACATCTCCATGACCAGCAATCACTGTTGCTCTCAAGGAGGCTGACTCCACACAGCTCTCTCCTTTGTGGCTTCCCTAGTGACCCCTCCCGTCCTCCCTTTAAGCTGAGGGTGGTAAGTTCTGGGTTACAGCCCCTACACCCACCCCTTTGGGTAAATAAACCCTCTTCTGATTATCCAATTTGGGTATGCCATCCATCTCCGGGGAGGCCTGGAGGTGATAAGGAACAATAACAAGACAGACGCGGTCTGTCTGGGGTCAACAGACACGGTCTCAATCAGCTCTGGTTGCCATAGCAAAATACTATCAACTGGGTGACCTAAACAACAGGCATTCGTTTCTCACAATTCCAGAGGCTGGGAGTCCAAGACCAAGATTCAGTTCCTGTGGAGGGCTCTCTCCCTGGTTTGCATGGCAGAGTGAGCACACGAGAGAGCCAGCTGTCATCTCTCTCTCCCTCTTGCTGTAAGGACAGGGGACTCTACCCTCATGACCTCATCTAAACCTAGTTACCTCCCAAAGGCCCCATCTTCAAATACTATCACGATGGAGGCTAGGGCTTCCACATAAGAATTTGCAGGGTTGGAGGGGAGACAGTTCAGCTCATAGTAGACATCAAACATTTAATTCCACAAACATTTAAAATTATAATGAAATCTACAATGGAAGAGTACTTCGTACCCCTAGTCTGGGGTCAGCTAGGAGTCAGAAAGGTCTTCTCTGAGGAGGTGACAAATTTCATGTGCTCTCTGCTGGGCACAGAAGGTGAGTTTCAGGCAGAGCAATAACGTACATGCAAGCCTGAGGCCAGACGGAGCTGAGGGTGTTCCACCAACCAAGAGAAGAATCGGGGTGGGCGGCAGCCTGGCGATGGCCATGGGATCAGTTCATACAGATCCCTCTCCCTCTCCTCTTTCTTTTCTCTCCCCTCTCTCCTCTACTCCCTTTCGCTTTCTCTTTGAATAAAATAGGCTTCAAAGAGGTCTCCAGCTCAAGGTCACCTGCTGATCTTGAGAAGGGCATGTGGTCAGGGACCCCTGGCTGAGCCAAAGGCGAAATCCCCAGGTTCCAAATGCCGAGTACAGCCTGGGCTGCTGCCTTCTGCTCTTCTCTTCCTCTGACTGCAGGGTGGGTGGGAGGATTAACTCCTTGTGACCCAGGTGATGGGAGGGACGAAGTGACTCAGAAGCAGAACCGACCTCATGCGTAGAGAGCTGGTTGTGAAAGGTTCCCCGATGCCAGGACAGGCAAGACCGAGTGTACTTGGCAGGGGCACTGTGGGATCTCATTTATTGGATCCATTATCTGACTTAGGAACAATTTGAAATGACGACCACGAGATAAAAACACAAGATAAGAGTGTTTGCAATCATCCTTGCCCCTGCTTGTCTGCGTTGTGGGTATTGTGGAGGCCTCTCCTACCTTTCCTCATGTTTCACATCATTTAATTAAACTTAATTAGTTCTTCTGGACCCCAGAAAAGGAAGAAGAGAGCCAGCATTTACAGTGTGCTAAGCACTACATTAAGCATGTTGATCCTCGAAGCCACACACAGCAGTTCAGTTTCTCATTTAATCTTCCCAGCAGCTCTACATAGAAGGTTTTATTATCCTCATCCTATGGGTGGAGATAAGCTGAAGCCTAGAAAGATTGGACATCCTAATTGTAGTCCCTTAGTTAGAGTTATACATCTCCCTGTCTGTCTGTCCATCCATCCACCTATTCATCTAGTCATCCATTAATCCATCTAACCATCATCCATCCATCCGCCCGTTCTTCCATCCATCAACCGCTCCATGTTTCATGTGCTGCTGAGCACTGGGGTATCACTGGGGAAAGAGACGCTTGGTCTTCTGCCCACATGGAGCCCTCGTTCTAGAAGGCTGGGTGCTCAGACCTCCCTGGGCCCCTTGGGTGGGATGTCTCAAAGGCCTTCTTATTTGTAGCCCCATTCCAAGATCCTCTACACAGTCTAGGTCTGGACTGGGGTACCTGGAAAAATGTAGGGCTTTTCAGTGACACATGAGCTCTTTTTAGCACTCAAAGAGAATGTATTTTGGGTGAGCAACTGACTTGCGCGGTGTCCCAGGATATGGACTTCTTTTAGTGCTGAAACCAATCTTGGGCAAACTTGGAAGCAAACTTGGATGGGTAGCCACCATGGTTCAGTGGTTCACAACAGCCAGGTGATTTTCCTATACCCCGAACATTTGGCAATGTCTGGAGACATGTTTGGTCAACACAACTGGGGTCGGGGACTGGCTGTCATCTAGTGTGTGGAGGCCAAGAATGCTTCTAAATGTCTTACAGTGCCCAAGGGCAGCCTCCTTCACAAAGAATCATCTGGTCTAAAATATCAATGGTGCCCCATGCGCAAGAGAGGGGCTAGAAGTGCTGCAGAATTACTGGTGCCAGGAGCAGCTTTCAGCCAATGGTGGGTGGAGTTGGAGGGTAACCACCCCAGCTTTTTTGCCTCTTAGGTGGGAAACTCCAGTGCACATTCTGCATTGTCTCCCAGACTTTCTGAGTGGAACTGAGCCCCTGTGTTGCCCATGGTGGTTTTGTGCTCAGTAACACACCCCTTCCGTGGCTACCTTCCATCCCCTGTCTCGTTCCCTTACTTCCCTACTGATACTCCCCTCAGACTGCTTGCACTTAAGTTCTTAATTCAATGTCTGCTTCCAGGGGGACCCAATTATCTTTACAAATAGAAAATCAAACATGGCCAGTTTTATTTAAAGATAAGAGTGGGTTGGCAGTGTGGAAACTCCATTCCTCTTCCCCACATTTCTGGCCCCTAAACTCAGTTCCAGGGTCCTGCTGCAGAGCCAGGTGCAGATGTGTGAGGATGGGTGGCCCCATGACGCTGAGCGGAAGTTCAGAGAGAAGCTGCCTGTGTGTGGCTTTCTTTGGGGGGCCTCAGGTGCACACGGATTTGCCTAAAGGGATGTGAGACGCGAGGTGGTATTGAAGCAAGATGTGGAAAGGGAAGTAGAAACAATCAGGCAGGCTGGGCTTCCTTTGACCTGGCCTCTTGACATTAGCTGCTCATTTTTGTTGTCCTCGTGATTGTACGTTGAGGTTTTTTGTACCCTCAGTTGAGAGTGTGTCAGCTGGGTTAGTATAGCTGGGTGGGTAACGTCCCAGGCTTCAGAGTCAGACAGAGTTGGACTTGAAAACTCGAGTTGACATTTACTACTTCTTGGACCTTGGGTGACTTACTAAGTCCCTTGCCTCATGTGATTATCATGAAGATTAAATGATAAAATGCACATAGAATGGTATGTATTGTCGTACACTATCAATGTAGCAATTGTAATATTGGTGTGTGTCCACACATACAATATATATAATATATATATTCTCCAAAATTTAATTTTGCAGTCTGCAACTTCTTGTAGTACCTAGAAAATGTGATGTGGCCAGATCAGGGTCTGCATGATAAAGACCTATTTTCTTCAAATATTTTTTTCAGTATTGACATTTTCAAGTCTATACAAAAGGAGAAAAAATAATATGATGAACCCTCGAATATCCATCACCCAGCTTCAGCTGTGATCAGTATCTTGCTAATCTTGTTTTATCTACCCGTCCCCCAATGTCTTTTTCCCTGAAGTCTTTCAAAGCAGATTCCAGACAACAAGTCACTTCAGCTGTCATCTTCTGTTCGCATTGTAATGAGCTGAACTTTGCTCTTCACTCAGGGTTGAAGACCCTCTGGGGAAAGCCAAGAGGACCGGCATCTGTCCTGGGCTGTGGGGTCCCCACGGCCCCTTCCCACTGCCCTGGGGACCGACATCCTCACCCCCAACAAGTGTGCTCTTCCCTCCCAGGCCGTTGTTTGTAATGATGGTTTTGAGGTCATACCTCATTTATACGCTGGTACCTGCCGCCTGCTTCTCTGGACTTCGCCGCGTAATTCATGCTGAGCGTCTGTCTCGACTCAGAGAAGGCGCTGCTGCCTCCACATTTCACAATAAATATCTCTTTAAACGGCCTGGTGTTCAGGCTTGTTTCTCATTTCCAAGGAGGCTTTTGACTGATAACCTAAAGAATTGCTTCCCCATGACTGACACTGCATTATGCAGTGTCGCAACCTCCCCATTCTCTCCCCACAGGAGCCTGGGTGAGAGCTGTGACTTCAAGTGCCACAGGCTGCTTCTGACAGAGCCATTTACCCTGCCCGCTTTCCTCTGCCCCCGCGGGGCTGCTGGCTGCCAGTCAGGAAGTCAGGGCCATCTTGGGGGTGCTCCAGTGGGGCGCATTTTTGCAGGAAATCCTTGTAAAAGGCCTCCAAGGGCAAAGTGAATTCGGGCTCCCTGCTTTACTGGAGTCTGCAGGCAGCCCACAAAGGCACAGTTTTCTAGAGACCTTGAAATCCACTGAATGCAAAAGCTCTACCAGGGGGAGTTGTGGTTTGAATTCTCTTGACATAGAGGCCCCAGATGCAAAGGCTGGCCTGTTTAAGAGTTCCATGTGCACAAGAGGCCCTGGGCACTCTTTATGAAGCACCTTCTTACACCCCATCAATCATCATAAAATGTATGTGCATCCCAGGTGAAATGCAATTCACATACGAATGTCGGGTTGCAGATGCCTGGAAGGCATGGAACCGATTCTTTCCCTGAGCCTTCAGTGAGCCCATGGCACTGTTTGTGCTACCAATGGAAACAAAGAGGCCTAGAAAATGATGGTTCTTAACTTTTTATTCTTCTACCAGACTTGATTAAATATTACAGAATCATGCATGTCCTGAAACAGTCACCTACCTCCTTCAGTTATACTTTTCTGTGTCTTTGGGAGGAATATCTTGTCCAGGTTTGGAGTTTTGTGATATAAAAACCAAGCCTGCATTTCCAGGTAACTCACTACTGCAGTCAACGAAACCTGCCCTTCTGCTTTCTAGATGTCCTGGAAAGGTCTTCCAGTCTTTAGATGTGAATGGAATCCAGTTTGCAGTGACTAAGTTAATTCTGCTTTAATGACTGATCATGCCTCACATCCCTTAACCAACGCCATCTCAGAAGTTGGTCAATAAAAAATAAAAGAACCATAAATGAGCAGGGCCTGGGGAGCACAGCTGGCCAGAGGCCACAGGTGGCTCTGAGTGGCCCTGGCTTATTTACTCTTAAGATGTATCACCAAGTCATCCTGCTGCTGACAGTTTGGTTCTGACTGTGTCCCCTTGTCAAGGGCTGAATTGTGTCTCCCACCACTTCCCAAATTTATATGTTGAAGTCCTAACCCCCAGCACTTCAGAATCTGACTGTATTTGGAGACAGAGTCTTTAAAGAGGTAATTAAGTTAAAATGAGGCCATTAGGGTGGCCCTAATCCAACATGACTGTTGTCCTTATAAGAAGAGGAGATTAAGACTCAGTCAGGTACAGAGGGAAGACCATGTGAAGACAAGGGGAGAGGATGGCCAACTACATGCCAAGGAGAGAGGCCTCAGAAGAGACCAACCCCGCTGACACCTTGATTTTGGACTTCCAGCCTCCAGAGCTGTGAGAAAATAAATTTCTGTTGTTTAAGCCATCTAGTCTAGTACTTTGTTGTGGCTGCCTTAGTTCAGATAATAGACTCGTGCCTCAGTCTCTTTCTCTAGGCCATACCCGCCTTGCCTCTCTCGCCCACACCAGTCCAGTCTTTCCAATCCCCCTCCCAGGGGTGCTGTCTGAACTCCTTCTGTGATTGTAGCTTGGTTCTCTGTAGACACTTTTCTGAAGCCAGCTCTAAGATTTGTGAATATCACAGCTCCTGGATTTCTTGCTGAGATGCTGTTGTGGGTTTTGCTTGCCCATCATACTTGTTTTGGGAAAAACCTCCCTTTTCCCATTCTGTGTGTTT
The DNA here is from genome assembly GCF_036321535.1 of Camelus dromedarius. Lineage (NCBI taxonomy): Eukaryota > Metazoa > Chordata > Mammalia > Artiodactyla > Camelidae > Camelus > Camelus dromedarius. The sequence continues at coordinate 26,892,880 of NC_087444.1, forward strand.
CTAGTAGGGCTGTTAGTCATAGCATCTGCCTTCCTTCCACTGAACCACCCATCTGGACCATTATTTTTGTCCAAGAAACATTTCAGAGGGAGAATTGAATGGTTTTGGTGGCCAAATGGAAATGGAGAGATAGTAGAAGGTATCGGTACTCTGGCTTGGGCATTTGGATGGAATGTTGTGAGATGGGGACATGGGGGGGAAAGAAAATTTGGGAGAAAAAGATGATAAACTTTGGTTTTCAGTAGCTAAGAAGTGAGCTGATAAAAGTGATGTGTAAGGAAGGCTGGCTTGGGATGGATGGGAGAGTCTAGAGGTCGGGAGATCAGGGAAGAGATACTAATTGATCCCAGTGTGAGACAAGAAATGATGTTATTAATTAACCACTTATGCCTAAGGATCGTAGCAAAGACCAAGTGCAGCTGCTCATGGTTTTCAAAAGTGGACCTGAAGATGTATTGGGGAGTAGAAACTGGGGAGAATCCAATTATTTTGCAAGATAGAAGGAAGGGAATTTGAAGTTCCCCAGGGTAATCAAGAAGTGAGGGGGTAAGAGAGAAAGATGGAAGGAGGACGGCGGAAGGAGAGCCAGAGATCTGGCTCCTCCTGGGGCTCCTCATGGAGCAAAGTGACTGGTGAAGGCAAAAGATTCTTAAGCACAAAAGAACCAACGTTTAATTTTGAGTCCTCTGCTTTGTTCCACCCCATAAACTTTTGTTTGTCACCTAAGCACACAAACTTTGGTTTTGCTTTTAAAAGGAAATCAAGCAAGGATCTGAGTGTGGATGTTTTCAGCAACGTGAGAGCATCCAGGATGTGATCAGATGCACGCACAAAGGCGGCCTCAGTGGACAGCTGAGTTTCACTTACATGGTTTGTCATCTGCCTCAAGTCTGAACTCACCAGCTGGTTCTAGATCGCTGAGTTCCACCACATGCTGGAGCTGCCCGGAAGCATCTGTTGACTGACTGCCTCAAAAAGGTTCTCCCATAAGAAGTCTCTGCATGACCCACCTCCCAGTTCTGTCCAGTGGCCTGGCCTGGAGAGAATGCCGCTCCAAAGATAGCACAGAGGTTGCCCACTGCCACTTTGAGATCACAGTAAGGGAACTGGCTGCACTCACAGAGGCAAGGTTCACTCAGCAGCTTCAAAAACATTTTTTTTTCAGCCAAGTTTCTGTTCTGCTAGCAGTTCTTGCTTGTGACCCAGAAGCAGCCGGTGCCCCAGGGAATGATGCTGTCTAAACTTCCTTCTATTTACTGGCCTCCCCTCCCCTTCCCAACACCACTGGTCACTTGTGCTTCCCAGCAGCCTTTGCAGGCCCTTCCTGCACCCCTCCTCCAGCCATGGCCCTGCTCAGAACCCTCATCCTATCAGATGCAGTCCCGCAGCTGGACTGAAGCCAGTGGCAGCCATGAATGTTGGCACCGGGCTTAAATCCACACTGGCCTCCCTCCTGCCTGCAGCGGGTCCAGTCTGGTCTTCCTGTGCTAACTTCTCTCTCTGCTCTGGCCAAGGCGCGTGTGCAGGGTTTCTCAGTCCAAATTATACACGAACAGCTGGGATTTGTGTTACAACATGCATTCTGAGCTTTGTGGATATACACTCTGGAAATGTTGTCTGTAACTTAAATTTTCTTTTGCACACTGGTTTGTTGGATCCATTAATGTAGGCACCCCTCCACTTTAAGACATTCCAGAGTCCTTTTTTCCTTGTCTTTGAACGGAAATGATTCCTTGTCTGGTTGCCTGGATCTGGCTGGGAGCTGGGCCAAGAATCCCCTCTTATACACACCACTCAGTGCCCACACCCATCCAAAGTCCTTTCAAAAACACTGACTCATCCTCTCACCATCATTCATTCACTTACAAAAATATTGGGACCTACTGTGTGCCAGGGGCTATGCTAAGTGCTAAGGGCACAGTGTCAAAACAAAACAAACCAAACAATGGCCCTTCCATCCTGGGGCTTGGAGTCTAGTGGAGGATATAAATCAGTAAACAATTTAACCCACTGATGCAATAGGAAAACATGGGAACACCTAATCCAGACTTGGAAATTCAGGGTAAGTTTTAGGAAGAAATGCCCTATACATGGGGCCTCCAAAGTGTTGACCTTAGGCAGGGAGGGCTGATTGATGTTGGCTTTAATGGTGGCCCTAAGCCATGCTGTGCATCTATCATACAGGCAAATTCCATCATGGCACCAGACCTCAGGAAACAGGGAAAGACATTGACTCAATGGTTTTTCCATCTCTTGGTTCAAAATGTCTTCACTGGCAGCCTCTAAAAGTGGAATTGTGGTGAATTGCTTGTCAGCTTTTCCCTTGAAGAATCTGTAGAGTCAAGACTTTTGACTTTGTAGCATCAAGACTTGTTCATCATCCTAAGATTAGATTATTACCCTAGGGTAAAGCTCCAGTTGGAACCCACCCCTCACCGTTGCCCTGCCGCCAAGGTCAGCCTCATCTCTAAGCCCCACTTTCTGGACTCTGATCATAAACTTCCCATAGGATGAGTGCCTTAAAAATACGTGCTGAGGGTGAGCAGACAAAGAGAGAGCACCTATTATGTTATATATGTAACCAAACCAGCCAGTAACTTTGGAAAAGTTGGGTAAATTGGGGGTTAATTCAGGTAACTCATGGTAGATGACATTTATCGAGTGCTTACTGTGTTCAGTGCTAAGTGCATGATGTGTGTGCCCCCACTGCATACTCACACCAGCCTAGGGAGTGGAGACTACCAGCTCCAGGGTGGAGCTGAGAAGCCCGAGGCCCAACCAGTCTGAGTAACTTGCCTTGTGTCTCATGGTTAGTGGCCGGGCAGTAGGGAGAACGCAGGGCTCCTGACCATGCTGACTCTCAGAAGTACTACTCCCTCTTTGGTTTTTCATGCACACAACAGAGCTCCCTTCAAGGTTTTGATTCTTCAGGTTGAGGGGATATTTGGTGCTGGGATTCTGAGCCTGAGAAAAGAGCGTGAAGAGAGTGTGTTTGTGAGTCACCTGGCACTCCACAGCTGCCTTGGCCTGTTGGCGGGGCTGTGGACCCCATTTTTACAGGTTCTATACTCCTTGAGGGCCACCAGGAGTGGGTGGGTGGGAGCTGAAATCCAGCACAGCTTTCTTCATCAAGCCCAAAGGGGGCACCCTTTTACAATTCTGCAAAGGTGCCACAGGGCTAGCCCTGGCCTGCTCCCTGTGCATCAGCACTGGGTGGCCGCCCCTCCCTCCCAGACACACTGCTCTGTCTTGTGGGACCTCAGGTGCAGACCCATTCAGAACTCCTTTTTGCCTCTGGGCATGCCCCGCATTGATTGGAGACTTTGTAGGGTCAACATGGCTCTCCTGGCTCTGCCCCAGATTCGGCCACCAGAATCTAACAACAGGAGGTGGATTCAGGTTTCTGACTTTCTTGGGAGGGAAATTCCAACAAGAGCAGAGCATTAGGGGAGAAGAACAGAAAGAGAAGAGAGAGAAAGAAATAGGTAATGGGTAATGGTTTGCTCACTTGAGGTCACTAATTGAAGCTGTAGGAGAAAGGGGCCATACATCTCTGGCCAGGTATAATCCCTACTCACTCAGCCCGCCCCGGCTAACCTGGGAGATAAGCTGGACTAGTGGGATTGTAGACACTTACAAATAGATACAGAGCATTGGGTTTTCAGTTTCCCCTCAGTTACCTGTAAGAAATACTACAGGACAGACATGAAATCAACTAAACATATCCTTGGAAAGCTAACTTCTCTGGCCAGAATATGAAATAAGATGACATCTGTTTCTTTTTATATGATTCATATGTTCCCTCAATACAGGTAATTTGTGTCTGGGTTTGTGCATATGTGTCTTCCCGTGTGCCTGTCTAGGCATGCCCATACTGGTGTGTAACTGTGTGTTTGCACGTGTGCATGTGGGGCTCTCCGCCTGCAGCATCCATAAAGCACGATGTTGCAGTTGCTTTGGAAACAGTATTCTCGCCCTGGCACAGCTGGGGACGAGGGGGCGTGGCAGGCTGTGACATGACCATGTGGCTGTGATTCTCTCAGGGATGTGGAGGCTCTCGGGCAGTTAGTTCTTTCTGTTTAGTTGGAGACATAAGGGCCATGCGGGATGACAGGGGGCAGGGAGGTCTCCCTTACAGAAGTGATGAAACCCTCATTTGGAGGCAAATCTGCAAAAGAAAGCCAACTGGCTGTGTAGATGTGCTCTTGGATCCTTGTTTTCTGCTCCCAAAGAGTGATACCAGTTCCTCCCTTTAGAGAGCTCTCTTCCAGAGGAAGCAGGGACTGGGGCAAGGGGGTGCCCCTCTTCCGCTGCTGGGGGACACGATTTAGGGCATTGGAGGGAGTATCCTGCATTTGTTTTACATAATGGATTGTTAACAGCCACACTGTATTTTGGGCTAAAGAGACTGATGAAACAGATCAATGAGAAAAAAGCCCAGTTAGAGTGATGCTCTTTGGGAAAGCTTATAAGTAAAAATGTAGATTTATTTAGAGTATGTGCTGGTGTACTTTTTAATGAGGTGCTCTCATACCTTAATAAATAATATCATTAAATCATTTAAGAAATCTAGGAGCTAGACACTGAAGACCCAGGGATGAAAGATCTAGCCCACGTTCTGCTGGAGTTCACAGACAGTGGAAAACGTGTTTAATTCACAAGATAATTGCAACAAAGTGTGATTTGCGTGAAAAAGGAAATACTAAGTGTGATGGAGCATGGACGAAGGAGGGCAACCAGAGGCGAAGGGGTGGCAAGCTCCCTATGCCTCTCCCCAAACCCGTTCCTTATTCATAGCAGCCTGAGAACTTGTTCCTGACCAATCAGTCAGGAGAGGAGAATGGAAATGAGTAAAGGAATGTCAATGTCAGTGTTACCTGGGTGGTGGTGGTGGTGGGGTAAATACCCCACAGCAACAGGCTCTGCTGGATGGTACTATGACAGATGCAAGCATTGACTGCAAAGTGGTGCAGCTGTTAGTGAATTTGCACGTGACTTCGCAGGTGACCACCGAGTGGGAGTGAGAACCTGGGTACTAATGATCATGACCAGCACAGCTGCTGCCTGGTCTGCAGGATGGCAGGCACTGTGCAAAGAACTCTGCGCCCCTCATCTGATTTAGTCCCCATTCGTCCTCCTCCCCAGTATTTAGATGAGAAAACTACACTTCAGTGGGTTTAAGAGATGGCAAAGCTTCAGCACTTTATGTCTGAGTCACTTCCATGGCCCCGCACCCATAGCAGACAGACAGACGGAGGGACAGACAGTCTATGCACATGCAGTTGTAACAGGCCTCTTAGAGTGGGATCAAAATCAGCTTTATCTCATCTCTCCCCTGCCCACTCCTATCTACATGATGGGACACGTTCTCTCTTGTCCCCTATGGAAGCTCAGATGTGTCCTCTAGCTTTTCCAGCCACCCTCAGATAACACAAAACACCCGGTTCACTTTATGTCCCAAGGGCTCTCATTTCAGTCGTGAGTGTGTTCCATCCCATGGAAGGGTCCAAACTCTAGACTCGCTACTGGTGAAACTTCTGCCCTGGGAGCCGGCGATGGGAGAGGCTGTGTGGTCAGCTTCACACCCTCGTTTCTCTACCTTTTGTCTCCCCCAGCTGAGTGAGCAGTTTCTGATCCCTCCAGGCTCCAAGTGGTGGAGGGAGGTAGGAGAAGGGACCACGGAAGGTCTTACTTGTCAGGTCCTGTCTTGAACTTGCCGCCATATCAAAAGGCCGCATGAAGGGAATATTTTAGTTCAAAAAAGGGTAGATTAGTTTTGGAGGAAAGGGATCACTGGGAAGTAATAATGATGGTTAAAACTATCTGACCCCCTTTTTGTGTTCTGTGTAAACACATATATAACCAGGGGTGGCTACAATTACTTTTTCCCATTTTATTGTTAGGGAAACTGAGGCTCTGAAAGATAAGTAATCTGTCAAGGTCGGAGAGTTTGTTAAGTGCATGACTGGGATTTGGGCCCAGAGAGTTTGAATTCAGAACCTGGTCTCTTAACGGCCCTGCTATCTGAATCTGGAAATCTGGAGAGGAAATTATGATTCCTTACCAGCTTGACAATTTGCCTTCTTTCTTATTCTAGGAAATATTACCAGACCGGATAGCATTTCCTTTTAATAGCTGGTATCAAAGCGAATCTAATGAATATGTGTAACCTGTAAAAAAAAAAACTCTCTGAAATTGTATTAATTTATGATCATAAAGGGATCTGTTGTGTTTGCAACTAACCAACAACTTGATTGGATGAAATGTAAAGAATTAGGAAAACAAAACAAATCTCAAGGGAACGAATTTGTGTGACTAAAAATTATCTTGAGAGAATTGTTTCTTGCATTGTATGATACTTGGGAGCATAATTCAGTCAAACTTGCACCCAGAAATAATTTGTTGTCAGAAATAAAACACTTTCCCCCACCTCATGACCTATAGGGAGGCAAGAATATATCACTGATGATGGTTTTCAAACATAAAGCTGCTTTCAGTTGTTGCAATTTGTCCCTCTCAATACTTTAGTTGAGCTGGTGCTCGCAGAAGTATTGAAACAGGTTTTACACATTATAATTCCCCTAAAACATTTTTAGTTCAAGTGATTGAAATATTTTGGGTGGAAGTGGGCGTTTTTGAGTGGGTGCCTTGTGTACACCAGCCCTCACCCTTTTGCCCACCCTGTGCTCCTCTGCACAGTCTATCTTCATTGTCTCTACTTGTTGAACTCCTACTCATTATGCAAAGCCCACACGGATAGTCTCCTCTTCACAGAAGCCTTCCTAATTGTCACACCCAGGTAGGCGGTTTGCCTCCTTTAGACCATAGGGAGTTTTGTAATTTGCGTTTGCAACATTTTACCTTGTATAAAAGTTGCTTAACTTTGCATCAGTGATCTAATTAGAGAATTCTAATTGGGTAGCCTAGCCCAGCTCTAGATCAGGGGTGGCAAGTCATGGCCCACAGGCCAATTCCAGCCCACTGCCTACTTTTGTACAGCCCTTGGTATAAGAATGTTTTTTATATTTTTAATTGGATGGAAAAAAGTCAAAAGAAGAATACAATTTCAGACAAATGAGAATGATATAAAGTTCTGATTTCATTGTCCGCTGTTAAGTTGTATTGGAATGCAGCCATGCTCATTGGCTTATGTATTGTCTATAGCTGCTTTTGAGCTGCAACAGCAGAGTTGAGTAGTTGTGTCACAGACCATCTGACCCCAAAAACCTGAAATATTTTCTACCTGGCCCTTTTCAAAAAATATTTATTGACTTTTGCTCTGGAATAGGTGTTCTCAAATTTTAGTGTGGATCAGAATAAACTGGAAGGCTCAGTAAAACACAGACTGTTGGGCCTCACCCCTATAATTTCTGATTCAGGAGGTCTGATGTGGATTCTGAGAATTTGCATTTCTCAGAGGAAATACAAATTAAAAGATAATAAAAAATAAAATAATAAATAATAAATAAATAAAAAAATTAAATTAAAAAATCTATTTCTAACAAGTTCCCAGGTGATGGTGTTGTGTTGGGATCCACACTTACAAACCCCTGTTGTAGATGTAAAGAATCATCTTTGCAGTGACAGATGCATCTTTAATTTGTTATTTATCAAGCCATTAACATCTCTCAGAATCTCAGATTCTTCATCTGTAAAATGGGGCACATGATAACCTAGTCAAGTTGTTGGAAATTCAGTAGATGGACTCTGTGAGGGTTCCTGGAACATGTAGTAGGGATTAAATAAATGGGCATTTCTTTCTTCTGCTCCTCCCTTCCCTCCTTCCTTCTATTTTCTCCCCCCTTCCCTTTTGTCTGAGAAGGAACTGTAGGTACTTATTTTCCTACTGACTCTGAATCGTCTTCCTTCATGAGGCTGCTTGGGAATTTTATAGCAGTGTTCTACTCATGATGTGTCTGCCTCCAATATGGTGCCTGTCCTTTAACCCGAGCAGGGCAGGCTGGGAAAACCATCCTCCCCTAATTTACTTGAGCGTATACTGTATACAAGTTTCCACACTAAGGAAGAAAATTAAGATCGGGGACTAAGAAAGACATTGTCTATCTCTCAGAAGTTTCCATGATAAAGTCAGAGGCCGGGTTTTAAAAAATTAATGGTTGCCCTTTAGTTAATTGTAATCAGGTGGTTTTGTCTTGTTTCCGGGAAGAATGATAAAGGGCAAGAGCTTTAGAAACAAAACCCAAATCTTTAAGGAACCAGGTACAAGTGCACTTAAAAGAAATACAGGTGATTTGAAAGAAGCATTTTTCTCGGGCCTGGTTTTAAAACCACGATTACATTAAGCACACAAAAATACTGTTTTCCCTAGGAATTTTTTTCTCCTCTGAAACTTAGCCATTACTGCTTCATAAAAATTGTTACGAGAATCAAATTAGATAATTAATATAATTGTATTTGAAAATTATAAAGTACTGTTTAAATGCAAGGGAAATCAGGTTTCCCACATTAAGTCACCATTTCATTAGCAGAGAAAGAGTGCAATTTATTGGATGAATAGCAGAGGGTGAAGAGAATTAGGTAGATGCTGGAGGACCCCACTTCTTTCCATCTTAGCCCCTGGGTATCCCTGCACCTTAATTTACCTGTTAAGGTAATTATAGAGAAGGCCTTTCAACCTTCTTGCTCTCAAATTTCTTATTTCCTTTCTCTACATGTAGCCGAACCTGAAAGATGAGGACTTAACTTCATGTAGATTCCCTCCACACATGGCACAAAATGTCAGTTGTTCACTCCCCCTTAGCCCTAGCTAAGAGGTACTTTTTACCTTGACATTTTTGCTTTGGTGTCCACCTCCCATTAGCTCTCTGGCTTCTTCTGCTATGAGTATATTAGCAAGTCATGTTTATGGTAGTAACTTCCCTCTACTGAGAAAAAAAAATGTTTTTAGGCAGTCATGTGCTGGTAAATGCTTAACAACCGGTTCTCTAGGAAGACAGATGCACATATGTTTGTATATTTATTACTACCATTACTGATATAAAGGATTTGTAGCACACAATTTACAAATATAGGTAAAACAAGCAATCCTCTTCCTTGTGAATTCCATAAAGCCAATTGTCAATGGATGTTTTTGCTGATTTGTGCCAAATTCTTGTATACATAGTCCATCTGCAGTTGCCACTGACCAGCAACTGTAGTTCTGACATAAGTTTTGGTTGATGTTTTCCTTCATGTTAAACTGGTAAGGTGAAAGTGAAATAACCCAAGACATAGGTAGGGATGCTTGTCCATGGTATGAGCGACTCCTTTGCTGAATTGGATAATAGCTTTTGAATCCTGCAAGAATATTTCCTTAGTTTTTTGTGCCATCATGACTACAGACACAGCACACATTTTAGTTTTAATGCATTATTAATATTTTTCTCCATCACTTTCTTAAGGGTAGATGATCAATAATCAATCAGTCAAGGCCTGATTTGTAGTGTTTGTCAATTTCTGTGATGTACATAGTCCTATTGCTGTGTACTAGGCCCCTCCACTGACTTGGGACATAGGCCGTCATCCATACTTGTGGGGAAGGGCTGAATGGATGTTCACTGCTCATCTCTATGCTCCCAGTCGGGAGCATCGGTTAAATTTTCAATGTTCACTACGTGTTCTTTGCTAATTTTACTTCTTTATGCTTATGCTTTTCAGCTTTAGGAGTTTTGGATATCTGCCTAGCAGCTATTACTCTTCGGAGTTTCTCAAGTTTTAAACATTGTAGAGAATTTTTAACATTGTATAGAGGAAGAAAATGAAAAGCAGTCATAATCCAACTTCTTAAGTTTTTTTTAACAAGTACAAATATTTGTATTTGTGATATTATTATGTTCAAATATTATGAATATTATACAAAATACAAATATCACAAAGTAGTATTATTTGTGATCACTAAGACATTGGAAGCTACCTCAATGCCCAAACACAGGAAAGTTTTTTGTTCCTCATTTTATTTTATTATTATTTTTAAAATTTAAATGTGACTGACCTACAACACTGTGTTATTCCAGGTGCACAACATAATGATTTGATATTTCTATGCATTGCAAAATGATCACCGTGGTAAGCCTAGTTACCATCTGTCACCGTACAAAGACATTACAGTATTATTTACTATATTTTCCCCATGCCACACATTTTTATTTATTTATCTTGTAACTGGAATTTTGTGCTTCTTAACTTCCCTCACCTATTTCACTCATCCCCAGACCCCTCCCCTCTGGCAACCTGTTTGTTCTCAGTGTCTTTGACTCTGTGTTTTCTTATGTTTGTTCATTTATTTTGTTTTGAGATTCCACATATAATTGAAATCATATGGTATTTGTCTTTCTTTGTCTAACTTATTTTACTTAGCATAATACCTCTGGGTCCATCCATGTTGTCACAAAGGGCAAGATTTTATTCTTTTTATTGCTAAATTATATTCCATCTTTATCTACTCATTTGCTGATGGGCACTTGGGTTGTTTTCAAACCTTAGCTACTGTAAATAATGCTGCAGTGAACATAGGGATGCATATATCTTTTTAAAATAGTGTTTTTGTTTCCTTTAGAAAAATACCCAGAAGTGGAATTGCTGGATTGTATGTTTTTAATTTTTTGAAGAACCTCTATGTTGTTTTCCATAGTGGTTGTTCCAACTTATGTTCCTATCAACAGTGCATGAGGGTTCCCGTTTGGCCACATCTTTACCAACACTTGTTATTTGTTGTCTTTTTGGTAACAGCCATTCTGAGAGGTGTAAGGTGATATCTCACTGTGGTTTTGATTTGCATTCCCCTGATGATTAATGATGCTGAGCATCTTTTCATGTGTCCGTTGGCCATCTGTATGTCTTCTTTGGACAAATGTCTATTCATATCCTATGCACATTTTTTAATTGAGTTGTTTGGTTTTTTTTTCCTATGTGGAGTTTGTGAGTTCTTTGTATATTTTCAATATTAACTCCTTACCAGATACATTGTTTGCAAGTATGTTCTCCCATTCAGTAGACTGTCTTTTCATTTTATTAAGTTTCCTTCACTGTGCAAAGCTTTCTAGTTTGAGGTAATCTCATTTGATTATTTTTGTTTTTGTTTCCCTTGCTTGAGGAGACATATCCAAAAAATTATTGCTAAGACCAATATCAAAGGGCATACTGCGTATGTTTTCTTCTAGGAGTTTTATGGTTTCAGGTCTTGCATTTAAATATTTAATATACTTTGAGTTTATTTTTATATATTGTGTGAGAAAGTAGTCCAGTTTGATTCTTATGCATGTAACTGTCAACTGTCCAGTTTTCCTATCACCATTTATTGAAGAGGTTGTCTTTTCTGCATTGTATATTCTTGCCTACTTTGTTGTATGTTAATTGATCATATAAGTGTAGGTTGATTTCTGGGTTTTCTACTCTGTCCCATTGATCTAGTGTCTGTTTTTGTGCCAGTACCATACTGTTTTGATTATTGTAGCTTTGGTAGTATAATTTGAAATGAAGGTGTGTAATACCTTCAGGTTTGTTCTTTCTCAAGGTTGTTTTAGTTATTTGAGGTATTTTGTGTTTCCATACAAATTTTAGTTCTAGTTCTGTGAAAAATGCCATTGGTATTTTGATAGACATTGTATTGAATCTGTACATTGCCTTGGGTAGTTTGGTCATTTTAACAATATTAATTCTTCCAATTCATGAGCATGGTCTATCTTTCCATTTGTTTGGTTCATCTTCAATTTTTTTCATAAATGTTTTTTAGTTTTCTGAGTAAAGGTTTTTTTTAACCTCCTTGGTTAGATTTATTTCTAGGTATATTATTCTTTTTGATGCAATTTCAGTTTCTCAAGATTTTGATATAATTCGATTGTTTGCTTTTTTGATGCACTCATACAATTTCAATCTTTCTTCAACCCAATTAGGACCATAGTATACATTAATTTTAAAGCATTTTTAAAACTCAAGATATGACACATACTTTGAAAAGAGCACATATCAATAAATTATTATGTAGTGAAAGTGGCCATGTAACCACCACCCAGGTAAAGAAAGGAAATGTTACTAGCCTGTCTGAAGGTTCTCCTCAAGCCCTCTACAAATGTGTATCCTTTCTCTTTTCCCCAAAGTTAAAGGTTATCCTATCATAAATTCATTTTGCCTATTATTAGACTTCTATTTATAATTAGAAACATATAGTGAATACACGTTTGTGTATGCTTTCTCTTCCTTAGCATTATGTTTGCAAGATTTATCCCTGTTGTGTGTAGAGTTTATGTATCTGTACTGAAGATTTTCCCCCGTTGTATGAATCTACCATAATCTATTTATTCACTCTACTTTTGATGGATGTTTGAGTTGTTTTTAGTTTGGGCCTATTTCAAATAATGCTGTTATGAACACTCTTTTAATATATCTTTTAGTGCACATGTGCCCTCGTTTCCATTGTGTTACTGCCAGGAGTGAAGTTTCTGTTCAGACATCAACTTGCAGACATCCGTTTTAGGTTGCATACTGATCAGTTCAGGAGACAATGCCAAACTGCTTTCCTAAGTGCTTATAATCATTTACACTCTCATCAATGGTGTAAGATACTTCCTGTTCCCTCACCTTCTTACCAACACTTGGTATTGTATTTTTGTTTTTGAACTTTTAATACTTAACATCACATTGTGAACATTTTCATGTACTATAGTTATTTTTTTCATTTTTAAAAATGGCTGCGTGCAGATTATTATATAGAGCAGTGGTCAGCAAACTTTCTGTAAAGGGCCAGGGAGTAAATATCTTCAGTGGTGCAGGCCATACAGTCTCTGCTACAACTCCTCAGCTCTGCCATTGCAGCACAAAGGCAGCCGTAGACAACATGTAAGTGAATGAGTGGGTGGCTGTGTCCTAATAAAACTTTATTTATAAAAACAGGTGGTGGCCCAGGCTTGGTTCACAGGCTACAGTTTGCCAACCTCTGGTATTTATTCAGTTTCCTAATGATACTACTTTTCTTTCTTTCTTTCCTTCTTTCCATCTTTCTTCCTTAATTTCTTTCTTTTTTCTTAATTTCTTAATTTATTTATTTATTTATTTCTTCCTTCCTTCCTTTTTTTCTTTCTTTCTTTCCTTCTTTTGGATACTCCTTTTCAAATTTGTTTTTAATCAGGAAAAAATATACATAAATCTACAACAAACATCATCTATTTGTTGAATACCTATTATGAGCCAAGCATTGTGCTTAGCTTTTGGACTTTGGTTGCATATCACTCACTAACAATTAAACACAAACCTTCCCCTTCCTCCCAAAAGTGAATCTTAACCGGAACTCAATATGTAAAATAGATAAAAGCAGAACTGTTTGACTTAGAAATACAAAACTCGGAGTCCTATCAACCTGACCACTTTCTGGCCCCACTGGTTCCCCTGTGTTTAATTCTAGGGCTCTCCTGAAAACAGCCTAAAAACATGACCAAAACTATCACTTGTAGGATGTTGACAGTTTTTATTGTTTGTTTGTTTGTTATTATGCCACTGCTTTTAATTTTTTTGTACATAAATCTTTGATTTTCTGCATTATTTTCTATACCAGATTTCTAGCAGAGAATTTATGAGGTCAAAGGTTATGACTATTTTGAAGGCTCTTGCTCTATTTTGCCAAAACATCTTGCAGTTTGCACTACCATGAGCACCATTATATGAGTTGTGTCTTACCTTTGCCAACATCCTGTATTGGCATTTAAATAGCATTTGCAAATTTGATAGGTAAAAAATATTACCTTGTTTTAATTTGCATTTCTTTGATTAGTTGAGTGCTGAACATTTTTTCATATTTATTACTCATTTGCATTTTTTTCCCTCTGAATTGATGAGAATAGGACATTCTGAGCATAATTTAAATAGAATTTTGAAAAGAGATTAACAAATCAGTTTTTTTTTTTCTCCCCAGATACCAGACTTTGAATTGGAATGAGGTCATGGTCAAGAAAAACAGATTTCTGTAGAACTCTCCTAGGTAGCCACGCCTGTATTTTATTCTGGAGACATTACTATTCTTAATTTGATAAAACCATGTTTTTTCAAGTATTTAAAAACACCATTTGAAATTTTACAGGCAAAGATTTAAGTGTGAGAAACAGTGCGGTGTCAACAGAAGGGCGAAAATGAAACTAGATGTAGTGAAAGTAACTAGATATGTGTCTTGGACTGAAAGTTTATGGCCACCCCCCTCCCCAATACCTATGTTGAAGCCCAAGTTGCTAATGTGATGGTATTGAGAGGTGGGACATTTGGGAGGTAATTAGGTCATGAGGATGGACCTTTATGAGTAAGATGAGTACCCTTCTAAGAACAGATATGCAAGAGATGATCTCTCTCTGCTCTCCACCATGTGAGGATTCAAGATGAAGGTGGCCGGTCTGCAAAGAAGGAAGAATGCCCTCATCAGACAATTGCTCTGTTCGCACCCTGATCTTGGATTTCTCAGCCTCCAGAACTGTATAAAATTAATTTCTGTTTTTTAAGCCACCCAGTTTATGGTATTTTGTTATAGAATCTCCAACTGACTGAGATAGAAATCTGTTCACCAGGGTTCTCTGGAGAAACAGAGCTAATTATATATATATATATAAAATTTTTATTTATATATTTTTTAATTTATATGTAAATAAAATCAGCTTGTAATTTAAAAAAAAGCTAAGAAAGAGATTTATTATAAGCTATCAGCTCACGCGATTATGGAAGCTGAGAAGTCCCATAATCTGCCCTTTGCAAGCTGCAGACTCAGGGAAGCTGGTGGTGTAAGTTTGAAGGCCTAAGAACTAGAGCGCCAGAGAGCCAGAGATGGTGTAGATTGCAGTCCAGTTCTGACAGCTTGAGAACCAGGAGGGCCAAGTCCAGGAGAATACTGATGTTCCAGTTTAAGTAGTCAGGCAGAGAGTGAATTCAACTTTCCTCCACTTTTTTGTTCTGTTCAGGTCCTTAATGGATTGGATGACACCCATCCCCATTGGGGAGGACCATTTGCTCTATTACAGCCTGTACATGTGCTCACCCTCCCCCTTAGTCACTCTGCCTGTTTAATTCCTTCTTCCCCTTCTGAGTTCTCAAATGTCCTCAGGGAAGCCTTACCTGACCCCTGAGGTTAGGTCTGAGCCTCTGCTCTGTGAATCCCTTGACCCTGGACTCTCTGGCATCATCACAAAGGTAATTAAATAACCAGTTGTGCAAGTCAACCTTTGATGTCTGCATTATGGTTGCCACGTCAATTAAGGTAGAAACAATTAGAAGGCAGAATCAGAGCAATTTTATTGGCCACATGCCACATCTCACATTGTACCTGTTGGATAACACCCAGTCCAGCATTGTGGGGGTGAGGCTTACGTATATTTTTATTAAGTTGAATTTCTCTTCTCTCTTATCTATTCTGACCCTGATGAAGAAAACATTATCAAGAGTGGTGGGATATACTATCTTGTTCTTGTTACCTTTGCCCTCTGTTCTGGGAGATCCTTTCCACCTTCTTGTGAGTTGATGGCCCTCTGTAGCATCTGCCCTCAAGTGCTGGATTTTAAACATCCTAGTGCTTGATTACCTCCCAACCCACTATTTCTAAAAGGTAAGCAGGAGACTACCTGAAGTTTACTATCACCAAGGGAAAGGCAAAAAGCCAAAGGGCTATCACCTGATAGATCTGTTCACCAGACAGAAGAAATGCAGGGTGGGAAAGAACACATCACTGACTCCTCCAGTCACCATGGCGAGACCTCTGATCCCTAACTGTAGAATGTTTCTCCAATTTCATTGAAGTTACCAGCACATTCATTACACCACAGCTAGGCTGTAAACCCCAAGAGTGTGGGCATCCCTGGGGGTCTTGTTCACTGCTCTGTCCTTCCTGCCTCACGATAATCTAGTTCTTGGTAAACATTTGTTAAACATGTGGAGGAATTAAACTCCTTAATCCATTTAGAATTCATTTTAGCATATGCTATGATTTAGAGAACTTGCTTTATTTTTCCCCACAAATGATCAGGCTGTAACTTCAATGGCAAATGTTGAAAAATTTATCCATTTCCTATTGATTTAAAACTCTGCACTTAAACATACAAGAATCATATATATACTTGCTGCTGTTTCTATATTTTTTATTCTGTTTATTAACCTGTTGGCCTGCTTTATCCCATTACCACCATTGTTGAAAAATTGTTCTTAATTGTGGTTTTTCAATGGCCAGTAGAAAATTTACTTATTTTTATAGAAAGATTTTGCTTCCATAAATTGTGCAAGAAGATAACACTCAGATGTCTTTAAAGCTCAGAGCCTAAATCACAAACTATCAAAGCATTCTGTTAATACACTTTGCTTAATTTATACAGTTCAACTAGTCATTTTATTTCCAATTGTGGTGTTTTATTTTAAAAATATAGATTATATTGAAAGCATAGTCTACTGAAGGTGCCTATTTACCAGGTTAAGGTAACTTTTATCAGCTTGCAGTAATGTCCTTCTTTTCTTTGGACAGTTGCGAGTGAGCTGGAAGAAACTGAGCTTCTAGTCTTCTGGGAAAAAAAAGTAAAAGAAATTACAGAACACATTATGCATTTCTGGAATGGCTTCTCCTTCCTCATGACTAATTTCCAAAATCTTGGCTATTCTCACTCATTTATTATTCCAGGTAAACCTTAGAATTATTGTGTCAAATTCTGAAAAGAAAATCCTGCTGATATTTTGACTAGAAGTGAATTACTTTGAAAGATTAATTTGGAGAAGTTTCAGATCTTTGCAATATTGGATGTTTTCATCCAGGAATATGATATGCCTTTAAAAAAAATCTCAGTTGCCTTTGATATCCCTTAATAAACATTTTTAGCTTCATATGAATCCTGTATCTTCCTTCCTCCCACCTTCTCTCTCTTGCTCCATTTCTTCTTCCCTCTCTTTCTTTCCCCTTTCTTCCCCCACCTCTCCCTTTCTCCCTCCCTTCCTCCCTCCTTTCCTTACTTCTCTCTTTCTCTCTCTCTCTCTCTCGTCTATTGTGAATGCTTGATTTTTACCCATTAACTTTTCAAAACTAGTTATTCATTAAAAAAATTATCAGGCACTTGTATAGTGCCAGTCTTATTCCAAGTGATCTAAGCCAGAGACACTTTTTATTGTGGTGAAATATAAATAACAAAATTTACCATTTTAAGCATTTTACAGTGTACAGTTTAGTGGAATTAAGTAATTCACACTGTTGTCCATCCACCACCACTAACCATATCTAGAACATTTTTTACTGCCTCAGAGTGAAACTCTCTATCAAGCTATGGTAACCAGTGTAAACAGACACTTTAGAAAGCTTTCCTATTAGTTTCAATAGTTTTATAATTGATTTTCTATTGTTGTTGTTTTCAAGATATATACTTGTGTGCAAATAAAGATTATTGCAATGGTTCACAGAACTTCCCCCATAATCTTAAGTAGCAGAAGTGATATGGGCATTTTAGTCTTGCTGTCTATTTTAATGAGAATGCCTTTGGTGTTTTCTTTTTTAAGATAAGTATACTGTTACTTACTGGCTTATCATTTCATATTGATATTCTTTACTAAATTATAGAAGTATATTTCAATCCCTCTTTGGTTGGGAGATTTTTAAAAAAAATAATTAGGGATGGATGCACTATTTTATAAAATGCTTTTCTACTTTTGTTGTATTGGACAGAGTTTTTCCTATTTAGTCCTGTTAATATGGAACCATCTTTGCACTCTTAAACTTCATTTTGTTGTAGCTATGGATTTTTTAGTATGCTGCTTGGTTAGGCTTGTTTAAATGATATTTGCATTTATATGGCTATACTTAGGAGTGAGATTTCTGAGACAGAAATTCTATTTCTTATTCTTAAAGTTGTCTATTTGTATTAACTGTCTCATTTCTTTTTTTTTTTTCTTATTAAACTTGTTAAAGTTTGCTTAGTTGGCCAATTCAAAGAACTAGTTCAGTTTTACTGTATTTTAAGTTGTACTAATTTCTCCTTTATTGTAATTATTTTCTTATTTTTCTATAGGCTTATAGTTTCCTATGTTGGATGTTTGCTTTTATTATTTCTTACTTAATAATAAAAGCATTTAAGACTATGAATATTCCTCTGATGACAACTTTGCCTGCATTCTGTAAAATGTCCTAAATTGTCTCAAATTTTCTTATGTTTCTAAATTGTCTCAAAATACAGATTTTATTTCCAACCTCACCAAAGAGCTACTTAATAAAGAGCTTAAAATTTTGCTGGTGATAGAATGATGGGAGCACATGGCCTGTACACATTCTAACTTTGAAAAAAATTTGAGATTTTCTTTGGAGAAAAATAGATAATGGATATATATTTTGGTATCTATATTTGCCTGCTTATTTCATTTTAAAAAATCAAGTGTTTTAGTCCATTTTTTGGTCAGTTCTTTTTTGGAATTTTAATAGCAATTTGCTTATGTATTTTGATACTAGTACATAAATGGTCTTGACTGGTATATGTTTATTGGTTCTGCCTTTACCAAGTGGTTATATTTTACATGAGGGGCATGTTCTTGAAGACTTTGAAAATCCAAGGTTGATTTTCCCACTGGAATGAACGTAAAGTTTGTGTGAGAGATATTCTTGGTGTGCATAAATCTTCAACTACTACAATATATTTTTGCTTTAAATGATTATTTTTCAGCATTCTTCTGATTTATAGCTTGTAAATAGCTCAGCTTGTAAATGGCAGAATTTAAACCCAAACAAGTTGGCTCCAGAGTCCAAACTACTGACGATCACACTATGCTCTCTCTCCATAGTTTACAATTCACTTGGTTGAAAAGCTCAGTAATTTTGCAATGTTTTTCAAGTTTTAAAAATGCTGGGCTTTGCATTATTTCAGATATTGCACACAAATTACAATTTTAAGGTGTTTATAACCCACTACTTAATTTACTTAATTCAAAATAGCACAAAATGTAACTATATTGTTTTGCTAAATTGCATTACAGAGACTTTACATGAATTTATATCTGTATTATAATCTTCCTACTGTCATTTAAAATAAATTTTTGTCAGTAAAGGGATATGTAAAATAACTTACTGTTTTATTTTGCATCTTTTATTGAATTAAACATGAATGTATTGACCTTTAGTGTCTCTTTTGTAGATTTACTGCTTATGCCAATTTTTCTTCTGGAATTTTAATATTTTGCTCTTTGATTTCTGAATTTCTGAAAATTTTTTTCTCTTTTAAGGACTTCTACCAGTCCTCCAAATGTAAAGCAACTTGACGAAAAGTGCAGTTGCACTTTGTATGGTTTTAAGTTATATTTGTTGTAATTTTTCTGTTTGCCTTTGCCTCTAAACTTTGAGTCTTTATTTCGTTAACAGAGAATTTATATTTTTATGTTATCAAGTCTTTTGCTGTTTCCTTTGTAATTTCTTATGTAGGCATTTCTCCTCTATTAGGAGGCTGATAAATATTTAATAATATGTATTCTATTTTTTATGATACGTTTTGTTTTTATTTAACTCTTTATTCCAGTTGGGACTTCTATTTGTGTATGGTGAAAGGAGAAATTATTAATTAAAAATGAACCTTTACTTTCCTCACAGTTGTTAACCTGTTGTGCTAGCACAATTTATTAAGAATCTCTGTCTCTGATTTTGGATACACCTTTAATTAAATTAGTGTACACAATAAATCCTATTTCTCAATGTTTGGTTTTGTTCCACCAAGTTGCTTGATTTGTTCTCATATATTGTCATACTGTTTATTGCACTCTGAGATAGCTGTTAGGTCTAGTCTGCCTCCATTGGTGTTATTCTTTGATAGCCTTATCTGTTTATTCCTTCAGTTTTATTTTAAAAGACAAGTTGCAGAGGCATTTAGAATATGGGACCTACAGGTGGACTTCTCCAGTTCAAATCCTGCTCTGACATCTACCAGCCTTAAAACTCCAGGTAGTTTCCATCAGCTTCCTCATTTGAGAATAATAGTAGTATCTTCTACGAGAACAATAGTAGCATCTTACCTGGTGCACAGTAAGATGCACTAATACTAGCTAATATATTTTTGTCAAGTTTAAAACTCATCCCATTGGGTTATTGATTGGAATCATATTAAACCAAATCTATGCATTGGTTTGGAAAGATAACTCCCTCTTCAGGAGCATAGCTTGCTTTAGTCAAGTCACAGTGTACATTTCATCAATGAGCGTTTGTAATTTTACCCACATACAGTGTTTCAGTTGGATTCTTAGTTAACTAGAGCATTTAAGATCTGGGTGGAGAGGGAGGATTCAGATCATCCCAAACTCACCCAGCTAGGAACACTGAACTGAATGAGTCATTTGAAAGGATAAGACCCATTTACTGGGTGTGGTTGATAAACAGGATAGAGTTAGCATCAGCCATTGCTCTCCTTGATAAGAGAAGTCTTAACCCTAAGGCAAGAACTTCTTTGGTTAGGATGTTCTTCCTGGGGCACGAGGTGGCTGGCAGCAGTGGCGATATAGACTAGGCTTGACCTGGGTAACACCAACAGGCTTGTTCTCTTGAAAGCCAAGGGTAGAGCCCCTCCACCTTACCTCCTGGATCAGGTTGTTAGAGCTGTGTACCTGCTCCGGTGAGATGTAGGAACCCTCAACTCACCAAGCTTGTTCCATCAGAAACGGATTAACTTGTACAGATGTTTTACTCCTGGCATCCACTTACTAGGAGCACTTATGGACTCATATCCTTTATTTTACTCAGCTGGTCAAAGTTTGACATGTTATAAACTGCAGCATTCTTACAGTCAGGGCGTGCATGCAGGCACAACGTGGTTACTTTTGCCTTTTTTTTTTTTTTAAACCAAGGACGTGCTGTTCACGAACAAATTCGAAATTTTCTCTCCTGTCCTTCTCTCTCAAGGCCAGATAGCTATGTATAAACACAACTTATTCCATAGACGTTTGTAGTTTGCTTCATATGCCATACACAGTTTGCATTTAGATGTTTTATAGATATTATAATTGTTTTGTTATTTTTGTGAATTGGATTACTGTTTTCTAATTCATTATTGCTAATGCTATAGCAAAGTTATGGTTTTTTGCATATACATACTAGTGAGCCACTTTGCCCTTTCCTTTCATAACTTCTATTGAACTAATCAGGTTTTCTTTATTATGTTTCCTCTCTCTCTTTCTCTGGTTTAGAAACTATACATTGTCTTTTCTGTTCTTGTATTGTCTTCCTTAAATTTTTAATGGTATATTTGACTTAAGATTTAATTAATATCTTTGTCTTCTTTTCAAGCATGTCAAGACCTTACCATGGCTTAGCTCTGATCTCCCCTGTTATCTTACATATTTTTATTTAGTGGTTTCATCTTTTTTTAAAAACAATTTCTTTTGAAATAATTATAGATTCATAGGAAGTTGTAAAGATAATACAGAGAGGTCTCTGTATGTTCCACTCAGTTCCATCTAAAAGTCCCATCTTTTAAAAAAAATTTAAATAAAATTTTTTTTTGTCAGTGGGGTAGGTAGTTTTTTTTTTTTTTAAACAGAGGTACTGGAGATTGAACCCATGAAAGTTCCATCTTATGTAAACATAGTGTAATATCAAAACTGGGAAGTTGATGTCTGTACAATATTTGTTTATAGTTCTGTGTCATTTTATTGGGTGTAGATTTGTGTGACCACTACCGCAATCAAGATACAGAACTCTTCCTCCACCATAAAGATCTCCCTTGTGAAATTCCTTTATAGTCTCACCTTTACTCCTGCTCTCTCATTGACTCCAACCCTGGTGACTACTCATCTCAATAACTGTATCATTTCAAGAGTGTCATATAAATGAGATCATACAGTATGTGACCTTATGACATTGGCTCTTTTCACACAGTATAATGTCCTTAAGATTTATCCACGTTGTTAAGTGTATCAGTAGTTTGTTTCTTTTTATTGCTAAGTGGGATACCACCATTTTGTTTTTATTCCCTTAACATTTGTTATTATTATTACTTAGATTTATTGATATGTTTACTATCTTCTCTACTTACTATTTTTTGCATCACTCTACTTCTGTGTTCAATTTCCTATTTCCTGAAAATACTATAACCTTTAGTAATTCTTTCAGTGAGGGTTTGTTAGTGCTAAATTCTTTCTATATCTTTTTTTATCCAAAATTATCCCTTTCTCCCTTTACTTTTTTAAAATTGAAGTATAGTTGATTTAAGATATTGTGTTAGTTTCAGGTATACAACACAGTGATTCAGATGCACGTATGTTTTTTCCCCCTTTATTATACAGTAAATCTTTGTTCTTAACCTATTTTATACATAGTAGTATATATCTGTTAATCTCATACTCCTAATTTATCCCTTCCCCCTCTTTCCCCTTTGGCAACCATAAATTTGTTTTCTATGCCTGTGAATCTGTTTCTGTTTTGTAAATAAATTCATTTCTATTATATTTTAGATTCCATAAATAAGTGGTATCATAGGATATTTGCCTTTCTCTATCTAATTTATTTCACTTAGTGTGATAATCTCTAGGTCCATCCATGTTGCTGCAAATGGCATTATTTCATTCTTTTTTGCAGCTGAGTAGTATTCCAGTGTGTGTGTGTGTGTGTGTGTGTGTGTGTCTGTGTGTGTGTGTGTCTGTGTGTGTGTGTGTCTGTGTGTGTGTACACCACAGCTTATTTATCCATTCATTTGTTGGTGGACATTTAGGTTGCTTCCATGTCTTGGTTATTGTAAATAGTGCTGCTATGAACATTGGGGTGCAAGTATCTTTTCAAATGAGAGTTTTCTCCAGACATATGCCCAGGAGTGGGATTGTTGGATCATATGATTAACTTCCCCTTTACTTTGAATGGTGGTTCAGGTGAATAGATATACAAGATTCAAAGTTTTTTTGTTTGTTTTTTTCCTTTTTGTATTCTTTTTCATAATAGGTTACTATAAGATATTGAATATAGTTCCCTGTGCTATACAGTAGGTCCTAGTTGTTTATCTGTTTTATAGACAGTAGTTAGTATCTGCAAATCTCAAACTCCCATTTTATCCCTTCTCATCCCCTTTCCCCCTGGTAACCATAAATTTGTTTTGTATGTCTGTGACTCTGTTTCTGTTTTGTAAATAAGTTCATTTGTGTCATTTTTTAGATTGTATATACAAGTGATATGGTAATATGGCATTTTTCTTTCTCCTCCTGGCTTACTTCACTTAGTATGATGATCTCCAGGTCGATCCATGTTGCTTCAAAGGGCATTATTTTATTCTTTTTTCACAAAACCTTGAAGCTTTCATACCATTATCTTCTGACTTCTGTTGTTGTTGTTGCGAAGTCTCCTGTCAATGTAACTACTCATCATCTGCAGGTCGTCTTAACCCTCCTCTGCTGCATACCTACTCCCTCAACCCTGCTCCCTCCATACCCTTTAAGGTTTTCTTGTTGCCTTTTGACGTCCACAGTTTCACCACCAGGTTTTTAAATTGTGGATTTATTTTTATTTATCTTATTCTGATCTCAGAACAACTTTCAAAAATAAAGACTCATGACTTTTTTTAAGACATGGAAAATTCTCACCAGCACACCTTCGATATTTTCCTCTTCCCTATGTTCTTTTCCCAAAGTTGGTATTATTGAAGAACAATTTACATGCAGTGAAACTTACCTTATTGAGGTACTGTTGGGTGAGTTTTGACACATGCAGTCATGTGACCACCACAGCAGTCGTAGAATAGTTCCACCCTACCCACCAAAATTCCAGTTCCCTTGTTTACTTTATGGTCGATCCCCTATTATCACCCCAGCCCCTGACAACCATTCATCTGATTTGTGTGTATAGTTTTGCATTTTCCAGATTGCCATTTGAATAGAATCATACAGTATATAACCTTTGTGTCTGGCTTTTTTCACTTAGCTTAAGGCACTTGAGTTTTGTTGATGTTGCTGGATCTACTCAGTAGTTCCTTCCCTCTAGTTCCCATGTAGTGTTTCCTTGTAGGGCTATATACCACAATTTGTTCATGCTTTCAGCGGTTAATGGATATCTATGTTGTCTCCTGCTTTGGGCAATTATGAATAATGCTGCTATAAACATGCATGGGTGGACCTTTGAGGGACATATGCTTCATTTCTCTTGGGTGAATATTTAGGATTGGAATTGCTGGGTCATCTGGCAATTGTATGTGCAACTTGATGAGAAACTGTCAAGCTGTTTTTCAAAGTGGCTTTTAGCACTTTATATTCCCACCACCACCTATGTATAGAGATCTATTTGCTTCATATTTCACCAGCACTTAGCAGTGATGGTTTTGTTTTGTTTAATGTCTCTCACATAGTGTAGTGGTATCTCATTGTGATTTTAATTTGTATTTTCCTAATAACCAATTACATTGAGCATCTTTTCTGTGCCCATTTTGTCATCTTATAGATCTTCTGTGGTGAAGTGTTTGTTCATATCTTTTGTTCAGTTTTTAAATTTGACTTTTGAAATTATTGTATTTTGAGAGTTCTTCAAATATTTTAAATATAAATCCTCTATCAGATAGGTGTTTTACAAGTGTTTTCTCCCAATCTGTGTCTTGTCTTTCCTTAACAATGTCTTTTGAGAAGCAGACATTTTAAAGTTTGATGCATTTTATCTTTTTTTCTTTCCTTTCAGGGTCTGTACTTTTCATGTCCTACATAAGAAATTTTATCCTTCCCATGATCACAAAGATTTTTTCTTATAGTTTCTTCTAGAAGTTTTACAGTTCAGATACTACATTTAGATCTATGACCTAATTCTCGCATATGTTGTAAGTGTTTATGTTCCTTTCCTCATTTCCCACAAATTTTGTTATGTTGTGCTTTCATTTCCATGTAGTTCAAAACGCTTTGTTATTTCCCCGATTTCTTCTTTGAGTCATGGATTATTTTAGAAGTCTCTTATTTAGCTTTCACATACTTGGTTTTTTTTTTTCCAGGGATCCTTCTCTTATGGGTTTCTAATTTTATTCCTTTATGGTCAGAGAACATATTTTGTATGGCATGAAAATTTTATGTGTATTGAATCTTATTTCATGGCTCAGAATATGATCAATTCTGGTGTTTCCTGTACACATAAAAAGAGTGTGTAATCTTGCTGGTTTTGGTGGAGCAAAATATAAATGTCAATTACATCAAGTTGATTTATATTGTTGTTCAAATCTTCTGGGTAATTACTGATTTTCTCTTTGTTCTATAATTTATTTAGATGAGTTTTGAAATAAATTCTAATTTTGGATTTGTTTATATCTCCTTATAGTTCAAATAGTTTTTGCTTCGTGAATTTCAAAGATCAGCTACTAGGTACATAGTATTTAGGATTGTTATGTACTCTTCATGAATTGACCCTTATTATTAGAAATGATATTATTTATCCTTGGTGATACTTTTTGCTCTGAAATCTACTTTGTCTGGTTTTAACATATAGACTCCAGATTTCTCTTCATTAGTATTAGCATCCTTTTGCTTTTACTTTTTGTGTCTTTATATTTGAAGTGCTTTTCTTGTAGGTAGCAAACAATTGAGTCTTGATTTTTTAAAATCCAGTCTGATAATCTATGCCTTTTAATTGGGGCATCTGGGAGATTTACATTTAATGTGGTTATTAATATGTTTAAGTTTAAATCTATAACCTTGCTATTTCTTTTCTCTTTGTCTCATCTATTGTTGGCTCCCTTTTTTCTTTTCTTCTGGTTTCTTTTGGATTAATTAATTTTTTTGATTCCATTTTGTCTCCTTTGTTGGTTTATCATACATAACCCTTTCTTTTGTATGTATGTTTGTATGTATGTATGTATGTATGTATGTATGTATTTGTTTTAATGAAGGTACTGGGGACTGAACCCAGGACCTTGTGCATACTAAGTATCCACTCTACCACTGAACTATTATCCTCTCCCCCTCTTTTTAAAAAACTTTCTTTTGTTATTAGAGTTTATAGTATATATCTTTAACTTGTCACAGTCTACTTTCAAGTGATATTATACCAATTTATATATAAAAACCAAACAGTACTATACAGTAGTCCTCCCTTTTCCATAGTTTTGTTCTCTGTGGTTTCAGTTACCTGTGGTCAACCACGGTCTGAAAATATTAAGTGGAAAATTCCAGGAATAAACAATTCATAAGTTTTAAATTGCGCACCGTTCTGAGTAGCCTGATGAAGCCTGTGCTGTCCTGCTCCGTCCTACCCAGGATATGAATCATCCCTTTGTCCAGCATAACCGTACTTTATACTCTACCTGCCCCTGAGTCACTTCGTAGCTGTGTTGGCTATCAGATCAACTGTTGTGGCATCACAGTGCTTGTGTTCAAGTAACCCTTTTTTAAGTTAATAATGGCTCCAAAGTGCAAGAGTAGTGATGTTGGCCTTTCAGACATTTTCTTACCGTTCCTAATTTATAAATTAAACTTTTTTTCATACATATGTATTTACAATAGGAAAAACATATGTAGGATTTGATACAACTTGCAGTTTCAGGTATCCATTGGAGGTCTTGGAACATATTCCTGCTGACAAGGGAGGCTGCTGTACTTCCATTTCTCTCCTCCCAACCCTTGTGCTATGGGGTCACGATATCATTTTTATGTATGTTATAAATCCCTTTCTACATTGTCATATTTTATATAGCCAATTATGTCTTTTAAAAAACAGCTTAATTTAGGTATAATTTGCCCATTGTAAATGTACAATTTAATGAGTCTTAGTACATTTATAGAAGTGTGCAATCATCACCATTATCCATTTCTACCACTCCACAAGGTTCTCTTATGCCCATCTGTGGTTAATCCCCATGTGCAACTTCAGCCCTAGGCAACAACTAATCTGCTTTCTGTCTCTACAAATTACATTTTCTGAAATTTTACAGCATATAGTCCTCTGTGTCTAGTTTCTTTCATTTAACACGATGCTCTTGAGATCCATTCATGCTGTTGCATGGATTGTTAAATTGTTTACTTTTATTGCTGAGTAATATTCCATTGTATGGATGTCCATAGTTTGTTTTTTCATTTGCCTGTTGAAGAACATTTAGGCTGTTTCAGTTTTAGGCTACCCCAAAAAAGGCTGCTATGAACATTCATGTTCAGATTTTTGTGTGAACAGAAGTTTTATTTCTCTAGGATAAACACCCAGGAGTGTGATTGCTCAATTGTATATCAGTGTATGTTTAACTTTATAAAAAACTGTCATATTTATTGCAGAGTGGCTCTTCCATTTTACATTTCAACAAGCCATATGTAAGAGGTCCAATTGTTCCACATCCTTTCTAACACTTGGTATCATCAGCATTGATTTTAGCTATTCTAATAGGTGTGCAGTTGTGTCTCACTCTGGCTTTAATTTGTATTTCCCTACTGTCTAGAGATGTTGAACATCTTTTCACATACTTATTTGCTATCTGTATATTGTTTTTAACCTTTGCATAACTCTGAGTTACAAAGACTTTCAAAAAAATATTTTCTTCTAAAATTTTTATAGTCTTATGTTTGTCATATAAATAACCCAAAGATATTGGCCCCTAGTTTGTTTATATCTTCACTACAGACTGAGACTTATTAACTGAAAAGCCCTCTGGTACAAAACTCAAATTTTTACACATTTAATTATTTTAAAAAATAGCCCAAGCAAGTGTATTTAGTGCCTGCCTGCTTTACATATGCTGTGAAGCTGTACAGAGTATCTGCTGACCATCAGTAAGATAGAGCTTTGTGTTTTTAAGATTCCAAGGAGGTCTGTGACTAAGAGATGTCCTACTGCACAGCTAAGTGACAGCAGCTAGACAAGTAAGCCGCCTCTCAGACCTGCCTCTTCTCGAGGAGTTCCCTTGCCCTCCTTTCTTTCTGGGTGATGGCCCTCACACTATAAACCTCTGGATGGTCTCATATTGTGAGAGAGTTTCTGTCTTATGGAATCCTGTAAAATCCCTGCTTAATAAAGTGTGTGTGTTACTGCTTTCATGGTCATGTCTTTTTTGTTGATTAGCCCTCAAATCCCTTCAATCCCCTATAACATTTTATATTTAGATCTCTGATCCATATTGAGTAATTATTTTTGTATAAGGTGTGCTTTTTTTGTTTTTTGCTATGAGTTCCAGTTGTTCCAATATCATTTGTTTAAAAGAGTATCCATCGAATTATTTTTGCATCTTTGTTGGCCCTCCTTGTTTGGGTCCATTTCTGGACTCCACATTCTGTTCCATTATTTTATTCTATTTTGGTACTATTGCGAATAGAGTTGTTTTCTTAATTTCATTTTTGGGTTCTCCATTACTAATACATAGAAATACAATTGACATTTGTATGCTGATCTTAGATCTTGTGACCTTGCTAATCTTGTTTATTAGTTATCATATTATATTACATTATATTATATTATAATACTAGGTTTTCTTTTTTTATTCCTTGGGATTTTTTACATACAGTGTCATATCACCTGCCAATAAAAGCAGTTGTATTTCTTTCCAATTTGGATGTCTTTAATTTCTTTTTTTTTATTCTTTTTTGGCTTCATCTTACTGTTTTAGACCATCCAGTATGATGTTGAATAAGTTTATTGAAAGCAAACATTTAGGCCTACTTCCTGATCTTTGGGGGAAATCATTCAGTCTTAAGTATGATGCAATCTGTGTATTTTTTGTATATGCTCTATCAAGATGAGGAAGTTCCTTTAGAATCCTAGTTTTTCTAGAGTTTTTTTTTTTTTTATCATGAATGGGTATTGGATTCTGTCAAATACATTTTCCACATTCATTGAGAATATCATGTGGTACCAACTTCGAATTACTGGGCAAATCAAACATGCTTGGTGTGTTACACACTTTGCTGATATGTTGGTGAATTCAGTTTGTTAATTTTATGTGTAAGATTTTCATATCTATACATATATGGTTTTCTTTTGTTGTAATGTCTTTGCCTTTGTTATCAGAATAATTCTGGCCACATAGAATTCATTGGAGAGTGCTGCCTTCTTTATGTTCTGAAAATTTTTGTGAAGATTCGTAATAGTTATTCTTTAAACATTTGATAATATTCACCAATGAAGCCAACTTGGCCTTGGCTTTTCTTTGTGAGAAGATTGTAATTATAAACTCAATTTTTTTTACTTAGTATAGGTTTATTCAGAATTTCTTTTTCTTTTTTAATGAGATTGGGATTTTGTTCTAGGGATTTGTTCATTTCATCTGGGTTATCTAATTTTTTTACCTCAAGTTGCTCATAATATTATGTTTTAATTCTTTTCCTTTCTGCAGTGTCAGTAATTATTTTCCCTTTTTCAGTCTTGATTTTGTTTGTTTTCTTTTTCTCTGTTCTTTTTTTTGGTTGGTTAACCTAAAGATTTGCCCCTTTTGATCTTTTCAGAGGAACGGCTTGGTTTCGTTGTTTTTCTGCCTTCTATGTCATTTACTTTAATCTTCCTTTTTTTAGTTTCTTAATGTAGATGTCACTTACTGATATGAGACTGTTCTTTGCTGAGGTAGGCATGTAACCGCTGGCTCTAACTGCATTTCACAAACTTTAATAGATTGTACTTTTATTTTCATTCAATTCAAAATATTTTCTGATTTCCTTTGTTACTATTTCTTTGAGCCATTAATTATACAGAAGTATGTAATTTAAATTCCAAATAATTGCATTTTCCTGGATTTCTTTCTGTTGTTGATTTCTAATTTAGCTCCATTATGCTTAGAGAACATAGTTTGTGTGATTTCAGTTTATTTAACTTTATTGAGACTTATTTTATGGCCTAATATATGACCTATACTGGAGAGTATTCCATGTCTGCTTGAAAATAATGCATAGTCTTCAGTAACTGGATGGTGTGTTCTAGATATGTTAAGTTGGTTGATAATGTTGTTTGAGCTTTTCATAGCTTTGCTGAATTTCTGTATAGTTGTTCTATCAATTACTGAGTGCGAGTTATTGAAATCTCCAACTTTTATTGTTGAATTCTCTCTTTTTCTTTCAATTTTGTCATTCTTTGACTCATATGTTTTGAGACTTTGTTATTAGTTGCATATACACTTGTGATTGTTATATCTTTATGATATATATTGACCCTTTTATCATTATGAGATATTCCTCTCTTTAGTACTATTTCTTGTTTTAAAGTTTATTTTGTCTTATATTAATACAGCTACTCTAGCTTGCTTATTGTTACTGTTAGTATTGTAAATCTTTTTCCATCCCTTTTCTTTCTACCTATTTGTGTCTGAATTTAAGATGTATTTTCCATAGACAGCATGTGATTGACTCTTGTTATTTTTACTTCCAATATGATAATCTCTGCCTTTTGGTTGGGGTATTTAAACTTATTCATGTTAATGTAATTGTTTATATGGTTGGATTTATACTAGTCATTTTCCTATTTGTTTTCAGTGTCTTTCTTCCTCCTATATATAAATATTTTATGTTTCTATTTTAATTCCTCTGTTATGTTTTTTCACTATTTTTGGTTATTTTCTTATGATTGCTGTAAAGATTATTATATGCATCTCAATTTATCAGTTGTCTTCAGATTAATATACTCTAAATTCTCCTAAAATATAGAAACTCTGCTGCAGTATGGCTCCATTCTGATCCCCTCTTTGTCCTACTGTTGGCATAAACATTACTTCAGTACATGTTAAATGCAACAATGCAATGTTATAATCATTGCTTTATGCAATGTAACATCTTTTAAAATAATTAATAAAAATTACAATATAGTTATAAGATCTTTTATATGGACCTATATATTTACCATTTCCAGTGATTTTTATTTCTTCTGTGTATTCAGGTAACTGTCTGTTATCATTTCCTTTCACTCTAAAAGAATTCCTTTATTATTACTTGTACTATGGGTTTGCTAGCAACAAATTCCCTCAGTCTTTGTTTATCTGGGAATATCATTATTTCATATTCATTTTTGAAGGATAATTTTGCTAGATATAAAATTATTGGCTGACAGCTTTTTCTTTCAGTACTTTAAATGTTGTCGCACTGCCTTCTGCTTCTTTTGCCTCTGATGAGAAGTCCACTGTTAATCTTGTGGTTGTTGTGAGGGCAGCTGCTTTTGCAATAGCTTGGGGCTGGGGCTAGGATGATTCTGCCATTGCTGTGAGTTTCCTAGAACTCTGCCTCAAGCACTGCCTCTGAATATGATCCCAGGCTAGTGGTGGATGGAGTCTGGAGAAAATGACATAAACATAGCCAAATAGTGCTTGCAACTGACATAACCGAGACTAGGACTAGGGTGGATCTGTGTCTCCAGGCCAGGGACAGCACATATCTGGCTGACTGGACACCTGGCCTTGTCCTGATTGCCTTTGGACTTCATATCATTTTTCTCTTGCTACTTTCAAGATTTTCTCTTTGTCTTTGCTTTTCTATAATTTGATTATGTTTCTAGTTGTGGATCTCTTTATTTTAACATACTTACAGTTTGTCCAGACTTCTTGGATGTATATGTTAGTGTTTTTATAATCTTTGAGACATGTTCAATCATTATTTTTTCAAAAAAATCTTCTGCTTCCTTCTGTCTCCCATTACATGTATGCTGACATGCTTGATGTTTCCCCATATATTTCTGAGGCTGTATTTAAAAAAATTTTTTCCTCTATTTTTCAGATTGGGTAATTTTTAATGATCTGTCTTCAAGTCCACAGATTCTTTCTTCTACATTTTATGGGTTTGCACAAACATATCATGATTTGTTTCTATCATTACAATATCATACAAAGTATTTTCTCTGCTCTAAATATCCTCTGCACTCCACCTATTCATTCCTCTCCCCTCTCAATTCCTCAAAACCACTGACCTTTTTCTTTTTTACTGTTTGTATAGTTTTTGCCTTTTCCAGAAACTCATATAGTTGGAATTATATAGTATGTAGCCTTTTCAGTGTGACTTCTTTCAGTATTATACACTTAAGTTTCCTCCTTTTCTTTACAAGGCTCAATAGTTCATTTGTTTTTAGTGCTAAAAAAAATTCCATTACCTGAATGCACCACAGTTTATTTATCCATTCACCCACTGAAGGCTATCTTGATTGATTCTAAGTTTTGGCAATTATAAATAAAGCTATAAACATCCATGTGTAGGTTTTTGTGAAGACATATTTTCAACTCCTTTGGGTAAATACCAAGGAGTGTAAGAAAAGGGAACCCTCCTACACTGTTGGTGGGAATGTAGTTTGCTGCAGCCATTATGGAAAACAGTATGGAGAGTCCTCAAAAAACTAAAAATAAACTTACCATATGATCTAGTAATCCCACTCCTGGGTGTATATCTGGAGGGAACTCTAATTTGAAAAGATACATGCACCCCAACGTTCATAGCAGCGCTGCTTACAATAGCCAAAACATGGAAATAACCTAAATGTCCATCAGCAGATGACTGGATAAAGAAGATGTGGTATATTTATACAATGGAATACTACTCAGCCTTAAAAAATAAGATAATGCCATTTGCAGCAACATAGATGGACCTTGAGAAAATAGTCAAAAGTAACCTTGAGACTTCTGGCTTGAGCATCAGACTAGGTGATGATGCCATTTAATGAGATAGGGAATAAAGACACAGGGACAAGTTTGGGAGAGGAAGGGAGAAAATGAGGTCAGATTTGGTCATATCCAAAAAATAAAATATGTGGATCTGGAGCTTGTGGAAGGGACTGAGTTGGAGATACGGATTTGGGAATTATTAACATATCCATGGTATTGGAAGCTTAGGAAGAAGATGAGGTTGCACACACAAGCTGTATGGATGGAGTTAAGAAGAAAGACAGAGCCTGGAAGATTGTCTAACATTAAGGATGGATAAAAGATAGATCGAGGAAAGAAGAATGAATACAAATACTTAGAAAAGATGGAAGGAAGACCAGAGAAATTTGACACCCCTGTAACCAAGGAAAAGGATATTTCTCAAAATTAGTAGTTTGTGGTACCAAATGTCACTGCCAGGTGAAGCAAGATGAGGGCCAAAGAGTGTCCTGTGGATTTAGTCACAAGGAGGCATCGATGTTTCTTAGTGAGAGAAGTTTCAGTGGAACAGGTTGAATAATGAATTGGTTGAAGACTAAGCTGGTGGTAAAGAAATGAAGGTCGTGAGCTTTGAGTCAAGAAATTTGACTCTTACCCTAACTTCTGGGTGGTCTAATACAAAGGCCACTTTCCAGTCTTCTTTTTTTTTTTTTTTTGACTATCCGACCATTATGTGTTTTGGTGAGGATGCTTATTTGTCAATTTTGCTTGAAATACAGTTGGTTATCTCATTCTCAAGAGTTAAAAAATGCTCAGTATGTGTAAAATTTCACTTATTATAGTTTTGAGTATTGCTTTGTTCTATTTGCTCTTTTTCTGCAAAAGATCCACTCATTAGTTAAATCTTTGTAATATATCCAATTTATCCGCCAAATCCTCTAATATTTCCATTTCCATTCAGTACTGCTTTAATAGCTGATTTTTTAAAAATTCTGTTAGTGCTTCTCAAATTTGTCCTATGCATCATTTAGTCAAGCTTGGGCAGCATTGTCCTTGCCATTCTCCATACAACTGTTTTCTTAATTACAATTTTTTATATCAGTCAGTGACTTATAACGATTTGTCCTTATTTAATAGAAAATATATCCCTTGTAGCCTCTTGAACATAAGAGGTGAATCTTTCATGAATCATTCTTTTGTTTCATGAAGCCTAGTAGAATATCATTTATACAAAAGTCTAAGCATAAGTGTATATGATGGAATTATTACATCCTTGTTATATCCTTTTTTTTAAATAAAAAAACATTGTTCACTTAAAAAATCATTTATTATGGTAATTGAAGAATGACTTCCTGAAGTGAATAATTCATGGTGATGGTGAGCCCCGTTGAGCTGGACCTGTGGTGGTGAGAGTCGAGATGGATGCCTTTAGCCGATGCTATTTTATACTGTGAAAAGCTCATACATTTCATGGGACAAATATCATTTGTTACTGAGCAGAAGGTGGCTCAAGTGTAGAGGCTGAAGGAGAAACCTGGACAAGAGCAGCAGAGGAAGGAAAGACAGATGACAGGTCTTTTCATCAATGCTGCGTTACCGTTCCATTCTTCAGTTTCTGCGCCACTGTTACATTAAATCCTGTTGATAAGGGACGCTAGCCACGTCCCTCTCTTTAGATCAAGAAGGATTTCCTGGAAAATAAAAACTTCATTTGAGAAAGTAATTTATCACTTTTATAAATGTGTCATTTTTAAAGGAAATGAGTGCAAAGCAAATTCTATGTGTATGAACTGATAGGTAAAATGTATTTGCTGTGTTCCCATGATTAAATATTGGTTATATTTTTCCATTTTCAAGTTAATCCAGATGTTTTTCATGGGTGAAAAATGTTGGCTTATGTTTAACATTCCTCGATTAGTCTGCATGATACATTTATATTAGATAAAACTCTCCTAGGATATATGGCTTTAAAACTTATTTATTTATTTATTTATTTATTTATTTTTACTGTGCCACAGGTCCCACACAATATTCTAAGGTGCCTTTTAAAAAATCATTGTGCTTGTTTGAAGCTAAGATATCTACACCTGGAAATATTACATTGTTCTGTAAGAAGTCAAGCCATGGACATTCTATAGTGAAATGATCTTCCATTTTAAAACTATTTTTACAGGAACATCTTTGAATCTGTCTTAGAACTTTATACCTTTCTCTTGAACTTCAGAACATTTTATGTTCTCTCTTGATTTCTTATCATAGCATCTCCAGGTGGACTTGCCATTTATGGTGTGGTCAGCAACAGGAAGAGTGATTGATTTCTGACACAACAACTGACCTCACTAGTCAACATTCAGAAATTGGCAGACAAGTAATTTCATCATCTTGTTATCCAATATGTTCTTTTTTTTTGTTTTCATATTCTTTTCCATTAAAGGTTATTACAAGATATTGAACATGGTTCCCTGTGCTATACAGCAGAAACTCTATAAAATCTATTTCTATATATAGTGGCTAACATTTGTAAGTCTCAGACTCCCAAATTTATCCCTTCCTACCCGTTTTCCCCAGTAACCATAGGATTGTTTACTATGTCTGCGAGTCTGTTTCTGTTTTGTAGAAGAGTTCATAGTGTCTTTTCTTCCCCCTTTTTTGTTATCCAATATGTTCTTCACACAGCACAGCTTTTAAGCAAGAGAGGTGAGTCAACATAGATGGTTTCATGCTCGCAGAATTGGAGGCATAAAGAGGGAGAGAGATGGCAAGATGTTACCATATTACGGTGCTCTCAAGAACACAGGCTCAGTATATCCCTTTTACCCAGAAAGAAGTTTATTCTCTGTCAGCTACAGAAACTCCTCTCAACCCACAGTATGTTGTCTCCCCTACCTCTTTCTTCTATTTGCATTTACATTCTCTATCTGGTCCATAGTCTCAAGTGTTTCTCTAACAGAGACGTGATTTTTTTTTTTAAACTGAGATGTTTGTCTAATTTTGATTCAGCAATTCTCTTCTTTTTTATTGAAGTATAGTCAGTTTACAACGATGTGTCAGTTTCTAGCGTACAACATAATAGTTTCATCATACATATACATACGTATATTCCTTTTCATATTCTTTTTTCAGTGTGGGTTACTACAAGATATTGCATATAGTTCCCTGTGCTATACACTATAAATTTGTTGTTTATATATTTTATATATGGTAGTTAGAATTTGCAAATCTTGAACTCCCATTTTATCCCTTCCTACCCTCATCCCTCCCTGGTAACCATAAGTTTGTTCTCTATATCTGTGAGTCTGTTTCTGTTTTGTAAATAAGTTCATTTGCCTTTTTTTTTTTTTGACTCCATGTGTAAGTGATATCATATGGTATTTTAATTTCTCTTTCTGGCTTACTTCACTTAGAATGACATTCTCCAGGTCCATCCATGTTGCCGCAAATGGCATTATGTTATTTTTTATGACTGAGTAATATTCCTTTGTATAAATATACCACAACTTCTTTATCCAGTCATCTGTCAATGGACATTTATGTTGTTTCCCTGTCTTGGCTATTGTAAATAGTGTTGCTATGAACATTGGGGTGCATGTGTCTTTTTGAATTAAGGTTCCCTCTGGATATATGCCAAGGATTGGGATTGCTGGATCATAGGGTAACTCAATTTTTAGTTTCTAAAGGAATCTCCGTCTGTTTTCCATGATGGCTGCACCAAACTACATTCCCACCAACAGTGTAGAGGGTTCCCTTTTCTCCACACCCTCTCCAGCAACTATTGTTTGTGGACTTTTGAATGATGGCCATTCTGACTGGTGTGAGGTGATACCTCTTTGTAGTTTTGATTTGCATTTCTCTGATAATTAGCGATATTGAGCATCTTTTCATGTGCCTATTGGCCATTTAGTAATTCTTTTTCAACCAGTGCACCATTCTACATTCTAAATAGTCCCATACTTTTATCACAATGCATGGAAGCTCGTACAAAGTCCACTTTCCATGTACAGTACTTAACCAAACCAAATGTCTTCCTATTTAAGGTACTACTTCTCAGCCTTTATACTTATGACTCATCAGACTCTACATTGAGTTTTATTTTCTGTCTACTCCTACTTGAACATGCAGTAGCATATGAATATTCAATGTTGCAGAGTAATTAGTTTTGTTCACAAACATCTCTAAGGGGTGTGGATGCAATTTGCTACGGAAAATAACTATCAGATTAGGTGTGGGTGAGAGAACAAAAAATTTAGGAAAAAATATTAAACCTCGAAAAGGATTCTGCTCTCAGAATGTGTCACAATTGTCTTTAAATTCTCACTCTGTTTTAAAGAAACCAAGACTGACAATCAGGGCGGAGGCATGTGGATGGTGTAGGTGAGAAAGGTAAGGCAGGAGTCATATCCTGTGCTGTGCAATACCACACACGTGTGCAGCAGTAGCCACCTGTGGCTGGTGACGACTGCATTAGGACAGGTAGAGAAAGTTTTCATCGTCACAGAGAGTTTCACTGGACAGCACTGCCATCAGTTGTCCCCACTCACAGAAAAGTCTTTACCTCTCTGTTAAAAACATCGGTTAACCAGTGTGCACATGTATACTTTATTTAACACCCATATGGTTTTACTGGCATACTGTTTTAACGGACTGAAAGTTTTAAGCAATCAGTGCATAGTCTCCCAACCTCATTGGAGAATAACATTCTACTGTGGTGTTCTGTGCAAAGTGAAATGATTAAACGATGATTCAGAAGCGGATGGTTGAGGGGGGAGGTAGGAGACTGAAGAGTAGGTGGAGCCTCTGTTTTCTCTATAGAAAAAAATAAGGAAGTGACTTTTTACTGAGTTAGAGAGCGTTTATTTTTTGAATGGATTTCACTGAGGATGAGTGATTCAGTACTTTCCACCATGATTCTGGAGGGGCAGATGCTTGTGGTTCTATCAGTCAGTTGAACATCAGGTGGAGGAGCCTGTCCTGGACGGCCACGGCTGCTTCGTGGTCTGGCTGGTCGCTCAGGGAAGCCCCTCAGGACTGCCCACCGTACTCTACTTTCAGTGTCAGACTTGTGTTTCTCTTTTACCTGTAATTTTCTCCCCTCACTCTAAGCTTCATGAGGGCAGGGACGGCGACTGGTTTTGTGTACCACAGTATCCTTGGTAACTAGCACATAAAAGGACATCAAAAAATAGTAGTTGAATGGAAGATTAAATCAACAAAAAAAGATTTAAGAGCCTAATGATCACAGGTGTGCATCAAATGGGGCTTATTCTTCAAGGAATGAGCGATTGCCCCCCCAGACCTCAGGAACAAGAGCATATTTCATTTACCTTTATGCATATGACACCCAAAATGTCACCAGAGTTTACAACTCATTTACAAGATGTCTGGGAAAGGCTACAGACGTAAATAACCAGGCAAGTTAAGACTAAAGGGAAGAAAAAACAGTGGAAAAATTAGTTGCTTGTTTTTAAAAACTCATTTCACAATGTGTTTTCTTTGTTCTTATCAAGAAGGCAGGAAACTCAATGTGTATAAATCTTTAACATTAGCACACCCCTTCAAAATGAGGACAGCTCTTAAACCTCTCTGTTAAGCAATCTCTTCATGAAAGTTTATGATATCTTGGGAGGAGAGGATGTGAATTTAGGTAGGATGCACAAAAAAGAAGAAAACGGCAAAAGAAAAAAAAACAAACCTTAATTTTACTTCATGTCAAATAATAACTGATAATTACACAAGAGATAACAAGGATCTTAAAAAATATAAGCAGTCTTTTCCATTTATATTGATAATTAATTGTGTTCCCTAGCAATCAGAAAGAAGTGTTAAAGTTCATTTTCAAGGACTTGAAATAGAAAGGCAAATAACAAAGCGTATGCCAAAACAAGTTGCTTGTGAGTAACTTCTTATCCTAGGGCTCAGTGCCTTTGTG
This sequence comes from Camelus dromedarius, assembly GCF_036321535.1. Classification (NCBI taxonomy): domain Eukaryota; kingdom Metazoa; phylum Chordata; class Mammalia; order Artiodactyla; family Camelidae; genus Camelus; species Camelus dromedarius. Next base: position 26,931,241 of record NC_087444.1, read on the forward strand.
AGAGAAATATCAATAAGGAACCTTCTTCTTACATAAATAAGCTGAAGGAAATATCTTGATTTTTAGAACTGATAGGATTTCAAAACAGGAAAGTCTTCAAAGCAGATGCATTTTTTTTTTAAAGAACGAAATATTTCTTCCCAAGGCAAAATTCATGCTCTAGAAATAGCTGAGCAATCTCCCTGATGACCTTTATCCTTGTTCTGAAAGCTTTAATGGTGACTTGAGTGCCATTTTCTCAGTCTGGTCTTGAGTAGATGTGGTGCTTTGAGTTTCAATCCCTACATAAAAGTCTATATTTATAAATTCTCTACCTTGAGAATAAAATATGCATCTAAATCACAGGAAGGAATGGGCATGGCAACTTTGCATTTCTCTAATTTGTGGAGATAAAGGAATCCTTAAAACACCAACTATAGGTTTGCTCTACAAAGCCTTTGTGGCTCCTCTGTAGATGAACTCATTTCCGGAATCTTGGGGCACCCGGAAGACTCAAAGCTACATAAATGCAATGCACTAGCTTCTTGTCTTCTTTTCCTTGTCTTCTCACTGTTGGGTTGTGAGCATTTGTAAATGTGGCCACCTTAAAGCATATGTGGAGTGGAAACAAGAATTATAGTATTGGTGTTAAGCTTTCTGGCTTCATGTAGGACTGAGCTCTTCTGTTCTCATGCCTTTTCTTTTAAAAAAAAATTTTTTTTAAATTGCAATGTAGTTGCTGTACAATATTTTATGTTACAGGTGTACAATATAGTGATTCACAATTTTTTAAAGGTTATACTCCATTTATATTTATTATAGAATATTGGCTACATTTCTTGTGTTGTACAATATATCCTTGTAGCTTATTTTATACCTAATAGTTTTAACCTGCTAATCTGCTACTGCTGTCTTGCCCCTCCTCCTACCCTCTACCTACTGGTAACCACTAGTTCCTTCTCTGTATCTGTGAGTCTGCTTTTTTGTTACATTCATTTGTTTGTTATATATTTTTAGATTCCACATATAAGTAGTATCATACAGTATTTTTCTTTCTCTGACTTATTTCACTTAGCATAATGCCCTCCAAGTCCATTCATGATGCTGCAAGTGACAAAACTTCATTCTTTTTTATGGCTGAGTAATATTTCATTGTGTATATATACCACATTTTCTTTATGCATGTATCTGTTGATGGATACTTAGATTGCTTCCATATCTTGCCACACCTTTTCCTGACCTACTCCTCTATCTCAGCATTGACTTGTTTCCTTTGACACTGCTGATGTGCTACTTCATTCTCCATCCTGTTGGAGAAAAGCCTGTGCAAGTGTGTTGGAGATTCTTCCAATGGCCATTCTTCTGTGTCCTCAAGTAGAATTACTTTGAGACCTTGGTTAAAGGGCAACATTCATGAGGAGAGCAGTGATTATATGGTAGCCTTGGTGTCATCTCACAAGGTGCCTTCTCCAGGACTTCTTCCTTCTTCCTTCTTCCTCCCTCCCTTGTAGTGTGGTTAACCATTCTCTCTTGTGTGCCCTCACTGTATTCTGTGAGACTTCTGTCTCAGCACATGGCACACTTGGCTACATTAACTGTCTACTTTCCTTATCTCCTACCCCGACACATACTTGATTTTGAGAATAGTGAGAATAGCATTAAGCAACACTGTTATCACCACCATCATCATCTCTAACATTTATAGATTATTGACTATGTGCCAAGTTCTGTGCTAAGTGCATTATATCATTGTCTCATTGAAATGTTACGATAGTTTTACAGAAGAGGAAACTGAGGCTCAGGAAGGGTGAGTGACTTGCACAAATGGGTGAGTGGCAGAACCACTTAGATTAGAACACAGATCTGTCTGATTTGGGGACCTGAGTTCTTCATCATGATGTTTTGCTTCCTCAAGACTTATTCATTCTTGGGTCTCCAGTCACTAATGAAAGTCATAGCCCACTGTAGTCCTTGGCTAACTTTTACTGAATAGATGAGTGAATAAGAGTCTGGAGAATTGAACGGAGCCACCCAGGAAACTGATCAAACAGAAGCAGTGCTGATCTTGGCCAAGTGTGGAAAGAGGCCAGTGTTTTCCTTGCCTCTCCTTAAAGGTAGTCCCTTTCTAATATCCTCCTATACTACCTTAGTCTTCCCATATTCTTTTCTAGCCAAGCTTATTTTTATGAAGGTTGGGATCAATAAATTGGTGTGGTCAAGATGCGACCCTTCTTCCAGGAGTAATGGCATTGTAATGCGATATCAAATTTTAAAGGTTAAAAAAAAAAACTTGGCCTTGGACGGCTGCCCTGTTAGAATCAAGTTTATAGGGAAGTTCATGAGGTTTTATGACCTGAAAAGATACTCAATTTAGATGTAAAAAAGCTTAGTTCCTCCTAATTGTGCTTTACTTCCACTGTGTCCTCTGGACACCGAGGGTCCCCAGTGATTGGGCTGCATACAACCTCCCATATCTGAGTGAAAGATGAAAACATTAATTCAATCACTGGGACTTTCTAGCATACTGAAAATTGTACAAATTCATGTTCAACCAGATGTTTTGGTTTTGGCCAGCCAGACAAAGCCAATTTCTGTATTTGAACCACTTAGGAATCTTCTTCAGGGGTTTCTTGGTGGAGTACTTCATGGACAGCCAGTCTTCACCCAAGTCCATCATAGGAGTCCTAAGATACAGCCAACACCTCACCAACACTGGTTTCTTTTGGATATCTGAAGCTGTTGTGAAGTGGTTTTTCATAGCACCCAGGAGCTAAAAGAACCAAATGACAAGTCAAAATTATATTCAGTAGACCAGTGGCTGTCCACCTGGGCCATTTTGCCCCAGGAGAATATTTGGCAGTGTGGGATATTTTTAGCTGTTACAGCTGGGGACAGGTGCTGCTGGTGCTCCTCAGTACTCCAACATGATGCTTTAAAGAAAAACAAAACCCACTGAGAAATTAAATCAGGATGGAAACTAAATATGAAGGGAAATAAATTCATTGACCGTGTTCGTTTTGATATATCTTGATAGGATCATGAGGCAGTAGGGCACAAAGAAAAAAATGCTATTTAGTGCAAAAAAATGAGTGTCAAGTTTCTGCCTTTTAGGGAAAGAGCAGTATGAATATTACTGATGGATGGCTCTTTGATGGAGTAGAATAATTTAATGGGACTATGTGGTTGAGAAAGACGAGCTTCTGTCTTGTTTTTTTTTTTTTTTTGTTTTTTTTGTTTTTTTTTTTTTTGCCAACTTCTAGGGAAAGTCTAGATTTGTGAGGGTTAGAGAGCCCAGCTGCTTCCACTGAGAAGATAAGGTTTTTGAGTGTTGGTGGGCAGCCCAGAAAAGAGGGCTTGAGGGACCCAGCATGTGAGAAGAGGGCCTCAGTAATATGGCGACAGGCACCACCTTCGGGAAAATCATGGCAGTGAGGAATTCCCTGTGGAGGAGGAAATAGGGGGAACTATGCAAAAATAATGCAGTTTTAAATTAGGTGTTTTTTTCCTGGTTGTGAAGAAGTGACATTGAAGAAACCACTTCTCTTGTCCTTAAAAGCCTCAGTAAAAGTTAATTACACACAGTAATCCTGGGGAGTGTTGTCTAGGGAGTGGAGGAAGGAAGATGAGTGGTGTTGAGAAGAAGCTGGAAAAAGAGGTGATGAGTAGAAATAGGCTTTACCCCATTACCTCCTCCTCCCCATTTCTACTGTCTCAGACACTAGAAAAGAAACAAGACTTCTCATGGTGCTAAGATGGGGCCTTGGACCATGTTATTTGGGTAATAAAAGACAGTGTGCCCTTAGCAAGCCAGAGAGTACTGGGGACATCTGGTTTATGGAACTGAGTTAATGAGAAGAATTGTCAAGCAATGGTGACATCTGCCCGTTTTGCAAAGGCCCTGCCTTTTCACGAGTTTCCTTGGGCCAGTGTTTCCTACCCAGATATCTGGGTATCTGTGGCTTTCTCAAGGTCTTTTGGTGACACTTGCAGCCTGAAAACTTCCTAGGGAGCTGGAGTCTAATCCTTTCTGCCCAGCCTGCCTACATAAAAAGGAGGAAGGGAGATGTGGTAGGAGATGGCTCTGAGATGGGATGGCCTGGGGTTGCATGGGCTGGAAGCCAGGCTTTCTGCCAGCATCTCTGGCTTCCGAAGATGGATGAATTCTACGTGGTCTTCTGGAGTGTGTCCCCTGAAGAGCTCTGGGTTCTGTTGCATCACAAAGATCATGTCTGCTGTGTCTCTCTGCAGTTCTGGGAGTTCCCAGCTGCCAGACACAGAGCAAGGGGCTGTTGAAGAGGCTGTTTGCCAAAGGTGAAAAGTTGGAGGTGCCAAGGCATTTGCTGCAGTCATCTTTCTTGCCCAAATTTGTCATCTTCATTAGGAGGATTAATGAACAGTCAGTGTCCAAATGACAGTATTTCACCTTTCCCCAATCCTACCAAGACTTTAAATGCAGCTGTAGAAATTGTAATATTTGTGTATTATTGTTGTGGTCTAGGTCCCAGAGATTTTCTTTCTCCTGGGGTTTTTCTCACTAGGTCAGCCCTAACACATCTCTCTTTCTGTCTCTGTCTCTCTCTCTCTCTTGGCTTTCCACTGAATCTTGCCCCTAGATCTTCACCTGATTGGTTCCTCATCATTACTCATATCTTAGTTCAAATATTACCTCCTTGGAGAGACCATCACTGGCTTCCCCAGTATAGAATGTTGCTCCCCAGCTTCTTTGCCATTCTGTAGTAGTTTCTTTGTTTGTTTGATTTTAAGTAGTACTTATCACTACCTGCATTGGCTTGTTCAGTTCCTCCTTGGTTACTGTCTTTCTCCTTCTACTAGAATACAAGCTCAATGAAGACCAATATCTCATCTAACACATTCACCATTGTATCCCTATTACCCACACTGTGCTCTGCATGTAATAGGTTCTCAGTAAATATTCATTTAGACAAATGAATGAATAAGTGCAACTACTCTTTATAATGAATAACTTTATGGTCTCTTCTCAGATCTCATTTTTCTCCTCAATGTCCCCATTGGTTTTCTAACCACACTCAGAATTTTTCTGTCTTTCCTTGCATACAAAGCCCCACCTAATTAAAGGCTGGTCTACTTACCTTTCTATCCCCTACCACTCTTGGCCTTACTCGAATCACACTGTCTTTTCTGTTATTGGAACAGACCAAGCTTACTCTTGACAGTCAAGAGCACAGGCTCTGGACTCTGCTGAATCTGGGCTGAATCTCTGCTTGTTGCCAGCTGTGTGATGTTGAGCACATTCTTCACCTTGTCTAACCCTCATTTCCCTCCTTTGTAAAGTGCACGTAATGATAGGGCCCACCTCATAGGTGGTAACTACATGGGCTCACATACTCAGAAAAGGAAAAAAGTCTCAGTGAATGTTAACTCTTACCAACACAGCGTGAATTGGGTCTGAGTTGCAGATTTGGTTTGCAAGACTTTTTCGGGAAAATAGGAAGCCTATTGTGGGTGTGGCTGTTTCCTAGAGGGAAGAGTGTGCAGCAAGAATGTGGAGGGTCAAAGATTGAGTCATGTGTTGCATCCACAGCAAGGTGGAAAAGCTTCAGAGAGAAGGCATCCAGAAAAGGTAGGATGCAGATCCAGCCAGCTGTTAGGGAAGCTGGGAGAAGTGTGATCACCAGAGTGTGGCTGCAAAAGATGAGATCAGAGATGTGGGATGATGGCAGAGTCTGAAGGCTGTGGAACAGCATCCAGGACATCCTGAGATACCATCCCTGGAGCTTGGGATGTCCTTTGTGCTTAACAGTTTAGGGTCATGGATCCCTAGTGGATTGATAGTGTCTTTCCCAAATCCATGTCTACCCCAAACCTCAGAATGTGACTTCGTATGGAAATAAGAGTCTTTGCAGATGTAATAAAGGTAAGGATCAAGATGAGGTCATGCTGGGTTAGGGTGAGCCCTAAATCCAAGGAGTGTCTTTACAAGAGACAGAAAAGGACACAGAGTTAGAGGGAAGGAGGCCACGTGAAGACAGATACAGAGATCCGAATGATGTGACCACAAGCAAAGGAACACCAGGAGCCACCAGAGGCTAGAAGAGATGAGGATGGAATCTCCCCTAGAGCCTCTAAGAGAATGCGGTCCTGTGAACACCTTGATTTTGGACTTCCAACCTCCAAAACTGTCAGAGAACAAGCTTCTGTTGTTTGAAGCCACCAAGCTTTTAGTAATTTGTTATTACTGCTTTAGGTAACTAACCCAATCTATTAAGAGAATTTTCTGACATCTGCAGATCCTTTCTTCAGAAAAATGCATGTGTGTACACACACAGGTACACTCTTCTTTTCAGTTTAATGGGTGTCCTGAAGCTCATCCATGGGTCCCGAGGTTAGGAATCCTTCCCCTAGCTGTGGAGAAAAGAGGGCCCTCTGACACTGTTGGTGGGAATGTAAATTGGTGCAGCCATTACAAAGGACAGTATGGAGATTCCTTAAAAAACTAAAAGTAGACTTACCACATGATCCAGCAATCCCACTCCTGGGCATATATGCAGAGAAGAACATAGTTCAAAAAGACACATATATCCAGAGGAAAACATAGTTCAAAAAGACAACATGTCCATCCATGTCGCTGCAAATAGCATTGTTTTATTCTTTTTTATGGGTGAGTAGTATTCCATTGTATAAATATACCACCTCTTCTTTATCCAGTCAGCTGTTGATGGACATTTAGGCTGTTTCCATGTTTTGGCTATTGTAAATAGTGCTGCTATGAACATTGGGGTGCAGGTGCCTTTTTGAAGTAGGGTTCCTTCTGGATATATGCCCAGGAGCAGGATTACTGGGTCATATGATAAGTCTATTCCTAGTCTTTTGAGGAATCTCCATATTGTTTTCCACAGTGGCTGCACCAAACTGCATTCCCACCAGCAGTGTAGGAGGGTTCCCTTTTCTCCACAGCATCTCCAGCATTTGTCATTTGTGGACTTTTGAATGATGGCCAATCTGACTGGGGTGAGGTGATACCTCTTTGTAGTTTTGATTTGCATTTCTCTGATAATTAGTGATATTGAGCATTTTATCATCTGCCTATTGATCATTTGTATGTCTTCTTTGGAGAATTGCTTGTTTAGGTCTTCTGCTCATTTTTGAATTGTGATGTTTGTTTTTTTCTTATTAAGTCGTATGAGCTGCTTATATATTCTAGAGATCAAGCCTTTGTCAGTTTCATCATTTGCAAAAATTTTCTCCCGTTCCGTAGGTTGTCGTTTTGTTTTACTTATGGTTTCCTTTGCTTTGCAGAAGCTTATAAGTTTAATTAGGCCCCTTTTGTTTATTCTTGCTTTTATTTCTATTGCTTGGGTAGACTGCCCTAGAAGAACATTTCTGAGATGTATGTGAGATAATGTTTTGCCTATGTTTTCTTCTAGGAGGTTTATTGTATCTTGTCTTATGTTTAAGTCTTTGATCCATTTTGAGTTTATTTTTGTGTATGGTGTAAGGGAGTGTTATAGCTTCATTGATTTACATGCTGCTGTCCAGTTTTCCCAACACATTTGCTGAAGAGGCTGTCCTTATTCCATTGTATATTCTTGCCTCCTTTGTCGAAGATTAGTTGACCAAAAGTTTGTGGGTTCATTTCTGGACTCTCTATTCTGTTCCATTGGTCCATATGTCTGTTTCTGTACCAACACCATGCCATCTTGATTACTGTAGCTCTACAGTATTGTCTAAAGTCTGGGAGAGTTATTCCTCTAGCCTCTTTCTTTTTCTTCAGTAATGCTTTGGCAATTCTAGGTCTTTTGTGGTTCCATATAAATTTTATCATGATTTGTTCTAGTTCTGTGAAATATGTCCTGGGTAATTTGATAGGGATTGCACTAAATCTGTAGATTGCCTTGGGCAGTATAACCATTTTAACAATATTCTTCCAATCCAGGAGCATGGGATATCTTTCCATTTTTTTAAGTCTTCTTTAATTTCCTTCATCAATGGTTTACAGTTTTCCGTATATAAGTCTTTCACCTCCTTGGTTAGATTTATTCCTAGGTATTTTATTACTTTGGGTGCTATTTTACAGGGGATTGTTTCTTTACTTTCTTTTTCTGTTGATTCATTGTTAGTGTAAAGAAATGCAACTGATTTTTGAACATTAATCTTGTAACCTGCTACCTTGATGAATTCTTTGATTAGTTCTAGTAGTTTTTGTGTGAACATTTTAGGGTTTTCTATATATAGTATCATGTCGTCAGCATATAGTGACACTTTTACCTCTTCTTTTCCAATTTGGTTCCCTTTTATTTCTCTCTCTTGCCTGATTTCTGTGGCTAGGACTTCCAAGATTATATTGAATAGGAGTGGTGATAGTGGGCATCCTTGTATTGTCCCAGATTTTAGTGGGAAGCTTTTGAGTTTTTCACCGTTGAGTACTATGCTGGCTGTAGGTTTGTCTTATATAGCTTTTATTATGTTGAGATATATTCTCTCTATACCCACTTCGGTGAGAGTTTTTATCATAAATGGGTGTTGAATTTTATCAAATGTTTTTTCTGCATCTATTGAGATGATCATGTGGTTTTTGTCCTTTCTCTTGTTGATGTGATGATTTGCATATGTTGAACCACCCTTGTGTCCCTGGGATGAACCCCACTTGATCATGATGTATAATCTTTTTTATGTGCTGTTGGATTCTATTTGCTAATTTTGGTAAGGATTTTTGCATCTATGTTCATTAGTGATATTGGTCTGTAATTCTCTTTTTTGGTGGTGTCTTTGCCTGGTTTTTGTATCAGGGTGATGGTGGCTTCATAGAATGAGTTTGGGAGTATTCCCTCCTTTTCAGTCTTCTGAAAGAGTTTGAGAAGGACTGTATGAGTTCTTCTTTGTATGTTTGGTAGAATTCCCTGGTGAAGCTGTCCGGTCCTGGACTTTTATTTGTAGGGAGGTTTTTATTATTGCTAATTCGATTTCATTTCTAGTGATCGGTTTGTTGAAGTGGTCAGTTTCTTCTTGATTCAGTCTTGGTGGACAGTATGTTTCCAGAAACTTGTCCATCTCCTCTAGGTTATCCAGTTTGGTTCCATATAGTTTTTCATAATATTCTCGTATGATATTTTGTATTTCTATGTTATTTGTTGTAATTTCTCCATTTTCCTTTCTTATTTTGCTTATTTGTGCTCTCTTTTATTTCTTCTTTGTGAGTTTGGCCAAAGGTTTGTTGATTTTATTTACTTTTTCAAAAAAGCCAGCTTCTTGGTTTGATTGATTTTTTTCTATCATTTTTTAAATCTCTATTTTGTTTATTTCCTCCCTGATCTTTATTATTTCCTTCTTTCTGCTGCCTTTTGAGGTTTTTTTGCTCTTCTTTTTCTAATTCTTTTAGCTGGTGGGTTAGATTGTTTATTTGAGGTTTTTTTTTTTTTTTTTTTTTTTTTTAGGAAGGCCTGTATTGCTATAAACTTCTCTCTTAGCACTGCCTTTGCTGTATCCCATAAATTTTGTGTGGTTGTGTTTTCATTTTCATTTGTCTCAAGGTATTTTTTAATTTCAATTTTGATTTCATCGTTGGCCCATTGGTTTTTTAATAGCATGTTGTTTAATCGCCATGCTTTCCTTTTTTTCTCCTTTGTTTCTCTGTAGTTGATTTCTACTTTCATGGCATTGTGATCAGTAAAGATGCTTGAGATAATTTCTATCTTCTTAAAATTATTGAGGTTCCTTTTGTGCCCAAGTACATGATAAATCCTAGAAAATGTTCCATGGGCACTTGAAAAAAATGTATGTCCTATTTTTGGAGGATGTAATGCTCTGAAAATATCTACCAAATCTAATTTTTCTATTGTATTATTTAATTTCTCTATTACTTTATTTTCTATCTGGAAGATCTGTCTAGTGATGTTAATGTGGTGTTAAAATCTCCAACAATGATTGTATTCCCATCAATATCCCCCTTTATCTCTGTTAGTAATTGTTTTATGTACTTAGGTGCTCCTATATTGGGTGCATATATATTAATGAGTGTAATATCCTCATCTTGTATTACTCCTTTAATCATTATAAAATGTCCTTCTTTATCTTTCTTTACGGCCTTTGTTTTAAAGTCTGTTTTGTCTGAAATCAGTACTGCTACACCTTCTTTTTTGGCTTTTCCATTTGCATGGAATATCCTTTTCCATCCTTTCACTCTCAATCTTTATGTGTACTTCTCCCTAAAATGAGTCTCTTATATGCAGCATATTGAAGGTTCTTGCTTTATTATCCAATCTGCCACTCTATGTCTTTTGATTGGAGCATTTAGTCCATTAATATTTACAGTGATTAATGATAGATGTGTGTTTATTGCCATTTTGAACTTATTTTTGCAGTTGATTTGGTATTTCCTCTTTGTTCCTTTCTTCTTCCTTTTGTGATTTGGTGATTTTCCTTTGTACTATCTTGGATTTTATTTAGTTTTTGTGACTCCCTTGTAAGTTTTTGGCTTGTGGTTACCTTTTTTTGTAAGTCTATTAACACATTACTATAACTGTTTGTATTAAACAGATAGTAATATAAGCTCACACCCATCCTACCGAGAACAAAAAATTTAAAAAAGAATGAAAAAAAATACTCAATATTTTCTTGCTTCCCTCTCCCACTCTTAATGATTTAAATGTCTTCTTTTGCAATTTTGTGTTTATTCTATTTGTAATTCATGATAGTTATCACCTTTCCAATTATGAGTTTCTAATTTCTGTAGCATCCTGCTTCTTTTCTATTTAGAGTAGACCTTTCAATATTTCTAGCAGGGGTTTAGTGTTGCTAAACTCTTTTAGTTTTTGCTTGTCTGTGAAATTCTTTATCTCTCCTTCTATTCTAAAGGATAGCCTTGCTGGATAAAGTATCCTAGACTGCATCTTTTTTTCATTCAGGACTTTGAATATATCTTGCCACTCCCTTCTGGCCTGTAGTGTTTGTATAGAGAAATCAGCTGAGAGCCTTATGGGTGTTCCCTTGTAACTCATTCTTTGTTTTTCTCTAGCTTCCTTTAGGATCATTTCTTTATCCTTGACTCTGGCCGTCTTGATTATGATATGTCTTGGTGTGGGTCTGTTTGGGTTCTTCCTGTTTGGGACCCTCTGAGCTTCCTGTACTTGGATATCTGATTCCTTCTTTAGGTTTGGGAAGTTTTCAGTCAAGATTTCTTCCAATACCTTTTCAATCTCCTTTGTTCTTTCTTCCCCTTCTGGAACCCGTATTATGCGTAGATTCACAAGGTTTATCTTATCCCATAGGTCCCTTATATTGATTCCATGGTGAAGAGGACCTCTTGTCATCCCAGCTCTGGGGCAATGGATGCTCTGCCTTTACAAATCAGGGCAAAGATAAAGATACTACTTCTTGAAAGATTCTTTATATTTTTGGGAAATAGCTTTACTCCTCATGCTGGAATATATTTTGTAAATATGACTGGTATGTTTTTACTGCCATTTTGTGATCATGGAGAGAGGAAGAGCCACAGGTTCAAATTCAAATTTAGCCTTGTGTATACTGGTACAAGTCACATATCGAAGCCTCAATTTCCATATTAGCACAAAAAAAGTTATTGTTAGGTTAAGTGAGGTAATATCTACCTGGTGTACATTGTCTGTGGACTACCTGTAGCCTTCCCCACCTATACTTTTAAAATATTTTTTGTCTTTTGCTAACAGCATCCCAATTTATTTCAGGATAATCAAATCTTATCTCAGTCTGGGGGCCTGTGACCTAGATCAGGATATGGAGAAGAAAGAGGAAGTTTGCCAAAGAGGGTCAATCTTCCAAATAAAAAGACAAAGTCTCACAGGGATAATTACTTTGTCCCTTCCTCTTTATTCTACTTTGAACATTGGATGTGATATCTGGGGCTGCAGCAGCCATCTTGTAACCAAAAGGATATAAGCAGTTTGTGAATGATGGAGGAGCAGAAAGGGAAAGAGCCCAGGTCTCTGATAGTATCACTGAGAAGTTGAACCAAAAGCAGCACCACTAACTTCTAGGCTTTTTGTTAGAAAAGTTAAATTCCTGTTTTCTATTGTAGACAAATGCAGTCCTGACTGTGAATCCTAAAAGTGAAACAATATGTACTCATCCCAGTACTTGGCAATAGTGAGTGTTAGTAAATGCCAAGAACTTTCCTTTCCTCCTTTCTTCTGGTTTGGTTTAAGTTTTGCTTCTCCTATATCATTTCCCAAAGACCCCATTTCTTTCTTTTGTGCATATCTTCATTACACGTTTAATTTTATTCAATAACATCTTATTTGACCAAATGTCACCTATCAACCAAACCTATCTTTTTCTTCACCATAGCTGAGAATCCAGGGGGGAAAGAAAAACAATTAGTGGCAATTATGTGGAAAATTAGATGTGAAAAACTTCATACTCTAAAGGTAGTATGAATCTAAATGTTGAGTCTAAGCAGAGAACCTCAGATCTTACTCATAGCTTATATACTTTTACTCTGGATACAATTTTTACTAAAACTTGAATAAATGATTGGAAGCCTGCTCAAAGCAAAACAGTGATGATAGCATAGGAGGAGGCCAAAAAAACTATAAAATGCAAAATTATGAAGTGATCATCATAGTAGCTCTAAGTCATTTCAAGTAGCTGCAGGCACCCTGTGTGCTTGAATATCCCCAAGGGGATCTCTATATTACAGCATAGTGTGAAAGCAACATTCCTAATCATCCAAAGATGAATAGAAAAAGTTAATCTATATTCCATGTTGTCTGCCTAAGGCAGGGAAATGTTTTAGCTTCTTTTGAAAGATTTCCATTAAAAAAAATTTCTTGAAAACAGTAAGCTCCCCAGATCTGGAACATTTCACTTTAAATATTTGGATGTCCATGTTATCTTGTTGCCTAGACATTTACCTGCTTAGAGATTATCATCCTAAATTCTTCATTTATATCTCTGCTCTGCTATCCCACAGAGATAAACTGTGACAGACACTCAATAAAGACATATGGATTTGACTTACCTTTACATGTTGAAGCTGTTGAGTTTGTGTCACACTTAGATTTCAAGTGACTGGTTGGATGGGTGATCTCAGGATCTCACAGGCCTTCAGAATGCCTTGTCCATGAGGGAAAAAGTACCCTTTTAGAGCCCCAAGTTACAAAGTGTGAACTGATTAGATAATGACCCCCTAGGGCTAGTGCTGCTGTAGTCTTGGCATGGGAGGAGCTGATGTGTTTTCATTTTGGATCTCAACCGTTGGTGCCCTTCGGTTAAGGGGAGGAACACAGACCCTCCTTCACTCCATCACTAGGGAGAATAAGATGGTGGGAGAATGGATAAGGCAAAGTGGACACAGATAGAGAACAAAATTCAGGTGAGAGAGCTGAAGCATCACTCAGCCAGGACAAAGATGTAGAGACCCCAGCATGGGAAACGTGGAGCCTCAAACTCGGGAAGAAGAGCACAACGTGTTTCTTCATTTCTCTTGGCTGTTCTGGTGAAGGAAGTTCACGCATTTATTCAGAAGGACAGGCAATCAAATCAGGAACCCTGTATATACTTCCTAGTACGTGGTTTCTAAGGATGGGACATCAATAATGTAGTTCTCATGACAGACCTTGCTTTTGTGCTTTCTCAAAACATAATAAACATGGTAAACACTGGGTCTTGTTCATTATAGATCCTTGGACTGAGTGGACCCAAGGTTATGACATCCAGAGTAGAGAGAAATCAGGTGTATGATACTTATATGTCAAAGGTGCTTCATGTAGATGTCCAAGGATTTATATTCAAGACTAATGAGAAGTCACTGGAAATCCATACAAAATTCTCTGTCTAGCTGTATATGTGCATTTTCAAGGTCACCCAATCAATAGTTTTCCATATATTCTCAGAGATCTCTGAACCTAATGGTGTTTTAAGCAATTTTTAGAATACTCTAAAAATTTTATTCTCTTCCTAATTCTTAAATAATACATTGTTGAAGTTTTAGAAAATGCATATGAATGAAAGAAAAAAATACTCACACCAAGGACTAATTATTTAGCTATTCCTCCAGTTTTAGATATTCAGAAATTATGTATGTATATAAATATGCACACAGAACTGAAATATACATATATATTACTTATGCTATATTTTCTTATAATAAAATAATTGGATATAACCAAATATTTTTAAGTTGTTCTTCCCCTTTTTATTTATCTATTTATTTATTTATTTATTTATTTATTTATTTTTTTATTTATTTTTTTATTTTATTTTATTTTATTTTTATTTTTATTTTACCCCAAAGTTTTTGGGTAAACAAAGTTTATTCTAGGGAGGGCAATTCATCGAAAGATAAAACCATTTAAAAATATACATATATGTACTGCTCATTGTTTCTAAGAACAGTTTAGAGCTTTAGCTTTTTAAACTTACATGATTATCAAAGGAATAAAGCCAACCACAAAATAAGAATCAACAGAATGCAGTAATCCAATCATGAAGGACAGTCAAATGTGTTTACACATATTCAAGAAATCAATCATCTAAGTTATAAATAATAAGTAGTTCATTTTTGTCCTCATTGTTAGATTCCAGATATAAATAATATCATATGGCATTTTTCTTTCTCTTTCTGGCTTACTTAGAGTGATGATCTCCAGGTCCATGTTCTTTCTCTCTTTAATTCATGTATGTCTTTTCTTATAAATATACATTGACATAACCATCCTCAGTGACTGTATGGTATTCCATTGTATAAATGTATCATAATTTAATTAACCATTCAAGATTTTTAAAGATGTTTCCCTATTATAAATGACAGTGAGATGCATATATGTATGCATTTATCTAATTATTTTTAAGGATAAATTTTAAGGGTAAATTCCAGCAAATGGACTTTCTGAGTCACTTAAGTCTAATATTTTACCCAATTGCTTTCCAGAAAGTGTACAATCTTTTTTTTTTTAATATATATTTTATTGAAGTACAGTCAGTTTACAATGTTGTTTCAATTTCTGGTGTACAGCATAATGCTTCAGTCATACACAAATATATATATATACTCGTTTTCATATTCTTTTTTACCATAAGTTACTACAAGATATTGAATGTAGTTCCCACAGCACGAACTTGTTGTTTATCTATTTGATACATATTAGTTAGTATCTGCAAATCTCAAACTCCAAATTTATCCCTTCCCACTCCTTTCTGTCCCTGGTAACCATAAGTTTGTTTTCTGTGTCTGTGAGTCATTTCTGTTTTGTAAGTAAGTTCCTTTGTCTCTTTTTTTTAGATTCCACATATAAGAGATATCATATGGTATTTTTCTTTCTCTTTCTGGCTTACTTCATGTAGAATGACAGTCTCCAGGTCCATCCATGTTGCTGCAAATGGCATTATTTTATTCTTTTTTATGGCTGAGTAGTATTCCATTATATAAATATACCACAGCTTCTTCTTCCAGTCCTTTTTTGTTGGACATTTAGGCTGTTTCCATGTCTTAGCTATTGTAAATACTGTTGCTATGAACATTGGGATGCATGTATCTTCTTGAATTGAGGTTCCCTTTGGATATATGCCCAGGAGTGGGATTGCTGGATCATATGTTAAGTCTATTTTTAGTCTTTTGAGGAATCTCCATACTGTTTTCCATAATGGCTGCACCAAACTACATTCCCACCAGCAGTGTAGGAGGGTTCCCTTTTCTCCATAGCCTCTCCAGCATTTATTGTTTGTGGACTTTTGAATGATGGCCATTCTGACTGGTGTGAGGTGATACCTCATTGTAGTTTTGAGACCTCATTGTAGTTTTGATTTGCATTTCTCTAATAATTGGCGATATTGAATATTTTTACATGTGCCTATTAACCATTTGTATGTCTTCACTGGAGAATTGCTTGTTTAGGTCTTCTGCCCATTTTTGGATTAAAAAAACTTACATTCCTAAGACAGTGCCTCTCTCCCTATTTCTTTGCCAACTTTGTGCATGATCATAATTTTTGTCTCTGTCAATAAGATTGTTTAAAAAAAGGAACCTCAATATTCATTAGAATTTATTTGGTGATAGTGAGGTTAAATATATTTTAACTTTTTTGTGGTGTTTTATATCCTTTCTTTTGTGAATTAACTTTTATTATTGCCCTTGATCCCTTAAAACATTAATTTTTTTCACTTGTAAGAACTTTTTACACAGGAATACTTTGACATGTACATTACACATAAATTTTCCCAGTGTGTTGTTGGCTGAATATTTCAGAAATTTTAATCTTTTATGCACTTAAGGCTTTACATTGTGTTTCATTTAAATATTGTTCCTCCATGTTATATTTAAATAGATATAGGATCATGTAAACATTCATCACTATTTTCCTCTAAAGACTTCATTGTTTCTTTTTTACATTTCATCTTTTTTTTTCTGTATCGTCGAAATTTTCTTTAGCTTATTCATGGTAACAGATGATCCCCCAATTTTAAGGGCTTATAATAACACATCTTTAGTTCTCACTTACTTACATATTGGCTGTGGGCTAGCTTTAGTGCTGTTCCAGGTGTGCCTCATTCTTGGACCCCACCTGAAGGGGTCCTGTCTCTGTCTCCTGCTAGAGGGTCAAAGAGCCATGGTAGAACCAAGCAATGGTATCTTGGGCTTCTACTTGGATGTGGCATATTCATAGGTGAAATCAAGACACAAAGCTAAGTCTACGTCATGAGGCATGGAAATATGTTCTCATAGAAAGGGCAGTCAACAATTCAGAACTAAGTACAATCTACCATATGTTTGGAGTAGATTCTAACTTTATTTTTAAAATACTTAACCAGTTGTTTCAATACCATTGATTAAGTCTTATTTTCCATGCTGCTCTGTGATGCTACTTTTATCACATGGCACTTAATCTTTGACTTCCTGGACATTCTGTTGTGTATCATCGATCTGTTTTTCTATTCCTGCACCTGGGCTGGTTGTACTTTAAAAGTCAGCTAAGGACAGGCCCACTTTATTCCCTTTATTTAAAAGATGTCTTGAGTACTCTCTGTGTTTATTATTCTAGTTGAGTTTTTTAAAACCTGTTCCATTTATTTACAGAAAGAAGTCCTATTGAGATAATGGTTGGATTGCATAATGTGTTTGGATAAATTTGGAGGACAACTGATTTGTTTGCAATATTAAGTCTTCTCATCCATGAACATAGTATGTTACTTTATTTGTTCAAACTATCTTTTACATTTTCTTAGCATTTTGTAGAGATAAAAAATCATGTCTTAAACTTAAATTATATTTAAAGGAATTTCATAGTTTGATACATTTATAAAATAATTTCCTCATGTGATATTTTATAAATGATGTATATGGGAAAGCTATTGTCTTGTTTCATATTTATTTTTTAATAAAATTAGAACTCTGAACTTCATTATTTATCTAATTAGTTCTCTTTCACTTTTGAAACCAAATTGTTATATATATTATTATAACTTATATATTATTTATTTTTCTAACTCAAAACTAATTTTTGGCACTGACCCAAAATTCCAAGACAATACTGAATAATAGTGGTTATTTCAGGAGTCATTTTCTTACTCCAGATTTTAGGAGAAGAAATCTTATTGGTGTTTATGAATTATTCTTGTAACTCTAGTGTTAGGATTATATAACCATGCATACAGCTGAATTTTATCAAAGTGTTTTCTTTTTATACTTCAAGTCCTCACAGGTATTTTCCCTTTGGATCTACCACCATAGTGAATCAGATTGATGATTTCATATATTGAGTAATCCAGTGAGTCTGGAAATAATGCTCACTGGACACAGTGTTCTATTCTTGACAATATAATTTTATTTATCTTGTTATAATTTTTAAAATGACTTTTGCTTCCAAATTTAATATTGTAATTTATCTACAAATTTACTATTTTGGGGGGGTATTTTTGTGAGTTTTTTTATGGTGTCAGAATTATACTGATAAAATTAATTAGAGAGTTTCCCTCTTTTGCTCCATTTTGGAATGGTTTCAAGAGTATAGGTACTTTCTTAAAAAAACATCACCTGTAATACTGTCTGGTCTTAAAACATGTTGAAGAAAGCTTTTAAAAACATTTCTTACATGGTCATTTGTGTTTTTGACTTTTCTACTTCTTCTCAAGTCAACTTTAGTAATTTATAATTTCCAACACATTTTTCCATTTAATTAAGATTTTAGGGTTAGTTGACATAGCATGCACAGTGAAGGAAACTATCAACAAAATGAAAAGGCCACCTACTGAATGGTAGAAGATCTTTACAAACTCTATATCTGATATAGGTTTAATATTCAAAATATGCAAAGAAGTCACAGAACTCAATATCAAAAAACAAATAACCCAATTATAAAGTGGGCAGAGGACCTGAATAGATGTTTTTCCAAAGAGGACATACAGATGGCCAACAGACACATGAAAAGATGCTCAACATCACTAATCATCAGGGAAATGCAAATCAACACCACGATGCATATCACCTCACACTTGTCAGAAAAGCTATTATCAAAAAGACAACAAATAAGAGTTGGCAAGGATGTGGAGAAAAGGTAGCCCTAGCAAACTGTTGATGGGAATGTAATTTGGTACAGCCACATTCGAAAATAGTATGAATATTTATCAAAAATTTAAAAATAAAGTTACTATATAATCCAGCAATTCCACTTCTGGATATTTTTCCAAAGAAAACAAAAACATGAATTTGAAAAGATATATGCACTCCATATGTTCATTGCAATATTTTTTATAATAGCCAAGATGTGGAAGCAACCGAAGTCCATGGATAGATGAATGGACAAAGAAGATGTGTTATATATACACAATGAAATAGTACTCATCCATAAAGAAGGATGAAATTCTGCCATTTGCAACAACATGGATGGATCTGGAGGGTATCATGCTCAGTGAAATAAGTCAGACAGAGGAAGAAAAATTCCATATGATGTCACTTATTTGTGGAAGCTAAAAAACAAAACAAATGAACAAAGATAACAGAATAGACTGATAGATACACAGAACAAACAGGTGATTACCAGAAGGCAGGAGAGTGGTGAGAGGAGGAGAGAAACAGGTGAAAGAGATTAAGAGGCACAAATTTTCAGTTACAAAAAAAAAAAAAATAAATGTCACTAGGATGAAATGTACAATATGGGGAATATAGTCAATGATATTGTTATATTTTTGTATGGTGACAGATGGGAACTAGATATATCATAGTGATCATTTTACAATGTACAGAAATGTAGAATCACTATATTGTGCATCTGAAACTAACATAGTGGTGTAGGTCAATTATACCTTCATTAAAAATATGTAGACACAGTGAGGAAATGAATCAATGAAAGTAAAGGTCATTTCTAGGGGGTGGGGAATATGAGTGATTGCTAATTTTTACTTCATTCTTTTTATGTATTTCTAATTGTCTTCAACGAACGTGTATTGCTTGTAAAATTAGGAAGAAGACAATAAATGTCATTAAAAATAAAAAATGTAATTGATTTAGCATCTAAGTAATCTTGCACCATTTGAAATATTGCAGAAGCTGTAAATTTAAAACAAATTACAAATTTCAATTTACAAGATTTCTTAGATATGAACAAAGCCAGAGCAAAGGTGTCACCTCTGTCTGCCACCGACAGGTGGCGATAGCAGTCACTTTATATTGTTCATTTCGATTTCAGAACAAATGGACTTTGAAAGTCTTCCAGAGCCTGGTCTCCTCTGAAACGAGACCTTTTCACCATTCCCAACGTTATATAATTGTGCCCTGTTTATTCCCTTTCTTCCCCTGTTCCTCTCATTTCTTTCTCATTTTATTCCTTTCTCTCTCCCTTCCTTTCTATTTCCCTTCTCCATCTTCCTTCCTTCTTTTCTTCCTTCCTACACTTGCTAAATCTTAGAATGTGTTGGTCTTTTCAAAAAAAAAAAATTCCTTATTTTTAGATTCTATATCTTTTCCTAGTTTTTTTCAAGGTTAAGTGTTTATTTATTTATTTTTGATATTGCCTAATAATGAAAGCATTTAACTCCATAAATTCTACCACTGATTAACACCTTGACTGTATTCCATTAGTTTTGATATTATTTCATTGTGATTAACTTCTAAATAATCTGTCATTGCAATTTTGACATCTTCTTACGCATAATTATGTGGGATAGTTTGTCTTACATTTCAAGAAGGGGAGACTTCAATATCTAACTCCCTACAGTGATGTAGTTGTATAGGGAAGCAAAATTGCCATGACATGAGACGTTCACTGATAACTTAACCACTTGTAAAATTGATCTCATATTAAAAATTCCGTCATTGGTAGGACCAGGGTCTTTAACCTGTCCCTCTGGTTGATTATTGTTCTCTAACTGATTATTGGATGTTTTCCTGACAAAACAAAGCAAACACATTAAATTTGACCAAGAAGAGAGACTGCAGAATTTAGAAGGTTGAAGGTGATGTTGGAGAACTGCTGAAATCAACCAGATTTCTTTGACAAATGAGGATTTGGCAGAATGCAAGTGAAAGAAGAGGAAAATCACAAGCTGATGACATATAGCAACAGAGGAGAAATAGCTGAATAGAAAAGCATTGAAAAGGCCTTTGGGAAAATGATAAAAAGCTTTGGGTTTTTTTTCCCAGAATAATTATTCTTCTTATTATTCAAACATGAAGGGTATTGTATCATGAGATCACAAATTTTGTCAGATTATGCCAAAGTTGATGTTTTTTGTTCTTTAATTTTATTAAATATGCAATAAAATATAAACTTACCTTGATAATTTTTTGTTTCATTTTTCAAGACAAAATTCCACTACAACTTTTCTTCAATGCTTGTTGTGAAATTTTGAACATTTTAAAAAGACGATTTACTTTTAAATTATTCTAAGGATCAATTATCCTCAAGTAATGTCTGTTATTAATATATAATTGTATTGAATTTTTGCATTTTGTTATATGTTTTATGTTTATAAATTTTCCATAATTTTCAGGAAAATGTACTATCTCCTCACCTCATTTAAAAATTAAGCTTACTAACTTTATGACTTAAATCCTTTATGTTTTGTCTAATATACCTTCCAAAAACAATAATGGTATGCTGACATTTCACAAAATTACAGTGTTTGTGTCAGTTTTTCCTTGTATTTCTAACAAGTTTTTTTCTTTATGTATTTAAATGAAATAGTGTAAGGAATGGAACAACTCAAGAAAGTTATACATTTATTTTAAAGTTTAGTAATAGCTAGCATTAAATGTTTCATGCATTTTTTTAATTCCTAAAAGACTGTGGGAATAGATAAGTTTTTGCTGAATATTGCACCATATCTTCATTTTGAATTATATCCCTTATTACTATAAAATATCCCCTTTTGTCACATGTAGTGTCATTGCCTACATTTCTTTTTCATCTAATATTCATTTTACACCTATACCATGTCTTCTTGTAGTCCTTTGTTTTTTAAACGTGTTATGTCGCTTTTATTTTATATTTATATTTGTGGAAAATGTACGGTTGACCCTTGAAAAACCCATGTTTGAACTGCGAGGATCCACTTAAAGGTGGATTTTTTCACTAGTAAATAGTATAGTACTACATGATCCCGGGTTGGTTGAGTCCACAGATAACGGTATCTCGGATGCAGGGGAATCATGGATTCAGAGAAACGAGGGATATGGAAAGCCAACTATAAGTTTTATGTAGATTTTCCACTGCATGTGGATGGTGGGCACCACTAACCCCCACGTTATTCAATGGTCTGCTGTAGTTTTGGCCTAACATGTTTCTGTGGCCTAATTTAAGAGTGGCCTCTCTTTTATGCATTTATCCCATTTACTTTTATCTTTATAATAAATATTACGCCTGTCATCTTCACTCATGTATTCTGTTTTTTACACTTTCTTGCTATCTCTATTTTCTATCTTACACTACATGGACTATATTGACTATGCTTTTAGATTTGTCTGTGTTTTAGGGGCGAATATATCCTGCAACTTCTTGTAGTGATAACCACTTCAATGTTTCAGGTTTGTTTTCTGATTTTTTTTTTTTTTCCTAATTGCAGAGTCAGGAGCAAAGGAGTATCTCTGGGCTCCCCAACCCTCCATCTCCCATTTGAGGCAAAATATTTAATACAATTTACTTCCTCCTTCACAGGTTTTAGTACCAGAAATTATTACATTGTTACTTTTACATTCACTTTCAGTTTTAAAGGTAGATTTAAAACAGTTATTTAGACTTCATGATTTTGACAGATTTTAGTGTTTATTGCTGCTCAATTTATGATTGCCCCATTCCTGAGGATTTTTTTGATTGAAATATGTAATTAGGTTTTTTTTTCTCAACAAAAGTATTTTTTCTGAGTTATGGTGTTATCTTTACATAGAAATGACTACTTTCTTGGTATAAAACAATTAACAATTAAAATTTCTATAAAGTGGTAAGTCTTCAGCTCATCACTGTTTTCTTCTGTTATATCTTCAGATCTTACTTCTGTTCTGTTTTTCCTCTTCTTTATTGTCACTTTAAAAAAATCGTATCTTTGTTCTCCGTTCTCCATCTTCCATGATTATCATATTTTCTCTCTTCATCTCAATCTCTTTGTCCTTTTTTTCTAAATTCTGGGAGATAGTCTTAAGTTTGCTGTCCACATCACACCATTTATAGTTTATAATGTTGATTTTAATTCTGCTAAAATGTTTTACATTTCCTTGCAATATTTTATGTCATTCATCTCCATTTTTGTTTTTTCTTTTGCCTGTTTATCTGTATCTTTTTTTCGGGCACTCTGATAATTATTTATAGAACCTATTATTTTTTATCTTTTGATATTCCCAACCAGATTTTGAAAGTTTTCTTCCGAATTTTGGAGAAGCTCATCTTCAGAGACAGGTTATTCCCTGGATTCTTCCTCTTTCCAGGTTTCTTGTTGTTTAGGTGTGCCTTTCCTCAGATCAGTTCATTATTTTCCCTCTTACTTTGTGATAAAGAAGAGTGAAGTTACAGCCTTATGGAGATCTATATGTTCAGAAAAATGTAATTTTTCACTCTTCTCTTAATGAAGAGAACAATATTCCTCCTCTTAGTGTGTATTTTCAGCTATACTGTTAATTGAAATCAATATAATAAAGTTTTTCTCTAGAAAAAACTTTGCCTGTAATGATCTCCTTCAGAGCCCTGCAGAGATAATTTATGAAAATGCTTTTATTGTATTTTGTTAACAGAATTTTACTTTAAAAAAACCCCAAACTTTCTTAGAATAGTTTTACATTTACAGAAAAATTGCAGAGATAGTACAGAGAGTTCTTAGATACTTATCACCTAGTTTCCCCTATTATGAACATTACTTACATTAGCATGGTACATTTATCACAATTAGCAACTAATACAAATACATTATTATTAACTAAAGGCCATACTTCATTCACATGACCTTCATTTTTATCTAATATAAATTTTTTTCTATTCCAAGATCCCATCCAAGTTATCACCTTACATTTAGTCATCATGTCTCCTTCGACTCTTCTTGATGGTGACAGTTTCTCAGACTTTCCTTGTTTTTGGTGAGGTTTTGAGCAGTACTGGTTGGATATTTTGTAGAATGTCCCCTGGTTGGGATTTGTCTGATAATTTTCTCTTGATTTGTCTTGATAATTTTCTCTTGATTAGATTTCTCTTCTCTTGTTCATCAGTTTTTGAGAAGAAGACCCAAGAGTTGAGTGCCATTTTCGTCACATCATATCTAGGGTGCATACTATGAGCATGACTTATCACCATTGACCTTGGTCTTGGTCACCAGGCTGAGGTTGTGTTTGTTAGGTTTCTCCACTCTAAAATTACTCTTTCCCCCTTCTTTCCATACTGTGCTCTTTGGAAAGAACTCACTATGTGCAGCCCACACCTAAGGAGTGGGGAGTTATGCTCTACCTCTTTGAATGTGGAGTACCTACATAAATTACTTGGAATTCTTCTGCACAGGAAACTTGCCTTTTTTCAGCCATTTATTTATTTATTTAATCATTCACTTATATTAGTATTGACTCATGAATTCTTATTTTATACTTTGGATATAATCCAATACTACTTCATTCATTTCATTTCTCAAATTGTTCCAGCTTTGGCCATCGGGAGCTTTTTCAGTTGGCTTCTTTGACATATTGCCATCATTGTGGATTTATTTATTCATTTTGAGCACTTCCTTATTTTCTGGTACTATAGGGTATTCCAGGTTCATTTTGTTTATTTTCTGCCTTAGTCCTAGAATCAGCCATTTCTCTAAAAAGCCCTGGTTCTTTTTACTAGAGAATGGTATTAGAAACCAAGTTCTCAGCATGAGGTGTGCTCAGTTCTACTGAGGCATCCTTACTTCTGTGCCCTCTCAGCTGACAGAGCAAAGAGATATATGTGTGTATACTAAAATGTATATATATTTATAAATATTTCTGTATGTACTACTTGGATTTATATTAGGCTAGACATGACTCTATACTGATATCTCCAATTCCAACTCATTACCACATGAATCGTTCTAGCCTCCTCCCATTTCTTCTGTGTAAACTCCAACTCCAGAAGCTTGCTTTACTTTTAAAATAACATTTCCTTAAACAAAATGTCCTGAGTCTATAAATGTATCTGTTTATGTGTATGCATATTATATGCTCATTGTAGAACATTTAAAAATTCAACAATAGCTATGGAAGAAAGCCCAAATCTCCCTCTATATTCAATCAGTGTTAACATTTTACCACACACACTGTCACACATTTACACACACACATGCAACTTTATGAATAAAAGTGTAATCATACTAAATATACTATTTTGTAATCTGCCTTTTCCACTTAACAATGTATAATGAACTTTTCCCCATGTTATTAACTATTCTTAAAGGTCATGATTTTAATTACCTGCAGAATATTAACATTTTAGACATTTACATTTTAATAATTTTTGGGCATTATAAATAACCCTAAACATAAGTCCTTATACAAAAATAGCTGATTTTTTAATTTAGAATAATTTATGGAAATTAAATTACTGGGCCTTAGAGTATGAACATTTTAAGAGGAATGATAAGCAATGTCAAATTTCCTTCCAGAAAACATAGCAACAATTTAGCTTTCTACCAACATTGTATATAAGCCATTTTTCTCTTCATTATTGGCAATACTAAGTATTGGAATAATTTTTTAAATCATCAGTTGATTAATTAAAATGGCATCTTGCTGTTCTTTTACACTGAGCTGCTTTTATAACAAGTGTGTTTTAATGGTCTTTTCCTAAGTTAATTGCCCATTCATATTTCTTTATTTCTGTATTGCCTATTAATGCCCTTGCCTTCCTCATTTTTTTGAGTTAGATATTTTTATTTTTTTATTATTCCAAAATAACACTTTAATTTTGAAATAAATTCACACTCAATATAGAAATCTTTTAAAAACAAAGAGAAATACAAAGAAAATAATTACCCAAGATCTCATCACTCATTCTGAGTTCCTTGCTATCATTTCCATTTTGATATGTCTATTTACACACCAGAAATCAGTATTTTACATTTTATAAGTGGTTAACTAGAAAAATGATAGACTGGACTTCTTGTTTTGTAGTCTGCTTATTAATCACTTAATGTTATATCATTAGTATTTCCTCAGTCAACACACAATGGTCCTTTTCTACTTAAAAGGAAAGACCTCTTTGGATTGAGTGTCTGTCCATCTATGTGCTTTTTCTGTGGCGCTCCTTCATCAGGAAGTCTGACTCTGCTCAACAGGCTGATAAGGACCCAAATCTGGACCATCTCTTAATTCTATGACACCAGTCTCTGTGCTATGAGGATTGCTATAGGATTAGTATTCACTCACTTCCTGGAATTTGGAGCCACTGTGTTCCCTTGAGCTGCTTCTGCTGCCATCCTCTTAGCCCTGGGGGCAGGGTATGAAGAGGGAAGGCTACTCTCTGCTTTATCAGTGCATTCCAATCATACATACAGGCTTGACTCTGAATTTCCCATAGCATAACTAAGATAGCACGGCAACATTTCACAAAACTA
This sequence comes from Camelus dromedarius, assembly GCF_036321535.1. Lineage (NCBI taxonomy): Eukaryota > Metazoa > Chordata > Mammalia > Artiodactyla > Camelidae > Camelus > Camelus dromedarius. The sequence goes on from NC_087444.1 coordinate 26,957,212, forward strand.
AAGACTTCGAGTTAAAAGAAGAGAAACTGAACATAGAGAGAGTTAAAACTAATTATGGGGATATTCTCAGAGAACACAGATCCAGGTTCCTCTAGCTGAGGCCCCAGCTGGCACTGCCAGGGCCTCTTCCTGGACTGGGTCATTCTGGGAGAGGCCCACCTCACTGACCTTTTCTGCAATGGCTTCCACCAATGGGTTTCTCTTTCATAGAGTCTCAGGTTCCCTCCCTACTGCAAGTACCTGTAGGTCTTCTCCAGATTAGTTCCTTGCCATAATGATTGACAGCTGCAGTGGCCACTCCTCTTAGAAATTAAAATAAACCTAGCACCCTGCCCACAGGAGTGAGGCTTGCTTTTGGGCATCCTCTCTTCCAACAGATTGTAATGATCTGTACATTTTCTGGAGTCAAGTTATTCAGTGAAAAATTGATATCCTGCTACAGGCTAGCAGGAACTCAAAAAGACAGAGGCATAAAGCTAATCTGTGCAATATTATTTGTAACTGCAGAAGGCTGTCCATCAACAGGTGACTGACTGAATAAACTTGATTCTGCCACATCATGGAGTATTAGGCAGCTGTAAGAATCATAATTCTAAATAATTCTAAAGAATGATCTACAGGATATGATGTTTAGAGAGACAATCAAGGTAGACAAAAATGTGCATAGTATACTAATATTTATCTAAGAAATGGTGTATATGAGTGTATGTGCCTATTTGTTTATGTTAAAAAATACAATAATAAACCATGAAATACATTGATTACCTACAAGAGGAGGGACAGAATAGAGTGGAGGGAAAATGATGGAAGGTTCATTTCTCTAAATGTACTTTGTTTATAGAATTAACTTTGGAACCATGTAAATATTTATACAATTAAAAAATTAAGTAAAAATAAAAATGAAATCTCTAAACATCAAAATCAAAATGAAAACAAACAACTCTGAATGTATAGTGAATTGGTGACTTAGCCAAGCAATGGAGAAGTTATTTCAAATGGCCTTAAAACAAAGAAATGTGCTTGGACATCCCTTGTGGGATATAACCTAAGAACTAAAAGAACTATAAAAAAATCCCTAGCTTTGTTCATTGAAAAAGTCTAGAAACAATGACCAAACCATAACTAAAAGCTGATGTTCACTTTATGTTATCTTGACGCCACTTCTCAGTGAAAGAACCAGGTGAAGTCCACATCTGTTGCAGGACGTGGTCAAGATGTCTGAGCATCATTTCAGAGTGGAAATCAAGGATGCATTCAAATAGTCAAGAACCAACTTCAAGAGGTTTCTGCTGGCCAAAATAGGAGAAATTTGAGCAATAAGAAGAGAAACAATGGCAATGGGGTGAAACATATTAAATATGTTAAAATTCCTGAGTCCATCATGATGCTAAAATACCTCATGATCCTTTGCAGGATGGTAGAAGACCAACTTCTGATTTGGAAAACATAAATAAAAGGAAAGGATGAAGCACTTAGCCAGCCTTTCCTGTAAAAATATACCTTAGGGCAACCAAGGAGTTGATCAGGAAATATTTAATAGAAGTATCCAGCTGATAAATAAGGAAGGAATGATAGATGTTAATTATTTTGCAACCCCTACTGAAACGGATCTAGGCAGAAATCATCAGCGGCTGCCAAAATCACAAAAAGAAAGACAAGGAGACACTATGTGCCTTCTGGTGGGAGTGCACAGCCGCAGCTATGAAGTATTCTTACTCCCCAAACAAACCCAAATCTGGATCTAGCTCCCAGCGTATAGAAGACACTGGGTGGAGAAGCACATGCTAAATGACACTGCTGACAAATGATCTGGATTCTCTAGCAAATAAATAACAAGAAAGAAGGGCAAGGATCATGATCTATACAAACCAACTGTGAAAAAGTATTTATGAAACAACTGGGGAAATTTGGACATCAACTGAGTATTTACCAATATCAAAGAGTTAGTGTTAATTTAGGTGTGATGGTAGTGTTGTGGTTGCATTTAAGATATCAGCCTTTCTATTTTAAAGATACATATTGACACGTTTTCAGATAAGGTGATGTAATTTGTTAGACTTGCTTAAAAATAATCTAGTGTGTGGGGTTTGGGAATGGGTCAGTAGAGATGAAATTAGAGTGGCCTTGGACTGGTGGTTTTTGTAGCTGGTAATGGCTACATGCAACTCACTGCTTATTCTCTTTAATTTTGCACAGGTTTAGAATTTTTCACTTAAAAAAAGGTTAAAAAATTAAAGAGGGAGAAGAGGAGGAGGAAGAGGTGAATAAGGAGGAAACAGGGGAGAAATCCCCTGTCAGGCTTCTCCAGTCCACTTAAGTTATGTTCTCTTAGGGTTCCTCCAGAAGCTTGTGTTGAATAAAGATGCTCTTAGGTCCTGTGTAGGGGCCTCTGGGCCTAGATTAGGCCTCTGTCCGGTCCTTTGTCGGGAACTTTGTGCATGAGAATATACACACTCATGTAAGATGTAGGAACCATGTAGTCTATTTAGAAAAGAAACATTTCCATATAATCTTCAAAGATGCAACTTTACCTACAACAGAGACAGCTTTTACAGGATTCTGTAGAAGTGCAGTTCTCACAAGAGTGGTCCAGGCCCCTCAGGGTCCCTGAAACCACTTCAAGGATCCATATGGTCAAAACTGTTTTCATAATAATCCCAAGATATTTTGGCATTTTTCACTCTCATTCTCTCACCGGTATATGAAGGACTTTTCTAGAAGTTTCATGAGTTTGGATAACTTTATTGTTCTGGCAGGTAACAGAGTGTGTGCTTGCATGTCATTTTTATGTGCATGAATTCCTGTTTTAAAATGTTTTTCAATGTAATTTCCAACAGTGAATAGTAGTAGTTATAACCCACATACACATAACCTCTTTGGCATTCCCAATCATGTTGAAGAGTGTCAATGGATCTTGAGACGAAAACTTGAGAGCCTCTGATAGAATTTAGTCACCTGAAGTCACACTGATGGACACATCTATTTCACAGTAATGTCACTGATTTACTATGTACAAACAAAAATTGCATTTTGATCTTCCTAGACAAAGGAGTATTGGGCCAAGAAACTTAAGTCCAAGTTTCTTATTCCAATGACACACACACAAGATGCACAACTAAAAAACAGTGCTTGCTTCCCATTATTCACCCATCTCCTACTCCAAGATTTCAAAGTCATAGGACCAATTCTTAGCCAAGACTTAAAACCCAACATTTGGATGGTCTCTGCAAGAAATAACTTTCTCCCATGTACATAGTCCACGGGAAGTCTGGGCCTACTTCAGGCAACAGAAGTTCTACCTGCCCTCCCCAAGGTCTTTACCTTAACTTCTTACAACTGTAAAATGCAGCCAATAGTTCTTACCTTGTTGAAATGACAAAATGATACAACATGCATATAATAATTGAGTTCTGCCCACAGTGTCTAGAAGGAAAGACAGGTTCACACCATTGAAAATCACTGGAGTCCATAAACAGCTCAATACATTTCTTTATTTTTCCTTTCAATTAAGGTTATTCAAAGACGACTAGGTTTCTGGGAGTTCCCTTCTCTTCCTTTTCCTGCCTTCATTTCTCCACGCTTCTCCTAGGCCTAATATCTGTGGTCTTTTCCACCCCTCAGTTCTTACCTCAGATTCACCCTCCGTTCTTAAGGTCTTCAATGTTCTCAACTTTGTTCCTGCCTCAGTCCTGCTGGGACAACAGCAGGTCCTTACAGGGTGAGCAGGGGAAGCAAGAAGGAGGTGAAGGAAACAGAAGATGGTTATACATGGAAAGCATGCAGTTCAAGGTAGTTGCTCATGTGCCATCACGAACTGTGCCATTTCAAAGGTCCTTGTCACTCGCTATGGTCCTTCTCACTCGAACAATCTCTGTTCCAGTTCATTGAGCAACAGTTTTGTTTGTATCATCTCTATGCAGTCCCTGTGTTATCACACCCCTTATCTAGCTTGGGTCCAGTAACCATCATCCTTTCATTATAATCACTTCCTCACATATACTCTTAACTCCCTTTCCCCTCTCTCCTTCCAGTGAACTCACATGGCAAATCCCACCCTTGGTTAAATCTGACGCCTAGCTTGTCCCTGAACAACTGAATGTGATTGGATAAATCACAGCCATGCTAACTGGTTGGACTGGTCTGATTAAGTTATGACCACAAATATCCAGTGGGCCTTCAGGACCTCCAGCAACACCACTATATTTTCTCCCCAAGTCAGCTTTTCATATTTAAAAATTTGTCTTCAAATATCTAACACCAGAGAAACTATGCATTTTGATCTAAATCTAGACAGACTTAGGAGTGAAAGGGGGTGTTATTTATAGTTTTAGGGGGACAATAGACTAAACAAGAATTGTTCCAGGCAGATCACTGTCCCCTATCTGATACCTCTCCTTTCCCCTCACTTTCATCCAATGATTTCATGAAGAATAATTGAGTTCCAAACTTGCTAATGACTTCATCTGCAGCCATGCACTTGGCCTGCTTTGTCCTTCCAAAGAATGGGGTATTAGTTTCCTGCGGTTGCCATAACAACTCACCACAAACTCGATGGCTTAATGTATCAAAAATGTTTTCTCTCTCAGTACTGGGGGCTAGAAGTCTGAAATCAAGGTGTCAGCAGGACCATACTCCCTCCAATGTCTCTAGGGGAGAGTTCTTCCTCCCTAGCCTCTGGTGATTGCTGGCAATCATTGACATTCCTTGGCTTTTAGACACGTTGCTCCAATCACTGTTTCCATTGTCACATGGCGTTCTCCCTATTTCTCTCTGTCTCTATTTTAAGGACACTAGTTACTGGATTAGGGCCAACTGTAATCCTGTATAACCTCATCTTAACTAATTGCATCTTCAAACAAGGTCATATTCTGGGGTTCCAGGTGGACATGAATTTTAGGGGACCCGGTACAGATGGGACCCAGTGCTCCTAAATCCTACCCTTCATGTTGGCCTCTTGGTATCCCCTCTCCATTGGCTTTTTCAGACTCCTTTCCTGCAGTGCTGTCTTCTCTCTAATGCACATCAATTTCCTCCTCTTAATTGTGTCATTCCTATCATTGTACAGACATGTTGTCATATCATCTATATTAAAAACCCTTCCCGTATCTGATGCCCCCCCTCCATCTACTCACCCACTTCCCTGCTCTTTACAGCAAAAGGCCTTGAATGAGTCACCTGTGCTCACCATCTGTACTTCCTCTCTGCCCAAACTCTCTTTAACTCACTCCAGTCTCACTTTCAACTTTATGGCTCCACCAAAACTGGTCTTGTCAGGGGTCGTCCAAGATCTCTAAGGTGCCAGATCCTATGGTCAGTTCTTTTCTTACCCAACCTCCCACTGACATTAAATGATCCATATTCTATCTCTGATTTGGCTTTGGGACTCAACACTCGCTTGATTCCCTCCTATTTCAATCACCCCTTCTCAGCCTCCTTTGCTGGCTCCTCTCCCTCCTCTTGACCTCTAACTGCTAAACTGTCCTAGGATTCCATCCTAGACCCTCTTTCCTTCCAGGTCTGTGCCTAGTCCTTACTGTTAGTGTGCTGATCACTGCCACTGTGTCCAGCCTGAGTTCCTGACTCACATATCGGATACCCCTTCATCTCCATTGGGATGTCTAAATGCATCTCAAAGTTAGCATGTCTTAAAACTGAATTACAGATTTCCCCTCACCCGAACCTAATACAGATACAAATACCTACCAAATACATTCCTCCCCAGTTTCCCAATCTCAGTAGATGGCTCTGCCATTCTCCAAGACACTCAGAACAAAAATTTAGGATTCTTCTACTTTCCTCATAGCCCACGTATCCCCATATACCTCCAATCCAACCACTTCTCTTTGTCTTGACACCTTCCCCCTTAGTCCACAGCACTAGGATCTTCCACCTGGGCTTTCATAATGGTTTCCAGCATCCCTCTAGTCCCTTTTCATTCCAGTCTCCATCCCAGAGCCAAGTGATCCTATCATATCCTCTTGCTCAAAGGTTCCCCCAGCGACCTCTCACATCACTGAAGAGTGGAATCTCAATTCTTTACCTGGCCTAGAAGGCCTTATATATACCTGGCCTCGATTAGCTCTTGAACTGACCTCCACCTGCGCTCTTTCTTGCTCACTCTGCTCCAGTCACCTTGCTTAACTTCTGGACCCTGAACATACCAAGCTTCCTCAGCCCCAGTGCTTTGCCTTTGCTGTTTTCTTTCTCCGATGTTCTCTGTCCTCTGATTTTATGTGTGTTCTCTCTCACTTTTTTGAGACTTTCAGCTCAGATGTCACCATCTTAGTGAGGTCTTACCGAACCACCTTATCTAAGCCAGTACTCTCCCCATGCCCTGGCACACACACCCACCTCAGTTCCTTTCTGTCTCTTTACCTGGCTTCATTTTCTTTGTAGTTCTTAACAATTCATGAAATGATGTTATATATGTATATTGTTCTCTTGTTTTATTCACTGTCTCCTCCCCTGTATAGTAAGCTGCTTGAGGGCAGGTATTATTTGTTTTGTTCAGTGAGAAGTTTATAATAATGAGCATGTTATAGAAAATGAATAAGTACGACTTTAATTACTATCATTATTATGAATATTATCATCATCATTATTTAAATAAAATATTTAAAAATTAATGCTAAAAATACAGCTTAGTAGCAAGAGTTTCTACATGGCTTGAGAACAGTATTTGTTTTGAAGGTTTTACTTGACTTAATGTCTTTCTACAGAAATCTTGAACATTCAAAGATATTAGTGACACATACAAATTTGAAACTAGTAATAGTAGTTGTAATGTTAATTATAACAGGTACATTATTCAGCCCTTATTAGTGGCAGGTGCCTTGCATGGATTTTCTCACCTAATTCTCAAAATAACTCTGTGGGTTATCTATCACCTCAATTTACAGATGTGGTCTCGTAGTTTTAAAATATATCCACAAATTCTTTGACAGCCCTCCCTTTAGAAGGTGGAGGCTAATTCATCTCTCCTTGAGTGTGGGCTCAGTTAAGCTGTTCCTGAAAACCGAACCTACAGAAAGCAAGATAAGAAATGCCTTTTGTTTTAAGCCACTAAGTTTTAGGGATACTTTTTTGTGTAGCAATAAATGACAAATACATTTGGAAATGGAAAAACAGAGAGGTTAAGTAAAGAGCCTCATAGCATATACCCAGCAGTAATGTTGAGGGAATTGGAACTCAGGCAGTCTGACTCTAGAGTCTATGTGTTCATCACCGCACTATACAGGGGGTAATGATCACGTCTCAAGTAACACCAGAAGGAGATGATTGGCACTTTCTAATGCCACTGTCAGGGCAGTGGATACAATCTGTCTTTGGATATTCAACTGGCTGCAAGGCCATGTTCTACACAACTACTGCCCTTGCTTCTAAGTTCCTTTTCTGCCACAGGCTTGTCCTAGCGTATAGTGAACATCTGTCTTCCCAGTATCCATTCCCCCATTCCTTTGGGCTTCTGCTCAGCCTCTGTTCCAATCAGGTAATTCTAGTAAAGCTACCAATCATTGAAGTCTTCCTGCCCCATAAGCGGGCATGTGACTTAAGCTGTCCAATCACAGAGTGCTATCAGGGAGTGACTACAGTGATTGGTCCAAAACAAGAGCACATGATCTACATTAGCCAAGCAGAGCCTTTCCCTGGGTTTTAGAAATACTGTTTTGAGGTCTCCACCCTGGGATGATATGAGCTGCCAGGTACCTATTCTCAGCTGCATGGAGGAAGTCCATCTTCAACAGGAAGATGCCAGCAGAGGGGAAGAGGCAGAGACCTTGAATTTAGCCTTTGAGACCTTGAATTTAGCCAATTCTGAGAGTAATCCCATCCTTTTCTGATTTAAGTGAGTCAATAAATTCTCTGTTTTAAATTAGTTTGAGTTTCTATCAGTTGCCCTTGATTACACCTAGTATAAAGAGTCTATCCCAGTTTGTAGAAGATGGTAGGTGTCTTCCACTCTCCATGAGCAACAATCTCAAGAACCTAGAGCAGCACTTTCTATTGGTTGGGTTGACCTTCCTACAGAGGGTGAAGAACCTTGCCTTCATCACTTAGGAAGCATCTGGCTTTTCTGGAAGCCAGCAATGGTCTGGGGGTAAGTTCAAAATAAAATGGTGTTATGACAGATGCGGAGCTCGGTCACTTAGTTTAAAACCTTAGTCATCTCCATATCCTCTCTCTCCTTAGTTGCTCACCCCTTCCCTCAATTCTGAACACACACACACACACGCACACATCCTGTTAGTCATCAAGTCCTGTTGATTTGGATCAAATGCTTTATGGAAGTAGGTGGAGTAACCATAATGAAAGTCTGTGGCCAGCAAATTCTTCCTTTTGAACGTCTTGCAAATCCAGTTTTTCTTCTTCATTTTTACCCTCACCACCGTGGACCACTGCAATTGGTCTCCCTACTTCTAAACTCCACCCCTGCAGTCCACTTCTCATATCTCTTCTAGAATTTGTTTCCTAATGCACTTTTCATGGCCTCATGCTTTTGATGGATTCAAAAGTCTTCGCTAGTTTTCCACTGCTGACTGGCTAACTTGCAAGCTTCTTAGCTTGGTGTTCAGGACTCTTCATGAACAGATCCTTGTTCATTATTCAATGTCAAGTGACTTCCATGACTCAACCTTCTAGTCTTCTCACACCCATCCCATCTTGGCACTGCCAACCACCTACCCTTACTTCTTTCCCCCAGGTAAAACACTCTCCCTCCTTTTCTATGAGTCTTCAAGATCCATTTCAGTACTGCCTCCTCAATAAAATATCCCCTGAGCGTGCCAATCCATAGTGAATATCACCTCCTGTGAACTCTGTAAACAATTGTTGTCTAGACTAAGGTTTTTCAAATTGTGCTTGAGTTCCCAGGGAGTATTTGGCTGGCGAGTCGAGCTTTTGGTGTTTTTGTAAAACTACTGATTATATATTCAAATTTGGCTGTGCATACTATTTCCAAACCCAGTTTCTTTCTTGTCTTCTACTTTGAAATTACATCCTCATGCTATGGTGGCGCATTTATTCCCAAGTACAAATTAAAGATCATTAAAATTTGTTTTGTGACCTACAGACAGAGAACTGCTTATTATTATTATTTAAAACCATGACCATTGGGAAAATATCAGTATGAAAGAGGAAGAGAACTGCTATAACAATTTCTACAGTTTCTAAACCAAATACAGTTATGTGTTTCTACACCCTCACTTTCTTTTCCCTCTCACCATTTTAATGTGGGATTTTAACTAGAAATTGGTATAAAATCTGTTGTTGGTATTGTCTGACAAACATTCATTGTGTACCCACTCTCTGCCAGGAATAGTGATGGATGCTTCTGATACAAAGATAAACAAGCCGCTGCAAGAAGAGGAAGAGTTTTCCAGATGGATTCAACGTGAAAGGACATTTTAGGCAGAGGGAACAGCATATGTGAACTCATGTGTTCTAGAATGAGCCAGACATGAAAACTATGTGGTCCAGATTCTGTGAAATTTATTTAAATTGGAAATTTTGGTGGCTTTTAAAAGTTTGACACCCTCTAGATTAAACCCTTCCCTTTTTTATAATTTCCCTTTGCCATCTTCCTCCCTACAATGCAGTGCAGGGTCCAAATTCAGACACAAATAAGCTTTATGGAGTTCTGCTGGGATAGGACACTGCACGTACACAGAGATCCTCTATTCAATTCTCACATCACCTTAGGTGTGTATCACCATCTCCAATTTAAAGATGAGGAAAGCAAGCCTCAGGTGGGTAAAGTGACTTGTCCAGAGTCTCACAATTAGGAAAAGACTGAGGGAGGATGCACCACACTGGAGAAAATGACCAGCTGGGTATTTTGGGGGCTGGGATGAGGGAGACCCTTCTTCTCATTTCAGAAAAGCCTGCCTTCCCAGGTCCTGAGTTAATTCTATCTTTAAGCAGAAGGGTGACCACTTATACGGAATGAAGGAGGAAGAGATGACTTAAGAACGAGTTCGGATTTCAGACAGCTTCCCCAGTCCCTCCAGCTCTGGAGCCCGGCACACAGTAGATGCTCCATTTTGCTGAGAGGGTGAATCCTCCTCACGTGCGCCTGGTTGATATCTCCTCTTGGATTCAAAGTTCCTTGTGGGCAGGGTCCCAGTCTTGCCTATCCAGGGACACAGTGTAGTTGGGTAGAGTTTGGAAAATATTTGTTGAATAATGGATGAGTGAGTGAAAGAGGGGTGGCGGTTGTTTGTGGAGGGAAGGCCACGCCCGGCTCTACTTTCCAGGGTTTACCGGCGTGCTGTCCTGCCGCCTCGGGATAGCCCATTTCGTCCCTCCTCCCTGTGGCCTCCACATCTCACTAACCAGACTGGAGGGAGGGGCTATGCAGCCGGGGAGAGGCCGCGCAGCCCCGAGGGGCTAGGTCTCCCAGGGCGGCGCCCACTCCCTCCCTCGGGTGTGGGAGAAGAAGTGAGGCCCCCGGGCCGGCTGGGCCCGCCTGGGGCCCCTTCCCCGCGCCGAGCTCCGCAACCCTCTACCTGCCTCCCGGCCGCCCCTTCGCAGTCGGGGCCGGGTGCGCCCGTTGGGCACCTGGCTCGCCATCCCCGGGGGCCCCGCCGGCCGCCTCAGAGGCTGGCCCGGGCGGCGGGGCGGGCCCAAGCGCTCCCCGGCTCCGGGACCGGTCCCCCGGGGCGCGGCCGGGCAGCCGCCCCCGCCCCCCCCCCCCCGCCCGGGGGGCCGGGCCGGGCTCCCGGGGGGCGGGGACTCGCCCAGTGGCAGCAGCGTCCGGGCCGGCGGCGGGCGCGGGGCGGCTTCCTGCAGGCGGCGCCGGGGCGAGCCGTTGCCCGCCGCAGCCACCGCCGCCGGGTCGCCAGGTCGCGGGGGCCGCGGCGCTCGGGCCGCGTCGGTGCCTCCCAGGCGTGCTGCGCGGCCGTCGCTGCTGCCCGCGCTCGTGCCGCCGCCGCCGCCGCCACCGCCGCCGCCGCTGCCGGTTACGCCAGCCCCGCCGCCGCCCGCTCTGATTCTGCGCATAGGCAGCCCCCAAGCCTGTCATTCTGCAAAAACACAGTTTACTCAACACACCACACACACTCACACACACACGCGCGCACACACACGCGCACACTGGCCCCCTCGCGCACACGCACGGAGGGCGCGAGCGAGCAGACGCGCACACCCGGCGAGCCAAGTTCCGCAGCCTGGCATGGCTTCTGGGGACCTTTACGAGGTACGGGGACGCGGGGGCGCGGGTCGGCCCCAGCCCGCGGGCGGCGGGTGGCGGGGACCGGGCCGGGGCTGGGGCCGGGCGCGAGCCGGAGTTGCCGAGCCCGCGGCGGCGGCGGCGGCCGGAGGGCGGCGGGGGCCGGGCGCGCCTCCCGCCCGCCGCCCGCCCGCCCTCCCGCGGCGCCCGCGCCCGCTCCCTCTTTCTCTTTCTCTCGCACACACACTCTCTTACTCCATCTACTTTGCGGCCTTGGAGGGGAAGGAGGAAGCCGGGCGGAGCCGGGGCGGGGGAGGTAGCGGTCCCGGGGAGGTGTTTCTCGCCCGACGAGCCGCCTCGAGTGCAGAAAGTACAGGTAAAAGTCAGCGCCGGACGTGCCGGGAATTCGGGGGGCCGCGCGGCGGCCGGCGGGGGTGCGGGGCCGGGGGTGCGCGGCCCGGGCTGGGCCGGGGGCACGGGAGGGGAGGGGGGAGGGCCAACGGAGCGGAGCCCAGCCGGGGCGAGGCGGGGTTCTGAGGGGGCGGCCGCGAAGCGGGTGGCCGGGTGGGGGTTCGGGAGACACCCGCCAAACCGCTTCCCGGGGACACCCGGCCACCTCCCCCCTCCCCCCACCTGCTGCCCCCGCCACCGGCTTAGGGCCGGGGCGTGGGGGCGGTCCTGGCGGGTGTCGTGCTCACTGGGGGCGAGAGGGGGCGCTGAAGAGGGCCCTCGGTGGAAAGGAGAGAACATGGAAGTCGGGAGTGGGTGGTAACACGTTGCTAGAGGACATGGGATGAGAGCCCTGCTTCCAGTGCTCTTCGTCACCCTCAGTGGATACCTGTCTCCAGGACCACACAGGTGGCCAGCATTGGATTCTTTGAAAGCGTATCAAAAGTGGTCAAGGAAGACATTCTTAGTGCGCCATCTTTGAAACAATGGAGAATAGTCATGGCCTCTGGGAGCTAGGTTTTACTAGCTCTGGACACAACTGTTCCTTGCTTTTGGATTCCTGACAAGTGGACAAAACAAGAAGCAACCCTCTTTCCCTGGAGAGAATGCCCCAAAGAGGTCTTGCCCCAGGAGAAGGTTCAGGATAAGGAAGCTAAGAGACCAGCCATCTTCAGCCGGAAGGCCTCCTGATCCTCCAAGAAACCAAAGTCAGAGATCAGCCTGGACCTGGACTCCCCTGCATGTAAATTGATTAACACTAGCCTGGTTCTCAAGGCTTTTGACTAAATTGAGATGAGCACCCCAAGGGGTGGAATTAGCCATCTGAGTAAGAGACTTCAGGGGTGATTCACCCACAATGAGCTTTTTCTTCTGGGGCTTCTGGACACCTGAAGCTTTTCCGATGGTGTATTTGCTGGCCAGTGTGAAAGAAGAGTGGAAAACAGGCAAGGTAGCTTCCTGTGCAAGCAGGGTCTTTGGATGATTCTGGACTTGGCCAGGCCCAGTTGTGGACCACTAGCCAGTGCGGTCAGGTGCCATGTCATGAGGACACTTCAGTCCTGTGGAGAAGTCCATGTGGTCAGGAGTTGAGACCTCCTACTCTAACTTAGCAAGCATGTGTGTGAGCCACCTTGGAAGCAGAACCTCCAGCCCCAGTCAGGCATTCAGATGAACACAGCCCTGGCCAACATCTTGACTAAAACCCCATGATATATTCTGGGGCAGAACCATCCAGCTAAGATGTTCCTGGGTTGCTTGAAAGAATGATGCAGGTTGACCTCTTCTCTACCTTACTACCTTCCTCATCTCTCTACTGATAGAGAAGATGAAGTTGGATAGAGAGCTGGTGAAGAACTTTGGCGGATTGTGGCCAATGGGTCACCCAAGCACTTTTGCCTATTTCAAGATGGCAGAGCAATTTCTGAAACCAAAAGTTGAAGCACGGTAAAATGGGATGTTTGATTGAGCTTCCCGAAGTATAACCAACACTCTTAGGATATTGGCCAAAAGTAGATACTGTTCAGGGGCACAGCTCATCTTGTTGGGAGTGTGGATTTTTCTACACATTGATACAGAGTCATGTTAGAGCTGCTGACCTTGCCTGGGTGGAAAGTCGCATCAAGAAGGCATATTAGGAGCTATCGGTATTTCTCCGTTTAAAGTTTGAAACTTATGAACCTTCTGGGGATAATTTCTTGCTTAATGTTCATCTGAAATGCCCTCCTTAACATTGGTAATTATGGTTGCCAGATGAGTCTGTTAGAGGGAAGTTTTCACACTGGCCTTGGAAGTATCTACATACCTCAGGAGTTCTTATTGAAGTTCAGTAAACAAGACAATAATAATAATTACTTCTGTGATAGTAGGTAGTTGTGCTAGATGTAAAATACTTTTCCTGTGGCTGATTATTTGCATAGTCATTACTAAAAGGGCTAAATTGCATTACAAGAATATAACCAATGTCAACAATTTTGTAGCCTATGTCTACATTACGTAACTTATACTGAGAAATTTAATTTGTTGTCCAAATTTAGCTTTAAAAGCAATTAAGAAGTTCTACCTATACATTAACATGTGTATCTGTAACTAAAATTGTTGCATGTGTAAAAAATAGGATGTTTATTTAAGGACAGACCTTGGAATATCCAGTATGCTGATTGACCTTGAAAGAAAAAAAAGAGAAGAAACCTGATACCATTCTCAATTATGGTATTACATTAATTAAATATGATACTCAAGTGTATCTAAAATGACATCTTGTAACTTCTAACCAAGAAACCACATTTTGAGTGGGCTAAGAACTATCATGTTTGTAATCGATATATCTCATGTGTGTGTCTGTTGACACTACCCTTGACCCTTTATGGTGAAGATGTGATTTGGATTATGGAGATTCTTCAACTTCTCTTTGGTGCTTCAGACGATTACATTGTAAAGAGTAAACTATACCTGAAGAGCATCTTTTAAGGAATAGGTACTGATTTTACAGAATGGCACAAATGGCGCAAATGAAAACTTTGTTTATGTAATGGCATTCTTCAGTCATAATGAAGAAATAAGCATTCAAGCTCAGTTTCCAAAATATTGATCTTGAAAGATTGTTCTGACTTGTTTCTTCTATAGCAGAGTTCTCATCATCTTCTGGTGTGTTATATAGCCATCACCTGTAGGAAGGTGATCTTAAATAGGGGTTGATCTTTTTAAAATCAGATATCTAGATACAAAATGAAATTTCTTGTCCACATGCTCTGGTCATAAAATGGCAGTCTGTGAGCCAGGTCTAGTCTATCATGTATTTTGTCTTGCCTTGATGGTAGATAAAAATGGACTAGCATACCTTTATATGGGGCATGTGATCTCTCACTTATTATTGTCCCAGTGCTCCCTGTTATCAGATACCCCTTCTGCTTCACTTTTACTTTACTTATCTGGCTCCAGAAGGCATTAGAGTTTGGAACCCCAGGGCACTAGTCAATCATTTGCAAGATATTTGGGTATCAGGAAGACATAATCAGTGAAATAAGGAGCCCAGTTGTCTTTTGTCCATCTCTGCATCCTTGCACATTCAAGTACTTGTTGACTGAATCAGTGAACGGAAGACTGACTTAAATATAAATGGAGTACCTTGACTGACCTTTGTTATCCTTGTGTTGAGTGCTACACTCTGTTCTTTTTTTTTTTCCTCCGGCTTGTGGTCTCTCAGCGTTGGTAACACCACGTTTAGGGGTGGCTCTCGGTTCTCTCTGGAAGGAAGTGTGCTGAGTCCGCTTCTAGAGAGTCAGACTTATTCATGAGAAGTATTGAACACATATAAGCTTCAACTGTGTGGCTTTCTATGTGGCTGTGGGGTGGTGTTTTATACCCTCCCCATTGTGATTGGCTGACATTATGGAGGAGGTCTCCACTTTGTTGGCAAAAATGTTCAAAGAGAATGTGGTATGTCTATAGAGAAAGTCGGTAGCAGCCAACTTGAAATTTATTGAGATGGACTTACTCGTGGCAGTTCCTGATGTTTGTCAATATTCAGTTTATTTATACTTCCCAATGTTCTATCTTAAAAGGGTGAAATGTGCCATTTGTTTTTTTTAGGGGGATTGGTATGCAAGAGTGCTTCCATATCTTATCTAATATATATGTGTGTAATTATGTGTATGTGTATTACATATTAAAAATACTGCTTCCATTTCACTCCAAATAAAATAAGTATCAATAATAATAGGATAATTTCAGTTTTGTTGAAAGAAATTTACTTCAGTTAAAAATCGACCCTGCTACAGTGATAAACACAGGCATTGCTGCTCTGGCGCTGTATACGCACATCACGTTCTGGAAATTACGCACTGAAAATAACAGGGCTTATAGGAAAAACAGGATTGAGGCAGATGGCTGAAAACCTTTGGAACTCTGTAACCAGAAACAAAAACAAGCCAAATATAATAAAAAATACAGCTCGGTTAAATCTCCACCTCGTTGGTGTTTGCCCTCAACGGGTCAGTCCATCTTTTATAGCCTTCAAATTGGGCCCCTCTGTAGATCGCAGACTTCACTAGCTTCTAAAAGGGACCATTTTCATTGAAATTAAATCTGGCCCAGGGCATAGCCCTCTGCATTCATCTGTGTAGGGAGAAGTCTTTTGTTGCTTCTTCATCTGTAATTTGCAGCTTTGCCAGTCAGGTTAACATAGTGGAAAGGTAGTAGTTCTTGAAGCCACAATTGGCCACTACTCATATTAAAAGTAGGCCCTTGAGTATGTTTCCAGCTTTGTTCTAAGGTCTTTGAACATCATTAAGTCTTTCTCTTTCCTTGTGAGAGCTTTTTCCTATGATTGCTTCAAAATAGTAACAAACTAAAAAAAAAATTATGTAAGAATCAACATAGCTTGTTATACTGATGTGTTCCCCTGTTTACCAGTCATGCCTGGGGTGAAACACAGGTAGTAGCAGAACAGACGGTCTGTGATAGAGCTTCTTGAGTCTCTGTACCAGTGTTTGAAGAGGCAAATATTGTCAGAGAGAATATATTGGATGAGTTGAACTGATTCCTTGGCACATAGTAGGCACCTGATGAATATCTAGTGGGTGTATGATTCTCCCAGCTTTTGAAAGTTATTTTAAGTTATCCTCTGTGAGTAGATAATCAGCTTATGTTCAGGTAGTGTAGACGTTCATGTGATGTCATTCTTCATTGCATAAGGTCATTTCTTCAGGGGCTTGAACTGTCCTTGAAAGGAACTTGTACAGCTTCTTGCATCCTGACCAATTGCTAAGGAATGGTGATTCTTGAAGGTCTTAAGTACTGGATGCACACATTTATATTCCAAAGATGTGGGTTCTTCTTCTGCATCTCTTGGATGATGGAGAGAGGCATAGATGTTCATTTGTTCATTTCACATTGATAGGACACCAAATATAAGCCAGGCACTAGGGAAATGACGAGATTGTGCTCCCTGTCTAGTGTGAGATATAGTCAAAAAAATAGGCAGTTTACAGTGCAGTGGGAAAAGTGTTAGTACAGGGTAAGATGGGCATCTCGAGGAGTGTGGGGAGATCCAGCCTTGGGGGAATGAGAGAGGGCTTTCCAGAGGAGATGATGACTGTTGAGGAATTTAAATTAGGGAATGAGCATGATCAGGTTTGCAGGACTTTTTGAGAATATTTATCTTTTCTGTTTTTAGAAGCAATTTATTGTTGCACCTTGAAAAAATATAAGCATAAAGAAAAAAATTATAATTCCTAAGATAACTATTATTATACATTTAGCCTAAACTTGGTGCTTGTTAAATACTAATGTGATATCTGAATTAATTAAAATGTTAGCTTTTTTTGTGTAGATACAAATGTAAGAGTGAAGTTATTTTCTGTAAATATTTATGTAATTAAAAAAATCAAATTGGAACATAGGGTACATACTGTTTAAAACCCATTTTATTTATATATATAATGAGCATTTCCTCGTATCTTAAAATATTATGTCATAGCATGATTTTTAATGACAGGTTAATTTTCTCTTGAATACATGCACTATTTTGTGTATAACTCACTCATCCCCTGTTTTGGCCATCTAGATTGTTTTCATTTATAAATCATTTAAATATTGCTATTATTAACTTCCATGAACATAATTATTTTATTCCTATCATATTATTTTCCTCAGGATAAATTCTGAGAAGTGAAATTATCACTTGAAGAACATTAACATTTTTACCACTATTGATACATAATCTCAGATTGCCCCTTAGAAATGGACAGTGGATTAGGTTGGAGGAAGACTCGAAGCATGGTGATCAGTTAATATGCTCTTTCAGTAATTGAAACAAGTGGTGTTGGTGGCTTGAACTAAAGGAGTGGTAGTAGAGACGGAGAGAAATGGATGGAACTGAAAGATTGTAAAAGAATGAACATAATTTGGTATACCAGTCAGGATTATGTTTGGCTGCTTATAATAGAAAATATACAAAAACAGTGGCTTAAACAAGGTTTATTTTCTTAAATGAAATAAATTTGGAGTTAGGCAGCCCAGGGTTGGTGTGATGCTCTGAAGTTCTCAGGGTGCCAGGGTCCTTCTGTCTCTTTCATCTGCAGCTGTGTCTTCTGTCTCACTGCTTGATCCAAGATGGCCACAGAGCTCTAGCCATCTTTTTTTGGAAGAAGATTGAGGAAACTGGAAGGAAGGAAGGGCAAAAGTGGAGTTATCCTCTACAAACAGCTACCTAAAAGTTCCATACAATCCTGTTTCCATCTCATTGGCATGAATAATTATATGGTCACACCTAGCTGCAAAGGAAGCTGGAAGATGTGATTTTCAGCTGTACTCTCCTGATCGCCCCCTCCAGAAAAACTTGACTGACAGTATGTAGGGAATGATGGAAAGGCAGAAGTTCAGGGATAACTTCTTGGTTTCTGGTTTGGTTCATTAGGTGGGTGGTGGAACCAGTCATGGAAATGGAGAACCAAGTAAGAAACATTGATTGAAGGAAGTTGAGGCAGTAGAAAGGATATTGAGTTCTGAGTGTTTCTGGGACATCTGGGTATAGGTGTTCATAACACTAGGTCACGTGAGCCTGAAGCTCATAAGTGATACCTGTCATGGAGATAGAAGAGTGGAAGTCATTAGTGTATAGATTACAATGAAAGCCAAAGGACAATGTATAAACGTGAGGAGGGTCCAATGATGGAGGACTGGAGAAAGTGGACATTTACAGAATAGAAGAAAAGAAAGAAGATTAAATTTAAAAGGGATAGCAAGAGAGGTATAAGGAAAAACAAGAGGCTTTGATGTTATGGAAGGTAATAGAGAATTGCATTTCAGGAAAGAGGGTATGGTCAACAGGGTCCCTTGGTTGAGTAAGTCATTGGTAACCTTAAGGGACATCTATTCCATTGACTGTGTTGGTGTGAGGGCTTGATTGCAGTGTGATGATAAATGGGGGCTGTAGGGAATTGGATGTAGAGACTTCTTATTTGGGTAACACTTTTAAGAATCTTGAGTGTGATAGTGAGGAGAGAGTGAATGTGATGTCTGTGGTAAAGTGGGAGAATGGGTTAACCATCTCCATTCTTCTGGTTCTACACATGCTCTGCTTCTTGGATGACTTGATTAACAAGATTGTGATACAGACTTTGGGTGACTGGACTTAAACATTCTTAGAAGAAATGATGTTCTGTGAACCCTACAAACCCCTCTCCTGCTGACCTAGGACAGTGGGGTCCAAGATGTTTGGTAATTTTAGCTGGAGAAAAAGAGTAGAACATGTTTAATGTAGTCACCCAGAACCTTCTAAATAAAATTTGGTCAAGGAAAAGGTCTTACTAAATTGAGGATAAGGAGATAAAGTTCTTCATTAAAGAGTTTGTTATACCAGCATTTCTCTGAGAGGAGAGATCACTGGGGTGCTATTAATAAATGAAGGTGGTGGTGTTTTATGTGTCAGTTATTCAATCAAACACTATAACAGGTTTTGCAGTGAGAGTATTTTGTAGATGTGATTAAGGTCCTTAATAAGTTGACTTTAAGTAAGGTAGTTTATTCTAAATAATCTGGGTGGACCTGGTTCAGTCAGTTGAAAGACCTTAAGAATAGAACTGAGGCTTACCCGGAGATGAAGGAGTTCCATCTGTGAATAGCAGCTTCAGCTTGGAAGAATTCCAGCTTACCCTTCCTAGTGATCTGCTTTATGGACTTTGGAATTACCTGGCCAGTCCCACAGCCACATAAGCCAGTTCCTTGCAATAAATCTCTTGGTATATATCCTAGTGGTTCTGCTTCTCTGGCTGAACCCTGATTGATACAGGCAGAGTTCTCGTCTACACACCACCATTTGATCACAGTGAGTAGCTGGACATGTCTTTTAGTCTTTTGAAACTTGACGGCCCCTGCGGTTTAAACGAGAGCTCTTCTATTTTGGAAATTCCTCTTTCTGATTGAGTCTGTTACTTCTTCACTTGTTAGTGGCTGTTGTCATCTTGTTTGTATGCATGTGTGAAGAGGGGCCAGCCTAGAACTCCAAGCATCCTGCCATTTCTTGGTTTTGTGTTACACTGGAGTTGTTCTGTGGAGCCGTGCTCAGGATGGCAGGCAGAGGTGGTGCTAGACTCCTGCAGAGGCCTCTTCTGGGTCTGAAATTCATCCTTCCCTTGAGGCAGCCTCCTGCTCTGGTAGTTGAATGAATGATGGGCATTATGGAATAGCTCTTCTCAGTCCCGATCCATCCCTTCCTGTCCCTTCTTTCAGCTAATCGTCTTCCTGTGACATCAGCCAGGCAGTCTTAGCCTCTGGATGGAAGCTGAGGCCTGCAAAGGTCCTGTAACTCCATTGAAAGGCCCATCAGTTGACCAGGCCTATAGAAATCTGTGATAGGGTTCTTGAGATGCCTTGGAGGGCCACGAGTTTGTCATTTTATGTCCTGCTTTCTCTTAGTATGAAGGGCACTGCTCCCACATTATTCCTGTACACTCCCATTCCCCCATCTCTCCCAGAATCCCCCAGCATTGATCCATCACCACACTGCTTTCTAAATGACTTACAGAAGTATCAGTGTGGGAACTGGAGGGACATGTATGTGACACTGGGGCTCTGGGCCATGCTCTGCCATGCCAGGAATTCCCCTGCTGAGGTTGCCACCATCCTGTTCTCAGATTCTGATCAGGGAATTTTCCTCTTTGATTTTCATTTCCTTGTCTTCGAGTCCATTGTTTTAAAAATTATATCTCAAGGGGTCTTACTAACAAACCATGGATCTTAAAAAATGATGGATTTAAATTTTGTTTATAAATAGTTACTTTTGTTCAATGATCCATCAATCAAATATTTTTTGTTTGTCAACCATGCACCTAGAACTGTGCCAGGCGCTGGGGCTGCAGCCATGAGTGTCTTTTAAACTGTTGTTCAGAGTGTGGTCATTATAAAACCTAACACCCATATATGGTTGTATACCACATTTTTAACATGTTGGAGTGTTCAGTACATTTAAAGGGGCAGCTAGGTTAACTCTTTTGTGTGTGTGTGAGCAGACCTCAGAATACAGCTTTTCCTGCCATCTGGAGACATATATTTGAACTTCTGGTAAATGCACTGTTTTAGCAATGTTGTTGGTCTGCAACATTCTTAAAAATTTTTAGACCTGTTCATGTCTCCTCCCTTGAAAGTGTGCAAGCAGACACACTTTCTAGCATAGTGCACCCCACTCAATTAAATACCACCCAAAGTTCAGGTGGTGCAGTGGTGAATGTTCTAGACATAGTGTAATAATCAGTGTGCAACAATAACTGAATTCTAACACTTTGTCTCCTTATGTTGTATATAAGGTAGTGTGGGGCCTTATTGAGAATTCTAGGTCCTTCTGCCATAACTTTTAAATTTGAGAGAAAAAATGTACCATCCATTTTAGGTTGGCTGCCCAGAGCTGGACTGTAGATGGAGAGTTGTATCCAGGTAGTTTACTGAAGGATGCTCTTGGAAGATACACCTATAAGGAAGTAGGGAAGGCAAGGCTGGACATATAGTGAGGCAGACCTGCAGTGAGCTTACACCTGAGGTCTCAGTGGATCCTTCTGAAGGCTCGGAAGCTGGATGGCCCATCAGAAATGTCCCAAATTGAGGCCAGGGAACTGGGGCTTAATATCCCTGCATCAACCAGCCACTGTTGGTCAGGCTGTCCCATATGGGAGGGGATGTTCTTGGGCAGGGCAGTTCCCTGTGGTGGGGGCAGTTCCCTTTCAGGGACACACCTGTGAGCCTTGAGCAGCACGGATATTCCTAGAAGCTAAGGGGACAGGCACACTAACCCTGAAAAGGAGACCTGGATGGGCTATCACATTATCTACTCCACCATCAATGCCAGCTGTTCACTGGTGGGTGCATCTGTCTGCCCGAATACACATCTGTCACCTCGGTTGTATTTTGGGTTATTGGTTCCTCCCTTGAAGACGTTTGCCATTTGACAGCCTCCTGGGGCAGCCCAGGTCTTGAGTACGGACACACTAGCCATGTATTAGGATCCTGCTCATGGTTCCCTTTTCCCTCCATACCACATGCAGCATAGGGCCACGTGTGGGGAAATATTTCAGAGGCTGTCATTTCTGTTGGGTCTCCACCCCTTACTCCTGAAACATTTTCCTCACCTCACTCTCCCACTTCTCAGTTGCCTTTGTGTCCTCATCTTCCACTGCCTATTCCTTAAACTGAAGCTTCCTATAGTTCTGACCCAGGCTTCTTCTGTCCTCTCATCGTGCTTTAGTGACTGTCTGGGTGATTCCCAAGTCCCTGACGCTTGCCTGGGTTTTGTTTTTTTTTTCTTTCTTTCTCTTTTTCCTGAGCTCCAGAGTATCATCTAACTCCCTTGGGATCTTTAAACTCAAAATATGCAAAGTTGAACTTATGTTCAACCTGTGTAAGACTTGCTTTTCCATTTGGGTTCATAGCCTCAGTAGTACCTCCATTCACCTGTTCCTTAGCTAGAAATACAGCCTTTGTTTTGCCCTGGCACCATCTATTTTCTGTTGTATCAGCATCTTGAATATTTTTTGAATCTGTCCTTTTCAGAGTCACTCTTACCACATTAATTCAGGAGACAACTCCCCTTGTTTGGGTTTCTCCAATACCTCTCAGTTGATATCTGTGCATCTAGTTCAATATTTCTCTTTACCGTACTCACTGGGTTCTTTCTAAAACCCCCATTTTAATATGTCTCTCCTGATGAAGTGTCTTTAAGTGATGTGTAGTCTGATTTGACCCTTTCTCACCTCCTACTAGTTCTCTCCTTACAGCAGATGATCCATCCAGAGAGATCTGCTCTCAGTTCTTGAACACTCCATACACTCTCCTTTAATCACACCCTTCCAGGTGACTGGGCACCCTCCGTTACCAACTCTGCCACAATTCTGCTTCCTTGACCTACTCACCCTTCAGGTCTCAGCTCAGATGTTGCTCTTCCCTGACTCATCAAGGGTTTTCTTTAGGCTCCTGTAGAACCTTGTTCTCTCATCATCACACTCATGTTAATGTGTTGTAATTTGTTATCCTATTTTAAAAATCTTCCACTGGATTGTAAATTTTGAGCAGGCAAGGGTTCCATCTTCAGCACCTAGCACAGTGCAAAGACTCAGAAAGAATTAATGTATTCAGGTCTTTCATTCACATGAAAGTTGAAATTGTCTCAGATATCTCTACAGTCTGTTTTATATGAAGCTCGAAGGCATTTTCAGTCTTTCAGTTTTCCTAAAGACATAAAAGTCTTGAGTCTGTTTTCTGTGTCTTTATTGATCAGTTGGTCAATGGACATTGGTTTCTCATAAGCAAAACTCACTGACTGCATTCAGCTTTGTGTTATCAGTAAAGCTAATACAGTCTTGTATTCAAAGGATTATTGAGTCTTGGAGTTGGATGGGAGTTTTGGAAGTCATCTTCGTAGTCTTTCACTAACATCTCCAACAAGTGATCAAAAGTGAAGGACTCTTACTCTATTGAAGGGGACAAATGCTTGAGATGCTAAAACTGGCTGTTTGCCTTCACTAAAATCTGAGTGTGTCATCCAGGAGGCAGAGAGGATATCTTCCTAGACTATTTTGGAGAGTCGCCTTGGAAGTCTTGACGTCATTGTTGCTTTTTTTATGCAAGACTTGGTAAAGGAGGTCAGTGAGGCTCAGCATAGCCTTGAGTCCTGTTTAACTCTCTTGTTGTTGAAGAATGGGGTTAGGACGTGCCTCACCCACTGACATCATAGGCCTTGAAGTTAGGGGAAGCACTTGATGTCTAAACTTTTCCTAGAAATCCAAACTCATTTATTGGTGGTTGGAGGTCAGATCAAGTAATGGAATCCAAGTCTCCTGTTGCATTAAAAAGTGAATGGCTAGTATTTTAGTGTACTGATAGTTACATTACTGTATTTGCTTGTCTGTGTTGCCTCCTAAAGCCATGTTTACTTTGAAGAATATGGTACATGTGAAACAGACTTGGTTAAGGTCTTGCAGTTAATAGAAGAGAAAGGGAACCACACAATGACTGCCTTTGGGTCCAACAAATGTATGGACTTTCTTCAAACTATAGACCTAATTTTCTCTCCAAATTCATGTATATTTTGGTACCACATTGAAAGTCATAGATTGTTTTCTTATCTTGGTTATCAAACATGGCAGCAGTTGTGAAGTCTTTGCTATCGTGAGGCATTTCTGTGTTTTATTACCCACCATTCTCCCACTCTTGTGTGGCTAAGTCTATGGTATTGACTTTTTGGGAAGCTGGTGCAAATCTCATTCACTTTTGACTTAGTGAGTTGCTATATCTTTTGAAGAAATCTGATCTGTGCTTCTTGTTGATGATAAAGAGGTTTTTGGAAGTGCAGCTTCCTACGATTCTTGTATAAAACAATCTTATCAATTATAGTAAAAATGGTCATAATAGCATTTATCATTTACTATGTGCAGACATTGTCCAAATCGTCCCAGGCATTATCTCATTTAGTCCTTCCTGTGGAATATGTACTAGTAGTATCCTCACTTTATGATTCAGAAACAGAGGCTCACAGCCACCAGAGGGTGAGACCAAGACTTCAGCGAGGTCACTGGAGGTTCTCATCTCTTGATAAATTATAAAATGCCCATGGTTTTCCTTCTAACATCCTTCCTTTTGTTACCCGGTGGTATTTCCGCTAGGACACTATTTTGCACCTGTGCTTTACACAGAATCTCAGGTATAGGTCGGTGAGTGTTGCACCAAAAACAAGAAGAGAAACAAGAGAATATTTCTGCTCCTTTGTGCTTATAGCATGAAAACATAACCATGTATGCTGTATTGTTCAAGATGGCAGATGACACAGGCCAGCTTGAGTGTTGGCATGTGCAGGAGTTCTGTGAAATGAGTTAATTGGGATGAGGAATCTTCCATTTGAGTCTGCTTTACTGTGTTGCTTCAGAAATAGTGATGGCTCTGCCCCCCTAGTAATTATGATAGAGGAACCAATTTCAGAGGTCCTCGTGCTGGGCAGCCTCTACTCAGGCTTTCGCATTGAGGAGAAGGCTGGTTTGGAGGACAGTTGGTAGCATTTCTTGGTCAGTGTCATTTCATCCTTCCAGCATATTTATGAGCCTCACTGCGTTTTTCCATGTGCTTTTTTGTTTTGTTTTGTTTTGGTTGGCGTGGTGTTCGCATCCCTTCACGGTTGGAATTGGCAGGATGGTGTTTCTGACATTCTTTCTCTATTACTATGTAGTCTACTGACAGTTTTGGTGCCTGGTGGACAGTGGTGCCTTGGTTGTATGGGTTTGTGCTCAAAACAGCTGGGCTTCCCATGAGTGAGGCAAACAATCCTAGATTCCAGCAAAGAGGTCTGCACGCTTGGGTTTTACAAAATATTAACAGCATTCATATATCTAATCTTAACTAAAATTAAGGTAATACATCCTTCATTAAGTAGAAGTTTTATACTGATACGTAAAGCAATACAAAGAACTGGAAAGATATATGGTACTGTTTTTTCAGCCTCTTCATGACAAGCTGTATAGTACTGACGGTCATTTATCTGTGTACTTCTCTGTAAGAAACTCAGCTTGAGTAGATAGGTGAACTGAGATATGAGGTAATACTGTTAAATACAGAAGCATGCATGATTTCTTTCTTTCCTGGTGTCTTACAGTGAGTTGTCCAGTTACCCTGGCATTTCTGTTGCTTTTAGCAAAGAGTCTTAGAGGTTGGAATGTCTTAGATGTCATCTAGTCTAATTCCTCAACCAGTATATACATCCTTCACATAGGATCATCGAGTTTCTCCTGGGAAACTTTTGAAGGAAATAGGGTGCTCTGTCTTGAAGGGAAGCCTCTTCCATTCTGGCATAGTGTGCTAGCTTTTGGAAAGTGCCTTGTTATAGTGAGCCAAAGTCCACCTTCTTGTGCAGTTCTACCTGTTGGTAAGAGCCATGGATTCAGTCACCAGGAACTATCAGTTTCACTTCCTTGGTACCTCCGTTTCCTCTACTGCTGTCCTAGTCCTAGTCCAAGCCATCCCTCTCTCTCTTCTAGAAGAAACATTGCCTCTTAAATGGACTCAGAGCATTTCCTCTTTGGTGCTTTCTAGTCTCATAGTATCCAAAGTGATTGTTTGAAAAGGTAATTCTGAACATGTCACTTTTTTCCCAGTGTCTTCAGTGGTCTCCTATTGCTCTAGGGCATAAATCTCAAATACTTAACATGATCTGAACTTGCCTACCTTTCCAGGCTCAGCTAAGACTACTCACCCTTTTCTTCTCTGGGCACCACACTCACTGCCTCTTTTCAGGCATCCAGACGTCTTTGGCCTCAGGACTTTTTACTCATGCTGTTTCTTGCACTCGGAAGGACCCAGCCCTTCTTGGTCTTCTTTCCCATCACTTTTCAGCTGTAAAGTTGATTCACCAAGAACGCCTGCCCTGACCTCCAGACCAGGGTAGACCTCCCTGTTATGTGTTCTCTGAGCATCCTGTGCTGCTTCTCCACAGCATTGGTCCTTGTAATTGTTTATTTTGGTACTTATTTAAGGACTGTCTTCTTGGAGGTATGGTCACATCTGATTCAGTGATGTATCTCCAGCACCTAGAGCATAAGAGGTGCTTCCAAATCTTCCAGAAAGGTCTGGGCTACTAGAAATTAGGACTGTTTTCTCCTCCAGAGTATGCATCCCTGTCTTCTTTTCCCCTGCTCTTATGGAATTTGTTTTCTGATCCTTTACCTCCCTGGTTGTTCTCTCCTGGATATCTCTAGTCTAACACCCCACTTTAAATGTATTACCTAGAATAATTTGGTCTCATCAGCAAAGGTCACTTCATCTAATTGGGACACTGGACTTTTTATTAGTTTAGCCTCAAAGAAAACCAGAACCTAAATTGCAGAATAAACGTTAAAAAAATAACATGAATGAGAACAATAGTCATAGGACTTCTGGACAGTGGATAAAGTGGTGCTTAGAGGAATACAACTTTAAACACATACATTAAAAACAAAAAGAATAAACTCAGCATTCATCTCAAAAAGTTAGAAAAATAACAAAATGAATTAAAGGAAACCATAAAGAAGGAATAAATGTAACTAAAACCAAAAATATTTAAAGTGGAAAAGAGAAAGACAGTAGAATAAAGGCATTAGAGATTACACTAGCTTTTTTTTGGATGTCAAAGTTTTACATATATATGTGTGTATATATAATATACATATATATTTTAAAAGTTTAAAAAAATTATGGTGAAATACACACAACTGACCTTGAACAATGCTAGAGTCAGGGGCACTGACCCTCCACACAGTTAAAAATCCGTGTGTAACTTAGAGTTGGCCCTCTTTTTCTGTGGTTCCTCCATGTCTGCAGTTCTACATCTGTGGATTCAACCAACTTCAAGTTGTGTAGAACTATATGTTTACTATGGAAGAAAATCCGTGTATAAGGAAATATGTGCACTTTAAACCCATGTCGTTCAAGGATCACCTGTATAACTTAAAATTTGCCATTTTAACAATGATTAAGTATACAGTTCAGTGACATATAGTATTTTCACAGTGTTGTGTGACTGTCATCACCATCTTGTTCCAGAACACTTTTTATCACCCCAAGAGGAAACTCTGTATGTTGTCATTTCCCATTTCCCCAGTCAATGACAATCACTAATCTACTGTCTTTATGGATTTGCTTATTTTGGATATTTCATATAAATGGAATCATACAGTACGTAGACTTTTTTATCTGGATTTTTTTTTCTTGCCATAGTGTTTTCCAGGTTCATTCATGCTGTGACATGTAGACAATTTCATTCCTTTCTATGGCTGAATAATATTACATAGTATTTTATGTATGCCACAGTTTGTTTATCCATTCATCTGTTGATGGGCACTTGGGTTGTTTCCACCTTTTGGCTTTTATGAATAATGCTATGAGCTTGGCTTACAAATATGAGTTTGAATTCTTTTTTCAGTCCTTTTGGGTATATACCCAAGAATGGAGTTGCTTCGTTGTATTGTAATTCTGTGTTTAACTTTTTGAGAAACTGCCAAACTGTTTTCCACTACATCTGCACCATCTTATATTCTCATTAGCAGTGTATTGAGGTTTCCAATTTCTCTGCATCTTTACTTATGCTTGTTACTTTACTTTTTTCTTAAATTGTAGTCATCTTGGTAGTTAAATGTTATCTCATTGCATTTCCTTAAATGACTACTGATGTTGGGCATGTTTTCATGTGTTTATTGGCAGTTGTTGGTCTTCTTTGGAAAAATGTGTATTCAAGTCCTTTGCCCATTTTTGAATTGAACTGTTTGTCTTTTTGTTGTTGAGTTGTAATAGTTCATTATATATTCTGGATTTTAAACCCTTATCAGATATGTAATATGAAAATACTTTATTACTTTTTATGGGTTGTCTTTTCAATCTCTTGTCAATGTCCTTTAATGCACCAAAGTTGTAATTTTAATGAAGTACCTATTTTTTTCTTTTGTTGCCTGTGGTTTTGGTATCATATTTATGGTAGAACTTCTGGTACAGTGTTGAAAAGAAATGGAGAATGTAGGCATTGTTGTCTTGTTCCTAATCTTAGACAAATAGCTTTCAGTATTTCACCATTGAATATGATATTATTGGCTTTGGATTTTTCATAAATGCTCTTTACCATCTTGAGTTTCCTTTTCCTGGTTTTTGACATTTTTATTATGAAAGGATGTTGGATTTTGTCACATGCCTTTTTCTGTGTCAATTGAAATGATCACGTGTTTTTTTCCTTCATTCTGTTAATATGTTACCTTTATTAATCTTTATATATTGAATTATCCTTGCATTCCTGGGATAAATCCCACTTGATCATGATGTATAATCCTTTTAATATGCTGGTGGATTTGGTTTGGTAGTATTTTGTTGAGGGTTTTTGAATCTATATTAATAAGAGACATTGGCCTGTAGTTTTCTTGTAGTGTATTTGTTTAACTTTGGTGTCATGGTAATGTTGACATCATGAAATGAATTAAGAGGTATTTATTCTCTCCTCTGCAATTTTTTTTTTTTTTTTTGAGGCGGGGGAAGAACTTGAGAAGTATTGGTGTTAATTCCTCTTTAAATGTTTGGTAGAATTCACTGGTGAAGCCATCTAGTCCTGGCCTTTTCTTTGTTGGGAAGTTTTTGATATTGATTCAATTTCCTTACTTGTTATAGGTCTATTCAGATTTTCTATTTATTCTTGGGTCAGTTTTGGATAGTTTGTATGTTTCTAGGAATTTTTCCATTTCATGCATGTCACTCAGTTTGTCATGTGGGTAACCATCAAACTGGATAACCTACATGAACAATGCTGTTTGTTCAGAGCCTTCTCTTGTAATTCTTTTTATTTCTCTGACTTCTGTAGTAATATCCTCTCTTTCATTTCTGATTTTAACAATTTGAGTCTTCTCTCTCTTTGTGAATCTCATTAAAGGTTTGTGAATTTTGTTGACCTTTTCAAAGAACCAACTTTTGGTTTCATTGATTTTCTCTATTGTTTTTATCTTCTTTGTTTTGTTTATCTCAACTCTGATCTTTATCATTTCCTTCCTTCTGCTACCATTGGGTTTAGTTTGCTTTTCTCTTTCCAGTTCTTTAAGTTATACAGTTAGTTTATTGATTTCTTTTTAAATGTGTTTACAGCCATAAATTTCCCTCTGAGTGCTGTTTTCACTGCATCCCATAAGTTTTGATGTGTTTTCCTTTTGTATTCATTTGTCTTAAAATATTTTCTAATTTCCCTTGTGATTTTTTCTGTGACTCATTGGTTATTTAAGAGAGTGCTGTTAAATTTTCACATAATTATGAGTTTTCCCATCTTTCTTCTGTTATTGATTTCTAACTTTATTCTGTTGTGGTCAGAAAAGATACTTTGTATGATTTCAGTCTTTTAAGATTTACTAAAACTTTTTTTGTGCCCTAGCATGTGGTCTGTCCTGGAGAACATGCCATGTGCGTTTAAGAAGAATGTATATTCTGCTGCTGTTGCACGTTCTGTATACATGTGTTAGGTGGAATTGGTTTATAATATTCTTTTTTTTTAAACATTTTTTATTGAGTTATAGTCATTTTACAATGCTGTGTCAAATTCCAGTGTAGAGCACAATTTTTCAGTTATACGTAAATGTACATATATTCATTGTCACATTTTTTTTTTCTTTGCTGTGGGTTACCACAAGATCTTGTGTATATTCTTTATATCATCTGTTCTCTTATTGATCTGTCTGGCTGTTCTGTTCAGATTGAACGTGGGGTATTCAAGTCTCCAATTATTGTAGAACTATATATTTCTCCCTTCCAAAAATTTTGTCAGTTTTTCCCATATATTTGGGGCTGTGTTGTTAAATGTGCATATGTTTATAATCATTATATCTTCTTGATAGAACAATATGGAAATTTTATAGAAGTCATTTTATTTGGTTGGGTCATATGAATCTTTAAGTCAATTAAAACCTCCTAGATTTCTTTTCACACAAACAGGTCGCAGCAGTGAACTTAGAGCCTGTTCTAGCACATTCTTTTCTTTTGGTTTTTTAACCTAAATGGGTATATTATAATTTCTGTTAAATTTACACCTTGCTACTTTAGCCTATTGAAATTATTTTGAAAATCTGATTGGGTGTTCTCTCCAGTTTGTGTGGGCTTTTTATTTCTGGGCTTTAACATAGGTAACACAGAAGTGTGTTGAACAAGCAAATACCAAGCACGTGAGCCTGTTTATTTGTTGTATTCACTAGTTTGCTTTATTTTTTAGATTCCACATGTAAGTGATATCATACAGTGTTTGTCTATGTCTGACTTATTTCACTAAGCATGATACCCTTCAGGTCCATCCATATTGTTGCAAATGGCAAAGTGAAATTTTCAATATTTTACTTCTGGTATAACTAAGATTTTTTTAGGAGTCTTTGTATATGTTGGTGATACTTCCTTAAGATAAATTTCTAGATACGGAAGTTCAATGAGTATGCCTTTTATAAAGACTTTTGCTTCTTTTGTTAATACTCTCAGATTGCTGTTCAGAAAAGATTTGTTTGCCATTCAGAAAAGATATTGCCAACAGTACTGACATATTTATTTCCCTAGGCTCTCAGCACTACTGGTATTATTGTTAAAAATTCAATTGGAGAGATGTTTTTTATTTCTTATTGATATATAAAGATTTTAAAAACTTTTAATGAGGTTAGTCCTTGTCTATAACATACATTAACACAAATAGTTATTTTTATTTCTGGCTAGTTATTAACTTTGCCTGTTGTAATTTTTTTTTTGATAAGGAGAGTAACTTAAACTTTTATTCTAGATTAAATATATACATATTTATGATTCCCTCTTGTCTCTCTATCTTTCCTACCTCCCTCCTTCCTTCTTTTCTTCCTACTTTCCTTCCTTGGAGTGGGTAGAAAGCTGTCCTTGTGCTGAAGTTTATAACCATTGATCTTTAGTCTCTTCTATTTTTTTAATGGAATAATTTATGCACATTTAATATAGCTGTAATTTGTTTTACTGTATGATCTGAAGTAGGGATATGGTTACTGCCATTGTTTATCTATTGTTTCAACAGTATTGATTGAATATTTTATTATTTCCTCTGATTTGAAATGTCATATTTATCATTGATGGAATTATTACATGGAGTGATATGAATTTGTTTATGAGTATTCTGTTCTATTCCATAGTTTTAGGTATTGTGGTTTTAGAAAATATTTTATTGTTTGGTAATTTGAGTTCACTTTCATAATTCTTTCTCAAAAGGTTTTTAATTATTTCTGCTGATGAAGTTTCAAAATAAAACCCAGGTGAGATTCTTCTTTTAATTGAACTAGATTTACAGATCACTTTAGGGAAAGTTAGCATTTTTGTGATTTTGAGTCTTCTCAGTCAAGAGTATATTTCTCTCCATTTGCTAAAACTTCCTTTTATGTGTATTAGTAAAGTTTTCTAGTTTTCTTGATACAGATCCAAAGTTTATTACCAGGTAGCTTAAATTTTTGTTGCTTTTGTAAATAAGAGTTTTATTGATAATTTACTACTGTTTACATATCAGAAGAGTAATTTTTTGATGTTTGTTTTTAATGTTTCACCTTCTGAATTCTAATCAGTCTAAAAATTTCATTCAGTTCTTTTTGGAATTTTAGATGGTCATATCATCCTCAAGTTATACTGTCTTACCTGTCCTTTCTATTAGTTACACACTTATGTATTTTTCTACTCTTACTTTATTGGCCAGAATTTTCAGAATGCATTTGGTAATAGTGTGATCACCAGGATCTTGTTTCTTGCTTCTGATTTCACCATTAATTAAAGCAGTGGTTGTTGGTAAAAGGTAAATATTATTTTCCTATTAATTAGAGTTCCTATATCTGTGCACTCTCTCTTTTTCCTTTTAACAAGGAGTGGTGTTTTATTAGGTGCTTTTTTTTTTTGATACTTACTGAGGTGATCATGTAATCTTCCTCTTTATCATAAACTTCATATAATTTAGTAACTGATTTTTTAAGGTTAACTTACCATATTTTGAAGTTAGCACACTTGGTAATGATGAATTTTTATTTTAATGTTTTGCTAAGTTCAGCCAGCTGCTATGTGTGTTTGAAATTTTAGTATTGATATTAATAAATATGGTTGGTCTTTGGTTTTCTTTTTGTGTGTGTACTAATTTAGTCAGATTTTTAATGTCAGGATAATGCTGGTTTCATGAAAGTAATTGATTAACCTTTTATTTTTTCCCCTGTTTTCAGGAATAGTTTATACAACATGTCAATTAAATTTTCTCTTGAATGTTTTTTGAAAGAAATAAGTTGGTTGTGATATTTTCTGTATCTAGAATATTTTTTGAGATACTTTGTTAACATTTCTACTGGCTGTTGACTTTTTTCATTTTTCTTCTTCTTGAGTAATTTTTTTTGTGATTTATTTTTGGCAAGAACACCATTCATATTATCCATGTTTTAACATTAATTTGAAGAGGTGCATATAGTTTTCTCCTGTATTTTCAAAATATCTCTTTCATATATTTGGTGATGCTCTTCTTCTCTTCCTACGATTGTAGCTTTGTCCTTTCCCACTTTTTCCTATTTTTCAGGTTGCCAGCAGTTTGTCTCTTAACTGATTTTTTTTTCCTATAAAATCAGCTCTAAGCTTTATTTTCCCATTTCAGTGTTTTCTGCTCTATACGAATCAGTTTCTGCTTTATCATTATTCATTTCTTCATCTACTTACTTTTTCTACTTTTAATTATGAAATATATATGCAAATAAAAGTGTACATAATGAATATATATAACTTAATAACAATAATGACACTTATCAGTGTATTGACCACTTAATTTAAACAATAAAACATCTTTTTAGCCCTCTGTGTTCTCCTAAGTGTGTGCTCATCTATCTTTCCGAGAGGTAATTATTCTTCTGAATTTCTGTTTAATCATTTCCTTCACTTTTTCTGTAGTTTCACTTATGAATCCCTAAAATCTTTGTTGCTTTATTTTTCCTGATTTTTAACTTTAAAGAGTTGGAATTGAGTTGTATGAATTCTTCTGCATTTTGCTTTTGCTCAATGTAATGCTTTTTTTTTAATTGAGGTATAGTTGATTTACAGTGTTGTGTCAATTTCTGATGTACAGCACAGTTCTTCAGTAATACATGAATATATATACATATTCATTTTCATCTTCTTTTTCACCATAAGCTACTACAAGACATTGAATGTATTTCCCTGTGCTACATAGTATAAGCTTGTTTATCTATTTTATATGTACCAGTCAGTATCTGTAATGCTTTTGAGATTTATCCATGTTAATGTATACTGGAATATACTATTTTTACTGGAGTATAGTATTTCTTTATAAGAGTGTGTGTATTTACGTATAAAAATATACAAAATGTTGGAAATACAATACACAGTATATATTACGCAAATGTATGTATTTATTGGATATACAGATGTATGAAATTTACTAATCTATTCTGTTGTAGGTGGATAGTTTCTTGTATTGTTGGAGTTATTTCAGTTTCTTGTATAGTTTTCATGCTTTGCTATTACAAACGGTGTTCCTATGAGTATCTTTTTGTAATTGTCTATTGGTACATCCATGCCAAAGACCATCCATGATAAATACTTACACGTGAAATTCCTGGGTCCTAGTATACTCATATGTTCAGTTTTACTAGATTATACCAAATTCATCAAATTATCTCCAAAATATTTATATTTTCTTTAGGCTTAATTTGTTCTTAATTTTCTACATACTTGAGTTGAATGCTTAACTTATTTATTTTCACGTTTGATATTTGAAAATAGAAAAGGAAAACATTTATAGTTTTTTTTTCAGACTATGGTTTTAACTAGAGTTTTATTATATAGCTTTCTAATTGATATTTTTTTCTAAATAGAATGTATTTTCAGTTGCTATTTGCTCTTTTATCTAAGAGTTATTTAGGAGAGTGTTTTAAATTAGAAATAAAAATTTTAATTTAAAAATAATTAAATTAATATTTTTGGTACTTTTTTTGTTGTCTATAACTTTATATTTTTATGCATTGTGGTCAGAGATCAAGATGTATATTTAATTCCTTTTTGCAGTGTTATTGAATTTTTTGTGACTTAATATGTAATCAATATTTTATTGATAGTTGAAAAATGCATAGTCTTCTATGGGAAATCTTCTGCAGAGAACACAAAATATGATATCTATATTATATGAATAAATGTATATTGACAATTAATAGATATATATATATATATCTATTAAATAAAGCTGATTAATTATATTAGGTAAACTCCTTAGATCCTTATTGGTTTTGTCATAAGATGAGAGCTAGTTTGAAGTCTCAAGGTCCCTTGTGAATGTCCTGGATAGGTTTCCATGTCAATCCACATAGATAGTATTTATTGTGAGTACTGGTATGTTTGAAATTATTTAGGAAATCGTATTTTATATTTTTTGTTCATCATGCTGTCTTGTTTTCCTTTTCTTATTTTTCTTAGGATTGATGATTGATTTAGGGACTTCTTTTCTTTTAGTGTTCTGGTAGTTACACATATCCTTCTTATTTTTATAATGGTTGTCCTTAATTTCTTACCAAACATATTTGAAACTATTTTTCCTACTCATGTCTAGAGGTAAACAATTGTTATAGCTTCCCACTTGAACAAGGTAAGCAACTTAGCCACTCTTTAATTTCCTCTCTAGTGGCCTCATCTTCTGTTTTTTAATTTAATAATTTGAATTTTATATACAGATTTTTGTATTATTGGTTTAAAAGTATATCTACTTTCTTAGGCCTTGAATTTTAACATTTCCTTAAGTATAATAGTAAAATTATCAACAGTTATTTAGATTTAAATATAAATTTACTTATGTCATCACTTACTACACTTTTATATATGCCACAACTTTTTTTTTCTTGGACTGTGTCTCATGACGCTGGAGTATATCCTCAAGTAGCGCTTTCAGATAGAGACTATGCATGGAAAATCTTCTGAATCCTTGAATGTGTTTTAATTCCCTAATTTATAAAAATATTTTCTATTGATATCTTTGTCTTTTCAGTTGATAAAATTTTATAATGGATTTCTTACCCTCTGTATTTTGGAATATGTCCTTCTTGGTGATGACTTTTTAATAATCCGATAAATTCAGCCAGCTGCCATACTTCTTATCCTTCCTATTGTGGCCCCGATCTATATCTTACTACTCTTACCATTATTTTATTTTATTTTATTTTTTTGTGCTTTGCCCATTCTGGCCTTCCTGCTGCCCTTGAATGTACCATATTTTATCTTATGAACTCTTCACAATACTCTTCAACCTCTTCTGGAATGCTGCCCTCCTGCTACACTTATTAATTCTTATTCATTTTTTGACCCTTATTTCAATGTCTCTTCCTATAGGAAGTCTTCCTTGACTTCTAAGACTAGATTAGTTTTCCATTTTGTGTTAGTGTCTTCTCTTTGTTTTTTGTTTTTTTCCCATAGGGCTTATTATGGTTTGGAATTTATTTGCATGAATAACTGGTTAATGTGTGACTCCTCTAAAGCTCATGAGAGAAAGAACTATATTTGTCTCACTGTTTTGTAGTCCTGGCCCCTAGTATAGTGAGTGATTCATAGTGAATATGAAATAAGTGTCAATTGAATTAATTCTGCTTTTTTGTGGCCACTTTTGATTTCTTTCTATTCTATTTTCCTTGTATGTTTAATCCATTCCTTTAAATATCTATTTATTGCCAAAATTATAAATACCTTTTGAATTACAGAGTGAATACCTGTCTGGTTATCACCAGGACTTCATTTTATAGAACACTGTCAGCACCCAGAGATCCCCTGGTACATGAAGTTTGTCCTTAATAATTTTACCTTTTTAAGCTGTATAGTGATGTTCACTTTTTCATTTGTGAAACTGCTTATATTTGTCTCCTTCCTCTTTTTTTCCTAATCATTCTTGTCAGTGGTTAAATTTTTTAAAAGTGTTTTGGCTAACTCTTAGCTTTGTGTATTTTTCTATTGTTTGTTTTCTGTTTCATTTATTTCTGTTCTTATCTTTATTATTTTCTTCCTTCTATATTTCTTGTGTTTGTTTTACTTTTTGTTAAAAAAATTCTTGACATGGTTGTTTAGTTCATTAATTTTCACCCTATCCTTTTCCCCAAGTATATCAATTAAAATTATATGTTTTTATTCAAGCACTGTTTTGCCATATCCCACAGGTTTTAACATATAATATTTTCATTGTTACTGAGTTTAAAACACTTTCTAATTTCCATTTTGATTTAGAAGTATAGTTCTTAATTTCCAAATGTGAAGATTTTCTATTTATCTTTATCAAATTTTGGATTAATTGTGTTATTAGAGCACATATCCTGATATTGACACTTTAAAATGTGCTGATATTTCCCTTATCACCTAGTATCACGTGCATAAAACCTCTGTGTTTTATGTATGTTCAAACAGTTGTATTCTGCAGTTGTTGCATAATGTGTTTAGGGTAAGTCCCTTATGTCAGTATTATTAATTATATATTAAATATGTGGCTTTGCTCAGCATTTAGTCTTGTTTTATCAGTTATTGAGAGGAGTGTATGAAAATCTCCATTTTAATTGTGAGTATATCTATTTTCTCCTTGTAATTTTGTCATTTTTATATTTTATATTTTGATACAGTTTTATAAATTTTTACATCACATATTTTCAGTTTATGAGATATATACAGATTTATAATTTTTATATATTCCTGGAAGATTGATCCTTTTTCCATTATAAAACAATCTTTTTTTCTGAACTCTAGTAAACGTTTTTGTTTTAGAGAATACTTTGATATTAGTAAAGACATGTTTTTTCAGTAATGTTTGCATGGCATGTCTTTTCCCCTCATTTTGCTTTCAACTTTTCTGCACCCGTATGTTTTATATGTGTCTTTGTATATGGCATACGGTTAAGTTTTTTTTTTTTTAAATCCAATCTGATAACCTTTATGTTTTAATCTGAATATTTAGACCATTTACATCTAACATAATTATGCATATATTTGGGCTTAAAACTACCATTTGCTCTGCTTTCTCTTTGTCCTACCTATTCTGTATTACTCTTTATTTTCTATCTTGTCTTATTATTTATTAAGAAAAATTTTATCTCATATTTCCTCTATTATTTCTCAATTTCTTTTAGTTACTTGAGAGATTACAACATCCATACTTTACCTAAATTCCAATGTTAATTGGCTTTTTATACTCTTCTGAAATGATACAGAGGCCTTAGAAGTCTTTTGTCTTAGGTACTATTGTTTTTTAGTGTTTTATTTATATGTATTTTTAACTCCACAGGACATTATTTCAACTTTCCCTTATTTCCAGTTTTTGGGGTGCTTTATTCCTTCATTCATTGCCAACCCTCATCTGAGATTATTTTCTGAAGATCACTTTATTATTTCCTTTAGTGAAAGGCTGGTAATAGCAAATTCTGTTCATTTTTCTTTGTCTAAAAAATCTTTATTTCACATTCATTCTTTTTTTTCTTCCAGTTTTATTGAGATACAATTGACATACAGCACTGTATAAGTTTAAGGTGTCCAGCATGATGATTTGACTCATACATTATGAAATGATCACTGAAATAAGTTTAGTGACCATTCATCTTCTCATATAGATACAAAATTAAAGAAATACAATCTTTTTTCCTTGTGATGAGAAGTCTTAGGATTTACTCTCTTAACAGCTTTCATATACAACGTACAGCAGTGTTAATTATATTTGTCATGTTGTACATCATATTCCTGGTACTTGTTTATCTTTTAACTCAAAGTTTGTTCCTTTTGACTGCCTCCATCTCACCCTTCCTCTCCCTGCACCTCTGGTAACCACACATCAGGTCTCTTTTGCTACAAGTTGCTTGGTTGGTTTGTTTTTGAAGTATAATTGACCTACAACACTATGTTAGTTCCTGTTACACAACATGGTGATTAGGTATTTCTGTACATTTCAAAATGGTCACCATGATAAGTCTGGTTATGGTCTGTCACCATACAAAGATATTATGTAATTATCGACTGTATTCCCCACACTGTACATTTCATACCTGTGACTCACTTATTTTGCAGCTGGAAGTTTGTACCTTTTAATTTCCCTCACCTGTTCTTCTCCTTTCACCCTCCTCCCCTCTGGCCTGTTTGTTCTCTGTATCTATGACTCTGTTTCTGTTTTGTTATGCTTGTTCATTTGTTGTGTTTTTCAGATTCCACATCTAAGTGAAATCATACAGTGTTTGTCTTTCTCTGTCTGATTACTTCACTTCACATAATACCCTCTAGATCATCCATGTTGTTGTGAATGACAAATTTTCATTCTTTTCTATGGCTGGGTAATACTCCATTATACGTATATATACCACATCTTCTTTTTCCATTCTTCTATTGATAGGTATTTGGGTTGTTACTAAATCTTGGCTACTGTAAATAATGTTGCAATGAACATAGGGGTGTATCTATCTTTTCTAATGAGTGTTTTTGCTTTCTTCAATTAAATACCCAGGAGTGGAATTTCTGGATTGTATGATAGTTTTATTTTTAATTTTTTTGAGGAATCACCATAATATTTTCCATAGTGGCTGTTTTTGTTGCATATATGTTTTAAAAAATCATGATGTGGAGGAGAAGTCTGATGTCAACATGATTAAAAACTTAATAACTTTTCTTTCTAGTTTTTGTAAGATTTATTCTTTATCTCTTAAATTAATACATTTCAGAAGTGTATATCTAGTGTGCAGTTTTTATTAATGTAAGTTGACACCTAGTCTTTTGATCTGTAGTGAAGTCTTTCAAATTATGTCATTGGTTATTAGTTTCTTCCTTAATTAAGTTACATTGGTGAATATATTGTAGATTTTTGGGATATACCCTCAGTATTTCTATCGTTTTGCTCAGGGAACAATTTTAGCTAGTCTTCTAATTCTCTCATTCAGTTTTCTGCGGTGACCATTGCTGACTCCATTTGTTTTGCAAAATAGTTTTTTTTTCCTTATAAAACCTGGTACTTTATAATACAAACAGCACAGAAACTTTAAAAAAATTTAATACTTTTGCAGTTATTTAATTCTTAAACCCTTCTTTCCTTATCATGGATACAATATTTTCAATATTGTTGAGAATGCATGTTGTATAATGTCATGAGTTTTTTCATTACTGTTGTACTGGGAAATGAGTAATCTGATTCCCCAGTTTAGTCTCCTGAATTTCATCTATGCAAATATGTCTGATTGTTTCCAATGTTTCTATCTTTGTTTTTTTGTCCAGTGTTAGGAATTGAGCTAAGATTCTGTCAGTAAAAGAACTGGTCCCTGTTCAGGTTTTTCAGGCTGAGATGAAGGGAGCTAGAGAAGCTGATAGCTCCCACAATTCTGCTTTGCCTTATTAGCAGAAAGAGCTGCAGCTAGAACGGTAGACATGAGCAGAGGCTTCCAGTCTCTTGAAAGATTCCTTCTTATGTTCGTGGTGACAGCCTGATATCAGTGTGTGCAGGGCCCCTTCTCTCACCAACTTTGCTGTCTATAGAGTGACTCTTGTTTTACTTTGCATGCCAAGATTGAGGGATAGTGATACATCTGTTTTAGAGTATGAAAATTATTTAAGAGACAATGCTTTTTAAGCTTTAGTATAGTTATTTGTGCATGGTAAGTGCTCAATAAATGTTGGCCTCTCCCATCACTTCCATCAGCTTATGCTTGGGCTAATGTTTTTCTAGTTTTACAACTTTTGGACTCATTTTCTTAATCACATAATGACCTAATAAATTATAGCTGGTTAGAATGTGACCATATCCCTGAAGACACATCTTCAAAACTGAAACACTTCCCTTTCTTCCATTTCCTCATGAAATGTGGAGCTGTTGGCTCTGGGCACATCTGAAGCACATGGGCTGGAGTTATGGAAGATGATTGTGTAATGGGTGTTTGGTGCCTGTCTGATGAAGTCCACCATATTATATGCTAAGAAGTTGGGACTAATAGGGAGCATCTGAAGGTTTTAAAGTAGGGGGCTGGTGGTCAGAACTATGCTTTTGATAGTACAGGCTTTGTAAGTAATAGAATCATATTCGTAATGACAGCTAACATTTATGAATACTTGTATTCCACTTGCTCCTCTAAGTGCTTTATCTACACTATTTTTTAATATTCTCAAGCACCTTTTTTTTTTTTTTTAAACAGACATTAAAACTAAGGCATCGAGAGGCTGAAAAACTAAGTTACAAAGCTAATAGATGGTGGAGGCGGGGTTTGAACCCAGGTGGTCAGGTTTCATGCTGTTACGCTGCCTCTCAAGCCAGAAGCCTGGAAGCATGGACATGAGTTAGTACAGGTGAGGGAAACTTGAGGCATTGACATTGGGGGTAGTGGTGAGTGGCCCAAGTTTCAAGAGATATTTGGGAGCTAGGTCTGATGGCCCATGACAGGGAGGGAGGGAGAAGAGACTGGAATGAAGTTTAGGGTGTTTCCAGGGTCTCTTGTATATTCCCTGCCTCCCTTCATGGGCTGCAGTGTGGCTGTTTGACTTAGTGAAACAGATACAAACTAAGAAACCATCCAGACTAGGGTTCCAACCCCAGCTCCTTCACTCATTACCAGTGTGACAGTGGGGGAATTGGCTCTGCCTCTCTGAATCCTGGTTTATCATGTATACAAGGGGTAAATATGATCTTACAAGATCCGTAGGAAGACTGAATGCGTGAATTCACAGGAAGTGCTCAGAGCTCACAAAGCCCTGGGTATAAGGGAGGTGTTCTAGAGAAGGGAGCCTTTCTCACGGTAAGTACCTTATGAGAAGGTGGAGTGGGAGGGGAGGGCTGACTGGTGACATTCCACAGTGAACACGGTGCCACTTGGTGACAGCTTCATCTGCAGCTCCTTTTTCTACATTTTAGTGGAAGCTGGAGATCCTGTAAACGCTTGGGAAGTATTGGTGGAGTGAATTCTTTGGCACCAGCCAGCAACTTGTTCTCTAGCGTACTGTGACTGTGTAGACATGAACTTTTACAAAGTGCCGGGTGAAGGGGGGAGCCCTGGCCACTTCCGTGGCTCATGCCTCGTCTACCGCGTTAATTGTTCATTGAAGAGTCTTTAGGGGTGCCTTGGGCAATAATTAGAAACCAAATTAGCTTCCATTAGGTATTCATTGTGTCTTATGCTCACCTGATGGTTCTTCCTTTAGGTGGCTGTTTTCTGTAAATGCAGTTGAATAGTGGAATCTGTGTGCCGGGAAAGCCCCACCCAGAATAAATGGCTGCAGTTATTTTCTCTACTGCATTAAAAGCCTGCTGGAAGCAGCATGTAAAGCTCTCCTTCCCTGAGAATTGCAGCTTCG
Organism: Camelus dromedarius; assembly: GCF_036321535.1. Taxonomy (NCBI): domain Eukaryota; kingdom Metazoa; phylum Chordata; class Mammalia; order Artiodactyla; family Camelidae; genus Camelus; species Camelus dromedarius. Next base: position 26,998,658 of record NC_087444.1, read on the forward strand.
TGCAGTCAGTCCCTCCAAAGTAAGATGTGCTCAGAGAGTTCTTTGAAAAGTGCTGGGCAGAATACTTGGGGGTATTCCTTGATGTGGTTTGATAATTGGGGAGTGAGAGAAAAAAATCCATTTATGCATTTGTTAGTTGAGTGAAAGTTCTGTTATGTTGAAGGCTGGTTGTCTTTTGTCTCTGAAGCTTCTGGGGCACAACCCAGCTCAGCCACTAAGTAGCTTTGTGACTAATGGCAAGTTTTCTAAATGGCATTGTGCCACAGTTCGCTCATCTGCAAAATGGGAGTGATAATACCTGCTTCTTAAGGTGTTTGAGAAGATTAAATGAGCTCATATATGTAGAAAACAGTGCCTGATGTATAGTAAGCCCTTAGTGAATGTTTTATTGTGATATACACATGCTTTTTAATAACTGTTTTACAATTTTTATGTAGTTAAGCTTATTATTCTTATCTTTTGTCATTTTTTTTCATCATTTCTACACTTAAAAACCTGCCACCAGGGATTAGATGAATGTCAGCTTGGATTGGACGAATGTGGACAATATGGACAAACTTATACAGACTTCACCTGGCCTACTTTGCAGTGAGCTTTTGCACTGAGGGCCCTTGATACTAGACCTGTGAAAAGGCAAATAGGCCTATTTATTGGGCTCTATAAGAAGATGCTTAGTCTTCTCTTGGTATCCGTGGGAGATTGGTTTCAGGACCCCCATGAATACCAAAGTCTGTGGATGCTCAAGGCTCTTATATAAAATGGCATATTATGGTCAGCCCTTCCCACCTGAGACTGGTTGAATCTATACATGCAGAACCCTGGATACAAAGGGCTGACTGTGCAAGGAAGAGGTGGTACCCACTGCCCCATCCCACACCCCTCCCCTTCCCCCAGCACAAGGCCAGCGCCTCCCAGGCTAGGTGCTCCCTCAGGATGGAAGTGGCTGGGGTGGGCCTTGCCTCTGGACCACCTTTCCACTTGCTTGTTTTGTTTTGTTTGGAGAAGTCATTACAGTTAAGATGGTCCCCAGAGAATCCCTGAAACAACAAGGTGGATGCTAAGACCAACCCTGTTCCTGGCAGGGCCTCTGCTTTCTTAACAGTGCCCTCCACTTCCCCTGCTGTCTGGACTCCCACATGTGCTTTCTACCTGAAGACGTCTGGATTCTACCCCAGCCTTTTGCATCTGAGTCTGAGACTGGCTTCTTATTGCCTCACTTCTTCCCAAAAGTTAGAGAATTGAGATGTATGTATGATGTCGATCCGTCTACTTATTTTACTCAAGGGATCAAGAAAGTTTTCTGACCATGACAAAATTATCTCTGCTTCACTGCACGTTTAAATGAAAATGTGCTATCAGACGATAAAGGTAGGCAGCATGCTTTGTTTTTTGTTTTTATTTTGATTCTTCTATTTCCCAAAGGAAAGAATAATAACATTTGTGGACAGTTCTCTGTTACCAGACTGACACTGCCCTTTTGCTCATCCTCTTCAGTGACATAAAAACCAGGAGAACTTTAAGAAATCATTTATGCAATATTAATTTAGCTTTCCTTGGTGTATAATCAGTATGGAATTAACTTGGGCACATTAGATAAAGATCTAAATTCATTCTACTCCGTGTTACTAACAAGTTGTCCCAGCCACGTTTGTTTACTAAACTTCTTCCCCACTGATGGAGGTGACTCCTACCATACAAAGACCATTTTTACGCTGCCACGTGCAAAAGAATGAAACTGGACCACATCTCACACCATACACAATGGTTAAAAAAAGGATTAAAGTCTTCAGTGTAAGACCAGAAACCATAAAACTCCTAGGCAGAAACATAGGTTTTAACTGCCTTGATACTGCTTTTGGTGATTTTATTTTTCTGGATCTGACTCCAAAGGCAATGGGAATGAAAGCAAAAATAAACAAATGGGACTACATCAAACCAAGAAGCTTCTGCACATTGAAGGAAAAGCCATCAGCAAATACAAAGGCAACCTACTGGATGGGAGAAGATCTTTGCAAATTGTATGTCTGAGAGAGGCCTAATATTCAAAATATATAAAGAACTCATACAACTTAAAAAAACAAACAGTTGGATTAAAAATGGGCAGAGGATCTGAATAGATGTTTTTCCAAAGAAGATATACAGATGGCCCACAGGCACATAAAAAAGATGCTCAGTATCACTAATGATCAGAGAACGCAAATCAAAACCACAATGAGATATCATCTCATACCTCTCAGAATGCCTCTTATCAAAAAGACAGGAAATAACAAGTGTTGGAGAGGTCATGGAGAAAAGGGAACCCTTGTACCCTGTGGTTCAAATATCAATTATTGCAGCCACTAAGGAAAGCAGTATGGAGCTTCCTCAAAACAATTAAAAATAGAACTACCATATGACCCAGCTCTTCTGCTTCTGGATATTTACCTGAAGAAAGCAAGAAACACTAGTTCAGACAGATACATGCACCTCTATGTTCACTGCAGCATGATTTGCAATGGCCAGGATATGGAAACAACCTAAGTGTCCATTGATGGATGATGGATAAAGAAGTGTAGTATACACATTTACACACACACAGGAATATTATTCAGCTACAAAAGAGAGTGAAATCTTGCCATTTGTGACAACGTGGATGGACCTACAGAGTATTACGCTAAGTGAAATAAGACAGAGAAAGACAAATACTGTATGATTTCACTTACATGTGGAATCTAAAAAAACAAACAAAACTCTTAGATACAGAGAACAGATTGGTGGTTATCAGAGGGGAAGGGTGTTGGGGGGTGGGCGAAAGGGTTGAAGGGGGTCAGTTATATGGCAACAGGGTAGTAACTAGACTGAGTATGGTGATCACTTTGTAGTCTATACAAATACTGAATTATAATGTACATCTGAAACTAATATAATGTTATATACAAGTTTTAACTAAAAAAAGAAGAACATTTATGCTACTACCTCACCACAGTACATAAATGTACACTAGCAAGTTTGTCGTCGTTATTTTAGGGGGAGGTCATTAGGTTTGTTTGTTTATTTATTTAATGGAGGTTCTGAGAATTGAACCCAGGACCTCAAGCATGCTAAGCTTGCTCTCTACCACTGAGCTATACCCTCCCCTGCAAGTTTTTAATCTCTACATTCTTTTCCATAGATTTGTCTGTTCTTGTCCCAGCAACATACCCTTTTATTCATTATAAATATTTTAGTATTGATCATGCTAGTCTCTTTTAATTACTCACAGTGAAAGGTTTTATTTCCTTTTCTCCCATGGGGATATGGACTGGAATTTCATCAGTCTTAAAATTTAATTTGGGAAGATTTTGATGCTTTCTTTTCTTTGGTCTTCTCTGAAATAAGACCCTTAGTCCCATTGTTTCAGATCTCTTATATCTCTCAGAACAGTTTTGCAGTTGTCTTTATATAGGTCATGGATATTTCTTAAGGCCTTAAGGTTCTTAAGTATTATGTAGCTTTTGAGGCCACCACTTAAAGAATGTTTAAAATCATGTTTTATAATAGCAGGTTGCGGGAATATAGGAAAGTGATTTTTATATATTTGTCTTCTACCTCACTACTTTATTGAATGCTTACTTTTATTAAATGCTTATCTTTCATACAACTCTTTTTTTAAAATACATTAAATCATACAGAGTAGTAACTAGATTGACCAGGATATTTTAAACTGTTTTTTTGTCTTGTCTTTTTCAGTATTTGTAGCTCTTATTTCGTTTACATCTCTTATTTCTCCACTACTTTTCCTGGGTACCCTATTTCATTTTTATTTCTCTTATTTTATACCCACTTCTCTATTTTGTCTTTTCCTTCAGTTCTTAACACTCTTTGCAATACTATATATTTCCTTTAAAAACATCAACAAGTTATTTATGATCCTCAGCAGAATGTAAGCTCCCTGAGGGTGAGAATTTTTGTTTGTCTTCACCCCTGTGTCCCTTGAAAGGGCACGCAGCATTATGCCTCAGCAAATATTTGTTGAATGAATGAACTTGCATTATTTTGAAACTCCAGATGGTATCTAATCTGAGCTCAGAGGTCTTTTACTTTTATAGTGGCTTGGTGTTCCATTCTGTCTTTCTCTTTGTTTTACCTTTTCTGTTTAGACTACTCTTTGTTGGAGATGATGGAAGCAAATTAGTTTTTAAGTAGCTACAGTTGATTCTCCTTATTTGCTGTGCTTGTTAGTCACGGTAGTTACGTTCTTTATAAAGTCACTGTGGACATGGAATTTGCCAATACAGTCGGTCCCTCCATATCCGTGGGTTCTGCATCCATGGCTTCAACCAACTGTGGATGGAAAATTAGGGGTTGGGGGGAATTCCAGCAAGTTCCAAAAAGCAAAACTTGAATGAACATGCCTGGTGCCCGCAACTATGTACATAGTATTTACATTGTATTTACAACTATTTGCATTGCGCTTACCTTGTATTAGGTATTAAAGTTAACCTAGAGATGACTTAAGGTACACAGGAGGATGTGCCTAGGTTATATGCAAATACTATGCTATTTTATGTGAAAGACCTGAGCATCAGCAGATTTTGCTTTGGGGGTTCCTGGAACCAACCCTCTGAGGATTACCAAGGGATAACTGTACTGAATCACCTCCCTCAGGGAAACACAGGGTTTAATTCTTTAGAGCCTCTTGTCACATTTTTGTCAACCAATCAGTACATAACCTCATGTCATGTGTGTTTCTGTTCACAGACACCTTGTTTAATACACATTTTTGATTCGTTAACGTTGAACCCCACAGGCGACAGCACTGTAAACTCACCCTGAAGGAAGCTCATGTAACACACGGGTTTCCCGCATGAGACCCATCACAGCCTCCTCAGGCTGGGCAGCCCTCCAGCACTGTGCTTGGGGCTGTTTTAAACAGCAAGATCACCAACAAAAAGCACGAAAAGGCAAACCTGTGGCACTAGATAGACCATGAAGGCTACCTTTGTTTGCTGAATGAGAACTGAAATGAGAAGGCATAGTCGGAAAGTCACGTCGGATGAGTCAAAATTGCCCCCGCCCTGTGCATGTCCTTGAATGACCATGAAATCCCCTAAGTATTGATTTTGGGAGTCAGAAATAGATTTTAGTGAGTAGGAGAATTTACAAATACAGGATCTGTGAACGATGGGGATCAAATGTAGTTTCACGTGGTATAACCGTCTTTCTAAATGGTGGAGCAGCCTCCCGGAGTCAGGTTTTAGTCTGAATGACTTGGCTAATGTCCAGCAACTCCACAGGTGTGAGTTCTGGGTTTTAGCGTCACCCACTGTTTTTTTTTTTTTTTTTAATTGAAGTATGGTCAGTTTACAGCATTGTGCCAATTTCTGGTATATAGTCCACCGTTTTTGACCATGGTCGTATTCTACTCCTTCTGCCTTTGCCTCACGTTCCCAGGGAGCCCAAGCTCATCTCCTTACAGTCACTTTCTTCCTTAGTTACTTTCTTCTTTCTCTTTCTTGGAATCATCTGTTCTTGCATAGTCAGAATTTCACTCTGGGGGCTCTTTAGAAATTCATTTGAACTGTCTTTCTTCTTGGCTTCTCTGGACAATGGACGCAACCTTTGAACCTCAAAAATTTTTTTAGCCTGCTTTCCTGTTTAAACAGGTTCTCAAATGGAGGCACACATCTCAATCATCTGTGGGGTTTTAGAAACTGCGGCGCCCCCTCCTCCAGCCTTACCCCAGACCCTCTGAGTCAGCAATCGCAGGGGGTGTGCTCCATGTATAGACATATTATGAAAGTTCCACAGGGGAGTCTGATCTGTTGGGGGAAGGGTTTGAGTGCTATGGTAAAGAGAATAATTAAAATCATTAAGATGGTAACCATCAAAACCACCACCATCAACATGAGGTTCCTTATTAAGCCCTTTGTGTGTTTTAACTTTACAGCCCTTTGACATAGATACATACTTTGATGAACCCCAGTTTTCACATGAGAAAACAAGCTCATAGTGGTCAGGTAACGTTTCCAAAGTCCCGGAGCTCCTAGGCATAGGGCTGGAAATCAGCTGGCTGCTTAACTACCAGTGATTCATCCTGGATCTTGCCTGGGAATCCCCTGGGGAGCTTGTTAAAGCAGATTACTGGCCCCACTCTGTGCATTTCTGATGCTGTAGATTTGGAGTGGGGCCCGAGAACTTGCATTTCTGATGCGCTCCTCTAAGACGCTGATGGCCTTGTGCTTTCTTTCCTTTTTTGGACTGAGCCATCTCAGTTTTACACTCCACATGGTGTGGTCCATTTGGCTCCCATTACTTTCACCTGCCCAGTTAATTTGCTTGTCACTCTTGTGCATACACATCCGCAGAAGCACCTGTTCTCAGTGAGTCTTTTAACCTTTTGAGAGAGAACTTGGGGTGAATCCAACCACAGGTTTCTATAATTTTGAGAATATGGGTCTAGGTAACTGGTCACCTCTAAGTCGTCTTGCTCTCTTGTCCTTCCTGCATCTAGATGAACTATCCAGTGTTGTAGTTAGTGATCTGTCTATAAGCGCCTAAGACTTTTATCCTCCCACCAGTAGTAGAAGCCTAGGTGAGAAGATACTTGCAAGGAGTACAACTATTTTAACACTGTTTTTAATGCACCAGAGGCCATGCATCCTGCATTCTTAGGGGCAAATGCTGTTAAGTTCTTGCCTAGCTTAGGTGTGCCTTGCCTGTGCAATAGATGAATGCATTCCCAAGTTGGGTAATAACATAATTGCACAAGGGCCTGCTGTTTTTAAAGGAATCCTGTAGCAAGCCATCTTTGTAGAGTGAACAGTGACACCCAATTTATAATTCTAAATTTTCACCTTTTTCTTAAAATGAAATATGCCTTCAGGTTTGAGCACTAATCTCTAAACAGAGTCTTTGTGCCATTACAGTTAATTTACCCGAAGACAGTAATTTCTAATAACTCTAGTAACTCTAGTAATTTCCAAATCATTTGAGTCATTTCTCTTAGAATGTAGGACAGGACCTCAAAGAAAAAAATATATAGTTCAAGAATTTTTCCACATGTTTCAGGGCATCTTAGAATTCCCCTGATAGTTTCCTGGTCTTAGGGAAACTTTTGCAAGTGTGGTTAGACTCAAAGTGGTTTGTGCAGTCCCTGAATTAGTTGTTATTCTAAGTTTGTGTGTTTATTTTTTCTCAGTGCAGTTCCTCCCATGCATCTGTGTCTTGATGTTTTTGCATTTGCCTCCGGTACCCTGTCACACTCAGAAGTGTGGTCTCTTTTGCTGCCTTGAAGAGGAGGGTAGGTTGTAACTCCCTCTTCTTATCCACATAAGCAGCAAACATGATCCAAAACCAAAAAGAGTAATGTGATTGCTGTGCTTGTAATCGTCATCACAGAAGTGCTCCACTCTTTATAATGATTATGGTTTATTATTTTTTCCTGGCCATCCTTTTAGCATGTTATTTTAAAATGAGGTAGTATTCGATTGGTATGTGGGTCACAACTCTAAACAGTTAAAATCATTCAGTTAACCTGGCAGTACACATTTGAGGCCAGTTCATGTTGAAGGGCTTGCCAAAAAATCAACATTATTTAGGACTAAACTTTCTTTGCTTACTCAACAATTTTTAATATGTATTATGCAATAATGTAATAATATTGTATTTAATTATATATAACATATTATTTATGTTATATTGATATATATAATTATATAAGCATTATATATTTATACATAACTATATAACACTTTTATTCTTATATTTCAAAATTTTATTAACTACCCTAACTCAGTTATCTTCCATATGAATTTATGGAATCAATTTTCAAGCAAATAAAATCTTAGCAGCTAGGATTAGAATGGCTGTTAATTTATTATTGAGCTTGGGAATAACTCACTTATAATAGGCCAATTGGCTTATCCCTCTAATCTTATCTTTCAGTAATTTTTTTCTTCATGTGGATTTTACATATTTCTTGGTACATTTTTTCCTAGGTATTCTGTTCAGTTTTTTGTTGTTATTGAGAATACATTTTTCTCTATGATATTTTTTGTCTAGTAATTTTATAGGGTAAATTATTGGTTTTTGAATACTTATCTTGTTACCTGCCATATTTTTGACTCTCTTGTTAGTTATTTTGTTCTCCTGCTTAATTCTCTTATGTTTTTTGAGTTCAGTTTTATCTTAACCAAAAGTGGTCAGTTTCTCTTCTTCCTGATAATAGGTGCTATTACTTCTTTTCCTTGCTTTGTTTACTAGTGTTAAATACAAGTTGTGATAGGAGCCTTACCCCTGATGTTAATGGGAACGCCTCTATTGCATCACCTTAAGTTTGATGTTGGCTGGTAGCTTAAGACTAGGAATGTTCTTTTGGTCCTAGTTTGCTATATCTTAAAAACAGAGAGTGATATATCAGATGCCTTTTAAAAATTATAATGGTTATATTAATGAGTTCATATTTTTGAGGGGGACAAATACGTGCTGAGAGAGGTATATTTTCTCTTATTACAGTAGTGGATTTATTGTATTATTTAGTTATTTTATTTAGGGGAAGGTGATAGGTTCATTTATTTTTTTTGGAGGGGGTAGTGGGGATTGAACCCAGGACCTCCTGCATGCTAAGCCTGTGCTCTACCACTTGAGCTACACCCTCCCCCTTTACACTAGAGGATTTAAAACTTTTGTTTAGAATTTTTTGATATATATTCGTAAGTGATACTGGGCTGTAGTTTTAGTTTGTGAGTGTATAAATGTGTGTATGTGTGTGTCAGATTTTTCTGTCAAGGTCACTAAATGTCATAAAATGAGTGAGGGAGGAAATGTTCCTTTTTTTACTGTGTCTGGAAAATTTTATAAAGCTTATCAGAAAGCATTCTTTAGCAATCTTTTCAAATTTGTTTATAGCTTTTTCTTAATTTGATGTTCTTGATTCTTTTTTTTTCTTTTTTTAAACTTTTTTTTATTGAGTTATAGTCACTTTACAATGTTATGTCATATTCCAGTGTAGAGCACAATTTTTCAGTTATACATGAACATATATATATTTATTGTCACATTTTGTTTTTGCTGTGAGCTACCACAAGATCTTGTATATATTTCTCTGTGCTATACAGTATAATCTTGTTTATCTATTCTGCATATGCCTGTCAGTATCTACAAATTTTGAAATCCCAGTCTGTCCCTTCCTACCCCCCACCCTTGGCAACCACAAGTTTGTATTCTATGTCTATGAATCTGTTTCTGTTTTGTATTTATGTTCTTTTTTTTTTTTTTTTAGATTCCACATATGAGCAATCTCATATTGTATTTTTCTTTCTCTTTCTGGCTTACTTCACTTAGAATGACATTCTCCAGGAGCATCCATGTTGCTGCAAATGGTGTTATGTTGTCAGTTTTTATGGCTGGGTAGTATTCCATCATATAAATATACCACGTCTTCTTTATCCAGTCATCTGTTGATGGACATTTAGGCTGTTTCCATGTCTTGGCTATTGTAAATAGTGCTGCTATGAACATTGGGATGCAGGTGTCATCCTGAAGTAGGGTTCCTTCTGGATATATGCCCAGGAGCAGAATTCCTGGGTCATGTGGTAAGTCTATTCCTAGTCTTTTGAGGAATCTCCATACTGTTTTCCACAGTGGCTGCACCAAACTGCATTCCCACCAGCAGTGTAGGAAGGTTCCCTTTTCTCCACAGCCTCTCCAGCATTTGTCATCTGTGGACTTTTGAATGATGGCCATTCTGAGTGGGGTGATAACCTCATTGTAGTTCTGATTTGCATTTCTCTGATAATTTGTGATATTGAGCATTTTTTCATCTGCCTATTAATAATTTGTATGTCTTCCTTGGAGAATTGCTTGTTTAGGTCTTCTGCCCATTTTTGGATTGTGTTGTTTGTTTTTTTCTTTTATCGTATGAGCTGCTTATATATTCTGGAGATCAAGCCTTTGTCAGTTTTATCGTTTGCAAAAATCTTCTCCCATTCCATAGGTAGTTGTTTTGTTTTACCTATGGTTTCCTTTGCTGTGCAGAAGCTTGTAAGTTTAATTAGGTCCCGTTTGTTTATTCTTGTGAGATAATGTTTTGCCTATATTTTCTTCTAGGTTTGTTGTATCTTGTCTTAGGTTTAAGTCTTTGATCCATTTTGAGTTTATTTTTGTGTATGGTGTAAGGGAGTGTTCAAGCTTCATTGATTTACATGCTGCTGTCCAGTTTTCCCAACACCATTTGCTGAAGAGACTGCCTTTATTCCATTGTATATTCTTGCCTCCTTTGTTGAAGATTAGTTGACCAAAAGTTTATGGCTTCATTTCTGGGCTCTCTATTCTATTCCATTGGTCCATATGTCTGTTTTTGTACCAATAGCATGCTGTCTTGATTACTGTAGCTCTATAGTATTGTCTGAAGTCTGGGAGAGTTATTCCTCCAGCCTCTTTCTTTTTCTTCAGTAATGCTTTGGCAGTTCTGGGTCTTTTGTGGTTGATGTTCTTGACTCTTATTAGGTCAGTTGTGTTCATTTTTACTTATCCAGAAAACCCTCTGTTTCATTGAGACTTTTCAAATTTAAGTCTTAATTTCCTGTCACTTTTGAATTGCTGCCATGTTTTTACCCTTTTTCATTCATTATTGTGTCTATTTTTGTTTTCTTATTATTTCTGTAATTAGACTAGATAAAAGTTTGTCTGTTGGTGGTAGTTTTGTTTATAGTAGTGTTTTTTAGAGAACCGGCTCTTGAATTCTGCTATTTAGTTTTTAATGAATTTATTTCTGCTTTTAACCGTACCAGTGCCTTGATTCTGTTTTTCTTATTTTTTATTTGTTTTTTTTCTAACTTCTTGAATTAAATTGTTGGTGCATTTAGTTTTATCCTTTCTTATTTAATAATAAAACCATTTGATAATTTTCTCAAGATTATAGTTTTAGCCATATCTCTTGTTTAGAACTCTCTTTTGAGTATTTTGCATTTCTCTATGTCTAAAATTATTCTTTTAGGATAGGTTTCCAGAAGCAGGATTAGCAGATGAAACGTAAGACTATTTTCTAGGCTTTTGATAGATATGGCCAGATTCGTTATTGGCCATTTTGTCCATCGAGGGCAGCCGTGCCTTTTCTTGGTGGTAGGTATTAAAAGTCATTCCGCACAGATGTAGGTCTCTGTAAGCAGACAGCGAAATCCTGAGTATGGGCTCTGGTGCCCCACTGATCCCTCTTCCTGTGTGAGGACCCTGGGTTGCTGGGGCCAGGAAGCCCTTTCTGTTCATCCTCACGTAGATCTGAGGTGCTCAGACTCCTTGGTACACTAAGTGGTAAGAATTCACAGTTCTCTCTACTCTCCAAATGCAAGCAGTCTCCAAGCATCCTTACTGACACATAGGTGTACTGACACTTGCTGAGCAACCAGAAAATGTCAGGCATTTTACATATTTTTCCATCTTAAAATGAGTTAAATAGCATGTGAGTGAGGGAACCAAAGCACTGAGAGGGGAAGCCTGAGTCCTTTACCAAGTCCTCTGCTCACCGGACGTGCAGGTGGTATTGCTGGGCTGTTGCCCAAAGTCAGGAGTGAAGTTCTGAGGCTACTTCTCCTGGAAAGTCACATGCGGTTCTTGCCCACCCAGCAGTGTCCACCTTCCCATATGAGACCTTCCTCATCCCTGCTGCAGGAGGGTCTTCTGGGGGCCTGTTGATTTCCCAGTTGATTAATATTTGGGAGGAAAGAGGGGCCAAACCCCATCACACTTCCAAATGAACTTTAAAACCCCACTTTAGTAATTTATTGCACTCATAGTCCGTGCCAGGTCCCCATGTGGATTCCCCTGCTGGGTCCTCCCTGGTGGAGGGCTGGCATCACTCTCCATTGTACAGATAAGGGAAGTAAGGCTTAGGAGAATGGCTAAGTGACTTGTCCTGGGTCACACCCCAGACAAGCTGTGGAGCCATGTGGGCTGACACTGGAGTGCCCTTTTCTACAGTGTCATTCCTGGCCACATGAGGCCACACTTTATGGTTCGTGATGGATGTGACAGCCCTCAAATTCTGGCATATTTTCCAAACTACATAAAGTTCCTCTGCAAAAAACTGTCTAGCTACAGCATCTCTTAACTTCTGATATTGGGGTGGCCTTTTGCTCCTGGGCTAATCTCCATTTGTCCTGAATCCCAGACTCTTTTCCCTGCCACCCTCAGAAAGCCACATGGTCTAATTATTTCACTTTGCGCTCTGCCCACATACTGGTTGGGCCCCTCTTGCTAGGGACACCTGATATGTTCACCTCCTTGCTGGTGCACCACAGATTGGCAAAGATTGATTTCAGTTTGTGTCTAACCAAGCATCTTGGTCCCCTTCCCCAGGCTGGTCATGCAAATGAGGAAGATGGTGTGTGGTAGAAGTTTCCCCAGTTTTCTTGAAACATGTGGACGTTTTGTCCACCGTATTTTTTAGTTTTATATTTTGATGCTTTTGAGTGCAGAGAGGTATTTCTGTGCCATGAGAAAATCGACAGTACACATGATGATAAGTAGCTTTGGGGACACAGTAGGTGGCAGTGGGGAGTGTGGCAAGCCCAGGAGGGCTGGCCATTGTTAAGAGTCCAGCCAGCTGTTGGAATGGAGACCCAGGGCTGCCAGTTCTTCCTTTCTCTTACTTTGTTTTTTGTTTTGTTTTGTTTTGTTTTGTTTTGTTTTGTTTTTTAAGGAAAGCTGGGAACCTGGATTTAAGTGAAGTCTACCAGTTTTTAAAAGTCAGCTCAGTTTTTAAATGACCCTGAGTCAACAGTAATAGGGTTGTGGGGAAAGCAGTCTCCCAGTGCATGGTCTCCATGCAGTGCCATCCTGCTGGAGACCCCCCACCCCCACCCCGAGGCTGCGCTGGTCTCCCTCACACCCTGGGGAGGGGCCCTGCTGACCTACGTGGTGTCGTTCTTTCCTGGCACATCTGGTGGCCAAGTGAAGATCCAGTGTGAGTTGTCTGAGCCAGAAATTGTCCTCAGTCTGTCTAGGATCTCTGACTTGCCGTGCCCTACATTCTTGGGGTTACTTCTCCTGCCTTCGACGCCGATTTGAAACAGTCAAAGATGCCAGAACACTTGAGAGGACGCAAGGAAAATTGCTTAGAATCCGCACTGAGAAAATTCTGGCTGTAAGAAGAAAACAAGAGGTCACTCCTGCAGTCAATGCCAGGTGGACCATTTTAAGCACGTTTAAAGAAGCCTTTCTCTTCCTGTAGCACAATTCACTACTGACTTCCTCATGCTCGGGATTGTAAGGTCAGCTCTCCACTGGTCAGTGGGGGAGGCTAATTCTGTGTCAGTATATTACACACTCAGTCCATACTCCCCCTCAGATAGACGGAGTGCAGTTCAGCCTCCCAGCACGTGCACATCTGCATGTGATGGAGGATAATTGTCCCTGTTTTCATCCAGGTGCAGCCCAGCACCTGATACGGTACCTGGTGGGAGGTGCCTTGTCCCTGGAGCCAAGGGTAGAAGATAGGTCTTGGGAACAGGTCTGGTCTTGTGAGTTTCGCTCCCTTTCCACTCCGCTCTTCAGATTCCAGGGAACTGGGTGTGGATGATGTAGACCCGGCAGGTCGGCGGCAGGTGTGCTGATCAGCTGTGGAAGGGTTGTCCTCACAACCACAGGGCTGTTGAATCAGGTGGTGGCGATGTGCTGCGTGTTCCGGGCAAACAGTGGTGTCCTTGGTCCTCCCTGCCTTACCCCATCCTCTGAGGCAGGAAGAGCAGCAAGAACCTTTCCAAGGGAATAACGACACACTAGTGCTTGGTGTGAAAACCCCAGTCCTGTGTAGGGTTGATTTCAAATTCCCATGGGCATCACAGTGATGTTACTATTGTATTGTTCTACTCCTGAAAGCCGAATCTAGGAGCAAAATCACCTCCTGTTACAAACTGAAAACCTGCACTGTCATCTTTTTGTAGCAATAGTGATAATAATGATAATTGTGAATGTGTAGATTTATCGAGTGCTTACAACAGCAGACATCATTTGAAATGTTTTATGGGTATTAGCTCATTTAATCTTCATGCCAGCTCTAATAGGTGGGTGCTGTTTTTATCCTCCTACAGATGAGAAACCTAAAGCACAGAGAGGTTATGTGGTTTTCCCAAGGTCACTCAGCTAGTAAGTGGTCAGGCTGGGATTATGTACCCCAGGGGCTCTTGATTCCATTCTGACTGCCTTTTGCCTTGGGATTTTTGAATATTTGTGACAGGGTTTCATTTGGGTTCCTGGTTTCAGGGTCAACAGTGTCCTAGGGAGTGGACATTTGGCTTTCCAGATGCTCTGCTCACACAAGGGAGGTTACCTGGTGTTGAGCACAGATCAGGGGATTTGGAATCTGAGAGTCTCAGTTAAAAATCCCAGACCCACACATTCTAGCCACGAGACCGTTGGGCATGTTGTTTGAACTTCTTACCTTGATCGTTTTCATGGCGGGATGCTCTTAGTACCTGGCTCTTGGGGATGCTTGTGCAGGTGAAGGGAAACAGGTGTTGTGAAAGCACTTCATCAGCTGGAGGGCCTCTAGCAATGGTGCTTTTATTATTCCATGTCTGTCAGTCACCCTGTAGTTCAGGGTTTTTGCACATTTATGGTACCAGAAGGGCCATTGGGTGCCTGTGAGCAGAGTTTTCCTGAGAGGAGAGGAGGCAGGTGGCTCAGTGCTGCTGTATAACTCAGTGCTGGGCTTGTGTGACTCATAGCAGGGGGTGGTGGTCCAAGACTCATCCTTCTGATCATGTGTGAGCATGCTGTCAGTTGTCACAGGGATGGAGCTGCTGCTTCACTACCCTGTCCACTGAGAAGAGAGCTGGCCAGAGCTCAGTTAACTAGAAAGTCCCTTGGCTGTGCTGACACGTGCTGTCAAACCTGAGTCTCATCGAGACCCCCACATGGACTTTGACTGTAGTCCTGTGTGACACCCATCATCCAGGCAAGCCGCTTAATCTCCCAGAGCCTGTTTCTTCATCCATAAATTGGGGACAATGACATTTTCTTGGAAAGCTATTGGGAGGATTAAATAAAACGATGGTTGTGAATAGTTTAGGGTGTCCACCTTGTTAGTTTATTTTTCCTTTTCAGTCATCACCTTGTTGCCTTGTGAGGTCAGGACTGCAGAGTAGGGCTTCTTTAAGGAGGAATGTCTTCACAGGATCTAACGTGAGGCGGCTGTTAGGGGATTCAGCACGTCACGGGGAAGGCGAATCCCAACAGCCTTCTGGAGCATTGCTGTGGTCTGCAGAGGGGCTCAGGGATGGGGTGGTAGGGAAATCAAGGTAGGAAAGGGAAGGCACAGAGAACAGGGTAACATCTGCACACGTGTGCTTGCCCCTTCCTGAGTGAGTTTCTCAGCATGCCTGCCTTTTCTGCATCTCTGGACTCAGAATCAGACTGATTGAGTTCGAATCCCTTGTTGCTTCTAAGTGTGTGGCTTTGATGAGTTGTTTTCATTTCTCTGTGCCTCTGTTTTGTTTTTTTTTTTTTTTAAGGGGAATAAGACACTTCCCATGTGAAGTGTCTATGACACATTCACAGAGGATGTTCCCTTTTCAGTTAGGGGTATCAGCAGAGCCAGTACCAGTAGGGTACTCCCACCACCACCCTGCCCACTGTGATGTCTTGAGCACTCAGTAGACGCTGCTTCTGTTGAACACATCAGGCACCTTCTGTTTCTTTTGGTTTCTTCTGGTCACCAGGATGTTGCCTTCTGTTGTCAGTTGTCTTCATCCTTAATCGTATTTAAAGGGGTTAAATGTTTAAAAGTTTTTTAAAGATTCCAATTAATATGTTTATTGTAGGAAATAATCTTACCTGGATTAAGATAACAACAAATAATGGAACATAAGGCTCAAATGTCATACGGTTTAGGGGCTTAATGCCAATCTTTCCTCACCTGATGTAGGTGATACCCATTCCTTAAAGAAGGAGGTAGAGGTACATCTCTCCTGATTTCTTCTGAATCCTCTTGTCTTGTCCTCAACTTTTACAGAGTCCTTGGTAACCCTCTCTATCCCACATTCCCTAGTCCACATTGGGTTGCTGCTTCCTTCTGTCGGAGTCCCTGTATCAGTGCAGAAAATTGTCAGGCCTGTTGTCTCTGGTTCTTTGAGACCCAGACTTTAAATAAACTTTCATACTTCGTGACTTCTTTTGACCTTTCTGTTTTATAACGAACAGATTTTTAAAAACTCTGGAAAGAGAATGCCTTCTGGTTTGGGTGGGAGCTACCTTACAATATCTTTGTTTACCATTTACTCTTGGGAGCAGAAGCCTTGGATTTTGCTGTTTAATTGTTTCATTCCTGTTTTGGTGAGGGCTAAAATGGTACCTGAAAATTTGCCTGCCATGAAGTTAATGTCAGTACCTATGATTGGAAACAAAAATGAGGACAGATTCCCAAACTAGTGCTTTGTGATTTGAGCCATTCATCTATCTATCTACCAACCCACCATCCATACATCCTTCCATCTATCCATCCATCCTTCCTTCCATCCATCCATCCATCCATCCATCCGTCCATCCATCCACCCACCCACCGACTCATCCACCACCCACCCACACATTCACCCACCCATCCACCCACCCATTCACCCACCCATCTACCCTCCCTCCATCCATCTACCCATCCGTCCACCCCCATCCATCCATCCATCCACCCACCCATCCATTCATCATCCATCATTCATTCATCTATCCATCATTCATTCATCTATCCATCATCCATCCACTCATCCACCTATCCATCCATCCATTAATTCTGTTAGATGCCTATGCCTGGCGAATGTAATTAAGTCAATCTCTTATTGTTGGACAGTAAGTAGTAAAGTTTCGCTGTTGGTATTGATGCTCCCTCAGTGGCATCTTAGTGTTTCACAGTCTGGACCTAGGCAGCCACACTGCCTGGGTTAGAATCCAGGCTCCACCACATAATAGTTGTGTGATGTTGGACAGTTTTCTTGGTCTGTCTGTGCATCAGTTTCCTTATCTGTAAAAATGGAGATCATCTAAGGATCTAGATACTACTTTTTTAAGGATTAAGGTACACACTCCACTTAAAGCCTAGAACTGTGTCTAGTAAGTACACGTGATGACCGTAACTTGTGATAGTGATGTTGAAACTTTGCACATAGTTCTGGTTATTCCCTTAAGTTTTCTAAAAGTAGAATTACTGATCAAAAGATGTGACTGTTTCACAAGGGTTTTTCATGGGCATTTCCAAATTGTCCTCCAAGAATGCTGTAAATTAGTGTAGCATTTACATCTCCCCAGCATGATATAAGAATGCCCATTTATCTGAAGTTCTGCCAATGCTGGTCAGTTATTTTAACTTTTGCCAATATTGTGAAAAATGCCAATTCATTGTTTTATTTGTCAAACTTTATTACTGGTGAGTTAAATATCTTTTATTTGTTTTCTGGTCATTTCACTTGTTTTTCTCTCCCATACTTCTTTTTCCTGACCTTATCCATTGATGTGCTCATCTGTTTCTTACTGAATCATAAGATTCATACCCATAATAGTAATAGTAAATGATTTTTTACCATTTATAAGTCTTAACCTCACAATATTTTTTCAAATTTACATTATGACACTCTTTGATATACAGAAATTTTAAGTATTGTGTATTAAAAGCTTTGAAAATTTTCTGTAAGCTTAGAAGGACCTTCTCTATCCCTAGATCACTTATATGTGTGTGAAGGTATTTATTTGTACATTTGATTCTTTTTTAAAAATTGAAGTGTAGTCATTTTACAGTATGTCAGTTTCTGGTGTGCAGAATAATATTTCAGTCATACATATACATACATATATTTGTTTTCATATTCTTTTTCATTATAGGTTGCTATAAGATATTGAATATAGTTCCATGTGCTATACAGAAGAAACTTGTTGTTTATCTATTTTATATATAGTAGTTAATATTTGCAAATCTTGAATTCTCAATTTATCCCTTCCCACCCACTTCCCTCCCTGATAACCATAAGTTTGTTTTCTATGTCTATGAGTCTGTTTCTGTTTTGTAGGTAAGTTTATTAGTGTCTTCTTTTTAATTTTTTTAGATTGCACGTATGAGTGATACCATATGGTATTTTTCTTTCTCTTTCTGGCTTACTTCACTTAGAATAATGATCTCCAGATCCAGCCATGTTGCTGCAAATGGCATTATTTTATTATTTTTTATGGTTGAGTAGTATTCCATTGTATAAATATACCACAGCTTCTTTATCCAGTCATCTGTTGATGGACATTTAGGTTGTTTCTATGTCTTGGCTATTATAAATAGTTCTGCTGTGAACATTGGGGTGCATGTATCTTTTCGAATTAGAGTTCCTTCTGGATATATGCCCATGAGTGGGATTGCTGGGTAATATGGTAAGTCTGTTTTTAGTTTTTTGAGGAATCTCCAAACTGTTTTCCATAATGGCTACACCAAACTACGTTCCCACCAACAGTGTAGGAAGGTTCCCTTTTCTCCATACCTTCTCCAGCATTTATTGTTTGTGGACTTTTTAATGATGACCATTCTGACTGGTGTGAGGTGATACCTCATTGTAGTTTTGATTTGCATTTCTCTCACGGTTATTGAAATTGAGCATTTTTTCATGTGCCTATTGTCCATTCACATGTCTTCATTGGAGAATTGCTTGTTTAGGTCTTCTACCCATTTTTGGATTGGGTTATTTGTTTTTTTTTTTTTTTGTTATTAAGTTGTATCAGCTGTTTATATATTCTGGAAATTATGCCTGTATCAGCCACATCATTTGCAAATTTTCAAATGATACAACTGACAAATGGGAGATGAATCTCCCATTCTGTATGTTGTTGTTTTGTTTTGCTTATGGTTTCCTTTTCTGTGCAAAAGCTTGTAAGTTTAATTAGGTCCCATTTGTTTATTTTTGTTTTTACTTCTATTGCCTGGGTAGACTGCCCTAGGAGAACATTGCTAATATTTATGTCAGAGGATATTTTGCCTATGTTTTCTTCTAGGAAGTTTATAATGTCTTGTCTTATATTTAAGTATTTAAGCCATTTTGAGTTGATTTTTATGTGTGGAGTGAGGGAGTGTTCTAACTTTATTGATTTACATATGGCTGTTCAGTTTTCCCAACACCACTTGCTGAAGAAGCTGTCTTTTTTCCATTGTATATTCTTGCCTCCTTTTGTACATTTGATTCTTAAATTAAACTGTGTTCATATTGGTTGATGATATGAGGTAGGCATCTCATAATTTTTCTTTAAATAGTCAACCAGTTATCCAAACCCACTTTCCTTATTGAATCTAGAATGTAAAATACCATTTTTCTTATATACAAAATTCTAATATATGAATATAAATACAGTGTATACATAGGTTTGTTTTGGGACTTCTTATGGAATTTTATTTTTTGTCTCTGCTACACCAGTTACTTCTCTGTTATAGATTTTATGTTTTAATAAATGGTAGTACAAGTCCTGAATTCATTTTTCTTTTTGTTTCAAAAACTTCTAGGCTATTTCTGCTTCGTATTTACTTAAAATAAATTTGTCAGGTTTAAAAAATCCAGATGGGATTTTGATTGAAATTGCTTTAAGTTTAAAGTTAATCTTGAGAAAATTAACATGTTTATAGTAATGAAACTTCCCATCTACAAATATAGAAGTGTCTCCATTTGGTAAAATCATTTTTTTAATGTATCACAGTTGTTTTGCGGATTTCTTCATTCAATCCTGCACATTTTTGTTAAGTTTGTTTCTAGGCATTTTATATTTTTGTTGCCTCCATAAATAGGTTTTTTTCCTAGTATAGTTCCTAGTCAGTTATTTGTGAATGCTGATTAGATCTTTATTTTGTAACCAGACATCTTTCCAAATTTTCTTAGTCTGAATTATTTCAGTTCATTTCTCTTGAGTTATTTAGATGTATGATGATTTATGCAAATAATATTTTAAAGATTATTTCCTATAGATTACCTCTATATGTTTGTTTCCTGCCTTACTGCATTGGCTCAAAATTCTAAAAAAATATTTAAAATAATTATTTTAGATATCAGGGCTGCATTTTTAAAATTGAAGTATAGTTAATATACAATGTATTAGTTTCTGTTGTATAAGAAAGTGATTCAGTCATATATAAATATAGATATATATTCTTTTTTGGATTCTTTTCCATTATAGGTTATTACAATCTATTGAATATAGTTCCCTATGCTGTGTAGTAAGGTCCTTGTTGTTTATTTATTTTATATACAGTAGTGTGTATATGTTAATCCCAAACTCCTAATTTATCCCTCCCCCCTGCTTTCTTTTAGCCATAAGTTTGTTTTCTATGTCTGTGAGTCTGATTCTCTTGTGTAAGTAAGGTCATTTGTATCATTTTTTTAGATTCCTCATATAAGTGATACCATACGATATTTGTCTTTCTCTGCCCGATTTACTTCACTTAATATGATGATCTCTAGGTCCATCTATGTTGTTGCAAATGACATTATTTCATTCTTTTTTATGGCTGAGTAGTATTCCAGTGTGTGTGTGTGTGTGTGTGTGTGTGTGTGTGTGTGTGTGTATGTATCTAATGTCTTCTTTATCCATTCATCTGTCAGTGGACATTTAGGTTGCGTCCATGTCTTGGCTACTGTAAACAGTGCTGCTATGAACATGGGGTGCATGTATCTTTTCAAATTAGAGGGTTTTTTTTCAGATATAAAGGTTACATTTTTAATGGTGTAAATTTATGTGTTACAGAACTCGAAAGGAACGGGGTGTCATAGTTGTACCTCTGGGTTAGGCCTTCTAGGTGCTTCCAGGTATGTTTGCCTGTGCTTACATCCAGTTATTTCTGTAGACCCTCCTTCCTTCCCCCAAATTCTACCACTTTAGAAGTGAAGGATAAAGAATGAGAATATATTTGTAGGATCTTGGGCCTTGAAAGGATGGGGGTTGCAGGAGGGAACACAAGTCCGAATTTCAGGCACCCTGTTTTCTGCTGCATCTTCCTAGACATGCTAATTTATTCCACAGGCTGCACCAGGGCTGACGAGGGACGCTAAAGGGACAGACATGTCCTGTGGCTGTCAACCGTGCCTAATTTAGTCAGTCTCTTTTTTTTTTACGGGTTACAGACCTATCACCAGCTCTCCTGTCTTCTGTAATTTCTTCTCTGCACCCCTCCCTGCCTCTTCCACCCACACCCCCTGCACAGCCACATGGGGGAAGACAACAAACAAAGGAAAACCGTGAGGTGGTTCCTGAGTCTTTTGTTCCTGTACATCAGTGTGACTCAGCGTCACTCTCAGCAGACTTGGGCTGTTCTGTTGAAATATTCCAGATAAGTGCTTCTGGGTAAGTGGACTGTAGGGCCTGTGTGTGGATGGAAGGTCTCAGGTATGGGGCTTCCGTTCCTGGGGAGTTTCTTGCACTGGCAGGGAGTGAGTTTGCCTGTCTGAAAGCAGGGTTCATGACTCACTCTTGCTCCCACGCCCCTGAGCTCTGAGCTGGCACTTGGTGCTCTGTGGGCCGGTGCCGGGTGGCGAAGCAGATGGCAGAGCAGGAGGGGGCCAGGGGGCCCCCAGAAGGCAGGGCCCCCGTCAGACTGTGGTGCTGGTTCCGACTTGGGACTGCCGGCATTCAGACACTCCGTCCGTCTGTCCTGATGAGGTGTTAGCTTCTGAGCCCCCCGTCCTGTGCAGCCTTCTCCAGATTTCTCCCTCCTCCCCACAGTGTTCCTTTCTCCAGTCCTTATATCCCCCTAATCTTTTATTCTTCTTTATTGTGTTGAAATACGCCTAACATAAAATGTATCATCCTGACCATTTTTAAGTATACAGTTCTGTGGCATTAAGTACATTCACGCTTGTATGACCATCACCACGTCCATGCCCAAAACTCTTCATCTTGCAAAACTGAACTGTGTGAATTGTCTCATTAAATACAGAACCCCGGTTCCTCTCCCTTCAGCCATTGGTAACCACCTTCTACTTTCTGTCTGTATGAATCTGACCACTCTAAGCATCTCATAGGAATGAAATCACAGTATTTGTCCTTTTATGCCAGGCTTATTTCACTTAGCATAATGTCCTCAGGGTTCGTCTAGGTTGTAGTTTATGACAGGATTTCCTCCCTCTTTAAGGCTGAGTAGTATTCTGTTGTGTGTGCTTATATACCTCATTTTACTTACCTGTTCATCAGTTGGTGGACACTTGGCTTGCTCCCACCTTTTGCCTGCTGTGAATGACCCTCTGATCTTCTCTAGCTGATAATTATATGGGTCAAAACAGTGAGTGCTTTTTACAGAGTTATCCCTCTGAATTTTCACAGTAATTTAAAATTTGCCACTGTTGTCATCTCTGTTTTATAGATGAAGAAATGGAGGCTTGGGGAAGTTAATAATTTTCCCAAAGTTACTTTATTTTAAAAACAGCTTTATTGAGATATAATTTGTCTACCCTGGAACTCCCCCATTTAAAGTATACAAGGTAATGGCTTTGAGTGCATTCATTACACTGTGTGCTACCACCACCACAGTCGAATTTAGAACATTTTTGTCACGTCAGAAAGCAACCCGTGACTGGGACATTGTGCTGTACACCAGGAATTGACACATTGTAATAAATAAATAAATAAATAACTTAATTCCCCCCCCACCAAGTAATACATAAATAAATAATTTTAAGAAGCAACCCATACCCATCAGCAATCTCTCCCCCTTCCGCTTCCCCCTCTGCCCCTGGCGAGTACTATCTACTTTTTGTCTATGGGTTTGCCTGTTCTGGACTTCTGTAGATGGAATCATACAACATGTGGCCTTTTGTGACTGGCTTCTTTCACTTGGCACTTCAGGCTTCATCTAGTTGTAGCCTGTGTCAGTCCTTCATTGCTTTTTAGGTTAAGTTATTTTTTGAACCCACGAAGTCAGAACGCAGAGTTGCGCTGTTCAGTCACACTGCTGTCCTGCCTCCCCATAACATGCAGACACATTCACATTGACTCGCCGAGGCTTCCCAGCCCCTCCTCACCTCACGAGACAGGGGTTCAGCTTTGTGCTCCTGTTGCTCACTGCTGCTGTGGCACATAGGGAGCGCTTGGGAGGTACAAAATTAGTCAGTTCCAATTGAGTGCTGAGTTTGCTGAGTACTGCGTGTTGGGCAGTTCTGCAGACTAAGCTCATGCAGAGGGTTCTTCGTATTAGTATTCTGTGTGTGACAGTTATGTGTCATGTTTTGCCCTCAGAAACGAGAACAGACAAATGAGACATTTTCATTAAAGGGCTCTGAAACAACATGAATTATAAACGTACTGATAGTGGGGGCTGTGTTACCATTTGCAGTTGGATTTAGGAGGTGACGAACAGCCCACATGACAGGGGTTTGCACACGCTGCCTCTGGGCCTGTGCAGCTGTGACAGCTGGGTGTTCCACCGTCTCAAGGTCACTGGCCACTGCCATGAAGGGCTGGTTACTGAGGGCAAGCTGGCCAGGTGACCCTTAGTCCTGAGGCCGGAGCTGACCGAGGCTGGGAGTGGTTATTGACCTGCTCCAGGCCCCTGAGCTAGCAAGTGCAGCCTCGGGGCTTGGGGGTTCCAAAGTCCGTCCTTTATCACTGCCATCTCCCTTTCGCCTCTGTCATGGGCAGGCAGTGTCCAAGGCTGGCAAAGAACAAGTGTCTTGTCTAAGAGTTGTAGCCGATCAAAGCTCCCCGACTGGCCTAAGGTTCTTTTGGAGACACTGTGCACGTGGAAGTGCGGTCTGAAGGCAGCACCGTGGCTGGCAGAGCGCTGTGTAGGGAGTCCAGGGATTCCTTCTGGGAGGTTCCTGAGAAGAATGTCTGTGAGCAGAATTTCCAGGGTTCTCTTCTAGACCAACCCTCCCAGTTCCGGTTGAAACCTGGAGCAGTCCTGTGCTACCTCTGGGAGTCCCCTCCCCACCCCCAGCAGGAGCCTGCCACTGGAGCCTGTGACATCAGTTATGGTGATAATGGAGATCACTGCTGTTCAGGGAGGGTCTGGGCTTTTGGCATGGAGCTAAGCACTGACGTGAACTTGGTTGTTTACTTCTCACAACCAGGGGGTTGTTATCAACCCCATTTTACAGAGAAGAAAACTGGTGCACAGACTGGGAGAGTCTGGCCAAATTCTGCAAGGATGTGATCGGACTCTGTTTCGTTGAGAACCTCTCTTTGCAGCACCGTTTCATCTCATGTGTTTTTGTGGTTGCTATACAGGCCCATTATAATACAGAAGAGTACAATTGATAGGAATTTTCTTCGTGGCTTATTGGCAAGTTCAGTAGCTTGGGCACCATTTTTCTTCTTGGCTGGCAGGTTCTAACATGTCCCTCCTGTTTGAGGTAGATCTCTGTTTGTTTATTACTTTTTGGGGCCTCATTTTCTGTGATCATTTCCTGCTCTTTTGAAGAGTTCTTGCCCTTGATGATGGAGAGCTGGCAAGCCAAAAGCATGACCAGAGGAACCAGCCAACTGCCAAGAGAGAGGATTGAGCTTGTGATGAGTGCAAGTTGTGTGGTGCCTTGAGGCCAGTGCATCTTCACCAAATGGGCAAAGGATACAGGATGAAACTCAGCACTCAGGGATCACTGGGAAGCCTTTGACTGGAGGGACATCAGCAGTCTCATTGTAGCCTGGGAGGTCCAGTGACTGTCAGTATTGGAACATATTGTGACGGGAGGTCCTTCATGACTTCTGGTGGCTTAAATTGAAAAAAACAGTAGTGCTAGGTTGCAAAATTGAGGGCCAGCTCTTCAGTGAATGTGCATGTGGCAGTGAGTCATTCAACACTTCCATTCAGCACTTCTCCTGGAATACATCCTTAAACTTAAGGGGGTAGTCTGCACCCCCAAGGTCCAACACATTTATGTCTTTGACATAAATGAGTGCTCATGCAGTAAACCTCGTTGAATGACTTGAGTCCAAATCCCATGCCTCTAGTTGCCAAACAGGATGACTTCCTATGAGAAGGAATTCCTCTTATCCCTTTCCCAAGCCTACTTCCCTTTCCTGAGTTACTGTCCAGTTGCTTTCTATCTAGATGTCCTGCCCCAGCTCCTCCAGATCCACAGTGTACCTCCTTTCCAACTGTGCCTTCACCCCCAGGGAACCGCTAGCATTCTTGTCTTCATGGCCACTTTCTAAGCATCTCAACCTCATGCCTAGGTAAAACGTCCCTCAAAAACTCCATGGTACAAATCATAGGTCGTCCCCAAAGTTCTCCTCTGTGTAGCCTCGCTACCATTGGTCTAACTTGAAAGCTTTTTTTCACCCCTAGTAGATTCAGTGAGATTTACACATTGACCAAAGAAAGTTTCAAAGTAACACTCTTGAAATACCGAGCTTTGAGTGGTGGCATTTCTTAATATAGTCTGTGAGAAGATAACTGTTGTCAAGTGTCCACCCAAGTATCTATATGAAGTATAGCAGCTTGGTATTAAGTTTGTTGAATGTAACTTTTTGTGTATCCTAGTTTATCTGTTACCTTTATTCCTGGCAATAACTAGTTAGGAAAGCCAGTCTCCCATTCAGAATAATTCTGGGAGACTCTGCATATCTTGCCTTCAGGATGGGACTTCATCCTGTTGGGAAGCCATTGCGTTGAGTTTTAAGAGGGAGATAAAGCAGTGAGATTTATATTTTAGAAAGCTCAGCCTGATGTCTAAGAGGAGCTTGGATAAAGGAGACTGAAGCAGAAATCACTTAGGAGCCATTGCAATGGTTCCAGTCCAAGGTAGTCATTGTGTCTATGATCTATTATGAGAATGTCTGAAATCCTTGATGGTCTCACTGCTACAGTACTTAATCCTGAAGGCAGTTTCCTTTGTGGTGACAACCACTTCACTTGGATTTATTGACAAAGCATTGGGGAAGAGGCACATCCAAGATACTCCGTTTCCTCTTGCTCATGCAGGCATTTCTCCATCTTGGCATAGCAGTGATGTCCCCAGAGGGATGGGAGTTTAGAAACTGCCATGTCCTACTGGATATGAAGAGAGGTCACCAGTGCCTTCCAGGAAGCTGCCATCAACCTGTCCAGGGAGCCTTGGAGAATGTCCAGTATTTTCAGCATTTTCAGAACTTTGGAATAGGGTGAGGCAAAGCCAAGATGGCATTATGAAACTATTCAGAGTGCTTCCAGCCAATAGAGAAATTGGCTTCATACCCGTTCCATCCCTGCCCACTCTCCAACCAGGTTGCACCTGTGGCTCCTTGGAGGTTCTCAGGATATGTTAAAATATATGCAGCAGAGATTCTACAATAGTATTGAGATTTTGTTTTTGAGAACTGATGTTATGAATCCTTCTTCCTCAGTTTCCTCCTAACTCCACATTCCTCCCAGTAAACTACCTCAACCCCTCCCACAAGAGGCACAAGTGTTACGCGGGTGGGATGGAAGTGTTGTGGGAAGAATATTGTCCACACACATGGGATATGTTTGTTGCCTCAACCTTCACCACTTTCTACAGATGTCTCTGAGTCTGTGTTGGTCACATCTCTTCACAGATTAAATAGATCACGATACCTTGAGTCAGGCAACAGAATTTAGAAGTGTGTGTGTGTGTGTGTGTGTGTGTGTAGTTTCCATTCCTCACTGTTCCCAACTTGACTGTTGTTTAGGGAGGGCTATCACTGATCCAAAAGAAGTGTGCAGACCTTAAGAGAGGTTAGTGTAGTTGTTAGAGAACAAATGTAACCAAAGGAAGTCCTTACACTAGTGTCTGGCAGTTCAAAGTCATCTTTATCACATTGAATTCCCAGGTTCCTGGACTTCCGTCTAAATATTTTATACACTCCTTTACTTAGTTATTTAAAAAAATTTTGATAGGTAAAATATGCTCATGGTACACAATTCAAAAGGAGCAAAAGGTAAAAGGGAAAGTAGTTTTCCTCAAACATGCTCCAGACATGACTCTGGCAGTTACCCATTTTGTGTGCATCCTTCCGAAGAAATTCTGTGCACGTTCAAGATTGGATGTTTATAGAGGAGACTTTTTTTTGGTCAGATTTGTGTTTTGCTCTGCATTGCAGCCTATGGAGAGCAGAAGGCTCTTGCTAAGATTTTGATTCAAAGGTGCCTCCAGACTTGAGTGCAGCCACTTACATAGGGAATGTACCGTATTTCACCAAATGTAAAAATGCTGTCAGTGATAAGATGTACCACTCAGACAGAAAACAATATGCAGCCAAGGAAACTATGCCACTCCCTCAGTTGAAAGATGTATTTTGATTTCAGAGATGCTAACACGTGAAAACAATGGTGTCAGCTTAGTGAACCATGGTACTTTGTCTTCTCCTCGTTCAGTCCATCCATACGCTTCATCAAGGAGCTCATCAGTGGACTTGATGGCTCTAGTGGCTTGTGTGGTCCCTGTTTATTCCTGAGTGAAAGTGCCCCTGAATACAGAGCCTCGCATTACTTTGGCCAAAAAAAGTCCCCCCTGCTCCAGTCTGGGCTGATTTCCCTCAAAGTCTAGTGCACAGCTATCCCTGGAGTCCCTTCACCTCCAGCTTGGGGAGTCCCTGCTTTATCACATTAGTTGTATCTCTTATGTATTCTCTGTCTTGATTTACACCCTTGGTATGATGGAGCACAATCTCAAGTAGATTCTTGAGAAACATGGTTGGGAAGTTAGTTTTTTGAGATTTTACATTTCTGAAAATGTCTTTGTTCTCCTCTCCCAGTTGATTACTAGTTTGGCTCAGTATAGAATTCTAGGTTGGAAATCATTTTTCTTTAAGATTTGGAAGGTATTGCTATATTGTTCCTAGTGTTCAGTGTTACTTTTGAGAAATCTGGAGCCATTCTGACTTGTGTTCCTTCAGTTGTAAAACATTATTTTCCTATTTAAAAGATTTCAGAATCTTGTCTATAAAGTGCAGTTCTGAATTTTCATAGGGATACGACTTGGCTTAGTCTGTTCTTGATAATTGTATAGCATGCCTAGTGGTCTCTGTGCAACTGGAAACTCATATGGTTTGTTGTGGGAGTTTTCCAGAATTACTTTACCAGTTTTCTCTCTTTTAACTTTTCTGTTTTCACTTCTCAAACTCCTCTTATTCAGATGTTGGATTTCCTGGTTCTCTAAGTTTCTTATATTTCCTCTCTTGTATTTTTTCTGTTTGTATTATTGCCTTATATTTCCTATTTCCTCAACTTTGTCTCCTAACCCTTCTATTTCTGTGCTTATGGTTTTAATTTTCAGGAACTTTATTTTTTGATTCTTTGAATATTCCCTTATTATAACATCCTGTTCATACTTTGCATGTGAATTATTTTATCTTCTCTTATTTCTTGGAGGGTGTTTAATAGCTTTGTTGAGATATAAGTGACATACAATAAATTATACATGTTTAAAGTATAAAATTTTATAAATTTGACATAACATATACTTGTGAAACCATCACCTCATTCAATCTAATGAACATATGCATTACTTCCAGGTGTTTCCTCTTGCCTCCTTGTAATTCCTCCTGCCTTTTTCACTGCCTAGCCACCCTAGTCAACCACTGATCTATTTTGTGTCACTACAGAGTCGTTTTATTTCTACAGTTTTATATAAATGAAATCATACAGTATGTACTCTCTTGGTGGCTTCTTCCATTCCATATAATTATTTTGAGATTTATCCAAGTTCTTGAGTGTATTGATAGTTCATTCTCTTTATTTTTAAGTAATATCCCATTGTATAGATACACTACAATTTATTCACCCATTCAATTTTTGCTAGACATGTGGATTACTTCCAGGTTTTGACTATTACAGATAAAGCTGTGAACATTCATGCACAAGACTTTGAAGGATGCATAGGAGTAGAATGGAGGAATCGTATATGTATGTTTGTTTTAAAGAAACTGCCAATTTTTTTTTTCCCAAAGTGGTTGTACCATTTTATATTCCTACCAGCAAATGCATGAGAGTTCTAGTTTCTCCACAGCTAACGTTTGGTATGTTCAATATTAATTTTAGCCGTTTTTATAGGTATATAGTGATATTTCATTATAGTTTTAATTTGTATTTCCTTAATGACTAATGATGTTGAGAATCTATTAATTGCTTATTTGCCATCTACATACCTTCTTTGATGAAGAGTCTGCTCAAATCTTTTGCCCATTAGAAAAACTGGATTGTTTCATTATTATTGAGTTTTATGAGTTCTTTACTCTGGACACAAATCCTTTATCAGATACATATTTGAAAATATCTTCTCTGAGTCTGTGACTTGTCTTTGAAATCTTTTACTGGCTTCTTTCAAAGAGCAGAAGTTTTAATTTTGATAAAGTCCGATTTTTCATTTTTTTCCATTTATGGACTGTGCTCTTGGTGTTCTATCTAAGAAATTTTTGTCTAATCTAAGATCACAAAGAAAGATTTGCTCCTATATTTTCTTCTAAAAGTTTTATAGTTTTAGGTTTTACATTTAGGCCTATAATCCATCTTGAGTTGATGTCTGTATATAGCATGAAGTATGGATTGAAGTTCTTTTTTACACATGGATATCCAATTCTTCCAGCACCAATTGTTGAAAAGACTGTATTTTCTCTGCTCATTTGCTTTTGCTCCTTTGTCAAAAATCAGTTGTTGATACATGATTGTGGGTCTGTTTTGGACTCTTACATTAAGAAGACTCAAAAGAAAATCTTCTTAAATTTTTCTAAACTGTTTGTAGTTTCCAGTGTATAAGTTTTACACTCTTATATTAGATTTATTAAGTATTTCATATATTTTGATGCTATTGTGAATGGTTTTTTTTAAAGAGTTTCAATTTCTGATAGTTCATTGCTAGCATACAGAAATACGATTGATTTTTGTATATTGATATTATATCACGCGGCTTTCATAAACTCACTTATTAGTCCTAGTCGCTTCTTTTGAGGATTCGATTGGATTATCTCCTAGGTAATCGTGTCTTCTGGGAATAAAACCAGTTTCGTTTCTTTGTTTTTAACCTGGATGCCATTTATTTCTTTTTCTTGCCTAATTTCTCTAGATAGAACCTTCAGTAAACGTTGAATAAAATTGGTGAGAGAAGACATCCTTGTCTTGTTTGTTCATGATGTAAGGGTGAAAGCATTCAGTCTTTCACCATTAGCTGTAATTCTAGCTAGATGTTGGTTTTTGTTTTCAGATGAACTTCATCAAGTTGGGGAAATCTTCTGTCCCTAATTTGCTGAAGTTTAAAATTCAAGAGTAGATACTGGATTCTGTCATATATTTTTTTTTCTGCGTCAGTTGAATTGTTTCTATGGTTTTTGTTGTTTTGTTTGTAATATGGTGAATTACATTGATTTATTTGAATATTAAACCAACTTGAATTCTGGGGATAAAATTTCATTTGATATATAAAATTCTTTTTATATATTGTTGGATTGTATTTGCTAACCTTGTTTTTCGAACTTTTGTATTCATTTGCATGAGTGATATTGGTTTATAGTTTGTTTTCTTTTCCTATAATACCTTGTGTAGTTTTGGTGCCAGGAGAAGGTTACTTTGATAGAATGAGTTGGAAAGTATTCCTTTTTTTTCAATTTCCAGGAAGAATTTGTGTTGACTTGGAATTATTATTATTATTATTATATTATTATTATTATTATTATTATTATTATTATTATTATTATTATTATTATTACTATTATCATACTACTAGCAGTAGTAGTAAATGTTTGGTAAAACTGGAGTTTATGTTGTGAAAAGATTTTAAACTACAAAATCAATATATTTAGGAGATATAGGACTACTCAGTTTATCCATTTCTTCTTGATTATAAGAGCCTTGTCTTTGTATATCTCCAGGAATTTGCTCATTGCATATGTTTTCCAGTTTTTTTTTGAAAAAACTTAAAATGACAGTATTTCCTCATTATTCTTTTAATATTTGTTGAATCTGTAGCGATGTCACCTCCCTTGTTAGTGATATTATTAGTTTGTATCTTTTTACTATTTTTTCCTGATCAGTCTGGTTAGAGGTTTATCAGTTTTATTGATTTTTTTCTCATTGAACTATCTTTTGGTTTCATTGACTTTTTTAGTGTTATTTTTCTGTTTTCCATTTGTTAATTTCTCCTCTTATCTTCATTATTTCTTTTATTTTGCTTTTTTTTGGTTTAATTTTTTTCATTTCTAGAAATAGAACCTGAGGTTGACTTGAGACCTTACTTCTTTACTAATATAGTTTTTAGTAGCATACCACAAATTTGATATGTTTTAATTTTCACTTAATTTAAAATATTTTCTAATTTTCTTTTGATTTCTTCTTTGACTTATGTATTATTTAGAAGTATGTTGCTTAATTTTCAAATATTTAGAGGTTTTCTTGAGAGCCTTCAGTTGTTAATTTATAATTTAATTCCACTTTGGTCAGAGAACATACTTTGTATGACTTCAGTCTTAACTTGAGACTTGTTTTATGGCCCTGTGTGGGCTATATTGGCAAGTGTTATGTGTGCATTTGGAAAGAATTTTATTCTCCTATTATAGGGCAAAGTGTGTTAGTCAACTAGGAATCACAAGTAGTGTTGGAGTGCCAACTAGGTCAGGTTGGTTGATATTAGTGTTCAGATTTTTCTTTATTCTTATTTTCTGTATGTGCTGAGTTTCTGTGTCTTGTTCCATTAAGTTTTGAGAGAGGTATATTTAGGCTTTTGACAATAATTGTGGATCTATGTACTTCCGCTTCTATCAGTTTTTGATTTTTATATTTTGAAGCTCTATTGTTAGGTGCATAAATGTTAAGTTTATGTGCTTTTCATGAAATGGAGCTACACCTTGCTGTGAAATCTACTTTGATATTAAAATGACCACTTTGACTTTCTTTTGAGTATTAGCATTACACATCTTTTCCCATCCTTTCACATTAAACGAATTTCTTTCTCAGTATTTAAAGTGTGCTCCATGTAGCCAGCATATGGTTGGTTCTTGGGTTTTTTTTTTAATCCAATTTGACAATCTTTTTTTACTTGGGATGTTTAGACCATATATTAAATGGTATTGAATTATTGACCATTAAATTAAATGTTATTATGACTAGGCTTACTTCTATCATTTTAATGTTTGTTTTCTATTTGTTCTATCTATACATTATTTTTTTCTTTTTTTTTCTACCCTCTTGTATTAATTGAATAAATTTTTAAAAAATCTCTTTTATTGGAGTACTAGCTGTATTTTTTTTTTATTATTTTAGTTATTTAGCTTTACAACAAATGCTTTCAGTTTTGTTTATGGTGGGATGTATTTACTCTGCCTTCATTTTTTAAAGGTATCTTTGCTATATATTGGATTCTTGGTTGACAGTTTTTCTTTTGGCACCTTGAACTCATTACCTTACTGCCCTCTGGTCTCCATTGTTTCTGATGAGAAGTTAGCTGTTGATTTTCTTGTAGTTCCTTTGTATGTCATTTGTCTCTTACTGCCTTAGAGACTTTCTCCTTATCTTTGGCTTTCAGCATTTGACTATAATGTACCTGAATGTGATATCTTCATGTTTATTTTACTTGGGGTTTGTTGAGCTTCTTGGATGTGTAGATTAGTCTTCCTCATCAAAATTGAGATATTTTCAATTATTATTTGTTTTAACATTTTCTCTCCCTCTCCTTCTCATATTTCCATTTTGCATATGTTGGTGTGTTTAATGGTGTCCTACATTTCTCTAAGGCTCTGTTCATTTTTCTTTAGTTGTTTTTTTTTTTTTCCTTTCTCTTCAGGTTGCATAATCTCTACTGATTTATCTTCAGGTTCACTGATTCGTTCTTCTGCCAACTCAAATCTGTTGTTGAGCCTTGCTAATGATATCTTCATTTGGTTATTGTACTTTTCAACTTTAGGATTTCTGTTTGATTCTTTTTTTTTTTTTTAAATAAATTCCACCTCAGTTGATATTTTCTCTTTGATGTGTTAGAGTTATAATACTTCATTTTTATTCTCTAAACATGGTTTCCTTTAGTTCTTTGAACATCTTTGTCTGTTGTGTCCAACATCTGGGCCCCTTCAAAGAGTTTCTTTTGTCTGCTTTTCCCCCTGTTATTCATCATACTGTTGACTGTTTCTTCACAAGTCTCATAATTTTTGGTTGAAAACTGGGCATTTTAGATAATATATTGTAGCAAATCTAGATACTAATTCTCCCCCTCTACTCCCTACCAAGGCCTGTCGTTGTTTATGTTTGGACATTTATGTGTTTAATGACTAGGCTGAACTAATTCTCTGTTCTCTGCAGAACTTGTGTCCCTGCTCAGCTTTTCCCTCTTGTTTTATCTTTTAACTTGGCTTCCTAGGGATTTCCCCATGGGTCAGCATTAGCCATTTACTGGTCAAAAGGTGTGCTTTTACCCTTCAAGTGGTTAGAATTTTACTCCTTACAATTGAATTTGTGTGTGGCTTGGAGTCTACTTTCAGAGTTCAAAGTGTTTATGATTTTACCCTGTGCTGAGGGCTGGTATCTAGGTTGGTCCCTCTCTGGTCACTCTTGAGAGAATGCAGCCTTGGGCATGTGCACCCTCTTCCAGACCCCCAGAGATGAGTGAGTATGGTTTTAAGTCTAGCTTCCAAAGGTCATCATAGTTTATTGTTCAGTGAGTGTTTAGTTAGAGGTTATGCTTAAGCCTCTTGAGCCAGTAAGGCCCTGCCCTTTGCTGGCGCATCTATATGGGGGGATGCTTTTAAGTTTGCTCTATTTCCATGTCAGATGGATTCTGAGTGGATGTTGCCTAACACATGTGCTCAGGTGTCTGGATTCCCAGGATGAGTACGATTCCAGGAAGGACCTTCTTGATCTTTTTTTCCCCCCTGATTCTTTGTATTAAACTTATGACTGGTCTGCCATTTTGTGTGTTGCTATTAGTTTCATGGAGCAGTTGCTTGCCACTAAGGTCTTCATTGTTTTCAACAATGTCCTTAGGCATGGTCTTTTCCATGCTCTGTTCTGGCTAACGTCATTTCCCTCAGGCATAGCCTTCAGCTTGCCAGTTCTTAAGTCCTCTCCCCGCTTGGGCAGAGCCAGTACACTGCTGCATCAAGGGTGAGGTTGGGGACAGAAACTCACATCTCCCAGAGTAATGGCTCCACTCTGCATGAGCACTGTGGAAAGGATCGTAGACTTTTTTCTTAGCTAGCCCCTCAATGCAGGCAGCCTCCACCTTATAAGCCATCTGTGTTGGGGAGGGGTGATTAAAGCCCCAGGATTCTTGGCCCCTGGTGAGCCTCATGTACAGCCCTTGTCCTATAAATGGGATTGGTATTAAGGAAGGAAGTCTTAGCCTGTCACCTGTACCTGAACTTCTGCAACGTGGAGCTGGTAGAGGAGTGGGTTGGGAGAGGGGATGAGAGACCCTGTGGGACTGACCCTCCCTCGAGTAGAATTGTAGCCCTAGTCTGGGATCTGGTGGGGAAAGGAGCCTCCTTTTTCTTGGTTGCACCACCTGGAGTAGAGCTTCTGTAACTTAGAGCTGGGCAGGGGATGGGAGCAGGTCATAGATCAGATGCTGCAAACTCTCACAATTATTATTGAGATTTAGTAGATATTGTTTTATAAATGTTTCTCTATTTGCTATATGCACTTAGGACAATTTCCAGAGACATTAAATGTTTATTTTTCCTTTTTAGTTTTACCAGTTAAGTGGTTGTTTTGGGAGGGAGAGCATCCTCTGAGCTCCTGACACAGCTCTTACAGAAGTCCTGCCTCTTCTTATTGTTAACCATTTTTAAAATTTAAGTAGACTTTTTTTTTAGAATAGTTTTAGATTTACATAAAGCCTGAAAAGATACCACAGAGAGTTTCTGTATACTCCTCACTCAGTTTTCTCTGTTGCTGATAACATCATAGGTTACCATGGTACATTTGTCACCACTAAGGATCCACTATTGGTAAATTAGTATTAATTCAACTCTACATTTCATTTGGACCTCTTGGATTTTCCTTGATGACTTCTTTGATTCCAAAATCGAGGAATGTGGGGTCGGTCAAGGAGAAAGAGATGATGGTGATTTGGCAGTAGCACACACAGACTTTGGGTGATGCTTTGACAGGTTTGCACATGGATGAGGCCCCTCACAGCATAAGACTGTCCAGGGGCTGTGGTACAGGGGTCCCAGAGGAGAGAGCAGTGAGTGAGGGGGCTTATGTGTCTTGGTGATGATGCTTCTAGCACATCAGAGAGAGCCCTGAAGGACAGCTGGGGCCTGGGGTCTTTATAGTTACAGAGTTTATCTTATGTATGACTAGCAAATGTTGGGTAAAATTTTGCAGGATAAGCAAGAAGTCTCTAAATGGCTAAAAATCTGCTCCTTTGGGCTATACTTAAAGTAATTGGATGTGTAAACTTGAATTTTGTACCTGTGAGCTTCGCAACCTGCTGTGAAAGGTCAACAGCTTAGGGGTCAGCCTACTGAGGGCATCTTTGGCTCATTTCTATAGTACAGGAGCCCATGCAGACTAACATATAACATGTAGCATGCCGCCATGCCGCCATGCCGCCATGCCTTCTTGGCCTTCTCTGATCTATGGCAATTTCTCAGGTTCTCCTCATTTCAAATGCCCTCGATAATTTTGAGGCATACTGATCAGGTATTTTGTGGAACATCCCTCAGTTTGGGTTTGTTTGATGTTTTTGTGATGATGAGTTTGGGTTCTGGGTTTAGAGGAAGACCCCAGAGGGAAAGTACCGTTCTCATCACGTCTTGTCAAGGGTGCTTGCTGTCAGCATGACTTGTCACTGTTGGTGTTGACCTTGATCACCCAGCCGAGGTCATGTCTGTCTGGTTTCTCCACTGTAAAGGTACCTGCCTTTCTCTTTTCTTCCTCTGTTCTTTGGAGACAAATCCCTAAGGTGAGCCCACACTCAAGGGTGGGAGTTAAGTACCACCTTCTTGAGGGGAGAATATCTGCATCAGTTAGTTGGAGTTCTTCTGTGTGGGAGATCTGTCTCTTCTCCCTAGTTCATCTGATTACTCAGTTACTGATTTATGTGGTTGGATGTGTGGATATTTATTTTATGACTTGGGTTATGATCCATTACTACATGGTTTATTTTGTGTGCTCCCACTGTTCCAGCTTTGGCCATTGGAAGCTCTTTCAAGTTGGCTCATGTGTTCCTTTGACATATCTCCATCTTTTTTTTTTTTTTTTTTTTTTTTGGAGGGGTCACTTCCTTACTTTCTGGCACTACAAGATGTTCCAGGCTTATTTTGCATATTCCCTTTCCCAACTCTAAAATCAGCCTTTTCTCCAAGGAGTCCTTGCTCTTTTTATTGGAGGATGATATCAGAACTAAGATATGAACCCTGGGTGTTATTAATCTTGTTCTTTGTGCTTAAGCTAAAAATAGTTGCACTTTGGGAAAGATGCCTTACCTGGTCTTTCATTCAATAAATACATACTGAATGTCGAGCTCTGTCTCGGGGTCGTGTTTTTAGTTACTTAAGACTTGCTCGGCATAAAGTTTCACTTTTTTACACATAATAATTAGAAACTCACTCATAATTTGATGTTATTTTAGTAAAAGTTTACAATTGGAGATAGGGTCATATAATTATTATTTGTTGTGCTGAAGTCAGTCTATTTTACAAATTCCTTCACTCCATTGCCAGTTTTAAAAACAAATGCTTATTATTGGGAGCAAACATGCAAATGAATATTTATTTGAGTCACTAACTGCTCACCAAGGAATGTTTCAGTGTTCATGTGGGAAATCTCAAACATACACAGAAATACAGAGAATAATATACTGAAATTTCAAGTACCCATCAGCCAACTTCAGCAGCTTGAATTAAGAGCCATTCTCAATTCATCTGAACCTGACATATTTTTTTTGAGGGGAAGAGGTTAGCAAATCATTTTTGAACCTGAAATGGATGTCACTGCTTTTTGTGACTCACACACATAATGAAAGAAGCTTAAATGTATGTTAAGGAGCATTTCACAGTTGGCCTTTTTCAGAGCCAGTGAGTAACTAATTGTCATACCACTTCAGGAAAAAGATTCGTGCCCCAGTGTATTAGAAGCTTGTGGGTCGAGTGACACCAAAAATGCTTGGGACAAATGAGAATTTGGGGAAAAAATGAAGGCTCGCTCATCTAGAAAGAACCCAGACTCACTCTTCTTGAAGATCAGGGCACGTGCTTGTCACAGAAGCCTGCCCCTCACACTGGGGCTGGCAGGCTTTCAGGAGCAAAATATGCCAAGCATTTTCCAGTTCAGCCTGGATTCAGGTTTCTCAGGTTGGTCAAACATACCCGCTGCCAGAATTTCTTGTGGACTCGCTGGAACTTCAGATCTAGCTTAGCCCACAGTGACTGAGTATAGTTCCTAGACGTGCGATTGAGAATTTGAAATTTGTGGGCTGAGATCTGCAGACTGTAGAATGAAATTTGTTGACTGAGTACCTACTGGGGGCCAAGGGTTATGCTGGGGACACAGTGGGGGGCAGGGCACACACAGACCTGACTACACGGGGATTGCCATCCAGGAGTCTAAGGGGATGGTCCCCATGAATCACACAGATCGCTTGTTACAGTTGTGATGTGTTGCAAGGGATAGAAAAGAATGCTAAAAATACAGGGTCCCTGATTTTGTCCAGGGCGTCAGGGAGAATATTTTGAGGAAGTGATGTTAAACTAGAATTTAAAAGATGCATAGGAGTTAGTGAGGCAAAGGGTGTGTGTGTTAAGAGTGGGTGTATGAGAATTGGGAATATTCAAGCCAGATGTATCTCCAATATATTGAGTTAAAATAACCTAACTTAAGCCCAGTTCAATCCTAATATCTAAGGGCATAATACCCACAAAGAGGCTCGACAATGGATAATGCTGAACACGTCCAAGGACCCACTGGAAGGGGGCACCACTGGAGTTAGGGGTTCAGGAGCGGGCAGGCAGGCTGCAGACCATGCTTGTCTGTGGGCTGTGGTGAGAAGCCTGGGTTCTATTTCTAAGGCAGTGGGGAACCGCCGTGGGGTTTCAGGATAGGCCCTTTCCAAGTTGGCCGCCATGTGCAGAGTGCACTGGTAGGGCTGGAACCTGCACCGGGTGGGAGACTGCAGCAGGTGTCCAGCTGAGACGTTTCATCACTTGGTGAGACAGAGAAGTGGGTAGATCTGAGATCGAATTCAGAGTTTTAGTGTAGTGGCTTTCAGACTTTTTTTTTTAAAGTGTAATCTACTACTGAGAACACTGTGGTTTGCATCATGGCCTCAGTGCATAACTGTGTGTGTATATATATGCATGTGAAACAAAAGCTTCATAGAACAATGCCTTTACCACAGGCAAGGCACACGGAAATACTTCGTGTTGTGTCATGTGTATGCATGCATGTGTGTGTGAGTGTGTGTGTGAGGTAGGCAGAGGGAGGGTGTTAGAGATTTTATGGGCCATACTGATAAATCTGGATCTTTGGTGTGAAATGGGTTATCTCCAAAGTTTTAAATCAGATTTGTTCTTTGAGAGAAATAACCCTAGGAATAATAGAAACAACTGAAAAAAGAGCTTTGTGACAGGAACACTAAGACATAAATAATTTCTCCAGGTATCCTCCTTCTCCTCCTTTTTTCCTTCTTCATTTTGGTGGGGATTGACAAACTTTTTCTGTAAAGGGCCAGAGAATAAAGATTTTCTGCTTTATAGGCCATTTGATCTCTGTCCACCTCTCAATTCTGCCATTGAAACTGGAAAGGAGCTACAGAAAGACAGTATGTAAAAAATGGGCGTGGCTATGTTATCACTAAAACTTTATTTATAGAAACTTAGATGGTGGGCTGGATTTGCAGGCTGCAGTTTGCTGACCCCTGTCCTGAGGAGTGGAGGGGAATGACCTGTGGGATTTATGGGACAGGAGGATTTGCAGAGATGAAGTCAGTGTGTTGCGGGATGATGCTTGTCCTGCCCGGTCCTTGAGTGGGATCAGAGCATCTGGAGTGAGGTGGCCCTTCCTGAGGAAGCCCCACTGGGGCCAGGGTGTATTTTGACAGACAGTGTGCATGTGGGGAGTCTGGGGTGCAGAAGCAGTTGAAGTTGAGGTCCCGTCTCCCATCCTCAGATTCAGCCATAGACAGATGCAAAGTGTAAATTGGATGTTCGGCTCAGTTCCTCGGGACTGTGAGGCCAAAGCTGGACTTGATACCAGGCCAGGGATTAATTAATGCAACCCTTCTGGGCAGAGTTCCCTGTGGTTGGGCCACGCGCAGGGAGTGCAGGCTTTGTGCGGGGAGAGACAGCTCTTAGAGGAGATGGCTTGAGATGGCTCTCTGGGCTGCTTTTCCTCTCTCCAGGAATCCCTGGACCTGTGCCAGACACCTAAGTGCACTTGGAGGCAGACAGTAAGCCTAAGCAGATGCTGGAAACCATAGGTGCCATGACACACAGGGGCAGGGAGGATAGAAAGGTAGCGCTCCTGCCCGCCTTGGCAGAGGCCTTTGCCCTGCAGCAGGATGGGGTCGCGGAACCTGGGCCCTCTGTGTCCCTGTTCCCTCTCTCTGCTCTGTTGTGGAAATCCTCCTGAGCCTCTAGGGAGTGAGTCAGTGTTCCTGCCTGTAGAAAGTGACCCCCCCAGTGGAGAATATTTTCCCCTCTTGTGGACTTCCTCAACCCTTTGTATGTTGGAGGGGTGCCTGGATGACCATGACCAGTGCATGTTAGCTAAATGATGTTAGGCAGACACCTTCGTTTTTCTGAGCCTCAGTTTGCTCACCTGTCAGATGGGAATGGTGAGGAGTCACGAACTTCCGGCAGATGAAGTGTTCGTCAGGGGCCGGGCACGTGGGAGCGGTCAGAGCACCGCAGTGATTGCTCTTCCTAGTGCTCTTGTTTCTCTTGTCCGGTGGGGGTTCTCGTGATGTATTGGCCGCCTTGTTTTGGCCCTGCGTGGGGGACACTGAGGAGGCAGCTGCTCACTGTCTGGGAGAGGGTGACATTTTCCTGGGGTCTTAGCGGAAATGTGTTCACTGTGTCCAGAATCCCTTCAGGATGGACATATCTCTCTGTAGCCACTTCCCTCTAATGTTGTGACGTGGGTTCTCTTTGACTATTTTAGTCTATTCTCTTATTTAAGATAAGCTACCCCACTGGTAACACTAAAGAAAGCCTTTAAGCAACCACGCATGCTCAGTTTCTGAAGTGGTTGAGTTCTCAGCATTTAATTTTAAACCAGAAACAGTATTACAATTTGGACTCCCAGGCCACCCCACTGAAGCTTTCCCTCACTCCAGCGGCAGAATTTCTGTACTCATTAGAGCAGCATGTCAGCCTCCTGTCATTTGTGCATTGGTACAAGTGGAAGCTGCATCCTGATCCCAGTTAGAGATGCCAGGGACATGCCTTCCCCGCAGCAACAACTCTTTCAGAAGCCACGGTGAAGGCATGGGTAGATAGTCCCCAGCAAAGTGCCCTCACTGTTTAAAGACTGTCTGCAGAGCACCGTGTTACTTGCTTTTATAGACGTCTGCACACTCGTTGCCAGAGGCTTTCTTGTTGGGACCAATGAAAGTGGCAGCAGGGCTCGTGCATGGTGTTAATGTGCGGGGGTGATTTTGCACTCCCCGGTCACTGGGCACTAAGTGGAGATTCTTCATAAATTTGGTAGGAATTAGCATCAGATCTGCAGGGGCAAGCCTAGTCTCTAGTTTTCGGTCTTCTTGCTTCATTGGTTTTCTGACATTTAGAGTTCAGGTAACTGTCAGTGGTTTCCAGGATCCAGCATGGAATCCAGCATGTCCTCAAGGAGAGGAGCAGTCAGGGCAAGCTGAGGGTTGGTGCTCCCTGAAGGAGCCGAGTGGGTTCGTCTCCCTAGTCAATGTGAATATTGTATAGTTTCAGAGCCCCGGAGAAACCTGGATTCCCTCTCTTTACACCCTCATTCACGACCTACCTGTTTCTGCCTAAATGTCGTTTTGCTCTGTAATTGCTTTATAATGCCAAGGAATGGGAGATGGGGACGCTGGTGGGAAATGACCCAGCACAGGGAATATCGACGATGCTCTTGAAACTCCTCCTAAATTAACTGGGCTTAGATGCAGAGATGCCAGGGGAGGGTTAGGGTGGGAAAGAGGTGGCCAAGGCAGACCTCGGTGATCTCTCGGTTTCCTCTTGGGCTGATTCTGTTGTCATCCTCTCTGCACAGACAGGCAGAAGCTGTGAGCAAGGTGCTTCCTGTTCCCCCTGACTGCACAGCGTGAGGCTCGTCGGGGACGGCCTCCTTGCTTCCTGCCGCTGTGTCTGGGCTCCTAGGAGAGATGAGGGTTCAGAACTGGGGTCCCAGGTGACCTTGTTTTCCTCTGGGAGGCCTGGAGTGCACATTCTTGTTTGTCTCAATTTCAAGTTGTTGACTGGTCCCCATGTTGGAAGAGCAGGAACTGCCCGCAGAGCTCAAAACAATGCAGCGATTCTCAAAGTTGAGTGCGTGTCAGTGACTAGTGGTCTTGTTCAGATGAAGTCTCATAGGCTGTAGTCCTAGACGATGATGAAGAAGACTTAAATGATGGTCATGATGATCCTGACCTGTGTTGAATTCCTACTGTGTGCCAAGTACAATCATTTAATGCAGTAACCCATGAGCCGGCCATATTCCCAGTCCCATTTACAGATGGGGAAACTGAGGCTCTTCAGTTAGATTATTTGCTCAAGGCCACAAGGCTCCCACTTCTAGCCTCCGCCCCCAGGAATCTGCATTTTAACAAACACTCCAGAGGGTCCTCAGACTCTGGTTTGAGAAACATTGCCTAGACTTCAAGCTCACAAGAGGCAAAAACCATGTCCGTCTTGTTCAAGGCTCCATCTTCAGGGCCAAGCCTGGGCTGGGGACATAAGTGCTCTCTGTACTTATTGACGGGATGGACGCGTGTTGTTCTCTTCAAAGGAGTCCCTTGGGGATCCCAGGGGCTCCTGCCCAGTTCCCTGGGAGCATTAAGTCATAAAGCCCAGAACTCATGCCCTAGTTCTGACAACTTTGGTCTTGTTGCCAAGAACAGTTTGCCTGGCTTCCTGGTTCAGTCTCGGGACTGCCTCATTGTTCCCCGGCCCAAGCCCTTGCTGCCTCTGTCCCTTCCTGTTTCTCTAGATCCCAGGCCCTCCCTTGCTCTGGTCGGTAGCTTTCTTAGGGACTGGGCTTCTGTCTCCAACCCAGGTCTGGCTGCTGGGACCCTCTTACCTGGGCAGGCTTTCCTGCGGCTGTGTGCCAGCCAGCTGTTCTGGATCTTCCATTCTGTGACCCACCAACCGCTGCTGGAGCCTTGGGGCATCTGGTCACACTTTCCAGACTGGACTTCAGCTCCTTCAGTGCATCCTTTCCTCAGAGTGGCCAGTCCTACTCCTGAGCCTGG
Organism: Camelus dromedarius; assembly: GCF_036321535.1. Taxonomy (NCBI): domain Eukaryota; kingdom Metazoa; phylum Chordata; class Mammalia; order Artiodactyla; family Camelidae; genus Camelus; species Camelus dromedarius. The sequence goes on from NC_087444.1 coordinate 27,040,918, forward strand.
CCACCCTCCCAACCTCCCGTCCTGGGAGCAGTGAGTCAGCTCTGGTCAAGATGGTCAGATGATACTGATCTTAGGTCTTGGAGTGGCTAGGCTCGAGTTCAACCCTTGGCCCTTAAGCAAGCACTTTAACTCTGAAAGCCTCAGTTTCCACGTCTGTAAATCAGTTATGATGGTCTCTCCCAGTGCGTTAATGTGAGGATTAGATGGAGTTGTGTGTGTTAGGGGCTTGGTGTCGTGGCAGCGGTAGGTTATCACTGTTGTACCTGTTATGTGATAGTTGGCCATCTATCTTTAAACAACTGTGAGTTTTCCTTACAGGTTATGATGACAATGAGTACTCTATGTTAACATTTTATTTTAAATGAGGTCCCTAATTTTGTGCAAAGACAAAACCAAAAACCACTTCTCACTCCCCATGTGGCCAGTATAGCAGTAAGAGCTTGGGCTTGGGATTCATTCTTGGCTGGGCTGTGTGACCAACTCATCTGCACCATCTGAGCCTCAGTTGCTACATCTATAAAGTGAGGATAATCACCTGTCCTGGGCTTGTTGGGATGATTTAGTGACAGTGGTTGGGAAAGCACCCACCACAAACTAGACACAGAGGCTCATTGCATTTGCAGAGAGCTGGGCACCTCGTGCATCTCTGTATGAGTGCCCTGCTGCATCACTTGGCCTTTTGAGTGAAAAACTTATTAGAAACAGACCTACTCAGGGCATCCCTCTTTTGCCTCCACAAATCATATGGGAAAAGTATTCCAAGAGCCGTGTCACACTTTGCATGCCAGGGAATTTCTAGTGTATGATAGAGATCCCCCACCTCTGGCAGTATTTACTGGCATGTCCTGTTCTTTACACACTTGAAATTAATCGTTTATTTTAATTACTTATTTCCTGTCTTTCTTGTACGACTTCTGGCTAACCCCCAAGATTGGGGGCCTTGTCTGTCTACTTCACTGTTCCACATCCCCAGCAGGTCTCATGAATACTTGTTGCCTCCCTGGCAGTGGCAGAGACCTGAGAACAAATCTAGCTCAATCTCCAGTTTGCCCCCGGGGCTTTCTCTTCATGGGCCCCACGGAGGTAAAGACATCCCTTTAGATCTTGGAGAGCGGACCGAGGGGGGGCTCTTGGTCACCCCAGCTTAGGTTACTTCTGTCTCCACCAGCCTTCCCTTGTGGCAGAGGCTATGTTCAGTGTGTTGTCATTGGGATGTCTTACTCTACTGCCATTAGGAAATCCAATCCCCTTTGGCCCCATTGCTATCTTTTTGTTAGATAGAGCCCACCAAAAATAGTGAGGTGGAGAGAGAACTGGTGATGCTCAATTTTATCATAGAAGGCACCCAAGGCTGTCCAGGACTCTGGGTAGCATCTGAAGGTAAAGCTGCTGGTTGTAAGGTTGGGTAGTGAGAGTGGCTAGTCTCATCTGATTTGTCTCCATCCATCCACTCATCCATCCATTAATTCATCTATCCGCTCTTCTATCCATCCATCCATTCATCTATCAATCCTTCCATCCATCCATACTTCCATCCATCCACCCATCCATCCCTCCACCCTTCCTTCCATCCATCCATCTATCTACCCTTCCTTCCATCCATCCAATCATCTATTCATCCACTCATCCACCCGTCGGTCTGTCCATCCATTCATTCATTCGTAGGATTTTAATTTGAATATCTACTCTATGTCAGGAGCTGTGCTGAGTATTGGCATATCCTGTGGGCAAAACCAGACACATACCCCACTCTTGTGACCTATGGGTGGGACATATACTAATCAAATAATCCTGCTAAAGGATGATGTGTAGTTACAAAACAGTGAGTGCTCTGAAGGGAAGAGCATTTAATGAAGGAATCTTAGTGTGGGGAGCCACAGAGGAGGCTTCTCTGTGTGGAAGTGATAATTGAGCTGAGCTAAGAATGAGGAGCCAACAGTTACTAAGTGCTTTTCATGTGCTAGGCGCTGTGACTTACCTAATTTTTGCATATCAACTCTTTTATCCTCATAATGACCCCAGGAAGCAGGAATGGTGTGGGATTTTCTGTTTGGAGGCTGCTGTGACAGGCTGGTGGTGCACTAGGGTGGTGCTGCTGGAGGCAAGTACAAGCCGCTCTGATTGTCAAAGTAACTTCTCCTCTTGGATAACTGGCTTTGTTGGGGTGTTGATGGTGACTGTGGTCTTCTGAAGCCATGGGTCACTGTTGGTTATGAAGAGGTCATGACTTGGGGTCCCACAAGGATTCCTGCATTCTCAGGCCAGTGCCAAGATGCAGGAGTACCGTGTGTGCTCTCGAGTCCTTCCTTCCTCAGGGTCTGAGCCAGACACAACACTTCTTTCTGTCTCTGCTGCTTGGCCCTTGCAGCCACCGTGGCTCCCGGCTTGGACCAAGGTCTTGGGTGTGTTTGTGCGTCATGCTTCAGCTATGCTCACTCCTCCAGGTGAGTCAGATGTAACCTCTCATTTGCATGAGCTTAACCACCCGCTCTGTGTCTGCTGATGTTTCTATCTCAGGATTAAGTCTCTGCCCCTGAGTGCCTCTGGAGGGCTCTGGGCATGCGCCGAGGCTCTGGCCACCTCTTTGAAATGGCATATTGACGCTGCTCGGTGGAATCTGCCTGTCCACTAAGGAGCTTTATAAATGCTCACCTTGCATCTCGTCTCAAAAAATGGAGCTTTTAACCAAAGGCAGTGGTAGCCTTTATTTGGGCTCACTTTCCTTTGAGCAGCCTCACCGTGAACCTCGGAGTTAATTGGATTGAATGTGGAATGCAGAGATGGTATTTCTTCTCACGGTTCCCAGGTGGCATCTATGTGCGGTATGCTGGGATTTATGAACCTGAACAGTTAGGGAAGCAGAGAGAGCTGGGGTCAGAGATGGGGTAGCTGACTTTATTGAAGCAGCCAGAACTGTGCAGACTCAAGGAAGTCTCTTCTAACGTGTGAGACTCAGAGCAGATGTATAAATGGTGGGTGACAAACCGGGTGGACATCAGCCTCTTGACTTACTTATTTCATTGATGTTATGTAGTGAGACTCTAAAAAGTATCTGAGGCTACCAGAGGAAAGGGCCACTCCTGCAGTTGAGGGGCTAACAGGATGGAGGCTCAGTATCAGGGCTCGACTAGGCAGTCTGGATTTTGGAATAATGTTTCAGTTCCAGTGTTCCAATTAACAAGGCTGTAAAACAAACCACCCCATAAGTTAATGGTGTAAAACATGCTTTAAATGCTTATGGATTCTGTGGTCAGGAATTGAGACAGGGAGCATAGGATTGGCCTTTCTCTGCTCCACAGTGTCTGGGGTCTCCACTAGGAAGACTTGAACGCTGGAGTGACTTGAGGGCTGGGAGCTAGAATAATCTGGAAGCATCTTTACTTGCGTGTCTGGTGGTTGATGCTAGATGTTGGCTGGGACCTGAGCTGTGTTGTCAGCTGGAACACATACATATGGTCTCTCCATGGGGGCTCTCTTGGGCTTCCTCACAGCATGGCTGCTGGGTTCCAAGAAGGAGCATCCCAAGAAAGCATGGTGGAAATGAATGGCACCTTTATGATCTTGCCACCGAAGTCACACAGGGTCACTTCCACAAACTCTGTTGACAGAGGCAGGGTGGTAGAGCCAGTGTCAAGGTTGTGGTCATCCCCATGTGACTGTTGACTCTCTGACTGAAGCTAATCAGAGGTTCAGAGGGATCTTTTGAGGTCTGGGTTAAGCTTCAATATGGTCCAAATGGAACATCTTGAATCATGACCCATGGCTGCTGCTACAGTGCATCTGAGTGGCCATCTGATGTAATTTTAAGAAGTTGCCAATTTTCTGGATGTTTACACTTAGCAGATGACATTCTTTTTTTTTTTATTATTCTTTATTAAAAAATTTATTCTGATTGAGTCATCTGAATATCTCTGAATTTTCCCCTGGTGTGGTGCACTCACAGCCCCTGCTAGCTTGTCTTAAAACTCTAGCCATCTCTCCATCCACCCATGTATTCATCCACATTTCTGCTCACACCTGCACCCAACACCCATCCGCGTGGCACTCACTAAGTGTCTGCTGTGTACCATGAACTGCCCAGGGCGTTACGAACTGCAGGAGAAGACAGTTCAGTAGGTCACAGGCCACACCCTCAAGGAACACATTGTCTTGAAGAGATAATCTTGTACATTAAGTAGGGCTTCTGAGGGTGGTGGGGGCTCTAGTCTATAGCTAAACCCTTTATTGACAAAGCCACACCCACTGGACCTGAGTGTCCTTGGCTTCCAGTGTCCGTGTGGCCTCTCCGGCTCATCCCTCTGTTGGGTATTGGCAGAAAGTCCACATTTTCTACCAAGGAGGCCAGTGCCCCTCTGGGCTGGACGTCACTGAGATTGTGACACCCAGTGGGTAGCAAATTGACAGAGCCAGCTGTACATTCTCCATAAATCAAATAAAGGGCAGCAGATGTGTCTGGTAGCAACTGCATTTTCTTTTAGCCACCCATTTCCCGTGCCCCCCAGAGCTGTGCGCTGCTGCTCAGGGCTGCCTTACCATCGGCACCTTTCAGGGAGGTGGGGGCGTCATGATTTTCTGTTCTAAGTGCCCTGCTCAGGCCAACAGAGTCCTCATTCCTCCTCCTTCTGGCCTCCCGCCTTTTCCCACGCGGTGAGGGGAGCTACGGCTGCCCCTGTGCTGTTCTTGGCGCAGGATTGTTTTTACCACATTCACGTCTGCAAGTATTCAATTTCTTGCTGCTGTGGCAAGGCACTGGGAGACGTGAGGGGCTAGCTGGCATGTAGAGGAGCCAGCAACCTGCATTGTGGTGATGCTGATGAATGAATCAGAGAGAATTTCAAGGGCAGACAAAGGATACCATGCAGCGAGCACTTACATTAGTGGTTTCTTGCACAGTCTCCAGGTGATCAGGTAGTTATTTTTGAGGAAATTTTTTGGACATGATTTTAATAAACAGACACAAACTTAATTGCATTCAGTTGAATCACAGTGAGCAGTGGTTTGGGTTTTTTCTTCTCTTTTTTCTTTCTTTTTTTTTTTTAAATTAAATATGAAGGACAATTCTTGGAACTCCCTCTCCCCCTTTACCTCCCAACCTCATCATCCCCTACATATATGACTCGGGTGATCAGGGTGAGTGAAGCAGGTGGGTCTAATCCAGAGTTGGTTGGGCAACTGATAATTCAGGCTCCAGCTGGGGTCTCCATCCTATGGTGCCGTATTGAATATGGTCAGCCAGGGGATTATGTTCTTCCTGGGGACATAAGGCATGGGGTCAAGTTTGGGAGGAGAGGCAATAGGAATGTCTCTTGAAATATGAAGCTTCAGATTTAATGAGTATTTATTAAGCCCCTCTTAGGGCATGTGTGTTGTTTTTTTTTAAAATACTGAATCCTTAGAACAACCATTTGAGAGATAGTGTTATCCTTGCAATTCTGAAAAGGGAAGAGAGGCTCAGAGAAGTAAAGCAGTTGGCTGAGGGTCACACAGCAAGTAGCTTGAATGAAATCCCAGAGCTGTTAGGATCCAGAACTTGAGCACTGTCTCCTACTCTGGATCCCAGCTGTTGAGAGGAGGGAGAGCTTTCGGTATGGAAAAGCCAAGTCACAAAATGTTAAAAACAGGACCTTATGCTAAACAGTCAAAGTAGTCCCATCTTTGCCCCCTCCCAGGTGTGTACGCAGCTGTGTCCACCCATTCCCCAACCCCCACGCAGGCTGTCCATGTGTGGTTCCCCAAATGAGAATTTGCACTGATTCAGAGATTCTGACACGAATGGGTCAAGATACGGGCTTTCTGTTTTTCAGGGAACCCACTGGGTGGTTCCTAATGTGCTAAACGTGAAAAAGCCTCACTGCCGTCTGGTTTGTCCTGGAAGTTGTCTTCTTGGCAATAGCCCTGCCTCCATCAAACCCCACCACCTCGTCTTCTCCCATTAACACAGTCAGCATGTAAGCATGGTACAGTTCGCCAGCCTTTCTACAAAACCTTTACTTTGTATTTGTATGTTTTTTCCTGTGTTGTTTGCATGTTGTAAAGGGACTATTGTTTCCATGTTTACAGCAAGCAGCAAGCTGCAGATTAGTTTTAGTGACAGACTGAAGATAACCAGCTGTAGTTCAGGATTCAGATTGGTATGTTACAAAAGAATCTGTATTCACAAAACTAAAATTTCAAATTACTTCCTTCACATCTCAAAATAGTGTGTTGGGTATGTGATAGGCAGTGAAGAACTATTTCTGATTTTTAGCAAAACTGAAAATTAGCCTACTGAAAACCTTCATGGTGACTTAGCTTTTTAAAAATTTAAAACATAATTCTGTGTGCATGTGTGTGTAAACAAATATCATTGTTTTCCCAGCCTTTGTTTTGAGACTGATAATCAGTTTACATACATTCTTTTCCATTTCCACTTAACAAACGATGTATTACAGTCATTTACTATTTGGTTACATAGTCTTTGTAATTATAATGTTTCATGGCTTTGCACACACATATATACACACACACATCATTTTCACAGTGAGCATCTTTAAGGCACACATCTTGTTTCCCTTTTCCTGTTAAATTATATCTCTAATCCCTGTTGAGTTATGTTTTATGTTTCCTAGAATGGGATTACTTGGTCAAAAGACATGGACATAACTTGGTGTTTATTGCCAGATGACCGCTGGAAGGGTTGTACCAATTTATAATGCTGCGTATTTACTTTAAAAATTAAATCAACCGTGGAAGAACATTTTTCCACGTTACAGTGAGTTTTGCTAGAATGTGACTTAGGTGTTCCTAAAAGCCAGTTTGCTCTCTATGCAAGAAAAAATCTACTTGGTTTATGGGAAAGTGAGGTTAGAGCACAAAACATAATCTTTGTCAAAAAATCTTTGTCAGTGACACGGAAAAAAAAAAAGGTAGCACATTTTTACACATGTTAAATGATTAAGAAACACACACATATGACAATGGATGTCTGGAGGTTGGCCTGTGGAAATGGGTTTGAGAAGGGTTGCGGCTTAAGAGTGGCTGTGACGTTGGAAGGAGGGTTACCTGACTGGAGGGAAGTCATGGATAGATGTGACTCACAACACACGGTGAAATGAGATGGCTGGAGATGTGAGGTGTGTGTGTGTGCGTGTGCTTGTGTGTGCACGTTTTGTGTGGGTTTCTGCATTCACCTCATGTTTCCAGTGGGTGAAGACTGTGCACAAGCAAATGCAAAATTTGCATTATGCTCAAATTGTACCTTCACATCAGCTGCATTGGAACAAATTTGTGTTTTCAAAACAAGTGGTAAGCAGAACTCATCGTGCTTTTTCTATTTGTATTTCCTGTTGTTGGGCGGGTATCTTATGCTTCTGTTCAATTTGCAGACAGGAGCTGTGTTGCCAGGAGAGAATTTTTATCTTTGTATTTAAATTAGGAATGTAGATAGGTAATGCCTCTTTTTGCTTTATAATAAATAAGGATCGCATCCATTTTACTTGATAATAAAGATTCCGTCATTACCAGATTCCTGTCTGCTCTGTCTTCGTGCTTTCGAACTGAGAACATTTTGAACAATAAAATGAGTGTCTAATAATTTCCATTTATAAGTTTAAAAAAACCCCATGCTTTCTATTTATTTGTTCATCTTTAAAAGGAGATCTGACTGCTAGCTGATATTTATTGATTGCCTCTTGGGTACACTGGTGCCCTTTGCATTCTTAAGGGGCAGGTTGAGTTTTCTCCCTAGTGGAAATCCTCTCTGAGCCTCATCCTCAGAATGGGATGGTGCTGGCGTCCTCACAAGGGAGTGATGAGGCTGTATCAAGAGAATGGAGGTGACTTCTCCATTTCCTGTTGGGTGAATGAGCATTTCCTCCTGTCCTTCTATGCCGTTCTGGTTTTTCTGTTGACCTAACATTCTATTCAATCTTCCCATGGAACACGAGGTGGGGGGGGTACCATCTTTGCCCTAGCAGTGAGGAGTTTGGTCCTCTGAGCCCTTCTTCTAGAAGAGGAAGCATCTTTCTTGCTTTCTGGATCATTGTAAGGTGATCGAGACTCCATCAGTACCTTGACACCATGGTGGAAGAGAAAACACTCATGTAAGAGACATCAGTGGTCTCTTACTGGAATCTTCTCTTACTGAGTGGCAAATGAAACAATGGTGCCTTGTGTTACAGCCTCCTTGAAGTGCCAACCCTTGACCTGTGCCAGGGTTCAGATAAGCTTCATTCCCCTAACTGTATGGGGCTGTTTCTCTGGAGGGCTAGATGTGGTCATTCTGTTACAAACAGGGATTTGGGGGGGGGGGTACAAACATAAAATCTGTTAAAAACTAGGAAAGGATTATGACTTCTGTGTGGGTTTAGACATCAGAATGACACCACTAAAGTGCCTGGAGTTTGCTGAAGCCAACCTGTGGAAGCTCTGTGTTCTGTCCTCTTTGAGGCTGCTTCCCTGCCAGGCATTTAAAATCATAGAACCAGAAGGAAATTTCCAGAAGTTTCCTTAAACGAGGATATAATTTTTAGAGCATGCATGTTTCATTTTAACCTGTTTGTTACAGATCTAGGTTTTCATCTACTTCTGTGCAACGCAGTAGACATGCACGATGCTTTGCTGAGTTTTTGGAGTCCGTGAAGAGGCCTTGCTAGGTCAAAGAGTATGGGCATTTTAAGGATTTTAATACATATTGTAAAATTCCCTTCTGGAAGTTGTGCTGTTGACAGTAGTGCATCAAGAGGGTCCATCTCAGCATCTTCTTGTCAGCATGAGGCATGAGTGATTTTCAAAAAAAAAAAATTTGTTAATTTGATGGATAAAACTCAGAACCTCTTTCTTGTTTTTATGTACTTTTTTGCTCATTCACTGAAATGTTTTTACCTATTTAATAGGCATTTGTATATACCATCTGAGTAGTTTCTTCATGCCCTTGGCTCATTTATGTACTTTTCTTTATGATGTTCCTGAGATTTTCACGTGGTAATTATTTAAGATTTTCTCTGACATGTGTCTTGATTTTTTCTCCATTTTACTGTGCACCATTTGGTTTTGTTTCTGTTTTTATATACAGTTTTCTTTTCTGAGTGAAAAATTATTCTTTTTAAGTGTAAGATATCTTCCAACTAAAAACCAGATGGCTGTCAGCCTCAGTTTCCTCCTAGTTTTCAGTTTTGTATGTGGTGGTGGTGATGGTGCGGTGTTTCAGCTTTCTGACTCTTGGAACCACCTGGAATTAGTTTTTTAAAAAAACACCAAATTCTGATTCCTCTATTGAATTCTGATTCCTCTATTGTGAAGTGAGGATCTGTTTCCCATCCCATTCCTATTTAATTGTCCCACTTACTCAAGAATGATTCCTTTTGGCACTGATTTTTGATGCAACTTTTTTTTTTCTTTTCAGATTCTTTTTCCTAATAGACTAAGAGTTGTTTCTGGGTTCCCTCTCATATTATATTGATTTTTTACCTGCCCTAGTCCTGCACACACAATGACTGTGGCTTTATATTGTGTCTTATTATATAATTGTGGAAGTGCCTCCTCATTATTCTTCTTTTTCATAATCTCTTGACTATTTTTGTTTAATTGTCCCAGAGGTACTTGAGAATCATTTTGTACGGTTCTGAAAATGGGCCCATTGGGATTTTGATTGTAACTGCATTATTTTTATCGATTAGTGTGTTGCAGTCTGACATCTTTAATATATTAAGACTTCCCATCCAGAAACATTGTATGCATAGCTCCATTCATTTGAACCCATTAAAATATCTCAGCAGAATTTTGTGGTTTTTCTTCTTATGGTTTCTCAATATTTCTTGTAAAAGCTAACCTCTGCTATTTAATCTTTTTGGTTGCTTTTTTGGAATGTGTTCAGTTTTCCCATTATATCTTCTAACTGGTCATTTAGATTCTATAGGAAATGCACTCACTTAAAAATATTTTTATTGATTTAACAATGGCACAGATACTATATAAATAGCTTGCATCAAAAAAAAAAAAGTTAAATAGTGCAGAAGATTATTGAATAAAAATGAAAGACCTCCTTAGTGCTTCTTCCCCAGTCCCACTCCCAGCCTGAGAGCCAATGTTGTTAAGAATTAGGCAATGGTTATAGCCAATTAACAGTGAATTATTCTAGCCCTTTATTCATTTGCATATGCATATTTTAACGTAAATGGAATCAAACTGTTATATCAAAGCATATAGCTCTATTTTAATTTCTTTAATCATTCTCCTTTGAAAGATGATGAGCTACAGTCTACCTTGATTTCTTTTCAGTATTAGAAACAGTTGTGCAGGCAGGATGGATACCCAGAAGCCAAATGGCTGGGTCAAGGGTTTGTGCAGTTTTTTGTTCTCAGTGGCTTAATACAACAAAGATTTATTTCTCACTCCTGCTACACGTGCAGGGTGATTGGTGGGGAGTTTGGCTCCACCCAGCCCCTTAGGGACCCAGGCTTGTGGTGGAGATTTAACTATTGCACCAAAAGCAACTTACAGCTTCCCTAGTTACTAGCATGGAAGAGACAGAGCAGGAAATGAAATGTTTTTGTTCAAAGGGGACACACATTTCTTCTGCTTATGGTCCATTGGCCTGAGCTAGTGTAGTCTGATCCTAAATATACTGTGTGTGTGTGTGTGTGTGTGTGTGTGTGTGTGTGTGTGTGTGTGTGTCAGCGGGCATTTAAAATTTTTATCTGTTATCTGTGCATTTAAAAATATTAAGGTATCAAATTACCTTAGGGTATACCAGTTTATACACTGACCAATGGCATATGTGGCTATTAATTTACTCACACCCTTGCCAATATATATTATCAACCCTATTTTTGCCAGTTTTCCTCATTGTTTCATTTTCACTTTTCATGATTAGTGATGAGATTGACGGTGCTTTTTCATATTGTGTCCATTTTTTTTCTTTGAATTTTTTATTCTGGTTCTTTGCCCAATTTTATTGTCTTAATTTTTTTTTTAGTTGATTTCAGAGTTTTAAAAAATGTAGTCTGTACATTAACCCTTTGTTAGAAATGTCAGTATTTTGTCAGTATGTCATTTTTTTTAATTGATGGACCTACACTGACACATCATTGTTGCTCCAAGTCCTTAGCTTACATTAGGGCTCATTTTTGGTGTTGTACATCCTGTGGGTTTGGAGATGTGTAACGCCATGTATCCATCATCATCATGTACACAGTAGTTTCACTGCCCTAAACATCCTCTGTGTGCATCTGTTCCTCCCTCCCTCCCCACCCCTGGCAACGGTGGATCATGGACCTAACTGTCTATCTGTGGATCTCTGTAGATGTCCTGTTATAGGTCATTTGGGTTTTCACTTTTTTGTTGTTATGTCTGGCTAGAGGTTTATCAATTCTTATTGCTCTTTAAATGACCCAGCTTTTGACTTCATTGATATTCTCTGTAATATTACTGCTTTTAATTTCATTTATTTCTGTCCCTACCTTTTTTATTATTTTCTTCTTTCTCTTAGCTTTGAGTTTAATTTGCTCTTCTTTCTAGTTTCTTAAGAAGGAATCTTAGATTCTTTATTTTAAACCTTTCTTTTTTTCTTATATAATGCTATGAATTTCCCTCTGAACACTGCCTCCCATACATTTTATCTGCCTCCCATACATTTTGATATGCTGTATTCATTTCATTTTCATTTAGATTAAAATATTTTATAATTTCCCTTGAGACTTCTTTGACTTACGGATTAGTTTAGAAATGGGTGGTTTAATTTCCAAATATTAGGGGTGAGATTTCCAGATACATTTTAAGTTAATTTGTTTAATTTTGTTATGGTCAGAGAACATAATTTGCATGATTTTCATTCTTTTGAACTTTTAAAGATTTGTCTTGCGGTCTAGAGTATGGTAAATGTTCCATGTGCTATTGAAAGGAATATGTATCCTGCGGTGTGAGGTTTCTCATAAATGTGTTAGGTCAAAATGATTCATAGTGTTTTTAAAGAATTTGGTATACATATTGATTTCATCTTTTCTTGTCCTGTTAATTACTGAGAATAGCATTGAAGTCTCTAACTATAATTGTGTATTTGTATAATATTTCTTCCAGTTTTCTGCTTTTGCTTTGCGTATTTGTAACTTTTGTTAAGTGCATAAATATTTTGTATTGTTATATATTCTTGGAGAATTGACTCTTTTACTGTTACGTGATGTTCCTGCTTGTCCTTAGTAACATTCTTTGTTTGGAACTCTACTTTTTCTTTTATTAATAATAACTACTCAAACCTTATTGTTTCACAGTATATTTTCCCATCATTTTACTTTTAATCTGTGTCTTTATATTGAAAGTAGATTGCTTAGAAACAACATATAGTGGAGTCTCACTTTTTTATCTAGTTTGATATTGTTTTTTAATTTGATATTTATGTCCTTTATATTAACATAGTTATTTATATAATTGTATTAAAATCTTCCATCTTGCTGTCTTCTTTTTGCTTCATCTGTTGTTTCATTTCTCTTCCTTCTTTTGAGTTAAAACTTTCAAAAAAGTTAGTATTTCTCATGATTCTTTTTACTCTCTGCAGGTATTTATATATCTTATTTATTTTTAAAACTAATTGCCATGAGGTTTGCATTGCATATCTTTACTCAGCTTACCTTTATATAAGTTACACTGTTTCACTGTAGTTCAGTGACCTTACAACATATATTCCCATTTCCCTTCTGCCTTTGCCGTGTTGTTGTCATACACATTGTGTGACATATGAACACACAATCCATTGCTGCTCTTTTTCCTTAAGATAGTCATTTAAGTTCAGAGCAATTAAAGGTAAGGGAAAAAAAGAGTTTTGTTTTTATCTTCATTTATCCCACTTCTAGGGCTGTTTATTTCTTTGTGTAGATCCAAGTTTCTGTCTAGCATCATATTCCTCTGTCTGAAGAACTTCCTTAAACATTTTCTGTGGAATGGATCTGCTGGAGATTTAATTCCCTTAGTTTTTATCTGAGAAATTCTTTCTTTTTTATTTTTGAAAGATGTTTTTGCTGGATATCAAGTTCTTGATTGACCATCTTTTCCTTTATCACATTTAAAATGTTTTATTGTGTGCTCTCTTGCCTTGTTTTTGAAAAGGAGTCTGATGTAATTCTTATTTTTGTTCCTTGGTATGAAATATGTCTATTTTTCTCTGACTGATGGCAAGATTTTCTGTTTTTATTTTGTTTTCTACAGTTTCAATATGATACAACTTGGTATTACATGGTTTTCTTTTGGGGGAGGAGTATTTATCCTGCCAGTGTTTTCTGAACTCTTGGGTTAGCTGTTTGGTACGATCATTAATTTTTGAGAATTTTTGGCTGTTTATTTTTCAAATTTTTTCCTGCTTATTCTCTTTCTTCTCCCTCTGGGATTCCAGTGACATGTATGTCAGACTATTTCATATTGTTCTACAAATCTTAGATGCTCTATTTTTTTCCCCCCAGTTTCTTTCTGTGTGTTTCAGTTTGGGTAATTTCCTTCAAGTGTTCTGCTTTTCTTCCTCAGCTCTGTTGAGTCTGTTAATCCAGTCTATCTGTTCAGATTCTTATATCTTTTATTATATTGTTGATTTCTAGCATTTTTACTTGACTATTTCTTACAGTTTTCTTCTCTCCAGTGAGTTTTTCTGCCTGACCTTGCACTGTTCATCTTCTCCATTAGAGCAGGTGTCCGGGGGCATCTGCCTGAGGTAAGTATCCAATTCAGTCTCTGTCTGAAGGCACCTGAGATTTGGGGCCAGTTGTCTTCCCTCAATATCTGTTCAGTGCCGAGTTCTAGACAAGTCATGAACGTGGGTATGTCTGGGGTTTTGTTGTTCTTGTTCTCATTGTTGTAAAGCAGTGAGCTGCTGTTTTCCAGCTCTGCATGCTCAGCGGAATCTGGAAAGCTAGTCCATAGAGTTTTCTTCTTTGTCATTTTCTTGTTAATTCAGAATTTTATCAGAATGAATTGAGAAATTACAGATTGTGTGATTTTTGTTATGTTTTCTAATGTATTGAGATTTTACTTGCAGTATAATATGTATTTGTTTTTGTGAATAATTGATACATATTTGAAGAGAATGTGTAGTTTCATTTTGGAGCAAGGTTGATAGTGAATTATTCACGTTTATTTTATTCTTAACCGTTTGCTAAGCTTTATCAGTTCTAGTTAGGTGAAAATTTTTTCCATTAATTACTTCACATTTTCTAGACATATAAGATGTATAATCGTATTACCTAATATAGTGATAATTTGACCCGTTTCTTATATTCATATCTCCTTTTCCTGTTTTGTATTTTCATGTGTTGCCTTATCACCCAAAATAGCTCAAAAATGCAGTACTTGTACGTGCTTAATTTTGACCTTGACTCAGTGTTAGTGCTCATTAAATTTTACTCTTAGGATGATGGCAACTTCCAGGTTGATATAGCTTTTGCTTTGTCATATATATATATATATTAGTCCCTTTTTGTGGGGAGAGGTGGTCTGGAATGAGTTTAAAATTTGAGTAATTGACTTTTCATCAGCTATTAAGATCATCTCATTTTTTTCTTCTTTTACCAATTAATATGTATTTTACTTTTAGTAGACTTTTAAATTTAACCATTCTGTGACTCTGAGATATTTTATTTTTAAATATATTATTTCCTTCTGTTTTTTAGTTTTGTATAAAATGTTTACACCCTATTAATCAGTGAAATTGTTATATGTATTTTATTGTTACACTGTCTTTTCCAAGATTTTTCACAAAGACAGTGCTAGATTTGTTCAGTGGATTTGAAAGCTTTCCATTTTTCTCTGTGCACTAAAATTCTTTGTACTGTGGTAACTACTTGTTTCTTAAACATCAGAAAGATTCTTGGGTAAACTATTTTAGGTTAGAACTTTTCCTTAGTTCTATTATTCAATAACTACCTGTTTTTTCCTGTAGTTATTATTCTGTTCAGATGTTTAACTTTAATAACTATATCTGTTTCTCTCCTAGTTATTTACCCTTTTATACATTCATCTTCTGAGTCATCTTTGCTAATACGTATATTATTTCATAATAAGCATTTTATCCCATTTTTCAAACTTTTCAACATGGTATTGTATGCATTTACATCTGTTGTGGTCTCATTTCATTTATGATTCATTTTATTTGTACTTTCTGTATTTCACTTCCAGTGGGATTTACCAGAAACTTATCTATTTTGTTGCCTTGCCTCAGAAATCAGTTCTTGTAGTATTCTGTTTTGATTCCCTTCTCATTTCCTTTACTGTATACTTTTTTAGGTATTTTCTTAGTGGTACTGTGGGATATACCATTAACCGCCTAACTGTATAACAATCTAGTGAATTGATAGCAATGTAGCTTCAATATCATACAGAACTCCTTCTATACAGCTCCCTTTCCTTTCCCTCATTTGTGTTGTTATTATAACAGATTACATCTTTATATATTCTGTACTCTCTTAACGTACATTTATAATTACTGCTTTATGCATATAAGAAACAAAAGTAGTTGCAACTCAAAGATGTAATAATGCTGACTTTTATATTTTCCTATGTAGTTATCTTTTCTAGAGCTCTTTATTTCTTCATGTGGCTTCAGGTTACTATCTTGTGTCCTTTCATTTCAGCCTCAAGGACTCTGTTTAGCGTTGCCTGTAAGGCAAGTCTACTAATGATAATAATACTTCAGTTTTTGTTTATCTGGGAATATCATGATTTCTCCTTCATTTTTACAGGATAGTTTAGCCAGATGTAAAATTCTGGGATGACAGTTTTTTTCCTTTTAGCACTTTAAATATGTGATTCAACTGCCTTCTGGCCTCCATGGTTTCTGATGGGAAATTGACTGTTAATCTTACTGAGGATCCCTTATATATGACAAATCATTTCTCTCTTGCTGCTTAAAAAATTCTCTTTGAGTTAGTCTTTCAGCCATTTGATTGTAATGTAGCTCAGCATTGATCTCTTTGAGCTTATCCTGCTTTAAGTTTGTTGAGCTTCTTGAATGTGTAGACTTACATGTTTTATCATATTTGGAAAATTATGGCCATTAGTTCTTCAAACTTTCTTTCTGCCCTTTTCTCTTTTTTCCTCTTTTTCTGGAACTCCCATTATATTATATATGTTGTTTCTCTTGACGGTGTCCCATAGGTCTCTTAGGCTATGTTTATTTTTCTTTATTTATTTTTCCTTTCTGCTTCTCAGACTGGATAATTTCTTCTTTGTTTGTTTGTTTGTTTCTTTCTTTCTTTCTTTTTTTGAATAAAGTTAGATTTATTTAGAGAGATACATACTGCATAGAGTGTAGGCTGTTTTGAAAGGCAAGAGGAAGGTAAGGAAAGAGGTGTGGGAGTTGGGTGCTCAGATTTAGAGTAAAAGTAGGTACACACTCCATAGACAGAGTGTGGGCTGTCTCCAAAGAGGAAGGAGTGAAAAAGGGCCAGATTGGGTAATTTCAACTGAACTATCTTCAGATTTGTTGATTCTTTCTTCTGTCTGTTCACGTCTTCTATTGAAACTCTAGTGAAATTTTCATTTAAGTTATTGTTCTTTTCCTCTCCCAGATTTCTTTGATTCCTTTTTATAATTTTTATGTGTTTATTGATGTTTTCTATTTGTGGAGACATTGCTACCCTGGCTTACTTTAACTCTTTGTCCATGGTTTTCTCTAGCACTTTGAGCATACTTAAGATAGTTGACTTAAAGCTTTTGTCTAGTAAGTTCAGTGTGTTTCCTTCCTTAGGGAAAATTTCTGTTAATTTCTTCTGTGAATGGGCCATATTTCTAATTTCTTTGAACATTTCATAATTTTTTGTTGAAGTCTAGACAGTCTGAATATTATAATGTTGTAACTCTGGAAATTAGACTTTCCCCCCTTGCCAGGGTTTGTTTTTGTTGCTTGTTGTGGACTGTTGCTGTTTGTTTAGAGACTTTTCTAAACTATTTTTGTAAAGTCTGTATTCTTTGTCATGTGTTATCTGTGAAATCTCTGTTCCTTTAGCTTGTGTTGACCTAGTTGTAATAGATTTCCTTGCACATCAGGAGAAATAAATAAAAAATAAAGAATGGAAATAAAGGAAGGAAAAGAGGGAGGGAGGAAATAAGCTTCTCTCCAGCTTTCCAGGTTGGCTCTGTATTGGGACATTAGTTCAGTGCTTAGGCAGGACATTTACAACTCTACCTTAGTTTTCACTTCCTGCATGCGCTAAGCCTAGAGATTAGCCAGAAGTGAATGCTTTAGGTGAAAATGTTCTTGATTCTTTTCTGAACATGCATCCTGCCTTAGGCATCTACATTTCCTGGTACACACAGACTTTTTTGAATGCCCTAATTTCCCAAGGAAACTCTCCATCTTTTCTTTCCAGGCTTTTGGAGCATCTGTTGTTTTTCTCAGCTGTACTCTTTTGCCCTAGTTGGCAGCACATTGTTCATTTGCTTACATTGTTTTGCAAGAATGACTCTGCATAGCCATTTTTCCAACCTGGGTAAGCTGTGAGCAAAACAAAAAGAAGCGCTTGTGTCTGTTCTTCCGATAACCCCGAAACAAGTTAGAACAAACACAATTCTTTGAGAATGAGGTTTGCCCTGCTCCCCCCAGAACCAAGGACTATATGGTTCCATCTTGGAATGTGGGCTGCTTTATTCAGCACTGCTGCTGAGCTGGGGAGTGGGAGGTGCAAGGGTAAGTAAAACTGACATAGAGCTTTCCTACTATTTTTGAGTTGCGTTTTTCTTGATTCAGCTTTCAGTTTGGTCACTATGAACTTTTTTCCCCCAGAATTCTAAAAATGTTGATTCTGATGTTCTTGCTTGATTTTTCAGTGTTTCTGTGGAGAAACGACCCCTTGGAGCTGTCTAGTCTGCCATTTTTGCTCTTTATTTCAAGAATCAGTTTTTGAATGTCAGCAGGTTCAGCTTTTTTATATTTTCTAGTTTATTAATTCCTACTTTGGTATTTATTCTCTCCTCTTTCTTCCCAAGAGTGTTTTACTGATTACTCAGGATGGATGTTTAACTCCTTCCTTCCTTCTTTCCTTCTGCATCCCAACTGTTTGATGTATGTGTGTACTCATTTTCTCTTTTAGTTTTTTTTTAATTGTTATTGTAATTTTTTCTTCATTCTTTATTTGATGGTTACTTGGGTCACTTTTTCATTTATAAGTGGCTGGGATTTTTTTTTTAAATTATATTATCTTGTCCTATAGCATTGTATGTATTTAGAGATCCCAGCCTGTACAATATCTTCTTCTTTGGCATTCATTAGAGTTTTTTTCCTCTGATATTTTAGTATTTAATCAGTTTTTAAAAGTGTTCCATGTATGATTTTCTTTACATTTTGTAGAGTTTATTTTTTTTCTTACAAATTATGCAGTTAAAAGTTTGTGTCTATACAAACATATGCAATATTTACTTGATCAACCATCATATTTATCAACAAGTAATATGTCTTTATATCCATATTATTCATCTGCTTGAGCTGTCTTGGTCTGAAAGTATTGAGTTTAAGTCTTCAGTTCAAATTGTTTCTACCAATTTTCTGTTGAATTTTTGTAAGTTTTTTTTTTTGACGCAGAAAAGTTCATACTACTGTGTATTTAGTATTTTTTAATTAAAAAATCCTCCTTTCTTATTTAACACGTTTTGCTCCTCAGTTTTACTTTGATATTCTTTATAAGGTTTGATCCTGCCTGATATATTTTTGTTATTTCTTTGAACTTTTATCACTGAGTAAATATACAGTGAGTACTTAGAATTGTCAGGTTTTATGATTGTTGTTAGTATTACTCAGATGCTTTTTTTTTTTAGTTTTAGTATAACCTGCCATTGTACTTTAAAAGAACCTTGAAATAATTATGGATTTTCAGAAGAGTTTCCATATACCCCTTAACCAGTTTTTATGATAATTTACATCTTACACCATGTGCATTTATAAAATGTGAAACTGTAAACTAACCTACAGACTTTGTTAGGATTTACCAGTGTTTCCATAAACATCCTTTTCTCTTTTAGGATCCAGTCCACGTTACCACATTGCATGTAGTTATTACCTTTTCCTCAGTCACCTCCAGTCTAAGGCAACATCTTAGTCTTCTTGTCTTTCGTGACCTTGACACTTTTCCAGAGCACCGGAAGTGTTTTGTAGACTGTGCCCCAATTTGAGTTTGATATTTAATCATTAGCTTATACGTTTGGGAGATTATACCACAGAGGGGAAGTGCCCTTCTCAGTGGCTCATATCAGAATGTATGTGACATCAGCACAATTTATCACAGATGATGTAACCTCGATCACAGGTGTTGGCTAGTTTTCTCCACTGTACAGTTGCTCTTTTTTTGCTTTGCATACTCTATTTGTTAGAAAGGGGTCATTCTAAGTCCAGTCACTGAAGGGGAGAGGAATTAGGCTCCACCTCCTAGGAGGGGTATCAGTTGGTAGGCATCTGTTAAAACTGCTGTCGCAGTTAGTAGATGTGTTGGGGGAGATATTTTGAGAGTATGCAAATATCCTATTTCCCTTTAAAGTTCTACCCATTAATTTTAGCATCCATCCGTGGGTCTTGTCTGTAGAAGTTATTCCTGTGGTGCTCTAATGGTGACTTCTCTATTTCCCTTATTCTTTTTTAGGTTTACTATTTGGAATTCTTCTATAAGGAATTTTTGTGCCTTCTCCCCCATTTGTTTATGTAGTCCAGAGTCAGCAAACTTTCCATAATGGACCAGAAAGCAAATATTTTCGTCTTTGTGGGCCACGTAGTCTCTGTTACATGACTAGCTCTACTCTTGTATCCTGCAGCATCATAGATAACACATAAATGAATGAGTGGGGGTATGTTCCAGTGAATCTTCATTTTTAAAATGGGCCAACTTCTGATAATTCATTTATTTGCAATCAGGTGAACTCACGGATATGTATTTTATTCTTTAGATTGTAAGTATAGTACTATCACTATTTATTTATTACTTTTTATAACTGTTTCTAAAGTGAAGTATAGTTAACATACAATGTTGTGTTAGTTTCAGGTGTACAGCAAAGTGATTCAGTTTTATATATATATTCTCTTTCAGATCCTTTCCATTATAGGTTATTACAAGATATTGAATATAGTTCCCTGTGCTATTCAGTAGATCTTTGCTGTTTATCTGTTTATATATAGGAGTACGTATATGTTAATCCCAAACTCCTAATTTATCCCTCCCCACACCCCCTGCTTTCCCCTTTGGTAACCATAAGTTTGTTTTCTATGTCTGTGAGTCTCTGTTTTGTAAATGAGTTCATTTGTATCATTTTTTTTTTAGATTCCACATATAAGTAATATTATATGGAATTTATCTTCCTCTGTCTGACTTACTTCACTTGATATCATTATTTCTAGGTCTACCCATGTTGCTGGAAATGTCATATTTAGTTATTTTTTATGGCTGAGTAATATTCCATTGTATATATTTACATATATATACAATGGAATATTACATACACACACACGCAATATATATACCACATCTTCCTTATCTATTCATATGTCGATGGACATTTAGGTACTTCCATGTTTTGGCTATTGTAAATAGTGCTGCTATGAAACATTAGGGTACATGTATCTTTCCAAATTGGAATTTTCTCTGGATATATGCCCAGGACTGGGATTGCTGGGTCAGATGTTGCATTAAATCTGTTTTTAGTTTTTGAAGGAATCTCCATAGTAGCTGCACCAATTTACACTCCCACCAACAGTGTAGGAGGGTTCCTTTTTCTCCACACTCACTATTTATTTTCTTATTCAAATTGTTCCAGCTTTGGCCACTGGGAGATCTTTGGTTGGCTCCTTTTGCATTCCCCCATCATTTGAGATTTATTGATCTGCTGACTGAGTGATTGAACCCTTTCTTATTTTCTGGCATTACAAGATCCTCCAGGCTTATTTTTAAAATGGGTTAATTTATATTTTGCTCCTTAACAAACGAAATGTCCTCCTCTTTCCTTCTTACCTGAAGGTCTACCTGACTGGTTTTAGAATTCTTAAGTTCACAGTATTTATTTTTTCAACTTGTGTACCATTTTGGATGGGGAGAGGTTGGGATTTAAGGTTGGGGAGTTTAATTTTTTTTAATTAAGAAGTTTTGTTAGAATAAAAATAGAGTTTGTTTGTTCTCAACCTCTGCTTCCCCCATCACTGAGATCTTTTTTTGGCCTGCAGACTCACACAGAGATCTCTTCTGGTATGCCTTGTTAGTGTTCTCATCTCATTTCTATTTTCTCCCCTTGCCAGACTTACATTGGTTGAGTCTCTGTTAAACTCTCCTGGATATCTGCTCTCATTTTCCTTAATGTTTTCTTTAAAAACCTCTGTGTCCTTTTCTTCTGTGTTCTTGGAGAGCCTTTCAAGTATGTTGTCTACATCACTGACTTGATTTTCTGCATGTTGGCTCTGTCCTTTCCTGGTTCCAGTGGGAATTTTCTTTCTTTGCCTGTGTTTCTTTCTTTGGTTTCCTTATACCTCCTTTTTTATGTAAATGAGTCTTCTTTCAATTCAGTTCCCTTCTCCACTTATTGATTTCATTTCACTGTTTATCTTTTTTCCTCCTTTCTTTTAGAAACAGAGGTCATATTTTCTGTAGTCTTTGAAAACATGACACAAATTTTTCTTAGTGTGATTTTGCTGAGAATTTTTAGTTATGATCATGTTCTGATATGTTTTAGAAGTTTTTATAAATACATCCTGTGATGATGCTGCTGTTACCAGCTGTTGTCTGTGTGTTCTTGATCAAAGAGAGGTCTCTCTGGCTTAGTGTTTCCTGGTAGAGTGGATATGGGAATTTTGGGGCCTCGTCACTTGGATGCTGCAGATCCTCCCCTAGAAGCTAGCTTGACCTTCCTGGCTCTGAGCTGAACTTCTTGGTCTGTTGGCTGTTTCCTTAATGTAGTTTTGATTGGACTGAGTGGGAAATGCCACCTGTTCCTACTGCCTTCTTCTCTGACCAGACGATCTGAAGCCCCTATAGCCTTCTGGATCTGAAACCGTCCATACCTTGTTGTTCCCAGAGCTTGTTCCTTCTTTATTCTTCCCGAGGACTTTGTGACCCAAGTCGTAATGATGGGAGCCTATCCCAGGATGTTGAAAGGATGCAGAAAGAGAGGTCCTCGTCGGGGTGGGTTCTAAGGCCCAGAATCAGAGGAATGTCCCGGGCTGGCTGCTCTGGTGCATGTGTGGGCAGATAGCAGGCGTGGACACCATCTTCCTTTATTCCTTTTTGGCCTTGTTCTTTGCAGTCAGACATTAAGACATGTACTGGTGACCCACAGTTTCTCAATCCAGCGCCATCTGGTGTGAGGGGCGTCCCTTCGAGAATTTGATCGGTAGTCCTAGGTTCCCGAGCTGTTGTTGTTTTATACCTGTTTGGTTTGGTGGGAAGCTGGGATGGGGAATATGACTGCTGATTAGTCTGTGTCCCTTTAAACCAGTGGAGAGTTGGAGCAGGACGGGAGGGAGGCCCACGTGGCATGCTCAGGGATCCCAGGAGAGTCAAGCTCAGGAGGCTGCTTTTAAACCATGTGAAGGTGCCGTAGTTTTCTGTGACCTGGCAGGAGTTGGGGGAGCATCTGAAGCTGCAGGTACACCATCAGCCTCAGTCGGGTTGGGCTCGCTGTGCAGGAGTGGGAGTGGGTATGGTGTCCCCATTGAAAGCTTGGGGTCTGGAGCCAGGATGCATTGGACCAAGTCTTTGGTCTCTTGTCAGATGTGGGGTCTTGGCCAAGGTCCTTAACCTCTAGGTGCCTCCTTTATGTCTTCTATAAAAAAGAGAATGAAATTACTCACCTCGTTGGGGTATTTTGGAGATTAAGTGAGTTAATACATATATAATGTTAACATATAGGGATCACGAGCAACAGTGGCTGGCACTTAGAAAATGCTGGATGAATGGTCAGCCTGCCAAGGGAAGCTGAGAAAGCTGTCCTTCGGACTGAAGAGGCCTCTCACTGGTCCATTCAGTCTCTGAAGGCCCCATTCAGTCTTAACTTAAATTGTTCCTTCTAGGAGGGACCTCCCTGTCCATCCAATTTGCAGGAGCCATTCTTCCTCACAGCACCTTTCTCTTCACCATCAGAGCCCTTTCCGTGATTCTTACTTTGTGCTCACTCATTGAAGTGCTGTGTGCCCATGAACCTGGATGGCGGTCCCTGGGTTCACCATGGTCTGCGGTGTCTCGCATGTCGACATGCATTGGAGTGTTGGTTGAATGACTTCATGAAACCATTTCTTTCTTCAGTGCTTGTTTCCGTGCTTGGCTCACCCACACGGTTGGCACCTTGCTTGCTGGGTCCTGGTGGCTTCCCGCTGGTGAGGTATAGCCAAGTGGCTAAGAACATGGTGGGGAGTCAGATAACTAGGGTTCCAATCTCGGCTAACCACCTACCGGACTGTGGGATGGAGGGGAAGTTACCTACCTTCTCTGAGCCTCAACTTCCTCACCTGTCCGTAGTGAGAATAATGCCCAGCAGAAAGCTTGGGTATAAAGGTGAAAGCTAACACTTTATAAGTTCTTAACACAGTTCCTGGAGCTTAGCATGTGCCACTAAAGGTGATTGTCATCATCCTTATTCCTAATGAGGTGGCCATCATTTGTCATCGTGGCACTGGCAATAATTACCTCAGAATGTCCCTGCCCACCAGCGGTAGACCAGCATTGGTATTAGCCGGGATCACAGAGAGAAGATGTTAATGATTTGGTTGAACTCTAAGGAATTGTTCAGGGCCTCAGATTGCTTGTCTTTTAAAAGAGAAGCTAGCAGTGCATGAGTTTTTAGTATCATTTGTGTGTTCATTAGTAACTGTGGGAGAAGGGAATTAATGAATGTGTCGATTTGGAGGGGCTGAGCTTTAGGTAGTGCCCGAGGCCTGTGCCTGGTGGGGCATCAGAAGCAGAGCTGCCAGCACCCGGGGGCCTAGCTCTCTGTTTTCAGCGCCTGTGACGAGTTAGGGGATAGTGGAGGAGGTTGGAGGAGCTTAAGGGAAAGAAAGGATTTCTAGACAGAGTGTTGCAGTCGCACGCAAGATCAGGTTCTAAATAACGTGGGCTTTTGTTATCAACAAAACAGATTAGAGCTCTGGTTCTGTTTGAGACTCTCCTGAGGAGAAGAGGAAAGGAGGGTCAGAAAACCCATCCAGGGATGCAGAGAAGGAGATTAGGCCCTAGGAGGTGGCGCATTCAGAGTCTTATGGGAGGTTCTGTTCTCCTGGAGCTCCTTGTGGGCATTGTGGTCTTTCAGAAAAGGCGGTTGTTTTTCTGAACCTGAAAAAAAAATTGTTTTCTTTAAAATGTTTTAACTGTGGAAGAAATAATGTTTATAAAAGCACTTTTGTCAACTGGCATTTCACGCATCTCAGAGCCATTTCACTCATCTTGTGGTGCTTTGTGGTGGTCAGGACACTTTACTTTCCCCCTGACACTTCAGTCCTTTCACCTCTCCCAACAGCCTTGCTGGAAGCTGCTATTATTACTGTTACTAGTTCTGCTTTACACCTGGGGACGCTGAGGCCCAGAGAGGTTGGGCGGCTTGCCCAGGGTCGTGTGGATGGAAAGTGGCGAGCTGATAGTTTCTGCCCTCGCCCTGGAAATCAGGCTACTAGGGATGGTCCTGTGAATACTGTTCATTGTTGTATTGCGTTAATTTAAGAAGGAGTGTTTAAGTAGATGGACTCTCCCTTCTTCCCAGGGAGGGGTTAAATATCCTAAAGTGGGGGGTCATATTCTGCAAGGGGTGGAAGCATTGTTTTTAGGTACCACGCAGGTTTGTATTTATTCACAGGAGGATATACAGGATTAAGTGGCCTTCCCTATAGAGTGCTAAACTCCTTTTTTTGGATATTCTCCACAACCACCCTATGAAGTAGGTGCTGTGTTCCCCTCTTGCTAGATGAGTCACCTGAGGCCTAAAGAGCTTTAGTAACTTGTTCAAGAACAAAGGACTCCATTGCAGGAGATTTAAACCAGTCTCTCTCCATAGCCTGTTCTTAAATACTATACTAAGGTCATTTTGATGTGTGTGCACCGTCCATCCATCCACCCATCTGTTCCTGAACTCACCTCTCTACTGGCCCTTTCATCCATCCCCCTACCCCCATCCATCCAGTCCTCTGCCTGTTTATAGATCTTTCCATTCACCGACCCATCCCACTCTTATCATCTGTTCATCCATCCAGCTACCCACCCACTTGCCTATCCCACTATTCACACATCTGTTCATCCATCTACCAACCATCCATTTTTCCATTCATCCATCCATCCTTCCACCCACCTACCCGCCCACCTACGTATCCATTGTGTTGGTTGGTTGTCTAATATGGTTTTCTGCTTGATCCTGGGGAAGTAGTTTCTCCATTCTGGGAGCCAAGCACATGCTTTTTGAAGCTAGAGACCTCCATGCCAACACAAATCCCTTAGCTCATATCCCTTAGACATATCTGGGCTTCCTCCTGACACTCGTAGGTTGGCCTTTTCTGGAATCTTGCTATTTCTGGCAGTGTCATGTTGCTTGTTCACTTTTCTTCTTCTCTAAACCTGCAGAGGGTTTCCCCCTTCAAAGTCCTGCATATGTGCAAAGAGCTTCAGGCTCCTCCAGAAGCACTCTTGACTTTCTGCAGCATTAATCACAAATGGATACCCAACCAGCCCCATTCCTTGATTCAAAGATTGGAAGTTGGATTAGTTTGGCATGATTTTACTTTTTCAAGCTATTATAGAGTTTGTGTGATACATCTAAAAATTATGTAATAAATCTAAAACAGATATTCCCAGAGCATTTTATAAGGAAAGAAATTTTAATAGAAATAGGCCAATTTGATTTGAGATAAATCAATTAAGGAAACAATTTAAACTGTCTGTGAAGAAGCCGTATTATAAAGAGGCAGCATGGCCTAGCTGCTTAGGTATTTATTAAGTGCAAAGCAATGGAAGTCATTTAATTATTTTGCATAGCCTCTGTTGTACATAGAACATTGGGAGGCAATCTCACTTTTCAGAGTTTTTCACTTTTTATTACAGAAAAATTTAAGCATGTAAAAATTCCAACATACAAACATAAACAGTCATATAACGAACTGCCATGTACACGTTACCCATCTTTAACAATTATCGACTATAACTGTAACCACTTCTCCCCTCTCGTATTGTTTTTCTTTTCATGAGTTTCGAGGGCATATTCCTCACTTATTACTTAATTTCATTGGGTCAAAATTCCATCCTAGAAAAATATGTAATGTTGACATTGAAATATAATAAACTGTTGACTACAGTTGTTTACTTTTTCATTGAAATTTAGCTTTTTTTTTTTTTTTTTTTGGTAGAGCATTGGGAATTTTCCGTCTTTTTTTTTTTTTTTTTTTTTGGTTAAAAAATTTCAAATCTGTAGCAAAGTCGAAAGAATAATAAATGAACTCTCACATACCTTTCACCCTGATTCACCAGTGATTAGACTTGGGGCTGGCATTTTCCATGATAGTGCTTGAAGACAGGGGAGATGTCCTTACTGTTGAAGGTACATAGACAGTAGCACGTGGCTTTGAATCCAGATATGAGTTCAGAGCTCACTTCCATCATCTCTTTGCCCTGCATTGTAGGCAGGTTGCCTCATACTTAATCCATACTTAATCCCTCATCTGTCACACAGAAGTGGTGATAATGTCCCCCTTGTAGGGTTGTGCAGGGTCCATAGTAGGCCCTCAACAGATGTTACCCATCACATTGTCTCACAGCTGCACTCGCTGTGTTGCAGCTGGGGATGCTGAATGGGGGAAATTGGGCTCTGTCGATTCAGGTCATTTTTGGTTAATACGGCAGATTTTGTAGTTCAGAGAGTTGGTACATCCTAGTAATTAAGACAGTAAATCTGGGCTGAGAGTGGTCAAATCCCAGCTCTGTCCTTACCAGCTTGGAACTCAGTTGTGTGACTTAATTTCTCTGAGCCCCATCTCCCTCACTGTAAAGTGGAGGGTAGAAAGAGTAGCTACCACATCAGGTTGAAAATGAAATAAGAGGAGAAAATGAAATGGGAGCGTCCATGCCCAGCATTTAGTACCGTGTCCGCCTCACACGTGCACAGGGGATGTTCCTCATCGTTGGTGTTGCTGTAAGGACACATTAGCACAGCGCCTGCCGTATAGATGCTCAGTGTTGCTTAGTATGAGTAAGGGTGAAAGCCCCACACCAAATGGGTCTTTGAAGCTCAATGAAAAGACTACGGGTCTTTGGTGAACGCTTGCAGTGTGATGTGACGTAAGAGTCAGCTTGGATAGGCATGTAGATGCAACCCCTGGGCACGCGTCCGGTGGTCATGGGAACCACCACGCACCTTTGGTTCCATTCAAGGATGTCCTCAGACAGACCAGCCTTCTTGAAGGCTCCTGGAAGTGTCAGGAACAGCTCGGCCCAGGGTCAGGGCAGATGCTTCTATCCTGAGGGCCTTGTGTTGCTCTAGCTGCCTGGGACTGATTTTTCCCCTCTCTCTTTCTTCCTCTCTCTCTTCTCTGATGCTCCTCTCATGTCCCAGGTGGAAAGGATCGTGGACAAGAGGAAGAACAAGAAAGGAAAATGGGAGTATCTGATCCGGTGGAAAGGCTACGGGAGCACGGAGGACACGTGGGAGCCGGAGCACCACCTCTTGCACTGTGAGGAATTCATCGACGAATTCAACGGGCTGCACCTGTCCAAGGACAAGCGGCTCAAGTCAGGGAAGCAGGCCAGTGCCTCCAAGCTCCTGCGTGACGGCCGAGGCTCGTCGGTCGAGAAACTCTCCCACAGACCCTCCGAATCGGGAAAGAGCAAAGGGACTTCCCATAAACGGAAGCGAATCAACCCATCCCTTTCCAAGCCGAAGAAAGGCTATTCAGCCAAGCTCCCTGCGGGAGGCGACAGGGCCACCAAGACGGTGTCTTACAGGACTACCCCCAGTGGTCTGCAGATAATGCCCCTGAAGAAGGCTCAGAATGGGATGGAAAATGGGGACGCTGTCTCGGAGAAGGAAGAGAGGCACTTTGGAAACGGGTCCCACCAGGCTGGCTTGGATCTGAATGAGGTCGGAGAGCAGGACCTGGGGGACTGCGACGTGACCCATGCGGCGCTGGCGGAGAACGGGCTCGGTACGTGGCTGGTCTTCCTCTCGCGTGGCAGTGGGGCTTTGTGGGCAGCCTAGGGAAAGACCTAAGACCCCCTCCCCCATCCCTGACTCTTGGCCAGGTGGTAATTCTCCCTTGGTCTCTCTCACTAGGGCCATGCGAGCCCATGCTGGTCACAGACATGTGTGCATGTGGGGGGCCCAGCCATTGATGCTTTAGCCAAGGCCTGCCACGGATCAGAAATCTCTGCACTCAAACACACCCAAGGCCATGGTAACCACTCTGCAGCCCCTGCCCTGAGGGCAGCTCAGGTCCTCACTCCCCCAGAACCAAAGACTCCTGTCCCTGGGGGACCAGTGCCATTCCAGGCAGCACACACCTCCCAGAGCCTTTGCTTTCTGTCTCAGTGTGCCCCCAGCACTGTCACCCACATCTCCTCCATCTCAGACCCACTTTGGACTTGAAATTCTCCAAACTGGTCCTTAAGCTGGAGGCTCCTGGCCCTCATCTCTGGCTGGCATGCATGACCTGGCCCCATGTCTATACGAGGTCCTACATGTTGCCCGGACCCCATCCTAGGCTCATTCTTTTGGTTTGCACCTTCTTGGTACAAACTGGAACCAAACAGTCAAGTTTATGGAGTTCCTCCCTCTTACCAAGTCCCCACAGGAAAACTTAGGAAAGAGGAGGCAAGACCCAGGTATTTAAAGCTCCTAAATCTGACATTTCCTCAGTAGTCAAAAGTGCTTCTTGACTGAGTCCTTAGTGGCCCAAGTCTTCCAGGTTATGGGTCTGTACCTGTTACCTGCCCTCCCTCGTTTCTCAGCTACCTGTGTGTCTCTGGGGTGTATTTTTCTCTTTAGCTGCCAAAGCCCTGAGCCTTGGGATGTCAGGAAATTCTGTGCAAGTGTGGACAACCTGTGCCCTACAAAGTAGGGGCATCTGATGTCTTGGAAGGAACCAGAGTGTGTATGGGGTTAGGGGTGCCGGGACACAGGTGGGACGGGCTGGAAGAGTTCCCAGAGGGATGGGGTGATGGATGCAAATGCACGTTAGAGGGATATTTATTTCAGTTCCGAGTACTCAGGGCATGCCTGGCTGGGGAGAGCCTGCCGTCTTTAGGGATCCTTGCTGGGTAATCCGAGGAATCCGCTTTGGGGTTGCTCTTTCTCCAGAGAGAGGAATTTCACCCAAACAGGATTTATTTAGCAGTCTCTGCCCCACATTGGCTCACGTTTCCATCTGGGGATCCCTGATGCTGACATGACTCTGCCTGCTAACATATGTAAAAGCTGTTTGTTTTAAAAACCCATCTCTCGGGGAGGAGTGGGCTTGTGCAAATGAGGCCTGGCACAAACATCGGTGTCTGACGTTCCTGTGACAGCTGCCGGCGGTGGAGGGATTCCCTGTCTCAGGAAGGGGAGCTTTTGAGGCTCCTTGGGTGCAGACTCAAGAAATCTGGGCATGATTGCCGGCACCCTGGCTGGTATCAGCCCCCTGCCCTGTGCAGGATGTGAGGTAGGATGGTGTGCTGATTGTAGCTGCCAGAGTGTACGGCGGAGAGAGAAGCAGATTTGGAGAAAGGTTGAGATGAGGTGCACTTCTCTTCCATGCACCTTTCTGGAGGGGGCAAGGCTGCTAGCCGTGTGCTCTCCATCCTTGGGCCTCATCAACATCCCTGGTCTGTGATCTGGTCCCCACGACTGCAGGAAGCAGGCGAAGATGAGCCTGAGGGCCTCAGTGGTGGCCCTGTTCACTTCCAGTGCTTTGCTAGACCTTTCTCATCTCTGATCTCTTGCTGGCTTCATTTTTCCCCAATTAAAAAAAATTTTTTTTTAATTGAGTTATAGTCAGTTTTAAGGTTATTCTTTCGTTTGTTTGTTTCAATGGAGGAACTGGGGATTGAACCCAGGGCCTCGTGCATGCTAAGCATGTGTTCTACCACTGAGCTACACCCTCCCCCTTCCCAACATTGAATGTTCTCTACTCCACTTGGGTCCGTGCCTGGACAGAGAGGAAGAAGCCACCTGCCTCTATTTTGTTGGGTGTTGGGTGTTCCCAAAGGGCCTTTTTGCCTAATCACATCCTTGAGGTTCTCCTGAGGCTAAGGCAGTGCTTCTCACGTTCACCTGTGTATGATTACCTGGCACTTTGTTAAAATGCAGATCTCCTAGAGTCTGAGTCACCAAGTCTGGGGTGGAGCCCAGAAGATGGGATTTTAACAGGCACCTCAGGTGGCTCTTATGCATTTTGAGACATGCTCTGTGGCAAAATGGGGTGGCAGTTATGTTTCATATCAGGTGTCAATTGAAATCAATTCAATACTTTTTTTTTGTGGCGGGGGGGAGTTCTTCCTAAGAGTTCATCACGATGCTAGGTGCTTAAAGTATTAAAAAGGTAGATAAGGACTGCTTCCTCTGAAACTGACAGTCTTCTGTCCAGTAGGTTGAGAGTGGATGTCTCTAGGTTATTGTTGAGAAGACGCCTGAGGCTGACTCACTGGAAGGAGTAACACGTATGTTACATAGATGGTACGTCTCCCCATACCTGCACTGACATCTTTTGTGGTCACTGGGGTGATAAATACCCCAACCACTGTCAGCCTTTAACACTCTAGTTAGAAATAGTGTTATATCAAGGTCTTGAGGCAATTGGGGAGAGGAAAAGACTAAGAATCCTTGCCAGAGAGATAGAGACTGAGAGGGAGACGGAGAGACCGATTTCTGGTTCTTGGAGAAGACCCAAGACAGAGGAGGTTTTGCAGTTCCAGAACTTTCTGGCAAGGGCTCAGCGGTGTAGTCAGGCAAAACAGGACTCCACTTATGTTTTCAGCCAGAGGGAAGCCTTGATGAAGTCAGTGTGCGTGCCCATGTTGAACCCTGAATGTTTTCCTCTGTCCCCTCCCCAGCCCCACCTTCTATGTCCACCTTGACCAGTGGTCCAGTTCCCAGTGGCACAAGGCTGAGGCAGCGAGGTCTTCAGCACAGGAGAGGGGCCGCATCTCTGCCTGGCAGAAGGGGCTGGGGAGATCCTGGCTATGCTGGCCCAGCATTTGCTTTGGGGGTGGGCTGTTGCTTTTTATATGATTGTAACTTCTCTTCGGTGAATTGAAGTTCTGCATACAGAAAAGCAACTTATGTAACACGTTACTCACTTGCTGCTGACTTCCCTGATCTGAGCTGTGGGAACAAGTGCTAAATTGGGGCTCCAGCGGGTGGTGCTTTGGTTTCAGGCAGCATTTTTCCCAGCAATGTGTGCGAAGTGTGTGCAGCGACTTGGTGCCGCTTTTGATTCTGATTCTTCTCCTGTAATGACAAATGGCTTCGTGGTCCGGGTACCATCTGCCTCAGTATCCCTTTGGGAGCTTGTTAAAAATGAGCTCTGCCCCAATAAAATGAATCTCAGGGGGCCAGGGTGTGGATTGTGTCTTTTAAATGCTGAGTTTTAACACCCATGGTGTCTACAGTAGCTCCTGGGGAAGCATTTGGTTGTAAGTGATGGATGGCTCATAGATCCAGAGTTACTTCTTGAATTTTAAGTTTGTAAGTGGGGATGTGATTTAGTCCTTTAAAGGTTTAAAACCTGGTGCAATTTCTTCTCCTTGCTTATGCACGCTGTGCCAGGCATCCCTCTTTCTCTCTCTCTCTGTCTCTCTCTCTGTCTCTCTCTGTCTCTCTTTTTTTTTCCCCCTGAAACAGGCCTGTTTCATCTATACAGAAAAACTGTTGGCTTAGTTAATGCCTCTTGTGGTCTGGTCTAGAACTGGTTAGCACTGTTTCATCAAAGTAGTCCAGGCTGCTAAAGTTTCATCAGCACTTTACAGATTCAGATGAACCTTTAACCTATGCAGACGTCCCTGACTAGGAGCCAGCATTTCACTCTGCACCCTGGCACAGTTCATAGATGCCCAGCGTTCTGTGAATTTCTGTGAAGCCACTGAGTTTCCACTGTGGATGCTGATCCCATGGCCCCATGTTCACATCTCTTTGAGTTTTGAGAATCGTCATCCTTGTGTCCTGATGACTGTTGTCATGGTCCGAGGACTGCATCTGAGACACTGCTCGGTTCACTGTGTTCAGAATTGTTCCTGTCATTGGATGAGTCATCCCATACACACGCACAGCATTTGCCGTCTTCTCTCCATCTTTTCAAATTATCTCAGCTTTCATCTCTCTAACGTTTGTTTATCTCTTCCTATTCACTCTTTCAGCACGATGGTCATTTTTCCTTTCGTTGATCGTAATGGAGTAACCATGTTTTAAAAGCACTTCAGAAAGAACCATGAATGTGGGAAGTGCCCTGTGACTTTCAAGAACCTTGGGCTCTCAGACATGGAGCCGACATCAGAATCCAGCAGAGGGTGTGTTAAAAAGCAGGTTACTGCACCAAGCCCCAGAGTTTCTGATTTAGGTGTGGAGGAGAACCCAAGAATCTGCATTTCTAGCGGGATCCCAGATGCTGCTGCTGGTCCAGGGACCCTGCTCTCAGAACCTCTGCTCTAGATGAATAGATACCCAGATGGTTGGGACGAGAATGACAGGTGGTGGCTGGGAGTGCCAGTGGTGGTACTGGGGAGAGTTGAAGCACTTTTGCTCTGGATGTTGAGTTTGCATTCGTGAGAATTCATAAGTTGAAAGTTTGTGAAATGAAGTTGTTAAGTTGAAACTTTTAGCACATGGGAATGTCCCTGTTAGGCCCTGGAGTTGGCAGAGTCCTTTCTGTGATCCTTGAAGCTGTCCTAAGCAGCAGCTGGTGTTATGCTACTCGTTTTTTCAGAGGAGGAGACGGAGGTTACGAGTCCCTGGGTTGGGACTAGGAGAGAAATCCAGGCTGTGGGACTCCAGACCCGGCGCCTAGATCACTGCCCTCTGGGCTCCCAGGCAGTGCAAGGCAGTTCCTCATTGCTGATAAAAATATACCCTGAGTGGGGGTGCTGCCGAGTGCTGGTGGGGCAGGAGCCGCTTCTTGGACTCCCCCTCATTGCTTATTGATGGACAGACATAGTCCCTCTAAGCCTGAGAAACTGAGTGATACTCGGGATAAAATGGTCAGTTTCCTAAAAAAAATACAACTTAACACAGTGGATTCACGGCCAACTAGAAAACTAGGCCAGAGCAATAACTCTTAAATTATTAAATCAGTCATTACAAAGCTCTCATAAAAAGTGGGAAGAAGGCACACAAGGCCCGGATGGCTTTACAGGCAAGCCTACTTAATATTCTAGAATAGAAAACCCTCTCTTACCCAAATGGTTGCAGAAAACAGAAAAAGAGAAAATGCTCCAACTCCTTTGATGAGGCCAGTATAACCTGGATTTCTAAACCAGACAAGGAGGGGAGGAGGAAGGAAAATTATAGGCCAGTTTCACTTAAGAATAGAGTGGCAGAAGTCCTGAATAACCCTCTTGGGCTCGTCACAGTTTCTTGATACCTCCTCAAAATTGTGATTGTGAGAAATTTCTCTCTCCATGCCCTGAACTTGACCCTAGTTCATGACCTTTAGACCCATCGCTGCTTCTGGAGGTGCCCAGCTTGTCCCCAGAAGAGGCCTTGTGGGAACTGGCTCAGGTCAGCCCGTGTGTCGTGGGCAGTGGCCTCCAGCCATCAAGTGAATCACAAAAAGTCCAAAGAGGGTGTCTGCTCGGGGCCTCTTGTTAACACAGGTATCAGCTTCCCTGGGCACAGCTGTTCTTTTAACACACTTCAGACACCCACTCCCAGGCCAAGAGACTTTGACCGGCCTTTTTGTCTTTTCAAAAGCAGGTCATTTTCCAGACCAATAACAATCACCAGAGCCTAAGGGGTTCTTATGTTTTGTCTTCCAAAGTGTGGCCAGTGATTGACTTGTGTGAATGAATGAACTTAAAGCCCTTTTATGTGGTCACGTGAAGACCCATCCAGCATGGCCACTGCCTCCAAGTGGAAAGTGCCAGACAGCGGTGGAAAATCTGACTGTCAGCTTGACCCACGGCAAATCCAAGGGGGAAATTGGCCCTCCTGGTTGGTTCCCCAGTCCTGGGTTTGACTTTGGCATCTAGAGCAGGCTGATGAAATCCTGATACTGACAAGACTCGGAAATCGACCAATTTCTTTCCCTGCCAGCTCAGATATTGTTTTCCTCTCTCAACTGCCTCAAAAGAAAAAAAAAAGAAAAGAGTCTTAGGAACTCTTTTCAAGTCCCATTCATCAGTGCTGGACCAAAGAGGGTGGGGAGTGGAAGTACCCCCTTCCCGGGTACAAGCTGTGAGAGATACTTTGTCTGCAGACGGTCTCAAAACAGTGGGAAAAATCAGTCTGCAGATGTTGGTGAGAAGCTACTCCTTTCCACTGGGGTGGACCCCCGGGCCCAGGGCTGCAGCTCTACCCCCAGTGTCCCTACGAAATGCCTGTCTCCATTAGTGGTTATAATAATGTGGTGTTGGCTCCTTCTGTAGGTGAAGCCTCACTGTGTTTTATGACTGGATACCGTTTAATCCCCCCATTGGCTCTCTGATGTGGAATCTTAACATCGGTGCAACATGACAAGGTTAGCTATAATTAACCTTGCTTATAGATAGGGAAACGGAGGCTTAGAGGAGTTTAGACACAGAGTGCCAAGGGGAAGAGTTGGGGCCAGGTCTGGTGATACTGAAGTTCTCAGAGGTCTGGACCCGTTTTATAAAAAGACACTTCAGGGATTTAGGTGCAAACAGCAAACCTGTCCCAGGGTCCTAGGGCAATGTTCTGGCCAGTGTCCTCGGGCCTTCCTATGAGACATCTTCAGTGGTTCCAAAGATGCTGACTTGGCATTCTAGGGAGATGGAATAGCCAGTCCTGAGGATTTTCCTCTGGGCCTTAGAGTAAAAGACACACACACACACACACACATATACACACACACAAATACAAATCTTAAAGGGAACTCCCTTAATTATCAAAGTTTATTTCAGTGCTAGAAAACAATGGCAAAAAAAAATAAAGTTAATAGCATCCATCAGCTGATGAAAGGGTAAACAAAATGTTATTCCATCATAAAAAAGAATGTTGTACTGACCCAGGCCACAATGTGGGTGACCCTTGGAAACATAATGCTGAGTGAAAGAAGCCAGTCAGAGAAGCCCCTTTACCGTATGACTGTTAATTTGAAAGGTCCAGAAGAGGAACATCTGCAGAGACAGAAAGTAGATTAGTGGTTGTCAGAGGCTGGGAGAATGAAAGGAATGCTAATGGGTACAGGGCTTCTTTTTGGGGTGATGAAAATGTTCTGGAATTAGATCGTGGTGATGCTGGTACACAACTCTGCAAACACACTTACAGATCGTTGAATTGTCTGCTTTCAACAAGTGGGTTTTATAGAATGTAAATTATGTCTCAATAAAGATGTTGAAAACCAAAAGGAAAAGAAACAGGAACATGACAAGTCGAATTCAAAAAAAAGCTAGTGCTGGCCACGTGCCAGGGAGCTTTCTGGGTGCTGTTGGCAGGGACGCTCCCCTGCTTTCTCACACCAGGAAACTGATGCTAAATCACACGTCCCAGGTTCATCCCAGTGTAGCAGGAGGTGGAGCTGGGAGGTAGCCACCTTTTGACTCCTGAACTCCAGCTCCCACCTGCGAAGTCCAGATGCTTTTGGTGGACCAACAACTCATGGCTGCCGTAACCGAGTGGCTTAAAACAACACATATTTATACTCTTATAGTTGGCAGGGCTGTGTTCCTTCTTGAGGCTCCGGGGGAGAGTTTGTTGCCTTGTCTCTTTCAGTTCCCAGAGGTCACCCGCATTCCTTGGCTCAGCGTCTCTCTGAGCTCTGTGTCCATCATCATGTCTCCTCCTCTGACTCCATCCTTCCTGCCTCCCTCGTGTAAGGACCCTTGTGATGCTGTTGGGCCCACAAGATCTTTAATCGCATTTGCAAAGTCCCTTTTGCCACAACAGGTCCCATATTCCTAGGTTCTGGGGATTAGGATGAGGACATCTTTGGGGTTGATTATTCAGCAGACCACCAGCACGTAGGAGAATTCGGAGGGAAGAAAGTTCAGGGATGTGGGTTTATGTTCTTGAATGAGCAAAAGCCAACTGGGAACAGGGAAACATGAACTTTGTCATCTGGGTTAGATAATACAGGTACATGGAATAATCTGCTCGGCATGGACTGGGAAATGACTGGTGGGCACAGAAATTGTCTCAAGTGTCCTTGCTGACTTCAGAGATGGGAGGTGAGCAGCAGCTCCCACAAGACAAGAAGCACTTTTCCAAATTCCACCATGCTCCCACGTGGCACGTCTCACATCAGTGTTTATTTTAGACAAGCTGACTCAAGCCCTCCGAATGCTTGAGCCTTAATAATGCCAATAACAGCACTGGCATCAATAACAGATACTTATTACGTCTTCGCTGTGGGTCATTTGCTGGACTGAGGATCATGCAATCCTGACAACTCCTTGAAGCAGGTCGTCTTTCTATCACTAGTGTGCAGGTGAGGAAACTGAGTCTTTAGGGAGTGAAGGGTAATGTGCTAGAGCCAAATTTCTGACCCAGCTTCTTCTTCTTTTGAAATCCAGGACCTTTTCAAATCACCTTCTTATACTGCCTTCTTCTATTATACCTGACTCTCTTACCAGACCTTCATCACACAGAGGGAAAAAGCCTGTTCTGCCTGTTTTGTGTGTGTGCGTGTGCATGCAGGTGTGTCTCTGTGTGTTTGTGTCTGTAAAATGTTTTGTGTGACAACATTTGTGTTCTAATTTGTCCACTCAGTGTGGCATATGCCTGTTTCCATACTGGGCAGGTCTTGTTTATAATTTTAGTCATGCCATTATATTTTTTCAATAGAACATACACTTTTATTTAGCCTCTTGTCATTGGGTGTTTAGACTGGGTCTAAACTTCTTTGGTTTTGTCTTGTTTTATTAATGATTTATTTTCTTAGAATAAAATCTCAGAGGCAGGATTGTACTGGTAATTTTGCCATATCCCCCTCCTCCCAGCCAAAAAAGAAGATTGTGCAAATATTTAACAATAACCAACGAGGCATAATTTTCTAGTTTTGCCACTGTCTTGCCAGCATCATTTGTGGGGAAAACAAAGAGGAACGTCAGTGTCTCTCACATTTGCATTTTTTGACTTATCACTGAGGCTGTCTTTTCTCCATGTGCTCGTTGACTCTTGGTGGCTTGTCTGCTCCTATCTTTGAACTTGGAGAGAATTTAGACTCAAAGAGGAGGTGCTGCTAATTGTGACACAGGAGGATGGAGGTGAGTGTGAGGTGTGTCTGCAGGCTGGTGAGGTGGGCTTGGCACAGGGGTTGGTGTGTTTAGGGAGAGACTCAGGGAGACTTCTCAAAAGCTGGCGGGGCTGGGGCGGGAGATGCCTGATGCTTGAGGACCTGACCCTAGTTGTACTTACGGGACCAGCTGCTCTGCAGGTCATCAACAGAAGGACTGATCCTGCTTTTTTGATTTAGGGTTTCCTGATGATTTTCTGATCCTAAATTATTGATGAGCTGTCAGAAAAGACAGAAATAGCAAAATCTCATCCTGGCCTGTACGTCAGCGGTGAAGGTAGGGAAGGAAATTGTGGCTGCCCTGCGCTGCCGTCACGTGTTCACGTCCAGCTGCCCAGCCTGGCACTGTTCATGGTTCACTCAGCCCAGATCCTTGTCCCCACTTTGCCCCTGCAGTTCTGACTTAGTCCTGGGGCTCCCAACCCCTGGAGTCCACAGCTGGGCAGGGCCATTGTCCATGGTCCTCGGATGCCTCGAAGTCCTAAGCTGTCCAGGCTCTGGGGGAGCAGTTACTTCTCATCCCTTCCCCTCCTGGGCACTTGGCAGAACCTT
The DNA here is from genome assembly GCF_036321535.1 of Camelus dromedarius. NCBI lineage: Eukaryota > Metazoa > Chordata > Mammalia > Artiodactyla > Camelidae > Camelus > Camelus dromedarius. The sequence goes on from NC_087444.1 coordinate 27,078,797, forward strand.
CATGTCAGTCACCTTGGCCCTGCCAGTTCCCGTACCCTGCTGATGGGGTGACATGAGTTTTCTACTGTTGTCCCTTCTTGTTCTTGTATTTATACCTTTTCAAAATATATTCATTCACTGCTGGTTCAGGGTGGTTTCGTGAGAGAGAAATGTGTTGGAATGGTGGCCTGTCTAACTGCACATCCCCAAAATGTCCCTTCTCTTTTCTCCGCCTGACTCCTCTCCTTCTTCCTTCCTTCCGTCTTTTAAAATTTTAAAAAATAACGTATTTCAGTTAAAAAACTCAAACAATATGGGAAATGTAAGCTTTTTAAAAATTCAAGTTTTCCCTCTTTCTTCCCCCCACATTCTATTTAGAGGTGACTGATGTTAATATTTCCATATGGATCTTTCTGGACTATTCTCCAAGCTTATACAAATTGTATATATATTAATATTTGTCATGCATTATATATTATAAGTGTAAAACTGTTCTATTTGTTCAAATATCTGTTGAAGGGATGATGAACAAGAGTATTATCACCTCTTTGGGTGTGGCAGGTGTATGGAGACACACTCACACGTGTAAGAGGCCAAGGTCTCACTAGAAGGTGGTATCTGAGTGAAGACCAGAGGTGGTGAGAACATCTTGTTTTAAATGTAAAAATCCATCTGTGTCGGGCAGGTGGGTCTCCTTCCCCCTTTCTGGCTGCCCAGGATTTGACAGTGTGCAGGGACCTCACTGTGCTCTCTCTGATGGGTGCTGAGGCTGCCTCCAGAACCACAGGCTCCTGCCAGCTCTGGCTGTTGCCAGTCTTTGTCATGCTTTTCCAAGCCCTGTTGTGTTGATTTTAGTTTACAAATGAGGGTGAGCATCTTCTTATGTTCCTGCTGCCTGTGTTTCCGTCCCTGGGAGCAGCACGAACACAGTCACGCCGAGTACAGCAGAGGGTGACACTCAGTGTGGTGAGTGGATAGGGACATTCGGCCACGTGGCTTCGGGCACATGGCTTAGCCTCTCTGGGCTGTGCTCTTCATTCATAAAGTACAGATGGAGAGATAACCGTACCTCCTGGAGTTAGGGTAAAGGATAAGTGAATTCATTTGTACACATTTGTCCTTAGACTATTACCTGGCACATGGTAGACATTTGATAAATATTAGCTAATGTTATTTCAGTCCTTTGCCAGTTTTTCTAATTGGATCTTTGTATTTTCATGTTTGCTTTTTGGAGCACTTTACATATTTTACTTATCAATCCCTGAACCAGTAGACTCCTCGAGTGACCGCTGGACATGAGGAGCTGCTGAGACAAACAGCTGCGGTACCATATAGGGTGATGGGGAGACACAGAAGATACTGAGGAGGCGCTAAGCAGGGGTGCCTAAGCCAGCTTGGGAAGGGAGTTAGGAGAGGGCTTCTTGGAGGGGGTGATGCACAAGCTGAGGCTGGTAGAATGAGTGAGAAAAAAGGCAGGGATGGTGGAAGATGATGACAGCAGAAGCAGAGAAATGAGGACTAGCATGTGAGTGTCTGATTCTGCATCACAAAGAACACGGCAGCCCAGCCATCCCAGACCACCCTGCTGGGGAGGCTGGAGCTCCAGGACATTCCCTGTGCGGCAGGGTTGGCTTAAGAACCAGATAGATGGAGCCTGCAATAGGAGGGCATGTGGACTCTTTCTGGAAGAGCCAGAGGAAGTCCTTTATGCAGCCCACACTCTCCAGGCCAGTGAAGCCTCCCCATCACGGCCTGCCTTGCGTCATTCCCCATGCACGTGTGTTCCCCTCCCTGCCAGCCCTCAGGTAGGCGGGTCACCCCTGCTCATCCTTCATGACTCACTCTGCAGCAGTTCCCCCATGGCAATATCCCTGACTCCCAGGGTAGGTCAGCTTCCCGTTTGTTTGCACATCTAGAACCGTGTTTCCTCATGGACAGCATGTGCCTGGGTTTGTAATGGTCACAACCTGGTTACTTTAATCTCTGCCTCCCTCGCTGGGGTGTCAGCTCCGCGAGGGCAGGGATGGTCTCTAGTTTTGCTCCCAGCTGGATCTCCACCACCTAACACTGCCGGGCACATAGGAGGTGCTTAAGAATACCTGCCCAGTGAGGGGGTGAATGAATGCATGGGCGAGTCGGGGGAAGCAGGAAGGAGGTTTGGGTCCTGAGCCCCGTGAGCCCCCCGCCGCCCATCCCCGCAGCACCGCGCACCCCGGCTGCCTCGCGATCTCACGTCGCGCTCCTGCTCCCAGGAAGCGTCACGGAGAGCTGATGTTTTGTCAGGGCTTTAACAGCAGCTGAAGGATTCCCTTTCCCGCGTCTTGTCTGACAGTTGTTTTCACCATCTGACAGCCCTGCTTGCTGCGCGCTTTTCTCCTCCCTTAATATTCACGCAGTCTCTCCGGCTGTTAATGAAGCACCTGCGCTCAGACCCCCGCCCTGCCCTCCGTCAAGGGCGCTGCACGTCCCTTCCAGCAGAGCGCATTTGATTTAGGTCACATTTTCTGTATGTTGTGTTGTCCTTCCCTGTGGAAGAGAAAACACAGTGGACTTCTTAATAGAGGTCCCAGGTACAGAAAGGACTTTAATATTTCTCCTTTAAACTCGCTGTGAATTTTGGAGGCAGCATGGGGAGGAAGAAACTGGAATGGGTGAGCATGGGGCTTTGGAGACAGAGGGTCTGTGAGTTCAAGTACAGACTGCCTCTTGCTGAGTCAGTGACTCTGGGCAAGTTCTTCCCAGCTTCGGAGCCTCGGTTTGCACCTCGGTGCCGTGGGAGTGAATATGACAGCAAAGGCTGAAGTGGTGAGTCACGGTCAGTGCCAGGGGATTTGCACTTCTCTTCCTCCAACAGAGCCTCTCCCTCCACTCAAAGGCATGCTTTCCTGCCTCCTGCTGTGTGCCCTGTTGCTTTCTCATTGACACTAAGGTGTTAATTTTCATTCCCTTTATGTAAACCAGCAAGATGAGTTCAAGAGGCCCCACTTCTGGGTAGTGGGATGACTGACCCTGTCCATTGTGTCCTCGATGGAAGTCAGAGTCCAGTGTTCCACCACCATCTTGGCAGCAGTGATACTGGGTGGGAGGTTCCTGTCTCCAAGTGTGTTCTTTCCTTTTCCTGTACTGTAGTGCCAAGGTTTTCCCACCATCAGCCTCTTTCTCCAGTCCTCTCCCACTTCTCCACACTGGAGGGAAATGGATCTCTTCTGAGTTCCCAGAGTTTAAATAAGATGTCGCACTGCTGGCCTGGCTTCCTACCAGCAACTCCTAGCATGACTTGGTGGTGAGAGAAACACTTGGCCTCTGTGTGTGCCAGGCATGGGGTCGGGCACTGAGGCGACAGCCATGAGGAGAGGTGGTTGCTGTCCTCACCCAGCTCACACTCTTGTGGGAAAACCCAAGGAAGTAGCTCAGCATTGCAGCACACCACGGTGTGGCTCACTCGGTGTGGGTGAGGAGCCCACTGGAATTAGGAGGTTAGAGACAGGACTTCCAGGCAGGAGGGCGTCAAATCTGAGACCTGAAGGCTGCGTAGAGTTTAGTCAAGCGGAAGGGAGGAGGAGGAACGTTCTGGACAGTAGGAACTGCATTTTGTGAAGCATATTTGTAGGAAACGTGTACCATTTAACTCAGACGTCATCAGTAGACTGTATTTGTGCTTCATTAAGCATCTCGTGACTGCTAAGAGCCAGCCCTGCGTACTAGAAGGGGGTCACTGTGTGCCTTGTTCTGGGTGTATATTGATGAATAAGACAAGTGCTCACAGTTTAGGGAAGAAACAAATCAATAGGGAAAAGACAAATAAGCTGGCGATTTCTGCATCAGAACAGCCAGCATTTGTCTGCTGAGCCTGTGCTATGAGCCACGCCCCGTTCTAAGCAGCATGCCCGTAGTAACTAATTTAATGCAGGAGGTGGGGTGTGTTTCTCTCCTTGTTTTACAGATGAGGGAGCTGAGGTATATGAAGGTGAAGTAACTTGCCTGTGGTCCTTCCCGCGGGTAGGTGGCAGCTCCAGGTTTCAGATCTACTGGGTCTGCTCCAGACCTGTGTTCTAAACTGCTGTCCTTCGGCTTCTTGAGGGGTGGGGTCTTCTGTAAGCAGAGAAGAGAGCTACCTCAAAGTTGAAAACCCACTTTCTCCCTTAGCTTTCTGAGATCATTATTTTTTTTCTATCATGCAGTTAAAGAGGCGTTCACTTTGCACCCACTGCGTGCTGGGAACTGGGGATTAGAAATGACAAGCCTCATCTTCCGTGGAACTCATTAAACTGATTAAGGGATCAAATGCTCCCACGTGGCCAGCTGCAAAGCTGAGTGCCGAGGACTCAGGAAGGGCCGGGCCGGGCCACCATGGGGTCTCCAGGGGGCAGCTACCCCGGGCACCTGGGGAAGAAGAGCTGGCTGCCTGGAAGACAAGCATTTCAGGTGGCCCCAAGGATTCGCAGCATGAAGGGGGACAGATGTGCTGTTTGGGGCCAAGGGGACAGCTGATGATAGCCCAAAAGCAGGAAGGCACAAAGAGTTTCAGAGAACTTCACCTTGTCCTAGAAATGAGGATGTTTATGGGACAGGAGTGGGAGCTGAGGGTGGAAAATAGGTGAGACCAGAAGGTAGAGTTTGTGGACAGAGCCATGACAAGAACAGGTGAGAGCATGACTCTGCAGTGGAGTCACGCTGGAGACCCTGGGGAATCTCTTGCAAGATTTCAGGATTCTGGTCTAACAGTGCTTTGAGCATCAGTGTGGCCTTGGGGCTTTTTAAACACAGGAGACATGATTTGACCTGTTGAAAAAGTTCTTTTTAATCATCTTATTTGGCATTTTGAATTCATGCTCTACTGTTTAAAACATCTGGATGACTGACAGTCGACATCGTGAGTGGTATGACATCACTCTCAGCAGTTCTAAGTGATCTGGGAGCCTAAGCTTTCTTGAAGTTCCTGGTGTATGGATTTTATCGGGTCTGATTATAACATGCCAGATGGTGGCTAACCTAGCTAAGGGAGGTTTTGTTTGTTTGTTTGTTTGTTTTAATGTACTTTTAAATTTGAACTTTGCTGTTGAATTCAGCCCTGAGATCAGGATTCTGTACATGGTGACAGTTAGGGGCTGGGACGTGGACCAGCCAAGACATAATGGTTCAAGTGCTGAGTCTAGGTGCACGTTGGACCCTGTGAACTCTCATGACATGAGTGAGTGGAGTGATAGGAGGGTCAGCCCCCTCTCCCCACCTCTGAAGAACCTGACCCCCAGCCCCACGTCTGTGGAAAGGAGCTGCGGTCCCCACCTGCTGAGTCTGCTGGGAGCATCTCATTGCTTCGGATGCGCTCAGACAGAAAGGGGTTGGCACGTGAACTTTGGCCCCTCTTACTTGGGCCCCTCTCAGTGCCCCATCTGAACGGTCCACAATGCTTTAGGGATCTTTGGTGAGTCTACCACAGACCAGGAAATGGTTCTCCTGCGCAAGAACTATCACTGTCTTTTCTCAGAACTGCAGCTGGAAAACCCTTACCCTGCAGTCAACCAAGCGATGGTTTCCCTCAACTACAGAACTGATGCGTCTTCTCTTCTGTTTATATTAAGCCTTCTGTCCGCCCAACCCTCGCCACAATCTGCATCCAAAGGTGCACCGGTGTGAATTGCCCTCCAGGTGCTCCCAGCCCTCTCTTCTCTCTGGGAATCGTGTCTGCTTCCCAAGATGATAGTTGTGACTGGGACACTGGGAGAAAGGACCCGAAGGGAAATGCCTGACTGAAGGGAAAATGTCGGCACCTTTTCACGGGGCCAGCAGCAGACCTATCGCAGGCTCCTTGCCCTGCTTTCCAGCCTCTCGCTCGCGCTCTCCCGTTTTCGGTCAGGAGATAGAAACTTCTGTAGGTCCTCTGCCGTGTGTCTAGCACTTACTCATTTATCTACCCCTTCATTTAGTCAGCAGGGACGGGGTCCTTCTGTGTGCGGGGCTGCACTGATTCTGAAAATACAGGAATGGCTAACACAGCCCTCGCCTTTACAGAATCTGTGTGCTGGTGAGGAGGGAGCCAGGCATTCCAGAGGCTATGGCAGAATTTGCACAGTACACAACAGAATTATCCTGCAGTGTGATTACCTGCTCTGTCCAGTATGGCAGCTACTAGCCACACATGGTGAAAGTCAGATTTCAGCTCATTAACATTAGACAGAATTGTTAAGTTTCAATAGCCATATGTGGCTGTTGGCTGCTCTGTTGGGCAGTGCAGATACCAAACATTTCCGTCATTGCAGGGGGATTCTCTTGGGTGGCGCTGAACCAGACTGTAAGCTTTTAAGCACAGGGTCCATCTCTGTTTCCACCCATCGGTATATCCCAGGAGCCAGGTCTGTCGTAGGTAACTCGTTAGTTGCATGCTGAATGGATGGAGGGAGGTGTGGTGAAGGCTGTAAAAAAAAAAAAAAAGAAGCATGTACCAACAGCCACAAGAAGAGGGATGAGCTGCTCTGGAAGAATTCCTAACCAGGTAACAGCAGAGCTGCTTTGAGAAGGATGAGGAGAGCTTTATCAGGTGGGCAAGGAAGGGAGGGCGTGCTCTCCTTCAGGAGCGAGAAGGACTCTGGCCTTGAGACGTCTTCCTCCGGTGTCCTGATGGCTCACACCCCAAAAAGGGTGTTACTATTTTCTTCGCAAGGGAAGGAAACTTCATAGCGCTCACACCGTGTTCTCTCCCTGGGCCTCTTTGAGAGGTGAGATCTCGCTCAGCTGTTGTGAAGCAGAAGGGCCAGGTGTGATGCAAGTACGAGTTAGTCACCTAGGTGTGAGAGCAACCTGATTTCAGAAAACAAATGTATCCGTGCACGCGACTGATACCAAGGTTTGAAAGTGTGACCGACAAGCAGAGAGATGAATAGGGAGCATGTCCCACTATCGGGAGCATGAGATACGAGGTTGGTGTGCGGTGTGACGAGGCTGCTCTGATCAGTTTCCTCCATTTGTTTCTCGCTCATACATTCGCTTGATGAACATTCTGTTCAGCAGGGCTGTCTTCTAGGCACTGTGCTCAGCCCTACAGATACAAAGGTGAGTGACTCTCAGGCTTGTCCCCAACGAGCCCGCAGTTAGGTAGAGGCATCAGGCAGGTGCATAGATGATGGTAAAGGAGTGAAATGAGTTCGTCTTGGAAACAGCTCCATGTGACACTGGAACCAGGTGTAGCACCCAGATTTTCTTTCCTGCTTTTGTTCATCAATCACTGGGCTCTCAGGAAGAAAAGCAGAACATCCTTCAGAGCTAGCACCAGCAAGTGGACCTGAGACCAGCGTTTGGTTTCAGAGTCTTGTTGCTTGAGTCAAGCTTCAAGTTTGAAGTCAAGATACTTGGAGTTTGAACTCTATTCTGGGACTTCCTAGTGGCATGACCTTGGGTTTTGCTTTTTCTCACCTGTAAAATGGGGACTAAACAATGTCTTATCAGGTTCTTCTTAGGATTGGATGAGGTAGGCCATGAATCACATAATAAGCACTCACCAAAATTGCAGTCAGTGAGCAATCAAGAGAAAAGACTTTGAGGATGCTGCTGCACTGATCCTGGAAGTTTCCATCTCAGATTGTTCCGGTCAGGTGTAGATCACTGCTGGCCCAGCCGCCTGTGGTAATCAAAGAGCTGCCCTGGATCCCAAGGAGGACTAAGCATGAAACAGCACAGAGAGCACCCCCTCATCTGGCAGTAGCATCCTTTGGTGATCCGTCTAAACTCCTTCCTCCTTGTCTGGAGCAAGCTTGGTACTCTTCAGTGCTGGGGCTAGACGTGTTCCTGGTGGAGATCGGGGGCACGGACCCTGAGCCCTGCCTGGAGTGGCTGATGCTGCGTGTAGCTGTGTCCTGCGGTCTGTCCAGTTCTCTGTGGCCTCCCCCAGACCTGTACCCTCTACCCTCCCAGAAAGCTCACCCCTCGTCCTGGGGCAGCTTCTCCCTTATCTGTCAGATAGCAGGTTACTCTTTTTCTTTGTGGATCTTACAAACTGCAGTGCACTTCTGACACACCTCTTCATGCTGCCTGGTGACAACCGTGCACCATTTATTGACACTCTTGGAGTCATCCCACCATTTCTCAGGTGATTGGGCAGGTTTCCTTCCCCCTTTAGCTGAGTTGAGATGCCTTTTTCAATCTTTAAGAGTCTCTCCTTAGGGAATTTTCCACACACCTGGGTTCTTTATTCTTTTCTCTAATCTGCTCATCTCTATCTTTTAATATATGAATCTCACATGCTCACAAATTAATGTGATTATTAATATATTTGGATTTTTCTCCTATTTTATTTCGCATTTTCATTTCATCGTTCTGTTTCTCTGCTCCCGCTCCCATCCCCATCCCCTGCCCTTTTCATACTTTTTAATTGAATTGATACATTTTGTGTATTCCCTTTCTCTGGGCTAACTTGGAAGCTAGCCACAGATTGTATTTGTATTCTTAAATTTTAGCATAGGTACTTAACTATAAATTTTCTAGCAGATAATGATGTCCTCCTATTGATACAGCAAGGAGGACCCCTCTTGATTTTAACTTCTCAATGAGCATCTTGTTTCTGTTTTGTCCACCCAGTGCTATTAAACACAAAACATGATTTTCATTATTCTTGCAGCCCATTATTACATTTACTAAATTTATAAAAATCAGCTGTGTTTCTTTTATGTCTTGTCCTCCTATGAGTTAACTTCTTGATTTGCTGAAGTTTCTCTTTATACTTCTTTTAGAGTTGGTGGTCGATAAACTCTCTTACTTTGGGGTATCTGAAAATGCTCATTTAGTTGGTCCTTTAAATACGGTTTTAGCTGGGTATGAAATTCTTGGTTGATAATTATTTTCTCCCAGAATTTTGATGATAGTTCATTTTTCTCAGGCCTCTGTTACTGCTTTTGCTATCAGCCTGTTAGTCCTTTTCTGAGAATGTGGTTTTTCTTTCCATGATGTATTTTAAGATCTTTTCTTTGCCTAGGACATTCTGAAGTTTCATTGTCATTTGTCTGTTTATTCTGCTTCATACAGAAAGTGCTCTTTGAGGCCAAGAACTTTTTTTTTTGTTTTATATTTGAAAATATTTAGCTGTTATCTCTTCAAGTATTCCTTTCCTAGAGGTATTCCTTGTATGGAATTTTAATTTGATTCTTATTTGCAGAATATGTATATTTTAAATGTATTTAACTTTTACTTTTGAAATAATTTCAAACTTACAGCAAACATTGTAAATAATCCCTTTTGCGATTTACCGGTTTTTAACATTTTACCATGTTTGCTCTCTCTTTCTCTGTATGTGTAGTGTGTGTATACACATGTTTATGTAAATACATACATATGTAAATACATATGTATACACATATGTATACACTTAGAACATGTATACAAATGATTGTACAGATTATGTACAAATTATTACTCTTTTCCTAAATCATTTGAGTGTAGACTGCAAACATCATGCCTCTTTGCCCAGTAATATTTAGTATTGGTATTTTCTCAGAAAAAGGATTTCCTCTTAAGTCAACATAGTGCAGTTATGAAATTCAAGAGATTTAGCATTGATACAGTACTTTTATCTAATCTTTGGTTTATATTCCATTTTTTCCTATTATCCCAATAATGTTCTTTAGATTTTTTTTTTTCCTCCGATATAGAAACCAGTCCAGAATCCATGCTGACTTTAATTGTCATGTTCTGTTTATTCAGGAGCAGTTCCTTGGTCTTCCATTGTCTTCACTGACACTGGCATTTTTTAAGACTAAAGTCCAGTTATTTTACAGAGTGTTCCTCACTTTGAGTTTGCCTTATGTTTCCTCAAGATTAGATTCAAGTTATTCATCTCCACTGAAATACTTGATATGATGTTATTTCTTCTGTCTTACCCACCCATACCCTCTTTTCCTCTCTCCCTCCTTCTCTCCCTCTCTTATCTATCTATCTATCTGTCTATCTCCCTACCTACCTACCTACCTACATATCATCAATACAGACTTGAAGATTATTTTATGCAATGGTTTATAATCCAGTACTGCCCCTTATTTATTTTTATGTTCCAATTGTCCTAAATTTGGCCAGAGGGAGCCCTTGACACTGCCTCATATGTCCTTTTGACATGACTGGTTATTCTTTTGATCACTTCCTTACTTCCAGGTACAATAAGATTTTCTAGCCCAATTTGTGTCTTGCCTGTCCCAGCCCTGGAAGGAGCCAATTCTCTGGGAAGCCCTGGCTCATTTTAGTGGGGATTGGAATTTAGGAGCTAATATCTGGGATCTAAGTGTGCTCATTGCTATTAGAGCTTTATTTCTTCCAAGCCCTTTCAGCTAACAGAGCTAGGAAATATATATAATTTTAAAAATCATCAGTTCATACTGATACCTCCAGTTTCATTCTAATCCCACTGAATTCTTCCTTGCCTTCCCATATTTCATATTTGTATGTCCCTTTTTCCGTAGGAAGAGCCCTGTCTCTTCATAACATGGCACAGTTACTCATTTGCTCACTGTGTACTGCTCATAAAATAATTTTAGATTGCTCCACCCTTACCATTATGAAAAGCAAACCCACTGAGAAGAATTCAGGATAAGTTTGAGGGTATATTATTCATTACACTGAGTTCAAAAGTGATTTGTATTCATTATCTCCACCTTCAGTAAATCTGTACATGATCCATGGTTGGTTGAATCTGTGGATACGAAGGACTAACTGTAAAGTTACATGCAGATTTTTGACTGCATGGGGTTGGAATCCCTAACGCCTGTGTTGTTCAAGGGTCAACTGTACTCAGAGAAGTATCACTCCTTCTGCATTTCTTCTGCTCTGTTCTCCCTGCCAACCACTGTAGGTAACCAGTCTTATTGTCTTCTGATTTATTTTGCCTCTTTTTTTTTTGTTGCAAAAATAAGCTTATTTATCTATCCCCTTCTTTCTTACACTAAAGGTAAAATACTTCTGCACCTTGCCTCTCTTCACTTGGTATGTTTTGGAAATCCCTCATTTGTTCATTGAAATAGTTCTCATTCTTTTTATGGCTGCATAGTATTCCATTGTGTGGATGCACCATAGTTTATTTCTTCAATCTAAGCTTGCATATTTAGGTAGTTACAATATTTTGCAATTGTGACTAATGTAAGGAATAATCTTATGTGTGTATGTAAATTTGTGTGTGTGTGTGTGTGTGTATAAATATATGTGTGTGTATTTTTTTTAGTATATTTTCATGTTCCTTTTCCAGAAGTGAGATTGCTGAGCTGAGAGTAAGCACATGAACAGTTTTGTACACATATTGCCAAATTCCCTTCCATGGAAGTTGTACCATTTTGCATTCCACCCACAGTTAAGAGAATGCCCAGCTCCCCACATCCTCTCTAGAAGGGTATCTTGTCAAGATTCTGAACTTTTGCCAAGTGAATGGATAAGAAATGGTATCTCAGTGTAGTTTTAATTTTTATTTCTTTACTATGAGTTTTAGTTTGCATTATTCTTTTGAGTGAAGTTGAAATATTTTCTTATACTTTAGGGCTATTTTTATATAATACTTGCACATTGTATGTCCATATCTTCTGTCCATTTTTTTCCTGGAGGAATTTTGTTCTTTTTGTCCTCACTCTTTAGAATTTCATTACAATTTGGGGATCTTTTATCTGTGGTATGCAAATTTTTTTCCTATTTGTCATTTGCTTTTTAATTCATTCTTTACCTGACCCCTGTGCTCTTCTCCTTTCTGCCTGCTTTTGTGTGAGAATTTGTTTATTTTAAGTGACTGTTTTTCTTACATCTATCACTTTGAACATTCTAAACATTCTTATTTTAAAGTCCTTGCAGATTGTCTCATGATATTCATTTTGTTTTATTTGGACTAATTTATGTCACCAGCGGTGATTTTATTGGCTAAATTTCCAAGCATAAGATGTTTTCCTGTTTTGGAGTTTTGATATGCAGACTCATTTCAAGAGGGACGCTTGTTTTGCTTTGCTTTCTCTTTCTCCCGCTCTCTCTAACAGTTGTGTTTGCCTCCACCTGGCCCAGAGCTCCCAATAAAGTCTTGGCCACAGGCAGCATGTGGTGTTGTCATTTTTGTTCTGCCTTCGTGGAGGGCCTCACGCCTTCCCTTGGCATCCAGCCCTGGGCCCAGGTCCCTTCTCCCGTCTCACATGGGAGACGTCCTTTCTACTGTCCTTGTGTCCACTTCCTGAGCACCCCTCCCGACTTCCACCCCCTGCCGTGCTTTGTGTAAATGTTGCACCTCTCGCACGCAGAGATGATGGTGTTATCTGCGAGCCCCGTGTTTTATCTGTCCCTTCTGCATGTCTGGAGCAGAGGTGCCTTCCTCAGGGGAAACAACCCTTTTGTACTCCAAAGGAAGGAATGTGAGAAGGCTAAAGGGAATGGAAGGAAGGAAACTACCTTGATAGGGGAGTCTCCTTTGTCCCAGAAATGCAGCACATGTGTCCTCCTTCACTTCTTGACTGTCCTGAGAGGCAGGGGTGGTGTCTCCTGTTCCCCACATGGGAAGCTTGAGCACAGAGTGGCTATTGGGACCCCCAGCCTTGCAGCCCTGGGAGGAAAGGGTGTGGGAGTTTGAATGCGAGTCCACCATCAGGTTTCACTCTGGCTTTCGGGCTCACCAGGGTGGTTGATCCCCTTTCTGCTTGCAATGCCCCGTCTCTCACCTGGGTCTGTTCCCCAGGCTTGGCCCTTGGAGGGGCAGGGCTACAAGGACTCCCCAACTAATTCTTCTTTTCTGGAATGATTTGTCATCTTTCAGCTGACATTTCTGAAATGCCTAGAATGAGCCTGACCCTTGCTAATCTTGTATCGGTTCTTCAATTAAATTAGCTCAGAACAGCCCTGAAAAGTAGGTACAATTAACCCCATCTTATAGGATACTACACTCAAGAGCCCACGTGGCTTCCTCGCTTCTCCCAGTCAGCAAGCACAGGGCTGGGGTTCTAAAACTTCCATTCGTCCAGCATGTTCTGTTTCCCGTGGCGCCTTCCTGGGTGTCTCTGGAGGCACGGTGCCCCAGAAGGGGCGGGGCCTTGAGAGCAGCTGGGTGCGAGGGCAGAGTTAGGACCAGAGAGGGCACCTAACGCAGCCTCACGGGAGGCAGATCCAGGCCCTCACAGACGCTTCCTCCCTCCCAAGTCACCAGTGGAGATGGGAGCCCATGTTCTGATACTGGAGAAACAGGTCTGTGCTGCTCAGGTAGTTTTATGGTTTGTTCAATCAGGGGGTCCCTCGGGGGCTGCTTCACCTCGTGCAGGTGGGCTTCTTCACAGACATGCCCCCTCCCCAATATTCTTTATTGCATCACCCTATCTTTTCCAGTCTGTAATTATTTTAACTATTGGTTTACTTCCATCTCCCACACCTGCAGGAAGCTCTGGGAACGCACGAACCTTCCTTCTCTGATTTTTAGTGGCTGTCATCGTCTGGTATGCTAGCCGGCACACAGGATGTGATAAATAAGGAGATTTTGAGTGAATGAATGAATGAAATGAGAAGTAGCTGGCTCTAATCCGGGCTCTGCGATTCAAAAGCTTTGTGGCTCCCAGCCGGTTTCTCTCTTTCCTGTATGGACTCAGAATGGACTCAGAATGGCTGTTTTGTAGGGCTGTTGAGAAGTTTAGTGGCCATGTCCAGTGCTGCTCGCAAAAGGTAACCCTCAGGTCCTCCTCCTTAATGTATGTAATTGTCAAACAGCACCTTGACTTGCTTAGGGAAGCAGCAGGAGGTTAGCCAGACCTTTCCCCGACCCGGAAAGAAGCACTGATGTTCTCAAGTCCTGGGCTTCTCGTTTCACCCGGGAAAGAGCTGGTACCCACTGAGAGCAGCTCCTGTAACCCGCTATCCTCTGCTGGCAGGTCCACGGCACGGCTCTGCCTGGGCTGCTGTGGAACCCGTGGCTGGCTCCAATTAGGGAGCCATCTGAGGAGCTGAGAGTTTTGAGGTTGACCCTGAAGAAACAGCTCCCTTTACACAAGCCTTTTAATTAAGTGCTTGCGTTTACTTTCCAGAGTTGGTTGAATCATATACCCGCATCGTGGTGTTTGACAAAGCCCAGTTGCTTTGGGTGATGGAAAAGTACATAAGGCGGAGGCTTCTCGGAGTCTGTTGGATGACACGGGCACTGGTGCTTTTGTGCCTTTTAGGGCTGGGCGCCCTTCTGGTTGGGGTCAGGGCATGCAGGGAGGGGTCCAGGAAAGCCTTACCTAGTCTCCGCCTTTGGCTTTGTTCTTGAGATTCCAAGACCCACCAGTGCTAATTAAGAATCTGAGTCCACCTGGAGGTTGTCCAGACCCTGGTTCTCAAAGCCTGGTCACTGGAGCAGGGGCAGCAGCGTGAGGTGGACACAGCTGGCTGGGTTTTACCAGTTCTCCAGGTGATCTGGAAATGCTGCAGATGATGCTCAGGTGTAAGAACCACTGGTCCAGGTTCTCAAACCTGCTGGCATGTCAGATGGCCTCAGAAGTGTTATTTTTTTAAGTTAACTTAATTGTAAAATGTATTCTTTAAAATAAACTTGACTTTCTAAACAGTGTTAGATTTCCAGGAAAGATAATATAGAGAGTGACTATATGCTCCATACTCAGCTTCTCCTGTTGTTACTAACATTTTACCTAGCACAGCACATTTGTTAGTTAGTCCCACTTAACTAAAGTCCGTTCTTTATTCAGGTTTTCTTAATTTCTGCCTCATGTCTGTCCCAGAGTCTGGTCCAGGATCCCAGGTCAGATTTGACTTCCTGTTTTCTCAGGCTCTTCGGGGCTGTGACAGTTTCTCAGACGTTTCAGGGTTTTGACGACCTTCACAGTTTGAAGGGCACTGATGAAGTATTTTGTAGAATGCCCTTCAATCTGGATTTGTCTGGTGTTTTCCTCATGATTAGATGGAAGTTGTGGGGTTTTGAGAGGGAAACTCCGGAGGTCCAGTGGTCGCCTCCTGACATCGTGTCAGGGTGCACACCCTCACTGCGCCTTGTCCCTGTCGATGCTGGGCTTCCTCACCTGGCTGAGAGGGCTTTGACTTCTTCATCTGCTCCAGTCAGGTTTCTCCACCGCCAGGTACCCTGCCCCCTCGCCCCCAACTTCCCACGCCGCTTGGAAGGAAGTTACCACGTGCATCCCACACATAAAGCTGTCAGGTTCTACACCTTGAGGGCAGAGCATCTATGTAAACTATCTGGAATTCTCCATGGGAGATCTGTCTCTTATCTCCCACTCATTCATTTATCCAGTCATTTAATTATCTCATTGTGGACTCGTGGATATTCACTTTACGCTTTCAGTTATAACGTAACACTTACTTCTTTATTCTGTTGTTCCAGTTGTTTCATCTTTGGCCATCAGGAGTTCTTCTAGCTGGCTCTTGTATCCTTTTGACACGCCCCCATCACTTTGAAGGTTATTTTTTATTATCTTTTTTTTTAGTACTTCCTTCCTTTCAGCCTCTACAAGCCTACCTTGCACGTTTCCTGCCCCAGTCCTGGGATCAGCCGTCTCTCTAGAGAGCCCTAGTTCCCTTAATGGAGAATGGTATCCAAAACCAAGATCTGGGCTCCATGTGTGCTCACTACCATTGGCATGTCAGATTCTGGGCCCTCTGGGCTGGCAGAGCATGGACATTGGTGTGTATATACTAACCTGTGTATACACGCTGGCCTGTGAGTGTTCCTGTGTGTGACCATCTGTATCTCTGTTAAGCTCATCCATGACCATGTGGGTCATTCTAGCCTCCTCCCCTTGCTAATCTGCAAACTCCGCTCCAAAAGTGAGAAACCTTCCTTCTCCCGTCTGCTGTCCATTTCTGTAATTGCTCGACTCCTGCATACATGTACAATGTCAGAATTGTTAACACACCTCCGTGGGAATCGACTTTATCAACCGGAGTCCACTGTTTCTGTGCAGGTTATTTTGCCTTTAGTTTTACAGCCCCACTCTTTCCTAAAGTTACTCGGATCAGCACCTTTTCTGCTGACCCCTTCAGGGAGCTGGTTTTATACACCTGTCATACAGTTAGATTCTTTTATCACATTCTGCATTTCCTCCTTGGATTCCTCCAAATGTCATAAAGTTTTTTAAATTTGCATACTTTAAGGTTCACTATCTGTGCTGTAAAGTTCTTCAGATTTCGACAGAAGCTTAATGTCTCATGCAGAGCAGTTTCACTTCCCTAAAAAAAAATCCCCTCTGCTTCACCAATTCCACCCTCCTGAGTCACTCCACCTGAACCCCTGGCAACCACTTGTCTTTTTACTGTTTCTCTACTTTTGTCTTTTCTAGAATGTCATATAATTGGAGCCATGTAATGTGTAGCCTTTGCAGACTGGCTTCTTTCACTAAGTAGTATGCATTTAAGATTGGTTCATGTATTTTCATGGCTTGATAATGAATTTCTTTTTATTGCCAAATAATACACCATTGTATGAATGAAGCCAGAGTTTATCCATTTACCTAGTAAAGGGCATATTGGTTGCTTCTGGTTTTTGGTGATTGTGACTAAAGCTGCAGTTATTTGGGTTTTGTTCATTTTGTGGCCGTAAGTGGGTTCCCCATTGCTGAAGGCATCTGAGCAGAAGCTGGGTGCTCCCAGGTGAATGGGTAGGAAAGGGAATCAGAATTGCACAGGGGGTCCTTCACAGGGAGCCCTCTTGTCCTTTGCCAGATTTAGAGATGTGCCGGTTAAGCCCCAGGCCCTTCACCACCCGGAACCGGGTGCCTGGGGGTCCTGGCCACGTCCAACCTTTTCCGTGAAAATCTGAGCACCCCTCAGATCCCTCACTTGCCTGCCTGTCCCCGGTCCATTCCTCACTTTGTTTATCTGATTTTGGAAGGCTCTGCTCTGACCAACGGGGGCTTAAACCTGCCCAGCCCAGTGAAGAGGAAGCTGGAAGCGGAGAAGGACTACGTGTTCGACAAGCGGCTCAGGTACAGCGTCCGCCAGAATGAAAGCAACTGCCGCTTCCGGGACATCGTGGTGCGGAAGGAGGAGGGCTTCACGCACATCCTGTTGTCCAGCCAGACCTCGGACAACAACGCGCTGACCCCCGAGGTGAGGGGGGTGGGGCGGGGCGGGGCACCTCTCCTGCAGTCACAGCGGGGCACTGGCTTTCCATGGGTTATCTTTTTACTTTCTAGATAGCGTTCTTTTATACACAGTTTAAACATTTTTGATAAAGTCCAGTTTATCTTTTTTTCTGTATTACTTTTAAAAATGCTAATCTTACTTAGGTCTTAGGTGAATAGAACAGGGAAACAGTGAACATTTAATGCAGTTAGGTATAGCACCATTCAGAGGATGGGGTACTTAGCGGAGAGCAAGGAAGAAACTGTTAATGGTGCGAATGTGGGAAGACAGTCCCCCACGCAGTCCCTCCACCTGGACGCACCTGGCAGGGCGCCGAGTGGTCAGTGCCAGAAACGACCACAGTGCGGCTGGCAGTGGCTTCTCACTGTCGGCAGTTGCTGTTTAGCCCATTTCATCCCCCAGGACCCTTCTGATGCAGGTTATCACATCCTCATCTTATAAATGAGAAGACATAGGCCCCAAGAACTGAACAGGCTAAGGTCACGCGGCTTCAGGAGGACAGGGCCCTCCCACTGCGGCCCCCCTTGCTTTCTCTCGGGCACTCAGCGCAGTGTCTGGCCCTCTGAGGACAGCTCACTGCACTGCTGTCCCTGCGACATCCTGCACTACCGTTTCCACGGTGGCAGTGCTGACCTGGAGGGCAGAACACGGGGCTGTGTTTTTTGGCGGGGACACGGTCAAGGAGTGGCCGTCCACCCAGGTTGGGATTGGGAGATGGCTTGGCTCTCAGGGAGGCCCGGGAAGTGGGGTGGAGTGGGAGGCACCGTGTCCTTGCACTTGCAGTCACGTGTCTTGTCATCGTGGTTTACACAGAGTATGGCTCTTTACAGGGGTTGTGGGGGGACGGTCGAGAATGGTTGTTAACCCTTGAGGGAAGAGAGTGGCCAAAGCCTGTGGAGCTTGTGGGGCTGGTGGTGGCTTGCTGCTCCTCTTCTAAGTTTTGGGGCCTCTCCCAACTCTGCCTTCAGAACCATCCTGAGAGTCTCTGCTGTGTAGACCTCTGCATAGGGTTCAGAGAAGTCCAGGGCCCGTGGTTCACCCGAAAGGCCCTTCCCACGTTTCTACACCTGGAAACGTTGTTTTAAGCTCATCATGGAACATTCACCCGAGACCAGTTCTTCTGAGATTTTTTTTTCTACTTCACTACTTTTAAAAAGCGTGCTTTAAAAAGGCACAGTATTTTCCTTTGAGAAACCGAATAAATGTAAAGTCTCCCGGTTCATTCTGTCTCTTTGGAGCAGCTTTGACTGTTAACTATTGTCTCCTCCTGATAGAAGCGTGTGGCATCTGACTGTTAAGGGGCCCGGGTTCTCACCTTCTGAGATGTGGGCTTGGTTAGTTAGGGGTTTTATACCTAATTGGTGTCTGTCGGTCACAAAACAGGAGGAAAATAGAGAAACGGTTATTGGCATGGTGTTTTCAGTTCTCTCAGCAATCAAAGTGGATTGATTCTGTGGATAATCTGGCTAACTGGGTGAAGCAGCCCTGAAGGAAAGATCCTACTGAAATGAAGAGGTGGTGTTAGGGGAGGAATACAGAGTTTGGAGCCTAGCAGACCTGGGTTCGAATCCTGCCTCTTCCAGTCTACCTCTTCTGTTACCTTGGGATTACTTTGCCTCTCTGAGCTTTCTCATTTATAGGAATTCTACAGCATCTTCCCTGTGGGATTAGAGATAATGTCTGCAAAGAGGCTCTCAGAGTCCCTGGCACATAAAGGATCCTGTCCTTGTTAAGATGAAACAGAGATAATGGCCACCAGCAGACCCAGCCTTGCTTGTTCACGGGGGGACTGGAATGAGGCCGCCTTCACGGTGGTAATTGCATTTCTTTTTCTAGTTGTGTATATGGCGTTGGCTGGATTGGCCTCATGGGCACAGATTCATACATTACTGTGTGTATTAACTAGATTCTGAGGCTAGCAGGTGTGTTGTGATATTTCTTCCGTCTGGAATATAGGAAAGAACCAGGAAAATAATGAAAGTACCCCTTAAGGACAGAGCCAGCATAACAGATTGTCCCGAGTCTTGGTGGTTGAAAGCACATCCACTTTTCCGTTAGGAGAGGCCCTCAGGCCCTCACCCAGTTCCTGGTTTCCTTTGTTGCTCTCAGCCTCAGCAAACAGCGCCACCACCAGCACCCACGGGGACCCCCCAGACGTGCAGGAGTCACAGCTCACACCCTCTTGGTCACACCTGCCATATCCACACTGTCCTCAAGCCAGTTAATTCTTAAATAGCTCTCTCATGTGTTTCTTTCTGTTTCCATCACAACCATGAGAGTCCACACTCCTAGGCTATTCTGTTGGACAATCACAATAACCTACTAACAAGTCTGCACACTTTCAGGAAAAGTTGAAGGAGGGGGAGGGATCCTGGTCTGCTCCCTTTTTAGACCCATGATTAATGGATGTGGTTGTTTGGTTCCATCCCACGGCAGATCAGAAGGTAGAAGTGGCCGGGGGAGAGTGTGCTTTCTCCCGCAGATACTGACACAGGAGCAAGTGGAGGCTGGCAGGTGCATGACAAGGGCAGTGAATCTCAAGAACAGATTCAGCACTTTAAGATGCACAGTGGTCTCGCTCCGTTTGTTACAGAGGCACGCCCTGCACTGGGGGGACTGCTCTGTTGCAGGCTAGCAAGTGACATGGAGAGGTAGCTACCTGTGTGCAGTGAGTTCTGTCTAAGAAGGCAAAGGCATGGGTTTAGAACCTTTTCCTTTAAACAAACCAGTTACATTAGAAAATTGGGGGGGGGTGACCTTCAAGAAGGTAGAACCTCAGCCATCAGTCCAAATTAGATTATCAAGACGAGAAAGGCAAAGGAAAGGTATACTAACTGTATTTTTTTTAAATTTAAAGTGTAATTTGCAGTTTTGTTGCATGAATAAAACACAAATTTACTTTCCGTTTAACTCATAAAATAGCGACGGTTTGTTTGACGTTGTCTTTGCTAATTGACAAGTGTGTGTGCCCTCAGACGGGGAGGCTACTCTCTGAGTCTCGTGCAAAACTGCAGCTCACGTCTTTATAGCGGGGCTTTCTTTTATTTGCCTCTCGGAGAAATAGAGTTCATACGTAGGTGAGAGTGTGTCTATTTCTGGAGGCAGATGGATTAAAGGACCCACATGATAGTGGCCTGTTAGCTTTTCTGATGTTCAAAATGAATGTCTGCGGCTTATCCCCTGTTAGGGTGGGAAGTGCTTTTCCCATCCTTGCAGAGCCCAGGCCTGGAGATTCGTGATGCAGTTTGACATCTAGTCCTATTTTTTTCCACTAAAATTCACCCATTTATTTGAGGCACCCTACAGGATGCAGTAGTGGAAAGAGAAGGTATGTCAGGATGAGGTTTGCATCGTGGTTCTGCCTCTTCCTGGTGACCTTGAACATCTTACTTTGTTTCTCTGAGTCCCTTGCTTCGTCTGCAGGATTGGTTACCATTCCTTACTTTGCAGGAGTTTTGCTTGGAATAAAATATTGTGTAGAAATGAGCGGATTCAATCCCTGGCACTTCCACTTGCTTAACAAAAGGGGGAGGGTCTTTTAAAGGATCATTTAAAAAACACTTCTCTCAGAAAATTTCTCCACTGTACCCTGTGATTCTGCCTGTTGAATAATTAATAATGATCCTTTAAAAGCCTGTTCACTTACTGTCTCCCCCACTGGACTGTCAGCTCCACTCAGGCAAGCACATGCCTTTGTATTATTTTTCTTCTTACTGTGTACTTTCTGCATTTCTTCATCCTCCTTCCCTAACTTCTGTTGGATCGAGTGATTGAACTTCCTTTAT
Organism: Camelus dromedarius; assembly: GCF_036321535.1. Classification (NCBI taxonomy): domain Eukaryota; kingdom Metazoa; phylum Chordata; class Mammalia; order Artiodactyla; family Camelidae; genus Camelus; species Camelus dromedarius. The sequence goes on from NC_087444.1 coordinate 27,099,634, forward strand.
TTTATGCCCATCCATTCATTGTCATTCATGTAACTTTTAAGAAGTTTTCCTTAAGTTACTTACACATAGGGAAGCCTGCATGTGATCATGACCTCTGTGCCACCACTCCCAGACACATAACCTTGGCGCGTCCTAACTCAAATCATCTTCCCAGATGTTATCGCTCAAGGCTGTAGTCTCTGTCTTGAGACTCTGGTTCAGCCCCAACCCTCAGTTAGTCGCTATCAGTATGATGATTTTTATAGTTAATTCTTATATTGATTTATTAACACATTCACCCATTTCTTTGCTGGGTGCTGTTCTTTACACATCAGTTTTTCTTTCTGAATGTAGTTTTCTTCTTCTTGAAGTGCATCCTCTTTTAGTTCTTTCAGTGAGGGTCTAAGGGTGGTAAAAACATTCTTCTACAGAAAGTGCCTAATCTTTACCACTGCCTTTGAATGACGGTTTAGCTGGATACAGAATTTGTGCCTAATGGTTCTTTTCCTCGACACCTTGACAATTTTGTGGGTCTAATGCCAAAACCCACTTCCCATGTGCCTTCTCCAAGCCGTGTGAGCATCTTAGTCGAATTAAGGATAAGCGAGAGTATAATTAAACCAGGCCTCCCCTGGGCTGTGCACGGGAATATTTTCCTACACCTCGAAATGGGCTAAACAAACAAACACTGGAAGAAGATTTACAGAGATTGACCAAGGATTAGATGGCTCCAAGCCACGCTTCCGAGTCTGCAGCCAGCGGCCCCGCTGGCACCTCCTTAGTGTTCTGTGCTGATTCGGGGATGATGCGCTAAGTCTGGCTTGGTGTTTTCTTTGCTTGGTCTGGACGTGACTCATGTTCAGAGCAGATTTCCTCACCACCGCACCCAGGGGTGGGCGTAGGTCTGAAGGCCCCTAGTTTACAGATGAACACTCACCATCCCCCCGAATCCATCTCTACTTGCAGATCATGAAGGAGGTCCGGCGTGCGCTCTGCAACGCAGCCGCGGATGACAGCAAGCTGCTGCTTCTCAGCGCCGTGGGCAGCGTGTTCTGCAGCGGCCTGGACTACTCCTACCTGATCGGCCGGTTGTCCAGTGACCGGAGAAAGGAGAGCACCCGGATTGCAGAAGCCATCAGGTGAGCTCTGCTCGTGTTCGGACACACGGGGACCTGCCTGGCGCTGCCAGATTTAGCACATAGAAATACAGGCTGCTCAGTTAAAGTTGAATTTTGGACAACAAAGAACTTTTTAATTGTAAGTATATCCCATCCCATGTACTATTTGGGATATACTTAAGCTAAAAATATTATTTTTTGTTTATCTGACATTCAGAGTTTAATTGGGCATCCAGTATCTTCCTGCCAAAATGAGGGATGTCTTTGCTCTCTTAGTTACATCCCATTTTATTCTTTTGGTCAAAAAGAGATTTTATTTCCTTACATTAAGCCTGGGATCTGGTAACGTCCAAGTATTATACACACTACTCCCACCCTCTGCCTCATAGTGGAATCTTTGCTTTTCTAGGTGTCCCTGCCTCCTGGAGCTGACGTGGCTCAGCCCTGGGGAGGAGGAGGGACCTAGGCAGCTGTGTATCTGTAGACCCATTGGGCTGGGGAGCATTTCCCCCTTTCTCGTTGTGTTTGGGGCAAAAGCTGGGATCCTGGGGATGACATCCAATCCCAAAGATCAGTAACTCTTTTGGGACACTGGAGGGTAGTTATTTCCCTATTCTTTGCAAATTTGTCAAAAGTAAGTGTGTGTGACTTCCAGCAGGGCTGTCACGAGTCCTTGGCCCCGGGAAGGGCACACACGCCCACTGCCACACCCCACGTGGCACTTAGACATGTCATGGTTCAGTGATGCCACCTGATCCAATGAGAATGAACACTCACTCCGCATGGTGTCGTGGAGCCTTGGGCCATGTTTTAGGGGTTTTCTGGGGCCTGCAGTCTCACTGCACTGTGGCAGTGTTGCCTGGAGGCTGACTCCCGTGTGGCCGTGGGAGGTTTCCCAGGGATGTAGAGTGTCTGAGAGATGACTCCGTGACGCCTGCACGTGGGGTTCCGAGTCCCTCTTCAAAGGGAGGCGCCCGCTGGAATCTCTGCTTCAGAACACTTGTGTGCTTCCCGTGGCCAGCTTCTTGCTGGAAGAGACAAGGAAAGTCTGAACCCTGCTACTGGGAAAGGCGTCATGGTTTCATGCTGTTCGCAGGGGTTTGGTCTCTGCTCAGACTCAGCTGTGTCTCTTTGCAGCTGCCTTGTCCTGTTGTGAGGGGAGCAGCAGGGGCTCCAGCAAGCTTCCCTCCTCATTTACGGGACTGTCAGGGATGAGGCGCCCATCTCTGCAGCCTGAGGAAAGCCTGGGCCATCTCCTTCATCTGGTTTACAGATTTCAGTGGAGGCACTAGCTGGACTCCCAAATGGGAGGAGAGGCTGAGCGCATTAGCTCATCTCCAGAGAAATGCAGTTCGTGGAGCTCAGACATTTGCCGTGGAGCTCAGACGTTTGCCATCTCGTCAGGAAGGAGAGTTCCTCTTGGGCAGAGCAGAGGGAAAGCTGGAGCGGAGGTTCTTCCAGTGCTTCAGAGGGAGGGAAAGTTCCTAGTTTGTGAGCTGGTGAGGACCTGAGGAGAGGAAATGAGGGTGTTGCCTGGACCACTGGTTCTCTGCCTCGATGGTGCAGAATCCCCAGGGAGCTTTTCCAAAATCCAGCTGCTTGGCAGCCCCCTGGCAGTCCTGTCCCCCTGGGAGTTAATGAGTTGTGGTGGGGGGAACGCATCTTGGGTTGTAAGTTTCCTTCAGTGGTTCTAATATGAAGTCAGGGTGGAGAACCCCTGCCCCAGGCTAACCAAGAGGCTTCTGCACATTGCCTGAGAGCAGTGAAAGTTTTAGAAATAAAATGCAGAGAAGCATTTCCCAGAGAAGTTTCCGCAGCTTTCCCGAGAAGAGTGAGGGGCACTTGCCCCCCGAGTCCTGTCCCCACAGGAAGTCCCGCAGATTTTCCAGACATGTTAATGTATGTACAATCTGCAGTCTCCTGTGAAAGAACCTTGTTCAGCATCTAGCACGGCTGAGACGTCATTTAGCCACAGAGCCTTGGAACTAACTACTGACATCCCTTGCACTTCTCTCGGGACACGCACAGTCTCAGCTGGGCTAACCTCGAGGGTCTGGGCCTGCCGCGCGGCTGCGGCCCCCTCCAGCGGTGCTCCCTCCCCATCCTCATAGTTTCCTAAAGAAAACGCACACACACCTGGCCCGGGACGCGGCCTTCGCTCTGCAGGTGTCCACTGAAAGAACTAGCAGATGTGGGAAGAGCTCAGATGGTTCATTCCACAGAACCCTCTATCCAGGACCCAGACAAAGCCGTCTGCCCCCTCCCGGAAGAAAGGCTGCCCTCACCTGAGCTCACAGGGGATGCGGCGGCCTGCTGGCAGGTTGCTAAAACGAAGAGTAATCAGATAACCTAGGGGAAATACTTGGACCATCCCTGGTCATAGTGGGTACTTAGGATAAGTGTAAAGGATTATTTTCATTGTTACTGCTGTTCCTTCCAGCCCCAAGTTCTAGCTGAGCCTGCGTCTGACTATGAGGTGGGCCTCTAGAGCCGCCCTCGGAGGGGCCCAGGATGGCTGTCACTGTGTGTGTCTGGTGCTCACGGGCCCGGTCCCTGCTAACTTGGCTCTGAGCTTTGGCAGTGGGAGAGTTGCACCCCATGACTCTGGTCAAAGGGAATGGGTAGCCGGGTCACAGTTGCCAGCAGAAATCTAAATATCCCCTGTGCAGAATTTTGCTTTGAGTCTCCTTTAGGCCAGGAGAGCAGATCACAGACCACTGAGAACTGAATGAAAGCTGTGTCCGCCCTCCCTACATTTGCTGACGTAATCACAGCGGCGGATCAGGCTCCCTGCGTGTCTGGTATGGTGCTGGTGCCCGGGGTGGACAGTCGCGTTTAATCATTGTGGAGACCTAACAGGACACAGCACGGGCTCTCCCACTTCACAAGAAGCAAAATGAGGCCCCGGAGACTGAGTAACTTGTCCAGGGTCTCACCACTAGTTAGGGGAAGTGTTGAGACTTGACCCTGAGTCTTTCAGACCCCCCAGAGTTCCCGCTGTCTCTGCCACATCAGACCAGCCCAGCAGCTCCAGCCAGCAGAAGCCAAGGCTCCATAGAGTCAAGGGAGCAGCAAGGGCTGGTGTCAACCTGAAGGACTTTGATGCTGGGAAGACAGTGAGCCACCTCCCCAGCACAGCCCCGCCACCAAACCAGGATCGGATATCTGAGTGGCAGCGTCTGTAATGCAATATCCTGTTTGTTGTCTGGCTTCTACATCCAGTGGGCCCCGGTGATAGAGATCTACTGCTTGAGGTGATAGGAAAAGCATGGGCAGGGTCTGCGCATCACAGTTTTGCATCGAGGAAATGAACTGATGAATGAGGTTACTGGACTGGAACAGGGAGGGTGGGGGTGGAGGCTCAGGGCTGAGCCCTCCTTGGGGGTCGCTGGTGCCCCTGCACAGAAGTCAGGTTGGAAACAGTAGTGTGAAAGTCTCTGGGGTCTGGAAGGTGGGAGAGCTTCTGGACAGTCATGAGGGTCAGGGTGTGTTCCTGAAGGGCCATGGATGAAGAAGCAGAGCGAATAGGAGTATCACAGGGACCTCCGAGAGGCCTGCAGCAGGGGGATGTGTTGATTGGGGTGGACCTTTTGTATTGAGATTGGTCCCCAGAGGCCAGATGGTGCGTCCACAGGAGGCTATGGAGCAAAAGTGGAAGATCTGGCTCGGAAACTCTTAAAGTCCTTCCCAACTCTGAGATCCAAGTGTCAAATTGTACGAGGAGGGTTATGAATGGAATGTCCCTGTGGTTCCCAGGACCCTGCAAAGAAGCCCCACATTCCCTGCAGACTCCAAACTGCATTTGGTAAACATAAAAAGCACATGTTAAAACCAGTGACTGAGGCCGTGAAGTCAGGAAGTCAAGCCAGGAAATGGGCCACCAGAAAACCAGGACTCAGAAGGCCATGGTGCCAGGTCCCCCTCTGTGTAGCGGTGTCCTTCCGGGGTCAGCCACAAGCAGGGCTGAGATAACTCTGTCATCTACTCACAATGAGTCAGCAGAAGTCAGGAAATGCAGCGCTTCAAGCCTGGGCACGCAGTTTCATGATGACATGGGTCTGAAGACACCCCTGTCCCAGTAGAATGTTGAGCAGTCTTCTCACAGTCCATCTGACCCCCACCCCCGTATCACTGTGATACCTGCATCTTTAGATTAGAATTCTAGAGGCACAGTGTCAATCAAGAAGTGACAAATCAGCTTGATATTTGCATTAGTTAAGTATTAGCTGCTGGAACAAATAATCCCCAAATATATATAACGTTCTGATAGAAATTGGCTTCTCACATATGTGAACCTTGAACGGAGGTTACTGAACAGCCCATGGCTGTCCTCCAGGTGGTGACTCAGGAACCCAAACTCCTTCCATCTTGTAGCTCAACAGATGTCTTCCAGGACTGCCATGCTTGTCAAGATGAGGGGGCTTGAAAGACTGTGTGGTGGGAGGTTCCCTTGCCCAGGCCTAGTAGTGTGGATTTGGCTTCCACTCACATCCCATTAGCCAGCACTTGGTTGCTTAGCCACAGCCAACTGCAAGGGAGGCTGGGAAACATGTTCTAACTGTAGACTCAGGAAGGAGAGGGGAGGGAAACCAGGTCTGGTGAGTAGCGAGTGCGTCACTGCCACGCTTCTGCCGTCTTTGCTCTCGTTCTGGGAGGTTACTTACTGAGTGTTGATTCCAATGTGTAGGGAGTCCAGGTGGCGCCCAAGGCAGACCTGTGAGTTTCCTTAAGGAGCTGAAGGGGAAGGAGAATTCAAAGACAAGTAAGCAAGCAAATAATTAGGATAATTGCACATTGTGATGATGGTGTTTTCCAAGAACTCTCAGAAGGCCCCTGCAGCTCATGCACAGGGAGCAGGGGTGAGAGAGACATGAGATAAGTCTGCAGAGGTAAACAGAGGCAGGCCAGGGTCATGGTTGGGAGTTTGGATTTTATTCTTGTGCGTTCTTGTTAGTTTCCAATTTTCCACCTAAGAATAATGAGGGATGCAGGCTTTAGTAGACATCCGGATCTTCCCTCCACGTCCAAATGAATATTAAACTGTTATAGACCATATATAGCAACTAGGGGAAGGCAAAAAGCGTTCTAAGGGACAGGAAGTAGGGGGCATTGCAGGTGTCTTCTGCTCAACAGTAAAGATGCACGCTGTGATCTTGCTCAGTGCAGACGAGCAGGGAGATAAAATACTGCCTAATCCGTAGCCATGGTTCCAGGTGCCTCGTGCCTATAGGGAAGCCCAGCGTCCTTCCCTGATTTTTGTCAAAGCCACCCAAACACACAGACCCTCGTCAGCATTCCGGAACCACCCTCAGTGAGTCTGGCATCCCTTTAGGTAACTCAGAATCAGACAGGCCTAGGAGTGAAAGAGATCTTAAATGTCATCAGTCTCCTCCTGTGCCCACCATCTGAAGCTTGAATTCCGTCTGCAGCATCACCCAGCATGATCATTGAACCAAACTTGGAATATCTGCAATCATGAGGAGTTCTTACGTCCCGAAGCTGCCCACTCCACCCTCGGCCAGTGCCCTTAGAACATCCCGTCTCTCCTTGAGTTCAAATATGCCTCCTTGTAACACCCTCCTTTTGGTTCTGTTCAGAACCTTAACATTCAGGCTGTCTTCCTTAGTATATTCAGTTTGTCCATATCTGTCGGGGAGAAGGACGTGGTAATCGGATGCGAGCGTGACCTGGGACCCTCTGGGCCAGTTGGGACGTGTGTTCATCCCATGAGTTTCCCTCTGAAAACCTTGTACCAAGCACTGAGTGTGCCATGCTGTACCCACAGCTCCAGGGCTCAGTGTCTGGGAGCACTTAGGGAAGCTTATTTCTGCTTTGGCATAATCAAGGTGTCAGTGGGTCTCAGCAGGCCTGGTCACCTGCTAACAAGGGTCTCTTCTCTTCCCCAGGGACTTTGTGAAGGCCTTTATCCAGTTTAAGAAGCCCATCGTGGTGGCGATCAATGGGCCCGCCCTAGGCCTGGGCGCCTCCATCCTGCCCCTGTGCGACATCGTGTGGGCCAGTGAGAAGGCCTGGTTTCAGACCCCCTATGCCACCATCCGCCTCACGCCTGCCGGCTGTTCCTCGTACACTTTCCCCCAGATCCTGGGCGTCGCGCTGGTAAGCCTCTCTGTCTCTGTGGCGGGTCCCTCCCTGTGACGCTTGGATTCAGGTCCCCACAATTTTGACCCTCCTCTGTGCTGAGTAGGATATGGCCCCTCACAGAGGTAGAATCCCAGGGGCGCCCCGGCCTGTGGAGTCTCCTGGCTTTCTCCTCTTCCTCTGCCTCCCTAGAGTTGCTGCCAGCCGGTGTCCACGCAGCAGTGCCCACAGGTGGATTGCAAGGCCATTCTGATTCAGGAGCTCGGGCTGCTTTGGGCCGCTCACAGTCTCAGCAGTGGCAGGAAAATGAGGCAGGCAGGGGGCCCGGGAAGCAAGCCCTTTCCCTTTTGATCTTGGCGACCATGCTCTGCCCGGTTCTTGTCGTCCTTCGCAATCACAAAAATGTTAACATTGTACAGGCTTATCTCATTATTTTATTTCAGCCATTTCTGAGACTCCGAGCATGTTGCTGACTGAGACATGTTCTTGCTGGCTGTGTCCTCTTTGGCTCCTCCTGAGTTCCTTCCTTACCTTTCTTCTTCCTGAGACGGAGTTGTTTCTAAATACATACAGTGGCACGTATTTGTCTCAGACCTCCAGCCACAGGCATCCTGTAGGCCTATTACCAACCTGACAGATTTCTCTCCTCTGGTGTTAAAGATTGTCCTTTGGGTCATCATGACCCACCAGTGACAGCCAGAACAAAGGGAAACCTGTGTGTAGATCCAGAGGCTGAGAGACCTCAACATTTCAGCGTCCATCTAAGAGCCTCTGAGCATTCAGGGCCGGGAAGGCAAGGAAAGGGGAGGCAGATGGACAGCAGTTGGTGGTGGGGGGGACTGGATTGTCTGCTGTGTGAAGGAGGTGGGGGTTCGTCCTGAAGGGGAGGGGGGCTCCATCACATGGCCGTGACCATCTCACCCTAATTATCAGTGGGAGAGTTACTCGTTGGTAAGTTACAGCAAGTGACTGCACTGTGCTCTGTCTATGCCTGGGTCCTTATCCACATAGCTCCTCCCAGAACGTGTACGCCAGCTGCACACTCCAAAGTCAAGGGAAATTCTTTGGAGAGGGGGGTGCATAGGTCAACTCAGAAGGCAGAAGGCATTTCCACCCTTTGCAGCTGGGCAGTGCCTGTGCGCAGCCCCTGGCCACTGGGAGAGGCGTGTCTCTCTGCACTGGGATTAGGGTATTACTCTGCCAGTGATGAAAACACTGTAACTGGCTTAAAGGAGGGAAAAGGGGAATTTAATGGTGTCCATAACTGGCAGGTCCAGCAGGGGCCCCTCCTTTTGAGGTGTGGGTCCAGGAGTCCAAGTGCCATCAGTACTGTTCTTCCGCATCCCGCCTGTCTTTGTGGCCCTGCCTCTCCATGGGGACACAGCAGCTGGTGGCCCTGGGCTCAGTTGAGGGAGAAAGACTCTGCCCATCCTCTCCAGCTTGGAAACCTCATGGAGAGCTGTAATGTCTAGGGTAGATCATCTGCTCATTCCTGAATTGGTCGTCATGGATGGGGTACCTGGACTGAGGTATGTGTCCAATCCTGCGGGTCTGCCGCCAGACGTGGGTATGGGTATTGGGCAGACGAAGCCCTGTAGGTACCTGGCTTCTTTGGGGAAATTTAATGGAAGCTCTGCACCCTCTGCTCAGAAAGATGCACCTCAACACAAGTGTTTGCATGTGGTTCCCAAAGCTTCTCTGACCCCTGGTTAAGAATCCTGCCTCCAAGAACTGGGACAGGTGCACTTGGCTAGTCCACACTCACTAATGACAGCGAGTCGCTCTGCCTCTCAGCCTTCTTCTGCCTTTGCTTTCTCAGGCCAACGAGATGCTCTTCTGCGGGCGGAAGCTCACTGCCCAGGAGGCATGCAGCCGAGGGCTGGTGTCCCAGGTTTTCTGGCCAACCACGTTCAGCCAGGAGGTCATGTTGCGGGTCAAGGAGATGGCATCCTGCAGCGCGGTGGTGAGTTCCTGCGTCTTTGTGTGCAGTCCTTGCAGTAGATCCATTTTACAGATGAGGGCCTTGAGGCCAGACGGAGTGATTGACTTGCCAAAGGACACACAGAGAGTACGTGAAAGTCCCCGTGTCGCTTAGCAGATGTCCCTTCTCAGTGCTGAGACTTAAATCTCAAGGGAGATGGTCAGCATTGTCTGATATTCCCTGCCAGCTCCAGTTTGAAAACCTCACAGAAGAGATTTATTCTCTGGGGTAGAAATGTGTCCTTAAAAGAAAGTCCTAAACACACATGAAAACACAGACCAGCTCTGGTTTTCAGAGAAATGAGAAGTAAAGATGAGTAAGGACAGAGGGTGTTAAGCAGCCAGGAGACGATAAAGAGCAGATCTCGCCGTCCGTGAACCTCGTTCCTGCTGCCTGCCCAGCCCTCAGCCCGTTTAAACATCACCACTCGACACATTGAAACACAGATAAATAAATAATACCTCCAAAGAGGCGCCGGGTTTTAATTAAGTGTCGATTTTATCTCACACAAGTCACTCTGCACGCTGCATGGAAACAGCCATTGCAGGTGGATTAAGGGCCAGGGCAGGAAATGAGAAAGACGCTGGGAGCGGAAGGCCCGGGACTCTGGGCTTCAGTATCGTGATCACGGGGATGCGGGGCTGGATTGCGGGCAGACCCGTGACTGCCCCCTTCCTTCTCCCCATTTACACTGAACCTACACCCAGCTGTCACACCTCTCTTGATTTGCCTCAGCCTTTCATGGGTACCTACTGTATGTAAGCTTCACTCCTGGGAAGCCTAATGGTCCCAGTGAGAGTGAGAGGGTTGGGGAACACTTATTATGGGCCAGGCTCTTCACTAATCTTTCTGTGGATTCTTTTTTATTCTTCCTGATAACCGTGTTGACCAACTTGTCCCACTTTGTCTTGGACTCTCCTGGTTTTAGTACCGAAAACCCCATGTCCCAGGAGACCCCATGGGCTTGGGCAAAGTGGGGTGGTTGGTGATCTAGGGACAGCTGTGCAGAGGGGCAGGCAGACATTCTTAACAGAAGAAAAGGCATGAGCGAGGGCACGTGAGTCCAAAACCCCACGTGGAGTTTAGGCAGCAGCTCGTGGTGGGGTGAGCAGGTGCACAGGGTATCTGAGGGACAGCAGACAGAAAAGGCAGATGGGAGAAAGGCCCCGGAGCTCCACTGAGGGTTTGGTCTCCGGGCAGCGGAGGTGCTCAGGTGAAACCAGCAGCTGAAGAAATGCTGCTAGGAAGTCTCTCCTGTTCACAGTTAGCAATTATGAGCTTTGGGGTGATTCACTGAAGTAGAATCTTCCCCACGGCCCCTGGGAGATGGTGTTCTTTGGAGAAATTCTTGGGAGGGAAGAGGCAGTCTTGGCCTGCCAGCCCTTTCTCATCACCATTAGCCTCCAGCCCAAGACGAGGCGTAGGACCACCACCCCTTTCCCACCTGCTTGGGCGTGGGAGCTCTTGTCCTGTTTGTTTCTGCTTGAAAGCGCTCTGCAAGGCTGTGAGCTGAAGCCTTGGTGTCCACGGAGCATGGTGGAGGCCAGGGAAGGATGCTCGGATGCCTCGCTTCCCGCAGGCCCTCTGCCTGTCAGCAGTGCAGCCTGCAGAATCCGCCAGGGCCTGCCGGCCACATCCGCCAGGTCTTTCCCCCATAATGGGGAGATAAAAATACTACCTATGTGTGGAGTTAACATGAGGAAGAAATGAAAGAATGCGTGAAAAGTACCTCTCCTAGGGCCTCTGGTTAACGGTGGTTGCAGTGGCATTGTGCTTATTACTGTGGTTGCTACAACTGTTCTTACTCGTTTTGATGATGATTATTACTGTTATTACCATTATTACTGCCATAATGCTAATATTATAGCCGTTGTCACTACTATAATACTAGTTTATTACTGTTGTCACCGTTACTGCTATTGCTAACATTACCATTAGAACTTCTACAATACTGCAGTATTACTACTTTTGTTCCTATCAGGAGTGTTGCTCATTACTACAGTTGGTGCTTGCAGTTATTATTACTCACTGTTACGATGACGGATGCTATTTTTACTGCTGCTCTTACTGCTGAGCCTGGGCAGGGGCACTGTTGTTGGGGTGGCTCATTTGGATACTTAGACAACCATTAATTCATTTCATTGTCTTACTCTGTGGTCCCCACCCACTCTTGAGTTCAGTTGCCCGGGAGCTCCTGAGAGCAGTATTTCCCAAACTTTTTCATGACTTTTTCATCCATAGAAGGTGACACTGAGGTTGTCTCCCCCTTGGGTAAAAGGCCAAGCTCTTGGGGTGGGAGAACCACGGGGCCCACTCAGCTATCCCAGGGTCTGAGGGCTCCACATCTCAGCCCACCTGGATTCTGTTCCCGGCGTTGCGGGGAACACAGGGCCTGGGAAGCCCTGAACTATGGGAGGCAGCCTCCTCTGGCTTTGGACATGGGAAGGTTAGCTCGGCCACGCGTGCCCTTCTGGAGCAGAGTCCCGGGCGCTGGCTAACAAGGCTTGTGCATTTCCCTCCAGGTGCTGGAGGAGTCGAAATGTCTCGTCCGGAGCTTCCTGAAGTCAGTGCTCGAAGATGTGAACGAGAAAGAATGCCTCATGCTCAAGCAACTCTGGAGTTCCTCCAAAGGCCTGGATTCCCTGTTCAGCTACCTGCAGGACAAAATTTACGAAGTCTGAGGGCCCTGGCTCACTTGCCCCAGTGCTCATGGGCATGTGACTTCTAGCTCTGCCCTGTGTTTCAGAAATTGGAGCACAGCGGATGCCCGGCCAAGGAGTCTGTCAAGGTGTCCCTTTATACTAGGGTTGTATCCATGTCCTCGTGTCCTTTGGTTGCTCTTCATTGGTTTGGTTTCGTGTCACGATGGGAAACGCAGCATACTTGGCCTCCCCCACGTCCCCTCCCCACCTGGCTGGAGAGCTATCGAGGGCTATATCTTCCCAGGCTTCTGCCGGGTACCCCTGCCCTGTCCCCACTTGCTGAAATGCACCATCCTGGTCCAGGAAGGGGAAGACCAGTTTCCCCATCCTTCCGACTCAGGCTGCGTCTACACAGTGCCTCTGATTTGGAGACTTGGCTGCCATGGCTCTCCCTGGTTAAGTGCAGACTCAGTGACCAGGGCTGGCCAGTCTTAGGGAGTCTCCAGACCAATGAGCAGAACGATCGTGTAGAGCCCGCCTCAGTCTCCTCTCTGATGCAAATCTGTGTGGCTTCTAGGGCTTGGTCTTAAAACCCAATTGAGTGATTTACAAACCCAGATATTGTACATTTAGGAGTGTTTTGTTAAATATATATTTTTAAAACAATGTAAGTGGAAATTCTGATAATTTATGTGTATTATATGTAAAGCTAGTTTTGCAAAAACACAAACTACTAGGAAAAATGTTTTTTCTTTAATCAGACTTATTTAATTTATTTATTTTTGTTTATATACTATGATATCTGTCGTTCTCACAGATATTATTTTCATACTGCCCTGGACCAAATCCCCTACAAGGTTCATGCTGTTGGGTGCATTCTAGCAAAGAACCACGTTGAAATAAGTTTTCAGAGAGATGAGGATGGAAGGATTTCTGTGAATGAAAGAAACAGCCCTGCACCAGGTTTTCTACATGTGAAACAGTCCTGTGATAACTGAATACCTGTTCTTGGGAGAAATCATGGAAGCGTTTTCTCCCCACTCTGCTGCCTTTAAGGAGATAAAGGGCCCTCCAGCCTGAATGCTCCTGAGACACCCCCGGCCCCTAATGGTGTGACATCAGGAAGGGGTGGGGAGTGGGCCTGTCTGGGGATTGCTCATTATTGTGGGGGACTTTTTTCTTTGGGACAAATGACTCCACTTGGATTTCTGAGTCCCTTTCTTCCACGTGGGTATTGAGTCTGGTTTGGGCCGTCCAGGTTGGTGGGTAAAGTGTTCCCACTCTGTTGAGCTGTCAGTGGAAGGTCTGAATCTTTCTGCCTCCAGAAGCCCGGACTCTCCATCTTTTTTCAGGTTGTTGACACATATCAGGGAGCAGTAACCGGGATGAGGCTTCCTGCCCCAGGGCCCGGGGCTGCATGGGGACCCCAGCATTGTATTCATACCATCAGCCCAAAGCCTTGCTGCAGGGAAGCAGGGGGTTTTGGTTTTGGTTTTGGTTTTGGTTGGAGAGGAGAAGGTAAACGTCAAGATCAGAGCAGAGACACAACACGTCCTGCGTGAGGCTTAAACCTGTTAAGGGTCAAACCCAGAGAAAGTTAGATTCTCAGAGTGATGTGATTTCCCCACTGCCATCACAACCCCAGTGTCCTCAGATGACTTTTGGTCGCCCATCTCCTCTTCCCTGTGTTAGTCACCGGCTTCTCTCGACCCTTCCTTGGACAGCGTTGGGTGGAGCCATGAGAGTTGGGCACAGCTGGGGGAGGGGATGCGGGCTGGGGAGAGGGAGGGTTGCTGCTACAGTTCTCTCTTCTCTCTCTGTTTGTCTGTCTCTCTTTCCCTCTCTCTGGCCCGTTTCCCGACTTAAGGGTGGCTGGATGCAGTGGGCTGGGCAGGTGGAGAGGGTTCCTGGTCCTGCGCTTTGTGTTCCAGAGAGCAGGCGGGGTGTCTGCACTAGAGCTAGAGACATGGGCCTTTAAACAGTGAACCTGGAGGTTACCTGGACCCTCCATCCTTAAGGTGGCCTCAGTTTCCTCTGTAGAAAGCCTGTCTCCTGAGTTTCCCTAGAACTTCACAAGGGTCAGGGAAGAGGCAATGGCTCACTTGCTTTTCCCTTCTCCTGCCACCTGTGACATCTCGGCCCGGGGACCCAGCATGGGGGACAGCCACCTTGACTGTATCCAGCCAGAGGAAGTCCTGTGTACCCTCCCCGTGGTCCATGTGGGATCTGGTAGGAAGTGCAGACCCAGACTATAGGGAATTACTGTAGGGAATCACCTGCTTTTGCCCAAATACCTGTTGTCACATCTCACCTTGGATTTGTCTTCTTCCTTTCAGCAAGTCAGCGTGTGCTATGCCAAAGCCCCTAGACAGCCTCATCCTTGGCAGATAATTTCCAAACCACCTCTGAGTCATCTAAAGAAAGAGCACCTCACCTTCTGTTTACCTTCTAGGGCTAGCCACCTTCAACATCTATAGAAGCAGTGTTAGGATTCTCATTGGAGATGGAAAAAAGGATGTTTGGAAATTCCTTTTGTTCAGTGTCCACCTTTGTTCCCTGCCGGAAAAAACCTGAAGTGTTTTAGTTTTGGACTAAAACATAGCTTTGGATCATCAAATCCGAACTTCTAAATACTTGGAGGATCCCTGATGATAAGGTAGGAACGTGAGACCATCACTGAGGTGGAATGCCTGCTGTTAATGCCCAGGTTCTGCGTAGAACAGGAGGTATTTTACACGGCAGTCTGTATTTTCATTGTTTCCACACAGTTCAAGAAGGATGTTCCACACATTGGGCAAAAGTCGGTTAAATCTGTTTGCTACAGGGTAGACTGAACCACTGAATTTTTACCTTCTGAATAGTAGCTTTGATAACGTATAAATGAAATCCAGGTAACTTGCAGCCCATCAAGCTGGGCTGGAATTTGTCAGATCTGTGGATGTTTCAGGGTAGTAGCTTTCTCGAGACAGGGGTCAGACGTGCGCTTTTTATCTCCTATCTCAGCATCCTGTCTCCACCCGTGGAATCCTTGCTCTCCTCTCTCTCCTCTGCTTTGCCCCCACCCCACCCAGTCTGTCACTTCCTAGGGTCTGGGCAGGTCTTCGAGGAATTGTGCTTGGTCTTGGCAGCACCATCCCAGAATGCTTTTGGAGTTGGAAGAGTAGCCGTGGTGGGAAGTTGAGGGTACCTCTTTAGTCAAGGAGTCTTATGGGCAGTCCGCTCTTTGTTGTCCTGTTGGCCATGCATGAGAACTCTCCTGTCCTCTCTTCTCCAGTCCCTGGTGATTCACATCTAACATCTTGCAGTGGCACCATTTGAGTTAACAGCCCTGTTCTAGGTGGACTTTTTGGAGAACTTTGCTAAGGTGGTCAGAGCTCCTCACCATTTGGAAGCCTCAGCCTAATACTAATGCGCCCACATGTCCCTTCCTGCTTTGAAGTAATGTCTGTGGGTGAAAACCATCAAACATTGCTCTCCGGGAATGAAACTGGGTAACTCTGAGAAGGTAGCAGAGAATTGATTTAAACTGTTATTCTTGTTTGGTATAAATTAAACTAGGGAATGTTCTCTCTGAAGCATGAAAGTATGTTTTTCCCCTACGAAGTTTAGTATAAGGATGGAAAAGTGATAATCACAATAGACTTTGATCAGTGCAACTTTATCTCCAGATAGCCACATTTCAGAATAGCCTGGACTGGATACTGAATTGCATTTCCCATTATTAATTGTTGGTTTAAAAATATTTTGTAAACTTTTCTTAATTTGAAATTTAGTCACATTCGTGTAATTTTCCAATCTAGTTTCTGTGGAAATTTTTTAACACAGAGAAACAAATAGAAACATCTTTCAATCTTCCTAAGTGAGTATTTAAAATGCAGAATTGCTTCTCTTCTGTGTTTCTGTATTCAGATGCTTAGATCTGTTGTATATATTAGTTTAGACATCGTCACTAATATACACAGTATTTAAGACTCTAAATGAGATTTCTTAAGTATTTTATTTTATTCTCTGTAAATGGTTTTGTATAATCTTTAAAAATCTACACTTTGCCTTTGTAGATATTTAAGGGAAACCATTTGGGGGGGGGGTGTCTTGCATGTATATTTTTGTTGTAGATAAGTGTTGCTTAGTTATTTCTGCAAATTTTGGTTGAAATGCTTACAGACTTTAATACAGTATATATTTTCAGAATATAAACTTTTATATTTCTGTGGTAAGTTAGGATATGCGTTTTAGGCAATCTTTTCCATTACTATCACTTGTTCTTTCAAAAAATAGCATTCTGGTTTGGTGCCAATGGTTTGTTCCTTTTTTTCCATTAGAATCTAGTGCTCTTATATTGTTAGAGAGCAGGTTAATTTTCTTTTTCTCAAAGTAATTGAGTTTGAAGTATAATTTGAAAATGTACTGAATTTGTGAATAAGCCTTACCCAGTAGGATCGGTAAATTTTCCAACCTTTGCAACTACGTACGTAGTTTAAGATCTCCCCATAAATTCTCACTGTGTGGCAGTTGATGGAGTTTGTGAACAGAGCCTTAAGCTTGTTGAAAAAAAATAAAAGGTAATACGGGTTGTTTCTTCCAAGCAGTTTAAGCCATGCAGATGGACTCTGTGCATGGAGTCTGTACGCCATGGTGGATCTGGAGAGTTTGGTTGAGGTGATGGCGGCAGGGGCCAGAGAGGCACCTTGGTGATTGCCTTTGGCCATACGAATGGACCAAGGACAGGTTTCCCGGAGCCACCTTTGTACTATTCACATGGTTTAGACACGGTCACAGGGAGGGCTGCTGGTCTATCACTTGTTTTGAACAAATGGCATTTCCTGCTCCTGACCTTGGCGGTTGACCCCAGGTTCCTTGCAGGTGACCTGGAAATGTCCAGTCTGGCTGAGGTCAGCACTCCTTGAGAGACGTTAACAAAGTTTACATGTGAGTCTTACTGTGTAGACAATCTCAAGTCAATTTCAGTTACATAATCAGCATTCCCATGTGTCCTGAGCGTCTTATCCATGGACTACGTGTGTTAAGCCATACCGAACCTCAGTTTAGCAGGGGACAGGCAGACCAGATGCAGAACATACACATCAGCTGAGTCCGTCCACCTGGGGCTGTTTTAATGGAGCGTAAGTCATGGAGCTCATTGGCAGTGCATCCACTGTGTCTGGAATCTAATAAAGTCAACTAAAATTTGGGACTTAAATTTTTTTTAATTATGATTCTTTTCAGTTGGCCATGCTTCCATAATTACCTACTGATTCTCCTTACCAAGGCTTTACAGATAGATAATCTTGAGACCAGGACCAGGGCTATAGCACGGCTAATGTCAGATGATTTGGTTCATCTCGAGTAAGTGTTCATGAAGTCAACTTATCCACCATGAGGATGGAGATGGGCTGCAAGTACTTGCAGTGTGTGTGTCAGTCAGAAAAACTGACACCTAGTTTTAAACTTCAGCTCTGGTGTCTCTATGGGTTGACCATGCCTCTTGTGCCCAACACCTGGCCTCATGCTGAAGCCCATTAAGGCAACTCTGGGAAGTTTGGAGGGTGTAACATTTTCCATCTAGTATTTAATTTGTCCCTGTGCCATTAGTCCCAGCTTGAAGTCATTTGCTGATGTCCGTGTTGACAGGATTGTGAAAATATTGCCTTTCATAAAACCAAGGACCAAAGAATTCCATTATTCCAACAAAGCACGAGTTTCATGGATTGTGGGCACATCTAGACAGAGATGTGCACGCTTCATGGCACAGAGAAACTCACTTCCACCAGCCTCATGCTCCCCCTGGCTGGCCACACACAGGGATTTGTTTGTCACCTTGAGGAGGCTCTGAAAAGTGAGTTTCTCAAATTGAAACTCGCTATCTCAAGTGAGTGTTTCTACTGTGTAGTTCCAGCCTTTATCCGTACCATGAAGAGTGGAGGTCGGCATTCTTGCAGGAGATCTGACCAGTGTAGACTGCTCCATCTGAATAGGAACCTCCAGCGGAGTTTTTCAGATGTGTCCACACTGAGCAGTGAGATCCTGCAGCTGCTGAATTTCCGCGTCCTTTGTGTTTTCCATTGACCCATTCCAACTCCTGTTTAGCCTGAGAATTCTCTTCAATTCTCACACTAAGTCATGCTCCATTCTCATTCATGATGAAATCATCAATCCATTAACCAGTTGAGAAATGATTTAAGAAGTGGTTTTCCAGTGGTAAGGCTTATCACCAAACTTCTGATAATGAAGCAGGCTACCAAAAACGTACCCAGCCCACCCTGGGGGTGTTTGGATTTGATCATGGGTCTAGCACACACACCAAAATCCAAGGAGACCTTTGCAAATTAGGCTACTCGTTTTATTTTGCCAGGTTGTCACGGGAGAGTCTTTAACTAGTTCTGAGTATTTGTAAGTATGAGTACTTCATAGACTTATAAAAGCAGGTACAGAAGACCCTTTCTCACCGCGCTGTAAATATTACCCGAGACTGGGTGCAGTCCTGAGGGATAATAATCTTCTGATTTATCAAATGCTGACTGTCTAGAGCAAATTGTACACTCTCTTTGTGAATGGTCCTGTAACGTGTATGAACACATTTCTGGGTGCCTTAGAAGTTGTATTTTTCATGTGTGCTAATACGCAGTATTTATACATTGTGAGAAGCTGCTTTGAATAAAAAGGTTTAAACTGCCTCTGCATTTGCCTGTGTTCTCCCTTGGGCAGTCTGGGCAGAACGTTCACAAACAGGTTCTGTGGTTTCTGACAGAGAAGTTTCTGGGGCCTCCGGGGGGGTTGGGACCTCTGATGCCTCTTGGTTGTGTCTGGGTTCCTGGGGAGCACAGACCCCCCCCCATCTGCCTTGAGGCTTCGCTTGTTCAGGCTGGTGCTCAGGTGGGCAACACGTTTGTTCCAGAGGACCCTAGAATGGGACGGCACAGGTCTTACTTTTCATGGGGTTGATATGAGCATTCACCTCTTCCCTGGTACACCCGGAATGTTTCCTTGCACAGGGATCCCTCCTCAGTAGAGAGAAGCATCCCCAGAGCTTGATCTTGTACACTCCCAGCTGCCACACATGGCTAACGACCGTGTTTGTCACTATAAAATTATGCAAAGTCCTTTCTCATTGCCTCGATCATTACAACGTAACTCAGGAGAGACACACTGCTGAGGACACCTGGCTCCAGAGATATTGTGGGGCTGCAGGAAAGAGGAAGGAGGAGTCTTTCAGGGGCTGGTGGCAACAGGGAATTCTGGGAGGGGATTTGCACAAGGTCACGTCTACCTTCCGTCCATCCTGCAGCAGTGTTGAGCCCTGGCTCTGCCTCGGGCATGCCACAGGTGCCTAAAGGCACAGATTACTCAGACAGTCCCTGTGACAAAGGACCTCAGTGTCTAGGAATCTGAGAAAGGCGTGTAATCCTGCCATGATTCTCGAATAGTCCACAGTGCAGTACTGGGGAGCGTACTTTACACAATCGCGGACACCCCCAGCGTCTAGCAGACAGTGCAGCATTCGCTGTTAACTCTCCGTCCGTCCCCTTTCAGTCGACGTGGGCCAGCCAGCCTCAGGGAGCCCAGGCTCTTCCCTCTATTGGCCTCCCTTTCCTTTTCCTTCCTCTTGCTCCTGGAGTCATCACTGTCACCCTGCGTGCCTCTTTGCCCTGTCTCTGGGGTCCTGACGCCATCCTGAGGAGACAAGATCAAACCTGGAAAGTCCTTTGCTCAACACGTGCTCTGCCAAAGCCCCTAGACAGCCTGTGGGCAGACTGGACGAGGCCTTTCAGATGTTCCAGAGTGCAGGCTCTGTGAGACAAACCTTTGTTCCTCTGGCCGTCTCTCACAGGCTGACTTTGATGTGATGTGATGCTTAAAGAGGCCCTTCCCCAATAGTGAGAGGAAGTGGGCTGAGACTCCCATCTGGTCAGACACATAACAATTAAATGATTCACCAGTGTACTGAATAAGCAGTCATGGAGTGTAACCCTGAGAGCAACTTTCTGTTGTCACTCACTGTCCCTTTTAGTCGCCTTGATGGGATAGTCCTGACCTAACCCTCGATGAAAACAAAGGTAGGCTTTAGGACCTTTCTGGTAAATAATGTAAAGTCACAAACACAGTTCCAATCCAGTGGTCAAAAATGGCCATGTTCCATTAGGTGTCAGTGCTTCCAGCTTCGTTCAAGATGAGGACTTGACTCATTCTTGCTGACCCTCACTGCCAGGAAAGATTTTCCAGGAACCAAATGATGCAGGTGTCATATGGGGGTTTTCCTTCTCTGAGCCTCACAGATATTTATACCTGACTCTCTCTCTCTCCCAGGGAACCTGGATGGGTGTCCTGGTGACCTCTTCAGTTGATGGCGGCCAGTCTCTCACAGTTGTCAGATGGGCTCTGTATCATCAGCCATTTCTCCTCTTCAGCCCCTAGGAGGCTGGTGGTCCACTGCCAGCTCCTCCAGCTGAGCTCTGTTGGTCCCTTTAGGGTAAGACGATCCCCACGCCAGCCCTTCGCCACGCCTGGACCACACGTGGCTCAGGGGCCCACTCGTGCAACCCCTGGTCCTAACAGATCAGGGGGTGCAGGCGAACTTCCCAACAGCAGCGACCGCCTCACTGGTGAACTAGCCAGTCGGCTAGTCAGCGTCTTGTTTGCTGAATTTCTCAGGCAGGAGTCAGATGCCAACCTACTGCATGTACCCCTAAGTTTTAGGGGGTACGCATAGCTCACTAAAGCCTCACTCTCCTTTGACTTCAGGTGAGAGGGGAGACCTCCTCACTTACTTTGGGGTATGTGTGTAAGTCATGGCAGGTAGCACAGCTCTCTCCAAAGACATCCTCACAAACCCTTCTCAATGCTGGCTTTGTAAATTACATCTAGAAACTATTCAGGCTCTTACAAGTGGTGGTTTCAATGTGTTGGCAAGTTTTCATACAGGAGACTCGTGCTCTGGGGCCTAGTGGATCGTGATAAGGATTCAAGCTCTCACTCCAAGCGAGGTGGGAGCCCCTCGGGGGTGTGGAGGGGAGTGGCCTGGACTGACTTGTTCTTTAACAGATTTGCTCTGTGATGATGGGCAAAAGAGGGCTGAGGGCAAGGAGACCAACAGGAGACCCTTAAAGCTGCCCCTCTGCCCTCGATGAAGGCTTGAATCAGGGATGGGCGGTTGAGGTCATGAGGAGTGAAGACCCGGGTACATTTTGAAGGCAGAGAGAGAGCGGTCAGGGGTGAATCTGAGATTCGGGGCCTGAGCAGCTGGAAAGCTGGAATTGCCCCCTCACTGAGGGAGGGACAGCTCTGGGGTTTTGGGGTGCGGGTCTGAGTGGGGGCACTGGGAGCTTGGCTGAGGCCTGGTATCACGTGTACTGGGTGCCTGATCTCACTCAGCCTTTTGGGATTACAACTGTGCCTGCCTCCTGGGGAGTTTTTAAATGATTAAATGAGATTTACACACACACACACACATATGCAACTGTGTATGTATACATGAGATTTTATACATATAGATTCACAAAATAGATTTATTTAAATATATAAAATGTGTTAACATATAAAATTAGATTATATGTAATATTTAAAACAGCTGGCATACAGTCTTAAATGATTAAATGAAATTTGCGTAATGAAATTATATGTATCTAGTATTTAGATATATAATAGCATAATCTCATTTAGATTATGAGATTTTCATGTATATGCAAGATTTTACATATACAAGATTTTTACAAATGGGATGATGTATAACTATCATCATATATAATTTATACAACAGTTGGCAGGTAGTCACTATTTAATGGTTAATGTGATTTACATATATGTGTATACATGTGAGGTTTTATATAGATAAGGTTTATACAACTATAGGATATATGTAAATGATTATCTACATATATAAATGAGATTTTATCTATATATAAAATGTTTAGAACAGCTGTTGGCTCATAGTCACTCTTTAGTGATGCGATGAGCTTTACATAGATGCATGAGATTATATATGTATTCAATTTATTTAAAATATGAGATTAGGTAGGTGGATAGATACCTCCCTGTCTGCATACATACATATACAAAGACACACACACACGCACACTCACACGCACACACATCTTTAGGACCTTTGTGGGCACCACGTTCCTGCTGAATCTAGAGTAGCCGTATCAGTACTTCTGTGGGCAAGTGCCTGGGACTGAGAGGCTGGTGGGGCGCCAGCCAGGGAACTCAGCACGGGTGTGTTTTGGTGGGAGCACATGCAGGCCTGGGCCCAGGAGGAAGTTGGGTAGGACATGCTAACATCCCTCTGCTCTCCCAGATGAGAACCTATCTCTGCTGGTGGCCAGATGGAGCATTGTCCCCAGAGAAGCACCCTGGTTGTGACGCCCTGGCACATCCTTCTTGCTGGCCTCTGTGTCCTCCTGCATGTGGGGCTGGCACTGCCTCCCTCCAGGTGGTTGTGAGGGTTAAATGGGAGCATGTGTGATCTGGTGCCCTTTGCCTCAGGGATTCTCTAACACAGCCCCTGTAGAAGCTCCTGGATCATGTGATTTCCAGTGAGGTCTGTGCTTCTCCATCCTCCAAACCCCTTCCTGGAAATGAGGATGTGGTGACATTGGACCAGGGGGGAACTGGGAGCCTTCCTAAGCTGGGGTGAGCAGGAGAGCCCTCTGGGCACTAAGCCAAGGCGAAAAGTCAGCATCCTAGGGAGAGGGGCCACCGTGAATCGTTCAGGGTGGAGGCTGGGGGGACCGTGTGCACTTTTACAAGCAGCTGCCATCTTGTCCAAGGGTGGGGAGGAGACTGTCCTGGGCACCAGGCAGGCAGGAAGCACCAGTGCGTGCATAAATCAATGATAACTTCTCCTCCAGGACTGTCACTTTGTAAGAAATGTGGGGAATTTTTTGCTGAGAAGCAACTGGAGAGATCAAAGGCAAGAATGGCAGGGATTCTTAGTGGAAAGAGCATGATTTATATGATTTTTATAAGGTCAGACAATCTTGCATTTCAGTCTGCTTTGGGGTTAATGAATGACACAATCGTGATTTCCTCATCTGTACAATGGGCACAGCAACTCCTACTACAGCTTATTACGACACTTATGTGACCTCAATAGTGGAAAATGCCCAGAAGAGGGGCTGGCATGTGGTAGGTATCCTGTCAGTGTTGATTGCCTGACACTCACCTTGCCCCTTTCCCTTTAAGCAGTGGAAACCTAGCTGGAGCACAGGACAGGCAGGTGCGACATGAATGGGAGGCAGAGAGGGTCTCTGTATCTTGGTCATCAGGGACTGACATCCAAGCTGGTGTAATTCGAGACGTGCCAGGAGACCCCACCCATGTGGGAAATCCCCCAGCCAGATGGTGACTTGTAGGGTGTAATTTAATAGCCCCCTGGATTAAAGGCCTTAAAAATGATCGGTGGCTGTAGGACGGTTGGGGTCCACGGGTTTAGCCACCGTGTGCAGGAGAACACACTCAGGCACACACTAACAGAGCGCTCAGGGACGTGCCTGGTGGGCGAGGGTGGGGAAGGCTCGTCCTGGTGATTTTCCAGTTATTGTCAAACATAGAGCCCTGGGCTTTGCCAGGACAGATGGCAAATGAGCTGTCTCGAGGTGACAGGGGACCCGATGGGTTCTAGCTGCATGGCACACTCGGCGCCCAGGATGCCACCTGCACAGCCACACTTGTTTACACTTTCACTTCCAAAGAGAGGCGCACGGGCTGCTCACGTGGCTGTTTGGATGGTAACAAGCACTTACTGGCAAGGAGGAGAAAATTCAGACGTTGTGAGCCAGTTCCTGGCAGAGCAGATCTGTGGTTGACAATTTTTTTTTTTTTAGAAGTCTTGCGGTTGTGTCTTTAAGATTGTGTCTACTCTTGGCCATGCTTCCTGTTTGATTGCGGAGTGTTTTCCTCCCCCTTCTCCTCCTCCCAGTGTCTTGCGTTGGTTGTAGTATGATCATCAGAGCAACAGCTCTGGGGAAGCAGGAAGAGAACGTTTGGAATCATGTAGAGCTGGGTTCAAATTCTACCTCCATCATGGTGTGATGTAATGTCATGACACAGCTCCTCTTGGCTTCAGATACCTCTTCTTGGTTCTGCTTGTTTGTTTGAAGGTTTAAGAAATAACATATGCAGACATAGGATTGAATAATGTGCACTTATTTCAGATTAGTTCCTTATTTGTGACCTATTTTTATGCCCAATCTCTTTGCATGCCTCCATTTAATAGGAGAGAAAACAGGCTCAGAGGGGTGAAGTGATTTTCCCAAGGACACAGTGGTAAGCAGTGAGCCGGAATTCCAACTTACTTGTCTTTTTGTTTACCTTTTCATTCTGAGATAATTTCAGACTTAAAAAGAGTGGCAAAAATTATACGCCTCCCAAATTGCACATACCCTTCACCCGTATCTCCCAATGATAACATCTTGGCACAATTATAAAAATCAGGAAATTATCATTAATAACAATATTAGGATCTAAGTATTTGGATTTTACTGATTGTCTCATGAACGTCCTTTTTCTGGTCCAGAATCCAGTCTAAAATTATCCATCACCATTTAGTCCTCCTTATTTTCCTTTAATCTGGAACAGTTCACCTTTCTGAAATTGTCTTGACTTTGACAGTTGGAATAAAATGTAACAGGCTAGTTATATTTTGTAGAATGCCCCTCGATTTGGGTTTGTCTCATCTTTCCCCATTATTAAATTCAGGCTATGCATTTTTGGCAGGAGAATCCCAGAGCGATGTCATGACTTTCGGAGTGCCTCATATCCAGAGGCACCTAGTGCCCATTTCTTCCCTTACTGGTGATGTCAACTTGATCATTTAGGTTTAGAGTCCAAGACTTCTGTTTTTTCAATTACTCCATGCTACCCACAATCTGATTTCTGTAGACTGTACTCAGACTGCCAGAACTCGTACTGTCGTGGAAGCAGTTGAGAATAATCTTAAATGATACTGCAACTCAAGACGTTGCTTTTACACTGAGAGTCTGCTGGAGGGCAAAAACCAATTCTGAATCTCCAGCGCTTTTGTATCTTACACAGTGAGAAAGCCAAGATGATGTCTGATGAATGAAAATAAGTAAAATAATGAACACATGAGTGAATGGGATTCCCAGTTCCTGTTTGTTCCTTGAAGTCAGGAAAATATACCTTATGCAGCCCTTATTTTCTCTTGTGCCTGCACACAGTGGTTACTCAATGAAATCTGAGTGAATATAACTAACTCTTCTGGATAGATATTTTCTAACTTACAGGAGGAAGAGAAAAATGGTTGTTTCATATTAAAAGAAGAAAGGTTTTTTGCAGCAATTTCTCTTTCTAAACAAAGGTGTTTCTGCTTTGATCCTGGGTGTATAAAAATAAAACAATGATTTATCTCATCTTTGGTTGTTCTTGGTATTTCTGCAGATAGAGATCAAGACTATGTTGTTTAAGAAAGTTGCTTAATGACTTGGGGCTGTGGTAGGCAGAATGCTGAGATGCCCTCAAGGTTGCCACCCCCACACCCCTGTCTAATACCCCTGTCCTTGAGTGTGGGTGGGCCTGCCCTAATCAGGCGAACCTTTTATGGGACTAAAAGTCAGAAGTGGAAAAGTCAAAGACAAATGGAGAGAGTCACATGGCAAAGAATGGCAAGACGTCTCTAAGAGCTGAGATTACCCACTAGTCAATGGCTCACAGCAAGAAAACAAGGATCTTGGTCTACAAACACAAGGCACTGAATTCCGCCAACACCCTGAATGATTTTGGAAGGGGACCTGAGCCTCAGATGAGACCCAAGCTCCAATGGACACCTTGATTTCAGCTTTGTGAGACCTTAAGCCAAGAACTCAGCTACGCTATATCCCAATTCTCGACCCATGGATAAATTTGTGTTGTTTTAAGCCACCAAGTTTGTGGTACTTTATTACACAGCAATAGTTTTGCCTTTTCCTGAATGTCACATATTTGCCCTCATATACTAGGTACCCTTTTCAAATGGACTTATTCACTTAAGTTTCCTCTGTGTTTTCTTCATGGGTTTTTTTTGGGGGGGGGGATATATCCATGAGTAGAATTGGTGAGTCATGTGGTAGTTCTATTTTTAGTTTTTTGAGGAAACTCCATACTGTTTTCCACAGTGGCTGTACCAGTTTACATTCCCACCAACAGTGTACAAAGGTTCTCTTTTCTCCACGTCCTCACCAGCATTTGTTATTTGTGTTCTTTTTGATGACAGCCATTCTGACAGATATGTGATATCTCATTGTGGTTTGGATTTGCATTTCCCTGATGATTTGCGATGTTGGGCATCTTTTCATGTGCCTTTTGGCCACCTGCATTTCCTCTTTGGAAAAATGTCTATTCAGTTCTTCTGCCTGTTTTTAATTAGGTTGTCTGGTTTTTGATGTTGAGTTGTATGAGCTGTTTATATATGTTGGATGTTGACTCCTTATTGGTCATATCATTTGTAAGTATTTTCTCCCATTCAGTAGGTTGTCTTTTCATTTTGTTAATGGTTTCCTTTGCTGTGCAATAGCTTTTAAGTTAAATTAGGTCTCATTTGTTTAGTTTTGCTTTTATTTATTTTACTTTAGGAGATAGATCCAAAAAAGTATTGCTGCAATTTATGTCGAAGAGTGTTTTGCCTGTGTTTTCCTCTAGAAGTTTTATGGTATATGGCCTCACATTTAGGTCTTTAACCAACTTTGAGGGTTTTTTTTGTTTTGTTTTGTTTTATTTGTATATAGTGTTAGAGAATGTTCTAATTTCATTCCTTTACATGTAACTGTCCAGTTTTCCAAGCACCACTTATTGAAGAGATTGTCTTTTCTCCACTGTATATTCTTACCTCCTTTGTCATAGATTAATTGACTATAGTGTGTGGATTTACTTCTGGGCTGTCTGTCTTGTTTCATTGATCTATATATCTGTTTTTGTGCCAGTACCATACTGTTTTGGTTACTGTAGCTTTGTAATATAGTCTGAGGTCAGGGAGCATAATTTCTCCAGCTCTCATACACTGCCTTTTATATCTATTGTTTCGTTTAATCTTTGCAACAAAACAGCTGGTTGGGTGATATTATGAACTTCTTTTTACAGATGATGTAATTGAGTCTCAAAGAAGTTAAATAACATTTCTGAGTTCCTAACTAGTCCCAGCTAGTACATGGCAACTGCTGGGTTTGGAGTGTGAGGTGGTCTCATTTTAAACCCTGCGACCTTTACTCTGTCCTGATGGTCCTCATACTTTTTGGTCTCAGGCCCCTTTTATGCTCTTGAAAGTGATTGAGCTGCAACCTTTCATGAGTTATTAGATTTAGGTAATGATCACCATTCCTGTTAATTTCACCAAAATTGAAACAGCTGGACTCTATTTCCCTCCTCACGGCAGGACACAGCACCACTTGCCTCTAAACTGAACTTTCAATATCAAGGAAATATAGGTGAGAAATACATTAAACAAAACTCCACCAGTGCAATTAAATCCAGAATCTGGAAAACTACACAACAAAGTATTTCAGCATTTGGTGCCTTTACCAGACGAATTTCAAAGGAAAAAATATCAATAGGAGAGACATTTGTACCAAATGCTACGTGTAGACTGTCAGCTCCTGATTTGAACAACAACAACAACAAAAACTGTGTGTATGTGGTATGTGTGTATGTGGGTGTGTGAATAATATTAAGGAATTGTTAGTAATTTTTTAGTGGGATAACAACACTGTGGTTATGCTTTTTTTAACAATGTTCTTATATTTTAAAAATATGTAATTAAATTTCTAAGTGCTTTACTTCTCACATCATTTTCCCCATTTTTTTTAGAGAAAGTAATACAAACCCAGAGAAATGATTTGCCATCTTCACACCTGGTACATGCAGAGCTGGGCCTAAAAGGGTGGGTGAGTGGAGGGAAATCATCTGACTAATTACAACTTAGTGTCATATTTTTATGGTTTCAGATCAGTCTTTCTTTGGTGTCTATACACCAAACCATGCAACAAAGGTGCAAGTCAAGGAATTTCAAGCTGTGGCTTTCGCAGGATTCAGCGTAGGGGGTTTTCTATGGAATTCCCTAGACACAAGTTTGAAAAATATACCCAGAATCAGCTCCGTCCAGGAAAGGTAATGCCAAAAGCAGCCTGATTAAGACTGAGACTCCAGATGTCACCAACTTTCCAAACACGTGCAATTTCGTGGTGAGCAACAAGCAGCAGTCAGGGTTGCTGACTCACAGGCAGGGAGCCAAGTGGCCGTGGCTGTTTCTCGCGAGAACCTTTCACGGGGCAGCTGCCATCTTGGCACCCGTGTGGGCCGGGATGGGGTCAGAGTTAGGTGGTCCGGCCACGCTGGGGGAATGTGTCTTCATTCCAAATATGCACAGAGCTCAAGTGCATCTTGCTTTTGGAGTTTCCCGTTAACAACTCAGAACCTCGCCTTCTTTACTGTCAAGCCCGTGGGTTTGGGGACGCGTCAGTGAAGAGGTGAAGTCGCGAGGCTGACCTCACAGGAGTCCTTTGCCTTCCCGATGAGCGCACGAACACATGCAGGCCGTGTAGCCTAAATCACTGGGCCTTTATCGCGGACAGGGGCGCGCTCGCGCCGCTGTGCCAGTTGCCTCAGCAACGCGGAGGGTTTCTCACGACCGCGGAGGGAGACTGCGGCCGCGTCCCTGCAACACCACCCAGTACTGGGAGGGTGACTGAGGGCCGAGAGGTTCCGTCCGGCGGGCAGCGCCTCCGTCTTCTGAGCGGACGTCCCAGCTGAGCAGCGCCAGCGCCGTGTTTCCCCGGGAGGCCCAGGTGCCCGGGCAGGTCTGAAGGCTGATGGGCTGGACTCACGGGTTAATTTGCCCAGGGCCTCCGGAAGAGGCGTTCTGAAGAACGACCGAATCCAGACTAAGAACACAGGTGTGTGGGGAGGGCACCTGCCTGCTGAACTCCTGAGGGCGAGGCAGCTACGATGAAGCTGGAGCACAAAATCAGAGGGCTGCCACCCAGCAAAGCTTGGTGAGGCGTCGAGAGCCCGCGGCTGCGCTGTTTTGTTACCAAGGAAACAGGATGTAGCACAAATGGGGACAGGTACTTTCCCGGTTGGGGTGGCTGTTGGAGCACAGAGTGACATCACGCTGGAGGGCATAGTGCGGGGCAGTGGGGCTTTGGGGACAACAGTGACCCTCCCGTGGAGAGGTGGAGCTGGCCAGGGTGGACGGATTCCATGGAATATCCAACAGGGGCCGTGTTCTGGAGTTTAGGTACGATGCCCCTGTGGACTCAACCAGGGAGGTGAGGTAGCCTATCAAAGGGTCAGCGGAAGGATTCAGTGGGAGAGTAAGAGCATTGCTATTGGTATTGCTGTTTTATAATTTTGGTTGTATGAAATGAACCTTGCTGTTAATAACTGAATTAAATTATGTTAAATAATTCATGTAAAGCCCTCACCCAATGTCCGTACACGGTAAATGCTGTTAGTTGCAATTATTATTACAATTACCAGCGGAGGTAGTGGTCCTAGAAGAGCAGAAGGCATTTAAAGATGGGCTGGATGCTACTCAGTGGTAGATGAGGGTCAAAGATAGGGAATACATTTCTCTTACAGTGACTATGACCCCCTTTTTTTTTTTATCCCTGAACTAAAAACTGATCCTGGAACACACAGGTGATATTTAAATAAATGTGTTGAACTTAGGAAAACAGAAGAAAAGAGAGACTCAGAACAGGGACTTTCAGGTTCCACTTCCCATCTTGGTTCAGTCAGGGGTTGTGCCTGCCATATGCCACTGTGTTAGGCTCTGCTCATGCTATAGATGAAGTAACTGAGACGTAGGAAGCTTGAGTCACTTGTCTAAGATCTGCTGGTTGGAGTCAGCAGCCAGCGCCTCCATTTGAAGTCTCATCTCTGACTTCACATCCCTTCCTACTGCACAGTGCTGTCTCAGGTGAGAAAGGCCTCAGGGGTCCTGGCCACAAGTGTGATGGAAACAAAAATGGAGACAAAGTGAGTTGGTATCTGGGCTCCCATTGGCATAGCTTGCTCTCGGAAGAATGTCCTGGTCCAGCCAAAGGGAGAGATGCTGGGTGAGCCGGAGAACTGGTTTGGCTGAATGTTCTAAATTTAGAAGAGGACTTGGATGCGCCCTCTGTGGCTTTTGACTGGTGCCCAGTCTCGGAGTGTGTTGGTGTTTTTCCTCTTTGGTTTCCCTGCGGGGTGGGGAAGCTGCTCCCCTCTCAGGTTCCTGAGGGCTCAGTCACCGGCGCCAGGTTTATAAATACCCTCTCCCTCCTCTGGCAGATCTGATCCCAGCTAATGGTCAGTAATTTCAGGGTTTCTGGTGAAGCCTCTGCACTTCGATTCACCGGGTGATAATCAGGGTGGTGGATCACCCCCAGCCCCGGGGAGGGTCTGCGGCAGACCCTGTGTGATGTGACCCTGCAGAGCACAGGGTCCAGCATCCCTGCTTCCCTCCTTGCTGTGCCTTGCCAGGCATTCAAAAGCCATTTGTGGAAATAACACTTTTCCTTAGTCTCAATAAGATAAAACAGCTTGGAGGTTAGTGCTGTGTCATGAAAGAGGGGTGGGGGCGTGGGGATAGCATTCGTAGCCTGCGTGCCGGGCTTATGCTAAATGATTTAATGCTAGTTGATAACGTGAGCAGGTATTGAGTGTTCCAGCGTCAGCTCCATGCACCATTTTTCACACGGACTGTCTTACTTCCCATGTGATTCCGCAACATCTGTACAAGTGTTTCACAGCTGAGGCATCTGAGGATCTGAGATGTGAAGTAACTTATCCAAGTCACATCACTCTTTCTCTCTTTCCACAGATGCCATGTTGGGAGCCCCTATTATTTCTGATTCGTAGCGTTGCAGGCAATTTAGCAACTCAAAAAGTTTGGACGCCACGTAGACTGGGGCTCAAATCCCAGTACTGCCATATGCTCTAAGAGCCTGGGCAAATCCTTTAAACTTATCTGAGCCTCAGTTTTCTTGCCTGTTGGATGGAAATGAGAGTAGAGTTAGTGTGAAGACGAGTTGAGACTGTGTAAAACAACTTGGGAAATAGTGTGCCCTGAATAAATGGTAGTGGATAATAATAATAGTGGGTAATAATAAAGCTAACATTTAATTGATCCTCCCTATGTGTCAGGCTGTGCTATGCACATTACATATTTTATTTAATGCTCCCAACCACCTTAGGGAGACATGCTTTTATTAGCATTATTTTTCAGAAGAGAGATCTGAGGGTTAAAGAGACCAAATAATTTGCCCATGGTCTCATGGCTAGTAAATGGTGGGAGGATTTGAATCCAGAGAGTGACTCCAAGTCCATATTCTTACCTCATCTATATTGCCTTTGCCACCAACAGCAGTATCATCATTTAGCATCATCATCGCCGTAATCACCATTATCATCATCATCACCACCATCATCATCACCATCTTTATCCCCACCATCATCACCATTGTCATCATCACTACCCTCATCATCATCACTATCATTAGACCATGAGTACTGTTATTCTTTAACTACTATCATCCCTGGCGCTTCTCCAGAGTAGGGACAGTGCCCATACCCAGTTCAAGCCTCACAGCAGGATTTCAATACATGGACTGGAAATATCAATGAGATGATCCCTTTATGAGCTCAGTTCATCCAAGAGCTTTCTTAATCATGTGCCCAGAGAAGCTGAGGGTTAGTGTATGTTAAACCTGAAATTTCTGTGGAAGGGAGCTCTGAGGAGCACATGGTTGGCAAATAGCTTAGAGACTGAAAGTCCTACATTTTCTCTGCACTGTCCAATATGGAAGCCACTAGCCATTTGTGACTACTTACATTTAAAAATTCAGTTATTTAAAATAAAACAAAATGGAAAATTGAGTTCCCCAGTTATGCTAGCCACATTTCAAATGTACCATCACCTGTGGCTAGTGGCTACCACATTGGATGGCATAGAATAGAACATTGGAATCACTGCAGAAAGTTCTGTCTGTGCTATTCTAGAAGGTCCTGATTTTCAGTCCCCTTAAGTACACTAATCTCTTCAGACCAGGAGGCTGGTCTGGAGCTTGTGGAATATGCTCACTGTGGCCAACATACAGCAATGGGATGGAGAGAGGAACCAGCGAGAAGCTCCTGGTGGACTCATCAGCCTTACCAACACCTTGCATAAGTGCACTGGGCTTGAGGTGAAGTGGTTAAAGGCACTAGCACTGGAGTCAGGGCTTCAATCTCCATTTCCCAGCTGTACAACTGTGTTCAAATTAATAAACCTCCCTGGGCCTCAGTTTCCCCAACTGTGAAATGGATATGCCATGACTTCATAGGGGCTTCTGGAAAAATTGGATGAGCTGTGTCAAAAGCACTTGCACAGAACAGGTCATGAAGTGTTAGTTCTCCTGTCCATCAGATAGAAGGCCAGGGTGGGTGAAGTTCAAAGCCAGGTGGCCTTGCAAGCTGCAGAGAAGCTCCCCTGCCCTCACCTCAGCCTGCTTCTCTAGATCTGGTTAGTCCTGTTTGGACCTTTATAGCTTTGGATATTTGGTGAGATAGAGAATTGTACCTTCACCAGTGAACAAAATACAAGGCTTTCCCCAAAGAAAGGAGTGAAGAAGGGAGTTAGAATCCAGGGTTCTGGCAGTCATAGGAACAACTCACCTCACCCCCCCAAACCCCCTCCCCTTCTCACTCTCCATCTTCAGTTCCCCCTTCTCGCCCCACATGGCCCCACTTCCCTAATGAAAATTGGCACCTCTGTGACTCTGAATTTCAAACTTGTGAGTAGCAATTCACATTCATAGCTACCGTGTGTT
The DNA here is from genome assembly GCF_036321535.1 of Camelus dromedarius. Classification (NCBI taxonomy): domain Eukaryota; kingdom Metazoa; phylum Chordata; class Mammalia; order Artiodactyla; family Camelidae; genus Camelus; species Camelus dromedarius. The sequence continues at coordinate 27,132,230 of NC_087444.1, forward strand.
AAGGTCCTTGATGCACTGGGCACTACTCAAAGTTGTTTACATACAATATCAAAGAAACCCCTCTAATGGGCCACGTTATCAGTCCATCTTACAGATGAGGAAACTGAGGCCCAGAGAGTCTCACTAGCATGCCCATGACCTGGTGCATGACAGGTGAAAATGGCAGAGCAGGGAATTGAATTCAGGTCTACAGGAAGCCAAAGGCCCTGGTTTTCCCGCCATTCCACACTTCCCATGGACTCCGGAGGATGCTGATGTCTGAGTGACTGGCACGGGGTGGGGTTTTATAGCTGAGTGATGGTCCAGCTTGGAGGGGAAAGTTCAGGCTTTGTGCTTTCAATTCAGCTGTGAAATCTGGCTCTCACTAGCAGGGGTGTCTTGGGCATGCTGCTTAAAAACGTTTAAAAACCACTTTAAGTTTCAGATTCCCTAGCTGTAAAATGAGGATAGTGATTAAATCTCACAGTGATGCTGTGAGGATTCAGTGACTGAGGTCTGGATGTGACAAAGTGTTTGGCCCGTAGTGGGTGTTTGGGGCCCCTGAGAAACGTCTGCCCTTACAGGCTTCATCCTGCCCTGGACCAGAGTTTCTCAGCCTCAGTGTGGTTGCCCTTCTGAGCTGACAGTTCTTTGGTGTGGGGACCGTTCAGTGTATTGCAGGATGTTTAGCAGCATCCTTGGTCTCTACCCACTAAGTGCGAATTGGAACAACCAAAAATGTCTCCAGACTTTGCTAACTGGAGCAGGGGGTAAAATCCCCCCTCCACACCCTCTGAGTAAAAACCCCTGCCGTAGCCACACTTGTCCCATAGTCACTGAAAATGGCACAGATGTGTTCACGCCTGAAGGCTATGGCCCTTCACCATGTAGGGGACCAAGGCAGGGACCCCCTGCGTGAGCGCCACCTCCCAGCACACAGCCGGGCAGGAGACTGCGACAGGCCTGGGGTGGCTGGTGCTGGCACCTTTTGAGAATTGGCACCCAGCTCTCTGTTGGAGCCAGCAATTATCTGAACAAAAGTGTTCTAATTGCTTGAGGGTCGGGTTTCCTCTGGGGGTCATTTCTTTCAAGGCTCCTGTTGCTGTTTATTTATCCTCATCCCAGTAAAAAGCATGTGCTCAGCTGCAGGGGGTAGTAATGATGGGCGGGTCGCTCCAGACAGTGCCTGGCACCCAGGGAGGCGCCTGCAAAGCCATCCTCCAGAGGTTCCTCATTTGCTGGATCTGCCCAACAGGGCCCTGGTGAGGCTTAAGTGGGTGTCTGTGTGTGTAGGTGTGTGGGTGTGTGCGTGTGCGTGTGCGTGTGCGTGTGTGTGTGTGTGCACATGGGTTGCGTTTCTGAGGTAGCACCTGTAATAACACAGTGTCTCCCCCAAGGAAGTTTCCGCCCTCACATCTGGCCACCAGACTGGGCCTCTGCCAGCCCAGACTTACTGCATCTATCACAGGCCCCTGTGGCTTCCAATTTGACCCTTGCGGGGATACTGAGCCCCCAAGCCATCCCAGCTGGTTATCCCCCTAGAGAGGAGCTAATGAAGTAATGAGGAACCACACGTGTGCAGGGCTCTGTTATTAACAACAAGCTTTCTCAGGTGATCGTCACCTGAAGGATGATATGAAATAAACAACCTTTACCAAGCGCTGGCTTTGTGCCCACCACTGCATTGTTCATTCATTCCCTCAATCATTCATTCACTCAGACACATTTTGAGTAGCGCTAACCCCAGGCGTCATTATATTGCCGGAGCAGTGAGAAACAATTAGACAAACAGTTAAGTCTGGAGCTGACAGTTCTGGGGAGGTAGAGGGGAGACTGGAGAAAAAAAAAAGCCCTCCTCATTCTCAACCACACCATTGGAAGCAAAAAAGTAAATAAATGAGCAAGATGGTTTCAGTTACAGATAAACACTAGGAAGGAAATAAAATGGGGAACAGGACAGAGATTTGCTTAGGCGAGAGAAGGGCTTCTGCAGTGCAAGGGTGTCCTCACAGGAGCCCTCAGGCCAAGCCTTTGATGACACATGACAGAAGTGTTCTTGGAAGAGAAACAGCAGAGCAAATGCCTTGAGGTGGCAACAAGCTAGAATTTCTCAAGTCACAGAAAGGTGTCCCGGGAGTCTAGAGCCTGGGGAAGAAGTGGGGGGCCAGGGGCTCCCTGGAGCAGGGAGGTGGTCAGAGAGACTGGCAGCGGCCAGGAGTTGAAGGACCTCTTCGGCCACGACAAACAGTTCTAAGTACAATAGAAGCCCTTGGAGGGGATTATGTACCAAATGCTGTGATCTGATACATGCTTTTTAAAAGCTCTTGTTTGCTGTGCTGAGAATGGGTGCGAGGGAACAGAAGGGACGTGGGAGACCAGTCAGGCAAGGGCAGGGAAGAGGTGATTAGGTTCTCTTTGCTGCTGTAACAAACTTAACACAAATTTAGTGGCTTAAAACAACAACAGTTTATTCTCCTGCTGTCTGTAGGTGGGAAGTCTGCAATGAGTTTCTCTGGATTCAGATCCAGATGTGGGCAGGGCAGGGCAGCCTTCCTCTGGAGGCTTTCCCAGAGAATATCTTCCTTGCTTTCTTTTCCAGCTTCTAGAGTTGCCCACATTTGTTGGCTTGTGGCTCCTTCTGCACCTTGAAAGCTGGCACTGTGACAGTTTCCAGTCTCTTTCTCTCTGACCTCTGTTTCTGTCATCACATCTCCTTCTCTGCCTCCAACTCTCCTGCCTTCCCTCTCATAAGGACCCTCCCAATTACATTGGACCCACCCGAATAACCCAGAATCATCTCCCCATCCCAAGATCCTAAATCACATCTGTGAAGTCCCTTTTGCTGTGTCAGGTCACACATCCGCAGGTCCTGGGGGCAAGGATGTGGGCATCTCTAGGGGCCATTATTCTGCTGACCACAGGACTGAGCCGCAATGGAGCCTTGGGTAATGCCAGTGGTGATGAAGAGAAGTGGGTGGACTGGGGATTTATTTTAGGGGCAGACCAACAGGTTCTTGCTGATGAGTGGGCTGTGGGCTTGAAGGCCCTTTCTGAGACAGGAAGAGAGCACATTTTGGGGTGGGGTTGCCGATCAAGAGGTTTCCTTGGCCATGTTTATTTTGAGATGCCCACTAGACAGTCAAGCGGCAATATCAAGTAGGCAGTTAGATGGATGAATCTAGAGTTGAGGGCAGAGGCCAGGGATGGTGATATAATAGTGGGAGTTGTCGCCTACGGGCAGAGCTTTCACCGCAGGACAGGAGAAGACCACCTAGGAAAAAAGTGTCGGGAAGAGCAAAAGGCGATGGACTTTGGAAGATGGTGTGGAGAGAAGCCGGTGAAAGCATCACGCTCCTAAAACACGAGCTGACCGTGTCATCCCAGTGCCCGGACTTCTCCTGGTTCCTGAGCCTTAATTTCCACCTGTGCCCTTGGGAAAAGAGATAATGCCCAGCTCCAATGGGATGGTCACTCCAGGACAGGCAGAGTGCTAAGTGCTTCGACAGATTATCCCATCTCTGCCCCACAGACAGCCGGATGAGGATGTCTTATTAGCTCCATGTTATAGTTTGGAAAACTGAGGCTGACAAGTGGGACCACCTGTCCAAGTTCCACAGCTGGAAAGTGTGTCCCAGACCCAGGTCTGAGTGGCTCCAAAGCTGTTTGCTCCTTATTCCTCCCCTCGTTGCATTTTGTACAGCTGTAATGCTTTAATTCATTGGTTATTGTAAGTCACATATTTGATATCTTTTCCCCTGCCATACTGCAAGCCACGGGAAGCCAAGGGCTGTTATTTTGTTGGATGCTCTGTCGCCAGGAACCCCTAGCTGAGGGACTGGCTCTGTCCCTAACAGGTGGTCCTCCTGCCCTGCCAGCCCCGCAGGCTTGGGGTGTGATCAACACAGGAAGGAACTTGGACGAGAGTCAGTGCTGCTGCACCCCACTAGGTGAGGTCGGCGGGGGATGGAGGCAAAATGCCCTCCTCTCCTACAGCCCTTCAGAACTATTCCCCAACCCTTGCACCCTCACCCCAGCTGTGGGGGCACCTGCTCTGCTTTGAGGGTGGCACAGGGCCAGCAGACACGCCCTAGTAAGCTGGGACCCCGAGAGCACAGGTCCTCACGCTGTCAGCCTACTTGGTTCCTCCAGGCCCTTAGAATCTTCCAGGGGCTGGAACTGAGGAAAGCTGAGCTGCTGGAATTTGTATCTTCCTTAAGGGGGTTGCATGTCCTCCCTTCCCTTACTTTCCTCCTTCACCTCCTCCCTCCCTCCCTCCCTTCCATAAGCAGGAGAGCAGAGCTGGGAACTGGGGCACACAGTGGGGCGGAAAACCCACCTCCTCCCTGCCATAGTGGGGCTGAGACTCCAGCCCAGTGGTTCTCCTTCCTGCCGGGAAGCTGCCCCTCCCCACCCCGCCAAGCAGCTGAATTGGAAAGGGTGGGAGTGGGGTGATGGTAGAGTTAGGGGAGTCAGTCTTCTGCACTTTTGGAAATGCCTCTAGTTTATTCTAATGCCCATTGGGACTGAGAAGTCCTGGTCTAGGAGTCTAATGGATTAACCCAATAACTCTCTAAATAGTCTCAAACTGCACCCCTGACAGGTGCTATGGGAGTGAGGAGTGGAGTCCAGAGGGATTACTGGAGAGTTTGACTTGGCTCAGGAGGCCAGGGAAGGCTTCTCAGAGGAAGCGACTTTGAGTTGAGATCTAAAGGACAGATGGTAGATTGAACCAGCTGAAGAGGTGCTGGAAAAGTATGTGCAAAGTCCCTGTGCCAAGGGGGAGCATGGTGAGGCACTGCCGGGCACTCAGAGCGGGTGTGTCTGGAGATGTGAAGCGAGGTTGGAGAGGGAGAAGGGGGGAGGGGCAGGGGCTTGAGGTAGGGAGCAGTGGGACAGGTGGGCAGGGGTCAGACCACTCAGGCTTCGTTGGCTTGTCAGCCAAGGTAGAAGCTTCACCTTCATTCAGAGATCAAAGGGAAAGCGTGAAGGCGTTGAGCAAGGGCTGGCATGCCCATGCTTACAAATACGCTGCAGGCTGTGCATGGAATGTGCAAAGAGAGGGTTCCAGGGTGCGTTTCAGGGAGACCGATCAGGAGGCCATGCCCTCGTCCAGAACAGAGGCCAGGAACTTGGATCACGGTGTTAGCGGTTAAGAAAAATGGCCAGATTCCAGACGCTAAGTCACTTGGCTGGATTCACAGACCAGCAAGTTCAAACCCAATTCAGTTGCCTTGCAGAGTCCATGTACTAAGACACTGAAATTATAATTGCAGGTGTCCCCCTCATGGGTTCATGACATCATTTTTTGTGGGTCACAACCAGCATTTGCAAAATAAATAAATAAATAGGAAAAAGGAAAACAGGATGGAATAAAACACAGCTAGACAGGGTACTGCAGGTGGGAAAGGTAAGGACTGCTTTGTGCAGATTTGTTCCATTCTGTGTGCAGATCTGTCAGGGTGTGGTGTGGCTGGTCGTGGCCAAGACAAGGTTGGAGAATCCTCTCTGAGAGGCTTTTGGGTTCACCCTCCGCCCCCTCTCTTCTGCTGACTCTGGATCCTGGTAAATGAGTCACAGGAGAGATGGTCTCCCACCCTCTGAGCACCTTCTGGTTTCTCATAATGCAGTATTGTGAAGTGAGGGGGTGGCTGGCAGAGGGGTCAGGTCTCTGACCCTAGCCGCCACAGCAGGGATGTCGGGGTGAGGGGAAGGCCATGTGAGTCTTCCACAACCCAGTGCCCAGCCCAGCCCAATCCAGACCCCTGTTCGCTCTGAGTGTGGTGTTGCCCCTACCCGCACCACTCCCGTCCCCACCCCCACCCCTCCTTTCCTGTCTAATCTGCTGCGATGTTTAGTGCTGCCAGCCCCCTGTGATGAGTCAGAGTCCCCGTGACCCCAGCGTCATCCCTCCATCCTTGGCTGCGAGGCAGGAGCTGGGCTGCAGAGCTGAGAGGCCTTTAATTTGTTTGATGTAAGACTGCCGCCAGACGGGGTGTGTTGCCAGCGAGGCCTGGCTTGGCCTGGCCTCAGAGAAAGCTCCCGCATGAATCTCACAGGACGGATCCTGGAGGACAAGAGGATGGGGGTGGTGCTCATGCCTCTCTTCCAGACCACCCTCTCCCTAGGCCCTGAGAATCTCACTGGCATGGCCCATGGAGGAAACAGAAAGACACTGAGCTTCTAAGGTGCCTCGGATTGGTTTTGAGCCCCAGTGGTGTAGCCTCAGACAACTTAATCTCCCCAAGCCTCGGTTTCCCCGTGGGCAGGCTGCCCTCTACCACGCTTTTCACAGCATCCCTCACTCTTGGAATGATTCAATGCTTGAATTCCAAATAGATCCCAGTTTGGTTGAAAAGAACGACATGGGAGCTTCCCTCCCTTAGACACCGTACCTGGCCGTACTCATCTATTTAACTCTCTTCTCCTCTACTTAGCACCTGTTGTAGCCAGTTCTGACAGAAGTTCCTGGGAAAGCCTTCGCTTCTCAACTAAAACCTGTCTCAGAGAAAACTATTAGTGTCTTCCCTCTCCTTCCGCTCGATGTGGGTGTGATGTCTGGAGGTACAGCAGCCATCTTGAGACCATAAGGATGTATGATAAAGATGATAAAGAAGAGAACAGTAGAAGCACATCTGTGACATTGTGATAGACAGACTTCAACTGCCTACCTTCAGACTTCTTATCTGTTTTAACCCTGACATTAAATACTCTACTTTTAGGTAAATACAGTTTCTGACTTTCATAGTGATCTATTGATGTGAGGCCTTATTCCTGAATTTTTTCATTCAACAAACATCTGTTGAGCCTCTGCCATGTGCTGGTCAGTGGTACTGCAAAAGTGAACCAGATCTTGATTCTGCCCAGAAAAGGCTCCAAATCGAACGTGGGAGGTAAGAAAGGTGGGGGGTCTTCATAACAAAGGGGGTCTCCCTGCCGCCTAAGATTGAGCTGTGATCAGTTGCAATGCCTGTGAATTCCAAGGCAGTTTTACAACCTCAAGCTCAAATTTAGATCAGACTTCTGGCCTCTCTTATGAAGTTCCCATCTCCAAGTCTTATCTCTGTTGCTTCATTTCTGCCAGCACAGATCCAAATGAGAAACATTTTCTTTTATCAACCAATCCACCAGCCCTTGCCAAGAAGAGTCCATTTACTCAAGACCTTTGCTTCTACCATGGACTTGGCTAGCTTTGGGGAGGCACACCCCAAAAAGTTAAAAAGTGAAACTTAAACACCCCTGTTCTTAAAAATCTCATTTGTTATCTCCTAGAGCTGCGACCCTCCAGCCTCAGTCACTCTCATGAACGTTGCGTCCTGTCTGAATACACTTGAGGGAGCTGTGGCGGTGAAGGCAGCAGGCTTTGAAGTCAGACAGCCTAGACCTAGATGCCAGTCATCCCGTTTTCCTGTGGCTCATTTTTCTCATCTGCAAAAGGGAGGGAATAACCTCCCCTCGCAGAACTTGGGGGAGAGGCAGTGGGCGGCGCCTGGCATGAGGTCTGGGGCCTGTGTGATACAATCCACATCCTAGTTCCCTAGCACCTTCCCTGCAGTGAGTTCATTAAAAAAAGGAGTTGCCATCTCAGGTAGAAGACCATCACCACTAGACTGTATTTCTGTGATTCTGAGCAAAAATAGCAGGGCTGTGTGTCTTCATTGTGACGCAGTTAGCAGAGACGTGGAATATTTTCCAAAAGGAAAATGGGATGTTTGGGACCACTGACGTATTTGGCTCACTCTGCTCCATTCCCGCAGACCAGCACGTGTCTATCAGGTGTGTTATCATCATGGGAAAATTGTGGTGGTGCCCCTCCACTCCTACACACACCCAATGCCCAGCCTGTTACTTCCCTGTGACCTGGAGTCTGCTGTCTCCTGCAAATATGAGGAGCCTGGCTCTTTCACTGAGACTTCTTTTTTTCATTAAGATAAAAGTCGCATAACATAAAAGTCACCCTACTATTTTTTAACATTTTAAATTGAAGTGTAGTTGATTTACAATATTGTGTTTGTTTCTGGTGTACAGTAAAGTGATTCAGTTATACAGACATATCCATATTCTCTTTCATATTCTTTTCCATTATGGTTTATTACAGGATATGGAATATAGTTCCCTGTGCTATACCATAGGACCTTGTTGTTTACATATTTTATATAGAGTAGTTTGTATCTGCTAATCCCAAACTCCTAATTTATCCCTCCCCCACCCCCTTTTTCCCTTCGGTAACCATTAAGTTTGATTTCTATCTCTGTGAGTAAAAGTCACCCTTTTAAAGTGTACAATTTGGTCGTGCAGCTATCCCAGATGAGTGAGTCTCAACTCATGATTTTAAATCTGGAGCTAGTGGCCCGATCAAGGAGAGTGGACAGTCTCTGCTGGCAGTTGTGGCGGCCTCAGCACAGTCCTCACGTTCAAGGCCTGTGGGCAGCTCTGGCCTCTGGTGGGTCCATGGCAGTGGGGCCATGTTCGGTGGCACGAAGCTCCTCACTGTGTCGGTTCTGATCCTGGCTGTGGTCTTGGCTATCTCTTAGAACCCCTTATTCCTGGCCCGCATTTCAGCCAGGTCCTGCAGCCTTCCCAGCTCTTGTGTGAGCTAGACCCTATCTTTAAAATCGATTCCTTTTCACCTAGAATCATATAAAGTTGGTCTACATGTGGGCGACAGAGAATCCTGTCTCGGTTTAATAAGAAGTGTTGGTTCATAGAGGTTTTGCCCCCAGAACACTGAAGTTTAGAGGGTGCCACGTTTTAAAAATTGAACCTCCCTCCCCACCATGTTCTTTCTTATTCCTACTGCAGTGCAGTGGTGAGGGGGCTTCTTCCTCTGAGCTCGTCCCCCTGGTAGCAGGTGGACAAAGATGGAGAAAGACTCAGGATTAAAGATGTTAAGCATCTACCTGGGGATCCCTCTGCTGGGGAGGAAGCCAGGTCCTTCTTCACGTTCTCTGAATCTCCTTGTTTAGAAACTGACTTTCTGGCTGCTTATCCTCTGTTATGGGCTGAATCGTGTCTTCCCAAAAGATAAGCTGAAATACTACCCCCCACCCCGGTCCCCAAGAACTTTCTTTGGTAACAGAGTCGTTGCAGATGTAATAAGGTAAGACGAGGTCAGACTGGAGTAGGGCAGACCCTTCATCTTATGTGACTGGTGCTCTTAAAAGAAGATGACAAGACAGAGAGGAATGGAGACACACCCCCAGGGAAGAAGGCCCCTTGAGGGCAGAGGCAGAGATTGGAGCAATGCAGCCGGAAATCAGGGAACACCAGTGATTGCCAGCCACCAGCAGAAGCTCCAGGTGGGGGAGGATTTTAGCCTCCAGAGCCGTGAGAGAAGAGTCTCTGCTGTCTTGGCCACCCCTTTTGTAGTCCTCTGTTATGACAGCTCTGGGAAACTAAACCATCATTTGAACCCACCTCCCTGCTATAGTTCTGCTGCAGAATCAAGCCTTAGAGGCAGATGAACTGGGTGTGAGTCTCGACTCATCACCACCAGCCACGAGGGTTGCCATCTGCTGTTCCCCTTCTTGGTGTCTCTGTTTCCTCACCTGAGATGAACGAACCTCCTTCAAAGACAGTTACACATTTAAAGGAGTGCCCGGCACGTAAGGGGCAACTATTAATATTAAACACGGTTTCCTTGTCAGTACATGGTCCCCGTGGTCCCTTCCTGTTGAGGGAAATACATCTAAAGCCTGCTCTTAGAATACAGATCAATGCGATGGATTATTCAAAAATAATGAATTTGCTTTTCAAAAGAGAGGATAATTCCATGCCTGCTATGTTGCCCCCCCCCCGTGCCCTTTCTCTTTTTAATATCTTTTTGTGCTTTTCAGCTGATGGTGCAGGAAGAGCCCCTTCTCAGGAAGAGTGGGTGCTAACTCGCAGGGGGCCCTCATTGCCCAAGGACAGAGCCCTCCTCCCTGCCAGCCGGGGCAGGGTCAGGGGTGCAAATGCAACTCGGAGCAGGTGGTGGGGAATCTGGCCTCCGATCTGGGGATGCTCAGCGCAGCCAGTGGCTTTAATATCCGCTCTCCACAGCTTCATCTCCGCTGGAGATGGCTGTGCTGATTGTTGTGCAATAAAGCTGGAGTTACGGTGTGGTGGCGGGGGTGGGGGGGCGGTGGCTCTGCTCTCCCTGGTTATTTCATTCAGAAGCCACCATAATACTCTTCAGGGAGAGATGGGAGTGATTCAGGGTAATTCAGGACTCCCGGAGTCTGGGACGTTTATGGTTCCTTCTAACCCTGGGGATTTTATGATGCCAGGCGTGTGGCCACACAGTGGGGCTGTCCTGCCTCCGAGATGGCGAAGAGGTTTAACAGGTGCAAGGACCTCCTGGGTGCTGGGTGGCTTATCCACACAATTATCCACAACACCTCACAACAACCCTTGGGGTGTTTTGGGCGGGTTCCCTAGTAGTGGGCCCTGCACAAAGATTTCTGTGCATGAGAATAGTTTAAGAAGGGTTCCCTGGGGGACCCAGCAAGGGAGATGGGGAGTGGAGTAAGGCGAGGAAGGAGATTTCAGGCCAAGGCCTGAGAAGGGGAGTTGTAGTTTGCCCCTGCTGGATGGTGAATTGCACCTCTTCTGGGTGCCTGGGAGCTGGATTCCACACCCCTGCACCCAGCACGCCCTGTTTGAGGGTGCTGAGCGTCAGCATGTGCAAATGCCCAGTTTCTGATCCAATAACCCAAGGGCAAGTGGAGGCAAAACTCCCTGAAGTCAGCAGAAGAGCACACAGTAATGATGAAACAGAGTTAGGGGTGGAAGCCTGCAAGTCTGCTCCAGGGCACAGTCAAGATTCCCAGTTTACTGAGGCTCAGAGTCAAACAACATGCCCTGGGGAGGTGAGTGGCCAAGCCAAGATTTTGAACCTAAGCTTTCAAAGTCTGTGTTCTTGCCGCTGCACAGGGATGGTGGGCCTTGGGCATTTGGGGACCAGAGGCTAAAAGCGTCAACCTTTCTCATTTCTTTTTGCCGTCTCTTTGAGATGCGCCAGCCCTGGTTTCATGGACCTGCTTCCTGTAAGGAAAGACCTGGCTCCACATTGCCTTCTCCGTTAACTCCTTCCTGCCACCAAAGAAAAAATATTTTAACGTGTTTGATGCTTTAAAAATAGTAAATGGCGAAGAGGATGACTGACACACCACTCACACACAAAACGGATGACTCTCCCTGGAGTACTGATGCCCGAAAGAAGCTGTACACAAAAAAATTCCACTTATCCAAAGTACACTGAGAGCAAAAACTAATCATCTCTGGTGACAAAAACCAGGCTCTTAGTGACCCTGGGGGTGGGCATTAGAGACCGGGGAAACTCACAGGGCACTTCTTGTGGGGAAGGGGCAGACGTGTTTAGTTTCTTGATTTGGGTATTGGTTACCCAGGTGTGTTTAGTTTGTGGAAATTCATTGAGCCATGTCCTGGTGTTCTGTGTGCTTTTTGTTTGCAGATTGTACTTCAATGAAAATTTAAATTGCAGGAAAACGTGGGAAAAAAGAAACCAGACAATAAAGAAGGGCAAAAAGGAGCAAACAAAATCAGGCATAATTCCACTCACTCAGAAATATCACCATTGTTAATGTCCTAGTGTGTGTTTTTCAAAATCTTTCCACATGTGTGTGTTTTCAGACACATGTGACAGTATTCCTGGCTGTGTTGGAGCCAATTATCCTAATTTGGAGAGTGGAGCAGCCTGTTTTCAGTGCTGGTGGCAGTCACAATAGTAATGGCAATCCCAAACCGGGGTTCAGTATTCTGGGGAGTGCTGGGAAGAAATAAGTCTGAGAGAGACCTCAGATGTGCTGTGGATCTGGGAGGTAGTGATAAAATTGCTCTTACTTATTTAAAGTGTGTGCCCCTCTTTGCCTCCCACCCCCAAACTGGTGATGTGGATTATACTGCACACAATTTTATTCTTCATCCAACCTTTCTATGCTGAACGTAGACCAAATGCAGACTCTGAATGATGCGTGGTGTGGTGGAGGGGCAGTGGTAAATAAGACTTGATTGCTGACTTCAGGGGGCTTCGGATCAAGCAGTGTGACTCTGGGCAAGACACCACCCTCAAGTGAACCTCATTTTCCTTATCAGGAAAATGGGATTAATAACGTCTACCAGGTGAGGTTATCTTGAGGTCAGTGGGGTGACATCATAAAGCACCTGGAACATGGCCCGGGATCCATGACTGTAGGTGACATTGGATAATAGTGCAGGAGCCCAGTGGAGCACACCCTGGGATCCAGGCGTGTCCAGCCGACTGTAGGCTGGCGCTGTGGGAAACTTGTTTGCCTGGGTGCTTTGAGGTCCTCACTTCTCTGTGGAAGGATCGGCTGATGATAGAATGGGGTTTATACCAAGGAAAGGTCCCTGTATGTAAACACTGAGAGGTGAGCTTCACAAGGAGCCCATGCAGAAAGGGGAGCGAGGCATCTCGTTCCTCACAGGTGGCAGTTGTGCCCAGCATGGGAGGCGATGGTGATGGCAGATGAGGGAGTGGTACCTGCCAGCATGGGGGTTCCCAGAGGTTATCTGTGGTGTTCGGAGCCCAGGGGTTCTGGTAGGAGCATCAAGGGAAGAGAGCTGGAGCAGGTGAAGGTGAAGGTCTTGGAGATGCCATGTGGAAACTGGCTGGCCTGACTCACTGACAGCTGAGGCACCCCAGGGACCCCCAGATAGTTGGGGTATGACACCTGCCCGGGGAATCAGCTTTGGCTGGATCTTCCGGGTGTCTCCTTTCTCTTTCTTTTAGTCAGGATTGAGGCATACGCTGATTTCCCTACAACATCCTTTTATATCTCTCTGCTGTTATTATTAACTGTGACTTTGGGTGGCCAGGGCTTGGCAATGAATGAAGATTTCAAGAAGAGAAAAAGGGTAGAGGGGCCGTGTTCCTAAACTCCTAGTCACAGTCCCTCTCCCGGGGCACTTTTTGGGGGAAACACAGATTTTTCTTGTCCCAAGGAGCTCTTCTCAGACTCGGGTGAGAACAAGAATCCCTGGGAATACTCCTACAGGCAGATGCTGATTCCCAGGTCTGGGGTGGGGCCCCTGAAGGGTAGATGTGTGTAAGCACAGGGGCAAACAGCAGGAGGGGACAGATGCTTCGTGGAGAGCAAGCAGCTTTGCTTACCCCTGTGTGTGAACGGAGGTTGCTCTTCCTAAAGCGAGGTTTGAAAAGCACTGGTCTAGAATATGTTTCGCTTTGCATGACCCGCTGCCCAGATCGCTCTTTCCCTCTTCCTAACTTTGAAAATTGCTGTTCTGCCGTTAACATCCAGGTCAGGTGTGTTTGCCTGAACGCTGCTTTCCTTAAGCACCCAGCCCCTCTTGGCCCTTTATCTGCAGTGTGTTTGCACTGGCTCTCGCACATGCTTCGTTGGTTGTTCTTGTCTCACTGAGTTGAAAAGGTATTCTTCGCACACCCATCTCCATTCTACACCAAGAGCTTTTAAGGGACAGGTGGGGATGTCACCCATGTCTGCTCCTGGGCAGAGTGTTGCTGGCATAATTAATGATTAAATGCTTGTAGAATGGGGCCCCCTGGTCAATGGTTCCCTGATAAAGAAGCATATCTTCTTTCCCTTTACATTCTCAGATGAAGGCAGTATTTTTATTAATTTGAAATTTAATAAATGGTTATTCCTCTCTTCTTGCCTCTCCCAAACTGTTGGGTTTGGCAAGAGCAGGTAAACATGTTCAGATAATATCATCTTTCCCATCCTTCTGACATTGACAGTGGTGTGTGTGTGTGTGTGTTCTCCTGGAGACACTAGACAGTCACTTTCCCCCTACTTCCCCGAGATATGATCAAATACCCAACCAAAAGGTTCAGAGTCTGTGAACAACTTAAAGTTCATGCTAGATAAAGGACCTGGCTGACAGCACCATTTGGGGCATTGTAATCTGATGATGCTGGCGCCAGCCCATTCCCCAGAGGTCTGGGACTTGCTGACACAGGCCTCCCGTCCACGCTCCACAAAGGGTGCAGCTGTGAGTGCTGGAACCTATTCTGAGAAGCTGGGCCTTCTGTACTCCTGGCATTGATGGGGAGGCCCCAGGTATTTCCTTGGGGCCATTCCAGAAGCAGAAAGTTGTGCAGGAGCAGATGCAGAAGGAGGCCCACGAGAGTCAAGGACCTGCCTAAATTCATTCTGCAATCTGCATTGAGAAGTTGTAAAGCTTCTAATTGGTCAGAATTCTGTCTTGAGTATTCTTGGAGGGTGTAGCTAATTACATCGACTTCAAAGGTGCTCATTAATTTGGTGGACACCTTTGTAACCAGTCGCATGATCCAGGGAACAATGTTTCTAAAATAGGTCCTGGGTAGGGACAGAGATGTTGACTATTTCCCCCGCCTCCAGACTTTGAGCACCCACCTTGTGCCAAATTTTCTGCCAGGCACGGGAGTGAGAATAAAGCAGAGTTTGTGTCCTCAAGCCTAACAGAATGCCAAATGCACAACTTTTCTTCATTAGTTTGTTAAGTCAATGCAGCCAGTTACTACAGACCAGAAAATCAGTCTGATGGATTGAATTAATCCATCAATCCAGACTAAATAGAAAAGCTGGTTATATGTGTAGGCAGGTGGGGAGGGGAAAGGAAGGAATGGTTGAAACAGGTTACAAGTGTGGATGGAATAGGAGGGAGAACAGCATGGTGCAAACTAGTTTTCTGTGTAGACACAAGGGGAGGAATCAAACATGACTCGATGAACACACAAAACAGTAGATGCTTTCTTTTTTTTTTTTACTTTTTTTTTATTGAGTCATAGTCAGTTTACAATGTGTCAATTTCTGGTGTACAGCACAATTTTTCAGTCATACATTAATATACATACATTTATTTTCACCATGAGCTACTACAAGATCTTGAAATATTTCCCTGTGCTATACAGTATAAACTTGTGTGTGTATGCTATATATACCTGTCAGTATCTGTAAATTTCGAACTCCCAGTCTATTCTTTCTCACCCACACCCCACTGGCAACCACAAGTTATATTCTATCTCTGTGTGTCTGTTTCTGTTTTATATTTAAGTTCATTTGCTGTCATTTTTTTTTTTTTTTTAGATTCCACATATGAGTGATCTCATATGGTATTTTTCTTTCTCTTTCTGGCTTACTTCACTTAGAATAATGTTCTCCAGGGACATCCATGTTGCTGCAAATGGCATTATGTTGTCATTTTTATGGCTGAGTAGTATTCCATTGTATAAATATACCACAGCTTCTTTATCCAGTCATCTGTTGATGGACATTTAGACTGTTTCCATGTCTTGGCGATTGTAAATAGTGCTGCTATGAACATTGGGGGGCAAGTGTCTTTTTGAATTAGGGTTCCTTCTGGATATATGCCCAGGAGCAGGATTCCTGGGTCATATGGTAAGTCTATTTTTAGTCTTTTGAGGAATCTCCATACTGTTTTCCACAATGGCTGCACCAAACTGCATTCCCACCAACAGTGTAGGAGGGTTCCCTTTTCTTCACACCCTCTCCAGCATTTATCATTTGTGGACTTTTGAATGATGGCCATTCTGACTGGTGTGAGGTGATACCTCATTATAGTTTTGATTTGCATTTCCCTGATAACGAGTAATATTGAGCATTTTTTCATGTGCCTATTGGTCATTTGTATGTCTTCCTTGGAGAATTGCTTGTTTAGGTCTTTTGCCCATTTTTGGATTGGGTTGTTTGTTTTTTTCTTATTAAGTAGTATGAGCTGTTTATATATTCTGGAGATCAAGCCCTTGTCAGTTTCATCTTTTGCAAATGTTTTCTCCCATTCCATAGGTTGTCGTTTTGTTTTGCTTATGGTTTCCTTTGCTGTGCAAAAGCTTGTAAGTTTAATTGGGTACCATTTGTTTATTTTTGCTTTTATTTCTATTGCTTGGATAGACTGCCCTAGGAGAACACTGCTGAGATGTATGTGAGATAATGTTTTGCCAATGTTTTCTTCTTGGAGCTTTATTGTGTCTTGTCTTAAGTCTTTAATCCATTTTAAGTTTATTTTTGTGTATGGTGTGAGGGAGTGTCCTAACTTCATTGATTTATATGCTGCTGTCCAGTTTTCCCAACACCATTTGCTGAAGAGACTGTCTTTATTTCATTGTATGTTCTTGCCTCCTTTGTCAAAGATTAATTGACCAAAAGTTTGTGGATTTATTTCTGGGCTCTCTGTTCTATTCCATTGATCCATATGTCTTTTTTTGTACCAATACCATGTTGTCTTGATTACTGTGGCTCTATAGTATTGTCTGAAGTCTGGGAGGGTTATTCCTCCAACCTCTATTTTTCTTCAGTAATGCTTTGGCAATTCTGGGTCTTTTGTCATTCCATATAAGTTTTATTATGATTTGTTCTAGTTCTGTGAAATATGTCCTGGGTAATTTGATAGGTATTGCATTACATCTGTAGATTGCCTTGGGCAGTGTGACCATTTTAACAATATTGATTCTTCCAATGCAAGAGCTTGGGATATCTTTCCATTTTTTAAAGTCTTCTTTAATTTCCTTCATCAATGGTTTGTAGTTCTTCATGTATAAGTCTTTCACCTCCTTGGTTAGATTTATTCCTAGGTATTTTATTACTTTGGGTGCTGTTTTAAAGGGGATTGTTTCTTTACTTTCTTTTCCTGTTGATTCATCATTAGTGTAAAGAAATGCAACTGATTTTTGTACATTAATCTTGTATCTTGCTACCTTGCTGAATTTTTTTTACTAGTTCTAGTAGTTTTTGTGTGGAACTTTTAGGGTTTTATATATATAGTATCATGTCATCTGCATATAGTGACAGTTTTACCTCTTCTTTTCCAATTTGGATCCCTTTTATTTCTTTTTCTTGCCTGATTGCTGTGACTAGGACTTCCAAAACTATGTTGAATAGGAGTGGTGAGAATGGGCAACCTTGTCTTGTCCTGGATTTTAGTGGTTTTCAGGTTTCCACCATCACCCTGATACCAAAACCAGACAAAGACATTAAAAAAAAGAAAATTACAGACCAATATCACTGATGAACATAGGTGCAAAAATCCTCAACAAAATATTAGCAAACAGAATCCAACAGCACATAAAATAGATCATACACCATGATTAAGTTGGGCTCATCCCATGAACAGAAGGATGGTTTAACATACACCAATCTATCAATGTAATACACCACATCAAGAAGAGAAAGGACAAAAACCACATGATCATTTTGATAGATGCAGAAAAAGCATTTGATAAAATTCAACACCCATTTATGATAAAAAACCCTCACCAAAGTGGGTATAGAGGGAACATATATCAACATAATAAAAGCTATTTATGACAAACCTACAGCCAGCATAATACTCAATGGTGAAAAACGGCAGATGCTTTCTTGATGGGGAGATCAGTCCTGCGAGCGGCTCCTGGTATGATGACATTCCGTGAATGGAATGGTGGTCCAATATCCTGGAGACCCAGATAGATGGCTGATTGCTGGGGATGTGAGGGGTTTGGTGAAAGGATTAGGAGTAACTGCTCTGCCTGAGGAACCCCTTGGAATGTTGTCAATCTCAACATTGTGACACTGGTCATGTTTACAATGATAACATAACCACTATGATGGTCATCTCCCAGCACTTACTGGTTCTCTAGGTGGTACTGATGATGGTGATCAGAATCGTACCTGCCCTTTGTTGAACATCTCCTAAGTGTCATAGGCTTAATATAATTTCTTCTTGTCTCCCAACAACCTACCACGTAGGAGTTACGGTCTGTATTTTACAGGTAAGGACCAGAGATGTTAGTTTCCTTATCACGTATCTGGTGAGTCATCAACGTAAGGGAGTGGTTAAGAGTGTGTGCCTGAGTCAAGTGTTGGGGTTTTGGTGCCTCCTCTGACACTTACAGGCTTGACTGACCTTGGGCGAGCTGTGAAACTCCTGTAAGACTTGGTACTCTTTCTGTAGATTGTGGCTGTCATGAAAATCCGATGAGCCCGTCACATGGAAAGTAATCAACAAAGTCACCTGCAGCTGCTGTTCTTTTCACCTCCTCTTCCTCTTTTTCTTTCTCTTCTTCTTCTAAAATAAATAACATAAATAATAATTTTATTATTATTATTGTTCCTATTGATGGTAGGGTTGAGAATCAAAGACAGACCTGATCAGCTATCAGCAGGCTGCTTCCTTTGGCCCACACTGCCTTCAGGGGACAAGGGGACAGTAGGCCATCAGGGAAGTCTGTGCTGCACTTCTTTCCTCTTTTTGTCTCTCATATGACTCTCTGCCACTTCAGACGCCCCAGGCCACCTGGAGTGATGCTGTGTTAACGCATCTGCCCCGGAGTCCAGGTGGCTGATTCTCTTTCCAGCCGATGACAGAGGCAGAGGCCACTCTCCGGGTGGAAATGAACTAGAGCCTCAGCTCCCCAGTGAGAGGGACGTCTCAGTCCCACTCTCCCCCTCTGGAGCTCTGCCTCCGAAAACATCCAGCAGTGACTGATGCCCCTGTCTAGCTAAAGCCATGGGGCATGTTTTGAAGCAACGGGGTGGGAGACCACAACCCATCTGTTCAGGGCCTCTGATTAATGCACACTTCCTGCAGGCCCTGTGTCTGATTTAAGCAGCCACCAGTGACCCAAATATAGTCCTAAAGTATTAATTAAGGACTTTTTGGTTTCAGGCAACAGATAAAACCCACTCTGGTAGTGTACACAAAAGAGGAACACTTACTAGGCTTTAGAGGGTGTCTCATATACCCAAGGGCAGAAATGTAGCTGAGGACCTCAAAGACTGCAGGGAACCCATGGCGTGAGCACTGTGTTCTTGCTCTGGTTACAATGCTCGTCTGCACGTCTGCTGCGTTCCTTCCTTCCGAGAACTGGTTCTCTGTGCTACCCCACTGTGGAAAATGTGGCAACCCCAACACCTGTGTTTCTGTACCACAGTCCACCCACTTGGGAATTTTCTGTCTGACTCTCTTCTAAATCTAAATACCAAGGAAGCATCTCTCATTGACCTCATCTGGGCAGGTGTCCACCAACAAGCTTGATGGAGTTGCATACAGATATTATGAAAAATCAGTATAAACCCTAGATAAGAACATGAAAATGCTTATTAAATGATAAATAAAGGAATTAGACAAAAGTGTGTACCTGGCAGGAATAAAACTCTTGAAATCCATTTACTTGTAGGGTTAAAGATTAGAAGAGGCCACAGTGAGACGTATTAAATGACTTGTATTCTGGTAAACTTGGTTTATTTTGCTGCTGTTGCTACTATTAATAATAATAATTGGCATTTGTGCTGTACTGTATAGTTCAGAAGGCGAGGCCACTTTGGGTGGGCATTATTCATATTTGTAAGCTGGGTCAACCGAGGCTCAGAGCAGCTGGGGACGCTGCTAATAAATGAGAGTCAGACTTTACATCTCATGATCTTTCAGCTGCACTGTATTTGCGTCTCATGTTGTAAAGTTGACCAAAGAAAGAGAATTTAAAAATCGTTTCTGCATGATTGAGCAAGAATGGTCAAGGTGGAGGACATCAAGCCAGGGAGTCCTGAGGTCACGTATGGTGACAGGAGAAAGGGTAAGGACCAGGAGGAAGTAAGAAGGTTCAGACTTCTTTCCTCTCTGTTGAAGAAATGGCTGAGCACATGGCCAACCCAACCCCCTGTGTCAAAACTTGCCTAAGAAATACACAGAAAAGTGTTACTAACCTTAGATATTCAGATCCTAAAAATATTCAAGACTTCCCCTGGGGATGCCTGAGTTTCCATTATTAGAGATGATTTCATATTAAGGGAGTGTACTCTAGCCCTGTGGTTCCCAGGATTTGAAGTACCAATTTATCTTTTGTAAGGCTCCTGATTGGAGATGTTACCCTGACTCTGAAAGCTCTGTTATGGCCGTAAAACATCATCTACTTTTATCTTTAAGTACAGGGGATATAAGACAAAATATTGCTTGATTGAATATCTATGGTAAATTCACCTAAACACATTATAGTTTCCTGTTCAAGGGCATATATTATGTATTTCCTAAATTCAGAGGAGTATGGATATTTACCTCAGGTCAAAGATATGTTGGGGATAATTGTAATTTATTAAAGACCCAAAAGGGGGATAAATCCAAGTCTTAGTCTACGGCGATGTTTGCTTTTGAAGAGGTGATCTAGCTCAAAAGACAGAATGTTGCTAGTAAAAGGGACTTTGAGAGGCAGGCACCTACTGGAGCTTTGGCCAGCCTGCCGCCCATCCTCCTCTGAGATGGTCCTGCTATTTCAGTGATGAAGATTTGGGAGCTCGTAATGCTAATGATGTGTAAATGCACCTTAGCTATTTTATTAAACTGGTCTTGCCAGGTTCGTTCTCATTAATATTTATGGTTGGGATACGTTCCTCCAGAGATTCTGCAAATAGCTGTCCTGTTGTTCAGGTAAAATTTATAGCAAGTTGGATTATGGGAAGGCACTAGTGAGTCCAGGCTTGTACTTCTCATAGGAATTGAAAACTTTATCAATGGTTTTGTACGGGTGTGAATCTTTAGTCTATAGATCCAGGCATCTTTTAATTTTTTTAAATAAGAGCTAATTTACTGTGCTGTTCTGAATCCGAGGGGAATGCCGTGAAAGGCAGAGAGGGGTGGTACAGATTCCCTAAGATCATATCCTCTTCCATTGTAATTGGCTTTGGCAAGTTCTGTACCACAGTCTGTCTCTAGCAAAGGGTTACGGTTTCCTCTGGATGCAAAAGCACTGGCAGGACCACGGCAGAGTTCCCTGCCCAGTGGGATGGAAGGGTCTTCTTTCACAGAAGAGCCCACACAGAGCCCTGGCACTTAAAACAGTGTCCTCTGCACCTGCCAGAGCTTTCCCACTGCTACATCTCAAATGGGGCTTGAAATTTCTGGCTGGGCCAGGAGGAAGGAAGTGGCTTTACCACTCAGCTGTGCATCTGCTGATGAGCTCTGGGTGGGCTGGGGAACTAGGGGGAGATGACAGATTTAGGTATTGGAATCAGATGTTACCTCTGGTACATTTTATAGCAATGAGCTAATCTCTACCTCCTGCAAACAATTTTTTGGAGGGTATGGATGGGGTCTCACAAGTGTGAGCCCTCTTATAAGATCACAAGCACCAATTCCAGTGGCATGACCAGTTCAGTACAGACTCACATACTTGATTCCTGAAAGACGACTGGATACCTGGTTCAGGTGAACTCCTCACCTGTAAAACCAAGGAGTCAGGTAGATGGTATCAGTGATTCTCTCCCTCAGTAGTGCATTTCCTTGCTCCTTGGATTCTAACAAGACATCGTGTATGCTGGAAACCATCAGCACGTGTAGAAGCCGTCCCTGGGTGAGGGGGTATTATGGTACCTAGACTTCACTGGGCTGAAGGGTGAGGTTGGGTCCGTGATGGTATATCTGGTCTCTGAGTCATGATGCAGAAGGAAGGGGAAGTGCTCACTTGTGACCAAGACCTTCTCTTGGGCTGAATTTCCTCTATACTTACAGGCTGCATCTGCGTCCAGTCAGGAGGGACTCAAGCAGGATGGGGCACAGATGGCACTGGGGACTCTAGGGAGAATCAATTCATACCCATTCAGCACCACCTCGAGGTGGAGAGTAGAGAAAGGAGTTCTCAAAACAGCTAACAAGCTAGAGACAGGACAGCCAAATGCAACGTGTGACCTTCGATAGAATCCTGAATTAAAAAAAATCCAGCTATAAAGGACATGATTGGCACCACTGGGAAAATTTGAATATGACTGTATGTTAGATGGTATTTTTGTATCAATAATAAATTTTTTAAGTATGAAATTGGGGTTATGGTTTTATATATAGAATATATATATATAGAGAGAGAGAGATGAAGCAAATGTAAAATATTAAAGAGTTGGTGAATGTGAGTGAAGCTTATGCTGGTGTTCATTCTCTACTCTTCTGCAGCTTTCAAGTTTTTTAAAATAAAAAGCGTGCTTGAAGTTGAATATATGTCGGAGTATAGGTTCTCTATTCCTGCAATCTATCTCTTCTGTCTTTATTCATCCTACTCATTGGAAGAACTCATTTCTGCTGTAATTTAAGCTTCTTTCCTCATTTGCTCTGTTCTCTCTGGAGACGGAGTCTGCATCCTCCCTGTAAATCTAGGGCTCAGCTGGCTTGATGACTTGGGGAAGCTCAGGGCTGCTCCCAGAACTTGTGTTTATGTTTGTCACCATCCCAGTAAGACCCACTGTTGAGTAACAGCCGTGAGTCTCAGCCTGGAGCAGCACTGCAAGGACCTGGAGAGGATTTCTGGAGTGTACGCCTGTGGGTCCCACCTTCCGGCAGCTCTGCGATCTGCAGCGGGGCTCAGATGTCTGTTGCATGGATAGGCTTGGCTGTTTGGCCTCAGCCTCTGTGGTCTTGCTCAGCCTTGACCTGTCTCCTTTCCCATCACCACTTGGAGAGTAAACCCCTTCACTCGAGGGATTTGCCCCAGGCCTTCCTTTCTGCCCAAACCATTGTCTGCCTGGGTTGGCCGTGGTGGCTTCACAGGAGGCAGGCTGGTGCCCTGGGTGTGGTGGGATTAAACCTGTCCTGCACCATTCCTCACTCTTGGCTTGTGGAGGAGTTGTGAGGACTCAAGTGGAAGTGCCTGTGGACCTCCGTGTGGGGTTGTTACTGAGTCCAAACTTGTTCTGCTCGCTGCACGACAGGTCAGTACATTGGGAAATCAGGTGATGGAGCAAGGATAACGACGTTATTCAGAAAGCCAGCAGTCGGAGAAAACGGGGGACTAAAGTCCTGGAGAACGCTTCCCCAAGTCAGAATTCAGGCTCCTTTTATACTAAAAAGGGGAGGGGATGTGTTTGGTTGTTGCAAACTTCTTGGTGTCGGAATTCTTTGTTCTTGCAGCTGTCCACGTAGGTCAGGTCATGATGTTCCTGTAAACCTCCCACAACACAAATGTTATTCTCTGCTCTGCAACTTTTTTTTTTAATCTCTGTATGATTGGTAAAGTGTTATATACCCTTAAAGGTCAGAGCCTTGAGAATGGGCTCTCCTGCATATTTCAGGCTGTAGGCAACATTCTTTTACAAAAGGTGCAGAGCCAGCATGACTAAGCCCAGGAAAAGGCACAGGGTTAGAGCCAAAGGAACAGAGCTCATATGAAGTCAGATTTGTTCTTCCCGATTACAGGGTGATCTGTGCATCCTGACAAGAACCCTCTGGGAAGGAGAGGCCCGAGGCACAAAGGAGGAGAGGGGCTGCAGCTGTATCGGTAACGTTTTCTTATTTTTTGGATGAATCTCAACAAAATTATGCTGAGGGAAAAAAGACAGTCCCAAAAGGCTGCATATTGTATGATTCCATTTATGTCACAAACTTCTCGACATGACAGAAATATAGAAATGGAGGACAGACTATTGGGTGCCAGAGTTGGGGGAGTTTGCTACAAAAGGGCACCACGGGGAACCCTGGTGGTGATGGAAATGCTCTGTATCTGGATTGAATCAGTGTCCCTTTCCTGGTTGTGATACTGTGCTGTAGTTTGGGAAGATGCTGCCTTGGGGGAAACTGGGCAGAGGGCACACAGGATCTTGATGTTATTTCTTACAATTTCATGTGATCCTCAGTTATCTCAAAATAAAAAGTTTAATTAAAAAAAGAGGATATAAGGCAAATATGGCAAAATATGAACATCTATTCTGTATGGGTCTTAGAAATCTGCTACATTTATTCTTTGATTTTCCTACTTCCCTTGGGGCTCCCACAGGGCTCCACTGAATCTCCTTGGCATGTTAACGAAATGGACAAAATTACACTTCTGTGCCGATTCTTGGTGGCAGTTACTTCTAGACTAAAAGAACTGTTGCAAGGAAGGCCATCTTCTCACTAGAATCCTTTGGTTTTGTGTATTATAAAAAAAAAAAGAGAGACATACACACCAGAATTTATTTATTATATAGTTAAATCACAAATTTACAATACATTCAAAAGGAACTAAATGAGACATGTAGAATGGTTTAAATGTAAAAATAGAAAGGAATGTCCAAAAGATCATTTAGGTTGGGGTATAATCTTAGTAATCACTAAGGAGTAAAGTGTTTTCATCCTAGCATCACAGGGCAGACTTGGCTGACGTAGGTCTATTCACATGGATTCTGAATGACAATCAGAAGATACTCCTTATCTGTGGAGAGATATGGACAAAATTAATCCACCCTAAAAAATTAAATGTAATAAGTGAATACTTCAGCTGACCTGCTTTTCTCTTCAAAACCTCACTTGGATCTTGTGTAGATCAGTGATTTCCCACTGTGGTTGCACACCAAAATCACCCATCAAGGTTTTAAAAAATACCATTTCCTGGGGCCTAGGCCCAGAGATTCTGTCTTCATGGGCCTGGGGTGCAGTCCCAGGTATCAGTAATTTTTTTGTGTGTGTGTAGAGTTCTACAGGTGATTCTGATGTGCCGCCTGAGTGACAGCACAGGTGTAGAAAAAGCTTTATTTAGTTGGTGGGTAATTCTGATTTTACAGATGTAGTATAGGGAATCTTGTTCTAGACTAGATTTAGGAACATGAGTCCTGTTTCACACTGACATCTGCTAACACTGTGACTGTACCTCTTTCAAGGAAAGAAGTATTTCGGTGGCTGTGGACTTTTAGTACCAGCTGAATGCGCTCTACCCTAGGAAGTTTAAGATTCTACAGACCTTTGATCCACCCTCTATTTATCCCCTGGGCAGGAGACATTTCTTCCACTCTCAGGAATGTGTGTGCTAAATTCACATAACATGAGACCCACACCTCCTAAATTTTTTGATTACAAATAACAAATCCAAGTGGGCAAAATTCAACTTCTTCACTAAGGCTTCACAAAATTTTCCAGTTGGAATTTTCAAACTCCTTCATTTTGTAGTTGAAGAACATTATGCGGCATATTGCATGTTAAAATCTACACTCCTCGTTCTTTGAGACAAAGCTTTTATCCAGCAAAGTACAAAGATGCTTTAAATGTGAAATGAAATGCCAGATTACCTGGAGCTACCATGATTTCATGTTTCTTTGACCGGATCCTAAGAAAAGTGAGGTCGTTCTGAGGATCAATGTCACGGACGGTGCTCCTGGCTTTCATTGTCAGCTGATGAAGAAGACCTGCATATTGAACGGTCGTCGAGTTGTCCAAGGTGGTTCGGATGGGAATGCCTGGGATGAGATTTAATGTGGGGTTAGGGTTTTTTTTTTTTTTCCCTGATTGTAAAAGTTACATGCACACTGTAGAAATATTGGAAGATACTGATGATTATGAAGAGGAAGAAACAGTGATGGCTCAGATTACTCACTGGTAACAATTTTATTTCCTTCCAATCTTTTTGTCTCTACATGGATTTTAAAATATAGTTGGATCAAACTATAATTACAGATTTGACTATGGCTGTTTTCTTCATTTAAATGACAGCATACAAGTTGTCCTTGTTGTTGACACTGCCAACAACATTATTTATAATAGTTGTAGACTGCACTATTTTATGGATATAATCAACCCCCTATTGTCGGATTGTTAGGGAGAGTGTTTTTGCTTTTGTTGCTAATGGTGTGATGGACATTTTTGTGCACAAATCTTTTGGAAGTTGTTAATTGACTATTTCAGCACTAAGCTAACATATTACTATACGAAGCGGATTCCCCTAAGCATTCTGTCTATGGTGAGTCTGCTGTGAAATGCCTGGTCTCGGACATGGTGCTGGCTTCTCCCTGAGGTCAGAAATAGAAAGGGGTATCGCTGCGCATGCTGGAGAGTATACCAGAAGGCGTGCTCGAAGTTTCTTCAGATCTTCCTCACACAGTATTCTCCAAATCTTAATTTTTATGTTAGAAAATACAGCAACAAAGACTCTGCAGTTTTGCAGGGCGTTCCCTGGTTTGCATTAGTTTTTGGTTTAAGCATGATTAAATTTTGGCTACTTGTGTGCTGTTGTTTCCTTATATGAGTTTAAAACAGAACCTATTAACTGGGAAAATCTAGCTGGACAAATATGCAAGTATAATTCAATTCAGTACAAATCTATCCAGCTCAATTCAGGTCACTCGGCGCCCATCATGGAGCAGGTGCTGTACTAGGCATTTTACGTATATTGTATCTAATCAGAGCAGGCCCTCGTATTGTTTTGAGAACTACCACGTAAGCCTGGGAATTCCAGGGATTTGATTTGCAAATGTGCCTTCAGGGGGACATATGAAGGTGAATTTGGGATCGCTGTTAAGTTCCCAGGTACCTGAATTCAGGCCAATCAATAAAAAAAGTCTAACTTGGTTTTCCCCTCGGGGAATGAGCTCCAGAAATCGTAAACAAAAGGAACACTTGCGACTTGAGATTTCACCCATTTTTCATGAAACTCTTTGAGAACCCACACTCTGACTTTGAAACACACGAAATTTCCTTTTCTTTTAAGAAAACCATTATCTCCAGAATAGGTCTTGCTAAACAAGACCAGGTCAATATTTACAGGAAAACCTGGTCAATAAATGTTTTATATAAAATGTGTTAATTTCTGTGTTGTTATTTTCTCCAGAAGTCAGTTCTGTCTCTCACACTTGAACCATCACAAGACATGTGTCTTGCACACAAGCAGGAAACTGAAGTGTAGCAAGCACTCAACCTTTTAAGAGTGCGTTTTGACCAAACAGTTTGATTTTGCATCCTAAAAACTGATGACCTACAAAGTCTGCGTTGCTCAGTGTCAAAAAAGAAATACAGCCCGAATAAATTATTTAAAATGTAGACGACAAGATTATGAATCAGATGCTCAGGTCTACTTAGTTAGTCTATTCGTGATCGGAGTCAATAAATAAAAGAGCTAGCCTTTCTGAATAATAAGTGCATGCAGTGGAAACTCTTGGAGTTTTTCATATCCACTGGAGACCCTTGAAAAATTCAATCAACAAATATTTATTGAGTTCTTGCTTGGTACCGTGTGAGGTAATTAAAAAATAACTTATTAGGAAGTAATTTGAGTGCGTGGTATAAAATTCTCCCACTTCCCCTTGGTGAGAGGTAACCATTGCTTCCAATTTCTTTGGTATCTTTCCAGAGATATTTTAAGTCTATTCAAAGATGTTTGTGTTTGCATTCTTTAACTGTATCATTCTCTATTTTGTACCTTAATTCTTTTCATTTAATACACTTGGGAAGTTGTTCCATTCAGCACACATAAGTCTAGGTCATCCATGTTAATGACTGCATAATGTGACTGTTGAATGGATGCTTTGTAATACACGTAACTAATATATCTTCCCGACAGGCATTTAGGCTGTTCCCAATCTTAGACTTTTGTAAACAAGGCTACAGAATACGTCTGCGTGTGTGCCATTTCACATTTGTATATATGTGTAGGATACATTCCTAAAATGTAACTTCTAGAACAAAGAGTATGAATTTGATATCGCTGCATCTATGGCACTACTTTAAAATAGGACTCTTTATTAAGATCCCAATAAGTTAGTACTCTTCAACTGTACATTTGTACTTTGCTCGATAGATTGTATTTCAGAAATAAAAGGAATTGGCTGGATGGCTGATAAAATCTAATGAAATTCAAATGATGGATTGTTAGAAACATCAGGAATATTTAAAATGAAGAGCCTACAGAAATCAGGCTTATATACATAAGAATATATGACAGATATGACTGTCTGGGAAATAAATATACACAGTCACAGTATCGAATCCAGTGATCAGTGCTGCAATATTATAAACAATGAATGGTTTTACAAATGGGAAACCAGGGTTAACAAAGAATCTACTCTAACAAAAACCTATACCACTCAGCATTGGGCTAAACGGATAAGTCCATGTTATTGTCATGATTAGGAAGTCTCTGTTTCAATAATCATGAAACCAAAGGATTCTATCTAACATGGCACAGGATGAGATCTAAATGTATAGATGTGGTAGAAGGCCTAGGTAACCACAAATAAAACCTAAAAATTTGTTAAAATATTTCACCTAGAATTAGTAGACTAAAAACACTAGTAGAGAACGAGAACGCATAAACATCAGCTCAGTTATATGTTTTCAGTATTAAATTTCACGGGACTTCTGAGAGCTGCCAAGCTGCACTGTAATAAATGGCACTTTCATCTCAAACTGAGTGGGCTGCTGAAATGGAGTATTTCATTTCATTCTGGTCACACAACTTGTACCATATGCTGTTAATAAACATCCTGGTCATACACTCTGGTTGTTAATAATCTGACCATAAAAATAAGCCCCTCATTTATATTTTTGGGAAAAAGGTTAATTTGGCTTTCAGAAAAGTAACCTGAATCCTAACACAACCGCATCCTAGTAGAGGTTAATTAGAAGTTAATGGGTATTAAACATAATATTTTGTTGCCTTTGGATGAGAAAAGTGTTAAATCAGAAACATCAGGAAAATAAAGTAAAAGTCATTTTTAATTCTACCACTCAGAGCTAATCACCATAACATACCCCTGCCTTTCCTTCCATATTTATTTTCAGGGTGTGTGTGTGCCTGGCTCTACTTAGGATTAGAAAATGCTGGCTACTGTTTCGTTTCCTGCTGTTTTTCCATCTAATATTGTGAGTATTTCCCATGACTCTAAATATTCTTCAACACTTTAAACAGAGTAATGGTTTATCAAGTAAATATTACATAATTAATTTAAAAATTTCTCTACTCTTGCAATAGATTTATTTGTTGCTATTACGTATGATGCCCTTTGCACCTCTTTTCTTAGTCAATCCTTAAATTCCTAGGAATGAAATTACAGATCAAAAGGTATGGGTATTTTTCAGACACTTGACGCATATTGCCAAGATTCTGTACTTCAGACTAAGTCTTCCAAAGTAACGTATTAGATACGATGTCCTGGGTGTCACAGGTGAATGTACCTGTACTGGGTTGAATAGTGTTCCCTCCAAAATTCAAGTACACCCTAAACCTCAGAAGGTGACCATATTTGGAAATGGGGACTCTGAAGACGTAATCAGTTAAAATGAGGACACAGTGGATCAGTATGGGCCCTAATCCAATGATTGGGGTCCTTCCTTATAAGAAGAGAAAACAGAGAGAACACTACAGGATGATGGGGGCAGAGATGGATGTGTCCACGAGCCAGTGCATGCTGAGGACTGCTGGAAATCACCAGAAGCTGGAAGACAGGCAAGGAGGGGTCCTCCTGTAGAGCTTTCGAAGAGAGCCTGGACCTGCAGACACCTTGATTTCAACTTCAAGTCTTCCAGAACCAAGAGTATAACTTTCTAATCTTCTTAAGCCACTAAGAGTGTGGTGCTTCGTTATGGCAGCTGAAGGAAACTGATACAGCACCTCTATAAAGTCATGCAAATAACCCATCTCAGGGAGCGCAGTAGAGTTTATGCAAATGCCTGAAACTAAAATCAGTTCAACCAGAACCATGCACTAGGGCTGGACTGCTTCCTGGAAATACTAGGCACATACTAGGCTCTTGACTTAACCTGTAGGCTGATGTTAAATCCTCTCCCTCCTGATCACTCAAGCCGGGTGAATTTATTATACTCAGTAGATGTTATGTTAAATTTCATTTTATCATTTTGCAAAACACATCAAATGTTTTATCTGTATAAATAAAAAATCCCTGCATTCTCAGAACTATTTAATTACAGTTAAGTGTTGGGTATTGTACCAGGCACCTGACAATTATTACTTCACTTAATTATCACAAAGCAAAGTAGGTTATTTTCCATTTTTAATGATAAGGGATTGAAGTTCAGAGTTTAAACAGACTTTCAGTTGGTAGCTGCTCAATAAATATTTATTGATGGATTTGCTCCATAATCCTGATTAGCTGTGAGAGTCTGTTGCCAAGCACTGAGTTGGCAATGTGCCAATTCCATGGTTGTACCACGAATTATATGAAGTAGCTACTCTTATTTCTACTAATGCTCTGGGATTTGTGGCAACTCTTGCCCTTCCAAATGCCTGAATTAGCAATGAAACCAGCAGAAGCCTTTATGAGGTTACCACCGTAGCTGAACATGGGGCAGTGTGCCAGAGCAAAAGCTCTGTGGGCTGTTCATAGATTTTGTGGATCCAGAGCAAGTTTCTGGTACCAGTCTATGGATTTCACAGGTGGAAATGTATTGGCCCTTCTTAAACTCTAACCACAAAGACTACACTATCAATTACATTAAAATTTACTTCTCAAAGATTTTATTAACTCTGGGAAAGGAACAATTTCACTTAAAATGAAGATGGAAACTATGCTTTATAATGTTAAATTGAAAGCAAACTGCCAACAATGGTATTCTTCCTATCTTCAAGGTAGTTTTATTGCTACTCCTGAAATGTTAGAGTTACCAAAGCTTTAAAAATTAGACAATGTGTAGCATTTCTTAGGAAGGTATAGACATTTTTGTACATGTCTTATTCATATTTATTTCCCTGCCTCTTAGCTGACAGCTTGAATGCGATAGATAATGTTTGGTAAGTAAACACCATAGCTAAAATATACATCTACTTTTGGTTTAAAATGCTAAAAATGTCTATCTCAAGGCTTGGCACCACAAAGAGGCTCTTGGTTGGCTTCTGTGTGTCAAGAAGGCAGCCTGTGATGTATTTACCTTCTGCGTTTACAACCATCGTTCCTATAACTCCTTTATGGCTCTGGATCCTCTTTAGGGTTTCCTCCACCTCTGCCTGGAAGAGATCAGAAAGGCAGTTAACCATCTTTGTCGTGACCCAACTTCTAAAGAGAGTGGTTTTAGAAAGATTCCTATTCCCCTACCTCCTTAAACTAAGGTATTGGATGCTGTAATCTCAGGTTTTTGGAAGAGAGCTTTGAAACTGTTAAGTCTCATGTACAAACCTATATTAAGACCCCCAACACCCAGCCTTGACAAATACCAGAAAGCTTACTGCCTTACAAGAGCTCACTTCATTTTCATCTGTCTCTGTTTACTGGAAAAGCATCCTCTACGTTGGACAGAAATCTGTTCCTGGTGATCTTTGAGCTTTCTGTATTCACATGAAAAATTCCTTTTCTACATTATAGATTTTAAAAAATATTTATAGAGTTATATAACTGCCACCCTCTGTCTAAAAGCATCACTTAATGAGAAATCATATTCCCAGTCCTAAATGTTACCTTATTGGGAGTTCAGGTGGTTAAATTCAGGATATTCTGTAAAAACCATGTATTCCAGGATTCCAGAGTCTCTTGGTAATTACAGCCTGGGTCTCAGTGCAAGCTGAACGTTCAACCAAGAATGACTGATTATGTTGGAATTCCAGTACCAGATTTTAAACTCAGCTTTCTGAATCTTATGCATAGACTATATTGTACCAGTTTATTTCCTTCTACAAAAGTTAAAGTCAAGAATAATTTTTTATCAGCCTGTGTATTTTTTCATTAACTGAGTGATCACTGGATGTTCGGAATTCAAATAGTATTCTGCAGTCTCTTGATGAGGGTTTAAGATATATTTTTTCTTCCCAACATTGTACAGGTGAACATTATGTTATTTTAGTCAAAAGACAGATTTCTTTTGCCCCTAATGTGAGTGGGAGTGCTTATTTCCTCTTTCCATCATTATGGCAGGTGTTTTCTACATTTCAAGCATTCATGTACTAGAATTACAATTTTTGCCATTATGAATACTATTTATATTATTTACCCAGCAAGTTCTTCAAATTATCTCACTGCTAAAAGCTTAAATAAATGTATTTTAAAAGGAAACATAACATCACTACCACAAATGCAAATCTGGTATCATTTATCATAAGCAGAAATAACCATAAAAACAAAACAAAATAGAGCGCATATTACTAAGTTCTACCCCAGTGGAAGCTCTGAGACTGAGGTCTGAAAGGTGAAAAATCAAAACTACCAAATGATAGTGGTATTAATGCCAGAAATTTTCTCTTGGTATAGTCTAAAGGCTGAAAAAAATGAAAGAGAATTAATTTTCTCTGATGTGATTTACTGTGTTTTTTTGGTACTTCTGAGCCATCTTAAGTAGCAACGGTTTGCATCTCATTAGGGGAAACACTGCTCTAATGCATAATAGCTGTACAGGGGATCAATAACTACGTTTTGCCTCTATAAGACAACGTCCACAGCTCCTTACAACCAGTGTCCTCCTTTATCTTTTTCTGTTTTACTTTTCTCCCAGCTTCTCTCTGCTTTTCCCAACTTTTCCCTCTCCCCAGTTTTCTCCTTTCCTGATTTCTGAGCCCTCCTAATGCAGTCTCATAATTCCCATCGCCAATCCTCTTTTAATCCCTTCCTTAAAAACAAACAAAAAACCCAAAAAACAAAACAAAAAATCCCCCAACTCTTGGCTTTCACTTTGTTCTTTTTCGTACTTCCCTCAGTCTCCATTTTCCTTTTCTTCTCCTTCCCCTATCCCCCCGCCCCCTCCTTCTTCCTCCTTTCTCTTTATTTTCCTTTCTTCTCTCTCAGTCTCTCCTCCTCTCCTCTCTCCACTGCCTTGCGCTCAATGTCCCACCATCTCTTCCCTCTCAAGGTGATTTTTCTCCTCTCCCTCCCGCCCCTCCCCTTCTCAAACTTGCCTTGTTGTCGAGGAGATCTCATTCCCCTCAGGATCTTTCATCCCCTCGGTATCCCTTCTTTTTCTCGAAATCCTCCCTCCCCAAGTACTACCCCCGGTAGTTACTCCCGCTAGATATCTATGCCCCGGATAGCTCCCCCGACCTAGACATCTTCTTCCCTCCCTCCACGGTCACCCTCTGTTCCCTCTAGGTCTCTGTGTCGCCCCTCCAATAAGTTTCTGGAGCCCCCTGCCTTCGCCGCGGCCCCGGGACTGGCGGGGCCACGGTCGGCCCCGGGAGCCGGTCAGCGAAGGTCCCCGCAGATCGGCGCCATTGGGTCGCGGACGGAGACCCAGGATTTACCATCGCGCGTGCGGCGAGACTCTGGGCTCAGACGGCGCTGCCGCTGCCCGGGATGTCAACAACGCTTTCAGCCGTTGCTAGGAGACAGGGGAGGAAGTGGCCTCCCGGAAGCGTGGGTGCCCGCGCCTGCGTGCGCGCGGCAGGCTCTTCCGCCCCGAACTGGCCTGACGCCTCCCGGCCGCCGTAGGCGGAGGCTGGGGCCCGTGGCCCCGAGCGCCCACCTGGGGCTCGCCCGGCCCGCGGGGCGCTGGGGCCGAGGAGTGCAGAGGGGCTTAGGCCGGGCTCCGGGTCATTCGTTCGTCCTTTCATTCATTCATTGCTTGAGGTACGCATTCGTGTAACAGTCACTTCCTCGTTTAAGAACCATTTATTGACCACCTGCCACATACCGGGCTCTCCTCCGGGCCTGAGGTACATTCTAGCGGGGGAGACAGACGAAATGCGACAAACGAAGCAATACTGTCCAAGTGTGATACGTGCTCTGGAGCAAAGAAACCGGGGTGGGTCCGTGTGACTCGGGGGTGATACTTGGTGGTGGATTCCAATGCCTTGTGACACTCGGCGTACTTCCTGAAGCGCTGCCTTATGCATCGCTGACAGGGTTGTTCCCCCGACCCCCAAGGACAGTTTTTTTTTTTTTTTTAATTAAGGAGGAAGTCTATCGCAGCATCGAATAGTGAGTGCAGTCATATATATACTCATTGATTTACACCGCCTCCACACAAATATGTTAAGCGCTGTCTTCCACGGTGTGTTCTGTAGTTGTAGCACCTCCAAGCTGCTCTTCGCTCAGAGAGTTGCTACTTAGCAGCAGTTTTGTTTAATCCATTAGGATCTTTATTTATTTATTAGAAAATCATTTGCCCACGTTTCTGAATTGCTGAAAAATTGCAGGTAGTAGTGCTGGAGGTTCTTCACGTTGAGGTAGAAGAGTCCACTGGGTACTTAAGGAACTGATGATGGAGGAAAACAGAAGTTGAAGATCAGTTAGGGATGGGCAGAGGTCACTTCATCTTTTGGAGAGCATTGATATATCTTTGTTGTCTGGGAGGAAGAGACCGACTATGTGTGAGGCACAGAGGGAAAATTTTGTGGCTGCGGTAATGAAGTCCTGAGGTTTGCAGAGGGCTTTGATCACTAAACTTCATGCACTAAATACAAGTGGGAATGCATCTCCACAGGGACCTTGCTATAATGACTCCCTGTAGTACTGATTCAGCGTGTGCGTCTATTTCCAATAAGCAGTCTCACACCAAACAAAGCGTGCTTATTGCCAGGAATGTCAGCCAGAATCTGGGTAGGTCCTTGTCAGTGTGCTCTGATGCTCTGCAACAATTTTGACCTTCATGGTTTTGGACTAGATGATCCATTTCAACTTGGATTCTATCATTTTATGATAATATGTACAGAAGCACTCTGAGGAACTCTAGTTCTGCTTCAAAAAAAATTTTTTTTTGTGGGGGAGGTGATCACTGTCATTTTGTTTTTTTCTCCGAGAAACTTATACTTTTCAAAAAGCCAAGTCACAGTAGCTAACTTATGTCTCTTGTTGCTCCACATTTGGAAGTCCCAAGGAAGATGATTTGGAATGGGAAGTCAGGATTGTGGGGGAGGAGCCTGGTGTGTGTTGGGGGCAGATCTAGCTCTGCTCTCATTGCCTATATCGCTTTCCAGTAATACAAGTATAGGCATTTACAGCAATCCTCACTGAATTGTACAAACGCTGATTCTTGGGCTCTCTGGGTGCTTCTGATCAAGGAGAGTCCTACTCGATGGTGCAGCCATTTGTTTTGCTCATAGAAATCAGTGGCAGTGCACCGTATTATCTCTGGTGTCAGTCAGTGTTAATGAAGGAGGAAGTCTTATCGCAGCATCGAATAGTGAGTGCATATGCATGGAGTGTGAATCTCCTGGTTTCTGGAATCAGGGTGTCAAGCTCATTCAATAGCTGACAGCTGTGATTAGAGCAGAGCAAGACTCCAGCATGAAAGGCACTGACAGGAGTACCCAACTGCTGAAAAAGTAATGAGAAGTAGCCAGACTGACTTCCAACCAACAGTCAAGTCTGACTCAGTGTACACAGGAAATCAATGAGGAGAATATGAGCCATTTTCTCCTTATCGATTTTCACTTCTAATTATTACGTGGAGGTACCTTGGTTTAATTTTTATGCCTTTTGGGGGCTAGAATGCATATCCAAAGCTGTGCTGTATGAAGTGTCTTGGCAGTGTCTGTCATGCTTCCTGCCCCATCCTCAGGACATGGGGACCCTGCTTTGCCTCCTTCTCCCATTCATCCCCTCACCCCTTCTTCTGACCCACAGTAAATGCTAAATAACTGAACTAAAGCAAAAGAATGAATGAATAACACTTTTTGTAAGTACTCTGAAGCGACTCTCAAAGTTGTGGTAGATACGAAGACAAAGTCTACTGTTCTTCACGTGTAATTGTGTCAGAGTGAGATGACTTCCTCCTGGGGTCTGTCTCCTTGGTAATTTGTTACTGCTCTCTGCTCTGAAGAAATCAGGTAACTTCATGAGCTCGAGTTTTCTCTTGGGATTTTCTGTACCACACAGATCTAAGTTTGGCTTTCCTGCTTGTTGGTGGATAGTGAAAACTGAGCCATGGAATGTATTTTTGTGCCCATTTTCTCATAAGATAAGGCAGTATTTGTCAACTTGAACAGAACTTCTAGTACCCTCCTGGTTTTGCTCAAAGAAGTGTACACTAGATTCTTCGAAAACGTCCCTTAATACTGAGGCAGAATTAGAAATGTCACTGATATCAGTAAGTATTAACAAACTAACCCAATACCATAGAATTACAGGATTACAGATTCAGGGTTTCAGAAGATCAACCATTTTATGCTTCTTATTAGGCAAAGACAGCCTCTATGGTACTTCTTCCCAGGACTCAAGTGTAGCATAAGCATTTACTTCCCATAAAAGAATCCTCTGTTGGAGTTAAATGGTTTCCTAGAGCACAGAATTTGGAGTTACATACAGCTGGGGTTGATGTTTCCAGGTGTGTTTCCACGAGAAAATGAATTCTCAGAGCTTCTGTTTCCCCATTTATAAAGTAGGAAAGATAATACCTAACAGAATTGATGTGAGGTGCAAATGCTATTATGTGGGCAAAATGTTTGGCTTGTATCAGGTGCCCATTATGGATCATTTCACATTTCTTTCTTGCGTCATTTCCTTTCTTTAGTAAATCCTTCCTTATTCCATCCATTCTTCTTCTTTCTCTCCTTCCTTCTTACCTTTCTCTTTCTGTAACCTTTTCCTCCCAACTTCCTTCTCATTTCTCTCCTCTCTCCCTTCTTGACTACCTTCTCTTCAACCTCCTTTTCCTTCATGCCCTCCCTACAAAAAAAATCCAGAATTCGTATTACTGACTTTCTCACTAAAGAACATCTTTCCCTTTCTTCTCTTATTTCTTTTCTCCATTTATTCTCTTAGAATGTTCATGTGATGTAACTCATTTACCTCTAATCTCATTTTTTTTCACAAATCCCATTTTTAAACTTCTAGCTCCAGCAAGCATTTCCCATCTCTGTGCACTGCACTTAGTAGATGGTCTCAGTATCTCAGGGCTGAGGAAAAACTGAATATTTCCTGGCTTGTTAATTTTGGTAAAAAAGAAAGGGCCGAAGGGAGCAATAAATCCCATACACTTTATGTACCCCTCATTTTTTTCTGATTATCCAGTCCCAAGGTCTCTAATATATATATTTTTTCAAGCTCTCTCATCTATTTAGTTTCAAAATTACTTTCATTGATAGGTATAACACACAATAAAGTTACATGCACACACAAAAAAGTTAGGTTGAGTTATTAACAAAGGTCAGATGCACAAAACAAAACGTACAATCAATGAGTTACCACAAAGTAAACTCCTGTGTGACCTCCCCCGCCAACCAGGCCAAGAAACAGAACACTGCACTTTCCAGAAGCTTCCACGTGGCCATTCCCAGTCACTGCTCCCACACTGTATAGCCTGAAAAGCCTAAAGTACTTACTCTACTGAAAAAACGTGCTGAACTCTGTAATAGACTTCCTCCTCTCTTGAGTCTTCAAAATACGTTTGATAGTTGAAAACAAAACGTTGTTCAAAGTATGTAAATGTAATATGTAAAACAACCGTAGCATAAAGTGGGGAGCCTGAAGGGACCTACCTGAGGGTAAGGATCTTACATTCTGCTTGAAGTGTTCAAGTACTGATTATGGGTAGACTGTGAAAAGTAAGGTATGTAATCCCTGGAGCAGTCAATGAAAAAGTACACAAACAGATACAGTGCAGCAGTACAATAGATAAAGTGGAATACTAAAAATTGTTCAAATAATCTAAAAGAGAAAAGGGGCAAACGGTTGGAAGGAAAACAAATGGAACAATCAGGTAACAAATGGCATAACTATAGAATTAAATTCTAACACATCAACGATTACATTAAGCGGATATAGTCTGAGCATACTGATGAAAAGAGAGATCGTTAGAATTCTTTTAAAATGTGACCAGTGATTTCTGCTTTTGGAAAGATGGATTAGATGTACTTTTCCCTGTTTGTCCCACTGAATATAACTAAAACCCTTGGAAATTATATATAAACACAAGAAGACTTTGACAGAGTAAATCAGGCAGATTGCCCAGGGACCTTGGGACTCAAGGAATGATGCGATTGTAAGTTACCTGGGTTTTCTTTTCGCCTCATATATTCTAGACCAGGAACTGAGGAAGCTGGTGATCCAGAAATGCCGACAGGCACAGAAATTTAAAAAAACCCAACAAATGCCTGCTCTCCAGCCAAAGGACCAGCAAAGGGCCAGCCAACACGATAGAAACTCTTAGAAAATATCCACTCTACTCCAGCTAAACACTAGCAAAGGCCAAGTGGAGAGTATAGACTTTCTCTCCCACCTTGCGCTAATCTGCCCAGTCACCACTAGGGTATTGTCAGAGAAAGCTGTGTAGGCAGTTGGTACTTTTCATCCCGCTGGACCTTAACTAGTTGCCCCCAGCAGTTTCAGTGAAGTCCACATGGAGACCCTGGACTGCCCATGCTAGCATATGAATAATTCCATTATATATAAACAGTCAAAATAAACCAATAAAAGGCAGAGATTCAGGGTGGATTAAAAAATATGACCTAACTATATGCTGTCTATATGTAATTGACTTCAAATATAATATAGGCATGTAGAAAATAAAAGGATGGAAAAAGCTATATCATGAAAACATCAAAGAAAGCAAGTAGTTATATTAATATCAGATAAGTAGACTTCAGGGTGAAGAAAATTACAGATCTAGAAAGCAACATTATATAATGATAAAATGGTCAATCCATGAAGAAGACATATCAAATCTAAAAAGGTAATCACCAAACAACAGAATTGTGAACTATGAAAAGCAAAAAATGACAGGATTAACAGGCATATCTGCAATGATAGTTGAAGACTTCAGCACCTCTTTCTCAACAACTGATAGGAGAATCACAGAAAAATCACTAGGGATAAAGAACTTGACATCATCAACCAATAGGATCCAGTTGACATTTATAGAGCACTTCAACCAATGGCAGCAGAATACATACTCTTTTCAAGTGCCCACAGTGCATGTACAAAGACAGACCACATCCTGGGCCAAACCTCAACAAATTTAAAAGAATTGAAATCAAACAGTATGCTCTCAAACTGCAGTGGAGTCAGGTGAGAAGTCGGTAACAGACAGATAATAGGAAAATCTCCAAACACTTGGAAAATAAACAATACATATCTAAATAATGCACAAGTCACAGAGGAGATCTCAAGGGAAATAAAAAAAAATACACAGAACTGAATGAAAATGAAAATACAATATATCGAAATTGTGGGACACAACTAAAGCAGTGACAAGAGGGGAGTTTATAGTGCTAAATTCTTACATTACAAAATACAAAACATCTTAAATTAATAACATGAGCTCTCACACCAAGAACCTAGAAAAAGAGGAACATAATTCCAAAAATAAGCAGAAGAGTGTAAATCATAAACATAATAGCAGAAATCAATAAAATTTAAAATAGGAAAACAATAGAGAAAAATCAAACAGAATTGGTTCTTTGAAAAGATTAATAAAATTGGCAGACTTGAAGCAAGATGGACAAAAACAAAAATGGGAGAAAACACATATTAGCAGTATCAGGACTGAAACATGGAATGCCACTACATACTTTGCAGAGATAAAAAAGGGCACACTATGAACAGTTCTGCATATATACAGTTACAACTTGGATGAAATGGACCAATTCTTTAAATCACCCACCATAAAAACTCATCCAGTATGAAATAGATAATTTGAATAGCCCCGTACCTTTTCAAGACATTGAATTTATACTTTGAAAATTCCCCCAAAGAAATGGAGATTCACTAGAGAATTTTATAAAATGTTTGAAGATTAGTTAACATGATTTATATACAATCTCTTTCAGAAAATAGAAGTGGGGGAACTTCCTGATTCATTTTATGAAGTTAGCATTACCCTGATAGCAAAACCAAACAGAGACATTACAGAAAAAAGGAAGAAAAGGAAACTATGGACCCATTTCTTTCATGAATGAGTGTGCAGAACCCTTAACAAAAATATTAGCAATAGAATTAGCAACTAAAAAGAGTTATATATCATTACCAAGTGGAGTTTGTCCTAGGGATGCAAGGTTGGTTCACCATTCAAAAATCAGTGTAATCCATTATGTTAACAAGTTAAAGAAGAAAAAAAATCACGATTGATTAATCAGTTGATGCAAAAAAGAATCTGACAGAATTCAATACCCATTCCACAAATGGGGGGAATGTCAGTTCTCTCCAAATTGATGTACAATGTTAACACAATTCCTGCCAAATCCCAGCAAATAAAGTATAATAGCTCTACCAATTTTGAAAAAAGGATAAAGTTCGAGGAATCACTATCCCAATTTCAAGATCCACTATGTAACTACAGTGATCAAGACTGTGGTACTGATGGAGTGATCAACACGCAGATCAAAGTAACAGAATAGAGAAACTTGAAATAATCTCATGGAAATACACCCAACTGATTTTTGGCCAAGGTGTAAGAGGATTCAATGGGAGGACAGTTTTTTCAGTAAGTGGTGCTGGAGAAATTGAACATATATAAACAAAACAACTAAGCCAACAACCAACCAAGCCAAACCAACTAAAACAAACAAACAAAATCTCTGACTTAAGGCTCACACCTTACACAGATTAACTCATAGTGGATCACAAACTTTAATGTAAAACTATCAAACTTTAAGAAAAAAAATAGGAGAAAATCTTTATATCCTTGAGAAATGCACAGAATTCTTAGACTTAGCACCAAGAACACAGTCCCTAAAAGGAGAAATTGACAAATTAGACTTCATCAAAGTTGAAAACTTTGCTCTATGAAGACACTGTTAAGAGAAAATGAAAACAGGCTATGGGCTAGGAGCAAATATTTGCACATCATATGTCTGCTGAAGGACTAGTATCTAAAATAATTAAAGAACTCGCAAAACTCAACAGTAAAAAACCAAGAGACCCAGTTAGAAAGTGGGCAAAAGACATTCCACTAAAAAAGATACATAGATAGCAGCTAAGCACATAAAAAGATCTTCAACATCACTAGCCATTAGGGAAGTGCAAATTAAAGCCACAGCGAGATAGCATTACACTATTACTATTACCGTTGGAAAGACCAAGATAAAAAATAATGACAACACCAAATGCCAGCAAAGATGTGGAGGCACTAGATCACTCGTCTGTTGCAGTTTGATTTTGTGTGTTTTTCCTTGTGTTTACCCTGCTAAGCATTCATTGTGCCTGGAAACTGGCTTGATATCTTTTGTCTGTTCTGGGAAATTCTCATCCTATGTTTTTCTAGTTTCCAGTAATTAAAAAAAAACATTTTTTTTACGAGTGAATAAAAAGACT
Organism: Camelus dromedarius; assembly: GCF_036321535.1. Taxonomy (NCBI): domain Eukaryota; kingdom Metazoa; phylum Chordata; class Mammalia; order Artiodactyla; family Camelidae; genus Camelus; species Camelus dromedarius. The sequence continues at coordinate 27,173,035 of NC_087444.1, forward strand.
GTGAGCTTTATCTAAGGTAATTGGCTGAAAAATGTTTACTCATCATACTCTGCATGTGTATTTCCATCCACAGGATTATAAATATGAATACAAAACAGCACAGCTATGTATATGCTGTTTCTCCTTTATTGCACCCTAAATGGTCTCTGCCGGGTTCTTACTCTCAGGATATACTGATTATCATTTAGTGTATGTTAGGCTAATTTTGCTCTAAGTTTTATTTCCTAATTAAACCTATGTGAGGATGTAAGCCGTGAAGTATTCTCTCCAGACCTTTAAAAACTAAGGATAATGGCTATTGGGTGAATCATAAGTCTGTGGCCCTTTTATTAACACTTAATAATCTCTCATCTCTTATTTTTTGTTAGCTGGTCATAGTTTTCCAAGCACTTTGATGTGTCCTTGCAATGACCCCTTGAGTTTGGCAGGCTTGCAGGTATAGTCTCTAGGACAAAGAAGCCAGTTAACAGAATAAGAACCCAGAGTGGTAAATCTTATTTCATACCAGTCTGGAACTTCCCAGGATGGCTCTGACTCTGTATTTGAGTGCTTGTTTTTTACTCTTCAAGTCACCTGGTTCCAAAATACTGTAGTCCTTCCAGGGACGCAGTCAGCAGTCCAGCCAGAAACAAAGTCATCTGCCTTGTCTCCCTTTTGTGCTGTTATGTTAACTGCATACAAACAAGAAGACTTTGTTAATCTGCTTGGAAAGAGAAGGGGAGGGTCTCATCTTCCTCCCATTCGACTGCTGCTTCAACCTAGTACACCAGACATCCCAGAAGGAGCCCTCCTGTAAATATTTTGGTTGACCACTTCTCTTGCAGCTGACTCGGGGATTGAGATGGGTAGTCTGTGGATCCTAGAATGAGTCTGGAGATGGTGAAGAGATTGCCAAGCGGAACTGCACTTAAGCCTCGATTAGCAAGAAACAGCTTACCTTGTGGAATCTCGGGCCTTTCTTCTGACCACTGTAGGGATTAAGAGGACAAGGTAAGAGGGAAGTGAAGTGGTGGGGACTGAGGCAGGTGTTTGGAAGGCAAACAGATGGAGACAGTGTATGGAACCTCGGAGTCCTTCCCAAAATAAATCATGTTCCACCGGGCAATCCTTCCTTCAAAAATACTGATGGAGTGGTTGAGCCAGAACCCTGGGCATGCAGGGAATACGCCTGTGAATAAGGTAGAAGGATCCCCTGCTGTCATAGCACCTATAGCCCAGCGGGGATGTGCTTGATAAACAAGTAATTACAAAACTGTACATCAAGTCTCTCCATGGGAGAAGCACAAGTTGCATATAAGAGGTCATCTTGACCTGGAGTTGAGGGGTCCTGGAAGGGCTCCTGGAATTAGGGATATCTAAGCTGAGTCAGAGGAGATTCAGACGCTCGTTTGGTGAATAGGCAAGATAGAGGGAAAAGTATGTGTGAGAAAATGAAGATGTTTCAGAGAACTAAGATTATTGCAGTTTGGTATGACCTAAAGCCTAGCTATGGCTTTAGCGTAGAGAATGGGGAAAAGAGTTCTCTTTTGAAAACTGGGTTGAAGTAATGACCTGAAATTAAGAGAATCATGATGAATGAGCCACTGGCCCCCCCACCTTTTATTAGTGGGTTTAGGTACGAACCCTGACTTAACATATGCAGTTGGGAAGGTGCCGATTAACTCAGATTTCTACTTTTGATGCCTTGCCCGGCAAGTTGTGAATCTGTCCCCTCACTGAGGCAGACAGCGCCCTCCAGTGGCAACAAAGACGAAGGCTCCATTGGCGCCTCACTGGCCCTAGCCAAAATTAATGTGCCTTTTTTGCCCTTCCCCTTTGAGGTTGCAGTCAGCTGAGAGTCGGAAAAGTATGCTGAAATTCTGAACCAAATAACACGAGGAGAGTGCTGGTTCTTAGAAGAGCTGACTTATCTAAATTTTAATCCTTTTAATATGTCTCCAAAGCCATTTCCTGGTGGAGAAAAATTACAAAAAATAATGAAAGAGAGAATGAGGACTATAAAAAATGGGAAGTGTTTTGTCATTTCCCTTCCAACCCCACTCCCAGAACAATGATTTAGCTTTGGCCAGTGGAAGGGAATGAGTAAGTGGATCTGCTGGTGTAAACAATTTTAACAATAGAAAGTTAATTTCTTCTCAACTCCTCTAAATAAACACTAGAAGAAGACTTTGACATGTTACCAAATATCCAGTCGGCTTCGGCGCTTACCTGTCTGGGATCAAGACAGAATAAGGAGGGGGTGTGTGTCTGGGGAAGGGACAGCTGCGGCTCATGTCATAATGTCCCAGGACACACACAATTCTGCCTCCCCCTCCAGAAAGAAAATTGGGGCCCTCTGCCCAAAGGTGTTGTGATTCTGAGGATATTCAATTTTATGTAGATATTCCATGGAAATTTCAAGATTTAAGAAGGTGCCAAATGGTGTGGATTCAATTGCTTTACGTGACCCAAGAGCTGGAAAGCAGCAGCTCCTTTTCTTTCTGCCTAAATAGGAAGAAGAGCTGAGTAGGGGGGAAATGGCCTGTGATACCTCTCAGAATCCTCTAGGTGGTGCTGCTGCAATAGCGATTGGCTGGAGATGTTTTTAAGCACTAAACCATCAAACTAAAACTTAACTTCTTAAATGTCCTGTACTCATGGTTAATTGCTAATATGATACTATTGATCATTTATACCAACCCATTCACATCATATTCTCCTAAGAATGAGCCTATACACATAAATTCCACAACAGAGTAATTTCAAGAATTGGAATACATGTACTTCTCTGGTTATTACTTAATGAAACTATAGACTTTCGTGTGTGTGGAATTCTTCCATACATGTTAAAACAGGCTACAGGATTAGCTCTTCCTCACCTCTGCTTGTGTTGGACAGTGCTTTGTACATAGCAGATGCTAAATTAACGTTTATCAAAGGACTTGATTCTGTTTTGTTTTCACCCTTTCACTACTGATTGGAAATGAGGTGACTAACTGGATTAAGCTTTTTAAAACCCTAGTCAGACATTGCTGCTTATCTCTTTGCTAATAAAAAGACAGAGAGGCCCTTTTTTCTTCTTTTCTGAAAATGGCCTGAGGTATATATATGTGTAAAAATCACTTCTTTATTTTAGAAGCAAATTAGTTTCCAGGTTGGTTCCATTGAAATGCAGGAGTGGTATGAAAAATTGTGTTTGATAATTGCTCAAATCTTAATCGAGATTTTATTAAAATCAATATTTGATATGCTGCTCAATTTAATTAGATTAAACCATAGAGAAATGAGTAATAAATGAGCTTGAAAATCAATCACAGGATAAGGTATGTTTCTTTTAATTAGTTTAACATATGAAATGTTGGGTTAAGCAGTTGCTGACCACGAAAGGAACAAAAAACCTACCACCTTTATTTATTCAGTATGGACAGCTAATATTAATGAGCACGTACTCTGTGCCAGGCCCTGTGCTAAGCCTTGTCTATGAACTTTCTTCATTTATTTTGAAACAAATCCTGTGAGTTCTGTGTCCTCAGTTGATGCTACAAACCCAGGTTTGAGCCAGCATGAGTGTCCCAGGTCATTCAGCCAGGAAATGGCAGGGGTAGATTTTAACACAATGATTAGGCTTTCCCCACTCTCTTAAATTGCTCACAAATAGGAAGAAAAAGCATGACTTGACAGTGGCTAAATTTAGAGAAGGTCATTCACTGGTGGTAATTTTCTTCCTAAAAGAAGCGTTGCTTTTAAGATGAATGAAAGATGGGAGAGGAGGAAAAACCCAAATCAAAAGGCCTGAGTGTTGACTTAGCAGCTCTGAGTCCCATGAGCTGGAAATCAAAAAAAGAAGGTTTTGATTTTCCTGGACAGACACAGAATACGGTTATTTACTATATGATTTATGCTTATTGAGAGTGGCAGAGATTTATGGCTTTATTAAAAAAAAAGTGTTCTAATTGGGATTAGCTAATGAAAAAGTGGTGGGAACCGGAGAGGGAGAAAGTAGGAAAATGTGATTTCAGTTGAGGTGTTTCTTCTCACGGGATGCTAACAAAAGGGCTAGTGTTACGCACTGGGGCAAGAACGGTCCTTTTAATTAGGCCTTCGGAGTTGGCGCCTGCACCTTCGGTGCTAAGTATTCTTAGTCATCCAAAGAATCGGCTCGAGCAAACTAATGATATTCTCGTAAAATACCGTCAGCAGTGAGAATGAAACTGCTGCTTCCTGAAAAAAACTCCCTCATTTTTATCCAGTGCTCGTTCAGTGGGATGAAAATAAAAAAATCAACAATAATCACAACCACACAACCGTGTGGCTTCTCTGGTCTAGGCTGAGGGTAATTTTTCTTTCAAGTCGCTGCTTCCTAAACTACAGTCGTTTGTGTATCACATGCACAGTTTTTGACATCTCCCTTGTACCTCTTGTGTTACTTAATATATTTTCACAGAAAATGGTTCATTTTTAAAGACTAAAGTTAAAGACATTTATTGTAGAAGAAAGCTTTGTTTCACGACTGTGAATGGTGAAGCCTGAGTTCCTTGCTCTAAGAAGGATATGAGGGAAAAGAAATATAACTAAGTCAAAACATTGTTATCAAATTTAAACTCCAGGAGAGTGTCCAGAGTTCAGAAAGACATACTTGTACCCAGCTGAGACTTCCTCTTTTATTATATCTGAGGAACAAAAAGAGACGTGAAAAGGGAGCCATTTTTTCATTAGGTGAATCAGTTTTATCCAACAGAATGTCTACATACCCCCTAACCTCTCTCTTCCCACCGGAAGTGCATCCTCTGGCCTTTGTGATCAGCACTTTGTCTGCTGCTCACATGAGCCTTTGCCCCGTCTTTACTTCCTTACTTCGTCCCAGTGGTATTTGGACCTTGCTCTCCACCCATCTCATTCCACTTACCTTGCTTCTAAGCATGTAGAGAATTGGCTTATGCAGACACACTTGGGGTGGAGGGCACATGACATGAGTGGTTTCTATCATTGGTTAACACTGCTTTTCCCCATAGATGATGGAGATATTTTTTCCCTCACCAGATGCGACGAGTTTCCAACGATAGTAATGGAGGTGTAATGACCCACGTCTCTTTACCACCCCTGACTTCACGCACCCAGTTCCCAGCTCTAGAGGCCACTGCTGCCGTCACGTTTTGCGTGTTCTTCCAGAGGGGGTCTGTGTTATGTGCGAGCTTCCTTGAACCTGTATTCCTCTCCGTAAATGCCACACAAATGGAAGCACACACTCTACACATGAAGGTAGAACACTCCATGTCACTTTTTGAACCCACCAATATGTTTTGGATGTACTTTTGTATTAGTACCTACAGCCTTAGCCTAGTCTTTTGAAGACTGCATAGAAGGACTCTATGCGTGTAACTAGTCCCCTTTCTTAATATATATATTTTTATTGAAGGATAGTCAGTTTACAATATTGTGTCAATTTCTGGGGTACAGAACAATGCTTCAGTCATACATGAACATGCATATGTTCGTTTTCATATTTTTTTCGCTGTAAGTTACAAGATATTGTATATAGTTCCCTGTGCTGTACAGTATACTAATCCCCTTGCAATGGGCCCTTGGATCATTACTTTTTCTTCTGCAGACGATATTGTAATATCCTTGCATAATTCTCTTTGGGACCCATGAAGACTGTTAAGAAATTCCTCTAATGCTGGACAGTACTCATTCAGAGGGGTGGAGTTCTAATTGTAATAGTGAAAGAAGACAAGTGTTGTCATGTTTCTTTCAGGAGGGCTGGCCTTCTCCCCTCTTTCCTGACCCTTACTGTCAGTCTGTGTTTGCCGTGGCGTTCCGCACAGCGCGAAGCGTCCTGCTGTGCACGTGCGCTTGTGGGTTCTAAGCTGCGTTTCCTGCCTTTGTCTAGTGCTGTTTAATTCTTCCTTGCTGTGTCCACATTTGAACTTAGTCCTGCAGTTCGGTGCTAGCCCTTCTTTCTTAGTGGCTGGCAAGCTCCATGAAGCCCAGGAGGGACTTGAGGAAACTGAAAAATCCTCAACGTCTCTGACCTTAGGGAAAATAACAGCCACGTTATTTTAATAGCAAATCGATACACATTCCTAGTGCAGCTTGAATAGGAAATATTATGGAAAAAAGAAAGGGAAAGCAATCCGAGAAAGTTGGGGTGGCTATTGCTGACCAGGCCGGAATCGGGAAATACCAGCAGTCTCCTAGGAAATCTCGTCTCACCGGAAGACAAGCCTGTCATCTTGACCAAATGACTGGTGTATCTTTCTGTGTATCTGAACTTGCAGACCCAGGCAGAGGCCAGTCTACCTTCTGGCTTAGTCTGCCATTTATTATCATTCACAAGGTGGTGTTAGATGCTCAGCTTTTAAAAGAACTGGCTTTTCAGCAGTATTTTTACCCTTGAGAGTGTGTAGAGAGAGCTCTGTGTTGTATATTAATCAGAGCTTTCACGACTCGCTTTGAATGGTATTCGAAATGTGTCTGGGAGTGTGGTGGATGAAATGTGCCCAAAGTGTGCTCTATTATTTATTACTCAGGAGTCTTTCCATCTGAGACATAGGCTGAAATTAAAGGAACCCAATACCTACCTTTAATAACTTGACATCTTCCCAGTTGCTGCTCCCGATGTGCCCCTCACCCCCAAAAGGGTTCCAGGATTTGATGCTTCATAAGAGTCAGTTTGTATCTAAAATTGGACTGAAATTTGTGTTTTAAAATTCCCCAGTCTTTCTGTGGACGTGTAGATCTCAGAGCACGCAGTGCTGTGCAAACATTTGGCAGACATGCCCAGAATCTGTCCTTTCTAGGACCACCTCTCTCCCTCTTCCCAGACGGCAAATCTTACTCATCCTACAAAACGTGGTTCAAATGTCACTTCCTCCTCTGCCCTCCGTGACTGTCCCAGGCAGTGAGTCACCCTCTTCTCTGCACTCCCACCATCCTTTTTATAAACCCTGATCACATGCAGTCTCAGTGGGGTCAATGTTGTCCCCAGGGGGGCAAAATTCACTTTTTGGGGGGAACAAAATATTATTCTTTCTACATATAAAACACAGATCTATATACAATACATAAACAGATATACAGTATATAAAATTTCATGGTGGAGGGAGATTGGGAAAAAGATATCTAAAAAGGCTTGATTTTAGGGTGATGAGAATGGAAAAAGGTTGAGAAACTGCTTTACCATAACACTTGCTCCTTCTGTGACAGTCATTACTTTGTATTATTTCATGTCTCTCTTACAAGTTTGAAAACTACGGCTCTGAAACCCAGCCTCTAGCGTGGTGCTTGCACGTATTGGCGTTTGAGATTTATTTACTCAAAGGGGTAGATGGTGATTGAGATGCTTACTTCTAAGCGTGACTGCTCCACACCCGAAACTCCTATAAAAACCATTCTTAGTACCGGCTTCCAGGACCCACCTCCAGATCTGGAGTAGGACCTGGTGGATCTGGAGTAGAACCTGGGAATATGTATTTTAAAATGATACTCGGGTGATTGGATTTGCAAACTGTTGCGCCAGCTCAAGAATCACTTTCCTTTCCTTTTGAAAAGTCTCCATTTATAAAAGCAAAAAACAAAGTAGATGTTATGATCATCTGGTGACATTTGGTATGCTGATCAGACCCCAAAGCACTGGTTTCCCTTCAGGGTACCGTTTTCTAAGAGGAACGTCGGCAGGCACCAGCATTTCCAGAAAAGTTCAGTGATGTGTGTTTCTCTCACTGGTGAGGAGTTTAGACTGCAGGATTCTGTGAGTGTGGCAGGCAGGGTGGGCTGACTAAACACCAGAAGGGCCCTGGGCAGGATTTCTTCTGCTAGCCCCTGAGCAAGATGGGCAGATATGAAAAGTTCGGTGGTTTTGGGACTGAATGAATGTCTTGGGTGCTGGTTGATGGAAGTGTGGCTGATTTTTAGTGGCATGTCCTGAACTCTTTCTTAGTCCTATCCTGGAAAAAAAAATGCTTCAGTAATTTGAATGGCACGATGGGAGACACACTTGTCAAATCTGTGGATGACACTCACTAAAGAGGAAGAAAGAACAAATGCATAGAACAGCAGTTCTTTAACAACCACCCAGTAGGTTGGAACCAAGTCTCTCAGTCCTCCCAGACCCAATGCCCTCTTTATAGAAAATGTTTTGTAATGCCACTTCCATTATTGTGAAATGAGTGTCATAGACAATATAAGCTACCCGTGTATGTAATCCCCAAACATCAGTGTAATGCCATGAATGTAACAGAGAAATAAAAGGAGAGTGATTTTAGACTAAGATGACACCAGGAGACATACTGTAGTACAGCCAGCTCTGCTGTCATACTGGTTTTAAAAACGTGAATTTGTTCCAACGTGACTGCTCTACTGGGGAGCGATTTGAGCATTTCTGTTAGCTTATGCGTGATCTCATCCACAGGAAACACCAGGGGAACACGGAGAATCACACCCAAGTGAGTGAATTCAGCCTGTAGAACACGCAACAAACGTAACAAAGTATGCACATGACTCAAACATCAACCAGCCCCCTCAGTTTACCTGGATCTGGGGTTCCGACTTGCCTTCCCATCCAGTCCACACCGCTTCCTCCACATCACAGAAGCACAAGCTGCAGCCCTTCCATTACCCAGACCTGTGCAAGCAAACCTCAGGTCTTTTTCAAGGTGGCAGGCCACTTTTATCATAGGGCTAACATTTCCCTTTATCATTTAGCAGGTGTAAAACTGCGCTGCCATTTTTATTAGGTTTTTTTCCTGATGTGTCACCGTTGAAGTTTTTGAGTGCTGTGGGCTTCCTTCCACTTGGCCTGTAGGCCCTGTGATTTTTATCATGCGATTTTGTGTGGTGAGGTGGCATATATTGTGTTGTGTCAGAACTGACTGTACTCAGATACTTGCCTCTGGTATCATGAATTCATGTGGATCGAACAGAAGTAAGACAATCTTCAACTGAATCGTGCTGATGCTTTTTCTTTCTCTTGGACATTTTGAAATAAGGCTGAGATAAGTGTATGAGCACATATGCATAGAATTGCCTTACTATACCAGCTCAGACGCACTTGAACTCTGCTGGTGACGCAAATCCCAGTAGTGGTGTTGTTATAAACGATGTGAGTTTCTAAAGTGGTGCGTAACTTTTATTCTGAATGAAACAAAGCATATCTCTCCCTTGGTTTGCACAGTAGTTGCTTTTCTGGAAAATTAACTGACATTAACTCTGAGTAAAAATATAACTATATTTATAACTGAAGTGGAATTCGATTCTGTCCAGATATATATAAGCATGTTTTTTCATCTGTAAGAATGTCCTGGGGGAAGCAAGACAGTTCTTTTATCTGCTATGAGGCATGTAAGCCCCTGCTCACTAAATAACAGTAGTGCCCTGCCTCATCACGTGACAACCCAAACTGCCCCCACAAATTTCCAGCATACCCTGTGGTGAGCCGCAGGGCTATTACAGCGGACTTAGGATAAGCTGTAATTAGGATCAATGTAAATTCTTCACTTAGGCTGAGAAAATAACTGTACAGGAAGCAGAATGGAGAAAAACGACTTAGCACAAGAAGGGATAAGGAAAGTGCAGAGATGTTTGTTGACAGTAAGTGAAATACGAGTAAATAGTTTCATGAGACTTAATATCCTTAGGCTGCTTGGAAAGAGTCCAATAACTAGATCGGTGCTGTTCAATACAAATACAACAGGAGTACATATGTAATTTCAGGCTTCCTAGTAGCCACGTTAAAAAAAGGTGAAAAGAAACAGGTGACGTTAACTTTATGAGTATATTTTATTTAACCCAACATACCATCAAAAATATTTTTTCAAGTTTCAATCAATATAAAAGGTATATTAATGAGATATTTTATATATTTGTAATACTAAGTCTTTCTAATTCTGTTAGTATTTTACACTTAGAGCACATCTCACTTGTTAAGAGTCCAAGGGTTCTGGAAAACTACAGGTCTTTTTTGGTTATTACAATACTTAAATGTTAAAGCTTGAATTCTGTTATTTTCTAGGACGCTGTTGCGGACAAGTTGAAAATCCCCAACACAAACTACCTTAAACAATGAGAACATTTATTCTCTTACTTAAGTCAAGAGTTAGGGTGCCCCCAGGACTTCAGTTCAGCAATTTGTGACATCATCCGGGGGGTGGGTTCTTTTCATCTACCAGTCCTGACTTTCTCCGAATGGGGCTTCTCTCACATCTCTAAGGTATCACCAAAGAGCAAGATGGCGAATCATCCTTCCTTGTTTGTGTCCAAAGGGAAGGATGGGACACTTCTCCCCCAAGCTTGAAATATTCATTCTTTCCTTCAGTCTTGTTGGGCTCAAATGCCGTGTCCCAGTCGGCTTACCCAAATCATCTGGGTCAGGCTGTTGGGTATTTTTGTAATGGATGCAAGGATGCCTTTGGGCATTTCTTCTTTATTTACTCACCATAAGAGACACCATTTCTTATTGTGTTATGCTTGATTTCTTCTCTCATTTACTAGACCTCACTGTCTCTGGAAGTGGTTGAGTTTGTGACCCCTTCATAAAGACTGAGCTCCAATAATTTTTGGCCAAGCCACACATGCAACACTGCATTTAATTTTGATTTAAGGGGATATTAAAAAATGGAGTAGGTTTAAAGGAGAGAGCTAAAGTGACAAAGGGAGTTGAAATCATATTATATGAGGAATGTTGAAGGGAATGGAGGTGTAAACTCTTGAGACATAGAGGGCTGGGTGGGTGGGAACAGAGCATTTTACATGTATTAGGGATGACGGCATGTCTGTTTGTACAGTTCTCTTCTCCCATCAATTTAGCTTCCTCTAATTTGTTCTGGAACTGGAAGCCAGATAATTAAGCCTGTTAGAATAACTTGTACTATGAGAACAAATAGGCGGTGATTGAGAGGCTGAGGCGCTTGCCTGAGAATAAAGTATTTAAGCATCAGTCCGTGAACTTGGTCACCCTCATCCACTTCTCTCATCTCATTCCTTTTTGATGTGTTTGGGGCCTTGAGCTTAGTTCTGGCTAGGTAATAAGACTTCATCCTTTTCTAGCATATGCTAATACATTCATGAATGATCACTAGTAAGCAATAATATTAATTAATCTTTATTGATGCTCTGAGCTAAGTACTACTTTATCTGCATTATCTTCTTAAATTCTCCCCAAGCCGTGTGCGTTAGATAGATACCATTTGTATCTCTATTTTATAGACAATGAAACTGAGGTTTAGGGAGATAAATAAACTTGCCTAAGTTCAGACAGTAAGTCCCAGAGCTGGGATCCACCCCAGAACTGTCCCAAGTCAGAGCCCATAATTTTAAGTATAACCCAAGGGATGTTTGGGGAATTTTGTATTCTTGACATACAAGATATTAGGAAGAGCAAGCAGTCTTCCAATTTCCTGTTTTTTTTTTTAACCCGCTCTCTCTCTCTCCATATATATATATATATATATATATATATATATATTTTTTTTTTTTTTAACATTTTAGTACTTCTAATGGTACTGTTTTCCTCATTACGTATATATATGTATCTGTTGGAGTGCAGTTGGTTTACAATGTTGTGTCAATTTCTGGTGTACAGCACAGTACTTCCATCATACATGAACATATATATATTAATTTTCATATTCTTTCCCACCATAAGTTACTACAAGATATTGAATATAGTTCCTTGCGCTATACAGCATGAACCTTTTTTTTTCTGGTTATTATTTTCTTTATTGACGTGTAGTTAATTTACAGTGTTAGTTTCCGGGGTACAGCAAAGTGATTCAGTTATACCTATACATACATATATATATATTTTCTTTTCAGATTCTTTTCTGTTACATGTTATTACAAGAAATTGAATATAGTTCCCTGTGCTAATACAGCTGGTCTTTGGTTTTTTTTTGTTGTTATTTTTGTATATATATTTTTTATTGAAGTACAGTCAGTTTATAATGTATCAATTTCTGGTGTACAGCATGAGTCTTCCATTATACATGAACATACATATATTCGTTTTCATATTCTTTTTCATTATAGGTTACTTTAAGATATTGAATATAGTTCCCTGTGCTATACAGTATAAACTTGTTGTTTATCTATTTTATATGTATTAGTATCTGCAAATCTCGAACTCCAAATTTATCCCTTCCCACTCCCTTCCTCCCCTGGTAACCATAAGTTTGTTTTCTCTGTCTGTGAGTCTGTTTCTGTTTTGTAAATAAGTTTGTCTTTTTTTTTTTTTTTTTAAGATTCCACATGTAAGTGATATCATATGGTATTTTTCTTTCTCTTTCTGGCTTACTTTACTTAGAATGATGATCTCCAGATCCATCTATGTTGCTGCAAATGGCATTCTTTTATTCTTTTTATGGCTGAATAGTATTCTATTATATAAATATACCACAGCTTCTTTATCCAGTCATCTATTGATGGACATTTAGGTGATTTCCATGTTTTGGCTATTGTAAACAGTGCTGCTATGAACATTGGGGTGCATGTATCTTTTTGAATTAAGGTTCCCTCTGGATATATGCCCAGGAGTGGGATTGCTAGATCATATGGTAAGTCTGTTTTTAGTCTTCTGAGGAATCTCTGTACTGTTTTCCATAACAGCTGCATGAAACTACATTCCTGCCAGCAGTGTAGGAGGGCTCACTTTTCTCCATACCCTCTCCATCACTTATCGTTTGTGGACTTTTGAATGATGGCCATTCTGGCTGGTGTGAGGTGATACCTCATTGTAGTTGTGACTTGCATTTCTCTGATAATTAGTAATATTGAGCATTTTTTCGTGTGCCTATTGGCCATTTCTATGTCTTCTTTGGAGAATTTTTTGTTTAGGTCTTCTGCCCATTTTTGGATTGGGTCATTTGTTTTTTTCTTATTAAGTTGTATGAACTGTTTGTGTATTCTGGAAATTAAGCCCTTGTCAGTCTCATCATTTGCAAATATTTTCTCCCCTTCTGTAGGTTGTCTTTTTGTTTTGCTTATGATTTCCTTTGCTGTGCAAAAGCTTATCAGTTTAATTAGGTCCCATTTGTTTATTTTTGCTTTTATTGCCTGGGTAGACTGCCCTATGAGAACATTACTGAGATTTATGTCAGATAATGTTTTGCCTCTGTTTTCTTCTAAGAGGTTTATAGTGTCTTGTCTTATGTTTAAGTCTTTAAACCATTTTGAGTTTATTTTTGTGTATGGTGTGAGATAGTATTCTAACTTCACTGATTTACATGCAGCTGTCCAGTTTTCCCAACACCATTTGGTGAAGAGACTGTCTTTACTCCAATGTATGTTCTTGCCTCCTTTGTCAAAGATTAATTGACCAAAAGTTTGTGGGTTTATTTCTGAGCTCTCTATTCTGTTCCATTGGTCCATATATCTGTTTTTGTACCAATACCATGCTGTTTTGATTACTGTCGCTTTGTAGTATTGTCTGAAGTCTGGGAGGGTTATTCTTCCAGCTTCATCCTTTTTCTTTGGTATTGCTTTGGCAATTCTGGATTTTTTTGTGATTCCATATAAATTTTAGGATAATTTGTTCTAATTCTGGGGAAAATGTTCTGGGTAATTTGATAGGGATCACATTAAATCTGTGGATTACTTTGGATCCAATTCCCTTTTGATGCCAGTGGGACACACCACTGAGACAGAAAGATCATGATTTTAATCTGATGTGGCTATTTATTTTTAACTTTCTGAGTGGCCTGCTCCTATCAGAATTGTGTGGAGTTGTTTTACCAGAGATGAGATTTCCAGTCATTTTATGGCTCACACCTGTCTCCGCTTCTGCCTGACTCCACCTCTTTGAGGACTGTTCTCCTCACAGCGTAGCACATGTCATGGAGGCTGGTCCATATTTAGGAAATGAGACTTTATTTCTCCATCATCTCCAAGTTTCAGCCCCATTCCACACAACACTGTAGTCACCTACATCCTGTGGCAGGGAGATGAGGGGAACGTGTTCAGAAAATAGGACATAAATCAGCTGGCCGGTGCAAACTCACTCTTGGACCTGGGACCTGTACATTCACTTCCCTTGGGCACTGCTGATCACTCGTGTCTTTATCCATAAGTGCTGAAGGACCCAGATTCTAACAGCTGTTTGGACCACCCACGACCCAGTGAATACCCAAAGTATGTAATAACTAGGGGGAAATTAGAAATCCTTCTAGGACAAGGGAGTGTAGGCCATTGCCATTTTCTAGAAGGAAATTCAGGATGGAGGGTGAACCATCTCTCTGTGCCAGAGCCATTCTAGCAGCTAACACTGACCATGTGCTTAGTATGGGCCATGCATTGTGCAGAGCACATGACAAATTATTTTACTTCACTCCCATCACAAACATCTGAGGAAATATTCTTATTCCCATTCTGCACATGAGAACATTGAGGCTTCAAGAGGTTGACTGACATTCTCAAGGTCATATGGTAGTAAATGGTGGCGTCTAATTCAAACCCAAGCTGTCTGACTCCAGAGCCAACACTTTCCACCCTAATGACTCTGGATTCCCTGATGCTGAATTCAAGAAAGCTGAGGTCATCCCTTTCCTCAAAACAATTGATTCCAGAAAATGAAACACACAGCAAGGCTGAGTCCTGCCTAACTGCTCTGTATCACCGGCCAAGTGTCACATGATCCTCATTACACGCAACACAGACATGTGTGTGAATGTGTACGCTCACTATTCCAAGGTGAAATGTGCCATCAGGTCGACTGTCAAGCAAATGGCCCTAGCAGTTGAGTCTTAAGCCATCTCTACAAGGCATAAATAAATAATAACATGGAAAGAGAGAAGTTGGCTGGATGCAAGAAGCCAGCTGTAATTTCAAGAAAATGTTGATTGCATGTTTCAGGAACTCTTTCACAAATCCTTGCTCCAGTACAGATTTTCCTTGTAAGGTAGCATGAACAAAAAAGAGAGATTTTTATTTTTACTTGGTGTTCATTGTTTCTCCGTCAGCAGCTGTGCCGACGTGGTGTTGATTATACAGGGAAGAATTATTTTGATTATTGACAGTTGGCATTCTTCTCCTAATTTGGAGTTCTTCATCTCAGAATTGTTTCCTTACCTCCTCTCCTGTCTGCACATGAATAAAAACCTAAAAGCACTTGCCAGGATCCTTACCCAAAGCAGCTGCTGGGAGGAACGTAGTTGAAAGTTCAGATGCAATTTGATGTTAAACTCTCCCTGTGGTTTATTCCTTGATCTGAGTGTCACTTCAGAGCCGTGGAGCTCGTGGGCTTCATCACAAGTGTCTGAAAGGCCTCTCGCTAGGAAGCCACTCTCTCTTTGGAGGACAGCGTTTCCCCAGGGTCATTGTCTGCTGGCTGGACACCCCGTCTCTCCTCGCTGTCTCCATTTGAAACTGACTGGGTACAGGTCAGGGTTGGCTAAAATGAATAGTCTGTGCTACTTTCCACATTTTTTCCTTAGGAAAAAAGCCTGTTTGAAAACAAATTATCTAGAGACCCCCCCTTTTGGGTAATTTTCACATGTGTGTAGTGGATTCCTTTTGTGTCCTGTGTGTCTTTCAGTCTTGGGTAAGACACACCTCAAATGGCTGAATCCCATCTCAAGCTCTCTCTCCGTGGGGGCAGTTAACACCCCCGAGGGTAACCCTCCAGTGAGGGGGTCAGAAGCCAGTGAAGTGATCCCACTTCTCCTCCAGGTGGGCAGTTCTGAGAGGCATTTTACCTGCTTCTCAGAGACCCTGGTGGAATCACACCTGTTGTCTGCAGCACTGACCCCAGTGTACTTCCTTATCTGGGCTTTTCTTATTTCCCTGGGTCACCTCCCGAGTGAGCACATGTACCCACGTCCTTATCTCAGGCTCTGCTTTTGGGGAAAACACGAAATAAAATAGTGGGAAAAAAAGTGCTTTTTTTCCCTCTGAATTTGTTTCTCTTTTCTCCTCTCCCTGATCTTATCTATTTCTATTTTGGGAGGTAAGCATTAAAGTTTATTCTTTAAAAAAAATGTAGGAATAATAGAGATGCATTGAAAACAGTTCTCTCTCTCCACACACACATATGTGTATTTTTATATTATGTATGTATGTATTTATATATGACTACATTTTAATCTTATACAGTTCTGTAGATACGTATATGTGCATATATATATTTTATGTGAAACCCATCTCTTCGTGAAGAAAGTCCATCATGCGCAGAACCCAATCTTGGGTCAGACAGGTCTGGGGTTGAATGGTGGCTCTGCAGCATTCAAGTCTTGTCAACTCGCGATAGATATCTGCCCTCCCTGGGCCTTAGTTCCAGCTCCTGTAAACTAGAGTGAGCATACTTGCTGGGTTGTTGTGCATATTAATTGACATTGTGTGTGTAGCACACTGGCATGATTCTGAGCATTTAGCAAAACTCTCAGCGAGATACACTACCTCAGTGACTATTATGAAAAACAAAACAAAACAAATGTCTCCACTAAACTGTACATACTGTACCCACTTCCTGGGGATGGTTGACAGAGGGGAGGAAACTATGGTGTCTGCTGTGTATCTTTCCAGAACTTTTTTTATGTGTATACAAACTTTCTAAAGAAATGCCTGTGTATATGCAGTTTTGTAGAGCTTACCTTCTCTCTCTTTTATGCATGTGGGATCATAGTACATGCTCATCTGCAGTTTGCTTTTTTAAAATTTAATACCATTTCATGGACATCCTCTTATGACAGAATATGTACATCTACTGCATTTAAAAAATGACTACATGGTATTCATCTGCATGATGAAACCATTTGTGACAGTTAATTTTATGTGTCAACTTGAGTGTGCCATGGGGTACTTAGATATTTGGTGAAGTATTATTTTAGATGTTTCTATGAGGGTGTTTTTGGATGAGTTTCATATTTAAATAGATATACTGCACTGGAATTTGACACGACATTGTAAAATGATTATAAATCAATAAAAAATGTTTAAAAAAATTAGATAGACTGAACAAAGCAGATTGTCTTCCCTCACGTGGGTGGGCCTCATCCAATCAGTTGAAGACATGAGTAGAAAAAAAGGTTGCATTTCTCCTGAGGAAGGGAGTATTTCCTCCTGCCTGACTGCCTTCAAAATGAGACATCAGTTTTTCCTGCCTCTGGCCTCAAACTGAAACACTCTTCCTGGGTCTTGAGCCTGCTAGACTTTGGACTGGAACTACATGGTCAGCTCTCTTGGGCCTCCAGCTGGCTGACTGCAGATTTTGGGACTTGTCAGCCTTCATAACTGTGTGAGCCAATTCCTTATTATAGCCACTTCCACTATCTATATAGCTGTATCTATACATATATATGAATTAATAGGGGAAACATTCATACATTATTAATGAGGCAAAGGGCAAAGCAATGGTGTATTAGTCAGGCTTCGCCAAAGAAACAGAACCAATATGTACATATCTGTACGAGGGAAACTGGTGAGATGTCTGTGATCCTGTCTTGGAGACTCTTTGACTTTCTTAACTCATCAGAGACTTCCCCATTCCCACCAGCAGTTTTAAATAGATCAGCTTTCTTGGGCTTAGTCATCCTTCTTGATTTCCAGGCTCACAGCCTACTCTTTAAGGATACAGCTCCTAAGGATGTTGTGATGATGCAGGGCAAAGTTGCTCTCAGGAGGATAACAGTCCTGGCTTCAAAGCTGCCCCAGGGGAGCTGTTAGAATAGGGCTCTTTGGAAGTGTTCATGCCTTTTCTGAAGATATTAGACAACTAAGAGTCAAATAAATTTACATAACGTCTTAGCAGTACCCAGGTTCTTCCACATAGTAGTCTGTAGGCAGGCAACCCAAAGCCAGAACTCTTTATCTGTGATTTTACTTCAGAATCACTTTGTCTTGGATATGGCTCACGCCCAGCATCAGTAACAGCCCTGAGCATGGAGCTCTCCAGTTCAAGGGAGGCAGAGCTTAAAAGGGGACCTTTTAATATTCAGTTTAGGATTTACCAGCTCCTCTCCTACCTGGAATTAAAAGAAGATTCCTGGTGTTGGATGTTCTGAAGTGAGGGCCTCCAGGGTGGAGTGGACTTTCTTCTGTTGAGAGGCCCTCTTTTGATCTACAAAGCCCAATGTGAGCTGCTATGGCTCTTAGGGACCGGTTCTTCACCCAAGACCTTCCTCTTGAATGCCACAAGGATAAAGAAATGATAACACAGTGAAACAAGTCAGATGTCAGGTACCCATTCTCTTCCACTCCATTCTGTGCTGTTATGTTTAATTACTAGACATTCTAGTCCATGCTCTCCCATTCCATTTGACCTTGGAACTTTTTATTCTTCATTAGTCTGGTCCATTCTATTCCATTCCACTCCATCCCATCCCATTTCATTCCATTCCATTCTACAGCCATATAGAATGAGTTCTTGTCTAATGCAAGGGATTTTGCTAGATGTTACAAAGAAAGCTCTGTGTGTGTGTGTGTGTGTGTGTGTGCACGCGTGTGTATGTGTTTGCACACATGTGTTTTGAGGAGTAGTTTTCAGGATATCAGACAAAAATTCCATATTTCTTGCACCCCTCTCTTGGAATACTCAGGAAGAAATCTTAAGTGAATTTGAAATATTACAAAATAAAGATTTATTTAGAGAGCATTAGTACTAGCAGTGAGTTAGGGGCAATTCAAGGTTTTAAGTCGTCTTTTCCCCTAGTGATCTGTTAGAGACCATGTTTACTAACAGTGCAAATCCTGTGGTAAGTTAAGATAAATTGCAGTCTATATTTGAAAGTTTGAAAGGTGGAAGACACCAAATGACCAAAAAAGACTGTAATGTGAGTAAAGAACGTACATGCTTTCAGATTTATTTCTCAACCATCCTTCTTCAGTGTTGGCTGTGATGTGCACTTTGACATCTCTTTTGTTGTTTTTCTTTTGAGAGTCAATTATTCTGGGAATAAAACATTTTCTCAGGAGGTAGTCTAGTGTCATAGTTGAGATCACAGGCTTTATAAAGAGCTTTATAAAGTCAATTCTGCCAATCCAGCCATATGAACTCAGGCATGTTCCTTAAGCATTTGGAAAATCATGGAGTCTCCATCATGATGTTCTTGAAAGAATTAAATGAGATAATACATATAAAGTGCTTAGGGTCATATTACCAATGTTAAGTGGTCAATATATGTTAGTTGTTAGTTGAGAAATAGTGATAATATAATGCTCGTAGGGATATTTTAAGGGTAAACTGAGATGCTTGTAAAGCATTTAGATCACTACCTGACACATAGTAAGCAATCAATAAATGATCATCATTGACACCACTGCTTTTGTTATTACATCTTACCTCTAAAATGTGGAGAATGTAATTAACTTAGTATAGTTGTAAAGACTCATTGAGATAACGTGTGAGAAGTACTTAGCACGGTGCCAGGCACAGAGTGAGAACCAAATAAATGTTAAACTGCTAAGGGACAGGAATTGTGTTATTTACACAAACTGGGCGCCCCAGCCTTATTCCTGACACAAAGAAGGTATCTGATAAGTATTTTGTAAATAAATGAATGAACAATCGTATTATTAATTAGGTTTTATTCCACCCCAGATGTAAACGGAGATCTTGGAAAAACGTTCTGGTGTCCTTTAGAATCTGATGACCCCTGAAAAATGAGGAATAAAATAAACCCGAGGAGACAGGATGTTCCCAAACTCTGAGATCATCATCATAATCCCCTATGTTAGAAAGGTCTTTATGGTTCACAAAGATATTTCACATCCATTATGTCATTCAATATAAAAAAAAAATTAAACAACAAAAAAAGGCAAAAAATGTCCTTAGGGTCAGCCTGGACAAGGAGTTCAATCTCTTACAAATGATTTAAAACCCACTCTGTCTTGCTACAGATATTACTTACAGAAAACTTCAGGCACAGAAATGTTATCCAGCATGATTTAGCTTAAAGAAACCTTTTGTGACCTTATAAACAAACACAGCCCAGTGGGAACCCAAGTGGAATTTCAGAATTTTGAAGATGAGCTGAGAGAATTTGCTCGGAAATAGGACATATTAAAACAATCTCTACCAAAGGAGAGAAACAATAAAGAGATTGACTCAGAAGAGAACAAGAAAGGCCAGTCCTGCTTATTGGTGAGCAGTGAGTTCCTGACTCATTATGACTGTTGACTGCATAGCAATAATGTTTGGGAACATTGCAATCTCAAGAGTGGGCTTATAATGATGTTCATCTGCTCATATGGATGGACGGCCTTAAACTCTGATTGCTCATGGAAAGAGCTTCTTATCCTTAAAGTACACTGTCAGAATGGGACTGGGCAAGGCTGATTAAAAGACATTTTTATGAATGTAAATGTCAGCTTCGAAATACCTGTCCTCTGACATAATGCTGTGTGTTCCCGCATGTGTTGGGTGAACATGTTTCGACCTTATGTCCTGAGTGGGTGGGTTAGAATTAGATCCGTTGGTGAACTAAACGAGTTATTGAAAGACAGACAAGGGTTGTATTTGTGAAGGTCCCAGCAAGAAACAGATGGTTTGAATGGAGTCTCAGATGGTTCAAATGGAGGGACTTTATTGACCAAAATATGAGTAGTGTTGCTCTCAGATAAGTCAAATGAAGAGACAAGAGGACTGAAATATGGTCAGGGTTATAAAAATGGACAAGGGATGGTGAATGAGGTCCCCAGAGACTAGCAGTAATAAGAAGCTGTGTCCTCCCCTAGGGAGTACATAGAATTTGGGGAACCCAGTGAGAACTTGCAGTGTGGAGGAGGCACTGTCTGCAAGGAGCTGGGATCACAGAAAGACAGACACTATCATCGATGTGGTGAAGTGGGCAAGAGGCTCCAGCCTCTCTCTCCTCTAATTCTCTGATTCCATGTAGGTACTTGCCATTGGTCAAACCCAACTGGTTGCTAACAGGTAAGGGTACCTGGGAGGCAGTCTTTTGGGGTGCCCAGGCACAGAATAGGGTAGAAAAGGATAGATCTGGGTGTAGGCCATACCATCTTTGTCACAGCTACTCAACTCTGCCATCGTAGGGTAAAAGTAGGCACAGATAATAAGGAAATGAATGGATGTGGCTGTGTGTAAATAAAACTTTATTTACAAAACAGGCAGTGGGCCAAGTCCCCAGTTACAGTTTGCTGACCCTTGTCTTTAGCCTCAAACTTACCAGAAAATGGTTTATTTATTGGGATGAACATAAGCACAGTCATTCAGTTTCTGGCTAGCAGTAGACAACAGCAGCAGTGTCCCCATTAAATCTTTTGATAAGGGCCTGGCTCCACTTGGTTTCTGCCTTGGGTGTCATATAGGTTGAAGCAATTGCCCCATACAGGCTTAACGCACATTAGAGTGGACTTTGGTGGAAGCCTTTTGCACACTCGAAATGAGGATGTAAATAATTCAGTTGAATATGTACGTGATTCAAGCCAGTTCCAGGAGTGTGTGCACGGGCACAGGTGTGTGTGTTGTGTTATATGCCGTGACCGAAAGAGAGAATTCCATGTCTCTGGGCACAGCTCAGAGGCATGTAGTCTATCTCCTAGTTAAGCCAGCAGACTGTGTGGTGGGTGCGTGCCCCAGTCAGAATTTTAGGCAATTTCAGATGGGAGTGGAAATAAACAACGACTACCCCAAGGAGAACAAATAGGAGCCTTTTCCTGAGAGCTTGTTATGGCAGGAGAATCAACCACCATCACTGGTGTTTGGCAGAGACTCAGAGGGAGGCAGCGGAGAGGAAAGGTTTTACAGTGAGAAAAGGGAAGGCTTCAGGTGTGTTCCTGTTGGAGGCTATTGTCCTGGGGAACCTGGAGGCGGGCCAGCTAGAAGCGGGGCAGCCTGCACACTTGGTTTGGAAGCACATTTGGCTTTCTCTAGTCGGTCCCGAGTTGGAAGAGAAGGCGAAAATGAGAGAAGCTGGCGTTATTGACCAAGTTCTGTCTGTTGTGGATTGACTGCTCTCGAGTGTGTGGTTTGGCTTCCCAGGCCGGCTGCGGCAGGGGTTGTGGGTCAGAGTTCTCTTGTCATATGTGGTCTGGCCACCGGCCGTTTGTATATCTAGTCTCTCATGTTACACAGGTTACTGCTGACGCTCTGCCCTGGCTCTGTCACCTCCTCAATGTTGCTAAGACGGGAAGAGTGTCTCGGCAGCCAGCTGCTCTGCTCTGTGCCAACTCACGCGGGCCACCATGGCTGTGAGCCTTTCCCTTCCTGCCCAAGCAGCTCTGCAGGTGGCTTGGAGTGGGTCCCTAGCTTCCTGATCATCACACACTGACTCAGTCAATGTTCCCAGGAGATGCTCAGGCCTAGCTCTCTGAAATTCCCTAAAAACTTAGTCTTAAGTCAACTCTTTTGTATAAATCTCAAATTCTTCCCTTAGTGACCTCATCCACGGCAGCATAATCCCCTCCAAACTCCTTCCCTGCTGCCCCCCGAGGTGGACCCAGCTAGATGCACGTGTTCTTCTCCAGTGATTCCTCACCTCATTTGCATATAGTTTTCTCATAATTTTACTTCACCAGAAGAGGCCTCCTGGAGCCAGGATGACCCGGAGTGGAATGTTGATAGTGAGGTCTCCGTTCAGGCCCATACAGCTGTGGTCAGGTTCCTTCGGTGTTCTAGGCTTCTCTCTCGTGTGTGGCTGAAGACTGGGCACCCTTTCACAGGTCTGTGTGTTTTCTCTTCTGGCCATACTTATTCCTTCCTACCAGGTTTATCTCTCTCTCTCTCCTCAACACTTGGCTGTATTGGACAGTTTGTCGTGAATTTGCTAAACTACTGGATGCCTTTCTCTCCTTCCAAAATAAAACAGATCATCCTCCGAATTTCCTTTCTGATCAGTGCTCCTCTCTCAACAGACACTAGCTCTCTGCTCTGAAGCCGACAAGCCCTGCAGCCAGTTTTCTTTTCGTGGGTGTGCATTTGCTCACCTGAGTCAAGTGACAAAATTCTTTTCCATAGACTTGCAGAAAGGGCTCTCCGAGGTCAGGGAGGCTGATATTCTCTGAATGGGACGCATAAGCCAGGGTGGCTATGCATGGTGATGTCAGCTAAACACTTAAGATAATTTTAGTTGTTATATATTTACTCGAATCCTATTAGAAAAAATATGTATACCTGGTACATTAAACAACACGAGTTCATAAATGTTGCTGTCTAGGATGAGGCTGTGGCAGATGGTTCCTTAGAAACCCATTGTACTTGGGATATAGGAATTGCAGCTGCTTGCCAGGTACTACCTAGATATGACTAAGATCACGAAGGTGGAATTTTTGGAAGCACTGATCTGTTCCAACCTCCTCAGGGCTGTGCAACAGGAAACTGAGGCTTTGAAAAGAGGCGAGGATGATCCAAGGCCACTCAGCTCCATAGAGGCAGAACGAGGGTTAGGTCATGCCCAGACTCCCAGTGTTCTTCCATTCAATTTCCAAAGACTCCTCCTTGGCAACTATGAGTTCAGCCGAGGAACGGAGACCACGACTGACAAAGGCTCCCAGGGGGTGGATTTTCAAAAGCACACGAAGCTGGACAAAAGCCTATTCTGACTACACGGCGAATTACCTGAACAAGTCCAAGAGCCTCATTTTCAAAGACAAAAACTGCTCGTTTATTGGCTCTAGAGCAACTGAAACCTTCTTGGATAACAAGGTAAATGAATGCACCGCACCATTCACCGCTGTGGAGGCCCACAAGCTGCTGGTTGCTCTGCGTAATGGGAGATTCGGAATGCAGTTAATGGGTTAGTGTAGCTTTTATTGTAAAAGCAAACTAAATTAAACTGATAGTTTTAATTAAATTTGAATTGGCTGTGATTTTACTCAGTTTTAAAGGCCACTTGAGACACTAGCGTTGCACTTAAAATCTAGTGTTGTAATTAGTGACATCTACATTTATTATAATGGTTACTGCACTTTATTGAATTTACTCAGGAGTAAACAAAAGCTCAGCATCCAAAGAGCATGGATTCTGAGCTGGGTTGGCTTTGGGAGCCTGTTTTGTTTCTGTGAGGATGTCAGGTGATGATGCTGATCTTGGAAAGCGGGGTTTGGGGCTCAGCCACCCATCCAACCACAAGCTCAGCCTTGGGGATACCTCAAGCCAGAACTGTCCCAGAGCACTGTAATGAGGTTTTTGCTGTATTCTTTATCTGGAAAATCCAAATTAAGTGCATGTTTGAGCATCCCTATATCCCCTCGGTTTTCTAGAATTCAAGGTCCACCAACCTACGTTTGGAGACAGCATGAAGCCACCATTCCTTTGACCTGGAAATCACAAGAGCTGTGTGGCAGCTCCAGAAAATGTTATTGAGGGAGGCTGCAGGCTTCCTGAGGAGGGCAGTGCCCTGGTGGTACAGTTTCATCAGATGTCCCAGACAAAACTGGACTGCACAATAGTAGTTCTCATGGCTTTGTTGTGTGCAGCATCATCTGCGAGGCCTGTTCTAATGAATTCTCCAGGGCCTCGTCTGTAGAAATTCTGGTTTAGTAAATGCATGGGAAAAACCTCATTTTGAGAAAGTCTGCTCAAAAGCATTAATTCAGTCTAATGCAATCCTCAGAAAGACAGCTGATCAACAGAAATAGCAGTATCTTCTCAGAAGGTCACCATTTTATATGTTTTGTGTGGCAATAGTCTCTTAAAAATTGTTGGATAAGAGTGAGATTAAAGCAAGTATAATTATTTTTAATTAAAAGAGTAATTAATGCTTCTAAGGTAATTCAGAAACGTGT
This sequence comes from Camelus dromedarius, assembly GCF_036321535.1. Taxonomy (NCBI): domain Eukaryota; kingdom Metazoa; phylum Chordata; class Mammalia; order Artiodactyla; family Camelidae; genus Camelus; species Camelus dromedarius. The sequence goes on from NC_087444.1 coordinate 27,197,683, forward strand.
AACATAAAAATGAATTACCCTTAGTCCGTTCAGTCCCCCTCCCCAGGGGCAGACAACTCACTGCCTGTTATGTTTCTTTTAGATATTAGCCTCTTTCTTTACAAGCATAGATGTGAGCGGGTGCATCTCTGTTTGACTTTCCCGACTTGGTACTTTGTTCTGTGTTCTGAGGGGTTTCCTCTGTTCTTCGTTTATGCCTTTTATGTACCATCCTATTCTTGTTTAATGGATGTGAATACTTTCCCAAGTTTTCTGAAGATAATGTTTCATTTTTGTGGTACCGTCTCTGTTTTTTCTGTTATCACATCGCTCATTATTTACCTTGATCTTTTTCTGGAGAGAGCAGGTCTGGTGGTTCTCGTGTAGTCATACATGAGAACAAGGCCCCAGGAAGGCTGAGTGGGAGGGGCTCTGGGTGTCGGGGGTGCTGGTTGACTGGCAGGTCCCTCCTTTGGTACAATAGGCAAGCGTGTGGACATGGGGCTTTGGAACTCCTCATGCCAACATGGAGTGCTGCCAACATCCGCACACACCCCAGCTGCCCTACTTTTCTCTGTTCATTCCATTTTTTTTAGAGGAAGACCTCTTTTTGTTGTCATTGCTGTGGGTTTTTTTTTTCCTATGGTTACTTTTATCACAAGTAAACACTTGCCTTTAGGATATTCTGAATCCTCCATGTGTAGAAGTTTAATAAATCTCACTTTCTTCCTTCCTCTCCTTATTTATGTCCTGATGCTTAGGAGTTCCAAACCTCACTGGAGTTCTCTCCTTTTAAGACAAAGTGGGAAAAACTCAGACTTTTTCAAGAGGGTGACCCATATGCTTACTGAGCAGTCTAAAATCTGAACAAGTTGGCTGTTAACAAACAAATACTAGTAAACAAACCTGGGTATTTTAGTAGGCACCTAGACTTGGGGCACTCCCACATTATTCGGATGAAGTTTAAGTGTAAATCTGTAGGAATTGTGACTGTGAAGAACAGTGAACTTCGATCAAAGATGAAACAAATCTGGGTCATTTGCATCTGATTCCTTCAACCTAAATTCATTGATTTGGAATCTGTAGAACCTGAGACTACTTAATGGCAATCAATCAAACAATCAAAAAGCAGCAAAGAAAAATCCCAAATTCAATGAACATGGATGCAACAGGAAAAAATTAGGTGTGATTTCTTTTCAATCAATATAAATTCAATTACTTGTTTTCCTATTGTCAATGTAAACTCTCTGGAGCATTGAACACCAGTTTCAGAATTCCAGATTTTGTTCACAAGAGCTATAATAGTCAACAAAATGTTTTAGACCTTGATAAGGCCTTAGAGATCAGTTGAAACAAAGTCCTAATTATATAGATAAAAAATGAAGGGAACCATATTGGGAAAAAATTAAAACTTGGCTCTTTGAATTTAGGTAGGGCTGGGTTCTCATCTGCCTTGGCTTAAAGGTGATACTGTTGCTTCTCCTCACATCCTGCTGATCAGAACTAATCACATGACCCTGTCCTAATTGCAGGAGAGCTTGGGAAATATGGTGCCACACAGACTGTTTAGTGAGCTCTCAGTCATCGCCATTATCATCAAATCCAAAGAGATGAAATACTTTTTATCTTGTTTACAGAACCAGTTATTGGTAGAATTAGGGCTTGAAGAAAGGTAAGGAGTTTTGAGCCACAGTTGAGGACTCTGTCCACGAAAGTCTTTTATTTTACAGTTGAACTTAGGTTCCCAGGGGTTGTGCAAACTTCTCAAGATGTGGGGTGAATTAGGAGTAGAATTGAATTTTATTCTTTCTACTTAACTGCTCTGCCTCTCTTCTCCTGGAGATTTCTGTGGTATCTTTTCATAATTATATTTGTGACATTTTCCCTCCAAATTACCGAATTGTTTATTATCACCTAGAAAGAATAAGTCTTTCAGTGAAATGTATGAGCATGTAAATTTTATGATAATGAGAAACATTTCCTACTAAAACTAGGACAGAGCATCTGGAAACATAAAATGTGTATTAAAATACTAAAGAGCCCCCCCCACCATCAAAGTAATTAAAGTTTGGTTGCAAAGATTTGTGTTAAGATTAGGAAATGCTTCTTCAGGTTCTGTAATGATGAATTCTTGTCACAACAACAAAACAGTCTTCTGACATGCAGGTGACATCAGGGCTTCATTGTTGAAGAGCATTCTCCTAGCACTGTGAACTATGAGGCGTCAATAAAATTGTGTGTAGTGGGTGGGCACACACTCTCCCAACTAGGCTGGACTTCCATTTCGGTGGATTAAAAATGGCCACAGATTCTTCAATGAACTTCTCAGTCAGAAGTGGGATTCCCTTGAGAGAATGGGCCCTGTGGCTGCTTAGACTGATAGACTGAAAGAGTATGGTGGAAGGGACGCTGTGTTGGTTTCCAGGCCCAGGCGAAGGCAGTTTCCATTTCATGTCTCTTAAAATACTCGTTCTGGAATCCTTAACCTTCATGTGGACAGGCAAACCCCGTGGAGAGAGTGGGCCCCATCTGTGCTCAGCTTTCTAGTCACTCCTGCAAAGGCACCACACATGGGGAAGAAGAAAGCCAACTTGGGTGTGGATTTTCCCCGTCTCTGCCCCAAATTGCCACACCTCTAATCCAGATAGATCAGAAACAAGCTACCTGGCTGAGCTTTTTCTGAATTCCTGGCCAACAAAACTGTGAGCCAGTAAAATGGCTCTTCAAGCCATCAACCTTGGGTTGCTTTGTTACACAGCAGTTGATAACTGTCAACTATATCTATCACCTATGGTTCATATCTAGTTTTGAGTTTAAGTTCTGGAACCAGCCTGTTTGGGTTTGAATCCTGCTGCCAAGACTTAGTAGCCATGTGATTGCAGGGAAATTATTTTAATTGTCTCTGCCTCAGTTTTTTCATCTATAAACTTAGAATACTGAAATTTGTCTCATAAGGTAGTTGTGGGGACTAAATACATTAATTCCATAAGGTACTTAAAACAGTGCTCAGTAAGTATTTAACAGTACTATATGTCAAGTACTGTTCTAGGCTCTGGGATATATCAGTGAAAAAATAGGCAAAAAGTCCTACCTTTTTATGACTTCTACCTTCTAGTTGAATATTATTATGCCATTTACATTTAAAATGAGCAAGTGAACAAAACCCAGAACTCATGGAATCAAGGTTTTTCTCAGACTCAGGATATATCAGTTAAATGTGTTCTGCACAGCTCCACTCTTTTATATGGATAATCTTTGATTATGGTGATGGTTAAGCCACTATTATAGTGATTGCAGTGACTTCTGGAGACAATCAAGAACAGCCTTTGAAAGGAAAGAAACTGCGTAACTATGGCCAAATTGAATTTTCTTAGTCAGTTTCATTATCTGTAAAACGAACCAGTTATACTGAAGGAAATTTAAGTTCTCACCTACTTCTGATAATCAGTGTGTCATAAAAGGAAGTGACAACAGGTCACCAAGAAAGGTGTATGGGGCGTGAGGTGCACGTTCTCTGTTGGTAAAGGCGAGGTGTTTAGAGAGCTAAACTTCAAATTTATATGTGTGCTCTGATACGTCTAAGTGCAGTTTCAGGGACAATAGGAAAGCATATTTAAAACATGATTTGCAAAAGGTAAGGCACGTGGCTGCTAGGTTTTTTGAATTGTGAATTTTGAATTGTTTATTTTAGAAGCACATAAAACTAAAATGAGTATTTTTCTCCCCAATGCCTCCAATAAAAAATAACTAAGTGAACCTGATTACCTCCCCCCAATAAACAAAGAAACAAACAAAAATAATAAAATGAGTATTTTATTCCAACAGCCTACAGGAAAGAAACAGGGAGCTACGTGTTTATAGGTGCATATCTGCATGAATATTCTTGCCGTGATTCTAAGACCCACAAAACCTAGGATAGAGGACATTACAGTTGGATTTGAAAAAAACATTTACATTAAAACATTTTACATGTACAATATAAATAAATAATATCACCTTTATAACAAAAAATAATAGATTAATGAAAGCAGGGTATACCAAACAAAACGTTTTTTTTTTCACTTTTGAGTCAAATTCTACACCCTGGATAAAGAAGCCTAGACTGTAGTCTTGCATGAGTTCTTTAAGTGCTTTCAAAATTTAGCAAGGCTGCAATTTCTGTCAATAAATAAAATGAATATTTGTTAATAAGCTATGAAGTCCATAATAAATGACAAAGCAAGCTGAGCAGGTTTAGAAAGTTGCCCCAGTTTGCATGTGGGGGGCCATGAAGGGAATATTTGCACCTGTGAGAGGCTCCTTCCTTCTCACACTCAGACACTCAGCACACAGCACCCGTTCTCTATTTCTTTCTCAAATTCACATGCCTTGTACAGCAGGGCCATACCCCTGGTTTACTGAAGTTATTGTTACCTCTGCTTGGAGCTGCACGAGGTGGTGTTTTCATTTATTCACGTGTTTGTTCTGTGAACGTGTGCTGTGCAGTCATTTCGTGCTGGATGTACATAGGCAACTGCAGCGTTTTGTGCTAACTGCACCAATGGAGGTTTGCCCAGGATTCTGTAAGAGCTGGGCAAAGAGGCTCTCTGCCCAGGCTGGGGGGCTCAGGCCAGAAGTCAAGGACAGCTGTTGTTTTTGTGTCTCCAGTACCCCTTCTCCCTCACTACAGGCCGTGGACCTCTTTCTAGTGAAGAATAATCCTGTGTGTTCTGAATGGGACTGACTCAGCAACACCTGGCATATGACCCAGACAAATAAATGTCTCCCTGTGAATTTTATCACACAGCCATTGGCAGAGACTCATTTCGTTAAGGTTGTTAATCTGAAGGGGTGTACACTTGGGGTGGCCACTGGTCGTCTTTCCAGTCATTTGGAGAAAGTCCGACTGTGAATGCAACGTACATGAAAACAGCTGCAGAGACATTGCCCTAACCAGTCTGAGGTAATTGAAATTTGGCTGCAAAGATTTGTATGAAAATCAGAAAATACACCTTTAAATTGTAGACGGCTGATATCCTGTTACAGTGATGTCACTGCCTTGAACTTCTGGGGCATCTGCCTAAGAATGAAATCAAAGAACAGAGGAAAGCAGACCCAACAGAAGGAGAGAAAGACAAAGCCCTGTAATAGCATTCAAGCTTCTGGATCCAACCACGCCTGAAGTTAGACGTTAGTCCTGTACCTCCTGTTATGTGACCCAATGAGTTGCTTCTCCTACGTTTTCTTCCCTAAGTTAGTTCAAGGTAGATTTCTATGGTCTGCAAGTACAAAGGTTTCCTGGAGTGCATAATGCCTTAGCTGAGTCTTAAAGAATGAATAGGAATTCGTCAGGTGAAGTGTGGATGGCGGCTGAGGTGGGTTAGATTTTCCAGGCAGATCATATAAACAAAGGCTTGGGGAGACAATTTCTAAGCAAAATATCTATTCAAAGTAATAAAGTAGGCACTGTCATTGGCCCAGGCTCCTCACTTGGAAAAAATACTGCTACAGAGTGGCCAAAATTAATTTGGAAACAGTACCCAGAAGAGCATGGCCTTCTGAGTAAAATCCACAGCCAATAATGAGTTGGGAAAATAGTAGCTTATAAGGCTCACTTAACTGGCTTCTGGGATGAAGTTATAGAAGGAGTGACAGAAATACTACCTTTACTTTATTTAATAAGATGTTCAATTTAATCCATTAGTGCATGCTCAGAAATGTTAGGGGAAATCAGTCATGTTCATTTGATGCTCTTGTTTATTCAGAATGGCTGAAAATTTTTGTTTAATTGCTTATGAGTAAAGGAATTGTTTTTACTTGAGCTCTGCCAATGTACAAAACCCAAATACTAAGTTTAATACAGCTGATGATGAAAATGAATCCTCTCCGTGGCTTGTGAGGTGATATTAAAAGCCCAAAGCATTCTGAGCACATCATTCTTACTGGAAATGAGTCCTCTCTCCTCGTCTACTCTGCCATCTAGATTTACCCATCCTTTAATGCCCATTTCAAATTTTATTCCTTCAAATGTTTGTTTCTGAATACTACAGCAGAATCAAGCCCATCCTCTTCTGAATATGTGCCTAAGCTTACCACTCGGCCTAGACACTACTTACTGCCTCTTTTTTGCAATTAACTTGAATTACAGCTTAACTTGGGGCTAGAGGCCTACCTGAATGTAGCACCCGGGGCTAAGGGGCTTTAATACCCATTTCTGGTCTTCTGGCTACAGAGTAGGTTCCGTGTATGACTCTCCAGGAGTCCCACCAATAGACCCCTGCCCTTTATGAATAATGTCTCCAGGAATCATAGCTTCATGGGATACTAATGAGTATGATGAGAAAACGGATCTTTGATGAAGCAGGTTTGGGTATTTCATGTATTAGATGAAATGCTCTGAACTCAATAGGTCTCTAAAGTGCAGGGCTTATCAGAGCCTTCAGTGTGCTTCTGTTACCCTTCACAAGGAGGATATGGTACAGTTGATCCTTGAACAACATGGGTTTGAACTGTGTGGGTGCACTTATACACGGAGTTTTTTCCAAAAATATGTACTACCACACCACATGCTCCTGGTTGGCTGAATCTGCAGACCCAGAACCACGGATACAGAAGAACTGCGTAACAGAGGATCACCTATACGTTATAAGCGTATTCTCAAATGCATGGAGGGTCAGCACCCCCGGCTCCCCCATTGTTCGGTGGTCAATGGTATATATCTTCATATATTATCTTGATTGACCTGTATTCCATAGAATTTATTCAGGAACAGTGGATTCCAGTTTTCTAGGGGAAGATGTGCTGCTCTGTTGTTGCTCAATAAATGGCTTCTAGAAATGTCTTTTCTCAGATACCTGTTTTACTTGGGAGGCAGAATATTGCAAGCTTCTCATTTTATAATAGGAAACAATCTTGGCCCAAGAGACTGTGCAGTGTTTGCTGTCTTTTAGTTCTTACTTATTGTTTAGGATAAGCCAGCAATGGACATTGAAGGAGTTTATTTAACTAAATGCTGAATTTTGTAACCTCTATCACCTAGCAGAAAGATTCTTTCCCCACCCCTGCAACCTCAGATCATGAGGAGGGCAACTTTTTTTTCCTGCTGAACTCTTTCAATCATATTTGAATGTAAGGACAGTTTTAAACATAGTAATTCACCACACCTACCTCTGCTTTTGTTTGTGATGTGTGGGAGTGGTACTTATTTCAAGTGGGCGTCATGAGCAGTGATTTCTGTGCCTGTATTTGGAAATGCCTGGAAAGACAGTTTAATTCTTCCTTTTATCTTTGGCATCGGTGGCTCTGGGAGTCAAGATGTAGAAAGAGTGTGGGCTATGCAGCAGACCCAACTAGAATTTGAATCCCTGCTCTGTTTCTTACTAACTTCATGGGTTTGGGAAAGGATTTCAGCTTTCTGAAACTCAGTTTCTCCATCTACAAAATCAGACCGTCAGTACCCACTTACCTCACCAGAAAGTTGTGATGGTCTCCCTCCCTCCCTTGTCTTTGCAAACTGAAATGCGAGATGACCCCAAGGCAGGTTCTTCCCCTGAATCCATCTATTGCTCACGTTGTCTGAGACTGTCCTTCCCTCTGTCGGGGAGACTTCTTTTCCCACAGCAGCCTGCACTCGCCCTTCACTTTGGCACTCTGACCTTTCCTGGCTGTCTTATTTATTGCCAGCTTTTCTGTACATGTGACAGCCATGAGCAATAGGTATCATGTGACTATTTCAGAATCTCTGTGGTCAGTCATGTATTGAGTGAGATAAAGTTTTGGATTATTTTGTTCAAGTAATGTTGCCCAATATTAGGTCTTATGTGCCTGATATTCTTTTCTGAGATACCTTGAAAGATGCCTTGGAACAAACTTAACTGTAAAATAAATCAACCTAAATTTATTCCCTTAATCTTTATCAAAAGCAACACAAGTCCTGATCCTCTTTTTTTTTTTATTTAGGAATATATTTTTACTTTCACTATGAAAAATTTCAAACATACAAAATAGAGATAATAAGGGCTAATAGTGTAATGAAGTCTTATGTCCCCAGCATGCAGCTTTAACAGTGACCAGTTTATGGAAAATATTGTTTCATCTATATCTTCCACTTCCTCTCACCACTGGATTATTTGGGGATAAATATAGGACATCTTGTCATTTCGTCTATAAATATATCCATATGTGCATTTTGAAATGATAAAGGCAGCTCGTGAAAATCTAACTGCAGTGCAATTGTCACACCAAAAAATTAAAAATCATTTTGAAGTGTTATGTCAATCACTGTGAATGGTGAAGGGGGGAGACGAGATGTGTAGTAGCTGGGGTTCACCACGGAGCCACGCAGACTGAGAAAATAATGTCTTGCAGAGTCTGAGCACTTGGCGACCTTGGCCCTCACCCCCATCTGCAGGTTAGAGGAATCTGGCAAATTCTAAAACATTGAAAAGGAAAGAAGGGAAGTTTATGGAGTGACCACCAGTACTCCTGAGCTCCCACCTAGCAGAGATTACAGGGACCGTAAGTTTCTGGACACTTGTAGATGCGTTTGCTGGGCTACAGTGTTTGATGATCTCACCCACATCAGTCATCGCCACGTCACTGACAGAAGGTGGTTTCTTCTTTTCTAGAATGGATAGCGTCTGCTGTGGTATTTATTTTGGGCCCAAATGGGAGAATCAGTAGAGTGATGATATTATCATTCCTCTCAGAAACTAAGAACAAGGAAAAAGGGGAAAAAAATCTCCAGAATAAGTCCTAAACGTGCTCCTGAGGACCACTGAGTATCCCCAGGCGGCAGCATTTCCTATCAAAATGTGGCAGAAGTTCTCTCCTTAGAAAGGTACCAAGTTAATTAGCACCTTATAGGACCTTGTTATAGCCCAGAACGACTTTCCATCTGCTGATAATTTAATCGTTATACGCATGACACAAGGAAATCGAGCTTCACATTCCGTTACATAATGTAATTCGACAGTCGGTGAACACTGCTCAATAGCTTGATGTCATTAATAAGGCTGTATCTTAAACTCATAACAAATATCAAGTTGTTTTCTCAGTAGGTTAAAAAAATAGAACCAATGCATGTGACAGCTTGGAGCTGTGAACCAGCCGGGCGCGTCTGCAGCGCCTGCGGACGTCGTGGGCTGCTGCTGGAGGTCGTGTGGACACTGATCTTCGTGTGAGAGCAGGAAGGTCCTAGAAGGACACCCTGCAGGTGACCACCACTCTGCCGGTTGTCTTTAGCTGCTGGCTGGGGGTGAGGGAAAGTTCATTCCTGATCTGGAGGCTTCTGCCTGGCTGGGTGGAGGCACATCCCATCTTGGGATGAGGGAAAGGAGCTCTGTGAGCAGATGTGCTCCGTGGACTCTCAGAACTGGGTCCAGGGATCCTCTGAGGTCTGGGCCCCCAGCAGAGCTGCCCATGGGAGCCCAATGGGAGTTACATCCCATTGGGGGAGAGTGGGAACCATGTCCCCACTCTGACCATCAGCCCAGGCAGTGGGAGCAGGCAGAGTCAGCTGCCTGATAGGCTCTGTGCTGCCTCGGGAGGCCCTCCTCACTGACTCGTCCCCCGAGTGCTGTCCTGATCCTTCGTGTTGCTGGAGTCCTTGGCCTTCCTCCATTCAGGATTAGCTACATTTTTCCTCTCAAACATCCCGTTGTAGGTAAACAAGGAGATCCTTTCCACCTCTTTCAGGTGGGGCAGGATTGTGTTCAGAGTTAAGGCATGAAACCAAAGCAAACAGATAAGTAAAAACAAACAAACAAGAACAAGTTAACAGTCAACAAAGAAGAGACAAGGGCTTTAGGTTAGCAGCAAGCATCACATCTGTAGCAAGTTTGGGCTGGGTGGAGCAGAAAGGCTGAAGATGTTCTCAGGCTGCTCAGAGAGTGGGGCTCAGAGATGTCAGGGTTCTTGACGATCTGAGGAAAAGGACCAGATGTGCAGGACAGGACTTGAGGAGAGGGTGTGTGAGCCCCAACTCCTACTGTCTCTGGTGAGTAGGGATTGGAGCAGCCTCCTCCCTCGTGAATGGGGAGGCCTTTGGGACAGAAAGCCCCAGAGGAGTGTGTCTGGGTAACTGTCGTCAGGGAGGTGGCTGGTGAAGCCATCACATAGACTAGCATGGGCTGACTCTGGCAGAACAAGGCAGGGGGCAGGAGCGGGCACAGCTGTCAGGCTGGCAGCCTGTGAGGGTCCTGGGCACCGGTCCCCAGTGAGGCAAGTGTGTCTTCAGCCTGCTTGTAAAGTGCACAGAGTCAGTCACACCGGAAGCAGTGACCAGGCTCCGTGAAATGAGCTCCAAAACTAGCTTGCTTTGTGTTCTTGGAGCAAGAGATTGTCTAGCTTGAAATCTCTGGTCTTTTTCTTTTTAGTGAATAAATTCATGGTAATTGCAGAAAATCAGAAAAAAAAATGGTAAGAATAAAGAAAGTTAGCAAAAAACCTCCCAAGTATTCTGTTAGAGATCAATCACTGTCATACACTTGATAGATTCTTCCTCTTCCTCCTCCTTTCTTCTCGCCTCTTTCTTCATCTCTTTCATGTGTGTGAAAATATAGATATAAACCACAGATACGTCCTTACATATATATGGATATATACGGCATTCTACCTTGTATCCTGTGTCTCCTCCTTGTTATTGATGACACCGTTTCAGGTATGTGAAACGTTGTTGTTGGTGGCCGAGTAGTGAGTGTTCCACAGGATGAGTGTATTCAATCTCATTGTTAAACAGTGGACGTGATGCTCTTTCTAGTATCTTCTTTTGGGGGATTATATTTCCTGAGCTCGCACCTCTAATAGTGAACACCTAAAGTTTGCTGGGAAGAAATGAGGAGTGCTGCTAGAATCATGGACTCTCAGGGTGGGAAGAGAACTTGGTTACAGTTTCAGAAAACTTCAGGCTCATTTTATTTGGTGCCACTTACAGCCACCTCACTCCTTGGGTGGTTCAGCCTCTATTTGGCAGTGACTGGGAATTGGCTATGTCAGAAAGCCACCGATGAGCTGATTCAATACCCATCGGAAAATATTTTTTCTGTGAAATGATCCAGAATCTGCTTTACAGCATGGGGATCTGGAGCCAGATAGACTGAATCTGGGGTCCTGGTTCTTCCATCCACTGGCTCTGTGATCTTGGGCAAAAGGCTTAACCTCTCTGACCCTCAGCTTCCTCACATGTAAAACAGTTGTAATACGGTAGAAGGTGCCTCAGGTGGTTGTTAGGAATAGTCAACAAGACAAGGCAGGTGGAGTGCACATTGGGAGCTCAAAGTCTGCTGTGGTACCATGATGTTTGCACATCATTGTAACACAGGACGTACTTGGTCCCTGAGGCATGACAGACCTGTGGCAGCTTAAAGGGTGCCGCATGGGTCATATCCACATCCCAGTCTTCCCTTCTTTTCCTTCACAGGGTAGCAACTCACATCCCTTCATCCTGTCCCCCTCTGCCCTGAACATGCTCTGTCCTACCCACTGTGATGGCTTTAGCGCTTCCCTTCCTTCTCTCCCCATCCCCGCTGCACTTCCCCAGACAAAACCAGCTTTGGGTCTTGACAACCAGTGGGTTCTCCACTGAGTGCACAGGGTCTGCTCTTCCCAGAGCCTCCACTCCAGTCCAGCTTCAGGAGATGGGGTGGAGGGGCACCACTGGCAGGGGAGTGCTGTTTTGAAAGGAGCAGATGTGAAACATGAACTGTTTGGAAAGTTTTTTCAAGGGGGAGGGGTAATTAGGTTTATTTATTTACTTATTTTTAATGGAGGTGCTGGAGATTGAACCCAGGACCGTGTGCATGCTAAGCCTGCACTCTACCACTGAGCTTTACCCTCCCTGTTTTGAGATTTAATATCTCTTACTTCCTGTGTCCTTTTGGACAGATTTTGATGGAATTATTGGTGTAAAACCACTCTGATTGTGGAGATAATGCGCTGAACTTCTTGAGGTCAGGGACCTTACGTTGTTCTTTTTTGTTTCCCTGTTTTAAGGAACATACTATTAGTAGTCATTGTGTATTGAGCGCTTACTAAGTAGATGACAGCTACTCTAGTAAGTCCTTAAATGCGTTGTAATGTTTTCCAGTGACCCTCTGAAGGAAGTTATTCTACTGTCCTCACTTTAACAGTTGGGGAACCTTGAATTCACAGAGATGGAGCAAAATATCCAAAGTCACTCAGCTGTTAAGTTGTGGGATTTTTAGCAGATTAGTAAATAACAATGTTTTCTTACTCAAAAATTCAGAACTAAATTGATAGACGCAGGAGTCAAACAGATGAAGACAAAAGCATCACCTTTAGTTCTGCAAAACTGGTTGGGAAATGTGGTTATGGATTTATGGTCAACAGGGCTTTTGACACCTTGTCCTCATGAGTGAAGGTTTTAGGAGACACCACTCAAGGGAAAGCTAGAGATTGAAGAGGAGTTTGCTGCCCCACATCATCTGGAGGGAAAGGGATGGGGATGGAGGGGGAGCAGGAAGGGAGAGCAAGAGAAAAGAAGATGTGAATTCCCAGAGCTTGCTTTCTTTGAATAGATTGGCTTCACCCAGTCATCAAGCAGGCACCAGGGAGACCCCGCCCACCTGAGTCACCCTGTTGGGAGTGCAGGAGGCTGGGGGGCTCCACCAGTGGGGAGCCTTCACCATGAAGTTACTCTTCTAGGGGAAGGGAGGGCCCTAACTAACCCTCCATCCTGCCCAAAACTGCCTGATTTCGGGGTGCTTGTACCTTTCAACAGGCTTCCCTGCCTCTCTGTGGTTTGTTTAGTAAACAACTTTGATTTCATCTTCAGAATATCTTAGAAGAAATTCTCCTCTGGAGACTTTTTCATGCATCATTATTTTTAAGAAAAATTAAATACACATTAGAGTTTTGGTTGGCAGAATTCCCGTTCTTGACACAATGGACAACTCTTCTGGTGCCAGTGACCCAAACGGTCTCGATGACTCACTCATGTGACTGAAGCTGTTTGCTAAAAACCATTGAGTGACCAAGAAGGTTGACAGGTTTTCCAGGCCTTCCCACCCTGACCGGGCGACTCTTGTCCGGCCTGATGTCTCTCTCCCACTAGAATAGATCAGAGAAGATGGTGTCTCGCCTCTAATTAAATTCTCATCTTTGCCCAACTGTTTGAAAGGGCAACTGTCTTAAACCTTTGAACTTTATTTGTAATACAAAACTTCAATTAGATAAAGGACAATAATTAGCAGATCTTTTATCTTTGGGCATAATTAAATCTTTAAGAAGGGACGTTCTGATCAATGAATTGTAATGACAAGTTCATAAATTAATTAATCCCGCCAATGGAGGCTTGGCAGTAATCAATGGATCTTTAAAGAGGTTCAGGGTGAGGGGACACGGCTGTGGGAACACAGATGCTCACTCAGTTCAGCTTGGTGCAAAGAGTCTAATTTATTAAGGACTAGCTGGCTCAAAAGATTACCTATTTATTTAAGGGGAAATAATTTAAAATGTTAACTTTTAAGGGGAGGGAAAACCTTCCTCTTGCAAGTTTTTACTCTCAAACTCTTCTTCGAGCTCTCAACTCAGACCACAGCTGCTGATGTGCGTTTGCACCCTAGCCCTGGAGCTGTCTGCCAATTCTCTGACTTGATGGGTAGCCTGAATTAGAGAAGCCGAAACCAAGGTTGACTACCATTAGATGTTTAAGGAGTCAGCAAATTCTGGCCCACTTGCCAAATCTGGCCCTCCGCCTGTTTTTGTAAATGAAGTTTTATTGGAACACAGCTGCACCCATTGAGTTCTGTTTTGTGCATGACCATTTCACACTACAAAGGTGGAGCTGAATAGTTACTCCAGGGACTATTTGACCTCAAAGCTGAAAATGTGTACTATCTGACCATTGTTTTTACAGAAAAAGTTTGTTAGCCTCTGTTTTAAAACCTTGTGTCCCTTTACCAAACCTTGAGAGTTTTGATAAAATTTAAACTCAATATAGCACTCCATAGATGGTGTTTATTATAAGAATGTAAATTGAATATTTCAAATATGAGATTCTTTGGCTTTAATAGCTTCCAAACCAGGTTCTTGGCATCAGTCTGGGAAAAAAGTGAGGGAGGAGTGATTTGGATGAAAGGAAGGAATTGGCACATGCAAAGGTCCTGTGGCAGAAGGAGTGTGACTCATCCAGGGGTTGGAAGGAACATGGCTTAGGGAGCAGTGTGAGGGGGAAAGGCCATGTGTAGAGACTAGAGGTTAGGCAGGTCATCCAGGGCCAGAAGCAGCTTCTGTAGAGATCTGAGACACCTAGTGGGGGATTATTTCAGGAAGATGTAGTGCCTGACCTCACTGAGCCATCACTGGGCCCCATCACTGCTAATATGAGTGTTGCTTCTTCTACCATCAGCTGCCCTTTGTAGCCTTTGCTTGAGGCTTAGAAGCAGCTTACGTTGGAAAACAAGTGGGGCTCTCGTCACACCACTTAGTCATCTGTCCCAGTCGTTTGTCCCAGGGGCTTTTGGTTATAGGCAGAGTGGATGGCAGTGCACCCTCCATTCCACACATCACCCTCAAAGAAACAGAAATAGGTGCTCCCTTGCCTTCATTCAGCCCAACAGTCCGTGTGAATGATCCCGTTAAATCTTGACAGGTTGGGGTGGGGGGCTGGTTCTCCAGAGAAGCAGGAAACAGAACCAACAGGATACATGTATGTCCTGGGATCAGGTGGGCAGAGAGGGCTCCGTGATGCAGGGGGAGGTGACGCAGTGAAGGGAAGGGTTGCTGCTGTTGGTGGCAGTGGGAGGACAGCAGTGAAAGCAGGAGTTGGGGGTGCTCCCCAAACAGGAAATCTCTGGAGTCATGCGTGGTGTAGCAGGGGATCAGGTGTGGCGAGGCACAAACAGAGGCTGGAGCTGTTATCAGGGGCCAAACCAGAAGGTTGCAATTTATTTGAAGTGTGAATGGAAGCCATTGAACGATGCTGAGTAGGGTGCACTTCTTTCCTAGGGCGTCCACACGAAATCACCACAAACCTCATGGCTTAAAACAACAGAAATTTATTTTTCAGAGTTTTTGAGGTGGAAGTCCTAAATTAAGGTGTCAGCAGGTCCCTGCTTTCTCTGAAGGCTGTAGGCAAGGAGCCTTTGCCTTTTCTGGCTTCTGGTGGCTCCAGGCATCCTTGGCTTGTGGCTGCATCCCTCGTCTCTGCCTCTGTCTCACGTGGCCTCTCCTCTGTGTCTGTGTATCCAATCTCCCCTCCTGTCTCCTCCGAGAGCACCAGTCATTGGATCGAGAGCCCGTCCCAAATCCAGGATAAACTCATTTCAAGAGCCTTAATTACATCTGCAAAGACCCTTATTTCCAAATAAGGTCCCATTCATAGGTACCGGGGGTTAGGACACTGACAGTTCTTTTCGGGAAGACACAGTTCGACCCACCATCCAGGCGGTAACATCATCTGCTTTTGAATTTAAGACCACACTGCCTGCTTTCTTGGGGCAGGAGATGGGATTGAAGTGCACAAGCATGGTACCAGGGGGGCAGCAGAGAGGCTGCTGTGAGCTTTCAGATGGGGGAGGACAGCAACTCTCAGATGTGATGGCCATGCGGGGGCAGGGAGGGGCCGGGAGGTGCCATAGTGTGGAGTAGCTTCTTTGGGAAACTGTCTGCCACTTGGGGAAGATAATTAGGTGGGTCTTTTGCAAAGTCAGGTGATTTCTTTTCTCCCCTCCTCTGGGAGGGCATGCAGGGAGAAGGGCTCGGAAGATCAGGGACGAGTGTGACCCAGTGCAGTGAAGATGCTCCAACGCTCAGCACGTGCTGGTGGAGTAAGTGCTAGCAGAGGATTGTTCCAGAAGCATTCTTCTCTGAGCGTGGGTTGGCTTTGGGCAGAGATGCAGGTCTCCCTTCTTCAAGATGTTTTAAAAAAATAAACTCATTTGAACAGGGCTTAGAATTCTTTGGCAAGGAGACATTGGGCACTTGGAAATATTACTATTATTTCTGGAGCCAAATTTAGCAAGGACGGCTCTGTCTTTAATTACTGGTTGATGCGGAGTTGTACAGGCAAATGATTACATGCACAATTAGTTGTTCCCACAAGTAGCCAATTATGGGAACGATTATTTAAGAAAATTGTGGCTCCTGCTAAAGGGACTTTCTATCGTAGCCTCAAAATACATTTCTGTGTAAAATTTCCTTTTATTGCATATGTTATTATTTTTTCCCTTCTCCTGGGCTGCTGGAGAAAGTGGCCCTGGTGGTCTCATTTGTGGGGAGAGAGAGTTGTGGACACGCAGATCTTTGGGGTCCAGGGAGACTCAGCAAAGAGTGGGGTTGACAGCTGGAAGCTCTTTCAGGACCCTTCTCACCCTGGGGATACGTCTTAACCCTGAAGAAGGAATTGGGAGGATGACCTAGGCCTCTGGATGGTTGATAAGGGGTCATCTGGAGGCACCTGGAGCCCTGCAGCATAGCCACGTGTCTCTGTCAACTCAGTCTTCACCTCTTCCCATCAGCACTTCCCCCCGCCTCCTGATGACTGTGCTTTGTACCCGAACCCCTTCTTCCCAGCTGAGCGTCACAGATCCTTCCATGCAGCCAGCTTGTCAGATCACAAGCTCTCGAATCAGAGGGACATAAGCATCATCTGGTTCATGTGTCTCATTTCACAGATGGGAAAACTGGGGCCAGAGAGGGGAAAGACTCACCCAGTGAAACGTGGCCCCAGCTTGCCTGATTCCAAGGCCTTGGCCCTTTCCATCACACCACGCTGGCTGCTGGGGGCAGTGCCACCATCAACATGTTGTGACTGTTACAGTCAAGGGGCAGCCTGATGTCTTCCCCCCGGGTCCAGCACACAGCACACTGGTAACCACGCCAAGGTAGAGCTGGAAAGGATGCCACAGAACCTTCTAGTTTTGACCTCTATTTTATATCCGAGTGGAATTTGGAAAATGTATGTACCTAAGGTCCCTCTCTTCCTCTGACCATTTCTCGTGATGTGGACCATGAAACCTCCGTGATCGACTGTAATAACCTCACTCGTGTAGGAGAAACCACAAATCCAAATGCCAGTGTTTGGGTTGGCCCATGTAAACCCTGTTCCTTCCCCCAGATGTTAAGTGTATTTTTTGTGTTGCTGTGTTAACTACCCTTGATCAACAGTTTTTTTTCCCTGTGTTTTCATAGTGACATCCGCTACTCTGCCCTAATGTGGGCGTGTATGTGACTGGTCCCAATCCTTCAGTACTCTGGTCTAGTACTTTATATTCACGTCCTTGCCACAGCCTCACGGTGGGTGAAATGTATGTACCCTCCTGTCCTTGAATTTGGGTTTGGCCATCCGATTTTTGGCCAAAGAGTTGCTGGTATATGTGACAGGAGCAGAGCTTTGTGGCATGCCCTTTGTGAAGGACTGTATCCTTAGTCACCCACTCCTTGGCTGCCCTTGGAAGATCTGGGATGATGGAATGAATGGGTGATTGGGGTGTGGCAGTAATTCACTCTCGTAGTCTGACTGCACACGTCTCTCTGTACGAGGGAAAAACTCCCTTATGTCGCATGGGGAGAGAACAGACATGCAACAGCTCATGTTTAAATGTAGCTTCCACCTCGACATGGAAGACACAGCTAACAACATTTTATAGGTCTCAGCTGACTGTCCGATAAAGTCTCCTGGCTGGATCTTACGGCATTTTGTGTATCTTTCAAAGGCTGGCTGGTGACCTTTGCTAAGTAAGCTGTAAGTAACAAACGGATCGGTTAACCACACGTTGCTCTCCTTGGCTGCCCGGGGCTCTTTGCCTTTTCTGGAATCAGGGGATCCTGCTCTGGAAGGATGCTCTTCTCACTTTATGAGAATGCAAATCCGATTTGTTTTCTGGGGGACCATGACCCAAGCCTCCCTTCTTCCAGGACCAAAACCAAAACCTTTCATGACCTTGGCACATTTCACGAGCACCGACCAGTTACTCTGTAGAGTGTCCTTCTCTGACGTTTGCTCACGATGACACTGAGCTTATGTGTCATTGGCAAGAAATCACAGAGGTGATGTTGGGTCCTTCTCAGCCCATCACACCAGCAGGCACCTGACACAGATCTGTCTCATTGCTGTGAGGTTGGTTTTGAGTACTTGGTTAAAGTGACGTCTGCCAGGTCTCTCCACTTTAAAATTACTCTTTTCCCCTTTGTAATTGGTAATTATCTTGAGGGAGATTCTTTGAGTTTATGCAAATCTCCTGTTTCTGCATTATAGTGTCAGCCCACTGCTCTCAGCATCCGTGACTGGTTCTCCATCCCTTTTGGTTTTCCGTTTTCGAATTCCTAAGGGCTTGGTCCTGGGCCCTCTCATCACTCTCCCGTTCTTGCTAGGACATCTCCTGAGCTACCAATCCCCACCTACCTCCTAAACGCTGCTGCCTCCTTCTGTGGCTGCATATCCAGCCCTGCTTTCTCTCTGGAGGACCCTGCGTGGGCGTATCACAAGCACCTCACCTAACCACCCCGCCCCCAACTCGTACCGCCCAGCTGGCTCCTTCTCTGGGCTTCCCTACCTCGTCCCTGTCATGACCTGCACCCCGTGGCTCGTGTCAGACTGCTAGGAGTTTCCCCCGATCTGCTTTCATCCTCATCTCCTGCATTTGATTAATCTCCAATACCCGCTGGTTCTGTCTCCTTAATCTTTCCAGCCCTTTCCACGTCCACAGCCAGTGCTGCAGACTGAAGCCACAACCATCTCGACCCAAGACTGTGCTTTGCCCTTGTAACTGGGCCCTGGGCTCTTAGCAGCTCCCTTCTGTTCTGCTTTCTACATAGCACCCAAGACACATCTGTTCACGCCTCTTTCCTGTTATGTAGGAAATGTTCTGTGAACCTCAGTGACCCGCACTTTGAGGTATTATGGAGCCATTGCTAACAGTGAGCTAGCCAGATACCAGGGGATTTAAGACTACCGAATGAATGAATGAATGAAGACATGAGTGACGGTGGAAAAATGGGAACAAAAAGGGAACAACTTTCTCCTCCCTTATGTTAATGGTGCCAATGGCACCTTCCCAGGGCTGGGGTGAGGGGAAGACAAAGGGACACACTCCTCAGGTGCAAAACATAAGGGGGTGTCAAAAACACTCATCAAAGAAGATACTTTAATTCACTATTAAAAATCAAAATTAATGCAAAAACTCCATAATGAGCAAAACATCAAAATTTAAGTAAAGACAGATCTTGATTGAGGAGCAGCACTCACCTCACCCCTACCCTGGTTCTCCTGTTGCTCAAGGGAGAATTTAGCCCAGCAAGTTGTAATCACTTAGAACAGGCATTCTCAAGGGGAGGGGGACGACTTTACCCTCCAGGCGATAGTTGGCACTGGGAGACATTTTTGGCTGTCACACTGGGGTGGTGGGGGTGTGCTGCTGGCCTCTAGCGGGTGGAGGTCAGGGTGCTACTAAACACCCTGCAGTGCACAGGGCGGCCCTGCAACACAGAATTATCTGGTCCCAAATGTCAGCAGTGCTCAGAGTGATAAACCCTGTCTTAGAGGTCCTTAAAAAATATTGTGTCCTTGTCTTTAAAAGCTCTGCATAACTAGAAAGAATATACCAGGGAGAGTTGGGTAAGGCAGTAAACAGCCTCAGTAATAGGGATATGCTTTTTTTTTTTCCCGCCTCTGTTGAAAAAGTCTCATTAGTCTGAAAAGAAATATTGTGTTGTCTCAACTTCCCAGCCACTGAATACTCTGCTTCACACAGAGTGGGCTGGGCCAAAGGAAGTCCAGGCAGCCCAGCCACCTAGCAGAGCAGTTCCTGCATCTGGCCGTGGTCCCTGGACACTGAGCTCCCGGGGTGCACTCCCGGGGTGACCAAGGTTGAGAAATAGGCCCCGTCAGGTGGTCCCTTCCAAGGCCACCGGATGGCTTGTTTCTCGAGTCAAGTGGAGAGAGGAGCGGTTGGGGCAGACGCGGTTCTCCAAAGACAGGCTCCACCTTCGCAGTCCTTGTTTGTTGCGAGTTTGTTTTCCTTTCTGCCCCTCTCCTCGGTCTGTAACCCTCTCTCCTCCTCCCCTTGCTGCATTCGTCTTAGGAGGGGTGATGGTTTTGCCCTATTGCCAATCCCAAGGGGAACCCCCTCTCTGTGCTAGTTTCCTCATTTCTGCCTTGTAAGTCCTCTTTTCACTCAGGCCTTTTCGTCATCATCTGGGTTGATGTCCTTGCAGCTAGTACCCTGACAGATAAACTCCTGTCAACTCCGCTGATTTCGTTCCTTGGTGACCTCAAGTTCTTCTGCTCGTTCATCTTACTTCCGTCTTCCAGCTGGACTGAGTTCTCCATGTAGTCAGGGAGGCGACCACAGGCAGGGCTCTCTGATTCCGATAGTCTCGGCTTTATCGTCTGTTAAACTGAGATCATAATTATCTGGCCTTGGACCTCACAGGGCAATTTCAACCATCTAAAGAAATAAGGTATGCCAGGGAGCCTTGTGAATTCTGAAGCACCACGAAGTGAAGCTGCTATTACTGCTGTCATTTCTCCACATTCACACCATGTTATCACATCTGCTTTCAAAAGTGTCCCCCATGAATCCTTAGTGGTGTAGGAAGGAGGCCCGTTCTTTTTCGATTTTGAACAAAGCAGAGTCCAGTAAGCATCACCTGGAGGCTGGCAAAAAGGTGAAACCATGGAGACTGTACAAGCAAGCCCTCAGTGCATCTCTTCTGAGGTACAGAGCAGTGGAGTATCCTGTCCTTCCTTAATCTAACAGGCATCTACTGAACTTCTTGCATGAGCTGGTACAGGGATGTATAACCTAGTGTGTTAGCTCAGGCTGCCGTAACAAAATACCATAGAGTGAGTGGCCTGAAATATGGAAATTTGCTTTCCCACAGTTCTGAGAGATGGAAGTCCAAAACCATGGTGCTAGCAGGGTGGGGTTCTTGGTTCATGGGGAGGGCTCTCTTCCTGGCCTGCAGACAGGTGTCTTCTTGCTGTGTCCTTTCATGGCAGAGAGAGGAAGTGCTAATGTTTCTTCCTCCTCTTATGAAGGCACTAATTCTATCACAGGGGCCCCATCCTCATGACCTCATCTAAACCTAACCATCTCCCCAAGGCCCCAGCTCTGACACCATCACTTTGAGGGTTAGGGCTACAAGATGAATTTTAAGGGAGATACAACTCAGTGCATGGCACTTAGTGTCTGGTTATCCCATCACCTGGGAAACATGTTAATATGCCAGTCCTCACTCCCTGTGTAGAATTCAGTATATCTGTGGGATGTGGTCAGAGATTCTATGTTTTAACGTGCACTCCAGGTATGTCCAAAGCAAGTGGTCTCTGTACCACCGTGGGACAAACATCAGGGGTCATTGTTAAGAGGGTGAGACGTTTAAAATTCTGGCTCTGTCCCTTGCTACTTGTGTGACCTAGCCTATTCTCCATCTCTGTCTCTGAGCGACTCAGTTTGTTCATCTGTGAAATGGAGCTAGTAACAGCACTTTGCTTCCTATGGGCTTTCTGTGGGGGTTAGTTTAAAACTATTGTCTAATTATTCATTGTTATTAAGTATTTATTTATTTATTATTAATTATTCATTAATGATTGAAGCGTGCCTGGCAGACCTTTAAATGCTTTAGATATGCTACCACTGTCACCAATATCACCAGGTTATTTTCTCTGCCCTGTGCATGATATTGTAACCTCTGTCGTGTCCCCCTTTGGTGTCAGAAGGGACCTTAGGGGCTTGCATCAGGAGCAGGCCCTCATGCGCTGAGTGAGGATTGTCCTTCTGCCCTCAGGAGCGCCCACATTTGGTGGGATGCCTTTCGCCCTCGACACCTTTTACCACACCACCATCTCTCTCCTCTTTGCCACGGATCAGGCAGCCTGGGGCTGGGCCACATTTTGCCTCCCATGCTGTCAGTAAAGACATGGTTGACCTTTTTTTCCCCAGATGCTCCTAAAGAGTTTCTTTGTGCCTAAGTTTGGCCTGCCTGAGACAATGGGCAAGGATGTAGCTCATTTCCCATGGAGCCACCAGATGGCGATGTTGCCCTTGTCATTGCCAGAGGCCCGCGTGTGTCCCCTGGTTTCGGGGCCCAATCATACTGCTCCAGGTGCCAGGTCTCCCTGATGACTGTCACGGGGACCCCATGGTCCATCTTTGGGATTTGGGTCAGACAGGTCCCACTTCTCTTGGTGGAAATCTCATGCCTCTGCAGGCGCAGAGCATATTCAGAGGTGGCCCAAGGGAAGTGACTTTCCGCATTGCTAGATGGCCAAGCCATCATTTGCTGACAGCTCTGGTCTGTTTTTGGAGAACTGTTCCCAGAGGCTCACAGGTGTCAATTGATTCTCGGGCTTCAGTTGACTTTCACTCCTCTCTTCCTTCTCTGAATGCCCCATTAGTGGCTTTTTGATAAATGAAACCCTGATAATTAGCCCTCTATAACATGAATGCAGAACCACTTCCCACACTATCTGACGAGCAAAGAGCCCCCAATAACCAGGAATTGCCTGAGACCAGAAACAGACTGCAGGTAAAGTCCTCTAGTTTGATCCCGAGGAAGGATGTTGGGTAAGCATTCAACCTCAGCCACCTCAGAGTAATTTTCCTACAGCTCACCTGATGCTGCCCTTGGGCTGCAGTGCCCCTCTGTAACACTCATGTCTCTGAGCTGTTCATGCCCACCTGGCTTGTAACGTATAGAACTGACTATGTGTTTAGACACCCCCAAACCCCAGACTGGGCCTTCCACCTCTTCTCTGTTGAATTGACCTCCTCATGTTTCCCTGCAGGAGTCCCCCGGTAATTCACACCAGCAGGCTGTGCAGTAATTAACACAGCATCAGCCATAAGCCTCGTGGGTTTGACGCCTGACATAGTTATTTATTTCCTTTGTGTTCTGAGTAAGTTAGTTAAGCTTTGATCTGAAGACGCCTTATCTGTAAAATGGGGATAATAACCATACCTATGGGTCAGGTTGCTGTGGAACGTAGATGAGGTAATATATGTGAGACACTGGGAACCATATCTGGCATTCTTACAGACCTTTATCACATGACTGAGCCCTGTCAGAAGATACACGGCAGGAAGGAACTCAAGGAGGGGGATGAAGGAGGAAGAGACAAGAGGTCTGAGTGGCACCCGGGATAATGGAAATAGACAGCATTTAGAGGAGTGGAGTAAAGCGGTGATGGTGAGCTTCATAAGGGCATCTGGACCAGAACCGTGAGGCTGGAGCTGCCAGTCCGTCGGTCTAATCTTAATACTGTTGATGAGCCATGGAAATTGACCCTATAATGGAAAGCCTTTACTAGCTGTAAGATGTACATGTGTGTGTATGTGGGGGTGTGTTGAGGGGGTGGTTTCCTTCACATTCTTTATTCTCTGTTTGGGACATTCCTAATTACTCATCATCCTCCACCATGCTTCCCTGCCACCCTCTCTTCTCTCAGGGAAAAGACCCACTCTTCAAGGTCCAGCTCAAATGCCACTCTGTCCTGAAGTCTTTCCGAAGCCCGCACGCCTCCCCTCCCTCTTCTCCAGTCCACCCGACACCTGTACCTCTTCAAGAGGGAACACCTCCTGAGTTTTGTGCCCTAGGTGCCTCATTCATTTCACTCTAGTCCTAGCCCTGCTGCCCTAGAGCACTTAAAAATTAAATTAAATTGTATGGTCACAGAAGTCATATCACTAAATACATTTCATTAAAAACTCAGATATTAAAGCTAAGGCTCAGATGGTCTTTGACAGCCTTCCTCACCTGGTCCCGAGCCCCACATCTGTTTTTGGAATGAGGTGGTGGGGGCACCCGCTGTTACGGACTTGAAATGTGTGCCTGCAGGCTTCTTGGTGTTACATTTGTTTGTGCATGTGTTTGCTTCTCTTGAATATTCCTCACGTTCCCTGATGACAACATTAATTGTATTATGTTGAATGTTTTGTTTCCATATTTGTCTCACCCAATAGGCCACAGGCTATTATGCAGACTAGGTCTTACTGACCTTTCTCCTTCCAGGACCTAGCACGGGGCCAGGCACACACAGGCTGTGTTTCTGTAGGGAGTGTGGGTTAGTGTGTGCTTGCCGGTGTGAGGTGGGGAGAAGGACCAGGCTGGGTGTGCAGGAGAAAAAGAATCACAAGAAGAAGAGAGGAAGGTGGAATTGGAGTATAACCTAAAATTCCCAGAAGACATCTCCAATCTCTACAGAAGCCGCGAGAAAGGGCAAGGTTGGAGCGAGCAGCTGAGCGGAACACTGAGTTAAGTGCAGGCGCTGATCCCTGAAAGGCCCGGCTCAGTCAGGGAGAGAGGGTGACCAGGGATGTGCGTCCCCCAGGCAGGACCTCCCGGCCCCGTGGCAGCGGTGAAGACTCGCCTGGTCACTAAGGTTCAGGGGGGAGAAGCAGAGTCTTGAAGAAGACTCATGAGAGTTGACTGCACAAGCTCGCGGCAGAAGGACTCATGAATCATGTCTCAAAACCTGTGGGAAAAAGTGATGTGAGACGGCTTTTGTTATTAGAAGTGTGTTTTATTACCGTAGTTGGGAAGGCTGTTTGCAGCCTGGAAAGGCTTCCTAGAGGATCCTCCCTGCAGGTGGAGAAGGTTTTCTGTGTCTGCAGCCTGTCGCCTTTCCTATTAATCATTCTGATTCTCTCCTCCTGTGCACATGTCACAGGCTTCTCTATTTCAAGACTTTATCACTGTTTATCTTGTAGCTTTTAATAAATCATCTGCTGATTGTGTGTGATCCGGGGTAAGTTACATGAGTGGAGCGCCACCCTCACCCCACTTAACTACGTTTCCTTGACACGTCTGAGCAACTTCTGTTCTGGCTCCATCTCTCTGAAAGGGGAGCTGGAAAACTGGGATGAATTTGGTCATCTCAGGACGCTTGTTTGGAGAGAAGGGGGAATTTCCCTTGATCTAATGATCTATAGTCCTTGTTTTAATCAGCGGGTGCACATTAAAGCAGAAACTTCCGTTCAAATAGAGCAGCACTCATCCCTGAAAATGAAGTTTGCCTTTCAGTAGGGGTACACTTGAGTCTCTCACCCTCCAGAGCCTTTTCAGGTTGTGGTAGGTTCTAAACCAAAGGCGGTTAAATTACAGCCCTCAGGCTGAATCCTGCCCACTTCCTGGTGTGTCAGTAAAGCTTTATTGGAATAAGACCACATCCATGTGTTTCGTACACAGTCAAGCAACAACAGCAGAGGTGAGTAGTTGCGAGAGATGCCTTCTGGCCCACAAAGCTTAAAACATTTCCTCTCTGACCTTTTACAGAAAAACTTCTGTTGGCCTCTGTTTTGGGCATTTCATGGATATCGGTGGGTGGCAGTCTCTGCCTCAGGGGTCCTCTAACCTTGCTACAATTCCGGAGTCAGATCTGCCAGGGACTGGGGTACATATGCCCGTGTGCGTGTGTGTGCACACACCACTGTACGTGCGTGCGATGCCTAGGTGTGTGTCTGTATAGAGGGAAAGTCCAGCAGGTTCACACCAGGCCTGGGAACAGTGGTCATCTGGGAGGCGGAATGTTATGTTCTTTTTCTCATTATGTTTGTATACTTTTGAGTCTTTCTGCATCTACTATCTGCTCGTTGCACAACAGCAATGACAGAATCCTTCCTTCTTGTGTTGCTTAATTTTCCCTGCATGGTTTGTGATAGTGAATTCATGTCCCTGTAAAGGAATGGAGTGGGTGAAGTGCCCCTCATCGTATATAATTATTTTTCTCCACCTAATCCCTTTTTCTGTGCACCCTTCCTCTATTTTCTCTTTATGTATTATTATTATTATTGTTTTTAGTTTGGTTAGAGTAATGGATTAGAAGGCTTTAAGCAAACCAAATGATGCCTTTTTAGTTCATTTTTTAATAGCATCAGTATTTTTGAGCACCTGTTCTAGGCCAGCTATCAAGGTAGGAGGGGCTTTTATCCCTGACCGTATCTGAACTCCTCTCCCTCCACACACACCTTTAGGGCCCCCACATTCATCCTGTTCTCTTATGTTTTGTCACATTGTCTCTTTTTTTCACCTTGGGGCCACCATCCCTTCTTCTCCAGATGTATTTCTAATTATCATTTAAAACCAAGTTCTGGGTTTTTGCCTCTTCCTGGAACTGCCCCAAAGCCACCAGAACCGGGGCAGAAGCTCTCCCCTCATGATGAGCTCTCTGTGCGCCTCCCTCTGGACCCTGACCTGATGAAACATGATTCCTTGGGGGAGGGACAGTGGCTAGTTCTGCACCTGGAGAGGGAGAAAAAGGAGATCAGGTCACGCTGGTTCTGTGTTAGCATCTTCACATGCTGTCAACAGGAGGAGCCTGTGAGGAAGTCCTCCTCACTCTGTCTGACCTATCAGGAAAGTCGCAGAGACTTAAACCTGTTTGGCCCAGAGTTATTGACTGTGCGTTGGGGCCAGAACCAGCTCTGCCTGACTTCAGAGCTCGTGGTTTTCCTATTGTGTCGTCTTTTGTCTGGTGTTCGACAGGGAGGGACAGAATAAGGAAGGCTGGGGGGCTGGTAAAAGAGGAAGAAGCAGACACATGAAGACACGGCCATGCAGTGTGGTGTGTGCAGGGCTGCAAGAACACACGTAGAAGTCACGTTCACAGGCCCGCAGGGCTCAGGGTGCAGGGCGCAGGTGGGGAGCTTGGAGGAGGGAGCGATGCAAACGTAGAGGAATTGCTTATGATTTACTTTTTTAAATTGAAAATGAAAAAGCATTTTTTTTTTAAATATGGAAATTCACTGATGGAATTAGCCTTGGTGTCCCCTGACTCTGAACTGTGGGTTTCTGAGGCTGGGCCACTGTTTCCCTGTGTTGGCAGCGGGGACACTGACAGACCCACATCCTGGTGTGAACTCCAGGCTCTAATAAAGTTCTGCTCCCCCTGTTTCTCTGCCATTTTCCAATTGAAAGCAAACTGAATACCGACATGTTTTTGGCAGGGCCCACGTCTTCACCAGGTTCAAGTCGTGACACTGGAAACGGAAGAGTCATTATTCTCGTTTAAAGAGCTGGATTCAACTTCTCTTGGAAAGAGCCCTCGCCTCGTCCCCCACCCACCTCTCCCCCAGGACTGGGTCCTCCCAACCGGAATAGTCCTCTCTTTATCAGCCCGGGCGCTGGCCAGGCCGCCCTGTGGGATTTCTGGAATGAAGTCCTTATTGGAAGCTATGGCTTCCTCCGCCTCCTCCCCTCCAGGAACTTGCGGAATGTGACTTTCCGTTTGCGAATGAATCTGCCTTTGGACTGAGTGGTTCTCTTTCTGGCGACTGCATTTGGCCGGGTCTCCATTCAGCTTTCTGAAGAAAGCCCGGTGCTGCTGTTGTTTTGGCCATGTGGACCAATGGCCATGTGACCCGAGTCCGTCATCGGGAAAAAAGCAGGTTCCAAAGATCTCAGCTCCATATGTCTAGAAAAGAGAGCCAGTGACAAAATATTCAAGGTGGGGGCTTGTGTGTTCCTTATTCAGCCACCCCCCCACCCCCATGTTGCAGAAGGGGACACTGTGCCCCAGAGAGGGGCCTGCGCTTGGTCTGATCTCACAGACATTGCTAGCGGATGCTGCCTCAGAATCCCTGCCTCCATCTCCAAGTTCACTCCCAGCTGTCCCTTCTCCGTGTCTCCGTATCACTCAGCAAATATTTTCCTTCGGGATCTAAACCTGGTGAGTGCGACTGCAGGATAAAATATCCTGGGGTTTTGTCCCTTTCTGGCTGATTCTGTGACAGGGAGCTGCACAGAATGCAAAAAACCAGGCCAAACTCCTGTACATTCACAAGATGCTGGGTGAAGGGCCTGGGGTTTGGTGCCAGGGCCGACCTGTGTGCGCACGTCCACCCAGTCATCAGGGACTGTGGGCCTGGGGTCAAGTCACTTCTCTTTTCTGGCATCTGGTTTCCTCGTCGGTGTGTTGAGTCTGATGGCATCTTCCCCATCTCCTGGTCATAAGGCATGAGTGAGAGAATGCGAGGAACGTTTGGCATCCCCGTGCTGGCTCACTGCACGGTGGCTGCCTCTCTTCCTCCTCTTCCTTGGGTGCATCCTGGCCCCTAATTACGCTCACTTTTGAGATCCCTGACACCTGGGAGGTGTGGTGAGGCAGGAGCAGAGGGGAAGGGAGTATTTGCGGAGGGTCTGATGTGCGCGAGGCCATAGGCTTCTAGAACCATCCGAAAGCTCTTATGTGTGGCCACTCGTGTTCACATGTGGAGTCTGTGAGAATGGTAGAGCCGGCTTGAGTTTAGTTCACACTGTATATTCCAACTCCGACCAGATCCAAGGTGGTGGAGACCCAAGAGTGGCTACTCAGGGGCGTCGTCCCATCCCTCTGCCTGAGTGGGAGTACACTTAGGATTCCTCACATACCTTACCTCCCGTGAGTGAGAGACGATTGTCCATTTTGCAGAGGGGGAAAGTGAGGCTCAGAGGGCTTGAACAACTTGCTCAAGGCCACACAGTGAGTGTAGCTGGGTTTTATTATTTCTAAGGTTGTATTTCTCTTTCAACCCAATCTTAGCTTTGGATTTCCACAGACCTGTGTTTGAATGTCATAATGTAACTCTGGAGAAGTTCATATTGAAAAATCAAGCCCAGAGAGAAGGCCTGTGTGCTTTAGAACTTTGTATTAATCAACTAGAGACTAGGGGACTTAAACCATAGAAATTTATTTTCTCACAGCTCTGCAGGCTGCAAAGTTCAAGATCAAGGTTCTGTGGGATCAGGGCTCCTCCCTTACGACCTCATTTAACTTCAACCACCCCCTTAAAGGCCCCATCTCCATTATAGTTACACGGGGTTAGAGCTTCACACCTGAATTTGGGAGACACAGATATTCAGCACATGACAGTCTTTATGTTGGGGATTCACAGAGTTAGACATGATTTAAAGTTATGGATTCTGATTGCAGTCTTCTTAAGAGTAATGAGGCCCAACTACAAAAAGCGAAGGTCTTAGGGAGAGAGAGATGGTGAAACATTTAGAAAAAGCGAGTCTTGTGTCTGAAGCACAGAATCCCAGGCCACATATCTTGCCCCATTCACTTCTGGTTCTGTTTCTATCCTCCTGACTTGGTTTCCCCTGGTTATAAGTAAAGCAGTTAGCACTGTGTGAGGGTTGCCAAATGTGCGTACGTGTTAACTATTGTAATTCTCCTGTCTTGCTACAGTAGTTACTAGTGCAGCTAACCAAATAGTTCCAGATCCCCATCCCCACCCAGGAATAAAGAGGCCAGCGTTTCTAGGTCCCCTGTAATTACTGATGGTTGCATAACATTCTTCTCCATAGAAATGCCATAATTTATATAATCACTATAATATATATATATTTTTTAAGTTTTCCATTATGCTGAATCTTCATACGTAAATCTCTGCCCACATTTCTGATTTTTTTCTTGGCACAGATTCCTGGCCTAAACATATGAATGCTTTAATGGTCTTGATTCATTTTGTACATTTCTTTTTGAAAGGATTTTCCAATTTATATTCTACCTTGAGCAAGAGGATGTTTGTCTTACTACAGCCCCCGAGCCATTGTATTTTTCAAGTATTTCCTTTGATTATGTATAAATGCAGTATTTTATTTTTGTTTTAATCAACATGTTTGGATCACCATTCAAGGTGAACTTTCCACATAATATGAGATGTTTATGTTTTATTTTCTGAATATACTCAATTCTCATTATATGACCTTTCACTGACAATTCAAAATATTTTTAGAACTTCCCTTGATGTATTTATTAGTCAGGTTTATTGATTAGTTGTACTATTTTCATTTGTTCATGTTTTTTAGTTGATTGAAATGGCCCTTTCTCTTTCTTTCTCTCTCTCTCTCTGTCTCTTTCTTTTAAACAGAGGTATGGGGGATTGAACCCAGAACCTTGTGCATGCTATGCATGCACTCTACCACTGAACTCTACCCTCCCCTGGAAATAGCCCTTTCTGACCATAACCCCCATCCCTACCCCACTCTGTTCCTCCACTCCTCTCTGCATGTGACATTTGTCATCCTAACAGTCTGCATTTCCTCATCTCAACCCTGTTCTCCTGGGCTACCGATTCCCTTTGCAAACTGCAAAGACTGTGTGACTGTTGATGTTGTAATTGCTCAGCCATGACCCTACGTGTAGTCACTTCAGCATCACTTTTGACAGCCTTATTGCCTTGGCCTTGCATTGCTTCCATCTGGCCAATCCCAAATTCTCAGTATATCTGTCTCACATTTAATCATGGGAGTACTTCTAGAGAGAGTCTCGAAGTGGAATTAATCAGTGCGCTTACTTGACACATTCCTTTGAGCATGTACTGTGTTTCAGGCACTGTTCTAAATGTCTGGGATATGTTCATAAACTAAGACCACTGTCCTTATGGAGAAGACACAAAGTAGTCAGTCCGCTAAATAAGTCAGCTAGTCCTCAGTGCTGTGGAAAAAGGAAAAGTAGAGCAGAGTAAAGGTGGTCAGAGGTGGGAGGGTGGTTGTCATTTTAAATGGCACAGTCAGGTTAGCCTTCAATAAAAAGGTGAGATTTGAGCAGAGACTTAAATTCGGTGAGGGGAATAGGTGTGCAATACAAGAGCGTTCAGGCAAGGCAGACAGCCCTCATGTGGCCCTAAGGTGAGAGTGTACCGGGTGTGTTAAAGAACAGCAAGGAGGGCAGTGCTGAAGTGGAGCCATGATGGGGAAGGACGGGAGGAGATAAGGCCAGAGCAGTTAAGAGCGTGCAGGCCATGGAAGGCCATTCCAAGGAGTGTGGATTTCACCCTAGCGCAGTGGGGCCTGGGGCACAGTCACAGCATCTTCACCAGAGGAGGGACTTGATCTACCTGAGATTTGGAAAGGCCTCTTCAGGTTGCTGTAGTGAGAAGCCTCTGCAGAGGGCCAAAGGTGGAAGTTATGCACTCTGCAGTCCTGGTGTAGAGAGGACTGTGGCTTGGTTCAGGGTCTCAGCAGTGGAGGTGGGGAGGGGTAGTCAAATTCTAGATACACTTTGAAGTTACAGCCAGCTGGATGGACTGCTGGACTGGATTTGAGGTCTTAGATAAAGAGAGAAAGAACAGATAACTCCAAGGTTTTGGTTGGGAGCGGTTGGTAGGGTGGGACACCATCAACTGAGATAGGGAGAGTTGTGGGAGGGACAGGCTTTGGGGTTGAAGATTGGGGCTTGCTTGTGGGCACGCTGTATGTGAGATGTCTAATTAGGATTCTAGGTGGAGAGGCTGAGTAGGTAGAGCAGAGCAGGTTACAGAGGAGAGGTTTGAGCTGAAAATAGAAAGCTGGGAGTTGCTAGACTATAGATGGTATTTAAAGCCATGAGCGTGTACGATATCCCAAGGGAGTTAGTGCAGCTAGAGAAGGACCAGCTCCCCTGCAGATTACCGTTCTCTGGTATCAGCTGGACCCTATGTGCAGACTGCTAATTCTTTTTCTTTTTCCTTAGCTTACTAGCTCTGTTCTCTGTCAATCTGAGTGATGACTTCTGCCAACAGTTACATGAAAGGTTACATGATATCATATGCTCTGTATGTTTCTTGACCTCAAGGATGATTTTAAAAACTCAGAAAAAGTTTATATTACAATTATGTCTTATGAAGTAGCACACAAGTAATTTTTTTAAAAAAAAAAGAAACCACACTCTTGTAAAGAAAATGCATGCTTTTCTGTGATTCATCTCATCTCTCTAATTTGGTCAAAGACTGGATGTATGTGTTCACCAGGTTAGGTATATTATGGTGGGAAATTATGAAAGTAACTCATTAATTCCCCATCACAGAAGAAGGTTGCAAGTTATCACCTTTATTCTTCATATTACTTGGCTTTAGAACTTTTGATTGCTTCTCAAGTCACATCTTTCTCTTTTTGTGAAGGCTTGTAAAGCACGCAACATAGAGTTGGAAAGAATATTTCAGGGAAAGAATAAGTGTGGTTTGGGCCATGGCTGCACCTTTATAGTAAATGTGTGGCCTCCTATGTTAACAGTTTTTATATTCAGCACTCTTTGAATATGTGAGTTTTGGATCCATTTGTTAAAAATACAGTTTTAGGACTTTATACTTGTATTTCATATAACTTGATTTATGTTCACAATTGTCACAGTTGCATATGTATTAAAATTTTAGTCTCTCACACAGAATATACAAGAGCAAAATAGGAAGGAATCTAAGGGACCCAGGAAACAATGGATCCAATTTAGAAGAGTAATGAAGTCCTGGCATGTATTAGGCTGTGTTCCTACTGCTCCATTTATTTAGGTTGAAATGGAAGGATGGACATCTCCAGAAAAGAGATATTTTGGAGAAAGTCTTTGATACTAGCTTGAGACACTAGAAATATTTAAGGATTTGATAAAGACAAATAGTTGGAGAATAGAAGGCAACTTAAAACTCCATGGAAAACAAAAAGTATACAAGCAGAGCAATGTTATCATTGCACTTTACTTAGCTTGACTAATCCCCTCACAGAGGAAACCTGGACTTGTTTTTAAACATAGGGTGAGACTCTTTCAGAGCAAAGTACACTCTTAGGGTAAACCAACATTTATTGAACATCCATTGTGTGTTTGTACCTTCTTGAAGGTATTTTTTAATACCTTTATTTTTATAAAATAATCACAACTTCCCTATGGAACAACTACTACAATCTCCATCTTACCTTGGCAAAAACTCAAATACAGAGAAGGTAAGACGCTAGCCACAAAACACGCAGCCACTTGCTAGCACAGTTGGTTCAAACCTGATCTGCTTGCTTTGAAAACCTAAGTTCTCTTCTACCCACGCTGCTTTCTTATAGAGAACCGTTACACAAATGACTGAGAGCTACCTACATGCTGTAGGTAAATCTGTGTTTTAATTATAAATACATTGGTCAACAGCAGTAGAAATCCAAAATAAAGCTGCCCCAAATTGAAGCACAACATTCATCCCCAACTGATGTATACTACTTAATAATTAGTCAACTACTCTACCATAATAATTTTAAATGTAGTATTTATGAGAGTCCTTAATTTGGTGGTTCTTAACCAGGGGCATTGTTGCCCCAAAGGGACATCTGGCTATAACTGGGGAGTGTTCCTGGCATCTAGTGGTAGAGACCAGGGATGCTGTTAAACATCCTGCAAAGCACAAAATGGTTCCCACCCCAATCTGAACAAAGAATTACCCAGCCCAGAATATCAGCAATGCTGAGGCTGAGAAACCCTGCCCTAAATAAAGAGTATATGCAGAGAAAGGCAACAAATAACAGTTTGATTAGTGTGTGAATTCTTTCTCCTTTTTACTCCAAGAGATAATTCAATTATTTGAGTGAATATTTTCTTTCAGACATTGTTTAGCAGTGTTTTGATAGGAAGGTAAAAGCTATCCATTTTTAATCATTCGGATAAAGCATATCTCCACTGATAGCCTGTCAAGGCTCAGGCATTTGTAAAGCGTTTTTGTCAGTGTAAGGTTTATGCTCTGTGTGAGGTAGACTGTGGATCCATATTGGTTGTTGATGTGTGTGTGTGTGTGTACGCACTTGCTGGTTTTGACGGGAAGTATAAATTGAGTTTTGGAAAAAGATGCCCCCCCCCCCACTACCTCCAACTGTAAGCCTTCACTTCTTCCTATTAAGATTTCCCTTGCAACTTGGCCTCTTTTAAACTCCTATCTCGTGCACTCTCTCTTCTAATCTAATACCTCTGCGTACATATCTAAACATGATCAGTGACAGTTTTCGCTGCGGGGTGAGGCTTTCTCTGACAAGGCCAGTGAGCGCTGATTTGAGACCAGCCATTGTGAGTGACTTCAGCTGTCTCTTCAAGTGACATCCAGCTACTTGAGAAAGGAATGATGACGAAAGTTCTTTGGACAGAAAACTTTTGCTGACAAGAAGGTGACAGGTCCTTGCACAGCTGGTCTCTGATATGCCTCGGAAGGGGCCCATGGAGTGACTAATTTGAGCTTTGCAGTAGCTGGGAGGAAGTGTGGGGCCCATGCACTCTCAGGGCTTGGAGAAGTCTGTAAGACAGAAAGGCAGTCGATGTGAGCTGGAGGAACCCATTGTTGGTGGTCAACAGGCCAGGGAACCCCATCTGTTCAGAACATGAGAACACTGAAAATATTCATGGCAAATGGACATGAGTTGTTTTTGCCTGCCCAGAACCCATTCTTCCTCTTCCTGGTAGCAGCACCTTATTTTTCCTTTAATAGCCCTCCCCTCATCTCTGCTTTCATTCGGTTGGTGCCAACCGGCCAGGGATTAGCCACTGATATCCCCAATCCTTCATCACAGTGATTGGTTCTGGGAAGGCTTGGTGACCCAGGGCAATGCAGTGAGACTCAGTTCGGTGACTTTTGCCAACGTTGTTGGGGGAGAGGTTCTTCCTCTCCACAGACACAAGCTGTGGAGATAAGCTTGGAATTTCTAGGAGTCATACTGTGGAACAAGTTAGAAAATGAACCAACTCAGAAAACAGAAGAACTGAGAAATGGAGAGAAAGAGACATTCCGGTGTCAGTGAAATTATTTGAGCCCCTAATTCAGCTGTGTCAGAAGGCCCCTCTACCTTAGACTTTTTCCATTATACCAGCCAATGAATCTGGTTTTCCCCTTAGCTGATAAAATTTGGTGTGTCAACAGAAAGATTCCTGATTGATACAAAGCATTAGCAGTTTTGAGTACCTGCTATATTCTAGACACTGAATGTCCAGGAGGCCATGTATCCTCACAGTGAGCTATAGGGTGGGCACTACTGATGTCCTCATTCTAGAGGTGAGATTACCACAAACTTGGTGGCTTAAAACAGCAGGAATTTATAATCTTGCTGTTCTGGAGGCCAGAAGTCCAAAATCAAGCTGTTGGCAGGGCCATGTTCTCTCTCACGGTCCTAGGGGAGGATTCTCTGCCTCTTCCAGCTCTGGTGACATCGAGTATTCCTTGACCCTGGGGCAGCATCACTCCAGTCTGTGCATCTGTCTTCACATGGGCTTCTCCCCGTGTGTCTGTGTCTCTCAAATCTCCCCCTGCCTTTTCTTGTAAGGACAACTGGCATTGGCTTTAGGGCCCATCCTAAATCTAAGATGGTCTCATCTTGAGATCCTTGATTTAATCACACCTGCAAAGATTCTTTTTCCTAGTAAGGTTACAGTCACAGGTTCCAGGGATTGGGGCTTGGACATACATTTGGGTGCCACTAGTCAATCTACCACAGCAGGTGACAAGAGTCTGAATTAAGATAGGGTAGTGGGATAGAGGGGAGCATATCTATTTGAACAATATTTAGGAGGTAGTTAAGATTAATGCATAGAGTGGTACAGTGCCCAAGATTTACTTCACAAAAATCCAAAGTGGGAAGAGAGTGGGGTATAAATTAAATAAAATTTCCCCGAGTCAATACACTATTGAAGCTGGTGGGTATATGGAGGTCATTGTACTGTCCTCTTTACTGCAGTATATATTTGAAATTTTCCAAAATAAAAATATTTCAAAAGAGGATAATCATGTATATTCCATTTCCTTTTGTTAATTACTTATTAATTAAATTTCAGTTTTGATTGAGCACTCACAGCATGCGTGGAGTCCCTTGCTGTTTGTGGAGCAGCTACAGATTTGTTTTTTTTTCCAGTGATATGACACTCTTGTATCACCTGACAAATAGGCATGAAGATTTATTTTGTGAGGAGGCATGCATGTTTGTAACAAGATTTTTATCTTAGGATAAATGCCCTTTCATCACAGGTGAGTGGGAAATTCATGTCACCTTGTCCAAACCCAGAGTCAGAACCTACGACTAGCCAGGGTCTTGTTGCAAGGAAGCAGTTTGTTTTTCTTAATCGTCCAATGTCACTTACAAGTAGGAATGAATGACAGCGATCCCTCCCCGAGTCCATAAACTAACTGTCACAAGGAAAGACGAGCCTATTTAACCTCAGGAAAACATGGAAATATTTTAATTGTCTTGTCTCCAAAGCAGACGGTTGTTATCAGAGTGGAGGCGGGGGAGGCAGAACGCAATGAAATATTAAATGCAGGCAAGACGAGGGCATGAGAGTGATTCTGTCATTTAGTCCACGTGCTTTTTTCAGATCCTTCCTCGTTTTGCTGCAAAGTGTGGTATAAAAATGATGTCAGAAGAAAGGTTTGCTGGGCTACTTAAGAGCCCACATACAGCATTTACAAGGTGTGTTGTTGACAGTTAAAAATGACATATCTATTATTCACGGGGCTCCCCCTTGACATTGAAGAGGTTGCTTGAACTCGGCAGCTGTAAATGAGCAAGGTGGAAAGTAGTGGAATTCTCGCTGTAACGTTGGCTCAGCCATGTCTGGGACTATTTCAGGAGCCCAATAATGCGGTTTCCTTATGAGGGACAGCCAGCTCAGGGACATCTGAGTCTGATATAAGCACCACTCAATGAAGTTTCCTCTTACCTCCAACTGTTTATCTCAGTTTCTTTGCTATAGTTGTCCCTGTTTGGTCTGCCTTCTGGCTGCAGGGTTGCTGGACTCAAGTCCCAACTATGGCCACTGCTCATCTCAAAGCGTGAGTCTAGCAGCTCAGGGCCCATCCGTTAGAGAACTGGACACTGCGGATGCTGACCCCACCCCAGCTTCCCAAGGGTCTACGGAAATGACTGTCCCATAGTCTGGGGGTCAGTGGGGGTTGTCAGTCAGGAGTTGCTGGCCGAGAGAACAGTGGATTTTTGAATGTTTCCTTTTGCTTCCCCCAAAGCCAAGTAAGGGAATACCTTTAGGTACATCACTCTTGAAGACGGAGATGCTTTAAAGAGGTGGACATAGGCGTGTCATACCCATTGGGTGGTGGCTGAGTTGGGAACATTTAGGCCATCTTGGTGGTGTCATTTTACTGGAGTGGGGCATTGTGAGGGCATTCCTGGGAGATAGTAGAGTGTGTCTGCTGGAATATAGGGGTGCGCTTGGACAGAGGAGTAGAGGCCGATGCTTCTCCTCTGGAGATTTCTGAGGTCAGGATGTGCCTGAGAAAAGAGCTGAGGAAACCACCCATCCCAGGCCCCTGTAGACCTTGTGGAGCACAGAAGGGGACCTCACTGGTTCCTTGGCCCTGGAAGGAAGAGCATGGAGTCAGAGGAGAAGCAGACTTCATCATGCTCTCCCTCTGGGATGGGATGAGGGGAGGCCTGGATCATTAGTTTGGCTCCACAGAAGCAGAACCTTCCTATGTATTGTAGGGGCCATGACAATGGATGGGTCTAGATGAAGTTTTCCACTGCCCCACAAAACTGTGGTTCCCCTGTGCAGAGGCTGCCACATTGGCAAAGGCAGTTGGCAGCTCACAAATCCTCAGATGGTGTCAGAGTGACTGTGTTGCTTCCCTGCCATCAGACAAGTGGCCATTCTCTTCCTAGTCCTCAGTTCTGGGAGGAGATACCCTGAAGGAGTTTCCCTCCCTACAAAGTGGTAGGAAGGGAGGCGTGAAAATAAAATCAGCTCCCTTCCACGTTCCCTGAGCTCCAAGCCCAGCTGGTGATGAGGAAGGAGAGGGCTTTCAAAGTGGGTATGAGTTTGGAGTTTCAAGGTGGGCTGGACTTTTAATTACCTTTCATAGCTGAAAATGACCATGATGTTTTGGAATCTACCCAAAATTTTACCAAGAGAATAGAGTTAGGAAATCAACAGACTACAGCCCAAGGCAGTGACTGGAGGAAAAATGTCTAACGTTTCTGATTTATGTCTCTCGGAGTTGTACCACTCTGAGCTCAAAACACCGGTTTCTTAGTCTTTCAGGTATTTAACATCCGCAGTTTTGGCCATCTAACAGCAGTCCATGGCTTTCATGATTTGCGGTAATTTTCAGTTTTGCTCAAGGATGGTTTTGAGGCCTTTGCTCGCCCCTGAGACCAGAGTCCACTCACCAGCCTGCCTCATCAGCCCTGCTTGGTTGGGCTCTGCTGGTTTTCACGTTTGCTCTTTGCTGCGCTGTTTACTTGTAAAGACTGACAATGAAAAGAAAACTGAGTGCTCATTCAGATGACAGCAGGGAATTGAAACTGGAAACGTCTAAGAAAGTGGGGATTCAGAACCAGAAAGCAGAAATTTGGGAGAACATGGAGAGAGGGATGTCTGTGTTGATGGTAGCTTAAATCTATGCTGTGGACATGATCTCTGGAAGCTGGAGGCTGAGATGAAGGTGTGTGTTTAACAGTTAGTGCCTCTTCTTCTCAAGAACGAGTGGACCTTCCATGAACTAGACTCAGCTTTCAGTGCTTCAGGAATCCAAAAGATTGTGGCATTGGCTTTACCCCAGGATATGGACTCAAAACCGAAGGAAGGAAACATTTGGGCTTTGGAAGTTCACGGGAACAATAGGAGCTGCCTCCCAAGGGAGTGGACATCCTGTCATGTGAATCTTGAAGTTGCAGTGGTTTTAGAGCTGTAGGACATCTGTTATGATCTGCATCTCCTTATCCAGCGTTCCTGATGCTACACCTGTGTGGTAGGTCCCAGATGCTGCCAATAGCACTGAGATGTAAGGGTAAGCCCTTTAAGGGGGTTAACTATAAAGTCAATGCTTAATTGACCAGAAGAGAAATCGGTAAAGTCACTGTTGCCCTAATCACAACGTGAATAACAGCTAAAATTATTGAGTGCTTGCTACGTAGCTAGGTACCAGGCACTTTGCTAAGGCATCCAGCCACCCACCTGTCCATCCGTCCACCCATGCACCCATCCCTGCATCTCTCCATCATCTGTCACCTGCTCCTCATCTTTCTAAATCCCCTGTGAGGTTGGTATTACTATGTCAGTTTTATAGGCAGGGAGTGGTTCCCAAGTCCACGGGTTTGATTTGTAACCTGACTGAGAACCTTCAATGTCCAAAAATAAAATGAGTTTCTTGTCAGCTCTGAGAGTTTGGAAGAGGAGGGACACAGAAGCCACACCTCAGAGGGCAGGGGCTGCCCCACCCAGGCACATTCAGAATGAGGAGAAGGACTCTTGCCTAAGAATCCTCAAGCTTTGTGATATCCTGGTCGTGCTAGTCCTTTTGTTGGGGAGCTGTCTACTTCAGGAACTCCTTTTTGGTATTGCTT
Organism: Camelus dromedarius; assembly: GCF_036321535.1. Classification (NCBI taxonomy): domain Eukaryota; kingdom Metazoa; phylum Chordata; class Mammalia; order Artiodactyla; family Camelidae; genus Camelus; species Camelus dromedarius. Next base: position 27,236,644 of record NC_087444.1, read on the forward strand.
CAGTGGGCATCAACTTGAGACTGTAAATCCGTCTTATTTGTATCTTAACTAAAATTACATGAAGGAAATATAGTCTATTATGTGTGCAAAAGTGAGACCATGAATGCATGTGTGCATATGTTTATATAAAATATATATCTGATTATATATGACATATATTTAGTAATGTATACTTTGTGTATGTTATTTTTATACCTATGTATTTTTACATTTTGCATATACACACAAACACACACAATTTTAGATCAGTTGAGGCCCTGCAGAGGACAGGAGGGGAAGCTTTTTCTCTGTGCTGGAAGCTAGCATTTGTCGAGTCCCTGCTTTGTGTCAGTTTCTTCCAGTATGTGGTAGCGCTGACATTTGCTCTCGAGTCTGGCCACTTTCAAAGTTGGGGCTCCTCCAGGTGAAAGTTGCTCTGTTTGCTTTCCTGACCTTAAAATGCCCGGCAGTTGAGACATCTGATCTCTAACTTAGCCTTGCATAGACGGATGCTCTCTTTGATTTAGCCACAACCAAGAAAAGCAGCTGGGACTAGAAGCGTTGGGGGCGGGAGCCCCTGCCTGAGTCTGGGGCCTTTCTCATGGTCCAGCCGGCCCGGTCCCCCTCCTGTGGCTCCGAGCTGGATATGGAGTGATGTGAGCCGAGGTGTCTGCAGTCCTGAGGTATAAATGCATCCTTGGAGATAAATCTCAGCGGCGGAGGTGCGATTCCTCTTCGCTCAGTGCTTCTCAGAGGGTTTGAACAGCAGCAGGCGGAGCATTTGCCTGGGAGGTCAGTTTGAGTCCACCTCACTGAGCTGGGCTTCTGGATCGGAGATGCAGCTGAGCCAGGGTGGATCTCAGGCTGGGAGCTTTGGGTTCATGTCTTGACTTTGAGCAAGAGCAGAATCCCAGAGGTAAGAAGAGATTCCTTTAGGAAATGCTGTGAAGTGTATCTTCCTGTTTTAGTTTTTGTTATTTTGAAGGGTAACTTCTTTTTCAGAACCTAGAACCACACCTTCAAAGTAGGTGGTTGGGACATTTACAGTAATTAATTTTGTTTCTCCAGCAGCAGATTCATGTGCCCGGGGAGTTTTTTGTTTACTTGCAGACCCCTCCTACCTTAGAGTGCACCATACTGTGGCAAGCAGTGGCTCCCAAGAGGAAGGGAAGCCACAGTTGAGCCCACCCCAAGGGTATGAAGTGGTGTTGCTGTCGCCTGAGTTCGTCCTGCATACATTTAAAGCTGAACTCTGAGAAAAGTGGAACATGTGTTTTTTTTCCAGCCCAAGATGCTTCTTGCTTTGGGTGGGATTCCCTTTTGCTTCGTGCACAGGGGCTTCATCCATCACTGCCCTTCCTTGTCCAGTTTCATTAACCTGAGCTTGTGTTCATCTTGTGGCAGCTTAATAACCTTTATTTGTGGAATCCCTCAAAGAAAGCCTTGGTTATAAATCCTGTGTCACAGAAATGAAGGCATAAATGCCAATCTGTGTCACTGCGTAATATTTATTATTTTAATTAAAGAAAATGGATAGTGACATTTATTAGGTCACAAGTTACTTGTTAATGGCAACGAATGACAAAAAAAATTACTGATTTTATGAGCAAATCTTGGAACGTTCCTCAGTGATTATTCTGTTGTGCTCTCCACGCAAGTGGCCCTAACAATGCATTGGGCGCCTTTTGGGAAGCTAATGCTTGTTTTTGGTGAGACACACTTCCTGTAGGGCAAAGTGTCAGCTTAACTGAGAGGGGAAGTCAGAACTGACTGGTGAATTCAGACTTGCTTTCTCCGCCCCAGTTCTTTTTAGTATATGACTGGGCTTTCTGAGATTGTGTGTGTGTGACTTTCAAAGCAGAATGAACATGATTTCTGGAAACAGGGATGCATATTACAATTTTGGTCCATACATGAGGCATCCCAACTGAAGCATCCATTCAAACGGGGAAATAAGTTAAAAAACAGTGATGTGTAATAAAATAGTCCAAAGGCTGGGACTTACAGAGTGTTTTAAACATAACGTTATTTCATTTAATGCTCCTACTTCTGTCACGAGGAACATACTTCAGTATCTCCATCTGTTCATTTATTCACAGTCAACATACATTATTGGGATTAGTTATTTTAGGGAAGAGTTTATGGATGAGAAAGGAAACACAGTTGTTTTGTAACTTGCACACGATGCCACCGCCTGTGAATGACAGCGCTGGCATGTGAACCCTTCAAAACCTGTGATCTTATCAACATCCTGCTCCATCTCTGAGACAGTGTCTTCTAATCCGGGGATTTTGACCACCGCAGAGCGGGAAGTTAAGGAGGTCTGTGGCTCTGTCTGCAGAGCTCACTACTGCTAAAGCTAATTTTAGTTTGTCAGGATCTCTGTAAAGTTATGCTTCTCAAGGGCTTTATTCCTTTTATTTTTTGTGTGGCTTGTTTCCTGAGTGAACATGCTAAAGCACAGTGCTGAAAATTTAAGGCCGACTGATTCCTTTAACAAAAAAATGTTAGCTTGTTTATGATCATATCTGGTGGTGGTCTTTATTTTGATACATATTTTATTTTCATCCTATTGATGGGTAAATATTAAACTGGAGGACTGGATTTGTCTTCACTGCAGCGTGCTGGTAAATTTTTATCCCTTTAGTCTGAAGACATCAAGAATAATTTTGTTCTGAGGACAGATACACTCCACATTTACAGAGTGGGCTTAAAGAGAAAGCCACACAAGAAAGAGAGAGAAATGAGTATTTTTTGAATACACACAGTGTGTGCGTCATTATCCTAGGCACTTTGCACATTATAGCATTTAATCTCTTAAAATGCTCTGTTATTGTCTTACGATATAAGTGAGGGAACTGAGGTTTAGACTCTTTCCGCTAGACAACCCAGAGCTGTTAGATCAAGTGCAACAGTTGGTGTGTATTCTCGTGAAGCCTCTGATCTTGGGGCTCTCCCTGCCTGAACTTTGTAAAATAATTTGAAGGATAACTTACATACATCAACATGTGTCTTAAGTGTGTGGTTCAACAAGTTGTGACAAATGCACACACCCGTGGAACTGATACCCCAGTGAAGATGTAAAACAATAACCTCACTGCAGAAAGTTCAATCTTTTCAATTTGGGGAGATTGTGAATAAAGTTGCTATGAACATACTTTTACAGTTCTTTGTGCAGATGTGTGTTTTCATTTCTCTTGGGTAAATAACTAGGGTTGGGATCACTTGATCGTAGAGCAAGGGTATGTTTAATGTTATAAGAAACTGCCGTCTGTTTACCACATGGCTGTTCGGTTTTGTGCTTTCACAGTATTGAGAGTTCTCCTCTATCTATATTTGCCAAAATTTGCAGTGTCAAGTTTTAAAATTTGAGTTATTCTAGTGGATATGTTTGGTACCTCGTTTTTGTTTCAATTTATACTAATGCTTAATGATGTTGAGCACTTTTTCTATGTGCGTATTGGGCATTTGAATATCTTCCTTTAAGAAATGTCTACTCGAGTCTTTTGCCAGTTTTTGATTTTTAAAAAATTGAATTGATCATATAAATATTATTGATTTGTAAGAGTTCTTTATATATTCTGGATAGAAGTCTGTTGTCAGATATATATCTTGTAAATGTTTTCTTCCTGTCTGTGCTTTGCCTGTACATTTTATTTTTTTAAATCGCTTTATGGAGATATGATTCGTATATGAAAAGCTGTAGATATTTTTAAATGACTTTTCATTTTGCCTAAGTCTAACTTACCCTTCTTTATTTTATAATTATTATTTTCATTGTCTGATCTGCCCCAAGGTTGCAAAGATATTCTCCTATGTCTTCTTCTAGTAGTTTTGTAGTTTGGTTTTTACATTAACCCTGCGATTCATCTTGAATTGATTTTCACATGTGGATTGCAGTAGAGGTTGGGGTTTGTTTTTTGCCATGTGGACATCAAGTTGTTCCGGCACTATTTGTTGAAAAGGTTCTTTTTTCCCCATTGAATTGCTTTGGTAACTATGTAAAAAATCAAATTACCATATATGTATAAGCCTATCCCTGGACTTTATTCTGTCCCATTGATCTATATGTCCATCCCATGCTGACACTGTACAGATCTATGTCCTTTGCATTTCCATATATATTTCAGAATTAGATTGTCACTTTCTAAATATAATATCTGCTGGGATTTTGACTGGTACTGTGTTAGATTTACAGGTCAGTTTGAAGGGGAATTGATATCTTAATAGTAATAATGAGTTTTCAAATCTGTGAATGTATCTCCCCACTTATTAGGAACTTCCTTAGGTTCTCTCGACTATGTTTTGTGGTTTTTCATTATCTTAATCTTGAATATATGTTAAATGTACCCTTAACAATTTTTGGTGCTATCATAAATGGTATAATTTTTAACTTTTATTTTCTAATTGCTCATTTCTGGTACACTGAAATGGATTTTTATATATTTCCTTTGTGTCATGTGCTCTTGCTAAGTCACTCATTCTAGAACTTGTTTTACAGATTTCTTAAGATTTTCTCTTATATACGATTATGTCATATGAAAATGAAGACACTCTTATTTCTTTCTTTTCTATCTGTATGCCTTTGATTTCTTATTTCTGCCTTACTGCTCTAGCTAGGACTTTCTGTTAAACATTAAATGAAAGGAATGAGAGCAGAAATCGTTGCTTTATTACTCATCTCAGGGGAAAATACCATTTTCCATTAAGTATGACATTAATTGTCATTTAAAAAACTAATGCTTTTTATCAGATGAACAGATTTCTCTTTATTCCTAGCTTACTGAAAGTTTTTAAAAAATTAAGGATGGGAGTGGAATTTTGAACTTTGTCACATGCTCTTTTAAATCCATTGAGATGACTCACTGTGGTATATTTTCCTATTTACTATTGATGTGGTCAATTACATTGATTGATTTTCTAATATTGAACCAATCTTGCATGTTAGTGATAAAGACTATTTGGCCATGATGCATTATCTTCTAATAAATTGCTGAATTTGATTGTAATATTTTGTTTAGAATTTTTATATCTACTTCAATGAGCTACATTGGTCTGAAATGTTCTTCCTTCCTTTTTAAAATTTTTCTTTCTTTCTTTTCTCTCTTTCTTGTATCAGGGTTATATTGGCTACATAAAATGAGTTGGTGATCCACTGGCAGATTATTGAGTTAGGGAGAGGGACATCCTGTGTAGGGGTTGGGTGACTCAGATGCCACCTGGTTGAGAAAGCCGTCTACTGCCCCAGCCCTGATCAACAGTGTAACTTAATTCCAAGCCCCATTGGAAGGCAGAGCTAAAGTAGCAGATACACTTTCTATCTCCTCTTCTTTAAAGATGACCCAAAAGGCTGGGAGTTTGCCTTGCACAGCAGAAGCCAAATAACTCTGATGCCTAAGCAGCCTGGAGCTGCCTATCTTGTGAGGAATACCTGCCAGGGAAACTTTTTCCTCTCCCGGGCTTATCACCAGAGAGCTAGCCTCACCTAGCTTGTCTCTCCATTGCTTTGATCAAAACCTTTCATTGTTCATTGATTTAGCATTTCGAGTCTTACCTTGGACAGTCAAATTCTCTTTTACTTAATTGCACCTATCTAAACAAGTAATGCCAGGGTTCCTTCTTGTGTATTTCAGCAGATAAGGAACCCTGGGAATCATCAACATGATCTTAACAACCATTATCATGATCATGATGGCTAATACCTATTGAGAATTTATGCCCAAGGACCTTCTCAGTGCTTAATATATATTACCTAATTTAATTCTCAAAAGATTCCTGAGGGTTTGCAGCTATCATTTTGGGTTAACTCACTTGCTCAGTGTCACCCTTTAGATGCAAATCTTTGGCTGGAATTTGGAGCTGAAGACTGCTTCTGCTTAACTCTTGTTTTCTACCTGAGAAGTTGCTAAACTTAGAAACTAAATGATTTCAGTGACCATGAGAAAGAGAAAAGTTAACAATTTCCTTATTTTTCTGTTGCTTTTTTGAATCTACAGGCACTAGCCTTGTTCTTTTGGCTTATATTTCATTTTTAATTCTTAAAAGAAAAATATCTCAAATTTTTCTTTATTCTTAAACTTTTTCAATATTTCTTTGATTTTACTCTTTCTTTTTAACAATATGGATGCTTCTATGCATGACTCTGTGTCTGTATGCTTCTAAGAGTGATACTGTAAATTATCCTTATTAAATTCTGGTTCATCTTCACACCTGGCTTGAGGATCCTCAGCAGGAATTTGGTTTTCGGGGGCTTTCAGAATAGCCTAGACTAGGTTAGAGACATGTTTCACAGATCTGTAACTCTCTTACATGATGAGGCTTTAGACCAAAAAGGGCAGGTCAGGAATGAAGAGAGAAAAGAGAATTAGGGCGGACAGCAGAGCTGCAGAAGAAAGCTTTGTGAAACAGCTTTGGGACAGAGAGAAGTAGAGGTCAAAGATAAGTATTCTTTGGGTTTTCAATGGCTCTTCCACATCTGAAAATGGGGAGAGGTTCAGACTTGAGTTGACAGGAGTGATGGAGCCTGGAATATTAGAAAGAGAGGAGGCTAAGTTTATATGGTTAATTTAGGTCTTGAGTAATATGTTCTGGGGAATATGAGGAGAGGCCAGGTAGGTTAATAATTTTCCCATTTACAGCATCCATAGTATCGCAATGGGACAGACTGAAACTGAAGATAAAATATTCCTTTGTCTTTCCCTCAGCTCAGGTCTCTTCTTCATACGAGAAAACCAGTTTCCAGTCCTTGGACACATCCTGCTTTGTGTTTTGGTTCCCACTGTTTACCATTCAAGCTCTTTGTAATTAAAGAAGCAGAAAGTGCAGGGCAAGCTAGTCTAGCAGGTTCAGGGAAAGGCTGTCTCAATGAGACACAGCGTTAAAGATTCCAAGTATTAACGTTTTCTCATTTTCATGCCTTTTTCTGGTAACTTTCTCCTTTTTAACGGCTTAGTTTTCAAATTGCCTTCTTATAAGGAATAGTTTGCGACTGAATGTCTGTGTTTTCTCAAAATTCACATGTTGGATCCTTAACCCCCAATGTGATGATATTTGGAGGTGGGGCCTTTGGAGGTAATGAGTTCACGAGGGTGCTGCTCTCATGACGGGATCAGTGCCCTCATAAGGAGAGACAAGAGAGAGCTTGCTTCCATGTACTTGCTCTCTCTCTGCCATGTGAGAACAGGACAAGAAGACAACCATCTGCGAACCAGAAGGAGGACTCTCACCAGGAAACAACGGGCTGGCACCTTGACCTTAGACTTCTGAGCTTCAGAACTGTGAGAAATAGCTATCTGTTATCAGAGCATCCAGTCGATGGTGGTTTGTTACAGCTGCCCAAACAGACTGATACACATGATTATAACTGAAAGTTCTGAAATCCTTGTGGGAGCAAAAAAAGCCTTTCAAATCAATTGAGAATAACATAACATCATGGAAATAGTACAAGCTTTGAAGTCATAAAGATTTGGGGTTGTATCCCAGTTCTCATACAGTATTTAGGTGACTTTGGACAAATGGCTTAATTCCCTTGAATATCAGCTTCCTAGTCAGAAAGATGGAGATAGTGTTTCTGAAATATTTGGACATATAAAATATGTAAAGTGCTTAACATGAGGTTTGGTTTATGATAAAACCTCAGTAAGACATAGCTATTATTCATACCTACAATAAAGATCAACGTTGTAGCTGACAACACCAACTGTTGGGGAGGAACTGGAATGCTCATACATGGCTGGTGAGAGTGCAAATCAGCGCAACCAGTTTGGAAAACTTTTTGGCAGCATCTGCTAAAGCTGCACAAAGCAGGACTTATAACCAGTAATTCTGTGCCAGGTATACACCCAACAGAAGTGCATATATGTATGACCCAAAAACCATGTACAAGGAATGATTATAGAAGCACAATTCACATTAGTCAAAACTGTAAAATAACTCAAAGGACTATTGATAGTAGATCTGGCAATGAGAAAAATGAACTATTGCTGCAAACAACAATTTGGATGAATAAGTGAAAGAAGCCAGAGGTAAAGGAATACATATGGTATAATTCCATTTGTGTGAAATTAAAGCAAACAAACCTGAAGTCAGGAGAGTGATTCCTCTTGAGGAGAAAACGGCTGGTGACTAGGGGTAACAAAAGGGTCTGGGGGCTGGTCACGGACTGCATATTCTTAATCATTTCTTGATCTGGTTACTAAAGTCTGGGCACTTTGTAAAAATTCCTTGAGAGACACTTATGATTTGTGCACTTTTCTGTGTATTTTTTATAGTTAATAAAAAATGTTTAAAAGTGAAGCTGTCATTTCTCTGGATTATTGTTAGCTGTCTCTAGAGGGGTTTGCTTCGACTCTTCTGCCTTTACCACCCCTGCTCCATCCAGCCAGAGCCTCTTGCTGTGAAGGCAAGTCCCAGCGCTCCAGACTCCTCCATTGTCAGCTTTCTGCCACCCTCCTGGGTAATCTCAGAGACAGCACTGTAAAATCAGACTTGACTCTCATGTACAACAAACTCTGCCCTGAGCAGGGAAGAGATGGCAGCCCTACCCCTCAGGCATGATGCCCTGCCAGCCCCTCAGAGCTCTTGGTTGATTGAACTCTACATCTTGCCGAGCTTGCAAAGTCCAGGCTACTGTTTAGATCTAAGCCCCTGGAGGGAGGGAGGCCCTGGTGGAAATGCTCACATTCTGAACCAGAGAATTAAAGGAGTTTTAACTGTGTACTTGGGCTCAAGTTTATTCACGGATCTTGGTGTAAACTACACTGGTGGCTAAGAGAGAGATCTTGTCTTAAAAAGGAGATTGGTTAGCTTGAAAGGAAAGAAAGTCATTTGAAGCATTTAGCAAAGTTGGTGGAAAGTTCTATCACCTCGATCTCCTCCACTCCCTTCCCATTGCAAGACCCACGTCTTCCAAACGAAAACATTTGGGTACCTGGTATGTACCAGACTTGGCATGATGCTTACTTAAATATTATCTCAAATTTGGTCTTCCAGACAGCTCAACGATGCAGATAACAGTTTATCTTCCATATGAGGAAACTGAATCTCAGAGAGCTTAAAAGAAAGTCTCCCATGGACATAGGACTGTTAAGTCAGTAAGGAACAGCTGATTTTCAGGTGTACCTATTTGATAGCCACAGCTGACAGTCACCAAGCTAAGTGCAAAGAATTTCATACCCAAAGATCTGATGAGACTGATTGTCTCAGTAGAAGGTCAGGGACAAATCTGTAGGTGAGGAGAACTCAGCAATCAGATGTTGAACAAGCCAAGAGAAGGCTGCCTCGACATCTACACCATCACACCTCTTCATTTTTACAAGTTTCTTTATTCTGTCGTGTTGTGATTTCATGGTTCAGGTGGTGGCCTTGGGTTCCCAGCCAGGTTGCAAGCTTCCAGGGTGAGCACACAGTCTCGCATGTCTCCCATTCTTACAGGGTGCCTAGGCTCGGGCTGTGCACATAGTGACCCCAGTGTGCACCTGACAGTCAGATTTGGTCATTACCATATCTCAATGGCCTTGGGAAAATGCCAAGCACTTCGCTTTTGGTCCTTCTCTGGAGCTTCTGATATGTCCAGTAAATGGAACCCTTCAGGACATGGTGGGCTGTCTTTTGTCAAACTGGGGAGCAGCTGTCCATTTGTAGCCTCAGTCCCCGCTCATCAGTTAACTCATTCCTTGAAAATCCGTTGATTAAAGATCAATTGCAGTAGTGGCCCAAGTGACCCGAGTTACAGTGCCACATCTCAGGGCTCTCTGCCAACTCCCTGGGCGGTTTCACCTGCCCAATTAAACACCTTGCTTCACCCTGACTGCGTCTGCAAATACTCCTCTCCCACTTCACCTGTTACTGAGCATTAAAGGCAAACTCAATTCTATGCAGATAAATAGAGTTTAGTGGTAATGTGCCGTATGACCTTTGAAGTGACAAGATGACATTAATTTTTAGGGATTCTCCCTTCTCAGGCTGTCACTGTTGAGCATGTAACTTGATGAGAAGTGGAGGTCTCTGCATTTTGAGGACGTACTTACAGTTTAACATGCTGTTTCAAATGTAAGGAGGCTCTCTCTTTAATTTTTTTTTCACCAGCTTGACAGTTTTTCAAACATATTCACTGTCAGCCCTAACAACCTGTCAACAAATGCCATTATGTGAAAATTGCCGAGACTCGCTTGAGGACTGTGAAAAGTGACAGACATGCCACACGGATAAGTTTCTCACAAACCCAGGGCTGAAACTTTTGAAAGACACTCTGGCCCTTCCAAGGAAAAAATGAACAGTCAGATCTCCAGGAAAAAAAAATACACTTGTCATATCAGATATCTGTTTCTTTCCCAGGCAAATTAAGGTGTATGTGAAAGAATAAAACATTCAGAGGACAATAGCTGCCGAGATCCCAGGCTGTGCGCATCTCCAGTGTTACCAGTGAATCCGACAAAGGAACAGAAAACTGTTTATTTTTTTTTTCCCTCCCCTTCCTCTAGAGAATTTAAGGGCAGGTCTCCCTCATTTTTAGGTTGAATGTTCCTGGGGGTAGACTCAGGGAAAAAAGAGTAACTGAGATAAAGTGATGTGGAGCCAATCATGAGCCTCAGACATAAGATGATGAGAACTTGTTCTACTATTGGGACAGGACAGAGCTGGGCAGTAAAATGTGGGGGAAATGTGGTGGGGGATGTAGTCCAAGGAGCCTTGGGTTTGAAATTAGGAGACCTGGGTTTGAATCCCAGTTCTGCTATTTAAACGATGTCTGAGCTTGAGCTCTTAAATTGAATATTGAACCCCCACTATGCCTCTCAGGTTCCTAATCTGTGCCCTGGAAATGATCGTGCCCTCCCCAAAAGTGCTGTAGCGAGGATTAAATGAGTGAATTAAATGAGTGAATGGGACTTTGCTCAAAACATGGAGTTGAAGTCTAAGACTCAAATTGACGTGGTAAGAATGTCTCTGACCCCAGAGTGTCACATATCTCATTCTAGATGTGATTTGGCTCTTCATTTGTAACTGAAGTTTCTATTTATTCAAATTCAACTCCAGCAAAATGTTGTGTACGTATCTTGGGTGACATTTCAAACCAGAGGCAACCCCTCCGTGAACAGTGGTGGTAGAAGAGGGAGGCCAGCAACAGAGGAGAGAAGGAAGCTGTCCCGGACTGCGGGTGTCCAGCCCCTTCTGCCCAAATGGCCTCTGTCCTTATGTGGCTTATCCATGGGCCCTGGGGCTGCTAGGTTTTGTTCATATTGTTGTTTGGCCATTTTTCTTCCTTTTTATTTTATACTCCAAGGCTTACTAGCTGCTTCTCTCTTACATCTAATGCCCCAGAGATAAGGCATTCTCTCCTAAAGGGGAATCCAATCTACGCACAAAGGGAACAGCATTCCACAGCACTCTACGGGGCAGGGAGTGCTTGCCCTCAAGTCTTGGGTGTTTTGTTCCAAGGAAGCATAGGAAGGGGACATTTTAACAGAATTAGAGTGAGGCTTCCCAGGGACCCTGTCTAACAAGCAGTCTGAGGTCAGGGGGCATTTCAATGCTGCATGTACCTGTGTCTTTCCCTAGGTTTCCCCGTACCTCATTTTCACAGCCACCTTCCCACTTCCGTGTATATCTGGGTGCCCTTGGTCATCTTAGAATATCTTATATTTTCCCAGTGTGATTGGGGTATCTTTTGAAAGAGACGGAACTTTTTTCCTACCCTATGATTTTTCTTTGGACCATTTAATGTTGATGCTGAATTTGTGGTTCACAGGACCGTCTCTGGGGCTTCTCAGGAGATGCTGATCCAGCCGGGGGTCTCGAATGCTGATTGGCTGGTAATATCAAGGGCCTTCAGAATCCCATATGAAAGCCCAAAGGACAAATGCCTTCTGAACTGACTGGGTGTAAAATCCACATTTGTAGGGTCGTGACCCGGGGCTTATGGTCTACACTATGATTGAATGTGTGGATTGTGGTGATGGGGCAGGGACAAATGGAAAAGTGCTGGGAAGACACGGTTATGTGATCATGGGTTTAGTCTGGGTAAAAGTTTGTAAAAATCCTGACGTTGACCCTTGTTTATCAGGTAAGACAAATGATGTCGTATTTAACACAGCTCAGCTTCTTTGAGCCTCTGTTTCTGCCAGCTGTGAAATGGGAATAATGTCTGTGTTTCAGAGCCCCTGGGAGGATGAACTGAGACTGTGTGTAAGAGGATAAAGCACTCCCTCTGTGACTGCTTCTGGGGTCTGATGTAGGTGGTAGCCATTGGAAACCCAGCGATTTGCTCCTGAAAACCATTTGCCTTGAGAAAAAAGTAACTGAGACAATCTCTGTTCTGTAAAAGTGATGAAGTTGCTATTAATTGTAATGATGATGATGATGATGATGAAAATAATAATAATGATTGCCCTAGGTCATGTATAGCATATTTACTTTGTACAATGCGTTCTCTATGCATAATATCACTTAGCCTCCCACATAATCCATCATAAACGGATTAGTTACAAACCTCTGTTATGCTTTTTCTAAAGATGAATAAACAGGTCCAACTGAGGTTAATAACTTTCTCAAGGTTACACAGCTAGCAAAAGCAAGAACTAGCTCCACTTTTGTCTGAGACCAGGACTAGGACCAGTTCTCAAAAATACGTGATTTTCACAAACACTAGCACTCGATTCCAAGAGTTCTTTATGCAGCTGTGGGATTTTTCCAATTTAAACTTCCCCTGCTCTTCTCTTTGCCATCATGCCCTTGGGAGCAGAGCCTTCACCTTGATTCTGGCTGTAACTCCCATTAACTCTAATGGGTGTCTAGCACATCTCCCCCAGCATGTTGAGATGAGATTGTTTCCCATCCAATTGTTTTAACGTCGTGGGTGTTGCGTGAGTCTACAAACATTTAACCTTTGGTTTCATTATAAGGCTCAGAGCAGACAGGGTGTGGGGAGAAGATAAACTGGGACACAGACATATTGAAGCTGGGTTTATGAGAGCACAGCATATGGAATAATAGAAAAATAATTACTAGTGTATTTGGGAAGTGAATGGGTCTTTCTGTCTCAACTTTGAACATTGGATAAATATTGCCTGAATGCAGAATGGACGATGATTAGAGAAGGAGGAAAGACAGCCCAGGTTGTATAAAACTGTGATAGAACAGCTCTGCTTATATTTCCTTTAATTAAAAAATGTAATGATATTCCTGAATTTGTTGAGTGCATCAGGGTTTTGTACACATAATTTTAAAAGTTTATGTATTTTCTGGTCCTCATGGTCACCTTGTGTGGTTTGGAGGCTTGGATGCCCTTATGTTGAGTCTTTGCTTACCGATGTGCAGCCCCGTGTGACCTCCCTCTCTCCCAGCCCGCGGTGGCAGCTGCTTTTCCCACCACTGTGTTTTGGTAGCTTCGTGCCTGTTTTCGCTCCCACAGGGAATTGGGCTCCTGAGGTGCCCTCAGTCACTAAGTCCCCAAGCAGGGCTGCTTGGCTTTCTGGGTTTTTACAGCAACCCTGTCTCCTTTGTTTAGCCAGATCCCTTCTTGCAAGCCTCATTGCTCTCCCAGCACCTCAGAATGGGACCCCAAGTCACTGCAAATTGCCGTAAGCAGCAGCTCTCTAGACTTCCTTTCCTCAAGTTTTTTCTCAGACTACATTTACCACTTCAGGGTGAATTCCACCCCATGTTTTCTAGGTGTTGTACAAGCTCTTGGACCTACGACCTCATAGGACTCATCAGTTTCGCTCCAAAGAGGCCCTCTAGGTTTTCAAAGAAATGGGCCCCTTTCCCAATGCCCTGATCATGCGCCCTTGCCAGATATATCTGATTTTCCGTGGAGCGGTTTATTCCTTGTTCCAAGAATCTTCCTCTAGTTGTGTTCATCAGACTGGCTTCTACATTAGAATGTGTGCTTTGAGAGCAGAAACCATTGTGTCTGTATGCTGTATATAACATAACACTTATTATATGGATATATACATATACTTCTAAAACACTTTCAGTGTTTCACTGCCACCATGAAGCTCTACTGAGCTTTTTGACATCTACACAGTGCTTAGTAAATGTCACTTCTCTTGAGTTTAAAAATTTCAAAACTGGGGGTAAAGTAGGAAGAATCTGGGGAAGCTATTAGGACAGTGAAGGGTCATGAGTTCAACTTTCCTTACATTTGGAGTCGAATATAGAAATTAGAACATAGCCACTCTCCCTCATTCACTATGACTTTGTCTGCTTTCAGAGGACATTTGGTTTCTCTTTCCAGTTTTGGGTAAGTGTAATGGGGTCAACCTAATTATGGGTTTGGGCTGGGTATTAAATGCTGTCTGGTGGCTGTTAATCAGGCTTAATTTGGAAACTGGAAGCCTATGGAAGGATCATGGTAATGCTTGTAAGACCTTTAGACCTGGTGTCTGAGCCCGTTATGAAAAGGTTTATCCATCATGTGTTCAGATGGACACATGAGTGTTCTTATTAACGATTTTGTTGAGGGAGGGCACGTATCTGAGTAGCAGTTTAACTTCATCAGACCGAGATTAAACCCTGCCCCATGTGCTTCTCATTGTCCCTCTTTTCTCAGCATAGGAAAGTCCATGGTAGAAACCGTTATGACCCCTGGTATTTGGAGCTTCTGTTCCTGAGACAGAAAACTGCGATGGATGTTTCCTGGTTCTCATGAGCTCAGAAAACACTCGCTAGAATGTCAGTTTGATCATGCTGCTTACTGCTTTAAAAGCTTTCAGTGCTGTCGCCTTGCCCTTGAGATAAAGATGCTCCTCATTAACAAGGACAGCCAACCTGGGTCAGACACCCACTGTCCCCAGAATCATCTTTGTGTTTTCCCTCTAGGTCTGCTCCACAGGTTTAGGTGTCTGTTTTAAGGGGATCTGGGGTTTGTTTTAATCAGCTATGCTGAGACATACAGATGTGGAAATGACTGTCGTGAGGGGAGAAGTTTAGCAATGCTGGAATGAGTGAAAAGAGATAGGAAGGTAAATTTGAAGGCAGTCTAGTCTTTCTCTTTTCTTTTCTGAGTAGATATCCAAGAACCAGGAACGTTCTTTATGCAACGTCCCCTGAAGCTACAGTGAGGTAACATCAGCAGTGTTGGGATTGGTCCGTGGACTCTCCAAATTTCATATAGTCACGTGGGCCTCATCACAAATTTAGTAATTCAGTCGAGTGTTTATTTACTGTTAAATCTGGATATCTTCAAGGACAACACCCTTTCCTCTTCTGAGATTGGTTTTCCTCCAATTCAGATTCAGAGAACATTTGTTGAACAATTACACTTTCCAATTATGCTTTCACACCTCCTTGGGGAATGTTGTGCTCATTCTTTAAATAAGGAAACAAAAATTCAGAGAGGGTAAATGACTTGCTTGCGGCCACACAGCCAGAATCAAATCCCGGCTTGCTCGTTCTAAACTCTGATCCACTTCACCATTTGGCCAAGTATGGCTACATCTTCTGTCTTATTATAGGACTTTTCTTTTGTCTTATTATGGGCTGCAGGGTGACTCTCCCAGTTATCAAAAAAAAAAAAATCTACGAAGTTATTTGGAACATATAATATTTCTGATGCAGACCAGGACTTGGAGGGAAAAGACACACAGCCATCCCTTTGAGGTTTCATTATCCATTCATGACCTGATATTGGCTAAGCACCTGCTCTGCCTCCCAAGATGTGCTGGGAGCTGAGGAAGCAGCACTAAATAAGGCTGTGTGACCTCATTTTGAGGGGCTAGTATTTTATGGGAGGAGGGGCAAGTGATAAATAACTAAACAAGCGAATAAGCAAAGTAGGTAATTGTGACCCTGTGCTAAAGGCTTTGAATGAACTAGGAAGCTGAGAAAGGGTTTCAGTTTGGCTGAGAACTCTGCTGAATGGGATGGACAGAGAGAAGTGACATTGAAGCCAAGACCTGGAGGATGAATGATTACTAGTTAGGGCCAGTGTGGGGAAAAGTATTCCAACTACAGGGAAGAGCACTAGAAAGGTGCACAGGTCAGGGCTTTTGTCTTGGGGCGTTTTGTTCTGTTAGCAAGACCTGCCAGAAGAGTCCAGGCAGACGGTATATATAATATATCACCTGAGAGATTCTGCTGGGCAGCTGGTCTCCTAGTGACCAGCAAAACTTCCAGAAGGGCAGCTCATTGCCTACCACAAGATTTATGCTCCTAGAGGGATGGGGAGGCTGGCAAGTGCCAAGAATGTTGCCTGTGTCTAAAAGCACTAAGAGCTGAGGTCAGCCCTGGAGCACAGAGGCCCATCTTCGTCTTCCTGGGGCGGTGGCAGACCGACCGCACGAGGCCATCACTTCTGCCGCTCTGCCATCAGCAAATCGCAGCTGGTTATTGCTAAATTCTGGGATTTGCTTCTTGGAGAAAAAATAATTAACACTGGCAGGAGTTTGATTGCATTAATTCACAGAAAGAAACACCCAAATGATAAATCCATAGTGGGAGAACTGCCCATATGTTACAGATTGGCTTAACATGGTTGAGGCATTAAATAAAAGAAGTCTGGGAAACAAAAACCTTTATCAGCTTTATTAGCATTGAACTCTGCGGCTTCCACTGGGGCTGACACACTTAATTAAAGATGCTCTGGTCTAATTAGGTTGCACATCAAATATACAAATACGAGCTTTTAAAAAGCCCAGAGATTGGAGTTTCGGTTCCCTCTGGTGTGCATATTTACTTCATCCTAACACCAGGACCTTCCCCAGTGAGATGTGGGCACCATGGGGCAGCTCCACCCCGTCTGGAAGGCGTAGGTGTGTGCTTCTTTGTGCTGAACTTCTTTGCATTCAGAGGAAGCTGGAGGGAGTCGACTTTGACTTTTTCCTTTTTCTGAAGAAGAAGGATGCATTTCAGTATATGTGCTGCTGAAGCGAGCACAGAAGGATGCATTTTAGAGAGTGCATCCAGAAACACATTTTGGCCATAGTTTTGATATAATATTTTTTGGCTTATTTATTGAGATCACCAGTTGTTGTCATTATTATCGTAATCACTCCATTTTAAAGGTTTGTGCCAAGAGAGTATATTTAATAAAAATTAAAACTAAAAAAAAAAAGTCCCAATCATTTGCTGAGAGCCTAACTTGTACTGGTTGCTATTTTATGTTAGGAGGTTTGCTTACACTATCATGGCTTTGGGAAAGTTACTTAATATGACTTGTCTTAGTTACCTATTGCTGCATAACAAATTGCCCCCCAAACTTAATGACTAAAAGAGCGAACATTACTTATCTCACAGTTTCTGTGGATCAGGAATCTGAGCACAGCTGAGCTGGGTCCCTGGTTTCAGCCATCAGCCAGGCCTGCAATCTTATCTGAAGGCTCAGCTGGGGGAAGATCGACTTCCAAGTTCACTCATGTGGTTGTTGGAAAGACTCATTTCCTCATGGGCTATTGGCTTGAGCATCCCAGTTCCGCACTGGCTGTTGGCTGCCACATGAGAGTCTATAGGGTGGCCCAGGGGGAGTGAGCGGGACACCGAAGATGGAAGCCATAGTGTTGTTAGAAACTCACCTTGGAAGTGGTAGTAAGTCCAGCCCACGGTCCAGGGGAGAGGATTACACAAGAGTGTGACTTCCAGGAGGCAGGGTCACGCTTGCCATCCTAGAGGCTGCCTACCACATCAGCCCTCTCAGTTCTTCGGCTGTCAGATGAGAAGCAATAGTAGCTACCTTGGGCATTGTTGTGAAAATCAAACATAGAGGTTTTGAACATAGTAAGTTTTCAGTAAACGATAGCTGTCACTGATGTCTTTCAATGCTTCCAATAACAGTGTGGATTAAATATAAATATTCACATTCTAGAGATGAGGCAGAAACTTAAAAAGGTAAGATGTCCTTGGTCATGAGTCCTCTCCTGTACTCTGGCTTGAGAATTGTCCACCTTCCTGAACTGTGATCTCTGTTTCCTCCACTCAGTGATACCACCACACTTTGTGAGAGTTTCCTCATCCTATTGCTGTAGTCCAGAAAGTGCCTCCAGGCAGAAAGCCTGGGGTAATTGTAGTGCTCACCTCACTTATTTCTTACCTCTCACAAGGTTTGAAGTCCTGTGATGATTGTTGTGTTGTGTCTGAAACCAGCCATTTCATATATTCTGTCTCATTTTCTAGTTGTGCTTGGCTATATAAAAAGGCCAGGACTACTTACTTCAACATGGACAAAAGTGCAAATTTCCCTCATTAATTCAATTAAAAATTACATGTAGTTATACATTTTTATATTAATTTATATTGTAAGAAAGTGAGGCTGTCCTAGCAAATCTGGAGCATATCCTTTGGGGAAACTGAAAAAGGCCGACATTTGGGGTCTCCTGAGCTCTTCCCTCCTCTTCCTTTTTTGACTCTTCACTGATTTGTCTGCCAAGTTTACACGGGCCTGTGACCACCTCTGTCCTCAAATACTTGCTTTCTAGTTGTGAAACACAAAATGCTGGAATCTAGTTATAAGGCCCAACCAATTCTGGAGAAGGAAAGCCTGCAGAGGGCTTCTATTGTAAGTATCTTGTCTTAGGGTAGAGAAATTGCTTCTAAATTTTTTTTTTCTAAGAGAGTATTTCTTAGGGCTTCAGAAATCCATGAACTTCAGTAAAAATACTACCATTTGGCTCCATTTTTGAATTCTATTAGTCTCTACCTGTTTTCGGTTTACCTGTGGACTCAGATAAATTCTCCTAGGAAAAAAAATAACTTTAGAAGTCATTTGTCAAAACACCATATAGCTCTCTCTATGGGCTGATGCATTTCAGATTATCCAGTCTATTAGTAACAGCCATTCAGTGAGCACCGACTGCAAACCAGAGCGCTCTGTTAATTCTCGGTGGACTCTATCCTAACTCGCCCCCGTGCAACTCCAGGAGGGAGGAGATAATATCGTCTGTCCAGTGTTCTGGGAAAATCTGGCAGTGAGTGTACTGTCTAATGCATAGGGGACAGAATAAAAGCCAAGACCTGGTTTTTTGACCTTAGAGATGGTGATGTTAAAATGGTTTAGAACGCAGGAATGCCACACAGATTTCTTACTGCCTCTGAATTCTTAGTGCATAGCAGGAGCTTCCTATAGATTTGTGTTGAGAGGGATTCTGAGGTTGCCTGCAGGCTCAGAGAAAAGAGTGCTATAGTGGATTCACAGTCACTGCCCTGGTAATAGTGGCAGTTCACATCTCGTACTCTGGTAATCTCTGGGTTTTCTTAGTGAAGCCGTTCTGGTGGTCCAGTGTGTGGTGAAGGAGGAGAGATCTGGGCATTGAATGGGGAAAGAATAAGAAGGGAGGTGTGGGCAGCCCTCCTCTGGGAGCTGCTGTGTCCTAGACCATCCTGTCTGCATCTCCCCACGATGGCTCACCAGGGTTGCCCAGTTTCTTCACAACAGAGGGAGGGTCACATCCAATCTGTGTGTTTAATGACCCCCCTCTTTGTTGCCCTACATTTGCCTCAACTGCAAACTCTGGATTTGTTTGCTCAAAGTTTCAAGGCTCATTAAGCAGGCCAAGTTGGACTTTCCCTAAAGAGCAACCACTTGCTTTTTGGATGATCGTTGGCAACCTTTTCCTTTGATTTCTTTGATACTCCTCACCCTGGCTCTGGGCATCACTCTTCACTGACTCTTAGCTAATTGGAAGATTTTTGTTTTCTCAGAGGTGGTTGACCTTTACGCCAGCCCTGCTGATGACCGGCAATTATTAACCAATGTAACAGAATGGGGTTGGGGATCGTGAACAAGTAACTGGACACATTTTGTGGAAAGGACCCCAAAGTGGAACACTTTCCAAAGGCTTCTCTCAGTGAGGTGAAGTAAAATAATGCATACAGAAAGGCTTGGGATATTAAGGGCTACAATAGAAATGCTCGCCATTTTGTTGTTTTTCACATAGGGCTGTGAACAATGATTTTTCCTCCTGGTGCTTTGCATGATGAGCTTCTTAACTTTCAGATCTTATCTTAGATGTCACCACTTCAGAGATGCCTTTCTTGACCATCCTGTTGAAAGTGGCCCTCCACCACTTGCTGCTGCTCTGAGACACTGTCAAGAGCTGAAATGATAGGTTACGAGTGTATTTAGTATTTCATTGCCTATTTGTTTTGTCTCCTTGGCTTTAAGATTCATGAAGGGGGTCAGGTATATCTAGTTCATGAGTCTATCTCCAGTGTGTAGAATATGCCTGGCATGTAATAAGTGCTCAATAAATATCTGTTGAGCGAATATTTGGGACAAAACATGTTATGACAGTAGGGTTCGTGTGGGACTGAAATAAATGCAACGTTGGGCTCATGTCCTGGTTTCATCTCTCATTAGCTGTGTGATATTAGAAAAGTTGCCTCATTTCTCACTTATAAAAAGGGAAAGAAATCAAAGGAAATGATGAATGTGAGCCCCTGTGTGCACTGACCACCACAGGGTGAGTCCTTGATACATATTAGCCATTATTACTATGAAAAGGATTGGATATTATTGATTCGTTTCCTCAGTCATTCAACAGTAACTTACTGAGTATTTATTTATTATGTGCTGGATGCTCTGCCAGGAATTTTCTTTTGGAGAGAACTGAGCAGCCGCCAGATGTGATAGCCTTCATTCCTTTTTTTGGTTCCTCTTCTTTTCCCCCACTCTGGGCCAAATCCACCTAGTTCAAGAGCAACCTTAAAATTTCCTCCAGATGCAGAATGGTCTTCTAATTCCTTCTTTTCCAAATAATAGCTACTAGATTAGAAGGAAAAATGGCTCCCAATATAGGACAGAAAGTCAGCCCTGAGAAAATATGACCTCGTTAGCACTGAGTGTGAGCTGAGAGTTCAGGTACATGGATAAGCAAATGAGGAAAGTGATCCTTGAGACCTGAAATGTGCTGAGATTTAGACCCATATCAGAGACTGATTTAATGAGTGCCTGCTGGATGCTGGATGCTGTGCACTTAGGCTTTCTCACTTTTATCTCAGATTTTTCACCCTCTGATAGCCTCTGCTGTCTTCTTCTAAAATCAGGTCGGTGCCACTTACCTTCATCTCCAAATCCGACTTCTGACCCCCAGGCCAGATCTCCTGTCCTCCCCATGTGGACAACTTCTCCTTTCTTTGAATTCCCTTAGCATCTTTTTTTCAGCTCTCTTATGGTAATTTTATGGGACTCAAACTCATCTCACTGTTGATGTTAAACAGAAAGATGGAGAAGAAGATGTGCTGGTAGCGCTGTCAGATCTAGAAAGGGGGTAGCACAAGGGTGAGGGTCCTGTAATTCCAACTGTTCCATCCCCCAACTTCAATTTTATGAATTTATCTGGAATTTGTGGGGATGTGTCTTGTGCTCACCAGGATGTAAGAGACTATTATATAAACAGGAGTCAATGTCGTCATTGCCAGCGGGGTAGGGATACTTGCGCTAGGTGTTCAGAACTATCTCTGGGACTTCTGACTCCCTGGAATTCGCCGCTATGTCCAGATGCCTTTCTTCAACAAGGGGCACCATTACTCATGTGACTGCTCCAGCCTGTGACATGGGACAAATTTCCTGACACACTCCTCTTCCTCTCTCCATACATCCAAATGACCACCAAGCTCTACAAAGTCAGCCTCCTACACGTCTCTTGAGTTGGTTCCCTTCACTTCCCTGCATCCCTACCGGCAATCCCCAAGTTCAGACCCCCATCACCTCCACGACCACAGCGCCATCTCAATCTCATCTTCCTTCACTTCCATTGGCCCCCACACCACCTTAGAGTGACTGCTCCAGAACTCAGCTTTGGGATTAAGCACAATCCTGAACTTCTGTTAAACCTTTGGAATGAGCTATTGCTCCTTCAGTCTGAAAGATGAATGGTGTTCTCATCTTGCCTTTCTCACTGTTAAAGGATCCTTCTAGGTTGGGGTCTGTTTCCCTCCCAGGGGTGCTCTTCTTTCTTTCCTCCTGGGCCACCATATGTATGAGAAATTCATAATGGACCCCAGCACTTAATATGCTCTTCCTGAATACTCTCTTAAGCAGCTTTATGTCTGGTCTGCCTCTCTGATGTAGCAGAAAGAAATCAGTGTTCAAGACAGCTCGCTATTAATGCCTTTGGGGTGACTCCTAGGTGAGAAAGGTAACAGTAGGAGCCTTTTCCTAGGGCCCCACTAGGAGAATGGTCTTTAGCAGAAATATGCCATTAAAAATGTTTACTTTCTAGCAAAAATGCTGGGTGAAGATACCATGTGAAGTTTCTTTCTCCAGGGGCAATGTTCCCTGCCAGAGCACACATCTGAGGGGGGTTAATCGCTCCCCCAGAGTAAAAAGAAACAAATAGCCTAGACCTAGAATTGCATCTCCAGTTACATGACAGATTTCTAGAAGACCATTGATGCTCTTCTGGACAACTGACGAGTTCTCATACAAACCTATGATTACCTTATCACCCGGACCAAACTCTTACCATTTCGATGCTCTTGCTTACAAATACTACCCCACCCCCAATCCTATGGGGTTTTGACTATTTACTCCATTTTAAAAGTGATGAACTTGAGATAAGGGAGATTAAGAAATGTTCAAATCTATTTCCCTATCAGTGTCAGAGCCAAAATTTGAATCTAGGTCTTTGTGTCTGCAACACCCTGTTTCTGTTCCAAAATAAAATTAAACACTTAATTAGCCATTTAAAACAACTTTGAATCATGACTTCTAAATGACTTTCCTAATTTCTTCACAATGGGAATGTTTACAAAGAGCATTTTTCAACTTTTCAGGAGGAATTCAGAGACTGTGTAGGAGACATTGACTCCATTCATCCACCAATACAATACACCCGAATCTGCTTCCAGGGGGCAGAAAAGAGAACAAGAGAAGAATTCAGAGGAGGGACAGCCGCTGAAAGAACTTAAGTTTTTAAAGTTATAACCACAATACAAGCTCTCACTGTACACATTTTAGATAAAACAGAAAAGACAACAAACGCCGTGTTGAATACCGCGCTGAAGTGCAGTGGGCATCTATTATTTGTCTGCTCAGCCTCTCACCCTTGCTTTCCCCACCGCCTTGGGAAACTTAGCTTTTATTTTTTCCTGGTAATTTCTTTTCCTGCTCCAACTTTACGGTTTCCTAGAAACTTCCATTTTGTTCCCGGATTCTAACACCCCTCCCGCTGCCCCTTTGAGGGTCTGGGTAGAGCCGCTCAGCCAAAATGGGGCAGTCACAGCTCTTCCCTTGGATTTTTCAGAAGTGGGGCCAGAAAGAGCATCTGTCTTTCTCCACTAGTGGGAGGTATGAGATGGCAAAAAAGAGTCTTTTAAATACTCAACACTCATATTTCTACAAGGTGGTAAAAATCAGTTTCTAATGATCAAGTATTAAATATGCCTGCCTGGGTTTAGTTCCTTAGTTTACTCTTTACCAGCTGTGTGATATGGGCAAGTCATTTCACCTTGCTGTGCCTCCGTTTCTTCATCTGTACAAAGCCACAGTAGTGGTGGCAGTTATAGTCATCATGGTAGTGTTACATGTGGAAAGATGCGGACACCAGAGTTGGGGAGAGAATCCTGGTGGCATTCCTGTTTCTAGGTTCAAGTTTGTGTCCAAGTCTGTGGCGAAAGTGCTTCCCAGAGCTCGGTCTTTGAAACTGTCTTTGGATTCTGAGTCCAATTATTCCATTTTTGTCTAATCTGGTTGACTAGGGTTTCTTACACTTGTCAATAGGAGTGTAATGCCTTAATTTATTTGCACTTAAGATGTTTAATATAAATGAGTTAATTATTAAAGTAAAATGACAGATACTACTATCCATTAATTAGAAACAAAGTTTAAGATTTTGACTTTGTGCTTCAGATTTTTATTTTTATGGTTACTATTATTACATAAAATGTGATAGATGTTGTTGAAGTCCCCTTTGTTCACCTCATCAGCCTCATTTCCCTTCCCTCCTCCCCAGAGAAAACTAGTATCTTGGTGAATATCCTTCACTTTCGTAGTTTTATACGTTTATTACATAAGCGTGTATCAGTAGATAATATATAGTATTAAAATGCATTAGTGGTACATTATGCAGTGCTTATACTTCTGCAACTCGCTTTTAAAATCAACATACTTATAAATCAAGTTCTTTCATTTTAAGTGTTGAATTTTTCATTCTTTGAATATAGCATAATTTATCTATTTCTTTCCTGATGAACACTTAGGTATTTTTTCTCTCATTTATTTATATATTTACTAATTTTGCTCTCGCAAACCATTAACATGCTAGCTAATTTCTTCTGGTATGTGTGTGTGAGCATTTCTCTGAAGTATGTACTTAAGAGAAGTGGGGTTACTGGTTGACAAGGTCGGGGTGTCTTTTACATTATTAGATGCTGTCAGATTGCCAAAATATACATTTATCAGTAGCATGCACATGGTCCCTCCAACATTTGATATTGTCTTTAAAAGTGTGCCAATTCTTTTTGTGAAAGATGGCATTTTATATTTGTTTAAGCTACTTGATAAATGAAAAAGTTTAAACTACTTGATAAACGAAGAAGTTGAGGAATGTTTCATGTACTTTTTGATCGTTCATAATTCCCTTTTAATGAATTGAATCCTTGTAGCTTTTGCTGGTTTTTCTGTTGAGTTGTTTGTCTTTTCCTTATTGAGTATTAAACATTCTTTATATATTCTGATTCTAACCAATTGTGAGTTAAAGACATCCTCCCAGCCTAGGGCCTGTCTTTTATATTTTTATGGTATCTTTAGTGATACAGAAATTGGAAATAATTTACTTTTAGTCAGAATTCTCAGTCTGTTTCTTTATGGTTGGTACTTTTTGATGTCTTATTTAAGAAGTAATTCCGTATCATTCATTGAGTTACAAATATATTATTTTATATTCCCTTCTTGTTAAAGTTTTTGATTTTTGTTTTTAGGTTTTATACATTCATTTCACCTACAATTTATTTTCTGTGTATAAACTAAGGCTTTAGTTAATTTTTCTTCCTATATGAATATCACTTGTAGCAGCATGTTTCAATAAATAGTACACCCTTTCCTCGCTAACTGGTGACTTCAACTTTTGTTCTATCAAGTATCCATGTATATGTGACTGTTCCTTGGTTCTCCATTCCATCCCACGCCGTTCCATCCCATCTCATTCTGCCCCATCCCGTGTTTTGTCTGTATCCCTGGGTCATTCTTAATTACTGTAGTTTATATATCATATCTTATGGGAATGTGCCCATGGTGCTTTGAAAACTTGCCTGCAAATTCTTTAACACTTCTCTCATTAAGAAGTCTAATACCCCAGCCCTTGATTCTGGAAAGGTTTTACTGACTGTTTCCAACTAATAGGATGTGGTGGAAGTGATTTTGTGTGACTTTTAAGGCTGGATCATAAAATGTGATACAGCATCTTCCTGGCTCTCATGGGACACTTTCTTTTGGAACCCAGCTGCCATGCTGTGAGGAAGCTAAGCCACCATGTGGAGGGGCCAAGTAGAGGTGTTGCAGTCAACAGCCCAGCCTAGGTCCCTGCCAGCAGTCCCACCATGCAGGTGAGTTGGAGAGCCTTCAGATGATTCCCACCTTGGGCAGTACTTCCACCTTCCCCTGCTGATGCCTCTTGGAGCAGAGATGAGAAGTTTTCACCAAGATCTGCTCAAGTTGTAGATTTGTGAACAAAATAAGTTGTTGTTTCAAACAACTTAGATTTCAGGTGGTTTATCACATGGCAATATATATTGGAACAGTTTCCTCTCTTTATTATTCTTCACAGTTGTCTTTGCAATTCTTGGCTTTCTCCTTCAGTATGAATTTTAGGTTCTGTTTGTCAACTCTATGAAAAACCCTGTTGGGATTTTAATTGTAACTGTATTGAATTTATAGATTAATTTGGAAAGAATTAAATTTTTAATGGTATTAATTTGCTCATTTATAAATGTAGTATATTTTTCTATTTATAATTTTTATATCGTCCAATGATTTTTCTTATATTTCCCCTGTAAGTCATGTACATTTTAATAGCTTCATTCCTTAATTAAGTGCCTTGAGTTTTTTCTATAATATTTTTTAATTGGTTAGTGCTGGTTTATAACAATATTATTTATTTATTTTTTATCCAGAAATCTTGCTAAATTATCCATTTAGTTCCAGTAATTTTGTTTTCCTACATAATTCTTAGGATGATATGTAATTTGTATATAAAAGCAATTACTTTCTTTTTATATCTAATCTTTAACTTTTATTTCCATTTCTTGGTCTACTTCATGAACTAAGACCTCCAGAACAATGGAATAAAAGTGATTATATGGGACATATTTGCCTTTTTCCTGACTTTAAAAACAATATTTCTAATATTTTACAATTAAGTATGAATTTTATGGTAGGTTTTTAGAAATCACTTTGTATCAGGTTAAAAATCTTTCCTCCTGTTTTTAGCTTCATAAGATTGTGTCGTGAATGAGTATTAAATTTTATAAAATGTTTTACTTATATCAGTTGAAATAATTGTTTTCTTTTATTGAACCATCCTTGCATTTCTAGGATAAAAATCTTGATCATGGTATCTTTTTTTGCTGTATAGGGTCATGAAAGCCATCAGAGGACTAGGAGTCTGTTTATAATGTCTGGGTTAGCTGGTATATAGATAACCTTTGATGTGCCATTCTGCAATGGCTTGCTGATTCTTTCTTATTTCTCTTTATATCTAAACCTCATAGGCAGTGTTGAATCCTGACAGGAGGTGTATAACATCTGCTTGTATCTCTCTCTCTCTTTTTTTTTTTTTTTAATTCTTATAACAGTTCTTTTTATTTTTTATTTTTTTAAACTTTTTTATTGAGTAATAGTCATTTTATAATGTTGTGCCAAATTCTATTGTACAGCACAATTTTTCAGTTATACATGAACATATATATATATTCATTGTCACATTTTTTTTCTCTCTGAGCTACCACAAGATCTTGTGTTTATTTCCCTGTGCTATACAGTATAATCTTGTTTATCTGTTATACATTTTAAAATCCAAGTCTGTCCCTTCCCACCCCCTGCCCCCTTGGCAACCACAAGTTTGTATTCTATGTCTATGAGTCTGTTTCTGTTTTGTATTTATGCTTTTTTTTTTTTTTTTAGATTCCACATATGAGTGATCTCATATGGTATTTTTCTTTCTCTTTCTGGTTTACTTCACTTAGGATGATATTCTCCAGGAACATCCATGTTGCTGCAAATGGCGTTATGTTGTCAGTTTTTGTAGGTGAATAGTATTCCATCATATAAATATACCACATCTTCTTTATTCAGTCGTCTGTTGATGGACATTTAGGCTGTTTTCATGTCTTGGCTATTGTAAATAGTGCTGCTATGAACATTGGGGTGCAGATGTCATTCTGAAGTAGGGTTCCTTCTGAATATATGCCCAGGAGCAGGATTCCTGTGTCATATGGTAAATCTATGCTTAGTCTTTTAAGGAATCTCCATACTGTTTTACACAGTGGCTTTCCTTGCTTCCCTCTCCCACTCTTAATGATTTAGATATCTTCTTTTACAATTTTGTGTTTATTCTTTTTGTAATTCATGGCAGTTATCTCCTTTCCAGTTATGAGTTTCTCATTTTTGTAGTATCCTGCTTCTTTTCTATTTAGAGTAGATGCTTGTATCTCTTTTTGTGATGTTAAAATTTATCGGTGGGTTCAGGTATGATAAAGTCCATTCTTTTATAAAATTTCCCACCAACCTACCACCCAATAGCTTAATTGACCATGGGTAATCATTGCCCAGAGTCATCATTTTATTGAAGTTTGCTGAGTAGTGGTATTCTAAATCTATATTTTCTTCTTCATTTTTTACTTGGAATTCTTCAGAAAAGAAGAACTTTCATTCTCCTCTCTATTCTTTTTATTCTTTTAAATCTCCTTGAGATAGAATTCATAAAGGAAAGGGAGGGCAAATATTTGATTTTTCTCCTCTTTGTATTCTAGTTTTCAATAGTGAGTTAAATTCCTAGCATCCTCCAGAGGTGACCGTCTTAGTCCTTGTGGGATGCTGTAAGAAAATACCACAGACTGGGAGGCTTAGAAACAACATAAATTTATTTCTCACAGTTCTGGAGTCTGGAAGTCTGAGACAAGGTGCCACTATGGTCAGTTGAAGGCCATCTTTTGGGTCTCAGACTGCTTGTTGAGTCCTTACATGGTGGAAGGGACTAGGGAGCTCTGTGGAGTCTCTTTCATGAGAACTCTAATCCCATTCATGAGAGCTCTTGTCCTCATCGCTTAAGTACCTCTGAAAGATTCTACCTTCTAATCTCACTATAGCATTGGGCATTGGGATTTTGATATATGAATTTTGGGAGGAATACAGACATCCAAATCACAGTGATGACAAATTTTTAAAAGAGGAATATCATTATAAACATACTCATTTTAAAAATGGTTGATATGTTTCAGTCAATGAAGATAGTATTCTTTTCATGCTCAAATTGCTCTGTCTTTGGGCAATGGAAGTTCATTAGAGTTGTCTTCTGGGTCCTCTTGATGTGATCCCAGAAGACTTGGTGACTCATGGTTTCCTTCTGGTGTCTGGCTCATCTCATAGATTTCCTGTGCTATGTCTGCAATCAGCCATTTCTCCAAGGAACAAATGCTTCCTATCAGTGAGAAGAGATATTTTGAGACCAGAGTCTGAATACTGGGGGTGCTCTCTGTATTGGCTTGGTTATTTTGCACAGGCTTCTTCTGCAGACAGCTCTAGGAAAAACATATTTTAATGAACAAATACTGCATGAGTCGATAATGACAATACAAATGCTCAAAAGAAATATTTCTTTGTGGTTGTTTTTGACCTTAGGATATGTGCATTTGAGACTCCTGGTCAAATTATTGCATTTCAAAGTTGCTTGATGATGTCCCTTGATGATGTTGTATTTTACAGTTAGGTTGTTTTATTTAGTTCTCAATTTTGAAATAGTTTTTCCTATTCCAATTAAAATTTTTAATATAACTTGGTAAAACATTTACATAGTTTCAGAGACATGTCTGAAAAGCAAGAGATATTCAGACAAGTCTAGATTTTACTCCACGCTGTTCTTTCCCTGTCTCTACATGGCACCTTTAATAATGAGCAAATTCACTTACATGCATATTTCGTTCTTAAATAAAAGGTAATATACTCTACATGCTTTTCTGCTCCTTGCAATTTTAAAATGCTGATGATGATTCCATAGCTATATATGATATATTTTATTCCTTTTTGTAATTGCATGGTGGTTTATCCAACTAGCCACACAGAGATGGACATTTTTCTTGTTTTTAGATTTTGCTATTACAAACAGAGCTTCAATGAATGTGTGTACATTTGTATGTGTGTGTGTATGTGTGAATGTGTGCATATATATACATATGTGTGTGTGTATATATAAGTAGTCAGACTTCATTGGCATGAAATTCTATTTAGCTGTGAACATACTAGGTGTTAAATTCTGTTTAGCTGTAGTTTTACTTTTCACTTTTCTTAGGAAGACTGGGCACTTTTTCATATGTTTAAGAGTCATTGTGTTTCTTTTTCTGTGAACGCCTGTATCTCTTGCTGGGTTTTCTTTTGCTATAGAAACTTTTAATATACTTGAGATGTTAACTTTGTTGTGATATAGGTCACAAATATTTTTCCCCATTTGTCATTTGCTTTTTACTTTGTGGGTTTTTTTTTTTTTTGGCCATGTATTAAAATCATTTTGCTTTCTGTTCTCCAAATTGTTTCCCTCATCATTCCCCCATTCCACCTGTCTGACCTCAACAATCATTGGCAAAGGGATGTACTTAAAATGCAGAATTCTAGAAAAGGCAGAGAAAAGCGCATTCTTCTAGGGAGCTATGATTGCCTTCAGGAGAGGGGCTCTTTGTGACCAAGAACCGCAGGTCCAGAAAGAAATCTGTTTGTGAATATTTTGGAGGGAGCTCTGGAGAATCCAAGTTGCTGTAATTATCCGAGTTGTGGAAAGAACAGTGGCCTGATGCCAGAAGTTGGGGTTGGACTCCAGTTTTGTGACTTACCGGCTGTGTGACTTGAGCAAAGCCAATTTTCCATAGAGACTACTTTCACCTCCCTTACAAGGTGATGTTGTCAATTAGTGCTCAAAGATGTCACGGCCCCTTGTATTTAGTTGGCCCTTGTCTGTTTGCTAGTTGAAGGTGAATTAAGCCCCTTTTCCACAATATGGCTGGAGGAATTTTAACTCTTTCCTGGTCATTATGTTTCCTACTCATCGAGGGCACCTGATTAATCTCTCCTTCCGCTATGCCTGTGGTTCTTTTCAGCAAGCCAGCAAGTTTCTGTTTTCCTTTTCTGAAGGTGTTTACTTCCCATCCATTTCCAGACCTCCCATGGACCACCTCCACCAGCTGCCAGGCCTCGATGCTTCATAAATGAGTTACAAGCACCTTAGGTGAGTCAGGGATGCCTGCATGTCTTCCCCGGAGGCCATTGCTGGGAGAGCTGATGGTTTCATCAGCTAATGTTTTCCTCCAAATCTTAGATCATGTACCTGAAATTGTCTGATTGCTCATTTTTTGCCTTCAGTTTTAATATAGGGGCATGAAAATAATACAAATGGTACAAGAGAAAGCAAATATCCACGGGGATATTTTGCAGTGTGTGCCTAAGTCCACCTGTCCTATGTATAACGTGGTTAGTCCTGTTAGTTCTACATGCCTGTATTACTGTGAAAGCTTCCTAGCTGCTCACCTCTTGCTCACCTGCAATCCAGTCCCCCCCCAGAAGCTAATGTGAATATATCACTACCTGATTGGAAACAACCCAGTGTCTCCTCTTGTCACTTAGAAAGAAACCCCGCTCCTCATCCATCCGCAGGGCCTTGTATGGTCTGACCTACTTCTAACCCCCTTTCCATTCTGTGCTTCTTCTCATCCCTCAAACCAGCCAAGTTCCTTCCTGCTTTAGGGCCTTTGCACTGGGGGTTAGCTCTGCCTGGGATGTTCTTCACGGAGTGTACTCTCGTTGCTGACTCTGTTCTATTCCCGATTTTGTTTAAATGTCATCTCCTGACCGTACTATCAAAAGCAACTAACTCCCTGACTCACTCTACTATATCACTCAGTTTTATTTTCTTCCTAGCACCTCTATCTGGCATCTTATTTAAAAGTGGCAGCTTATTCACGGCTGTATCCCTGGTACCTAGAACTCTGCAGAGTATATCAAAGATGCATAGTAAATGTTAGTGGAATGAATGAATGAGTGAAAAGTGTACTCATGTCCGTGGCATGGACGCCCCTGGACATTGTGCATCAGAGGAGGCCCACTACCACGTGACGCTTTCTCTGAGTGGAAATCCCACACACCGGCGTCGTGGTCCATTCTGTTCACCTTGCCTTTACCCTCCCTGCCTTGTCTGTCCTCACCTGTGAGCTGTCCAGAGCAGCTCGTGCGGTTCCATGTCACAGATGAGGACAGTTTGCTGGACCCTTTGTTGAATGTTACACTGTGACCGAGGCAGGCCGGGCTGCTCCCAACTTCCCATGCAGTGTTTTCCTGTGAGTTCCTCCCCTCCTGCTCTGACCTGCAGGCAGAGAAGGTGAATATGAAACAAAGTGGTTTCTGCAGAGCATGCTACCCGAGGAGTACGTTTTCCAGAGGCTTAAAGTAAAATTAAATGCAAAGACCAAGTCCAAATTGATATTGGAACAGAAAAGTAAGTGAAAGCTCATTTCTAAGAAAGTAGATATTTATTTTTTAAAATGCTGCAGTGAGAAGAAAGAGGGAGACAGGCTGCCAAGTTCCGGCATAACGCTATTTCAGAGGCTCCCTTCCAGGGCTGTTTCTCTGACTGCGTCTGGTCGTTTTTCACGGGGCAGCTGGGAGACGGGGTGGCAGTGGGGTCGGCTCTTGGTTTTCTTGGTGACTTCAAGTCAAGTTTAGGGAGAATCAGGGCTTCTCGAGGTCTGTTGATTGATTCTGCCCCTTCAGCTCAGGGTGGAATTAAGATCACAAAGTGGCTAAGTGGGGAACGTTTCTCAGCTTTTTAGGAAGATGAGCAGAGTGCTGGCGCCCTGGGTACGTGGACCCCTGTGCCCCTCCTGACAACCCTGTGCTGCAGCTCCTTCTCCTCCTGGCTCTTTCTGGCTGGCTTCATCATGCTGAATGGCAAAGAAGACAAAGCAGAACATAAATCCGCGTCCAGCATACTCATACACAGTACATACTTGGGGAACAAACGTGGTAGAATTGAGTCAGACTGACAGTGAAACATGGATCCTTGAGGTTGCCGGTGTAACCAGCTTCACTAAGAAATCTGCTCTCGCCTCCACAGTCGTGTTGGAGAAACCATTTTATGAGCACTTTATCATTTTTGGATGTTCTTTTTAAAATGTTTATCTCAATAGGCTTTGAAACTGGAAACAAAAATCACTGATTCCTTCTCTGCCCACCCCCACCCCCCCAGGAGATAGCTCCAGCTTCCTGATTTATTTTACTTTTAATAAAATATCAAATGCCATTTTGTCTAATTATTTCTTATTGAATGTACTCCTTAAGTCCCCCTTTTTCAAATAAAAAGAATAAAACCGACCATGTAATAGGACAATGGCTCTATCACTACTGATAATTATACATTTTGTTCTCATTGTAATTGCCCTGGTTTGAACTGTGCTTATTTTAGCAGAAAGTGTTCATTATTTTATCAACAACTGGCAGACCCCGCTGGTATTTACTGACTTTTCTTTAACCAAAACAAGGATTATAGCTCCTATCCAAGGCTCAGCTGCTAGATCTCTGCTAAGAAATTTGGGAACCCCTTTTGAATGAAACACTGTACAAAGCTTTAAGCACTCTTTGCAACTGAGTTGTATTAAATGATAGACAAAAAAAGCCCTCTGAAGAATTGGTGCTTAATTACAACTTAATTAGCATAATTATGCATGCTAATAGCATCTCAAATGAATAGCAGTTGTCAGGAGGTTGGGACCATCTGTAAGAATGTCGGATTAATACATCATTTTTTATTTCTAACAACGCTGTAACTCTTTCCCTGAAAGTGATTTTCATTAATCAAGTTCATTTTTATTATATAGAAAATTTGGCATTTTTCATTATGGGCCATTATCTGTTTCCCCATGCAGCCCTAATACAATACTAATGAGCCCCCGTGTGGCTGGCCCACACTGACAATGGTGGTACAGGTGTATTATTATAATTGTTACAAACAGCACATTGTACCTCTGGAGTAGTGGAGTTCTAATCTCCCAGCACCCGCGTTTCCGCTTGGTACTTCCCCAGGGCCTCGTACAATTTTCAGAGCTTTATGAAAAACATACATGTTTGTGGTTACAAAGAAGCTATTTAAAGAGAAAGAGGCCAGCGATTACCTGTGGCCAGGATGCTGTTTTGCTGAGAATCCCTTTTGTGGAAACAGAAAGCTTTGGGGGCAAAAAGGAGGTCTGTGCCTGGACCAGCCCCATACCAGGGAGGAGGGAGGCAGCGGCTGCGAGGCCTGGGCGTTCGCTGCAGAATGGCTCCGTGCCGTTCAGCATCACTCATCGCTAAACACGGCCATAAAACCGCAGGGGGGACATGTGTCTTCATGGTTCTTAGCCCCAAGAAGCACCCCAAATGGCAATTTTGAAGTTCACATCTGGATCCACGCACACATGCTACAGCAGGCTCTGTAAATATCTGGAGTCTGTCTCGTCTCCGAGCTGCCTTTTACTTTTTACTTTGGTTTTCGACTGTTTTGAGGGTTTATCTGTGCTCCACCCTAAAAAATACCTCCACTGGCCCTGTCCCTGGATGCACAGCTGCACAGACTCTTCCTACTCCATTCTTTTCGGAGGAGCCTCATCTTTTCTTGCACCCGCACTCCAGATTGAAGCCCAGGGCAGATGCTCAGGACTCCCTGCTGCGGGGCAGGAGGGTCCTTCAGCTTCAGCGCTCTTCGCCCATTTCCAAGCTCAAGGGGAGTGGCAGCCTCAGGCACTTTGTAGACATGCAAAACAAAAGGGCTACAGCTTTATTCCCAACCTCAGTTCTGGGGGAGTAGAAACAAGCCTCTGGCTGTACAGACAAGCCCCAGGGTCCAGAGGTGAATGAAGACTCTCTTTAGCATCACAAGCAACACAGGGGCTGGGAGGGGGCTCTATGTAGGACTAGTGATGTGTGTTTATACCTTGTACCTGCAGATGGGAAATGGGGTGATCAGAGAGGACGGGGCAGGCTGTAGGCTTCTCCCCACTGAGGGTCCACATGGAGGTGAGTCTGTGACTCTGCGCTGGCCACCCGTGCCAAGAAGCATGCTGTGTGTGGAACACGCACGCTATGGAGCAGGGATAGCACATGTGACATTCTTATGCTAAAACAGTTACTTGTCATTTATTTTTTTTTGTAATTTGCTAATTCTGGAAGCCGTATTCCAGAACCAGACTGCCTGGTCTTGAATCCTAGTCCTGCCGTTATAAGCTGTGTGACTCTTGGCCACTTACTGAACCTCTCTGTGCCTTGTCTCCCTTGTAAAATGAAGACAGTGCTACTGACTTTGTTGGGAGGATTAAAAGATTTTTAAAAGGTCAAGCACCTAGCACAATACCTGGCAATAAACACTCATAAAGTGATAGTTATTAATGTTATCTTGTGGGAACTGTTTGCTAAGTTCCCAAAGTCAGATGTAAGATGCCACTTGTGTTTTAAATGTAAAACAGGAGGACAGCTGTTGCAAGCAGGGCCTGTGGGGTCAGAGACAGTGCAGAACAATGGTTCTCAGCATGGGCTTTGGAGCTCAAGGGGTCCAGGTTCCGCAGCCCTCAGTTACTAATAGTGGGATCTTCCACAGTCTCTTTGAGGTGACCTCCTGTGTCCTTATTGGCAAATGGAGTTATTCATGGTCCCTGCCTCCCAGGGCTTCTGGGAGGAACACCCAAGATATGTGTGGATTTCTCAGAGCAGTGCCTGCAGTATAGACAGAATCCTCCCCTGGCACCCCCAGCCTAATGAGAAATCGTACGGGCTGAGATTCCTGTTCCACTCGTGCCACATGCTAGCTGTGTGGCTCTAAACACATTACTCAGCCTCCATGCCTCGGCTTCCTCCTCTGTAAATGTGGGTAATGGTAGTGCTGACCCCACTGGGCAGGGGTCAGATGTGCCTAGCACTTAACTAGTCATCAGTATAAGATGCTGTGGTTTTCAGCTCTCGTGATTCCTTGTCTCCTGCAAACTCTCCCCTTGTTGGAGGAATCAAGCCCCAGTTTCCTGCCAGAGCGAATTCCCAGGCAGGGCATCTGCACAGAGCTTGCCTGGCTTACAGCGAGCTGCCACTGGGAGATGCACTGTGTCCGTGACAGCTCCAGTTAGTGCAGAACAAAAGAGCGCCAAGCAGTCCTGCCGACAGCCTTTGCCGGGGGGGGGGGGGGGGGGGGGTAGGGTTCTTCCGAAGGTCATGGGTAGTCTGCTTTTGTTGTTTTTTGTTGCTTAAGGAACAACCTGCTTTGTGCTCAGTAACGTGCACGCACACAGACACACACAACACACAGGCACACACAGACACACCATGCCCACTGACCTGGGAGAGGCCAGGTCTGCTCTTTGTTCCTTCTGCACCCTCAGGGTCATCTGGAAAAACACAAGTGTGACCTAAAGGAAGACATCTTCCTCCACGTTCAAGAAGAGAGAGACCTTGTATCTTCCTGTTCAAAGGGTTGAGAGTGAAATCCACTGAAAAAACTATGAGACCCCTACTAAGTGCTTGCTGTTCACTCCATCATCCGTTCAGGCAGCCGTGGATTCTTTTAGCAGATGTTTCATGAATCGCTTTTCTCTGCAGAGGGAGGAAGGTTCATCCCACGGGACTCTAAGGGGAGTGGGGTTTGGTTCTCCTTAGGGCTTTTGACCCATGGAGGAGACACAGTACATGAATGCCATGGGGACAGGAGACAGAATCACGAGGGCTGGAGGGAGCTGGAAAAAGAAGCCAGGGTGAGGGGGAAACCAAGATGGGAAGTTTCTCCTGATATTGTACAGAGGCTCTGTGATTACTGATATGCCTGAAAACCCTGTCTCCGACTATAAAATATCCATCACATCCACTACTAGGGATTTATCCTCCAGACCTGTGTATGAGACTGTTTGTTCAGCATAGATTTGAGAAACAAAAGAATGGAAACAACCAGGATGTTCATTAATAACAGAATGGTAAATAAATGATTGTCTATTTAAACAATGGGATATTATGAACTTGTGAAAAAAGAATAAAGTGGGTCTCTATACGGTGACTAGTAGGATCTCAAAGCTCTTTTGTTGAGTGAAAAATACCGAAGGCAATATAATGACTTTGGAATGTTCCCCTTGGTGGAAAGAAAATGGAGATATACACACAGGCCAGGAATAAAATACGGTGAATAGTGCTTGGACCTGAAGACAGGGCCTAGGTCTGGGAGTTTGATGGAGACTTAATTTCTTTGTATGTGTTATTGTTAGGTTTTCATTTTCTTCCACATGTGTACATTAATTGTTCAATTGAAGAGGCAGAGCAGAAAAAGGAAACCTTCCCCTGCAACAAGGCAGAGAGAAGGCTGCCTGGGAGAGCAGGCTACAGGCCAGGGCTTGGGGATAGGGGATCCCATTACAGTCCCCCAGCCTGAAAGGGTCCCTCCAAATCTCTTCTCGGAGATTCTATAACTTGTCAAATTCTGTAGCTGGTAGAACCACTTCATTGCTAATTTCCTGATATCATTTTGCCCCACGGGGAGTGTTGACAGAGCTTCATTTGAATGAAATTTGTACCTGTTTGTCTTGTTCCTGGAACTGAAGTGGTTTGGGGTAGAAGACAGTGGATTTCCTAAAAAGACTGTATTCACTAGGACCAAGAAGCATCTCTTGGTAAGATTCCCTCATCGGAAGAAATTAGCAGTTCACAGTCTGGTTGCGTGAATACTAATCCTTTGTTGTGCTGCCACCCTTCTGATCTGAGATCCGGGGAACATGGGATTCACTCTTCTGAAGTGCTGGAAAGAGACCGAACTAGAACCAGGAGCCCCGGGCTTCTGGCCCAGCAGGGTCACCCTGCGAGCTGTGTGGGGTGAGTTGCCTGCCCTCTCCAGCCTCCTTTTCCTTAGTTGTGAAAGGGACCGTTAGTCCTCATCACTGCTGGGACCCTTCAGTTCTGAAAACCCATTGTTTTATGAAACAATGAAAGAACAGAGAAAAGATGTAGGAGAAAATCCTTCCACTCTGTAGATACCAAGATGGTGCCATTGACACTTGCTGGCCGTATCTGCCTAGACAATTTTTGGCTTAAATATTAGGGAAATTTAAAAAACAATAATAACACTGAGTTCAAACAGCCACTTTAGGTTTTCTGCCTCCTCACTGTTTGTTTTTAAAATTCCTCCCCCACCATCTCTGGTGTTTATGACCCATGTGGAGGTGCTTGCCCTAGGGGCCCTGCCTAGTTCCTCTGCCCCTGTAGGATCTGATTCTGGCCTCAAGTCCTGCAGACAAGCTCTCACCTCCTTTGGGATCCATGACCTCATTCTACTTTTCCCACAATGCTCTCTGGCCCCTTCACAGGGCCTCCCAAGGGTTAGGATCTTTCAATTCTAAAGCCAAAATGTTTCCTAAGACGTTCGTATTTCCTAACTGTATATAATGTTACTTAAAAAGAGAAAGAAGGCAAGAAAGAAAGGAAGAAAGGAAGGAGGAAGGAAGGAAGGAAAAAGGAAAGAAAGAAACAGAAGGAAAGAAAGGAGAAAGAAATTATTTAAAATGCTTGGAGAAGTTGGGGTGAGTGGGGTGGGGGAGTGGCAGGCGCCATTCACTAGAATTCCTATAGAGTAATCAAGTCTTTTCATTCCCAAGGGTGTTATTGCCTGGAAATTAATATTAGATCTGATTTTGAAATAAGCCTAATGATGATGACTTTTGGGGATATATATTTTTTTGCTGTATTTGCATAAAGCCTTTTCTTCCCCCCAGCTTTGCATATGGAAGTTAAAAATAGGCGTCTTGCCCATGAAATTTGTGTTGGCTTATTGTATGGCAGAAAAGGTGATTGTTTGCAGGGATCACAATGAGGGAGGTTAACCTAGTGTTGTTTGAAATGTTGCTTTTGAAATTCAATGGCTTTCCTGGGGCTCGTCAGTGCTGGGAGGGCTTCAAGAGCTGTGTCTAGAGCCTCTGGCTCGCTTGGGTGTGGTGGAGTGTTCAGCTCCACATGTGTGCATTTTTCACAGGCCTGTCTCTCTTGTCTTCTAAGCCACAGCAACACCTCTGTATTTTCTCCATCTCTATCATTATTTACAGGATGAAGTTAGCAACACACACACAAAGTGGTGTTTTACCCTTTGTTCATTACCTATCGCCTTATGACAAATGAGCCAGAATGTAGTGACTTGAAATAACATTGATTACCTCAGTTTCTATGGGTAAGGAATTTGGGAGTGACTTAACTAGGTGATTCTAGCTCAGGATCTCTCTTGACCCTTGTTTTTCTCCCTTCTTATGTGCACACAATTTTCTCTCTTCTTGCAGTACTGATACATGGTCTTCCTTTATCAAGAGGTGGACTCCTAGCCTTCCTACAAAACCCTGATTAAACAACCCATCCTCTTTTATTTTTCCCTTTGCTCTCCCCAGAAATTAGCTTCTACCTGTAGGCTCCCATGGCATTCAGAGACCCCTCTATTAAAATGAGAGCCTCTGACTTTTTAATGTGTGTGTGCATGATGTCCACACATGAGGTGTCCAAGATGGTAGCCACATGTGGCTATTTAAATATAAATTTGAATTAGTTAAAATTAAATAAAATAATAAATTCAGTTCCTCAATCCCATGAGCCACTTTCAAGTATTTGCTAGCCATACATGGCTGGTGGCTACTATATTGGACAGTGTGGGTAGAGAATTTTCCATCATCATAGAAAGTTCTACTGGACAGCATTACTCTAGAGTGCTAGCTCTTTCAAATCTGGGGTCCTGTCCTCTTCATCCAAAAAGCAAAATTTTCTGGTCTAAAGCAGCAAATATTTGACCTGTTCACCTCTGTATGCCTGGGTCTGACATAGTGTCTGGTTGAATTGGCAAAGTGGTTTCTGAAGGGTCTCAGAGACTTATTTGACATATATTGAATTCCTACTCTATGTCAAACACTGGTTCTTGGGACTGAATGGAAAAGGGATAGTGTGGCCATCAGAGTTAATTGATTGGCTCAATCTCTGTTTACAAAACCTCACAAGTGTCACCTTTCAGCCAGAGGTGACAACATGACACAATGGCCATCTGGAGATGTAGGTATAAGGCTGCTATGGAGTTTCTGCGGGCTCTTTTGCTTTCCCAGTACTGGTGTTGTCACAATGATCTTTTATGTGAGATGATAAGTTGTCACCCTTCTTCATTCCTACTGGAGTACAGGTATGATAGATGGGGTCACGGCAGCCATTCTGTGGCCAAGAGGTGATGAACGAACACACTGAAATGACAAAGCAGTTGATAGAGAAAGTAGGCCATACCATTGTGGAGTCTCTGCACCAGCCCTGGACCACAATTCTCCAGGTTTCTTATTGGTGAGGAAAAAGTAGATCCCTGTGCTTGAAGATAGGATGGTTAGGTTTTATATCACTTGCAACCAAATGCAGTTCTAAGTCACACAGATGGAATGAGTAGAATCGCCAGTTCCTCCTTATCAAGTTAAGGAGGATTCTTCTTCAAAGCTTAGCACTTAGGGCCTCTAGCCACTGGAAACACAGCAGCTGAAGGTAACATTTCTGACCAGACTGTCAAGTGAAGGATTGGAGACTGGGCTCACTGGAAGCACTAGTCCACAGCCCTCGCTGAGTCTGACCACCTGGTTGTTCCCCTCTCAGAGCCTTCCAGGAGCTTTCAGGGATGACATCCTTGGAGCTGTGATGCGCCATGGCACCTAGACCCATGCTGACCAATGGGACCTGCAAAACACACCATCAACTGAGGGCCAGGCCAACTCTGGCCACTGGATGGTCCTCTCTAGTCCTGACCTGCTGGAGACATAGAAATGATTAAAGAAACTCTGGAATGACTTTGGAGTCC
Source organism: Camelus dromedarius (assembly GCF_036321535.1). Lineage (NCBI taxonomy): Eukaryota > Metazoa > Chordata > Mammalia > Artiodactyla > Camelidae > Camelus > Camelus dromedarius. Next base: position 27,276,603 of record NC_087444.1, read on the forward strand.
TTCCTTTTCTTATATTACACTTTTGATTTAAAGGAGGCCAGAGGAAGTACTTTATTCTGGCTAAACTCAGTGAAGTTTGTCAGTGAGAATTTCAAATACAACGTTGTCTTGCACTTAACAGGATCTCCTATGCATCACGTTTTAATGTGACAATTAAGTCTTTAAGTCCGTTGATGGAATGCTGCGCTGTGTGCTTGTCATCCAGGGGAATAAAAACACTTGTTGATATTGAATGCAAAGGGCAAACTTAGCTCTAACTGCCAAATTCCATTCTGAGCAATACACTCTTGTTCGGCCACTGGTTTGCAAGACTTTGAACCTTTAATTGGCCCGTAACAGCAGACTGACAGCAAGCTAGATTTCAATCAACATACTCATGATTGGCCAGTATTTTGAGCAATAAATTGCTAGCTAATAAATTTCCCATAGCTTCCTTTGTAAATGCCAGCTAAAGGCCTAAACATTCCGTGTAGATTTAATTACACATTTAGTGTTCCTGTAATTTTGAATTAATTACATGCCAAACAGATTTATGTTCTATGTACTTAATAAACCTCAGTAAGTGCCCTTTTAGCAATCAAGTGGTATTTAGGACCTGGTTTGTTTTTAAAAAAATAATGGTTTACTTCGCTGGGTCTTGTTGTTCCTTCCATATGTTTGGGTGTTGATAGAATTAGAGGCACCAGATGTTGATACTAAAATGAAAACAGAGTCACTGGTGGATAGAGGGGTTTGAGGGTGTGGGGTGAAGAAAGGGGATGAGCTCACACTTGGACGTCACGGAGCAGAACCATCAACTCCATCAGCAGGTCTGGGTTTTGCTGTTTGTCTCAGGCCACGGTGGGGTGGGGAGCAGATGCTGCCCTTTGGGAGGAGAGGTGAATCGCAGGAGACGGGCAGTGACCTTGCTGTTCCCACGTGGTTGGTACCCTGATGTTTCAGGGGGCATTTTCTTGATTTATGTATTATTTTTCTTCAGGTGCTGCTTCTTATTGTATTTTCTCTCAGGACAGATGTATTTTCAAGCTCCTTGGGAATTTCGATTGTATTTATTGAGAATTTACTCAATGCTTAAGACTTTGCTGAATGTTTATGAATTATGTTCCAGTGATTTCTGATTTTCGATCACAACTGTCTGGAGTGGGGGTCCCATGCACATTTAACAGATGAGGAAACTGAGGTCTGGAGAAGTGGAGATGCTTGCCGAACTGACAGAGTGAGCAGAGGGTGGAGCAGGTGTTCGACTTGAGCAGAATGCACAGATGTCTGTCACTCCTAACTAAATTTTTATCTCTGGTTTTGTTGTTGTTGTTATTTTTCTGCCTTTTTTAACCCTTCTGTCTTAGTCTGCTCAGGCTGCTCTAACAAATTACTGTAGACTGGGCGGCTTAAACATCAGACATTAACTTCTCACAGTTCTGGAGGCTGGAAGTTGGAGGCCGGGTGCCAGCATGGCTGGGCTCTGGTGAGAGTTGGCTCACTTCCTGGCTGCTGGCAGCTGCCTTCCCCTTGAGTGCTCGCATGGTGGTGGTGGGGAGAGAGACCAAATTCTCTCGAGCCTTTACTTATGAGGGCACTAATCCTATTATGGGGACCCCATCCTCACAACCTCCTCTAAACCCAATCACCTACCTACTCACCTCCCAAAGACCTCTTTTCTAAATACCATCACATTGGGGCTTCAACAAACGAATTTTGGGGAGACACAGCTCAGTCCATAGCTCGTCCTGAAGTGGTTGATGACAACTCAAATTGGGAGGCAAAAACCAAGAAATCAGTGACCTCTGGAATCTCTCAGGTTTGCATGACATCCCGCGTTGGATGCAGGCGGGAGCATTTTAATATGTGCTGCAGAGCCACCTCTCAGTGAGGCAGCAGCCACCCCATTTCATAAGAGCCTTCAGGAGAAATCCTCCTCCAGAGCAGACCTGGAAGAGGCAGGCTCTGCCCTCTGTACGTGAAGATAAAAGCTGATCGGCTGGGGAATGCAGAGGCAGGTCGGGGTGATGAGAAAAGGGCAGCAGTGAAATGAAAAAGCAGATCCTGGGGGTGGGATTGGAATTCTACATAAAACAGAGTCGCGAGAGTTCTCCCTCCACAGCGCCGGCGTCTGATTTCCCTTGTTGTTGGAGGTCGGGAGGCCAGTTTACCGGCGCGGGATAAGGACTGCTGCACCATCGCTAAAGATGTTCTCTGCTCTGGGCGAGTGTAGTTCAGGGCTGACCGCGCCCACCTGCAGGGAGACGGCTCTTTCCTCTGATCACCTCCCACCGTCTCTGGTGGCAAGTTCGAAACTGAGCTTTGTTCAATAAAGGGAGAAACTTGCCATTTTTTACCCGCGTTCTCTCTTTATCTGGACACGTCCCCAGGCCTGTGAAATTAAGCAGTAACCGAGCACGCAACTGTCATTATCTCTAGATAATCGACTGCATATCCCGAGTGAAACAGAGGTGGTTACGGAATGGTGAAGTCAATTATCATTTATTAATGGCGGTTACAGGGCATAGCAGAGCAATTTCCAAATTGAATTTATAAAATTGAACAGCCTTCTTTTTTATATTTTTAAAGGCAGGAGGCAGATAGGTGGAACAAAGCATGTGACCTATAGCTGGTGACACTACGCACCTACTTTTGGAGACGCTTTTTACATGAATCCTTTATTAGGCCTCTTTTGTGAGGCACTTCGTTCCTTTGAACGAAAACTGCTAAATGAGCACGTTCTCTCCCATCTGATTTGGGTGAATGGATATAGCCGCTGTCAGTGTCTGTACGTGAGCCATGTGTCCACACACTTATGTGTGTCTTTACACATCAAGAGAGTCCCTGTAGAAATACACGAAAAGAGAGGAAAGAAAAAGCCAGAGGAAGGCCGGAGAAGGGTGCGCTAACCTCGTGAGGCTTTTTCATCACTAATTGTGCTGTTTTAACCAGTCCTGAAATGGAGAGAGAGAGATTGCTGAAAAATAAGGGAAAAGATCACTCACACCAGTGCCGTGTTTTATCAGAGGGTGGCGTAGGTTCTGCTGCCTTTTGAAGGCATTTCTATCTTTAATAAAAGAGTGTTTTAACTTGACACCCCTGATGAGCTACAGTCGCAGAATTTCCGGCAGGCTGAGTGAGTTTCTTCTTCTTCTTCTTTTTTTTTTTTAGGATTAAAAAGCTTCTCTCTAACACTTAGAATGAAGAAGCAGACCAGTAAGGTACCATCTGTGAGTTTAAAAACATTTTGTCTCTTCCCACTTGTGCTGTTGGCACGCATCTCAGCGGCCGCGGGAGATCCTGTTTCTTCTGTGATTTCATAACTCAGGCGGCACTCGTTCATTTATATTCCGAGTCACACTTTCACCTACATGGTACCTCACGACCTGAGCCAGGGGTAAAGGTGACCTCTTCCGGGCTTTTGTCCCATGTCCCTGTTTTGCCTGTGCAGTTTTGTTTTTAACCACCACGTGACGTAGCTAGCTCCCCTTAAACCTGCTACGCTTGACAGAACTGCTTGAAAGACACAAAGCTGGATGTCAGTGTCTCCTTTTACCCCATCTGAGGGGTTCTTCACCACGATTTGTAGGCGGCACAAACCATGTTGCTGTTTTACCCTTCCCCAAACACCCTTTCTTTCCCGTAAGGTTTGGGGCCCAGGAATGTTCACTGCTTCGTACAGATGTTGCCTCCTGCATGATAAAGACAACGGGCAATTGCACAGCTGGAATCCCCAGACCCTCTGCTCAGTGAAGATTCCCCCTCTCCGCTCTGAAATCAGCAGCAAGCCCTACCCTCTCTGTGTTTCCATTAATTTTTCCTCCAGCACATCTGATTTCGATTGCAGGGTCTCTGGGAAGAGCCCTGATTAGCTTTTCTTTCGGAGTTGGTCCTCATATTGCTTACAAAACGCGTGCAAATCATGAAAATGATTCTAAACAAAATCCACTAGCTGCAAATAGTGTGGGGAGAGAATATTGCGGTGGGATGATGCGTATTTGAAAACTCGCTGAGTTGGAAGCCGTTTGCCAGAGATTCTGCATAAACAGTGGTGATTGTTGGGACTTAGCTTCCTCGCAGTCTTTCTGCTGAGAACTACTGGGCAGGCCATATCTGGAAACTTCTGCCTATCCCCTTAAAAAAAAGAGGGCAGAAAACTCATCTTTTCTCCCAGGCATCCCACTTCTAACTTCCAGCCCACTCAGCACTGACTTGGAATTTCTGGCCCCAGTCAAAGCTTTTGTGCCTCTTTACATAACGGCTGGGCCCCTCTGCGGAGGGGTGGGTTGAGTGACAATTTTCTGCATTGTGTCTGTGTTCCATGACTGGGTCAATAGTACATCCCTTAGGATAGGAAAAATAGCTCATGGGTGAAAACAAAACCATCATTTAAAATCCCCACACAGTCGCCCCCGCCCGCCGCGGATGGGGCTGACGTTTGGGAGCGCTGGTCTTTGGAAGAAGAACAGTGCTGAAAACGCACTCTGCCAGCATCATCGAGTCAAAGGGAAACAGATCCTCCTCCCTCCCCTGCTCTTCTCCATTCCAGCCAAACTTCCTGCACTGGTTATAAATATTTAAAGCTACAGTCAACAAAGTTTAAAGACGGGGAAGTGAGGAAACCCAATCTTGTCTGCAGTGCCTCTGTGTCCCAGGGCCTGCCTCTTCTGTCCTTCAGAGTAAGGTCAAGGCACGTGACTCAGAAGGAGCAGGTTCTCATCGTCAGGAAAGCCATCAGCCCCTGTGAGTGGCACACAGGCCTTTCATTTTATGATTCTCACTCTGTTGAGTGTCGAATGTGGAACAGCTTGCTGGAAAGAAAGCTCCTGAAGCAGCTTGCTCTGGATACGTTCAGTGCAAAAAGCACGTTTAGGAGCCCTCAGCCAAGCACTGCCAGGCTCTGTGCTGGGTTTGGGGGATGCAGGACTTCAAAAGTGCAAACCCTTCCCTCCAAGAGTTCACATTTACAGTACACGGTGATACCATGTTCCAACACTGGGCATCAGGAGGCTTATCAAAAATTACACAAAGTGCTGTGGGGCTTAAAAGATTGATTCATTCATTCAGCCAACAGTTAAAAGCACCTACTATGTGCTGGGCAGTAGGCTAACCTTCAAAGAGTCAAGGATGAAGCAGGGATGAGAGTGGGGTGCAGAAAACTTACGAGATCATAAGGCTTCACCTAAGGAGCTAGCTTTGTTGGACCTTGAAGGATGAATAGGAGTTTTCCAGGTAAAATAGTGGATAAGGATTCGGGAGAAGACATTCCTGGCAGACAGAAGTCAAGGGCAAAGGTGTGCAAGTGGCAGACATAATTAAAGAATGGGCAGAAACCAGGTGGGAGTTTCCCAGGTACGTGGGTACCTCACGGGCAAGAATCTTGTAAACCAAGAAAACACTGGATCTTACCCAAGCTGGAGACTCTGGTCCAGAGCTGGGCCACTCAGAGAGAGAGGTTTCTAAAAATTGTTCCACCCAGAGAAAATCCCTTTTTCTTATTCTCACAAATACACTGTATATTATTCACTATCTCATGAAAATGTTAAGGTCTGCTCGAACCCTAACAAAGAAGGCAGAACTCCTTGCTGGGGGAGAGAGAAGGAATTGCCTCCTGTCTCCTTTGCTTAGGAGCGGACTGTCTAGACAGGCAGTGCAAGGATTCTTCTGGCAGAGAGGGTGATGTCTGCACCCTGCAGGAGTGAAGCCTAGGAATGAAGGTTGCATAGGTCCTGCTCTGGGTCAGCAAAAATGGATATAGTGGCAAGTTAGTTTATTGCAGATGTCTTGTTGTTGGATAATATTGGTTAGGGGCAAATGTTATAGTCAGAATGTAAACCCCGGCCCAGAGGTCAGTTTCTAGCTGCCGTGAGGGGCTCACGTTCATGAACAGAACTGTCCTCCTAATGGGGGGACAACCTCAAGCCATAATTTTAAAAAGCCTTTTAATCAACAGCAAAACTTTAGTTAAATAACATTAAACACGTTTTTACGAATGACATGTGAAGTTGCTTTTGAAAATAAATTTTGTTTTGCAGCTCTTCCCTTGGTGAAAAATCTATAATTCTTCACTCAGTCTAAGTACATTATAGTTTATAAGACATTCTTATATATCTCCTCTTCTCAAGAACTTCCTGACGATTGGGGCCGAGGTTCTTAAGCCCATGACGTGGGTGAGAAGACACAAAGTCGGAGAGGTCCCGGCACTCACGGTGGCTTGGGACTGATTCTGTCTGTTTCCCCGATCCCACATCCTAATGCAAAGGGTGATTAGGTGCTTTGCCTGAAGGTTTGGGGGCCGAAAGGGCCTCATTCTGCTGCTGAGGGGCTGTGGCTTCAAGGGACATGTTTGTGTGTTGAGGCAAGTGTGTAACTTGGGGCCCAGGAGCTCTGAGCCGGCTCTGTGATTGTCCTGCAATAAGACAGCCCACTGTCTTCTGTCCTGCAGTCAGCGACAGACAGCACGGCTTTGGGGGCGTCAGTGCCCGGCTCAACAATGGTCCCAGTGGCAGTGAGGGACCCACACACGCTCAAACTCTCAGAAGTAACCAACTGGGGACCTTGCCCTTCGGAAGTGATTGAATGGCAGAGTCAAGTTTGTTGTGATTTTGTCTTTGAAGTTACCTGTAGTGACTCAGTATGGCCTGAAAGAGGCTCCTTAAGACTTTGGAAGTTGGCTTTTTTGATTCCCGGGCGCTGTGGGATTCCTCTCCGACAGCAGTTCCTTCCTCTGCTCATGCAGGGAGAAGTGCTGTGAACCAGTTCTTTCTTTACTTAATCACATTTGCCCATGACTTGTTTTTGAGGCTTCCCTATATATTGCTTTATTTTTTTTTTGCACTGCCCCCTGTTGACCATTCTGAAACGCTGTGCCCTAGTGCACGTTCTGGGCTGGGAGTGGCTTAGCTGCACTTGGAAACCCAAGAAGACGAGTCAGTTGCAATCACTTCTGTGGGATTTGTGACACGTAGGGATGAGTCATATGTTTGTTCATTCCATTTTCCATAGGCTTGTCACTTCTGTGCCTTTTGTCCCTGTGTCTATAGAGGGGGAGGAGCAGGGGGACCTGGGCATGCCTCCTTTCTGAGATAGCATTGAGGTTTCCAGTCTTTGGGGCCTCTGTCAATCCTGAGTCTCTCTCTCTCTGCCTCCTCTCACCTCTATCCACACACATATAGTTGCATGTGTGATACAGACTTTTGGAAGCTATTGCAAAGTCGGGTCACCCACGGATTCCCTTTCCCAGTTTGGACTTAAGTGTTAATGGTTTTAGTAGAAAGTGAGGAGACCTTCATCCACTCGGTGGTACATTTCTGTAGGAAAGTAACTCCAAAGGAAAATGATATCTCTTTACACAGGAATCACGAATCCCCAGCCTCTCTTGGGTGGGTTCCACCAGAATGGAAATTGTCCCCTGACCCTCTGCTGGGTAAAAAGGCACCTGGGTGTAGGGTGGGAGGACACAGTGGGCTGAGTCGTCCATGCCTTTAGAATGCTTCTGTGAAAAACGAGATGTGCTTCTTGAGATGAAAGCCCCTCAAAAGTGACTGACCTATCACAGAGTAAAATGAGTGTTTCTGCTCCAGAGTGGGTGGGTGGAACTCATATTCCAGGAACGAGGCCCATTTTCTAGACACCATGCTTCACTGGGTCATGGTGCCTGCTAACCACACACTTAGTGCTGGGGGGAAATGAGCAGACTGCCTTTAGAGTTGTCTTTTTTTTTTTTTTTTTTGCTTGATTGTTTCTTTAAAAAAGATTTGCCCAAGTCTTGGGCAAGTTAGGAAGATAGTATAGCTCAGTGAGGTCTGGCCTGAGAGTGACTGGGTTTAAATCCCAGTTTCACCTGTACTGGTTGCATGACCTTGGGCATGTGATCTCATCTCTCATCCTCAGTTTCCTCTTTCTGCAAAGTGGGAGTAACAACTTTACCTACTTGTGATAGGCTGAAAGATGACCCCCAAAGACATCCACTTCCTACTCCCTGGAACCTGTAAATGTTAGCTTATTTGGAAAAAGAGACTTTGCAGATGTGATTAAGTGCAGGATCCTGAGATGGGGAAATTATCCTGGATAATCTGGGTGGGCCCTTAATGCCATTACAAGGGTCCTTATAAGAGCGAGGCAGAGGGAAATTTCACAGGCACACAGAGGAGAAGGGAATCTGAAGATAGAAATGGACTAGAGAGAGATTTGAATATATTGGTCTTGAAAACTGGAGTGATGCAGCCATAGCCAAGGAATGTCAGTAGCCACCAGAAGCTTAAAGAGACAAAGAACAGGTTCTTCCCTGGAGCCTCCAGAAGGAACCAGCCCTCCTGACACCTTGATTTTAGTCAATGAGACTAATTTTGGACTTGTGGTTTCCAGAGCTATCAGAGAATACATTCCTGTTGTTTGAAGAAATTTGTGGTGATTTGTTACAGCAGCTGCATGAAACTAATACACACCTTCGTGGTGTTATTGAGGGGATTAAATAAGATGATGCACATAAAACATTTGGCATAGTCCTGGTGTTACATAGTACACTCTCAAGAAGTATTAGCTGTGATTATTATTTTATTTTGAAGCTGGGAGGAAGATTTGCAGAGGGCAATGGAAACTGGCTGAGGGGGTCGAAAGGGGGGGGTGTCAGATCCTGGTGGGGTCACTGTCATTTGCAAGCCCAGCTCCTGTTTTTCTCCTTTGGCAAAAGGAGGCGGCCGAGGCCTGCCCTGATCTCTTCCCCTGAGTTGTGAGGATCAAATGAGTTAATGAACGTGAAAGTGCTCTGCACGTCACCCACGTAAATTGTTAAGCTGTGGTCACAAAGACCGGGACCAAACTGAAGCAGCGTGGCCGAGGGCTGCGGAGAGCTTTGTCCCTTTGGCTCTGTGAGGTGAGGTCATCTCTTTCAGCTTTTGTTCCTGCCTCTCTGAGCTCATTTGCTGGTTTTCCCCCTAATCCCGGCCCCTTCAGCCCCGAATGGGGCTTCAGATGACAAAGCCCCACCAGCCCCAGCCAGCCATGAGCCACCCCGGGGCATATTTCTTCTTGTTTCCATTTTTAAGAGGCACAAACAAAAATAAAAACAAACCCCCAAATACACTAATCTTAAAAATGATTTGCAGTGCCCACCGCAGAGATGATGAGGTCAATGGGTTCCAGTCCCACTTAGCTGAGGTTTGAGGTGTTTTCAGTCTGTTTTTCAGGCCAGAGACCCATGAGACCCAGCATCGGGTGTCAACTTAGATGGGAACAAGTCAACCTTTGTCAAATGCTTGAAAGCGGTGAATTCATCTGTAAAGATACCCAGCCTCCCAGGAAATGTGTGGTTTTAGCCTGAGTAGGCAAAGGACAACACACAGGATGAAAACAGGCCATTTCTGCCCATCATTTGCTTTGTCTTTGACTGGTACTCCCAGTAAAATCTTCACTCTCCTTAAGATGGTCAGAGGTGTGCATTGTGAAGACTGCCATTGCTGCGGGACTTGGCAGATTCCTCCAGCTCGTTGATTCAGATCTGCTCACCTACTGGAAAAGGAAGGACCCCGTTCATACGCATTTACCTTTAACAAATATAATAATGAAAACCATTGTGTTCCAGGTATGGTGCTAGGCACTGGGGAGACACTGCTGATCTCAATGCATGTGGTTTATCCGGAGTTTGCAGTTGAGTGGGGATGACATTAGCTAAACAGTGACATGACGTTACAAATTGCAGTTTTGTGGTGCAAAGGGGCACCTAGTCCTGGAAGGGTCTCCAATGGAGATTTCTCCCAGCAGAGAGATCCCGAGTTCAACTCAGATGTCCAGGGATCTGTTGAACCAAAAGAAAGAGGAGCACATTAGCTGCAGAGAGAATGGTGTGTGCAGGGGCCCCAAAGTGGGGAAAAAACATGACGTGGAGGAGGAACCAAGTGGAAGCCAGGGTGGTGGAAAGCAGAGGAAAGAGAAGAGTCTGGGGTGAGCCTGAAGGAGGAGGAGGGGCCAAAATGGAGGTCTTGTTGGCCATGCTAGGGTGTACACGATCTGGGGAAGAAAGATTCTCCTCTTTGGTCCCACTGTCCTAGAGATGCATTAGTGTGGCCTTCCCTGTGGGCTCCCCAGGTCTGCCCAGCCCTACACTGATCTTGACACAACCCTGGCCATTAGAAGGAACCTCAAAGGCAGGCGCCCTGTAACTCCTCGGCCACCCAGCCCAACAAGAGCCTGGGCCCTGAAGCCTGGAGAATGTACCTGCCATGCTTATCCTGGGTCTTCTTTTGGCTGACTTCATGCATAAAGGTTTTGCTTCCATTTCCCCGCAGATCTAGGTCTCTATTATGAACTCAGCAAGTCTTACTCTAGCCTTGAGCTACCCCCAACCCCCACAAGTTTGTTCATTCACTCAGCAAGTATTTAGTGAGCATGTGTTATGTGCCAGGCCCCGGGCTGCAGTGCTGAGTGAAAAAAGGCCTGCTCCCTGCTCCAGAGACACTTCAAGTCCAGTGTGAGGGTGGGGGAAGCTTGGACCCTCCACGATCAGACATCATTTTCCCCTTTGCCCATTGTCCAGACTTCCTGCTGCCACCCTCCATGGACTGCCCACCAGCACGTCCCCTTATCACAGGGGCTTGGAAGTAGCCAGACTCTAGACCATTCACAGTGGTCTGCAGTGGTTCTCACTGTGTGGATCGGGGTTAGTTCCCAGCTCAGCCCCAGCTCGGTTTTCTTGCATCTTTGGCTGCCTAGCCCCAGCTTCAGATAACAAAACCATCCTGCCAAGATCTACCTCCCTGCCCTGGGGTTCCAGGTGCCCAGAAAGGCCATCTTGTCATTTCCATGGGGGCAGCAGAAGTACCCTCCAACAGTGGCATATTCCCCCTTGCCAGCAGTTAATGAACTGTTGTTGGGGCTGGTTAATGCCCTGTGAAATCAGCCATTAATTGTAGACACAACTGATTTCAGAGAGATTGCCTCAATCATGATCCTTTTATGATGATAAAGGCATAACCAAACCCACTGCCATGTTGTGTATTGGTCATGAGGGAGAGAGTCTGCAACTTGACTTTGAGTTGTGTCCTGATGGGAGTGGTCACACGCTGCTAAGCTTCTGGCAACCACACTCTTTTTTTTTTTTTTTTGATTTTAAAAATGTTCTCTCTTTTTATTTTTTTTGTATATGTATATATATTTATTATTGAAGTATAGTCAGTTTACAATGCTGTGTCAATTTCTGGTGTACAGCATAACGATTCAGTCATACCTGAACATAATAAATATTTGTTTTCATATTCTTCTTCACCATAAGTTACTATAAGATATTGAATATAGTTTCCTGTGCTATACAGTATGAACTTATTGTTTATCTATTTTACATTGTTTTATATTGTTTATCTGCAAATCTCGAACTCCCAATTTATCCTTCCCACCTCCTTCCCCCTCTGGTAACCCTAAGTTTGTTTTCTATGTATGAGTCTGTTTCTGTTTTGTAAATAAGTTCATTTGTCCTTTTTTTTTTTTTTTAGATTCCACATATTAGTGATATCATATGGTACTTTTCTTTCTTTATCTGGCTTACTTGACTTAAAATGACAGTCTTCGGATCCATCCACGTTGCTGCAAATGGCATTATTTTATTATTTTTATGTCTGAGTAGTATTCCATTGTATAAATATACCACAATTTCTTTATCCAGTCATCTGTCTATAGACAATTTAGGTTGTTTCCATGTCTTGGCTATTGTATATATTGCTGCTATGAACATTGGGGTGCATGAATCTTTTTGATTAAGGTTCTCTCTGGATATATGCCCAGGAGTGGGATTGCTGGATCATAGGGTAAGTCTATTTTTAGTCTTTTGAGGAATCTCCGTACTGTTTTCCGTAACAGCTGCACCAAACTACATTCCCGCCAACAGTGCATGAGGGAGGGTTCCCTTTTCTCCACAGCCTCTCCAGCATTTATTGTTTATGGACATTTTAATGATGGCCATTCTGACTGAGTGATACCTCATTGTAGTTTTGATCTGCATTTTCTCTGATAATTAGTGATATTGTGTATTTTTTCATGTGCCTGTTGGCCATTTGCATGTCTTCCTTGGAGAATTGCTTGTTTAGGTCTTCTGCCCATTTTTGGATTGGATTGTTTGGTTTTTTTATTATTAAGTTGTATGAGCTGTTTATATATTCTGCAAATTAAGTCTTTGTCTGTCTCATCTTTTGCGAATATTTTCTCCCATTCCGGAGGTGGTCTTTTTGTTTTGCTTCTCTGGCAACCACACTCTCAAAGCCCTGGCTGCAAAGTTAGCCACTGTGTTCCTTGGGAAACAAAAAGGTACACCTGCAACGGGCCGGCTGAAGGAGGCAGCATCGGATAATGGATTAAGCTGCTGTCAGGCTGTGGCCTTTCCTGGCCCGGTGGCTTCTGAACAGAGGTCCCAGAACCGCGGCTGGGCAGTGAAGGTTCTCCCTTGTGGTCTCTGGGCTGGCTTCTGAGAGTGATGATTTGAGACTTATTTTTCATATGTTTTGTTTCCTGGGAGAATGTAAGAGAAGCTGGCCCCTTTGTTGGTAGTGCATCCAAAACATGATCATTCATTTGTTCTTTTTACAATGGGAGTTTCATTCCTGGCAGATAGAAACCAGTCACATCCGTAGGAACATTCATAGTGTCTCGGAGCTGTCCCTAACCACACTGCTAAGATTTTTCAGCTCTCTGCCTTCAAGTCTCGCAGCTATTTCCAGAGCCCCAGAGAGTGTCTGTGTAAACTGTTGAGGAGGTTCTTAGGGGCCCCTGTCCCCCGGCTCTTAGAGATGGTGCCTGGAAGTATCACCCCCTTAGTCACTGGCTCTGCATTCACCGGCACTCGGGCTGCATCAGATCATAACCCAAATAACGTCCAAGAGGAATGGTGACCATAAAAGGTTTCTGAAGCATAATAGCAGGACCATTAGTCTGTTTTACAGAGATCAGCTAGGTCAGGCTGGGTAAGGATGTCAGTGTGTGTTCATAGCCAGGAGGTTTACAATACTGAAATACTGAAGTTGCCCTGCGTGATAACAACATAGGATTAGCAAAATGCATGTGGGTATTTCAGTAAGGTAGAATCCTATGCAGCATTTAATATGATTATTAAAATCTATGCTTATTGACATGGGAAAAATGCCTATGGTATATTACTGAGTAGAAAAAAGCAGGTAGCCAAATATACTTGATCCTGTTTTATGGAAAACGTGCACAAGTGTGGGTATGTGAGTGTGATGGTCTTTATTGATACCCTCCTCCCCTCATGTTACAGTGCTTATTCTGGGAGATTGAAGATGACTTTGAAATTCCTCCTGATGCTTTTGAGTAGTGTCTGAATTTATTGAGACAAGCATGCTTTGATTTTATAATAAGAAAAATAGTCTCTTTTTAAACATTTATTGAAACCTGCTCTATTTTATTTACTGTAATAAAATGATATTAAAGGAAGTAAGTCAGAGAAATATCATATGATATCACTTATATGTGGAATCTAAAAAAAGATACAATATAAACTTCTTAACAAAAACAGAAACAGACTCACAAACATGGAAACAAACTTATAGTTGCCAAAGGGGAAAGGAGGGGGAGGGATGACTATGAATTTGGAATTTGGGATTAGCAGATACACACTACTATATATAAAATAGATAAACAACAAGGACCTACTGTCTAGCACAGGGAACTATTTTCAATTTCCTACAATAACCTATAATGAAAAAGAATCTGAAAAATAATACATATATATATATGTATAAGTGAAACACTGCTGTACACCTGAAACATTGTAAATCAACTATACTTCAATGAAAAATTAAAGCACTCACACACAAATTGTATCTTATCAGGATTTTCTAAAGCTTTTTACATTACTTGCCCTTATTGGCCAAATTAAGACATAATACTATTAGAAAAAAATTTTTTTTTAATTTAGAAAATAACATCTCCAAAGAATTTGAAAGATTAAGTTATAAAAGTTGAAAAATAAATGGCTTGCATATTTTATGGATTATATTATAAATGGAAACCAAATATCAACTGGGCAGCTTCAGAGAGAGTAGACTTGGCTGGAAGTGGGGTGTGGGGGAGGGGGTCCATGCTAATTTGAGACAGAGATACAGGTGAGGAGTTGGGTAGCAAATTATGTTTTTTTTTTTTTACAGTAACAGTGGGCGTAGATGTCATATAAGGATCTGCTGTGGCCATGTAAGTGATTCGGGGGCAAACAAGCCTGGACATTTGTGACATGACTGAAATTTTCATTCTGTCTTTAATTTAGACTTTTCTTGAATTTGTGCATAATTTCAGATTGCGCTATGCCTTTTCCTGGTAATCTTTTATTCTGTCTCCAAATATTGAGCTTTTGCTTGGCTCCCTAGCTGAGAAGTGGCTGTGCGCAGATACCCAGGGAAATGATTGTCATTCCTGTGTCTCCTTAAATGAGGTCTTTTTCTTGTTAAACGTCATTGCATGCAAACTTCATTTTAAAATTCGGCAGCACAGTGGGAACTTCAGCCGGTGGTGTTTTGAATTCCAATGCAAGAAGTTATTTCTTTAATGAAATTTGATGCAAAGTGCAAAACCTGAAATCTGAAATCAATATTGTGAATCTATGTTTTAGCTAAGTTATCAAGCGGCTGGAAGGAGGGAGCAGGAATTTTTTCAAACAAATTAACTAAAATTAAATATTTAAAAAGTTATCTTTGGGGCTGAATATAAACAATAACAACAAACATACATTTAAAAATGGCTTTAAAATCATGATCAGAGGAAAATTCCTAAATAATAAGGATCAATCTCATTTTATTAATGATTGAACAAAAATGGTATTTATTCCACAAATCCTATCTTTTCTACTAAAAAAAAAATTCTATATCTGTCTGAAGTTCTCTAGCTTTGGGAAGATATTTCACAAATAAAACATATTCTGATTGGAAGTGGACCTAATAAAAATGTTGCAAGACCTGGGTCAAAAATAAAAAACCAGGGAACCCTCCAAATTATCTCTTTACAGTGTATCCTCTTTCCATTGATGGAGACACTCTGTTCTTTATTATCTGCACTAACGCAGCTTTAAAATAACTTCTTTCATTGTTTCATGTATCTATATTTTGTCTCTCTAGCGAGATTTCAGGCTCTTGAGGGTAAGGACCATTTAGCTCTGTTTCTCTGATAATTCCCACTACTTGGGATGTCAGGAGAGCTAGGGACCTGTCAGGTGCTTCACAATTATTTATTCACTCGGCAAGAAAGAGGTGGAATTAGAAAGGAATAGGTTTCATTTTCCATATGACTTGTCAACTCCAGTTGATTGCTAATAGCTTCTTGGAGCCCCAAGTTAAGAAAGATTCTGAGGATGAGTTGGTACCACATGCAGAGTATTGTGGTTGATGGGGGTGAGGACTGTCCAGGGTGCAAGAGTGGTGGTACCTCTGCTGTGTTCAGTCCCTGTCCCTGAAAAAACCAACCCCAGACCCACACCGTTGGGCTCTCTGTTGGGTGAGATAAACATATCTCATCATTTAAGCCACTTTTAATCAATTTTTCTACCCATCGATAAAGGTGCCCCATATGCTACAATCTCCTTTTCACCAATCTGAAAACATCAATAGAAAATTTTTTGACTTATAAAAATTATATTTTCCCATTAAGAAATTAATATGTTTTAATGAAATGCCACATGAGATAAAAGGTATCCAAAATTCTCAAATATTGATTCTCTACTTCCTAGTTGAGTGACTTCTGCTTAAGTTTTCTTAAAGTGTGCCAAGTCTGTGTTTACTAATTTGTAAAAACAGGACAATGTATATATCTCATGGAATTATGAGAATTAAATAAGCTAATTCAAGCACTTGAACACATGTAATGTAGAGCAGGTGTCCCACTCAGCTGGGTTTCTCTCTTTTCTAACCTCCTTGAGGAAGTTTAACCTCAGCCACTTTGTAGAAACATCTGCTTTACTTGGTTGCTGGAGCTCGGTCCCAGTATCTCTTCACAGAGAGATCGGGAAGCTCTGGAGGGAGGGAGTGGACGGCTTTCCCTTTGGACTGATGGCTTTCTTCACAGAGCTGTGTGGTGGTCCTGCCCTCACACCCCCAGCTCCAGCGCAGCTGAAAGGCAATCTAATCAGAAGAAGAAATTCAATGCAAACTAATACGCAATTGGGAAATCTCCTGAGTCTGTGCGATTTACACTTTGGAAGATTTTCACTCTTTATTGCTGGCGCTTCTGATAAATTAAAGAGAGATGAGCTGTTCCTCAGCCAAAGAAACCCTTGCATTCAAATTCAAATTTAAACTTTTCCTGTGTTTGCTCTGTCAGACCCATTGGACTGTGTCAGAAGGGACTTGAGCCATGTGACACTGTCTTGTATTTTTATTTTTATCTTCTTGGTCAAAAAGGTCCCATTGACTTTTTCTGCAGTATTGCAGTTTGTCACTAGAATGATGTTCTCTAGTACAGGGGAAGTCACTGAAGCTGCGACTTCCCCTGTACTAGAGAAATGTTAAGAGAACATTTGAGAATTGATTCAGCAACTAACAGCGTTCCATAATAGTTAGGAGAATGGGTTTAAAGTCCAGACAGATTTGGTTGCTAATCCTACCGCTTAACAGCTCTATGACCTTGAACAAATGACCTCTTCAAGCCTTTGCTTCCACATCTGTGAAATGGAGATGATGCTTGCACTGTTTAACCACAGCTGTATACAAACCTACCAACAGCAACCTTTTTTTTTTTTTTCTCAAACATCTGTGTGTCAGACGAACTCGTCTGCACTTGGTTGGGTGACCCTGCTCCACATGTCCCTTGTCCTTCTTGGAACAGCTGGCTAGCTGAAGCATGCTCTTCCTAAGGTGATGGTGGGGGCTGGGAGCATGAGCCCAGTCACTCAAGCTCTGGTCAAGCCTTTTGTTATGCTGGCTACCATTTCATTGACCAAAGCAGGTTCCATGGCCAAGGGCAAAGTCAGGGGGTAGGGAATTATGTTCCTTCCTCCTCCCTCCAGACTCCCTCCTCCTCCCTCATCTCCCCCTCCTCCACCTTTCTCCTCTTTCCTCCTCCCTCCTTCCCCTCTTCCTCCTTCCATTCCTTCTCCTCTCCTCTCCCCTCTCTCCGGCCCCCCCATTCCTTCCCCCACTCCCCACTCCCTTCTCCTCCTGCTCTTCCTCTTCTGCTTCTTCTCTCTCTGAGCAATTTGAGGAGAAAAAAATCATATTTTATTAACCTCCCTCCACCTGGCACCTTGTAGGTTTCTGATACATGTTGACTTAAAAACCATAAGGCAGTTTGCACTGAGCTTGTGTAAATGTGTGTGCTCATGCACACCCACACACATACACACACGTGCACGTGGTTCGAAGACATTGGGCTGTCTTTACTTATGAAGAAAAAAAATGACCTCCGTCTTGTCAAATGCTTCAGGAGAGAAAAAACATTTTCTCTTTTATGCCATCATTTGCTCAGAGGCAGATCCCGAGTGTTCATTCAGATGTTTCTGCTGCCCCTATTATCTTGTACAAAAGCTCTCCATTTGGGAATAGTTGCAGGTTTCCTTGTCATTCTCCAGCTCTGGTTTATATAAAAATGGATCATTTGTTGAGGCAAACTTCAAAGTCAGAGAACGCCCTAAGTTATAAATGGTTCCGTCTTTTAATTCAGGCATAATCCTATTAGAGACACAGCTCTCAGGGCTGGGGAATCCTTTTAGGACTCTTTGATCAAGGGAGCATTTTTGAGTTCAGTGGCTTCAGCTGTCCAAGCCCTAAAAATAACAGGGAACCCATTTAATACCTGGAAATGTCAATTTCTCTCATTTCTGGTGAAAGAAGTCTATTCTCAAGTGGACCAGTACCCGTTTCTGAATTCAGAGGAAAAGTGGGAAGCAGGCACGGGACTGTGCTGTATTTCCAAAGTCAGGCCCACTGTGGGGGACTAACCCTTGCTGATCCGCCAAATAACTTTGAGTGGCATTGAATTATTTCCAAAGGCATTTGGTACCCTACTTGTTCATTGACCATCTTCAAACGTACATTCTGATTGATTATATGAGATAAAAGTTTCAGTTTGGTCTTTGTCTCTAGCTTATCAAAATCTTATAAACTTTTCTGTTTCCCAGAGATCATCAGCCAATCTTTCCCTAAGCCTCGAAGACTCCCTAAGTTCTGCCAGCCTCTGCCTCCTCACATCCCCCCATCACCCCTGGCTCATCACTGCCTCACTCACTCTGTACCACCATGAGGTGGGCCTCTTTGCTGTGTTAACACACCAAACACATTCCCTGTAAACTTAGCACACTGTGTTCCCTTTGTTCTGGGGTTTCTTCCCCCATTAATCCATGGGATTCAGTCCCTCACCTCCTCTGATCTTTAATCAAATGCCGCCTTTTCCTGAGGCTGCTCTGCCCACCCCGTTTCCAATGGCCTCCCATCTCTCGCATCTCTCTCTTCCTGCTCTGCTTCATTTTATTTGCATAGCCCTTTTCATCACCTGTTGTACTGTAGGGTTGCTTATTTGTTTACTGTTTGTCTCCCTCATGAGAAGGTAAGCTTCATATTTGCAGGAATTTTTGTCAGTTTGGTTCACTGCCATATGCCCAAGACTTAGAATGGTGCCTAGCACACAGAAGATGCTCATTAAAATTTTTGTTGAATGGACAAATGAAAGAACTGATTTTTGACATTGGCAAGTGATATTATTTAGTTAGAGTTTGATAAAACTGCTCTGTTTGCATTGTTATTATTTTTATCTGCACTTTCTATTTAAGGCAAGTGACACTAACATCTGGGCCCACAGTTCCTTGTTCAGAATTCTTTTAAAATTCCACACTCTGATTTCTCCATTATCTGTCAAGGCTCTGAGTTCATGGAATATTCAACACACTCTTGAGATCGTTTACAGTGGAGATGAAATATGGATCTCACTGGGTTTTGAAATGCATATTTTGAGGCCCTTTATCAATTTATATTTTTCACTTTTTTCTGAGTTTTTTTCATGTACAGTCCGCATTTTTCATGATCTGGAGAAGAGGGATGTGTGCTTTTCTTGGGGGCTTACCTCAAGAATTCACCAATCAGGTTTAGATTTGAACCATACCCCAAGTGCCATATTGGAAGGTGGGGTTCCACAGTGCGCTTGTCTCAGATCAAGCACGTGAGGCTTGTCCAGACACACAGAGAATTTATTCTGATGGAACACCAGCACCACAGAAATGACAAATGGTGGAGGAAATCTTTAGGGAGGCAAAAAATTCAAGGCCTGAGCTTGACAAAGATTTGAGGCTGAAGTCTGCAGCTCCAGTTAAACCAGTTCAGTATGCGAACCGTCCACACCCAACTATGTGCAGTGACCCAATTCATTCATTAGGAAACAAAATTCGTTGAGCTCCTACGACGTGCCACACACTGTGCCAAGTGCTGGTCACCAGGGATGAAGAGACAGATAAGACCCCTGTGTTCATGGAGTTTAACACCTAGCGGATGGGGTGGTGTATTAGCCCGGTAATGATCCAGTCACAACCTGGGGGAAGGTATGTGGAGGGAAAGCACAGAGAGAAGCAGCAGAGACTAACAGCAAGGACGAGGGGTCTGACTCAGACTCGGGGTGACGGCATCTAGGGTGCAAACTGGAGGTCTGACCAGGCCACGGTGTGAACCCCAGCCTCTGCCCTCTCCTTTCTGCCCCCCGGAAGAGAGTTACTTCCATAATTTACTCAGCTGTTCACTCCTAGGCCGGTGGTTGTCCAGCCTGGCTGAGGATTGCAATCTCTGAGGGAGGTCACAAGTGTACAGCCCCGGGACCCTTCACAAACGAAGGGACTCTGACTCTCCAGGGTTGGGCCCAGGGAATCTGCAGTTTGAAAATGTACCAGCAAAATTCTTTGGCTAGCGCAGTTTTGGGACCCAGGTTTAGCCATCCAGGAAAGCTTCTGGGAGTGATTCCCCCCACTTCACCCACCAGATAACTTTCCTGGAACAATCTGGCTTACATGCCAGCCTCTGCCTTCTCTCCCTCATTTTTTACCGTCATTGTTCTGGAGCCCAACCACCCTGGGCCCCAGTAATCCATTCACCTTTCTCTGTCTGGGAGCCCCTTGGGGGCAGGGCTGGGGTTTTCATGATTCTGTCCCCAGCGTGCAGCACAGGGCCATTCCTCACGAGAGACTAAATGAGTTATAATCGTAACCAGCACGTAGGTGGGTGCTCACTGTGGGCCCAGCATCTTCCTGATACTTACAGAGCTCACTACATCCTCCCAAATTCCCCAGGAGGTAGATGCTGCCATTATCCCTACTTTACGAAAGGGCAAACAGACACAAAGAGACTAAGCAATGCAAACATGTAGCTGTAAGTGGCAGAACCAGGCAGCCTGATCTTAGAATCCGGACCCTCGATCATCGATCATCATGCCCTCAATACATGAATGAATGAAGCAATGAATGAGTGAATGATTTCTGTGTCACCCCGTCCCATTTTATTCTTAAACAACTAGTACATAGTGTGTTGGGGAAACCCTTAAAGCGATAGGAAGCTTTACTCCCTGCTAACCTAAACCCTGTTTTGGCTTATCCCTGGCTTTTGAAGATTTTATTACAAATTCCTTGAGACAGGCACTGGATAGAAAGTTCCACAGGGAGAATTTCCTAGTAAGTAGCCTCTGTCTTTCTCCTCCCTCACCCCAACATCACTGGTCTCGTAAGGCACATTGTTAAACTGTTGGATAGCCACTGTTGATATTTACAGTTGTTCCAAGCAGCTGGGGCAAGATATGGGGAACTAACCTTAGTTTATCAAACCTGACACACAGAAGGAGTCTCTATGGGCCTTCCCTGAAGTCCGAAAGTGCCCAGAACCCTCTCCTCTTGCATCTTGTGCCACGTAGATAAGATGCAGTTGTCATTCACTCAGCACTCCCGTGCACCAGGCACCGCGCAGGTAAAATGCCTGCCACCACTTAGCTCACGGGGGCACCTTGGTTGGATGCCGACCCACCAGACGTTGCCGGTCTCCTGATTCATTGGTACTCAACCTTCGGTCATATCTAAATCACCTGGAGACCCTGGTGCTGTCCTACCTCAAGGACCTTGGCCGCTGTGCCTGAGTAGCTTTGCAGGTGATTCTGATACACACTTACATTTGAGTTCCTCTGGACCAAGACAGTGGTCCTCACACTTTAGGGCCCATCACCGTTGGTGGGGGAGCTTTTAAATGCCGAGCACGCTGGTGCCCAGGTAATCCTGACTCAGGTCACGTCTCGGGCTCGTTCCCACATGCAGCATGCCTGTGGCCTGGGAAGGCAATGGGGTCATGGCTGTCCTGAGCCTTGAATACTCCAGCCCCCCTTCCCTGCAATGCCCTTCAGTCCTCTGTGGGAAGATCTGGGAGTGCCTAACACCCTGGGAGGACGGCCCGGGAAGGGAGGCTTTGTTAAGATAAGGAGGGCTCTGCCTTTTGTTTTGAATACTGGCTTTTGGGTTGTGTCTGCTTTCTGAAACCCAGATGAATGTGGTTTACTAAACCCATGAAGGCCAAGGCTAGCTTTTTGTTCTGTGTGGGTTTAGGTTAAGGTTGGCCTTGTCTCTAGTGAACCATGTTCTGTGTTACATTGTCCTAAGCCCGTTCACACCCAGCCTCTCTTCCGATCCTCCCAAGTTCAGCAAGGTTGGAGGGATGGATTTTATAAAAGGGACTGAGGTAAAAGAGAGATAAGTGACCTGCTCAGCGGCTGCAGGGGAATGAATTAGGTAGCCGGGGCAGTAACCCGGGACTCGTGGCTCCCATGTGGTGCTGGAATAGACTGTGCTGGTCCCTCCACACCGGCTGCCGTGACAGCCAGTGGTCCTTGCTGTCTGGGGCTGAAGGTGCGGATGGGGGGAAATCTCCAAAAACTGCTCCTAACAAGGTGTTCCCAAACTTCAGCTTCTACCAGAAGCCGCGGCGACACTAGCTAGACTTAGGGCTCTGGTGACAAATTGGCAGTAATGAAATCTCAATATCTGCCCACGAAGAGAAAAGCAAAAAATCCATAAGGGGCCCTGATGGACCATTAGGTGTTAATAGGAATAATACAAATGCCCAACAGAGTACATTACTGAACTGAGTGAGCCTCGCCTCACCTGACACAATCAAAACGTCTCAGTATTTAACTATACACCACGTGTGTTGGCTTGAGAATGACAACGACTAAGATGAGGGAGGTGGTTATACATATATATGTTAGACTGGAAATAACAATACCTAAGATGAGGGAGGCAGGACTGTAAAAGTTAATGATCATTCGTCTTTAGTCTTTCACTGAAGGGATGAATTTGGACAAGTTATTGAAACTCTCCGAGCTTCTGTTACTATCTATAAAATGGGAGCAATCATGCTCCCTTGCGGGGTTTTTGGCAAGATGGAAAGAGGTCATGCGATCCCATTGTCTTGACTTGCATTTCCCTGACTTCTAGGTGAACTGAACACCTTTCCCTGTATGGCTGTCAGAGGTTCTTTTGTGAGCCGCCTGTCCCCTTGCTAGGTTCCATCTTCTTTCGAGTTGTTGACCTAGATGTTTAAATGTTAATCTTTTTGTCAGATATGTTTGCAAATATTGTCTCCCGATTTCTTTTTTTTTTTTAAACAGCTGTGTTGAGGTATAATTTATATACTAAAAGTCCAGTCATTGTAAGGGTACCATTCAAGGATTTTTTTTTTTCGGTAAATATATAGAGTTGTGCAGCCATTACCACAGTCTACTTTTAGACATTTTCCACCAAACCAGAAATTTCCCTGTGCTCATTTTCAGCTAATCCATGCTCCCATCCCCCAGCCTTAGGCAACCACTAATCTGCTTTCTGTCTCAAAAAGTTTGCCCTTTGTAGACGTTTCATAGCAATGAAACCATACAATATGTATCCGTTCCCATCTGGCTTACTTCACTTGGCATCACGATTGCTATGTTCATCTACGCTGTAGCTTGTGTCAGGACTCATTTCTTTTTTATTGTTGGGTAGTATTCCATTGGGAGGATGTTCTCTCCAGCCTTTGCTCTGTGTGTGTGTGTGTGTGTGTGTGTGTGGTGTGTAAAGCCTCAGCCAGCAATATGGTGCTTTCCGCCAAGACCAAAGCCTCAGGCAAGTAGAGCTGTTGGCCCTCTCTGCCTCTGAGATAATCATCTCCACCAATAACACCACTGGGCTTTCATGTTGCCCTGGTAGGTGTGTGAAGCTGCCACTCCTTACAGTTTTCCATCCTGGCACAGCCTCTGCCAACCTAGCTTGCAGAGGGGCAATAACCCCATGATGATAGTGGTGATGGTGGTGGAGGTGGTGGTTATGGTGGTGATGCTGGTGGTGATGGAGATGGTGGTGGTGGTGATGGTGGTGAGTGAGGTGAGTGATGATCCAATTCCAGGCCAGAATGTTGCAGAGTGGGTCCCACTGTTTTTATTTAAAGTCCAGCAGTTTTACAAGCATAAACACTTTTCAGATTGTTATTTGACTTTGGCAATTTCCAGTGTACTGAAATGGTAGTTTTGGCCTTTTTTTTTTTTTTTTTTTGCAGCTCTAGAGTTGCTTTTGCGGAACTGATTTGCCAGTCTCCTCCTTCAACCATAGCTGGAAGGCTCGCCCTGCTTCCCAGTATCTTAATTGTCTGTTAAGTGAGCTGTGGGGTTTATATAATGATTTCAGTTTTTGTGTAGACACACGTAGTCGTGTTTCTGTTTTGGCATCTGTGTTTTTTTTGCTTGTTAGGGAGACTTCCTCCATCCTGAGATCATTAACAAATTCCCTTATATTTTCCTCTAATATTTTTATAGCTCTGTGACTTACGTTTAAAGGCTCTTGATTCACGTGAAATTGCTTTCTGGAAGGGTTGTACACATTTATAATTCCACCAGCAAATTATCGGAGTTTTTTTTTAAACCACATCTTAGCTTGTGTTAAAATGTGTGTGTATTCTTTCACCATTAAAGTTGATTGTTTCTTAATTAGTTGTTTATCTTGTTTTATGAGTTCATGATATTTGCCAAACACCTCGTATGAAGTCTTTATACACAGAAGATATTGAGCGTTCACTTATCATATTTGCTGTAAATATTTCACCAATATGCTGTTTGGCTATTAATTAAATACCTTTTTATAATAGCAATACAAAAGCATTTTAGAAAAATGAGAAAATAAACGTGGTTTCATTTATACCTTATAGTATTTATACTTTTCCTGGTTGGTGTAATTGTACACACATATTTAGCCAAAAAGATTGTGTGGCGTATATATTTTCAATGCCTGTGTCATGAACTTCTCTCACAGTCACTTCATCCTCAACATAATTTTAATGATTGAAAAGTATCTTATATGGATATACTGAAATTTATTTAATTCACTTCCTTTGGTTGGTCTTTGCAATGTTTTACTCTTACGTATAACACTCTGAAGAACAAAACTAGCTAAATTGTCATGGATCTCTTATTTATTTCCTAGTTGGCTTTGTCAGAGAGCACATCAGTTTCTGAAGCTTCTGATACCTGTTGACAAATTGGCCTCTAGAAAATTTATTCC
Organism: Camelus dromedarius; assembly: GCF_036321535.1. Taxonomy (NCBI): domain Eukaryota; kingdom Metazoa; phylum Chordata; class Mammalia; order Artiodactyla; family Camelidae; genus Camelus; species Camelus dromedarius. The sequence continues at coordinate 27,301,102 of NC_087444.1, forward strand.
AATTTACATTCCCACTGGTGGTATGTAAGAGAAACTTTTCTCCTAGAACAGAAGCAGTTATCATTTTAATAAAATCTCTGCAAATTTGGGAGGCAAAATTGTATCCTTTCAATGTTTTTAGAATACATTCATAAATGTCTATATTTTTGTAGAAAGTAAAGTGTGTAAATACATGTATATGTGCACACACACACATATATATACTTATCTATGTTTTTATGTGCATATAACTTTTTTTAATTTGCAAGTATTTAGTTACTAATAGGGTTAGACATTTTTCAGTTTAAGCAATTACAGGTCTTTTATGAATAGCCTCATCATGTCACTTGCCCAGTTTTAAAATGAGTATTGATCTTTTTCTTATTTACTTATGGTCTTTATATGTTTTCACTTTACAATATGAGACTGCAGTATTTTGTAGTGTACCTTTCTTAATTTAGACTATGTAGTTACTATAATTCCTTATCAACAGTATAATTTTTATATTCATATCACGAAGATGGTACCTCTTTACCTCCTACCGTTATTCTCTTCCTGTTACACAAATCACTCAGAAAGTCTCCAGTTCTCCACCCTTTCTGGTGTCTGTGCCCTTCGCAGTGGGACTTTGCAACTCCCCCAGAGATGGAGTCTTCAGCCTGTGCTGCCTCTAAGACTTGTTTGGCCGACAGAATGGGGTAGAAGTGACAATGTGCCATGAGGTATTGCATGCCTCTGCTCTCTCCCCTGGCGTCCTGCCCGTGTCGTGTGAACACACCTGGGCTAGCCTGCTGGATGATGAGAGACATGTGGCCTTATCACCCTGTTGCCTTAGTAGACAACAAGCCAACTGCCAGACTGGTAAATGAGGTTGTCCTAGACCACCAGACCCAGCCAGCTAATCACAGATGCATGAGCAATTCAGGCCAAGATCAGAAGCATCCAGCCATCCCCTGGAGCTGTTAGTAATAGTTCGCAGTGGTTATTTTCAACCACTATATGTTAGGGTCGTTTGTTATACAGTAACAGATAATCTTTCTTTTTAAGAAAGTGGGGTGGTGCAGGATCTGGAATTTCTTTTATTCTGCAGATGATTGTTATTTTATATGTATTACGTTTTTCAGTGGTTATTTTAATTTTATTTGTACCTTAGAACAATATGGAGGTTTTTCAATATTCACCACCAGTCATTTCATACAAGATGCTAACGTTTTTCTTCAACTTGATTTATCTCTTGTTCTGTTATTCTGCATACTGATGAGTCAAGATGCAGTGCTGTCTTAAAATGTATCTGTTATAGTCACCATTTATTTTTATTTGTACCATAATTTGTACAAGGTAGGAAAAAGGTATTTTCTGTTGTTTTTTCCCCCCATAACTCCATGATGATATAGACTGTCTTTATATTGGTTAAGATAATTATAATGGCTTCAGTACAGTCATGATTGTTATGTTTGATAAGTAAACTAAAATTCAGTTCCCTACAACAAAACTAGCCAGAATTACATTTTTTTATGATGAAAACATACTTCTAATAAAAAAGGACTTTTACCCCACATTGGCTAAGATTTATATTCTCGGTGTATTTATGGCATCTGATTTTCTCCAACTTTTACCTCTACCTAAATTTTAGGGTATAATGTTTTGCACAGTGCATCATATTCTCACAGCTTTGTATCAATAATAAAATATTTCATAATCTCAAGGTTATCTGTCACTTGTTTCAAATCTGATTTTAATCAAGGCTGAATGAAAAATGTGGCATTTGTAGTTTTACATTTTCCTAATATTTTAGTAATTTTCTCTCCTAAAATCATCAATAAGTCTTAAAATTTCTGTGTCACTACATTTCTAAGAATATCATTTCGTTATCTGCAGATGCCCCTGGGTTTGGCTGGGTGTATAATTTTCAGGTTACCCCTTTTTTTCCTCCTTCAAAGATGCTCTTAGGATGGCCATTATTCAGGTTTCTTCTGGCATTTCCTGTTAGAAAGCCACATGACTTTTCTTCCTTTATAGGTAACCAGAGTTTTCTCCCTAAGTCCTCTTAATAGTCTTCTATCCTCAAATGTAAAAGAACAAAACAAACAACAGTGAAATGGGTTTTGTCTAGGTGTTGGTTCCTTTGTGTTGATTTTACCTGCCTTTTCACTTACAGAGTAAGTTACTCAGCGTCACTGTAGCTGCGCATTTTACTTTTGCTTCCTTTGCTTTGGTTTCCTGCAACGCCAATTATCCATCTGTTAGGAGTTGGAGCTTCGCCATTCGTTTCCCCTCCCCGCCCCTTACCTATTACCTTCCCGTTCAGCTTAACTTTTATTTGTTCTTTTACTTGCTCTTCTGTGAAAAGCACACCAAGCTCATTCTCCACATTTTTTTTTTTCCAATGTAAATTTTAGTCTTCATGGTTCTTAATGTTATTTTCTTTTTAATTCAGTTGTGGGCTTGTTTTATTTTTCCTTACCAATGTCAGGAACCATTAGTATCTCCCTGGATGTCTCATCCACATGCCTTATTTGACTTCCCCACCTGGGACGAAGATGATCCAATGACTGTGCAGTTCAGGGAAGACAGCTAGGGAGCAATGAGATGGTAAATAGCTGACACAGTGGGCAACTAAAACTAAATCCTAAATGGAAGCTCTGGGAAATGGCATGACACACATGCTCCAAAGTATCCCACCCAGAGTGTGAGGAATCTGGGATATTTATGCCCTACACCCGTCAGTCAGTGCTCAGGGGCTGTCTGCAGGGGCATGCCAATTTCCCAGGGACCTTGGCTCACCACGCCTGTGGGCAAATTGGGTTCCTGCAATCTGAGGTCATCACTCCAAAAAAAGGTGCAGGTGTTGGCACTTGTAAATGAGGCCAGCGTGCACTGAAATCATAAGACGGTTTGAGGGCCTGGGGGAAGAGCGTTACTTTTGGCTACGTCAGAGGAAAGGAAAATCAACAAACCTAGATGCTTCCCTGAACGAGCCACAACGACCGGAATGTGAGAGTAAGGACCGCAGCTTTGCACCCTGAAGCCTGGCTTTCAGCTCACTTCACTTCGGCTCCTTCTTGGCTGTGTCTGACGTCTCAGAGCCCTCCGTTTCTCCTTGTGTGAGTTAGGTATTATTACAGGGTAGCTTTGAGGGTCGAATATGATAGTGCCTGGTCTCTAGTGAGTGAAACATACACATTTTTATTTTTTAAAAAAATTCAGCTGGGACTTTACCTTTGAATGCAGCTTTGACCATATCTCTTAGTTTGGGGATGTGGTACTTTTTGTGATGTTCTAAATAATGCATGGTGTGTGTGTGTGTGTGTGTACACTCCTCATCTTACTTCAGGCCATTTTAAAGAACTGCCCAGTTGCCAGATCCCAAACCTACAAACAAACAAAAAACTGAAACATGCAGACTTTGCCCTTACTTTGTGTTTTGATGTTTAAAGGGCTTTCTTCTTAAATGTAAATCCTTGTCTGTCCCAGCGTAGTCCTGTGAGGTTCCGTGGATGGAGAATTACGCTCTTAGAGGTTATTCACAGTTTACCCAAGGTTACACAGGAGAAGTAATAGAACCGGAGCCCCGGGTGACTTGTGTTCCAAGGCTTTTCCATAGCCTCATGCTCCCTCTGTGTGGTGGACAGATAATGGTCCCCCAAGATGTCCACATCCTAATCCCCTAACGTGTGAATGTTACTTTATATGGCAAAAGGGACTTTGCAGATGTGAAAAAGGATCTTAAATGAGGGGATTATCTTGGATTATCTGCATGGGTCCAGTGGAATCCTGAGTTGTCCTAAGGGGGAGGGAGAGTCAGAGACGCGATGAGGGAGGCAGGTGTGGAGCATTGAGTCAGAGAGGGAGGGAAAGAATGAGAGAGAGAGAATGATCAAAAGATCAGGGCGGCCCTGGTTTGATTTTCTGTATTGAGGGGAAGACCACGTTCTTTCCCCTTTTCCACACATCTCATCCTGGAGACCCGTCTTCTCTCTGGAGTTCAGCCCTAAGCATCTACAGGTTTCCCAGGTGAGCTCTGCATGCCGTCGCTGGAGCCTCCCCAGTGGGTTTCAGGTTTGGTTAAGCTCATACACTATCCTGTGACGCCTTAACAATCAGAATTCAGGTTCCCTTCTACCCTGCCCATGGCCATAAAATTCAAGGTAGAAGACACTCGGGTATCCAGCTCATATAAAAAAACTGGAGTAGTTTGTTTTGAACTGTGTTATGGAATAGACTGCTTTCAACATTGTGAAAAGATAACAAAGATTAGATACTACCTAGGCATGCTTGGTGTTTCTTTTAGCATCCTTGGCCTGGTTTAAGTAACCCAGTTAACTGGTAGTGTCTTCCAGCTTTCCCCTCAACCTTGTGCTTTATGGCCAGAGCTTAACACCTAAGGCTGGATGAACTGGATGATCTGTGTTTTAATCCCCCTCCTCTACAGCGTTACCTCACTTCACTATTTATATTTTATTTATACAGCAGGTACTATGTGCCAGGCATTCTTTTAAGCACTTAAAGATATTAATTCAGTTGATCTTCATAATACTCCTACATGGCAGGGACTACTGTCATCTCAGTTTGAGTGATGAAGACACCGGGACCCAGAGAAGTTATGAGTTTCCCAAGGTCCTGTGGCTCTTAAGTGGCAGAGCTAGGATTCAAAACTGGACAATTGTGCTTAGTTCTAATGCTGTCTCCTTGGGAATGAGAGATTTTGTCATTCTCTGGTGTCTTCCTGCTTGCCCACCTGTGCTTGAGTCAGAAGCCACATTTCTCATACCCCAGTGTCTTCTGGCCTCTCCTATCCAGCCCCATGCTCTTTTACAGAGTTGAGTTCTGTCTGCTTGCCTGGCCTTGGCCACATCATGAGGCCAGGAGTCATAAGCGGGAAGTGCCCCCCCCCCTCACTTGCCAAAAGCCACCAGGCCCTAAGCCAGCCACCCCGAGGGAAGATCTCCAACACCCTGGGCCTGCCGCCACCCATAGATGTGTCTTTTCCCAGAATCACAGCCAGGCCCTTTCTTGGAAGCTGACAAGGGGATGCCAACAGAGAAAAAGCTTAAACTTTGTGCTGTATCCACCCTGATTGCCACCCATCCCCACTGCACTCCCAGAGTTTGGGGCAAAAATGCCCATGATCTTTCAACAGCTCCTTTGAAGTGCCATCATTTTTCTGCAGGGCTTAAGGACTGTCCTGATACCTTGGGGTCATTCTCTAGCAGTCCAGACAAGTAACTGGAATGAGGTCTGCAGGATCAGCCTTTCTTGGTAAAGACACAACTCTTGCATCAACTCTGTCTCCTGCACAGAGAGCAGTTAGATATTTCTGAGTTCAGGATGGCACTTGAGCAGTTCCCTTCTTCTGCTTGTTCGTTCATTCAAGCAATAGATATAGACAAGCACAGAAATCAGAAACAAACCAGGCACAATTCCTGCCTCATTAAGGTCACAATCACCTGGGGGAAAACTGATAAATGAGCAATTGCGTAGAGGATGGAGAAATGCTTTGATACTAACAAATGAAGTGGGAGAGACAGGTAGCCTGCTCCTGGGTGGCCTCCCAGGATCTGACTCCTGCACTGGGTCCTGGGATGGAGGAGGGTTACCTGCGCAGAGGAAGAAGGGAGAGACTGTTCAGGCAGGCATGGGGAACAGCATATGCAAACGTATGAACGGGGACAAAACATTTGAGAGCTGCCCAATGTGACAGTTGATCGTAGGATTAAGACATGTCAATCACGTAGATGCTCTTGCATGAGAAAGTGATGTTTGGCACTGCAGCAGCCACCTTGTGATCATGAGCCTATGAGCCTGAGGATTAAAGCCAACTCATTTGGGTTGTTCTGTAAAGTATTAAATACCCTTAGGATCTAAGCCACTCATTTTTTTGTTCCTTTCAGCTTAAAAGATAATAACTGATACAGCTATGATAAGGAATTTGGCCTTTACTTTATGACAGTGGGAGGACATAACATGTTTTAAGCAGTCTATTTTCTTTAGACATGTCATACCCATGTGGGTGTGTGTTTTCCCAATGGCTCACTCCAGTTGTGTCCCTGCTTTATGAGTCTTTATAAATGTCTAAATGGAGTGATAGATGCAGACACATCTCCATCCCACACCACTTCCCTGAACACAAAACCTTGTGAACAGTCCCCCCCACAAGACACACTCATGCAAACGTTCACAAGGAGGACACCCGTTCTCTTCACACCCGCCCCTCGGCTTTGGAACTTTTCAAGTTCATCATTATTTATAAAGTTAATACTCATAATGCCAAGGTTTCTCTTTGATGTGGGAATATTTTCGAAGCCTCGGTGACCTATATTGCCGACACACTCTGTACGAGGTGAGGCCGGGACCGGCTGGGGAATTACCCGTGTTTAATGAACACTAAAATTAGAATTTGACTGAAATCCACAGAAACGGCTCGACAGCAAGTTCGAGATCCCCCTGGGGAGCTGTGGGCAGCTCAAATTTACCCACAGGCGTTTTTGAAAAAATTTTTTTTTTTGAATCAGCATAGTTGGCTCTTTTGAGCCGAGAATGCTGCTTGCACTCAAAGCGTTTCCAACCCCTCCCCGCCCTGCCCCCTGACATTGATGCTTCAGGGACAGCTCAGCGCCTCCATGGTCCTCTGTCATATTGGTCATGCCTCAGTGTGCACAGAGTGTGGAGCCTGGCAGTGGTCACACTCCTTATGGAAAGTTGTAAGAAAAATCTCAGCCTCAACAATGGGTGCATGGTCAGTTGTAAAGGACCCCAGATATCCACTGGTTCTGTGGACCTGGGGCCTCAGGGTCGATTTTGATGTCCTAAGAGATCTAATGAAAGTTCTACTTTTAATGAGAACAGGGGTCCTACGTGAATAAATGAGTTTAGTTTGGTGACTGTCACTCCAAGCCCAGAAATAATAAAGGCAAAAAACAACTAAAGAATGAAGTGCTGGATGGTGATACGAGAGTTTGGAGGTGCAGGTTCAGTGCGGCTGCCTCGTCTCCCAGGAGGGGAGCAGCTGGTCGTCAGGGACAGAACTCAGGTTTCAAACACGGATCTCCTAGTTCCTGGGCCAGGGCGGTGTTTGTGGGGTTCCCCACCCTACTGTGCACACTGATGCTGTACAAGTTGCATTGGCATTCTGGGGGGGGGCATTTTTATACACTTATGTAATTGTAAACTTTATTTTCTAAGTTACAAAAGCATTTATAAAAATGCTTGTTTTAACAAGTTAAAAAAAAAAGGAAAGAAAATGTTGATAATGACTTCCAGCTCTTCTCCAGTCTCTCCTCCCTAGGAAACTGGTGTTCACATTCGATGTGTGGTGTTCAATAGCTTTTTATGTTCTTATGCAAACATACAAATACATAAACTATAGACATACATGTCTGTATATTTTTAGTGGGATATTATACTCTTTAGCTGGACTTTGGCTTTTTTAATTTACTCAAAAAAAGCATAAGAAAGATGACAATCAAAAGACACATCAAAAGTATCTTTCCTCGTGTGCACGGCATCTGATCACCGTTCTGTATTAGTCCATTCATACACTTTCTCAGAATATAAACTGATGCAGCCTCCTCACTCCTCTGTCACTAGTCCCCTGACCCAGTGCTTCTCAAACTTGACAGTGTTTAAGAGTCACCTAGAGATCTGATCAAAACGCAGCTCCCGGGCCCGCTTCCGTCAGTTCTGAGTCAGCGGTAGTAGGTGGGCCTGGGGATTTGCGTTTCTAAGGCTCCCAGGTGTGGTATGATGCTGTTGGCCAAAAGCTAGGCTTTGAGCAGCTCTGCCTTCTTCTAAATTCTCAGTCAGCTTGGGGGTGATGGGTGCATTTGTCTCTTAGCTCACCTGCTTTATTGTAACCACTCCTGAAATTTCATCTTCTTTCCTCTTCCGCAGCCTCACAAACACCTCCCTGTCTGCTGAGGCCTAGTGCTATTGTCCCCGGCTGTGTGGTAGCTTCCCCTGTGCCCACTTCCTGTCCCAAGGAGAGCTCCTAATGGCTGCAAGCCTCATACTGGATTTGAATGATCATATCCCATGTAACATCAGTAACCCATACCCAGACTTCGGACACTCTGCTCAAAAATGTTAATCGAGGGCCTGTATTCTATTATTTCAAAAAAGAAAGATTATATAGCATTGCACATCAACCCCAAACCTTTAAGTTTCTTCAGTCATAACTAAGACTTGATAAAACACCTAGATATGTAGCAAGCTATCAGTCAGAATGTGAAATGTTTAAAACTTTGGTTCTTAATGTCAACCACCAAGTAATGTGGATGTTATGTTACCAATCAGCTGCCTCGTCTGCATGGAGTCTGCAATCTATTTCCTAGCACTGGCTTCATCTGAGACACGTGCCCCTTTCGCTGACCCTCCACTAGCTCTTTAAAGTATCTCCCGTGTCATTCTGACATTCTACTGATTTTATTTGCAAGGTCACTCAATTTTTTATTTGCACATTGTTTTAATGTATAGTATTGGGGTTGTAAATACATGTTTTTCTTGATAAACATTGGCAGAGTGATGTGATATTGAGAAATAGTTGCCTTCTATGACGTTTGAGTATTAAAAAACAAAGGTGTTCTGCTGCTGGAAAAAATGTTAACCAGGGAGATGTTATCTCTGAGGAAAAAACACAAACACATTTTTCCCTAATCCCAGCTCATCAATAGCACCGCCTGGAGAACTTTCCCTTTCAGGTGATTCACAGGCCCCTCCCTGCAGAGATTCGGATTCACTAGGTCCAGGGATCTGGGGGTGGGGTTCTGGACCGGTCCAGGGCTATTTCATGTGAGCAAACAAGTTCAAGAATCACTGCTTTCGGTCATGGGCTTTGCCCACTACATTTTCAATGGCAGGAATTCTTGCGTGTCTTTCTACCCAGTGCCTGGAATGGAGTAGTGTTATAATTGAGTGGAATAGTACTCATGCTGGGTATACAGCAGGCCTGCCTTGATGCTCATCCAGAAGTGTTTGTGTGGAGCCAGGCTTGTCCTTGGGCTCCTGCAGCAGGACCACGAGTATAAGGAATCATTTGAGGGTCTTAGTTGGGGTGAGAGATCTGAACGAGCTTTTTGTGCAAACATTCCTTCTCCCTTGCCCTTTCCTGACTCAAGCAGGTTTGTTGTTTTGCAAGACCAGGAGTTTCTTGGAGCATCTGTGAGTGCTGAGTGAAGCCTGATCTTTGTTGTAATCATTACTGTCATCTGGTTCTCATATCCTCCTGTCCAGCCTGGGGCCGGGTCAAGCTGCCCCCTTCCTGAGTTTTCACCTCCAGTGAATCTTCCTGTCCTTGACCTTGGGGTCCGTGAGACTGCCCTTCACCTTGCCTTTCCAGCAAATTCAGGGCTGCCTCTGGGGCTCTCACCTTTCATTTTATTTTCACAAAACCCTTCTGGGGCTTCTATTTTTATCCTCCTGTTTGAGGTGTCGAGACTATTTAAGATGAGGTCTTTCTGGGAGCAGCTCTCCTCCGAGGGACGGAGGCTGCTGTTCCCATGCGGCCGCCTGGTAGCATTTACTTGGACACACTGGGTGACTTCCTTTCCGGTTCCTCCCCCCACCTCACTCCACACACCTAACAACACATCCACACGCTGCCATTTATTTGTCAAGCTGATAAGGGGGGAAAATGTCAATTTGTACATTTCCAAAGTCACCTGCTTTTTCTGCATGGGTCACTTCTTTTATCCATAGCTCCTTTTTAACTCTAATTATTTTCTGACTAGTATCGATACTGTGCTTTTTATCCTGTGATACTCTGTCCCTGCAGTAAGACTTCTGAACTCTTTGAGATCGGGTGTTGGTCTCATCCTTCTCTTTGTAGCACCCAGGGCTCCCAGGAGAACCAGGGATGACTTGTTGAATGAAATGTTTGGCCCAGATTTCTGAAGACACCGCCACTGATGCACAGCAGATGAAAACAACCAGAAACAAAATTCCAATGGTTTATTTTTGAAAATGGGCAAAATTCAAGTTCTAAGTTTAGAAAAACATTTGCAAAAATGCTTGTTTTAATAAGCAAAAAAATATTCAAATATCAGTAATTGCTCCCCACCTTTCTCCAGTCTCTACGCATTAGGGAACTGATTATTATTTTGATGTGTGGCATTCCATAGCTTTCTTTTTATTCTTATATAAACATGTATATAAATATATAGGCATAATGTGACTATATATATTTAATGGGACTTTTAATGTGTTGCCCATTTATGCTTAGATGTAAACACTCCAAGCAGCATGACTTGCTCTTGTGTCCAGAAAATAGGTTGCTGAACAGGTCAGGGCCCTGCCACCTGCATGACTCCATGGTGCTGCCATCTCACCTTGCCTTCCTCCAGAGAAATGAAGGAGCCCATCTGAGCAGAAACCTAATCACGGTGGAAGAGAGGTTCTGGAAATGGTCCCCAGAAGCATGCTGAATAATCACCTACATCTGTGTCAGCAGCACAGTGTTGTTTCTCTCTCTCTCTCTCTTTTTCTTTTCCTTGAACAACACTGTGCCCCCTAAGCTTCAGCAGTTCCTGCTGCCTGAAACACAGTTTCCCTATCCTCTTGGTCTGGGTAATGCTTCAGATAGTAGCTTCCACGTCACCTCCTCCAAGCAGCCGACCCTGACTTCCGTGCTCCCTCAGAATAGCATTAGGGGCCCTCCTCTGTGTTACTGTGGCATTCTTTCTTCCCCTCTTCAGTGTTCTGTTATCCTCTGTAGCAGTTTTCTAGGGTGGTGGACATGGAGGTGCACTGTCCATTCTCCTTCGAGGAACGACTCGATGCCCAGGGGCAGGAAGTGTAGGCGGCACGTGGCGAGCTTCTTCAGGTCTGCCCTCAGCTGCAGAGAGCCATGTCGGCAGGAGCCATCCCTTTCCAGTGCCTGAGCAGGTCGGGATGTAAAGACTCTGCCCCTTCTCCCTGGTGCAGGGCAACTCTGACAGGTGATTCCTGCCCCCGGGTGACACGCCAGGTGAGCAGAGGCCTTGTGGAGCTTGCATCACAGCTCAGTTTCTCCCTCTGCCCTATCCTGCACCTTTACTGATGTCAAACCCTAATACACATCTCATACACGGAACTCCATCTTCCTGTTTCTAGAAAACCCACCTTATGATGTGTAATTGACTATCTGCCTGCCTCAGTGAGGGCAGGGGTGAGTCTCAGTCACTGTTGGATCCCTAATACCTATCTCATGGCGAAGAGTGAATACTGGTTGACATTCCTTATTGAAAGCATGGATAGATGAATGAATGAATTTGGATGACTCCAGAGGAACCTCAGATGCTAGTTTCCCCCGACTCCTGCCAGACGCCCCTCTCTGCCCATCAGCCCTGGAACCTGACCCTGTCAGCCCCTCTCCCAGTGGAGGACCATGTGACCACTGTGTCTCTTCCCTTTTGTTTTCCATCCTTGCCTGTCCCTGGGAGGGCTGAGCAGGGATGCTGAGCAGCCCAACCAGACAACCCCTTTTATTCCTTTTGACGGCCTCAGGGAAGTTTGATGGGGATATTTCCATAATCGATGAGGGAGCCCTGTCACCCCAAACGTGGAGTCTTTAAAGAGAATAGGTTTATGCAAATGAGATATTGATGGAGTAATGATTAATTGGCCCTGAGCCTTTGTTAGTATGCAATTGTAGTAACAGAGATACATTTATAATTATTTCGGTTAATTGTTCAAACAAGCACTCAGGACTTAATTGCACAGAGTAATTGAAGAGCCTTGGTATCAGGAGTCTTTCTTTCCAGAGAAAAATTGGAGTTATTTAACTAGTTGGATTCCTGTGCTGAATGGGGTAGGTGAAATCTGGTCCTTTGAGGTCATGGTGTCACCCAAGGAGAAAGAACAGTCATGTATTCTTAGGTCTTCCTGTGTCTGCAGAGTGTTGGGGATGTGGGCTTTGAATTTGGACAAATAAAGGTTCGAAGTTTGAAGTTGGCCAACTTCAGCTCTATGATTTTGGGCAAGTTATTTAGCTTCTCTGAGCTACAGTCTCCTAACCTGTAAAATGAGAGGAATTACACTTAACTTACGGAGCGGAAGGAAGAATAAATGAGGTGGTCTGTGTAAAGCCATCCGCTCGGTGTCTGGTCCACAGTCCTAATGCGAACTGGTGCGGTGGTAACTTCCAGCACTGCCACCAACAGAGGCAAGAGAAATGGAAATGAGTCCAGGTCTCCAACACCTGTGAGCCTATGAGCAGGAAGCATTTGGGGGAGGGAAGGGCATAAAAGGCCTGACTTAGAGAGTTTATTTAAAAACACAGAGATGGGAACAGATTGGAGGAACATGTGCAGCTCTGTTACTGCTCTTGGAAGGGTGATGACAGTGCTTTGCAGAGTAGCTGGTCTGGCTGCCACCCTGAGGTGACCTGCTTCTGAAGGGTGTTTTTGTGAATTCCAACTTTCTCTTATTTCCCTTTGTTCAGACTCTAAAATCACACACACACACAAATTACAAACATTGTGATGGGGAGGAGGAACTTGATGCTGAGTGATAAAGGGGCAGTCCTTTCCAGTGGTCCCTGGGTTTCCCTCCGGCCCTTCCTGAAAGTGAAGACTCCCAGCCATGCAGGGTGAGAGGGTGCAGGATGAGCTGATCAAGGCTCTGAAACCCAGCGCCCACGGAAGGGGAGAGAATACGTAGTGATGTTCAGATCCTGGGCTCTAGAGCCCGACCAATGTTCTTGCCAATCCAGGCTTTGCCACTTGAAGTCTGTGACCTTGGACAGGCTATCCAAGCTCTCTGACTCCGTTTCCCCATTAGAAGTTTGGACCTTGTAGGGCTGAAGTGAGGCACAAATAGGATTGTACATGTAGGGTATTTATTTAGCATGGTGCCTGACCACTGTAAGCAGCTGACACTTGTGTGGCAGTGACAATGAAGATCAAGATCTTTGGGGGTGCTCAGGCAGCCCTCAGGAAGCTTTAGAGGTACCACTGCAGGGGCCACCCTTTCCCACATCACCCCATCAACTGCACTCATCAGCAGAGGCACCCGGTGAGAAAAGTGGCGGGGCCACGCTTCCTGACGTGTTTATTTCCCTGGTCTCCTGGCTGGCAGGCTACTGCTCCAGGAGGACAGCTAGTGATTTCTGTGGCTGGGACCCTCCCCTCACCATACCTGCTCTTGCTGCCTTTTCACCACTTCCAGCACAACCTCAGGACAGAAGGAGACGGGCTCAGGGGCACTCTCCATGGTAGGCAGACCACTGGGACACTACCTGTTCATCTGGTCACAACATATGCTGTGCAGTGAATAGTGCTGTGTAGCGAGTGATTCCTCTCACTCCTCTTGCTGTGGGTCTCAATAAAGAAAAATGCCAAGGGTGCCGCGTGTGAACAGTGGACTTTCACAGGGTCATCTCATTGAATCTCCTCACCAACCTATGAGGTGAGGATTTTGATTATCCCCACTCTACAGGTAAGCAAGGTGAGGAACGGAGAGGCAAAGTGTAATTTGTATTTATGAGGCAAAAATTTCTATTTCCTGGTATATCGGTGAGTCCCTTTTCTTGAAATAGTCTACACCGTACTCACTGAGGTTCAGAATTTTGCCGTCAATGATCCATGGCAGACTTTTGTCCCTCTTAAGCCAGAAATCTTGGTGATAAGGTAGGGATGTGTTCAGACCCTTCTGGAAGCTATTCCACGCCGTGGTTACTCCTGATTAATTGGTTTTGTCATATGCACAGAGTGGCGTATCTGTGCATTCGGAACTGAATTTATCCCCAGGTTTTACCACTCAGCCAGCTTTTACTCTCTCTGAGCAGTGGTTCCTTCATCTGTCAGGGCTGACCACCAGGTGCCCGTCTCATCTGGATGCAGTGAGAGTTAAATTCACGAGGGAACATGCAGGGTTTAGCATGTTGTATGATGCAACGTAACAGTATCATAGACCGTGATGTTGTCATTATTGTTCCTGTTGTCTTCTTTTTGAGAGTACAGAGGAGAAGCGCTGAGGAAGCTGGGTGACAGGACAGAGGAGAGGGGCTACAGTGCTGGGAAGGGGGTGGAGCGGGAAGGCGGGGGAGACCCCATGCTCTTTCTTGGGGAAGGGCTCCTTTTAGGACCTGCAGGCCTGTTGCTTCATGTAGCGTCTCCTCTGCTCTAAAATATCAGGGGGAGGTGCAGCCTGGATAATCCAACATCTTAGTCAATGGTTGCTTCATGTTCCATAAGGCAAGGGTTCAAGTTTCAAAGCATTCAATGGACATACCATGCCAGGGTGATCGTCGTGTTCCTCGTGCCGTGCTCGGCACAGAGAGCGCTCCCTGAGTGTGTGTTTACCGCCAGAGTGAATGCATGAGCTCACGGAGTCACGGCTCTGGGCTTCTATTCTTCCAGGCATTTCACTCTGTGATGCACTCGTCTCCCCTTTCTTCTCCCTTCCCCTTGAGCCCTCTCCTTCCCTCCCCCGTAGGAGTATGGGGGACCAGGCCCCCCGGTATCTCACTGTCTCATGGGGATGCTGTCTGAGACTGAATCAAGTGAGCGGTGAATTGAAGTCCGGGGCACAGGTGAGTGCTTGCTCATGGAGGGTGCTTGCTTATCCAAGAGCTTCCAACTTCTTCCGTTGCATCCTTTCACAGGGTCATCCACTGCATCCTCCACCACAAAGCATGAAGGCTGCTTCTGTGCCCTTCGGGTCCCTGGGAAAATGGATTGCCCGTTCCCTGAGTGTGACCCCCTTTCCCCTCCTGTATCCTGATTACTCCCTATCTCTGCCCTCACCCCCTTCCCACCCCCAGACCAGGTGATGGTTCTCCTGGACGCTGCCGCGTGGCAGGAAACAAGCAGATCCCCAAGTAAGCAGCAAAGTCTTCCGGACAATAAGTTTGCTTCCCCTTCTTTCCTGGCTGCTCTTCCGTCCCGTCCTGTGGCCTCGCTGGCTGTGATGCTGCCAGGCTATGTGGAGGAGGCCGAATGCGTGAGGACGTCGCTGAAAGCGCTGCCCTCACCGCTTTGCCGCAGCTGCAGCCTGGGATTCTGCTTGGGTGTCATCCCCATCTGCCTCGATCCGTTCTGTGACACCAGGTCTGGCCCCGCCCACTCACCCTTAGCAGCCTCTACCTAGACCCCAGGCCCTCACCTCACCGGCCGTCCCTCAGGCTGCCTAGAACCTGTGCCTTTAGGAGCCTTCACAAGTCCATGACTCCCAAGTCATCCTTAATTATTCCTCTCTCTTCCACCTGAAGAAGCTGACACTAGGAAGCAAAGAACTGCTTCTTGTGGCAAGTACATGCCAGGTGTTTCAATGCAGCAGTGAGTCTTCTCCCACCCGGGGGTGGAGGGGGGACCGGCTGTCTTCTCATCTATCTCTGAGATGCTCTTTGTCTCCAAGTCTGCTCTGAGTTACTGTAGCTGCAGGAGCTTCCTGATGGCCTGGGGCACTTTTTTTGCATCTATTTATTTTCAGCCTTTCTGTGTCTTCTTACTTAAGATGCATCTCTTGTAGACAACACGTAGTTGGGTCTTGATTTTTTTTTAACCTATTCTGACAATTTCTGCCTTTTTTTGTTTGTTTCTTTGTTTGTCTGTATAATTTAAAAATGTTATTTTATTGCTTTATAATCATTTTACAATGTTGTGTCAAATTCCAGTGTAGAGCACAATTTTTCAGTTATATACATGAACATATATATATTCATTGTCACATTTTTTTCTCTGTGAGCTACCATAAGATCCTGTGCTATACAGTATAATCTTATTAATCTATTCTACAATTTTGAAATGCCGTCTATCCCTTCCCACCCTCCGCCCCCTTGGCAACCACAAGTTCGTATTCTGTGTCTGTGAGCCTGTTTCTGTTTTGTATTTATGCTTTGTTTTTTTGTTTTTGTTTTTGTTTTTGTTTTTTTTGTTTTTTAGATTCCACATATAAGCAATCTCATATGGTATTTTCCTTTCTCTTTCTGGCTTACTTCACTTAGAATGACATTCTCCAGGAGCATCCATGTTGCTGCAAATGGTGTTATGTTGTCGTTTTTATGGCTGAATAGTATTCCACTGTATAAATATACCACATCTTCTATATCCAGTCAGCTGTTGATGGACATTTAGACTGTTTCCATGTCTTAGCTATTGTAAGTAGTGCTGCTATGAACATTGGGGTGCAGGTGTCATACTGAAGTAGTGTTCCTTCTGAATATATGCCCAGGAGCAGGATTCCTGGGTCATACGGTAAGTCTATTCCTAGTCTTTGGAGGAATCTCCATACTGTTTTCCACAATGGCTGCACCAAACTGCATTCTCACCAGCAGTGTAGGAGGGTTCCCCTTTCTCCACAGCCTCTCCAGCATTTGTCATTTGTGGATTTTTGAATGATGGCCATTCTGACTGGTGTGAGGTGATACCTCATTGTAGTTTTGATTCGCATTTCTCTGATAATTAGTGATATTGAGCATTTTTTCATGTGCCTATTGATCATTTGTATGTCTTCCTTGGAGAATTGCTTGTTTAGGTCTTTTGCCCATCTTTGGATTGGGCTGTTTGGTTGTTTCTTATTAAGTCGTATAAGCTGGTTATATATTCTGGAGATCAAGCCTTTGTCAGTTTCATTTGCAAAGATTTTCTCCCATTCTGTAGGTTGTCTTTTTGTTTTACTTCTGGTTTCCTTTGCTGTGCAGAAGCTTGTAAGTTTCATTGGGTCCCATTTGTTTAGTCTTGCTTTTATTTCTTCTAGGAGAAAATTTTTGAGATGTATGTCAGATAATGTTTTGCCTATATTTTCCTCTAGGAGGTTTATTGTATCTTGTCTTGTGTTTAAGTCTTTGATCCATTTTGAGTTGATTTTTGTATATGGTGTAAGGGAGTTTTCTAGCTTCATTGTTTTACATGCTGCTGTCCAGTTTTCCCAACACCATTTGATGAAGAGACTGTCTTTATTCCATTGTATATTCTTGCCTCCTTTGTCGAAGATTAGTTGACCAAAAGTTTGTGGGTTCATTTCTGGGCTCCCTGTTCTGTTCCATTGGTCTATATGTCTGTTTTTGCACCAATACCATGCTGTCTTGATGACTGTAGCTCTATAGTATTGTCTGAAGTCTGGGAGAGTTATACCTCCAGCCTCTTTCTTTCTGTTCAGTAATGCTTTGGCAATTCTAGGTCTTTGATGGTTCCATATAAATTTTATCATGATTTGTTCTAGTTCTGTGAAATATGTCCTGGGTAATTTGATAGGGATTGCATTAAATCTGTAGATTGCCTTGGGCAGTGTGACCATTTTAACAATGTTGATTCTTCCAATCCAGGAGCATGGGATATCTTTCCATTTTTTAAAGTCTTCTTTAATTTCCTTCATCAATGGTTTATAGTTTTCTGTGTATAATTCTTTCACCTCCTTGGTTAATTTATTCCTACGTATTTTATTACTTTGGGTGCTATTTTAAAGGGGATTGTTTCTTTACTTTCTTTTTCTGTTGATTCATAATTAGTGTAAAGAAATCAACTGATTTTTGAACGTTAATCTTGTAACCTGCTACCTTGCTGAATTCTTCGATCAGCTCTAGTAGTTTTTGTGTGGACTTTTTAGGGTTTTCTATATATAGTAACATGTCATCAGCATATAGTGACACTTCCGCCTCTTCTTTTCCAATTTGGATCCCTTTTATTTCTCTCTCTTGCCTGATTGCTGTGGCTAGGACTTCCAAGACTATGTTGAATAGGAGTGGTGATAGTGGGCATCCTTGTCTGGTCCCAGATTTTAGTGGGAAGCTTTTGAGTTTTTCACTGTTGAGTACTATGCTGGCTGTAGGTTTGTCATATATAGCTTTTATTATGTTGATATATGTCCCCTCTATACCCACTTTGGTGAGAGTTTTTAATCATAAATGGGTGTTGAATTTTATCAAATGCTTTTTCTGCATCGATTGAGATGATCATGTGGTTTTTGTCCTTTCTTTTGTTGATGTGATGTATTACATTGATTGATTTGCATATGTTGTTGAACCACCCTTGTGTCCCTGGGATGAACCCCACTTGGTCATGATGTATAATCTTTTTAATGTGTTGTTGGATTCTATTTGCTAATATTTTGGTGAGGATTTTGGCATCTATGTTCATCAGTGATATTGGCCTATAATTCTCTTTTTTGGTAGTGTCTTTGCCTGGTTTTGGTATCAGGGTGATGGTGACTTCATAGAATGAGTTTGGGAGTATTCCCTCCTTTTCAATCTTCTGGAAGAGTTTGAGAAGGACTGGAATGAGTTCTTCTTTGTATGTTTGGTAGAATTCCCCGGTGAAGCCGTCTGGTCCTGGACTTTTATTTGTAGGGAGGTTTTTTATTGCTATTTCGATTTCATTTCTAGTGATCGGTTTGTTCAAGTGGTCAGTTTCTTCTTGATTCAGTCTTGGTGGACAGTATGTTTCCAGAAACTTGTCCATCTCCTCTAGGTTATCCAGTTTGGTTCCATATAGTTTTTCATAATATTCTCGTATGATATTCTGTATTTCTATTTTATTTGTTATAATTTCTCCATTATCCTTTCTTATTTTGCTAATTTGTGCTCTCTCTTTTTTCTTCTTTGTGAGTTTGGCCAGAGGCTTATCGATTTTATTTACTTTTTCAAAAAACCAGCTTTTGGTTTGATTGATTTTTTTTCCTATGGTCTTTTTAATCTGTATTTTATTTATTTCCTCCCTAATCTTTATAATTTCCTTCCTTCTGCTGCCTTTTGGGTTTTTTTTGTTCTTCTTTTTCTAGTTCATTCATCTGGTGGGTTAAATTGTTTATTTGAGATTGTTCTTCTTTTTTGAGGAAGGCCTGTATTGCTATAAACTTCCCTCTTGGCACTGCCTTTGCTGTGTCCCATAAATTTTGTCTGGTTGTGCTTTCATTTTCATTTGTCTCAAGGTATTTTTTAATTTCAGCTTTGATTTCCTCATTGACCCATTGGTTTTTTTAATAACATATTGTTTAATCTCCATGCTTTCCTTTTTTTCTCCTTTGTTTCTCTGTTGTTGATTTCCAGTTTCATGGCATTGTGGTCAGTAAAGATGCTTGAGATAATTTCTATCTTCTTAAAATTGCTGAGGTTTCTTTTGTGCCCAAGTACATTATCGATCCTGGAAAATGTTCCATGTGAACTTGAAAAGAATGTATATCCTATTTTTTGGGGGTGTAATGCTCTGAAAATATCCACCAAATCTAATTTTTCTGTTGTATTATTTAATTTCTCTCTTGCCTTATTTATTTTCTGTCTGGAAGATCTATCTAGTGATGTTAATGCAGTGTTAAAATCTCCAACTATGATTTTATTCCCATCAATATCCCCCTTTATCTCTGTTAGTAATTGTTTTATGTACTTAGGTGCTCCTATATTGGGTGCATATACATTAACGAGTGTAATATCCTCATCTTGTATCACTCCTTTAATCATTATAAAATGTCCTTCTTTATCTTTCTTTATGGCCTTTGTTTTAAAGTCTATTTTGTCTGAAATCAGTACTGCAACACCTGCTTTTTTGGCTTTTCCATTTGCATGGAATATCCTTTTCTATCCTTTCGCTCTCAATCTATATGTGTCCTTCTCCCTAAAGTGGGTCTCTTGTATGCAGCATATTGAAGGTTCTTGCTTTATTATCCAGTCTGCCACTCTATGTCTTTTGACTGGAGGATTTAGTCCATTAACATTTACAGTAATTAATGATAGACGTGTGTTTATTGCCATTTTGAACTTATCTTTGCAGTTGATTTGGTATTTCCTCTTTGTTCCTTTCTTCTTCCTTTTGTGGTTTGGTAATCTTCCTTTGTATTATCATGGATTTTATTTAGTTTTTGTGGCTCCCTTGTAAGTTTTTGGCTTGTGGTTACCCTTTTCTGTAAGTCTATTAGCCCATTACTATATCTTGAACCCATCCTACTGAAAACAAAAAATTTAAAGAAAGAAAGAAAGAAAAAAAATACTCTATATTTTCTTGCTTCCCTCTCCCACTCTTAATGATTTAAATGTCTTCTTTTACAATTTCATGTTTATTTTATTTGTAATTCATGAGTTATCACCTTTCCAGTTATGATTTTCTCATTTCTGTAGCATCCAGCTTCTTTTCTATTTAGAGTAGACCTTTCAATATTTCTTTTAGCCTGGGTTTAGTGTTGCTAAACTCTTTTAGTTTTTGCTTGTCTGTGAAATTCTTTATCTCTCCTTCTATCCTAAAGGATAGCCTTACTGTATAAAGTATCCTAGGCTGCATCTTTTTTTCATTCAGGGCTTTGAATATATCTTGCCACTCCCTTCTGGCCTGTAGTGTTTGTGTAGAGAAATCAGCTGAGAGCCTTATGGGGGTTCCCTTGTAACTCACTCTTTGCTTTTCTCTTGCTGCCCTTAGGATCATTTCTTTATCCTTGACTCTGGCCGTCTTGATTATGATATGTCTTGGTGTGGGTCTGTTTGGGTTCTTCCTGTTTTGGACCCTTTAAGCTTCCTGTATTTGGATATCTGATTCCTTCTTTAAGTTTGGGAAGTTTTCAGTCATGATTTCTTCAAAAACCTTTTCAATCCCCTTTGATCTTTCTTCCCCTTCTGGGACCCCTATTATGCGAAGATTGGCATGCTTTATGTTATCCCATAGGTCCCTTATGTTGCTTTCATTTGTTTTATTTGTTTATCTTGTAGTTGTTCTGATTGGGTGCTTTCTGTTGTCCTGTTTTCTAGGTCACTAATTCGTTTCTCTGCATTATCTAGTCTGCTTTGCACAGCCTTTAGATCTGGTCTCATCTCGGCCAATGAGTTTACCAGTTCTACTCGGTTCTTCTTTATAGCTTTGATTTCATTTTTGACATGTTTTATATCTCTAAACGCTATTTCTTTTAGTTCCTTCAATACTTTGATCACTCTTTTTTTGAAATCTTGATCTAGTAGGCTATTGATGTCTATTTCATTGATCATTCTTTCAGGGGATTTCTCTTGTTCTTTTAATTGGGAATGGTTTCTCTGTTTCTTCATCTTGTTCATATGTCTCTGGTACTGTGGCTTATGGAATATCAGTTATCTATTGTGGTCCTTAAAGGAGCTTATTTATTTATCTATCTAATGCCAATGTAGGAATAAAACAGATTTTTGGCGTCTTTGTCTTTTGAAGAGGACAATGTTCTGTTGGAGTTCTGAAGGTGCTCTGGTTGGCTGAGTGGGTCCGTAGATGTGAGTCTTAGTGTATCTGTGGAGAGGGTGAGCTATGTGCATCCTACTACTCTGCCATCTTGGCCTCTCTGTCTCTGCCTTTTGAGTTGAGTGTTTATTCTGTTAGCATTGGATGTCATTATTGATGTGATTGGATTTAGGTCTGGTTCACTGTTTGTTTCCTTTTTGTCTCATTTATTTCATCTTTGTTTCTCTGTTCCTGCCTTTCCTACTTTCTTTTTGGTGTTTGAATATATATTAAATTTGAATGCATATTAGAATGCCATATTCATTTATCTTTCAGCTTTTTAGATGAACCTGTTAGTTTTTATAGGTACTTGAATATATATCCTGAACTTTGCACAGTCTACTTAGGATCAGTGGAATGTGGAAAACTTCCTACTGTTGTGGGTTGATTTACATTCACCCAATCCCCTATGTTACAATTGAACATAAGTATTATAACTACATATGTTATAAACCTCAAAATACAGTTTTATAATATTTGCTTTAAACCAGGGGTTAGCACACTCTGGCCAGCAGGTCAAAAATTGACCTATCACCTGCTTTTGTAAGTAGAGTTTTATTGAAACACAGCCATTTATATACTGTCTGTGGCTGCCAGTAGTTGCAACAGAGACCATATGCCTGCAAAGCCTGAAATATGTCCTATCTTCTGGCCCTTTACAGAAAAAGTCTGCTGACCCCTACTTTAACCACCCATGTGTATTATAGAGAAACGAAGGGGGAAATGCCTTTCACAGATTCCCAGATACTTACCACAGATGAAGCTCTTCTTTTTCTCAATTGAAACATAGTTCAATATGTGATATTTGTTTCAGATGTGCAATGTGGTGATCCACCATTCATATATGAGTTGATCACCATGGTAAGTCTAGTACCATCTGTCCACAGTATTATTAACTATATTCCCTGTGCTGTGCTTTAGATCCCTGTGACGAACTGGAAGTTTCCACTGCATAGTCCCCCTCACTCATTTAACCTACCCCTCCCCTACCTCTCCCCTTGTGACCACCAGTTTGTTCTTTGTATCTGTGGGTCTGTTTCTGTTTTGTTTGTTTGTTTGTTCATTTGTTTCATTTTTTTTCTGTAAGTGAAATCATATGGTATTTGTCTTTCTCTGTCTGACTTATTTCACTTAGTATAATACCCTCTAGGTTCATCCATATTGTTGCAAATGGCAAGATTTCATTGTTTTTTATGGCTAAGTAGTGTTCCATCATATACCTATGTACCATATCTTTATCCATTCATCTGTTGATGGTCACTTAGGTTGCTGCTGTATCTTGGCTATTGTAAATAATTCTGCAGTGACGGTAGAGGTGCTTACATCTTTTTGAATTAGTGTTTTTGTTTTCTTCAGATATATACCCAGAAGTGGAATTGCTATATTGTATGGTAGTTCTCTGTTTAATTTTTTGAGGAATCTATGTTGTTTTCCATAGTGGCTGTATCAATTTACACTCCCACCGGCAGTGCATGAGGGTCCCCTTTCCCCACACCTTCACCAACACTTGTTATTTCTTGCCTTTTTGATAGTAGCCATTCTGACAGATGTGAGATGATGTCTTATTGTGGTTTTGATTTGCATTTCCCTAATGATCAATGACATTGAGCATTTTTTTCATGTGCCTGTTGGCCATCTGTAAGTCTTCTTTGGAAAAATGTCTATTGAGTCCTTTGCCCATTTTTCAATAGTTTTTTTTTTTTTTTGGATATTGAGATGTACTAGTTCATTTTATATTTTGGATAGTAACCCCTTACCAGATTGTTGTTTGCAAATATCTTTTCCCATTGAGTGGGTTGCCTTTTTGTTTGATTGATGGTTTCCTTCACTGTGCAAAAGCCTTTTAGTTTGATTTAGTCCCATTTATTTTTGGATTTCTTGCCCTTGCCTGAGGAAACAGATAAAAAAAATATTGCTAGGACCAGTGTCAAAGAGCATACTGCCTGTGTTTTATTCTAGGCATTTTATGGTTTTAGGTCTTAACATTCAAGTCTTTAACCCATTTTGAGCTTATTTTTGCATATGGTGTAAGAAAGTAAGGGGCAGAAAACGTATTTAAAGAAATAGGAGCTGAAAACTTCCCTAACCTGGGGAAGAAAACAGATATCCAGATCCAGGAAGCATAGAGAGTCCCAAACAAGATGATCTCAGAGATAGCCACACCAAGACAAATCACGATTAAAATGGCAAGAGTTAAAGAGAGAATTTTAAAGGCGGCAAGAGAAAAGCAACTAGTCACTTATGAGAGAACCCCTATAAGTTTATCAGCTGATTTTTGAGCAAGAACTTTGCAGGCCGGAAGAGAGTGGCATGATAAATTTAAAGTGCTGAAAGGAAAAAACTTGGAATCAAGAATGCTGTACTGGGCAAGGTTATCATTCAGAATGAAGGAGAGAGAAAGTTTCCAAGATGAGCAAAAACTGAAAGAGTTGATCACCACTAAACTGGCTGTAAAAGAAATGTTAAACGGTTTTCTTTAAGCTCAGAAGAAAAGGCCATGAGGAGAAATAAAATATTTGAAAGAAAAACTTTCAATGGTAAAGGCAAGTATACCATACAGGCAGTGGGGTCAGATACTTGAAAAGCTAGTATGATTCTAAAAAAAAATAACAAAACAAACCACCAACAACAAAAAACTAGTCTGAGAGTTAAAAGACAAAAGTTGTAACATCAGCTACAACTAAAATGAGTAATTAAGGGATGCATAAAGTAAAAAGATGTAAACTATAACATCATAAACATAAAGCACGGTGAGGGTAGGAAAAACGTAGCGCTTTTAGAATGCATTTGAAGTTCAACTTGTAACAATCTGCTATATCTATAGGTGGATATATATATAAACCTCATGGTAATCGCAAACCAAAGCCCTACATTAGACACACAGAAAACAAAGAGAAAGGAACTCAGCACTAAAGAAAATCATCAAACCACAAGGGAAGAGACAAAAAAGAAAACGGAGAACTAGAAAAGCAACCAGAAAACAGTGAACAGAACGTGGAGGAAGTCCACGTGCATCACCATTTCTTCATGAACCTCTGGTGCCGTTTCCCTTCAGCCTGCGTCTTGTGGCGCAGACTCTGCACAGTGCCTCCTTCCAGGTGCAGATGCCCCCCAACAGTCTGTCTGCACGGGCCCCTCTCCAAAGTCTGCCTGAAGTTGCAAATATTTTGTCCAGAGTTTTCTCTTATCTACAGGAAGAGCCTCTTGTAGAGGAGTTCCTGCTGGAAGCAGACCCTCGAACAGACTTAGGTCGAATGAATTCTGTATTATTAGCATCTCCTGTCATGGGCTGGAAGAAGGTGTAATACCAAGGGATTTTGTACGTCAGATTGCAGAGCGGGTTGTAGAAGGGAGAATTGCACTAAATACGGTGGATTTTCTGATAGTGTGTGAATATTTGAAGGTGGTTTGGCCAAGGGCATTGCCAAAGTAACTAACACTATTCTTGTGGGACGACTAGATGACAGGCACCTTTAGATAGATTCTCTAGTTGCATCTTTATGAAAATCCTCTGACAGGCTTACGATCAATGTCCTGTTTCACAGTGAGGCACCTGAAGGTCTGAGGGAGGAGTGTGGTACTCAAGGTCCCACACACAGTGAACAATGAAACCCAAGCAAACTCACGCCCTTGACCATCGCTGTGCTTGGCCTTCACTTAACCCTTCCTGCCTTACGATATCATTTGTGGTGTTTCTGTCTGGAATGACTGTAAGCTCCCGGAGTGCATGGCTCAGACCTTTCCTGCCCAGAGCAGCCTCCACAGGCCCACAGCCCTGCACCGCCTGTAGTGTGCCTCATCCTGTGGGTGTCGAGAGGCAGGGCTGATGGGAACTGTCAGGGGTCGGGCACATAGTCAAAATGGGAAAGGAGTGGAGTGTTAGAGAATCAGAAGACTTTAGGGGGAAAAGGCCGAACTTTAAAGTGAATGAGGCAGTGCTGGGAAGAAGGAGTGGGCTGGAGACATGATAAAGAAGGACAAATTCATCTGAAAGAGGCACAGCTGATGGAAGACAGAAATTGGTGCCCAGAAGAGAAAAGGGATGCATTTCAGGACAGGACAGAGAGGCAGGCTATCAAGAGAAATGCCTGGAAGATACTGATTTGCTTTTGGAGGGTTCAGAATAGGCCACCCCTTCCCCTGCCAAATGCAGAATACACCTCTCAGTCTCTCTGTCTCTCTGTCTCTTACTCTCTCTGTCTCTCAGCCTCTCTCTCAAAGTTGCAGCTCCCAGAGCTTGGCTACTGATAGCAGGTGCTCAATAAATCCTTGATGAATTAAATTAAAATGTTTGAGAAGCCATTTTCTGAGCCAGGCCTTTCTCTGCTGTCAAGGAAGAATTTATTTAACAAGACCTACACTTTGGCAAACGGATTCCCCTTCTCTTGGCTGGTCTGTGGCCGTGATTTAAGATGCTGACATTGCTGCCCACTGTTGGGAAATAAGTTCTTGGTTGGGGAAGGGGTGTGACTTAAAAGGCTTGGGAAGAAGATAATTTAAAGACGCTCTGAACATGATCATTGCTTTAAATTCTCTGCTCCCCCCACCAAAAAAAAAAAAAAAAGACTCTGAATTCTTGAACTATATGCTTGGTCCTCAAAAGTCATAATTCTCTGAGGGCAGCTGGTCATTTTCGGTGTAGATGCAAAGGCTTTTGCATCCACACAAACAGCTCCAGATCATCTCTTTGCAGGAGGCAGGGAATATTAATGAAATTGGTGTAGTGTCTGGTGCAGCTTTTCTTTCTCTCCCTCTGTGGGTGTTGTTCGTTGTGAACACCATCTTAAATATAATGAATATTCGCTGTGCCTGGGAGCACTGAGCAGCAATCAGAAGATGTGTTCCCATTATAATAACTTCATGGTGTGTCTTTTCTTCTCCTGTTTCTTGACCAACAGCAAACCTCTCATTCCCTGAATTTCTCTGAAGTGGAAGAAGCGATATCCTTTTCGAGACACCCAGAGCTAAGATGATTGTCCACGCCAGGACTTAATGATCACCTGTTTCTCAAGAAGACAACTGCAGCAGCTCGAAGGAGCCCTGTGATTCAGTGAGGTAAGAACAGAAACAGACGTTTTAATTTTAGTGGACGAATGCCATGTGGCTTCTGGGAATCCAAGCACTCAGTCTCCACTCCAGCGAACGCCAGCGCTTGTCCCCAGTTCCAGTGGATCTGAGAACCAGCTCTTGCTTCTTCAGCAGGGACCAGGGAGGCAGAGGGCAAAGAAACCCCTTGGGTAACTGGTCTGGGCCCTCGTATCTCTTGGCCAAGTGCTCAGGATGCTGTTAAATTCTTCCAGATCTAGTGTTTGGTCTCAACACTCAAGTTGTAACCTTCCTTATTGGTCTCCTGAGCTGGACCTCCAGATCCTCCCAGGTATAATTACCTGAGAAGGAGGCTCTGTCTGCTTAATTATGGAGGATTCTCTAGTAAACCTGGATGGTTCCTTTTGCACTGGTGATGTGTGAAAGATAGAATGACGTTTCAAAGATGTTTCAAGCACTTAGGCAAATTGGAGAGTTCGTTCTACCTTCTGTTAGTGGGGAAGTTATTATTGATGTAAGATCTCCTTTGAATTCATCTTGAAAACTTCATTGTGGAACTGAGATAATCTTATTCTGCGCTCATGGTCTGTTTCTGGTTAGTTTGACATCAGAGCCCCTTTCAGAAGGTGTTTTTCTTCTTTTGGTGCTTCTTCCCAAACATTACTCCTGCGTATTTTACACGAGCAGGTAACACAAAAATATTAATGAGTTTAACAGTTGGAAAACTATGACCCCACCATCTAATTCATCATGATTTCATTTTTCTTTGTGTAATTTATACAGATAATACTAAACCTACTGTTTTATGTTTATTTGCACTTCAACATTTTTCTCTGTGATGCTGCAGTCATTTTAATGATTCTTTAGTTTCCATCCTTTTGCTTAACAAATATTTATTAAAATTATTCCCAAATATTGAACATTTATGCTGTGTTCCAGGATTAACTTTAAGAGAAAATCTGCATTAAATATCCACGTGCATATTATTTTATTTTCTTCTGTTTCTGTTGAATTGTATCCTTGGGTAAAATTCATACAGGCAGAAGTTACCTTAAGGACTGTTTTCATGAATCTTCCTACATGTTATAATGCTCTCTAACATGGCTGTGCCAGTCTAGAATGAATGAATGAATGAATATAGGGCTCACTGAAAACTCACTAGGATTTGATATTACCATGTGTAAACTTTAGGTCTGAGAAAGCATGTCAATTTTGTTTAATTTTCATATATTTGATTTCTCTCCAAGCTTTCGATCTTCTTTCTAGCAAGAGAGACCTGGCTGTTCTAAGCTAATCAAAGGCAGTGTTTCCTTGGCTTTAAAGCATACACATCATTTCTTTAAGTGCTAAGAATTCCTGTAGCTTCTCCTTCCAAGAGCCAAACACAAAAGAGGGGAAAGGAGTTACTTAGCAATGTGATAACCTGGAGTTATCTTTCCCCAAATGGGAAAAAACCCCAAAAAACTTCTGCTTAGTTATTTGTTTCTCACATTGGAGACCTCAGCTCTGTTATCTGTCATTAATCCAGTGGAAAATTTTCAGTCTTCATCCTACTGTACCCTCAGCAGCCCTTGACCCTGGACCAACCTCTCCATCAAATAATGTCTTCCTTTGGCGTCTGTGACCTTTTTCCCCTCTATTTCCTTCCACTTATCCAGCTTTTTCAGGTCCTTTTATTCCCTCTGTCTTGTCCCACCTGGCCTTTAACTGTAGGATGTTCCTGGGACTTAGTCTTAGGGCTTCTCCTCTTTTCTGTTCCTGGACAATCTCATCCCCACAGAGGCTTCTGTTACCACCTCTATACCATCTTCATCTCCAGCCAGAGTGCCAGACATGGAGATGGGAGCATCAACTAAGTACCCTGTTGACTGTGTTGAGTACAGTGAGTTCTGTTTTAATTCCTTTGGAGTCCTCCACCCCGATCCAGGCACCTCTATTCATTCATTCAGGCAAACCAGCTGCCCTCACCATCTATGCCAGTATCAGGTCTTGTCGACCCTACCTCCTTTCAGTTCTCACCATCCCCTGAGCCGCTATCTTTGTACACACAATCTGGCCTTCTCACATC
This sequence comes from Camelus dromedarius, assembly GCF_036321535.1. Taxonomy (NCBI): domain Eukaryota; kingdom Metazoa; phylum Chordata; class Mammalia; order Artiodactyla; family Camelidae; genus Camelus; species Camelus dromedarius. Next base: position 27,329,329 of record NC_087444.1, read on the forward strand.
GACTCAACCTTGCTTCTCCCAATTCTGCTCAATTCTGTTCTCTTCAGCGAAGCAGATTGCTTCCTTTATGAGGACCAAAACTCTTACCATGGCCCACAAGGCCCCATGTGATCTCATCCTGGCCTGCTTTTCAGCTTCATCTCGTTTCACACTCATACTTGCCATCCACGCCCCAGGCCTATGTGGGCCTTCTCTTCACACATTCCATGCCCTCTCCTACCACAGGGCCTTTGCACATGCTGTTCCCAGCATTTGGTATCATTCCCTTTCTCCTTCATCCCTAGCTCCTTTTAGGAATGCTGAGGTCAAGGGGCACTGCTCACAGTTTCCACTTAAGCATTTATTTCCTCAGCTTCCTGGATAGTCATCAGCTGACAGCTGAGTCTTTCCCCAGGTTTGTCCTCAACTGAAGGGAGAGGCCTTGCCCAGAGTTATGACTGGTTAATGTCGAGGTACAAAGTCCTAGCCTCTTACCACAACTGGGGACAGAGCTCTCTGTGGGCTTGGCTGAGCCCTTTGTTGCTACTTTCCCCTCTACCCCATGCTGCTTCCCTCACTCCCTTACTCACCTTACAGGTGTTTTCCTGAGCCCGACCCCCCAGAGATCCTAGCACTCAGATATACATGTCAGAATTTCTTTCCTGGGGACCTGAGCTGTCACCCTCCTGTTCACCTTTCAGGTCTTGGCCCACACTTCATGTCCTCACCATGTCTTCCCTGATTCGCCCCAAACTGTGTCTTCAAAGTGTCATTCATTAATGCATGACTGGACTTTGAGCTCCTTGGAAGCGGGAGCTCACCAAATCTCCAGTTGTAGGCACAGTGCTCGGCACAAAGCAGGTGCTCATTCGACACAGTTGATTCTCAGTACTCATGGTACTTCTGTTCTAGAAGATTATGGGGACACGGGATTAGCCAACACTGAGCCACTGCTCCTCGTGTAAATACATGGTTACCGTCCTACGAGCCTCTGGGCATAACATGTCCATCAACTGACTGTTATGTAGCCTTGTTTTATGTGTGCTTCTATTTAAAGAATTAAATGCAGTTAATTTTTATTGTTGATTCATTAACATTGAACTCATGGCCAACAGCACTATGACTTTTTTGTCTGAATGAAGCTTATTTACCACAAGTGTTTTCTCCATGAGGCACATGGCAGCCTTCTTGTGCTCAGGAAACTAGACAGTGCTACTCTTTGGGGCTATTTTAGACAGAGGAATCACCGACACACAAAAAATCACAAACATGCGAAAAAGTGGCACTAAGTTGACTGCAAGAGGAACACTCATTCTAAAACAAGAAGGCAGAATCTTGTTTCCCAAAGTCAGCCTCAGCAGGGAGCGTGTGGGTCAGGGGACTCAATTTTTTCATGTCTGTGAATGACCACAAAAATGCTGTGTTTTCGGTGTTATAAATAAATTTAGTGATTATGAAGTGAATTCACAAATATGGAATCCTATGAATAATGAGGATCCAATTGTATTTGTTTAATGAACAAATGTGATAAATTAAAAATGACCAGAAATGATTCCCCTCCTTCTAGCACATCCCCTTGGTAATGATCCCCTATATTGACTCGGTCATGACCCCCTGTATTGACTCTTGGCTGGCCTTGACATGGTCAGTGGGATAGTAGCAGGTATACAGCAAGCAGAGGCTCTAGGAAATGCTTGTGCATGGTGGCTGGCTCTCTTGGAAGCACCAGGCACTGCCACCACCAGGCGAGAGAGCCCAGGCTAGTCCACTGGGTGACAAGACACTTGGCCAAACTGTCCCCTTGCTGTCTCTGCATCTGACACTGAGCCAGCTGCCGGACAGGGGAGTGAGGCCATTCTGGGTCATCCAGCCCATGCAAGCTGGCCCAGATCAGAAGACCACCAGTCAACGTACAGAACAATGAGCAACAAAAATTGTGTGGTACAGGTTGCTTGAACCTACTGAGTTTGAGATTCTTGTTCCTTGCAGCTTCTTGCTGGTTAAAAAAGTGAACACTTGGAGCAACTGTGATGGGTAAAGGTTTCCTGAGTGTATAGATAGATTTATGTCATTAGTTAAATAACAAAGGTTCTAAGCTTATCCAAAAATGGCCTTTTAACTTGGTAAGTGGAGTCCTGACCAGCTCCTCTTCTGGCTAAAGAGGAGAGGGTGAAGTGAAGTGGATAGGGGAGGACATGATGCTAGCCTGGGGAGGATTCCAGCACCCAGCTGTAGGGTTTCTTTGGTGCACATTCTTAAACCACCTCAACAGTCCCTGTGGAGTACTGAGCCCAGCTTGGGAGTGAGTCATAGGACAATGCTGCTTCTCAGGTTTTACAACATCCAGCTCATACAAAGACTGACAAGTCTCTCTCCAAGGCAGGCTCCTGCTGACACGTTTGCCTTTGACGTGCATAGTCTTCATGTTTCGATTTCTTAATGCCACGTTTAAACGTACTTTCAAAACCCCCCCAAATCATTTATCTCAGGCAGTGGTACATCTTTGGGAGAAAAAACTCTTTGCATCAGAAATCAGAATAGCAGTATTTCTCCATAAAACTGATTTTAAAAAATCAGAGTAGCAATTAAAAGGCACAGAGGTCTGTGGGGGTAAGTGTAAATTGAATTGGGAATAGGATGCATGACAAACTTTTCAAAAAACCAAGAACTAATCATTCAGGAATTCAACAGAGTTATTTCTTAAAGCCGGTCCTTTCAACTGCTTCCACTTTTTTTTTTTAATGCTTCAGTGACTAAAAATGGCAGAAAACATTTTATTTATGTAAAAAGAAATCACTTGTATGCGAAGTTGCAGCTGCTTCTTATAGGTATACAAATGGATAAAAACCTGGGAACATGCGGTTTTTCTTTTTTAATGGAAATCTTGATTTGCTCTTTAGTGTGGAGTTTTGAGAATCCTTCATTCAGCGGTATTTTGGAATTTGAACTGGATTGACGGCAAAAAATGAAGTACTAGGAAGACATTCGTATCCTGGTTAGATCTCATTAGATGCAGTTGTGCTTTTGAGGATTGTGACTTTTTCATGATTAGGCCAGAAAAATAAAAATGGTGATGATGGTAATGACAATTATAATCAGTAAAATTTCTAATACATTAGTATTTAATATTGTTTGGCCTACTTTCCCCATCCTCCACACCCCTGACTTAAAAATAATCTTTTTTTTTTTTCACTAGGGAATGTTTGAAAGTAGAATAATGACTTAAATCCAGAGAAAATACTCCGAAATATTCTGTACTTTGACTTGTTTTTGTTGACTCAGAAGGAAAAAAGACGTTCTTTGTGCATACTGCAGACAGGAATGATGCTTTAGTAAAGAAAAGCAAATTATGAGTTATTTTTCAGAGCACCCTTCAGGCTTGTTTATTTTTTGTTTGAAGCCAGTCAGGTCAACTCTGGAAGGCAGTGATGGGGATGGGGAGGAGGGGGCAGGGTGGTTTAAAGGCCACATGAATGGGCTGGACTGGAGATGAGGGACCACTGGCATCCAGTGGGTGGAGGCCAGGGATGCTGCTGAACATTCTGCAACGCCTGGGACAGCCTCCACCAGGAAGAATTACAGTCCGAGTGTAACTGGCCTGAGGTGGGAAACCCCAGTGTAGCCTGACTATTGGGAATTGCTACAGAGGCTCTCGCTTGGCAACCCGCTTGGACAGTTTGGGGTGTTTGTGATTGGGTCCACTCCCAGGGCGTTTTTCAACAAGGAGGCAGAGTGAGAGAGAAAGGCAGCAGAGCCAAGCGAGAACTCAGGTCCCCCAGCAGGAGCGGGTCTAAACGTTCAGTTCCTGCGTGTGGGTGTGGCTCCCACTGTGACTCTGCCTCCACTTGCGGTCGTCCTCACCACTAGCTACCCCCCCCACCAAACCTTCAGCCATCAGTAGTGCCTGCTCTTTCCTGCATCCTGAACCCCGCTCACCGAATCTTCATCTCTGAACCTCGCTGTCTGTGAGTCAGTTCCATACCCCAAAGAAACAAATGAGAAACAAGCCAGAGACCTTTTCTTACTTTGCTTCCCGCCTCCTGCACTCGCTGCCTCTGGCTTCCTGATCTGGAGCTGAACTTCCCAGAGTGGCCTCCCTCCTTGTCCCCTTCCCTCCACACCCGCTGCGTGACGCCTTTCTCTCCTTTCCCCTTATTTGCTTACTTCTCGCTGGTCTCCTTTTACTAGAATGTGAGCGCTGGTGTTAAGGTGCTTTCCCCCACTGCTCTGTCCGCAGTGCCCAGAACAGCGCGTGCGCTGTAGGCTCTTAGTTGCTGTGTTTTGGAATGAACGCGTGATGGGTGATGTTTAATTAAATCTCCGAAGGCAGGAGGCCTCACCTCACATCTGGGTCTCACCTGGGATGAGGAAAGTGATGTTTCTAGGGCAACAGGAAGTTGTACTTGGATTTTTCAGCTCCTGGAATGCCCCCCACCCCCGCCTTTTCCTTCTTTAAATCACCTACACGTGCCCGTCACACTTACGTTGTCTGTGCTCTTCCGCCCAGTCGTGCTACGTCAAGACAGCCGAGCTGCCAGGAAACAGGGCCTGTTTTTTCTTTTGGCCTTAGCTTTGCTTCCACTTGGTTTCACTCTGGGGGAAACTGGTTGTGAGCCAGCTTTGGGAATTCAAGGTGCTGTGAGTTCGCTGCTGTCCCTCCCAAAGCTAAGTGCAAGTCCTCAGCCCACAATCTGTGAATGCTGCCTTATTTGGAAATAGGGTCTTCATAGATGTCAGCAAGTTGAGGCCATACTGGGTTCATTGGGCCCTAAATCCAGTGACTGGTGTCTTTATGAGAACAGGACTGTGGGACATAAAGATGTGAAGTCATCCAGAGGGAAGACCCTGTGAAGATGGAGGAGGAGGTTGGAGCAATGTGTCTACAGGCCAAGGAATGTCAAGGATGGCTTGCACCCCCCAGAAGCTGGGAGAGAGGCCTGGGGCAGATTCTCTCCTAGAGGCTCTGCCAGGAGTATGACACTGCTGACAGCTTGATGTCCGACTTCCAGTGTCCAGGCTCAGAGAATACAGTTCTGTTGTTTTAAGCCCCCGGAAACCCGCATGCAAGACCAACGGTCTCCGAGTGTGCCGGTCCCTTAGCCAGCCCTTGCCGCTCAGGAAATTTGTGATGGAAGTAAACCCTAGGCATGAACTGGCCAGCTCAGCATTGCCAGACAAAGGGTGTCAGCGTGGCGAGGCAGCGAATTCCTCTCTCCCACAGAGAGGGGGATGTGACAGGAGGTGGCTCTCGGAGCCCCGGGACTGAGTCCTGTCGGATCTGCATGGGGCCTCATGGTATGGGGAATCTGGGGATACCTGGGACCCAGGAAAGTGCAAGTGAGGACCTGAGCCAGCCTCCAGCTTAGACGAAGCCCTCTGAGATCAGACTCTGACCTGAGAGATGGCCCGGAAGTGAGCTAGACCATCCAGGCTCTTTGCTTCTGTGACGTCCAGGACGTCTGGGCCATCATTCTGCCCTCTTTGGGCAGATCCTTGCTGCTTCTGTATGTGCTCTTTGGAAGGGGCTCCTACTTGTAGTTACCGAATATTCATCTCTTCTGTTAAACTCTTAGTTTTATGAGGGAAATGACTGTTTCTCTTCTTCACTACTCTGTCCTCAGCGTGCACTCAGTACCTGATGCACTGTAGCGCCTTATAACATGCGTTGTTGGAGTGAATTGATTGGATATATCCTTAGATACTTAAAAAAGGAGTTTGGTCATTGTTTATTAAATGTGGTTGCTTTAAAATTTAAAAATTTTAAGGTGTCCTCAGTTGCTAAAGGCTGTAGGAAAAAAGCAATCTAAAACAAAACATCTCACAACCTATGGAATTTTACAACACAAAGCATGAACCCTCATATGAACTGAGGACATGAGTAAATAACAGTGCATTAATATTTGATCATCATTTGTAACAGACATACCACACTCGTGCAAGACATTAATAATAGGGCAAACTGGGCGGGGGTGAGAAGGAAGGGAGGAGAGAGAGTGTATGGGAGCTCAGTGGACTTTCTGTCCAATTTTTCGACAAACCTAAAAGTGCTCTAAAAAATAAAAGTCTATGAATTTAAAAATCTAAACACCCAAAAAATCTCATTTCATTATTTTTTGAAGACTCACACCTGCTTTGCAGGATTACTCTCAAGACCACACACACACACACACACACACACACACACACACACACACACACACAGAGTTAAGTAGTTTATTTAAAGTTGGCTGTAGAGAGGGGACCTAAGGAATGGCTTTGCCTTCTTCACTCCTTACACCATTTGGAGCCTCCTGGGCAAGAATTTTTACCTGTATTAACTCCATAGATTAAGTTTTATATACAGAAGCTCAGGTAGGAAAGGATCAAGATGAAACTGATAACAAATTACAGAATTAATGCCCTAAATCTTGTATCATCATTTCTGCCACATATACCCTTTAATGGTGGAAACTCCATCTCTTAAATAATTTCAAGATCTCATTGACACCCTGTCAGCCTTTCATATAATTTTTATCTAGCTACTCAAAACTTTACCTGGAAGGCAGTGTCTGGCTGGCACCACAACCTGTTATTTTGATTCTTAGTCCATCCTTCTGCCTTTTGGGGAAAATCCAGGGTCTTTGTCTAACAAGCATGATATGACAGATATGGCATTAGTGACATGTGTTCAGAGGCACCCCCCCCCTTTCAAAGTCCATCAAAGAGGAAGTAGTTGGAAGCAGTAGGAGGGGGTCTCTGCCAAGGCTGTTTCTAGAATTTTGAGATGCAGAATCAGGTAGTGAGAGAGAGGAGACAGGAGAGAGGAGACTGGGCTGTGATGAACACAGTGAGAAGGTCAAACCTCTACTAAGAGGCATAGTCAGTGGCTCAAAGCAGAGAAAGTAAGAAGTGGGGAGGCTGGGGAGGGAGCAGATTTACTACGTGACAAACCCTGGAGAATCTGGGAGGTGAGAACTAGGAGAAAAGCGGGTTCAAGATAAGTTTCTGGTCTGTGCAAGACGTTCTCCATGGGCAACCATAAAGGGGAGGATTCATTCAAGTCATTTATTGGCTTTTTAATTGTTGGCTTCTTGGGAGGAGAGAATAGCTCAGTGGTAAGGTGTGTGCTTAGCATGCATGAGGTCCTGGGTTCTATCCACGATCCCTCCATTAAGTGAAAAAACGAGAAATTAATTGTTGGCTTCTTTTTTTTTTTTTTTTTTTTTTTAACATGATACTTCTCTGATACAGAAATGCATGTATTGTGCCTTCAGGACCCCTTGGGGGATGTATGGGACTCTGGGAAATTTTTTTGTGGGGCCCTTGTCTATGTAAACAGTTTGATTATAAAATTTATTCACTGTATGAGGTATGGTGATTTACTGGTGAAGCTGTGGGGCAACGAGGAAAGGACGTGAACTTGTTTATTGTCCAGTCTGCTCATGTGAAGAGTCCAGGCCTCATTGCTTCGGGTCCAGGGCCACTTCTTTGTGCTTCTTATTGTCAGTAAGCCATTCCTGACTGATTTCACATCTTCTGTCATGAGCAGCAAGTAGCAACCCTGTTTTTACTCATAATGCTGTGACTTTTCATAACTGGTTTATATTGAACCAACACAGATATATTGTGGCCTCTGCAGCTCCCAGTACTGTTGATTTAGCTCTGGTTCCGTCATTCCTCATAACACGGCATCACCCTTCATGCTACCTGTGAATACTGGCTTCCACTGATTTGAAGGTTGTGTTTCACTGCAAGTGCAGTCTTACCAAGAGTGTGCAAGAAAATGGGAATGATGATTTATTTTCTGGGCATATTAAATCTACTGTTTGGAATTTTATTTTGTAACGACACAGAACGTAGAACAACACATCCTCCAATGGTGTCGTCTTTCGAACTCTTGAGGACGTAATCACTGCGTACCTAGCATGTGATCTCTTTCAATGTTGATGGCACCCTGCCGTCCAGAGAGCTGGATGCATAGGGAAAGCCAGGCAAGGGGCCCGGGGTGGAGAAATGAGAGCAGTCCATTTGTGCAAAGAGCATCTCTCATCGAGCGTGACCTGCCTGGCCATGGGGATGACCCCATAGGTATGAATCCTGGAACTTCTGGGGACATTGACTCCATATACAGGGTAAAGGGCTCAAGAGTGCTCCAAAAGGGAGAAATGAAGACTGAGGTCTGTTTCAAGGGAGGGACTTCAAAGCATGGGGTCACTGAAGGGTGGGGCTGGGATGGAGGCCCCACTAGCCTGGGCCTGGAGGACACACTGCCTGTCTACAGCAAGATTATAAAAAGTCTCCACCTGGTATCATGTCTCCCTAATTTCCCATTGTACTTCCCTGTACCCCTGTATTTGGGTTCCTGTGTTGCACCAACTCTTTGTTCCTTCAACCCAATTTCCTATCCCATGCTTCCGTACAGCAGATATGACAAGTGAATTCCCATCTCCAAGAAAATCTTTCTCCCTCTTCTTCTGATGAGTACTTTTTGTTCTTCAGAATCCAGCTTACTTATTACCTCCTTCGTCAAACCTTCTAGAAAATTCCCATCTGCCCAGTTCCCTCCCCATCAGAACATCCGTTGTCTCCTTCACCCAGCCAATGAGAACTTTCTAGTGAGCACCTGCTACTCTCTGCCAAGCCCTGTGCCAGACGTTGTAGCAACAGCAGTGAAGAAAACCGCCCCTTTAAGCCAACTGTCATATAGGCTCCCTCTGGACTCTGCATATCTCTATTTCCACTTATCTTGTGTTGAAATTATCTCTATTTGTCAACAAATGTTTTCTGTGAAGGATGGACAGTAAATACTTCAGAAACTTTGTGGGACCTATGGTCTCTGTTAAAACTACTCAGCTCTGCTGTTGTAGCACAAAAGCAGCTGGAGATAATATGCAAATAAGTGGGTGTGGCTTGTGCCAATAAAACTTTATTTACAAAAACAGGTGGAGGGCTGGATTTTGCCTACCAACCATGGTTTGCTGCAATAAAATGTAAGTTCCATGAGAACAGGTCTCTTTTTCTTCTTTTTCTTTATTTATTACTGCTATCTCCTTCATGTTTAGAACAGTGTCCTGCACATAGAGGTACTTGACCTTGATATGTTAAACAAGAGAAAAGAGCAAGTATCACCCATTAAACTGGAAGTTTCTGAAAGCCAGGGCCCCATGTCCACCTCAATCAACACAACTACGTGTTGAATTGATGGATGAGTGACAGGAACACCTTCCCCCTGAGACTTCTTCCCGGCTGGTGCCTCTGGTGGGTGGGCAGGAACCAGCCGTATCACCCCTTGTACTGCAGCTGCCTCCTCGGCCGGCCAGCCGAGTTGCACACGAGGACCCAATAACAGAATTACAGGCAGAATTACAGGCAGGCCTCCCCAGCCCGTGTGCCGGCTCCCTGACAGGCCGCTGCAGTCTTGCAGAGCTGCGGTCCTGTCCTGGGAACTCACAGTGGAAGTAGCCATTACGGTTCAACGTGACTGCCTGTCAGAGGGAAGTAGCAACAACAGTATCCCGATGGCCAGCATCAAACCGCCTGTCAGCGCCGGCCCGGTGGCTTTCCCCGACGGGGCCCACCTTCCTGAGTGAGGGTCAGCGGATCGGCTCTGGCAGGCGGGGCCCTGGTGTTTGGCTGTACCAGTCAGCTGAAATCTAGAGGTGAAGCTGGTGCCGCTTTGGAAATTGGGGGCATGACAAGTGCAGCCAGATAAAGACAAGAGGACGGAGAGAGGGTCAGGGTGCTGTGCTGGGGGAAGTGGCCAGCAGGGCCCTCTGCTGCCAGGGCCTCACCCAGAAAGGATGCAGCTTCTCTTCTGTTTTATGTCAACTTCGCTGTCATTGGATAGTCGGCGAGATTTCAAACAGATAAACGCCCCTTTGGGAAGCTGGAATGCCTTGGCAGACAATTTTAGGCCTTGATTTGATTGATAAATCCTTTGTGACAAGAGGGGATGAAAGAGGCCCCCAGTTTGGTACATATAAATAGGAAATTAGCTGGCAAAGTTGTCAAAGATAATTAACTTTCCGATTCTGCGGGTCTATTCAGGTTGACATCCTGAAATTATTTAGAAATGCACATGTCAACGCTCTGACAGAGTTTGGGGCTGATCAGATAAACAGATTTGGAGATGTTTGATTGTAAAATGATGTAAGCGCTTAGCTGGTGTTTTATCACCGCGTGCTTCCGCTAGCTGTAGCGGATGGGCAGGGAGAGGGTTTGGTTGTTCGGGGTGGGTGGGTGCTGGGGGTGTGGGGATGGGGAGATTGAATAGGATGCACAAAGTACAACAAACTTGCCTTCTATTACTCTCAGTGAGTTGAAAAATTCCTAACGTTCAATTCAGCCACAGTCAGCCCTGGACTCAACCCAAGGCTCTCCAAGCCTGGACCTCACGTAGGAAGGGACACATTCCGAAGGACTTGGCAGCAGGCACCCTGTCCCTCTGTCAGACTCGGTCTTGGCTAAGCGGGTGTGGCATGCAGAACCATCTAGAGTCACTGCTGTTTCTTATTCATCATGACTCTGGGTGAACCACTGGGTCTGACAGGCTATTAAGAGTAGAGAATACCTTCTTCAGTATTTCAGTCTTGTTATTGGAAGTTGCCTCTTTAAAAGACCAATTCAGAGCCAGATTCTTCCGGTGAAGAAATGTCCTTTCTCCAAGTGAGTGAAGATGGATGAGAGCTAACATTTACTGAGCACCTACTATAGGACAGAGGCCAAGCTGGACACTGTATTGTGTCATTGGCTTACTTTAACCTTTGTAATTTCCAGATGAGATATGTCTTTCTCATTTGGCTAGTGAGAAAACAGATACTCAGAGAGGTTAAGTCAGCTACTGTAGGTAACTCAGCTACCAAAGAAGTGAAATCGGGATTTGAATGTGGGTTTGACTGTCTCCCCTCTTCCCTGAACATGGCCTTCTGGCTGAGAGAATCCTAGACTTAGCTAGGAGGGAGTTTGAAGATCATCTGGTTCAGGGTTCAGCAATCCGTGAGCCAAATCCAGCCTGCCACCTGTTTTTGAGTAGCTCACAGGCCAAGAATTTATTTTTTATTTTTTATTTTTGCATTTTTCAGTGGTTGGGGAAAAAGAAAAATAATATTTCATGACATGAAAACTACATGAAATTAAAATCTGAATGTCCATAAATAAAGTTCTATTTAAACATAGCCTCACTCACTCATTTATGTATTGTCTACGGCTGCTTTTATGCTGTAACTGCTGAGTGTCAACAGAGACCACATGGCCTTCAAAGCTGAAAATATTTACTTCTGGGTCCTTTACAGAAAACATTTGCTGACCCTTGGTTTCACTGGCAAAACTCTCAACAGGCATTTTCTAATTTATCTTAACTACTTAAGGTGGATCCTATGAAGTGTTATGAAGGTGAAGAAACTGAGGTTCAGAAAGGTTCAAGAAGATAGGCTAACACAGCAGAGCCAGGATTCATGGCCTGATTTCACACTCAAAGCACGTGCTCTGAATTCCCTCATCTCATTGCCATTTCACTATAATTCCATGTTGTCTGGATACGGCTTTTCTAGGCTAGGTGCTTGAGATTCAGTAGTAATTACCACTGTGGTGGGCAGAGAGATCCCCGCCCAGGATGTCCTCATCCTAATTCCCAGAACTGTGGATGTTTCTTTCCATAGCAAAAGGGTCTCTGCAGATCTTATTAGGAATCTTGAAATGGGGATATGGTTCTGGATTATCCAGATGGTTTTAAGGACAAGGGTACTTATAAGAGGTAGGCAAGAAGGTCAAGGAAAAACAAAGAACCAGGAGGATGGAAACAAAGGTTAGAGTGACGTGGGGCCATGAGCTGAGGAATGCAGGAGACCCCTAGAAGCTGAAAAAGACAAGGAAATGTGTTCTTCTCTGACGTCCAGAACTGCAAGAGAATACGTTTGTTGCTTTAAGACACTAAGTTTGTGCTCATTCGTTAGAGCAGTCATAGGAAGCTAAGACACACCCGCCAAGTCCTTGCCTTCATGCAGCTCCAAGTGATAAGAGACCCAGCCATCAACAGAGGTAGATTTCAAAGGAAAATCTGTGCTGCAGTTTTTAAAAATAAACAACTCACTGGAGGTGGGATCAGCCTTGAAGCCTTCCTAAGAAGGGGGTTAGAGGACTTGCAGTACTGCAGAGCCTTGTCCTCAGTCAGGTCCTTTGTCCATTTCATTGTGTGGGGCTGGATGCTGGCACCCTCCAGGATCAGCCACAGAGCATAACAAAACCGAAGACAAGAATCAGAGGCAGCTTGCCTCCTAATTTGTTGTTCTTGGTCTCCACCACTTGCCCTGCACATCTGGGGCTAAACTCAGGCTTTCTGGCACATTATCTACACCTGATACGATACTACGCTCCTCGGTGAGTTTGCTGCTTCTGATTATTGAGGAGCTGGGTTTTTGCAAAAGGGAAATCAGAATCTCGCCTGCATTTTATTAGTATTGTGACTGTTTGCAAATTAATTTGGAAGGCAATATAATTTACCTCTTGTATAGAATTCAGTTTTGATTACTGCCATGTCACTGAAGTTCCAGCATTCACGAAAGCTCTTATTATGAGAAATTAAGATACCTTTCTCCCTCATCCAAGTAAAATAAACATATGGCTATGAGACGCGATTGAATTTAAAAATATCATTTAATCCAGGGGAGATAATTATTTGAATGAAAGTGGAGAGGAGAAACTCAATCTAGGGTTTGAATGTTGATGTGAATTTGTGAAGGCTATTTTCACTCATCACTGACTTTTAATAGCACTTTGTACAGAGTAATTTGCAGCATAAACCTTGTTAATGTGTTATTGGTTATTTCAGAATCGTGTTGGATCCCAGGCCAGAGCCATTCCCCAGGCCACGGTTGGGATGTCCCAATACATTGGCACAGATATTCGAGGAGTAATTCTCTGTGGTCGTTTTCTGTTCAAAATGTCATTTGGGAAGAGAGCAGAAGGTTAGCAGCTGTGGGTGTATGGTGTACATACCCCGTCCCGTATATCATATGAATGAGGTATGTGTGTTTCGGGCATGGTTCATAGATTTGAGGGGGTAGCCTTGATTTTTGATGCTGGCGCTTTTGCCCTAAGTTTCACTGCAGCCATTAAGGTCATTATCACATGTGTCCTTGAAACTTAGCATTTTGAGGCATATGCTGCCTGATTTCCAACTGCCAGCCCCTGTGAGTTTTTGAGTGCTTTCTCCGGCCCCTGGATCCCACTTTGTTTTGAAGCAAGCTAGAAATGTTTGGAATTATTAGTCCTCGATCAGAAACCCATGTGAATTGGTGGAAAGAGAACACCTCTCCCGGGATGGGCGTGGGAAGTGCAGACAGCCACGTGGCTATTCTGCTCGGCTCCCCGCGTTCCCCAGAGAAAGTCCCAGTCCCAGTTGCCCTCAGTGGTAATGAGCATGAAAATCCACTCTTTCCCAGTTTCTGTCCCTTCCCTGTCCCATTCTCCCACTTCTTTGCTGGTTTTTCCTGAAATTTCCTCCCAAGAAAACCACTTGCTCCCAAATCCTTGCCTTGCTGTCTTTTAGGGGGAAACCAGTTCACTTGCTTATTAAACGCTAGTTGGGAGCCTGTTCAGAGCAGGTGGCTGAGAACCAGGTAATAGCCCTGCCTGGAAGAGCATAGACCCTGGTGAGCAGACATATGTTAAACCAGCAGACAGACGTGGAAGGATGGTTTTTTTTTGGATTGTACCTAAGTGTCCTGCTGGAAATAAACAGGACCGTGGGAGAGAGTGATTGATGGGAGAAGATGTTTATAGAGTGGTCATGAAGTGTCCTTCTATGAGCTGGTGACCTGAGGCCTGGAGGATGAGAGGGAACCAGACCTGCAAAGACTAGGGCAACGTTGAAATGTTAAGCAACACAAAGGAGGATGCTGAGTTTGGAGTGTTGAGCATAGGGCAGTGTTGGGGATTTGATATGAGAATCACAGAAGGAAATGTGGGTATGATTAGACTCTCCAGGCTCTCATGGGCTGTGTTGAGATGTTATATTTTAAGGGAGAACAATAACTCAAGTTAAAATCCAAGTGAGGAAACTGGACCACATGCAAGTGAACATCACCAGCTGGAAAAGTGATTAGACTGGATGCTCATCGTTGTTGATAAAGGCTGGTTCAGGGCTTAGCAGTAATAAAGATGAAGATAAAAGGCAAGGAAGTAATATTTGCTGTGAACTTTCCTTTTTTCTTTTTTTAATATTGAGGTAGTGGGGATTGAACCCATGACCTTACACATGCTAAGCACGAGCTCTACCACTGAGCTATACTCAACCTATCCTGCTGTGAATTTTCTTAAGGTGACCCATTGGGCAAAGTGCTTTATGCTTGGTAACATCTCATTTTAATACTTTCAACTTTAGGTTGGGGTTGTTTCTCATCCCTCTTTACAAGAAGAAAAAATGGAAAATCACTAACCTACGTATACAGCTAGGTAGGTTACAAAGGATTAAGTTGAGATTTGAACCCAGATCTCTCTGGCCCCTGAACTAATAATGTTTCAGTTATTAAACTACCCTGCCATCTTTGCTTTATCAAAAACACTGTTCAAAATTATCAATAATTAGTAAATTACCAATAAGAAAATTAGTCTGAGACCTGACTGAGTGAAGAAAATAAGAATCAGTTTATTAACTTCATTGCTATTTAACTCACGTCTCCTGTTCAATAAAAGTATTAATACATCTTGATCATTCTACCTTGTCTAGCTTGGCATCAAGCTTTTTTTCTGCTCTATGTCTGTTTGCTAAGCTCCTAAGGCTTAATACTTGGGGTGTATGTGTGTGTGGCGGGGTACCCTGCAGATGGAGTGGTTGACTGCACTTGGCATGTTCAGTAGGCAGAGACCAAAAAAAGGTAGGAAAAGGCTTATCTTAGTTCTGGCTATCTATAGTTGGAAATGAAAGTATTCCCTCAGCTGAGTTGCATCTCTAGGATTTGCTTAATTAGAGAAAAGCTTTGCCCATCCACTGTGGATGGATAAAGTGAGTCAATAATCTCGTAACAACCCTTATCATATGTCAATAGAAAGAGAAGGAAGAGGCATGAATGTAAACAGAGGGATATGTTTATTACTCTCTGCACCCCCCCCCACCTACTATTAATGAGCAATTTAGTCCCTTCTTGGCTTGTTTAGCTAAAGAAATGGCTGCTGGCTCCCAGGGAAAGCCTTCGGTTGGGGTGATGGGGTGTAGTGTGGGGCGGGGCAGGGAGTCCATTAAAGTCTGGAACACTTGCTGGATTAATATTAGCAATTCTGTTTGGACTTACTTTGAATTTCATATTAACAATATTGAGTTCAGTAGCTGAGTCAAATCAGTCCAGCTGATTTTAATATTTTGACTGACATGACCTATTAACTCACTCATTTAAAAAATAATTATTAAGCACCTACTATGTGCTGAGCACAGATGATATAGCCATAAACACAACACCAAAGGTACCTACTCCTGTGGAGCTTTGGTCCAGTGGGAGTTTCAGACAAATCCCCAAACACAAGGTAGGTACATATATTATAATGCTAAAACAGTGACGTAAAGAGATGGGGATCGTTTTCAGAGAGGATGGTCAAGGAAGGCATCTGAGGAGGTGATAATTAGTTGAAATCCGAGCGTCCAGGATGCCACCATGCAACAATGTGGGAGAAGAGCTTTTCAGAGAAGGGAAAATGAAGATACAAAAGTCCCAGGGCAGGAGTGACTTTAGTGCATTTAAAGATCAGAAATAAAGCCACATGGCATCAGCTGAGGAACCAAGGGGGAGAGATGTGAAAGAGATGTTGGTCTGTAGGCAGGGTGAGGATTGTGTTGGGAAACCGTTAGACGGTTTTCATCAGACTCATAACATGACTCATTCTGGCTTAAGAGAACAAGACCAGAACAGTAGCCAAGGAGCAATGGCAACTGTTGGGGAAGAAACACTGGTGTCTGTCATCAGGCAGTGGAGGATATAGAGTGAGCAGTGAGTCGATTTGGGAAAGGCTTTGGAGGTAATTCAACAGGATTTGCTGATGAGTCAGATGACAGGAGGGAGAAAGAGGGACTACGGATAGCTCCTGGAAGGTGGGCCAGACTGACAGAGTGGTACCATTTCCAGGGATGAAGATCACCAAGAGAGAAACTGCCTTAAAAAATAAAGGAAGAGTTTTGTTTTAGCCCTGGTTTTTAGACATTTAAGTGTAGAAGTCATATGGGAAATTCTGTACAGTATTCCAGACTAGTTGCTATTCTGTCTAGTAAAAATCAAAATTTAAAACTCAGACTAGTTAAAGTGAATATTTAGCTTGACAAGGTCCAAATCCTTGCTTATGTAATAATAATAATCTTTGTTCTTTGAGTCTTTGTCCAGAGTAAGACACAGTTCCATATGTTACTCATATACTTCTGATGAACTTTTGATGAATACTTTCACCTTGAAGTACGGTATATGTGTGTGTTAAACACAACAGTGAGACAGAGGGATAATCTTTTATTCCTTCCAGGCACTTTGCACACACATTGGCTTTGTAAGTCTCACAGTAAACCTATGAAATTGGTACTTGTATCATTATGATTAAATTCATCTTTGGATAACATAATTTCCCACAGTGCTTTAAACACAAAAGACTTATTCCCACAAGTAAAAGAATATTCAGAGCTAGGCAATCCAAGGGTGGTATGGCAGCTTCATAAAGTGACCAAGGGACACAGAGCCTTGAGGCTCTGCTGTTTTTAGCATGCTGCCTCATGGTCCAAAATAGCTGCAGAAGCTCCAGCCATTATATATACATTCCAAGACACAAGAAAGTAGATATGGAAGACCATACCCCTTCTTCTTAAAGGTTATTTTTGAAAGTATGCTACCACACTTCTGCTTATAATTCATTGTCATATGTCTACACCTAGCCTCAAGGGAGTCTGGGAAAATAGTCTGTTAGTAGAGTGACATTTGCTGAGAGAGAAAGAGACAGTAGATATTAGCAAGCATCTAGGAGCTTTGTCTTTGTCCTAGCATCCCTACTTTCCTTGCCCAAAACCACAGAACTTAAAACAGAAAGGCAGGGCCGAGACCTAACTTTTACTATTACTTGTTCTCCTATTTTCTGCCTTTCCTATACTCAGCTCTTCTATTATCTTCACAGTTTAGAAAATGGCTTGTTTTTTCTCAAACACCCTCTCAGAGCTATTTATTTTCCCATTTTTAGCACCAGGGTCTTTCTCTGAGTTCTGCAAGGTGTTATGGGGAATAGAAGAAAGGGAGAGTACTGATTTCAACCTTGCAATGCAATCTCCCCCAGCTTCCATAAATCAGCAGGTTTTCGGGAGATGGCAAGGAGAGCACCATCTGATTTTTACACACCTGATTCACAATAAAATCTGCACAGGGGCTTCTGGGGTGCTCATTTTCCCAAAAGGCTGAAGCAGCAGAAATCTATCTATTGTATTAGGGGTAGATTCACCCTTTTAGAAGTAACTGGGAAGTGCTGGTACAGAACCTTTTAACTTTCAATATCCATTTTTAATACAGCTGGGTGGAACATATCTGCATGTGTCCTGAGACTCGCTGAGAGGATCCTTAGTGACTTTTCTGCTACAAACCAAAAATTCATTTAAAAAATAAGAATAACAGTGAATGCCTAGATCTCAGTTCTCTTTCACTGGCATGAATGTACGGCTCTGTGACATTCAATAGTGGTAATTCCTCTTGCTCTAGGAGACCCATCCCCTTCCCTCCTCTGATCTATCTATAGCCACTGGATTATATGACTGGAAACCAGAATCTTAAGGTTAGCATTAGTGTCTACAATTTGGGGACCGTGTGTCAACGTAAAGGCAAAGCATGTCTCACTGGCAAACAGAAATACCAGTTAGCTTGACACGGGGAAACCACTTCAAGTCTTGGGTCTCAGGTTTCCTTACCTGCTGAAGGAGGTTGGTTTAGACCATTTGAAATTTAACTTGTTCCTGAACAGGGCGAGTGGGTAATGAGAGCTGTGGTCGGTTATCTTAAGCATGAAGTCCCGTGAGCAGGAGTTCCCAGCAGGGGTCTGTTAAGTGAGCTCTCTTGATGAAACATCCCTTCTTGTACTGCACAGGAGGGCGTGCTTTGCCTGCATCTTCTCATGCAGTCCTCTTGGTACCTTGATAACATAGTTGCTGTCATCCACATCTTACTGTTGGGGAAACTGAGGCTGAGAGAAATGAGTAACTCACTCACACTTTCTGTCTCATAAGTAGTAGAACCCGGATTGGAACTCAGACATATGACACCAATATATGGGCTTTCTTTCAGGGAAGCCAATTCATTACATGTGTATTCAAGAGAAATTAAGTTTTAAAACTTAGCGGCCCTGGGCATAAGTAAGTTAAACCATATGAAATTGCCAATACTTGATGGTATTTGTGCTACAACAATGTCAATCCCATGTGGTTCAATCAGTAGATAAAATCATCCCTTTCCAAGTCATTTTACTCAACATGGGGCTTGGCAAATACAATTACTGAAGGGCTACTCTCATGTTAATATTCTAGAATGTGTAATTCTAGTCCCAGTAGGCATAGTATCCTCATCTAAACCCAGTAAGCAATGGCATCGTCAAAAGTCTTGGTCATTACTCCTTGCAAAATATCTGTCATCTGTTTTCTGCGTTCAGCCATGATCCACTGTCTCACCAGAGATAGGAACAATACTTTCTAAATGGTAGGTCTTTTTGTGTAATTAATGTAGTTGCATTTCAGAAAAAAAAAACAAAACAAAACTTTACTGCTACAAAGCTTCAATTACAAAAAATAAAAAGATTTATGCCCAGAGAAGTTTACTGCAACAAGATTCACAATGTGCATATGATCTCAACCAATACAGAAAAACATGACTGGGGAATATACTAGGGTTCTACTAGCAATTGCCTACGGAACAGAGCTGAATTTTATTTTATTTTCTCCCTGCTCCTTTACATTTTCACATTCCTTCTAACTTTCCTGTCTTCTGTTATGCCATATGAGAAGAAAATCAAAGAAAATCCTAAAAAGTAAAAGAAAACTCTTCAAAAATAGTATTTTAATATGGCAGGACAGAGATATTAATGTGAAAAGGAAGTCTTATTCTGTCTTTTGAAGAAGAGAGATGTTGATTTGCTCAGAGAGGAGCTCAGTGGATCTACAAAAGGAATGTGCAGACCCAGGGAAGAGAAGGAAAAGGAAAAGGATGGAGCAGAGTGATTGTCAGCTGGGAGGTGACAAGAAGAAAAGGAAGCTAGTGTTGCCAAGTGTTGATCTCTCCCTGTGATGCCACATCCTCTGGTAGCCCCAAATCTAATTTAGAGTCCCTTGGTCCAGCCTCGTATAAGATGACCACATAAACTTACCCTGTTTAACCAGGACCTCCTAGTATTAACACTGAAAGTTCCAGATCCTGGGAATGTGCTGGGGGAAGGTTGGTCACCTGCCTGTCACAGCTCTGCTCCTCTCCCACTGCTTCACATGGCTGTAGCACAATGTTATGGTTATTACCATTTAGCACAGTTGTTGTAAGATGTGTAGTTTCCTTATCTCTGCAGTTTCCTTATATCTGTCTTCTCCCATTAGTACATTTCACGAGGGCAAAAACTATCCTGGTGTCTTTAAGTTGTGGGTATTCACGGATTTACTGAATGAGGTAACACACAGCACAGGCAGTCCAGGCTGAGTGTGTGTGAGACAGGGGACAGGGGAGAGAGCCCGGTGTGTTCAGTAGCTGAGAGTCTTCCTGCATGGCCCGTGAAGGGTCAAGGCTGGAGTGAGACCATTTGAGAGCGTTAGCCTTCTGGGGACCATCAAACCCTATCACTGCTGCAAGCGATGGGCCCGCTCCCCACAGAAATGCACAACTGCACATCGTTTTGCGTAGAGATTCAGAGTTTAGAGCAAGCGTGGCAGAACTATAGCCCACAGGTCACATCCGGCCAGTGGCATGTTGTTTTGTAACAAAGTTGTGTTGAAACAGAGCCACAGCCGTTCGTTTACATACTGCCTGTGGCTGCTTTCTTGCTCAGGCGCAGAGCTGAGTGGTTGTAATACACAGTGTGATGAACTTGCAAAGTCTTGAATATACCTTTTGGCCCTTGACAGAAAAAGTTTGCTTAGAGAGCACTGAGAGTTCGGGGGGTGCCTAGACCCAGGTGAAACCCTTGCTATAGAAGTTAGAGAGCCACTGAAGACTGTTAGAGATGACAGCGGATGCGTCCGTCCCCCTCTCGGGGTGATGGCTCTGGCTGCCGGGTGGAGGTGTGCAAAGCATGAGGCCAGGAGTGCGGGAAGCTTTGTAGCGAAAGCCCGGAGGAGAGACGATAGACCCTGAAGGAGAGCAGGGTGGGGAGAGGGGAGCACAGGTACTTGGATGCCCACCTTTCCACCTCTGCTCTGCTCCTCCACACTCTCAGCTGTGCCCGATGGAAATGCCCCCAGCAGTTCTGGTCCGCACTTGACCACGGGCTGTGGGGTTCCATACAGATATTGTCAAATCAGCTCCTCTAAGGCTCACTGCTGGCAACGCTCACAGCTCTAGTCAGGGAATTCACTTGTCCGCTTCTGCTTTGTGCAGTGCTGGCTTTAAAAAGATCTAAACCCCAAAATTGAAAAAGAAAATCTAAAACCCTGTGGGGTTCACAGAGAGAGTCAAAGAGCAAGAGCTTATTGTTAGCATTCAAAACAACCTCTGCCTTTGAAATGTGAGGTCTTGACTGTTCTGCGTCAGGACAAAATTATATGTGATGAGATCTCACGCCTCAACCTTGTGCCAGTGCACCAGCCGTTGTCCGTGATGCCGGGAGGTAACAAGAAATAGAGGGAGAATAGAAGCATGTACCCTCAGGTCTGCTTTCCCCAGGGAAGCCCCTCTTCCCATTCACAGGGTCAGAGTTCAGGGGCCACATGTGGGATTAGATACTGGGTGAATGCTCATCTCTACATTAACCTCCAATTTTTTTCTCCGCTTGGAAGAGCCTTGTGCTATTATTGCCATAAACAGTGCTTTGAAGGAAGGGCTCAGCCAGTGCTGGGCAGTTGTGGGGTCTAGGAGCAATGACCAGAGGGGGAAAGAACCATGAGGAGAAATGGCCCTGATCTTGCTAGTGTGGACGGACCTCAAAACCATTATGCTAATTGAAAGGAGCCAGTCACAAAGGACTGCAGACTGTATGAGTCCATTTACGTGAAACGTCTAGAACAGGCAAATCCACAGAGACGGAAGGTGGATTAGTGGTTGCCAGCAGCTGGGGGGAGTGGTGAATGGGGAGTGAGGGCTTAGTTGGTACACGGGGGGTTACTTTGGAGCGATGGAAAGATTTTGGAACCAGATAGAGGTGGTTTGCACAACATCGTGAATATCCTAAATGCCACTGAACTGTTCACTTTAAAATGGTTAATTTTATGTTATGTGGATTTCATCTCAATAAATGACTCAAAAAAAGAAAAGGAGGGGGAGGAGGAAAGGATGGACATGGCCCTTGAAGGTCCGTCTTCCTCCTATGGGATTCCGAGCAGCCATCTGCATCCAAAGAGCATGTGGAGCTGCCTCCTGTATGTAGGTGGCCGTATTAATCCTTCCGTGTTTATTTTCTCCCTGTATCCTGCCACCACGTGCCATTGATTTACCCTTAAACCTCTCAAGTCCACCTGTTCCTTACCTGTCTCACTGTCACTACCTTTCTCTAGAACTTTCACCTCCCCAGACCAGGAAATGCCCTCTCTCCCTGCCTCCAGTTTCCTGGCCTCCTCTCCACCCTCCACCCTCTGACCAGAGAAATCTCCATAACACACCTCTTGCACAGTGTCACAGTGCCATGCTGCTGTGCCCTGTGGCTCTTCTGGCTCCATGACCTTTGTAGAGAGTCCTAGTTCACGAACTCGGTGTGATAACCTGAAGAGGACCTTGAACCTGGATTTGGATGCTCCTCCACATCCTGATTCCAACACCGACTAGTGTGGTACCTCGACCTGTTCGTGAGTGTGTTTATTAACACAGGCTCGGTTTTGTTTCTCCCTTTTGTTGTGTGGTAGTAGTGACAGTCCAGTGTGGGGTCTGGTGAGACCCTAGGGAGATCCTATATGGCTGAGAGTTACTGAGCACTTGCTCTGGCAGACTCTGGACCAAGGACGTTTGAATTTTCTCAAGTAATAGAAGACTGCATTCAGCCTGAGGCTCTGTGCACACTTGACACTGCATCACCATCATCACCATCACCACCATCACCATCACCACCATCACCATCACCATCATCATCATCACCACCATCACCATCACCATCACCATCATCACCATCATCATCATCACCATCACCATCACCATCATCACCATCACCACCACCACCATCACCATCACCATCATCACCATCATCATCATCATCATCATCACCATCATCACCATCACCATCATCCTCACCCTCACTTTTTAAGTCCCTTTCAATGTGGTCTCATGCTTTAACTCATTGCTCTTACTCTGTACGTGGTAGATCAGTTTTACCACCCATACCTGTCTTGTGCGTGATGGTCTCTGCCCCATAGTCTGGCCTGACCCCTCTGCCTGGAGCTCCCATCTTTTCCTCAGAGCTGGGCTGCTTGCAGTATCTCTAGGTAGCACAGTTTGCCTCCAGAAAAGGTCTGGGAGGACTGTGGCTATCTTCCCAAAGATTTCTCAGACTCAAGCTGCATCTCCAAAACTTGAGGTAGCCGTGGGGAGTCGAGAGAGGCAGAGACCCTTGGATTTGCTCCTAAGCCTCCAGCAGAAATTCACAGCCACCCGCACAGCTGTGTATCCCAGAGTTGTCCCACAGGAATGTACATCCTGGTTGGCTAAATTTTAATCATTCAAAAATTTGCATGCACATGTCTTACAAAGACCTTCATCTTTGGTTAAAGTACCAGTTTTGGGTGGGGCATTTCTTGTAGATGCCACGAATCTTCTGACGGAAGCCACATGCTCACCTTTAGTGTGGCTGATCCAGGGTCTTGACTTCCTGCCCTGGGATGGACCGACCTGCTTGTCACACATGGTCTAGCAGCTTGGTTGCTGCTGGGCAGCATCTGCTTTCCCTTTGACAATTCAGGTTGTAACCAAGAGGCCTGATGAGGTCAGAGGCCCATAAGGTGACAGGAGAGTGACAGTTGATTCTTTTGTGATCACTTGACAGATAATGTGGCTTTCCAGATACCCAGACAAAAACAAACTTCTTCCCTCCCTCTGTTCCCCTTTTATTCTAATTCTAGTCTTGGACCTGGCTGAAAGGGAGCACATAGGCTCCGAGTCTGGGCTGGGATGTCATGAACGGAGTTTGGTTTATTGATTCCTTGAATACATGTTTATTCAGCATGTACTCTGTGTCAGGAATTAAGCTAGGTGTTGGAATACGAGGTGAAGCACTTGAACATGGTCACAGCCCTCCCAAAGTTTATCACATAGTAGGGATAACAATTAAATAAGGAATTACCATCAGACGGTGTTGAGCACAATGGTAGAAATCAGAGTGAACTATAGGAAGGTAAAACAGAGGCATCTCCCAGGTAAGGAGTAGTCTGGGAATGCTTCCTGTAGGAGTTAACATGTGAGCTGAGACTTGAAGAATGAGCCGTAGGAGAGTGTTATAGGCAACTAGACCAGCAAAGGTCAGAAGTGAGCAGCAGGGTGGCACATTTGGGGAAATAAAAGGGGGTCAGTGTGGCTGTAGTGGGTGGAGAATTATGTTGGGTTGGAGGGGATGAGGAGGGTGGGGAAAAGTGAGAGATGGGGCTGGCAAAAGTAGCTGGACCTGACGTCCAAAGTGCCTCCCTGGTCCCAGGGCACCAGAGAGAGCCCCTTCTGCACTGGGTTATTGGTAGGGCTGGACTCATAGGCTCCTCTGAATTCTAGCTCCCCCAACACTTCAGAGCAAGTCACTCCTACTCTGAACCTTGGTGCCTTCATTTATAAAGGGACACAGTTGACCTGGCTACACACAGAGATGGGAGGATTGGAGGATGAGTGCCAGGTTCAACTACCATGTGGTCAAGGCTTCCCCGGAGATGCTGACGCTGCAGCTGCTGCTCAGACCTGGCCCTCCGCCGCCTCTGGCCTCAGCCGGCAGACATCGAGCCGGCAAGGCTGGCCAGTAAGCAAGCCGGCAGGAGGAGTGTCTAGCTCACTCAGCCATAGACAGCACACCTGCAATTTTTCCCTGGCTTGGAGGGGAGGGCTTGAGCACCAAATAGATGTAGACATGGCTCTTTATTCTGTTATCTGCTCATTTTGTTCACTCACTCACTCACTCATTTGCTCCAGCATAACTTGCCTGTTGTGTGTGAGGATGCTCTCGGCTTCAGGGAGACACCAGGCGTGGGGAGCCAGGCAGACATGATCCTTGTCACAGTCAGAGACCTTACCATCTAACATGGAAGAGAGTAATCAAACAGAGAAGTACAAAAATAATCACAGCCGTCAGAGGAGCTGGAAAGGACTGGTAAGCAGAGCGTTCGCAGGGCCACTTAACCATATGGAAGTTTTCAGTTTGAATCTTGGCTCTACTGATTGTCAGGTGGGAAGGTTCCTGGACCCATCTATGCCTCAGTTTCTTCATCCTGCAAAATGGACCAAACCATGTGAGAAAAGGTGGTTTTAAACTTTGCTGCATCGGAAACACCTGGAGAGATCTTAAAAATCCCAGTGCCCAGACTGTACCCACATCAACTCAGTCAAGATCTCTGGGAGTGGGACCCAGACACTAAAACATTCTTGGAGATTCCTGGGTGATGGCAGTGTGCAGCCAGGTCTGGGGACCAGCGTTCTAGCCCAGTTCTCCTCACTCTCGCATGTGCCCAAGTCACCTAGATTCTTGGAAAATGCAGATTCTGATTCATTGGCTCTGGGATGGGACTGAATGTTTACATTTCTAACAGGCTCTTGGGCAGTGGTTCTCAACTAGGGTGATTTTTTGCCTCCAGGGGACCTTCGGAAATGTCTGGAGACATTTTTGGTTGTCAGAACTGAGGATAGAGAGAGATGCTGTTAGCATCCAGCGGGTACAGGTCAAGGATGCTGCTAGATGTCCCATGATGCACAGGATGGCTCCCACAGCCAAGAATCTTCTGGCCCCAAATGACAACAGTGCCAAGGGTTGAGACACCCCTTCCTAGGGTGAAGCCGATTTTGCTGGCCCATGGGCCATGCTTAGAGGAGCAGTAGCATCCTTTTCTCCAGCTTAGCAACAAGGACTCTGGGTTAAGCCATCTAGGTGAGACACAGTGAGCAGACAATGAGCAAAGATCAAATTTTATCTTTTGTTGGGGTTTTGGTGGAAGGTAGAGAGGATGTCACCAGCCTCAGATCACTGGTGTGAAAGATGTGGCTGTTTGAATGTTTATAAGGATGGGGCATTCAGGGATCAATGGGAAACCTCCACGTTTCCACCGAGTTTAGCAGCAAAGACAAAAGGACTAAGGAAAGCGAGCCCATGAATTATTAATGGGCCCGGGTGGGAAAGTGTGGTGCAAGCCTTTTTAACACTGTTTGAGATCAGGATGAGGAAAAATGGGCAGAGACTTAATTGTTTCATTGACTTTTGCGGAGGAAACTCAGAGTCATCAAATACACACGCAGAGGGCAGAGGAAGAATTCACGTGCAACTCTTTCCTCCTTACTTTTCTGTTAAGATTAATTTGTAGTTTATGGCTCTAATGACCTTCCTGGTGTTGGAGCTGAGATTTGGATGCAGGATTCATAACACAGCCACCCTTACAGGATGTCCAAAGCCTTCCCTCTGCCCCACTCCCCCCTGCCCTCCTTGACACCTTCATCATTTCTCACCGGGATGAAGGGTGTGGGCTCCCAACTGGTTTTCCTGCTTTTACTCTGTCAGACTTCCCTTGAAAGCATCTTCACATTGTGGCTGATGGGAGATTTCTCCAAAGAGCATCTGACCACCCAGGGGAAATTGTTCAATGGTGCTTTGGGCTGTGATCAGTTTAGTTTCCTAGGGCTCCCCTATTCCCTAGACCCATGGTCCTCTAAGGGTGACCCATGGACCCTAGTGGGTCCCCAGCAGTCTTCCAGGGGGTCTGCAAGGTCAAAACTATCTTTGTAATATTAAGACATTATTTGCCTTTATCACTGTGTTGACGTTGTCCCGATGGCACAGAAGCCACGGTGGATGACAGTGCTGGTGCCCTAGCAGGAATGGAAGCGCAGTGTCCACCTGCACAAGTTGTTGCTGTGTTCTTCGCTGCCAAGCTCTTGCAATAACACAGGAAACAAGCAAATAAGTAAACAAAGCCATATTTTTCTTAAGCGTGTCTTTGATACATTTCATTAAATGTCAATCTTGGAATAGACATCTTTTAATATTTCATGTGATGCACCGGGAAGCACTTCTGCTCCCTGGCCAGCTGTACCAGTGGCCTCCGGGAAAAGCACTTGTGTGATTGCTTGAGTTGTGAACTCAACTAGCCACTTTTTTTTTCATGCCACATCATTTTTGCTTGGAAGGGCAACTGACAAATTATTATAATTATTCGGATTTGGGTATTTGGCAGACATTTTCTTGAAAATGAAAAAGGTGGGCCTGTCGCTTCAAGGGAAAACAACTAATAGTGTTTGTTGCCAATGGGAAATTTCAAGCTTTCAAGTGAAAATTAGGATTTTGGGCAACTTGTATTTGTAACTGTGAGCTAGACAGTGTCCCAATACTTGAATACTTTTGTGATGAGATTGGTGGTGTTAATAAATGTGTTTTTTTAATGTTTTTTTAATTTAATGTTAATAAATGTGTTTTTTTTAAAATGAAATGTGAAAATATTTGAAAAAATCTGCATAACTTAGAGAATCCATATTTTCAGAATGAATCATCATGAGTGGATTAAAGAACCATCCAAAGTGCAGAATGGACCAGTGGATTTTAATTGGGCAAAGTACAGAATAAATTATTGAAATGGTTTCGGATTCTATATTGCAACTAACCTTTACAAAATATCCCTTGTTGAGTTTTGGTGTAGTATCAAACAAGACTAGTCAAAATGACCTGAAAATATTAATAAGATATTCTTCTCTTTTCTAATTACATGTCTGTGTGAGTCTGGGTTTCATTATTTTCTGTCTTAAGAGCTATGGTTATTTTTAAACAAAACTGTATTATTTTTGTTGAAATATAATCGATTTACTGTTATTATTTTAAATGAATAAATGTTAAAATTTTCCCTTTCAAAATGTAACTATCAGTAGACATAATTTACATAATCAAAAGCTCTTTGGGGACCTCAGGAGATTGTAAGTATGTGAATGGGTCCTTAAGACCAGAAGTTTGAGAACTGCCATCCTAGACCTTCACCACTGTCACCTCTTTGATCTTCTCTGTGCTCAGAATGATGTGCTACTCTCATTTTTAACCTGTAATGTGCACCACCCTAGAGAGCCTTGCATTTCAGAGAGCGATCACATTACGTTCTCAGCTGAGGTTTCACAGGGCTAAGGAATTTGGGGTTTTTGGAGGCTTAATGACTTGCAGCATGGAAAGCCATGCTGTGAAAAATAATACCAAACAGCTGGTGGGAATCGAATGCCCACTGAGAGTTGCCCTTGGATGTGTCAGTCTTTCACCCTGAACTCATGGGACCTGTAACTATCAACCTTCCCGTTGAGCAGGAGCCAGGCTGGACCACGTGTAGATTATTCACACAGTTCTCCTACAAAGGGCATTCGTAAAGGCTGGATTGCATTCAAGGTATTGTCTCCTCAGACAAAAATGCGTCTTTCTTCTTTCTCAGAGATGACCTCATAAGTCGCCATCAAGACCCAAACAGACTGGTTTCCATTTAGAGCATCTACCCTTCCACAAACCTACCTCCTCAGAGCTGTAGGCATTTTCAGGCCTCATCTAGCCTCCTCATGGGGTAAGTTGTCTTGGCCTGGACCAGATGGACTCCCCAAGGAGATCTGGCTAAAGCATCTTCTCCTGAACATCTCAAATTCCCATGCTCAAAGGCACCCATCTGTTCTTCTTGAAAATGTATCTCAGCCATTGGGTTTGAGATGATCTGGAATTTTCACTGTAAATGAAATATCTCTGCCCTATTTCCTCTGACACCCAGTTCCCACTTCCACAGGTGGTTGGTTAGCTGGAAGATAGACTTAAATGTGACACTAGCATTTTGGAATTCTGTGTCAGATTGTAGCATCTAAATCCTGCCATTCACCCTCTTGTTTTTTGGTCTCCTGAGTCAAGGGAGCTGTGTGAACAAGGGCAAAGACCCAGTGGAAAATGAGGAAGGGCTTAGAGAAAAGACCATGCGCCATGATGCAGGGTTCCTACAATAAGCAGAGGTTAGGCTCCGGGCTCCAGGAAAGCTCCTTGCTTCTCCTTCCTGAATCTCTTGTTTTGCTTCCAAACTAGAGGAAAGGGTATTATAACTCTAGTTCAAGAAAAAGGCCATATGAAATAAAGAGGATAGCTAGATACAATGCTCTCAGACATGAGGAAGGAGCTGGCTTGGGCAACCCAATCCTTGATGGTCTGTTAGTTGGCTAATAATTGGAGAAGGGAGAGGGTGGAATGGAGATGAGGAGGCTTATTCTCCTCTCATGTGGGGAATTGTGCTTGGCCTAGACTGGGACTGGAGGAAGAGCTGAGAACAGGCCCTTCTTGGGCAGTGTTTCTCAGTCTTGGCATTGTTGACATTTGATGCTGGATAATTCTTTGTTGGGGTGGGGCTGTCCTGTGCATTGCAGGATGTTTAGAGCAACCCTGACCTCCATCCACTAGTCACTGATAGAACCTTCTCCACCCCCCTCCCAAACTCTAGCAGTCAAAAATGTCTCAGGGTATTGCTAATGCACTCCCCCCACCCAAGTTGAGGACCACTGCTCTGGGGTCACTAGAGTAGCCTGGTTTCTGCCTTTGAGGCACAGGCACTGGAGACACATAGCCCAGTGACTATCCTCCACTCTGGACAGCCAGCTTAGAACGTCATCTTCTGATGGGGAAGCACTTGGGGAAGGAGTGGGCAGAAGGTCTGAGGCCCTTGCTCCACATGGCCCCCCCCCAGAATTAAAGCAGGCACAGCCCCTCTCCCCGCTTTTCTATGTGAAGGAAAGCAGGCGTTCAACCTCTCTTCACCGTAGTTCCCACCGGGAAGAAGAAAATTCACCTAGTAGAGTCCAGCACTGTAATGTTGGTTTATCTTCTGGTAACCCATGTACTGTTCCAGGTACCATTTATTATTTAGGACTCAGATTAGGACCCCTTCTTTGAAGAATATTTTCTGGCTACCCTATGGCACATAGCTTCTGTCTGAAATCTTTCAACATTTGATTAAAGATCATCTTGTGTTTTCCAATCACTTTAACAGACATTTCTTTGGTCCTTTGTTTCCATTCACTAGAAGTAAGGTTGTTAGGTCCCTCAGTTAGAGAACACCTCCCACCATCAGACACAGAGGAGGTGTTTATTGATTTGGCTCCACCCCACCTTCGTGATGGTATCAGTGTGACGTCATGGATGAGAGCTCCACTGTGGGTTCTAATCTGGGCGATCTGGACAAGTGTACCCAGACTGTAGGACAAGGGATTCGAGCTCAGAGAAATTGGTAAAAAGGAAATACATTGTTACCTGAGACATATTAGGGAGCCATCAAACAGCCGTCCAGTGAAAGCCCCTCACTTCCACTTACTATAAACCGTATAAACTTCAGCAAATCACTATCCTACACTGAACCTTCATTTCTTAATCTGTAAAATGTAGGTGTAATAATATGTGCATTAGAAAGCTTTCATGAAGACTAAATTAAGAATGTGGATACCAATGACTGAGCTAGGAAGGGTCTCAGAAGGAGACAGTCAGATCTCTAGGGGCTGAGTTTGGGTTGAGTTGGGGCATGAGTGTGAACATGATGTGGAGAGAGGGGCCCAAGAACATTTTGGCTGCTGTAGAACTTTGGGGGAGGAGTAGAAACATCTAAAGGTAAATTTTTAAAAGGAAGTTGTGTTTGTTAAAGAAAAAAATTTTAAAAAAACCCCCAGGTAATAGCTAGTTTATTCATATAAGCTTTCAGACTCAGATTTATGTCTCTTTCCAATAGCAAATTCTGAGAAATAGCCATGAGAGAACCCACACATTTGTAGATCCCACTAAAGAGAGTCTATTAAAACTCACTTAAGTTCTCAGCAACGCTGGTTTCTTCTCAGTTCATCTCTGGTAGGATCCTGTACGGTGTCCTGTGTACAGTCCGCACATCTTCACTTATAACTGATAGATATTCTGTGTGTGCCGGGATGTTGGGAAATCTGGCTAGGAATAGAGTAAGGGGTGCTTGGATAAAGTCTTCAATGTGCTTTTATAGTGGGAAAACAAGCTTTGTGCTTTTGGGTCTTGACAAGAAGCAGCCAAGGCTGAGCTAGGACCGTGGTCGATCCTGTCACTTAAAGAAGCACGTACTGCAG
Organism: Camelus dromedarius; assembly: GCF_036321535.1. Lineage (NCBI taxonomy): Eukaryota > Metazoa > Chordata > Mammalia > Artiodactyla > Camelidae > Camelus > Camelus dromedarius. The sequence continues at coordinate 27,359,715 of NC_087444.1, forward strand.
TAGGCAGGAGCCGTGTAACTCTGTAAGCTGCGAAGCAGACTCGCTGAAAGTGCGCTGCCATTATTTCAGGGGACAGAGTGCATGCTGATGTGTTTCCGAGGCATTCAAAGCTGAACTTCCTAGGATGAGACCTTCCTAATCAATCTGGCAGGAATTGGGGGAGGGTATTTGGGCTCCCAGCAACTTTCCAGCTCCTATAAGAGGTGACTCTGTGAGCAGCCAAAGGCTGATGTGCCCCTAAGGAGGCCCTGTTGCCTAATAGAGGCAGCGTCCTGCAGGGAGAAAGACTGGTGTCGGAGTCAGAGCAGCTCCAGCCCATTATGCACTTCTTCTTCTAAATAACAGCTTTACTGAGATAGTATTCACATACCATAACATTCACCTTTTTTAAAGTAGATTTTATTTTTTTTAAGAGTAGTTTAGGTTCATAGTAAGACTGAGCAGAAGATACAGAGATTCCCCATTTACCTTCTGCTCCCACACATGCCCAGCTTCCCCCATTATCAGCCTCCCACACCAGAGTGGTACATTTCCTGCAATCCATGAACCTACACCAACACATCATTATCACCCAAAGTTCATTGTTTACAGTAGGGTTCACTCTTGAAGTACATTCTGTGGGTCTGGTCCAATCTATCATGGCATGTATCCACCATAATAGTGTCATGAAGAGTAGTGTCACTGCTCTAAAAATCCTGTGTTCAAGTCCACTATTTTAAAGTATACAGTTAATCTGGTTTTTTTTTTTTAGCATATGAACATGGTGTGCAACCATCATGACTATCTAATTCCAGAACATTTTCATCACCTCTAAAGAGTAAGTCCTTATCCCTTCACATTCACTCTCCATATGCTCTTCTACAAGCCTCTGGAAATTGCTGATCTTTCTGTCTCTGTGGATTTTTCTGTTCTGGACATTATGTATCAATGGATTAATAATATACAGCTTTTGTGACTGGCTTATTTCACTTAGTATATAGTTTTCAAGATTCATCATGTTGTAGCAGATATTAGTTCCTTACCTTTTTCACTGTCAAATAATATTCCATGGTGATATGACACGTTTTCTTTGTTCATTCATGAGTTGATAGACATTTCGGTTGTTTTCCAGTTTTGGGCTATAATGGTACTGTGTACATTCATGTAAAGGTTTTTGTGTGGACATATATTTTCAATTCTTTTGGATCTATGCCTAGGAGTGGAATTGGTGGGTCTTATATGTTTAAAAGAAGAATTGCCAGGCTTTTTTCCAGACTGTTTTTCAAAGTGGCTGCACCACTTTACAATTGCACCAACAATGTATAAGGGTTCTGATATTTTTCACCTGACCAAGACTTGTTATTGTTGGTCTTTCTGATTCATTCATTTATTCGTTCAACACTTATTTGCTGAGTATCTATGTGTGCTAGAGACCAGGGTATAAGAGTGAGAAAATCACATAAGAAGCTTATGATATTTTGGCAGGGACCAACAGTAATCAAATGATAATACAAGTAAAAGTTAACATGCAATGATGCAGGGAATTACAAAGGGGGAGGGGTACATGATGCTGTGAGACTGTAAACCAGGGAGATTTGACTTTGTCCAGGGGTTTGGGGAAGGTCATTCTTAGGAGGCAATGATTGAGCTGAGATGTACAGGCTGAATGAGAGTTAAGTAGCTACCTGATTATAAACAGCAGTGTTACTGTATCTCTGCCTCAGTTCTTCCTTTGCAATATGGAGTCAGCCAGATCCATGTAAGAGAGTGGTTGGGGGAACTCAGTGAAAGGTACTGTTAGGCAAAGATTAGATCCCTCAATTAATGATTTTCTGGTTTCCACTTGTAATCTTATACCCTCCCTCACTGTCCTAAAGAAAGTGTCTCTAGACAAATGATGCTATTGATGGTGGTGCTGATGGTGGTGATGGTGGTGGTGATGGTGGTGATGGTGGTGGTGGTGATGGTGGTGCTGATGGTGGTGGTACCGATGATGGTACTGATGATAATGATACTGAGGAAGGCTGTGATTTGATGGGTCCCTTCTGTGTGCCAGGTACTGTGCTAAGTAATTTAAAGCATCTTATCCATTTCTTATAATGACACTGCAATAGAAGGAGATCAGCATGAGATTAGGATGAAGGAAAAAATAAAAAAGGCAATGGGGAAAAAAGGCACTGAGTTTATGTATGAAGAAACTGGACTTACATTTGAAGAAATGACTCTAAGGCAAATATTTTTACATCTATATTCAGAAACCACCTGAATTAAGTACTTGATTTCAGAAAATGTATTTTTATGTAATTTAATTCTGTTTATACTTAGAAGGGTATTTTATTTCTCGAATATGAAATGCAATTTCTTTTGTTTCAAATTACTTCTCTGGTATTAAATGAAATGGTTTGGCTTAATCACATATAACAAACCTCCCAGTATAAGGGCCCGGATCCCAAGTCTTGCTGCAAATTAGTTTCTAGCCCAAGCAATAAATGCATACCTGGAGCAAATTCAAAAAGGGAAACCACTCTAATTAGGTTTGAAAGTGTCTCCAATCAGTTCCAGAATAGCTGTCACTGGATTTATGATGCACCTTCCAAACTGTAGCTCTTTTCATGTCTAGGTGAAGTGAGGAGGCCACAGAGAAATGGGGCTTGATTTCTTGAAACCTAAATATTTATCTCACCAAATAAATGCCTCTAGAAAATATGGGCAAGACTGATGGAAGGAAAGCAGGCTCACCTTCATTAAGCCTATCAGTCAGCCTCCATCTTTGTCTCCACCTAATTGCAAGAGTTCTAGAAGGATTAATCCAATCCAACTCTCGCTGGACCATTTCCATAAGTATAGTCTGACCCCACTAATCTGTCACACAGCAGTTGCATTCGTGTCTACACTTATGCCCAAATGCAGGGCTTACCTGGAGCAGAGGCTGGCACTGAGACTCAGAGAGGTTAAGTGGCCTGCAGAAAATCACTGAGTTCTAAATGTCAGAACCAGGATTCAAACCCAGGTTACTCCATTGGAAGTATGTCAAGCCTAAGGAAAATACTCAAAAGATAACGTCAGCAGTAAAAATAATGATCAGTCATTTCATCTGTGTGATTCCCAGCTGTTTTGAAGTTGAGTCACCTGTTAAATTTTGTCGAATTCTTTAACCTTTTCATCCCAGCCATAATGCGTGAGTGACAAAACACAAGGAAGTAGACAGCACTGCAGAGTGGAAAGGTGTGAGGTTTGGAGTTGGAAAAATGGGACTTAGAGCCTGGCTTTCCACTTCTCAGCTATGTGTATGACTTTGGGCTTAACCACTCTGACGCTTAGTCTCTTCCCCTGGATAGAGGGAATTAACACCTCTGGGTAGGGACTTGTGGTGAAGATGAAGGGAGAAGATGCCTTGTAGAGTGTAAATTGCCTTCCACATTACTTGCTCCTTTTAAAATCTAAAAGATTATGATGAAATCTGGCAAGAGAAGTCTGCAAGGTCTTCTCTGAAAGTTAATTGGAGATGTCGTCCTGTGTCAGAAAGTCACAGTGACACTTACCCTTGAGCACTCAAAAACCAGCTCTTTAATTCTTGCGAAAATGGAGTAGTAATTGTGAAGAAGGTAGGACACCAGGGTTAGAATTCCCAGTATCTCCACAGTGTGCTGGATGCTGTGCCAAATACTCTGGGAATATTATCTCATTTGAATAAATCTACGTGATTGGCAGTAGTGTTATAACCCTCACTTCACAGATGGAAACTGAGCAGAGATCGGTTCAATTTGCTTAAGTTATTCCAGCAAAATGATAATTTCCTTTGATCCCAGTTTCCTCTTTTCCTTTCCATTTCTTTGTATTACCAAGATAGTTTGCCAATGGAGGCTTAACTCTTTCTCCTAGATGACTCATACATGATTTTAATCTCACTGACTGTAAAATGATGTGTTAGGCAGAGTAATTCTCCCCCATGCCCCCCAAGAAAGATGTCCACATTCTAATTTCAGGACCTGTGAATGTGTTACCTTAGATGGCAAAAGGGACTTTGCAGATAGGGTTATGGTAAGGATCTAGAGATGGGGAGATTGTTTTAGATTATGTGGATAAGCCCAATGTAATTAAAAGGGTCCAGTGTAATACAAAAGCCAAAAAAGGAGATAGGAGGACAAAGCAAAGTTTGGAGTGATGAATGGAACAGGAAGTAAGAGCCAAAGAATGCAAGCAGCCTGTGGAAGTTAGAAAAGGCAAGGAAATGAATTCTCCCCTAGAGCTTCCAGGAGGAACCCAGTCTTGCCAACACTGCAGATTTAGTCCAATGAGACCCATTTTGGACTTCTGTCTTCAAGAGCTGAAGGACATTGGGTTTTAAGCCACTAAGCTTGATTTGTGTTAAGTTTGTGATGATTTGTTATAGCAACAATAGGAAACCAATATAGAGGATCAGACCAAATGATTGCTCGTGGCAAACCAACCAAGCAAGACACCATCATAAACATTCAAGTAAGTGTAGTTCTACCATGGGCTGTAACATTCAGAGTGGCCGTGGATCTTAAAGCCATCCAGTGAGGTTGAGGCCACACAGCTAGGGAGTGCAGCTCCTGGAATCCAAATCCAGGTCTTTCTAACCACGTCTCCCTCCTTCTGCGTAGTGACTTGTGCCAGGGTCCACAGCTAGTTACCAGCAGAGCTGGGCTGGAATGTGGTCCTCATTCTCTAGATACATTTTTTTCAAAAGCAGTGATGTGAGCCACAGGCTCAGCACAGGATGGGGATGCCTGAGCTGGTCCTCCTGTCTCCTCTGCTTCATTCATTTCCGAAAGCACCTGAGTGCAGTGCTCACCCACCACTTGTGACTAGCCTGTCTTCACTCGTGGTCTTGTGCAAGTGATCAGTTGGCATACAGCAGAGCTCAGTGTGAAATAATCACTGATGAAGTGGTTAATGTTTGCTGAATGTCCCAAGACTGCACTTTGATTCCTGTCACCACCACCTGTTATTGAGGGACAGTCCTGATAGAGGAACCTCTTTTGACGTAAATGAGGCCTGGGGTTACAGTTCAGGGCATATCCTACGGAAGATCACGTCCTCCCCAGTGCTGAGATTAGGATGCAGCCACCTGACAAGTTTGTATTTCTGGGGGAAGGAGGGAAACTGAATGTGGAAGGGCACCCGTTGTGTATACAGACCCATACCTAGTGATTTCAGATGATGTAATTCTCACTATGCATTATGAAGGATTATGATGCCTCTTTCCAAATGTGGAAACTTGGGCACAAATCCAACAGGTAACAAAACTAGAAGTAATGCTGGGAAGCTTAGAAATTTGGGGTTAATGGAGGAAAAAAACAAAGTTGTAATTCACACCTCTGGGTAATGAAAAGGTATTCAATGTTCCCTGTTTCCGTTTATGAACAGAAGTGTTCAAATTCCATTATTAGCCAACACATAACATGTAGTTTATTTTGACCCACTAATGTCCTGAATAGAGCTGATCTGAATCCATTTATGCGGTGCTGAGCGAGACATTGAGGGTTAATGAAAACTAGAATAGACTAGGATTTAAAGACTTGAATTATGATTGGATTGCTATTATTTTGTTCTTATTATTATCTTGGACAAATTAAAAAAAATTTTAAGGCTTCTCTCTGGACTTTCTTACCTGTTGAGGCAGCAAAATAGAAGAATAACATAGGTTTTGAAAACAGGAAAACTAGATTAAAATCTTGGTTCTTTTGTGAATGTACTGTGGCCTTAAACAAGCCACTTAACCTCACCCCTCTCAGGTCCTTCTTTAGGAAAATGAAGATAACGATTTGTAGCTCGTAGGACTCCTTAAGAACTGTGCATAGTAAATAACAGGCATCTAGAATCTAGGTTGGCTCTTCGTTCCCCATGAGTGGTAGCTCTGTGATGAAGGATGTTTGACTAAGTAATCTCTAGATCACCTGCATGTCTCTAATTCTAGTTTTTTAAAACCTTTGACTACTGTTGATGAGAAACTTATTACATAGTAGGCTCAGGGCCAAGGATTATGCTTGCATTATCTCATTAAATCTTCGTCACAATTTTAGGAGGTAGGTGCTATCAGAATCCTTGTAGATAAGGAGAAGATAAATGAGCTGTCCTTGTAATTAAAAATAGTGATGGAGTCAAGATTTGAATCTAAACGTTAGACTCCAGAACTCCCACTTGTTAATAATATATCTCCATGCATATTATCACTTTTGTAGAAAGGGCTGGGCATCGGTTCCCTCCTCTTCCTCTAGCACAGGTAGGCAACCCAGTGACTTGCTGTATCCTGGTGAGGCCCTCGATGGCCTCGGGACAGGAAAAACCCAGTACGAGCCATACCAGTGTTTTCAGTTGAAAGGTATGGCGAAGAAAACTGGTCAAAGCTGTGAAGAACGTGAGACTCAGATGTTTGATTGCCCATGTTCTCTGAGGGGAAGAGCTGCTGCTCAAAGCTGATGGGAACCTGCCTCTCTGAGGACCAATCAGACGTCTGGGCTCTCAGCCCAGTTTTTGCCCCATTCCTCCATGCTGATTCTCCACTGTTCTGTAGGTTAGATGATTGGTGGGGAAGTAGATGACTGAATTCTCTAACTCCTTCCAACTTGATTCCCAGAAAATTCACATTTACTGAGTGTCTATAATCTGCCAGGCAGACTGATAGCAACAAGAGTACAGAAAAGATGAGATCCCTATCCTTAAATTAAAAAAAAACGAAAAGCCCTGATTTGTAGCTTCTGCCAGTTTCTGTGGTGTAAATACTGCCACCAAGGCCAATTTCAAGCTACAAATGTGAAGTTACCGAATACGAGGTTGGGGAGAGTTGCGTACTGGCTCTGGTGAACCAGTACAGTCTGGCTCCAGCCCTCCGCCTGGGTTCTTAAATACCCTCTTTACTACAACACATGCTCCTCCTTTGCCTAGTTAATGCCCTCTCACCCCTCAGGTCTCCACTCAATTGCCACTTACTCAGAAGTTTCCTCTGGACCCTTGTGCCAGATGGAAAGACTTCTGACAATTTGAGAGGACTTTCTAGTTTTTTTCATTATTTCATGAGATAGAAGAAAGCGCCTTCAGAGGGAAATTTTGGCTATGACTACCCATGAGAACCCCCAGGCAGGATACAGAGACTGGTGTGATGTGAACACAACCTTGAAGCAATCCTTCGAAATGGAACCTTTCTGTCAAAATGGCTCTTGGAGTGAGTCCTGGGTCTCAAGGAAACTTCTGCAACAAATCAAGTCCAATTTTCCCATATAGCAATTGAAAAGGGGTAGACCAGCTGACACGTGCATCGCATAATACTGAAATCCCCCACCCTGCGTTTTTAATGCTGAACACTGGGTAATGCTCTCATTCCAAACTATGTGAGGTTCTAACTTCCAGTGGCATTTTAGGTGTCTCAGGGCAGAGTAAAGACATTTAGTTGAGGGCTTTGGAACTATTACAGCAGTGCCCTTGTCTAGAGCTGCTGAGCTGATTCGGATAAAATAAGAAATGGCTTGACCCCTTAGCTTCAAGCAAAATCAGGACAAAATTAAACGTTTAAACTTTAAAGGAGTTCACCCAACTTTTCCCCTATTCATCTTACTTGCCTCTACCTTCCTTCCTGATCACCACTCCCGGCCAGCTCTGGGGATGTCCTACTAGGAGTCAGCTCTGCCTGGGGGATTTCTGGCCTCACCCAAAATAGGAAGAACCCGAGGTCTCCTGAGAGCCTCCTCTCCAGAGATTACCCTTCCGAATCTGCAGTCCCAAGAGAGAGGAACGTTCGCAAGACTTGGTGTCAGTGGCTGAACTTTCGTTCACCTGCTGATCAAACTCAAGAGCCATCGCCCCTTCAGAGGGTCACCTGTTACCACTTGTCACCGTCGCCCAGGAAATCGATTTTTTTCTCCTAATCTGCTCTGACAACAAAGAGCTTTCTGGTGCCTCCTCTTGCGTCTAGGTGGCCTTTATCCAAAAGGCCTAACCAGGGATGCTTTTATTGAGTTCCTCTTGTACAAGCAGAGTAAGGAGTGGTCGTCATCGCCTTCACCTTCACTATCATTGCTGCTGTTCGCAGAGTGCCCACACTGAGCCCCAAGTCACGCCGAGCATTTTACATGCAGCTTCCCACCTAATCCTCACAAAGACCCTACTCAGTTATGGTCCCCGCTTTCCAGTTGAAGATTCTGGGACTCAGAGAGGAGGAAAATTGCCTAGGATCACAAAGCTAGTCAGTGGCGGAAGAGAGACTAAAATCCGGGTCTGATGACAAGCCCAGTGTCCCGTCTCACAGAAATGGATGGGATTTCATTTAGGAAAAAATAACTTTGTGAAAACAGATCACTTAGAGGCTGTATTTCCTTGCGGTCACAAAATCATCTCAAGGAACCTTGCTGACTATTCTCTTGCTCCAGCAGACGGACAGAAGCTGTGGGCACATCAGACTCTGAAGGCCTCCAGCCCAGGCCGCATCGGAGTCCACAGCAGATGTGGATTTAACCTGGGGCCACGTTCCTTGGCCCCTTCCCTCCCAAAGGACATAATTGGCTTCTCCTCCTGTTTCTCCAGAAAGAGCCAAGCCAGGTGATAGGGTACATATAAATAGTGAAAAAAATGTTTTTAATAATTTTATTCCCACTGCACATATACATGCCTCATTCAACAACAGAAGATAGTTGGATCTTTCATGACTAATTTCAGCAGTTTTTACTTTTCCACACGTAATAGCTTTGTCCCCACTGCCTTCTGGTTTCCATCACCCTGCCGGAGGGGGCAGGCACTCCCCATATAGCACAGAGGCCACGAAGGTGGACTTCCCTAAACACAGTTTGAATGACAGATGCTGCCTCAAGGCTGCCATTGCTGTTTGTCCTGGATAAACAGTGCTCAAGGTGTTGAGTGGATTTTGCATTTAGCATTCTATGGTACAAACAGTTCCATTGTAGGTGAGGGCAGTGGGCTTGCTGAAATCTCCTGGGGGCTCTGAGGAAGAGGGGAAGGCGGCTAGGACAGGGTCTGGCCCAGGAAGGGGCTGGATGTCCTTACACTTGGCCTGAGAAGTTTCAGCCAAGCAGATCAGAATGCTCGGTCCAAATAATGGGACAAATCTTGGGTGAGTCTGGCCCAGGAATTCGAATCTGGAGGGTGTTACGTGGATTCCCAAGTCAGATTGGATGCATGTTTACATCAGGTGATCGAACTATATCAAAAATATTACACTTCAATAAAAATAAATAATAAATAAGAGCATAGTAAAGAGACTGGAGGGAAATTACAACTAGAGAGCATCTCCTCTGTGCTTTGCTTTTTACGTTATCTTGCTTTAGTCTGCTGTGGGGCTGAGGCATCAGGTAGATCTGGGTTGTTTTTCTGCTCCACCCTGAGCCTGTCACTTCAGCTAGGAGAATGGAGTGAGACGATGGGCAGGCTGGCTTACTTGCTCACTTCTTCCTTTTATGGGAGTTATGGCTCAGTCCCATTCACTAAATCCCGGAGAATGTGTTCCCTGCAGGAGGGAAGTGTGCGCACACCAGAAGCAAAGAGAATGGATGTGGAGCAGCTGAAAGCAACAGGTGTCCAGTTCAATGATGGAGCCTCAAGCCATCTCTGCCGTTGTCCATGGGTAGTTATCTCTGCACCACAGGCAGGATGGGTCTCTTGGGGGAGAAGGCATCAGGAGCTCCAGCTTCAAAGAACTAGGGAAGACTGAGATGAACCACACAGCGGGACATTTTAATCTAATTAAAGACTAATCTCCTGGTTCTTAAGGGAGAACTGCAAGGTGATTCTTTTCCTCAAACTGAGTGGTTCACCTGCACAGAGAACACAGACTGCCAGGTATGAACAGGGCTGAAGCAAGGTGGAGCATGGAAAGAGCCTTTCTAGTCCCGAGAAGAATAGGATGGTCATTCTTACCGTCCCAGGTGTGTTGACAGAGAAGGAAGGTGCAGCCTGTCTCATCCCAACACCCCGAGAGCCCCCAGGGAGGGCTGGGTCACCTTGAGCAGCTGGGGGTGAGGGGACTCCATCAGGTGCACTGCCAGTGGCACAGACAATCACTGCGAGGGCCATGAGAGCCTGCCCAGCAGCCCCCGACCCCAGGGAGAGAGATGGACCAACATCCCGTGCTGTGCTCGGAATCTCTCCAGGTGTGTGTGCCAATGCCACTCTTCCCACGGGCGCCTCCCAGCCAGTGACTGAGCGTGGCCGGCACAGTCCCAAGGCACGAGATTCTTCAGACTGGTGACTCTGCCTTGACCCCGATGACTCTGCGGAACTTTTCTCAGACTGTGAAGTGGTCTAGGACCCTTGTTTTGCACATGTTGTTTCTCTAATGAATTCCCACTAAACTCCTATATATCTCTATATTCATTTCCTATTGTTGCAATGACAAATTGCCACAAATTTCGTGGCTTAAAACAAATTAACTTATTCTTTTCCACTTCCGAGGTTAGGAGCCCAAAATGGGTTTCACTGGGCTAAAACCAAGGTGCTTAGGGCTGCCTTCCTTCTGGAGGCTCTAGGGGAGAATCTGTTTCCTTTTCCTTTTCCGTTTTCTAGAAGCCGCTTGCATCCTTTGGCTCGTGGCCACTTCTTCCATCTTCAAAGCCAACCCTGTAGCATCTTCAGATCTCTCTTTCTGACTCTGACATTTCTGCCTTTTTCTTACAAGGACCCTTTTGATCCTACTGGACCCATCTGGACAATCCAGAATAATCTCCCCATCTCAGTATCCTTAATCACATCTGCAAAGTCCCTGGTGCCAGGGAGAGTAAACGTACTCACGGGTGTGAGGGATTAGGAGGCGGGTATCTTTGGGGGCAATTCTTCCACCTGCCATAACCTACTGATGCCTTATTCAGGAATCAGCTGTTCTGTGAAGACTTCTCCTGTTTCTGAGTCAAAAGCAACTAAAAGGAACTACTCATTCCTATGAAACACATAATTTTAATTTTATTGTATAATGTTGTACTATTTAATACATCACCGAGCACTGCCCTTATTTTCTTATTTCTGTCCCTCAAACTCGATGGTGAGATCCTGGTGGTATAGGGTCATATCTTGTTATCTCTGTAGCCCCCAAACTGAGCAGAGTCTGCCTCAGTTTAGGTTTCAGTAAATATTCACTTGAACTGAAGCTATGCGTTTTGATGGGGGCAACCCATTACAACATCATTTGTGGAGTGTCCAGCAGTCAAGACTAACTAGACTGAGGGTCCTTAAGCAGGTAGAAATTTGGGAAGATACCACAGTCCAGTCTAATTTCAAATGTTGGGTGGAAGCACCACGGCAAGAGAGTGGGATCCAATGTAGTGACTTGTTGAAACATAAAATTCAAGTAGGAGCAGAGCCTAAAGATGAGGCCGAAGGGAAGAAATGCAAACCCATGCCAGACTCTTCTACACCTGACTAAGGGGTCGGGGCTTTGTTCTGTAGGAGGTAGGGGGCCAGCATGGAGTTCTCAGTTGAATAATGCGATGGGACTGACGTCTCCTGGGGCTGGAGTGTGGAGGGTGAGGAAGAAGGCAGACCGAAGGCAGGGAGGCTAGAATGGTTCCAGGGAGGAACACTCACGTTCTGAGTCAGGGCAGTGAGAAACAAGACGGAGACTCAGATCTCCCTGTTAAACGCCACGTTTAATGAGGGAGTGACTATGGCAATTCTTGCTCATTGTTCGTCACAGGCCCTACAAAGTTCCATTGGACATTCAGTGAACAGGTATCCACTGAATAAGTGACAGAAGTGACTCTAGAGATGTTAAAAAAAATAGGATTGATGGAACTGGGTGATTGGGGCAGTGCAAATAAATATATTACACGTGGTTGGAGAGCATTGGGCCAGAGCATGCTGTGAGGTTAGTTTTAACTGGCTATCCTTTGGCTGTCAGATGACTGACTTGGAGGGTGTGTATATGTATGTGTGTTGGGGTGGGCCTGGGGGCAGGTTGCAGCCCCCTCCCTCGTGGTTTCCATACACTAGATTGTCTGTGCTCCCTGCCCTTTGACCTTAGAGGCACCTCTCTCCTGGCCGCTCCCTGCCCCTGCACATCTCTCTGGGATAATTCTCAGCTACTCAGGTTTCTAGTCCTAGTGTACCCCAAAGGGCATCCAGCATAGCATTCCTTCTCCAGCCCACTCAGGGATTCTTAAATGTTGCCTTATTTCCACGCTCCCAGCATTTGCCAGCAAATTCATTTGGACTCATTTTTAATAAGCTCCTGGGCGCTTGGCTCAGACCTTAAATATTTCACTTGATTTGTGTTTGGTGGGGTGGGGCGTGGAAACCACAAACAAACAAACAAAAATGATGGCCCTATATAAAATGACAAATGTTTACTGGACTTTTCAAAATGCACCCAATACTTTTAAAGGCCTCTGGGAAAATATTAAATTAAAAACTGTCTGTGCATTAAACAACCTGTGAAATCAACTGCTCTTGGTACATAAAGCTCGATTTCCCCCATTGGTGTGTATGGGTTTAGACCATTTGGCCACCACTGTCTTTATAAACAGAAAGTGGTGATGAAACTTTACCTACATTTCAGTGATTCTTCCTTGTGGACCAATTAAAAAAAATACACTCCCACCTACAACATTCTTTCTTCCCTCTTGCTTCAGCGTGTGATTTGTCTCACTGTAGTTCAACAGATTTACAGAAATTGATCTATGAGATTTTTAAATCTATAATTTTTCCCACAGTTGGGAGAATATGAATAACATAATTGACCAAATACAATTCTCATCTCTAAGGCTCACCCCTGATATGTCAATATTTCAGAAAGGAAAGAAAGTAACATTTATTGAGTACCTACTATGTGCCAGGTATTGAGCTAAGTGTCTTTTTGATCCATTTTCATTTTATCTGCCTCTTTCCTGTAGTAAAAAAAATGTACATATATCTCTATCTGATAGATCAGAGCAAGGCAGCTCGGGAAAGCTAAGTGCTCTGTGCAGGGTTACACAAGACGTGGGAAAAGCAGGATTCAAGAATTCAAGCAGATGTCTGTTACCTGCAGAAGGAATAATGGTCAGGAATAAACGCAGTGACAGTCATCAGACATCTCACCAGTAACTGTCCTTCTCTCTCCTGGTTTGCAGAGCATCAGCTCAGTCACTGCACATGCTGGTTAAATGGATTCAGAGGTGCATTTGAAGCACGTGCAGGAGAGGGGCTTTCTCTTCAGCAGGCCACACTTTCAGTTATTATTATCCTTCAGGAATTATTGTCTTGTTGCTGAATTTAATGGGGATGCTTTGGTGTAAGGGTGATGTTGGCTTATGACTTAAGATGGTGCGTCAGCGTCCTCGGGGCTGCCCCAACAAAGTAGCACAGGCTGGGTGGCTTACAGCAGCAGAAGTGTATTCTGTCACAGTTCTGGAGGCCGGAAGTTCCAAATCATGGGGTTGGCAGGGTTGATTCCTTCTGGGGACTCTGAGAGCGAACCTGTCCCATGTCTCTCTCCAACTTCTGCTGCTTGCAAGCACTCTTTGGGGTGGGGTTCTTTGTCCTGTGGACACATCACTCCAATCTCTGCCTCCATCTTCACATCACCTCTTCTCTGCGTCTCTGTGTGTCCATTCATGTCTCTTACTGGATTCAGGGCCCACCTTAATCCAGTACGATCGCATCTCTATCCTTACCTCAGTCACGTCTGCAAAGACCCTTTTTCCAAAAAAAGGTCGCATTCTGATGTTCTGGGTGGACGTGAACTTTTTGGAGGATGCTATTCAACCCATTACAGATGGATATTGTTCTGGTATTTAGAAAGATTTCAGATAACATGCTGTCAGTATTTGATGCTTAATTTTATTACATATCTTTTTGGCTTTCTTTGAAATAGAAAAATCATCTTTGATGGATCAAAGGGGATCAATCTATTAATAGACTTTGTAATATTAAATGATACTTTTATGATGGTATCAGGCTCTTCTTAGTGTGTGGTGTTATTGAAATACATTGTTGGATTCAATTTGATACTGTAGTATTTAGAATTTTTACATTTATATTCCAATAGGAGGGAGGATTGCAGTTTGTGGTTTGAAGTATTTCAACTCAGTTACAGAGTCATTCTAACTTAAAACAAACTGTGAATTGTCTGTCTTTTTAATATGGTCTGGATACAATTACATGTTGTGAAAATTAGTTAATTTTTGAAATTATTGCCTATTAGTTCTTCTGGACCCAGGGCCTTTTTACATAAGTGATGGTATGAAACTTTAAAAAAGAATTTCTATTCAAATAGTTATTGATCGAGGCAAATGGATCCATTTTGATAGCCTCCTAGAAACTGTTCTAACATTTCACTGTGATTTTTAAAATTAACTAGTTGAATGTCGTATAGAAACTCTGCCCTGCTTCTTGTACAGACATTGTTCTTTTGTGTTTCTTTCTTTCTTCCCCATTACTTGACTTCTCAGAGTCCATTTTATTTTCTGCCCTCCCGCACCAAAGTATCAAGTCTTAGACATTTCGATTAGTTGTGTGCTTTTTCTGTTTCTTAATTTACTAAGGAGATATCACTTACATTTTTCCCTTTATTTTTCAATTTAAGTAAAAAAGATAACATACGTATGTATATATGCACACACATTTATGACCTATAACATTCTATACATACATATAACATTTTAAGTTTAAAAAGATGTTTCATATACCTAGTATTTAAACATGTCTCACATATATATTTATAAATGTATAAAACATTTAATCTGTGAATCTGCTTCTGACTACACTAAACGTGTGACATTTAACACATCTCATGTGGATTTATTTGCCGTGTATTGGCATTTTATATATTATATAATCCTCATGTACTTATAAGTGGAGGTGCGAATTTTAATTTTGATCTTCTCTGACCTATGAGTTATTTAAAGGTGTGCTTACTCAAAATAATTGCAATTTTTGCTTTAATCTTTTATACTACATTTCTAATCATATTACTTTCTGATTGAATCATGGTGCTTGGCGGCCTTGTGCTTTGGGAACTTTATTTAGCTGATCAATTTGTGTAGATATGCTAAAGACATTTAAAACAGTCTTCTCTCTAAGGCACACAATTATTATACATCTTTTACATGACTCTTACATGTTAATTAAAATGTTCTATATCCTACTTAAATTTTCATCTCCCTAATCTTTCCAAGAGTGTTAATTTATGTTGTTGTAGTTAGTTAGCTCTTTGGTGAGGTATGAAATTGGTTAGTGTCTCCACTGGGCTGTTGGTCTGTTTCCAAGAAGGATTTATGGCTGTAGACAGTGCCATTGGTGGTGGCTTCCTATCCCCTACATTTTTGTCAATATCTACTTACATTTCTAATTATCTTGATTTTATTTTAAGTCTATTATTTTGCCCAGAAAGCTGCATACCTGTTATATTAAATTTAGATAATTCAGTTGTCTATGCAAAACGAGACTAAGGCTGGTACACTTCACTGAATTTTATTTTTAATTCTATCTTGTCTACCAGACATTAATTTCTACCCCCTATTCCCTCCTGATACTCACCTGCATCCCCTCTTGGAGGTGGATGAGAGACACCTTCCGCTAACATTTCCTCATGATTTTTCAGTCTTCGTGTGTGTGTGTGCGTGTGCGTGAGTGTTATATGCAGGGATATATCAGGCCTTACAAATAAGTGGAAGATGGGGGTAAAAATTAACGTCAGGTAGATAAAGTAGAATTTAAAATAAAATGCATTAGAGTGTGCCGGCAACAGACTCGTTTTGAATAGACAAACAATGGTCTGAATTCGATATAATAGGGTTGCAGCTCTACAGGCAAAATAATAGACTTAAAATGTATAGAATCAAAATAATTGGAAACAGAAGTAGAAATTGACAAAAATGTGGGAGATATGAACCCTCATGCCCAGTGTTTGAAAATTCTTAAGAGAGGAAAGAAATGGGGACAAGACAAAACTCAGCAGTCGTTTTCATGTTTTACAAGCTAGGCTGTTCATTTCCTGCAGCACTCTTTCTGGAGCAGCTGTCAGTGAGACGGGGGGCGAGGTCCTGATTTTGTGGCCCTGCACTCTGCTCCAGTGCTTTGGGGTGTGCACAGCCAAAATGAAAATAACTGTCAAGCATTTAATGCTTTGGTAACATCGGTGTGCAGGATGATTCTGGTGGCCAGAGATGCTTTCTTTGGAATCCACTGTGCTTTGGAAGACATTTTTGGAAGAAATAAATAATAGGTCATGGCCACGTCACCACTCATTATTCATCCATTAAAATTTTATTGAGCAGCTAATATGGCTGTATGAGGCATCCAGGCCTGAAAAGAGCAAGGTAAGTAAAACAAGGACCATACCCTCCCTCATGGGATGGAAAGGCTGTCCCTCTGGAAGATGAAACAAATAAAGCGATGGCTGTAGATCACCTGTTTCCAAGAGTCACAGTCTCAGTGGGGAGCGGGTTTAGCGATGGGTTCCTACGATTCCCTCTCATCTTGGAGAAGACAGTAGGGGGGAGATGATTTTTGCGATGAGGAACTGCTGGCGAGAAAAGTGATGTGACAGAAAGTGTCATAGCCTTGGGCTAAGTGAAAAATCAGCAATTAGCTAGAGAGAGATGTACCCCACCCCCCCCCAAAAAAACCTGAAGATGGAAAAAAATTCCTTTGTTTTTATATATATGCTAAGGAAAGGGGATATGTGGGGAGTGATCTCTTTTGTCCTGGGTGCAGATAAGTCTACAGTCCATCGACAGGTCCTGTCAGACGTACTGGAGAGCACTGGGAAAGTCCTGAGGTTACATTTTCCTTTTTGATGAATGCTGCAAATTGCTAATTTGGACTCACGTTCTTTTTCTGCAACATAGCTTTCTCTGACCTCGAAGTTGCTACGGTGTAGGCAGCTGAGTGTCTTAATGTTTGAGAATTGCCAAGTCTGCTTCTCCTTCTGTAACTCTCGGGTGGATTGGTCCGTAGGGTTAAATGGCTCATTGCAATTCAGCAAAGTGGCTTTTATGTGCAATTAATGTTTGTTAATTTGGTTAAATGTCAAAGCATACATTCTTTCGGGGTGGGAAAAAGTTCCTGCAATACAAACTCCAGCCCCAAAACCCTTTAAATATCGAGGAGTGAGATGTTACCCTCAAACAAACACAGTGGCAATCATATTCAGCATCTGCCTGAAACTGAATGGATGATAACTCAGCTAAATGTCCCTTTTGGGAGAAGAGACAGTGATATGTCAACACATCTGAGTTTAGAACCAAAATTACGGGGATAGTTGGGACAACCCACTGGAAAAATATTGCCTTTACTACCTGGCCTCCAAAGAAGAAAGAAGGGGTTTTAGCCCACTTGCTGGAATTCTCTATCTTTTTGTTCCCCTAATATTTTAACATTTTCCCCTTACATTTGTGTCTTGTGTGTTCTGGGCACTTTCTGTTCATCTATGTGTATCTGTTGGTCTGGGAGCTAAAAGGTTCGGATACAGTTGCTGGATCCCCTTAATAATAACCTTTTTTATTTAATAAAGTCTACCATGCATTTATGTAAAAGATACATAGTGAAAATACACACAGTAAACATAAAAATAGGTTAAAGCACTTGATTCTTCAGCCCTGACACATATCTGCTACTAAAGTAGAGAAATGATTGTCTTTTCCAAGTTCCCAGGGAAAAAATAGATTTAAGGGTCTCAGTCTTAGAATTTCTCTTATACTTTTCTTTTTCCTCCTAAGAATTGGATCCTTGCTATATAGCTCTGTGCTGATTAAATTGTGCTGCATACATGTGTGGGTGGAATAGAGGTGTGACTTGTGGATGTCCTAGATATTTTTAATTCCTTGTCTTGTCCTCTTTTTAAAAATCATTCTCTTTGCACTACGTGTCTCTCTGTATCTCCATGGTGTAGCGCAGGGATTAAATTCTGTCTGCCCCACCCACTGCCCTCTCACCCTGCTGGATGCGGGGGGTGAGGCCAATTCCTTCTAAGCCTCAGCAATATACTCTCTCTTCCTTTTGATATATGAATTGCCTTACACTCTTCACGCCTTTCTTCCCTATAACCTCAGAAAGGAAGACCCCCCAGGGCCAAGATGTGGGGTCTATGGAGACCTGCTTTAGTTTGCTCCTTAGGTCAGAGGGACAGAAGTCATCCTGGTGGCTCTTCTGTATCAGGCAGGGCCAACAAAAGCCACCTGATCATAAAGAACAAATATTTTCTTGGTATGTCTTTTCTTTAGATCATTTTCAGAAATTCATGACAGTGGCTCATCCATGACTCTTGGTAGGGCCAGCTACACAGGTGTGACCTGGGCAGTTGCACTGGTCCCCATACTCAGAAGGTCCCCGATCTTGGTTTAATGCTCTACTGGTTCCATCTTAGAAGTTCTTAATAATCTTTGAACTAGAGGTCTTCTGTTTTGATTTTGCAGTGTGACCCACAAATAACGATTCTCTGTACAGGGTTCTGACCGTTCCTCCTTGCATATCACCAACCCGGCAAACGTCGTTGGCCAATAAGTAGATCTCGGGAGGGTGAGGGACACCTATGTATGTGCCTCTCTGGGCCAGAAGAACACGTTAATTTTCCCCAGGGTTCAAAGGGGAGAGTTGAGTTCAACAGTGATTTAGCTCAATGTGCCGAAGAGTTCACAACTACAGTGGGTGGTGAGCGTGCTCACTGATAGCAATGTTTTTATGACTGAAAGGGAGCAAGGTCCAAGGTACTTTTAAGTTCTGTGGAAATCATCCATGGCTTATCTGGGAAGCTCTCTGAGTTTTGTGGCTCTGTAATCGTTGAAGGTTACATCACTTTAGGGTTGACATGGAGTCCTAGATCCTACTATATGTGCTATGTCCAGGAACTAGACTTTGTAAGCCAACAGAAAAATATTTTCTTTTCTCCCAAACCTTTGGCTGGATCTCCAGTGCAACAAACAACAAACCCCTCCTCAGCCAAGCATTCAAGACACATTTTAATATGTTTATAAACATGTTTTTCTAGGGAATTGTCTAACTTCAGGGGCCAGGAAGGACATTTTGCTGGAATTGAGGAAGATAGTGACACATTCTTTGAGAAGTGTGCCCAATTTAGTGATACGGCAAATGAGACTTAGCTTAAGAATGGGCAGGCAGGTCGGGGGAGAGAAGTGACCAGCTGGCTTTTCACCTGGAGACATAACCCACACTCTCTTATTCTGGCTCTGTCTTGGATTTCTTTTTGCGTGTGATGAGATTTTAATTGGGTTCATGAAGGAAAGAGAGGAAAAAAAATCCCCCTCCAGCAGGATGCTCCACTGTAGAATTCCTACATAGTGGGTAAAATTCTGGGCAGAATTGTGTTTATTTCTTTGTTTTTCACCCAGTTCTTGATTTGATGGAGGAATGAATCCCTGGTCTGGACTCACATTCTGTCCTCCCCAGGGCCTCTCTTTCCAGGAAATGGAACTGTGGTATAGGGGAAAGAGTCTTGGGAATAGCATTATGAAGTTGGGTTGCAAGTCCCAGTTGTGTGAGTAACTGTCAGACTTTGAGTCTTCCTCTTACTTGGGAAGGGGTGGGGTGAAGTTTAGGCATCACAGAAGGGATATGATGGTTACAGGATTCAGTCTGTGAAAACTCCCTACCCAGCATCTAGTGAATAAGAACTATTCAAGTTGTATTTAGTCGAACCAGAGCAGAGGAGTAACTCTGTGTTGGTGTTCTTATTGTTATTAAATGTCCTTTTGTCTGGGAGCTAGCGTTGACCAAATTCTGCTTTGTTTGTCTACCCAGACTCCTTGTGAATTGTCACGTATATATAATTATGACAAAGAAATCCCAATTCACAATAACTAGTATTTGTGCCCGAAATTCAATGCAGGAAAATGTGGTGAGGGGGAGTGTGCAGAAATCCATTTTACTATCATGGTTAGGCTCTAGGATGTTCCAGACTGATGTAACACGCCCACTAGTCCTAGGAGAACATAAACAGAGCAAGAGAAAAATCCACTTGCTCCAGCCTGCAGCTGAGCAGAAGTCCTGAGGCTGGGTGACGAGTGAGCAAGAAAGGGTATGCCGACCACCAGCCAGCTTCCAGGTGGGGGTTAGCCTGACCCTCCCAGGACAGAAGAAGAGAGAAAGAGAAGGAGAGACAGAGTGAAAATGAGAGGGGGCCGTGCATATAATGGGGCACTGAGTGCCCAGAGACCCTGACCACAAGCAAACAGATCTAAGTACTGGCTCAAGTTCTGGCAAATCCATAGCAAATCTTCCTCCTGGGGGAAAGGAACATTTCAAAGAGGAGGTTTAGAAGATCTTTACCTCCATCCTAATGGCCCTTCAGAGGCCACTCCTTGTAGATTTGATTTGATGTCTCTCAAGGGAAACGTAGCTTTTATCTTCATGAGAGAATTCTGTAACAGATGCCACTCACCGGGGTCAGAGTTTTCCCGCCAGGATAGAAGAGGGCCACGTTTTAGGCCTTCATGGAATTCCAAACTCAGATTCCAAGAAGAAAATTACATTTGTCCATGTTATAAATAATAATGCATTTGGACCTGGCAACCACTAAGCACGGCTGTGGAAGATACATAATACAATTAGCCCTTGCTGGGAGTTGCCAGCTGACAATGGGGCAAGATTTATGTGTTTGCTTTTTCCATAAGTACAATTTTATTTGATAAGTGCAGTCCAGAGATATAAAGAATTAATCCAGGGTCTGCATTGTGGGATATTTCCTCTGTAATATTAAAATAAATATTACCCCTCTATCCAATTACATAAAATTATGTTAGTATTATCTTCTTTGTTGTTGTTGTCTGCCTGTTTCATCTTTGTAGCCAAAGAGTTTATTAAAAGCAGTGACTGGCTTCCTTTCAGAAAGAAGTAGGTTTTTTTTTTTTTTTAATCATCTTCGAAGAGTATAATTATTTCTTTTTTGAAAGAAACTCTCCCGTCTTGGGTGGAGGGTCTGGTTTTTATGAGACAGTGTTGACTCTGAACTCCCCTGCCTTCTAGCTCCTCTCTATGGTCCACCTGAACTTCTAGGAATAGCAGTCACACTTCGGCAGTGGACGTGTGGAGGGGGTTGGTAGTACTGAGATGTGGGAGTGGGCATTTATTTGATTATTTTGAACAATTTGATACCTACAAACCAGAGGGGTAGTATGAGATATGAGAAAATAGAGGGGCAAGATTTGGGGATGAGTAATTTTTTTCAAATGCCCTTGTGACACCCAAGCATTCAGTGTGTTTACTGGTGGCTACTTAATAGATATTTGTCCTAGGCTGGGGATGGCATATGTAGTCTCTGCCAAGGATCTTAGAACTTGGGGGAGCAAGCAAGGAGTGATGTAAAAATCAACGTGTGCCCCAGGCTCAGGTAGAAATTCTGAGGTCCACTCTTCCGCACAGACACACAGAACCAACACACACTTGCTAACCACTGCCTTAGATCACACTTTATGAAAACCACGGTCCGTGGTCTGGTTCTAGTTACTGTCCGTGGTGAGAAAAGCACAGAAATGGAGAGTCTGCCTTTAGAAACGTTTACAGCAATTTAACGCTGTCATGTTATGCTTGTGGAATCAATGGTAATCATAATACAAAACACTGGGCCTCATAGCTTGCATTTCATTGTTTTAGTTCTATCATTTGCTGGTTATGAATTTTTATTAATTGGAAATACAGTGAATTGGCAAAAAAGAAAAAGAAGGTTGCATTTTTCACTGGATGATTTGAGAAAGTGCAGGTCTTAACAGATAGAACTTTTTTACATTCACAGAGACCATTACAAAAATTAAAACACAGCAGAGCCTTAATAAATGTTGGTTAACTTAACATGAGCTTTGAACATGACTTATACATCTATGCTGACCCCCAGCTCCTGCTGTGGGCAGCAGGGAATAAGAAAAAACTAGGATTTAATGCAGTGTCCTGCATCCCAAGCACACTAGGGTGAGGTCTCACAAAAATACCTTGAAGCAGCATAATTAGAGCCATTTTACAGAGAGGAAAACCAAGGACACACAAGTTGCACAGCTCAAAAGGGGTGGAGCCAGGCTTCGACCCAAAGAGCAGGTTCTTGCTTTTTCTTGACTTGCTTTGGCTTAGCGAGCCTTTCAGAGGCTGGATGTTGCATCCTCACCATGTCTGGGCGCAGTGGGAAGCGCCTGGCAGCCTCTCTCTCAGTCGTTCCCCTGGAAGCCCTCTGAACTTACTTAACTCCTTACAGATGAGGGATCTGAGTCACTGAGAGGTTAACTGATGGGAGGCAATATGGCCCAGCAGTGTAGAGTCAAACTGTGTTCATATCCAGCAAGTACAAGGGATGGCACGGCTGCTATGTACAGCTGGGCAGGCTGTGCACTGTACAACATCAAGGGCTGCCAATTACACCATCATCTATGTAATGGAGCCCCCTGGAGTTGTGCAGTGCATAACCCGCATGGCTGGATCAATGGGACTGGCTGAGAAAGGCAGCAGAGTCTGAAACCTGCTGTTCAAAATCGTCCCAGATGCACTTTTCAGAAAACACATCAAGCTCCGCCCTACTCTCTACAGAGAGAAAGCACACTCCCCTGGTGCCCCTATTGTCCTGCCCCTGGTGCAGGTCACTGCTCAGAAACAAAGCAAGATGAGCTTGTGATACACCCTTTGTTGGCCCTTTAATCTCTGGCTCGCTGTGCTTTTATGAAATGTGGAAGTAGATTATGGGCTGTGAAACACTATAGAACTCCGTTAGGTAATGCTTAAAACATAGCCAGTGCTGCCAGTGATAATAAAGGAAGAATGAGGTCATAGGAAAACCCACTCACGTTTCAGCTACCCGTTGTTTCGGAAGATCCAGATTCCCCGAGAAGGGCACAAAACAAGCATTTGTTCATGTTGATACCTCCCTTAGTAGACTTGGCATGGAGTCGGCATTCAATAAATGCTGACAAATGAAGGAGGGGACCAAGAAATGAAGGGAAGTTTAAGTGATTAAGTGTACAACGTTGCAGGAGTGGCAGAAATGGGGAACTTGCCACCCGGCTGTCATCTCTTGGGAAAGGTGCATTGGTGTAGATTATACAACGGTACCTCCTTGGGTGTAAGTTAGTAGTCATGGAAACCACGGTTTACTGAGCCCCACCTGTACAGCATCACTGTGTCAGGGCTTTGTCCACATGCTAGCTCGTTTAATCCCTCGTCAGCCTCACGGTGTTATCACTCTGATCTCCATCTTACAGGTTGACACTTGTAAGTGGCAACAGAGGATTTAAACACAGTCCCACATGACTCTGGAACCTACACTTTTCTGTCTTAGTTGTTAAGCCATGCAAAACTACCCCAAACTTACATGGAGATAAACTTCCTTTCTGAAATCATGGGCTTTTCAAGGTGTTGGGTTTTTTTCCCCACTGTGTCTGTTGTTAGGTCCTTGCCTTTCCTGGTAAACTCTTTCTTCTCCATGGATCTGGGAGAGTCTTGGCTCCAGGAGTGGGATGTGAGGCAGAACCATGGCTTCTGTTAAGCGGCCGGCTCAGCTCTAGGTTCTGTTCCAGCATGCAGGTACCGCTGCTGCCGGTAACAGCCTGATTCTCAGATACCGAGAGGAGTTGGTGCTGAGAAGGGCTCTTGATGTATCAACACGCCCAAGTCAGAAGATTCTAATGAGAACTTTTAAAAGAAGGAAGGAGAGGGAGGGGGAGAAAGGATAGTAAGAAAGGCGGTAAGAGGAATTCTTCCTGGGTTGATCATTGACTTATTGGACTCATCTTTTCCTCCAGTGAGTGCTGGTAGAGAACTCTGGGGGTGATTAGGATTCAAGGTAAGAAAAAAAGGAAAAAACATCACTTCCTTGTCCTGTCATTTGATGTGTTTGGATCCCGAGGTGGGGCTGCAGACTGCGGTCTGTGTCTTGTGGCTGTTCTTAGTTTTACTTCAAACCCCTGCAGGTCTGAGGAACGGGCCTGGAGAGGGATGTGGTTGTGGGAAGGAGGGGGGCAGGGCGTGTGGGTCAAGAAGGAAGAGGAGACTCGCCAAGTGTCAACATCGTTCAGTCGTTCAACCTGTCAGCTCTTCTGCCAAGACCTGGAGCTTTCCCTGTGGCCCACATGTCACCTCGGATCTGACTTTATGTTTCCAGGGCATGGCTTGGTAGCCCCTTCCCCCTGTCTCCTGCTTACATGCTGACCCAACGTCCCTTCCCGCCACTGCTCGGGTGGGGTGAGGGCTGACCCCCTGGGCTCTGAGGCCTCACATCATGTCGGGGGTGGCAGGACCTTCCCTGGGTGCTCCTCCCCACCCCCCGTGCTGCTGAAGTAGGCAAGGCCTGGGCCCAGTGTGTCTTCAGTGGTGTTTGTTTGCTCAGATGCTTTTGGGATTTGAGGAGAAGCGACAGAACATGGCCAAGCATGGCGAGCGGGCCTCTTGGCCGCCACCGCCACAGAGGGCCAGGCAGACCTCAGGGGTCCCCGCTTGCTGGGCTCCTTACTGGTCAGGGACTTGAACCTGCCTGTCCTTATATCCTCAGGCTGCATTTTGAAGATGTATCTGGGAGCTCTGTAATGCTTAGCCACGTGGCAATACCCTCTGGTGTTTTAGTCCTAAGTTATCCTTGAAGACTCAGAGCAGGATGTCCATGTGCTCTGTACTTCTGGCCCACGTCATGGTTGGAATCTGCTGGTTTCACAGCCAGCTAATGGCTCTTGCAAAGCCCATCACTGTCCCTTGTTTGGTGGGTGGATGATGAGCAGATTACCTTTAGAATCATCCATTTTTCCTTCAGTGATTTGGGGCAAAAAGAACAAAAATCCATGTTTGTTTGGGGTGAAATTCTGCCTACGAATAACCCATGATGTCTGGGGCCTCCTTCTGTCTTGGATTTAACCCTCGGGAAACTTTCTGAATAAACCTTCTGGTTATTTTTTGTACAGGGGCTAAGGCAGCTAAGTGTTTACATGCTGATTGGAAAGTTTAAAACTTACACAGGATCTGGTTCACAGGACTTTAGGGTCATGTTCTTTGCTCCTTTGATTTGGTGATCTTTTTCCTAAGCACGCCTGGGTGTGTGTGGTTGGGTAGATTAAAGGTGACTGTAGTTTTTGCTGTTCCTCTCATGAAGAGGCAGGATCTTATCCCCTCCTCTTGAATCTGAGTGGCCTTGGTGACCTACTTACCAAATAAAAGGTGACAGAAGTGATGTTCAGGGACATAAAGTCCCAAGGCCGGGTCATAAAGTCTTGCAGCTTTAGCCCAGACCTTTTAGAACACGTGCTCTAGGGAGGCTCCCTCTGGGAACCCAGATGCTCAGCCACATGCAGGTGGTCTGTTTAACAGCCCCAGATGAACTCCAGGTCAGCAGCCAGCATCCTTCCCAGTCCAGGCTCCAGGCTTGTGAGTGAAGGTACCACCTTGGAAGTGACCTCTAGCTCTGGTTGCCTGCTACTTATCACTCTAGATAGCAGATGAACCACCCAGCTAAACCCATCCCAAATTTCATACCTGAAAAACTGTAAACTAAAATGGACTTTTACTGTGGGGAGAGTGAGGTAACATGAGATTGCTATGCATACAAGAGGTGCTTTGTGTGTATCAGCTGTGAATGAATAGCTCCGATTCATTGCACCCTCTTGATGACAGCTCCCTCTTGGATAGGTGACATTCATAACCAACACTTATAGAACTCTTTGGAGATTATAAAGACATTTTTCAGACCACTTAATTTCAAACACTCTGTGACTTTTTTAAAATATCGTAACTGTTACTAGTGTTACATTATTATACTAATTTGACAAGTAGGAAAATGGGTTTTTCTGTCCCATCTTAGAGAGGCAAACAGACCCATCCAGGCTGAATGTCTCATCACTGGTAACAGTTGTCATGACTTTAGGGAGACAGAGGATGATCTCACCATGCAAACTCAGCCCTAGCTCTGGGAGGTCTGTGCAGGGTGTTATGATCAGGAACATGGGAGAGACAGGTTGTTAGGCAGGACTTGTAATTGAAGGCGGAGGGCCTGTGGGGTTTGGCACACTCTCTTCATCTTGCTTTCCCACTGTAAAATGAATTGTGCAGAAAACCGAAAGTGTCTTTAGGTGTGCTCTGTCTCCTCCTCTAATTTTGGAATTTGATGCCATTGACTTCTCATTAACACTCGTTGTAGAACTACCCCTGGCTGTCTGTGAAGAAAGGTCTATCAAAGTTCTAAACTGTTATCTTGAGGAGGTCAGGGAGAAGAAAAACAGCATCTTATCAGCTGGGAGCCAAGTTAATGTTTCTCCATTTATTTTAGCCCTTAGATGGGGTATCAGAGGGATTCAGGGGTATGTGAGTCATAAGACCTTAGGACACAGCACTGACATGTCACAGAGGAGCCCTGACTTTGTTTTGGGGCTAAAGAGACCTCTGCTTCGGGAATAATTTCAAAGGAAGAATCAGTTATGGGTCTTTGTACAGGGATTGTAAAGAGTTGGAACACGTCATAAGCTCATCATGAAATGAAATACAGATGCTAACATCCTGTGTGAGCCCACTGTGGTCTGGGCATGGGTCAGGAGATTTGCATACATAATATTACTTAATCCTTCCACAAAGCTGTGAGGAAAGGAGAGGAAACCAAATGCAAAACTTGATATGTGTGTGTGTGTGTGTGTGTATGTATCTGTGTGTGTGTATATATATATATGTATGTATATGCACATATATAATATATATGTATTCTTAACATGGACTCTGGAGTCACCTTGATTTTGGGTCAAATCATGGTTCTATGATCAATAGGTGACTGAAGTCAAGTAAACTAAGTTCTCGAAACCTCGGTTTCCCCACCTGTAATTAGAGGTGATGCAACTGGAATGGTTGGCCTAAAGTCTGCCATATGTTAAGAGGTCAGTAATGGACAGCTAGTCTTTATCATCATCACCACCATCACCATCACTACCATCATCAGCACCATCACCACCACCGTCACCACCACCACCGTCACCACCACCACCACCATCATCAACATCACCACCACCATCATCACTACCATCACTGCTATTGTCATGATCACCACAAGTCTCGATTATCCCCATTTTCTAGAAGATTAGTGAGCTGAGGCTCAGTGTACTTTGGTTTGGCAAATGTTTTTAAGTTGTGCTAGTACCCTGCTGTCTATCAGTGTTTCTCATAAAGAGCAAGTTAATCCCTTTAATTATCTGAAGGAGAATGTCACCATTTGGTGCTAATAGGACTTTAATGCCTCTCTAACACTTGTTCACAGAGAGAAAGCAGGCCTTAGGATCAGAACTCTAGATAGGAAATGTTATATAACTAGAATTTAACAGTATGAGTTTTATTATAATTTCTTCACATGTCCCTTTTATTCCTAGCAGAGTAATAGTTGTACACTTAAAGTGGTGATTAAAGTTTCTGATACAATACAATTAAGGGAAAGGATAAAATAGTGAGCATATTAAAGGTACGTAACAAATAGTACAGAGTGTAAAAGGATATGACAAAAATGGTGATGGTGGTACACGAGTATTTGTAGACTGGAGTGTTGCCTCCACAAAAAATGAATCTTGGCTCCAGGCTCAGAATGGTAGTGCTTTTCTATCTATTTATGCTCCTCCTGAAAAGCGTACTGTGGTGTCAGAACTGTCAAGGAGGACCCAATAAACATGCAGATTCCTGGCCCTGACCCAGTGGGTATCTTGGAACCAGCTCTTACCAGCTCACAAGAGCTGATTGGGTACATGTCTTCCCAACTCTGTGTTAAGTAATATTGCATTGGTAACTGAAATTGGCCATGGTGAGAATAATTACACCAGAAAATCAGCCAATACTACAAATCAGAACTTCTTTTTTTTTTCTTAAGAGAGAGAGCTGGTTGCAAACTTAACAGCACATCAACTGCCCCTACCCCAAACCTACTGAATCAGGAACTTGAGGAGAAGGGCCCCAAACACCCAGGCTTATTAAGTTGCCACCCAGGTGATTCCGTTGCTCTGTCTGCATTTTGTACCCACCGCCTGAGAGCGTCAGAAACTCCCCGGACCTGCAGCTTTTGCTTTCTCTAAGCTACTCTCCCTGCTCCACCCCTACGGCCCACATCCTCTGTGCCCAAGAAGGTTCAGCCCTCGGGAGGGAAAATGCTGCGGAGGCTTCCCTACCTGATGAAGCAGAAAGACACCGGGCAGGGATGGAGAAAGCGCTCATTTAAACACAAATAGCTGAAATAATTGCTGAGCAAATCTAGAAAATGACTGGCTAAGTAAATTGCTTTTCTGTGTAAAGTTTCTGTGAGTTTGCCCCTGGTGCTGGGGGTGAGGGGAGAAAGGGACTCCTTGAGAAGCTCAGGCTGACAGGTTGAATCCCGGGCTGTTCCTCCCCAGAGTTACACAGGCATTTCCTACTGCTTCGGGTCACGGCTGCCTCTGCCTGCAGGGCCTCTGAGCTTCCCTGGGAGGCCCCGAAAGGATGGGTGGGATTACCCCCAGGCGCAGCAGTGTGGTTTGGAGCAGGTGCTGTTGGCTTCCCCAAGTCACGGAATTCAGGTCAGCACACAGCCTGTGAATGGTGAGCTGACTTTCTTGCAGATAGAAGGCTTAGGGAGATCTCTGCCCACTATTGGGCATCCCACACGGGGTGTTGATTGTCCTACGGTGATTTTATTTAGAACAAAATCACAGTAATTTAGCACAGAAGGAGCACCAGAGGTACGGTTTCAAGCCTGTTTTTCTGCATTAACTTATTAAAAAATGTCGCCCACCTCCATGTGGTACATATTCTTATTCTCCACTGGGAGTAGAGTTAAGGCCTTGGCCAAAAGCCACAGAGCTGGGATTCCAGCGGGGCCCGTCAGTCCCTGGGCGCCCAACTCTTACCCACGCGAGGTGAAGCTGCCTCTCACATTGGGCATCCCCGTTCCCTCTTGAAAATCCTATGAAGTGGGTAATGATTGTGATTGAGCTGCCAAGGACAGTAAAACTCAAAGAAGTGAAGAAACTTGCCCAAGGTCGTATGGGAAGTGAAAGAAGGAGCTGGCAGGAAATGAAGTCCTGAAACAGAAGCAGGAATGTCAGGATGGGACAATTGTGCACGTGGAGCTGCTGCCCGGCACACCCACACGGGATGCCTCTGTCTTCGGGATCACAAAGCTTGGGACCAGGAGTGAGGGCTTGGGGTCCCAGCTCAAGTAGCTGCCCTTTCTGTCAAGTTCTAGATCGTTGACCCTGGCAAGTCACTCAGCCTAAGACTTTGTCTCCCCTCTTGTAAAGTGATCATGATGACAGTAGCCCAAGGCAGCATCGTGAGCATTTAATAAACTCGTACGGACTCCTAGCAAAATTCCTGACAAAGCAGGGAAAAAAAGTGTTGCTATTGTTATTATTTCAGCCTAAAGCTGGACGTTCCTGTGAGTTTGTTATCACGCTGATTTACAGGAAAATCCTGCAAAGACTGGGGCCTGTCTGTTCCTACGCTGAGTCCTCAAATCAAGCCTTAAATCCAGTCAGGGATTTCTTCCTGGCTGGCTTCCCACAAACATTAACCTGAGAGGGAGAGCGGGTGACTGACACGAGGTCGGGATGTCCTGGCCCTCCAGAGAGGCTGGACCCTGGTGAAGTTCTGGCCAGGCCCCCTGGGCTGGGGGAAGGGACATGTTGCCTTGGTTTCTTCTCCCCGAGGAACTCACTCATTTGTCACCACCTGGTCTGACCTTGGGGTTGACCCACTTGCCCTGCACACAGTGGCAGTCTCGATGTGGAGCCAGCTGGGGAGGAATTTGATCTCAGAGTGGTCCTCTCAGACCAAGAGTAAACTCCCCTTTCCTGTCTGTCGGTCAGAATGAAGGCAGCCTTGTCTCCCGCCGGACGACGTAGACATATTGGTTTCAATATTTGATCCCAGAATGTCAGCAGTGGCCCAGATGTACTGCAGGAAGCTGCCTGGGGCTTCTTTTCATTCTTATTTATGCTGTAAAATGCTTTCAAATACTGTAAGTACAGTACTTGGTGATTGAAGACAATTTAGAAAATATAATAAGCTAAAGTAAGAAAAAATGTTTAAACCACGAATCCTACCTTCCATAAATATAAGGTGAAGCTTGATATTCTTAATCCAATTCCAATTTTCTTATAAAGTAATGGAACATAACTGCTTATAAAGTAATAGAATAAATAAATATTAAGTGCTAAGTGGTTAAAGTCTGGATTTTGTTGCTTCAAAAATTTCATGTGGATAAAGTTTTGGACCTTTGCCTTGAATTTTGAAAGGGAAAGAGCTGTTCCTGACCTCTTCTGGGTGAAGGTTTCAGAAGACATGGAATATTCGTGGCCTTTACCCTCCTGTGGTACCCCCAGGGATGTCATATTCTAGAGTCTGAGAGGAAGGGATAAGGAGCGTTGATAAGGTAGACTGAGTGGCTTCCTGGGAATTAACGATGAGGACAAGGGTGGACTTGGGCAGAGGAGAAGGCTCTTGCCCATTCACAAGCCCATTCCTTGGGCTTCTTGGTCTGCACAGAGGGAGGAGGAAAGAGAACGGGAAAGCAAGAGCTGCCTCCTGGTCATCAAGCTGTCAAGGGAGGGGAGAACCTGGCCCACCAGCCACCCATTGGCAACACCTTGGTAGACTCATCATGATTCAAGGTCTAGTCCTTGTCTTTGAAAGCCCAGAATGATCACTGCCTTGCAGATGGAAAGGTCCTGTTGGCTCTGCCGGCCACTGAAGGGTTGCAGGAGAAGCCAAGTTATAATCAGGAGATTGCTTGTTGAGTATGCGGTGAGGACAGAGGGGCCCAGTGATGGAAGCAGCCAGGGCCTTCGAGCTCCACCTCCCGTCTCTGCCAGGAAGGGAGGGTGGCCGGAAAGTCTGGATATTGCAGACAACCTGGGGTTAGACATGTTCTTTCCTGTCTTCTTTGTTACAGTGGTACAGCATTTGGAGACAGGAGACCTGGTGAGTCTTCAGTTTTCCTGGCCTCAGTTTTATCGTCTGTAAATTGGGAATGTTGTAGTATCTATGTATGTGACTTCTATAAGCCACCTGGCAGATCACATTGCTGTTACTAAGGACCATTTTCTTTATTTCCTTCAATATATATATATTTTTTGGTTTGTATTTAGTAATGTAACTATTGGGTTATTCCAAATTCTTGCTTAGATTGGGGGCCATTCTCTCCCATTAAATGACCCTCGACCTTCAGCTAAAAGTAGTTGCTGATAATCTGTGTCCATGATAACTCACACTTTTGCTTTCTGATCCTAAGACCCACTCAGGTGTCCCAGATCTACAGGTGAGGTTGAATGGTGGGATAATCCAGGAGAGGAGATAAAGAGGTCCAAACTCTGATCATTGTCTCTAGGAACACTCAGTGGTCTGAGTACCTAATCCATCCTGTGATCCTCACTCCTGCCATCCAGTCTAGTAAGCACCATGCTTTCCTTCAGTCCCATTTTGTGGGGGAAAACACACACAAGTCTAAGAGGAATTCGTAGTATTTGATCGGAGAGGCACAGCCACTCAGCCCTAACGATGCATGATACAAAGCAGAACATAATCTTGTGGAATCTCTCAGATTGCATATCATTTGTGAGAAAGTATTTATTCACGGGCATGAAGATTATAAGGAATTAATTTTAACCCAGAAAGGAGTACATTTTGCAGGCAAGCAGAAACACTTTAGAATTTTTTATTAACCTCAATTGACATCTAGGGATTTGATAGTTTTCTTTAAGAAAGCTGGTTTGAAAGCCCAGCCATTTGTATGTAAACTTTCCCCATTAGTCGGGCTAATTGCTCGAGGACTTGCCTACTAATCTCCCATTTTCTTCTTGCCTGAAGCCCCCTTTATGGTCCCCACAGGGATTTAGAGTCTCCTCTGGTATGCAAAAGTTAGATCAATTGATATCTTCAAAAGCACAGATGCCAGTCTTGGCTCCAGAGAGCCCAAGATGGTCTGAAAATCTCATTCTGTTTCCCATCCATGTTTTGAGACAGAATTTTACAAAGTAAGGGACCCTTATCCCCAGGGGGACTCTTTCCATGTTGGTACCTTTGGTAACTTGTTACATTAAATAATATCAGGATACATCTTAAGACAATTATTTCCTTTTCACTTATTTATCAGTATTTCTGATGTTGTCCAAGAGAAAAGATCATTTTTAAAAAAGGTCATAAAAAAGTGCTGGTATAAATTGTGATTCCCTTTCTAGGGTTACCAAATTTAGCAAATAAAAATATAGGGCATCCGGTAACTTTGAATTTCAGATAAACAACAAATACATTTTTAGTTATGTGTCAAATAGTGCATGGAGCATACTTTATAGTAAAGAAGTTCCTGTTGTTTATCTGAAATTCAAAATTAACTGGGATTCCTGTATTTTATCAGGTAACTCCACCCCTTTCTGATTTCTACTAATGGCCCGTTTTAACAAAGATTCAGCAGACTTCAGGCTCAGAACCTATAGCTGGCAGTGATGTCTAATTAAAATTTAATAACAAGATCTTGTTTT
The DNA here is from genome assembly GCF_036321535.1 of Camelus dromedarius. Taxonomy (NCBI): domain Eukaryota; kingdom Metazoa; phylum Chordata; class Mammalia; order Artiodactyla; family Camelidae; genus Camelus; species Camelus dromedarius. The sequence continues at coordinate 27,392,087 of NC_087444.1, forward strand.
CACAACTTATTTTTACGTGTAACTTTTGACTTAGGGCAAATAACACCAGTTACATATTTCCAGTAGTTCTTTTTAAAGTAAATTTTTCAAATGACTTTAAGTAAAAACTAAAAAATAAATGGATTTAAGAAATATTAATACAGAGTGAACTTGAATGTGGACCAGAATTACGGAGGATAGGGTGTACTGTCCGTGTGTCGTAGTCAGATAGATGCTGTATGTAAAGCCGGGATGAAATATGATATTTGGAGAGAAGTTTGAGGTAAGTTATAAGGATCCAGAGAGAGCGCTGTGGATTCTTACAACATAAGAAGGGGGAAAATCCCAAATTTCCTTTTTTGTTGGTGGGGTGGGGCGGACATTGTCTCAGGACCCAGTGAGACTGCAACTTCTGAGTGGTGAAGAGTAAAATTTTTGGTTTTCTCCTTTGGAATTTCTTTTTCTTTTTCACTCCTTATGCTTTCTTCCCAAATTTTCTTAGTTCACTGGTTCTCAGTGTGAACCAGAAGCCCAGAATCAGCTGGGAGCCTCTTAGAAATGCAAATTTTCAGGCCCCACCTCAGCCCAGCCTCCTCTGTTTTGACAAACCCTTCAAATGATTCTGATGAAGCTTCAGGTTTGAGAACCACCGTCATAATCCATACATCAAGGCATAGCTACAAACCACATCCCTTTTGCACTTTTCCCTGGTTCTCTTGGCTGGAAATGCCCTCTTCCTGGTCTGCATACCCATAGCCGTTCATTGGAATTCTGTTGCTACTCTTCGTGGGCACTAGTTATTTGTAAGCAGTATCTGCTGTCCTCTTTACCATGAGTTGCCTGACAAAAGGGACATTATTTACGTATAGAGAAAACTTACCAGAACTCCTTATCTGGCAAAGAATTTTTAAAAATTAATCTACAGGCGGTCGTGTCCATAGGAATCACTAAGAAAAAAACCCACTAAACTCTTAATAGCAGTATTTTGTGCCAAAGATACAAACCAGACAAGACACAGAAGAAGAAATGCAAATATCTAAATATGCAAAAATATTCAGTTTCACTGGAAAGTAAGTTAAAGCCAATTAGGATATGAATAAAGAGCCGTTTTAGCTATAAAATTAGCAGAGATTTTTTAAATGGTAATATTCCAGTTTGGCAAGAATGCAGAAAAATAACATTCATATAAAGTGCCGGAGGGAGTTGAAGTTCTACAATTGATATGGAAAGTAATTTGGCAGAATATATGGAGTGCCTGAGCAAAGTTCATGCCCTTTGACGTAGTCATTTTTCTTTTTGGGGGAAAGTCAGAAATGCGTATGAATATTTATGCACAAATATGTTCATTGCAACATTATTTATACATAGCAAAAATGTGGGAATGAAATGCATGCCAAAATGGTTAAATAAATTATGTTCAATAGAAATGATGGAACATATGCAGCCATAAAAAAATAATGTTTTCAAAAGATATTTAATGACATGGAAAATTTGCCTCTTACAATGTTAAGTTAAAAAAAGAGAGCAAGATAAACATTTATATATACAGTATCATAAGAATTATGTTAAAAATGTGTGCGTGTGTCTAAAAGAAAATAGACTAGAATGTTGCCAATAATAGCTCTGAATAGTGGAAAGTCCTATTCCTATGAGATGCTAGATTTCTTTACTTTCCTCTGGACTTTTTGGTGCAAGGACATACAACTGGATCATTGAAACACAGTAATGTGAGAAATAGATTCAAAGTGATTCAGGTAGTTGGTTTTTTGTGGAACACCTGGAGAAGCACAAAGAAAAAAAATCTTGACCCCTACCTCACTCCTTAGACAAAAATTAATTGAGATGGATCCGAGACTTAAACGTCAAATCTCAAGGTTTCTAGAATAAAATATAGGAGACTATCTTCCTGACTTTGAGGTAGGCAAAGACTCCTTGGTGGGGGCAGTGGTTACGAGACATATCTGTCCCAAGTTATTTCAGAGCTTTGCCGGGTTGTTTTTATAATTAACTAAAATGATGCACATAAAGTGTCTGACACACAGTCTAGTGTCTGGTACAAAATACATTCTCTAGTATTTGTTCCTTGTCCTCATCTCCTTTGTCCAGACACCAGCATTGCTGTCTCCAGGCTCTGGAGTGAGACCATTTGGATTGAAGCTGCATGCACACTCCCTGAGTGACTTGGAACGAGTTTTATTTAATGTCTCTTCATATGTAAAATACTGAGTTAACCTGTAAGGTTGTTGTGACTCACTAGAGAATCCATGCAAAGTGCTTAGCACAGTGGTGGAACCTATGGTAAGTGCTCGAGAGATGTTAGCTACAGCAACTGAGGGGTGAATGTCTTCAGATGTCAGATAGCACTCACTCTGGTTGTGGGGTAGAGGAGATAAGTGCTTAGCACCTCAGAGGGCTGAGTCATGGAGATGCCTCCACTTTTCAAGGCCATACTGCCTGTGTCCCCAGTGGCCATAAGATGCTGGAGTACGTGCTTCGTGGAACTCAGAACAACAGATGACCAAGAGCCTTAGACTTAGCTCAAGTGACAGTTGAATTATGCTCATTTCTCTTGTCCTCATCTCTGGGTCAGGAGAAGTTGCACTCTATTTTTCTTGATTATTTTCATGGGGTCTGTGACGTGGTCTCTTTGAAGTCATGTGGTGGTGAAACATTAAGACAAGTAACATCTGTGATGAAAGCCCAGAGTCAACCCGGAAGCTGGCTGTTCTCAGTCTGCTTCCTTGCCCATGCTGGTGGGGGCAGAACCGTGCAGAGTATATTCCTTGTTTACAACTGTGTATGATGACTTTGCTGGCTGACTCAATGGCTGTCTGAACACCAAAGCAAAATTTAGTTACACCTCCCACCTTTCAGTGGGATACAAGGAAGAGGGTTCCTAGTTCATCTATTGGTAAAAGTTACATTCTCAGTGTGCCTGGCAGGGGAATGAAGAAGTTGCCAGTGGTAAGGGGGTGGTAAGTTGCATCCTGGCAGCTTAGGGTCCCCCAAACCTGCTGGATTCTACTTATCTGGTCTGGGAGGGTCATCAGCCCAGCCAGCAATATCCAGGAGGCACAGCTACAATGGCATGGCCCAGAGAGAGAGGGAGGGGGGCATTTTCTTTGATGGTCTGGACTTACACAGTCATAGCTTTTAAGGAGAGGGACTGGGCATTCCTAGGTTAGTCCACAAAGCGCAAGTAACCCACTTATGCTTTCATATGGTCCCTCCTGAAGTTCATCAACGATATAATTGAGACCGAGTATTGGTATTTATTACCATACCTGAGCGTGGTAGTTTTTCAGTAATTGAACAGTGCCTTTAACTTTGTCTATAGAACATAATACTGCCCCAGAGGATATACTTTCCACTGTTTCTCCCGTCTCATTTCTAGGGAGATGATTAATTGGTGAGGCCCTGAGGAGGAAGCTGGGAAAAAGAAAATCATGAGGCTCTCAGTGGCCCTCTAGAGCGAGCTAGACACTGGGGTCATCTTAGTTAGGAGTCTTTTGGTTCCAAGCAACTCAAATCAGTTTTAACTAGAAAAACTGGGGAGAGGGAAGTTTGTATTGTAAGACTGTGGGTTATACCATGATTTTCAAGGACAGAGAAGGAGCCAACATTGGGATTGGATTTGAATCTAAACATGTCATCAGGACTCTCCCAATTCTTTGTTCCTCTTTATCTGTCTGGTCCATCTCTCTTTGAGGCTGAAATCTTTCTTTTCCAGTTCACATGACTAAGAATGCTCACCTATATGTCTACTCTGGAGACCAGGCAGACTGAAGCTGGTGTCTCTTATTATCTATCCTATATTCCTAGGGAAGAGACACTAGCCCTCTCTGGGTCAGAAAACACCCATGTTTTAATTCTGCTCAGCCAGGGACCCACCCTGTTGCCAGATGGACACAGGGTATGTACGGGGCAGGACAGCTCCCAGCACAGGTACTGAGCAGTAGCCCAGTTAGTGTCTATTCCATCAGTGACACTAATGTTTTGAGCTGGTCCTCCTTTTTCCTGGGTATGTCAGAAAGGATTGAGAAATATCCCAAGCATTCAAGACACACTCCCTTAATAGGCTAATAAAAGATGTTACTAAGATAGGGGACCTAGAGCTTGGCCTTGTGGCATGACAATTCATGCACCCCCATGGTGTTAGAACATCCCATTAATTAGGCCCTTGGGTTATGCCCTCCTGTCCATCTTCATGTCCATCACTTTCTTTAACTAATACCCACCTACACAATAGCCCAACTATTTGGTCTCCCTAACTCATAGACTCCTTATTCTCCCTCATGTCCACTTCCTGCAGTGCTGTCAGAGACGGGAATTCCTAAAATTCAAACCTGGGCATGTCCCCTTCACTCTTGAAAATGTGGCTGGTTCCAGTAGCCCTAAGAAGTCCATGTGCTTTGCTCTGCTCTCCAAGATGCCAACCAATGTTTTTGGCCTCCCTTTCTCATCATACACACCAACCAGAAGGTGTATCCTAGATTTGTCCAACTCAACTCACAGGAAAGGCAATGGAGTTGGACCCTAAACTCAAGTCTCCTCTCACTGCTCACTGGCTCTGTGACAGTAAGCAAGGTGCTCATCCTCTCAGGCTTTTAGTTTCCTTTCCTGTAAAATAAAAATTAAAAACAATACCTACACCTAAGTCCATGGAAAGAACGAAATAAACTGACCCAGGTAGAGTGTTTTAAATGATGCTTGGAACGTGGTCAGCAGCAGCATCACCAATAAAAGGAACACCGTGGTCAACAAATGAGCCACCATTTTGATTCCTAGACCTCCAACTCTCGTACGTGCCCAGCTTTGCTAACTAGCCATTTCTCTGAGGCCAAGTTGAACATGTTCCTTCAGTAAACGGCCAGAAGGAGGATAGGAACTCTGGAATTGATGAAGAAAATGCTGAGCCTCCCAAATGAGCCCTTAACCACACCTCCCTCACAAGCACCTGCATGATACCAATACATGGTTCTTAGAAGTAATGTCTTTTTCTCCCAAAGCGGAATTCCAGTCCTTGACCTTGGGAACCTAAGGACAGAGGGTGTGGGCCCCAGGTGGCTGCCACGGGGTCTCCGGAACACAGCCTGAGCTGTAGTAGCACCTCGCTGGGCTCCACTGTCACAGGGAGGTGGCAGCCCTGTAATTCATTACCAGTGGAAACAGAACATCACTGAAGAGATAAGGGCAACAATGGCCCTCTCTCCAGTGATAAATGACTAACAGTTGCATTATTTCCCCTTATTTATATATGGCTCTCTTTATTGAATTTAGGGGGAGATAAATAAACGATCTGCCAAGCGTCTGGTTAATATTACTTCTCAGGGACTTGTTTGAGGCCCAGCTAGACTCCTACTGATACTATCTGTAAGCTTTTCAGGAGGGAGAGACATAACATTTGTTTCTGACAAGAACCCTCTGTTTGCCTTATCTGTTTCATTTGAGAGGCCGTCGACCCCTAGCTTCTTTGGTTAAAATGAACTCTTTCCCACCACGGAGGAGTTCTTGAACTTGCCTTTTACCACCCAGCATGACTAGGTGTCCCGGCTGCAAATCTGGGGACCTCTGTCATATACAGTCAGACTTAGAACTTCCTGTTGGCCACCAGGAGACAGCAAGGGACATGGTGCTGAATTTCTCCCTGTAAGGCATTAAGATAAAAGTTCAGTTTTCAAATTTGAATATTCCTTTCTGATCTGAATAGAGATTCTTTTTCTTTTAATCACAACATTTAATTTTTTTCTTTTTAATTCAAGGAGCTATAGATACACACCGGTTTAGAAACACACAGCTGGTCTATGGTGATGGAAATTAACCCTAAAGAATAAAAAAATAAATAACCCTAAGCTTCCACCAATGTACTGCAGTAGAGCCGTAAATTCAGAGACTTTGTTTTCAGGATCCGTCATTCTAATGCTGTGACGTTATGGACCATATTGAAGGCCTGTGTCTATGTGCACCTGAGGAATTTGTACTCCTTCTTGTACATTTCTTGTGATTTCAGAGGTAGCAGCCTCTGCAAACCTTTTTCTTATCCTAGATCTGTGTCTCCAAGCAGCCAATTGCTCTGCCTGGGCCTAATGATGTTGGCACCTGCGGTAAACACTTGGCTGTGTTTACAAGGCTCCTTCTTGGTCTAGACAGCAAGTTCCTGGGGGACACACATTGCAATCTCTCTGTGTCTTCCGGGTTTAGCAGAGGCTTTGGCAAAGAGTGGGTGCTTTGTAAATATCTCTAGGTCATTATAAAGTCTAATGGGACAGTGTTTCTTTCCCTTGAGTGCTGGTCTCATCCTTTCTCTCTTTTTTTTTTTAACATTTTTTATTTATAATTATTTTACAATGTTGCGTCAAATTCCAGTGTATAGCACAATTTTTCAGTTATACATGAACATATATATAATTCATTGTCACATTTTTTTCTCTGTGAGCTACCATAAGATCTTGTATATATTTCCCTGTGCTATACAGCATAATCTTGTTTATCTATTCTACATGTTGAAATTCCAGTCTATCCCTTTCCACCCCCCGCCCCCTTTGCAACCACAAGTTTGTATTCTATGTCTATGAGTCTGTTTCTGTTTTGTATTTATTTATTTATTTATTTTTTTAGATTCCATGTATAAGCGATCTCATGGTATTTTTCTTTCTCTTTCTGGCTTACTTCATTTAGAATGACATTCTCCAGGAACATCCATGTTGCTGCAAATGGCATTATGTTGTCGGTTTTTATGGCTGAATAGTATTCCATTGTATAAATATACCACATCTTCTTTATCCAGTCAGCTGTTGATGGACATTTAGGCTGTTTCCATGTCTTGGCTATTGTAAATAGTGCTGTTATGAACACTGGGGTGCAGGTGTCATTTTGAAGTAGGGTTCCTTCTGGATATATGCCCAGGAGCAGGATTCCTGGGTCATATGGTGAGTCTATTCCTAGTCTTTGGAGGAATCTCCATACTGTTTTCCACAGTGGCTGCACCAAACTGCATTCCCACCAACAGTGTAGGAGGGTTCCCTTTTCTCCACAGCCTCTCCAGCATTTGTCATTTGTGGACTTTTGAATGATGGTCATTCTGACTGGTGTGAGGTGATACCTCATTGTAGTTTTGATTTGCATTTCTCTGATAATTAGTGATATCGAGCATTTTTTCATGTGCCTATTGATCATTTGTATGTCTTCCTTGGAGAATTGCTTGTTTAGGTCTTCTGCCCATTTTTGGATTGGGTTATTTGTATTTTTCTTATTAAGTAGTATGAGCTGCTTATATATTCTGGAGATCAAGCCTTTGTCAGTTTCGTTTGCAAAAATTTTCTCCCATTCCGTAGGTTGTCTTTTTGTTTTACTTATGGTTTCCTTTGCTGTGCAGAAGCTTGTAAGTTTCATTAGGTCCCATTTGTTTATTCTTGCTTTAATTTCTATTGCTTGAGTAGACTGTTCTAGGAGAACATTTTTGAGATGTATGTCAGATAATGTTTTGCCTATATTTTCTTCTAGGAGGTTTATTGTTATCTTGTCTTATGTTTAAGTCTTTGATCCATTTTGAGTTGATTTTTGTGTATGGTGTAAGGGAGTGTTCTAGCTTCATTGATTTACATGCTGCTGTCCAGTTTTCCCAACATATTTGCTGAAGAGATGGTCTCATCCTTTCTCTGGTATTGTTTTTTATCTGAGAAATCTCTCTCTCTCACCAGACAGTAATTTCTATGAGAGCAGAAATTGTGTCTATAGGTCTACACTGTCTCCCCTGGTGTCTAGCACGGTGCCTAGCATTCAATGTATGTTTACCAAATGGAAGAGTAAATGATTGACAGGCATGAGGGCTTGGGCTTCAAGGCCTCTGCGTGTGGGAGAATGTCAGTCACAGTACTGCACAGAAGACCATGCACCTGAGTCAGGCCTGGTTCAAATTCCAACTAGGTGCCTCAATTTCATCATCTGGAAAAGGCACAAAAATCACAGGGATGTTTATCAGGAAAAAGAACCAATGGATCTGAGAGCTCCTACTTCACTTTGAGGTGCCATTTTTATGTTAGCCAATGTCTTTGATTCATAGCCTAACCCAGAACACTTCCTTGAACAATAGTCAGTATGCAGTGAAATGGGCCCATGGGGTGAGGCTCAGGAGGAAGTTCTGGACCTGGGCAACCCTCAGATTACATGAGCCATGGTATCTAATGAGAGAGTCGGCTGGAAAGAAGAGGCTGTGTTGCTGTGGCAACAAGATCTGTCCCTGGTCCCTTCAAGTCTGTGTGTTCCTCAGTGGTGGTCTTGAATGGGTTGATCTTGTTCTGATCAACAGCAGTTCCTTCTCCCTGGAACCCTTCTCACCTCATCCCACATGGCCAATTCATTCTCTCTCTATTTTTCTATCTCTTTCTCTCTGACCTTTTCTGGCCCTTCTTTCACCCTCTGATTGAGCCAGGCACCAATTTCCATGTGGGATTGTGCAGAGCAAGAAAGGCCTTTTATATCAGAGGTAAAGGGGGAAGAATTTGGGAGTCTAGCAACTAGGGATGTGGCATCAGGCTCTACATCATCTCATCCAATTAGTGTGCTGAATTTTGTCTAAACCTTTCTCCGTGTCCTACATGCAGCACACCCTCTCTGAACTGCTGCCACCAAGCTTCACGCACGCTCCCTGCCTTGCTCTGAAACTGCTGGAGGCACTCTGGCTAATGAGCTAACTTCTGGCTAAAATTCAGTTTAAACTCTGAAATCCTTCACGTTGCTAACAACATTATTCTTTTAAAGCCAGATTGGGAGCATTATACTCCCTTTATCCCATCCCTTGACTGAGTTTCTAATTCTCCAAGTTAAATTTCACATACCTCATCCTGAGATTTAATGCCCTGGATATGATGTGCCTTTAAATCAGCTTTCTAGCCTCATTTCCCTCTGAATCCTACTAACAACTAGCCCTGAAATTGCCCCAGACCCCTCTTTGGGAGGCATGGAACATGGAACCCTCCCTTTCGCTCCATCCTTCTTAATCTATGTCTGTATGATTTTGTATGTTGCTTCCTTGGAAATTTGAATTCATGATCACTTTTTAATAGCCATTCAATTATCATCTTCTCTAGGAAATTTTCCCAGAATCCCACCATTGAAAGAAATGGCCCCTTCAACTTTGCTCCCAGAGCCCACTGCAGCTTGTGTGGTCTCCGGAACTACAGTTACAGTAGTGTCTTTCTTCAGGCTGCTGTCACAGAACACCATAGTCAGGGTGGCTTCAACAACAGACATTTGCTCCCCACAGTTCTGGAGGCTGGGAAGTCCAGGATCAAGGTGCTGGGAGGTCTGATGTCTGATGCGAGCTCTCTTCCTGGCTTGCAGACAGCTAATTTTTCACTGTCTCTTCACACAATGTGGGGAGAGCGAGAGAGAGATCATCTTTCCTGTGTCTTTTCTTGTCAAGACACTAATCCCATTCATGGAGGTTCCACCCTTATGACCTAATTACCTCTCAAAGGGTCCTTCCAAATACTGTCACACTGGGGGTTTAGGTTTCCACATATGAACTTTGTGTGTGTGTGGGGGTCACAAACATTCAGTCTGTAGACAAACATCACTTCAACCAGGGGATGAGTTTCTTGAGGACAGTTTCTTGTTTCCAGTCTGTACTCCTTAGCTCAGAGTCTGGGACATAGTGAAATTAATTTTAATAGTTTTCCCACAGATATCCTTTCCTCCATGTCACCAGTTCCCTTTAAAGAACTAGTTATTAAATGAAATTTCAAAGTACACAAAAGTTGAGAAAATAGTTTGGCAAACCGTGTATTCATCATTCAGCTTCAAACATCTTGCCCATCCTTTTAAAAGCAAAACTCCTCTGCAGACAAAGCCTTTGGTGGTGAGGGACATGAAGACATCGTCTGTAGTGTCCAATTAATACAAATCAAGTTTTAGCAGAGTTTCCTACCCCAGAATAACATCAATAGGACTCCCAGTGAAAGGATGTCTTCCTAAAGCAATTCTGAAGACAAAAACGCAATATAAGAACACATTTCCCAATAATGTGAAGATCTATGACTCTGCTAAATAAAAATGGTCCCTTAATGTACTGTAAAAAAAAAAAAGATGTTTGGCTAGATTTATCAACCTCCTCTAGGAACAGAATTAAGTTTCCACGCTACATTTTTCCTACTTATTTAAAAACACCTGAGTTGTTCTGTAGCTAGTCAGACAACTGCTTCATTATATAAATATAAAGCCTATCTGCCCTGAAGACGTGTGGTTTAAGGAAAGGCTCCTGTGTTCTCAGACCTGTTGGAGAACGTGTAAACGGTGATTCCTAGAGACACAGATGTGGGTGTGATTACCTACATGTTAAAACTGGTTCTGTATTACTGAAGACTTTACTAGATTACTAAGACTCTAAAGATACTTAATGTACTGGGGGTATGTTCCCCCAAAATGAAATGAAAGCCAACTCTTAAAATGTCGAAGTTATGTAGCCTGGAAGTTGAAGAGCCAGACAAGCTAGGGGCAGAAATCTTCATTCTCAATGGGGTAGGTTCCCCTGGGAGACTCATAGTCGGCGACAATGAGTGTACGTGCATAGTGACATGTCACTGTATCATATTCTCATTTTAGACTTGCACAAAGTTCACGGCCTAGCGTTCCAATGAGCAGCAGGCGTGGAAGGGTTTTTCTCATGGCTTTGCTCCTGGGGTAAGCTGTTTGCCAGTGTTGCCTGCAGTTTCTAACCCAGGCAATTCACAGGCCATGAGGTGACTGAAAACAACCCAACACCAAGTGTTAAAATAGTGACCCTGGGGCTGCTGCCCTCTGAGCTCCTCCAGGGAGCAGCTGAATGAGCAGGGGGAAGGCTGGAGGGGCCTGGGGAGAAGCTGCAGTCTCAGGAGGGTAAAAATCAGACTGGATGGGGTTTCATCACTTCTTAGAATCAACTGTAAATTCTACTTATGAGGGAACAGGATACTCTGGCTGCTTTTTCCAGAGGCTTCCCCGGACCCAGATCGGTGGAGTATCAATTCATTGGCTTTTTCGTTTCCTTTTTACTCTCTGTGTGAGCCCAAGAGAGATCTGGAATATCGCATTTCATTGGGAAAAACACTCCAAGCTCATCCTAGCATCTCCACCTGAACGAGTGATCCCGCTTATGGACAGAGCACAGTGTGGATTCCTCATGAGACCTCATCACCAACTAATTGATTTACTTAAGTCTAAGCAATGGATGATCAATGTCTGCTGTCCCTCTCCCCAGTTCTCAATCTCACCTGACCAAGATGGACACATCAGTGAAACGAACTGCCTCCGTCCTCTTGTCTCCCAGCCATGGAGAACACCACTGCTTCCAATTAAATTCCACGTGATTTATGGAAACCAACGAGCTCATCGGCCTTAATTCTTCCCTCTCCTGGCCACACAGTCCTATTAAATTTCTTCCTTAAAATCTAGGGCTCCATATTCTGAAATGCCATGGGTTGTTATGCGGCAAGGAAGTTAGAAAAGAGAGTAGGCTGAAAGAATCCTGAAAACTAGTGTGTTTAATAGCTATTTACCACGTTCTGCGCAGTATGTTCCCCCCAAAAATGTACCAGACACTTTAGTGAGGAGTTTCTTCATTATCTCAGTGCATCCTATAAATTGGTGTAATTCCTGCCTTGAAAGAGGAGAATACTGTCCCTGTCTTACAAGTGTGAGAAACTGAGACATGGAGACACGTGTCTTTCCTAAGGTCACATAGTAAGTGGCAGAGCTGAGACGCGAAAAGTGCCCAACACATAGTTGACAGGCATTCGAGTTACTCATGATTACTCAGACAGTCACTGTTAGTTAGGGCCGCTAATCTGTCTCCAGGCTGTGGTTGGGTATCCACTGTCTCCATACTGCTAGAGTCCTATAAAAGTATTATTGGGGTTTCTAAAATCTTTTTTTTTTTTTGATATTTCAACTACAGAAATAATTCATGCATTTACCAGCGAAATAATGTCACAGTCTGAAAAACATGATCATTTTCTTTGTTTGGGATGGGATTTTACTAACCCAGAGGAGCAATCCTAGTTATCCATGCTGATCAGATACTAGGAAGAAAAAGGAGGCCTTTACTTATCAAGAGAGGTTTGACATTCAAACAAGCAAAAAATAAAAACACACACGCAAACAAACTTAAATTTAGACCATGGCTCCCCAGGTAAAAGAGCAACAGCAACGCAATGCTATTAGATTGGACAGTGAGGGGGGCATCGTTCAGAAGGGGACCTCATTTTGAGTAGATACAGGTGCAACAGCGAAGGGCAGATTCCAGAGACACAAGCAAACACCGCAACCTAAATGGAATGATTTGGCCTGCCTGCTGCCTGTCTTTGCATCTCCCCAGGAACTCTGGGTAAATGCCACAATGGGTGAGTTAGGTCCTGCTAGTATCTGAATGATGAGTTTTAGGCTGGACTTGAATAAAGAGTGGAGATTGGGTTGGAAGAATTGATTGAATATGTGTTTCCATGCAGAGGCCCATAAACATGTCATAACAGCAACCTCACTATTCATCATACTCAGGTAACAAGTGTATGTTGGGTCAGGCACTGAACTGGATGCCTGGTGAGGAAGTGGAAAGGTCAAAGTCTAGGACTCCATGAGCTCAAGTCTAGTGGAAAAGGCAGAGGCTTCCATGAAACAATTTACTGTGGATTGATTAAGGCTACAAGAGAAAGACATACTCAACAAGATGGGGACATAAAGGAAGGAGTCAATTAGACTTTCCTCATTCACCCAACTCAAGTAAAACCTTTGAGCTCCTTCTTAAAGGGTAACTGACTGGGAGAACCCAGTCATCATCCTTAGATATCACAGTGGATAAGGGAGTTCACTGGATTCAACTCTGGCTTCGATTCATTTAATCATGAAACCTATTCTCCAGCTGAATTGATGGAGGACATAGAGGCTATATCTTGTGATTTAATAAACTGAGCTTCTTGAAGTCAGGAACCTTGCCCTTGTATCTTTGCTTCCCCAGGAGAGTAACTTGTGTTTAGTAGCTGCTCAATATATATATTTTAAAAAATCTTGGGTGGGTCATTATGTCCGGAATGTGTGGTACAGTGAATGGTGTTAGAAGTTTTTGAAATACATTGATAATTCAAGCCTTAGAGGACAATGACATCACAGAGCTGATTACATTGTGGGAACTAGGGGCGAGGCAGGGTAGGCAGGGGTGCTGTGTTGTTGTGGTCACCAGTTGACCCCAGCAAAAATGAATGTATGTTGGGGTTGCAGGTTGCTTGGTTGCAAAGGGGAGGGCATAGGAATGAGTTGGGGTAAGGTCCTGTTAAAAGAAGTTAATGAACAAGAGAAAAAGACCTCGATTTTGCTGGTGTGGGTCTATGCACAGAGCTGCAGTAGAATAACAGGTCACAGCTCTTGTTTTGACTTGGCAGCTGCTCTGCATAAACTGATTATGACTTAATGATATTTTAGTGCCTGAGTCCCATATACATTGGTCTCTTCATCTCAACTTACCAGAGCAGTTTCTCAGCAAGCATTGCATTCAGCAAAACCCAAGCCATAGAAGCACTTGATAGCGTCTCTCTTCCAGCATGCATTCTTCTTGAAGTCATGCAAAACCACGGAGGAAGATAAACTTATGATATGAGCAATTTTCACGTGTACTCTGTTGTGAAATCCCAGGCATCATTTTTCTAAATATGGACAGGTCTTTGGGGACATTAAGAAACATTGAAATGATTAGTAGCCTGGGGGCAACTTTCTTTTCCCCAGGGCAGGCTGAAGCATCACTTTGAAACGAAGACAGGGGAGCATCCTTGGGTTTTGCTTCATTAAAATGACTAAAGTTTCTGTGACGATGCCAAGGTTAATCGCACCATCACAAAGGGGCATGCACACACATGTACAGTCAAGAGAGTTTCAGCCACCAACAAAATACCACTTTGATATCTGAGGAATCACAAGTTTCTGTTTTCAAATCCTGTGCCTTCCTGGAATTTTCTGGAGCCCACTCTGTTACCAATTTGAGGACTGAAACTTGATAATTAACAGGTTTAATAGTTTCATTTTCTGAATCATCTGAAGACCATCTCAACTTGGGGTCTTTGCTCGTGGTCTTCTCCTTCCTTGTTCATCGTCCTGAGTCCCAGTGATCCTTTCAGTCTCCCCTCCTTCTGGAAGTCTTCCATCATGCATCCGGTGAATTCCTTTAGCACTCAGAAGCCAGCTTTGAATGAAAACTGTCCTCTCTGGTTCTGTCGTGTCTGTACAACGTGTGCCCTCAGACCCCAAACCTCCTATAGCCAAAGGTACATCTTTCCCAACCTGTGTGTCCACCATCATCCTCAACTCATGGGATAAGCCCTTAACAGGTACCAGTGGTGATCCTGTCCCATGCGCGACAGAAAAGTGTGAAGTTAGGAAACAAGCACACATCAAACACTTACTGTGCTAGGTCATGAGTCAAGTTCATGCATACATTGCTAACTGATTTATTCAGCAACCTTGAAAGATAGTACTCATATTTTAGAGATGGGAAAACAGAATCTCAGACTGATAATACGTGGAAAAACCAGTCAGGCTTTGCCTCCCTCCTCTGTCCTGTGCCATTTCTGTCCTGACTACAGGCTATTCGGGCTCCTGATGGTGGCTAATATACTGCAAAGAGAGTGAAATTAAGGGATGAAGTGTTAAATAAGCCTGTGCCCACTGCTTGAAACTTACTCCCCTATGACCATGGCACGTGAGTGGTATTGATATGAGGCCCAGGAAGCAAAGCTGGAGCGATAAATTATATGGCTTATTATAGAAGGTACAGTCAATAATTATTATGGGACCCATTTTAAGTGAGATCCATGCTCTCACGGTTGCTTTACCCGTGGCCACTTCTTCCAATTAAATACAATCGATGGGGAGAAAGAACCAGAGGAGAGGAGATGCGGCCTCAGAAGGATCTGGGTTTTGTGTGCTCAGTCACCGACCCCTGGGCTTTTAATTGGCTTTTTGTTGCCAGAACATTCGAAAGAAATAATTTTTTATGATTCTTGAGAGGTCTGGCAGCCACTGCTTTTTTAAACGTTGATTTGAATATTCAACATTCACTCAGACATGAACTGAGAGAGACTGGCCTTGGCCTGGAATGCTGAGCACAGACGCCGAGTCCTGCCTCCCTGCCTTCGCCCGTGCTGTGCCCCTGCCTCTGGTGTGCTCCCTTCTGTAGTTTTTGGCCAAGTGGAGATATTGTTTCTTCAAAACGTGGCTAAAATGTCACCTTCTGGGTGAAAACTTCCCTGAGCCCTCTCATGCTCCTGTCCAGCACAGATGGGTCTTTCCACCTCTGAGATCTCAACTTTGGGGTGCTTTCAGTGTCTGTGTCCTGCATTGTCATGTTTATGAAGTCGCGGAGCTCCACGCAGGACGTCTCATTACTAGGGGAGGCAGTACTGCGTGGTGGTGAAGGCTGTCTGACTCCTAACCCAGACTCCAACCCTTACCAGTACAAGTGGCATAATGTCCATCCCTCAGGTGCAGGGAGAGTTAAATGAGATAGATGATTCTTGTAAGTTGCTTAGCACCTGCCCTGAACTGCGCTAGCTCTTTGTGTTGCTGGCCTTTTCATCACCCCAGGTCCTCTTTTGACCACCTAGTCTGTGCAGAGGGTGGAGCACAGGCAGGTGAGACTTGGAGATTTCAGTCCACCATCCAAGGAGACTGGCCTCTGTCCACTTGCTTGTCCCTGCTCTGGGCTGGACAAACACCATTTGTTGTGCTCGGCGTGCCTTTCTCAGCCTCTCTGTGGTGTTCTGACCCTCACTGCCAAGGTCGACCCAAATTTCACGTCTTCCAAAGACTCCCCTGACCCACCCAGACGCACTGATTCCAGGGACTGAGTTCCCACTTCATTGATCTGGGATCACTAATTGTTAAATTCTATCCGTTCTCACCAGTTTGCTTGTCAAGTATCTATTTTTAACTTCAGACTCATGGTGAGAAGCGCGAAGGTAGAGGTTGTGCCAGACGCCCCTTCGTGTTCCCAGAGCTTGGATCAGGGTTGTTCCACACAGTCCTGGGAACTCTGTCAGCATAGAGCCCAGCTCCATCTTTCAGTTAACGCTTTCTGTTAGTGCCTTCCACTTCCCTTGGCGCTGAAGTGCGTCTGCCAACGGGACAGCTGAGACCCCACAACCCCCGTGGGTTTCATCCTAGCATAAGATACGGTTACATAAGCAATCAACACACAGATGAAGGCTATAGCTGGAGACAGTGTTAAAGCCTACAGAGGAAATACAACAGGGTGATGTCTTAGAGGACGACTGGGGGTGGCAGCTGACGTTCAGTCCTCTCTTCCTACTACTCAGCAATCGGACACGACATTGCCTGAGGAGCGCTCTGCTGAGCGGTCCCTGGGCCAGATGCTCAGCTCAGGTAAAACCAGGGAATCTATTGTCAAAAACAGTTGGAAGGTACACCCTACGTGTTTATCCCCTGTTGGAGCTACACAATTTATATTAGTACATTAAAGGCACTGATACTGCAGTAAAGGCATTTTTATTTTGCTTAAGCCAGCATTTCCCCGATTTTTTTTTTCTTCATAGAACTTTTTATCTACCTTTTCATATTTAGCATTCATTAACATTCCATGAAACCCAGGTCTGTGGAATAAGCTTTGAGATGCATTGATTGTATCAAATGGTGTTTATTCTCAGCAAAATTCTTATCTTATCTCACAGAGAAGCTGATCCACGTGGCGTTGCTAAGCCGTAAAATTTAAGCAGAGCAGAAATAATGTCATTGAGTGAGCCGGTAACAAGCTTACTTTCTTAACTTCTTAATTCAGCTCACTGCCCCCTCCCAGAAAAATTATTAAATATCTAATATGTTCTAGTAAATGTTCTAGGAGAGAACAAAGTTCAGTCCCTTCCACCATCTGCAAGTCCTGCGGGATCATCGCAATAGCTTCCTCCCCGGCTTCCCTACAATTTCTGGTCCACAGAGCAGGGGAGCCAGAGTGCGCCTTTACAAGCTCAGGCAAGTTGTACTCTGGCTTCGTCCATTTTCCCCAGTGGCTCTTCATCTCACACAAAGCAAGAGCCAAAATCATTTCCAGCGGTCTGTAACCCAGCTGTCACAAGCTCTAGCCACTAGCCGCATGTGGGCTTTTGACGTGAAAATTGTTTGCAACCGAATAGAATTCGAAATGGATAGCCCACCTCCCTCAGTTGTGCTCGCCACACTTTGAGTGCTCTACAGGCACGTGTGGCTGGTGGCTATCGCCGTGGGCAACTCTGATGTAGAGCATTTCAGTTCTGTGTGGTGTCGCGTGCTGCCCTGTGACGTCTGGTCTCTGTTGTTCTTCTCTCATCCTCTACTGACCTTGCCCTTCATCCTTCTGCTCCAACCACCAACGGCCACATGGCTCATCTCCTTGCCTCTTGTATTTCTTTTCCCATCTGTCACCTCCTCAGTGATGCTCTCGTGGCTACCCTATTTAAAACTGCAGTGCCTGTTTCTTATCTTACCATGTCCTCTCTGTCACCTTACTTTATTTTTCCCATCTGGGGTACCTACGCCTTACATACTTATTTACTGTTTGTTTATTCCCCAAGGGTAGAGATTTTTGTCTGTTCCGTTCACTGCTGCATCCCAGCGCATATCCCTGGGACATAGTAGGTGCTTGATAAACATCTTTGGGTGAATGAAGTAGCTTCATGGAGAAAGATACCACAGGGACAGCCCAATAACAAGAGCATAAGCAGATACAGATTCATGGCGATGTGTCACGGAGAAAAAAAATGAAGCCTTTGTATAGAAAGTGTTACCTCTCCATTTTTAACAGTCAGGGAGACTCAGGCTCAGGAAAGTTAAATAAATGGTCCATGATCGTA
This sequence comes from Camelus dromedarius, assembly GCF_036321535.1. Lineage (NCBI taxonomy): Eukaryota > Metazoa > Chordata > Mammalia > Artiodactyla > Camelidae > Camelus > Camelus dromedarius. The sequence continues at coordinate 27,409,927 of NC_087444.1, forward strand.
ATCACAGCGGGCCAGCCAGGAGTTGAAGCCCCATCCATGGTGGTGCCGATGAATGCTTCACAACCGGCTCTCTGAAGAAAAGAGAAAGCCCCAGCTTGAAGTGTTTGCCTATTTCTGTGGTGTAAATGCTCTCACCACGGCTAATTTCAGGGTACCAACAGGATGCCATTGACCACGGAGCTGGGAAGAGATGCGTATAGTCCACTCTCCTGAGCTGTGTGCGTCCCAGTGCACCACTGCGTCTCACCTTGAAGTCCCGCCTCATCCCGTTGTATCATGTGGCCCGTGGAAAGAAGCAGGCCGGCCCTCTAAAGAACTCCCACTTTCCAGACACCAAGTGACATCCTTGGCTCTTTTCGATACCCCTATCCCGCAAAACCATTGGGCCTGCCTTCGCCCCGTTTGAATTATGGCATTTTTCTGCTAAGAGGATCATACTTATTTGACTTGACAGAGAAAGTTGCTCTCAGAGGAGTCTTCTCTCTGCGGTGGCCTCTGAGACGGCCGCCCGGACGGAGCAGGTAATCCTGTCGGACCTTTGGGACTTGGGTGGACTACTTTTTAATTGATAATTCCATGTTTCTATAATAAGGGGCCTCCTTAATAACAGCCTGCCACGTCACACAGGATGATCGCTAATTTAGGTTTCTCAGGCTTCCTGGCTGTAATGAGCTCTAATAAGCCCAAGACTTGTCAGAGACTCAGAAGAGCCCATTTCCCCTCCACCCCCCACCCCCGTAAGCAATGCTTTCCCTCCATCCCTGGACACAACTCGGCATACTCTTAAAAATATTAATAAGTGTGACTGGGATGTTCACCCCTTTCCAAATAAAACATAAAGTCCTGGTTTCATTAAGCCAAGCTATTAAATTAAGAAAGTGTTTTTAATTATCTGAGCATTTCAGGGAGCTCATAAAACATTTAAGGACCTCACAGGGGTGGTGCTGAAGCCCTTTCAGAGTGAATTAGAGCTTTGACTTCAGGAGCTGGACGGGAAGGGCTTGGGGCCCACAGCTGCGGATTCTGTTTGGCCCAGAGCATCGACCTGCTGAAACGGGAGAAGCTGCGGGTCTTCCGGTTTGGGGGTTGGGGTGGGGTGGGTTGCGTCTGTGTCCAAGCTACTGGAGAAACCAGCTCAACTTCTTGTAGCGGAAAAAAAGAAAAAAAAATCTAACGAACCAAAAACAACAAACATGTCCCTTGCGCCTGGCTCTCTGCAGGGAGCTGTGGGTTTAAAAGGCTGCTGCTGCTTATTAAAGAGTCTCTCGTGTGCTCAGCGCGCTAGTATTTACATTATCTGATGCCATCCTTATTCAGGTCATGTGAGGCACCTGTTGTCCCCACTTGATAGGTGAGGAAACTGAGAAAATTTCCCATGATAGGCAGCTGGACCCCAGGAAAATACCTGGTTCTGTCTGGCCCAAGCCCCAGGAACCTTACACTGCTGAGTGAGTTGTAGCTCACACTCTGATGCCACAAAATAGTTACTACCATCATTACTATTATTGAATAATAAATACCACTTAGGGTGCCAGGTAGAATGCTCTGCACTCTGCATAGCTTATTCAACTTAATCTTCTTCATGACCCCATGAAACCCCTGTACGACAAATGAAGATGCTGAATCACAGAGAGAGGTCACATAACTTGTACAGGGCTCCACCTCCCGTGCTCGAGGTGGGATGTGTGCCAGGACTCCTGAATCCCAAATCTTCAGTCTTATTCACTCTGACCCTCCAAACCCCAACTGAGTCTATCTCGTCTGCTACCCACTCGGTACTTTGTTAAGCGGCTGAGTATTAGGTTGTAACTCAGCACACACAGAACAGGAAAGGTGTTTTTCTTTACAATCCAGACCTAAGTGTCCTTTCCAGTCTCCTCTTTTTTTTTTCTCCTGTGTTCTCTTGTCACTCCAGCTAATTCACCTGCTCCGAATATGCCTTTATATTAGTTGGATGAATGACTCATTTTTAAATGATATAAGTGGGCTAGTAACATTCTTTTTTTGAAACCATAGTTTCCTAACCAGTACCATGTACAGGTTGCTGGGATATTGATGCCCAAGGCCACCGGATGGCTGGGTCTGAGTGTCTTGAGTCCACTAGTCTCTGGCCACAAGCAGCTTCATTTATATCCCTGGTGTGCTGCTCCGATATCATTAGTGCAGGCGTCACGCTGGGTAATTATTAAGTCTCTCATTTCAAAATATCTAGTAGAATCCATTTTTCACCTCCCAGAGTGACCAAAAAAAGCAATCTTTTGGCAAGGTTGTGGAGAACAGGCTCTTGTGAGTGAGAGTGTCATTTAAAACCCCCACGGATGGCAATTTAGCAACATTTGTCCAAATTGCAATCATTTAGGCCCAGCTATCCCTCTTGTAGGATTTTACCCTTTAGCTAGACTTGCTCCCAATGTTATATGTACATTACTATTTGCTGCAATATTGTTTAAAATAGTAAAGAAGGGAGGGAGGGAAGAAAGAAAGAAAAGAAAAGAAAAGAAAAGAAAAGGGAAACAACCAATGGCTTTGTGAATGGGGAAGAGTTTATATAAATTATGGAATAGTCATAGAATGGAATATGACGTAACTATAAAAATGAGGCATCAGTTTGTGGCCTGAAACGGAATGATCTTTAAAGTACATTGTTTAGTGAAAAGAGGAAGCAAGCCACAGATCTGTGTATATATTGTACTTCCCTTTGTGGAAAACTGAGAAGATGACGTATGTGTGGATGTGCTCAAATAGGCTTTAAAAATCTCTTATAGTGAATGGAGGTGAAGACTGAGTATGAGGAGGGAACTGGGTGGGCAGAGGACAGAGTTGGGTGGAGAATTTATTCCATATACATTTTTAGAATTTCGACTTATGACTCAAGTGCATTACCTATGCAAAACTCACAGGACACGGATTGTGGCAGGAGGATGGGGTAACAGAGAGTGGGGAGAAAATTTCTAGATGGAAGGGTTAACAGGTGCCAACAGGAACCTGGCATTTTCAGGGACCTGAGGGAGCGTCAGTGTCTGAAGCAGAGGGGAAAAGGGAGGCCAGAGCATGCCTTATCAGGACTTTTTGAAGATTTTTGGATCATTATGCTCAGAGTAATTGAAGGGTTCTGAGCAGGCAGGGGGTGCTTTGATCACATTTGCATCTCAGAAGGACCATTCTGACTATATGGAGAGCCGGTTGGGAGAGATGCTGTCTTTGTCCAGGTGACAGCCCAGCCAAGAGGCTGCTGCATCAGAGTAGGGGGGTGGCCATGACAAAGAAGTGACAATGTCCTGGTGATCTGGTTGGGAAATGAATCGATGGACCCTGGGGAGGGATTAGATACAGAGGCAAGGGAAACAGAGGTAGTGAGGGTTTTGTCTAAGGACTGGTTTGTGGGACCAATTCTTGAGAGAAGGCAGGGACCAGGTGTGTGTGGGTGGGAGGGGGGTACTTGAGTATAATCTTAGGCATGTTGGATCCAAGTCTCTGTGATACTTCACAGAGGAGACGGCAAAGACGTGGTTGGAGGCAGAATTCTGGAATGCACAGGAGTCTGACCGTGGTCGGAAGACGTGTACACTGGTAGAAATTGAGGGTGTGCACCCAGAATGAAATTTCCTAGGACAAAGCTAGTAATTATGCCTTCTTCCCAGAGATGTGAGCAGAGCCCAGTCATTTATATGCAAGTACCATCCACATAATAGGTGCTTCTTGGATGTCTAGCTGATCCGTTACAGAGGAGCAGTGAACAGCAGACAGCAATTATGGGGTTACCTGCTCTCTCTTCATCTCTGTTCTTCCCACTGCCTCCCCTCCAGGCTGGGTGGCCTGTCCCCTACCCCTTAAGTCTCTCTCAAGACCACCCACAGAGTCCCTCACCCTGGCGATGTCACTCCTGCAGCTTAGAGGTGAGCAGGTGATACCTCCCTCTTTCTGAGTACCTCCCAGCCCAGCAAGCAGCAGTCTCCAGGAATAATTGATATTACAGAAAACACAGGGCCGGGTGCCAGCTTCAGATTCTCTAAACATTGAATGATTCCACCTTTCAGTTTCATCAAAGCCAAGCTTGGAAACTCCCTGATGACCCACTGCTAACAAATCGCAGGGTGCCTGCTTTAGCTCGACTGCTCCTCAGCGTTCCGGGTGGTGGATGAGACCTTTGGCTGGACGACAGCAGCCAGGTGGCCTCTTTGGTGCCTTTGTGCCCACACAGAGGGCTCCAGTTTGGCACGCTGGGTGAACCCTCACTCTTGCAGGGGATCAGCCGGCAATGCTGGCTCGAGCATCCGGAGGTTGGCACGAGCTACCTTTTAAAATGTGTTTGTTTAAGCTGTCAAGACAGGACACAGCTGTTTGTGACAGCAAAAATGAAACGCAGGACAGTCCTGCTGGCATGGCAGCAGCAAGGAGGTTGAGGTTCTATCACGGGAATGTCAAGGCCACTGGGGGTTGTGGGTGAAAAAGGCGGGAGGGGGAGAGCTCGCAGGGGGCCTGGGAAGATGGGCAGAATGGGAGCCTAAGAGACAACAGATACAGGGCAGGCAATGTAATAGGGGCGCTGGGGAGAGGCAGTTAGGGACAAAGATAGGGACACAGAGAGGCAGAGATAAAGGAAGCCAGAGATCAGAGGTACGCACATGCACACAAAGACGAAAAATGAATTTGGGGGTGCACAGCCAGCTTCTCCGACTTCAGGCCCCTGAGCTGGGTTCAGAGGTGCTGAAAGAGACACTACTTGGCTTTCGCGGTTGGTTTGATTATTGACCAAAGTGAGCCTTGTTGAGTGGTGAGCCCCACACGATATGTTGTTATTAACTGCAGTAATAGTAGTAGCCGTCGTGGTGGAATTAGAACTTGCTTCTATGTAGAGCGTTACAGGTCCCTGGCAGCAGCGATCCAAGGTAGACTTGATCATCTCTGCTGGGAATTCAGTAGCTGAGACAGTCATGTCACATGTAGAAAGTCACCCAGCTGGTGGGGAACAGAGCTGCACTCTGTTTGGGAGACCACTCCTCTCCCATTCCTTGTTGTTCAGGAAGGGCTGACCTTGCTGGCTGGCGCACGACGAGGCCCGGCCAGTCAGAGTGCAGCATTTTCCCGTCCATCATGACTGGTTCCGCCACGGTGGGGCCAGAGGCCGCCCTCGGCATTGTGAGCCAGAACTGTCATGAAAAAGGACTCTTTCTCCAGGCTTCTCAGCTACGTGGACGAGATGAGGTACTGCAGCTTACAGCATCTTCCCCAGATGTTTGGAGGAGATGTGTGCTGATTTTAAAAATGAAAACAGACAACATTGAAGCCCCAGGACCCAGTGTCTCTCAGCAGCCTTCTGAGAATGACTTTTCAGTCAGGTGGGCCAACCCGGGCCTTAGTTTTGGCTTCTACTGAGTTTGGCTTCCATCCTTTACAACTGGAAGAGTCCTGATAAATGCGTCCTTAGTTAATTTCCCCATTTGAATTGTTTAAATCAGGATGCTTTGTTTTCTACTTCTCATATCCACACAGACTTTAATACACAGTTCTCTTCCATTGACATTAAGAAGGAAGACTGACTCTAAAAATATTCCTGCTATTTGGAGCCTCTGAGGGTCATTTCTTGACTCAGTGCAGCATTTAAGTGACTTTCCAGGTTCACCAAAATGTGATCATGCTTGAAGGCAGGGTCTGTTTCCATAGAGTTGTTTTTTTTTTAGTCTTTGCTTAGACCATATCTAAAGCCCACTCTGACTCACAGACATAGGAGACAAACTTATAGTTACCAGGAGGGGAAGGTGGGAGGAGGGGATAAATTGGGAGTTTGGGATTGCCAGATACAAACTACTATGTACAGAATGGATAAACAACAAGGTCCTACTGTAGAGCACAGGGAACTATATTCAGTGGCTTGTAGTAACCTGTAATGAAACAATATGAAGAAAGATATATATATATATATATCTGAATCACTATGCTGTACACCAGAAACTAATACATTGTAAATCAACTATACTTCAATTTAAAAAATGGGGAAAAAAAATGAAGCCCACACTGCATGAGCAGGGAATTCAAATGCAAAGAGGACTTATGTATGAAAGGAATGAAATGTTCTCTGAATGGAAGCTGCTTCTACTTGGTGTCTTAACAGCAGTTAGCTATTGCTGCATAACATACAACTGAAAACCCTGTGATTCAAAGCAACACAGATGTACTTAGCTCTGAATTTGCAGCTGGCTAGGTGGCTCTAGTGGGTTGAGCCGGGCTCGGTAGAACTCACCTGTTTCCCTGAGGTGAGGTGTGAGTTGGCTGGGTAGCTTTGCCGATCCTGACTGAGTTCTCTGTGTTCTGGACTCTGCCTCATACGTTTCTCATCTTCCAGAAGGCAAGTCCAGGCTTGTTCTCAAGCTGCAGACACAGCCATGAGACAGAGTACGTGGAAACGTCCCTTTTAACTCCTGCTTCTATTGAGTTTGCTTCTGTCCTGCCTGCTGAAGCCCAGAGCCTGTAGAAAGGCATTGCTAAAGGCCAAAGATAGACAAGTATCATCTGATGTCTTTAGTGAACATTCAGAAAGTCTCAGAAAAGAACAGATTTCACCACTGGGCTGTCAAATGCTAATTGCTGATGTGAGGCACTGAGAATCCAGAACTTTCCATGGGGGTGGGTGGGCAGCTCAGGCATGGGGAAGTAGACCTTTCAGCTCATACTTGGGAAGGAATTTAGAACTGTATGAGTTCCTCTTCTGTTGAAAGTATTTCACACAGAGAACTGTTTTGTCAGTCTTCTATAACTGCCTCTAATCCCCTTTTTTCATGCCAGGACCCTTTTCTCATCTTTTCAGGAAAGAGGGTCCTCAAAGAACTTATAGTCCAAAGTGGGAAGCAGACACAGAAACAGAAAATTTCCAGATCAAAAAAAAAAATAAGGGCCGAGGCAGGAATCAGCCCAGCATGCTAAGGGAGGCCAGAGGCAGGGCATTTAGCCCGAGCAGGCAAACCATTTAGAGAAATCTATTTTAAATTGATTGTTTTATTTGCTGGATTTTATATTGACATGTTTTGCTTTGTTCTCAATGTGTTCTGGGACTGCAGCCTATTCATTTATTATTAAGAGAATAGTAATTATTTCCAGGAGCTCTTGAGAATACACTTTGCTTCCCCTTTGCCTGATCTCTGCTGATTCTGGTGTAACCTTCACATCTCTGAGGACGTCTGTGGCAGGAAGGGACAATCCCTGCATGTCCAGTGAAATGCACCAAAGATCCCACTCTGGAAGGAAGGCTTGCAGACCACTGCTTCTCAAACTTTAATGAGCACTTGGGTCCCTTGGGATCTTGCCAAAATGCAGATTCTGCTTCAGGAGGTCTGGGGTGAGGCTCGAGGTTCTGTTTTTCTCATCAGCTCCCAGGCAATGCTGCTGTTGCTGGTCTGTGGACCACATTTTGAGTAGGAAGGTTGTAGATCAGCAGCACTTTCTCCACTGGGGGAAGATTGTAGCAGGGCTGAACAGAGACCTCGTACTAGTCCAGTGATTACTCTACTGGTCCTCATATCACGCCCATGGACCAGATTAGCTCGATGTTGATTCTAGCTTAATGTTACACGAGAGCTCCCTACCTCCTTTTGGATGAAATGATTGACACTATTAATTTCTTCCTATTACAGCTCTTCTGGCTTGGTTAATTTTCCCCAAATCTTTTAGCACCTTCCTGCTTCCTTACTTGAAAATCCTAGTAAAGCTGCAGGATTGGAGTTGGAGCGAGGCCAGTCATGGCATGAAGCACTAACATTGAAATTTAAGATCATCACTAGTCTCTTAGCTTGAGTTCCCACCCAGAAACTTGGCACCCTCTCTTTAGGATGCAGTTTGAAAAAGCCACAAGCAATTAGCCCTTATGCAAACTACCTCCTCCTCAGTTTCCTCAGCTGCAAAATGGGAATATCCACGCCCTCCTTGTGGGGTTTTAATTAAGATTAAGGTTGTGATATAATAGGTTTAAACTGCTTAGCTCAAGATCTGCCATGTGCAAAGTGCTCCATAAAGGATAGTTTTTTATTTTAACATCTAGAGGGTGAATCCTAAAGTCCAGGATCCACTAGGGGAATCTAGGCTCATATCTCTCACAGCTCATTATGGACGAGAGGAGGTTGAGTCCAGTAGGGGATAAAGTATAAATAGCTAACATAGAGAAAACACACAAGGCTGGCTCCCAAAAGAGCTCCTGTGATGCAAGTTAAGTGGACCGTGCAACTAAACAGCACAGTAGCTTTTGGGTGTCCCTACTCCTGGGACTCCCCTAGACTCCTTCCTCTGCTATACTGCCTTTCCAGCCTCCTCGCTGTGAGTGTGGCTTGTACCTGTGTATACCACCCAACACGTGTCCAGAATTAGTTTCATCCTAATGTTTACATTTTCTAAGCAGTCTGGATCACCTGGAATTTTATTCCTGTTTCCTAAGTTTTTCCATCATTGTAGAATATGAATATTCTATTAAGTACTATAGAATTTAATTTATTCAGTTAGTCAACAAATATTTAGTAAGCATCTCCTATATACCAGCCACAGTCCTTGGACAGAACACATCCAAGGATGCAGAGCTGAACAAGGCAGAGAAAGGTCCTGTCCTTATGAAACTTAAATGTATTTTGCCAAAGTGATGTACATTTTTCACTGAGTCAGGAATCAAAATGGTGACTAGAATGAATCCCAGCCCAGGAGAGATTCCAGTAGAGGTCTCAGGAGAACGCATATAGTAGATACTTGTTTGTGGACTTTATTGAATCTGTGAACATATAATTGTGAGGAATAAAAAGAGAAGATGGGAGAGAAGAGAGATGGGGTGGGTGGCTTCACCAGAAGCCATTCCATTCAGGAGCTAGTCACTCACTCATTTATGGAAATGACCAGGACATGTGCTCCATACTCAACAAAAGAATGAGCTTGGACCATGTGCTGGCTATTATAATTGGAAAGACAAACATTGCAGTAAATGGGGCAGATAATTCCACCTTCATCAAGCTTACTGTCCAGCTAAACATTCTTTCTTGGTTCTTCCTGTGTCTAAATGAGCTCAGAGCCTCTTACCATATCAGCTCAGATGCTGAAAAGTCTGTCCTGATCACAAATTTCACTGGACATATTTAGATACCTTTCCAAAACAACACGGTCCATAATGACAAGTTGACTCTTCAAAGTTTCTAAGTCTTAAATCTTAAAATTGAGTTTTCAACTAAGCTGATAAATGAGGAACCAATATTATCTTATTCCTCAATTTAACTTCAACTGACAATATGTCACCCATTCCATCTTGGGCTATATTTTTGTTAAATTAGGGTTTCTCAACCTTGGCACTATTGCCTTTTGGGGCCAGATGATTCTTTGTTGTGAGAGGCTGTCTTGTACATGGCAGGATGTTTAGCAGCCTCCCTGGCTTCTACCTACTGGATGCCAGTGGCTTTCCCTTCAACTGTGACAATAGAAAATGTCTCCAGGAATTACCAAATGTCCCCTAGGAGACCAGTGGTCCCCTTGTTGGGAAACACTGCTTTACATGTGTCTGTGCTTTCAAATAATGACAAGGGGTTTTGAGTTGTACCTGATCTGGTACTGAGTATTGGTTCTGCTGCACACAAGCTATGTGACATTGGACAGGCCTGGCCTGAGAGTCACCTTCTGCATCTGAACAAAGGGGTAAGGAGGTCCATCAGCTGATGCTGTGGTGAGGTTTAAGCGACGACATGTGTAAGGGACCTGGACAGTGTGGAAGCTCAACGGCTGTGATCTCTTCTATTCTTTGCTAATATAATTGACCATTGCCCAAAACTCTATGTGTTTGGAAAGTGTGCGTGCGCGCGTGCATGCGCGCATATGCACACGTGTGCTCCAGGTCAGGGATAGCTTGCTGAGAAAGCAATGACCTCACGAACTCCCTGGCAGGTCACGGAGTGCGGTGCCGAGCAGTACTTCAGAGCACCAGCTTTGGAGTGGGGCCGGCCTGGATTCCACTCCTGGGTCAACATCTACTGGTTCTGTGATACTTTCGGTCAAGTTGTGTAACCTCTGCCCTCAGTTTCCTTATCCGACAAACGAAGACAGTAACAGTACTCGTCTCACAGAGTCACCGTGCTGTGAGGATTCCGTGAGATCATGAACGGGAGACAGCCCCATGCTTTTGGGCCCCGTCAAGTTGGCTCAGTAACCGTTAACTGTTGTTGCTGTTATTATTGGTGTTATTTCGCCCTTGGGTGCATCCCTGGGGCAACTTCAAAGCAGATAGTGGCCTCTTTCGGGGGGGGGGGGGTGGTTTCCTATCTTGCCAGAGTCGCTCAGTCAACAGCTTCCCTAATGAGCTCAAGACTCCATCAGCGGGACCCTTTGTTTTCCTAGTAACTTGCTATCAACAGGGTTTCAGTTCCCGCATCTACATTACATACCAATTGCACATTCACTCGCCTGCAAGGGACTCAAACTATCAATTGCTACAATGGAGTAAATGCTATTCATTGTTAAAACAGGGTACATGCCTATTTCTTTTACACAATGGAAGAAACTGTTGTGGCCTATTAAGTAAATAACTATAAATAACACACCATAAAATGCTTTACATGTGCCTTGTCGTGCTGAAATGCAACGCTCTAAAGTAGCTGCTATGGCTGGGTAAATTATACGTGTTTTTAAACACTGTCCAAAATACATATTTACCCGTACTTAAAATCCTACACTAAACAGTCGCTATAGCAACTGGGAAAACACAAAAGCCTTATTAAGCATTCTTTGTAGTATTTTTAGTTTAATCATTAGGAGAAAGCTCATAGGCCACGTAGACACCAGGGAACGCGAAGAAAGCAAGTCTTTAGAGGAACAAAAGAATGAGGCTGGCTTTGAACCTGGTGGGAGAGGATTTTATTTTTTTAAACTAATAATCACCAAGGGCCTTCTCTTTGTAAAGGCAGTGCTGGGTTGGGGGACATCAGACACAATTTTGGAATTACAATCTGGTTTCTCAACAGAGAAGAGAGATTCTTCAATTAACATATTTGAGCAAAAGATCACTTTCAATTTTTCCTCTTTAGTCACAGCAAGAAGAGATTTCCTTGCCATTCAAGAGGGAAGTAATATGTACAGTCAGTGCTGAGCCTGAGTCATATAACTCTCTGAAGGGAAATTCTGATGGTTTCACTGGGGTGAAGCCACATTCCATCACTTGAGTACTGTATTTGTCTGATGGTCCATGGCGTGCAGCAGTAACAGTGTGCCTTGGAAGTATCAGTGACTTAACACTGCAGAAGTTTCTTTGTTGTTCATTCTTACATGTCCTTTGCCGGTTGGTGGAGTTTCTGCTTTGTGCTGTTACCTGGGGACTCAAGGGGACTCTATCCTTGTGTGATGCCACCACTCAAACACTTGCTTCTGCAGTAGGGGAAGAAAGAGCTAGAAGGTGACTTGAGGGCCCAGGAGCAGCAAACCTCATTTCCACACATTCCCCACTGGCCAGAACTCAAATCATTTAGTTCCAACCAGCCTGCTACCAAGACTGGAAAGATAGGGGAGCACATGAAATATTTACTGAACACTGAACATCTTTGGGGAAAAAAAAATTCCTTAAGTGTCAGAACTGTGCCAGATACTTTATATTGCTTGATCTTATTGTTAAAAACAACTCTGCAGTGTAAAACTTCCCCATTCACTGCTGGAGAAATAGGCTCAGATATCTTATATGGCTTGCTTAAGGTCACTCAACAAATAATTGGAATCTAAATCTAGGTCAATCTAAAGCTGAACACGAGTTAGTCTGTGGCCCAGCAGTTCCACTCTCAGGTACTCTTCCAGAAATGCATGCATATGTTCAACAAAAGACACGTTCTTAGATGTTTGTGGAGGCATGCTTCATAATAGTCCCAGACCAGGAACCATCCAACATCCAGCAACAATGGAATAGACAGATTGATTGTGGCATATCAATGCAATGGAACACTACACAGTACTGAAAATGAATGAATGGTAGCTACATGCAGACATGGATAAATCTCACAAATATTACCTTGAATCAAGGAAGTCAGATACAAAAGAGACTATACTGTATGGTTTCATACTGTATTATTTGATAGCATGCAGATTAATCTTTGGGGATAGAAGTCAGGATAATGATTACCTTGGAGTTCTGTTTTTCTTGTAACATTCATTTATTTGGATGCTAGTTATATTGTGTGTTCAGTTTGTGTAAATGTATCTAGCTGTGCAGTTCTGATTTTGAATATGGCTCTATATATGTTATAAATGTATGTCCAATATAAGTATAAATACGACAAAAGTCAACTTGAAAAAAACAACTTGTAAAGGTATAAATTACAGATTCAGATCAAATTGATTCCACAGCCCCGTTTTCATCACGTGGTATCCATCTCTCCCCAACCACATTAAAGCAAAGCTCATCCCCACCCTTAGACAGTCCAACTTGATTACCTACCCCTGTCACATAGCCCAAACATTAAGGTGCTTCCTTAGAATCGTGGTTTAAGTAGAAACTTTCAGCAAATTTGAAAGAATTGTCAAAGTCAATTGACAATTCGCTCTAATACTGACTTTGGTAATAAGAGTTTTCTTTCTTGACGTCAAATGTAAACCTGGGATCTCCGGATGCTAGAGGGAAAGACTGTGGAGTCTGCTTTCTCCTCAGGCTAGAGGAGTGGACGTGGTCGGGTGGAGAGAGAAGACAACCTATATTACAAAAAACCCCACACTACGACGGAACAATCAGATAGATTGGGGCTGGGGATGTTTCCATCCATTTTATTTGGAGCCATCATAAAGGTCAAACACCATTGTACCTACCCAGCTCAAGTGAACTCGCAGCTGAAAGTGTAATCCCATTGTTTCTCTCAGCCCCTGCCCCATCCCCTTAACACACCCAACACCAAAACAGCAATTTGGCAGAGCCCTGACTGCCAGCAGACAACGCTGTCTTAGGGAAGGTATTAGTGGTAAGTCCTCAAGCTGTTTTATAAGCACCTCCTAGGTTGGCAGCAGAAGGCTAAACACAAAATTGCAAGATGAGCTTGAATTTAATTTTGCTGTTTTCATCTGTCATCACATTACGACGGTGAGGTGGTGTGGGCTTTACAGAAGGTGCAGGGCAGGGCTATAACACTCCTACTGGGAAGGGCTTCTCTCCCATCTGTTCCTGTTTTGGAAGAAATGCTTGTGGGATCATGGTTTTCAGAGATCCAGTGGGAGTTGCCAGAGGCCACTCTTAAGACCTGTTTCTGTGCATTCTTTGTTCATTCATTTATTTATTCCACATGTTTTTACCAAGCACCCATTGTGTTTTAGGTGCTGTGTGTGGCCCATGAACAAAGAAGATATACTTTCTGCCCTTGAGAAACTTGTGATCCAGAGACAGGCTAGACTAGTAAGTGAGAAATTTTTAAGAAATATCGAGAAATACTGCAAGTGGGATTAAATAGTGCACTATACAAGCACATAGGAGAATTGGTCACCAAGCCTTACAGAATTAAATCATTTTTGGAGGTAATGACATCTGGGCTAAAACATGAATAGTCTAGTGAGGCTGTTCTGGACACCCTCCGTGTACCGATCACTATGCTGGGCTGTGGAAATATAAGGGTGGAGAGAGCCTGGTCTGAATAATGATGTAGAGTTTAGTTTGACAAGGGATAAAGAAAAGCAAATGGACTGTTTCGATAGATTCATGAAATTCATTAAGGTATTTTGGGGCCAGCTTGGTGGAGATGATGTCTGGGGAGTTAATTCTGGACAAATGAGTAGCAGTTAGGGGAAAAAGCGTGGAGGGAGAAAAATACAGGATGTTCTAAGAAAGAAAACAGCATAAGCGACGCAGAGGCACGAAACGGTGGACCTACAATGGGTACTTTGTATGTTTCAGTGTGGTGTAATTGATGTGTGTAGCTCGAAGCTGGGGCCGTGGAACCTGGGACGTGCTCCATGTGGAAATTACAGTGAGCCAGAGTAATGTTGGTGAATCACCAGCTGGTAGTAGAGGCGATTTGATCACATTGTGCTTGATAAGGATCCCCATAATACCACTATGGTGACAGGATGAAATCTGAAATCCAAATTAGTATGACCGCTACACCAGTGGTACCCACAAATCTACGCCTTCCCCTTTCCCGCAGCCTTCTGGGCTGTTAGAAACACAAAATCTAACCCCAGAAAATGACCAGTGGGGACAGAACAACCTGTTACCCTGTTCCCCCTGTAGACACACGGCCTTGGTGTGGATTTGTACAACTGTGTTTAGGACTGATGGTAGAATCATTGTGTTTTTTTTTTTTTTTTAATCCCTTCCATGCCACAAACCAAGAAAAAAAATCATAATAAAATTTTACAAGTTAGCTGCCACCAGGAATAAACAAGAGAGCACTATAAGAAATGAATCAGAGGCTCTAACTGAATCTCCTCTCAGGACAATAACTCTAATGCAAAGCCGGGGTCTGAGGAGGTCGCAGTGGAAAGGTCTCCTGGGGCATTTCCGAGGAGAAAGGAGATATTCTACCCCTGTCATCTCCACTTCATGTCCTAATATGTCTGTGGATGTGCAGAGAAAACATAATCTGCAGCCTCTGCTCTGAATCAGGGTTGGGATAACCAGGGCCATTAAGGCATCCCCAAGGATCACAGAATTAACCCTCTGTGAACCCGGGGAAGCCACGGCTGCTAACGCACCAGAAGAAAGTTGCTTGATTCTAATCACAGCTGAGCCAGAATGTCACTTGCCATTAAGTTCAATTGGCATTTTTTTTTCATTTTTAAATTACAAGATTACCTTTAAATTGTGTACAGGAGCTCATAACTGCTGTCCATTGGAGGTAATCGGGAGTGATTTCATTTTACCCATGGACAGGCTGCCTCTCATGGAGTCTTTGTTCATTAAGCCTTCGTCTGTCTCCGGTTCCATTTAGGTATCAATGAGGAATAAATTCTGTAGCACAGAAGATACTATATGTTTGCTTTTAGAGTCACCTCCATTGTTGGCTGGTGATTCTTTAGAGCAGGCTGGATTCCCCTGGAACCTGTCACGTATATGTGGCAAATATGCATTCTGTATGTTGCCTGGGCGGTCTTTTTGACAGAGATGGCTGTGTTGGGCTGACCCCATAAACTCTCCAAAAACAGCACTTGGAAAGACAGATCTAAACCTCTAGGCATTCTTTGTTGCCTCCAATTGAAGCAGCCGTAGTAGAACTGCATATAGACCACATCGTAGCATTACTCATCCATTCATACACTCGTTCATTCATTCATTCATTTGACATAATTATTGTGTGTCTGTTGTGTGTAAGACATTGAGCCTGGTACTGTGAGCTACAGTGGTGAGCTACGGTATAGCGGTAACTGGGAAAAATTAAACAGGCTCTTCCATTACAGAGTGGAGAAAATTGGAGGCCCAACCAAGGTGCATTTATTATAGGGTCTGGGGCACAGGCCAGGCTCCTAGGAGAGAGCTCCGTCTGAGCTGGGTGGTGAAGGTTGATAGAGTTTCACTGGCTGAAGGAGCTGCTCGTGCCAGGGTCTAGGGCTGAGAGGGAAGTTCAGAGAGCGTGAAAATGGATAAAAGGTGTGCGGCTATGAAGCAGGCAGAGCAGCAGGCCAGGTTGTTAAGGAAGGATGTAGGTGGAGGAAGTCAGGGATCATAGCACAAGGGGCTTTGTAAGCTCTGTTCTTAAGCATCTACGTTGTTGTCGGGGCAGAAGAGAAGAGAGGAGAGATGTGAGTAGCCAGGCACTGTGGAAACATCACTGTGGATGTTGCACTCACAGCCCACGACTGGCTCTATGGGGTCTGATGGGTTTGCAAGCCTGATGGGACCCCGTATGCAATATCCCTTCCCCTAGAAGCCACCTCTTGCCAGCTGCACTCTTTGATTTTGATCTTTCCCCACAAGAATACCCTCTGTACTCCATTTATCTCAATTCTGCATGTGATGGAATAGAGTTTCAGTAAGAACCCATCTAAAGAGGCTCACAGCCAACAGTTGAAGGCCTGACAAGAGCACTAACACCCATGGCCCAAGACCCTAGCCAGGGGCCCCTCGTAAGCAGAGCAAGGGTTTGGATTTGCCATGGCAAAGTGACTTCAGTGGCTGCATTGTCAAGTCCTTCTTTACTGATAGAAAAGGTTTAAAAACCTGGCTTATGAGTTGTCAGCCGGCATATGTTGGAGAGACACCTGGACTTGGAGTCTCAAGATTTAAGTCTGAATTCAGTTATGTCACCTAATAACTTAGACCCCTCTAAGACATAGAGGCCCCATTTTTTTCCATCTGAAAAAAACCTTACTGTAGGACATTTCTTGGATGAATGGAAGTGAGATAGTACTGGAGAAGCCCTGAGCTCTCTGGGCTTAGTCTCCTCATCTGTAAAATGAGAAGGTTGGGTTAGATCCTTTGAACTCTTTCTGGTTCAAGTGATCTATAACTCCTTGACGCTTACCTACTTGGGAGGCTCGTACTGACCAATGTGCTAAATATAGGAAAAATTGGTTCGGTATCTGATAAAGCCAAAGGGCAATGAATAAAAGATTTCTGAGAGAAGAAACCCTCGTGGCTACTCTGGCCCCATAAAAATTGCTCTCATCCAGAAGTCAGGTGATGGAAGAATGTTTATTTGCTGCTGTCACAGGCTTTACTTGACTTTTGTGGCAAAGACTTGGTCTCAGAGGATGCAGCTGACAGCAAATTTCCTGTAAGACCACTTTGCACTGTAGGAAAAAAAACTGTTTTATCCTTTTATGTTATCTCATGAAACACTGTTGATGCCCTGTTGATGCAAAGAACGCTTCATGTTTCTTCTCGAGTAAGGACTCAAAGAGAGGGGATTGTGAGCACTGAAAATCTGATACCTGATATTGAATAAATGTTCCTGCTGGCTTCTGAAAGGTGATTCGATTTGTAATTTAAACCCCTCTGGGAATGACCCCCTCTATAGAGTACCTTTGATGTATATACATTCTGTCCTTGCCGTATTTAAAGAATTTGTTCTTTCTTAGTAGGTAGATATTGGCATTGCTCAGTATTTAATGACTCAGCTGATTGGCCTTTACTGTGTTGATACAGCTAAAAATAGCCACATGGGGAACCGTTCCAAAGATAGGAGGACGGAAAGTTTTGGGGAGTAGGTGTCTCATCTATTTAGGAATGACTTAAATATGCCCAGTCACAGCTAAAGTGTCCCTTGGCCACAGTGGGGTATCTTCTGTGTTGTTAGGACCCGGAGCCTGATGTTTTCTGTATTACCCATATTTTCTCTTTTGGTGCTTGAGAGAAGACCGACTATGATGTTGATCACATAGGACCATCCAGATACCTATCCTGGAACACAGTCCTCAAACGTTAGGAAGTAAAGCTGCAAATCAGCTACTCAAGATGATGTGGGATGATTAGAGAGCCAGAATTTCAGCGTCATTTTCTCTGGGCATCTGGGGTCACCTCTCTGTAGGTGGCTTCCCCAGCATGCAGCCCCCTGATATGCATTTTGCTATATGTAGTCTTTCCTTTGAGGTCCATCTCTTAGCTTGGGCTTCACTTTCCCAGGGGATAGAAACCCAGTTGCTTGCTCACCTCTACTGTATATTGTCTGGCACATAGTAGGTATGCAAAATAATTTCCAGTAAAGGGTAGAGATCTGTTAGTGTTGCATTTTAACTGTCTGTGTGCTTCACTTGATTGTAAGGTCCTTCAATTAGAGACTTCATTTCTTTTTTAAGTGCTGCATTAGAACAGTGTTGGTTGTTAGTGCTCAATAGTTATTTACTTAATGCTCAATAATTATTTACTTAATGAATGAGTGAATGAATGAATGAATGCATACACATTAATCAAACAAAAATAAAAACAACAACT
The DNA here is from genome assembly GCF_036321535.1 of Camelus dromedarius. Lineage (NCBI taxonomy): Eukaryota > Metazoa > Chordata > Mammalia > Artiodactyla > Camelidae > Camelus > Camelus dromedarius. Next base: position 27,427,769 of record NC_087444.1, read on the forward strand.
TGGAAGAAGGTGATCAGACTGGTTACCTAATACGTTTGCACTCAAACTACACTACCCAGAACAAAAAAATTATGCTAAAAATGGTTGTTAAATTAGTCCATCTACTTCTTTATTTTGAATCATGAATCCACTTGGTATGCATGAATATATTTTAAGAATTCTGGCACTAAAACCATTCCAGTATCTACTGCTTTAAAAAAAAAAAACAACTCTATTGAGATATAATTGACATACAATAAAATGCACATTTTAAAAATGTACAATTTAGTAAGTTTTGATATGTGTAGACTCTACTAGGGGAATCATTACACAAGATGACACACATACCCATCACCCCTCAAAGGCAACCGCTGATCTGCTTTCTGTCAGTATACATTAGTTTGTATTTTCTAGAATTTTATGTAAATGAAATTATTCAGTATGTTCTTGTTTCTGTTTAGCTTCCTTCACTCACCACAATTATTTTGAGACTAATCCATGTTGCAGTGTGTAACCAGAGTTCATTCTTGCTTTGCTGAGAAATACCCCATTGTTATGACTATACCTCTGTTTAACCTGTGGTGGGATATTTGGGGAGTTTCCAGTTTGGGGCTATTACAAACTAGGCTTCTGTGGACATTCGTGTAAAAGACTTTGTGTGCACAAATAATTTTCTTTCTCTTAGGCAAATACCTAAGAATGGAATGGTTGGATCATATGATAGATGGATGCTTAACTTTTTAAGAGATTGCCTAAGTTATTTTCCAAAGTAGTTGTACCATTTTGCATTCCCACCAGCAGCGTATGAGAATTCAAGTTCTTTCACATCCTTTCCAAGACTTGCTATGATGGGTGATTTTAATCTTAGCTGTTCTCGTGGGTATGTGGTGGTAGCTCCTTGGAGTTTTAGTCTTCATGTCCCTGATGACTAAGGGTATCGGGCAACTCTGCACGTGCTTACTCAATACTCATGTTTCTTTTTATTTGTTGGGTTGTTTTCTCTTTAGTGACTTTCAAGAGGTCTTCATATTTTTTGAATACAAATTCTTTACCAAGTATATGACTTGCAAATATCCTCTCTTGGTTTGTGGCTTGTCCTTTCATTCACTTAACAGTGTCTTTTGAAGAGCAGTCATTTAAATTTTTATGAAGTCCAGTTTATCAGTTTGTTCCTTACAGACTGTACTTCTCATGTCCCTTCTGAGAAATCCTTACCTAACCCAGGATCAGAAAGGCTTTCTTCTATGTTTTCTTCTTGAAGTTTTATAGTTTTAGATTTTATATTTAGGCCTATGATCCATTTTCAGTTAATATAATGTATTCTTAAAGGTATGGAACAAAGTTAATATTTTTATATGCATATTCAGTTGTTCTAGCACCATTTGTTATAAAGATTACCCTTCAAAGAGGGGAGGGTAGAGCTCGAGTGGTAGAGCGCATGCTTAGCAGGCAGGAGGTCCTGAGTTCAACCCCCAGCACCTCCTCTAAAAAGAAATAAATAAACTTAAGTACCTCCCAACCCTTAAAAAAAAAAAGAGTAGCCTTCATCCACTGAATTGCCTTTGTCTCATGCAGAAAACTAGTTGCCTGTACATTTAGTATTGGAGCTGTATTCTGAATCTTGAAATCTTAATCTCGAAATCTTGGGGTGTTAGCTGTACAACTTTATTCTTTTTAAAAGTTATTTTGGCTATATTAGTTCTTCTGCATTTCCATATGACTTTTAGAATATAATCAATTTCTACCATAATTAACCAGTGCTAGCCAAACAACCCATTTTGTAGGGTTGGGTATTTGTGGGAGATGAATTGAGCATGAAGATGGTCAATGCCTGATCATATCAGATGGACCACTGGCTGCTGGCATTCATGTGTGCTGATGTGGATAGCCTGGCCATTTCTTGCTCTTCCCTGAAGGACTGAGTGCAGGTGAAAGTCTTCAGTCAGCCTCAGTGTGCCCAGTCGCTTAAGCGGTAAGAAGGAAAGTCTTAGGGAAGGTCTTCTCCGGCAGCCTGGTTCAGTACGTGAGAAGCTGCCTGTTCCTGCCAAATACCAGCCGGGCTCATCCTTCTAAATAGATCTGTTCGGACATGGTGGCTTCTTTCCTTTTCTTTTTCCAGAAGCTGAAAATACCCCTTGATAGCTCAACGGAGAAGAATAAATTGTCCCCGTGTATTTACACAGAGGAGAAAGATTTTCTTCATTGTATTTGCAATTCCGTCTCATGAGATGACCTCCATTTTCATAATCCTTCATGGAGTGTCATGATTTAAAAAGCTTTCTCTCCCTGCTGTTTCTGTTAAAAGGTTTTCTGGTGCGATTCTTGGGAAGTCAAATTCTGCATTTAAATGTTGTATTTTTGCAGATGTAATATATAAGAGACTGTACTTCTGGCCTGTTTTTCTTCCTGGGAGAGTAGCACGCAGTTCCACCCTCCTGCATATATTGTTAACCAAGCCGCGAGAGTGTACAGCAGCTTTAATAGCAAAGCAGTTGTGATTACATCTTGCCCGTAATTGTGTTTATTTGCTCACATATGTCCAAGAAGGCAAGCATTAGCCAGACCGTATGGGTATGTACTTGTGCAAGGAAAATCATCTGGCAGATTGACGGTGAGGAAAATAGCTTTCAGCCACGTAGGTCTCTCCTGTCACGGACACTTGCAGAGACTGTCAGGGCTTACTTAGTTTTTTTTTTTTGCTTTCATGGTTCTGAAATCAATTGCATTTGTAAAGCAGGGGAATTTATTATGGGTGATGGATTTGCATCAAAATAATCAAAATATTGGGGGCTGCATATAAAAAGATGCATGTCTGTGATCCAAAATAGAAGAAAGTTGAGAAGTGCTATGGTTCAAAGCAGCTTTAGAAATGGCTACTGTCCCATCAAAGGAAAAGGATGTATGCAGCTTCTCAGGGAATTTAGAGGAAAATCAGAGGGTTACGCGTGTGAAAGAATTTTCGGTCTGCGTCATTGAGCTGTCCCTAAGGAGGATAAGAAAGTGGTGGAGTGGCGTTGGCTTTTGTGAGACAGATGAGTTTGGCTGGGCCACTTATAAGTCAAGACTTTGGAGAAGTTCATTTACTCCTCTGCCTTCACTTGCTTATGACTAGAATGGGGGTAGCAACACTGAGTTTACTGGGCTGTTTTCTCATTTGTTACTCACTGGGCTATAAATAAGTTTCTGACTCTGGGTCACTGCTGTACCCTCAGAAGCTGACACAATTCCTGGAGCATCATACTTTCTCAGTGAATTTTTTTTGAATAAATGAATGTCAATTACATGATAATATGCACAAGTCAACACATGGTATTGTGATTGCTGTTGTAATAAATTACAAATAAGTCACAAACTTCGTGACTCAAAACAAACACAAGTATTTTATCTCACAGCCCTGGAGGTCAGAAAGTCCTAAAATCAAGGTGTCAGAAGGTTGTGCTCCTTCCAGAAACTCTAGGGCCTTTTCCAGCTTCTGGAAGCTGCCAGCATTCCTTGGCCCATGGCCCCTTCCTCTGTCTTCAAAACCAGTACGGTATCATCAAACCTCTCTCTGTCTCTGATTTTCTGTCTCTCTCTTATAAGAATCCTTGTGATTACAGTGGGTGCACTGGATAATCCCGGATAATCTTGCCGTCTCAAGATCCTTAACTGAGTCACATTTGCAGAGTCCCCCTTTGCCACGTAAAATAGCATATTATGTGGGATTAGGGATTAGGACGTGGACATCTTTGGGAGGTGTGTCGTGATTCTGTCTACCACGAGTCTCTCTTATGGAATAAAACCCTCACTGTTTATTATTGCGACTTCTTCGTATTACCTGTTTGAAAGTTCCTGTTGAGGGCTTTCCCTACAAATAACAGTCAAACTCCCAGATTCTTTTGACTCCTTGGCAATGGCCCAGGGATGCCGGACACCACCCATGCTCCTTTAGGCCTCAGCTGATGGTGATTTATCTCACCCACATTGGGAGTTAGGAGGGCATTTTTTTGGGTTGAATAAGTTTCTCTCAGCACCTAACAGAGGGTTGGGCAGGCAATATGTGATTGTGGAATGAATGAGTAAATCACTGTTGAAAATGTAACAGGCTACCTTCTAAGATCCCTTCTAAAGACGAGGGATGCCTTATAGAAAATTCTTTGTAACCAGCAGAAGAACAGCACTTAGCAATGCGTATACATGTCCTAGGACTTTCTTGTCAAGAAAACGATGTGATGGTTCAGTGCCTCTCTTCCTTTGGGCTGAGAAATCTTCAAACACAGGGTTAGAGTCCTCAAGACCTGAAGTTTGCTGATGTGTTGCCTGAAAAATCTGTGAAATAGAATTAAATTGTGTGAGTAACCAAATAATTCATGGAGAAGCCAAGATCTTCCACATGTTTTGGGCTAGGAGAGGGTTAAAGTATCCTCACATTGAAACTTTTATCCATTATTTAGAGTTTTTGTGGCCATGTCTAAAAATAAGCCATTGAAATCCTTCCATGATAATGTCAGACTTAAATGAATTTTCTATCCTTGGCAAATTTGGTGGGAAGTTCTTTCTTACAATGAACCCAAATAATTTCCCCATGGTGCCTGTCCATCCTTGTGTTCTGTGTCCTACATCACCTCCCCTTTGGTGCCCTCCATAGACTTCTCACCCCAGGGTAATGTCTGCCTCCCTTTTCTCTCTCCTCCTACCCATTCCTTGTGGTTTCTGTAATGCCAGATTGCAAGGGGCTAGCCTAAATCTCTTCTACTAGACTATCATTTCTTAAAAGCAGGTTTGTTTTATCTTTGAGTCTCAGAGCTCAGCAGAGGGCAAGATTTATGGTATCAGGAGAGTCTAGTTCAGGTGAATTAACACTACACAAGTAATTGAGCATCATGGAATGAGCTCTGGAAACCCAGTAAAGAGTGTGGGAGTTGAGGTCTGCCTGTGCAGCTTTCGAACTGAGCGAATCGGGGAAGGTGGTTCTCGTCTCTGAGTCACAGATTCCTGTGTCTTTATGGCAACCCCTTGGGATTGTTTTCAGGATAAAATGTGTGAATTATGGGAGTGTATTATGCGAATATGAAGGGTTATCCCAGTGCCCTTGAAGCCACATAGAATAGATCTCATCCTCTTCTGTTTGGCAGCCCTTCAGGTATTCCAAGGAAGAGATCTCACACTCCATATCCCAAACTGACAACATACATAATAACTAACTGAGATGTCCAGAATGAAAGTTTGGGGTTTCAGATATCTGCTCTGCTGCTGTTAAGCTGTGTGATCTTGGGAAAGTTACTTCTCTATGCTTCAGTTTCCCCATCTGTGAAAATGGGATAAAGATAGAACCCATTTCATAAGGTTGGTGTGAGGTCTGGATTAGATATTGCATATCAAAGCTTATGATAGCAACTGGCATGGATCAATCAGTCAATTATAATCACATGATTATCATTGTTTCCTCCCAGCCTTAATGTCCCTAGTTCCTTCTACCTTATGAATCTTTTTTTCCCCGGGCATTATTCTCTGAGGATGGCAGACAAATTCTATCTAGTCTTCCAACTGCAGTTCGTTCATAATGGCTGTCTTGAACTTTGTGTTAAGATGGATTCTGAGGCTCTGTGTGGGTTCTGTAGGAAAGAATATGAAAATAAACTACTGGTATTTTCCAACAATGGAGAAATGGTAACAATCATGCCCCAAATATGCTGATATTGAATCTCTTTACAATCCTGGGTCAACTGAGTCTAAATTCTTATTTTATTGCATAAGTCAGACCATATGTCAAGTTGAGTTTTCTAAGGGTCAGTTTGAGAAACATGAAAGGCAAGAGGTACCTGCTGAACTCCTGTCAAGAGCCAGGCACTCTTTTAGGTAATGTTCATATAGAAGTGAATGAGTTTTGCTTGTTAATGGTGTTTATATTCTCATGAGGCAAGAGGAGAGAATCAACTAAAGAAGTATATTTGAAGGTGATTTCAAATACTAATAAGTACTAAGCGAAAATCAAAACTAGATATTTTGATAGTGACTTGGGGATGGGGGAAGGTTGTGTTATTTTTGCTGAACAGTCAGGAAGGACATTGGAATTGGGATTCGAGTAGAAAGGATCCAGTTCTCCATTGCTGCTAAAATGCATAACCACAAACTTGGTGGCTTGAAACAACACAAATCTATTTATCCTATAGTTCTGTAGGATACAGAGCTACACAGGTCTCACTGGGCCCAAACCAAGGTGTCATCAGGGCTCCATTCCTTTCTGGAAACTCTAGGGGAGAATCTGTTTCTTTGCCTTTTCTGACTTCTGGAGGCCGCCTGCATTTCTTGGCTTGTGGCCCCTTCTCCATCTTCAAAGCCAGCAGTGGTGAATCTAGTCCATCTCAGTCCTCTCTCTCTGACTCTTCTGCCTCTCTCTTCCACCTTTAAGGACTCTTGTGATTGCACCGAACCCACTTCACTAATCCAGGATAATCTCCCTCTTAAGGTCTTTAATTTGTTCATACCTTCAAAGTCCCTTTTGTCATGGAAGGTAACATATTCCCAGATTCCTGGGGTTAGGACACAGACATGTGCCACACAGTTGTATGAGTATATGGGGCTGAGCCTGCCAGGCTCCAGGAAGAAGGACTCCAGGGTGGGAAATGCTTGGCATGTGTCAGGGAAAGAAAGAAGACCAGTGTACCTTCTGAGCAAGGAGGGGAGTGGCGGAAGGTGAAAGTCACGCTTTTACTCTTAGTTACTGAGGAGTTGCTCTGTGTCTCTCACTTGGTGAACACTTTCTATGTATTATTTCATAGACTCTCAGGATAGCCCTATGCGAAAGGTGTTATTGTTCAGTTCCTTCTACCTGATGAGCAAACAATAGATCAGCAGTTAAGATACATGTCTAAGATGATAGAACCAATACAAGGTGAAGGCAAAATGTGAATCTGGGCCCTCTGTGTATGAGCCGCTGTTCTTGACCTTTGTGCTTCCTGCCTTCCGCACCACGACACCACTGCTTGGAATTAGATCTCGGTGTAAGCTTGGAGAGGGGGCCCACGAGCCACTGGTGAGCCTAGCTTCTGCCTTGACTTCTCTTCCTTAAGTTTGCTTTGAAACTGTCCTTATTGGTTTTGAGCTTTGGGGATATTTTCCTGAGAAACAACAGATCAGTTGAGAAAGAGAAAAACAGTTGCTAACAGCTGGGAGGTGACCTGACATTCAGAGCCAGGCCTTTGTCATTCTGAGCGCTGGCCTGGTGCTCACAGCCAGGCCCTGGTATTCTTCCGTTGCACATTAGCGATTTTCTGGAACACCAGCATCAGACAATGCCACTCTGTGACCATGATGCAGTAGGACACAAACAAGATCACCCTGGAAGTATGCCCAGTCGCAGACTAAACGTGGATGTTGACCATCCACAAAATCCCAGCCCTCTTGCTGTCCCGGCCAGGAAGCGGGACTGCGGCTCCCTCACCAATCACACCTGCAGCTCTGCTCTGGTCTGCCCTCCCTGTAGACGGGACTCACTAAGGCACATCATCAGTTACTGCTGCTTCCACACAGTCCCCAACCTAGAGCAAACCCCCGTTGTCTTGAATCTACTTCAAGATCACTGAACACGTGCCCAAATCTTTTAAGTCATTCTAGCTCTGTTTACTGAGATCATACGGAGCTCCTATGGTATAGGTTCTCCCTTGTTCCAACAAGCCAACAAAACAGCCTTTATGTTACAGCAGTGTCCTGGGTACCTTTGGCTGAGAGGCGTTGTCAATCAAGAAACACAGATGCACGTAGCAGCCCTACATCCCCAGTGTGCAGCTCTGTGCTCATGGGGATTGTTAAAGGTTAAGTGGAGTCTTATCATGAAAGAGACACATGAAACAAATTTGATGATAAACTGCAAAGAATAGGGTGCTCAAAGTCCTCAGGGACAGGACTGTATTGAGGGGAACATACTACTTAGGGTTCAGTTCCCGACCCTCCTGTGTGACCTTGGGCAGGTTGCTTAACCTCTTGACTCCTGTTTTATCACCTTCAAAATGAGCATAATGACATATCCACCTATGAAAATCTGTAAATTAAATGAGATAGTCCATGGAAAGAACCAAGACCAGCCCAAGACCTACCATCACACAGTAAGCAGATAATAAGGTTGACTCTTTATTGCAAATATTTTTTGAAGAAAGAAGAAATTTGCTGGAGACAATCTAACAAGGAGTGCCATTCTGGAGGAGGGGGGCTTAAAAGGAGCCCTGGTGATGGAAATGTCCTATATCTTGTCAGGGGTGGTGGCTACACAGGTGTGTACATTTATACAAACTCACTGAACTCTACATTTAAGATCTGGGACTTTCACTGTATGTAACTCAATAAAGGAGTTCATAATTAAAAAAAAAAATAAAAAAGAGCCTTGAAGGCAAGGTAAGACTAGGTAAGCCAATACAAATTGAGGTCACACTGCAGGCTTCCAGAACAGCATTAGAAGTTCTCAGTGATCAACGGAGACAGAGAGGCATTCCCTTAAACCCACCCCTAGAGTTCCTGAACCCCTTCACCCGTTCTGTGAGCATGGCTAATTCTCCTGACTGGAGCTCCAGTATCAGATGATTATAGTTAAGCAACTGAGTCTTTGGAAAAGAAAAAGTGCTAAATAGCTGAGAGGTTCTTGTGAGCTGAAATGATTTCATGAAAGCACATTAAAAATGCAGTCTAATTTTGGATTGAGAAATACCTGGATTCAGATCTTGGCTTCTCTGGTTTTATGATGTGGGGCAGTTTACTTCACATTCTGCAACTTCCTGTGTTCTCTGGCAAAAAAAAAAAAAAAAAAAATGACTATAGAGAGAATAGATGTAAGGTGTTTAGCAAATTGGGCATATAAGGGTAGTATTTTGTATCACTTGTGGTGGTGGAGGTGGTGGTGCTGGTGGCTGGTGGTGGAGGTGGTGGTTGGTGGTGGAGGTGGTGGTTGGTGATGGAGGTGGAGTTGGTGATGGTGGTGGTAGTGGCACTGATGGTGGGAAAGGTGGAGGAAATAAGAAACTGATACAGCAATATGTGTAATGACCCTGAATTCCAAAATATAAACTGAAGCACATTTTTCCTCAACTGAAAATTGAAAGGTTGATAGTTTTCTACTCTTCAAGCTTCATCTTCTGTTGACCTGGTGCTGCTCTGCGTTGCCCCGCTGTAGCATAGATTGAAGTGGCAAGAAAGATAAGAAGGAAGCTCACAGTGAAGAGAGGGATATCAAAGACTGGGGCCTCAGCTCTCTTTTAATAGAAGACCACTTATAGCATCCATCTCAGTACCTTCTGGTCCTGCAGGCGACCTAAGCTCAGGCCTGGCTTCTTGCCCTCTCAGAGGTGCACTTCTGAGTGCAAGTATTTGCTTAATATGAATCTTTTAAAAGGGCTGCCAGACCTCCCTTAGCCCTCCGTTTCCCTGCCTTCCCTCTACCCCTAGACCACATTTCACCTACTTCCCCATAGAGCCCCCTCTCCTACTGCAAGGAACCCTGGCCAAAACCCAGACTTGCACCACCAGAAATCACAACGTCAACTTCAGCACGAGCTGAACGAGGATTTGCAGCAGATCACAATGCTGACGCAGTAGACCCCAACTTTATTCCTGCGGTGCCGAAGCAAGCCACATCCTGTGATGATCTGTCCTCTCTTTTGTTTTTTTCCTCCTCCAGAATATAATAAATTAAACATAGTATGAAATGCAAAAAGGTTACATTGAGACATATACTATTTGAAGGTTTAATTCATTTTTCTAGTGTATAAGATACAAGGGTATTAAATTTTTAAAGCGGTGATCTCCTAAACTCTCTACTTTACGAGGGCTTTCTTCATAAAGATAAATGGTTTCCTTGCCAAATCAAATGCAGATTTGAAACAAATTAAGTTAATGTTCAATGGTACAAGGTAGAATGGATGGGGGAGCTGTTTTATTTTGCATTGTAATAACCATACACACCTAAATCAATAGCTGTGGAAAAAAGGCAATAATATCACGTAACTGCAGGAAATGAAATATAGTGGCTGAGTGGAGGGGGGGAACCGGCTGCGAAAAGAAAGGGTTTGTATTGGAATAATGACATTTCATTAAACAGGGAAGGAGTGCTATTGAAGAGAGGTCCATAGCAGTAAATTCTATTTCTTATAATAACACTTGAGACGAGTTAAAGTTGGCTGGGTATTGTGATAAAGGATAATGCCATCGTCCCTCCGTGTGTTGTGCTGTAATTTTATGTTTAAAGAAAACCCAAGATATTAAAGAGGCAGCGTGTGTTTTCAGAGGACGTCCTCATTCTTCTGATCTGTTGCTTAATTTGGTACAAGGTCCAATAATCTATCTGAAAGTCAGTAGTCAGATAAGGGACGTGGCATGTGGCTCAAGGTTTTTTTTTTTTTTTTTTAATTGCTCTTGAATGAAAGCCAACAGGTTTTCTTCTTTCTTTCTTTCTTTCTTTCTTTCTTTCTTTCTTTCTTTCTTTCTTTCTTTCTTTCTTTCTTTCTTTCTTTCTTTCTTTCTTTCTTTCTTTCTTTCTTTCTCTCCTTCCTTCCTCCCTTCCTCCCTTCCTCCCTTCCTTTCCTTCCTCCCTTCCTTTCCTTCCTTTCCTTTCTTTCCTTCCTTCCTTTCTCTCTCTCTCTTTCTCTCCCTCCCTCCCTTCATTTTGTAGGGGGCAGGTCAGGGACAAAGGAATTTGCTATTAATGAAAGCTGCTTTTCAGCAGTTATCAGAGAGACAGAAACATGTTCCTAGAGCTGGTATCTTTGAACTTATATTTGTCTCTCCATCATCTCTAGAGTAGCTACCAAGGAGGAATCCTAGAAGACCCAGATACCTTGGCTTTCACAGGTGCGGGGACTGACTCAGGGTTATCACTGTCTGAAACCATTGTGAGTGAACTGTTACCATCTCAAACTGGCTCTAAAAGAGATTGTACAAGGACCACCATCCTCCTCCTTCAGCTACAGCCTCACATGGTATGTTCTTGGGGCTCCCCAATGCTTTGAAATTAGCCTGCAGATCCTGAAAGCTGGGGAGAAGGTTTTTTGTTTCTCCCTGGATCTCTTTTTGCTCTCTTCACTGCCAGAGACAGATGCACCTTTTCTATCTGGCACCAACATGCCCACCTGGAGCTGGGTCTATAGAGATGCTGGCAGGAAAAACATGATATGAGAGGAGTCACCTCCTCCAGGAAGGCTTCCCTGCCCTCACAAATTGGATGAACTTTTAGTCTCCGCTTACAGTGCAGCTTTGGAGTGGGAAGATAGTATATTATGCATTTTCCTATATTATCCCAAGTAACCCTGCCTGCATCATGAGAAGCAGGTAACACAGTTAAGCACACGGGCTCTGGAAGACAAATCACGCAAGTACAATATAGGGTTTGTGACCCGAGTAGCTCTGTAATCTTGGGCGATTCCCTTAACCTCTCTCTTCCTCAGTCTTCTCATTTTTTAAATGGTACCCACCGCTCAGGAATGTTGTAAGGATTAGGTGAGAGGATGTCCATAAAGCAATTAGCAAGGTGTTTGGCATGCAGAATGTTCCGTAATTGTTCAGTGTTCGTTGCTGTTGGTACTAGTACCATTATCTTCATTATTAAAAACCCAATCAAGGATTATTCTCCCCTATTTCTCTTTGAGGAGCTTAAAGTTCAGCCGAGTGAGGGACATAGATGGCACTCGATGAAACTTCCTCACTTCATCCCTTCCTCCCTTCCTGGTGTTTCATGCCTGAAAGAGGTCCCTCGCCCAGGATGATGAATAAAAACTTTTCCCTGTGGGATAGGAAAGGAGTGTCAGGTTGGTTTGTTTAACACATAAATCTGTAACTAATGCCTCAGGTGTCTCCACCCCAGACAGGTGCCTCAATGCCTCTGGGCGTCTCAGCCTCCCACAGTAAAGCCATTTACCAAATGCTGCTTTACCGGCTGGGAAGCGTTACACAAACTTCAATAAAAGAGCTCCGGTTAGACAACCAAGAGCAGAGGGTAAACAGAGCACATTTAATCACCCATGGAGTGATGTGGCTCCTGGAGTGAAGTCGCACAGGTACTCTGATCCCATATACTAAGTTACTCCCCACCCTCCCAGTCCTGGACACCCACTTGAGGCCCCCAGCCCTGAAAGGACTGGCAGGGGCCAGTGGGGAACACGCAGTAGGTGTCTGACACCAACCGAAGTAGAAGAGGTTGTTCAGTCCGGTGCCTGGGGTTGAGCCAGGGCACAGGGACCCAGCTGCCGGAGCAGGCAGAGCACAGGAAAGCCTGAGGGGGCCATGTGGTTCTCAAACATCAGTCTATGGGGACACCAAAGTGTCACTGTAAATTCTGCAGTGGCGTGTAGTTGGGAAGGGGTTACACGTGATGCGTTGCCCCAGGCACCACTAACCCTCGCTTTCCTGCTGCCACGATGGGCTTTTTCATTCCGTCTGGGTGTGCCCAGCTTGAGTCTGTGTTGGGCAAGGGGAATTCTCTTCAACTTCCTCAGCCTTCACACCTGCCCCCCTCCCAGTCTCACCTCCTCAGCCCATTTGTGTCTGATGCCACATGTTCCGCAGATGACAGGAAGCCCCTACCTGTTTCCTATCAAAAATCGACCACCTCCTAGCTGTGTGGCCTCAGGAAAATAACTTGGCCTCTCTGAACCTTTGTTTTCTTATGAATGTAATGAGAATCACCATACTGATGATCTGAAGATGAAGTTTGGCAGTTCATGTAGAAGATGTACTACTGGGCCTGGCAACTAACATATTTGTAAAATAAATGCTAGCTGTTATTAATACCTAAAGATGGACTCACCAGGTATGCCTGAGGCCAGAATTCCACCTGCTCAGGAGAGAATTTCTCATCTTCTCTCTACTCTCCCACATCTCTTGTATTGAACAGAAGGTCCCCCGCTGCCTCACTTGATGGGCACACAGCTGAGGGTTTGGCTTTTGGAGCCTGGAGCCAGATATACTGAGTTTGAATCTCAGTGCTGTCCTCCATCTCTGGCATCCTTTGTGCCTCATTTTCATCACCTGTTAAACAATAATAGAACCGTCCTCCTAGGGTCAGTGTGAGGATGAAGTGAGCTGATGTCAGTGAAGGGCTGGCGTAGAGCTTGGCACCGTGAAAGTGTTCAAAACACAACAGTGAGAGCAAGTCCTGTTCCTCAACACCTACAGCCACTCAGTGGGAGTGGTGAGAACAAGGATCTTCATTTTAGAGAGAAAAAAACTGATGCTCAGAGATGAAACGAGGTGCTCCCCGCTCAGGTCACACACTGAGAAAGGAGCAGATTTGTGTAAAACAAATTAATGGCCCTGTTAGCCCTCCGTAGTCTCCTCTTAATGAGCCACCTCTGCTCCCCAACGCCGTCCCCCTGCTGTTTCCCTCCAGTTCTGGGGGCAGGCTCTTTCCGACGCCTGGGATACTCCACCGGCTCGCCCTCTTCAGATGCATCCTCTAATCTTCAGCCTGTCATTCCTTCAGAAGTCTGCCCATCCCTCTCCCCACCCCAGACTGGATGTGGGGCCCTTGCTAAGTGTATCCGTCTCTAACAGCTTGTACCACACAAACTGTCATTGACTCTTCCTGCAAGTATGTCCCCCCACGGCTCTCTAAGCCCCTTGACTTCAGAGACCAGCCTGTTAACCATTCAATCTTTGATGGCTTGACTGCTGAACCTGTAATAAATACTAATTGGAGGAAAGAAGCAAAGAAAGAATTGAAGAAACTGAGGGTGTTGTTTTCAGTTGGTAGTGGTTAGAGTAATGTGGCTTTTCTTTTTTTTTCTGAAAAATTGAATGGGACTGTCACAGTCATAGAAAAAGTCACTAATAACTGCATGCAAAACCAGGATTTATTCTCAAGTTCTCTAGGCAATGGAAGGATCAGGAGCTGGATTTGAATCTTGGTTCAGCAAATTACTAACTTCAGCGTCCTTGCAAGTCAAACAGGCCTTCACTTCACCTACCATGTGAGGCTGCTGTGAGAATTAGAAACAAATCATGGGAGTGGCGGGGCCAGTGGAAGTTGCCTGATATACTGCCGTGATGTCCTCATCCTCCTCGTCGCGGGAGGCATCGATGCTGCTGCTATTTCGGTTGTTTTTTATTAGGAGCAGAGCTCTTTCTGTCTCAACAGATTTTGTTCTTCAAGGAACATGCAGTTCCAGCAAATTAGCAGTTTAGTGCATCTCTCCAGTCGGCAGAATTTCTTCAACATGTGCTGGACCCTCCTCTGGCCAGAACTTGATACAAGTCTCTGTGCTTTCCGGGAGGAGTTTGTCATCCTAAACTAGGGAATTGGAAGTCATACTGAGCGTGATGGCTCAAGGACCAGGCTGAACTCATCAGACAGAGCCTTCGTTCCAAGGAAACAGAAGACAGACAGTCCCAGGGGATGTGCACGGTCTGGCTGGGCACTCTGTTCGTTTCTTCTTGCTGTTGTTACAAATTACCACCAACTTGATGGCTTAAAACTACACACATTTATTATGTGACAGTTCTTGAGGTCAGAAGTCTGATATGGGTCTTGCTGCACTAAAATCAAGATGTCAGCTGGGCTGTGTTCCTTCTGGAGGCTCTCAGGGAGAATCTCTTTCCTTGACTTTTCCAGCTTCCAGAGGCCGCCTGCCATCCTTGGTTCTTGGCCTCTCCTCCATCTTCAGAGCCAGCAAGGGCAGCTTTCTCGTGCTGTCACCCCAACTCTCCTCTTTCACCTCTGAGACCCTGGTGATGACATCGGGTTGACTCGGATCATCTTGGCCAAGCTCCTCATCTCAACATTCTCGGGACCATATCTGCAAAGTCCTTCCCACCACATAAAGTAACACATTCACAGGTTCCAGAAATTAGCACATGGACATCCGTAGGGGCCATTTTTCTGTCTGCCTCAGATTCCTCGGGACAGAGAAGATCTCCCACAAGGGACATTGAGGGGAGCTTTGCCAAAGCACAGCATGATCCACCAAAGGCTTTGCCTAGTGGGACTTTCTAGGCAAATTATAAGGAAACCTGGTGGAAATGTGTCCATCTGAGTTTATCATCACACTTTCCATAGAAGGACATTTTAATTTTAGGTGGGAGGTGAGAGTCGTGATGCTCACTGAGCCTTTTGCAAAGTGCCTGACCACGTCAACTTATGTCATCTTTATCACAGCCCAGCAAAGCGATATGTTCATTCATCCTGTTCAAGGAGGACCTGTAGCTGTGCCACTGGGATTTGAACCTGAATCTGTCTGGCTTGAAAGCCCAGCTGAAATTCCTGGAAAAGAATTCCTCGCTTCTTCCATGGACTGGGGCTACTGGTGAAAGGTCTCTTTTCCCCAGAGGAGGACAGAGGCAGAACAAGGGGGCAGTCAGGCCCTCCTTTCTCTTGAACCCCAGCTTGGTGGGGAGGTCTGCGCTGGCAAGAGCTCAGAGTCATCTGCTCTTTTCTCTCTGCCCTTCGAGAAGCCAGCTGATGAGGGGGAGAGGATTTCCCCTCCAGCCTGACATCAAAAGGTTCTGGTCAGGGGCTCCCCGGGCCAGGATGCTGTTAGCATGGGATATTAACCAAACACACTTCACCCCTGTGTTTGTCGGGGTGGTTGTGTCTTTGGCGCAGCCTCATTCCTTGGACTTAATTAAAACCCAGTTCCCTCTTTTATTCAATTTATGAGGCCTAGCCAGCGGGATTAAGCGATTACAGACAAAAAGCCCCATTTGTGAAACACTCCTAAACTCAAGCTGTTACGCTGCTTACTTGTACTCCATTAAATTAATAAGGAATGAATCGGCTGATCCATTATGAATAAAGCAGCGGGGAGTCGCTGCCCTGGTTCCTACTTCCTGCTCCCTCCTCGGAGAACATTTGTGCAAAATGATTATGTTCATATTCATTCAATTGGAATTCTCTAAAAGTGGAATGCATAAATTACTCTAAAGACACAGAGTTTATCTTAAGCATGAACTGCGAAGGGTGAATTAATATGACTATTACAAAACCATTAGCATTCAGTGTGTTTACCTACAACTGCAGTATACCTAAACCAAACTCAACCCCCAGTTGCCATTTGTGTTGGCTGATCAAGCAAGCTAGTTTATTTTAGCCCTCAGTTCATTTAAATTCATAACACACTCTTGAATATCCGATGTTTCCATTAGCTCTTTTTTTCAGAAGTTAACTCAGTTGGAAATAGACATTGGTTGTTTTCTGATTCTACCACAAACCTCTGTCCAGCCATTATTATACCCGAAAGTTTCCAAATACTGGTTGTTTAACTCTATGAGATAGGAGCTAAGAGGCTAACTTTTATCATATGAAGTGTAAGTTCACATTCTGAGGTCGAGACAGGTCAATGATCTGAGGAGTGCGGGGAGGGCTATCACTGGGGAGAGGGAGCATTCAAGGATCTTTAGTTGACCCCATGCCCAGTCTGTTTGGAAAGAATGATATGTGATATGGCTATGTAGAAGTTAAATCTTGCTTTGACCCAGGATTTTCCTACCTGGAAACTTGACAACTGGAGCTGGACGGTTCCTTGCTGTGGGGCTGTCCTATAGGACACTGAGCAGCATTCCTGGTCCTGCTCATCAGAGACCAGTTACCACGTCTGATCCCTCCCCAACAGTTGCGACAACTGAAAATGTTTCCAGATACTGCCAAGTGCTCTCTGGAGATGGGAGGGGGACAAAACAGCCCCTAGTTGAGAACCACCATCTTAGTCTATTACTAGAAGTGAGGAGTTGTTTCAGCTTTTTAAAAAATTCTTGTTTTTTTATTGACATGTAGTCAGTTTACAATGTTAGTTTCATGTGTACAGCAAAGCAATTCAGTTATACATATACATACATATATATAAATATTTTTTCAGATTCTTTTCCATTACAGCTGATTACAAGGATTTGAATATAGTTCCCTGTGCTGTACAGTAACTCCTAGTTGGTTATCTATTTTTATATATAAAATACTGTGTATCTCTTAATCTCAAACTCCTCCCCCATCCCCACACCTTTTCCCCCTTGGTAACCAGTTTATTTTCCTATGTCTGACACTTCACCTATTTTGAGCTGCTGCTTTTTTTTTTTTTTTTTTTTTTTTTTTTTACTATGAGATGAAAGAAGGTGGCCTCAGAAGGATTCTTGTAACCCCCCAAATACTGATTGTTGTGGAGTAGAGACCTCCTTGACGACTGCTACCTCTGTCCTTCCTCTGATAGGGACACCACAGCTTGGAAGGATGAACCACTCCATGCTCTAAAGCCACTCTCCTGTGTTCACCCCCGTCCTTTCCCTGGTCACAAAGTATTTTCCCACTCAGCCTTGAGTGGTAAAACAGGAGGAGATTTTCCACACACTGTTAATCTACCTTTCTACCTACATTTGTGCCCACACACTCTCTTCCTCTTGCTAAAGTAATTCGGAATCGTCTGCCTGATTCTAAATTCTTTACTGTCACTCAAATGGGCTTATATAGGAGATGCTTCCAATAAAAGGGCAGAGGTGTTTCCTCTTCCCTGCTTGAGATTCCAACATGCGCGCACACACACACACACATTCCCCCAAACATACACCTAAGAGACACCTGCTCCGGAGGTCCTACAGCTGTCCAGAGGGAACTCAAATCCCCTAAAATCCAGTCTATTTCTCATCAGCACAGGAATACCAAGTTCTCTTCCTTTTGCAACAATAAAATCCATATACTCTCAGCACAGTCGCATATCCCAACTCCATTCCTGAGCCCTGGGGATCTCCCAAGTCAGACATAGGTGGTTCCGAGCCACGCTAACAGGAGGGAGAGGGGGTACATGATGCAGGCACAGGTGGGAAGGTAGATTTAAAGCCTGTGGCAACTCTTCCGACAGCTTCCATTTTCCTGTTCAAGGCTGGACTGTGAATTCAGTTACCAGGGGATGCTATCCTTATTTTGGGTACACACGCCAAGATGGAAAGGTACATGTGGTAACTTGCTCAGTGACATGTAACTAGTGAGGGGAGAAGAGGTGTAGACCCAGCTGCCTGGAACCCAGTCTTTTGACTCTGACCTCACCTTTTACTACCTTCAAATTACTGCGGTCATTCTAACCCATCAAAAACCAACTCTTCTTTGCCAAGACGGAGCACTGAGTAATTAAATGCATTTAAAAATCTTCCTTATATCTAGAGTTTTGAACCCTTGCCTTGCCCTGTTTTCCTTTTAAATAGTATAAGCATTTTTACCATCGGCTGTTTTTTTCTCTTTCATCTGATTTTTTCCCTTCTCTTCTATCTGATTTTTTCCCTTCTCTTCTATCTGATTTTTTCCCTTCTCTTCTCTGAGCCAACTGCTATCACGTTCTGCATCTCATCAGAATTTTAGGAAGGAGAAAGTAAGCCAGGTAGATGAGTAACCAGAAGTGTAGATCATTGGCTACTAGCTAATTGGCAAAATGTGGTATTTGGCATCATTCAGTAGAGAATGAACTGGCCATGTCAGCTGCATGTCCACATAATGGGGCTTTGCAATCAGACAGGACAGGGCTGGACTCCCTCTGACAACTTATTAGCTGCCGTGCTTCAGCAAGTTACTTAAAATGTGAGTCTCGGTTTTCCCATCTGTCTAAATAATTTACCTTCTGTACCCCTTGGTGCTGCAGTGAGAACAGAGCGAGTCCACCTACTGGAGTTTCGGTTAAGTGGTCCTGGGCCCCTCTTTAAACACATAACTGGGGCCAGGGAGGCGCCCTCCCCAATGAGGCCCCAACCTCCTCATCCCCAGCCCAGTGGGAAGGATTAGTGCATTCTTTCTTGAAAGAACTTACATGTACACATGGAATTGGCAAAAGTTTGGCTCGTTGGCCCAATTCCAAGCAAAACTAATCATCAGAAACTTCATGCAGATTTACGATTACTCTTTGTATAACAGAGTGAGGCCCAAGCTGGGGAGACAGAATTAAAAAGGCGCTGCTGCAGGCGGAGAGGGCGCAGGTCCCCACAAAGCAGCATTTTCAGACGGGGCCCCTTGCGTGGAGCCCGGACTCCAGTTTGGCTGTAAATTAATATCAAATGTTAAAACAGCCTCGCTCCCCTTGCCTACGATTGTTGTGATGGGCCCTCACCACTGGGCTACCAGCTCCCATTTAATGCTAGTAGAGAGAGGCACACAGGACCTTCTCAATCTAGCATGCTTATTAGTCCAAGACGTAATTTAATTTTATGATAGCTGGTTTATCTCAATTGAGCCAGATGTGTGCGGAGATGTCTTTCTCATTGTGGGCGGAGTGGAAATGGTCCTGAACGCTGAGCCCCAACCAGGAGTCATCACCGTCCTCGGCAGCCCTGTTCCCCTTTTGTAAAAGGGCTGATTAGGGTCAGAGTGGAGTATGTCAGCTGCAGGCAGCACACAGAAGTAGTTTGCTACACACTGGCTTCACACTCTTAAGAAGCATTGAATCTATTACCAATACTAAATATTGGCCGAGTTCACATGCAAACAATGTGGATTTTTGGCCTCTGTTAGGAAACTGGGGGAATTGGTCAATGAGATGTGTGTTCCAAGACGGCAGCAGGTGGATGGTGCTGATCACTGGGGGCTGCATTTTGCTCAGTCAGAAGCTGGCTTTTCAGGTTGCCACTGTCCCCGCCACTTCCTATTGTGACACCTGGCCTCTGTGATTCATGCATCTATTTCCTGGTCCCTGTATCATAGTTTGAAGTCCCCATCTTGCAGAAACTCTTCTGGTTGACTGATTTAAGATTCTGAGGATCAGGGTGATCTGGAATTATCTGGCTGAAGATACTCTTCCTGGGTAAATATCTTGGTGAGAAAAAAATCTGTTCTTCTTCTAACACATCTGAGATACTTTTGATTCAGTTTATTCATTATCTCTATTTTGAAAGCCTGCTATGTGAGCAGTGCTTGCTGGCACATTCTGGAGATAGAAGGACGAGTATCAGTTTGGTAGAAGAGAAGATAGAAGGTAAACAAGGAAAGGACCAAATTCAAGTTAAGGGCATTAACATCTGAGAGAATCCCAGTGTCACAGAGGAACAGAGTTTTGTGAAAAAGAACCATTTAGATTTAAGCTGAGAATTGGAGATGGAGAAGAAGCCAGACAAAGGATGGTGGGGCTGGGTACCAGAGGGTGGGAGCAAGGAGTGTGACGAGGAAGCGGATGAGGTTGGCAGTGGTGAGACCCACAGGGCATTGGAAGGCCTGACTGAGAGTCCGGCTTGATTTCTCAGAGCTTTCAGGAAGGATAGATGGAGGTGGTAATGGGTGCTCAAGTTACATGGATCAGAGTCTCTGCTCCGGGAACCCACAAAGTCTTAAACTACCTCCTCCCCACCCCCATCCAACTTTCTGACCTTCTCTCTGTGCCCTTTTTCCAAATTATGGGCACCCCAGTGGGTTGATGTTGTCAAAGACATCATCTGTGGGTAGAGGTTTCTCTTCTTGCGGAGGTCACGGCTGAATCATTTGCGGAAAGAAAGCTCGGCCTTGAAAGCTCAGCCTTATTGAAAATGTTCTGTGTGCCAGATGCTATTCCATATTATTGAAAAATCACTTTGTATTGAAGTATAAACTCCTTTTGGAGTCTTCACTGAAGAGATGAGAGCAGGTTCAGATTAAACAAACGTGTTGATCAACTACTACTGGGAACTTTTAGAACCTCTGTTCCCATTAATTCCATCATTTTCATGAAGTAAATCTGAAGGATTTCATGCTCAATTTACAGTAGGGAAAGTGAGGCTCAGAGAGGTCAAGTGACTTACCCAAGGTCACCAGCTTATGAGCAGCAGAGACAAGACTTGATATTGACTCTCATTCCCAGAGCACAATGTTTCTCTTATTTCTTGCATCATAGTGTTTCCCTACAAAGTCTTTGGCCCTCTGGGGTTCTTCTAGGGTTCTCTGTGTTCCTGGCCAAGGAGGGTTTTGCAGAGGCCTGGTCTATACTTGCGAGAAGTGGTTTGGAGCCAGCCTGCTGGAGGGAAATAAGGAAATTCCGAGGGAACCCCGAGGAAGGCTGGGAGGCTTTGTGAGCAGAGGTAGCCTCACAGAGCCCTATGTCCCCCGTGTGAGTGGCTTTGCACTCAGAGAGACCCGGGTCAGCTCCTGTCGCCCTTACTTACAGTGCCGGGTTGAGCAGTGCCCCCCGAAATTTATGTCCTTCTGGAACCTCAGAATGTGACCTTATTTGGAAGAGCATCTTTGCAGATGTAAATAATTAAGGATCTTGAGATGAAGTCACCCAGAATTTAGGGTAGGCTGTCCATCCAAGGACAGGTGTCCTTATAAATAAGTACAAGAGAGGACCCAGAAACCAGAGAGAAGAGGCCTCGTGGAGATGAAGGCAGAGATCAGGCGATGTAGCTGCGGGCCGTGGAGCGCTGAGGGCTGCCAGTGGCTGCCAGCAGCGAGGAGGAAGCCATGTGGTGGTTTCTCCTTCAGAGTGTCCAGAAGTAACCGACCCAGCCAGCGCCTTGATTCAGGACTCCTGGCCTCCAAAGCCGTGAGAGCCTAAGTTTCTGTTGCTTTAAGCCATACAGTTTGTAGCAGTTTGTTACAAAGCCCTAGGAAACCCATACCCTTGCAGACTGTGCCCTCCCGGGGAAACCACTAACCTCTCTGAGCCTCAGGTCACATACGTGGAAAATGGGTCTGTTGAGTGGGAACTGTCTTGTGGGGTTCTGACGATTATAGATCAACCCTGCAAAGCACCTACACATATTGGGTGGGTGTTCCTTCTGTGATGTTACACCAGGGCAGCTGCCTGGACACCTACCAAGCCAAACTGTCCCTCCTGAGAGTGGGTCTGGCCACTCCTGGGCCCGTGGACAATGCCCATGCTCTCGGCCGAGCTCCCAAAGGCGATGCCTGCCAGCCCTAGCACAGTATTCTTCGGGACTTCGCAGTGGCTGCTCACATCAGCACACCCTGTTGCTTTCAGTCGCAAGCACGTACTGCCAAGGACGCGTATCCCCCTTAGAACCATAAACGCTCTAATAACAGTAACGGGGCAGCCTCCATCATGACCAAACGTGATTACATTCCACATAAAAACATAAAAGCTCATTGGAGTCAGGGCTCCCTCTGGGCCCATTGCCTGCACTTTTACTGAAAACCCCACATTCCTGACTCTGTGAGCACTGATGTCAGGGCCCAGGGAGGCTGGATCTCAAGGGCCCTTGTAAAGCCCCAACGCGGCTCAGTGGGCTGGATTCACCTGAAAACCCCCAATGTCTCTGGGTGTCCTGAGATGCAGAGCCTCCTCTCCCTTTATCATCTTGGAGAGCCTCGGACCCACAGTACCAGCCCATGACTTGTGCTTTGCCCTCCCCTGGAACGGGAGGCCGGTGAAGTGGGGAACTGCTCTGCTCTGTCCTGCTGTGGCCTGACGGCCCAGCCCCTGATGAGTCAGCCTCAGGGGACACCCCTTCCTACACCGCACCTGGTCCCCTCACGCTCCTGTCTCATTCAGCCCCGCTTCCCTCTCAAGCCTCACCTTACAGCCTGACCACACCCCACAACCTGACACCCAGCCACGCTAACCTCTGCCAGGGCCCTGTGTGCCGTGCTGCTCGCCTCCTGGCTTCTAGTCACGCCTGTCCCTGTGCTGGGGACTCTTTTCCGTTACTCATTACCAACTTCTCACCACTACTTAGGTGTCAGTGTGGACATGACTTTTTCAGTTTTTCCCCCTAAGCGTCTCTCTCTTTCTTTCTTTTCTTCCTTCCTTCCTTCCTTTCTCCCTCCCTCCCTCCCTTCCTTCCTTCCTATTGAACTATAGTTGATTTACATTGTTGTGTTGCTTTCAGGTGTACAGCGAAGTAATTCAGTTTTACATGTATTTATATATATAAAAACATACATATTATATATATCTTTTTCAGATTCTTTTTCATTATAGGTTATTACAAGATATTGAATATAGTTCCCTGTGCTGTACAATAGGTCCTTGTTTATCTATTTTATATACAGTAGTGTATATCTGTTACTCCCATACTCCTAATTTATCCCTTGCCTCCTCTCCCTTTTGGTAACCATAAGTTTGTTTTCTATATCTATGAATCTCAATCTATTTTATAAATAAGTTCATCTGTATTATTTTTAGATTCCACATGTAAGTGATATCATATAATTGTCTTTGTCTGACTTCCTTCACTTAGCATGATAATCTCTAGGTCCATCCATGTTGCTGCAAATGGCATTATTTTATTCATTTTTATGGCTGAGTAATATTCCATTGTATAAATACACCACATCTTTTTTATCCAGTCATCCGCTGATGGGCACTTAGGTTGTTTCCATGTCTTGGCTATTGTAAATAGTACTGCTATGAACATGGGGGTGCATGTATCTTTTTGAATTAGAGTTTTCATCTTTTCTGGATATATGCCCAGGAGTAGGATTGCTAGATCCTATGGTAACTCTGTTTCAGTTTTTTAAGGAACCTTCTTGTTGTTTTCCAAATTACATTCCCACTCATAGTTTAGGAGAGTTCCCTTTTCTTCGAACCTTCTTCAAAATGTCTTTCTTTTGTCAAAGTCCAGTGTGGCTCTCCTGTTTTTGGTCCCCTGTGCTTCCGAATCACCCTGATCCACCAGCCACCCCATCACCTCCATGGACGTTTCTCAGTACCCTAAGCCCAGAGGTCCTGGGTGTTGCTTCCTACACCCTTCTCTCCCAGGGCCTGGAGAGTCTGACTCACAGCCATGTTATTAAGCATGGGTTGAATGAATTGACAGATTGCTGAGAGAAGAACACATCTTCATAAAAGTAGACACAAAAGGGAGAGAAGCAGAGAGGAGGGACAGGGACTGCTCAGTCGGTGTGATGGCAAATGCCGTGGAAAGCGGTTTACGAGTACCCTCTCATCTGGTCCCTGCAGCACCGGTGTGAGAAAGCTGATACCCTCTCCCACCTTCCCTCTCTCATTTACACATGAAGAAAGAGGGGTCAGAGAAATTAACTTGGCCAGTGTCATGTACATAGTAAGCAGGCAGGGCCAGGATTTTAATCTCAATTTGTTTGACTCTAAATCCAAATTCCCAGTAAGGTCAGTATATAAGACGCCTAAGGGGAAATGTCCTAAGAAATATTTCTAGAGAACGTGATTGTTAAAAGCACTGAAGTTGGGGTCAAAGTCTCCGTTCTGCCACCTGCACATTGGCAGACCTGGGGCAGATCATTTTCTCACTCTGGGCCCCAGTTTCTTCTCCTGGAATGAAGGGCTGGAGACAGCTGGGCATTGGATTAGGCGATTTCAAACAATGCCCATCCAGCTCCAAAAATATTCTGAAAGTATGCACGATTTACAAAAAAAATATATATTTTGAAATTCAGTGATTGAGGCAACAGCTGTTGGCATGAGATTTTTGTTCTGTTTTAAAAATAGGTTATACAGAAGTGGGAGTGTGTGTGTGTGTGTGTGTGTGTGTGTGTTCACATACATATAGGCCCATGAATTGAACAATGGCAAGTGTGTCTCATGGTTACCTTTTAAAGAGTGCTGTTCCCACTCAAAATCCTCAGAAGAGAATAAATGAGTCGTTGATAGTATTGATCTGGAATCAGATCAAACTCTGTGCATGCTGTCAACATATTTGTCTTGATTTACCTGGATTTCTGTTCTAGTGGTATCTCTTCTCTAATTCAAGGAGACAGTCAGTTCAGTGTGAAAAGCTATCGGTCATGAGGGGCAGGAGGTGATGCCAAGCAAGCCTGGTGGAACGGGGAAAGGAGGCAGGCCAGATTCAAGACAGACATGTTGGCGATACCTAATAAGAGGGAAGGCTCCTTGGTGTCAGTGATCCCACATCTGTTGATACTTCATGTAACACAAAGGGCACTTGTAGTTTCCAAAAATATTGGAAATATTTTCTGCAAGGTGGTGTCTTCCTGATAGAGGAGTTCCATTGCTCATTCATTACACACACACACACACATGCGCATGCACACACACACCAGCAGTGTGCCAGACACTGTACTTGGCAGTGATGAGCATTCCTTGCTATTACAGAGCCTGTGAGCTAGTTGGGGAGTGTGATGGGCAGAGTAGTGCTCCCTCCCCAGGATGTCCACATCCTAGTCCCTGGAACCTGGGATCACATGGCCAAAGGGACTTGATAGAGATGAAGGATCTTGAGATGAGGAGAGTATCCTGATGCACCCTGGTGGGCCCAGTGCGGTCACAAGGGCCCCAAAGCTATTGGTTGGGGAAGGCCCCTCTGGGCTTCCTGAAGAAGGACACTGGTGCCTTTGGGAAGGAGCAGGTGGGGAGAAAATTCCATGTTGAGAGGGCTTGGTGCACTGAGTGTGGGGAGGAAATCATGCAAACTCAGCCTGGACTTCATCCGGGAGCTGGATCGTGCAGAGTCTTTGTGAACTGAGTTAGGGGTTTGGGTTCTCAGCCTAAGAGAAATGAGTGTCTTTTGAATGGTGCTGAGTCACAGTGAGATTGGGTCAGATTTATACTCTTTAGATCTGTGTTGTCCAGCTCGGTGACCACTAGCTCTGTGCAGCTACGTATTGAATATAAATTTAAGTAACTAAAAAAATTCAGGTTCTTAGTGACACTAGCCATGTTTTAAGTGCTCAGTAGCCCCATGTGGCTAGGAGCTATCATATCCAACTGAAAAGATAGTGAACATTTCCAGCATTGCAGAAAGTTCTCTTGGACTGTGCAGCTATAGAAGAAACACCCCAGCTGCAGAGTGGAGCGTGAACTAGGGAGGGAGATAAGGATGTGGCAGAGCAGGTAGAAGGAACTTCCCACTATTTCAGGTGGGATTTGACGGGAGTTCAACCTAAGGTGGTGGTAGAGGCAGACATAAGTGGGGAGACTTGAAATCTATATAGGAGATAAGCGTGGATTTTGGGGAGTTTCTGCCTCACTTTGACCCTTCATTAGAAGCACTGCTTAATATCATGGAGCCTCAATTTCCTCATCTGTGAGTGGGAGAAAAATCTACTTCAAAGGGGATATTGAGGGGGTAAAATCCCTGGCATGACAGATGTTTAATAAAGTGTACCTCTCATACCCTCTCTAAATCTCCAACTTAAAATGGCCTTTTGAATGTGAAGATCCGGGCAGAGTCACTTTGGAATCACAAACCCTTGCTGACCAGCACTCACTCTTGTGAGTGGAGCCTGATCAGAGCATCTCCCTCCCAGCTGGACAAGCCCTTGCTCTAGCAAGACTCTTGGGTGTGAAGGTCACGGGGAAAGGTACTGGGGAAAAGAGCCATATGCAGAAAATGAGCAATTCTGTTCCCACCATGACGGCGGGGCGCCCAAATGGAGCTATTTCGGAGTCGGAATACCACGTAGGACCCCACCAGGAGAGCGAGCTTGAGGGAGGCGAGGAGGAGAGCGTGCCATCCGTGTAGAGAAGATAATTGAATCCGTGGGAGGTCGACTGGGGCTCATTTCACACGGAACCGCGCACCAGCACGTGGCTCGCTCAGAGACAATACGGGCCTTCAGAGGGAACCGCTAAGGGGAGCACATTTCTCTATTAAGGGCACAACACAGTCTAAGTGAGATACCTCTTCTTCCCGGCCACAGCCTGGAAATAGCCATAAAAGAAATGAAGTATATTTGCCTTGTTAACACAGTTTGTATTACATATTCATAAACCATTTTGTGAAACTGCGAGGGAAAGATTCAATTGTCTTGGAAGCTGATAATGGCCAGGCTGCCACAGAGAAGGCAGGCAGCATGTTATGGAATTAGCTGCACAATGAATGAAATGCAACGCCTATAATAAACCCATTCAGATATAAATTATGGCTGAGTAGATGCAATGTTTGTTAAGCAATAAAGCTTGCCACCCTACATGGGAAATTGGATGAGATTTATCATAAAATATGGTGGAGAAGGTGCTAAGAATCCGACTCCCCAAACTGGACTTAATCAGAACCACCTAGAGAACAGGCTTCCAGGAACAGGAAACCAGAAGAAAACGATATGGGTGGGTCCAAAGGGCGTTTTGACAATTGTGACTTGAAATACCCTGGGTCTCAGCAATTCCACCAAGAATATTTCAATTTTGGGAAAAAAAACAAAACTGTGTTGATTTTTTTCCTTTGAGAATTATCAAAATGCCTTCAGCTCTGGGAAGACGAAATGTGACCAATAATTGACTTCCTGGTTGGCCAGGGCACTAATTGAATTCAGGGGCAGGGAACTTGTCCAAGTGACACTGGGCTCTTGGTTTCCCTTGGAAATGGTTGAGGTTGGTGATCCCCGGGGAGGCAGCTGGCTTTCAGACCACACGGTTGGATGTTTCACCCAGTCATTGGAGGACACGTGGCTTATTTTCTCAGAAGACCTCCCATGAGTCTTCCATGCACAGCGTTAAATGAATACAGGGGCACGCTATGTATCGTCTCCTGAAGCTGGAGCTTGGGTTTATCTCAGCCTCCACTTTCTGGGAAAAATAAAACGAAACC
This sequence comes from Camelus dromedarius, assembly GCF_036321535.1. NCBI lineage: Eukaryota > Metazoa > Chordata > Mammalia > Artiodactyla > Camelidae > Camelus > Camelus dromedarius. The sequence goes on from NC_087444.1 coordinate 27,455,120, forward strand.
AAATAAAATAAAACCAGGATTAACCCAGCATGATGCAGTCTTTCTGGTATTGTTATTTGAAAATAACTGCAAATATTTTGTGGCTTTACAAGTTGGAGTCAATGATTTCAGTGTATTGAGAACAATGAAAAATACCTTAGGAATGTATTATAGTCCCAGAGTCAGATTAAGAGTGTTCGGAAGCCAAAAGGAATTTTCTGCCTGCTAATAACATTACCCTGAAATCTAATGAAATAATCTCCCTAAAGCCAAGTTTATTTTCCCATTTGCTGCTAAAAATAAAACAGACGTCTTTGGTCAGCTCATCACTCAGTCTGTATACCATCAAACTGCTTCAGATAGCAAAATTATATGACTTAAGTGAGTCAATTATGAGGTTTTAGAAATAAAATTTGTTACCAACCTTCACTGAAGTAACCAGAGAATTTGATTTTGACAATAGACTTCAACACACTCCCAAAGAAGCTTAAAAGCACACATTTTGGAGTTGTTACTGATGACTTCAGCTACACTGTACTCACTCTGTTCTCACACTCACTGTATGTGTAAATGTAATATATAAATACATACATGTGTATATAAACATGTATATGCATTATACACACATGTATTTATATATGCACAGATGGTGTGTATATATGTATGTATATATATATATCAATAGGAAAAGATAGGTTATTAACAAAAAGATTGGAAAAATTAGAAGTCACATTAGATTCTAATAAATTTCTAACAAATCTTTTCCTCCTTCTCCTCATCAAAACCCATTCTCCAAATGAAATAAGTGTCAAATATTTGGAAAGGTAATCAGAATAATAGGGTACTGGGATAAAACAGAAAGGTAATTGTTCTCAATATCTTGTCTAGGGTCGTCATGCCAACAGCATGCATTTGTATTGGCTGTTTCCTTTTTCCTTGCTATCATCTCATTCACTTCTCACAGAAGACTCTGCAGAGCTGGAGTCTCCACCACCATATTATAAGTTAAGGAATCAAAGAAGCAATGGATCATTAAAAAAAAATCCTTTTAGGTACAAGAAAAAGACACCTGGAGTTGAAGCGATGTAGGGTTTATTTGTCCTACGTAACAAGAAGTCTTGTGGTAAGCCTTTCCGAGTAGAAGGTGCCAACAGCTACTTAGACCTTTTCTCTCTCTCCCCTCACCATCATCCTGCAGACTTTCAAGAATGAAAAAAAGATGAAGGGCCACACCCCCAGAATGGGGTCCTTTTGTATCGCCAAATTCAAAGCTTCCCTGGAAGCCCCGTTCTGCGGAATTTTCCACTTTCATTTCACTGGTCAGAACTGCTACTTGGCCACCCCTAACTGGGCGGTGGCCAGAGGGGTGGGGCTGTAGATGTGATGTTATGCGAGAATTATCAAATGTAAATCCGGGTTTGCCCCATTGGCACTTCTGTACAATGGAGTTTACATTGCACTTGAGATGAATTGGACAGACCCACACAGTGAAAAATTTAAGTTCTGGGTTATGACTCTGAATTAGGTTAAGCAATAAGAGTAATTTAGTGAAATTTCTGAACCATTTGGCTTTTATGGGCAGACTAGGTGAGGCAGCCATTAGGGCTGATTTTCAAAGCTGTGTAATCACTAGCATCTCCACTTACAGCTGGAAACCCTAATGTACACAACAGTCCTCACTGAAGTGAGCATTATGCAGTCCTCACTCCGACGTGCAGTGTGGAAGCACAGTGTCGCAGTGGTTGTGTAACCAGGGCACAGACCTTTTTCCTCACCTGGAGAATGATCAGAATTTGAATTGAGTACTTCAATTCAAAGAAGGAAAGAAAGAATATGCTTTCCCTTTAAAAGCCTCTTCCTCATCTTGGTTGCTCCGGCCAACCATCATCTTGACTATGGGTACAACCAGTTTGGTGTGGATATCACTCAATTTCCATGATTTAGTGTGCCCAGATTCCACAGCACACCCTTCCATGCACCGTGCATGTGGGAGGGAAGGAGAGAAGGAGCTGAGAAAACAAAACACTCTACAGACTACATTCTCCTCTAAGACATTCCAGTGAAATGTGGGAACCAGAGGTTACATCCCATGCTTACGTCACCTGCACTTAGTTCAATGCATAGGGTCTCTGTTGAACGGGGTTTGGCTGAGGTAGAAACTTTCTCAAAGTTATCTATTACTGTGCAGTGAATCCTAAGATAAAGTGACTTCAAACAACACCCATGCAGTGGCTTACAGTACTGCAGTTTCAGCAGGGGTTTGGGGTGGTGATGGCTTGTCTCTGTACCACGTGATGTTGCTGTCATGTGACTCAGTTATCTGGGAGTCATTCAGGAGTCTAGGCTGAGCTTTATTTCATGGCAGCTGGATCCTGGGAAAATGAAGGTGGAAACTTCCAGGGCTCTTTAGTGCTAGATGCCAGAACTTGCACATCTCTCTACTACGTTGCATTGATCATAGCAAGACACCAGCCAGCCTAGATTCCAGGGAAGGGGAAACACAGTCCAACTCTTGATGCAAACAGTGGCATATGCTCAGAAGGACGGAAGGATCCTCGGTGGCCATCTTTGCATGCAAACTTCACACCCAGGATCAGCTCTCTCTGAAGTCTTTATTGGTTCCTTCAAGGAACTGTCCTTGCTCTCCCAGGAATCTATGCATCCCTCAGATGGAGCAGCAATGCAGTGTGGAGGGTCTCTGAGCAAGGGATTTCAAGTCGGATTTCTGATTCTTAGCACGGCTCTTCTGCTTGCTGAATGCCAAATCTTGATCAAGTTATTTAATGTGTTTGGGCCTTAGTGTTCTTAGTAAAATGAAGATAATAGCAGTGCTCTCCTCATAGGCTCTATGAAGTATTTTCCAGAGTTAATCCATGTAAACCATTTAGGATAGCACCTGGTACATGGTCAGGGTTCAATAATATTGATTCACAGCTGCCTCTTCCTTTTCTTTGAATTTCTGATGTCAAGGCTGGTGTTCTGAGACCCTGTAAAGATTTTAATGTGGTGGGTGCTCAGTGAATATGTGAAAAATGAATCATGATCCAGGGCTATCCTTTTCTTTAATTGTGTCCATCTGAAGGCAAAGATTTATTTTTAAAAAAGTATAGATCGGGGCAGCATATGTTGTGTACGCCAGAAAGATGAACACTTACTCATTCATTCAGCAAATATTATTGAGTGCTAGTTGTGAGCTAGAAAGTCCATTATGTTCTGGAGATAACATTGTGCATAAGTCATGTGTCGTTCTTGCCCTCGGGGTAGTTATATTCTAGTGAGAGGAGAAAATAAATAAACTCAAGATAATATTAGATAGTAATATGTGTTTTGAAGAACAAAGCTATGCAGTAGAATTTTTTAAACCAGGAATGGGATGAGATGCAGCTTTGTGATGGTGGTAAGAGCTGTGAGTTGGTGGAACTCCCAACTTTCCAGAGAGGTTAGAATTTCAGCAGAGATCACAAGGAGAAAACATTAATCATTTGGAGATGTGTGGGTAGAGTCTTCCAGGAAGCGAGAGGAACAAAAACAAAGACTTGTGGTGGAAATGAGCATGGGGATTAAAAAACATGAGAAGCCCCGTATGCTGGGGTCTTGGCAAGACAAGGGGAGGAAAGGCAGACACAGGCTATGTGGTGCGGCACTTCTGATTCACATTTTACTCTAAGTGCAGCGGATACCATCAGGGGGATTTAAACATGAAGGGAGAAATGGCTTCCCTTCCGTGTTTTCCATTCTTGGATTATTTTGTTGCCGACACCCACCCAATATAGCCATGATCCTATGTACACAGGAGATGGGAAATCCTGCTCTTTTGAGATATGTGTGAGAGTATCTAGTGATGGTAGCAGTTTAGGGGTGATGGAGACGGTCCTCTTCCAACAACACTGGAAATATACTGAGTTCCCTGAGCAAAATCCAGATAGTCCAGGTTCTTTTTGTACCAAGAATGAAATGACGATGGTAGATGACAGTGGCGGCCACTTATTGCACGTTTACTGTGTGCCAGGCACTGTCCAGTGCTTCACAAGCACCGGATTTGATTCCCATGCACACCCAGGAGACCATTGCCCTTGGTGTCTGGGTTTCACAGATGAACACACTGAGATCTGTGAGGTGACATGCCTGCCCCGCTGTTAACCTGCTGAGGATTTAAGTCCAAATCTCTGGACCTTCTCTTTCCAGCACATTTCCAAGTTCTGCTCGTCTGCACCTCCTCCCGTGAAGCCTCCCCAGACAGTGCAGATAGACGGGGAATGAAACTCAATGATCGGTTACAAGACGTTCTCTAGAACTTGCGGAAATCATAGGGTGGGAGAGCTGCACGGGTTTCGCAACAATGGTCCTAATGAGCAATTCAGTGATGAGCGGTGCACATGTGCGGGGGAGTCGGCAGCACAGCCCGCCTTGGGCACACATTTGTGTCATTGTTGGGTGTCTGTATACTACTCGAGATTTCCAAAATGTTCCCCGAGGAAGTGGATGAGTGGCATTCCTCCGATTTTAGAGCGATTTGGGGCTGAGGCAAGCTGAACATTGGCCTCAAGTCACACAGCGAGATGATGGAGGCTTCTGAGGCCCCAGATGGAGAAGTACTTCCACGTACTTCCATCCGAAGCTTATGCGATCTGACCTTCAGCTGAGGTCAGCATACCCAGGAAAGGTTTGCTGGGTCATAGCACATCAATTACTTCCTCAGTTTGTTCATCAAACGTTAAATGCCTCCGAGGTCTCAGGCACTCTGCTAGGGATGCGAGCACCCAGATGGATAAGACACAGCCCCACCCTTGAAAAGTTGTCAACTCTTTGAACAGCTGCCCTCCTTCTACCTCAGTGCATCCCAGCCCAATCCAGTGATGTTTAGGGATGCAGGCGCTGGTTCAAATCCTGGCTCTGTGTGACCTAGGGCTAGTGCCTTAACTTTTCTGCCCCTCAGTGTCCTCACCTCATATTCATAGTATATAAATAAAAGAACTGTGGTGTCAATAAAATAATACAGTGTAGCACCCCCTTCCACCTGGCCAAGTCCCTTAATGATAAGCTTCACTTGTGATGCTTGTTAAAAGTACAGCTTCCCAGGCCCCTCTCATGGAAATTCTGAGGCAGTGGCTTTGGGATTCAAGACCTTGTCTTTTTGTTTTGTTTTTCTTTAAACAAATATTCCAGGTGATACTTGTCGTCAGGATCATCTGGGAAACATTGATATAATGCATGAAAAGCAGTGGTTCTAACTTTAGTTGCACGTTGCAGTTACCTGGGGAGCTTTAAAAATACAGGTGTCTGGGTCCTACTCAAGAGATTTTGTTTTCATAGGTGGGGGTGCATATTGGGATGTTTAAAGGCTCCCCAAGAATTTCTGCTATGCAGCCAAAGTTGGGAATACCTGCTATAAAGCATTTAGCACAGTACCTGCCACAAAGTAACGAGCAGCAGACACACCATCATCTTTATCATCACCTCTGTCTTCCCCAGAGGAAATGAGAAACACACAATTAAGGAGAAAATTAAGAATGTCAACTTGTGGGTAAGAAGGGTGGAAAGAATCATTCTGAACTCGTGTGACACTATTTCGTTACGGCATCTGGATACTCTCTTGGGCTCTAAACCTTAAACATTTTTCTCTTTCACTTTCTTGACTGTAAGCTCTGTCAGGAGCAAGATAATGTGTTTTCATTTTTTAATATTACCCCAAAGATTTATCCAACACCTGGTCTATATAGTAGGTCCTGAACAAGTGTTTATCAAATTAATAAGATACATGTGTTCATGGAGGAATAGCAGAGACGATATATTACAGAAAGGGTGAGAAAGGAAAGGATTTCAGACTGTTGGAAAATGTGTGAGTTGTCACCTGAAGAATGATTTGAGTGTTTTGAAATGGAGTGGAGGAGGGCGTTTCTGGTGGGAGAAATGACTTGAGCAAATCTGGGGAGGAGGAAACAGCTTATGTGTATATGAGGGAAAAAGAATACTCAGGTAGGGGCGGAGGAAATATCACTGGCAGACCTGAGCTAACAGGACAGGTGGGAGAAGATGCTAGAATCACAGTGTGCTTCTGCTTACTTAGGACCAAGGACACAGAGAGCGTGGGTCACTTGCCCAAGGCGTGCCCCGGTGGGTCTGGAGTCAGAAGCTTTGGCTCAGGCAGCTCCACACTCCACGCTGCTGCGCCCTCCTGTCTCCCAGTGTCTTAAACAGCAGGGGGATAATGAAGACTTCCCAGGCAGAAGCATGACAGCCTCCGACAGATTTTGTAGAACAATCATCTTGGCAGCTGTGAGGAGGAATGGTGGCAGAGGGGTGAAACGAGAGATCAGAAGAGTGGTTCTTTCCGAAGTTTTTTCTTCTCAAATAGGGTGAGCAACATGTCTGCTTCCAACAAACAAACAAACAAACAAACAAACAAACAAACAAACAAACAAAAGCAGCACTGAGGTCAGCATACAAAGTGCATAAATACAGGTCGTGCATTCTAGTCTCCGGAAGAGGGGCGGGCCACAGATTTGGGTCGGAGCGTTCTGGCTGTCAGCATGGTTCGTGGAGGATGTAAAAGGTGAACAGAATGGTCACTCAGGAGGTGCCCAGTCCTTGCTCTTACTGAAACCAGAGAGCAAACCCCCACTCCCTGGATCTCAAAGTGCGGACCCCATGCAGAAGGCTGCACGTAGCTCTCAACAGTGAAAGCAGCAAGGCGTTTGTAGTGTTCTTTAACAGAGGCAGTCTTGCCAGTGGGTAACTCTCCATCTTAACCCTGTAGGAACTGTGTTTAGGATTTGGACACTCCAACTTAAGATTTCATAGCATTTGTGTTTATTAAAATATACCACCCTCTATGCCACCACCCCAGAGTAATGGTTTCCTTTTTTTAAAGTCAACTAAGTGATTGATCAGTTCCTACTATCTTCCACTTTATTTGCAGTGCTGAAAATATAAGGCTGGGCTTTTAAATATGTATATTGTAATATCTTGATGTCAGATCTTAGGCATTAATAATGAAATGTCAATAGCTCTGCTGGGATATGAATACAAACCTTCCCAATGACATCTTAAACACAACAGAAGCATCTCAGCCTTCCTCCCTTCATGCTTTAATGGTCTTTTCAAAACTCTTTGTATCCTGTTTGCACAGAACCATAAGCGGTCATGTTTGAAATTGCCTGAAACTTAATGCATCCACAAACTCTTTTCTATCCCCTTCCCACCACTCCCCGGTCACACAGATGCTGCAAAATCAGACTGAACATGGCTCCTTGCACTCCAAATGTCACCCCCCACCATCACTCCAGGAGAGCAGCTTCAGGGAGACAGAGGGGAAGGGGAGGTAATAAATGTATAGGAATTCAGCACCTGCTCCGTGTCAGCATTGCACATTACCTGCTGGAACTGGACAACACACTTAGTGACATGCATTCACCTCCCACTTAACAAGGAGGGGAAGGGAGGCTTTCAGAAGCCAACCAACATGTCTCGCTTTACACAGCTAGTTAAGAGTCGGAGAAAAATTCTGTCTCAAATCTGACGTCACTACCCAAGTTCTGTCTGTGGTAATATACATCTCCGAGGATAAACCTGAAAACATAGGTGCTGCAGGCTGCAGTTCCAGGTAAAATGATGAATCCACACTCCGTCCTGTCTCTTTCATTGAATGAAGCTACAAAAGCTCAGTAGAATGTAACGGAGAAGCTATCTGAAGACTTTGAAAGTAGCAGTAGCAGGCAGATAGGGGAAGAAGAGCAGAATTCAGTGTCACAAAACTTTGGTGAGTTTCCCAGCTTTTTATCTTCCTCTCCCTCGCAGCCTGGACTCAAGGCAGCTCAAAACACTAAGTGGTCATCCATGTATCCAGACAGAACCCCAAAAGAAGCCCTGGCATCAGGAGCAGGGAAGGGGACTCTCAAAGCTCAGAGAGGGCAGGAAAATCACCCATTTTGAAAAATGTCTTTACTCTCTTGAGCCCCAGTGGCCAGGTAATCACTGCACAGTGTTGACAGTGCAGTGTTAGTGATGGAACTGAGGCTCTTCAAACTACTAAAACTCTGACAGGGAGACGAACCTTCCTCTCTAATTGGTCCCAGGAGGGTGAGGAGGGTCCCTGTTGCTTTTTTCCTCTACTGACTTACCACCACCTGGCTGTGGATGCAGGTGTATTGTGGGAAAGAGCTGGGAAACAAAAACGCTAGCTTCCTTATGGGAGCATCAAACCAGGAAGCCTCAGGGATGTGGAATGTAGCAGGGAGATTATGGAGAGAGAGGAGCCTGGCAAAGTAAACCCATTAAGCGGTGTATCAACTCCTGGAGTCACTCGCACACTGGGCATTTGTGTTTCTGCTCCCAAAGGACACACCAAAGGCTTTGAGAACTGAACTAAGAGAGAGACCCGACTCAGGTCCCAGACAGCCCACTGGGTGGGACACATGCAGGATAAATTCAAATAGCACTGCAAAGGATTTGAAAAGGGGACAGAAACTGAGATCACAACCTACAGAAGTCTGTGGAGAATTTGCAGCTTGACCCAACAGGGTCGATTGCCTGGAGAAACAAAAGTGTCAGTGTTCTCCACAGGATTTAAACAAGATCCAGCATCTCCTAACCTCGTGTTCAAAATGTCCAGCATACAATTAAATATTACCTGGCATCTAAAGAAAGAGGAAAATATTAACTTGCGTGGGAAAATATATTCAACAGAATACCAATGCCAAAACGACACAGGTGTTAGAATTGTCTGATACAGGCTTTAAAACAGCTATTATAAAGATAATCCAAGAAGTGAAAGCCTACACTTTTAAAAGGACTGGAATGACAGAAGGCTTCACAAAATTAATAGAAGATACACAAAAAGCAGAAATTGTAGAAGCAGAAATAGAATAACCTAAATTAAAAAAACCCACCTCACTGAATGTACTTCATAACAAAATGGAGAAGAAAACAGGAGAGTCACTAGGTGAAACTGAAGACAGAGCGATAAAAATTATCCAACCTGAACAATAAATAGAAAAAGATTGAAAAATTGAAAAGAGCGTTAGGGACCTTGGGACAATACCCAATGTTCAACATTTGTTATAGAAGTCCTAGAAAAGAGGAGAAAAAATGTGGTGTGGAAAAAAATATTTGAAGAAATAATAGCTGAAAACTTTGTGAATTTGGGAGAAGACATGAATCTCAATGAAACCCAAGTAGGATAAACCAAATGAAATACCCTTTAGTATGTTATTATCAAAGTACTTAAACCTACAGGTAAAGAAAAAGACTTGAGAACAGCCAGAGGAAAACAGTTAATTACTTACAGGGAATAACAATTTGAATGACTGGTTTTCTTTTCAGAAGTCATGGAGGCCAGAGAAGGGGGTAACAACACTTTTAAAAGGTTGAAAGAAAAGAATTGTCATTCCAGAATTCTACAACCAGTGAAAATACAGGTAATAGTCAACCAGTGAATAGTGGTAAAATAAAGACGCTTAGGGGAACCAACTGTCCCAGTTTGTCCAGGACTAAGAGGTTTCTCTGAATGCAGGACTTTTAATGCTAAAACTAGGCAAAGAAGGACAGTTGCTCACCCTAACATCCTCAGGTGAAAGTAAAAGAAGAGAATTTGTTGCCTTTAGAGACATGCTCTGAAAGAATTGGTAATGGGAGTGCTTTAGACAGAGGGAGGTGATAACAGGTGATAACTTGAAACCTCAGAAACAAAGAAAGGAAAATGGAAATGATAAAAATCTGGGTAAATGGTGAATTCTTCTCCCTTGAGTTTTTAAAATGTGCTTGATGGTTGAAAGCAAAAATATAACATTGTCTGACGAAGTTTTCAATGTGTACATGCCAACTAGCATCATACTTAATTGTGAAGACCAAATGCTTTCCCCCCAAGACTAGTCTGAGGAAAGGAGATCTACTTTTAGCACTCCCATTCGACATTTTTGTGGCAGCTCTAGCAAGTATAATAAGAAAATCAGAGGAAAATCAGAGGAAATAAGATTTGTACAGATTAGAAAAGGAAGAAATAAAACTCTCTCGATTCACAGAGGGTATGATTGGATTTGTACGAAAACCCAACAGGTCTACAGACAACAGCAATGAGGATATAAACTCTTAGTATTAGTAAGTTAGTTTAGGAAAATTACAGAATCCGAAGTTAACACACTAAAATAAATTGTATTTCTACATACTAGTAATGAAGACCTGGAACCAAAATTTGAAAAATAAACACACCAACAAAAGTAATACCATTTGCAGTAACTCCAAAGGTGAAATACTTAGAAATAAGTCTAGAAGTCATATATATATATATATGTTTGTATGTGTATGTGTATGTGTATGTGTATATGTATATATAGGAGCTATATGCTGAAAACTACAAAGTACTGATATGAGAAATAAAAGAAGACCTAAATCAGTGGAGAGACGTGCTGTAATCATGGATTGGAAGCCTCAACGTAGTAAAATGTCAGTTTACTATGTCCTCCCCAAATTAGCTGTTAGATTTAATGCACTTCCAATCAACATCCCAGTGGCTTTTGTTTGTTTATTTGCTTTGCTCTGTTTTGTTTTGTTTATAGACAAACTTATTCTAAAATCCAGATGGAAAGGCAAAGGAACTGACATACCCCAAACAAATTTGTAAAAGAAAAATGAAGTTGATGAAATCACTGTGCCCAGTTTTAAGACTTACTATAAATCTATAGCAGTTGAAACATGTGGTTTTAGTTAAGGAAGAGCCATATAGACCAAATGGAGCAAAATGGAGAGTTCAGAAGTAGACCCACACAGATACGGTGAATTGATTTTTGAAAAAGTGGAAAAGGCAATTCCGTAGAGAAAGGATATTTTATAATAAATTGTGTTAAAATATTGTACATTTAAATATATTAAAAAAAAACCCTCAACCTAAACCTCATATCCTATACAAAACTTAACTCAAATTGTACAATAGATCTAAATGTAAAATGCAGTACATTAATACTTTTAGAAGAAAATATTTGTCACCTGGGATTCAGAAAAGAGTTCTTAGACTTACCAGAAGTCATAAATCATTAAAGGATAAAAGAATTGTAATTGGACTTAAAACTAAAGACATTTGCTCTGTGGAAGACACTGCTGAAAGATTGAAAAGATAAGCTACAGACTAGGAAAAATATTTGCAAATCACTTATCAACAAAGGATTTACATACAGAATATATGAAGAACTCACAAAACTCAATAGTAAGAAGGCAACCAATTTTTTTTTAAAAGGGCAAACAACTTGATACTTCACCAAAGAGAAGGCAAATTAGCCCATGAAAAGATGTTCAATCATGAGAAATTAATTGAACACAAGTTAAAAACTATGATGAGATACCACTACAGTTTATCAGAATGACAAAAAAAAATTACTGACAATATGAAGTGATGGCTATAGGAGATGGTTATCAAGAAGACATGGCCACTGGTGGATGACTCATGAACTGGACCCGGGAAATTGGAGGCACTTCACTCCCACTCCTGTCCTTGGAATGTAACTTCTGCCCACTGTTCCCATAGTGGGAACTGTTCCAAGGGCATAGTCTTGAGAGAGTAAGGTGTGGTTGAGACCATCTGGATGCTGTATTGACTAAACCCCATTAAGACCTCTATATAAACATTTGAGATTCTGGCCGATGGATATGGAGATCTACTCGTCTTGTGGCCCCCCAAGACAAGCCTTGTTAAGTGAGTTCCCTTGCTTTTTAAAACAGCCACCTACCAATCTGGAGTGGTGTGCCCCTTTCTTTGATCTCTCCTTGCTCCTCCGTGTGTGGGAGCCAGTTTCAGATTTCATCCTGGAAAGTCCCTCAGTTTTGAACCAATGATGGTAAGGCTGCCGGAGCAACTGAAACTCTCCTACATTGTTGGTGGGATTATAAAGTGGTAGTCTCTCCAGAAAACAAAAGTTAAATTCACACTTATTGTGTGATACAGCAATCCCACTTCTGGGTGTTTACCCTAAAGAAATGAAAACTTATGTTCATACAAAAATTTGCACATGAATAAGTGCTCTACTCATAAGTGTGGAAAATGGAAAACAACCCAAATGTCCTTCAGTGGATGAACGGATAAGCAGAATATGGTACATCCATCTGATAGAATACTCTCAGCAATAAAAAGGAACGAACTGTTGTTACACACGGTGACTTAGGTGAATCTCAGTGCATTACACTGAATAAAATAAGCCACTCCCAAAAGGTTATATCCCATTCACGTGATATTCTCAAAATGATGAAACTCTAGTGAGTGACAAAGAACAGATCAGTTGTTGCCAGGTGTTAGGGATGAAGCAGGGGTGACTACAAAGGCATGAGGGGATTTTGGAGGAGGTGATGGACCTGTTCTGTATTTTGATTGTGGTCATAGTTACATGAATCTATGCATGTGTTATATAGAATTTATAGAACTACAGGTGTAAAAAAGGCCAATTTTACTATGTGTTAATCTAAAAAATAATAAATACAGCAATTATTTTCGTTATCTTTAATTACAAATGTATTTCCTAAATAAATTCTCATTGCAAAATCAAAATAATAATAAAGAGGCAGGTGAAGTTCCTACATCATCACCTTGACTAAAACTGCCAATCTCACTCTCCTCCCCAGAGTAACTTCTCTTATCAGTTCATCTCCTTTTTCTCTAAAGGAGCAATCCTTTTTAATGTTTGGAATTTTATTTCAAAAGCATGACCTTCAATTATGAAATAAGTGAGGTTAAGCAAAGAAAGACATCCCCAGCATTTACATATGTGGAAAAAATGAGCACAAAGCAGCTGATGATGACACTGTTATGCCATTTCTTGGCCCACAAACATCTATCTGTGTTCACTGAGCTCATTTTAAGAACTATCTTCTATTACCATCTGCCACACTCACTCACCCTTCAACTCTGTTAGTCTTACTTACGTCATGCTATTCATTTTCTATGACTTTATTTCATTCCTTTTAAACCTTCCCATCTAAAATCTCCCCCATCAATCATGGACGATCACAACATCAATCTTTGGGCAGATGTTATGAGCAGACAGTCAACTGAGGCAAAATCACAGCGGAAACAAATCTCTCCTTTCTGATGTGCTGATTCCCGGCGCTTTCTCTGGGTCCTCGTGTCCCTTTCGGCTAGTATCTCCAACAAAATGCGCTGCGTCCCCATACTTCTGGTTTTAAATTGAGCTCCATTTTCCAAGCTCTGACTGTTTTTCTTGTTTTAGTGTGGGGTCATTCCAGGCTGAGCTGGCCATGGCAAATGTTGGGCACACCCTTGGGGACTCCCTTACTGGTCGGCGAATTGCCCCCGTGGACGGGTCCTCTGTTAACATGAAGCAAAGCTGGGGCCTAGACTCGAGCCTCAGGCATAGTCCATCTTTCTCCCTGTCCTGCATGTCCTCATTCGGAATTGTTTTTCCTCTCTGCTCAATCACAGATGGTATCTCTATGCTGCCACTAACTCAACCATATTTTAATCACATTACTTAGTCCAATTGTCAAGTGGCGAAAAAATAGATGAGTAGCTTGAATAGTTGAGCTGATAATGGTTATTTCATCATCAGTGGTTGTAATGGTTCAGCGACTGTAATGGGATCAGATTGAATATTTAGCATCCAATCCATTGAACAGAAATTGACCTAAAACAGCCAATTTGGTCTTTCAGTTAGAGCCAGAGTCTTTCTGTTCTTATTTTTAAGCATGATCTTTCTCAGCGAGATCACGGGGCCACTTTCCATGATCACATGTTATGATTTGTGTCCTGATTTACATGAATGTTCTTTGATAAGCACTGTCAGATAACAACCATATTCCCAGATATGATGCTGATGAGTTCTGCGATTAGAAGTGATTTTTTTTTTAGTTTCTCAAATTCCTGTGATAGTCGCTATATTGATTTACTAACAAAACATCAACCCAAAGAGAGACCACTTTTATGAATAGATCTGTAAGACACAAGCTTCCTACATATTTAAACCCACAAAAGGAGATGCCTTCCTTAATCTCCTACCCTTTTTCCTAGCCCCCAGGATAAGAACTGCATGCTAGCACTCACACTGGGGAAAGCAACAAACGTGGCCAAAAAAATATGTGTAGGATGTCATTTGATATTCTGCACCCTTTACTTGTGTGATATTTTAAAAATTCCCACAGTGCTTCTGTGAATTTCATGATTCTGTCTCTATTTTAGGGGTGAGGAAACTGAGACTCACAGTCGGGGCCACCACAGGTTTATATGGTGCCTGTGTGCAAAAGATACCCCTAGAAGACACAGTTTCATGACTTGGCTGGTGGGGCACAGGTAGGATTCCAGTCTTCACTTGCTCCCTAAATTGGAAAACTCTTTGCAGTTAGCAACTTGTACAACTGTATACAGTGGCCCTGCTCAGAAAAGTCAAGAAACTTACCCGGGGTCACAAATTAGAAACCAAAGTTTCACTGACTCTGAAGTTCAGATTCTTTCTATTTTAAGAAACTGTATCCTGGTAAATGATTAAGATTTGTGATGGCCTTACACTGAGAATATTCAGTGCTCCAGACTCTAAAACTGAAACTTTCAAAGATTGGATGTAACAAAATACACAGAGCTGGTTTCTCCAGATTCAGCTCAGATTGCCTCTGATTGAGAACCTCTTTATTTTTGCACGTTGTGGCTGACTTTAAATTCAGCTTAATCAAGCTCCAAAACCACCCCTGGCCACCACCTCCCCACCTCCTAACCTCAGGAGCCAAGTTCAACAATGCCCTTGTTTTATGTCATAGACACAGCCCTGAAATATTGGCGGTGACATCAGTCAAAACTACAACAGCATTAAGAGAACTCAAAGACACCGATTTTCTTTTAGTAGCTCAAATAGCCAAAAATACCTGCAGCTTTGTCTAGTGCAGATTTATAACTCGACTCCTAATAAAGCTTTATTTCCCCCAAGTTGTGGTATTTAAAATTCACATGATGTAATGCTGTTAACTAATGTTGCAATTTATTTCTATTTAAGGCATTATGCAGGGGAAACATAGAAGAATAGCTTAATGGGAGTGATTCAGAATGATATTAAGTGTTAATCAAAGCACAATTAAGTAATAATGAGCTGAATTTTCTGACCCAGGTTGGAGGTAAATTTTCCCTGACTCTTGCCCACCTTCTTATTAATTTATGATGCTGTGCCCCTCCAAACATCCCCGCTTCTTCTGCCTCATTGAGATTTGGGTCCATGAATCACTACTGTGCCCTCAAGAGTTCTGTTTAAGGGGTTGTGTAGCCAGATGAGACACAGTGCATCTATTTTATTAATAAATGGGCAAATGTCTGGCCTAGACATACAAACTTTCTGGTATAAAACAAATCAAAAGAACATGTACCCAACAGAAATTTGTACCTATTTTCACTGAAAGACATGCAGTACAGTGTTCATAGGGACAATTTTTGCAACAGCCTAAGTCTGAAAACTACACAAATCAACAGTAGAAGGTGCACTGGAGGGCCCAGGTGTGTGGCCGGGGCTCAGTGTGTCTCGATGCCCTTGTTCTTCCTCCTTGATATTTGCTAATGATGTGATGCGTTCAGCTTTGTTCTCTCTCAAAATTGGTCTGGCTATTCTGGGTCTTTGTTGTTCCACACAAATTTTAGGATTGTTCTTTCTATTTCTGTGAAAAATGCCATTGGAATTTTGATAAGGATTACCTTGAATCTATAGATGGCTTTGGTATCAGGGTAATGCTGGCCTCATAAAATGGGTTTGGGAGTGTTCCCTCTGGAAAAGTTTGAGAAGGATTGGCATTAATTCTTTAAATGTTTGGTAGAATTCGCCAGTGAAACCATCTGGTCCTAGCTTTTGTTGTTGCTGTTGTTTTTGGGAAGTTAAATTACTGCTTTAATTTCCTTAGTCATTGGTGGTCTGTTCAGATTTTCTGTTTCTTCATGATGAAGTCTTGGTAGGTTATGAATTTCTAGAAATTCAGATTACCCAATTTGTTGGCCTGTGATTGTTTTTGGTAGTCTCTTATGATCCTTTGTATTTCTGTGGTTTCAGTTATATTTCTTTCATTTATTTTTTTTTTTATTTGAGCCTTTTTTTTTTTCTTGGTTAGTTTAGCTAGAGGTTTATCAATTTTGTTTATCTTTTCAAAAAACCAACTCTTTCATTTTTTTTTTGTATTGTCTATTCTGTCTCTGTTTCATTTATTTCTGCTCTAATCTTTATAATTTTTGTTCTTCTGCTAAGTTTGGGCTTAGCTTGTTTGTATTTTTCTAATTCCTTAAGGTGTAACATTAGGTTGTTTATTTGAGATCTTTCTTTTCTCCCAATGTAAGCATTTATTGCTATAAATGTTTCTTTTAGAACTGCTCTTGCTTCATCTCTTGTTTTTGTATGCAGCGTTTTCATTTTTATTTGTCTCAATATACTTTTTGATTCCCCTTTTGATTTTTTCCTTGACCCAATGATTGTTCAGGGGTGAACTGTTTAATTTCCATGGATTTTCCCATTTTCCTTCTATTATTGATTTCTAGTTTCATACATTATGGTCAGAAAAGATGCTTGATATGATTTCAGTCTTCTTAAATTTGTTAAGTCTTTCTTTGCGGCCCAGCATAGGATCTACCCTGGGGAATGTACCATGCATACTTGAGAAGACTGGTGCTGCTGGATCTTGATTTTCCTTAATGTATTCTGCCACTTTTGTGTGGAGAATTTAGTCCATTTATATTTAAACTAATTATTGATAGGTAGGGCCATTTTGTTATTTGTTTTATGACTTTTCTTTTCTTCCAATGTGGTTTATTTTTTTGTAGTGGTGTATTTTAGTTTCTTTTTCTTTATGTTTTTGTATCTGCCTTAGGTTTTTGCTTTATGGTTACCATGAGGCTTACATAAAATATCTTATAGGTATAATAGTCTATTTTAAGCAGGTAACAACTTACCTTCAATTGCATACAAAACCTCTAAACTTTTACTTCTCTTTCCCCAACATTTATGCTATTGATGTCACACTTACTATATTTTTATATTGTCTATCCATTAACAAATTATAGTAGCTGTAGTTATTTTTAGTATCATCGCTTTTTAAACTTTTAGACCAGAAATAAAAGTGATTTACCCCCTTTACCATATTTGGGTATTCTGAATTTGATTATATATTTAACTTTACCAGTGAGTTTTATACTGTCATATGTTTTCATGTTATTACTTAGTGTTCTTGTCTTTCAACTTGAAGACCTCCCTTTAGCATTTCTTATAAGGTAGATCTAGTGGTGATGAACTCCCTTAGTTTTGTTCGTCTGGGAATGTCTTTTATCTCTCCATCATTTCTAAAAGACAGTTTTGCCAGGAATAGTATTATTTGGCCATGTTTTTTAGGTGAGTGCCCTCTTCAAAGGCAAGGACCCTGTGAGCCTTGCCCAGAATAGATCCACCACCTGTATCAGTACAAGAATGAATGCACATGAGACTCAACCAACTCATGAAGGACCAGCCCTAAAATTATGGCCTCTGATATCAAGAGACTTTCTGCTTTCAGAGATCATCTCCAGATTGATGGCTCCTTTACTGCAATGGCTTCTAGCTCACTCCCTCAGGCAAGAGGCAACAAGAGTGACTGGTTGGTAGACACTGGATTTTCATTGGGGGTTGTAAAAGCCACACTTCCTAATGAGAAACTAGATCCAGGAAACCAGCCCAGTTGGTAACACCCTTATAAAAGAGATTGATAAATAAATAAGTGAGCCATCCATCTTTTCTTCTCCTCAGTAAATGAGATGGAACAACTGGCCTTGGAAGGAGACGCTGTGCTTTGTTAACTGGAAACAGATTAGCAAACTCAGTCAGCCAACCAGTTTTTCAGTCCGTGGCTTTGCAACATTTGAAAAAGGGAGTTTTTGTTAAAAGTTTCTCTGGCAAGGGCCAGGCAACAAATAACACTAGCCTGGTCTGAATGATTCTCGTTGGTGGGTAAAAATACCTCCTTTTTTTTTTTTTGGATTCTCATCTTTAACTTTCCTATGGGTCTTTGACAAAAACCTCAGGGAATTCTATAGAGTGCATCTTGTCAGTATTTTAATCAGCTTCAGCTGTCAAAACTCTTGTAACCCGCCTCTTCTATTTAAAATGTGTCTTCTAGGCATAAAATAATTAAAGGTGCAGGGCCGTACAGCAGGCGCAGAGCCATTGCAATGTGACAAAACCCTATGGATGAAAGGTATTATTTCAGGAAGTTTTAAATATAAATTTTGTTTTGTCAGAAGGCTGCAGGGCACACATTTTTCTATACTGTCAGGCTTGATAGTAACAATATTTATATTTCAAATAAAAAGATTAAATTGCAGTCTTATGTGTTTCTGCTCTTCGTCAATTTTCCCCCCTAATTTATCATAGGGCTACGTTCTCAGTGTGTCATCAGCATACCTTTTTTTTTTTTTGCTGACAATACTTTTATTTTACTGAAATATTTTGTCTTTCACTGTCAATCTCAGGGTTGAAATAACTAAGGCAGACAGCCGCACCACTTGGGTTTTTACAAATGTCTTGTTTCACACCTTGTTGAGGGTTTTGTGAAGGACGTGTAGAACAACAAAAGCAAACCAAATAGCAGACGTGTTCTGACCCATGTGTTTAGCGCGTGTGACGGAGAAGGCTTTGAGTTCTTCACCTGGAGTCATGAGCGTGCTTTCGCATCTCCGGCGCTAGAAAACAAACAGCGAACAGGCAAGGCCAGTGAGCCCCAGGAAGGAGCGTTTGCTGTGAATGGCTGTGCTGGCTGCTTTGTGTCAGGGCTTGTTAGCTGCCGCAGCTCAGTGTCTCCAAAGGGGCCGAGGCAGCCGGGGGAGCTTTCCCAGCCACGGGAGCTGATGGGTTTCTGAGTTTCCTGGCTGGCTCAGTGTCGAGCCTTCAATATTGCACTTGACAGAGCTGTTTGGGGGAAATGTGCAGGGTGAAAGTCTCTCACACCTGTTGCACCGGAGTCTGACTGCAGCTGGGGGCTCTGGGCTTGCTTGTGCTGAAATGTAGGGAGAATCCTTGCTTTCAGTGGGCGGCTTCCTCTTTCAGAACTTTCGGAATGGATGTGCCCCCTTCTTCCTACTCAGCACTTTGCTCTGCTGAGGGAGAGTCAACTGGTTGATCTGAACTCTTCTCCCCACCTCCCCTTGTCTATGGAGTTTGCCCTTCTTCCAGTCAGCTAGGCCCAAGGGAAGTACCCTCCTCTCTGAATGACAGGTCACTTAAGAGCAGTAATTTCTCACTCTGTGCCTGTGGCAGACATCACTAATCAATCTCAGCACTGTTACACTCCCCCAGCTGCATCCTCAGACTCCCTGGCAGCATAGCGACCTGGACAGTCACAACCGATCGGTCAGGTGGCAGGCCGTGTTTGTTTCACCAGTTCCCTCTGCAGGGCACAAGGGCACCCATCCAGGCACACGTGTCCCTGGCCATCTCATGACTCAGGCAACACCGCCATTTTAATGTTGCAGTTCCCAGCCCCCAAGGAATCACATTTTTACCATATTTCAATTCACAAAGCTGTTTCATATCCAGATCATATGTGGCAGTTTAGAATCCTCAAAAGCCCCAAAGCGAGGGCTGCCAAAGCTAGTCACTTCTGCTACATTCTGTCTACAAAAGGGAGACACAGGAGCAGCCCAGATTCAGCATGGGAGGCGACTGCCACAGGGCCCACACACTGCGAGGTGTGGTTCCTTGGAGGCTGTCTCTTTGGAATCTGGCTATCACAAGACCACTTAGCAGTCTGCATTGTAACACTTTAAGAATTGCCTATTCCATCAGTTCAAAAGTGACCTTTTGCATTTGTGTTAAAACCCCAACTCTTCAGCGTAACCGTCAACACCTCTCAGTCTAGCTTTAGTTCACCTGACATCACGCCATGCTCTTTCTATATATGAAGTTATGTCTCTGAGGCACTTATTTTCTTCAGGCTCCTCATCTTCACCACTCCATGTGATCCCCTTGTTATCCTGGAAGATCCACTTCCAGTGACTTTTACTGTCTGCCCTTAGGAGAGCCGGAATGGCTGATTTCCTCCCGTGGACTCTTACAGAACCACGGAAGGGAAGAGGAGAGGGAGAAAAGGGGGTGGGGGAAGTTATTTGCATGAATCGTGGGCAAGAGGGAAGGCCCTATGATTTGAACCAAAAAGCAGATGAACATCTTCCGGCCTAAAGATTCTGAAAACATTTTTCCCAGTGTGTACACACGCACAAGCACGCACACAGACACTGAAGTTCAAATAATAGAAGCTGAATCAGACCGTATTCTGGAAGGAAACTTTTTTTCTCCTGTCCAGACTACACTGACCTGGAAACCTATGGATAACATCACCCTGTTTAAACTTGTGCCACTAAAGCATTTTCCAGAATACAAACCCTCTCTGTCAGATGCATGTCACCCGTCACCCTGTACATGGAAAGGGGAACTGAAGTATTGGTTAAATCAGAGTCATTCGCTGTACTTGGCAGGTTCAATGCCTGTCTCCTATTGTGTTTATGTCTTATAGCCTTCAGTGGCAAAGAACAGCTTAAGCAAAAGCAAAAGCAAAAGCAAAAAGGGATTAAGAAGAAAGACCCAGAGAGAGCTAATGGAAGCCAAGGAGAGGAAAGGTAGGCACAACTCACTGGACATGGGAACTGGGACCAGAATATTATCAGTAGAAACAAGAAGTACCCCCTCCCTCCCGGGGTTGTATTGACTTTTGTGTCTGATTCTGTGCAGACGTCTCTCCTCTTTCTCTCTCTCTCCCTCTCTTTCATTTGTTGCAAACCAGGTCTCTTCACCTCACTGCATGTGAGCCAAATATGGCCGTATCATGGAAAACTTTATATTGTCCATGGCCACAACTTAAGACTCTGTGTTTCTGCCTTGATTCCTCATTCCCAAGGGGAGAATCTGATTGGTCTAGCCGGCCACCCAGTTTTTCCCTGGGACAAGTGGCCACGTTTGGTCCAAATGGACATGACCACTGCGGTAGGGGAGGGGGACCTCACTTGTCTCCGTGCAGTTTTAGAGATTCCTTCATGTATGTTGTGGGAAAGACCTTCTTAGACAAAAGTTTACAGGATGGATGGCTGGGAAGAGATTTGAAAATGCTTACTGAGTGTTATTCTTACTTTGTAGATAAAAGAAGGGAATTTCAGAGACTTTGTTTTTGGAGAAATAGACTCTTTGTCAGACTTTACATGTAACAGGGAGGATCTCTTAATAGGCCACCACTCTGGAACTACTTCAACCCAACTTCTGCATGATCTGGTCCTTGTTTACAAATACCAGCCTTTTTTTTCTTTCTCCTTTTGTTCAGTCACAGAGGGGGCCATCATTATGACCCAGACCATTTAAGTTAGGGTTGACAGATCAATGGTGTGCCCAGGATATAACATAAAAGAAAAGACACTCCTTACAACTCTGGGAGGGGACATTGCTAACCTCTGGTTTCACAGCCAGAAATTCGTAAGAAGACACTAGGAAAAAAAGTGATTTTTTTCCAAATAGGTGATTAATAGTTTTCAAATAGGTGATTAATAGACCTGAAATTACTGGCAAGGGAGAGGGTTATCAAGAGCCAAAGGAGTCATTCTTAAGCTTAAGCAATAATGTGTCACAGGGCGGTTTTCAAAGCTTTACTCCCTTTAGAGAAGGACCACGGAGCCCGTGACAGTTCACTCCATCTATCAAATGACTCTAAAAGCTCCACTGAGAAACTTAGTTTCTGTTGCAAAAAACTAAAAGAAAACCAAAACCAAAACCAAACAAAGCAAAACCAGTATTCCAATTGTGTAAAATCACAGAGTAAGGATTTGTAGGGATTTATCATGTGGATCTAACCCATTTTCACACACACACACACACACACACACACACACACACACACACACACACAAAGATATAAGGGAACTTACCCAAACACAGAGAAGACAGGACTCTTTCAAAAACTCTAACCAAACTATGTAAAATGAACAGAAGAGTAGATGCCATAGACTCCTAGGAAGAAAGTTAATGTAGATCTCTAGCCAACTGCCTATAGGAGGTCTTGTCAGAATATTTATCTAATTCCACGTCATCCCTAAGTCAGTTTCTCAGAACCTGCCAAAAAGGGGAGACATTCTGAGTTAGACACTCCCTGAATAGAAAATAAAAACTGCCCAAGCTCAAGAAAAGAGGCAGAGCTCTGTCTAGAGTCGTGCTGAAAGGAGTTGTGCTTAGGACTAGGATGAAAAACACCTACGATGCGGGGAATTACCAGGGAAAGTGGAGACTCAGCCCTTTTAGAGGGGAAGAGAAGCAAGAAGGAAGAACGAAGAGGGAAGAAATAGGCTCGTATCCAACGCTGCTGTGAATCGTTATTGACAATACCAGCGAATGGATCAGGAAGCTCGCCGGTTTGATGATAAAGAAGCTGTCACTTTTCCGGCTGAGATTGACATGCCTCATGACATCAGTATAATTGATGTCTGTTCCACAATACCCAGATCTGTCCCAGAATCTGTGCAAGAACATCTGATAGTTATATCAAACTTAAAAGTGAGATGCCAGGGAGGAGAGTGTCCAGATGGACACAGATGTTCTCAGACAAAATAAGGTTTTTTAAAAAAATTATTCAAAGCTGTGTAGCAGCTGTCACATTCAACAAAGGAATGGTGCACAGTGCGTGTGTTGGTTCTGAAGGAAGAGCTGGGCTGAGCTGGGCTGGGCACCAGGGCCCTCAAGGCCCTGGGAGTCATTGCCTAGCCCTGGCTTCAGTTTGTGCATGGCCATAGCGAAGCTCAGAGAACCATCTTGTATTCCATGACCTGCTTCTGTGACTCCCCAGCTGTTTGTGTGTTTTAATGGGAAAATGGAATTTAGTGGCTTTTATTTACCTAATAAAGACATAGACCCATTTGTGTCCTTTTACTCATCACTTTCTTTGACTCATTACTTTCTTTAGAAAATGAAATGAGGTGACACATGCCATGCACTTAGTGTGTGTTTAATTACCAGTAACCGTCATTATTGTGACCTCACGCACGGACATTTGGCACTTTTTAGTCTCTTGCGTCCCCAAAAGAAAGCACTTGAGTTTCCTTCCTTGTTCCTTTGGGTACTAAGGGCACAGAAGTTGCTTAAACAGCGGGTAAGGTTTATTTGACAAAGCAGTTTTCTACCCAAAAAGGCCCAATCAGCCCCATGAGGCAGAGGCCTGTTAAATCAATCTCTGTGGCGTTAGATGGCAGGATCTGTTACATCGTCGTCAGCTCTCCTGCATCCACGGAGGGGAAATCCTCCCCCACCTCTCTGAGATCTCTCCTTTCAGAGGAAAGGCGTTTCAATCAAGGCTAGAACGGACCTCGAGCCAGGAGTCAATGCAGTTCCCCAACAGAGGGGCCGGCGTGTCCAATACATCTCCTCCCAACAGAAAGCTCGTTTCATTTGATTTTGTATTTATTTTCCATTGTCTTTATGTAGCCCATACACCTCAGGGGAAAATGTCTCCACCTGCAGCATCAAAGGTGAGCCAGGTTCGTCTATGGAAATTGCCTCTCCTGCCACTGATTATTCCGTGAAGAACAAAGGACCCTGCTGGGCCAGTGGGCTGCGTGAAGCTGCCTTGCTCTCATGGGGGAACTTTCTAGAACTGTGCTGTATAATAAGATGGCTCTAGCCACACGTGGCCACTGAGCACTTAACACAGGGAGAGTCCAAACAGACCTCAGATCTCAGAGACTAAGTATGGAGAAAGAATCCAAGATCTCTTATGAATATATATATATAAATTTGCTATTGATGTCATGCTGAAATGCCAGTGTTTTGCATAGGTTGGGTTAAATAGAATATATTTTAGAACATTTAATTTCACCTGTTTCTTTTCACTTTTTAAAATGTGAGTAGTAGGCAATTAAAGAATGAGTGCTTGCCTTCTGCTGGACAGGGCTGTCCTAGGGTGACCCCTTTCATTGGGACCTGGGTGTGTGCAGACAGAGGCCAGGAACTGCTGCGCCTGTGGGTGACACCCACCGGGGACAGGGCAAGAGCGAGGGGTCAGTTACGTGACCTGATGGGGATCCCTGTTGTTCAATCAAGTTTGAGATAAGTCTGACTCTTACTTGCTGTGGAAAGAGTTTGAACTGTACACGACCAACACCTGGGATCTCCCAGGTCCTGTGACCTTCTCGGAAGGGGCTGGGCGGGCAGGGGCAGTTTAGCCTCTCAAAGATGGGGTAACACGTTCCCAGAAAGTGGAAATCTCAGTGATGCTTTGAAGCTGGGGGCCCACCTGTGAGGATAAGCTCCCGAAAGGAGACTGTGGGACACATACAGAGCCTGAGCCATCTGCATTCCAACGGCAATGGTGGTGGGCACCCCCTACTTCCCTGCAACCCTGGAAGGATGAAGATAAGGCTCACTTAACCCGAGCAGGCAGAATGATTGTGCTGGGCGCTCTCCTTTGCCCCTCCAAGGCACTCTCCACCCTTCCACACCCCACTCCCTGCCCTGGAAAGCAAGATTTATCAGCAGAATCCTTGCTGTCTGTCTCTCAGTTGGGTTCAGCCAATGGGGAGCAACAGGGAGAGATGAGAATGAGAGAGGAGCGCGTGATTGGGGCATTTGTTCTTCTGACTCCCTCCCTGCAGGTTAGGATGAGCTGGTGGCATCCCTCATCTTCAGATCACAGCTCGTGTCAGGCGGTCCTCTTCTTCCAGGTGCCATGTCCCTCCTCTCTCCCTTGCCCCTTCAAGCTGAGCAGTAATCATGGTGCCCCCTTGCTACTAGCCCCAAGAGTCTAAACCTTGTGGTTTACCTATACCCTGCCCATACCTTTGTATTAAGCTCTCTTCCAGTGATCTGAGTTGATTGTCTTATCTTTTTCTTTAGGGACTCTGATGCAGTGGTGCTTCCAGCCCTTCTGTGGGTTTTTGGTTTTTTTGGGTTTTTTTTGGTTTTTTTTTTTGTTTTTTTTTGTTTGTGACCAGGTTATGGGGCAAGGTTACTGAAGTCACAGACGGGCAGATTACAATATGGGGGAGGTCCAGTGATCAGAGAGTGGGGATGTTACTGGTGGATTAGGATGGGAAGGTGGGGGAGTTGGCTCAAGGAATGGGCCACATGTGGGAGTGAGGGAGATGTACCCTCCCGGGTGATGGTGACTTGATTTTGGACTGTCAGTGTGGACTGCCAGGGAGTGCAGTTCAGGATGTCCTGTGACCTACAACGTCACACTCATATTTGGAATCTTTAGGGTGCTGCATAGAGTTTTTAGAACCCTGTTCCAAAGACCCCACAGGTATGGGGAGTTCATACGAATGACATCCCTAGCGATGCCACAAAGACTAAGCTTATGGAGTTAAGGGCATGTTGATTATTTAGGACGTGGGTGAGCAAGTAATACCGCCTGGTTCTGGCCAAAGCAAAATTGGAAGGTAGAGAAATTTGATTTGGACATTCCTACCTCTCTCCTTCTCAGCTCTGCTATTTTTTCTCCCTTCTTTCACCTCTTCTTGAGTTTCCTGGCCCTTGGGGTCCACTGGCTCAGTATTTTTCAAACATCATCATCATTCCTTTGTATACTATTTCAAGATTTTTGCCAGATTATTATAACCAGTATTGATTTATTTAAAATTTCCTAAACCAACTTATTTGCTTGTTTGTTTTTTTTTAAACTTTATCTTAACTACCTTGTCCTAAGCATTGATATGTACGAAACCACAGATTTGGTAACTCGGTTATAAAATTCCTTTTACATATACACACAGATATGTAATGAAGATAATACAAAAATTCTTGTGCCAGTTAAGCCAGCCCAGGTATCACCTGATCTGTGGGTACCCCAGCACAAGGAACATGAAATTGTCAGACGGATTCTGCAGTCCCCCTGTCCCTCAGGACTCCGTGTGATGATGGACATGCTTGTATCTGCTCCATCCAGGACACAGCCACTAGCCCCTGGAGCTACTGAGTACCTGAAATGTGGCAAATGCAACTGTGAAACTGTGTTTAGTTTATTTAATTTTAATTAATGTTAAGTTTAAATTTGAATAGCCACATGTGGTGAGTGGCTTCCATACTGGACAGCACAGCACTGGGGTAATCTGCTTTTAAAAATAAATCAGAGCAGAAGCGATGAACCTTGTGCCAGATATTGTATGAGAAATTTACATATTTTTTTCCTTATGTATTTATTCCTAAGGACCCCGTGAGGAATGGATTATTTCATTCTAGTGGTACATACAGTGAAAGATGGGAAGATTTTCTGTTGCATCCTTAAATACACAATGAAACCATCATCTGTTATTTACAGAGAAAGAGAGTGAGAGAGAACTGTAAGTGAGCAAATTGTCATCCAGTCCCAACCACATTCAAGATTTAGAAGTTTGACATTTCCTTTTTTCCTTCTCTCTCCCTTTTTTAAACATCCAGCCCTCCTCATTAACCAGATATCTTTATTCTCTAAATATTTACCGCCCAAATGAAATTTACAGTTTAATTTGCTGTATAAAATCATTTATTGACTGATAAACCTCATTACTAAGCTCGAGCACAGCCCTGGGTACTCCCGACAGTTTTAATTCTTGTAGCAGCAGGCTACTGCGAGAGAAAAACAATCCTGTCAAATTAACGGCGGGGGTCTAAATTATTCAAATACACTAAATCCATGCAGAACCGTTCCCCTGCTCATAATTTTTCTCTCAGAGCTAACAATTAACTGGCAATGTTCTAACTTAAACACTGACAGCCATTCTCAAAGAATTCTGGGAACAGGGAGCATTCCACCTTCCCACATGTCCTTCCGTTCCTGGGGGCACTGAAGGGATGACCTCTGTGGGAGCCCCCGTTGTAGGAGGAGGTTCTTCTCCCTCAGACAACTCACCTCTTCAGTGCATCATCCTCTGTGTGTCTTTCTCACACCCCCCAGGTCAGAGATGGAGTTTCAGATGTCAAGGTGTGTGTGTCTTTGTGTGTATCTAGCATTTATACCAGACGAGCATCAGCCTGCAATTAGTTAATTGCACATGTACCTTTCTGCCTGTGGGGGAAACAAGTGCCTCCAGTTTTCTACCTGCAAATGCAACCAAACTCATTATTGAGCTGCTGATTCAGAAGGCAGACCCATCTAATTGAGCCTATAAAACAGAAAAAAAAAACCCAAAAACTAAAAATGGTATTAGCTTCAGAACAGCAAATATCAAGAATCCTTCTCACATTGGAGAAGGAAAATTTTTCCCACCGCGCTGGACCTCAGTCAGGATGTGCCCAGTGAGTGGCCTTGGGTGTCAGTGGATGCTGTTTTTTAAATCTAATTTCCCATAGCTTGGGTCCCCTAATAGTGATGGATCCCTGGGCATGACACCCAATGTCAAAGTTCTTAAACAGAAAAAAAAATTAAATGTTGATCTTGACAGTTCATGCATGCATGCATTCATTCTTTTATCAAATATTTATCGAGTGTCAACTATGTGCCAAGCTCGTAGTACTTAGGAAGCATTGTGGCGCTAGATGTGGGATGAGAAGCCAAAGAATGACACTTAGTCAAAAATCATGCTTGGTCCCTGCCCCTTAGTTCAGGGTTGATCCGAATGTGTGACTCAGGAACACCTCACAGGTTTATTAAAAATGCAGATTAATTGGATTCACTTTAACACAGAGTAAGTCAGAATCTCTGGGATGAAGCCCAGGAATCTGCATTCTAACCCACTTCCCCAGGCGATTCTTAAGCACCTCAAAGTTTGAATGTGTTGGCTGTGAGCTTGCCAGATGACAGACTTACCGCTGAAAGCACCAGGCAACAGTGAATGACCATAGAAGGGATGTCAGCATCAGTTTACAGATAAATAACCCAGAAAATATCACTGGGATTGTACCCCGGGTCCAGCCGGGAACTAAAAAAGTGGGGAAGGTGCAGCACGGGGAGCCCTATTTGCACAACTCCAAGGGCACCTTAGTTACTGTAGACAATGCCAGTCCTCCCCATGGTGTTCATGGGGACATTTCGTTTTGTTTTGTTTCTATTGTTTTTATTTTCTTTGTAGCTTTGTTTACTTTATTAAACTTTTAAA
Organism: Camelus dromedarius; assembly: GCF_036321535.1. Lineage (NCBI taxonomy): Eukaryota > Metazoa > Chordata > Mammalia > Artiodactyla > Camelidae > Camelus > Camelus dromedarius. The sequence goes on from NC_087444.1 coordinate 27,483,117, forward strand.
TTTAGAGTAGTTTTAACTTACAGAAAAGTTGCCAGGGTAGTCCAGAGAGTATCCATGTACCACACACCCAATTTCTCATATTATTAACACATTACTTTGGTGCGGTTCGCCCGTCTCAATTCATGAATGAGTATTGACGCATCATTATATACTAATCTCTGTACGTCAAACGAATCTCCATAGTTTTAAACTTAAAACCTTTCCCACCTAGGATCCCATTTTACATTTATTTAGTTGTCATGTCTCCTTAAGCTCCTCCTGCCTGTGACAGTTTCTCAAACTCTCCTTGTTTTTGATGACCTTGACGGTTTTGTGGTGCACAGTTCAGCCATGTTGTGGCATCACCCTCAGCTGGGACTTGGCCGTTGTTTTATCTCATGATTAGACTTGGATTATGGGTTTGGGGGAAGAAGAATCCAGAGGCAGTGTGCATTTCTCGTCACATCACATCAGAAGTGATCCACATGACTTATCACTGCTGCTGCTGACCTTGATCAGCTGGCAGGTTATGTTTGTCAGGCTTCCCACTGTGAAGTTGCTCTCTCTCCCCCTTCCCGTATGGTACTCTCCAGAAGGAAGTCACTATGCGCAGCTCAAACTTAAGGGGTGGAAAACATGCTCCTCCTCCTTGAACACAGAGTAAAGTATTTGGAACGCTTCTCTATGGGACAGCCTCATAGTCTCCTACATTTATCCAAGCATTTGTTGAGAGAGTACACCCTTGTGGATGTTTATGTTTTATTTGGGGCTTTGACACAATATTTTGTTACTAATTTTTCTTGCTCAGATTGTCCCTGCTGTGGTTATCCGGAGCTCTTTTGGTTGGGTCCTGTGCTCCTCTGATAACCTACATAGCTTTGTCTTTTGAGCCCGTCTTTAATTCCTGCCCCTAGAAGATGCTCCAGGTTCATCTTGTACATTCCCTGTCCCAGTTATAGAATCAGCCGTTTCCCCCAAGGAGCCTTGGTTCCCTTTATTGGAGAATGGTGTTTAGACACCAAAATCTGGATGTTGCATGCACTCGTTATTACTGGGGTGTCATTGCTTCTAGGCCTTCCCAGAACTAGAACAGAACTAGGAAATATATGTGTGTATGTTAAAATATCGGTGGATATACACATTGTGTCTCTGTCTCTACATCTAAATCTATACCTGAAGCTATCTAGCTTCTATCTCTACCTAGCATCTATGTATATAGCTATCTATGTCTATCTTATGCTAAATATGAGTTCATACTAATGTCTCTGACTCTAATCTATTACCACATGGATCATCCTAGCTTCCTCCTTTGTTGCTCTATAACTTCCCACACCAACAGCGAGGAACCTGGCTTTCCCCATCTTCCACCCATTTATTTGTTCAACCTCAAGATACATATATAGTGGCTTCACAGTTAACCTGTTGCCTCACTGGGTCTCCCTTTTAATGTAATGTCCATTTACAACCAAAGCAATGTCTGTTATCTGCAACAACTTTGGGGGTACTCTGGCTTGAAAGGACTCCTTTCTAGGGTTGCTACCCTAGGAACACAATGAGTGCCCTGGGCTACCTCTCCGTTTCTTGGTCTATCCTTCCAGATCATGGCTCAGCTCCCAATGGCAGCCACCCCAGACTTTGCCCAAAATCTGTAACAGCTTCCACTGCCTTTCTGGGCCATATCAGTATCCATTCAAGAAGCACTTGCTGAGAGCACATACTACATATCTAGGTCTGTAAAGATGCTAAAGATAAGGATGTGGCTATTAATATAACAATATTTGTCTCCGATAGCTCTGTTTCTAATTAGGGCTGGGGGCCGGGGGGGGGGGGGCTTGTCCCTTGTTGCCATTTTGCTGTTGTCAGTGTACTTCTTTAAGTGCCACCACACAAGGAAGCGTGGAATACCAGTGTCTTAGAGGAAAGCACCTTCACCTCTTTGGGACATGCAGGAGAGCTTCTCCAAGGAAGTGCCTCTGTAGCTGAGTCCTAAAGAATTGCTTAATGCTTTTAGTATGCACCTCTTGAGCAGCCTAATACAGGCTGGGTGTTGAGAACACAATGAAGGAGGGAAAACCCAGGTGAGGTCACTGGTCTCACAGAGACCCCAGTTAAGTGAGGGATTCAGGCACTTAGCACTGTAAGTGGCAGTTAATCAGGTGTTGTAGCCCTGAGGCTTCACCTGCAAAGCTTTCCTTCAGTTTTCATGTCTCTGTATCCATCAGGGCCCTCTGGGAGGATGCTCTGCAAAGATTCCAAAGCCCCAGGCTTACAGGGGAGCTGTGTACTAATTCCTGTGCACGAGGGAGAGGGGAGAGAAGGTGGGTGCCAAGTGGGACAACATCCATTTGATCCTTTTTATATGTAAATGTGACTTTAAATAATATTTTGTAATGACCTGCATTTCTGTTAGGAAGTCTCTCTTGATGATTTATTTTTCTCCCTGCAATTACGACAGCCTAGTGATCTTGTTAATTAATGCCAGAGAAGGTTTTTCAGCACCTCATTAAAGGTTTTCCCTTTCAGGACACCGATGCTCTTGTGCACAGCCAGGGCAGAGAAAGCTATTTTCTTGTGGGTGGAAACACATCTTTTGATCCCCCGCCTCTTCCTTTTCCTCTCCTTTGCCTTCTTATTACAATTCATTTTTCCCTATTCTGTGTCTCCTCTTCTTTTTCTTTTTCTTTTCCTTTCTTCCAAAATACAGTCACTTCTCCTTGTTCCAAAACATTATTTTACATAGTTCAACTGTCATCAGTGTGTTCCCTTAGAAGCCCTCTTTCTCCTGGAAGAACTGTTTTACTTTGCTATTTAATTCAGTATTTCCTATTCAGGGAGCTTTGGTTGAGAGTTTTCTGTGTTTCAAGTTCCCTTATAGACATCAGGGAAACCACAGTGAACCAGAGTGTGCTGTCTGTAAGACTCTTAGATTTGTCCCATAAAAATAACTAACACATGAATGAGTGAATGGTTCTATGGTCCATTAAATTTTGTTAATCTTTGCTGACCCCTGCTCTATCCCATCATTGGAGACCCTGAATCCTAATTATTTATTTAAAAGTCTTAAAAATTCTATAGTTAGAAAATGTATTTATTTTCTTCAGCCCACTTTTTCCCCAAACATATTTGATCACAGAACCTTCTTTCAACCCATCACCTATTTACGAACTGATTTATAGACATTCCTCCTGGATGAAATGCCCAGTTCTGAAGGTTGTCTTCCTCTGCCTGATTTCAGTTTGGTTACCACCCTGGTCTTCTGTCTTCCTGGCAGGACTGTCGCCCGGACGGTCCAAACCCAGCTCCTCTCTCAGCCTCTGTGAAAGTACCTTCCACTCAGGCATGACAGCGAGGATTCTCCTCGGCTCGAATGAGACACTGTTTCTCTTTCCAGGAGCAATGGTGTGTAAAACCCGAGTCACCACTAATGGCAAAACAGGTTAGACTGGTTTCCTATCCAGGGGGTTTCCACTCTTGCCTCATCTGACTCATCTCAGAGAAAACTCTTTCTGATTTCTGGCTCATTTTTCTGAGACTTTGTCAAAGCTCAGATTAAACTGGGATGCCTTGAAGATCAGCTAGACTTGAAAGAAAGGCCATGGTGGTGTTGAGAAGTCCCTGCAGGTCCAGAGAAAACCTGGAAACGCTATGGCAGGGGAGACATCCTCCCTTATCCTGGGAGACAGGGAGGTCATTTTTGGAAGAAAAGCCTCAGATGACACTTTGGTACTTGGACAGTGCCGTGAAAGTAGAAACAGGCTTGTGTATTACCTTTCCAGCTCTGCTAGTTCTTTCCTTCTCATAAATAACGCCAAAGAAGAGAACAGAATGTTCGGTACCACAGGTAGGGTGTTAGGGGCAGGTACCTCTTCAGCAGACTGGGGGGCAGGTAGTCAATAGGTAGATGCCAGACCTTCAAGCAAAGACCTGCAAGGGACTGAATTCTGCAAACAAGTTGAATGAATGTGAAAGCATGTTCTTCCCCAGAAGAGTTCAGCCTGGCTGGTACTTTGATTTCAGCCTCCAAGATCAGATCCTGGGTCAAGAACTAGTCATACTATGCTGGACCCCTGACCTTCAGAACTGTGGGCTGCTCACTGTATTTTGTTGAAGCTGAGAAGTTTGTGGTCACTTGTTACACAGTAGTAGGAAACTAATACAATAAGCAAAGTATCAGGATGACTGATGATTCAATGAGGAGTGTTATGGGTTGGTATGAAAGTGTTTCTGCAGCATCTTCCCTTTGGTAAAGTAATACTTCCCTCTCCATAATAATCCTGGCTAGTTTGTATGGTTCTTTTAAAATTTACTTCACACCCCTACTCAGCACTAGACTCAGGACTTTCTCACAACAGGATTCCATCCTCCTGGGCACACTGATAGGATCAGGGGTAAGTCTATAACACAAGTAGGGCAAATGTAAATTATTGGAAAGACAGCCTCTTTGAGCTCTTGAGCCATAAAGACTGTGTGAGTCTCATTCTTGGTAGCTCAGAAAATTCTGTCTGCTAATGAAACAAACACAGAGGAAAACAGAATTGACAGATGGAGAAAGGAACACAGAGCCTTGATCTAGCCATACCTGAAGCCAATGATATATTGGAATTTTCAGTTATATGAACCCCTTCCCTTTTATTTTGCTGTAGCTACTTTAAACTAGGCTTCTCATTAGGTACTAATGGGATGGAAAAGTGCTTAGGGCAGAAATTCTCTAAAGCCTTACAATTCAAAGTGTGGTCCGTGGACCAGAAAAATCCACAATTCCAGGGAGCCTGTTAGAAATGCAGAGCCTCAGGCCTTACCCTGAATCAGAACCTGCATCTGATCAAGGTCCCAGCTGATCTATGTGCTCGGGACAATTTGAGAAACACTGCCATGACATCCTTCCCACCCAGGGGACCAGAGAACCCAGCTATGCATACTTCAGGACACATCCATTCCAACCGTCAGGAAAGGGATGGAGAAGATACTGTTTATCAGAGAAGAGGATTAGGGGAGCATGCCTTTAGGTGTTGGGGTATCTCTGGTCCTCTCCTCTCAGGGAAAGTTGGTTGACTCTTGTTTGCCGAGTTTCAGCAGTCATACTCATTCATTCAGTTTTTGGTTTTTTAAGAACTTATCTGGGCTACACTTTGCAATAATTTTGGTGTATTCTGGTGAAACACAGTGTCACTGACTGCAGGGAATTTCTAGCTGGGAGAGACACATACTTACTTCTGTATATGCCTGCAACTGTGATCAGGAGGAAACACACAGGGGATTAAGAAGGGACTACTTAATTCCACTGGTAGAAATAAGATGACTTCATTTTAGAGGAGAAACCATGCAAATCATCTAGACCAGGGACCAGCAAACAGGAGCCCACGGGCCAGTTCCAGCTTGCCACCTGCTTTTGTAAATAATGTTTTATTGGAACACGAACACACCCATCCATGTATGTGTTTGTGGCACCTTTTGTGCTACCACAGTGAGGCTGAGTAGTTGTGACAGAGACCACATGGCTACACAAAGTCTGAAATATTTCCTATCTGGGTCTTTAAGAAAAAGTTTGGGTCTTTGATTTTGTTTTGTTTGTTTGTGGACGAGTGAAGTGAGACCCAGCCGGGGGGAGCTACTGACCCACTACCACATGGCGACTCAGTGCAGAGCAAGCACAGGGACAGAGATTTCCTGGGTCCCAGGGCTTAAAGGGGCCCTGGGGACACCCTGGACACCTGCAGTGGAGAGACACGTGGAGCCGGGGTGGGCAGCGGTGGGCAAGGGGTCCCCAAACAGCAGGCTGTGGACTTAGAAGCTGGCCTTGGGATAGATGAGGAGAGCGTATTTTGAGGCCCACCTGGAGAGGTGATGGTGAGTCAGTCACGCCTGGGCAGGAGGGGGACCTCAGCCGTGAGAGAGGCAGACAAGCCAACCACGGGGTAGGAGTGGCTGAGGATTCAGATTTTAACAGTGCGAAAGTCACGCGGACAGCATCTCCCTCCAGAAAACTCCATTTCACAAAGACAGAAACTCTGATCCCTAGGAGAGTGAGGATGAGTGGTGGGGAGGTGGGGGCTGCGCTAGGGAGCGTCACAGGCAAGAGGAAGAGTGCATACAAAGCCCCGAGGCAGGAGAGCACGCAGAGCAGTTAGGAAACTTTAAGGGGCTCTGTGTGGTTCATTCAATTTGAACATTTTCTGAAATGACCTCACTCTGGGGTGAGACCACCTCCCTGTTCCTCCCCAGGCTAAACTCTTAGCTGGGGCTTTTGAACCATAAGAATTTTTTTTTTTTTGAGCAAAAGCCTTCCACATGTAGGAACATGTAGGAAGAGGGTGGTAAGTCATTGTTCTGGATCATGCTTAAAACAAAACAAAATAAAACAAAACAATAAAACAGAAGTTCCCGGTGCTAACCATCTGATGCAATCAGGTTCTGCTTTGAGGGGGATTATTTTTCCCTACGCTTTTCAGTTAAGGGAATATGCTAGATACTACTCAGCCATACAAAGAGAGTAAAATAGTGACAGTTGCAGCAACATGGATGGACCTGGAGATGGTCATTCTAAGTGAAGTAAGCCAGAAAGAAGAAGAAAAACACCATATGGTATCACTTATATGTGGAATGAGAAAGGAAAGAAGGAAGGAAGGAAGGAAGGAAGGAAGGAAGGAAGGAAGGAAGGAAGGAAGGAAGGAAGGAAGGAAGGAAGACACAAATGAACTTATTTACAAAACAGAGACAGACTCACAGACATAGAGAACAAACTTACAGTTACCAGGGTGGAAAGGGGGTGAGGAGGGATAAATCGGGATTTCAGGCTTTGCAGATGTGAACTACTATATATATAAAATAGATAAACAACAAGGTCCTACTGTATAGCACAGGGAACTATGTTCAATACCTTTTCAGTACCTTGTGATGGCCTGTAACGAAAAAGAATATGAAAAGATATATGTATGTATAAATGAATCACTATGCTGTACACCAGAAATTAACAGAACATTGTAAATCAACTATACTTCAATTAAAAAAGAGAATATACTAGAAATAATATTGGAATCATTATAGTTAAACCACACTCATCAATGTTATATTGATTGATCTGAGTTGTATTTAAATAGAATAATGACAGTGAACAGGGGAAGGTGTTACTTGTTTTCTGTTGAGTCCAGTTAGGTGAGCTCAAAAGCAGAGGCAATAAAGGCACTCAGTTTACTCTTTAAGTTGTCAGTGAGCTCTAGCAATTAATTTAAACAACAAACTGAGTGATGGCTTCCTCCCTGGTGCTATTGGTTAATCTTTTACTCTCAGGTAATACCGCTGAATCTCATTGTTAGAGGTGAGCCACTCTGCTCCTGGATTGAGGCACTGCTCTGAAACTTGTAGTTGCTCATTATTTGGGAACTTCTCTGCATAATGTTCTCATTTGAACACAAACTTAAGACTAGAGTCTCATTTATTACCATGATTCCTTTATAGCAGGAATGAACATGGAATTTAAATAAAATTCTCTTCTTAAAAGCCACACTACTTGCTCCCACAGGGGAATGTTCACTGAATTTACTGAAACATCGAAAGCAAGACTCTTAGGAAATCTTGTAGCCATGTTTGATGAACCCAGGAAAATTCTCCAGTATAGCAGACGGAGGGCTCCAAGGCTGAAATTTAACCATTTCCCCCAAAGTTTAATTTCCATGGCTTGATTTCATAAGAAGCAGTTCTCATCATGGTTTTTAGGTGGTCATAATTAAAAGGAGAAATTCTCCCCCTGAGAGAGTCTCCCTAGATAGCTGTTTTTGACATTGATACGTCTCCCTCTTGGCCAGAAGCCCACAGAAGATGGGTCCCCCTCATGTGAGATCATTAATTTGTTCTTCGTGAGGTCTCCACACAGTAAGCTGAGAACCAAGGCAATTATGCAATTAAGTCAAGCAAAAAATGATGCTTGTGTTCCAATGGGCCACAATTTTAGATGACAGTGGCTTTGACTTGACTTGCCCAGATAACGGCTTGAAGTCCTCCACGATCCTCCTACAGAGCGTGTGAGCTCCTTTAGAGAGGGTGTGATTTAGGGGGAGACAGTGCCACCATCTTCTTACAAAAAGATGAGGAATGGATACTGATATCCTTTACTTAAGTCAAGTATAACCTGTGTGTGTTTGGGATCCTCCAGAAGCTGACCCTTAAACAAGAATTCAAATGAAATGGTTTATTCTGGAAGTAATTCCAGGAAACATTGGGAGAGGGATGGGAAAGTAAGACAGCAAAGTCAGAGTAAGCAAATAGCAAGCTCACTCCTACAAGAGAAATCTGGGAACCAAGGTAGGACTCTGCTTAGAGTTCCCACCTGAGGGGGATGCACAGACTCCCAACAGTCATTGTTGAGGGTCTTACCTAGGGGAGCATTAACTCTTTGGCACTTAGGACAGAATGGGTCCAACTTGAAGGGAAAGCCCTTGGACGGAAAAGGCAAACGCCAACCTGGGAGTTCTGGCTGGCAGGTGCTGCCAGGACGAGTCCCAGAGGAACGTGAATGGGGGCACCGACCCTACTTCCAGACTTCCTCAAGCCATAAGACCTCAATTTTTGTCATTCCAGATCTGGATCCACTTGTTTCCATTCTCTGCTTTGAGAACAAATCCAGATGTTGGGACATGAACTTGACAGTGTTCACCTTGTTCTCCTGGAGACAGTAAGTCATTGGCGGACATGTACATAACTTTTCAGTCTCTTTGAACTCTGAAATGTTACCTATGTTCACTCTTGGATACCCTTTTCTATTTTAAAAAGAAAAAAAAACACCTTAAATGTTGACATGGAAAGACCTCACTGTACCTGGTCTTTGAGGTGTATACCTTCCAACAGCCCTTGGCCCAAGGTAATACAATTCTGTCCAGATGATTTTCTTTGGTACCCTGCAGACGTAGCCTGGGTGAGCCAACTCAACAGTATTTGTTTAACACTTAACATGTGTTATGGCTACCTAAGGTAAATATTTCTAAACCACATGCTCTGTTGCTTGCTCTAAATCAACTTTTCTTCATTGCCTGCACTATTGTTTGCAAATACAGCCAGTAAAGAAATGGAAAGAGCGCTCACAATGGGTTTGTGGGATGGAAAGCAGAATGTCTTTCTCAGCATTTTGGCTCATGTAACTTTCTTTGAAAACCTAAGTCCGTAGAACTCAGGAATCGTCACTAAAATTATTTACCATGGGATGCTTTAGCGCTCACAATGGGTTTGTGGGATGGAAAGCAGAATGTCTTTCTCAGCATTTTGGCTCATGTAACTTTCTTTGAAAACCTAAGTCCGTAGAACTCAGGAATCGTCACTAAAATTATTTACCATGGGATGCTTTATTCTCTCAATTGCAACCTCTTTTAAGAATACTTGAGAATAGTAGATTTATCCAAATGTGATGTGCACAGAAATTCAGGATAATCCTTTGGCACTGTAAAACGAAGCCCACCTGTGTAGGTAAATGTCCTGGAGAGAATTTTGAAGGGAGTAGTCCTTGTATATCATTCTTATTAATAAGAACACCATTTATCTCATATGCTGAGCCTCTCCTTTAATACTTTGTGCTCTGAGAGGCTTCACTGACTCCCCTGGGCAGAGTGAGTTTTTCTACTTCCCCTCTGTCACTCTGTGTTATATTTATCTATTTCATACCTAACATGGTGAATTTCTCAGAACAGGAATAGTCTTTCATTTTTTTAATGGGGGTACTGGGGATTGAACCCAGGACCTCATGCATGCTAAACATGTGCTCTACCACTGAACTTTACCACCCCACTCTCATTTATTTGTAAATTCTCTGCTTATCTAGGTTAGTGACTAGGACATAAAGGGTGATTAGAAAATGCTTGTAGAGTTGATCTGAGAAAAGAGCCTTCCTTATTCTGATAAAGAATATCTACCAAAACCAAAACCAAAACAAAACAACAACAACAACAACAAAAACTGTACTGAATATTATAATTACTGGTGAAATATTTAAAGCTTTCCCATGAGATTGGGACCTAAACAAACCTGCCCACTTTCATCACTTCTTTTTAATGTCACATTGCATGTCCCAGCGAGTTCAATAAGGGAACTAAAAGAAATTTTGAAATATTAGGATAAGACAGGAAGAAATATAGCTATCATTAGGAAACAACATTATTGGAAAGTAGAAATCTAAGAGTCTATAAATAAACTATCAGAACAAGTAAGTGAATTGAATGAGGTTGCTTAATATAAAGTCAACATGCAAAAATAAGCTTTATTTCTACATACAAGCAACAAATAATTAGAAATTTAAATTAGGATAACTGGGAAGCATTAGCAGTAGCATCCCACACATTAAACACTTAGGGGAAAAAGTCTATCAAAAGATGTATAAGACTTCTACCCAGAAAACTCTAAAATATCACTGGAAGAAATTAAAGACTATAGTCATGTGCTTTCCATGTTTGCCAAAGTACAGAGTGTACAAGGACTACAGAGTGGCTGGAGAAGAGATCTCAGAGTTAACAGGAAGTGAGTTCATATACTACCTTGCTGGCTGTCCTAGTTATCTATTGCTGTGTAACAAATGTCCCCAACCTTTGTGGCTTAAAACAATATATAATTGCTTGCAAATCCATTGTTTGGCCAGGGATCAGCAACAGTGGTTCATTGCTGCTTCATGTTGCATTAGCTAAAGCAGCTGGACTGGGGGCTAGAAGATTTCAACATGATTCTTGTCCATGACTGATAAGTTGGTGCTAGTTGTTGGCTGGAAGCTCAGAGAAAGCAGTATGCCTCTTCTCGGGTACCTTGGACTTTCTCATAGAGTGGTGGCTGGGTTCCAAGATTGTGTGTCCCAGGAGAACATGATTGGAGTGCATGAAATTTTTATGACCTAGCCTCGGAAGTCACACAGTATCACTTCCACTGTGCTCTGTTCATCCAGGCAGTCATAAAGTGCTACTCAGTTTCAAGAGGAGGGCCATAGACTCCACTTCTTTATGAGGGAGTATCAAAGTTCTGGAAGAACACAGTGAGACAGGAGATGTTATTGTGACCACCTTAGAAAAATAAAATCTGTCACATAGGCCATGGTAAGGTCTTTGGTTTTTCTCTTCCATAAGAGGGTTTTGAGCAGAGGAGTGATGACCTGACCTAGGACACTTTTTGCCATATTATTTTACCTAATACTTTCCTATGAGATGTGATATGATTTTGTCCTAAGACTAAAACATATGAGTCATTGCATGCATGGCTGTGACTCTGTGGAAGTCTAGTGCCCAGCATAGTATAGAAGATCAACAGATGCTAGGTTCCTTTAGATTTTTGTGTGGTCACATCCAACTGCCAGACTTGGGCAAACTTAGAAGCTGTGGGCAAACGTGCCTCTGAGCCTCAGCGGTTTTGTACACATAGGCTTTTGCATGTGCCAGGGAAGGGAGTGGAAGAGACCAGGTTTCTCAGGCTGGGTTGCTGGCTTCCTAGGTGAAGGTCAGACTTCCCAGAGAGACAACACAGAGGCAGGAGTGTTGGAATGTGTCTTGACTCTATGGGAGAGGAAGTTCTTTCTCCTCTTAGTTTCCTGATTCTTACACAGAAGCAGCAAAGTCTTTGGATGTGGTGAGTAAAGGGAGGCAAGGCACCAGCTCTCTAGCCTCCTGGTGCTGGAAAGAAGGCAAGGGAGAGAAGTAGATCACAATATGGGAGAAGAGAGAAGCCCTCGAGATGGAATTTTAGGGGAAGACCCACCAACTCGGATGAAATATTCTTTAGACTACTTTTAAAGGACAGGAAGTCATCATGAAAAAATCGTCGTCTTAGCAGTCAAAAATACTGGATTTGATTCTTACTCCCATCACTCACTAGTTGTGTGGCTGTAGATCTGTAATGAAATTGCACCTCAATCTGTCCATTAAACAGAAAAAGATAATAATAGCCACCAAGAGCATTTTGAGGATTAAATGAAATAATATGTGCAGTACTCCTGGAACAGTCACAGTTGTCTGATAAACACTCTGAAATGGTAAATACCTCCTTCTCCCTAAGTTCATCCTTCCTTTCCCATTCCCTAGACTGGCGTAGCTGAAATCTTACCTCCTTGACCAGTACTTCTGGGGGTTTTGTTTAGAAAGGGGGTATAAAATCCACAAAAGAAGACTCATTGACATTCTAGAATTAAACAAACTTGGGAGGCATTTTGAGTTATTTAGTAATTATGAGTGGGGAGGGTAATAGAATGAAGGAAAATGAACTTAACATTTTCTTTGAATTGTAAGCACTCATTTGAATTTAAAAACAAAAGGAAAATATGAAGGGAATGTGAATGGACTGACTCCACATAAAGCCAAATAAATAATTATCTTAGTGGATCCCTGATGAACTGGAATGTACAGAATTTTTTTTTAACCAAAGACTGCTCAGAAGCTAAGTATATGGTCTAGGTCAACGTAGTGATCACACAGCCATGGTCAAGAGGCATTCTCATTGTAAAGGAAGCACAGTTGAGGATGAAGCATGCGTTGTTGCTCTCTCATTGATAATATTCTAGGTGGACAGTAATTGCAGATTCAGACTCATAAAGGAAGACTCAGTGATATGTCAGAGTCGGCTTGTACCAGCTCATGGGAGCAGATTGATCACATTTCTTTTTGACTCCATGTTCGTGTCATCAGTCACTTTAGTAGCTTGGCATCATGAGCCATGCTGGGAGTATTTACATCATGGAAATTGACAGAAGTCAGTACCTACCTACTCCCCATCCAAGGCTCGTCATTAAACATTTACTAACACCCTCACTGGACAGACAGATAATGACATGAAACATTCCAACAGCTTCATTAAAAGGCAAAGAAACTATATTACATGTTAAAAATTTGTTTTTGCTTTAAATAGGCAAGTACGTACTTGAAGCTAGTGGAAAAATCTCAATTTAGAACATATATGTTGAGTTCCAAAGGACTGAAATGACCACTAGCCAATTTAATTTAAAAAAAAAAAATTTCATTGTTTTTGGATTCAGTGAACGGGGGATTTTTTTAAAAATTGATTTTTGTTTTAAAGTTCAATAAAATTTTATTAATTTAATTAGTTCCTATCAATTTTTAAATAAGCAGTAGCTTAGATTAAATTTGCTCTCTCCCTTTCCTTATTTAACCCAAACTCCTCCAAGCATATTAATGGGTCTGATATGTCGTTTTGCAGTTGGAACACTGTTGGCGATTGTAAATCAAATGAAAGTTTTGGGCCAGGGTCTTGAGGTGTTGTTTCTATTAGGATTTCGAGGTGTTTCCATCAGGGTGTGTGTAATGGGAAAACAACATATGAACTGGGAACAAAAATGTTTGCTGGGAGCAGGAAGAGGGTTCTGTTTATGGTAGTCATTAATCTAAGCCAATCGCACCTGGCGTCATGTTCAGAAAGGTGATTTAAGACGGGGAGTGGTACCTGCAGGCATCTGTAGGATGGTCTGAGTTCACCTTCCAAGTATATGTGGGCTGGGGGGAGCTGGCGGAGGAAGAGGATCAGACAGTGTGATCAAAAGAGGACCAAGTTAGAAGATGAAGGACTGGTAGTTCACAGTTCTTTTAAGAGAGAATTAATGACTTCGGATCAGTATTGAAACCATGTCCAGAAAATGGAATAGAGTGGACTAGAAAATGGAATAAATAGGTTACAAGACTGGAGTTAACTTCTGAGGAATGAGAATCCAAGTGTGATAAAGCCTTTTCCCAAGTGTTTTCCTTCATTCTCTAGTTCCACGTGATAATTTCCGAAAACATGGATTTGTATTCAAATAATTGTGCAACTTGCTGGTTGCATACTCTACCCCTTCTTGGAAATGCACAGTGGGTGTTGGTCTGTTTAAAGCTCTGGCAAGTCTTGTCATTAATAAAGGCATTTAGGTTTGCTTAACCAACTCCTTTGAGCACAAACACATTGTTGGCATCACAGTGTGCACATTCTGCAGAATACAGTTCTGCACAAGACCAGTTTGAGATGTGGCGTGGCAGAAAGAGCATGGACTTTGGTCAGATACTCCCAGACCCAGACTCTGGAGACAAGGTCTTATTAAGAGACAGACATAGCACCTAACAGACCATCAATACACAGTGGCCTGAATTCTCCCAGGGTGGAGGCAGGTGTGATTCTGAAAGACTGACCTCACAGGGGGCCCAGGTGGGCTACTTGCTCTCTGCAGGATTACCTGTCTGGAGTGAGGACATGAGACAATCCAGGCAAGTTTACAGAGTATCTAATAACCTGCCATTCAGTTCTGATGCTCCTGCTTTCTTGGGTGAAAGGTTGAGTTGATCACTTCACCATTTCAAGCCTCATCTTCCTCAAGAAGAACTAAGCTCGTCAGTGACAGGAGTTCAGGGGCTCAGAAAATAAAACCTGGGGCCGGTAATGAAGGCTAAATATGCACACAGGGTCAGCCTCCTGTGTTTGTTAAAGAAATATCTGTTGTTGAGCATCTGTTTCCTTCCCTTTCAAGCAATCTGCAAGGCAAGACTTGCGTCTTCTGGAGGCTCCCAAGATCCAATATAAGAGGATTAATGAAACAATGTAAGAACCTGGGTGTAAACATTAGGGCTCTGGAGAGAAGGAGGGGCTGTTTGCATGGTGATGATCTTCAGGACTTCCTAGATGATTTTCCCTGTCTTTCTCCAGGGGTGCACATCCCTTCCCCGGGGCTGGGTGTGAGGTGGAGAATGCACCTTGGGATTTGCATCCAGCCAGTGTTTTCCCAGCTCTCCAGTCATTTTGAACACAGCCCTGCATTGACTGAGTCACAGCAGAGGGTGGGTTCAGATATTCCTTTCTGAAATACTTGCTGTGCCAGGCATTGTGCTAGCGGCTGGGCGTACTAAGGTGAAAACGGGGCAGCCCCCTTCCCTGAAATCACTCATGGTCTGGGGCGGGGGAACAGATGTACACACTAACTGATCATTAAGCCCCAGAGCAGTGAATGCTGGGGTAATTCAGGAAAAGTGTTTAGAATACTGTCTGAGCACATGATAAGGGCTCAATACATCTTGATTACTATTATGATCAATATAATTATTATTATTAAACAGGCAGGTTGCAATGGGAACCTCAAGGAGTGGGGGGCAGGGGATGAGGGAAGGGGATGGCTTGTTTGCCTGGAAGCTCACAGGCAAAGGCTTCACAGAGAGAAGGTGGTATTTGAATCTTGAAAGATGAGAATGCAGCCAAGCGCAGGAGAGGACAGCGTATCCCTCTGGTCAGAGACGGGTGCAAAAGTCTGGACCTGAATATGTGACTATCCAGGCAAGCTGAGATAACTGCAAATAGAGGTGTGTGTGTGTGTGTGTGTGTGTGTGTGTGTGTGTGTGTGTGTGTGTGTGTGTGTGTGTGTGTGTGTGTGGCCACAGATGAAAATGGGAAGGCGAGTGGATAAAAGTCAGTTTGAGAAGGTGCTCACTTTTCCTGTTGTGAAGTTTGGGATTAAGCCTGTTTGCCGTAAAAACATGGCTCCTTTTTTTTTTTTTAAGAAATATAAATTAAAATAATTTAAAAACTCTTTGACCAATTGATCCCCATTCAGGGAGTTGATCTTCATAAAGCAGGATCTACGTCAAAGCATTAGAGAAAAATCTGACTAAAGGGGAAGCATGGGGTACCCTCGAGCATGTCTCCAGGACTCCATTAGGTGACTGTTCAGGCTGTTGTTAAAGAACCATATGAAATAGCTTGGGAAACTGCAAACAGTGTAGCAGCAAGAGAAAAAAATCGAGAAATGAAACTGACTGCAACAAAGAATCCCAACTCTAGTACCAAATGTGCTTAGCTGGAAGATTAGAAGGCAATAATCTGCAACGTCAAAGTCATTATCTGCAGGGGGAGGGCTCAGGGAAGGTTTTCTTTTCTTTCTTTATTTTAAAATATTTATTCCAATCAGGGAGAAAGGGGGGGGTGTCTTGTGCCCCTGTGAAGAACCCTGGTAATCACCTGGTGGATTACAGCCTTGCCAAAGCCGCCTGGTTTGTACCATGCCCCCCTGAGCCCCAGGACGGTGAGCAGTTCCTCTGGGCTCACAGTGGAGCTGAAAGATAAGGCTGGGTGAGCACGTGAGTGGGACCATGCCCCACGACTGCCAATGGTAACAGTACAGCTGAACCATCCCCAGTGGGGAATACGGGAGTTCTCAGGGGGGAGACATCTGATGGCTTGCGGCCAGGGGAGGCTTCTTGCAGGCTGTGGGACTTAAGCTGGGTCTTAAAGCGTATGAAGGTTTAGATGGGTAGCAGGAAGGACGCAACCCGAAACCGCTTGTCTTTCCTCCTTAGTGAGGAGATAACCCCCACTCTTGAAGGTCTGTCGCCCACTGTATCTATGCGTCGATGGTTCTCAGTAGCAAGTGTGCTAAACTGAGTGGGTTGCTGGTTGGATGCCTGTATACGACCACAGAAGTGGTTATAATAGCTGCTGACTGCTGAGCGCTGGCTGCACACCGTACCTGCCTGGCCTCAGTGATACTCACAGGAGCCCTGGTGTAGATGGCTGTTTGTCCGGGCGGGAAAACCGAGGCTCTCAAAGACCCCCTGAGGCAGAGCTCTGTGCTAGAGGTATGTATGGAATCCGGGCCAGTCCGGCGCCGGGGTCCGGGACAGTAAGCGCTGGATGCTTCTGTCGCCACTATCACTGCACCTGTCCACTTACTGTCGCACCTGTCCGCATCACACCTGGTCAGAGGATCAGGACCCGCGGTACCCAGGGTCCATTTTCTGGATGCCAGCCGCCAGGTACTGAGATCCGTCCATTCACCCAACAGATATTTGGGTGCTGGCTGAATAAGTATATTGTATAAAATGCCGCGTGAGGTGAGGTGAGGCCAGCACACACGGGAGCTTTTAGAATGGACCTGATTAAAGGGCCCCGAGGCTCGGAGGCGTGTGAGGGGGGACCAGAGTCTTGGTCCTGGCCTGGGCGCCAGGTCCTGCTTTCCCTGTGGCTGTTAGTCCAGGATCCTTGCATCTGAGAGGAGAGACCTCAGAGCAAGTTGTGCGGCCTCGGGCAAACCCTGGCCCTCCTCTGTGCCACCTTCTTTTCCTGAAAAGTGACAAGGCAGAATTCACCGATTTCCAAAGTCTCTCCCGTTCTCAGATATGACCCTGTGTCCCACATTGGAAAAATACAGTTCGTCATCCCGCAGAGGCGGGACGAATCACGCACATCAAACACGGAAGGACAGAAGCAGTGCCACATGTATGGCTTATTTGTATACAGGTCGGAACAGGTGAAATTCGCCTGTGAATTCAGAAGTCAGGACACTGGTCAGCCCTGGAAGGGATGGTGCCTGGGAGAGAAGGGGGCCTCCAGGAGGGCTGGTTGTGCTCTGGGTGTGGATCCAAGCGCTGACTCCACAGGTGTGTTCACTTTGTGATGTTTTGTCGACCTGGACACATAGGAATTTGGGCTCTTTTCTTTATGGTTAAAAAAAAACCAATTAAAAAAATGCAAACAGCATCTAAAGGGTGGGAAGTGTCCCTGATGGGTGCCTGAGGGAGGGCAGGGACTCTGGACTCCGAGCAGAAGGGGGTTGCTCGGGACAACAGCATCACTTTACGCCTGGATTTTCCCAGTTCTGAGGTTGAGTGGGTACAGGACTGTGTCTGGAGTATACTGCCTGGAGCCTTGGAATTTGCACGCTCTCGCAAGCATTCAACAGGTGGCAGTCTTCCCTCAGCCTCAGCAAGTTCCGAGTGCCAGGCAGGGCTGCGTTTCCCCCACAGTTAGCCAGGATGCTAATCTCCAGGGAAGGTCCCTCTGTTCCCCGGAGTGGGGGTCTTATGCCGGGGCTCCCAGCTCAAGGATTCTGCTCATGGCCGCTCTCTGAGGGCTCCCACTGTCCCTAGGAGGAGCCTGAAACTGGCACCCTCAGTCCCCTCCTCTCTGGAGGAACGCCCCCATGGCCCCTCTGCCAGCCTCAGCTGGGGGGTCCCAGGTCTCACCCAGGGACAGTCCTGCTCCTGTGGGACAGGCTTCGAAAACGAGAGAGAGAGAAGTTCTGGGAAGTGGGGTGACTGCTCCAACAGAGAGAGGAGAATGAATATTTCATTAAGGTGGTTCAAGTTATCAAACATTACAGAACCCAGTGTGTTGGCAGGAATCTAAGAAGCACATTAACATGGGTGAAAATAGTGGAAAAGAGGCCCAGAGTCGGGGCAGCCTCTGAGGGAAAGCCCCCGAGGGGCTCTGAGCAGGGGGCCCAGCTCTTCCCGCCCCTCCAGGTCTGTCTGAAGTGGCCTCCGCAGCAACGAGGCCCCAGCTCCACACATGCGCCAAAGGGAAGGCTCCGGAGTGGCAGGATGGTGGGCTTTTGGCAGCCCAGGGGCATCGGCTCTGGAGTCTGGGTAGTTCTGGAGGACAGAGGCCTCTCAGGCACCGCTTCCCTGGTCTGAGGGTCCCAAGGCTGCCCTGGAGTCTGGGATGTCTGGGTCAGGGCAGGTCAAGGCCTGACAAATGGTGAGACCCGTGTGTCACAGTGAGGAGGGATCCAGCGTGGGGTCCTGTGATGCCTCTGGGCCACCACCGGGCCAGCTGTTCCCAGGTCTCCCCCCAGGCGTCAAGAACACACAAAGGCCCCTTGGTTCAGCCTTTCCTCTGCCTCTCGTGTGTCTCCCCTCGTGCAACTCAAGGCTACTTCCACAGAGACTCCTTCTGTGCTGTTTCTGTGTAAAATAATAATACAGCGACCTGCACTGAATTTAGCATTTGGCACATTTAATTCCGGCCCAGCTCTGAGGTAGGTACTGTTATTATCCAGATGTTACCGAAGAGGACATGGAGGCTCAGAGAGGTTTGGAAGTTGCCCAAAGTCACATTGCTAGTCAGCGTAGGAGAGGAACTTAAATCCACGTGTGTTTGAATCCTGAGCCCAACTCAGGCCATCTTGGTTGGAGAAGGTGTCAGAAGCCTCTGGATCTCCCATTCCCCGCGACTCCCAAAGAGAGACAGCGGGGAAGGGCCGTCACGGAGAGGCCGCAGAGTCAGGGAGGAACCAGGTTGTTCATGGAGTCTGCTCTCCCCCCTGGGCACTTGCGTGGACATCTCCACTGCGTAGAGCCTCCGTTTTCTCCTGTTACTGTGAAACCCAACTGAAGAAATAAAAACCTGTGATGCACCAAGTCTGGTATCTGACAAGCGTCTGGTGCTCAGTGAATGGCAGAGCCCCTGTCACTTCCTGCTGCCTCCTCTGCCTGCCCAGCCGCACATGGTTCTCTTATAGCGTTAATTCCTCCAGCCAGGAGGAGTTTCCTCAGAGAGGCTGGGAGCGGTGGCTCCAGACCCAGGGTGCGTGTCTGCTGCATGTTCTCTCCCTGCACCTTGAACTCCTCCTATCTCGATACTTATTATGTTGTTCTGTGGATTGTTTAATTATCCCTGTGTCTCTCCTGAACGGAGGACCTGATGTGGCAGGAAATGTGTCTCCCTGGTTCACTGTGGAAAATCAAGTCTCCATACAAGAGCCTAAAATGTTAGCGTGCTCAATATGTATCTGTTGATGTATGTATGGATGGATGGATAGATGGATGGATGGATGGATGGACGGACGGACTAATGAGTGGGTGGAGACATGGAAGGATGAATGGATGGAAGGGAGGTTGGATGTGAGGGTGGATGGACTGATGGGTGAATTGGATGGATCATTTGATATATGCGGATAGTCATCTTAAGTACCTTCAGTTATAACATCCTATCACATGTGTATGCACTGGTGTTTTCAGGAACACGGTCCTGTTTACTATTAACTTTTTGGCTTTTACCATCCTGAGATAGGCAGAAGCAGTAACTGAGGCTGGCCCTGCCCACGGAGATAAGGGCCGCCGTCCAGGCCAACACCAACAAACAAACAAAAGCATTCCTCAAGCCTGCTCCTTCTTTACAAGCTTCTGGAAAAAAAATTTTAAAAATTCTATTTGGCAAGAGTAGATGGCAGACTATCATTCATTACCACAACCTGTCCTCTACTCAGGAAAGGGGGCTGCTTATGATTTCTGGAATCTTAAACTCCCCTCTTTTTTTTTCAGTGTTGATGGAAAGGAGGGGGACTGATCACCGCTCATAACCAGGCTGCTAATCGCTCCACTTATCAGAAGACGGTCTTTCATTGCAGGGTGTACGTGGGGAGCTGGTGGTCCAAAGGGCAAAGCAGTGGTGGAGTCTGCGGCTTGGCAATGACGGGGTCCCAGTAGAGAGATCTGAGTTCAGAGAGAAGGCAGGGAGGGCAGGGCCAGTGGAATACTCTCCAGATAATCTCCTGTTCTTATCGACGGCACGTTTCTCCAACACACATACTCAGTGTACTTGAACTTATAACCCTGGGAAGCAAAATAGCGGCTTCAATCTTTTGGGCCCTGAGGGAAAGCATATTCTGGTTCTGGTTCTTGAGAAAGCTTGACTGGATGTCTATCCTGGGCGGGTCTCAGAGGCCAGGCGCTCTCCTTCCTGTGTCCCTTTACTCCTCCATCACGCTCTTCCTCCTTCCTCTGAGGTGCCACTCCGCTGTCTTCGTGCCCACCCTACTCCCCCTCCTAAACAAATTCTCAAAGTAGAATCAGATCAACACAGACCCACAGAAAACTCTCAGCTGCACCAATGATCAGAATTATGCCTGTGATCTGAAGTTCCTGTTTGCATTTGGCCCAAGAAATGAAGTTCATGTCTTAGAATAACAGATTCCCCAATAGGGGAGGGAATGGGAGTGACACTCCCAGAACTGCAATTACTCCCTCTAGGAGGGAGAAGCAGAATGAAAGGAAGGATGGGAGGAAGGGAAGGTGAGCAAGGGAGGAAGAAAATAAGGGATTTTGAAAGGATGGGTAGAAAGAAGACAGGAAATGGCGCGTAACGTTTATTGAGTCTCTGTTTAAGTCAGGGCTGAAGTCACATGTCCGTCTTCTCTAATGTCCACAGCAATCTGGCCGGGCTGATTTGTTGACTTCCATTTAATAAATGAGGAAAACGAGGCCCAACAAAGTTAATTAACGTGCATAAGGTCACACAGCAACTGGAATCAAAGTCTAGAAATCTGACTCTTGCTGGCTGCCTCCTGTCTCTCTCTCCTGCTGTGATGAGGTGAGTTGAGCATGGTCCAGTGAGGTTCGAATGGTCAGCGGGACAGCACCTCACTGTTAAGCAGTAACTAGGGCCTCCTTGCTGGGCCAGCTCTTCACTCAGACTCAGAAGCTGGGACTGTCAGATCTTAGAAACTTCTTAATGCCTGGAGGCTGAGGTCCAGTGAGAGGAAAGACCTGGTCTAGGGTCCCACAGTTGTTTGAGGCAAGAGCTGGGACTAGATCTATAGCCTCTTGAATCCCAGTATGGCTGTTTGTGGTATGCTTTGAGGCCCCTATGCAGTCAATTCCATCACTGTACATGAAGTCACAATATGGAGGGGAAATAACATAGGAGAATGAGAAGAAGGAGGGGATGAGGCTACAAATCTCTGGCCTCTACCTTCACATAGCTTATCTGTGAAATGGGATCACTATGGTATGGTGTGTCCAGAACAGCCCTCCTTACCTCATCCTTTTGATCTATTAATAGGATATTTTGTAGACGTTACTAGAAAGCATTCTATAGACATAAATTATATGCAGTGACCTTTGACTCCAGAAGGAAGTTCACGGGCATGGTGCTTTGCACTCTCATTACTGAGGCTGGTCAATAGGGCAGATAGGGATTCCAAGAAAGGAGGCTGGTAAGATGTGGAGAAAAGATACCCGCGATAAACTGTAGAGAACAGATACCCGAAGTCAGAGTGCTCAAGCTTTGACTACACTTCCTGGTATCAGTTTCCTCATTTTTTTTTTAAATGAAAATGATATAAACAAGCTTTCCTATAGCCTAATTTTTACCCAATGCTTATAACAGCAGCTCTGAGCAAGTCTCTTGTCTCCTTAGGACCTCTGGAT
This sequence comes from Camelus dromedarius, assembly GCF_036321535.1. Lineage (NCBI taxonomy): Eukaryota > Metazoa > Chordata > Mammalia > Artiodactyla > Camelidae > Camelus > Camelus dromedarius. The sequence goes on from NC_087444.1 coordinate 27,505,004, forward strand.
GGTCCCCAACTCAAAGGGGCTTCTTCTCAGAAACCTCATCTCCTACCTCTTCCCCCCTCCCCTCCCATCCTCAGGTGCTCAGATTTGTCATGTTGCCTCCTCTGCAGGGCCGCTGCACCTGGGACACCATCCACATCACCTCCTCCTGCCCAGTTCTTCCTCCCACTCCGACCTTGTCCCTGTTGTAATTTCCTCAGGGGACCATTTACTGATCTTCATGTGCACCCGTGAGCTCCCCTTCTGCGGTGTGTGTTCTCTCCCACACAACTCTTATAGTTATACTCTTCTGTTTATTTGTGAATTACCTTAGAAACAAACCTTAATGATAAACTCCATGAGGTTTGGGACCCTGTTAGTTCATGCTGATCATTTTATCCCTACACTGAGAATATGTGATCACGTCAAACATTTGTTGAAGGAATGAAAGAAGTGATGGAGGGAGGGATTGAGGGAGAGATGGAGAGAGGGAGAGGTGATCCCTGATGAAGCTGACTTTCCTCTGAGAAGACATTTGTAGTCAATTACTAATCAGTGGACTAGTCAGATATGCTCCCAAATCAATATGGCTCCCCTGAATTCCTTCTAATTCCCCAAGGCTAGATCCTTATGGAAGCCCCCACTTTGGTGCTTGAAGCCCTGAAGGGAGAGTCCATCGTCTCTGCTCTCTCGCCACCAGCCTGTGCATGTTATTTATTGCTGAAGACTGGTGGCTTGTTCAATGCCCATCCCCCATTATTTTATTACATACTTTCTTGATCAAACTGTAAACCAGCAAGAGAATGCTTAGCAATCATTAACAGCTGTTCTTGGAAAAGGACTAGATCTTATAACTGTACCTTTTACAACATTCACCCTGACCGCCGTTCCAGCTCCGTGGCCCTGCACGTCCTCTGTAGCTGGAGGCATCACAAACAAGGATCCTGGCTAAGATCAGAGTGGGAAGGAGCAAGAAGTCGGGGAGAAAGTTCCAGAAAACAATGTACTCGTTACAAAGTTGCTGAGATGCTTGAGGCCGCTGCATTTCGGTTGGCTGCTAAGTGAATATGTAACTACTTTATATATTTCAACAAAATTAAACTTAAACCTACAGAATTAGGTTTATTAATTTCTGTCAGGGCTCAATGGGGGAATAAGAATGGCCATTCATTATGGACACACAATTACTGGAGACAAAAATGAAGCCCAGCGCTATTAAGTATAATAAAAATGTTGAACACTGAGGAAATTTTCATTAAATATAATCTATTCTTTATATTACTACACTTAATCCTTGCTGTCTGCTTCTCTGTTTTTCTCCAACCTATTTAATTTTATTACTTAACTTTTTATAAATGTTTCTTAATATAATTATGATTAAATATTTTGGAGAAGAGGGTTCGTCTCTTCAAAAAGAAAAAGAAAGACGTCTCCTTCCATGTCCTCTTCTCTTCCCTCCTCAGATGGTGAAAAATGGTGTTTTTGGGGAAAAAGCAAGTGCTAAGTGGGATTTTATTGTTGGGGCAAGGCCGGAGCACGAGAGAAGGGAAGGCAATAAATAAGAAAGAAGCACCGATCAGCAGTTATAGGAGAGCCCTTTATATTACACATTTAAATAAAAGTCCACTGCCTTACTAAAAATGTCTGCGAATATTTGCGTGGCCCAACCATGTAATTAAAAGATGGGCCCAGCTAATGTTATTGCTTGCACTACACGAAAACATTTGTGATCCAAGCACTTATTTATTTATTTTTTAAGCCACATCGTGTTCCTTCTGTGAATTGCTCTCTCTTTTACGGAGTTGGTGGGAGTGGAGAGTGGGAAGCGAAATGGGGAATTGTGTTTTCTTGGCCAAAAATGTGGCCCTATCACCATGTCTTCAAGCTTCTAATTGGACATACCATGGTCTTATTTTTTTTTTTTTTTTTAGTATAGTTCAGTCAAGAAGGAGCAATCAATACTAGCTGGGAAATAGGGGCGCTGAAATCAAACCATGATGCAACCTTCACCCACTAACGACTGCTTTAATGACTAGGCTCAGAACAGAGGGGTCTTGGCTCTATGGCCAAGTCATTTGGGGAGTTCAGTTCTGGGCACCACATGTTCGGTTTCAAGCGTTATCAGCTATTTTGTTTTCTTGTTTGTTACAGCTGCGTAAGGGGAGGCTGAGCTCTCAGTCACAGCGCCACACAATCCCGCCCAGCTTCCAGGACCCACTGCCCAGACCCCATCCTCCCCACGTGCTGATGTACAGTTTTACTAGGCGAGGTGTTGGATGTTCACAGTGTCGTGATGATGTAAACTCAACTCACAGCTGAGGCCTGAGATGACGCCTTTTTTCCATTCAGGGATTCATTTCTTTGGAAGCTGACAGTTTTGATGTCATTGCTGTGGCTGTTATTATGACTGTTCCCGTAGTTCCTGACAGAGTTATTCTCTCCCCGATCTTGCCCATCATTTATGTAAATCCTCTCGAACAAGGCTGTCCTATCAATGCCATCTTCTGGAAGAACGCTCTCTGAGCCTTCCGACCTGCCCCAGTCTGCATGGGTGGCTGGCGGCTGTGGTCCTGCATCTCCCTTCACACTGTTCCCTGTGTCCTTCCCCCGCCTCTCACACTGAGCCCCTGACTCCTGAGTCCCATGCCCACCTCTTGATTTCTCCCCATGTTTTGTAGGGCATGTCTTCTAGTAACTTCCAAAGAAGGAGTTAAACCTTGAGGGACTTACCCTGTGTGAGAGGTCTTCCCTCCCAGCACTGTCTAAGTAATCTGCCCCTGTTTCCCCCTAGAACATCACCTCATTTGCGTCGTCTGCCAAGTCTCTCTATGAACCGCCAGTCTTCATTCTTACTTACTAGCTTACGTTTGTTTTTGGCATCCTCATAGGAAAGTAAGGTCATGTGTGGTGGGACTGCTGAGTCCCGGTGCCAAGAGCAATAACACATCTATTAGACACTCAATAAATATCTGTTGAATAAAAGAATGGATGAATTTATTAGCTTGCTTAAATACGTGAATCTATGCAGAGCAGGAGGTGTTGGAGAAGTCTGGTCCTCACTCGACGTAGCCCATCCTTAGGCAGAGGGCGTGGGGTTCTCTGTATGAGCAAGAACCCACTTCAGCCTTTACCAGTAAAATCAGTAGCAGACCTGCGCTAGGCCGCCTACTCCTGGTGCCTCCAGCGTGGGACTCCCCTTTCGGCAGTGACACAGCACACTGGACTTCAGGCACTCGCTGGGGCCATCTTCTTGAGGGATTTGCTAGTGTTCTCCTGCCAGAAGTTCAGGAAGACAGAATCCAGAGAGGCACGCTAAGGGATGTATGTACTCCCTTATGGTCGTCTAGACTGGTCGTCTCCAACCTGTGTTGAATGTGTGTGATTGTGCGTGTAAGTAGATACGTAGACACTGTATACTACACACTCATTTTGTAAAAGTAAATGATACACTTATAGTAATGTACGAATGTATTATGGCCATTATGAAATGTGCAAAAATTGATTTTCAAAATAGGAGAAATAACAGTACCTCTGAAGACGGAAACTTTAATATTTTCTTTGTATTCTCTGTTGGGTCACTATATTTTTGGAGACCCTGATGTAGATTAGTATTTGCTGGAGTTCAGTGTGCTGAGGAACCACCCAGGTGGCTTCATGAGAAAGGAGATTTCCAGACTTCTTTCAGAGTGTGACTCATTAGGACGTGTGAGTCTGCGTTTTCCCCAAGCACACCAGTTGTTCTGATACGTGTGGTTCACAGACCCCCTTCTCTAACATCCACCTAAATACTCTGAGCGTCGCTTCCATATTTGGGCAGATTCAAGCAAAGAGACATACTGGGATCATGTTAGCTTAGCTTCTGTTGCAAATCACTTTTCTTCAGTACTCACAAGGAAGAGCACTGCCAGGTAGGTAATATTATCCCCGTTTTATAGATGTAGAAACGGAGGCCTGGAGAAGTGATTTCATCAGTCACTCCTGCCACCAAACAAAGCAAAACAAAACAAACGACAACATAGACAAAAACCTCTTGACCCCAGCCTTGCGGAGTGATGTATTAAAACTTCGGGAAGCGCAGGATCACAGAGCAGGTCCACGGTGGCTGGGATGTTGACCAGGGCCTCCCAACCCAAGTTCCATGCTCTCTACACGAGCTCGAAGCCTGCTTCACTTCCTGACACCCCTCAGCCGATGCTGGGCCACAGCTGGCAGGTACACAACGGAGCTCTTTAATCCCCTCCTCTGTTTTCCTTCCGTCGCATCCCCAGTCAGCTAGTTGCCTTTTAACCTTCCTGTATTAAGCAGCGGGCTACACAGCAGAGAACTTGACTGTCATCACAAGTTATAGTGTCCCATACACCACCAGTGAATGGGACCCCAAAGTTCTGCTCCAGTGATTCAGCAGTACCCCACGTTGCTAGGAAACTCTCCATGTCCTCAGCCTCGGAGATGTTTTGCGGCTCAGCCAGCACCCTCACACCCATCAGTGCAGCCATATGCTTGGCACCAGTTAAGCAAAGCAGGCGGATGCCAAGCCACTTTCTCTCTTTTCTTCCCGATGTTTTGGCATCATGTGCACATGGCCCCTGGGGGCATTTTGATGGCTGCTTCCCTCCCCCATCACAGTAATATTAACCTTGTTTAATAATCTATTAACAAAGAGGATAAAGGTCTTATTAACATTTACATGCTTTCCTTGCCACTGAAATAACACTGTCTTTTTGTGTATTCGGAAGGCTGATTTTTTTTTTTTTTTTAATGACAGAGGGATGATGGATGTGGTGAAAAGGCCACTGATAGAAGGACAGTAGGTCACCTGGTTCAGACCACAGCCTGCCACTCACTCTCGGTGTGACCTTGGTCAGGTCATTCAGCCTCTCTGAGCCTCTGTTTCCTCATTTGTAAAATGGGGACATTTGGCTCTACATCCATCTTTATTTTGCAGGTTCCAGAAAACTTACAACTTGGGATACAGAAGGCACTAAAATGTATTAGCTCTTTTCACAATTCTTACATCCCATGAAATGAGTTTTCATGGAATTGCAATTAAGGCCATCAATGAGTGACACATGACCGAGTTCCCCACTTGAAGATGCTTGCCTTTGGCTTCTGAGACAAAAACCAGCCTGTCTACCACGGTAGCCGTGTCTCTTGATGAGCTCAACTAATAATGATGGGGGAAAAAAAAAAAGAAGAAATCCAACGGACATAGCTCTGGTGGATTTTAGGAAACTGTCAAGAGAAAGAACAAAGATTCTTTTTTTCTTCTGAGATGGCTGTTTTCATAAATAACATATTTATGCCTCCAAATCATCCTGAACTGGAGCAAATCAAGCAGCTTCTCTGGCCCTTTTACAACAAGTCAGAAGCCGCCGAGTGACTTGCAGAGCTCAGTTGTGTGTCTGGGACCAGCTGGCAGGGAGAAGAAGAGAAAGGGAGGGGCGGGCGTTAACCAGGATCTATTGCAGGGCACGGTCTGCCCGCCTCTTGCAGAGCACTCCGGGGCGTTGCTCAGATTTTGCCATGTGTGCACATCTCTGGGGTTGAATTCGAATCCAGATTACAGATGGCAAATGCAGCTTCATTCCTTAGAGCTGGGCTGGGGCCCACGACTCTGCATTTCTGAGGCCCTCCTCCTTGCTGCTGCTGCTGCTGGTCCTCAGACCACACTCAGGGTGACAGGTGCTTGTGTTCTGTGCACACCGCTCAGAGGGCACAGTTGCTTAGAAGTATTTCTCCCGCTCTGTTGATGGACCCCTGCGTTCTGCCTCCATGTGATTTATATTCTTGCTCCTTCTCAGCCCTGTGATGCTGAAGCATCCCCTGTCCTTCTCTGGTATTTGTGTCATTCTCTGTCTTTCTTAGAGCCTGCGTCGCAGCAGACAGCCTCGAGTGTGATCTCTAAGGGTGGAGATGGCCACAAAACAAAACAAACAAACAGACAGGACTGCGAAGCTACAGAACCAAGTTTGTTAGAGGAGGGTAAGGAGCGAGGTTGTCCTTGCAGTAGACCTTGAATTCCTGAGGTCCTAATCGAAGGTTTCAGATGCCTGGCCCTGTTAGGAAATTTGGGGAGAGATGGTCAAGGTGCCGCACACACCTTTGGAGACTCTTCCCTTCACTGCTACCGAATGGAGTACGTGAGCTGGCAGGCTGGGAGTGAGATTCTGGTTTCTGGTGTGTTGGTATTAGAGCCACCAGGAGAAGTGTGACCAGATACATAGATTATCAGAAACCACTCCCACCTCCACTCCCCTCTCCCATTCAGAGAAACTGAGATGAGACTCAGGTATTGACATATATATATATTTTTAAGGCACTACAGTTGAGAATAGCCCCAAGACAACTTGGGGGCTGGGGGTGCAGGTTAATTGAGAAGGAAACGCTCTACCTCTCCCCGCCCCCTACCCACTCCCAGTTCGGGATGATTTGGCACAGAAATGTTTGAGTGCATTTCTATAGGGATTTAGAACTAATATCTTCATTTTTTTTTTTTTTAAAAAAAGCGCCTCCCACATGCTTTTTTTTATTATTATTATTATTCAAATACATTCTTCAGCAGAGAAATACCCATTTCCCTCCTGGATTAATTGCAGCCCTGTTGTTGATGGGTTTTGCCTGAAGTTCAGCTGCTGCTTGCAGTGGGTAAAGGTGCTCTGATGGGGAGTGAGCGCTGAAACGCAGAGGGGCAGCTGCAATTCGTGGGGAGATTATTGCCATTTCCAATGTCACTCAGCTTGATTTGTGATTAAGGGGAGCGGGAGGCTCCTCCCGTCTGGGCTGCTGCAAAAGCGGAGATCTCTTCTCTCGCCGCCCCCACCCCACACGCAGCCCTGTCACCACCGATGCCCATCACCTCCCCGCTGCCTCCTCTAGCACACCCGCCAGCCCGAGACATTTAGCTTCAATTACAAACATCTCTTGTCATTTCTGGGATTCCGACTACCTTAATAAGCTTTTTTTTGTTTTTTTGGAGAATTAGTTTCAAGTGTCTTGTGGATGAATAATATTTATCTGCTTCCCTTCCATTGCCGTGTGGTGTCAGTGGACAGGGGGAACGGGACAAATCCCTGAACTTTCAGGTCCGCACAGTGGACAGATTTCTCAGTCTGTACTCCAAGGCTCTTGTGCAAGCCTAGAGGGGTTTTTGTTTAACTTGATACACTGAACCTTTCAACCGGCAGCCTCCTCCTCGCGCACATGAGGACGCGGTGAATTCTTGGAAGAGGAAGGAGCAAACTCTGCAAAAATTACAGGGCCTCGTGGAGCCCAGGGGGCCAGGCCGGGATCAAAGGTGTGGGGAAGAGAGGACGTGGCCCGGTGGGGCCGGGGATGCGAAGGTGACATGTTTTGGCAGGTGTTTTCTTGCGGGACTGCAGTTTCCCTGGGGTGACCCTCACGACTGGTGACAACCCGTGAGACCAGTCACCACTGCTACCGCAGCTCTGCAGCCAGGTTCTGGACACCCCTGCTGGTCCGGCCTTCACCCTGCAGTTAGTTGCTGGATTGTAGAGACAGATAGGAAAGCTGTGTTGCAGGGTGGTGGGGAACACTTAACTTGGACAGATGTATTTCAGTATTTTAACAGCTGAATAGCTGCATTTTGTCCAAACAGGCTGACTATCAACCTTGGCACCACTGGTGTTAATGGAGTGGCCTGCTGGGCAGGATGACTCCATGGGGAGGGGTATAACCCCAGGGGCTCATGGTGCAGTCAGATCCACCCAGAGTTTCCCGGTGAGACTCTCCGGGTAATTCCCGTGTGCTGAGCACCTTCTGTTTACTGAGCACCTGGTTAAACACAAAGTGACAGAGGTGGGCAGGAAATGCCTCGGCCCTCAGCGAGCACGTGGTCAAATGAGGGAGACACTCATGTAAACAGAAAATTCCAAGACAGAACGTTCAAATAATTCGAAAGCGTACAGATGGCAGAGGAGTGGATTCTGCCAGGGAGACTTAGAGACAGCTTCAGAGACGTTTGACTTTTTCGAAAAGTTATTAAATTTTAGTTACTCAGATCATACAAGAATTAAATACCACCAGTAAAAAGTTAAAAGTTTAGAGATAAGTCTAAAGACTGCTAGGACCTCTCCCCACCTCACACCCCAGCCTGTTCGATAATCACGGTTATTAGTTAGATGTGAATCGTTGAGTCTGTTGCTCTGGAAAACAGTAACAGTGTGTCTGTATGTCTCTGCGTGTGTGTCAGTGGATGTTCACATGAATTGTATCAGGCTGTATACATTAACTTTCTCCAGCATTTCATTTCTCCCTCGTGTGCCTAGGGGGCTCTCCAGGTAAGTGCACAGAGGACCACCTGATCGTCTGACATTGACATTGGGTTCACAGTTGGCAGTGCTGTTCTCCTGTTGATGGGTATTTATGTAATTTTTGATTTTTCATATTATAACTAAACATCCTGCTGCAGTCTTTTTGTTAATAAGTATGAATGTTCGATGGGAGAGATATAGAAATATGCATTTATTGAGTCATTAACTCTGCCGAAATTGTCCCCCTCCACCCACATCCCAAGTAATTACATTCACACGTATCTCCCAACCAGTTGGGTATAGAAATACCAGTTTTCCAACCCCCTGCACACATGTGATATTATCAATCTTTTCCCCTCTCCTTAACTTATGGAGGAAAACATTTAATCATTTTCCAACAGGATGTAGTGGGTATCACGTTTTAATTCATCTTCCCCGAGCATTGTTTTAAAAGCACACCAGCCACTTATATTTCTTCGGGTTTGGATTTAGCAGATGATTAAGGCTCTAGCAGGCGAGTATATTCACCATGGAAGAGAAAGCAGTCAGGGCAAAGGAGCATGCGCTGTCAGAGATCTGCAGCTTGGGGAATGCATTGTGGACAAAATACTAGGTGCTGAGGGAGGGATGTGGATGAGGCTGGTTGGCATATTGGAAACAGCGCTGTAGGGCTCTGGACCACACTGAGGAATCTGCCTTTCATCATATTGTCAATGAAGACATATCTGGCAGGACCTAAGAAAGGTCCTAAATGTTCAAGGTGAAGTTTGCATTTCAACAAGATCTTCTTGGCCACCTGGCAGAAGAAGGACTGAACACAATCAGTGGAAGAATAAATGGAGAGACTCAGGACCTAATGCAAAGGTAAAATCAACAGGGCTTGATGACTCATTAAATGTGGAGGCTGAGGATGAGGCTGTACTGGACACACCTCATACAGCCCCAAAGAGCTTTCTTCCCTAGCCTCCTAGCTGGATGCAGCTGTTCAGGTAGAATGGTTTTGCTCACAGTGTGGTCCCCGGACCAGCAGCATCAGCATCACCTGAGACCTCGCTCAAAATGCAGGCTCACGGTGCCACCTCACACCTACTGAATCAGAACCCCTGGTGGTGGGTCACCCTCCGAGAGATTGTTTTGCACACCAAAATTTGACAAGCACTGATGTCCACGATTCCATCCAAGATTCCAGATGCGAGGAGTTTGGATCCCGGGTCACCATTTGGAGGAGAACCAAGCTGAGCCGAATCACCTGCATTGGATTATGTGCAAGGGAAAAAAAAATACTTCTCTGGTTAAGTGGCTGGGATAATCAGTTTGTTCCAGCAGTCAGGGTGGTCTACAGTTAATTTAACTGAGGGTCCAGATTTCTGCGCAGTGGCTCTCCTCCCAGACATTTTCAACCCCAACTTTGGGAGAAGAATGCTTTTATAATCATCGGCCGGGTGGCAGCTTCCAGGTGGCCACCAGAGAATAGGGCTGGGGTTATGTCCTGGCCTTTCTATGGGGCGGCAGGGAGCAGGGCAGAGGACTGGGACCAACACAGCTGGTCAGTTGCCATTTTGATCACAGATGAAATACTTTTAAAGACCGATTTCTTCCTTGTTTGGGTCAGACAGACTTCAGATTGAGAAGTGACCACAGAGGTTTTCATTGGGAGGAAGGCCTGGAGAATAAAATTAGGGGGGAAAAAATCTCTCTTCTCTCATTCTTTTTTCCCATTCACCACCCATGATCTCCTTAACACAGCTTGCCAGGGGCCTTCCACCAAGGATGTTGTGTTCCTCTATCTAGGGGGAAAAAAAAAAGGAAAGAGAAAGAAACGTATGTGATGGCAAACTGGCTCACTCTGTGTGCTTACATCACACTGTTGCTAGTGTCTGCCTGGATCACTGGGTTGTGAAGGACTCTGAGGCTTTGTTGTAACACATTGGGAGGCAGCCCTAGTTTATCAACCCATCTGTTCCTCACTTTGCACTACCTGTTTCCAGCCCTGTTGTGATTAATGCCTTGCCTGCTATTTCTACCAGTCGGCTCCTCGGACCCCCCCACACTTTCTACTCTGCCTGCAGAATGAAAATGCACTCAGGGGTCTTGGGATCCTATCTGGGGCCCCATCTCCTGTGGGAATTCCTCACTGGCCTCCCAGAGGGTTCGTGTCTCAGGAAGAAGACCCTTAGAGAGAAGGGACACCCACGGCCTACTCCACACCACAAACAGCAGTTCTGGGCCCAGGAGAGCATCCTTGGATTTGGGTGCTGAAGGCAGCATCCGAGGCCATTCAACCCAATGCCCTCTATACCAGGAGTCAGCAAACTGTGTAGCCTGTGGGCCAAATCTGGCCTGCCACCTGTTTCTGTGTGACTCACAAGCTAAAACTGGGTTTTATATTTTCAGATGATAGGAGAAAAATTAAAAGAAGAAAGTTGAGTGGCACATAAAAATATTTCATGACACATATAATGAAAAATTACTTGAAATTCTGATCTCGTTGTCCATAAATAAGTTTCGCTGGCACTCAGCCATGCTCATTTGCTTCCATATTGGCCATGGTTGCTTCTGCTCCACCAGGGCAGGGCTGACTGGTCTGAGATGGAGGCTGGGATGACCCGCAAAGTCTAAGACATTTGCAATGTGGGATTTTCCGGAGAAAAGTCCTCGGATCCCGGTCGATACAGCTGGGGAACCGGAGGCTTTTAATAGCACTTTCCCACACTGTCAAATGGGTTCCCTGGACAGACACAGCCTCACTGTGGCTCCGTTTACAATACCTAGGAGGGATGGGGTAGTTCTGAGGGTTTTCCAAGTTGAAAGTTGGGCATCCGGCAGGGTGTGGAGTCAGGGGGACGTTCCTCCTGAAGCTTCCGGGCATCACACAGGTGTGAAAGAACTTGCCTGGCTGGTGTGGTTTCACCTTGGGGAGGAGGCCAGATGGAAGCTTTCATGGTGAAGACTTTGCTTTCGCAGGTGCCGTTCGTTTTAATGAGGGTGTGGGCTGGTGAGGCCCAGCTCCACCCCAGGGGCAGCACGGGAAGGGGTGGAATCCATCAGACATCAAACAAATGACTTTGGGTGAGAGCACCTTCCCGCCAGCACCTACATAATCGTGGGGCTCACCTTTCCCAGCGGGAGCTCAGGAAATCAAGATGCGATTCGAGATGACATTTCCAACCTCCCCTGGAAATGGTGGGAAATCAGTTTTATTTATTAATTCCATCTTGCTGGCTCCCAATTTGGTGCGAACAGTTATGTTTTGCAGCATGTTTCCACCTTGCAACTCGCAGAGTTAATTTAATGAAATGAGTAGTCTTGTGATGACCTGAAGGGGAAAAACACATTAATCTGGAAACTATCAAAGCCGTCTGACATGTATTATTGTAGGACTCAGAAAAAATAAACAGTTTATGTAGAAGATTAAGTGGCAGTGTGGATTTGTTTTTGACATATCTTGTCTCCAAATCTAAGTTGGGGATTTATTATCTCGCCATCATGTCACAGCTATCTCATTTATATGATAACACATCTGTAATGTTTTACAAGTGCAGCACTACTTGTTCGAAATGGGGCTTTTTTAAGTCCTAAATTATAGTACCTGGAGAGGCATGCATAATTATAGTGCGTGTTAGCAAATGAGAGGGTGCATTTTCCACCCGCACTCAGCATTAATCGTCAGCATAGTGGGTGCAATAAAATCATAATTGCTTCTTCCCAACTTCTCATCTGAGCTGTACGGGTTGAAGTCAGTGGTTTGGGGGAGAGACGCCTGCTGTCACGGTGCGTCAAGGCCTCGTTCCCATCTTCGCCGGCAGTCCTTGGATTGAGCGGCCTGAGATGGCCGTGTGCTCAGGCAGGGAGCCAGACCCCACAGGGGCTACACACTGAGGTCCCCTGAGCTCAGCTATGCTCTCAGATCAGCATAGCAGAAGACACTCTAGGATGGTAATCATGGGTCCCGATCTGGGGAGCTGAGTGTGGATTCTAGCTCTGCTTGTCCATTTTGGACCAACTGTCTTCTCTAAACAATTGTTTTCTGGTCTGTAAGTGAAAGATGGGAGTCCCTAACTCAAAGTGTCCCCAAGGCAATTAACAATATTTACAAAGCGCAAAACACCCTGTGATCAAGTTAGACGTTACTATAACTCTCTCCTAAGGATCATTACCAAAGCCTTTGCTGTCCGGTATGTCAGTCACTGGCCACACACGGCTTTGGAGCACTTGAAACATGTCCGGCTCAATTGAGAAGGGCTGTAAACACAAAATACACACCAGTTTTTGAAGATTCATTATGAAAAAGAATGTAAAATACTTCAATAGTGTTTATATTGATGACATTTTGAAGAGATACTATTTGGGCTATCTTGGCTTCAATATATTAAAATAAATCCCACCTGTTTCTTTTGACTTTTTTATTGTGACTAGAACATTTAAAGTTACACAAAAGGCTCACATTATGGTTTTATTGGACAGCACTGGTCTAAACAGATGAATGCCGACCAAAATGTTATGTAAGTGTTTTGAGTTGCAACTCATGGTTCCTGCCATTAATATTACTGTCCTCACTGATTTATACTTAGCCTGCTTCCAAAAATAATTTCAGGTGGTTTGCTAGAGGAAAATGGAGAAGAGTTAGTGACTGTAGTGAGCCACCTAATTTAACTTCAAGCTCCCTGGTAGTTAAAGCCAAAAATAAAAGAGCACATACTTGGATCATATGGGTCTTTTTAAAAGGTAGAGGAGTCACATAAGTTCGTCTGGAAAGAAAGGCTTTCCCCTGGCCCTGAATTCTCAAAAGTTGCACCTTTCCTGGTGCAACCCTGAAATTGCAGCTACACCTGCACCTCTCCGTCCTCCCTAGACAAGGCTTTTGTGGACTTAGAGTGCTGTGAGTCATACAAACACAGTGATGGTAATTACACCTCCCTTGATTTATGTAAATGGTCGGATTTGATCCTGGCAGCAGCCCCGCAGGATGGGCTGTGCAGGGACTATTGTTCCTGTTTTATGGATTAGGAACCTGAGAATCAGGTAGGGCTTTGGAGACTTGCTCAAGCTGTCATAGCCAAGGCTCAAGTCCTCATGGCCCAAAGTGGAAACTCCCTTTGCTTTTGGCAGTCATGTACACCTTAGTGTGAAAGAAAGCTCAGAGGAATAACTGATGGGAGAAAGCAAGGAGTGTCAGGGACCCCACCAAGAAGGGGGACACACATACAGCTGGGAGGCTCATAGCTCCAAAGACAAGCTGTGCTTTAGCCAAAGAGAAGAAATAGCTGTTTACACACATGCATTCCATTATTTTACTAACTGCGGCACACCCAACTCAAGATATCCTATGCCTGGGCCTTGAGGGACGACTGATATGAGGGCACATTAGCTTGCTCACCTCTGAGGTCAGCTCTCCGGGAACCTTAACGCACACACCAGTCATCGCGGACCTTGTCACAGTGCAGATTTCATTCAGAGGCCTGGGGAGGGGACTGAGCTCTTGCATTTCCCCCAAGCTCCCAGGTAACCCCTATTCTATTGGTCTGCAGGTTGAGTAGCAAACTATACTATGTTTGTCTTCTGCTTTTCCCCAAAACTACCTCAACCATACGGTCTTATACAAGGAGTAGAGGACTGATTCTCAGCCTTCAAACTTGGCTATAAGTGAAAACCTTCCGAGAGGCTTTTAAGCAATATCCCTGCCTGGGACCCATTCTAGCTTCAATCAAGTTAAATAGTTCCTAGGAATGGGGCTCTAAGTATGCAGCAGGCCAGGTCCCAGCCTTCTCAGTGCTTGTATTCTAGTGAGTTAAATAGCCAGTGTGAGTATGACCAAGAAGAGCAACAGAGCCATTTCAGATCATGGTAAGTGTCATAAGAGAAACAAAACGGAGTTGGGTAGGGAGACACTGCTGGGGCTGGTGGCGGTGATTTCTTTGGGGTGAATCAATTCAATAAAATGTGGAATGCAAAAAAATGTATAAAGAAGAGGCTCTTTGGCTAGGAGAGGCTTTTCTTTTCCCCATCCTATGAGATGCTTTTCTTGATTCTAAGACCTAAATGCCACTGTCAGCAGGAGCTGACGTCCACAACCTCCTATGTGGCCAAGGAGGATGCTGAGGGGAGTTGGGGGAACAGGGACTGCCCCCCAAAAAAGCAGAGGAAGGGGATTCAAGGAGGAGGGGGGGACCCTGAGCTCATGGGTTGGGATCCCACGAATCCAACGGTGGGACATCAGCTGTTTTTCCCGGGGCAGCTTTTTGTTGGCAGATAACTGTAAAAATCTGGATTCCTGGGTTCATCGAAATCTGCAGGGTGGGGTAGAAGAGCATCTGCATGTAGTTGTTAAAAGCAGCTGGGATGGTTCTGATACACCCCCAGATTGGGAAGCCCCAATCTAGACTTTGAAAAGCACCAACTTTAGCCAAAGATAAAGGGTGTGTTGTCAGACCTCATCTGCTAAGCAGATAGCACGCATATCTCCTTTCAAACGGCCTCCAGATTTCCCAGCTCACTCCTTTTCTTTTCCTTTTGAATAAACAGCTGGCGAATATGACATCAATTTCACTGTAATGACTGCTTTTAATTTTCATTTTAAATCTATACCATTACTGTATATCGGGATCCTGGCTGGTGCCAACTGCTCTGGCCACACGTCTGGTTTTCATTTAGTCTCTGAGTTCCTTTCGGGTAGTCGTGTTCAGAGGCCTGGTTTAATGCATAACCCTAATTGCAGTGTGGAATTAAGTTGGTGCTGACTGTAGCATTTTCAGTCTTAGAATCAAGGGAAGTAGCTAACAGGAGGGGGAAAGAAAAGTCTCTCCAGGGTCCCACCCTTACCAATGCCTTATCTTTATAAATTTTTCACATTCAACTTTTTTTTTTAATTGAGTGCATAATATGGCCATAAAACCGCCGTTTAGATAATGTGGTCATCCTGCCAGTTTATATATATCTCTCTTCGCAGTTTCAAGATGTCCCTTTCTCCTCTTCCTAGTCTGACACTGGCCTCTTGCTCATTACAAATGCTGGCAGCTTAGAAGTGAGGAGAGAAATGCAGGCTGAGCTCCTTCTCCCAAGCTGTGTTCGGCACTGAGTCCCTCCTGGAACCCTCAAAGCCTTTGAGGGCAGGTAGATTGCCCACCAATAGTTATTTCTAACTGTTGTTGGCCAGAGAGCTTCTACGTAAAGGGTTAAATGTAATATTTCGACATCCAATGTGTAAGAAAAAAAAAAAGATTTTCTCTATGATGGCAGGTACGTCTTGATAAACTAGGATGGAGCCATGATGGGGAAAATTTGCCCCCGTTTCTAAGTTCATGGGAAAATGTAGATAAAAGGAGGTACTGGATAGAGATTCAGCAGCAGGTGGAAAAGAAGCTGTGTAGGCCAGGCCATGTTGGGGTGGGATGGGAGGGACAAATCAGAAGTAGTGATGGTGTCCAGCCTGCATTTGATGCACAGTCCTCACTGTACAAATATTTGCTGAATGAAAGTTAGTCATTAACATTGATATGCTGACTCTCCTCCAAACAGTTCCCTTGCGTTGGTTCCTCTCTCCTATTTGTTTCTGCATGCACTCATCATTCAAGATGCTATTTATTGAGTAGTTGCTATGCTAGGTGTTGGGGGCCACGAGAAACCCTGGAGATAGCACATGAGCAAGACGGTCATGTTCCTGCTCTCCTGGACCTGCTAGGCTAGCAATAAATAGGGAAGAAAATGTGCAGCGAGAAATCTGTGTCAAGGCGATTTTGTAAGGGGCCATGAGTGATGATTTGAGTACCAGCAAGTGCCTGGCCCAGGTGGAAGGGGCTCAGTCCCTCCCAAACCATCAGAAAATGACCCACTCTTCCCGCATTGTCCTAGGCCTGACTTGGAGGCTGATGTGAGGTTATCACATGGAAAATTTTGTATTGACCTGGGTAATATCGCTGAAGAAGATTTTGAGTCTATCACAGTTCCTTTTTAAGTAGACCCACAGCAGGGATTTCATTTCACTCTGGTTTCATCTCCATACCAGGAAATTGCTGTCCTTTCCCCAGTTTGTGTATCTCAGGAGCAGTGCAGACTCTTCCATTGAAGATGTGGGTTTCCCTTGAGAGCTAAATAACTCTGGTCACATTTGCACCTCATTTTTGGAAATCACACAGGATCAGAGAGTGTACTGTTGATAAGTTAATGTTACCCTGATCTTAGCATTTCTCTACCCTCATTTTCCTATTTTACCCAATTCTTTTATTTACTTTATTATTTTCTGTTTTCTTTATTTTTGAGAAACCATCTCAAATTCACTAGGAGCAAGGAAACAGGGGCCCTAGGGGTGGAAGTTTGGTTTCTGTAGAGAACTAACAGACTCGTCTAGGAGCAAATTTGATGTCAGTGATAGCATTTGAGAAAATAAGCAACTTCAAATGGGACAATGTAATCAGAGTTGAGAGAGAGGAGAAAAGGCGGGTGGTGAAGGTTTTAAAGTCAAGTTTGAATTGCGAGGTGATTCAAAATTGTGAAGTTAAAAAACAAAAAGGGAAGTAAGAGTAAATCCTTCCAGTTTCTCCAAATCCTGGACATCTGACACGCAGCCAGTGTCAACATTAGCTGAAGAGGTTTGGCCTCTCTTCAGTCTGATCAAAAATAAATTAGGAGGATGCTTATAAACAGGGCTTAGGGGAGGGACACACACACAGTCACACCCCACTAATAAGGGTACTAATTAGAGGGTTTTAATAAATGCTAATTTAGTGATAACAACTTTAAATGGGGTAGTTTATGCCAGGATCTGACATTAGCTGGTTTGGGATCTTAGCCATTGACCTCTAGAAGCCAAATTTTGTGTTCACTTGATATCTCATGCCTCCTCTTTCCTCGGCTACTCCCTCCCCGACTCTGACCCGCCACTTGCCTGCTTCACATTGGCTTGATCCAGGCGTGGCTCCGAGTGACCCCCCTGGTGGGCCCTAACGTACATCACTGCACCCTGACACTCAGTCTCTCTCTCACTTGTCTGTGCATGAGCCATTGAAGATCTAGCATGGAACTTCAGGTCATGAGGATCCAGATTTTCCTTCCTCCTTTGCTTTCCCTTTGGTAGATCTTGGCAATGGACAGTGCCAGATCACAAAAGAGAAAGAAATATTATTCCAGCTCTGCAGAGGATGCATTGGCAGGGGTGAGGGACACAGGAGAATGAAAATCTAGCCAACAGTTCTAGCAGAAGGTCGGAAGCCTGCGGAACAAAACTGCACCCTGGGTCACCTAAGCCAGAACAGTCCTTGGTGTATTTCTCTACCCTCATTTTCTCATTTTAGCCAATTCCTTTATTGACTTCATTATTTTGGGTTCTATCTATTGCTGTGTAGAAACAATGACATATTATTGAAAGCCTGTGTTTTAGTCTAATGGATCTGTGTCCAAACTCAGATCCCCTATTTGCTAATTGTGTTTTACATGAGACAAACCCACTCAACCTCCTAAGTTCAGTTTCCTTATTTGTAAAAAAGCAAGAATGTCTGCTGCTTTACAGTACTGTGGTGAAGCCCCACCATGATGGTGAGGAGAATTCACATTCCATGGCAGTGCCTGTTGGACAGTAGGTCAGTTCATCATAGCTAATGTTTCTTGAGCTATAATGTGCCAGGCATTGTGCTCAACAATATGTGTGTAGTTTTTATTAGTACTTTTATTATAATCTTTTCCTGAACAAGCATCAAGAGAAATCTCCTGAGAGCAGAGTAGATGCTCACTAAATTCTTGTTAAATGAATGACCAGTTCCATTTAATCCTCTAAAGAACCCCAATTAAGTGAGTCTCATAAGTATCCCCCATTTGTCAGATGGGAAAACTGAGGCCCAGGCAGATAAATAACTTGTGTGAGTCTGTGCTCAGCTTGCAAATGCCGGAGTGAGGATTTAAATGCAGGGACTCCTAGAGCCTCTAGCCTTACCCACTACACTCGACCAGCACTGTCAATATTTTTATGCTGGAATGAGTGACTCCCATGGCCTTCTCCAACCCTCCTCGCTGCTCTGCCAAATGCCAACGTGCACACGAGCACTGGGGGATTCCAGCTCGGGGCCTAGCTGTCAGTAAGGCAGCACCTGGATTTAGAGCCCGTGGATGTGGGCAGAGGACAGAAGATAGCACATGTACATGAAGTCCTGGGAATGATGCTTTTGACACTGAAGCCACACGGACAAGGAAGTTGTGCACCTCGTTGTAGGCCGCCGATTGCTGCAGCGAGCTGTTTGTGAGCGGTGACCTGGCCTCCATCCACAGCGTGTTCATGTCGTAAGCCAAGGCTCCAGAAGGAAGGGAAACCTCTGCCTAAGACTGTGGTCTAGGGCCCTCTGGGCTCCGTGAGAGGCTGGGTGGAAGGAAGGGTGAAGGACACAGGCTGGGAGGCAGTGAGCAAGGCAGAGACAGGAGGAACTTAGAGATGCTTGGGGTCTCCACTCCCCCCATGGGGCTTTCTCTGTGCTCGCAGGTCCTCAGCAACCTGCTCTTTTTCCCTTTCTTTCTCTTTCTTTCCTTCTCTTGCCATCTCTATTTCTTCCTTTCTTGCTTACTTCTTTTTTACTATCTCAATCACTATCTCTTTCTCCCCTTCATTCTCTTTGTCTCTTTAAAAATTATTTTCCTCTCCTCCATTTCTGCATCTCAGTCTGTGTCTCCTTTCTCCCACCCCTGTCTCTTTCCTCTCTCTCTTCCCATCCCTCCTTCTTTTTTCCTTGAAAATTTGAGGTCTTTTCTCAGAGTCCTTGCAGTCTAGAGGGAGAGTTATTTCTAGATAAACAAGGAGCTGACTGGCAGAGACTGAGACCTCTTTAATGGTTCAGAGTCCAGAAAGAAGCAGCTATTTGGTGACCCCATCCTGCAACTGGTTATATCAGGGGAGAAAGACTGAGAGCTTTCGGTTATAGAGAGACGTCTCCGGCAGCTGTGATGGAAAGACTGAGTGGAAGTGAGGCTGAAGGCTGGGAGAGGAGTGGATGGGAGCAAACTGTGGGCATCTGGGGGATCTTGTCTTGATTGAATGAAGACAGTTCTGGTATTTAAGGTCCCTTAGGAAGGCATTGTTTGGATGTCACTCCTGGAGAACAAATAGTGTTTAGGACAACGGTGGTCTGTCTTAGGATCTACAGCCAAGTCACACAGTTGTCTTTTCATCCCTTGTCTGTTGAACAGAAGGACACAGTGACAACAGTAACTGTAGCCACCTACACTGAGTGCACAGTCTGGTGCAGCACCCCAAGGGGCTTTCTCTAGTGCGGGGGCCATCAGAGCAAGTAACATTCAGAGGCAGTAGCTAAGCACTAAAGAGAACTGAACTATGGCTTGAACTGGGGCTACTGCAAAGACACTCTGGCTCAACACTGCATTATCCTGATGCTTGGGGTGAATGCTGCTCGAGGTCATAGCAACGGTGATGTCACATTGATCACATATACTTTTTCTTAAAATTGAAGTACAGTCAGTTACAATTTGTCAATTTCTGGTGTACAGCACAATGTCCCAGTCATGCATATATGTGTGTGTATTCATTTTCATATTCTTTTTCATTAAAGGTTATTACAAGATATTGAATGTAGTTCCCTGTGCTATATGGAAGAAATTTGTTTTTTTAAACTCTATTTATATACATAGTGGCTAACATTTGCAAATCTCAAACTCCCAAATTTATCCCTTCCCACCCTCTTTTCCCACCCCACCCCCCCAGTAACTATAAGATTGTTTACTATGTCTGTAAGTCTGTTTCTGTTTTGTAGATGTGTTCATTAGTGTCCTTTTTTTTTTTTTGGATTCTACATATGAGTGATAACATATGGTATTTTTCTTTCTCTTTCTGGCTTACTTCACCTAGAATGACAATCTCCATGTCCATCCATGTTGCTGCAAATGGCATTATTTTATTCTTTCTGTGGCTGAGTAGTTATATATAAATATATCACAACTTCTTTATCCAGTCATCTGTTGATGGACACTTAGGTTGTTTCCATGTCTTGGCTATTGTAAATAGTGCTGCTATGAACATTGGGGTGCAGGTATCTTCAAATTAGAGTTCCCTCTGGATATATGCCCAGGAGTGGGAGTGCTGGAGATCACATATATTTTTGATGTCAGATAATGAAAGTGGCACTTTTTCCCTGTAGCCATCCTCCCCCAAACCCATAATCCCAGTATAATCATGAAAAAAAAAATCAGACAAATCCTAACCGAAGGACATTCTACAAAGCACGTGACCAGAAGTCTTCAGTACTGTCAAGGTCATTAAAAAAAGAAAAATCTAAGAAACTGCCACAGTCGAGAAGAGCCAAAGGATACCTGATGATTAAATACAATGTGGTGTCCTGATGGGATCCTAGAACAGAAAAGGAATATTTGGGAAAAGCCAAGGAGATCTGAATAAAGCATGTACTTTATTTAACAGTACATGTCATTTGTATATATTTAAAGATTTTGTTTCTTTTGAAGACTTGGTCTTCTCTGCCTACAATATACTTCCATTCTCCTTGTATATTTGGCCAACTCTTATTCATCCTTCAAAACCTTTCTTGGACACCATCTCCTCAGGAATGTCTTCTTGGGATATCACCTCTTACCCAATAGTGAAATATCTGTATTTTATGTTTTATCTGTAGTTTGTATCTATGTCTACTACTGATTTTATTATTATTTGATAGTTTACTGTTTATCCTGCAGTCACTTTTAATCTACACACCAATGGTGGGAGGAAACTTTTATTCATTGTGCATATAGCCACAAAGTTTAGTTTGGAATTCATCAAGGATGCTTATTATTT
The DNA here is from genome assembly GCF_036321535.1 of Camelus dromedarius. Lineage (NCBI taxonomy): Eukaryota > Metazoa > Chordata > Mammalia > Artiodactyla > Camelidae > Camelus > Camelus dromedarius. The sequence goes on from NC_087444.1 coordinate 27,526,028, forward strand.
TGTTGAATTGAAGCTTTTGCTGAACAGAGACCTCATGCATCTGTAAAGTACTATGTTGCCATAAAAATAGTTCTATCTGTTAAACCCCTGAACTTGAACTTGGAAGAGAGTCTCATTCGCTGATGATAAAATAGTTCTCTTTAAAGATACATAATGATTTTTCTAGATGTGCCCAAACACCTTATTAACTGTCTTCTGGTTCCTTCTTATTCTCTCTGTTTAAATGCATTGGGAGCCCAAATTTCTCACTCTGTTATTGCTAATGAATAAAACATCCAGCCAGGCTGTTCCACAACCCACTGGGATTGACTGATTGGAAGAGGGTGAGACCCTCCTCTCCTGATATAGATACGTTGATGCCATTGTTCCCCAGCCATGGTCCCATCAGAAAATGATGATTCCTTGAGGTTGAAGCCCTCAACTTAGTCTCCTGTTTCTGGCACCACAGCCAAACTCTCTTGGCTGGTACCAAGGTCCACTCTTAGCAGCCAGATGGGATCAAGCTTCATGCTACTTAAGATGACAGTAGCAGACACAGCTGAGGAGAGGACTGGGAGTTGGTACTAAAACAAATATCCATTGTGTCTCCCTGGGTTCACCAAAGGGTGATGTGGAAGCCAAGAGCCCAGGATTCCAGTAACAGGTCAGGAAATGGAGTGCATATTGGTTCAAGACCAAGTCTACAAACAAAAAAATAATAATTCCCCTTAGGTTCTTATGGGCTGCTGGGTCTTATTGTGGGAAAGTTCATATGGGGAGAAGGCAGAGGACTAGAGTGACACTGGCCCATGGAACAGGCACCGCAGATCGTCAGGGGTCACAGGAGGGGCAGAATTTCCACCGTCGCTCCCCGGTCCCTCTGAGCTACCCTGCAGTTTCTTTTCTGTGGTTCTTTCAGCACCAACCTGTCTGTTCCTTGAAAACACTGGCAGTCCTTAAGGGTTCTTTAGAAAGGGGATCAAACAGCATTTATGCTTTGTCCATTACCCTGTTCTAATGAAATGTGTTATTTGAAAGAATTACTGAAGTCTATGTAAATTGGTCAATGCGAGAAATGTGTTTGGGGCGGGGGCCAGCCCAGTCGAGTTGGGTGATAAAAATAGAGAGTTTTATCTCCCTTTGGACTGATTTTGAAAAGGTTTTTAACCATTGCAACTGAATCCTTTTCAGAACCCTCCTTTTTTTTTTTTTTTTTTTTTTTTACCCGAGTTGCTATGAGAACATGAACCATCTTTTTAGCACAATGACAGCAAGTGTAGCATTGAGGAGCGGACCCTGATTTTTCACTGTTTGTTCTTTGCTCTCAACAAGATAAGCTGTTGTTATTTCTTTCTTCTTGAACAAGCACACCATGATTGCTGAAGTGGTAAGAATAATTGGACCAAATAGTCAGGCGATTAATGCAAACAGAGAGAATTCATCTGTTTCGAGTACAGTAAATGCTCTTCTGAAGATGTGGAGAGCTTGCTTTCTCTGTTTATTCTTGGGCTGGGGAACAAATGTTGCTGAGTTCCCTGCCACAGATTCCTGTGTTTCTTCCACAGGGTGGAGACCTTAAATGAACTGAGTTAAGGGAGAAATCAGCCCTATCTGGGAAGTGGCTGGGCTTGGAGGGAGGGGCTGCGGGGTGAACAGTAGACCCAGGGGAGAGGGCTTCTCTGCCCCACCTGACAGCCTCCTCCCATCCTCTCCACTGGGGTGGGGGATAGTGTGGGGTGTAAGATGGCTTCTGCTTTCCTAATACATTTTAATTACAAGTTGATGTGACCAGTTGAAACAGAGGGGACTTAGCCCTGATGAGAGCTTTCAGAGAGCCTTAGCTCCAAGCTCAACATTTCTGTCACTTAGATGCCTCTGGCATGAGGCAGGTTCCATTATCCCCATTGGACAGATAAGGAAACTGAGATTCCGAGGTCAGTCTCCAAACTCATGAACCTGGTATGATGAAAGCTTTGGGGTTTGAATCCAGGTCTTCTGGCTAGTGTTGTGGTGAAGGCAAGGGCTTAGGCAGGGGACAGCCAGCCTGCCTGCTTTTGGATCCTGATCTGCCATGTAGTAACTGCGTGACCTTGAGCAAGGGGCTTCACCACTCAGGACCTGAGTTTTCCCATCAGTAGAAAAACTGGGAATGATAACAGTACTTATCTAATAGTTCTGTTTCAGGATTAAATGAGTTATTGTATGAAAAGAAGTTGGACTTGTGCCTGGCAGACAGCATGTCCCTAATTCGCACTAGCCATCTGATTACTCACTGCCCAGATGCATTCTACTACAGAGGGTGACTGTCGCAGCACACCTGTGGTTGGCTGCAGTGGTGCCCAAACTCATGTCTTCATGCAGTCACCCTGGCACACCCTGGCCAGGTGAAGAGTCTAAAAATCCCATTTTTCAGGTCACCTGATCACTTTGGCAGTCCCCCATGACCTGTAGGGGAAAAGCTTGAATGTTCATCCATTGACTGGCTGTGTCCCATTTTCCCCACTAACTTCCCACTGCACGCCCCCTCTGCTTTGGAACTGCTCCCTCCACATACCTCCCATCTCCCACCTCTGGCACTCAGCTTACCCGCCTGTCTGTCATCAGTCTGTCTAAATCCTGGGCACCTCTCAAGTCCTCCACCCAATTCCATCTTCTCCCAGAAGTGTCCCTTCCAATGTGAACTCATAGAGATCTCAGCCCCTGCCTAACTCCCAGAGTCTACACCATCAATCAGTGCTTCTTTTTTCTTTTTTAAATGGAGACACTGGGATTGAACCCAGGACCTCGTGCACGCTAAGCATGCACTCAACCATAAGCTATTCCCACCCCCTGGTCAGTGCTTTTAAATTATTTATTTATTTATTTATTTATTTTGAATTTCAAGCTACTTTTTTATTGAAGTATGGTTGATTGACAATGTTTCAGCTGTACAGTAAAGGGATTCAGCTTTACATATATATTTTTTTTTCAGATTCTTTTCCATTATAGATTATTACAAGATACTGAGTATAGTTTCTTGTGCTCTACAGTAGGTCTTTGTTGTCAGTCAGTGTTTCTTATTCACTGGCCAGTGCCACCCCACGGATCCTTGTTTCTCTTAATGGCAGATGTGACGGAGGGGACTGGGGTTATTGCACTATACTGTCCTCATTGGTTGACTTGTCTTTCACAACGACATGCAGAGAAAACTGTGGCTCCAGAAGCCTAGGGGACTTGGAAGGTCGCTGCCAGAGGAGAAGTCAGAGTCTTGAAGGATCTGGTGAAATTTGGCACCTAGGAAAGCAGACAAAGGAATCCGAGGCAGAGGGAAGAATTGTGTGAAGTTAGGGAGGCGTGAGAATCTATGCAGATGCAAAAGTCGGGGTTTAAACAGGTGATGGAGAGACTTTCCAGTGAGGCTGAAAGTTCTCAAAGACCAGGGACCACAAATGTGATTGTTCTTGACTTCCTCCCACCTTTGCCCTTCCCTGCTCCTCTGGAATCTGCGTCAGCCCTGGTTTGGTTCTTCTTTCATTGTGATAAATGTTTCCACCCTTTTGCTTAGTTGTTTCCTTTCAGTTTCACAAAACAAAACAAAGATTAAATCCAATTAAGTAAGTAAGGCACCTTGTGCCAGCTTTGGCCAAGAGAGCCTCATGCGGTTGTGTTTGTTTGAAGTGAGGAAACCACTGGATGCTCCTTTACTGTAAATGAGTGCTCTGTCTGGGGTTGGGGCATCTGTCCTGCCTTTCTGTCAGAAGTCCCGTAAATCCAGTTTCCCCTCCGGAGTTGCAAAGCACATACCAAAGGGAAAAGAACCAGCAGAGTCTAGGCGTCCCCCACATGCTAGAGCTCGTCAGCCACTATCTAGTTGAGCTGCAGAAGAACCCTGTGAGCAGGTGTTGGATTCCTGATCTGATAAACGGGAATAAGGACTTTCGGGAGAACAAGGTGCATTCTCTGTTTCATAAATCCAGTGAGTGACCGTGAATAACAGGTGCCCTCCGGGCTCTGCCCCTGTACATTGGAGTGTGCACTAGCCTGACCTTCAACTGTTGGCACCTGCTTTTCTCTGCTCAGTAGGTTTTCTGGCCAACAGGGCCTACTCTGCCCATTTCTGGGGGCTCCCCTCAACCTCCGCACCTACAGGGAAGCCCCGTTGCCTCCCACTCCCAGCGTGGGGGAACTCTGATGGTACCTTCTGTTCTACACAAGCTCCCAGAGTCCCGGGGAATGAGGTCTGACTACCTACAGCGGCCACTCGCTTGATACTGCTTTTTATTTACTGCCTTTCCGTCCCTGTCTCACCTCCCCACTTCCCTACCGGTGTTTCCAGGGATCACCTCCCATAGACTACTTGCACTGAAGTCCTTGTCTTAGGCTCTGGCTCTGATGGATGAAGATAGACTTGTTTGACTCTGAAATCTACAGCCTTCACAGTGTGCCAGGCTGTGGAGACGGCTCACGGAGGATTTCCCTGGCACGAAGTAAGAATGGGATGGTGGAAACCACTAGTTAGAAAGAGACAAATGAGTTTTGATTTGGGGGTCATCTATGACTGATTGGCAGGCGCCGCCCAGAGGCTTCTTAGGGGCTGAGTTTGAGGGCATAACCAGACCAATAGGGTAAATCTGGGTGGAGAGTGTGGCGGTGGGCACATGAGGGAGGAAGAGCGAGCCTGGCACTAGTTAACCCCTGGCCCTTGCTCCTTCTTCGCTGTCCGTTTATGTTCAGGCCCTTTCTGTGAGTAAACTTGCAAAAAGGAGCAGCATCTGTAGCCCCCCTCTGAGTAAGCAGCGTTACAGCGGAGGGAGCTGAGTTGAGCAATTACTCTATGAGCATCAACTCAGAAATTCTGGTAAAAAAATGCACTTTGGGCAAGTCGCTTTCCCAAGTCTTGCCTCCTTTTAGTGATGAAGGTATTAAGAGCAACAGCCACAATTTTTGCTGAAAATCTCTTCCCAGACAGCTCGCTATCATTCTGTGACCTCAAGATTTTAACCTCTTCTAGGGTCCAGTGTCTTTTTCTAATCAAAGGGTGAATTCTCACACCTTGGTAAACATTTATTTTGGGGGCAGGGGGTGCATCTCTCCTCCTTCCAAGCCCCTTCTCTTGGTTAGCACACCTCAGTGTCCCTCAGAGGATCTGATTTCCCCCCCGTCCTCTGTGCCCATCTTTAGTTCCAGGAATGGTTCTGGCCTGTGGTCCTGGCCAGTTCACTCCTGACCTTCTCCCATCACTGTGGCTGGTCTGGTGATGAGGATCCAGATTACTGACGGCAGGGCCATTGCTGGGTCTCCCAGGAAAGAGGTGTGAGTCTGTAGAGGAGCAAATCGGGACCTGTTGCCCCACCTTCTCTTCTGTGCGACCGACACAGAGAAAGGAAAGCAAGGAAACTGACAAAGAAGAACTGAACCCGGGAGCCCCTGTGTGGTCCCCTTGGTTAAGCCAGACCTGAAGCTAGGCATTATTCCCGGAATTTTCATTTATATGAACCCATATATTCCATTTTTATTTAAACAAGTCTGGGTTGGGGTTCCTCTCTTCTTGCAAACAAAAAACGTCTAACTAATTCATGGATATAAGAATTTCACTGAGAGTGGCTACCATATTATACACACACTGAGCCTTGTAATCCACTGGACTTCCCACGGGCTCGGCAAATAGGAAAAATGGGCTCCCAAAGTTAGTAGTTGGAGGTGGTAATTTTCTTAGCATCCTTCATTTCACCCCACCTACAGATCCTACCCATCCCTGCCCATAACTAGGCCCCTTTCCTGCCCCAAACAGAGAGAAACATGACTTCAGTGGCGTTTTATACCTCAAGCAGCAGACATTTATTATGGCCATAAAATGATTTCTTAGAGACTCCAGCCAGGCATGAGGCCTTTGTGTTCTGAATTTACCAATCAGCGGCAATTTGCTAAAATAATCATCTTCACATTTGCTGTTAATAATCTTGCTTCAGGCTGTTACAACCAAATGGTTGGTCACTTCCAGTAATGGCCAATTTTTCAGGGATTATTGCTGAAATGATTAGTTAGGCACAACGCGATTTCCCAGGGCACCCGCTTTGGAGTTGATCCATTAGCAAATAAAAAGGCTTCGGGGCTGATTTGGAAAGTGGAGAATGCTTATCTAAAAAGGTAAATATATGTCATCGTGCCTATTTTTTTTCCCCTTAGCTAACTCCTAGCTTTATTTTTTTTCCTGCCCATTACTGGTTCATTATTTAGTCTCTAGGCTCTGCTTCTTTGCTTGCTCTGAGCCCTTCACTGGACCTGGTGGGCCTGGGAAACATTTGACAGCGAAGCAAATAAATCAACGAATCCCCTTTTTAAGGAAACATCCCGCCTGGAGGTCCTTGGATGAGCCACACATTGGCCTAGATCTTTTGCGCAATATCTCATTTAATTTTCTCAGGCGAGTCCTAGTGTCGCCCTTGCACGTGTGGAGCTGAGGCCCAGAGAGCTCACTCACTCACTGCATGTCATTCAGCCTAGCCTGCTTTGGAGTCCAGAGTTCTCCCCCCAGCGCGGGGATGTCTGTCGTTCTTACTCCACTCCACTCGCCAGGACGAGCGTGGTGCCTGTGAGCCCAGCCCCAAGGTGGAGGCAGGTTAGGACAGCGTTAGGCGAGCATGGGAACCCACAGCAACAGCGGTCCTGCTTGGCGTGCGGCTGCCGGGTTCACGCCCGACGCCAGCACGTCTGTTGCGAGCCCTGGGCTTGCAGGCTCAGCTCCTGCAGCTGGGGAAACGAGGTGAAAGAGAGGAGGAAGAGAAGGGGTTGTAAGGGAGGGCATTCTAGGCAGAGCTTGACCTGAGAGACACTCTGATTTTCCAAAACAAAGAGAGTAAAGTATCTTCTCATTGCTGTTGTAGTAGGCATTTTATAGAAGCCATCCACAGACCCTCAGCTGAGAGTAGGAAAAATGTCAGACCTTGGTCCTTTCCTTTGGCACTGCATAGATGCATAGAGAAGCAAACTGGGACACAAATTCTAGGGCATTAGGGAAAAGAGTGAACAAAAGTAGAGGCAGACATTGTCAGGTCTTTACTGAGTAGACAGCCTTTGGGGCAAAGCTAGCCATGCCTGCAATTCAAATATTATCCCTTGACGCCAGGAAGTGGCCATTCTAAAGTGGACCGATTGGAACATTAGAAGGAGATCCTTATAAGACACAGAAACTCAGTGATGAAAGGGGGGAAGATCCCACCTCAATCAGAGCAGATGTATCTCCAGGCATCACTGGCAAGATATTTCACAAATTAGGGAGAGAACAAATTAGTGTGAAGGCTTTGGTAACAGATAGCTGAGCTACATCACACTTTTCTGGGGATTATATCACTGAAATGTTTTAATATCTTTAATTTTTAAGTTGTTTATACTTTTATTACAAAGCTGTGATGTATTTGCCTCAACATGGGAGTACAGGAACCTTTCTCAGTAGACACTGTTCACTGAAAGTCAACATCAAATATTTACCTTAATAGTAACGTGGTGAGGCATTTCAATTAAAGTCTTCAGGGTGTCCAAGCTGGACATACTAATTCTTGTGTTCAATCTTAGTAAACTGTACAAAATTCGTTTTGTGAGGCAGATAATTGATCAACTCTGGTGACTTGCAGAGATTACTGTTGCTCCCAACTCATTGGTCAGAACAGGTTACTTGGTGCTGACTTAACTGCAAGGGGCTGAAAGGTAATCTGCAGTGCCTGGAAGGAGAGATCTGGATACAGGTAAATTCAAAAGTGTCACTTCTGGGACAAGGCAGGTGAAAGCCAGTATGTACCTTTCCTTGCTCTCTTCCCCCACTAAGATGACCTTGGAAGCCATTTACTTCCGATGGCTCAGCTACAAGCTGGTGGAGTTTCCATTAGCCTGGATCCCTGAGTGACGATGTGGAGCAGCGGTGCCTATTGACCAGCATTGAGGAATCTTTGTGAAATTAATTCACTGAAATTCCAGGGTTAGTTTGTTTCCCGTAGCTCAACCTCATCTCTTCTAAGACAGATGAGTTAACAGAGACCCAAATTCAAAGGATCTCTGCCGGATCTTGCAAAGGAGGTGCACCTGAAACAGATGGACTTTCTGGTATACTCAGTCCCTGTCCCAGGGCCCAGACCAAGAAACAGGTTCCCTGATAAAACAGGATCCTGGCAGAGATGATTCATTTTTTGAGGGAGTCGCTTTTTGCGACTGCAGTAAGATTTAAAGCCTGAGAAGAAGAAGAAAAAGTTTGTGCCACAATATTTGCTTCTGTTCTGGAAGGATAAAGAAAATTATTCATAAGAACAGGGGAAAGACAGCATCAGAATTGAGGAAGCAGACGTGGAGAAAAGGGCATCCACCATATTTGTACCTTGCTCACCGGCTGGATGCTTGTGGTCTTGATTGGCCTCCTTGTCTTTTTCTTTGAATCCCTAAGTTAGAGTCTCTCAAAGTGGGTGGATGTGATGAATATGTCTATCCCAAGCCAGAAACAAATTTTGTAAGCCGGTGATGACTAGGAAATATTTTCAAGGAGTTTCTCCAGGTGGGATTTCACAACTGCCTAATGCAGAGCTGTTCAGTGAATCAGAAACTCAAAGGCCAGGCTGAGAAAGGTTCATATGGACAAGATCTGGAGCAATACTATATCCACTAATGTTTGAAAGTAACTGGTCTAAAGCCTCCCCTCTGGTGAATATGTCATTCTTTGACAAGTAGTTCTGCCCTGAGTTTCTTGCTTGGATTATTGGAAAGCAGTTTCCTCCTCTGTTTTTTTTCCTCAGTCATGATAACTACTAAACAAAGCTCAGAAAAATGATGATCAGCACGCAAAATGATGCTGTAGTGAACTGGTCACAAGTGAACGTGACTAGCCTCCAATGTGCTGGTTTGGGACTTCTCTCTGTTTCCCCTGTTTATGCAGCCAGACAACCCACATACCTTTCCTAGACCAGGTGCTCATGGAGGTTTAGGTGGCTGAGCAGGGATGAGTCACTGACTGCAGGTGGCCAAGTGGTATGGGGTTTGCATGCATCAAGACCCCCTACCTCCTCCTCACTGTGAACATGCCTCCAGGTCTTAGGCTGGAATTTGTCATGAGCTGCAACCACAGAGAAAAGCCCAGGTTTCATCACCTCTCCTGTCCTTTGTGGGAGGTAGTACTTTCAGTCATCACCTGAGACCTGCCAGAGACTCTGAGACTTGGTCTGGATTGATGTCTGAAGCTGGGATTTGCATCTGCATTAGAAGCTGCTCTGTACACCGCAGAGCTTGCCAAGTGACTCACTATCCTTTGTGTCACAAGAGACTTTCAAAATTTAGGTAAAACTAGAACTGCTCCCCAAGAGATGGAAAACCTCTACGGATTTTGCCCCCCTCACAACCCCGCACATTGAAAATTAAACTGACCTAAATGAGGTCACCAAAAACTACAAAGCCTGAACAAATTTTAAGGATTACCATTAAGTCCAGAAGCTTCCTCATGAATTCTCCTGTGTGTTCTGCAAGCTAATCCAATGAGATCGGCAGGGTGGGGATAAGCCTGATTTTACAGATGAGGAAACAGGCATGAAGGGAGCAAGCCGTTCGCTTGGGATCAGTTCCCCTGCAGTGAGAGGGGGTTCCTCTGATGCTCTGATTCCAAGAACAGTCATTTCACATGTTCAAAGGTGGAGAGACTCAATGACCTCAGAGCCTGGGTTTGAATCCAGAACATTTACCTCTCTGGGTCTCTTGTGTAATGACTATGTCTTCTTCACAGGGGTATTAGGAGGACAAACGAGATTATTTTGGAAAGCACCCAGTATAGTAGACCTTCACGCTGCTGAACATTCTACAATGCACAGGGCAGCAACCAAGAATCTCCTGGCCCCAGCAGTCAGCAGTGCCGAGGTTGAGAACCCTCGCTACAGAGTAGTACCTACTTCGTTCCTAGCGTTTGGACGTCCCCCTAGAAATCCTGCCATCACTGGCTCCCTCCATAAACACATCTACAAACTAAGTCCATGGGTTTTGTTTGTTTGTTTTTTGTTTTCCAGTTCTCTGACTCCATTAGCAAAGGGGTAATCCCATCATGGGAGGAGTCCCTCAAGTATGCCTCCATTTTTTTTTATCTATATAGATGTGATAACACCGCCCCAGAGTGGGTAATGTGAGAATTAGGTAAGAAATTGCCAATATTTAAATAGCAAGACATCTTTGCAGTCAGGGTATAATATATGGGGGCTGTTTCTGCTGTGTTGTCATTCACCATCCTCATCATCACTGTTGCTCTCTCCGCACGATGTATCTCTGGCCCGTTGTCTCTGTGCAAGGCTGTTGCTGCTTCCGTCTTCTTGTCTTCTTTCTGGGCATTGTCTTGGGAACCTCTGTTGCCCTTTTGATGCCTTTTTACCAACTCCAAAAGTGGCGGGGAGGAAAAGTGAATTTAATTTCCTGTAGCTGTTTGTTTACCCTGTGAATACCTTTGGCCCAGACTCAAGCTTGCATCTGAGAGTTTCCGTTTCCAACACATGAGTCACTTTGCAAAGGAGCAGGCTGACCCTGTGACACCCCAGGGCTCTAGACAATGGTGGACCACGTCTAGGCTCAGGGACATGTTGCTGCTGACCCACAGCAGAACCAACAGCTCCCAGCATGGGCAGCCTGTTGGCACCAGAGACATTGTTATCTCCTACCTGGGGTGGGTCGGGGGTGGTGGTGGTGGTAGCTGTGAGCACACTCATAGGAGGATCCATGTAAGCTCAGCAGATACATGTTGTGGGCACATCAGAGCCATCTTTGCAAGTTCACCAGACATATCACCAACACTTATAAAAAATATAAGACATTTTTTAATGGATTATAGCATGTATTTGGAAAAGTACACAAATCTTAAGGGCAAAGCTTAAAGACTTTTAACCAAAAAAAAAAATCACTATGTGACCCACAAGCCAGGTCAGAAAACAGTTATTAGCTCCCTGGAAGCCCCCTGTGTCCCTGTCCAGTGACCACCACCGCCTCCTCCCCAAAGTAGCCACAGTCCTGATTTCTATCATCATAAATTAGTATTGCCTGTTGTTGAAATGTACGTAACTGTTATTATACGGGATATACTTTTTCCTATTTAGTTTTTTGTTCTCAGATCTGAAATTAAACCCTGCTGATATCTATAGCAGTAATTAATTACTTTTCACCATTACACGTGATTCATTTTAAAGTATGTACCACAAGGTATTTATCTGTTCCATTTTGATGGACATTTGGGTTTTTTCCAGGTTTAACTACTATGTAACGATCTTATGGGCACTCTCACCACTGTCTCTTGGTAGACATACAGTTTCTTGGATCGACACACAGCAGCAGATGGCTCCATCATAGAAGCTGCTGGTGTTTGGCTTGAGGAGATACTGCCCGTTTTCCAAAGTGGTTGTACCATGTTTCTCTCCCCCAAAGGTGCAGGTGACTTCTAATTGCCTCACATCTTTGCAGCCGTTGGTGGTGTCCACTACATTTTGTTTTTCATTTTGGCTGTTCTGGTTGGCATCTTGTTGTGGTTTTAATTTGCATTTCTCTGATGACTAATGGTACTGAGCATCTTTTCATATGCATATTGTCCATATGGTTATCCTCTTTTGTGAAATGCCCATTCAAGTCTTTTGCCCACTTTTCCATTGATTGCCAGTCTTCCATTGATTTAAAGAATTTCAGCTTCTATTCTGGATAAGAGCTCTTTGATGGATTCCCTATATATCTATCTATCTATCTACCTATCCACCTGTCTATCCACCCATCTATTAATCTCCTGTTTCACCTATCTGTCCATATATGTGTCTTATCCTGTCACTAAGTTACTGGTGTCTTTGGATAAACAAACTATTCTTTATTTTAAAGAAAAACAATTTTTCAGTTATTTTCTTGAAAATTAGTATTTGTGTCAGTTTACTCTTTTCTTATCTTAAGGTCATGATATATGCTTTTTAGTTATAGTATAGAAATCTGACTGCTTTAATTTTCACATTTAGGTTGACAGTCTAACCTGGGAATATTTATGTGTGGTGGGAAGTAGGAGTCAAAATTCAGCTTCTTCAGTTAGTTGATCCAGCACCCTTTGTTGAACAAACCATAATTTCCCCTGCTACACTGCTGTTTATTTAACATGGTATTTATATACTATATCAAATGGATCTGTTTCTGGATTCTCTATTAAATGTCATTGATTCATTTGTTTATCCTCGTATCAGTAACTACACTGTTTTAATTATCATACATTTAAGATAAGTCTGTGCAGTGAGTCCTCTGACTTTGTTCTTCTTCAGGATTGTTCTGGCTATTTTTGGTCCTTTACATTTCCATATAAATTACAAAGTCAGCTTGTCATTCTCAACAAACAGCCTTTTGGGATTTTGACTGGGATTGTACTGAATCAATAGATCAACTTGGGGAGAATTAATATCATCCCAATATCATTTTCAATCCTTTACTTTCAATATTTAATGACTCCTCATTTTGTAGACACATCTCTTACAAGTAGCATATAGTATTTTTTCAGGTTGAAAATCTTTGTATTTTAAATTAGATGCTTGAATGTCCATTCCATTTATATTTAATGTAGTTACTGGAATGTAACTATATTGCATGTATGTTTGAGTTTTAATTTGCCATCCTGCTATTGGTTTTCTATTCTTCCCACCCGTTTATGCTTTCTGTTCCCCCCTTTTTCCCTTCTTTTGGATTAATCAAGCATTTCTTAAGTATTCATTCCCATAGGCTTATAGTAACATTATTTTTACTTCACTGGCTACACAAGAGATTAAGCCAAACATCATTGACTGATTAGTGTCTAATATAAATAAGCCCTTTTACCAGTTCTCAGAAAGTGTGAAGAATTTAGGACACTCTAACTCCATTTATCCTCTCACACATGGTGTGTCATTGTTTTCATGTATGTCAATTGACATAAAATATTACTGTGTTATGCTGTACACCAGAAATTAACACAACATTGTAAACTGACTATACTTCAGTTAAAAAAAAAATATATATATATATATATATATATACTAAAAGAAAAAGAAAAAGAAAGCCAGCCAGACCAGCTTAAAAAAAAAAATCAATCGGCCATAAAAAAAGATATTATTGTCATTTTATACAGTGGATACTATTTTAGAAGCATCTGCATACTTATCCTTTCTACTGTTTTTCATTTTCATGCATTTCTGATCTTACATCTGGGATCGTATTTCTTCCACCTGAAGCACTCCTATAATAGTTTCTTTAGTGTAGTTCTGCTGGGGGTGATTTTCTTAGTTTATGTTTTCTGGAAATGTCTATTTTTTTCCCCTTGCATTTTAAAGATATTCTTGCTTGGGATAGAATGAAAGTTTGGTTACTGTTTTCCTGCTGTTTTTTAGTGGTGTCTTCACAGGATGTTTGAGATTCCATCTTTTCAGTTGAGAAGTCAGTCATCGTACTTAGTGTTGATCTTTGAAGATAATATGCATTTTCCGCTCTGCAAGCTTTGAAGATTTTCTCTTTATCTTCGGTCATGTTGTAAACGGAACTGTTTCCTTAATTTCATTTTCAGATTGTTCATTGGTAACGTTCCAACTGACTTTTTTATGTTGATTTTGTATCCTACAACTCTGTTGAATTTATTAGCTCTGATAGCTTCGTGCACACATGTGCGTGTGTTCTTTAGGATTTTCTATATATAAGGTTATGTTATCTGCAAATAGAGACAGCTTTACTTCTTCCTTTCCAGTCTGGATGCCTTTATTTTTTTCTTGTCTATTTGCCCTGATTAGAACATCTAGTACAATGCTGAATAGAAGTGGTGAGAGCAGACATCCTTGTCAAGTTTCTGATCTTAGGGGAAAGTTTTCCGTCTTTTACTGTTAAGTATGATGTTAGCTGCGAATTTGTCACAGACGCACTTTATCAGGTTGAGGAAATTCACTTCTGTTCTTAGTTTTTTGAGTGTTTTTATAATGAATGGATATTGAATTTTGTCAAATGCTTTTTCTGTATTGACTGAGATGATCATGGGTTTCCTTTTTCTTCATTTTATTAATATAGTGTGTTACATGGATTGATTTTCATTGCCGAACCACCCTTGCATTCTCGGGATAAATCCTACTTAGTCATGGTATATTATCCTTTTAATATGCTGCTGGACTTAATTTGCTAGTATTTAGTTGAAGTCTTTTTAGTAGTTTTACTCTGATATATCTAATTGTGTTTTTCTTTGTACTTCTCTTCCTTGGCTTTGTGTTTTGTTTTTTTTTTTTTTTAATATTGTGACTTGAAGTCTTTCATTGGTTTTGGAAAACTCTTAGCTATCATCTTTTCATATATTTTTCCCTTTCCCTTCCCTTTTGGTCTCCAATTACACATATAGAGTAGACCTATGTCCCATACCTCGTAGATCTCTCACACCCTTCTATATATTATTATCCTTTATTTTCTCCATACTTCAGTCTAGACAGTTTCTGCTAACTTGTAGTTTCTTCCCATATCCACTTCCTCTGTGTCTAAGCTTCTGATACACTCATCTACTGATTTTATTTCAGCAATTGTGCTTTTTAGTTCTAGGACTTCCATTTCTATTCTTTTTTTAATAACTTTCAGTTCTTCTGTGAAAAGTTCTATCTGGTCATGATCATTTAAAAATCTGTGTCTGACAACTTCCATGTTCACTTCATCTTTATTCTGTTCCTTCTGTTAGTCTTTTTTGCTCAGTGTTTAGTCCTGTCTTTTGTTAGCCCTGATAATTTTTACTGAGCATTGAACATAGACATTATATATAAAAACATATAGAAAGTCTAGATGGGCAGATAGAGTGGGACTGAGCTCTTTCACGCCTAGGATTCAGCCTTGGAAGGATCTGGTTTGTTTCCTCTTTGCCTTGTTTAGAGGGTGTAGTTCTTTCAGAATCCTAGTGTAGAGCCTCGTGAGTGGACTTTGCTCAGCCTCTTTGATGGAACCTGAGCTCCAAACTTTTTCCACCAGGACCGTGAGACACCTGAAAGCTCTGTCTCTTTAGCCCACTGCCTGCTGTTTCTTCCTGGCTTTCCTTGGCCTCTGTAGCTCATGAATTGTCAAGGGCCTCCTGGGGATAAATAGCTCAGACCTTTTATACTTTCCCTCTCTACTTCCCTTTGCAAGATTCTGGTCCCTCACGTCTTGGCTACCTCAGAAGCCTAGACTTCACATACTCTCTCCCTCACCCCATTGGGCTGTCGAGAACTCTGTTCAGCTTCTTTGCTTCTTGCAATCTATTACTACTTGACTTCTTACTCTCTCTGCCCAGGATTCTTACAAATTTGTAATGGCCCCAAAAGGAAAACACTGTCTAAAGTTTTGTGCTAGCTTCCCTGAGCTTTTCTTCTCTTCAGATCTTGTCCCCTGTTGTTTTGGCTGTCATGGTAGCTCTTTAGTGGTATTTAGATTTCCTTGTCATTCCCAGTGAGAGGTTTTACTGCAGGTTAGTCTGCTATTACTGTAAGCAGGGGCTCCCCAGAGCTGCTCTGGACTGTGTATCCATAAACGTGAGGGGACTAATCAGGGTGAAATGAGAGATCCCTTCAACCGCAGAGAGTGCTCCAGGAACCTTCCTTTACTCCCTTCTCTGAGAAGACCCATCCCCAGGTCTCCTTCACATCTTCCTGTCAGTTTCTCTGCTGAAGTCTGTGTCCCAAAAAAATGCCCTCAACCTTTTGGATCAGAATTATCAGTGTTATACTGAAGGTATAAAGTAATAGTATGTGGTTATGTTTAAAAATATATAGTCCTTATCTATTACAGATTCAGTCTAAAACATTTAGAGATTAAATGATAAGTACCTAAAATTTTCTTTAAAATAACCCCACCAGGATGACCATTAGGAAGAAGAGAAAATTTGCTTTATGTCAATATTTGTTAAAGCTGAGTGATGGGTGGTCCATTATACTATTATGTGTCAGAATGTTTGGATATTACCATAATAAAAAAAAATTAGGCATATAAAGAAAGTCACAACCATAAAAATACCTACCCCTCTATAGAATAACAAGGAGAATTTCTAGGCTATTTTACACAGGTTCACTCACTCTTTGCACCCCCTAGTCATGCTGTGTTCTCAGTCCCTTACAAATGCTGGTACATTTGCTTGTTAAAATCCACATTGCTGAGCTCACCCCCCAAGTTTCTGGCTCAGCAGGCCTGGGGTGGGGCCCAAGGATTTGCATTTTAATAAATTCCAGGTGATGCTGATGCTGCATATTCAGGGACAACACTGAGAAATGTACTAGAGGATATTATTTTAGGGAAGCTGTAATGTGATTTGTTCCCTTCAGATAGGCAAGATGATCTTGGTGGTTCCTCTGGGTCTTGGAGAGACAGGGACTCTGTTGAGAGTGGAACAGGTGACCCATGGCTTTGAGTTCTTTCACTAGAGGAGTGGATGCCCTCTGGTAACTGTCATAGCCAGAGGGAATATTAAATGACTTGTTGCAGGCACAGGTCTTAACAAGTTGTCTGACCCAGAATAAGAGCTGAACAAGCCACCGTGGAGAAGAGTTCCTTCTCATATGCGTGAAGGTCAAGAGCATTAGGGGAAGCATGGAGGCATGACATTTGGACTGGAACTTGCAATGACTAGTTGTTAGGATGGGGATGAGAACAGTCTTGGTGGAAGGAATGGGATAAACAAAAGCGCAGAAGTGGGATACAGGCATGGGTCTCCGGCAAAGAGCAAATCCCTTGCCTGTTCCTTGAGCCTCTTCTCCGCTTCTGCACACCACTCCTGCTGGGCTAGAAATCCAGAGAATGGCTCATCTTCTTCGGAATCCTGGACCTCTACAGCCCAGAAAAGCATTGCACCTGGCTAGTCTTATGTGGGCTTCCTTACACCATGTTTTGGGGTGCTTGCTCTGACTCACTGGTGGAGTCACCCCTTCTTTGGGGAGCCATGCTGCAGAACAAGTCCTTCTGTTTTAAATCTTATCATGTTCTCTTACAAATACGATTGTGTTCGATGGGGGGTTTTGTCTCCTTGTTGAACTGCTTTTCTCTGTGTTTTCCATGAGGACAGTCCCACCTTGATTTTCTCAGTGCTTGACTCATGGTGAGGGTTCAATGGATATTGGCTGAATGTGTAAATGGACAACGAAAGAGTAAACAAATGAAGGATGTGTGAATAAAAGATTTTCCAACTGGAGTAGCCCAAGGCATGGTGAAAAAACTACAATACAGAGCCTGCTACTCAAAACGTGGTCCAGGGACCAGCAACATCTGCCTGACCTGGATGCTTATTAGAAATGCAGGGTCTCACGTGCTGCCTTAGACCCACTGAGTCTTCATTTTGACCAGACTCCTGGGTGATTCGTTACAGGTTAAGATGACTGGTCTTGCAGTTAAGAAAGAAAGGTCTGGAGACTGGGTTCAGATTTGAGATCTGCTTCTTATCCAGCTGCGTGGACTTGATCAAATCACTTACTCCCACGGGGCCTTAGTTTCCACATCTGTCAGGTGGACTTCATGATATAGTTAATTCGTGGTGTTGTTGTGAGGATTCAGTGTTTTAATGGATGTTAAGTCCCTTGTATGACACTTGGCAAACAGTAAGGGCTCAAAAAACATCAGCAGTTATTTTTACTACCCATGTTCCTCTGACTGCCCACAAGGCGATGAGGAAAAGACTGAAACTCACTAAAGACCTAAAAGAGCCGCTGTGCCCGCCTGTTTCCTCTGTGCACCTGGTCACTGGGTGGTGGTGGCCGGCCGGGCTCAGGGCTGTCCCTTCCTGTGCGGGACTCCCTCCGACGGGCCCTGCTGACGTGGGGAGCGTGGCCTTCCTCTCAACGGCCACGCCACCAGCCTGGCGCTTCCTGGATCTGAGGACACCAGCCAGACAGAGAGAACCACCCTTCCCTGGCGCCGAGTCACGCGATTTCTATGCAGACAGGGATCGGGCAGGTGGGAAGCTCTACAGGCCTGGCGGAGGTGCCCCTAGCATGGGACCGGGTGACTCACACTGTGACATGACTCATCCTTATTACATAAGGGCAGATCAAGAGCATTCACATGCCACACAAGCCCAAATCTGTCCCCACAGACTGAGGAGGGGGCTATCTGGGGAGTCTTGCCCATACACACATCTTGGAATCTCCAAGACAATTTGACAACTTGTCATAGATCTTCTTTCATACGTGCCCGAGGACAGTATCGTCATCGCCATCATCACCACTGATGTGGTTATAATTTGAAACCGACAGGAAAATTACCTCTCAGGACAAGAGAAAAGCTGTAGATAACTTACTTTAACTTCAAGACAGATTAATTAGCACCCAAACATGGGCGATCTGGAAAAGCATTAACTTTTTCTTAAAAGTTATGTAAAAAAAAAAAAAAAAGTAGAGTTAGATTGAAAAGCAACTCAATAGAGGAAATACATTTCTTTAGCCAACAAAGGAATAAGGCTTTTATAGTGTTTAAATTAACAAAGTTCTTCCTTTAGCATAAACATTTAGGGATTGTGAAGGTAGGGAGAGGTGAATGCCCACACTCCCCCATGGCGACAGAAAGTCAGGAGCTTTCTGGTAGCAAATTTGCCTTAGAAAGACCAGTGACATTTTACCCCCCTAGGGTTATGCTAAAGACACAATCTGAAACAAAAAGATGTCTGTATATTAAACCTGCTGGGCAGGCAGCTACCAGAAAGTCTTTTGGAAAGTCCTCCACTCCATCAGATATGCTATTGCTCAAATAGTAAGTAAAAGAGTAATGCAGAAAACAAGATTTTTTTTTTAAGCTTGAGGGTCAAAGATGCATTCATAACAACAACAAAAGGTTGTCCTGCTTTGAACAAAAATCAAAATGTGAACGATTGAAATTAAACAATAAAAAGTGACTCTCAGGATCCAGGGAATATTTTTTCCACCTTGGGTAAATTTTCAGAATTTTCTGTAATTAAGATGATTTTTATGATATAAGTATATATGCAAATTAATGAATATATGTTTGTACATAGCACATGAATATATAATACAAAAGCTGCATATAGCATATATAACAAATATTGTATCATATCATATGCAGTGGACCGTAAGATTAAATTTGAAGAAAAGGGTCTCTGTATCTAGTGCTTTATATTCTTTGATTCTTAAACTGTATCATATTCTCCTTTATATTTATTTGCAAATGGTGACCAGCGAACAAAGATGAGCCAGTGTGTAACTTGAGTCCAGCATGGACTGTGTGCTTTATTAATCCCCGTGGATTATTTCTGCGTAGAGAACTCCCGATTGGGTTCCCTGTTGCTATCGCCTGGTGACCAGATACCAGCTTTTGCTTGTAGTAGGTTACGTGTCTTTCAGCTTCACAGTAGGTAAATCAGGTGACACCTGAATGGGCTACTCACTCTCTTTCATCCTCTCCCTCACGCCTTCAGTAAATAAATGCTAATGAGCTTTTACTGGGTTTTCCTGGACCATAGAATATCAATGTCACAGCCAAGGGACAAGTTCGCTGGCATCCCCAATCCAGACTCAGTTGTGGACCTCCACATCCAGCTACCTGCTTGTAAGAGGGCTGTGGCCCTACACCTGAAATGTGAGAGAGGGTCTCCTACCCTAGCCCCACAATGCAATCTCTAGAAACCCATTTTATGGAAAGAACAGTAGGTGGACCAGATACCTCTACCTGCTGTACCAATCTCGCCAACCCTCTGATTAAGCTAAGCAGCAGGGACTTTGAAACACGCTCGCCCCTAGTCAGGAGACAGAAAGTTCTTTCCAAGCCCTGATGCGCCCTGCTGACGACTGCCATATCCGCTTTACAAAGGCCCGTCTCTTCCCCTGTTGTCCCCCAGCCGGCCCTCTACAGCCTGTGGCCCAAATGCAACCAGCTGCCTGGGTTTTGTTTTGTTTTCTTTTGTTTTATAGCCCTTGAGCTAAGAGTGACTTTAATTTCTTTATTTTTAACACAATGGTTTTCAATGCTTACAGGCATAGGTACCTCTTAGTCTCCAGTCTGCCTTTTGACCTTGATTTTGCCTAAAATATCTACTCTCTGGCTCTTTAAGGAAGCATTTCCTGAAGCTCCTCATTGTTACCACCCCGGCCCAAGCTGTTATCCCCTGCTGGGACTACTGCACTGGGCCTTATTGGTGTCTGGGTCCCACTCTGCCCCCTCCTCTCGCAGGGGCCAGAGTGCAAACCAGAGCGTGATTTCCCCTTGCCTAGAACCTTCCAACAGCTTGTCATTGCTCTTAAATAAAATCCAAGCTCCCCACCCCAGCCCTCAAGCCTGGAGACCCTGCCTGCCTCCTCTCTCGTCCCCAACCGTCTCATTTCCTCCCTGGGCTCCAGCCACATAGCTTTCCTGGTCTTTCTCACATCGAGCCTTTGAACCCAGCCCTAGAATATAAGCCTCATGGAGGTAAGGACTGGTCTTGGTGACAGCATACTCCTCAGAATGGTATAAAGCACTCCATAAATATTTACTAAGTAAGGACCTTAAATCTTCAAAGCAACCCTATGAAGCAGGATTTTTTTTTTAAATCACCATTTTGCAGATGAATAAAAAGAGGTTCAGGAAGGAGGGAAAATTCAGTAAGCAGTAGAACTGGGGTTAGAATTCAGGGCCTTCTGACATCCCACTACATTGTGTCCCGTCATGCAAACTTCACTACAGCTCTGCTGAGTGATGTAGAACAAGTCAGCGCGTCTGTGACTTTCTCCTGGAGGAAGTGTCTTCCCCCTCGTATCGGAATCGTCCGCTCCACGTGCCCTGATCCTGGCTGCATTGTCTGAACAATTTGAATGGGGGTTTGCCTGTGAGCCCCTCAGGCTAGAGTCTGGCTCTGGGCTGGAGAGCCTTGTCCTTATGCTGGAATATTCCCATGTAACTACTGCCTAGTAGAGGGCTTCAAACACTGCCTGGCCTTCTCCCCTCCGATCAGACATCGGGGCTCTTGCTGCTTTTTGCTAATTTTCAGGTGACTCCTGGAGCTGCGCTAGGTTCCTTGATTCTAGTTGGAGAGGGGGTTTAGGGATGGGGATCTGACACACGGATCCTTGCAGCCTTGCTGTCCGTGTGGACCAAGGGCCCTTGACCGGGTCTCTATCATCAGCCAGTCTTTCCCAAACTTTGCTTATGCCATGGCTGCTCTCCTGATTTGTGCCCTACTCACCTAATTAGCTCACTTTTTTTCCTATTCTCTTGTCCTTTATTCTATTTTTTATATATATATTCTTGTATATATGTATTTTATTGAAGTATAGTCAGTTTACAATGTTGTGTCAATTTCTGGTGTTCAGCATCATGTTTCAGTCATACATGAGCATACATATATTCATTTTCGTATTCCTTTTCACCGTAAGTTACTATAAGATATTGGATATAGTTCCCTGCGCTATACAGCATGAACTTGTTTATTCTATACATATCAGTTTGTGCAGATTTCTAACTTAGCTCACTTTTTAAAACCTTACTATTGGCTCGTATTAGACTTTCCCAGTCCCAGGTCTGGAGTCTCTGGAATCAGCCATTTCTTCAAGGAGGCCTGGATAATGATATCTTTCAGAGGATAATGACATTTGGAAACTAAGTAGCTTATGGTTATGGGGATATCATTGCTTCTAGGCCCTCTCAGTGAGCAGAACTTCAAAATATATGTATGACACATGGATGTATGTGTTTGTACATATACAAACCCAAACACATCTATGTCTAATTATCTTTGTCGATCGATTGATCTATCTTATAAATCATGAGCGCACATCAGTACATTGAATTCCAATCCAAAGAACAGGGTTCATGCTGATCTGCCTTCTTTCCACATTTATTTCTTCCTTCTTTGACCATGAGAAACCACGATTCCATCATCCGCAATGTATTTACTATTTCATTAACCTGAGAAAACACAGGCAGTGGTTTCAAAGTTGCTAATCCATATTACAGTGAAGGACAAACCTGCTACCTAGGTTTCAATATTTGCAGGCAATTGTTTTTGTCTATATTGTGAGGGATGCCATCCAAATACTGTGTTTGGGTTCTTCGGGCTCATTCTTCATTCTCTGTTCAGTATGGTCCTGTGATTAGCTCGTTTGTTACTGTTTGTATTGCATTTTAGGGTTTTCCCCTCATCCTTGTTGTGTGTGAGACATTAACATCTTTCCGATTGTCACTGCTCTACAAAAGGATGTTCTCAGAGAAGCATCCGTCCCCCACCCCTGCACCCACCCCTGCAACCTTATCTGTTCTTTCTGATCCTTTTCTTCCCACCCCTGAAGATAACCAGGCTCATTCGTTTCTGATTTATCCCTCCTGTGTTTCTTTTTGCCTAAGTTAGGAGATACAAGCACATCTTCTCATTACACAAGAGGTCGTGTGTTACAGATATTCTCTGTACTTTTTTTTTTCACTTAGCAATAATTCCTAGAAATCACTCCCTGTCAGTTAATAGGACCCTTCCTCATTATTTTTCACCGTGACATTGTGCTCTGTTATTCACAGATGTACCAGCGTTAATTCAGTTGTCTTCTACCTATGGGCATTTAAGTTGTTTCCAGTGTTTGCAACTGCAAACAATGGTGAGATGAATAAACTTGCGCACATCTTATGGTTGGAACTGTATCTCCGGGATACATTCTTAGAAGTGAAATGGCTGGGTCAAAAACTAAAGGCATATGTTATTTTGTTAAGTATTGTCAGGTTCCCCTCACAAGGCTTGTACCAACTCCCATTCGCACCAGCAATGCACAAGAGCACCTAAGGCAGTTTGCTTTTTAAAAACTTATAAAGACTTTTTAAAATAAATGTATTTCCCACTAACGTGATTGAACAAAATCACTGTCCAGGAAAAGAAGGTGATCTGGGAAATAAATGCTGTGTCCACAAAGGGTGAGATTATGTTGTAGCCGTGACAGTGTTAAAAAGGGAAATCAGCGGTGCTCAGGAAATGTCACCCAGTGTCAAGGTAAGACTTCTTAGTAACATCAGCAGGAGGTTTAAAAGGGGGGCTGAAAGAGTAGAAACGCTGTCTCTGTGACCCAAGGTTAGTAGTGTTTGCTCAGCGCACCTTGTAGAACCTGACACATGCTCCTCTGTCCACACTGGGGATATTCCAGTCTGTGGACACTGGACCACACTCCTCGAAGGTCCCTCACGATCTGCCTGGCCTGCATCTTACCCCCTTCTCTCTGCTCCCCACACCTCGCTAGATTCTCATGTAAATGGGATCTCATCGTAGCCGCCAACAGAAGCATTGTCCAAGAGCTTACCTTAGTGAATTCTCCCAACGAGCCAACCACTTGGAAAGATTTCATAAAGACGAATCTGGGCGGAGCGGGGGGTTGAAATCCTGGTGGTGTTCCTGTATTTTTTCTAGGTCCAAAGCCCCCTGCTCTGAAATGACTTCTCTCTCTCAGGCAGGATCCTTCAGGTATAAGCCCAAGAAGGAGCATGAATTTGACAGCTTCGCTCCTTTTTTAAAAACTGCCCAATGGCTGGTGACTGGAGGGGACCATCTCAAAGCTCGACACCTGCACCCTGAAGTCCAGGGTCTCAAGCCTTACTGTGCTGGCCAGAGGAGGAAAAAGAAATTTAAGCAGATGTTTTCACGAAGAGATGAAGAAGAGCAGGCGTACTCTGGTCTGCTTCCAAATCAGCGACAAATAAAGGGTCCTGTTTATTTACTTTTAACCTGGTGCAAACTCTTTTTTATCCAGAAAGCGCATTTGCTTTGCTTCTTTTATTCCCCTCTTGAGACTAGCTCCCAAGGCCAGGGAATGAAAGGGGCCTCGAAACATAAGCTATTGGTGAGCTGGCCTGGCATTCAGTATCTTTTCTTACACAGCGGTTATTTGTAAACTAATCAATGAACTTTTCTTACTTTGTCTGCTCCTTTGGAACTCAGCAGCCGCCTGCTGAACCACGAAGAAACTTAAAATAGCGATGACTTCCCTTCCACGCTGCCTCTTTCTCCCCACAGAACCCGCGAGCCAGTCTGCGGTGCTTATACTCAAGGCCCTGTGCAGCTAATCTGTATGGAAATAAAGGATGGAAACATTCGGATTGAATTTTACTAAGTGAACCCGAGGTTTTCCTGTTCAGCAAAATAGGCCAGGTAAATGCGTTTCTGATACAGAATAAATCACTTGTATGAAGACCTATATTCCCCTTTTGCCATTCTGCTTAGAAGCGAAGAATTCTCAGCCGCCTGCGTGGACCGTGACAAGCCCAGGTCCCTGCCCCCGCCGTGGTTCTCTGAGCCGGACTCATTTCCTCTTAGATCCCGGGGCTCAAGGTGCTGGGGCTCTTCACAAATTGTCACAGAAGAGAGAGGAAAGTTTAAGAGGCAGGGATGCATTTATGGAGCACCTTACAAGCCAGACCCCGGGTTGTCCCTCCAGGAATCTCAGACGTGAAAAGGACAATCTCTGGCTTTGACTAATAGAACGTTGTTGCACAATTATGGTAAATGTAGAGGTGCCACAGGAGGACATGGGAGGGGGTCCCCAGCGGCAAGGTGTGAGGCCAGGCCAGCTTTTCTGAAGACCTTGAATCTAGACGAAGTCTTTTCATGCATTCATTTATTTAGTCATTAATTCCACCGATGCCTACTGAATGCAGGTAACATTTTAGGAAGGTAGCAAAGGACAAGACAGGCAAGGTCCCTTCTCCCTTGAAGTCTTATTGTGTCATAGAGTGCGACTTGAGAAGTGGGAAAGAAGGAAGCAGAGGAAAAGAAAGGCATTTCAGACGGAGGGAACAGCAGGAGCAAAAGCCTTGAGGCAAGAAGTAGACCAGTGCTTTCTGCAACTACGCTGAGTCCTTTCTCACTTCACTGTCACCCATGGCTGGAAGTGGGAAGAAATAATAATGGTGAGGGCCGTGTCACTAGTTTGTCTAGGAAGCAGTACAGAAAAACTAGAATCTCCTCTCATTTATGGCTCTCCCAGATGCTTCCTCTATATCTGAGGCAGGGAAGAAAATAAATCTTATTTTATTTTAGAGCAAATCTTTTGGAGACAGCTCTTTGGTTCTGTATGGCCAACATATTTCAGTCTGTCTGAATGCTATAATGAATGCCACGGAGCAGAGGCTAGGGAAGCAAAGCCATGGGCACATGCTGGCTTGGTCTTGACAGAAGACCACTGGCCAAGGCCAGCCGCCTGCGGCCAAGTGGTTCACATACTCAGTGACCGCCCTTGCTTACACGTCGTCGAGTCGATTTAAAGACTCTGGTTGAAGGGGAAGCATCTGAACACTCTTTGGTTTATGAGTCCTGAGGAAGAATGCGTGACAGCCACAAATTGCACAAATTGTCACACATTTTCCAGGAGTGAAATCAGCTCCTATTAACCACCATTTATAAGTTAAACCAGAGGGTGTAGCTCAATGGTAGAGTGCTTGCTTAGCATGCACAAGGTCCTGGGTTCAATCTCCAGTACCTCCATTAAAAAATAAATCAAATTTAAAGGAAAAAAAACCAACCAATATAAGTGAAACCATATAAAACTGCCAAAAGAGCCAAAATGACAATTTTGTGCGGTTTTGATAATATGTTGTGGGGACAATATGGGGCTTTTGATAGTTATCATCTCACAAATCTCACCTCCCCTATTTGAGGTAAACGCTCTTACGATCATCATAGCTGAAGAAATTGTGGCTCAGAAGAGTGACGTGAATTTCCCAGAGCCACACAGCCAGAGGAACCAGGACACGAACTCCAGTCTGTTGGACTTCAAATCTGAATCTGTGGTTGAGATGCAGAGCTCCGTTCTCTCTGTACGGGAGCCTCTGGGGCCATTGAGAGCCCTGGGGCTTGGGTGGGCCCAGCTGGGCCTTTTCTAGTCTGCAAATCAGCCTCTGGGCTCCATGCTCTGAAGCCAGCCTGATTGTGGGTGTCCTGGTCCGTGGCTTGACTGGCACTACAAGGAGTTGGAGGACAAGACCCAGACATTCTGCAGAAGACTTGGCTTCTGATGAGGGTGGAGGCCAGGGAGAGTTCTGGAAGGGTTTCGGAGATGACTCCGTCTCTACAGGGGTTTCTTGTAATGACTGTCTCCACACCTGTTTCTCCCACCTCACCGCAGACCCTGTTTTGTCAAGAAGTCTCTGTGACTGAATGGTTAATGTCAAAGCTCGTGGAGCTGCCAGTCCTTCCACAGACGCTGAGTCCTCTGAGGGTGATAGCAGTCAGGGTGGGCAACGCCATGCTGGGAAAATAAGCGTCCCATGACGCTCAGTGCCTTAACATAGTCACAGCTGTGCTCTCGGTCTCTCTCTTTCTGTCTGTCTCTTTCATGCTGCCTCTCCAGCAGGGTCAGCAGGGAGGCTCTGCTCATCAGAGTCACACAAGGCCCCTGGAGAAGGAGGCTTCCTCTCAGCATGGGCTTCTACAGTCCCCTCGGCATAGGGAGGGACCATGTCAAATGGTGCCCTGGCTCTTATAGCTTCCACTGAGAAGTGACACACATCACCTATGCTCATAGTTCCTTGGCCAAACCAAGTCACATGGTCATAGGTCTCTTAGAAGAGGGTGGGGAAATATAATCTAACTATATGCCTGGAAGAGAGAGGACAAGAAATACTTGTTGAGAGCACAGTGACTTCCACAGCTGTTCACAGTCATGCAGAGGAAGAGGGGCTCACCTCTTGGCCACCAGACATGGCTCTGCCAAACACATAACCTCATGAAGGTTGGCTCAATGGAACAAAAGACAGTTCCAAGCACACTCTGGCCATTGTTTGGAGCACTGACTGTGGGGACAAGATTGGAAGAAGGGTGACCTGTTAGGATATTTCACAGGGTTAACTTAGAAATCATGGTGGCCATATAGGTAGTCAGAAGAGTCACATTTCGATATATCTTAAAGGTGAATCCAGCAGGATTTGTTGATGGGTTGCATGTAAGGATGATGGAAAGAAAGAAAGCAAGGACAACCTTTTAGTTTTTTTAATTGAGCAACTGAGTACAATTCAGCACCATTTACTGAAAGGGGAAGGAGCGAGTCTGAGGAAGGAGATCATGAATTCTTTTTTGCATCTCTAATATTTGAGATGTTTATTAAGCATCCAAGTGGAGATCTTAACTATGCAGACGAATGTATGAGTCTGGAGTTCCAGGAAGACATCAGAACTAGATGTGAATTTGGAAGTCATCAGCACAGAGATGGTATTTAAAGCCAAGAGACCATATGAGGTTATCTTGAGAATGAGTTGTAGATATGGAAAATAAGAGGACTAAGGTCAAAATCCTCGAGTGAATCAACATTAGAGACTGCGAAAAGACCAAAGAATTGGATTGGCCAGTGATGAGGGAGGAAAACCAGGGAAGTATGGTAACCAAAAAGCTAAGATAAGAAAAGGCTTTAAGAAGGAATGGCCTGACCAAGTGTTTGAAATAGCACTAAGAATTCAAGGGCAATGCAGTCTAAAGTGTGGGAATTGGATTGAAGGAGGTGAAATCCATAGCGGGGTTTAACCAGCGCTGTTTTAGTGAGACAGTAGAGAAGAAAGCTTTGACGTATGCTGAAAGGGTGATGAACAAATGGGTTGCATTACTGGGGAGAGTTGTGAGGTCAAAGGCAAGTTTGTCAGTGGGAGCTCTTTTGGCGTGTTCTAACACTGATGTGAATGATGTAGTTGATCGATGATGCAGGAGATGGAGGAGTAACTTTAGGAGCAAAGTCCTTGGCTGGATGGAGGAGGGCATGTTTAGAGAGCAGTAGGGATGTTTGAGTCATGACAACAGGAGAGAAGAGAAGGCTGAGCCTATATGTAAAGATGCAGGTAGAAAAAAGAAAATGCTCTTCCAATTGCTTCTATTTTCTCAGTAAAGTAAGAGTCAAGGTCATCTATTGGCAGTGAGTGTCGGCTGCCTTAGGAGTGAGAAGATGTGTCAATAGTCATCTGGATAAATGGGAGGAGGTTTTGACTGGGGAATTGTGGTTGGCTTTTCAGATGCTGCTTAAGACCCACTTGTGATATGTGGCCATCCATCTAAAGTGAGGCCAGTAAGCACGGTTGTGAATTTTTCTCTAGACACATTCTGCTTCTCAGGTCCAGGCATGGAGCAAGAGGAGAGATGGGCTTTAACAGGGCTGAGGTTCACCACAGCAACGGCAGCGGGGAAGCAGGAACTGAGAGGGAAAGGGAATCACTGTAGGGATGGACCATGGAATCCGGACTGGAGAAAGATGTGTGATAGTGTGGGGCTAGGATTGGAGTCTACGCGGGTGCCAAGTAATAACTAATTCGTGACTAGTCGGTTACAGAACCATTTGCCACAAACAATTACTTAGCACAAGCAATACCTCAAGCTATAATTCAACACCTTACGTCTGTTATATGATTGATAATTTTTACATCTTTGGAAGAGGATAGCTGATGTGTGCTGGAGGAAAATCTCTAGAAGGTCACTCTCCAGGGGGAAGAAAATATAACAAGAAAATATTGACATGTTATTTTTAGGCTGTAGCTACTGAAAAAAAAAAAGAGGGGGGGGTAAGAAATGAACTCTGAACTTGAATAAGTTATTTTGACTAGCGAATCCTACCCAAATTCCTTGACCCTTTTCTTAGCAGTTTTCAGGTCTGCTCCTGCAATTTGTTGCCAATAATGAAATGTTAACATTGAGATAAGTGACTTTTTCCTTAGGAAAACAAATAAAGCTAATCATTGTAATATTCTTACAGTGTATGACTCACATGGACCATTTTCTCTTGAATGTGAGAGGAGAGATGGATTTAGCGGGATGTGCTGTGGGTTCCACGGCCTCTGTTAGCAATGGTGCACACTGCAGTGAGTGACCTTGAACTGATGTGCCATTAAGTGTTGTGGTGATTGTGAATTTTTGTGGTATTTTGTAATCCTCGTGTAATCTGCAAGGTTTCATGCACATGTGGACACCCCCCATGGGTGCACATGAGTCATGGGAATGGCATGCAGTATATGAGTCTTTTTGGAGAAATAAAGGAGGAGGGTGTTGTGGGCTAAGCTCTAGGTACACAACGTGGTAGCTGGTAGAAATGGTCCCTGTGAGTTACACTCCCTGTGTGCATGCTCCTTTGCGATGTGACTTTGTTCCTCTTTCCACCTGGAAGTGGAGTTCATTTCCCCATGCTTTGATCTGAGCTGACCTCGCAGCTTGTTTTGACTAACAAAATGTGGTAGAAGCAACATGGCGTGGCTTCTGAGTTGGGGTCTCCCTGCTTTTCTGGAACAGGGCTGCCTCCACGCTAAGGTCCAGGCTGGCCTTCAGGAGGGTGAGAGCTAGAGGCAGTGAGAGTCCCTGCAGACAGCTGGCACTAATGGCCCAACTTGTGAATGAGGCCATCTTGGACCATCCAGCCCCTCTTAAGTCACTGGCTGACTGATGGCCACCATGTACGTGACTCTAATCAAGACCAGTAGAAGAACCACCCTGCTGAGCTCAGCCAAAATTGCCAACGCATGGAGTTGTGAGCTAACGAGTGACTATTGTTTTATGCCACTAAGTTTTGGGATTGCTACACAACAATAGACAGTTGATGCAACCACTAAGAGTTACTAACAACAAAAACAAAGGGAGGGGAGAAGTAACATTTATTGACTACCTACTTGGTGCTGAGCAACTCCTGGGAATATTATCTTGATTTTGCTAGACAACACCTCTCCAAGGAGGGGTCATTTTCCCCTCAGTGAGAAAGCTGGAGGTCACAGAAGCTTAATGACCTGTCCAAGGTCACATGTCTAATGAGGGATAGAGCTTAGATAGAACATGTCCAAAACCTACTCTTTAAATATATCAGTTTCACAATTTCAACTCACATAACATCATAAATTTTGGCATGTGTTTATACTAGCTGAACTATTGTTTATTTAAGAGTATATTTTTAATTGGCTCACCTGAATGAGTAACTAAACAAGTCTATTTAAAGTAGAAACACTTTGTTACTAGGACAAATGGCCATGGCTAATATTTATTGCATGGTTTCCCCAGGCGAGCTCTCTCTGATGGCTTTGTGTGAAGTAATTGATTTAATCCTCACAGCAATGCTATGAGGGTGGAGCTACTGTTTTTATCATCCCCATTTTACAGATAAGGAAAATGAGGCAGGGTCATAAAGAGTTGGTCAATGTCACTAAAGATTAAGTGGCAGAGGCATGATTTGTGCTACTGGCATTGGGTCGGTACAGAGCAAGGATGCAGCTAAACATCCTACAGTGCACAGACAGCTTCCCCACCCCCAACAGAAATTATCCAGCCCAAACATCAACAGTGTCCAGGTGAACAAACCCGGTTTCTGCCTTTCTAAATGGTAAGCAGAAACAAATATCGTTTGCAGCGAGTAGAAAGCCTACGGAAAACAAACCGTGCTGAAGAATCTCTCTGAAAACTGTTGCTTGCCAAGTCTGAGAGCCTTGGGAGTCTCTCTTTTTGTTGAAAAAGAGATTAGCAAAATGTTAGAGAGATGGTAAAGGCTAGCACCCCACAGAGACGCTCTCCTTGTTGTAATCAGAGGATTATGAGACTTAAATTGGAATTAAATCTCCTTGTGTGACTCTAAGTTATTTACCCCATGTCTGTGTACTGACCAAATCGTCCCACAGTCCACTGGCGCACAGCCCATCTTGGGAAACGTGATGCTATACCCCGGGTGGGCCAGCTGTGCCCTGGCCCATCACCTGGGTTGTATATAAAGTTTTATTAGAACATGGCCATGCTCATTCATTTATGTGTTGTGTCCGGCTGCCTTTGTGCTACAGAGTTGCTAAGTGGCCATGGATCCCATTTGTCCCACAAAGCCTAAAATATTTCCTATCGGTCCATTTACAGAAAAACTTTGCTACCCTGCCTAGAACTATGCTTGGTCCATAGTAGGCACTCAGTAAATATTTGCCAAATGAATTAAGCCCCCTTTTGGCCCAAACTCTCTTTCTACACTTCTCTCTCCTCCCTTTGTCCCGGCACTCCCTTCCTCCGGCTCCATCCCGCTCATCCCCATTTAATTAATTATTTGTTAGCTTGTTTATTATTCTTACATTTCCGTTTTGCTCCACACAAAGCGACAGCTCCATTCTCAGAACAAGCACTTGGAGGCTGTGTAGTCATCACTGTGAGCTGCTCCAATTTTTAGGGGAGCTCAGAGATATAAATGGGTCTCCGTGTGAGGGGATGGTGATGGATCACGGTAATCTCAGGAGTCTGGGCCCTTCCCTTTCTCCTTGTAGCTGTTGGCATTCATGGCACTCTCTCAGCTCCCGCACTAAGGGACAGAGAATAGACCCGGGAAGACCTATAAAAGGAGCATCTGAAACTGCCGCCGAGCAGAGTATTGATTTATTCATTACTATAAATTTTTTGTCATTACTATGCCATTGCTCTATCTCAGAAAGAATTGATAGATGTGGTTGGAAGCTGCAACCCACTGTGCAAAACTTTTCCCCTCCTTCTATAATTTCCTGTAACTCTTCTAAGGAATCATTATTCCTTATTACATGGCTCTGGCATGCCACCTATTTAGATAAATGCGTGAACAAGTGTGCAGTAAATATTCATAGTGGCCCATGTGTCAACGAGCTATGTCACTAATTAGATAATTTAGTGGTTCAAATAAATAAATAAGAAAATAAAAGCACACCCAGGAAAATAGTGAAATAGAACACCGACTCCTTGTGGGAATCCAGCCAAAAAGGACAACTTTTCAGGCTATAGTATCACCTTATATGCTGGCAGCCAATCAGGAGGTGACAGGAGGGCTGAATGGGGCTGCTTACACATGGGAGAAGGCCAGAGCCACGACGGCATAACATCTGTTTAGGGCTTGTCCAGGAGCCACATGCTTGTTACCTAAGCAAGTCCACTCTGGAGGGTCTCAGGGGCTTTGGTGACCCTTTGCCTCTTCCATCCTATTCGTCCTGTTAATACAAAGAGAACTGGGCTCAGAGCCTGAAGACGATGGGTTCAGGTCTGACTCTGATAGGAAGTGGGTAAGTGCCTTATTCAACTCGGGCCTCAGTGTTCTCGTGTGTAGAATGGGAATAGTTATAATTTTGACGATAATGACAATGATGGTGATGTATAAACGAGGCGACGGATGTTGAGGCCCTTTGCAGAGCTCAGAGTTCCAAACAGTCATTAAAACAAACACACACAAAAAAACCAAAAACCAAAGAAAGTGAACTAGGCAGATAGAGCAGCTATTCAGAGAATCAGGAAATTAGGAGCTACTGCTTACTGGGGGCTAACTTTGTATCTGGAATTGAGCTAGACTCTGCCTGTAGGTTATGGACTAGAATCCAGCTGTGTGAAGTAAAGGATGTTTTGCGCATTTTACAGGTGGGGAAACGGAGGATTCGAGACATTCCTTGTACCTTGCCCAGGACCACAGATCTGGTAAGTGATGCCTGATGAAAATCTGCATCTCTCTAGCTGTATCCCCATGTCCTCTAAGCTACTGGTGGTACTTACTTATTTTATTTTGTACAAATCAAAGACAAGGCTTCAATCTGTGTTGTCCAGGTGGCTTGACAATATAGTCAAACTCACAGAGTGATCTTCCTCATCTGAATAAGTCAGAGTTCTGTCTATACAAGTGGAGTTACCTCAAACGGAGTTAGTTTGGTTAAGGGTTTCTGTGGAAACCTCATGATGTGATGTTAAACAAAAGTAATTGGATCCACTGAATTCTGTTATTGGGCTGATTAGCAGCCAGTACATGGATCTGGCCTGAGCCCTTCCTGGTGGTGTGTTCGAATATGAGGGAGATGGATTCATTGTGTCAAACAGCGAAAGCCAAGGCTTGTAAACCTGCCTAAACTAGTCATGGCCTCGTCTGGGCATATTCATTTCTCACATGTAGATGGGCTGAATCCTGCACACTACCATTAAGCAATCGTAGGAAAAGCAAACTTATTCATAGCAGCTCCAGGGCCAGCCAAATTATCTGATCAAGGTGCCGCCTTTCTCATTTGGGTTTATCTAGTCATAACTGAGAGCACGCATTCATTTATTTAGCAGATATTTAATTTGCACTTGCTATGTGTCGGTAGCCATGGAAGACCCTAGGAATGCAAGGATGAATTGCATTTATATGATTGTATCTATTCATGAAATCCTGGTTAAGGACTCCTGATGTAATTGTTGAACAATAAGAATATAGATGGATGGATGGGTAAATACATGGATTTGTGGATAGGTGGACAGATGGATGAACTGACGGATGAGTAAACGAAAGTGTCTTAATTGTCTGAGCACTTTTTAAAGCTTCCTTCTGACCCACAAGAAGGCTCAGAACTATTTATCATTATCTGCATGACTAACTTTAGTACCAGAACGGATCTCTGGTTCTGGACTCTTGTCTCTTGCCTAGTTTCTGTCTCGTAGCCAACTCCTTCCCAACTATCATTTTGGTTGCACTCTGTGGGTGGAATTGAATCAGGGTTCATCTCTATTTCTCTTTTCAAACCTCCCTGGGATCCATCCAGTAACCAATTCATGGCCCAAGGGGTGGAATTCTACAGGTTGGATAAATGAATAAATGCCAATCAATGGAGGATTGGTGGGTGGATGGGGGAATGGGAACTGTATTGTTCTACCAACCGTATTGATGTTCTTCCAGCATCAGCAGTGCCTGGCTCATAACAGATGACCATATATTTAGTGAATAGGTGGTTAGGTGGTTGAATAAATAAGTGATTGGATGACTGAGTGAAGAAATGGTGGGTTTCTGAGTGAGTGCTGAAGGGATGGACACACCTGTGCTTGGATACATGGATCATTTACTGGATTGGTATCATTTCCTGGATCGGGGTCAGTGAGTAGATAAACTGAGGAACTGACAAGTAGATGAATGATTAAAAGGGAGTACATAGGTGGATGCCTGCATCAGTAAATGAATGAGTGAATGAAGGATTAATAGATGAACAGATGGGTGAATATATGGATGTATGGACCCATACCTACATCCATGCCTGGATACAACTTGGGAGGATCTAGGGCTAAGTGTATGAATATGTGAATAAAGGAATGGATGATGGGGTGAATGTTTGGGTTGTAGCCCTGAAGCCTGTGGGGCACTGAGAGAGGACAGGCAGTTACTTAACTCTACCCTTATGGTGGCCAAAGTAAACAATCCTCTTGGTTTAGGGGAATGATGCTGCTGGATTTGGGAAGATTAAGGGTATCACACACAAGGGCATGGAAAGTCTGACTGGCCAGCCAGAAGAGTGATAATGACTCGTGGTTTCCAAGCACTGTTTATAAAATAACCAAAGAGGCAATGAGTGTGTTTCTTGGGTTCCTTGAGGCCACAGTGAGAAAGGATGTAACCTCAGGAGGAACAGCCTCATGCAAAAGGCCAGCCAGCCCAGAGTGCACGACTGCCTGGAGGTTACAGGCTCGCTGTTGACCAGATGGCCTCCCTATGTTCTGCCTTTCTTCTTTCTTTCTCTCTTCCTTCCTCTCCCTCCCTCCTTCCTTCCTCCCCTCCCCTCCCACCCTCCCTCCCTTCCACCCTCCCTTCCTTCCTTGATTTCTCACTACCAGACAGGGATAACCCAGGACCAGGAAGCAGAACCTTCTGGGAACTGACCCATGCTTTGCCTTGAAGTGTGGAAGCTCACCTACGAGGCCAGTCTGGAGTTCTGATGGAGCTAGCTGGGTGATTTCCCTGCTTGGGATGATTTAGTTCGTGTGCATTCTGATTAAATGAGAGGAGCTGTGACGTAGTAGAATGAGCAAGGGGTCGAAGCCAAACAGGTATTATTGGCTGGTGACCTTGGAGAGTTTCCTAAACTCTCAAACTCTGCTTTACCTGCTAAAAATAATGAGGAAAGGATATAAAATTAAAAACACTTGCTTCGCATGGTTATTGTAAGAATTTAAAATAGAGATATGTGAAAAAAATCAGTAGCTGATTGGCACTTTCTAGATGTCTTATAAAAGTTATTAATTCTTTTGTTGTTGTTAATTGCTTAATGTGTCTTCTATAGTTAGAGTCCAGCAGCCCACAGAGACCTGGGTGTGGGTTCAGTGTCAGGTGGGCTCATTCCTCTGGTCTGTTGAAGGCTCGTGGGAAAGATTTCTCCAAAAGTTAAGCAGAGTTACCATATAACTCAGCAATTCCACTCCTCGGTGTAGACTCAAAAGAATTGAAAGAGAAAACTCAGAGAGTTGCTTTTACACCAGTAGCATCATTCACACTCACAAAAAGGTGGAAGCAACACAAATGTCCATCAAGAGAGAAACAAATAAGCAAAATTTGCTTTATCTGTACAATGGAATATTATTCAGCCTTAAAAAGTAATGACATTCTGATACATGCCGCCACATAGATGGACCTTGAAAGCACTCTCCTAAATGAAATAAGCCAGACACCAAAGGGCAATTATGGTCTGATGCACTTATATGAGGTAAATTCATAGGGACAGAAAGGGCTGGGGGTTGGGGGTGGATGGGGAGTTATTGTTTTGTGGATTCAGAGCTTCTGTTTGGGATGCTGACAAGTTCTGGGGATGGATAGTGCTGTCAGTTGCACAACATTGGGAATGCACGTGATGCCACTGAATTGTATACTTAGAAATCATTTAAATGGTCAGTTTTGTTGTATATATTTTAATCCAATAAATAATTGCCAAAAAAATAAAAACCTAAAAAAAAAAAAAAACCTAACTAAACACACTTGTGTTACAGAGGTGAAGACTCTTGTGTACCCCAGCTCATGGGTCAGACAGCCTGGCTCAGCTGGGTAATCTCAGAACAGAGTTCAGCTCTTCTACCGCCGCTTGGCTTTCCCAGACGGTAGGCAGGGGCGATCAGCTTCGGTTACCCCGTTCCTCATCTTCCTGTAGGCATTGCTAGCTTATCATTAATTTCACTGGCGTCAGTGAGACAGCTATTTACTAACTGTGTCCCTCAGACCATCCACGCCCATCGAGGGCAGGGTCTTTCCAGGTCTCAAGGTGAGTTGTTGGTCTTCTTTAGATGCGTTCTGGTTACACTCTGAGCTTTTCCTCTCATGACGCTTCCATGTTACATGGCAATTATTTGTGTGGTTATCTTTCCTATCAGGAGAGAGGTTGTATCAGCCTGTTCACTGGTGGATGCCAGTCACACACGCATAGCAGAGACTCCAAACAAAACGTTATCAAATGAATGCTGAACTTTTTGTGCCAAAAAATCCAAGAAGTTTTGTTCACCATTGCCTCTCAGCTACTAGCACGATGTCTGGAAGGAGAGGAGGATTTATCGGGGGGTTCTTTGATTGTCATCAACAGAAGCCAACTCCAATAATTTAAAGAATAAAACATGAGATGTGTTGAAAGACATTGGGTAGCTCACAGATTATAGGGAAGAGCTGGACCACTAAGACTTGGAAAGGGCAGTGGCCGCGGATTCACAACCAGTCTCTTTAGCCCAAAGATGTTGGAAATAGTTTAGCTGCCGTTGCTTTTTGACTGGGTAACCATACTCAAGGTTTAAATTTCTGAGAGTGTAAGTGTGACTGGCCTAAGGTCTTAGCAGAAGGAGGAGGGTGAACCCTGGACAGACCAGAACGACAGTGGTAATGGAGTGGGTAAGGTTAAGACTGTCCTCACTCCTCCTCCATCATCGCCCAGAAGCCTTAAAAACCATCTTATTCCATCACCCTTCCTGTTCCCAGATATTTAGGAGCTTTGAAAATGTGCCTGCGTCAGACCAGGGAGGCCACAGAACGAAGCAAGCCTTTTCTGGCCCAAACATAGAATGGCATACGTGGAAAACCCACGCCCTGCTGGAATCCTGTTACAATATACGAAGAGCCAGAGCCTCAATTATGGGTGCACTGAGGACAGAATTTCAGACTTTGCTCTGGCTTTTGTCAGCTTAAGATGCTTAAGGTCGTTTACACAAAGATTTGTGTGTCTGAATTTTTCCCTGGCAGGTTCTCTTTATAACCTAGATAACACAAACCCCAAATATTTGTGGTTGGCAACAATGAGGAATGTTCAAGTTGTCTGACATCTTCTTACCATGTAGATTACCACCTAGGATCAGTGTTCAGCCTTGAGACAAAAGGAGACAGAGGATGGTGGGAGATTTTTCCATGGTTTGGGCAATGTTTGAGTTTAAATTCTGACACCTTCAATCTCTCTCTCTCTTTCTGTCTCTCTTTCTCTCTCTGTCTCTCTCTCTTATTTATACACATACACACACACCCCAACCCTTTTTGCCCTCCAAAGAGTTTTCTCAGCGCTAAGGAAGGATAATGTTATGTCTAATCACCTAACAACGTTATCACCATCCAACCAATGCCTTCCCACACTGCAGAAGAGGGAAGGGACATTTAAAAGCAAGGTTTTTGCATTCTCTTCGCTTTGCAATCTCCTGGCCATGGGTCATACGTTTTGCTTCCATGACAAGCTGGTTTCAGATCTTCCAGAGCTGAACAGAACAACTGTACCACGTCGGTAAACAGAAGACTGTTTACACAAAAAATATAGATTTCCTTTAAGCACTTGGCTTGAGCCTTTAGTAAGTCCTATTTACGTTCTTATTGTTTATGTTCCCAGAAGCCAGCAGGAGGACGGCCCTGCTGCACTGGATGCGGTTTTGTGATTCACACTTGATCAGGCAGCTGTCACACAGGGCGGGGAGGCGCAGGGGGCCGCGTCGGGGAAGCGCAGAGAAGATTAGAGCAAGCTCGCTTGTGGGATCCCTGGCCTTCACGTAATGGTACCGCCAAGGGCTGGGGATTTCTGAGTCAGTCTTTCAAATTCCCAGACGTGTTTATCAGTGTTTGAGTTTCAAAACCGGCCCACCCAGAATAAAGCTCTGTTGCACCTGATGTTTCACTTTAGCGGTGTTTGGGGCGGTGGCGGGGTGGGGGGGGGGATTCTCCTGACCTCCAAGCTCCTTCCCCAGCTGTCCGCTTGCCCGTGATCTCAGCTCCTCTCCTGTCTCCTGGGTCCTGGGAGCTCCTTGCGGGGACCTGCTCGGCCAGCCTGCACTTGGCTGCTGGCTGAGCTCCTTCTCTGTGCACGAGATGCCCGTCCAGACGTATTTCCCGACTGGGGTGGGCACTGGAGGGGAGGGGGAGCCTGACCCCAGTGCCGGAGGATTCGTAGCGTTAAAACGCCACGGGTCCATCACCATGAGTTCTCCCTGATGGTGTGCCCAGCTCAGGGCTGTGTGAACTAGTTCAGGTCTTTTTTATTCTGTTTGCTTGACTCTTTGTTGTTTGTTTTGTTTATAAGCCCTGGCTCTGTTTCTGGTTAACCCTGTGGCTTTAGGTAAATTTCTTAATTTCTCTGTGCCTTAATTAGCCATCTGTAATTGAGAGACACTCTGTGCCTCCTTCTGAGGGGACTAGATGAGATATAGAGTGTAAAGCACTTGGCCTCACGCTGGGGAACGGTAAGCTCATGATGCCTGGTAGCAAGAAGTGAAAAGTATTTTTATTATTAAAGGCAGCAAGGAGAGAAGCAGAGAGGCTTCTAAACGGGGGGAGAATAAGCCAGGAGGAATTTCACAGGCCATATTTCCTACAGAGGCATTTATGTATGTGTGCTGTCGATAGCTTTGTTGTGAGATGCTGGGAATATTTCAAGGGGTCTCGAGTTGCCAACTGTTCTGGGAGTAGCTTAAGAACCAGAAGGACCCAAGGATCCGCTTCTATTCCACTAGGGTCTATGTCCAGTTAAGGGCTCCTCATACTCTGGGACATCACAGAACCACCCTTGAACCAGTTCCTCTGGGTCCCCCATGTCCTGGACCCTGGATATGTTAACTTGTAAGCTTTCTTTGACTAAAGCTCTGGTCATATATGGACATTAGATTTGAATTAGGGTGTGGGGACGATGTCTGTTATCCAAGTCTGCTAACTTTAACAACCAGATCTCTACACTGAAGCAAACCCAGCCATTGTATTATTCCTGTATTACTTTATTCAACCACTGTTTTTTGAGTACCTACTGTGTGCCAGGCTCTGTACTAAGTGCTGAGAATATTATGGTGAATGAAACCCACAGAATATTATCCTCATGAATCTAAATTCTAGTGAGGGAGACAATTATAAATAATCATAAAAGAAATGCAAATTCTAGCTTATTGTAAGTGCGATGATGGAAAACTGCAAGTTTCTATGAGAACATATTGGGAGTGTGGCTGAGCGTCTGGGGTGAGGGTTGTCAGGAAGGTCCCTCTGTGGATGTGATATTTGATTTGAAAAATAAGAAGGAATTAACAAGGGTGAATGGGGTAGAGATAAACAGAGAAGAGTCCTAGGGTGTGATCCCCTACTGCATAACAAATCACCCCAAAACTTAGTGGCCTTTAGCCTCTCTCAGTTCTGTGATTGGCTGGTCTCAGTCCACTGTGGACTGGGACTGGACTGGATGAGACATCCACAATGGCTCCCTCACACAAGTGTCAGTTGAGGCTGGCTCTGGGTTAGGATCTCGTCGAGGCTCACTGAATGGAGCATCCGCATGTGGCCTCTCCGTTAAGCTTGGGGCTTCTCACAGCATGGCCGATGAGACCTGAGGGGGAGCATCCTGTAAGAGTGATCCAAGGGGTCCAAGGAGAACCTGCAAGGCTTTCTGTGACCCAGCCTCAGCAATTCCAGAATGTCACTTCTGCCCCGTTCTAATGGCCAAGAGAGTTGCCAAAGCCAGCCCAAATTCAAGAACAAGGGAGAAGTAGATTACACTTCTCGGTGGCAGGAAGGTATCACTGTACAGGAAGGGAAGCATCGTTGGAAGCCATCTTGGGAGCAAGTTATCATGTGTGGCTTTTGCTCTTGCTGTTTATTCCATCTGAAATGATCCTCCCCAAAATATTCACATGACCTGCACCATTTAGATCTCAGTTCAGAATATCTCCTCATTTCCAAATATGTCCTCCTCAAAATACTCTCCACAAAGAGCGTTCCATTGACCTTGGTATCCAGTCCCTTTTTCCACCATGGCCATGTTTAATTATGTTCATAGTCCTTATTTGTGGCAAAATGATCCTTTTGTTCAATTATTTGCTTCAGTCTGCTCACAATGACCCCCACCCTCACACACCCATAAAACATAAGCCCCATGAGGTCACAGTCTTGGTCGCCAACGTGTCTGACACTTTTGAGTGACACTGTTGACTGAAGGAAGAGGATCCTAAGCAAAAAGAAATGCCATGTGCAAAGATCCTGAGGCAGGAAGCAAGCAAGGTGATCTAAAGCAATGGACAAAGCCACACATGTTGGAACACGGGGGTGAAGGGGCAGCCATGTGCCCAGGGGCTTAGAGCAGGGTTTTACTTGCCCATATCCACAATGATTCAGCCCTGACCATGGCCACCATTTCTTTTTTTTTTTTTAACAAAAGTACAGTCAATTTACAATGTTGTGTTAATTTCTGGTGTACAGCATAGTTGTTATAAAGTTAGTTTTTTAATATATATATATATATTCCTTTTCAGATTCTTATGCATCACATATATATGTTTCTTTTCATATTCTTTTTCATAATAGGCTATTACAAGGCATTAAAGATAGTTCCCTGTTCTATACAGTAGGGCCTTGTTATTTATCTATTTTATATATAGTAGTTAGTATCTGCAAACCCCAAACTCCCAATCCCTCCTCTTCCCCTTTCCCTCCTGGTACCCATAAATTTGTTTTCTATGTCTGTGAGTCTGTCTTTGTTTTGTAAGTAAGTTCATTTGTGCCCTTTTTTTAGATTCCACATATAAACAATATCATACAGTATTTTTCTTTCTTTTTGTGGCTTAACTTAGAATGACAATCTCTAGGTCCATCCATATTGCTGCAAATGACATTATCTTGTTATTTTTTATGGCTGAGTAGTATTCCACTGTGTGTATGTGTGTGTACATATACATACATATACATACACGTACCAAAACTTATATATATATATACCAAAAATTATTTATCCAGTCATCTGTTGATGGACATTTAGGTTGTTTCCATGTCTTGGCTATTGTAAATAGTGCTGCTGTGAACATTGGGGTGTATGTGTCTTTTCAAATTAAGAGTTCCCTCTGCATATATGCCCAGGAGTGGGATTGCTGGATCATAGGGTAAGTCTATTTTCAGTTTTTTAAGGAATCTCCAAACTGTTTTCCGTAATGGCTGCACCAAACTACATTCCCACCAACAGTGTAGGAGGGTTCCCTTTTCTCCACACCCTCTCCAGTATTTATTATTTGTGGACTTTTTTTTTTTTTTTTTTTTTTGAGAGTGAATCATTCTTTAACTGCTTAACTCTTCATTCTTCTTTTTTTTTTTTTAACATTTTTTATTGATTTATAATCATTTTACAATGTTGTGTCAAATTCCAGTGTTCAGCACAATTTTTCAGTTATTCATGGACATATACACACTCATTGTCACATTTTTTTCTCTGTGAGTTATCATAACATTTTGTGTATATTTCCCTGTGCTATACAGTGTAGTCTATTCTACAATTTTGAAATCCCAGTCTATCCCTTCCCACCCTCCACCCCCCTGGTAACCACAAGTCTGTATTCTCTGTCTGTGAGTCTATTTCTGTCCTTTATTTACGCTTTGTTTTTGTTTGTTTCTTTGTTTTTGTTTTTGTTTTTTAGATTCCACATATGAGCGATCTCATATGGTATTTTTCTTTCTCTTTCTGGCTTACTTCACTTAGAATGACATTCTCCAGGAGCATCCATGTTGCTGCAAATGGCATTATGTTGTCGATTTTTATGGCTGAGTAGTATTCCATTGTATAAATATACCACATCTTCTTTATCCAGTCACCTGTTGATGGACATTTAGGCTGTTTCCATGTTTTGGCTATTGTAAATAGTGCTGCTATGAACATTGGGGTGCAGGTGTCATCCTGAAGTAGATTTCCTTCTGGATACAAGCCCAGGAGTGGGATTCCTGGGTCATATGGTAAGTCTATTCCTAGTCTTTTGAGGAATCTCCACACTGTTTTCCATAGTGGCTGCACCAAACTGCATTCCCACCAGCAGTGTAGGAGGGTTCCCCTTTCTCCACAGCCTCTCCAGCATTTGTCATTTGTGGATTTTTGAATGACGGCCATTCTGACTGGTGTGAGGTGATACCTCATTGTAGTTTTGATTTGCATTTCTCTGATAATTAGTGATATTGAGCATTTTTTCATGTGCTTTTTGATCATTTGTATGTCTTCCTTGGAGAATTGCTTGTTTAGGTCTTCTGCCCATTTTTGGATTGGGTTGTTTATTTTTTTCTTATTGAGTCATATGAGCTGCATGGCCACCATTTCTGAAATGCAAAAAGCGAGCTTATTTTCTGATATCCAAGCGTTTCCATTTGAATGTGTCTATGTGGCCAAAATGGTTTGTTCCATGAATAAATGGAGCTCACCGAATTTGGTCTGTATCTTATTCTTGCCCAAAATAACTGAAACAAAAACAAAAACCAAACAAACAAGTGATGGCATGCTTGTATTCAGAGAAGAAGTTTTGCCCTTTTCTACGTAGATACAAGGACATAGTTTCATTTATTTCTTACAACAGCTCTATGACGTGGTTATTGCAAACCTCCCCTTCTTTGTCTTTTTTTTTTGACACAAATGATGACACCCAGAACACAGGAAACTTGCCCAAGTTTCTCCAGTCTGATACTGGTAGATGCTGGGTTCAAATAGAGGTCTGCTTTATGTCAGAGCCCTGCATAGTTTGAGGTAATGGCCTGAGATGGAAGGAGAAAGAAATCAGGGAAGGCAAATCTCTAAACCCAACCCCAGAATGATATATTTCCCCTGTGGCACTGAATCAATGTGCTGAGCCCCAGGATGAGTGGCCAGCTCTGATTATAAGGCAAGGATCTGATTCCTGCCTCAATTATGACTGAATAACCA
The DNA here is from genome assembly GCF_036321535.1 of Camelus dromedarius. Lineage (NCBI taxonomy): Eukaryota > Metazoa > Chordata > Mammalia > Artiodactyla > Camelidae > Camelus > Camelus dromedarius. The sequence goes on from NC_087444.1 coordinate 27,568,790, forward strand.
CTGGTTCAAAATCATGAAAAGGCCCAAATAAATGCAGTGGGGATGAGGAGAGGTCTGCTGGTTGCCAGAGATGGAGGCAAAGGCAGTCAGAGGTGGGGGCACTTCAGTCAAGCCCAAACCAAAGCCACCAGAACGTCATGTTCGGAGGGGAGGGGGCTGGTGTGGGGAAGATGGTTGGTGATGGTTTTTAATTGGGTGCTCACTCTTGTGAGTCACCTTGAGGGACTCCCAGCTGGTTCTCACTGACACTCCCCAGCGCTGGGGCTCTCTCCCCTAAACCCAGGTGAACCATGATCATTTCAATATTTTTCTATGCTTAACTGGCCTTTCACTTGATATCTCAATCTACATTTTGAGCTATTTTCCTCTTTTATTTTTGCTCCATATAGAGAAAACTTAAATACATTTTTTTTTTAAAGGAGACGGCTATAAAAACTTTCCTTAAGTCAGACCATCTGTGTTGGTGGAAACTTTAGACTTGTCTGCGAAAGGAAATTTCTTTCTTTCTTTTTTCTGTTTTCTCCTGTTCTTTGGGAAATCCAGGGAATAATAAAAAAAAAATCTCCAAAGAAAAAAGCTTTCAATGGAGTTCTGGAAATAAGAGAAATTAAGATACCTAATAAATATTTCAGTAGAGTTTAAAGGGATACATGAAAAAGGGGGATATATTGAAGATTTTACACTGGGCTTAGAGATCCAACAGTGTGTGTTACTCGGGTCTTTCCTAGCTTGTCTGTGCTCGAGCAAAGCTCAGCTTCTCAGAATGAATTCCAGGTAGGTTTTGAAGTTGAGAAGAAAAGCGGAGAAAAGTGGCAGGTAGAAGGGGAGACTCATTCAGTCAGTGGAGCCCATCATTGAAATTGGTATTCTTGGCCTCGGTTTTTTACCTTGATGCCCTCTGAGGTCACTGTGACCTTAGCTGAACCCCCATCTCCCAGATGATACCCAGAGCCTTCAACTCCAATTCTTGCCTGGATCCTTCCCTGGCTCATTCTTTCTGCCATCGCTGGCACCAGGTCTCACTTTGTGAATGGTGAATGGATCAACCCAAAATGGACTGATGAGGTAACAAGAACCTCTCCATTTGTTGGACCAACTTGCCAACAGTTGGTGACACTCCCGTGGCTGCTGTGTCTCAGTGGTGATACTGTTGAACTCAGGCACGCATGGAAATTGAAGGATCTCATTTTCTATCATTTGTTTAAAGCCAATTATGCGCAAAGTGCTGTGATATTTTGCCCATTGTGTAGAAGGGCTGTTAACTGATCTAAGGCCTCACAAGTTTTAAGTGGAAAGGTGATTTCAGTCAAGGCCTCTCTGACTTCAAAGACTGAGTCAGTCATTTAAAACTGACCGCAGTGAAGGTGCCACTGGAGGGAAGGTATAACTATTCATTCATTCATCCATTGGCTGTCTGCTTATTTGGGGAGTGCCTGCAAGGCTCACCAGCAGACTACCAGGCTCCGAGGCTGCAGAAATGACAGGCACAGTCTCTGACCTCATGGAACTCATGGTCCCCCTGAGTCTTGATGCTCTGAATGTGGTCCGTGGATCAGCATCCCTGGGAACTTGTTAGAAATATGGAGTCTCAGCCCCACGCCTCCCACAGAGTCCTAACTTAGAATGTTCTTTTTAAGCTGGTCTCCAGGCCATTTGTATGCACATTAAAATTTGAGAAGATGAATGCCACCTAAGAGCAAGGCAGATGGAAAAGAATATGGAAAAATATGGGGGCTGGCCATCCAGGCAGTGGGCGGGCTGTGTGCCAAAAATGAGCACTCTGAGCACGTTCAGGAAAAGTGGGTAATAAACCAGAGCAGGAGAGAAAAAATGGGGAGCGAACTATTTGAAGCCGGGCCAGGCAGCTTGGGTGCGTGGGCACGCCTGCTCTCCCCTGCTGTGAGATCTCATCCAGCCTCAGTTTCCTCATCTGTAAAAGGGGATCGTATTAGTAACTATTTCACAAAGTTGTAGTGAAGAACAAGTTAATGTATGTGCAGTGCGTAGCAGAGAACTTGGCACAGAGCAAGTCCTAAGTGCATCGGCTGTTGCTATTGTTAATTACAATTATTCCTATAAATTGGCTGCTCGGGGGACTTCCTGGGTGGGACACACTGCCCCCTTGAGGAATGTGTTGTCCGAGTAAAAGATGGAGCAAACGTGCAGCTGGGCTGTTGAGACTGAAAGCAAATGCCCAAGGTACTTTCTAAATTGCCCTCAGAAAGGCAATTTAAGTATCACCTCCTCTTAAAACCACCCATTTATTTAGTCTTACCTTTTTATTAGTATGAACAATGTTACCTCTAATTACATAATTAATCACAGATAATATCAGGACAGATCATAGCCAATGTTTATTGAACATTTATTACATGCAGGTACTTGTAAAACCTTTTACAAGCGTTACCTCCATTTAATTCTCTCAAATCCCTAGGAGGTTGTGAGTAATCTTACCCCCATTTTCACAAATGGGGAAATTGAGGCTTGGTAGTTGGAAGAGAGATGCACCTGTTGATATTGTCATATGATGGCAGTATAGGCAAACATTGGAGAGGGCTGTCTAATGCACAGCCCCTCCCCAACTTCTCTCAACCCACAGCTCAGATGCCCATCCTCCAGTGCCCGATTCTTACCTCTGCAGTGAGCAAAATTCTAAAGCTGTTCCCCAAGATTCCCATCCCCTGATTATTTAATCGAATGCTAATCTAATGCTAATGCTGTGAAGAGGTTTTCCTGATGTAACTTAGAGTCCCAGGTCACCTTAACATATGGAGATTATCTAGTTGAGTCTGACCCCATCAGGTGAGCCCTTCAAAAGCAGAGAGTTTTCTCTGGCTGGTGGCAGAAGGGAAGTCAGAAAGATTTAAAGATTTAAAGCACCAGGAGGTCTTGACATGCCATTGCTGGCTTTGAAGATGGAAGAGGCCGCGTGACGAGGACCCCAGAGGGGCCTCCGGAAGCTGAGAGTGGTCCCACTGACAGCCAGAAGGAGGATAAACCTCAGTCCCACAACAGAGAGGAACTGGATTCTGCCCACAACCTGAATGAATTTGGAAGCAGATTCTTCCCTAAAACCTCAGAACAGAGCCCCACCTGGCCGACACCTTGACTTGGGCCTTGTGAGACCCTAAATAGGGAACTCTGCTAAGCCCGCCTGGGCCTCCATCCAGTGGAAACCATCAGGTACTAAGTAGGTGTCATTTTAAGCTGCTAAGTTTGGGGAAGTTCATTCCAGCAATAGAATGTTAATACGGCCTCCATCCGTGAAGACATCACAGCATATCACACGGTTGGGTTTTCACTCTGCAGCTTTTTTGACTGTGAAATCAAAGAACATTGTTTTACTTTTCTCTCAGACAAGTAAACATAAAAGTGATCAAACTATGTTTCCTGAAGGAAAAGCTGGATAGGACCTAGGTCTTCTTCCTTTTGGCTGTGGGCCCTTGGCATCAGACTTCCCTGATTCCAAGTTCAACTTCTTCCCTTAGTAGCTGTCCGGCCTTGAGTTTTTCAGTCAATCTCTCCAGGCCTCACTGTTTCATCCCTAAAATTTGGATAATAATAGGGTTGTTGGGAGGATTCAATAATATGATGCTCATAAAGCGTTTGATTCCCTGCCGAGCACACAGTGATCACTTGATAAGCGTTATCTGTACACGAGATTGTTACCTGGGCGGGTTAATGAATGAATAAATCCAGCAAGAAGAAGATAAGACATCACCACCATTGTTAACACAGCTCTCAGGTTTTGCAACTGAGGCCACGTTTTGTACTAGGTCAGATCCACATGCATTCCCGGATCTGTGAACCTGATGGGTGATTCCCACAATGGATCCTGGAATGCAGAGTCAGATCCTAAAGGAACAGGTTGATAGACAACCCAGCTGGAGGCTCTACTTGCAAACAAGACCTCAGTTGGGATGCCTGTGCAGGTTTTGGAACCACCACCAACTCAGTTGTCCAAACTACTAATGCAGGGAGGGGGCTGCTCACGCAGGGTCCAATGAAAACAGGGCTGTCCATTCAGTCTAACCTGTTGAGCCAGTAGCCCTGGTTTGACAAAGCCAGACTTAACTCCAGCCCCGACCCCAGCATCTGTTCATTTCAAGCCTTGCCAAGGAGCCAAAGGTAGAAATCTACAAACATGCTTCTGTTTTCATTGTGTGTGTTATTAATCCATTTTTAAATTTTCTCTAAAGGACAAATAATCTGGGCCAATATGTATGGCCTGTTGTTATATTTTTAATTTGACTGTGCTTTTTCAAAGAAACATGGATCTTAAAACACTTTGTTAGTGAAAAAAAAAAAAAAGAAATATTTATGGTAAAACCCTAGCCCAGCACACAATGGCAACTGGATCTTTTCACTAGGGGGAAGTACAAGCTGACATCCCAAAATAAACCCTATAGGGAAGGAGGGAGGGTCTCATCTGCACCCAGACAATGACTAGAGTCTTAATACCATTCCCCCCGCCAACCATCTATTATTTGCAAGGCCCTCATGCAAGGACCCGTTTCTACCTTTCTTCCCCTACATGCTTCTCTATTCTCTGATTTTAGCGAGTTAGAAAACATCATGGCACGCGGTGGAGGAGGAAGCTGGAGTACTTGTAAATAACTGGCGGATGCAGAGATCTGTTCCAGCTGAGGGGAAACAGAAGCACGCGGGGTGCCTCGTGGTCCCTGCATGGGTGTGCATTCAGGGTCCGGCGCACAGAGGAGGGCACAAAAGCAGAGAGGGCTGGCCGGAACAATGGACCGTCACAAATGCCATGTTATGTAACTGGGTTATTTGAATTCACAATTGTGAAGGCCACAATTGTCGGGAAGGCCTGTCCCCCAGCTCCGTGGGGGGAGGGAGGCAGCTCCTATGCTCCCACCCAGGTGCCCTGGGAGCTGGCTCTGACCCTCCTGATGAGCCCACGGCTACCACTCAGAAGTCAAGGGCTGAGTTACTCCTGACACCGCGAAGTTGCTCGGTAACTGTTGAGCTGGACTTTTGAGTGTTTATAATAAAAAAGGCAATGAGCACATTAGATACCTTTCCCTATGCAGCAATAAAAATGACCGGATTCTTTCCATTCAGTGCATACTCCTTGAGCTCAAACGGGTATAGGTAGTGCATGGGGACTGTAATTCACATGTTGCCCAGCCGAGCCAAAGCACGTGGACATAAATTTGCAGAAATTCATAGCATCGCAGGGAGTGGGGGGAAAGCTTCTCAGGAAAGGTGAGCTTTGAAGATAGCCTGGCCATAGGCTGGTAAAGACATCCAGGATCACTTTGAAGGCTACTTTCTATTTTGGTGACTTGCACATAGCACCTGATGAAGCGGGCAGGTGCAGCGAAAGGACCGGCTTTGCCTGGCCTGCCTCCCAGTTTCCTGCCCAGTGCCCCCGTCTGTACGTGCCGAGCTGCGGCCACACCCAAGAGTGCCAGGGACACCTTTGCCGCCTCCCTCATCCCTGACCGTCCAGTTCCTCAAACCCAGTCAAAATCTCCCTGCTGCTGTAAGGCCCGTCCCCATCCTGGCCCCGGCCCTCTGGTTAACACGCCCTCTTCCCTGGGTTCTCATAACTCCCTGTGTTTAATTCCTGCAAGCACTTGCCCTGCCCCACTCTCCTGGTCTATTTGCAGACCCGCCTCCCTCGCTAGAGTGTGCCCTGCCTGAGGACAGAGCCACACCTTTTCATGTCTTTATCTTTCATGTTCAGCACTAAGGCAGCTCTATAACGTCTGAGTAATGAGTCTTTTTCCTAGGTTCTGGGTGGTAGTAAAAAAAAAAACAGCTTTAGAATCAGTAAGCTCACTTGCAAATCCAGGCCGAGTCCTTTCTTCCTTGCACTTGTGGTCATGTTGCTGTTGTGTATTTAAGCTGGATGTGCAGACAGAGTCTTGGCTCTGACTCTGCAGCCATTCCACCTGTCTGGGCAGTTTGTCAGTCTGTCAGAGGGGACCAGCTCTTCCTATTGGAGAGCTTTCCAGGCTGGAAGGGGTATGGGAACAAATACCTTGGAGATTTGCTCACTCCCTGGTGTCCTCACATGGAGATAGAGGATGGTGGTGCTGGTGATGATGATGACCTGAATGGGTGTTTCTGGTGTGCTGAAGCACTCTTCATTTCTTTCCTTGCTTACAACAGAGAAGATAAAGGGGGTAGGTATAATTATTCTCATTTTTCTTTCCTTAAAAAAAAAACAACCCAACTTTATTGAGGTATGATTGACCTGTAAAAAAACCTGTACATATTTAACATATACAAGGCAATGAGTTTGGGGAAGAGTGTATGCCTGCGAGCGCATTACCGCCGTCACTTCCCAAAGTTTCCTCCCACTCCCTTTATCAGTGTCATTGTTGTTATTATTATTATTATTGTTACTGTACAAACAATCAACATAAGATGCTTATCCTCTTAGAAAATGTTAAGTGTACAGTGCAGTATTGCTGTGTAGCGTATCTCCAGAAATCATTTATCTTGCGTGATGCTTACATAACGCCCCTCCCCCGAGCTCCCAGCAACCACCATTCTACTCTGCTTTTGTGGGTTTGACTCTCAGAGACATGCTTCTTAGGGAAGCAAGCACTGGTGCCCAGGCAGCCCTATTCCAGGTGTCCCCACATACTTCTCCGCGACTTCCAGCCACTACAAGTGTGTAAGTGCGTGCACCGTCACGTTCACACGCACATGTGCATATGAACTTGCAGAGTTGGGTGTGTTACGTGTTCTTGGGTGCATGTGGGTAGGTTTGTGCTGGGGGGTGTCTGTCTGTTCACATTAGAATGTCTGTATGTGTGTGAACTGTGTGCGTGTGTGTGTGTGTGTTTGTGTGTGTGTGTGTGTGTCTCAGCTTAGAAAAAACATCAGGGTCAGAATAGGGCCATTGTTAATATGGTGAGAAGTACCCCCAGGTGTCAGGCACCCCCACCCCTGGGTCTCTGCCTCCTCCTCCTCCACTTTGAAACAAGAGTACATTAAGGCATCCTGGCCTTCCCCCAAGCAATGCTGCAGAGAGAGCTGCAGATTATTGGGAGGTAAACTTCCACGGTGAAGACTTGCTTTTCAATGGGAAATTTACATTTAAATGCACCCTGTCATTTTTAATCTCAGGCACTTGGCACCACCACCTCCCAGGAGCAGGCTGTTTGTAAGGCCTACTTCCAGCAGGGCAACACCCAGGCTGCAGGAGCCCATTGTAGACTCCAGGGCCCAGAGGCATGTGTGGGTGTGGATGGAGCCGCCTGGTGATATATGCAAATTTTACTGTCAGGGTAACTGAAATGCAGTCCGAGGATAGCGCCAAGGGGCATTCTGTGTTACCAGGCCATGGGCGTGTCCGCTGAGACAGGAATCCTCCAGGTCGGAGGCGGGGCTGCTGAGTAGCTTGTTTGGTCCTATTAAAGGTGAGAATGCATTGAAGGCGGCTGACAAGGTAGAGAAGTTGCTGTTTGTCTTATAAAGACGAACACTTAGTTTAAAGAGAGAAGCAGCCTCCTGCTAAGTTTCCGTCACTGCTCCCAGTCCCTGATTCAGAAACTTGGATGGCATTTTTTTTTCTTTATTGTCAGAAAGTAAGCTACTTACTCCTAGGGGTTATTTTGTTTTGTTTTATTTGATTTCACCTTTTATTTTACGCAGATTTTCCAGCTAGAGATGCTTGGCCACGCCTGCATTGAGCCTAGTAAATAGGTATCTGTTAGACTTCTGTTTCTGCCCCTTGGGACCACTCATCTTGTTTGAGTCCATATCAAATCTTCCTACTTTTTCAAAAATCCCTATCTGAATCAACAGCCCACAACCTCTCTTATAGCACCAGGCAGTCCAAAAGGAGTTTTCTGATGTTTGCTGTGGGTCTGGAGTGTGAAAAGCCTTTTTGTTTTGTGCAGAAAGACACTGAACACAGGGTCTGGCAACTTGCCTGAGGCCACTCAGTAAGTAACTTTAGGAGAGCCAGGAGCTTAAATGTGACAGGCAAAAGTATCCAGTAAAAGTTTCAACTTGTAAACTTTGGCCAACCACCGAGAGAAACGAGTGAACAGCCCCGATGCGGGGTCAGTTACGAGAGTGTCAGAAGTGAGACTTGAGTCTGCATGTCAGAGATGAAAATAGTAGAGTAAAGGCAAATAATATTTACTGATTTTTCAAATTCTGAAACAGTGCTTTTTCACTATGTAAATCTGGAGGCAAAATGTCCAGGATGTATACAAAAGGGGTTTTTAAAATATTTATATTTGTGTCACATAGAAGTAACCCAGATTTCCTTCCAGTCTTTTTCCTACTCACCTAAGAGTACTGATAGTGCCACTGGGGGGAAGGCTGATATCTCAACTGACTGTGTGACAGTGGAAGACATTTGTTTCAAGCCACCCAGTTTGTGGTACTTGTTTATAGCCGCCCTGGGAAACTAATACAGCGGGAGTCTTGTTTCTGTCCTTGTGTGAGCACAGGACACCATTTTTGTTAGTTGGTTTTGTTTGATTTGGCTTTTCTTTTTCTTTTTTTTTTTTTTTTTACATTTTTTTATTGCATTATAGTCATTTTACAATTTTTGTGTCAAATCCCAGTGTAGAGCACAATTTTTCAGTTATACATGAACATATATATATTCATTGTCACATTTTTTTCGCTGTGAGCTACTACAAGATCTTGTATATATTTCCCTGTGCTATACAGTATAATCTTGTTTATCTATTCTGCGTATGCCTGTCAGTATCTACAAATTCTGAAATCCCAGTCTGTCCCTTCCCACTCCCCGCTCCCTTGGCAACCAAAAGTTTGTATTCTATGTCTATAAGTCTGTTTCTGTTTTGTGTTTATTTATTGATTGATTTATTTAGATTCCACTTATGAGCGATTTCATATGGTATTTTTCTTTCTCTTTCTAGCTTACTTCACTTAGAATGACATTCTCTGGGGACATCCATGTTACTGCAAGTGGCGTTATGTTGTTGTTGTTTATGGCTGTATACTATTCCATTGTATAAATATACCAAATCTTCTTTATCCAGTCATCTGTTGATGGACATTTAGGTTGTTTCCATGTCTTGGCTATTGTAAATAGTGCTGCTATGAACATTGGGGTGCAGGTATCTTTTTGAAGTAGGGTTCCTTCTGGATATATGCCCAGGAGCGGGACTACTGGGTCATACAGTAAGTCTATTCCTAGTCTTTTGAGGAATCTCCATACTATTTTCCACAGTGGCTGCACCAACTGCATTCCCACCAGCAGTGTGGGAGGGTTCCCTTTTCTCCACAGCCTCTCCAGCATTTGTCATTTGTGGACTTTTGAATGATGGCCATTCTGACTGGTGTGAGGTGCTACCTCATAGTTTTGATTTGCATTTCTCTGATAATTCGTGATATCGAGCATTTTTTCATGTGCCTATTGATCATTTGTATTTCTTCCTCGGAGAATTGCTTATTTAGGTCTTCTGCCCATTTTTGGATTGGGTTGTTTGTTTTTTTCATATTATGTCATATGAGCTGCTTATATATTCTGGAGATCAAGCCTTTGTCTGTTTCATCGTTTGCAAAAATTTTCTCCCATTCCGTAGGTTGTCGTTTTGTTTTACTTCTGGTTTCCTTTGCTGTGCAGAAGCTTGTAAGTTTCATTGGGTCCCATTTGTTTATTCTTGCTTTTATTTCTATTGCTTGAGTCGACTGTCCTAGGAGAACATTTTTGATATGTATGTGAGATAATGTTTTGCCTCTGTTTCCTTCTAGGAGGTTTATTGTACCTTGTCTTATGTTTAAGTCTTTGATCCATTTTGAGTTGATTTTCGTGTATGGTATAAGGGAGTGTTCTAGCTTCATTGATTTACATGCTGCTGTCCAGTTTTCCCACCACCATTTGCTGAAGAGACTGTCTTTATTCCATTGTATATTCTTGCCTCCTTTGTCGAAGATTAGTTGACCAAAAGTTTGTGGGTTCATTTCTGGGCTCTCTATTCTGTTCCATTGGTCCATATGTCTGTTTTTGTACCAACAGCATGCTGTTTTGATGACTGTAGCTCTATAGTATTGTCTGAAGTCTGGGAGAGTTATTCCTCCAGCCTCTTTCTTTTTCTTCAGTAATGCTTTGGCAATTCTAGGTCTTTTGTGGTTCCATATAAATTTTATTATGATTTGTTCTAATTCTGTGAAATATGTCCTGGGTAATTTGATAGGGATTGCATTAAATCTGTAGATTGCCTTGGGCAGTATGACCATTTTAACAATATTGATTCTTCCAATCCAGGAGCTTGGGATATCTTTCCACTTTTTAAAGTCTTCTTGAATTTCCTTCATTAGTAGTTTATAGTTTTCCATGTATAAGTCTTTCACCTCCTTGGTTAGATTTATTCCTAGGTATTTTATTACTTTGGGTGCTATTTTAAAGGGGATTGTTTCTTTGATTTGGCTTTTGATAGAAAGACCACAGGACATAAGACATAAACATTTGGGATTCATGAGATAAGAGGATGCCTAGGGCTCAATAATTTAAGTGTGCAAGTCCAGCTCCTGTAATAGAGACTAAATGCTACGTGTGTACTCTACCTCTTCCTCTTCCTGGGACCTTGATGGGGGTGCTTCCTGGGCTTCTCTGGAGTTAACTTGATGACAATGGCCTACTGCCAGGCCTTCAAAGTCTCCATCACAGTTTCTCTTTTTCTGCCACAGTGACCTTGGGGGCAACATATTCTACACCCACAGGTACAAGATGAAGGCGAGCCATCTCTCCCCATCAGACTTTGTTTGCCTAAGAAATAAACTTTATTTGTGTTACACTGGGATATCAGCCCTAACTTGTCATTTCCGAAAATCCTGTCTCCCTCACCATGGGGTTGTCCCCACACGGTTTAAAGAGGATGTTCAGGGAACTGAGAACACAGCATCATTGACCCTGGTGGCAGAATTTTAAAAGAAGTCTAATGTCTGAGACCCACCCCCTCCTCCCACCTATATCCTTGCAGTTTAGAGAATATATAAGTAAACAAAGTGCAGTAATTATGAGCTTGGGCTCAAGAATAAGAAATCCTGGATTTTCGTGTATACCAGCTACAGGACCCTGGGCAAATTCCCTGTATACTCAGAACCTCAGTTTGCTCACGTGTAAAGTAGGGTAGTAGCAGCTGTCTCGTAGACCTGTTGAGAGGTTGAAACTGAATGAGCTATGTGATGGCAATTGATAGCATCCATCCATCGATCAACCCTGAAGCTCAGCGCCTGGCACTGTGGCAGTTTGATTACTGCACTTCTCTTACTTTAACAAGAAGGCTGGTATCTTTGATGATCACGATGAGCTTCTCTCCCTGGTGATTCAGAATCTTTGTGTGTCTGCACACCGATGATGTACAAACCAATGAACCTCCTTTGCGGTTACCCATCTCTCTCTTAAAATGGATGGCATGGACATTGCCTGTGGGGTAGAGTTTCCACGTTTTGTCCTCCAGACAGTGAAGGCTGGCTTTGCCATATACTTAGGGACCTGGGAACATACCTCGGATTACATTTTAGGATAATGCCATTGCTTATTATATGAAAAAAAAAAGGAGGAAGATATTATAGCAATGTGTTTAAATGAAACCTGTCAATTAAAAAGTAGGAGTAGGTGGGGATTTCTTGAGGACGAAGAGAGTGGTATTTCAGTTTAAATAAGCAGCATCTGTGTTTAAAATGCTCTTCTTAAAGCTCTGGTTTTCACCCTTGCTTGAGTCCTGTTTCTTGTAACAGGAACTAATAAATTGCAATTCCTGGAGTGGGGCCCTGGGCACATGTGTTTTTTTGTTTTGTTTTGTTTTGTTTTGTTTTGTTTTTTCGATGACCCTGAAGTGATTCTGGTGGGCAGCCAAATTGAGAAACCCTCCTTTGGAGAAAATTTGATTGAAGACCCCTAATAACAATTTTTACCATCTTAGTGGTACAGTTGGCAGAAAGTCTTCTAGAATTTCCCAAGGCTTATCACATCTATACAAAAGGACGGTGAAATAATGAGCATTCCCTCTATCTTTCAACAGAAACAGACTCTCAGAGTTGAAAAATCTTGCCCGAGTTCACACAATTAGGAAGCAGTGAAGTTAAAACTTGAATCTCAGTTTGTCCTGCTGCAGAGACAACAGTCCCTTGTCAAGCATACTTCTGGTCATGAACATCTCAGTTGGCTTTGCTGCCTCTGATGGTAAACCAAGTCATGAATTTCTAGGCAGCAACATCGTGCTACAAAGGAGCCAGTGATATTGGTCATAGAGAGGACAGTTCCCTCACATTTTGTTCTGAAACTTCTGATGCAGAGGCCAACCTGTTAACCGTATGGAATCACAGAACAGAGGTGATTAGAGTCAGTAAGGATGAGAGAGAAGGTAAGTCTTCTTGGTGGAAGTTTTTAACGAACCAACCTCCTGAGTCACACTCTCTGCCCACAAACGAACCTCCCCATCCACCCAAATGGACCCTCTCACAATTCGAAATGTGCTTTGATACCCCGGCCTTTGAAAACACCATCTCCTCATTGATCCTTTCCCCATAAAGACTCCTACTTTCCTTGCAGGAGTTTAAGTTTTAACTTCTGCAGGCAGATGGCAGTTCCTCTCTCTCTCTCTTTTTTTTTTTTTTTGCCTTCATGGCCTACGATCCTCTCTAGAGTGGCTCTTTTCACTCTGTAACCCAGAGGTCGATAGACCTGGCATTACCCCCATGAGAGGGTCTCCTCCTATAGGGCAAGGGCAAAGTCACACTCATCTTGGTACCCAGGGGTCTGGAGTCAAGAACAGCATCTGGCACATAGAAGGCACATGATTTAAAATGATACATCGAAGGGGAGTTTGGTTCTTCTGAGCTAGGCCTAGGGGTTTCATCAACCAAGGAATCCCTGCTAGTCCTCCAGCTGTATTAAAAACAAAACACCAGGGCGATGTGTCGAGCCGTCTGCTGTTGCCCCCTGGTTCATTTTATCACGGGACAGCCACTTCAGCCTGGAGCCTGAGCCCCGGCTGATGGGAGCATATCATCCTCTGCCCTGTTAAGAGGATCCCCCCTTCCCCACCCCCACCCCCAGTAATTACAGGGTAAATGACTTGTTAAATCCAAAGCCCTCACTATATGTCTCTTGACATGGAGTTCATATTCCTTGGGCAGTTTATCGCACTTTCGAGTAGTACATATTTTATAGAGAAGGGAGAGCTCTCCAATTAATAGTAATTGTGATCGAAGCGGTAATGCTCGTCTCCAGCCTCATTCTGCAAAAGGAGACTGGAAGGCCCGTCTTAATTGCCACAAAGAGCTCTGTCTATCTGCCGCAGTATATAAATAATAAATTAGAGGGAGGTGGGGCACTGCAATTCTTACGGTCTTCGAGGAGGTACGGATATTTATGTAGTGCTGATTGCTAAAAATCCTCTCCAAGTAATTATTAGTAAAAGCGGAATGTCTACATGTGTAAGGGAATTTTAATTAAGGGGAAGGTGACTCTCATTATGGGGAAGAAGTAGCGTTTGGGGATTAAATTGCTGGTCCAGGACCGGAGCCTCAGGGTCTGATTGGCTCTCCCTGCTGCCGCCTGGTCAGAGGCAGGAAACTCAATTCCTCTGGGTTCAATTTCTCCTGGTTTAAAAACCAGTGCCTGAAGTTCCATTGGATAAACAAGGCCTCCAGTTCTATAGTTGGAGACTTCTGATCTGATTTGGTTCAGGATTGCCTGACAGGGATGGGACATCACCCCGTTTTTTGGAGCTTCAGTTTCTTCGTCTGTAACATTTGAGTGTCATCATTTGCACGGTGACCTGAGGTGGAGTAAATGAGACCAAGCATGCAGAAGGACATGGAACCATTTCTGGTATAGTGCCGACTTTCAGTAATATTATGAGAACAACTTGTGTCTGTTGGTTCAATGATGTCAGTTATTTGGCTCTCATGATTCTGGAATACAGAGGGCATTCCTGGTTCTTGACCCCCAAGCTACTCACCATCTCCGACAGAATGAGGTTCTCTCAATTCTTGATCCCTCTTCCTTTCCGCACTGAGTACAGTGATTCTTAAACTTTATTTATTTATTGGTAGGGGTAGGAGGCAGACATAGATTCCTTTAAGGAGCTGATATAGATCATGTAGTCTCTTCCAGAAAATGGCACATCATTTGCAGAATTCCAGATGTTTCAGGAAGCCCTCTGTTGACCGTCAATGTACCTTCACTTAAGGACCCATGGTCCAGAGGGCTGGGCTAAGGAGATTTCCAGAGCTGGGTGCAGGAAATGGAGAAGCTAAAGATCCCAGGTGACTTATGAGCCCTAGGAGTGATGAGAAGGATCCTGTTTCCCTTGTAGGAAGATGAGTAAATTTCAGACTCAGTCCCGCCCTTTCTCTACACACCAGAGAGGAAACTCGTACATTCTGGGCGTGCGTCCATCAGCAGATGGTCAGGGATTCTCATTCAGCCTGTGGGAAACACTGTTGAGTCTTGTCTCTCAACCATCCCAACTACACATGGACATGGACAATTGAGAAATAACAACATTTAAGGGGTCTGGCCCTGGAAAGGAGGAACAAAATTTGAACAGAAGAGGGAAGGTACAAGGAAGTAGGCTTAACAGAGGAAATAGATAAGTTTAAATTTATCTAATCGCCCTTGATTGATCCAGAGGGACATCATCACAGTAATACAAAGACAACTCTATTGTTAAAAATCTGAATCTCAGACATGCAATTTTCAGTTAGTTAGGGGGATGACTGGCAAAAATTATACAAGTGACAGTCAAATTAGCACTCTGGATCAGGGGTTGGCAAACTATTTCTTAAAGGACTGGAAAGTAAGTATTTTTCCATTCTTTGGGCCACAAAGTCTCTGTCACAAGTATCCAGCCCCGCCCTGGCATCGAGAGCAGCTGCAGACAGCAGGTGAATGAATGAGCGGGGCTGTGTTCCAGTGATACTTCGCTTGTGAGCGCTGAGATCCGAATGTCTTGTCATCTTCGCCTGTCACAAAATATTCTTCCTCTTTTGATTTTTTTTTCTAACCATTTAAAAATGATGAAGCCATTTTTAGCGATGAGTGGTACAAAAATGGGTGATGGGCTGATGTGGGACTGCAGGCCGTAGTGTGTTGGCCTTTGATATAGAAGATGGGGTTATTTTATTTTAGCCTATCTGAAACAACAATGTGGAAATGATGAGGGAGGTAAGAAAAACAGAAGGTAGATTTAGCTAAATTATTTTCTCACTGAAATTTAGTGTGCCATTCCATTTCTTAGTTCATTCACTCATTCATTCATTCACACTTCCCTGATTTACAGGCAAGTGAAGAGAGAGAACTAACATTTGATCAGTCGATGTTAACATGTTAGCAAACGTGTTATTCTTATGGCTAGCCTTCCTGAAAGGTAAGCGTTATTTTAGTTTCCACAATGAGGCCCCTGATACAGAACAGGTAAAGTCACTCAAGCGAGGACCCCAAGAACTGAAAGCAAGGTTACAAGCTGAGTCCAAGTTTGTCAGCTTCCGATGCCCGTTCTCATTCAATTTCACCTTGTGAGGGTTTTAACGATCCTTGACCCAGTCCTGGGCTCAGTACTTGGTATTTCGTTATCCTTGTGTCATTGAGAAAATCAGAAATGAAGAGGGAATTTCAATCCTGTACAGCTGGTACACTGCAAAGCCAGGAGTCAGCATTAAGAACCTAAACTTACCAAGGCACACACCAACCCACTCACCTAGAAAGTTAGTAACTTAATGACGCTACTGGTTTTTCATCCTGTAGAGTTGAACTGGCAAGGCTGTACAGAGGTAAGGATGCCTTATATAAAAGTGGTGGGAGGCTGTAGGCTTGGCTGTCTCTCTTTGCAAGGTATTATGACGGGAGCATCCTGTGTGTCGTTTGTATTGTGGCCAGTACCACTTAAGTCCTGGTTTTTGCAGGCAGGAAACCGAGGCCCAGAGACATTGGGGAGCTTAGGCTCTGGAATTTGCTTGTATTTATTTGTTTTCTCATTCACCATTGTCTCCCCCCTTTAGACGTTTGCTTTGTAGGGAAAGTGTTTTCCTCTGCCTTGTGGCTACATTCCCAGAATTTAGAACAGCGCCAATGCATATAGAGAGACTTTAAAAATATTTGTGAAATAATCAGACCGAGTAAAGAAATGAATACACGAAGGGATGAGTGAGTGAACTTACTTACTGTGATACAGCGGTTACTCATTAGCAGCTTCAGCTCCTGCGAAGACACTTTCACAAGAGTTTGAAGAATTACTGACCATCAGGAATGAATGAGAAGTGAAGATGAAGGTGGGTATCTGGCTTTACAGTGAGCTCTGTGAAAAGAGTACATGATTGATGGAAACCCAGTATCCTCTTTCATGGACGTGTCTGCTCTGCAAAGCCGAGTCCTGTGCCCACGATCAGACAGAGCTATGGTATTTTCAAAACCACATCATGTTTTCTTAATGTATTTTAAGCAAAGCAACTCATCGAGGAAGCACTTCATAAATATTTTCTGTCAGCGTTAGTGCAGGGGACAAGAGGTGGTCTGTCAGTGTGGCCAACTGGGGAGGAAGACTTGGTAAAACTGGGCAGACAGTTATGTCTGAGTTGAGCATTCAGAGAGGAGAGAAGGGAGAAAAAAGGGAAGCAGGAGAGAGAGCGGGAGGGAGGAGGGGAGGAGGAGGAAGAACTGTTGATGTGGGCTGGTGGATAGGTGCACTGATAAAAATAGGGAAGCAGCCAGAGAACTTTCTAGGTTCTGACACTTCGTCATTCTGCTCTTGTCGACAAGGGGCTGCACTGGTACAGTGTCTGCAGGACTCACACTGGGGCTGGAAGGGCCTGGAGAAGCTGCAGCGCAGGCCAGGGCAGTGCTCCCACGAGACGGGCTGGCAGTCATGTGGGAAAGGGCGCTGATTTGGTCACATCAGAGATCAGAGCCCCCAGCAGTCGCCAAAGCCGCCGCCGTTCGCAGACCCTTCCTGTGATCCCTCGTGGCCCTACCGGGTTCACACGGTCCCTCCGTCAGGTGGCAGGGTGACAGTCGAGCCATCATGGTTGGGAGGAGGCGCGGCAGGCTCGGGCGTCTTTGGGCTGGTGTCTCCTCTGGGTGGAGGGGTGTTAACCAGCTTGTCCTGACCTCCCAGTCAGTGTGTGTGCACAGACACTCACACACGCACACAGTCACTGTCGCACTCATACTCAGCAGCCTCACAGAATACTCTCACACACCTTCGTATACTCACTCACACACTCAAGTACACCTCCCTGCACACGCATGCCCCACACCCTCACATACACTCAGAGAGACACACAGATACTCATCACGTCCACTCTCGTACCCCGCACATCCTAATGCAGACACACACACTGTCACATATACACTGTCACGTGTGCACTCTCACATACAGCCGCACACATGTATGACACTCACAGCGACACATACACACAGGCACGCACACCTACTCTCACGCACACTCACGGCACACACACACATCCTCACACGTGTGCAGACACACGCAGTAGGAATACTCATGTCTGCACATGTGCACAGAGACACAGACACACACAGACATGCTCACATGTGTAGACTCTCACCCAGACACACGCACACACACTTGGACACATATTTTTCTGAACGTGTTATCTCTTCTCCAGTCTCCAAATTCACTTTGCGGTCCCGTACAGAACTTACAAAACGTGCCCGGTAAGCACGGGCCCCGCTTTGCGCACAGGAAGACCCCTGCTGGCGTGAGTCCGCCGGTCTCTGTTGGGCGACCTGCCTAGTTCAGGTTGCCCCCCGCCTGCTAGAAGCCTCTTGAAGAGCCAGGTTGGACAGATTCGTGGCAAAGCTGGAAAGAGGCGGGGAAGGGGCCCCCATCTGCTCGGTAACACAGCCGTTTGTGCGGCCACTGCTCTCCCGGCCTTTGTGTTACTCAGAAATCCATACATTGTGCTTGCCTTTTGTGTCCAGCATCCAACAAGCCTGCCTTTGTCCCCATCACAAAGGCCAATAAACTCTGTGTGGCAAATAAGTTTCAGGGGCTGGTGGACACGATGACTCACTGGAGTGCAGTCTATATCCTCCAGACTATAAACTGCTACGGGAAGACAGTGGCGGAGAGGGAGCCCATTGAGAGGAGCGAGGCCCCCGGTAGCCCCCCGGGGGCCGAGACGGGCCACAAGGGGCCTATTGATGACGCAGCCCTGGCCCAGACCCCGGCAGAGGGGGCGTGGGGTGGCATGACCACATCGCTGGGCTCCAATGCTGCTTTTGTTTGCCCGGCAGTGCAAACTGGCACGTTAGAATTAGTTCTGTTTAGATTGCTCAGAAACCCGGGGGAGAACATTTTAGCGAAGAGAGTGAGAGAAAGGCCTTCCCAGCCCCCTCCCCGGCCCTGTGCGTGAACCCAGGCCTGCTCGGCTGCCGCTCCCTGGAGGCAGTACCACGACGACGTTGAGCTCAACTCTGATGGATGTGAGAAAGATACGGAGGAGAAAACTGATCCATGCCCATCACACTTCTGTGCGCTGAAAACTGTCACTGCCTCCTGGCTTCCCTCTGCTGTGTCACTGGGGTACCTGTCCTCCTAGGGTGACAGCGGTCATTGGCTCTGCCCAACCCTCGAACGCTGAATTCCTGGAGGAGAGCTGACATTCTTTCAGAGGCAAATAGTACTCGTTTGTTCATTCGACAGATGTTTACCGCGTGCATTCTGAATGCCAGGGCGAGGGACCAGACGAACGCCGCAGAGGCTGGTGGAATCACTGCCCATTCTCCTGCTCTTTTAAATAATTGCCCTAATTTGATTTATTATTTTCTGATTTATTTCCATTTTGAAAAAAATCGAGTAGCCATTAAAATGGCTTTTTTTTTTTTTTCTGTCCCAAAATGTCACCAAACAGCTAACTTGGGCACGCAGCGTTCAATCGGGTGTTATTGGGAGCAACCCGGACAAGCTGGAATTCCAAATGCAAATCAAAATGTGGGACTGTGTTCATTTTGATGCTATTTATGATTAAAATGGGCGCCAGCGAAATGATCATTACGATGCTGCATACAATTTGCTATTTTATTTTTCTGTCCGTCATCACTGATGAGACTCGTATTTTTCCTCTTATTCCTATTCTTACCCAGGGTGTGGAGACTAGAATAGACCTCAGTTTCTTACACTACCCTGTTTTTGTTTTTTTTTTTTTTTTTAGCTGAAGGTCAAGAAATTGAAAAGGCAGTAGACTTCAGAAGGTGGGAAAATGTTAGAGGCTGCATTAAAGTCCTACTTACAGGAAGCAAGTTTGCAAAGGACAAAAGTTTCCCCAGCAAAACCCCAAAACATGACCAGAATTCTAAACAAACACCTTTCATAGCTTACTGGTTGTAAAACTTCAGTTTTTACATTTTGAAGGTCAGCTTACATTTCCCCCCCTAAAAGATGTAATTTCCCTGCCCTCTTGGAGTGGACATCCTCTTAGGAGAGAGAGAAGGCCACTGAGGACAGATGACTGCAGGTGTTCAGAGAGAAAGCTTGGGAACAGAACGGGGTGAGAGTGAGAGTGGGACCGGCCTGTTTTATGCGGAGCCCCGGGAGGCTTCCAGGCGGAGGTGGCTTTGAACTGAGATCCCAGGGCTGACAAGCATCCTGTGCAGGCAAGTCTCTGGGGGAAGCATTAGGAAGAGTGGAGGCTCAGAGCTTGGCCGTTCAAGGGTTAGGGAGAAGGCGGACGAGGCCGAAGCGTACAAGTGATGGGGAGAGTGGAAGGAGGTAGACTGGGGGGATGCGGGTGCAGCCAAGTCAGGTGAGGGGTGGACTCTCCCTCTGGACTCTGACTGACAGATGTGCCTAGGTCTGAATTCCAGGTCCATCAGCGACTGCTTATTATCTGTGTGCCCGTGGATGGCTTGCCTAAACCCCCTGAGCTTTATTTTCCTTGTCTCTAAAATGGGTAGACAGCCGTCCCCTCTGACAGGGCTGATGACACAGTGCCTAAAGGCTCTGGTACCGTCCCGGCACCTGTTCCACGTGAAGTACATATACTATCATCTGATGACTGAAGCTATTCTTATTCATAGTAAATACAGGAACTGCATTGTCTGGCTGATATTTTCCTGTCAAGCCAAGGAAAATGTTATCTAGAGCAGAAATCCACAGGGCTAGGGTGGCCTTTCTAAGTACCCAATGTTCGCCAAACCCAGTCTCTAGTGCTGGGTATAAAGAGATGTCCAAAGATGAAGGGAGGTCACAGAGTAACAAGAAAAGTGAGTGAAAATGTCAAAAAAATATTTAATAAAATGTGATGGGGCGTGCACCGGATGCTGGGGAACACCAAGGAAGGCACCCAGCCATCAGAGACAGGGCGGGCGTGCTCCTTGGAGCAGGTGATGGTGGCTCAGAGCCGGAAGTTCTAACGGGAACGAATCGGGCAGAGAAGAAGGGAGACACTGAAGATTCCAGGTCTTCCGTGTCCAGAGGCAGGGAGACATGGGTGCCCTCGGCACTGCCGGGAACTCCCTGGCAACCTGGTCAGCTGGAACATAAAGAGAGGGTAGAGGTGATGACAGGAAGCGAGGCAGGCGAGGTCGCAGCCGGAAGTCGGCCTGCAAAGCTGGAAGGTGGGGAGGGAGAGCTGTGAAGGTAGCGTCGGTCACCCTCCCCCGCCCCAGAGTTCTGTTACCTGAACTAACAAACTTCCCTCTTTGCTTCAGCTCCTTTGAACTTGGGTTTTCCTCATTTACCCGCTAGGCAATCCTCACACCGTGGCAGGGCAAGTAGAAGGCTTTTCAGAGCAGAACAAGAGGCATCCTGAACTCGGCGTGACCCAATCGGGGCCACCGAGCCCTTGGCTGGTGCTCTGAGGAATCATCACCCAGCTAATCCAGTTTTCAAAAATTTATTACGCAGAATAATCTGTCAAGTAGATGGGCATGGTGTTTAAGTCTCTCTCTCTGGCATTTAAAAATGAGACATGTAAGTCCCGCCCAGATTACTGCAATTTGTAACTGGTCTCCAGGGCCTCAGAACTTGCCCACCGAGCACCCCACACATCCCTGGCATCCACACCTTAGCCAGATGAATTTTTTCACGTGCAGATCAAACCAGGCATCTCTCCCTCCCTCCCAGATGATCTCAGGAGAAAGTGCAAAGTTCTTCTCGTGGATTATGAAGCACTTCATAACCTGTGCCCTTCTCTCCCACCTCATCTCTCAGGGACAGTCCCCAGACTCCACTCCCCAGGCCATGCGGTCACGTTAAAATTACTTCCACTTTCTGGAATGTGCTGTGCTGTCCTATCCAGATCCTTAAACACAGGCAGCCATGTTGGAGCTTCTACGTGGAAATCCTGTTCTTCCCTCATCCTCTTCTCTACTTCTTACTCTCTCCAAGGTCTCTCCTTAGATGTCACTTCCTCTGGGGACTCGGAATTAGGAAGCTTTTCCTTGGCTGCTTGGAAAACCATATTCTTGCCAGGCTGTGTGGCAAAGATGCTAGATGACCATTTGACTTGCGTCCTCTTCCTGGGATCACAGTTGGCCTAAATTTCCCAGCCTCCATAGCAAGGTAGGGGGTCATATGATGGGGTTGCTGGCCAGTGGACAAAGTGATTAGCACCAGGAATAAGCAGTAAACATCACATAGACCCCATCATCATCATCATCTGTTCTAGAGGGGGACATAGTTGATAAAGAAGGAATCCAGTAAGCGAATCTCAGGTAACAACATGTGCTATAAGGGAACACAGGGTAGTGGGTTGCAAGTCAGTGGGTGTCAGAGAACAGGGGGAGCCTTTAGCTGAAGTGGCCAGAGAAGCCATCTCTGGAGAGATGACAGTGCTTGGAGATGTACATGATGAGGGAGCATCCTTGTGTACACGGAGGGCAAAGTGTTCCCGCCTTTGCTGTGTACTAATTCTATTCTGTGAGGAGCTTTAAGACACATATTCTTAGAGATTCTGATTCAGTTAATCCAGGTAGAGTCCTGGGCATTTTATATTTAACTCTTCATTTAATTCTAATGTAGATAAAATGCATGATGCAGTAATTTAGAAGACCAACTTTCCTGAAAGAAACAAAGCCGTTAAAAGTTCTTTAGGAAGAAAAAAAACTTTGAAAAGTCAAGGGACAGAAGGGAGGGCTGAGAAGCTAGATATATTATAATGAGAGCAGGAAGCATGGAAGCATGATGGGAGATCAGTGCCAGAGGTCAGAGGTCAGAGGTGAGCAAAGGCAAGTTCACAGTAGGTCAAGTTAAGGAATCTGAGTTTTATTTTTATTGCAGTGGGAAGTCCTCGGAGTGGTGTCCTAGGCAATCAGATCTGATTTATACTTTTAGGATATTCTGTCTCTGGAAACAGTAGGGAGGGGTTAAGAAAAAAAGGTATTGTGGGAGGGAACCGAAGAGAGAGGATGGTAGCTTGAACCAGAGTGGGGAAGGGAAAACATTAAAAAAAAATTGGATTCCAGATACATTCTGGACATAGAATCATCAAGGCAGGGCAGAGAAAGGCAAAATAGGAATTAAGAGTGACTTTTACGATTTGGGGTCTGGCAACAGTGTGGACAGAAGTGCCACTGACATAGATTGAAAACATGGTCAGAGGAACGGTTTGGAGTTGGGGGGAATTAAGAGTTACGTTTTGGACACATCCCATTGGAAATTCCTAGAAGATTTCCAAGTGAAGATGTGAAGAGAGAAGCTGGTTGACATATCTAGAACCCAAAGAAGAAGACAGAGCTGGAGATATAAGTGAGAAGAGAGAGGCATCAGTGTATAGATGGCATTTGAAAGCTGGAGTGTCTTCAGAAGTGACCGGTCAAGTCAGTCAAATGAGACTGAGTCACTGACCAAAAGGAATTCAGATAACTGACCACAGGGCTTTTGCCAAGATGGTGACCTTAATAACAGCTGTGTAGGTGGAGTATGGAAAGAATGGAAGTCGAGGACGTGTAGAGCATCGATATGCATGGCTTTGGAGGAGTTTTAAGCTTAAAAGGGACGAATAAATTGGGCTTCAGCTGAAAGGCATTGTGGAAAGTCTTCTCTTGTGTTTAAGATGAGCCATAAACAGATGGATGAGTGATGAATGAATGAATGGATGAATGAATGAATGGGTCAACTGTTGATGCCTTAGGTGAAGCCCAAAGCTAATTGCTTGGTGCTGTGTACACCATGCAGACAGCCCTTTGGCCGTATGGGCTCTGTACAGGACACTGTTTGGCATTGGCTTATCAAAGACACAGTTCATTTCTCAAATGTCCTCATGGAAAAACAGCCATAAATTTTCCTTTCAGGACTGGGGCTCTTTCCAGGTGTTTCCTGGATGATGCAGGTGGATCTGTGAAAGTACTTCCCAGGGAGGCCTGGTACTTTCCTTGCCCAGCAGGCTAGGTTCTGAGAAATCCTGCTAGAGTTATCAGACATGAAGTTCATGGTGAGTCTCCAAATAGATACAGTGGCCCACAGAGAGAGTACTTGGGAGAAAAACCAGACTTGGTGGCAGTGTTCTTTCTAACACTTAATTTTTTTCTTAATTTTTTTCCCATAATTTTCTTTGTCTTTTTCGTTAAAAAGGAAAAGAAACCCAAGAAAGACATGCAAATGAAAAACAAACTAACTAAAACCTCTCTATTTTTCAAATTAGCCCAAAGCCAGCGACATCAAATCAGGCGCCCTATCCCGCATCTGTTATTTCGGTGTGATTGCTAGCGTTTCACATCCCTGTGCCTGAATAATGTTCTTTGAAGGCTGTCTCATCAATAAACCACTCTGGTGATGTTTCACAGGCCTAGAATAATGAATAACAATTAGAAGCATTTAAAAAGTAATATTTTTTCCTGCAGTTTGGAAATTGATTTATGAATTTGGGGATCCTCCAATTTCATCAAATAAATGGTTTCTTCAACTGAGTTCTTTTGCCAGCTGAGAAAAGCCCCCTAAAGGCTGGCAAGCTTGTGGAACCTTCTGGCCAGTTTATTGATTCTGATAGAAAAGAAACTTTTGACATTTAACAAAATGTGACTACGTGCAGGAAGATAATTACTACCTGGAAAGCATTACTCAAGTAGTTGAATTTCTCATCACCTGAACCTAGTTCTTTCAGGATTTTTCTAAGGAGTTTGGTTAGAATGTTTTATAAATATGTCTTGAAAATTTGTGAAAGAAAATGGAGTCTATTCTCGCATTATCAGAAAGCAGTAGATGACTGATGAAGAGATAATATATGACATACATATAGACAGGTAGGTGATAGAACATTGAGAGAAAACATCCCATTTTTAGATCGATGATCCTTGGCATAAGAAATCAAATTAACTTTGTCTCAAAGTTCTCTTCCTCCCTTTCCATACTTTCCCGACTATCAACAAGCTGCTTCTTTTTATGGTCTATCCTTCTTGAATGCTATGACATCTCATGGCTGCAAATGAATGAGGAAGCAACACGTGCCCTCTTACAAGGTGAAATACATTAAGAAGAATTAGCGACGTGGTCAGATTTGGCCCCTCATATCTTTTCCAGAACTGAGCCAAAACATCCCCTCTGTCTGGGTAGATTGCCTTGATTACTTTTGACCAATCTGAGTTATTTCATCAGCACATGTCCTATGATCCTTTAGCTTTAGAAGGATAATTCATTCAACAAACATTTATTGAGCATTGACAGTGCTCCAACAACTGCTGTGTGCCTTAAGGACACAGAAATGGACAAGATATTTTATGACCTAATAGGATTCTCAACTTAGACTCTGAAAGAATAGAAAATGAAATAATGTAAAAATAAATGTTTACTTCTTCTGCTTTTTGCTTGTTATTCTCATGACACAGAAATACATTTGTTTTCAGTAGGCTCACTTGTAATAAAAACAGAGGACTTGTTTTTTTCTTTTACTCTGGTCTGGAGGTTTCCTCCCTGGTATCATATCCACATCATGCTTCTTAATTGACTTGACTTTTTTGAATCAATGGTGCTAAACCACAAAGTCCACCCAACATCCCAGGCACGTTATGGGAGAATGAATGACAGCTGCCAAGCAGCGAGTCCCAAGTCTGGGCTGACCCCTTGTTCCTCTATGGGTTGAGCTTTATGCAGAGTCTCTGTCCCTGTTGGGCTGTGTGTACCAAGGAAGGCGCAGAATTGATCTTTGTGCCTTGGGCAAGAGTCTCACTAAAACAATATTCAAATGCTCTCTGAGGACTGATTTATGACTGAGAAGCAGAATATTTCAACATCCCAAAGTCAGCTGTGTTCTTTAGAATTCTCTATTTCTGTGCTCATTACCTGGGTTGATCTCGATTTACATGCTCATGTTGAAGATTTTAAGCCTTTATTTTTAGTCCCAACTTCAACCTGCTTTATAAATCTGTGTGTTAGGGTGTATACCCCCAACACAGCTCTTAGATATTCTTCAAGTGTTTAAAATGAGCAACTCAGAAGAAGTGCCTTGTCTGATATGTGGAAGCTGCAGACGTGGGTTCCACCTCTAGCCTGGGTGTTTGCAACTGTGTATGGATACGAGCAATGCCTGCACTGCTGACTTAATTAGTGTGGGTGAGGCTGGATATGAGTTTCTTTACATGTTTCCTAGGTGACTTGAATACAGTGGATCTCAGCCTTGCCTGTTTCAAATATCCCAGTGGGTGCAACCTGCACCCCACTTACATTAAATCAGAACCCCTGGTAGTGAGACCCAGGCACCAGTATTTTTTAAAGTTCCCAAATGATTCCAATGAACACTCAAAATGGAAACCAGTGCCCTAGCCCTGCTACTGATTAGCTGTGCAATCTTAGTCAGTGGTTTTACCTGACTAAGCCTCAGTCTCCTAATCTGTAAACTGAGGATAATTACCATGCCTGTTTCAGAGAGTGTTATAAGGATTACATGAGAAGATTTGTGTAAAGGGCTTCGCAGCGTTTAGCACATAATAAATACTCGCTAAATAAAGCCATCATCACCGTAGTCGGCTCAGGCCGTCATAACAAAATCCCGTAAACTAGATGGTTTAAACGACATAAATTTATTTTCTCACCGTTCTGGAGGCTGGAAGTGCAAGATCGAGGTTGGGTTCTGGTGAGAGCTCTCTTCCTGGCTGGTAGGTGGGCCCCTTCTTGCTGCATCCTCACAAGACAGAGCGCTCTGTCCCTTCCTCCTCTTAGAAGACCACACTCCTATCAAATTAACACCCAAACCTTAGGACCTTATTTCACTTTAACTATCTCTTAAAGATCTTGCCTCCAGATACAGTCACATTGGGGTTAGGGCTTCAACATATGAATTTCAGGGTTCAGTCCATACAATCATTGTCATCATAATCCATTTCTAAAACTCTCCTGCCAGGATGACTAAATCCCACATTTGCCCGGGATGTTCCTGGTTTCATTGCTTAAAATCCTGTATCTCATGCCAAATCCACCCAACCAAATATCCAAGTTAGAATCCACAGCCAGCCTAGAATCTCCCCTCACGTCTACTTCCTGCATCTGATCAATCATCCAATCTCAGCAATCCTAACTTTTCTAGGTATATTTTACTTTTGCCTCCACATCTCCATTCTTCCCACTGCCTCCATTGGTTATGGTCTCATCTCCCACCAGAGCATTGCAGGACCCTGCATTACCGTCTCCCTTCCCTGTAAACCAAACCCAAGCAGGCGTCAGAATCCTCTGAGGACTTGTTAAAACATGGATTACTGTCTTGCTTTTCTTTCCTGCCTTCTGATTGGGTAGGTCTGTCTGGAGTGCTGAGAATTTGCACTTCTAACAGGTGAGGCTGATGCTTTTAGGTCCGCAACTTTTGGGCCTTTAACTGAGTGGCTGGGTGGTTTTCACTCTGCACGCCCAGAGCCATGGGAGAGGTGGAGCCCGCTGGAGATTCCAGAAGCATGTGGGTCGCGTAGCAGCAGCATTCCCATCCGGGGGCCCTTTGTGGCCTGCAGAATTCCACATCAGCAGGAAAGCCCTGGCAGCGAGCTAGCCTATTAACAAGTGACCTGCTCCGCTGTGAACTCTTTTTATCCCATCCTCATTCCTGTTCACAACAGTTGCTCCTAATTTAAAATGCCGAGTCAGCCACTCTTAACAGATGATTTAGGCTGGGACATCCCTGACTTGTGAATTGGACCATGTCATCATTCATGGTCTTCAAGACCTCAGCCTGTTCCTCACCAGCCAAAGGTAGAGTGGATATCCCCAAACGACTAGGAGATCGCTTCTCCTGAAAAATCTTCACCAGGCTAAACATATTTATTAATATATTCATTCAATCTGGATAGATTCTGAGCTCTCTTTACCCATTCGTTCATCCTTTCTTTCATTCATTCGATCAATATTTATTGTGCCTACTGTGTGCCAATACCAGCTAGACAGTGATGAGATCACTCAGAGCTTGTTCCTAATCCCATGGTGTTTAGAGTCTGGGGAAGTTCCTTGATGTCTGAAACTTAAGCAGAAACTCAACTGCCCTGATTCTGGTATTCTCTCTTATATAGGAAGCAAAACACTTTTCCCCTCTGCTCTTGGGTCTGAGCAAAAGCAATCTGACCCTCTCCCTAAGCCTCTGCCTACTGCTGTGTTCTTAAGATAAGGACACACCCTCTCACAGGCATGCACCTTTCATGCCACACATCAATCATCACCTCACTGGTGAAGCTTCCATCCGTTTATTGTATTAGGTCTTGACAAATTGTCCCCAAACTTCTCAGCTTGAAAGAGCACACGTCTCTCAACATTTCTTTGGAATAGGAATCTGGGTGCAGCTTAGCTGGGTCCCCTGTTTCATGATGTCTCACACAGCTGCCAGCAAGGTGTCAGTCGAAGGTCTGCAGTCATCTGAAGGCTAGGCTAGGGAAGGAATTGTCCGAGTCTTCCTTGCCGGTCGTTGGCAGCATTCAGTTCCTCATGGGCTGTTGAACTGAAGAACCTCAGTTCTCCTGTGACTGATGACTGACAGTCGTGTCCTGTTCCTTGTTCTGTGGCCTCTCCCACATGACAGCTTGCTTCATCAAGAAGGCAGTAGGGAGAGTCTGCTAGCAAGATGGAAGTCACAAACTTCATAACCGAACCTCAGGGATGGCATCCCATCACCTTTCATATATTTTGCTGGTTTGAAGCAAGTCACTAAGTCCAGTCCGCACTCAAGGTGTGACCACCTAGAGGCAGGGGTCCTTCCATGTTAGAAGTCTGCCTCCTGCATCCACAGGTTAGGCCAGGTCTTCTCCTGTATGCTCTTGTGGCACCCCATCCTTAACTGTGATGCACCTGTGATGGTTAATTCCATGTCAGCCTGACTAGGCCATGAAATTTGGACAAACGTCAATTCAGATGTCATCACGTAGGTTCACTTTAGATGAGGTCAATATTTAAATCAGTGACAATTTAATACTACTACTAATACTAATAATTCACAATGCAGGTGAGCCTCATGCAATCAGTTGAAGACCTTAGGAGAGAAAAGACTGGGGTCCACCAAGAAAGAGGGAATTTTGCTTTTAGATGGACTTTGTACTCAAGCTGTAACAACACCTCTTCCCAGGGTCTCCAGACTGTCAGTCTGCCCTGCAAGACAATTCCTTAAAGTAAATCAATCCATCTCAATCTCTCTCTCAATCTGTCTCTGTCTCTGTCTCTCTCTCCACACACACATAACCTAATGAATTCTCTTTCTCTGGAGGACCATGGCTAATATAAGCCACTATCTTTATTGAATCAGTTAGTTATTTATTTGATATTTGTTGCCCCTACAGGCCTCAGTTTTCTGCGAGCCCAGCACTGTGTCTATCTTGCTTACTACTGTATTCCCTCTGGCCATAGTGGACTTGACTATGTCCCCAGTGAACGTCTGTAAAATTCACACATATGCATGTGTGTAATCTACAACAGCCACTAAATATTTGAAGTCCTACTAAGTGGCATTCACTTGGCACCAGTTCATTCTACCCTAAGTCACGCTTTATATTTTAGTCATCTGTGTAGGTATATAGTTAGCATCTTTTAAAGTTCTGGGAGGAATGAAGAGAGCCTGCCTGGCTCCAGGAAGTCACTGATCAGCCCGTGTCAAGGTGGCACATGGGTGAAAGGCAGGTGTGCTGTCTGTTACATTAGACAGTTTCATTACTGCTTTGAAAACCCAAGGTTTGAGAGCAGACTTTCCTTCTAGTAAATGGACTTCAAGTTCATTTTCCAAGATAGGAATGAAAGTCAGCTGTAATTAACTTGTGGGATGCAATTTGGCGAGCACTGGCTGATTGACGTGGTGGCTCCCGCGCTGTCCCGATGAATCAGCAAACTCCCGGGTGATTCAGTTCGTCCCTCAGGATGGGCCTAGAGTTTCCACTTTCCAAGTGGATGCCTTGTCTCAGCTGCTGCTCTGTCAGAACTTTCTCCATGACAAGGGTTCATAATGCCTAATGGGGCCAGCGAAGGAGAGCCCAAACACCAGACTTGTTTACTTCCCACTCTCTGGTAACATGGGCACCTATGAAATTTGCAGTGCTCAGGCCCGAAGCGGGTTTGAAGGTGTAGGGCTGAGCATCTGTGACACAGGATGACCCATCAGGAGGGTTGTTGGTGGCTTGCTGAGTGTGATGACATCAGCTGGAGAACACTTCCTAGGATCCATTCCCACTGATAAGAACTTCCCAGTGCACATATTGATTGGAGATTTATCTGCACCATCTGTGGCTCTGGAAACCAATGATTTGGGCCTGTGTTTCCTCCAAAGGTGAAATATTGAGAAGCACCATGTGGATGTGTAGGAAGCTCGGGCTGATAACTTCTTGTACCCAAGCCAGTATTGCACAATGTTTTGTAGGGTAATTTCGGGACTGCTGGCCCGGAAGGAGGATGTGTAGGGACGGCAGGTCCCAGAATCAGAAAAGGTGGTCTCTTAGCTCAGAGCTTCCCACGGTCCCAACAATGGGTACAATTACAAGGAAGGTGGGGCACACAGCTTGAGCACAGAAAGAGCATAAAATGTCAACTTTTAGCTATGTGTATCTGGCCAAAGATCTGTTCATGGCCTGAGGAAGTTTCTGGGACAGTCATGTAGGTACAGAGGCTCTGCCTAGAAGCTTCTGAAAGAACAGCTTCAGTGCCCCACGCGAACCTCCCGTGAGCTGAGCAGACAAGGACTCTGAACAGCTGAGTGGATGCCGCAAAGATGACGTGAATGGAGATCCACAAGTGATTATGATATTCGAGAAAGGTCCTAGCTTGTCACAAGACTATGAGAGGGCCAGATGGGGCAACGTGAGCCCAGCATCCACGGGACACATTTTAGACATTCTAGGCTACAAGCTGGAATTTCTGATACAGGGTCCATGTAGTGAGAGGTGGGACTAAGAAAACAGAAGTAGGGACACCGATGCTAAAAATGCATACAATTTGTTGAGAACTTAGAGTCAGAGTTTGTGCTAACCACTTCATGCACGTAGACTATAGCCAGACTGGCACCACGCCAACCAAGTGTTACTCAGTCTCCCATTTTATAGAGAAGCAAACCAAGTCTCAGAAAGCTTAAGAAAAGTTTTCAAGATTAAACATCTAATACATTGTCGACCTGGGATTAAACTCAGTATCTTTGATGCCGGAGTTCAAGCTCTTCCTGTCTCACCATTCAGCTGTAAAGTGCTCTGGAGATAGTGGTGTTATTCTGTTCATTGAGTTTCAACAGGAATTCTTAAACATCATGTCTGCCAGAGCCTTACTGATTTTCTTTTCAAATATTCTAGGAACAGGGAGTTCACCACTTCCTTCTAGGGAGCCCCATTTACTGGGGAATGGAAGGAGCTATTTTGAGATTCTTCTTCATTTTAATATATATTATATACAATATATAAAAATATATATCTACATAATCTCCTTTTTTCTTTCCAGCCTACATTGTCCATCAGAAATCTATGGAGCTTTTAAAAAATGTAGATATGTATACTTTTAGGAGTTCAGGTGTTTGTTTTACAAAAAAGTGTCCTAAAGGGACTTGGAAGCATATCCCTACTTAAAACTTCTTTATACCAGTGGGTTGGCAAACTATGGCCGACAGGCAAGATCTGCTTTCTTATTGTTGTTGTCATTGAATCTGTTTTTGTAAATAAAGTTTTATTGGCCCGCAGCTGTGCCTGCTCATTTGTGTATTGTCCGTGGCTGCTGTCAGGCTAAAATGGGCACAGTGGAGCAGAGCTGACAGGCACTGTCCGGCCCACTAAACCAAAAATATTTGGCCCTTTACAGGGCAAGCATTAGTGCTCATTAAAAACTCACCTGGAGAAATTGTTAAAAATGTCCATGAGCTGGGGGAAGAGCTTTCCAGGGATTTGGAACGGCACGTAAGAGGTTCTGAGGCAGGAAAGAGTTCGGCTTATTCATGGGACTGAAAGGCGTTCAGTGGCACAGGAGCAAAGAGGGCAAGTGGAGGATGGGAGGATGTGTCACACAGGACCAGGTAAGCTTTGGAAGATGTATTCCATTTACTAAAACAAATGATGGGTTTAAAGTAAGGGAAGTAAAATGAACACATTTATATTTTTAAAAGATTGCACCAGCTGCATGAGGTAGGGAGAAGAGATTGGGGAAGGTCAGGAAAGGACACAGGATGACCAATGGAGACCTCTGTAACCCAGCTGAATAACAATGGTGACTTGGACTAGGCTGTCCCTAGCCATAATCCTGGCAAGAAGTTGAAGTGGAATTGATGGAAAGAATGGCTAGACACAAACTCTGGGCAGCAAGGAAATTTCATGAAAGTCGGCAGAATTGAGGGGAGCTTAAAAGATGGCTGGAATGTGGGTATCCAAGAAAAATCAAGTGGTTTCTTTCTGTCTTACCACGTTCTAATTTAGGAAGTGATCTAAAAAAAACATAGTGAGTAGGCAATAATTCTTTATAAAAATTCTTGAATTGATATTTCCTTTTCTTGGCAAAATAGCCAACATAATTTCAGAGTTACACTTGCACATAGTTCAGCATTTTTTTCTCCAGCCCCTTGAGTAAGTAGGAGGCTGCCATTTTGAGTGTTTCATATTAATCCACCTCCAATAACAATTACAAATGGAATGTTTACTTTGCTTGGTAACATTTATAGTTCTTCTGGCTGGCTAATATTTGTTATTTTTTATTTAAGATCTATTGTTAGGAAATGCTTGCGACGTTGATCTTTTGAGCATTCTGTTTTATTCTAAAGCACGTTATGCTTCACACCATGGACCACGGGCGCTTGCATATGAGTGATGTGAATGCACACACATACCTGTGGTAGGAAAAGAGAACCTTTTCTGATAAAATTAATAGGAGGCGCCGTCTCTATTCAACACCATCAAATTAATCTTGTGAACGCAATGACTGAAACTCCTGGGGGTTAGCTCTTTGTGTTGCAACGTGGGGACATGCGCGGTGAGTCTATCCAGTGCCACTCATTTTACTCCTCTCTCTTCTTCCCCCTTGTCTGGAATAAGCAACCAACTCTGAGGATTTAATCACATATTTCTAACTAGCTTGCCAAGTCGGATACGTTAATGTCTTGTGGACAGGAAATGTAGTCTGTGACATCATATGAGCCCCATGAGTGATCTATTTCAAGGTGGATGAGAGATATCCTACAGGATGCTTGATTGAAGCTTCACATCAATAAGATTTAGGGGAAAAAAAGGTCTTTCTTCATGACACAGAACCCAGAGTCACCCATACGTGGAGAAAGAGAAGTGGCGGGGTGGGGGGAGGGCAGTTGGTGAGGCTGTTTCATCCATGCCGCTGACCTGGCCGGGATCCTAGGGGCTCCCTGTTGACCATATCTCAGCATCGGACTGGGTGGAGGCTGCTCAGAACCCCTCTTGGCAGGCATGGTGAGAAAGGAAAAGAAGGTTGAGGAAGGCCACGTTGGAAGGTGCTCATTCCGTGTGAGAAAATGGTGACTGGAAATAGCTTTCGTCCTGGCCAAAGGACGCACCAAAAGACATCGGGCGAGTGTCATAGTTATGGCCAGGAAACATCTGGCTTGGTCAGGAAATGGATGGAAATTGAACATAGGCACATCTGCGGTGATAGTAGGGTGGGATCCGAGAATATGAAGAAATTTCAACTTTTGGAAGAGGAGATATAATTGAAAAAATAAGAAGAGGAAAACAGCTAATAATCTGTGGTCTTCTTTTCCCCCCTAATTTTTAGCAAACGGTCATATTTTTTTAATTTTACATCAGGTATGTTACGAATGCTGAGATAGATGACTCAAGAGAACGCATTTCCAGACGGAAAGGCCAAAGAACGAAGCCAACCAAAGTCTTCTGGAAGTGATATCTCAAACTTAGTTTTTCTGCAAAACTGTTATCAGGGCCCACTTGGGAAATGGTAGATTAGATTCCTAATTAACACATGGCCCCATGGTTATACATGATGGCTACTCTCCAGTAGGAAAGAAAACATCTTCTCCAAAATATTTTAAAGATTGATGAGTCAGATAAGAGACTTGAAAAAAGGATTAAACAAGTCAAAGTCAGAAAAGCAAAATGGAGATTAGCGGCAAGGCGAATTGGATGCTTTCAAATACGGAGGAAGCAATGAGATAGAGAGGCATCAGGGGCGGTTTAATCAGTCAGGAGCCAGAAGCCCCCATTTGGGGAGGTTTGCATCTCCCACTAATTTGATTCACCCCTGACTGCACTTCCCTCTGCTTCACTCCCACCCCCCTAACCACTCACCCGAAAACCCCCACAACTGTATTAGTATTAGGCCTCCTGGCAAAAGAGTCGGGTAGGGAAGAAATCAAGTGAAGAAGGAATCCAAGAAATTAATAAACAGAAGGCTTTCCATGTGTATAAGGAGCAATGTCTTGGTAGCTTGCATCTTTTGTAAGTTTCACTTGTGAATTTTGCCCAGGCTTGGGGGCAGAAAGGTCCAAAATGTCAACCATTAGGTGGAGATGACCCTAGGCCACCAGTGCAGACGTGGGAGTGAACTTCAGGAGAATGAAACTGACCCAAATGAGACTTTGCAATTGGAGCAGAAAAGGAGATAGAGTCGAGACAGGGTCCTGTTCAAAGAGAGGATCAAGTGAGGACAGGGTTCGGTACATTCCTAGAAACTGGCATGTTTCTAGGTCAGCATCTCCTGGAGTTGGTCCTGGTTTGTTTTTTGGGGGGAAGTTGATGGAGGTTGTCACAGGTCTAAGGAAAATTCAGCCAGGACTGAGAGGTCCTTTCTAGATCGCGAACTCCTTGACAACAGGGCTTCTGTTTTTAATCTAAATCCTGATATCTCCAGGATTTAATTCCATACTTAGTCACTATTTGTTGACTGAGAATCCCTTGCACACAGCTCAGTACACACTTTGATGTGGACATCTATGGAATGGACCCAGAGGGGTGTAGCTGGTCCTTACCTTCTGCTGCTCTTAGCTGCTCTTCCATAAATGGGAGATAACACACCTCCGTGGTAAGACTCTTGTGAGAAACAAGACTTAACTTGGGTCAAACAGCAACAGTTCTCTTAGCCTCTTTTTCAATCTCCCTCAGTTCAGGGTTTGCTAAAAATGCTGAACTGTCTTCTGGTGCAGAATCAGCTTGATTTGTGTGGGAAAAGCCAAACGTGAGGCATTGGATGAGGTCCAGATTGTCCTCATTCAGATCCATCTGTCCCTCTTCACCGAGGCTGCATCCTGTGTGTACGGTGGCCTGGGGGCTGGGGAGGATGCTTGGGGGGTCAGGTGCCAAAGGGGCCAATAATTCTGTCAGGGGTTTGAGGAGATATGATGGGGCCCGAGGGCACGGAGCCAATGGCAGGCAGCCACGTCGTCTACACCCGCCCCGCTTGTTCTGCTGTTTCTCCTCACCAAGCCCTGGGGTTTTTCTGGTTTTTGTTGGTTGGTTGGTTGGTTGGTTGTTTTGTGAAGTGGACCAGGAAACCTGGTTAAGACAGTGAATGCCTTGTCTGGGCACTACCATCTTAGCCAGACTGACCACTTGGCACTTACCCAATGGGGGCTCTTTGGGAGACAAGGTAGCAAGTGGTAAGCCACTCAGGCTTTGAAATCGGGCTGACCGGGTCAGGATTTCCACTCCTCCATTCCTGGGTGGAGTGTCTAGGCATGTGCAGTCACAACCAGCTTCAGGGGACATGTGCTGTCCCAGTGCCGGGACATGCCTCTCTGATCAAGTCTAGTCCAGTGACCACCCCCACCCCCGGCTTTGTTCTCCTTCCTCTAAAGGAGGCTTTAAAGTTTCACACTGGGTTTGGATCCTGCCTCCTACGCTTGCTTGCTGAGTGACCTTAGGAAAAAATCCCTTAATCTCTATAGGTCTCAGTTTTCTCAAAGGAAAGGGAACTAATACTGCCCGTTGGAGGATTAAACTGGATAGAGTTTGTAAAACACTTAGCAGGGTTTCTGACACAGGGTGCGCTTTCAATACATGCTAGCTGTGGTCATTTTTCACTTAGCTGGGAACATCCTGCCCCATGTATACCTGTGGCTTGATCACTTCCTTCAGGGCTTTGATCAGAAACTGCTTTTTTTTTTTGAGTGAGGTCTTCTGTGATCACTTATAAAACACTGGATTTCCCCTCGGCCTCAGAATTACCCCATTCTTTCCTCTGCCTTATTTTTCTTGACTTTTTACAATCTCAGGCTAATTCATTTATCTATCTATCCATCTGCCTGTCTGTCTGTCTATCTATCCATTCATCCATCCATCCATCCATCCATCCATCCATCCATCCATCCTTCCTACCTGTCCATCCATCCATGCATCCATCCTGCTCTATCAATCTTATCTGTTTCTACCTTCTAGAATATGAGTTTAAACAGGGCAGGCATTTTCATCTGTTTTTTTAAACTGCTGTATCCACAGCACCTAGAATGGAGGTGGTGGTGGTGGTATTATTCTGTAGGCTGGCACTTTGTGATTGCCATATAAGACTTAGTTCACAGTCATTAAATTCATGCCCTCCTGTGACAGCTAGCTGCAGTAACAGTGGTGTACCATCAGACCCACCTTCAGGACTGAAGCTCGCAGGCCCACAGGCTCTGCCTCTTTCAGAATCGCCCTTGGCTGATGAGAGCTGCTTTGTCCCAAGTCATGACTTCTTCCTAAAGGCGCTTCACATCCAGCAACTTGTAGGTGCAGTTATATGAAGGGCTGACCCACTTATCTCAACTGGGACAACTGTCAAGCACAATCTCAGATCCTGGAGAGACTGGTTGAAACCTCCGTTACTGCTGCATCCCAGCCCAATGTCTCCCTCCGCCTGGTCCTACTTCCATCACTCCCATGCACATGTTGATCCTGGGAGCTGTTCCTAATAATCTTTCTGCATGTAAATCTCCATCTCAGAATCCACTTCCCACTGGCCTGTGCTCATGACCTTTTATCGTTGTGACCAGTGAAGTGGCAGTGAGTGTCTACTGTATGTCAGAACCATGCTAGACTCGCTAAGTGGAGAACTTGGATCTGTCTCTAGGTTCTCCACCATGATCTACATCTTTTCCGTGACTGGAAGAGTTATGTTCCATTCCCTTCATGGGATTGGGAAGTGTTGCTTGTTAGCGATGATCTAAGTTAAAAATGTATATTTCCATTAAGCATAATTGTCTAGTCCACACTGCTTCCTGGATGACCTTCAGGTAAGCTCAGGAGAGTGATTCTGTCTAAACATGTGCACATATACCATCAAATCTAAAAGTATGTCGGATTCTTGTAGGCATCATTTTCTTCTTTTTATTTGTCTAATGTATCCTGGAGATTTGTCCATGCTCATTTATTCAGGTCTCCCTCATTCTTTTGTGAGACAAATTAGTAAGGCTGTGTAGCTTTGATTCACCCATCAATTCATTTAATCATGCAACGAATATTTATCAAGTGCTTCTAAAGCCAATATACCCTTTGAGCTCTGAAAAAGACCCATGATGTCTAATAGCTTCAAGGAGATAAGATTCTAGTGGGCAAATCAGAAAAGAAACAAGAATGCAAGTAAAAGAATGAAATCTTTCCAGAGAGGAAGAAATGTGAAGAAATGGAATAGGATGATGGATAGTGAGGAAAAGAGGCTGAAAAGAACCCCCCCAAAACTGGCTGGTCAGAGAAGGTCTCTCTCAGGAGGCAATATTAAAGTTGAGTCTAAGGAGTTGGAACAAGCTGGAGACAGGAAAGTCATGAAGGTAGTCGCTCCAAGCAGAAAGCAAAGCCTGTGCCAATCATCTGAGACAGGAGTAGCTGTGACTTCCTCAAGGACCAAATAAAAGTCAGCATCCTTGACCTCAGGGAATGTAAATGTGTTTACTGAGGACACTGTGTTTGAAATACAGCTTAGCCTCTGACAAAAACATCTCATGGAATTTCCCACCTCTGAGAAATACACTTGAAATTCATTACTTAATCAAATATATGTATTAAGCATTTACTACGCATGAAGGCTAAAAGACTAAGCAAAGTTGACATACCGTCTGTCCTCACTGAGCTTATGGCCAATAGAGGAGACAGAAACTTGGAAAAAAAAAGTAATAACTTAACTAGTACAATAGATATTTGACAGCCTAATACTGTTTCCAGCATTATGTTTGCAGGTGATAAAGTTCACCCTCTTAACATAACTCTCACTAAGGCTGTGGAAATTGTCATACTCCATAAAAGTAAATAATGTCATCTGCAGGAGCTCGTTGGGCTTTGAATTCATTTTAACCACATGCCTAATTCCCATTCATCACTGTTACACATCATTTGTTAGATGTTGACTCTGGAAGTCTCCATTCATACCATGGTACAGTCCTAAATAAAATATTTTTCTTTCCCCCTGCCTTGAGTCCTAGAAAAATGGCTTCTGTGAAGATGTCAATGACCACTTGGTGTTCAGAAATTCTCTTTTTAACTCAGTAGGCTCCTCAGCTATCTGTCCAGTGGGTAAGGTCTTCTTTCTTCTTTTAACATTAGCTCTTGGTTATATTATAACCATTGAAAAGGGCTTAGCTGTCTAGGTCCTATTTCCCCATTTCCATCCTAACATTGTCCTCTAGGGACACCCCTGTTGGAAAACCATCATCTCGGCTGAGGCTCCCACCTACCCAAGTGATAACAGATAAGCTTATTTGGCAGAGACAGTGAAGTGAAAAGAGTGGGGCTTCAGAGTCAGGCCTTTCTGTGTTTGAAATCTCCTCTTGTGTTGACTAGATGTGTTGCCTTGGGCAAAGTACAAATGTTATCTGAGCTTTGTCTGGCTTTTTCTGATTTGCAAAATGGGACTCAGGGCCAGGATTAGGGTGAGGCAAGTGAGGCATTTGCTGCAGGTCCAAAATTTAAGAGGTGATCAAGGTGAATAATATTGTAATGTGATATTTAATAAAATTAAAACTTAATGCAAAAAATCCATGATGAAAAGAAATCAGAATTTTAAGTAAAGACGGGATCTGATGGGACCAGGTTTAGGGTGAGGAGAGAGCCTGAGTTATGCAAACACAAGGTACCTCCTTAAATTTTTCTTGAAGCTACTGCCTCACTCACTCACCCCAAGCCATGGCCCTAACTGGCCTAATATCATTACATGATCAGTCTGTTATGAAAGTCCATTTTGACAATCAAGGTAAAGAATCTCACACGATGACTTGTAACCACTTAAGATATTTCTCCCTCTCCTCCTTCCTGTCTTTGGCATCCTACTCTGCTTACCCCAGGTGATTCAAGATGGGGGACAGACAAAATGAGTCTTCCACTCATGGAGGACTTATCAGTGCTGCGTACAACTCATCAACCCCTCTAAGCCCTAGGACATTTGTCTCGCCAACTATTAGATGCTTCTAAGTGCTTTTCTTTCATATGGATCTCTCTCCTTCTCTTTTAATACAATGTTGGCAGTGCATTTATTTACTCTCTGCAACAAAATGGCTGCAGTCCTAGGCTGGGACACTCTCTGGCTCCATGAGACTTACCCAGACATTGTCTAGATCTATGACTTGAAACTCTTCCCATCAGACTCCCTCCCTTGCACAAACCAAGGCATCGTGCACACTCATCACCTCGAATCCTGTGCCAAGTTTTTGCTTTATGCCCGCAATTTCAGATCCATTGGCTATTTGGGCAAGAAGCCTAATATGAGCTCCTAAGTATCTTCTTGGCACCATTTCCCTACCTGGTGCTGTTTCCAACCTCCTCCTCCCCCACAGTGTTCTCTGTACACACTAACATGGAAGATGAGGGTTTTCTAAACTTTTGAGAGTCTGTTCGTAATCACACAGCATTCTCAAACCCACAGAATCCTTCCCACGGCCCCTGACCTACCGGACATACGATGACCTCAACTTGGGGGCACAAGGGGCTGACCAAACCTGTTGCCTGAGCAGGTGGGAATGCCAGGCTAACCTGATGGTATTTCATGAAGGAATGTCCCCAGAGGCCAATGTTACTAATGGAATTTGGGGAGGGGGAATAGAAGAGGCAGATATTGCTAAACTTTTTTCAGTGGAAAAGCTCAAAAATTAAAACCAAGAGAGTATGTTAAATGGGACATTAGTGTTGGTTGACTATGATAGGAAATCAAGGACTCAGGTTACGGTGAAATGCTAAGGCTTTGGTTCTCAAGTCAGACTGATTTTGAATTCTGGGCCACCATGATCTCTTGACCTTGTATAGCAATTAGAATGGTAATGTCAATCTCAAAGGGTCATGAGGATCCAATGAGAACATCCATCCATGTAAAGGACTAGGTCACCACAAGTGCCAATAATTGTTATGCTCATAGTTCTCCAGAATAATTCAGTTTTGAGTCAGCCACAACATCTTCCTCATAAGCCTATCTAATCTTATCAGTCCCATCTTATAATGCTCAAAAGTTTTCTTTTGTTAGACAGGAGAGGGTAGGCTGGAGTATTCCAAAATCATGGTGGCTTAACCCACTGGAAGTTTACTTAATGCTCATGCAAAGTCCACGGTGGGTCTAGGCAACTCTGGAGGACAGCTTTCCTGTGGCATTTGTGGCTATGCTTTCTCAACTGCAATTTCCTTGGGTTTTCAGGAGGCAGAGGAGGAGAAGGAGGGAGAGGATTCAGGTCCATCTGTTACTAATTTTAGCTTGGAGTGACAGCCATCACGCCTGCCGGTAGCCTATTGGCCAGAGCTGGTAGCAGGGCTGCCTCTAAATGTGAGTGCAAAAATGAGGGTGAGCAGATAGAATGAGAAGGGATCACCATTTTCTCTACCACGCTCTCCCTCACCATCAGGATCAAAACAAAAATCTCTCTGCAACACCTGGGCTTTTATCTTCTATCTCCCTACTGTCCCATCTCCCACCATTTCTCCCTTCTATTTTGACATACTGGAATTAACCATCACCATCATGCCTTTGCCGTGATCTTCCTTCTGAACGGATGCCATCTCTCTACTGGTCCACCTGACAACCTCCTGTGATTCTCTGAAGTCTCCATCCCTCAAAGGGCTCTCTTTCAGGGATAATGAACTTTTGTGGCAAAGGGTTAAAGGCTATCTCATTATTTCCATGCGAGGACTCCACTGCTGTTCCTCACTCCCACAGGTAGCGTTTGAGCCCAAAGTCTTCCCCATCATTAGTTTTAAACCATACTTCACAGTGACCTTAATAAAAATTTAAAGACCATATAACATACATTATCCTGTAGGTGTGTTAATTAGTCTTATATATGACATCATCTCTGCTCCTGGGATTTTTTATGGCTGTCATATATCTCAAAGGAAAGATTTAGCCATTCTCTACATATAACTACATAAAATTCTGTTTAGTCTGCCAGGCACGACAAAGGAACTCTATCCTCTGAAACATCACTATCTATTTATAGTAGCAAAATAATTAGAGGACAATATTTAGGGAATATTATCTCTCTCAAATAAATATATAAGCTTTAAATGATTAATTTTCATAATTAAAATTGACTTGTAGTCAATGTCAGTCATGTTTTATTGTGTCACTTTAGAAGATTTTAATACTTTGAAGACTTTCTAAGATTTGTGTATAAGCACAGCTTTAAGCATACACACAATATTGTCAATCTTTGCCTGTAACTCACCATGCCAGCCCTCTCTCAGTCTTCCTGATGTTTGTTTGGTATATAGATTTAAATAACAGAGCTATATTTTTCACTCGTCTCTTAGCATCTGGCACTTTAGGATCACAGTCTTCAAACCAAAACTGGATTGTCTTGAAAGCAAGGCAATACGATTGACCAGACATTTAGAATACTTTTTGAAAATCATTCAAGTGTTATTTCAGATGGTCTAAGCAGTGTCATTAGAAATGTGTGCCTTTAACAACTGTAGATTTGGTGTGTACTATGTCCAAAGAATGGGGTCATGTGAAATTTAAAATGTATCATATTTTTCATCTGGTTCATATCAGCTTGATTTGTTTTTCTGTTTTCACTCTAACTTCCTCAAGGCAAAGAAAGAACCGTCTCCACTCTATTGGTCTGAACCTTCTTGTAGCACCTTGAGTATATTAAACGTGGTGATTTCCCGAGGGCGTGCTGATAATTTAACCCACAAAATAAATGTAGTCCTCCTACTTTCCACTGAGAATTTTAACATATGGTCTTCATTATCCCAAGAGGTGATACAAACAGAATGCATAATTATATTCAAAAGGGCTTGGAAGAATGTGTGGATGCCAGGGAATGCCGTGTGTCATCCTTAGGGGGTCACGCAAGTGGCAGGGAGGATGGGCCAGTGGTATCTTTGTTTGAATCCCTACTAGGCTGCAGGTTCCCTGGTGGCAAAGAATCTGACTGCGGGCACTCATTTATTCATTTTACAAATATTTATGGAGTGCCCACCGTGTGTCTAGAGCTGACCTAAGTAAATAAATGCTTAATTAACATTTTCACTTCCTATAATGTATTTAAAGGGGTTAGAGTTGGTTTTTCTAGTAGTGGTGACTACCTTGGCATGCGTTCATCTGCTCCTACCTTTATAGGAGGCAGCACAAGATGGCAAGGAGCTCGCCACCTGGGATGGGGACTGGGGCCATGCTCATGAATCAGAAATCAGGCTAGTGGCTCCAATGGGAAATGACCGTCACAAGTAGCACCCTGTTTTAACCCATCAGACTCCTCATCCATAAATATTATCTAGATGACATCTCTACCACCCTGACATTGTTGACTGACCCAATGTGAAAGCATGAGCAGGTGTTAGGGTAACCTCATGTCTCCATGGCAACCCCATCTTGTACGTAAGATTCATTAATAATATAATGTCTTTGTGGTAAGATAACAAAGGATGCAAAGGTTTGTTAGAGTGTTGGGCAGCCACTAGGCACAGAGTAATAGAAAGTGGGTTTGTTAAAATCAGTGTTAAACTTACAAGAAAAATGCTTTTATATAGGCCATACAACTAACGCTGGGGATGAGATTTAGTGTACTTCCTGTTGACTGGAGGGAGGACGGCCAAGCAGTGGAAACAAGGTGCTAGAACTTGTTAATGAATTAAACCCTATCGATTGGTGGAAGAAAAAGTTTAGATTCGAAGACTAGTAAAGCCCCAATAGGTAAAAGCCCACAATAATTAGTCTGAACAGTTTTTGTTGTTTGCGTTTTAGATAGCAGATCGATAAAGCAGCATTAATAATTAAAGATCAGGATAAATATACCAATTCCAGATTAGAGCTTTGAGCTTTAAATTGCTTATGCCAAAGACTTTTTAAAAAAAAATAGACTCTAATTTTTCCAGGTGTACTGAAGGGCTATACTGTGACTTCTTAAGCTATGGATTTGGTGAGAAATACGAAGTTCTTCTAGATGAGGGCTGTTGAGAGGTCCCAGAGCAGGCATCCGGCAGGGCTGTTACAGGAAGGGCTAGGCATGTCCCATTTAGAAGAGTCGCATGTCTCTTTTGTCCTCCTTCAGATTCAACTTAGTGGGTCATAAAACAATGGGGAGAAGTAGAACTTTCTGTTCATCGGAGGCTGGCTGGGATTCTGCCAGGAGATGTCAAAGCTGAGAAAAGGAAGAAGGAGAGAGCTGGTTAAGACTTGACTGGGAAAGTGCTGCTGGGGCTCCAGTTCTGTGGGGCATTGGATGGACCTGGAGAAGCAATGAAAAGGCAGATCCTACCAAGGACAGTTTGTGACCAGCCAGGAGGGAATCAGGAAGTGGTACTTGACATTAGGAAAGGGTTATGCTTTCCCCAAGGCCCCCCCAAGTGGAGAACTGGAAACCAAACGT
Organism: Camelus dromedarius; assembly: GCF_036321535.1. Lineage (NCBI taxonomy): Eukaryota > Metazoa > Chordata > Mammalia > Artiodactyla > Camelidae > Camelus > Camelus dromedarius. Next base: position 27,611,879 of record NC_087444.1, read on the forward strand.
GCTCTTCATGAGTCTTTATTAGTCCCAGGAGATGCTCGCTGAGTTCAGTTCACCAAGCAGCCATGCCCCATCGGAGAAGAGGGCAGTACCTTCATCAGGTCGATGCACTCCGGGACAGTCTCTGTCATGAAGAGCCAGCCCTGTCTGAATCCACATTTCCTGTGAAGCCTTCTGGATGGATTTCCTGAGAAGCTCTTCCCATCGGGAAGGAAGTTGACTATGTCCACATTGGTCTGGCCCCAGGCCAGGAACATCTCATACTTAAAAATAAAAGACACACCCGTACCCACCACTATTTCATGTCCTTCCCCTTCTTTCTGGCTCTCATTTTGTTGTTTAATTCTCCCAATGTCCAGCTGGGTTTTTTTTTTTTCTTTTTTTTATTTAATAAACTAGTATTTTTAAATTTAAATTTTATTTTTTAAATGTATGTATTTTTTTTGAAGTGTAGTTGATTTACAATATTATATTAGTTTTAGGTGTACAACATGGTGATTCAATGTTTTTATAGATTGTACTCCATTTAAAGTTATTACAAAATAATGGCTGTATTTCCCTATGCTGTACAATGTGTCCCTGTTGCTTATTTATTTTATACATAGTAGTTTGTATCTCTTTATCCCATACCCCTATTTTGCCCCTCCCTTTTTCCCTCTCTCCTGTCAACCACTAGTTTGTTCTCTATAAGTCTATTTCTGTTTGGTTATGTATGTTCATTTGTTTTATTTTTTTAGGCTCCACATATAAGTGATAATGTAGAGTATCTGTCTTTGACTTATTTCACTAAGCATGATGTCCTCTAGGTCCATTCACGTTGTTGCAAATGGTGGGATTTCATTTTTTTAATCACTGAGTAGTGTTCTATTATATATATATATATCTCCCAGTTCTTTTTTATCCATTTTTCTGTTGATGGACACTTAGGTTGCTTCCATATCTTGTCTATTGTAAATAGTGCTGCTATGAACATTGGGTGCATGTATCTTTTTGAGTTAGTGTTTTTCTTCTCTTTTGGATACATACCCAGCTGTGGATTCCCACTAACAGTGTACAAAAGTTCCCTTTTCTCCACATTCTTGCCAACATTTGTTATTTGTACTTTTTGATGATAGTCATTCTGACAGATGTGAGATGGTACCTCATTTTGGTTTTGATCCGCATTTCCCTAATGATTAGCAATGTTGAGCATTTTTCTCATGTGCCTGCTGGCCATTCATATATCTTCTTTGGAAAAAATGTCTATTCAGGTCTTCTGCCCATGTTTTAATTGGGTTGTTTGGTTTTTGATATTGAGTTGTCTGAGCTGTTTATATATTTTGGGTATTAAGCCCTTATCTGTCATATCATTTGCGCTCTTTTCTCCCATTCAGTAGGTTGTCTTTTCATTTTGTTGGTGGTTTCCTTTGCTATGCAAAAGCTTTTAAGTTTAATTAGGTCCCCATTTGTTTATTTTTGCTTTTGTTTCTTTTGATTTAGGAGATGGATCCGAAAAGATATTGCTATGATTTATGTCAAAGAGTGCTCTGCCTATGTTATCTGTTGCCATATTTCTTATGCCTGCTGCTCTGTTCACTTCTCAGTCACTCAGAAACATCTCTACAAGGTCAACGCCTTTATCTCCCTCATTCTTCGCTTTCATCTCCTTTAAGTTAATGGTGCCTAATTTTGCTATGCTGTCTGTGCTCTTGGTTTTCCTAACTATATACTTCATTAAATTTGACCACAGCTAGGAACAATGATGTGGTTTTCTTATATAGATTCATGGAATCTTCAAGTTGAAAATAATTTGGAGTGCATGTACACCCAGTTTCCTAAGGATTATTTCATCACACATCTCTTACCCTGTCCCCAGCATCTTGCAAAAAGTTTCTGTTGTTCTACTGGAAATGATACATACTAATATCCCCTCTTGAAGAGTCATTGCTAAAGACTTTACGACATGTTTAGCTTAGTTTAGTGTAATGTTTCCCAAACTTGCTTGACCAACAAACTATCCTCTCTTTATTTTTTCTCTGGTAACTATGAATATCCTGTAACAAGTGGGGGTTGGTGATTTCACCCACCTCCCCTGTCCAGGGAAGTCATTCCCTCTTCAACATGCAGCATCCATTGCCATTTTTATGCCTCCAGTGATGCAGAGTTCACTCCCTCTCAAGGCAGGACAGTTCCATTGCTGAAAATAATCACTAGCGCGTTGTGCCTTGCATCTTTTCACCAATATTGCCTCCTTTGGTTTTGGTTATGCTGAGGTAGATATACCAAGTTTCAAGATAGTGCTTTTGTCTCCCTTCAGACATTAGTTCCTTCAAATGTCCTCTTTCATATCATGCACCAGCCTCCCTCTTCTGAATTTGATTCCCTATTTCTCCTGAAATCCACCTATGAACATTTTTCTACGCATTCTTCAGCATGTCCAAACACACCTGAAAAAATTTAGAAGGCAATCAGAGTTTATTTCTCGATCACGCCTATTTCTGCAATTTCCTGAGTTGTTCATTTTGGCCACATTTTCAGATCTTGGGAAATTAATTTGGACTATATTTTTTGACCAACAAAGGGAGCCTCTCTACCTCCATATGTCATGTCTAATTTTTCTTGCAGAGAAATCCAAGCTCATTTTTTTTAAAACAGATTTTTCAGAATGCTAGTAGGTCTATTCAATTATACCATCTTCATCTTCTACCCTAAATATCTGGTCTTACATTAACTGGTTTAATAATACATCATGTTTATTTTCCCCTTCCAATCTTTATGCAGTTTGATCTTAGGGAAAACATCTATTCCTACCCTTTTTTACTGTGTATGAGGAATCTACCTCCCCTTTAAAAAATCTCTCATCTAAGGGTTCATTCTAGGAGCTTCCACATTCATAAACTAATTCTCGCTCCACGGGTCTTTAACTCACCCATACAGTCCCCCCTCTTTGCTCAATCTTATTTCTTCATACTGAGCTGACCCTGAGATTTTCAGTTCTGAAAGTGTCATGGGTTGTACCCTGGCTATGATAATTGGACTAATATTGATTCAACATTATCATGGGCCAAGAAACATTTGGCTAAGTGTGTTGCTTTATTTTCTAAAGGAAAATATGATTTCCCCCATTTTAAAGATAAGGGCAGTGAGGATTATGGAGGCTAGGTAAACTCCTATGTGGTCACCCTCTACATACAGCTAGAGTTGAGTGGAACCAACCTAGTGAAAACTCTAACCTGCTAAATTGTGCTTTGTTTTGGAGATTTTGTTCCTATCTGCAGTGAAGACTTCCTTCTCTCCTTCCCACCCTCCCTCTCTCCCTTCCTCCCTCCCTCCTTCCTCCCTCCCTCCCTCCCTTCCTCTCCTCTGTCTCATCCTTCCTGTCTTCCTCCTGACCCCCTCCATCCCTTCCTCCCCCCCTTCTCTCTCTCATTAATCCCTCCTCCCTTTATCCCTCTTCCTTTTTTTCTCATCTTTTCTTCTGTAATAGTATTCACTTTACTCAATTCTCCCTTTCCCTTTCCTTTTCTCCTTTTTAAACTACACATGTACCCCTTCCGGCATGGAGAAACCATGCTCCAGAGTGAAAGGGATTCAGAAATAGGCCTCAGGAGACTTGGATTTTTGTCTCAACTATGCCAGTGATTCTGATGCTGTTCTTTTAACTCCCATATTATCTTCCTAGAAGGAATTTGACAGACCATGAACATTTGTCATGTGCCAGGCACGGAGGATACAAAAAAACTAAAACATGGCTGCTGTATATCGAGCTGGGCTATTTGCCTAGTTCTGTGCCTAACACTTTCCATGCCTTTCCTCATTTTACTTATTATTTACAGTAACAGTCCTAGTAGATTAAGTGGTTCGTTCCCACTTAACAAAAAAAAAAGCAATGTTCGCAGTTTCCATTTCCACGCTTAGTAAATGGTGGAACCAGGACACCAACCCCGGCTCCACGTTCCAAATTCCCATCCTCTGAACCACTGCACCAATGTGGACTCCACAGAGCTGTGGAATATCAAGAGGGCTTATGAAATTAAAAGGCCTCTGTGATCAAATAAGTTTGGGACATTCTGCGTTAAATAAAACTCATTCAGATCACACCGGTGGTAAGTGGCAGTTCATGACTCAAGACAGGGACCAGTGTCTTTGCTCTAGTTTTCTTCCTACATTACACTGCCCCTTCAGTGGTTTCCAGGAGAAAAGTTGAAAATGTGTTTGAGCTTAAAAATATACCATAGTTAAGACTGTGTAGGACCCAAAGGCATTAATAAGAATGCATACTTATGCTAAATGACATTGCAAATGTAAATGTCATGTGTCCATATTTCTTCTAAGGATAATTCATAACTGAAAGGCGGGCTCATGCTTCAGTGGTGACGACAGCAGAACAATTCTTTACAACCAATTGCCGCCTTTTTAGTAATTAACATGCTCCATATGGATTGAAAGGTCATTTCTTATCCTCTTTCTCTAATGGTCTTTAATATTTACCAAATAGCATCGCATTGTTGAAAATGTCACAGGCTCCGCAGCACAGGGGTGATTCCACCCAGTGATTCATGATGACTTAGTTCATTAAGAAAATTACAACTCATTTATTTGGATGCTATATCTCTTCTGCTCTCAAAGAATTCTCTTTGATTAAAAAGGTAAATTATGTTGACTTGTGTTGTAGGTGGCTTTAATTAAAATAAAAAGATAATGTGTCTCAGCCTTAAGTATGCATTTCCTTTTCAACGACCATTAGAAGTTTCAATAAAAAAGTTGTGATGGCAAACACAAAACAATTCAGAGCTGAATGCTCTTTCCTTTTTCCAGTCACTCCACCTCATTGTGTGGCATCTCCGTTAAACCTGTTTGTCTAACCAGAGACCTGGGAGACACCCAAGAAACCCGCCTCGCCTTCTTCCCCCCTGCCAACCCATCTCAGGTCCTGCCTGTTTTACCTTCAATACTTCATTTAAATCTGTCCCTTCTCTCCACCTCCACAACTACTACTCTAACCCAGGTCACTGTCAGCAACATAATAGTCTCCCAAATAACCTCCCTTCTTCCAGCCCCCACCCCCATCCTGCTCTGCACAGTAGCCAGGGAATTGCTTTACCAAATATCTATGGTAAAAGACTAGATATTTTTCCCCCAGCGCATCATGGTCCAACATTCTTGTAAAATTCCAAAAAGAGACAAAGATGTGCTTAAATGTTGCAGCAGTTAGGACGCTAGGAAAGTGTCTGAATGCTTATGCCCTATTTCTGTACAAATCTTATCAAGATCTTGTAACAAACTTTGCAGCCTGGCACTGGTCTGAGGCTCATATTTTGAATGTCATGAAACTAGAAAGACTTAAAAAAAAACCCACATATAAATCAGATCACAAAATCCCATGATTCTGATTTCTATTAAAATATAAACTAAAGGAGTTCACATCACCTACCTGGCCCAGGGAGATAAGCCCTTGTGCTTCCTCCCAGTGTGTCCTCAGGCTTGCTGCTGTCAGCCTCTCTGACTTTCTTTCACTCCCTCGAGATACTAAGTCTCTGCACTTAGCACACATACTCCCCTCTGCCTGAAATGCTCTCCCCTTCCCTCTCAGTCTGGCTTTCTCCTATGGTCTTCAGGTCTTGTCTTAAGTATCTCTGGTGCAGAGTATGCCACCATATCCTCCCACCACTACTGTTGCTAATAAAATCATTTGACACTCCTTCCACTGGAAGGTGGCGTCTATACCCACCCCCTTGAATCCAGGCAGGTTCTGTGGCCCCTTATCCAATAGAATGTGGTGGAAGGGATACCATGCCAGTGTCCAGGTCCTGCCTTTGATGTAAACCACTTGCATTAGCTGTTTCTTGGATTAGGTGGGAGGAGTAGGCATTCACCATGTAAAAAGTCTGACTGCCCAGAAACCTCCGTGCTGTGAGGAAGCCCACGCCAGCCACTTGGAGAGGCTCCATTTAGAGACAGATGCCCATTCACACGTCTGGGAGATGAGCGGAGAAGGCTTCAGGTGACTCTAACCTCAGCTCTCTTTTGACTGTATCAATAGAAGGGACCCCAGGTGAGAACCTGTCAGCTGAGTTCATCCACCCCAGACCCAGAAGAGATAATAATATACTATTGTGATTACTATACTAGAGTTCAGTATGATTAGCATAGTTCAGAGAGTATGATTAGACACCAAGTTTTGCTAGTTGTGTAGCAGTGGACATGGAAGTTTCCCTGCTGTGTTATTTGACGCATCCTGTTGTTTCTCCTCTCTGGAACGTGCATGGTAAACACTGTGATGGTGTGACTCGGTTTATATGTCCCTCAGCAGCAGAACCTGAGACAAGGATTTCATTGCAAGTGGCTTCTAGTTCAAATCAAAAGATAATATTTCCTAGATTAAGTATATATTTCCTTTTTCTCTGCCTAAGAAATGTATCGGCGCAAAACTGTCGTGGTACTCAAAGAGCAGAGCGGTTTGCAGTTGCATTTTCCTTGGTTTTGTCGTTATCCCTGGGGAAGTGATCCTGGGAGGCCGGATGAGGAAAACAGTTCTGGGTCCTCTGGGGGCCATTGAGTCTCCAACCCACTGGGGACCCACTCAAGGCGGTGTGGAACGTGGCTCACAGCTGTCCCACTGCCAGTCAGGGGGATGCAAGAAAGCTGGTATGTCCATCTACCAACGCTCACCATCCTTGGTTGAGGACCGCTTTGGGAACGTTCATGGTCTGGCACATTAGCCTGCACAGCGAGCGATTTAGCGAATCCCTGAAGCCAGAGAGATGTAGGATGTATATTCGGAAAGCTCTGGGGAGGCCTGTGCAGTGGAAGAAGGGGATGCGGTGACTGCAAGTTCCGTGGGCAGGAGGCAGATCTATTTCATTCCCTGCTTTAAATACAGGATCTGATGCCCACAGGGCATACAGTGAGTGTTTGTTGAATGAGTAAAGGAATGGTCAAGACACCTCATTTTATGAAGATTGTAGCAATAATCAGGACTCCAGAAGTTTCAGATTTGGCTGTTGACCTTGGAAAGCCCCTCTCCTCTCTTGGGGCCTTTGTCCTCTGGGTATGTGGTAAAGGGTTTGGGGCTCACGATTTCCATGAGCCCTTCCAGCTACAGTATCCATGGCTTATGAGTAGAAAATATATAGTCTCGTGAGGCTGAGAGATCATATTCCAAGTTGAAGAAGTTCTTTGGTTTTTACTGAGAAATGGAATCCGTGTTTTAATAAGAAAGTGTAATTAATAAAATAATGAGAATTACATTGTGATCGCCTGTCCTTCTAAAAAGGAAGGTTAATTATTTTATAAATTGGGCTACATATACACAATGGAATTATTTAACAACCATTAAAAGCCAAGTTTATGAGGGGAATTTTATAATATTGAAATGTAGGCATATATTGTATGTATAAAATGTCTGTGTGTCTGTGTGTGAAAATATATCTGGAAGAAAAAAGTAATATCTGAGTTATCATTTTAGGTTGGTGGGATAACGAGAGATTTTTATTTTCGGATTTAAAGTTATTTACACCTTCCAAATTGTGGAAGATAGGCATGCATTATTTTTATGATCAGAATTTGTATAACAAATGTGCATATAAATGTGTTAAATGGTACAAAGAAAAGGTAAGGAAATGCAATCAGAGAAGCCTCAACAGGCCCCTCTGATGTCACTCACTTGCCCAGGGGAAGGCTGTGGCACCGGCCTCACGCAGACCTTGAAATTTACACAAAATGAATGAAAAGTGCTGCGTATAATATAATTTTAGATGCATATTCATGCATTATCAGTAGACCTATATCTTTGCTAGACTCTTTCATCCTCAGTATCTAGATCTGTATAATGGGTATACCAATACCGAATTCTCACAATGGTTGTAAAGATTAAAGGATATGATAATAAAAATACTGATACATTTAAGGACAGTTAAGTTTTCATGAAAGATAATGAGATCCAACATCACATCAATGAGCTGATGGCAGAAAATATTTTCCAAAGATGACCATATAAATCTCATATGCTCTTCTCAAAGTGTAATACTGACACCTCCCATCTAGAGGTGGGGTCTCTGTTCCTTCTCCTTGATTCTGAGAGAGCCTAGATGTGGTGCTGCATGATTTCCGATGATAGAGAATAAAGAACAAAATAGCATTCACCTGAGGCTCTCTCTTGGGGAGTCACTGTGGGATCCCAAGCCAACACATATGCTGGCAGGCTATACTGAACTCGCTATGCTGGAGAGTCAGCAAAGAGAGATGGCACAGAGATGGAGACAGATGCCCAGGGGGCCCCAGTGGTTCCAGCTCCGCTCTGGTCAAGAATCCCGAGCCCAGCACCAGATATAAGAGCAGCCTTTGAGATGGTCCCAAACCAGCACCCCAACTAGAACTGCCCTACTTCTCCCAAATCCCTGACCCACAGAAACCATGAGAGACAATCCATGAGCACTGTGGTTTTAAACCGATAAGTTTTGAGGTGATTCACTCCACGGCGGTAGGTAACTAATCAGATGCAGATGATGGGGAAGATGTGAACTGGCATGTCACTGAGCCACTTCTAAGTCTGCGCTTGCGTCATCATCATTCATCACAACTAACATCACAGGACTGAAGGTTTCTCCACAGGCGAGCAGGGTTCAGGGAGGAAGCCAGGGTCTCAGATAATGCAGCTACTCTCTCACCTCTGCTGCTCTTTAATGATGACTTTTGTCTGTACACGGGGCCTTTCATTTCATTTTGCCCTGTGTAAACACAGTTCTCTAACCTCATTATCAACAATGGCCAAGTAGAAATTAATCAGAGAACGAAAGCCAGCACTTTAATTGATGACTGTGAATGTGGACCCAGGACCAGGTCCTTGTGAAACACACAGCTGCCCTGCTTTTCCATTTTCCCTCTGATACTTTTTCCTACCACTGACCCACACAAGCAGACAGAGGCGGTAAGGAAGACAACGCAAAAACCCCTCTAAAGGAGAACACAGACAATTGCTTGTTACTGAAAAATTACTGAAATCTAGAAAAGTTTTCCTCTTTATGACATTAGCTCATTTTTGGATTGACTTGCCAATTCAGTGAGCATTTTGACACAACGTGGAAATTAATATACTGTCTCACTAACTCTCCATTTTCACCCACAATAATAGATTCAGTAATTCAGAATATTGTACTGATTTTGCCTAAACAGAAAAATCTAAGACAAATATCCTACTCTGAGAAAGTGTCTAGAACCTACATATTTGTATATTTGCTGAGGCAGGTGGTGTGTTTGCATGTGTGTGCACACGTGCATGTGCCTCTTACCATGTGGCAAGCATCATACTAGCCACTAGAGATGCAGTGGTTTAAAAAAAAAAAGGCACATCTGGTTCTTAGCCTCATGAAATTTACAGTCTAGTTGAAAATCTAAACAGTAATTGGATAAACAAAAAAATCTTAGTTGTTGTACTGAGGATGCAGAACAGCTGATTGAAGAGTACATCAGAACAACCACAACTAGAAAACCAATTTGGTGTGATCTACTAAAACTCAACAGCCTTGGGTGTACAATCTGCTAACGTGTGTACACATATTCACCAAAAGATGTATATTGGAATGTTCATGGCAGCATTATTTGTCATAGCTCCAAAACTCAAGTGACATAAAGATGTCCATCAACAGTAGAATGTATTAAAAAAAATTACGGTATATACATGTAATTGAACACTATACAGCAATGGAAAAAAATGACCTGCAAACTATACAGAGCAATATGATGAATCTAACTGACATAACACTGAGTAAAAACACCTACTATACAAAACTGAAAAGCTAACCTGTGCATTAGAAATAAGGGTAGTGGTTATCCTTGGTGAGGAAGTAACTAGAAGTGGGCTTGGCGATGGCGGGGTGGGGGGTGGAGCTTCTCAGTGCTGGTCATAGCCTGCCTTTTGATCTAGGAGTTGTAACATGGACGTGCTCATTTTTCTGTGCATCTTTCTGTACGTAGGTTTTATAGCACTGTAGAAAGATACAGTGGTCAATGGCCTCCCTATTGTCTGCAGTTTAAACTCTTTATGATCAAGTCCTGGTTTATCCACATAGCCTTTCTTCCTTCCCCTCCATGCCAGCATTTTCCCAACTGAACTAGTTCCCTTTTCTCAAGTGCAGTGTAGAATTTTCTATCTTCTCCATCCTGTAAATGGGGTTTCCGTGCCTGGAAAACTCCATTTCTCTTCCCCACCTGAGTGTCTCTTTTCATCAGCTGCCTAGGCTCAGCTGTAGTATTAAATTGAACAGGAAATCACCCCCAATTTCTCTCTCCTCTCCCATACTCCACCTCCTGTGTTCCCTCAGTTTCTTTGCTATATTTAGTATTCTGTTGTATTTTAAATGATCTATTTATATGTCCGGTCACCCACCTCTCAACCCCTGCAAACTAGATTGTAACTTCGGTGCAGGGGTCTTGTCTGAGGTTTCATTGACCCCCAGTGCCTGGCGTCCTTCTTGGCCCACTGTATGTGCTCACACCTGCCTGAATAACAAATGCATGAGTGGATGCTGGAATAGGACTGACTTGGAATCCAGGTGTAACTCGATTTTCAAATAAAGAAAGGAATCTGGTGAACTGCAGTTTGTAGAAAGAGCAAAACTATCAATGGTTACATAATCCACCCAACTAGGAGATGGGATTTCTGGAGCATTCCAGAGAAATAATGTCACCAGGCAGAATACTTGATGTAGGTTGGGGTGTTGGATAAAGAAATCTTTGAGCACACAAAAAGGCCTTTTAAGCAAATGAATGTTAAGGGCAATTTCCATACAACAGAAGAATACAGTTGTCTCCCTCATAGCTAACCAACTTATCTAACTCATCCACTCACTCACTCACTCACTCACTCATTCATTCATAGGTTCTGTACCAAGTGCTGGAGATCACAGGTGACTCAGTCACTGCCTATAAAGGGAAGAAAAACCTGGAAACCTATTATTAGGTTGATCCAACTCGATTACTGAGAATCAGGAAACATCTGTACCATTTCATCTACTTTTGGTGTCTTTGGTATCACCATTTTGTTTATATGGACCATTTCTAAATAGTCCCCAAATCACTGCCAAATCTCTGCCTCTATGTATTCCATAGACAATACATCATATTTTTGTAAGCTAATAATTACAGTAACCAAAAAAGAAAAGAAAAGTGAGAAACTTTAGGTAAATAATTATTTTCCACCCAGAAGACAAAGAATCTATGTTCTGATTTTCTCCAGGAAAGGCTTCTGACTTGCACTGGGAAACGCTGAGGACACTGAGAACCTTGGTAGCCATTCTCCCTGCTTGGTTGATAAATAGATCATCAGGAGGGAAGTGCTATGGTGATAAAATGTGATCTGTTTTATAGCCTATTACTGTCAAAAGCTACTTTGCCACTTTGGGGACCTATTTTCTTTAAGTATTTAAATATCCTGGAAACCAGAATTCACTAAGCAAACCCCGTTGACTTGCTTTTTCACTTTCCTAAGTGTTAATCACAACCATTCTGGTTGATACATGGTCCCAGGGAGAACTGGCCACTTCCTCCTGTGTGCCTTTTTCTTGTTACATCATTGTACACCCACCTCGCTCTGCATACACCTGGGCACAGGCATCCATCTCGTTGCATTTAATAACTTGGTTGTACCTCCATCTCTCTTCCTTGACTAAGACCTTGTGGAGTGGAGAGAGGGTACCTGTCCATCTTTACGTCCCTGACCCCTCATTCACTGCATGGCACATTTTGAAGATTTTTATGTTTATGACATACACTAATGAATGAGTGTCTTATCTTTGGCCATTTTCCAAATTATTTCTCTAAATATATATGCTTTAACTAGTCTACATTGTGCTTTGCCCTGACTGCTCCTATTGAATTCTTTTTTTTTTTTTTTTTTTGCTTCTTTTTTATTGAAGTATAGTTGATTTACAATGTTGTGTTAGTTTCTGGTGTACAATTTAGTGATTCAGTCACATATATAGATACACATATTCTTTTTCATATGCTTTTTCAGTATTGGTTATTACAAGATATTGAATATAGTTCCCTGTGCTAGAGAGTAGGACCTTGTTGTTCATCTATTTTATATATAATAGTTTTTATCTGCTAATTCCAAACTCCTAATTTATCCCCACTCCCCACCTTTCCCCTTTGGTAACCATGCTTCTGTTAGATTTTTTGATTCCAAATTGACTTGGAGGCATTTTGAAGCACTGGGTTGATAAAATATCCACAGTGATTCTGGATGTTGATGCTTTAATTGTGTGAGGAAAGACACACTAAAAATGCAGACACAGCCCCAAAACTGAGAGTCGGAGGAAATGGGTGATGTCACCCCTCTGGGAATCCCACTGCCCACGAAAGGAGGAAGTCTGTCTTTGAAAATCGGTGTGACTGTTGGATGCTCAGCTGTCAATTTTTTTCTCACATTTATTCCGAATGAGCACAATCCATCCATCAGTGCTTAAAGAGTTTTCCAACAGTACATTGACCTTGAATGCGGCACATTGATTTTCAGTAACGCACCGCAAATAGGGTCGTTACCGAGTCACCCAACAGTGAATGTGATTGGGAACAGATTTCTGAAATTCCAATAGGGTGCCACCTGCCCCGGATGATGAATCAGCCTACTGTAAACCATCAATCCTTGCCAGGGTCTTGAAAAGGGTGATACCTGTATGAAATTCATCATTATGTACACCACCAGGCAAAGCGCAAGACCATCACCGGGCTGTTCCTCAACGGCGGAGCCTCTCGGGTAAATGGTCTGTTTTGTTTGCTGCAGCATTATTTACTGAAATGCTTTCCTGAGAAGGAACCACCGGTGATGGTGACAAAGATGTAAGGACTCCAGGGAATCACATCTGCCGCGAGGATTGAGCGATAGATAAAAAGCCGACGTCTTAAGCTGTTAGAGGTTAACGCCCGATCAATTAAGGTGATTGTTTCTTAGATTGCATTGGACAAATATACACACACAAAGAGGACATTAGCACAACCAGGGAGAGGAACAAAGAGAAATTAACTGGCTCTAAACTCCGGATCAAACTGGGAAATGATTTTATGTTCTTTTTGAAATGCTAAATTATCTGAATGAAGGGTTTTCTTCCAAAATAAAGCTTCTATGTCCTTTTTTTTAACTTTAACATAAGAAACTTTCAAATAAAATAAGTGGTTTTTATCAAGAACTGGATGATTGTGGAGGCCATGATAAGTTTGCAAAAATATGGATTTGGAAATCTATGTTTATGTTTTTGAAAAATGATAGGGTGTTTTATTACTCTAAGTAATACTAATTGTCATTTACTATCTGTAATATGTAGTCACCACCCCAGGTACATTACAGGCATTATGTTAACTTCCTAATAACCTCACCATGGGGATTTGATCTCCCCATTTTACAGATAAGGAAACTGAGAGTCAGAGATCTTGAGGAAGTTGTTCAGGCTTATACAGTTATCAATGGCAGAACTTGGACCGGAAATCTAGTATTTTCTCTCTGATTTCAACCTTCACATCCTTTCCATTATAGCCTGGTGTCACTCATATAGCATGAGAAATTAAGTCGTGGGCATTTAAATACATCACCTTGTTCTAATACTGCCTGCCTTAAGAGCAGCAAGTTAGAGCAGATTGCATCCTGATCTTTCGTCCAAAATGGTTAACAGATGTTGCTGGGCCTAGTTTGCAAAGGTGCTCCTTTAGAAGTTGCTAAGCTCATGATTATCTGTCCCTAATTATAAGCTGCTTGGGAGAGGGAAACTGTTTGGAGGGGTCTGAGTATTATAATTGCCACTTGTCAAATGCACACCCCAACCTACCAGTCATGTCTCCTTGTTTTAGACTCTGGATATACATGACCACCCCTAGACTCAGGGCTGCTATCCAGCCAGGCAGGCCCATAGGGATGATAGGTGAGGGCTGCCACAGGTCAGAACTCAGCCCAAGCTACTCACAGACAGGGTGAGAAAATGCTCACTCACTTCTTTTGATAATTAAGTCCTGCGTTGGTGGGGGATTCAGCGTCTGCAGCCTGAGTGAGCTTGAGGAAATTCTGCTTTTTCCCAGGTGTCTTCTCTGCCCGGCTAGGCGCAGATGTCGGGTTCCCAAATATAGCATCATTCATTCATTCATTCTTCTCCATCCCCACCTCCCTCCCACAATCAAGTTTGGGTTTCCAGAGAACCCTGCCTGCCTCTGAACTATGAGATTTTGCACAGGCGATGTCTTCTTTGGCTTCTATTTTGAGCACCTAGTATCAAGCTTTGTGTATATAAATGACTCTCATTGGAAGGCAGAGAAAGTAACAGAGACACCCACCATGGTCTAGAGCCTTTGCCCTCTCCCATTCTCCTACCTCACAGAGGCTACAAGACCATGTGGCAGAATTAATGATATGAGGACAAGGAGGACTTTCCTGGGTTTATAGGCTCATAGGGAGAACAGTGCAGCTGTCAAGGTGGCCCATCCCCGTGTCTTACATACAGTCAAAATCTAACAAACGTCCATTGAAAAACACAATCATTTATTAAGTAAATGGATGAATAAACATCTAATGAATGAATAAATATCTGCAGCATGAATGGATACTGTAAATAACTAAATATCTGCTGAATGAACAGACAGATGGCTGTTTGGTCAGTGACATGACTTGGCTGGGTGAAGTTTCCCACAGGGCTAAGGATTCAAACTGAAGCCAGCCAATGGACAACTTTGAATCTAAACCAGTCAACGTACTGTGTTCAAAGTGCCAGGATGTCTAAACTCCCTGACTACACAGTCACTTGAATTGCCTGCACAGAAATCTGTCCGCAAAATTCCTAAAACTTCCTGACAATTCTAGTTTCTGTGTCTGAAGATAAACCTCCTACGCATTTTTGGTATTCATTTTCTTCCTTTTGAATGATGAGAAAAATGGTGTCCTGGGTGGTGGGCATACTGTGTGTGTTCAAGGAATGAATGGGGGCTTCAGAAACTTCTATTCCAGAAGCCATCAGCATTCACCAAGGAAACCAAGCACATGACAAATGTGGTTAGAAACGACTGTCAAATAATGACAAATAAGTTCTAATAAAAACAGACACAATCTTAACAATTACTTGAAATGCAGGTATTTATCAAACAGAGCAAGATTAAAAATGACCATATTGAATTAAAGAAATCAAACTGATGGAATTTTAAATATGCAGCGTGGCTGCTGTCCTTGGCTCACGCCTTCCTCCTCCCCAGGCTCCTTTGCAGAGAAATGGAGTGGGAGTGAATTTAAACAAAGAGCGTTCTAATGCACGCTGAAGTATTCACATTTTTTTACCAGTGTTATCTCCAGAGTTCAACACTGCAGAAAAATGAGACCACAGTAGAGAGGCGAGTGGGACAGCTGACAGCCTCTCATCCTCCAGTTGTGCCACCGAGCCCCTTGGAAACTTGTTGAAAGGGTGTGTGTTATTAATGAAAAAGTCCAGATAGATTGATCGATGCAAGAAAAAAACCAAGCAGACACTGATGACTAACACCCCTTTCTCGTTTCTCCCCCTACCAATTCACGTCATAGTTATCTAGCTTAATTTGGGGGCCTTTAGGGAAATTCTGTGACTCCAGCCACAAGTCACCAGAATGAATATCCAATAAAAAGTTCACCAGTTATTTGGCTTCCTGTAGAAGTGGTGATCATATTATCCTATTTTAAAATGCTATCACTAACAATACTTAGGGTATATATTCTTTTATTTTCATTGCCACCATGAGTTTTAACTTATTCACATGAAAAATCCCCAAAAAGCTCTAAAATAATTAAATGAAATTGCTGTCACCTACCATTCAGTGAGTTATGTCCACATACCAGGTCCTGAGCTGAACACTCTAGAGCCTGGAGCTTGTGTAAGTTCGGGACTTTCTTTAAGAAAAAGTAAACAACATTATAAATAGAAATTAGATATGAAGGTGAGTATTTAGAATGGAGAGATTCCACATCACAAATCTGAAGAAGTTTTCAAATACTACATTCAGTGCTCCCAGGTTCTTGGAAGGAGCCTGTGCAAGAGAAAGTCATCAAGGCTGAAGGGTCATTCGCTTCAAGGTGAACCTGCTTTGGACACTATTAGGGATGATGTTATTTAATCCATTTCACCATTCTACAAAAGAGATGTGACAATTTTTGTCTTGCTAGAGTTTGGGAGACTACAGCTTAAAGAGATTAAACCGCTGAGTCAAGGACACGGAGTTAGGATTTGAACTCGACTCTAAGACCAAGGGTGGTGCTTCTGATTGTCATGCGGTCCTGCCTCAGAGCTCACAGTGAGTCCTCGTCTCCATGACCCCTCCAACTGAAAGACAATAAGTACACGCACGTGAATCTAGGGATTTCAGGGCGTTGGATACACATTGGCCAACATCCTAACAGTTCTCAGCCTCAGGTAAAAGAAACGAAGTGAGGAAGAAGGGAAAGGAGAGAAGGAATGAAGAAAGGGGGGAGACATGGAAGAAGGGAAGATGATCAGGCCGACTCCCACCTTTTGATTATTAGCCTGCGTCAGGTGACAATGTCACAAAGTGGACCACTGACAGGCATCGTTTTCAGCTTAAAGGGAGAATCACATGACAGGGTGTCTCAGTGGTTGAGAGCTGCCTATTGTCTATGGTGACAGTAAATCATGGTTTTTTTCTGGAATAATCCGTGGTCTGCCCTTGGCTACCTTCCCCACCCAGGGGGCCTCAGTTTGCACACTGCAGCCAGAACCCACTCCCATCTCTCTTAGATATTAACATTTAGACAGTCATAGTGATCTTCCTTCAGGATAAGAAACAAGATGGGGAGGAGTTTGTCAGACTTTGGACCAGTATCTTAGGAAATTATTTTTTCCTCCGTCTCTCTCCCAGGGCTCATTTAGTTCTGCTAACATAAACATCATTATCATTTTAAAGCCTAAAATAACTTAATTTACAATTTTCCTTATAATTAAAGATTCCAGATTTGTTGAACTTTTTTCCCCTGCTCCTCAACTAGGACATGTGGTATCTATAGAGAAAAAGACAAAAATCATCTTATCCTTAAGAGCTTTGAAGAAAAAAAGAAAGAAAGAAACAGGTGGGAAATGAGGACACTGTTAACAGAATGTGGGAGGGTGAGTTTTTCAGTGAAGTAGAGGGTTTCTGCCCTGGCATGTTCAATGGCCCATGGCAGTGACTCATGAAGAAAGTGAAGGGAGCCTTTATCGGGAGGAGACTCTTTGTCTTGCAAAAGTACATGTCTTGGTTTGGCCTAAGGCAACAAGTCTGATCCAAAGAGGGGTGTAGACGGCTCTTTTTCAACCTCAAGCCAATCTGACTCTTCTCACTTCAAGTCCTCATGTGCTTGCATCAGACAGGATGGACTAGAAAGTCTTAGATTATGAAACTGACAGTGACATCTTAGAGATCTCCCGATGCAACATTCCTAAGCTTCTGTATATGACTTGGTACCTCTTTGACCCTTCTTGATTTAGATGACCATGAAGATACGGTCTCAAATCCACCAGACCTACAGAGCCCATCCAGAACTTTTGTAGCTCAACCTCTTTCCAGCTGGAAGGGTGATACCCATCCCTAAGTCTCCCTGTATCGGATAGGACTATGTTCATTCATTCATTTATTTATTCAAAGATCACTTACACCTATTGCTTATGCATCTATTCTGTGCCCAGAGATCCAATGGATTTTTCTACCTCAAAGTCTGAGGTTGGTCATAGACCAAATGAAAAAGAAAAGTCTGAGAACCTTACCAGCATGTGCTTATCTGATGGCCAACATTAACACAAGATCTTTGGGAAGCTGCTCTGGAATCTTTGGCTTCCAAGTCAGAAAGTTCCTTGTGAAGCCTATACTCACTTCACCTGTCATCACTCAAAGGTGGTGGAGCATCAGAAGCAATTTCCCAAAGAGGAGACAAGAATCAGAGCTCAGAAAGTCACCAGGGCTCACCTTCCTCAATACATGCTCTTTCTTTCCTGCATCATCATGTGTTCTTTCTCTGCTGGACCATGCTCACCAGCATGCAAACATACATTACCTTCCAACTTCAAAAAGTGTTTCAACACTACATCTCTCTCTGTCGATGGACCCATGGCTGTGCTCTGCTTGTGGTCTCCCCTTCTCTTCTTCTCATTCTGTCTTGAACCTGTTACAACTGGACATCAGTGCCCACCATTTCTGTCTAGCTGTTATCATGACAACCCATGGCCTCCACATTGCCAAATACATGGAAAAATCTCCATTCCCCATCTCACTCCACCTACACCTATATTTTATCATTGATCATTTCCACTGTCTTCACTTGACTTCAGGAATCTTCTCTTAGGCCCTCAGTCTCAGTATCCCCTCCTGGTCTCTTCCAGTCTTGATCATCTCTAAGCATTGGAGTTATCCAGGGCTCGGTCATCAGAACTCATTTCTTCTCCGTCTACCCTTCCTCCCTAGGTGATGGCATCCAGTCCCATGACTGGGAGGCTCTCTAATCCGAACATCTGGCCCAAGTCTCAAATCCTCAATCTCAAATTCAACTACTTTTCCAGCATCCCAAGCTGTCTAATAAACATCACGTAATACCTTTAAAATCAAAGCTCAAGTCCCCCATCCAAACCGGCTCCTTCCTTATTCTCCTTCATTTCAGTAAATGATCATATTAGTTTCCCGTTGTTCAGGGCAGGAAGTTTAGAGTCCTCTAATGCCTTTCTTTCCCCAACACCCATATTCAGTCTATCAGCAAATGGTGTTAGTTCCTCATGCCCATCCCCAGTTGAATACAAGCTTCTCGGGGGCAGGGATTTTATGTTGTTCAACCTTCCCTCTAGTGCTCTGGACAGTGCATACCACAGAGGTGGTCAGTCACAGTGGCTGGGTAGACTGAAAGAAGATGTGTAACCCTGGATGGTGGCATTCCAACATCTGTGCTGATTATAGCTTCTTCTAGCACCATAGTGTTTGCTTTAATCATACTTAAAACAATTGGTGATTAGATATTTATTGTGCTTTTATTGCTTAATGATGTCTTTTCTATGTGACCTGAGACTCACAAGGATGGCATCTGCGCCTCTTTGTTCACAATTTTATCCCCAGATTCCAACAGAGAGCCTGACACAAATCCAATACAGTCGTTCATTCATTCAAAAAGAATTTATTGAGCATTTATTTTGCCTCTGGCTCTGAAAAGCACATAACTCAGAGATTCATAAAAATCCTTTCCCTAAAAAGACATTGTAGTCTATTGACAGAGAAAATGATTGAAGCAAAAAGTTGCATGTGCATCTATGAAAGTGTGTAAAACACTGTATGTACAACAACGTGCTACAGGAGGGGCACACGAACCCATCCCATCGGATCAATGAAATCAGAAGGTTTCACATAGGAAACGGCATAGGATGGAAGCCTTGAAACATAAGGACTGGATCACATGAGTTTGTCAGGGGGATGGTGAGCAGGGGAGAGGAGGTGCAGGCCATTCAGGGAAAGAGGGACATAATAAGCAAAGGCAAGGAGTCACGTCACGTTGGCCGAAACGGTAAAACATGTCGGCAGGGGGTTGGAGGTTAGTTTTCAAAATGGCCAATGAAGAAACGCACGGAAATTCCAGCATCTTCTCTGCAGTCCCTCTCCAAAGCAAGTCATTCATTAGTCAAGTCATTTTCCTGGGCTCCTACCCTCCCAAACTTCAGCAAGGCCCTGGGGACTAGGAATCCTCCAGTCCAGATGCACTGGTGTCAGCCTACGGCTGTACTTCTTAAGGCCTCTCAGTCTTTTCCAGCTATACAATTAGAATAAAGTTCTGATGTTTCCCAGGTCCAGCAAGGTAGGGTCTGGCCCAGATCTCATTTTCTACCACTTTCTACTTATTCCCCATGCTCCAGACCCCTGGCTTTTCTCATCTCCTGAAACACGTCAACCTCCTTCCCGATGTGAAGGCTTTGCCCATGCTTAAACCAAGAAAGTGTTTAGCTGCCTCCTTTGCATACTGCAAAGCTCATCTTAAATGGTGAATCTGGGAAGGTCTTGCCTCCCACCCGATCTACGGTTGGTCCCACTAATGGTTGTGATTACCTTGTTTTCCTGTTTTACTTTCACAGTCTCTGCACTAAAATGTAATCTTCATAAGAGCAGCTTCAGGAGTAAACTCTCTCCTATTTAACACTATTGCCTTGGCACCAATTGTCTTTACTGATTACTATTGAAGGAATGATGGTTTAACTGAATGTGTGAATGGGTACAACCATCCATGGTTTTGCCCCTCCTGTGATGAATAAAGTGCCACAGAATTAGGAATGGACAGTGGTGGCTCTTTTTTTTTTTTTTTTGTGGAGGAACAGGATATGCCTGTTCAACTGCAGGGGGCAGGGATCGGGGGGCATAGAAGACCCAGGCAGCAGAGATTTTAAGTGAGTAAAGATGTGCCACTACCCGCCATCTTGATCGGTGTGTCTGCAGGAGCCCAGGCTGTGGTTCCCTTGCGGGGTCGTCCGAGCACTAGCAAAAACCTACCTGGAAATGTCACTGCATAGATTAGCTAAGGTGTGGAACTGCTCATTCTGGGGATGTGAGGAGGACGACCAAGGCCAAGGTCAGTGGACCAGCTGCCCAGCTGGCTGGCTGGCTGGCTGCTGTGTGTGAGCTTCCTGTTTACCCTGAAGCTCTGTGTCCAGACACTGTCCTTCCCCACGGGGCGGACTTCCCATCTCCCTGCAGAAGAACAGGGAAAAAAGGGAAAAGTCAAAAACACATCGTCCAGGCTGACAAGGCTGTAAGCAGCATGGAGACTCAGAAAGAGCACAGGCCCGGGGACTCAGAGAGAAATGGTGTGAGTCCCAGCCCGACCGTTCACCCAGGCGGGGGCTTGGGATGGGATTGGCCTTGCATCCCTGAGCCTGCATTGTCCCATGCATCAGAGGAGACCAGTAGAAATCCCTACAGCAGAACTTCTATACGCTTACAGGAAAAACACATGTAAAGTATTTTGCGCAATGCTTGGTACCTAGTGAGCACTACCAAAAAAAAAAAAAAAAAGGACTAGCTTCTAGCAGTAGTGGTGTTGGCGGGTCGTGGTGGTCGTTGTAATAATAGCAGCAGGAGGAGGAGGAGTTATAACAGGATGGCGGTGGCCGCTGTAGAAGCACGAGCAGCGAGAGGAGAAGCTGTACTCGGGCGGTGTGGCTGGCAGCCACCACAGCAGGGAGGGCGTAACTGGGGCTCTGCTAGTAGCAGCGGTGGCAGTTGCGGTGGCGCCAAGTGCCGGCGGGGCTCCAGGTGTGATGGTGGGGAGGGCAGTAGTTGTGTTAGTCGTGGTAGAAAGAGAAATTGTAACAGTCTCAGAAATTCTCATAGTACTTAAACTAGTATTAACAATAACATAAAGCAACAATACTAGTAAGAATATAGAAAGAATTGTTTTGAGAAACGTCCCTTCCATCCTCTTGGGCCCATTCCCTCAACGATTCCCGGGACCAACTAGTCAGCAGTGTGTGTGCTGCCTTGTTGGGAAGAACCCCTGACCCGGCATGAAGTTCCAAAACACAGATGAGTGTGCCCTATAAAAAATGAAGTGGCTTTCAGAAGGCTCTAGCCGGCGAGCTGGGAGTCTGCCACATGGGGACTTGTGGAAGGCCACGCAAGGGAGTGCACATGAGCAATAATGAGTGCCCTATTTCGTTCATCACCCTCGGTGGCAGTGAAAGGCTTAATGAAAGGAAAAGAGCAGAAGGACTGGCAGTGATCTGTGCCTGCCCAACACCAGCCTTCGTACATGCCCCACTTACTCCTGTGCAGAAGGAAGAGGTTATTCTCAGACAATAATGAGGAAACAAAGGCTCAGGGAGGTGTAGAAACTTGGCCAAGGCCATGCAGCTGGTACCAGGAGAGCTGGGATCGCAGTCCCGGGGTGACCGCCGGACCCCTCCCGCCCTCACTTCTCCCTCTCCTGAAGGCCGTGTTGGGTTTCTGTGTTCACTTGTTCTCTTACTAACCCACAGGCAGTCATTTGTCCTCTGCTAGCCTGTAAACTCCTCAGAGAAACCAGAGGATTTTCTTTGTATCACACATGGTGCCCATTAAAGATAAAATCAAATAAATAAAAAATAAAGCACTTTGTTGCTCAGCTCTCATGTGCTGGGGATTGCCCTTAAGATGAAGTTCTTTATACAAATAACCAGAGGGAGTTGGAACTGGTGCGTGGACATGTGTTTTGCTAGGAAGAGAACAGACTGAGGAGAAAACAGAGGTGAGTTAAGATCCAGCCCTGTGCCTTATTATCTGAGAAATAAAAGACTAGCAAATGACATTGCGCCCCGAGCCTCAGTGTCCACATCTCGAAAATGACCACTTTCTCCCTTCAGACTTAGACAGCAGGAAATAATTTCAGTCTGCTACACAGCTTGGTGCCTGACAATTAACTGATCAGCAGCAGCTCCGGGCAGAGAAGTCGCTAGATCCTGGGCTCAGCTATTTGCTAGCTGTGTGAGCTGCCCTGGGGTTGACCACAATGCCTCAGTTTCCTCATCTGGAAGTCAGGCTGAAATAATAGGTCTTCACAGGGCAAGGACTCTCATTGAATGAACACACGTTTCATGTTGTGCGGAGTGTCAGACCCACAGTTAGTGCTTTTCAGAATTAGCTGTAGCAATTATCCATATTACGGATGATGGTATGAAAATAAATATGAGACAGGACAAGGTAATATACAGAAGAGAGGAGATGACATAGGTCTTGAAGCAGAGGCCGTATTTCTGGAAGGCCAGGAGGTCCCAAGATTCCAGGCCAAGGAAACAGCATAATAAGCATGGGTGGGAAAGAGCGTGGCTTTCCTAGGGAATTGGGAGCAAATGTATTGGTCCTGCAGCCTGTGCCCCTCGGGAAGCAGGGAGGAGAAGGATGAAGCAGAGGTTGGGGGTGGCCCTTCTGTTGCATCTGGAATGACCAACCTCAAACTCTGACCTTGGCAGATTCCAACATTTATATTCCACGTACTCTCCATGTATTTTACTCTGCACACTGTGTACTGATTTGTCACTTTTTTAGGGTAAGATTATGTCTCTGAGTAAGCTGATTAGTGTTAGACTGATTGTTTTAAAATAACTCGAGCGGCATCTGAATTTATTTACATACATGATACTGCCTTCTATAAACACAGCTGTAGGCAGAAACAAAATTCCACGGTATTTTAGGAAGTTAAGCCAACAGTTGAGCTGTAATAAAGGCAGACTTCTCATTCTGGTTTCTCTTTATTTGTGTCTTTCTGGATGAAGTTTTTCCAGGAGGGGTGGGCCTAAGCACTTCAGCCCAGAAGGCTCTCAGGTACTGATGGAGTTTTAGGTCTGGTGGCCACAGGGAACGAAGTCACCAGCAGGCAGTGAGTGTCTTTGAAAAGCCGTGGCTCTGCAGAGGAGAGTGAGCTGGTGTTTAGGCCTGCCTCAGATTCCCCAACTCCACGCAGACCCTGGAGTCAACATGGAAACCATCATGAGTGTTAGGGCTGTGGCCACCTTCTGCCTGGGTAGGGCAAAGGCTTTGTGGATCTTGTCAATTTTGTGTGAATTTATTGAACACCATCCTGTGCGGCCAGGCTCTGCGTCAGCTCTGGTGATGTCATAATCCACAAGATAGAGATCCTGCCCTCAGGAACCTTAAAGTCTACTGACAGAGTCAGGCAATCAGTAAGAAGGGATGGAAATGAGTTTATAATAGCAAATATAGTAGATACAGCCGAGTGTGGAACCTAGCCTGGGTTTGGGTGTGGGAAGGAGAGCTAATGGTGAGGGAAGACTGTTTTGAAGATGTGGCATTTCATCTGAGAACTAAAGGAGGAATATGAATTGGCTGTTTGAAGAGTGAAGGAAAGAGTGTCACCTGGAAGGGAAAGGAATTTGGTGTGTCCAAACGGGCCAAGAAGGGCCAGTGCGGCTGTCCAGGAGGGAGTGAAGTGAGGCTATAGAAGAAATCAAAAGCCAGATCCAATAGGCCCATGTGGGCCAGACTATGGATTTTCACTTTATCCTCCAAACAATGGGAATCCATCGATGGGTTTCAGCCACGGTGTGACATGGTCAGATTTGTGTTTCAAACAGATCACTTGGGCTGCCAGGGGAGAATGGATTTGTTGGATACCCAACAATGTACGTGGCCTATCAGTCAATTGGCTACTGCAGAGATACACGTGAGAGGGGAGGGTGATTAAGACTAAGGAAGATGGAAATAAGTAGTCAGAGTTTAATCAATGGGGTTCCTGTTTGATTGGATGCGAGGAAGGAGAAATGCCAGGTCCTTTTTTTTTTTTTTTTCCCTGCCTGGGCAACAGTATAGATAGTGGTGCCATTTAAGGAGCTAGAATAGATAGCAGAGAACCAGCTTGGGATGGAACAAGGAAATTAAAATTTGACCACAAAGTTTTAGATGACTGTAGACTTCTAATAGGAAATAGTGAGAAGACAGCAGAGTCATTGGTCTGACTGTCTCAGGAAGGACTTGGGCTAGAAATTTCGTTTGGAAATCAAGTATGCAAAACCACGGTAGTGGATGAGATTACCAAGGGAAAAAGTAGGGAGAAAACAGAGAGGTTTATGAAGGTACAGCTGCTAGAAAACATCTCTGTCCATTTCAAGGCACTGCCGACAGTTAAAAGTTTGGTCTGGGAAACAGGTCTATGAAACAAATTTTTCGTGTCATAGGGTGTGACTCAGAAAGTAAGCTGTGCACACAAAACAGTGCACCGATTCCAAAGAGGATTTACACCATTTGTCCCCCTGATGCATCACGATGCTGGAAAATGTCAGCATTAAAACCCACAAAAGATTTATGTCAGCACTCCAACGCTGCCCGTTTTTGAAATCCAGTACAGAGGGGATTTATTAGGCCCTGGTGCTTGATCACTTTTTCTTGGAATTTTGACTGTAACACTTTATCCTTTTGATTATTTAAGCTCTTGTTATATTTTAACCCATTGCCACGACGTCTTCTGGGTGGAGTGGAGACTTTCTTTTACTGTCCACAGAAAGGGGAAAAAACACAAGGAGGGAAAAGAAGGTGGGAGGATCGTTTCTCTCTAAAAATGCCTCCCTGTGGAAGTTATCTTAGTGGAACTGCTAACACATTTCAGGAGGCAGTTTGGCAGAGGCCAGAATGGACCCAAATCCCATCTCTGTCACTCAATAGCTCTGTCACCTACAGCAAGTCATTTAACCTCTCTGCATCTCCCACAAACTTGATGAAATATTTAATAATGAAAGTTATTTTATGTACATGTGAATTACTATATGTACACATGTAATGTATTCAAAAATATGCTATTTTTGCCAGAAAACTCACAGTTGGACATGGGAAGAAGATATTAATTGCCAATTTCTGTAATGATTAAATGTTATTGAATACTGGGATTTATTTTCTTCTTTATATATTTCTGTGTCAAAGATAAATACTGTTTTTATAATAAGCTATAGTGAAGTAAAATTTACATAAAATAAATTTCACCAGTTTTGAGAGTATTATTGATGAGTTTTGATAAATGTATCCAGGCGTGTAAAACCATTTCTACGATCAAGATATAGAACATTTCCATACCCAAAGTCACTTCCCTCCTCCCATCGCATACCCTAAAAACCATAGATTGACTTCTCATGTGTTTAATTTTTCTGTATCTAGAATCTTATATTAATGGAGTCCTATTGTACGTAGACTTTGAGCCTCTCTACCTTTACTTTGAATGCTTTGAAGATCCAACCATGCTACTGAATATATCAGTAATTTATTCTTCTTTTTTATTGCTGAATAATAGTCCATTGTTTGGATATATCACAATCTGTGTATTCACCAGTAGACAATCATTTGAGTTGTTTCTAGTTATGGATTATTAAGTAAAGCTGGAGCACTATAGTACTGTCTTTGTGTAAACACAAGATTTCATTTAACTTTGGTAAAAAACCTAACAGTGGGATTCCTGGATTGTAGCGTGTGCATTTAACTTTATTAAAAACTGCTATATGGTTTTCCAAAGTAGCTTTATAACTTCACACCCTCACCAGCAATGTATGAGAGTTCCAGTTGCTCCACATTCTCACCATTAATTGGTATTATCTGACTGTTAAATTTCAGCCATTCTAGTGGACGTATAGTTGTATCTCTTGTGGTTTTAATTTGCATCTCTCTAGTAACAAATGACATTGTGCATATTTGCCATCTGTGTCTCTCTTCTTTGGAGAAGTAGCTGTTAAAATATTTTGCCAATTTTTTTTTTTATAGAGTTGGTTGTCTTCTTTTTGTTATACTGCAAGACTTATTTTGAAATTCTGATGATAATTCTTTTTATCAGCTATTCATTTTACAACTGTTTTCTCCCAGCCATAGTAGTTTTTTTTTTTAAACAGAAAAAGTTTAACTTTGATAATGTTTAATTTATCACTATTTTTCTTTTATGCTTCATGATTTCAGTATTCTTACCTATAAATGAAATTTCTTTAATAATATAAGGCCATACTGGTTATTTGTTTCTTCCTGAAGGAAGTTTGGTTGTTTGTGTCTTTCAAGGGATTTGCTAATTCCATCTATTATCAACTGTATTGAAATGAAGTTATTCATAGGATTCCCTTATTGTCCTCTTAAGGTCTACAGAATCTATTGTGATTTCTTTTTTTGATACTTGATGTTTTTAATTTATGTCTTCTCCCTGTCTTTTTTTCTCCCTGTCTTCCCTTTCTCTCTTGCATGTGTGTTCAGTCTGCTAAAGGTTTACTAATTGTATAGATCTCTTGAAAGAAGCTGCCTTTTGTTTCATTGATTTTCTTGCTTGTTGTCCTGTTTCCATTGATGATTGCTCTTATCTTTATCTTTTCCTTGCTTCAGCTTCCTTTGTTTAATTTGCTTTTCTTCTAATTTATCAAGATGGAGACTAAGATCACTGTCTTGAAACTTTCTTTTTTTTCTAACATAAGTATTTAATGATATAATTTTCCCTCTAAGTACTGCTTAAGCTGCATCTTGCAGATTTTTTTACCTTGTATTTTCATTTTAATTCATTTCACAATTAATTTCTATTATGATTTCTTATTTGGCTAATTAATTAAGTAGTTTTTAGTTTAATTTTCAAATGTCTGGGAATATCCCATGTATTCTACTGTTCTTGATTACTATTTTAATTCCATATAGTCAAAGAACATATTTTACATGATTTCAATAGTGTTAAATTAACTGAATCCTGTTTTAGGACCCAGCATAATTTATCTTGGTGAATATTCAAGGTGCACTGAAAAAGAATGTGTATTATGCTGTTAATGGGTAGAGTATTCTATAAAAGTCAAGTAGGTCAGATTGGTTGATAGTTTTGCTCGAGTCTTTGTACATTTGTACTGATTTTCTGTCAACTTGTTCTATCATTTACTGAGAGAGGAGTCTGGAAGTCTCCAAATACAATTGTGGGTGTGTCAGTTCCTCATTTCAGGTCTGTCATCTTTTGCTTCATATCTGAAGCTCTTTATTAGGACTGTTATGTCCTCTTGATGAATTGACCTCCTTGACCATAAGAAATATCCTTCTTTATCCTTGTTAATATTTCTTTTTCTGAAATCTACTTTTTTTGATATTAATATAATTTCTCCAGCATTTTATTGACTAGTGTTTGCTTGGTATATCTTTTACTATCTTTGTACTTAAAACTATCTGTTTTTATGTTTAGAGTGGGCCTCTTACAGAAACATATAATTGACAGTGATGGTTAATTTTATGCATCAACTTGGCTAGACTATGGTACCAGTTGTTTGGTTAAATGCCAGTCCAGATGTTGTTGGAAGGTAATTTTTAGATGAGATTAACATTTAAATCAGTAGACTGATTGAAGCAAAATAATCTACCTAATGTAGGTGAGCCTCATCTAATCAGTTGAAGGCCTTCAGAGACTGAGGTCCCTTGAGGAGGAAGTTAATTCTGTCTCCACATTGCCTTTAGACTCAGGATTGCAAAATCATTTCTTCCTTGTGTCTCCAGCTGTTGGCCTGCCTTGGACATTTTGCCAGCCCCACAACTGCATAAACCAATTCCTTAGAGTAAATCTTTCTATATATACATCCTGTTAGTTCTGTTTCTGTAAAGAACCCTGACTAATACATTGGGTTTTGCTTTTTTTTAATACAATGTGACAATCTCTGACTTTAACTGAAGTGTTTAGACCATTTACATTTAATGTAATTATTGATATGGTTGAGTTTTCTGTCATCTTGTGATTTGTTTTTATTTAATCTTTCTGTCCATTCTTTTTTTTTCCATTTCATGCCTTCTTTTAAACCAATTGAGTATTTTAAAATTTTATTTTATCTCCATTATAGCTTATTGTTCTACCTCTTTGTCTCTCTTTAAAAAGTATTGTTCTATGACTATATGTATCTTTCTATATATTTATATATATTTATTCATATTCCTATGGTGTCTTTTGTGAAATATCTAAAAATGAGTGAATATATATATTCATATATATATATATATGTGTATATATATATATACACATACACACATACATACATATATATATATAAAATTTATTTCTAGTTTAAAATAAGAGGATAAATCTGTTCTTTGATATTTCACATTGGTCAGAATCTGGGGTTATTCTTTATTCCAGTG
Organism: Camelus dromedarius; assembly: GCF_036321535.1. NCBI lineage: Eukaryota > Metazoa > Chordata > Mammalia > Artiodactyla > Camelidae > Camelus > Camelus dromedarius. Next base: position 27,640,472 of record NC_087444.1, read on the forward strand.
TTTTTCTGACAACTAATAATTTAACTGTAAATTATGAACATTTTACAATATAGGGATATGTTTTAATAGTGAAAATCAGGATGTATATATAAGTGCATGTTACTGCTATTATGCCAGCTATACAGAAACACAGTATGAAAAGATATCATGGGTCCTAATTGTGGTTGTCTTTAGATGCTAGGACTACACAGCATACTTTTCATTTTTGTATTTTCCTAATATTTTATAATGGAAATTTAGAGATTGCTTCTATGTTGGAAAAAATTAACTTTATTTTAAAAATAATTAAAGCTATTAAATGATTATACACTGTGCAAGTATTTCTAGAGTAGAAAGTTCATCACATCTACAAAAAAATTTTATGTGCATGAATTAATATGCATATGTAGATTATCTTTTTATGTGCCCTATCCTGGACTTGGCAGTTTCCCCTCATACTTCACTTATTTCCAAACTGTAATTGGGGCTTATAGTAAACAGAGATACAATAAAATAATAAAATTGTTAAGATGGAGGTAAAAGTTCAAAACACAGGAAATGAAATGAGTTGCAGGTATATGGCTGAGTGGAGAATGGAGGGAGGGGCATGCAAAGTAAGCAACGTAATTTTAGCGGAAAACCTAGACTAAGGGCTGCTTTGGAAATGGACACAAAACTTTTCTGCAAGCTTACTGGTGGCCAGAACAAAGAGGAAAGGGGTGGGATTTGGAGCTCTCAGAGGTAAAAGTTATTCCTTCTGCAGATGCCCTTTTAAATTTTCTATTTTCCAGTTCTGATTTCTAAAAGACTTTCACCTAAATTAGATCAAAGAAACACTCAACAGATAGAAGTGTTGTGCTCAGCTCTTTGAGAACAAAAAAATATGAGGCATAGACCCTCTCCTTAATGGAACTAGGTTCCCAGAGAGTAGGGGAGACACATGCATAAACCTGACTAGTTTGAGACAAAAACAAGACAGCGTATGATTGATTTTAACTTAAAGTCAAAAGCCTGCAAGATTCCAGTTAAAGGTCGACCTTTGGTTCTTAATGGATGGGTGAGGATGGCTGAGCACAGGGGATGGAAAAGGCATTCTAGGGGAAATGGACAACTCAGAGGAAGGCCAAGACGGGGCTAAGGGCATTGTAAACAGCTTGGGAAGGTTAGCTGCTGAGCATGAGTGTTGGGGAGCAGCAAGGATGTGGAAATAAACATACTGACTCTCAAATGAAAGTGCTTATTCTGTTCAAGTCACACCAGCCGTCCTGAGTGTCATTGTGGAGGGAGCATTGACAACAGACCCACCAGCTCTTGCTTCAAATCCTATCTTGGCTAAATTAGAGGAATTAAAGTAAAGAAGTGCAATGCTCACCACCTTGAGGTTTTAATAGGGCTAAGTGAAGTTTCACATTTTAATAGATGCTATGCATCAGGCTCTATCATATGTATTAAGGTGTTTTGTTCCATTTTAAAGACAATAAAACATCTCACACACAGGAGAGAATGCTTTTGAGTCCAAACATAGTCCTCCTAATTTTCTAAAAAATATATTGAATATAACAAGGCATTTTGGGCCAACAGAGTGACGATTCAGAATTTCTAATGGAAATTAGAAGTCCTTCTGGGCAAAGAGAGCCAGGGGATGCACAGTTGGACCAGAACTTTCCAGAATGTCTCCTCAGTCAGGTTTTCTTGTGGGACTCCGAACCCACAATCTAGCAAAGAAATTTTGTTCAGCAGTTACTCCAAAGAGGAGTTTGGTTTTGTTGAAACAGCTAGAAAGACAGCAGAACAGATGAAGTTTCTAGTCTAACTTTAATTTGAACCTGAGTTTGAGAGCCTATGGATAGAAGACTGAGGGCCTGAAACATTCATCTCACTGGTGTGTGTGTGTGTGTGTGTGTGTGTGTGTGTGTGTGTGTGTGTGTGTGTGTGTGTGTGTGTGTGTGTGTGTTGTGGTTGTTTTTGTGAGTCCTCTGGAAAGAGAAGCAAGCTGCTCTGCGATTGAATAAGAGGAACCATAAAGCTCCCCTGAATGGCTATAACCAGCCTGGGCCCCTGAACCAGCCAAAGTTCGGTCAGGAAAACACAAACCACACTGTTTTAGCTTAAAAAAAAAAAAATTCAATAAAATACCTCGATTACACAAGCATTGGAAGACTGAGAAGGCAAAAATGGAAACACTGAGGTCGCGCAGCAGTAATAACTGTAAGAGGCAGCTGCCCCACCTAGGGCCGGGGAACAAAGGGTCGGTTTTAGGATTTCAGGATCCTGGAGCTCGGAGAAGAGGCCTGCTGGACCGGAGACTCAGACTTCCGAAGCGCACTGATCCCCGAGTATGGCTACGGGAGGGACCCTCGGAGCTGAGGCTCAGGTCTCTAGGGAAGCGGCCTTGCCTACTGATGCTCCTATCTCTAAGAGCACGCGGTGTGGCTGCTTCGGAGTCAACAGCGGCTGTAGAGAGGGAAGTACCGAAAGGGTAGCAAACCCGTCTCCCTCCGGCGCCCCCTATCGGCAGATCCTTAGGTGGCACCATCTGCACCCCAATGTGTGCACGGTGTCCTCCCCAGTGGAACAGAGCAGGGGTGAGAGGGCGCCGGAGTGACTGAGACACGTGAGCTTCGGAACCAGGTTCCTTTCCGGGATCTCACACGGGCTAGCACAGAATGGGGATGCGCTCTGGCTACGTGAAAACGAGAAACAACAGGCCCTTTCTTGAGGAAGACTCTAGAGGCTATATGCTGAGATGGGCACGTGCACATTTCTTACTTTATTTCATCCTTACAGTAACTCGAGAGATGAGGATCACTAGTCCCACTTTACAAGCGGAGGATCGGAAACTCAGAGTTCCTGCAACTTTCAAGGGTCACAAAGCTAGTAGGTGGGAGAGATGGGAGATAAACAGGAGACTTACAGAGTCCAACACAGTTCCCTTTTCACTAACAGCTCTCTCCCCACCCTTTCTGGTCGCACTAAGCTGACTTAAGCACCCATCAAGCAATTACATCTTCCCCGCTAAAGGGTGAGTTCTGTGTGGTCAGGACTGCATCAGACTTGCTCATAGGCTATCGGCACCATACACACGGGCGTTCAGCAAATATCTGTTAAATAAACAAATAAATGTGTTTGAATCCCTTTAGCCTTCTTTCAGTGTAATGCGAAAATGTCCACACATATAATTTGACACCCAAACATAGAGGAACCATGCATAATCCCTGTGTATGTCCAAAATACATTTTAGCACAGCACAAAGGAAAGCAAATGCTTTTAAAGCCAGGAGGGGACCACGTGACACTAACATGCTCATCTGTCCTTCTTCCGAGGGCCGACCCGTAGTTTAAAAATGAGGCAAATGTGAATACATATCTGCTCTTTGAATTAACTATCCCATTAAATCATGGTCGCTTCTTCCCCTTCCCCCAGCCCATCCCCCAGCCCAAGCACAGCCTATCATCAGCCGCTATCTGGAATCGACAGCGGAGTAATTTGAACTCTGGTTCCCAAGGGCCTATTCTTTTACTTCCTGCTGTAGGAATACGGGGCGTATTGATTAGATATCAGACCGTAATGGGCTTCCAATCTCTCTGCCTTAAGATATATGATGGAGATGACAGGAAACAGATACCCTGTTACTACTTGTAAATAGTCTGGTTGAACAAAATGGTTGGTAACCACTTCGGTGCCGTGTACTCTCACCACCAGGGAAGACGTTACTTATCACTCTTTCCAATATCATGTCTTGGGAGGGGAAGGCATGGAATTTCCTTGTGGGCCAGAGCCACCGTTCCAAGATTGTCATCAACTCTGAGAACTCTGCAGGAAGGATGACCTCCCTTCAGAGTTCACCCTTGAGAGCTGTTCAGATTGTGCCGATGCAAAACTAACAGCACCTCCAGCCCACTTGCCCCCGAGGTGACTGCTGTGAGGGAGGAGGAGAGGTAACTGACCAGAAGGAGAGGAGGGAGACTGAGCGGAAGCTGAGCAGGGCTCCTACCCTTATGAGCAAGACCTGCAGTCAGTCAATTCTAGGGGCCTCAGTTTCCTCATCTGTAAAATGGGAGAAACAGTCCCGTTCACAGCACTACTGCAACAATTGAGTACAACAGTGCATTCAGAGGGGCTAAGGCAGTGCTTGGTGCCTGCTCACTGCTCCTTCCTTCCCCTACCCCTGTCTGACCCTGGAAATAGATTTCCTGCTGTTGGAATTATGATAGTTTTTCAGGTTGGGGGAGAGGCGGCCACACACAGCATGTGTCCTTATGTGGCACAGACCAGACCCCAGAGAGCACACAGCAATGGCACATGTAGGCCAATGGACTGAAAGTCCCAAGCTGAGATGAACTTCGTCTGTCACTGGAGGGAATACTGGTTCCATGTCGCTGATAACTGCCTGTTTGAAGTTGACCCGGCTTTGTTTTGTGGGTTTTGCCCACTTCCGGCACTAGGCCTGTGATGTTTGAGTCAGCAGGACCCAGACTCGCAGCTTGATCGCTACAAAGGTAGATACAGAGTTGACTGGTGACATCTTCCTCCTCCCGGTGGCCAAGCAGACGCCAAGGAGAAGCTCCAGTGCCGCCCTCCCTGATAGGTGTTTGGTTTGGCACCAAAGGGGATGTCTTCTATCGGCTTCTCAGTTTTCTTGCCTTTTCTTATCACAGTAAAGATGACTCATAAACAAATCGAACACTGGTTCAAGGATTCCAAAGGATGATTGTAAACTTTGAAGGGGGAATAAAATGTGAGTTTATACATTTTTAATTATGCCAGGCCTGGAGCTCATCCTCATTTATCACTAGTGGTATCAGCCACGTATCTGCTGCCTCTCTAATCTCTGCCCTGCAAACACACCGACCTCTAGTCAAGTAAGATAAATGGAGAATTAAAAAATGGCTACCTGCTGGGAACTGATTGAAAAAAGGGACAAAATGCCACGAGCTCAAGTTAAGGCTGGATTCCCTTCCCATCTTTCTAGGTTATTTCTTCTCTGGGTCAAGACAAACTCGAATGGGCCCAATACCCCTTTGCTAACATCTCCCCATTGCTCCCTCCTCCCCTGCCCCCATTTGAGTAAGGCGATCAATAAAAGCAGCTCTGAGAGAGGAAGGAACCGATCTCTGTGCTGGTATCAAATGCTGTATAACTGCCGCACGTGGAGAAGGGCCAGTGAGCAGTGAGTGACCCGACTGCACATTTCCCAAACACTGAATTCATATTATTGGCTTCATCAGCATTGTCCCTCCTAGAGGTTGCTCTCAATTAGCCCAGGAGATGATTAAAGAAAAGAACTGTGACTGTTACCTTCGAAGCAGAGGAATCTAGCCAAGAAAGAAGCAGAGACACAAAATGCCGGGTGGCATTGATCAGATGCTCTGTTCATGCCATGCCCCGTGCTCACTTCCTGAGGTGCAAGATCTCGTTTCATCCTTGCAGCCACACTGTGAAGACAATCTGACCACTTCTGTTCTACAGATGAGGAAAACTGAGGCTTGAAGTTAGGAAGCTCATCCTCATTTGCACAGCTGGTCGTTGCCAAGGCAGATTTCACACAAAGGTCCACCCAACCCTTCCCCAGTGCCCCAAATCCCCAAATTAAGGCAAACTCTGAGTCCGTCTCATGTCATGCTACCAGCTCTCCAGCAGTAGAATAAAGGAGGAGGTGCAAAGAGGTCATCTCATCCGGCTCCTCATTTTTCAGATGTGGAAACATAGTTCAGAGAGGGAAAGTGACTTGCCCAAGGTCACACAGCAGAGCTATGACTAGGTGTTCTGATGCTGAACTGTCAGCACTAGGCTCTTGGCACAGATAAAACCCACTTGTCTGATCTGCCTGCATCACTCCCTAGACAGTAGGCAGAAATACACAACTTCTCAGTGACACAGAACTAAAAGGGCCAGAAAAATAGGAAGATAAAAGTGTGACATAATACAAGTGAATTTCACAGGTTATTTATGTATTCAACAAACTTTTATTGCACGTAGGATATATAAAGCACAACTCAAGTGCTGAAGTTTTGGTGATGGAAAACAGGTGTATAGTAAAGGTTTGCTTGCACGTATATGTGTATGTGTGTGTTACTTTTCTTACTTTTAAGTAGTTATACTCGAGATGAACGTGAGCTTACAAGTAAAGTGAGGTAAACAAGATTTTTTTTTTAAATTAATAAAAACTGCAAGTACCTGTAGACATGCATCACAAATTAAGGCGTCAAAGCAAGCATTTGTTTCCAAATTTATTTTGATCACCCAACATGCTTTTTACAGTATTGAAATAATCATGTTTTTTTTTAATTTGCAAGTTGTAAAAGTAAGTAAAAACTAAAACTAAAGTAAAAGCATTTCTAAATTGAATGTTCTTATCTAGAAGTAAAATGCTGAGTATTTTAGAAAGAAGGAATAATGACATGATTATTTACTCTGGACCAGGGATTCCACAGACATTACCTCATTTAATCCTCTGGAAACTCTTGCAAGGTACAATTATCTCCATTCTACGGATGGAGAAAATAAAAGAGTAACAAAATCTCACTAAGACCAAACAGCAACAAAGATACCTCCCCACTTACCCACAAAGAGGACGGTTAGGGTCATGCAATAATAATAGAATCACAGTGATAAAATAATCACCATATATCAAGCATTTGCAGTCTATCAAGGACTATGCTGAGCACATTTCAGACATTATCGTATTTAATCCTTGCAACAAGCCCAGGAGGGAAGTACTATTATTAGCACCATTGTACAGATGAGAAAACAAAAGCACAGAGAGGGTAGGTAACCTGTGCAAGGTCACACAGCTGGTACATGACAGAGCCATATACAAGGGCACAAACCCAGTAAGCATAGCTCCAGCCCTCCACTCTTAACTATTATGCTGTGTTGACTTTCCAGTAAGAAAAAATCCAGTTCAGCATGGATAAGTGTAGTGGCCCTGTATGCTAGGTCTAAAAATTCCAGAAGGATGGAAGTGGGGAAAAAAAGCTAAACATCAGGGAACAATGAAATCAGGAATTCTAGAAATATCATAATATCACAGATATCACTTCAATCAATGCAAAGGTGGTTTAAGTGGGAAGCAGTTGCCCCAAACTGTATTTTCACTTAGGAAGTGGATGCATTTTTACACTTTGACATATATCGTATTACGTATTTCCTTCCCTAACTCAGAGCACAGAGAGAAGTTCACAAGGAAAGCTCTAATTTCTATACAGTTATGGTTAAGGGACTTTTGATTTTCCCTAATGCATTCCTTACCCAACAAGGCCATTCCTATGGGTGAGGGACCCATGTTCACTGTTCCCCGCAATAAACATGTCTGGATTTTCTGTGCAGTGAGACATTGGATTAGCAAAGTTTCTTCCCCCAGGTCTGGGGAGGTTTTCTTCACACTGTGAAATGCTGACTTTCTTCTGCCCTCCTGGTCTCCCAAGGGCTTCCAGAATGTTCTCTGAATTCCCGACTCCACTTCACTTTTTATGCTACAGGGTATAGGAGTACTTAGCTGTACGGATATTAGGCCTTTTCCTTTGCTGCTCTGTTTGTCTGACTGATAAATTAAATTCTCCAGATCACCCTTAGCCTGTATGAGCATTTTGTCCTCAGAAATGCCGACAACCAGTTCACAGAGATATCATTAATCCGCCATGGATGAGGGTCATCCAGTAAGATCAGAAGAGGAAAAGGGGCTGACATTTTTCAAGCTTCCTCCTGATGCACTTTACATATGTCGTCTCACTTAATTGTCATAAAACCCCAGAGAAATCAGCATTCTGTCCTCCATTTTATAGAAGAGGACACTGAGGCATCTGAAATGTCAAAGGTTGAAAAATGAGTTTAATAGTAATAATTACAGCCAGCATTCATTAAGTTCTTGCAATATATACCAGAAACCGCCTCCACTGTTCTCCAAATATTAGTTCATGTAATTCCACAGTAACCCTGAGAGGTAAGCCTAATTGTCATCATTGTGGTACAGTTGAGAAAACTGGAGCGCAGAGATGTTAAGCAACTTTTCCAAAGTCGAACAGCTCAGACACAGTTTGAAACCAGAAAGTATGACTCTTTGAGCTTGCACTCTTAAGACAAAATGAACAGCTACCAATTTTCCCAACAAATCAAAGAGTGAGGTTTTCAGACTGCCATTTTAGAGATATAAGTGGAAGGGAATAGCTCTCCTCAATTGCTGGTCTTGGGATTTAGGGTCAGACAGTAGTAACTGGAGGACTGGTTTTGCTGCTCCCAGCAATATGATCTTGGGCAAGACAATTCTGGGCCTAATCACACCTGCCTTCCAGGCAAAGCTGCAAAGAACACGAGAGAGAACTGAGGAAGTGAAAAATCCCAACAGTAACTGAGGTCCAAGTATTGGGAGAACCGTAGAAAACCAAATGAAAGCCTGGCTTCTGAAGAAGAATCAGCCCCCAGTTTGGGCCGCAGCTTAAGACAAAGAGTGTATATTTTAAATTTCTCACCAAAATAGCTACTTTGGGTTTGGAAAAACAAACAAACAAACAAACCCTTAACAACAATCCAGGAAATGACTTTAACTATATATTTGTCTTTCCTTGGAAAAATATTGCTTAATTGATTTTTTAAAAATGAAGGCACACAACATTGTAAACTGACATACTTTCATTAAAAAAAAATAGATAACTTTTCTGGAATCAAAAAAAAAATTGGAGATAGCTACCACAGAAATGTGTAAAATAAAAGAGGAAGTTTGTACCTGTTCTGCAGGAGAGGTTTTGGGGAGTATGTACTATTGATACTGTTCTTCACTTGTTTGTGTCCCTTGGTGACGTATCACAGACGTTCAGGCGTGTGGATCTACCTCCTTGAACAGGCACAGCAATCCTATTATGTGGAGGTTCCATCTCTTATTTTTTTATTCCCCTATTGATGGACATAGAGCGTGTTTCCTGCTCGATTTCGTTATTACAGCTGCAAAAAGCATTTCTGTTATATTTGCATGCATATCCTTGTACAGTTGCTTTTTGTGAACTGATTTCAATGAAATAAATGCCAAGTTTTTTTCAAAGCAGAGTTGATTTACAATGTTGTGTTAGTTTCAGGTGTACAGCAAAGTGATTCAGTTTTATGTGTGTGTGTCTATATATATTCTTTTCCAGATTTTTTTTCATTATAGGTTATTATAGGATATTGACTATAGTTCCCTATGATATACAGCATCCTCTTGTTTATCTGTTTTACATCTAGTAGTGTGTATCTGTTAAACTCCTAATTTATCCCTCCTCTCCCTTTCCCCTTTGGTAACTGTAAGTTTGTTTTCTATGTCTGTGAATCTCTTTCTGCTGTGTAAACAAGTTCAATTGCATCCTTTTTTTACATTTCACATAATTGGTATCTTATGATATTTATCTTTATCTGTCTGGCTAACTTCACTTAGTGTGATAATCTCCAGGTCCATCCATGTTGTTGCAGATGGCATTATTTCATGTGTTTTTTTGTGGCTGAGTAGTACTCCATTATATATACATATATATATTATACATATTATATATGTATTATATATATATTATACATATATAATATGTATATAACTCCCACAACTTCTGTATCCATTCATCTGTTGATGGACACTTAGGTTGCTTCCACATCTTGGCTATTGTAAATAGTGCTGCTACAAACATTGGGTGCATGTATCTTTTCAAATTAGAGTTTTCATCTTTACCAGATATATGCCCAGGTGTGGGATTGCTGGATCAATGCCAACTTTTAATTTAACTTATAAGAAAAACAATTGAGCAATTTTGATAGGTGTATAGTTTTCACACATGGGGAAAGGGGTGGAGAGTTTCACCAGATTCTAAAGATCTCCTCCAGGGAGGACCCCTCCCCACACCCCCACCACCTGATTGATTCCCTTCCCTGCCCCCTCTCCCCAACGAGCCCCCGTCAGAACCCTGCCTTTGATGTTACAGGATCACCAAGGCCATAGCCAGACCACTAGCTTTGTCTTTAGAACTGGCTCTTTTGACTTGGTCTAAAATCTTATTCACAGTAAAAACTGATTTATGACCAAAAAAACAATTTATGTGTAAGTCACAGACTCCTTCTTTTGCTAGAGGGTTCATGGCAAGGAGTCTATGGCAGTGCCTGTGTGATTTAGGTCAGATAGTAATCACATTTCTTAATTTTTTAAAAATTGTTTGTATTTTTATTTATTTTTTAAATTGAAGTTTAGTTGATTTACAATGTTGTGTTAGTTTCTAGTGTACTGCATAGTGATTCAGTTATACATATATATTCTTTCTCATTATAGGGTATCACAAGCTATTGAAAATAGTTCCCTGTGCTACACAGTAGGACCTTGTTTATATTCATATGATAACACTTAATGTAGAGTCTAAAAAACAAAAAGACACCAATGAACTTATTCACAAAACACAAATAGACTCATAGACATAGAAAACAAAATGACCAAAGGGAAAGGGGGAAGAGGGATACGTTAAGAGTTTGGGATTAGCAGAGACAAAATATTATATACAGAACAGATAATCACATTTTCTTCGTGAGTAAAATTTATAGGGCGGAGTTATCCCCTTAGCCACCTCCTGAAAAGCCAAAGGAGTGCAGGAAAATACTCTTTATCTCCTCACTGAACCCCAAAATGGAAACCAGTTGCCTCTAATAGTACAAAGATTTTAGTCTATTTTCTTTTCTTTTTTAAGAAGAATGACCAGAACATGTGTCTCAGTCCCCCAGTGTGGGTCACTAGACTCCAGAGCTCTTCTTAGGGTGAACTCAGTGTGAGAGTGAATGCCTTGAATCAATTCCTGCCATTTCTGGTTTTAAGCCTCAGCTTGTCCAATCGTTTGTGACTCTTGGGGGTATTTTGGCATCTGTATGAATCTGGCTCTGCGTTTTCAAATCCTCCCGGTATTAACATGAAGTCTACATTGAAATTAATATAATATCATATGTCAAAAGTGTACTTTAATTTTAAAAACATAATTGCTTACCCCCTAGAAATACATATATCCATTTTGGATTTGTATGCTTACTTATTTTTTAGTTCCTTCCCCACCTCAGCAGCCTGCCTCACACTAGCCAGGAACTGACAATTCTTTTTGGAAAACAAAACAAATCTTTCAAAACAGTTTTCAAGTCTTGTAACAGCACGTTTGTGCTGTTACAGCTACAGACCTGTCAGGCCTCCAGCGTGCACCTTGATTTCAGCTCAGCGAACGGAGCAAAATATCCATTTTGTGCATGAAATTGCCTGTGTTCTGCGTGGGAATCTCTTCTTCTCAGCACCCTCTGCACTTAGCAGGCTGTGCTTGGCTTTTCCTTGAGCTGAGAAATTGGGTCCTGAGGAATAGGCACCCTCTTGCCTGATACTAGAAAAGCCATCCCCCGGGAAACCAAATTCAAAGTGAGAACCATGCAGTCTCACTTAGAACGTTTTTCCTTGGAAAAAAAATATTGTTTTTGTTTTTTCCTGAGAGAGCCCACAAATGTTCATGCTCATCCAATACTCTTGAAAGTCTAAATTGCTCAGAACCCTGGCGGTATGAACTTATTTCATGTGAACAGATAAACCAGCAAAAAAGGTGACAGTCAAAGCAGCCCTTTCCGGGCAGATTGGAAGAGTATCAAGAGCTCAAAACACTTTAATTTCATTTATTGGGATCAATCATAAGGAAATGAGCCTTTATCCACATTTACAAGCACATTGAAGGATTGTCATCAAAGCATTATTGAAAAGGGTGAAAAAAAACCTGGCCGAAAAAAGTAATAATAGTTTTACTATTACTATAGAAAATAGGTCAGTGTGGCATGTCCATCAGATAGACGATTTGCAGCTATTGATATGAGTTCACAAAAGGAGTTGACAAACATGTCACGGCTGAGTTTTTAAAGTAGGTTTTATTGGGGTCTAACAGACACACAGACAACTGCGTAAATGTTAAAATGGGCAGAAGACCTAAACAAGCAATTCTCCAAGGAAGAAATACAAATGATCAATACGCACATGAAAAAATACTCAGAGAAATGCAAATCAAAACTACAGTGAGGTATCACCTCACACCAGTCAGAATGGCCATCATTCAAAAGTCCACAAATGACAAATGCTGGAGAAGCTGTGGAGAAAAGGGAACCCTCCTACACTGCTGGTGGGAATGCAGTTTGGTGCAGCCACTGTGGAAAACAGTATGGAGATTCCTCAAAAGACTAGGAATAGACTTACCATATGACCCAGGAATCCCACTCCTGGGCATATATCCAGAAGGAACCCTACTTCAAAAAGACACCTGCACCCCGATGTTCATAGCAGCACTATTTACAGTAGCCAAGACATGGAGACAGCCTAAATGTCCATCAACGGATGACTGGATAAAGAAGATGTGGTATATTTATACAACGGAATACTAGTCAGCCATAAAAATGACAACATAACACCATTTGCAGTTAACGTGGATGTTCCTGGAGAATGTCATTCTAAATGAAGTAAGCCAGAAAGAGAAAGAAAAATACCATATGAGATCACTCATATGTGGAATCTTAAAAAAAAAAAAAAAAAAGAACATAAATACAAAACAGAAACAGACTTATAGACATAGAATACAAACTTGTGGTTGCCAAGGTGGAGAGGGGTAGGAAGGGACAGACTGGGATTTCAAAATTTGTAGATACTGACAGGCATATGTAGAATAGATAAACAAGATTATACTGTATAGCACAGGGAAATATATACAAGATCTTGTGGTAGCTCACAGGGAAAAAAAATGTGACAATGAATATATATATGTTCATGTATAAATGAAAAATTGTGCTCTACACTGGAAATTGACACAACATTGTAAAATGACTATAACTCAATAAAAAAAAGTTTTAGAAAAATCTTAAGCATACAGTTTAATGAACACACACATACAACTGGTACCAGGATGCATAAAACATCCCTAGTATCTCAAAGTCCCCCTCATGCCCCATTCTGGTGATTTCTTCTTCCCAGGGTAACTGCTTCTAACACTTTAGATCAGTTTTGCCCGGTTTTGAACTTGATAGCTGAAACGATACCTTGTGTATCCTTCTGTCTCTGGCTTCTCCCACTGAATATTTTCTTTGTAAGTTTCATCCACATCATTGTGCCAGGTTATCATTTCCGCATCCCCACTCCACTGGGTTAATATCTTACAATTATTTATCCATCCCACTGTTGACGAGCGTTTGGGTGGTTTCCAGTTTTATCCATCACGTATAGTGTCGCTGTAATTCCCGTGTGGGCTCCTGTTGGTGATCACGTGTGCATGTGTCTGTTGGGTGTGGACCTAGAAGCAGAACTGCTGGATCATTGGTTCTCCCTATATTTAGTTTTAGCAGAGACCACCAAGCAGTTTTCCATATGATGACACTAATTTCAGTTCCTCCCAGCAGCATGTGAGAGCTCCAGCTCCTCCACATAGTCACCGACTTAAGTGTCGTGGGTCAGAATTTTTTTTTTTTTAATTTTGAAAGCATGCAGTCAAATTGCAAATAGGATATAATCACAGATTTGTTTTTTTAAAAAAAGGTATACACAGAAAAATAGCCTGGAAGGAAGTAATCCCACCTGCTAAGAGTCAATAACTTTGTGTGACTGATGGGGTTATGTTTTAAAATTTTTTCCATCATTTTCCTCTGACATTTTCTTATTCTTTGTAATGAAGACATGCTTATTACAGGCATACCTCAAAGCAACTGCAGGTCTGGTTCCAGGCCGCCACAGTACAGTGACTCTCATGAATGTTTTGGTTTCCTAGTGCATATAAAACTCAGGTTTAAATGTACAGCACAAAGAATAGAGCTGATATTTTATAATAACTTTATGTGGAGTATGGTCTATAAAAATATCAAATCACTATTGTACACCTAAAATTAATATGGTATTGTAAGTCAACTATACTTCAGTTAAAAAAAAAATTCAAGATTCAAAAAGCTGTTTCCACCATGCTATATTCTGTTGTGTGCAACAGCATGGTGTCTGATAAACAGAGTACCTACCTCAATTAAAAAATGCTTTATTGCTAAAAAAAATGCTAACCATCATCCGAGTGTTCAGTGAGTCATAATCTTTTTGCACTAACGGCATCAAAGATCACTGATCACAGATCATCGCAACAAATATAATAATAATGAAACAGTTAGAAATATTGTGAGAATTACCAAAACGTGACACGAGACACGAAGTAAGCAAATGCTGTTGGAAAAATGGTGCCGATAGACTTGCTTGATGCAAGGTTGCCACAAACCTTTAGTTTGTGGGGGGAAAAAAAATCATGTCTGCAAAGCGCAATAAAACAAGAGCTGCCTCTTGTAATTCCTGTCCTTTTCATCAGGCAATAGCTTAGGGGAGGGGCCATCATCTTGTATGACGGTTACTTCCTGATGTTTCTGGCCCTGGGAGAGAGTGCTGTTTTCAGGACAGCTCCATGGGCCAATCAGGCATTTATCTGTCTAACCATTCATCCCCCCACATACTCACCCCCTCATCAGTTTGCTCATATATTCATTAAATGCTCATTAAACAGCAACTTCGGGCCAGGCATTTTGTTGGGCGAAAAGGAGTCACGAAAAGATTTTTGAGGATTGCTCACACCACAGTTTTGTAGTTAGACATCAGTAACATTAGAGCACCGAGGAGGATGTACTGATAAATACAGAACAAATAACAAATACTTGTCTAGGGCTCACGACGCACGAGGCACTGGACTCAGGGTTACTTGTAGACAGTCATTTAAATCACAGTCACCTTAGGCCTCTTTTTTCATCTCCGTAAAGCAGATGTGGAAGCAAGAGTTTAGAGATTATAAAGCTTGCCTGAGTTCACAAAGCTAGCCTGGGATTCAGACCAGATCTGTAGATCTGCAGGGTCTGACTCCCCACTCCCTCACCACACTGTCGCCTCCTGGGCCCCTGAGACCTTCTACCCAGGGGCAGTGGGACAGAGGGACCAAATGGACGTGATAGTGACCTGGAATTGCAAGACAGCCTTTTGGATTTGATCTTAGAGGCTCAAAAAAGAATTGTTTTAGGCAGAAGAAAAAAAGGGGTCACTTTAGGAAGCTTGTGCATGGGAAAGCAAGGGTGATTCCAAGTCTGAAGGAAGGGAGGTAGCTCTGGAAGTGAAAGGCAAGCAGGGAAAGAGAATGCGACGGACTTGAAATCTACCACAGGGGATGGTCCTTGAGTCCCCTCTGTGTCGTCCACCAGGAGGCCTGGAGGCCTGGCGTTGGCCCAGGTTGGGTAATCTCCCTTCCTGCTGCTTCCATAGATTCTGTTCGTGTTCTCATTACCACGTTGTTATCTTCAATCTAATACGGTGGTTACCAGACAGGCGTGGCTGTTTAAATGTAAATTAATGAAAATGAAGTAAAACTAGAATGCAGTTCCTCCCTCTGTTGCACCAGCCACATTTCAGATGCTCAGTAGCCAGTTGTGGCTGTTGCAGAATGTTCTGCTCAAGAGTGCTGCTCTATCGTCTGTCTCCTATATTTTCTTCCTTTTGATGCAGTTTTAAATGGGATTGTTTTCTTGGTTTCTTTTCCTATCATTATTAGTGTATGGAAAAGCAACAGATCTCTGTATATTAAGTAGAATAAATGACTAGAAAAGCATCGGGGGACAAGGGACCATGCTTGAAGGGTGACCCCAGTGCCTCATGTGGAACCTGGCACAGAAAAAGTTATTAAGTCCCTGACTTCAGGGCTGGAAAGGAGCCTATATTCCCACACTCTCTATCACAAGGGAGGAAGTCTAAGGCTGATACTATGACTGGGAATATGTCTTTGAACAAAGGACCCTGTCCTTAGTGCTCTTCCAGTTTTAACATACACGCCAGCACCTGGGGCTCTCCGTCGTGGTGCAGATCCTGATTCAGCAGTTCTGGGGCGGAGCATAGATTCTGCACATCTGAGAAGCTCCAAGGTGATGATGATGATGTTGGTCTGATGACCATACTTCAAAGTAGGAAGGCTCAAGGACCAGGAGAAAAGACAAAAATGAAACACTACTGGACACATCTGGGCAGGCTAGCTGTTGGTAGGGGGGTCTTTCTGCAACATAGGTCCACGAATTCATTTTTGTGAACATAAGGACAAGCTTAAGACACTCGTTCATCTATGTCTTTTTTAACACTAAGCCATCCCTTTTACATCGCCTTTTAGAACATGAGAAAATCAGAGAGTATGTTCAGAAATCAGATGCTAAGAAAAGCACCCCCTCCTTTTCCCTGCTGATACATTCGTTGTAACCACAGTGAAACATTAACAAGAGTAACAAAAGCTTAAATTCAAGGAATAATCAATTAGGACTCTATTTAGCAACAGACATCGTAAAATGAATAGATCAACACACTTTTGAAACATGAGTCAGAGAGGAAGCCAAAAGGCCAACGTGCTTTTAAGGAACTTCAGAGGAGGCGGGGGGGGGGGTGTACACACGCAACATGCTCTTCCCAGGAAGAAAAATGTCTTTGCAAGGCTCTCCCCTCTGCAGGTAGCTCCTTCAAAACCACATCTGACATGTGGCTCGTTTCCTTGCTTGACAGCATCACCATTAAACAGCCACACATCACAAGTAACATGTTTATCATTTTAACATTCCTTCCAAGATGGGGTTTGAATTATGGATTGTGAACGCACAGATTCTGTGGCTTGGGAGGGGGAAAACGGCGATGTATCAGTGTTCTAGAAAATGAATACTTAATACCATTTGAAAGACAGACTACAGATACTGGGAGGTTTTTAACTCCCTAAGACCATTTTCATGCCTGAAACAAGTATGTTTAATTAGGCAGCTAACAGCTCTCCTTAATGCTAACGAGCTGAGAGAAGCAGGCGGAAATTCTTCAGGAAAGGAGCAGGCATTGGCTCAGAGCGCCGGTCCTCACTAGGTCTCTACTCAACATCAAGCATCATAGAATGCACGATATTTGTCAAATGGATGTGGGCTGAAGTCTGGCTGTTGCCTCTTCCTAGCCATTTAATAGCCACGCCACTTACTACTTTCTGAGCCTCGGCCATCTGGGCGATAGTAATACCATTTCTGGGTTATAGGAAATATTCAATAGAAATAATGTATATAAAGCGCCAGATACATGGTAACAATCGTTTTGAGGTAGTAATATTCATAACGGTGTTTGGCGTTCATCCCAGGATAAAGAATTTGTTAGTGATGGGACAGGGCGTGAGAGTTTTCAAGGACAGAGAGTCCCTCCTCCACTAACCTGCTGGATGGCCACTTTGCTGTCTCCAGAGGCCTCTGTGACGGTGCACACCCGATGTGGCTAGCAACGTGATGATATTCAGAGCAGCGGTGAGGGTGCGGAGAGCCAAGGAGGGTGGTGGGTACACCAGTGGGTTGGACGTGGTAGTCGACATTCTGTTTATGTTCCTTAGGGTAATTCACACGGCTGCGTCCCAGCACACATCAGGTTACCACAGTCCATCCTCATAGCAGCCCTGGGAGATCAGCACTACTATTACTTCTAAGTGTTCCAGCTTCAACACTATGGATATTTGGGGCCAGATAATTCTTTGTTGTGAGAGCTGTCTTGTGTAGGATGTTGATCAGCATCCCTGGCCTTGACTCGCCAGATGCCAGTAGTATACTCACCCCACCCCAGTTGGGATGACCAGTAATGTCCCCAGGCATTGAGTCAATGGGAACAATGAGGGAATGAAGTTCAGAGACTTCCCCAGATCAGCAGGCAGGCAAGTGTTGGAGCCAGGATCAGAAAACAGCCCTTGCCCTCATACACGGAAGCTATGCATCTTCTAGGCCCAGGGTATACGGCAGAGAAAGCTCTGTGTTTGGGGAGGTTTGAGGGGTAGGAGGGGCCTTCATAGCCAAAACTCTGCTGTAACAAACGAACATAACAAGCCATCTGACAACCTGGTCACATCTGACAGTTCCAGGTAAATATTTTCTTTCGAAAAGCTCTCCCTGATTCTGACACCACCACGTATGCACAAATGATCTGAAAACGATTTCTTGGGAGCATCTGCCTTGGCTGGTTCATGGCATTTAAGAAAAATCTGATATTTGGCCCCAAACCATTATCTCCTCCTTATTAGCAAGACTTGGCAGTGGATGTCTTTTGGCTTAAAAAAAACATCAAGTCTATTTTCAAAGACAGAGTCTTGCCTTCACCAAGGAATCCAATTTACTGTATCCTAGGTTCAAGAGGCAAATTAAATGAGAGCATTTTGACTATGTGAAATATGTTTCTGGTGTCCCAAGGGGATAAATTTCACTTAAAGAAGTGATCTTTGGAGAATTTGCTAAAAGGAGTTCCTCTTGTTCCTGAAGTCTCATCTCTGTAGTTTGACTGGATCTATCACAAGCATCTGGGAAAGCCCACTATGATACTGGCAGGCATTGCTTTAGGAATATAGCTTGCTCACCTTGCTATATATGCCTCACGGCCGCAGAGGTTTTTCATGTTCCTCTCAGCTGATCTTTGCAAGGTAGCTTCTTAGAAGTATTATTCCAATCCCCATCTTTACGTGTGTGGAAACTGAGGCTCAGGGAGATTGACATCCACCAGTCAATACCTGGTAGAGACTGGGCTCCAGTTCAGGTCCTTTAATTCCAATGGGTGGACAGGTGATGAGTGGAAGTGGGCTCTGGGGAAGGTGTGAGTCTGGCTTTGGAGACCAGCTCTGTCATTCTCCTCTGGCCTGTGACCAGCATCCCACCACTGTAATCATGGGCTAGTCTCCAGTGAAGACATATAGATGGCCAATAGACACATGAAAAAATGCTCAATATTGCTAATTACCAGAGATATGCAAGTCAAAACTACAATGAGGTGTCACCTTACACCAGTCAGAACAGTCATCATTAAAAAGTCCACAAATGATAAATGCTGGAGAGGGTGTGGAGAAAAGGGAGCCCTCCTACACTGCTGGTGAGAATGTAGTTTGGTGCAGCCATTATAGAAAACAGTATGGAGATTCCTCAAAAGACTAAAAATAGACTTAACATATGATCCAGCAATCCCACTCCTGGGTATATATCCAGAGGGAATCTTAATTCAAAAAGACACCTGCACCCCAGTGTTCATAGCAGCACTATGTACAGTAGCCAAGGCATGGAAACAACCTGAATGTCCATCAACAAATGACTGGATAAAGAAGTTGCAGTGAATGTGTATATATATATATATATACACACACAATGGAATACTGCTCAGCCATAAAAAAGAATAAAATAATGCCATTTGCAGCAGGGTGGACCTGGAGATTATCATACTAAGTGAAGTAAGCCGTAAAGAGAAAGACAGATACCGTATGATATCACTTACATGTGGAATCTTAAAAAATGATACAAATGAACTTATTTACAAACTAAGACTCACAGACATAGAAGACAAACTTGTGGTTACCACTGGGGACAGGGGCAATAATAGGGAGTTGAGGATTTTCAGATACTACTATGTATAAAATAGATAAACAATAAGGTCCTACTGTATAACACAGGGAACTATATACAATATCTTGTAATAGCCTATAATGGAAAAGAACATAAAAAATATATATATATATATGAATCACTATGCTGTACCCCAGAAATTAATGCATTGTAAACTAACTATACTTCAATTTAAAAAAATACATAAAAAAAGAAAAAAGAGGAAAAATACATAATCAAAGCAGAGACAAAGGGATTGGCCCCATGCGGAGTCCCCAATGGGCTCTAATTGTGTCTTTAATTATGGTCCCAATCTGCCTTCACTGCCCACCTCGTCACCACCTCACCTACATCCCCAAAGTTCCACTCAGTGTGCTCATCTTGGTGGGACTTCTTCCCGCACTGTCTCCAGCTTCAAGCTTATCTCTGTCCTTTAGTGCCTCGAACTCTTCTCATCCATAGTATCTGAGACCCTGCTGTAGGAACCCCAGTGGAATAGAAGAGCCATGAGGCCAGAGGCTGAGAGTATTTCATATGTGTCCTCAGCCCCCGGCTGGGTCCTTGGCACACAGAAGGGGACAGGATGTAAAGAGCAGAGACTGGTCTGGGTCACCAAGGCAGGAGCGCAAGGCTGGCCACTCACTGACCACGTGACCCTGGGTGAGCCACCTACACTCTCCGTGGTAGAAGGGTCCCACAGAGATGCCCTCATCCTAATCCCCTGACCCTACGAATATGTTCCCTTAGCTGGCAAGAGGGGAGTCAGGTTGCAGATGGAATTAAGCTGACCTTAAAATAGAGAGTTTATCCCATGATCCACGTGGGCTCCATGTAATCACAAGGGTCCTCAAGATTGGAAGCGAGAGGCATCAAAGGAGTCAGTGCCAAAGCGAGGGAGGCCCTGTGAAAAATACCGGACCCACCATTGCAGGGTTTGAAGATGGAAGGAGCCTCAAGTCAGGAAACGCAGGCAGCCTCTGGAAGCCACAGAATTCAAGAACATGAATTCTCACATAAAACTTTGAGAGAGGGGTCCACCCTGCCAGCACCTTGATTTTAGCCTGGTGAGACCCCCGTTGGACTTCTGAACTCCAGAACCATAAGCTAATAGATTTGTGTTGCCCCAAACTGCTCATTTCATGGTAATTTACTCTGGTGGTATTACATATGAATCCACCATCTCAAGCTCAACTTCACCATCCTTAAAATGGAGTCAGTAACCTCACATACCCTGCAGGATTGCGGGAAAGATTAAATGTGAGAGTATGAGTCAAGTTCATGGAGGACAGCCTGGCTAACACAGTCAGTTTTAGTGCATTTCAGATGTGCACAGATGGTTGTTGAATGAATGAACAAAGATGTTTGAGGCAAGAAGCAAGAGAAGGGATCTAGGATGTGTTCAAGGAATGATCAAAGTATGTGCAAATGTAAGGTTAAGTGGTAAACATTTAGCTCCTTGCCATTCTCTGCAGTAGCTTAAAGACTGTGGTATCCAGGCCCTTCCCTGATTCTGTCCCTGAATTTCCCTATTAACCTGTTTCTGGTGTGGTTGACCATCATTCTCTGAGCTACCGCTCTGATCCTCTCCAAAAACTGATGGATGCGAATCTCCTTGAATCTCTCAGCCAAGACATAAATAAAATAATAATAACACAACAATTAAATATAACGCTGTGAGGACAGTGGATGGTAGTATTCTGTGATATTGGATTGACCACAGTGTGATGTGACGGGGTTGCCTCCATGCTTGCCCCTAAAAGTTGTTTGCCTTCACACCCTTCATTTTTGCCTGTGGGAAACAATCCGTCCTGAAGAAACCTTCCACCAAGATTTTTTTTTCCCTTCTTCTTCTTTTTTTTTTCCCCCTTTTTTGCAGTTCCTCCGTCCCCGGCCATCAGACATCTACCCTACAACAGAACAGCCTGCTCTGTCTTCACTCCGCAGCATTTTCTAAATATTCGCATTCTTCAGATGCCAGCTCCTTCCTTATTTTCTCAATTCTGTATTTGTTTATCCTCAAAAGCTCCTTTGTAGCTGCCCACATGGATCTGGGAAAATGTGAAGGCCAGCCCTCTTCCCTTGGGCGGCCCAGGGCCCACCAAGAGCCCCGCCTGCCATCTCTCCACCTCTGGGGCCCTTCCCTGAGAACAGAACTGGCTGCCAGGTCCCCGTGGAGCAGGCAGTTGACCCAGCCCTTCAGATGCAAACCAGTCCTCTGAGGCTCTGGGTCCTGGTGGCTGCAGGTTCCCTGTGACCGTGGGGAGATTTTAAAACCCATGGTTTCCTGTTTTGCAAGTAGGAGCTCCACATTTCAGACTGATTCCCCCCAGGCAGACACCAGAACCCAGGGCATTTAAAACCAGGGATCATTTCATGTCCTGTGCACCCTGACTGAGCGCCCGTGAAGGCTGCAGATATTGCCCACAGGTTGTAAGGTAGTGAGAGAGCCAGCTGCCACCCCTGCAGCCCCACCTTGCCCCCCGCGCAGGGCTGGAAACCCCTGCGGAAGGACAGCAGAGAGAGGGCTGGAAGGCAGCTGGGCGGCGGGCCTGGTGTGCCGGCCAAGGCCAGCCCCAGAGGGGGATTAGGAGGAAATGATGTTCCTTTGGTCAGCCAGAAATTCTCTCCCGCATGGGCTACAGCAGGACTTAGGGTCCTGGAGTTGGAGTCTAGAATCATTTCTTTTTAGGGGAGAAAGAGTCATTTTCTTGCCATACACTATTGATTCTGTCTTCACTGCCTTTAGAAAAAGCTCCAACTCCTCTTCAGAGCCTTCTGGGATCTGCTCCTGCCTGCTGCTCTGCTTCCCCCACCCCCTCACATACAGTTGCCTTTCAGCTCCTCCCACCTGTTAGTGGATCCCTCTCCTGCCTCCCAGACGTCTGTAACTCTGTAAATCTCCCTTCAGATCTCAACACAGCAGTCACTTCTCCAGCTCTGTTAGAGGTCTGTCCTTCCTGCTTGAGAGGTAGGGCATAGAAGTTCCCAGGACCTGAATATGTTCACTGTCCCTATCATTTTGCATCCACCAATTCATTTACTCTTCACCACCACACCATGAAGTAAGTCAGTGAGACTACAAAACCCATTTTACAGACCAGGAACCTGAGTCCAGAGAGCTGAAGTCACTTGCCCAAGGTTGCAGAGCTGCCAAGAGGCAGAGCTGGGACAAGCAGCCCCACTCTGGGGTTAGCGTGGGCTCTGTACTCAGAGTCAGAACGGGATTCTCACCAGCTGTATGACCTTGGATGGGTTTCTTAACCACCTCTGAACATCAGTGGCCTCATCTTAAAATTGGGATTACAGAGAGAACCTACGTGAGGAGGTAATAACGACCAGGGTAGCTGAAAATATAAAGTGCCCTGAACGTCCACCGTGGAGTAAACAGTTACGACCTGGCAGCTCTAAGGTTATTGTTACTAATCATCCTTAGCACAGCCTTGATGACACTAGACCTGAGCCCCCACCAAGGGCAGGAACCACGTTGTTTTAGCTTCCTGAGGTGGTGCCTAACTCAGCGCTTAACAGATATTTGGAATTTAGTAACTGAGGAATGAATCATTGCACCTAATCTGACACACATCACATCAGGCACATCTTGAGCATTTAACTAATATCAGTAATTATTATCCTAGGAATTATTATTATCATCATTTTCTTGCATCGTGTAACATAGCTCCTTCTCCGACAGGGGGGCTTCCACTCTGTCCACATTTGATGAAGGACCGTCCCAGTCTCCTAGCTGACTCAGAAGAAATACTGCAAACTTTGCAGCCGTCTCCACCAAAGAGGAATAGCAGGACTCTTAATTGTACCCCACGATTAACTGAAATTCCTTTGGTTGTTGAAAATAGTGGTGGGGACGGTGGAAAAGTCAAACGAGGTAAAA
Source organism: Camelus dromedarius (assembly GCF_036321535.1). NCBI lineage: Eukaryota > Metazoa > Chordata > Mammalia > Artiodactyla > Camelidae > Camelus > Camelus dromedarius. Next base: position 27,663,756 of record NC_087444.1, read on the forward strand.
GCCAAAACAACCCAATCATTTACCCGCGATGGGAATCACTGAGCACAGGGCCAGGGTCAGTATTAGGGCAAGTTACATATCAATGTGGGGTCATTCGTCTCTGCTCATCCCGGCTCTGGGAGAGCAGACTGGCCCCGGGCCAGCCCATGCGAGGGGGGAGCTGGCGGTGTGGACTCTAACCGTGAAAAACAAGATGCTGGGAGGTTTTATGTCCCTAGAGCTTAAAGGTCAAACCAAGCTGTGGTCACAGTGTCCATATGCTTTCCACATATGCCAGCCGCAAGGATGAACCACGTCTAGCTTGCGGGAGGGAATCGGAGGTCACGTGCTCTGACAACAACAGGACAGAGGTGCTCTTCCTGGTTGTCCAGGAGGGCTCTGGGAAAATGGCAAATACCATGTTTGGGGGCCAAGTGGGGGCCAGTGGAATTAAGGACGACTCTTGTCATTCTCATTACTAATTATTACTAATTATAATAGTTACACTTCATGGAGCACACACTGGGTGATTTCACATGTGGCATTGCTTAATCATCACAAATGCCTCGGGCGTGGTTTAGGGGGATTATTACCACAAATATACAAATGACAAAGCTGCAAAGGTCGAGGTTCCGAAGCTGAGCATCTAGTATGTGGCAGGGAAGGGATTTCCAGCCCAATGCCACATGCCTCCATCAAGCAGCAGATGGATGTGGGCAGTCTCCTTTCTCTTTGCTCAGGAGACCCTGATTTCATTGAGAACAGCAGTGCGCTCCCCACCAGGAGATGCTGGCTCTCCCAGAACCCCTTGCAGCTGGGGTAGCCACAGGACGGAGCCGGCAGGGAGGTGTGAGGGAAAGCCTGCTGGGGGAGGGTATGCCCTCTTAGAGGCATGTGCACCTTCCTGGAGAAAGAGGGGACAGGCTCACCTCTGCCTTCTCCTCCTGCCTCAAATGAGTTCGTAAGCCTGGAGAGAAAGAGGCCATCTTCTTTCTTTGAGTTTTCTTTATTCCTCCCAGTTTTATTGAGGTGTAATTGACAAAAATTGTGTATATTGTAAGATGTACAACTTGGGACTTTGACTGACATATACATTGTGAAATGACCCCCACAATCAAGCCAGTGAACACATCCGCCCCTCACTTAGTTACCTTTGTGTGTGTGTGTGTGTGTGTGCACATGCGTGTGCATGCCTGTGGGTGTGGTGAGCAGCTTAAGATCTACTCTTAACAGATTTCAAGCGTACAATACCATGTTATTAACTATAGTCACCAGGCTGTGGATTAGAGTCCCAGAGTTTATGCATCTTATAACTGAAAATTCATACAACAAATGTATGGATAAAGAAAATTATACACACACACACATATGTACACAATGGAATATTATTCAGCCATAAAAAGGAGGATGCCCTGCCATTGAAAACCATCGATGAACCTGGAGGGCATTATGCTAAGTGCAGTAAGCCGGGCACAGAAAGACAAATACCATGTGATCTCACATGTGGAATCTGAGTAGAAAAAGGCAAAAGCCTCCTGCGCAGAAGCCTTCTTGTACTCAGGAGGGAAAGACAGAGAACATCTCAGACACCTCAGAGCTGGGATCATTGATCAGCTGAAGTAACACCTGCAACCAGGCTCCTTGAGACCTCTCGTTAGTACAACGACAAACCCGACACAAGCAAAACCATCAGCTGCTGGTTTCACTAGCCAGGGCTTCCGTGTCGTACAGCCGGTGCGGAGGTGTCTCCATCCTTGCCTTCGGTGAAGGGAAGAAAAAAGACATAAAATAAATGGAAAATGGACAAATGGTACAAAATCAAAGCAACAGCCGGAGCTTTCGCCGTGGCAACACACGCTTTCCCAGACTCATTCTGCTGCACTATTCCTCCCTGGAGCTGGGGAACTGGCTGGGCTCACAGTGGCCAGCAGCGTGGCTGGGAGGGTCTGAGCAGCCAGCTCCCAGCCTCTAATTGCACTTATCGTGAGCTAATGAGCATTTAATAAGCAGCAGCCGAACATCCAAACTGAAACAATAAAGCGACCTCATCCTCACTTCAAAGATGAAGAAACTCAGATTAAGATGTTAATAGCCACAATAATGAAGGGCCACACATGCCTAATTGGAGTGAATGGCACCATTAGAACCCAGAGCCGCCCGATCTGGAATCTGGTTGCTGGCCGCCTGGCCAGGAGGCTTTATAATTAGACGCTGCGATGCCCCCAGTCCCTCACTGGTTGGAATAATTAATGCAGGCAAAGTCGTTTCAAGGGAAGCCAAGCTTCACGTATCTAGATGTACATTGCAAGGCCCCAACAATCTTCTCTGCCAGGTGTGAGTTCTCTGGGTTGGGAAACTCTGCAAAGTGTGGGTGGGGGCCCCTCACCCCCACTTTGGGCGCTGGGCTTTGGCAAGAGTTACACTGGGGAGCGGTGTGGCTCTCGGACTGTCCCCGAGGCCTGTACCAAGACCTGTGCCACCAGTGGGCCGCTTTTTTCATCCCAGTCTTGCTCCTTCTTGCTCAGCTAGTTCTTGCCGTTTGTCTGGGAACTAGCTAGGCCAGGGGTCCTGAAAGTGTGGGTCCCTGGAGTAGCAGCGTTGGCATCAGCGCATCACCTGGAAACTTGCTAGAAATGAAATTCTCAAGCCTCACCTCAGGTCCACTGCACTGGAAACTTTAGGGGTAGGGCCCATAAATCTGCATTTTGATAAAGCCCTCTGGAGGATTCTGAGAGACACTCAAATCTGAGAAGCACTCACTGGACGAGGCCTAAGAAAGGCACCCTCTTCATAGCCTGAGGCAAGAGTGTGGAGAAGCCTTCAAAGATCTGCGATTCTGGAGCACAGGCCTCCCTCCGTGGTCCTCATTCAGTCCATCACCAGCTCAGAGAACCGCTCGTGCGTGGGGACCTACCCGTTGAGAGCAGCTTTCCCATCTGCATTTTTCAGATCTCCCCACCTTTGTCCTCACTGTTACCTCTGCACAGAATGTCCTTCCTCTTCCGAGAAGCCTTCCCAGACTGCTTTCTCTGCTCCACCAGCTCAAAATAGCCTGCGATCTCTTCTGAAAATGACTTGCTGTATGTCAGTCTTTCCCTAAACTGTGCTATCCACAGGGACAGACACGCAGTGCCATACATAGCATGTCTTCCCTGGTATTCTCCTAATGTAAATCGAGTAAATACTTTTTGGCATTAATTTGAAGAACTTACCCATGCCACATTTTCTTATTTTTACCATTTATTTGTATTCCCCTCCCCATTTTGATTATATATAGACAGGGGTTAATTTTTCTTGTTTTCCCCCCAAATTAAAAAAGGCATAATTTAAGTGTCTCTTCCCTTAAAGTCTGGCTCCCTTTCCTATGTGAGAAGGTCAATGATTAATAACTGGGTTGCTGGACTGTTAGACACCATGTTGTCTCATCATTATTTTTCCCCAGGTCAGCATCTATTTACCAAGTGTCTGCTTTGTGCTGATAGAGAAATGCTGGAGAAAATTTAAAAACAAATTTCATAGGATGGTTCAGCTCTCCTGATGTTCCTAGCCTGGGCTGGGACACAGCCTTTAAAAAAACCAAAACAACCGTGCTCCAGGTCACGACCGCTCATCAGCATGATCCAGAGACGGCTTCCCGGGTCAGATCCCAAGTCCTACACGGAGTCAGGGAAGGGCTGAAGTGTGTGTGGTGAGACGTCTCGGGGAGGCTTGGTGGAGGAAGGCAGTCTTGAGGACAGGAAAAAAGATGCTTCTTGGGGTGGGATGCTAGAAACTTCTGCTTCATTTATTGTCCCCTTGCCCTTCACTGGGGACAACAATGACGAGAGCCCTGCCTGTAGGCATCTTACAGTTTGGTTAGGGAAACAGGTAATTTAAACCCACAATCCTTACACGATTTGGAATATATAGAAGAGAAATACAGAGAGCTTGGGGATGTTGAATCCAGCTGGGGCAGTCCAGGCAATGCTTCCTGGAGGAGGTGACTTCTGAGTAAAACTGTGAAAGCTGTGGTATCCAGGCAAGAGAAGGGAATGTAAAAGGACAGGGGATAAAGTCCCATGCAAGAGCAGAAGCAGACTCAAGGCACTGAGAAGAAGTTTCTGACCCCCAGGACTTGGTGCACAAGGTGCAGAGGGACCACAGTCTACAGAAGTGACTCTCACATTTGAGCTGTATCAGAATCCCCTGAAGGGTGTGTGGGAACCCAGGTGGCTGAATCCACTCCCAGAGTTTCTGATTCAGTGGACCTGGGGTGGGGCCTGAGAATCTGCATTCCCAGCAAGCTCCCAAGTGCTGCTAAAGCAGCTGGTCTGGGAAGCACGTTTTGAGAACCTAACTAAGGCAATGAGAAATGTTGATACACAGGAGTTCACACAACACTGAACAGACTTGAGCCCAGTGAAAAGGTCTATGATTATTCCCATTTTACAGATGAGGAAAACAGTCAGTGAGAGTGAATCATTTACCCCAGATCCCAAAAGTAGAAGAAGTCAAAGCTGGTATTACCCCTGTTCTTTGAACTGGGACCACCTCTGTTTCTCTGGCCAGCCATGAGCTATGGAAGAGGATGTGGCCATGTGTGAAGACACTTAGACTGTCTTGCTGCTATTTGATATGTGACATTTCAGAGGAACTTGAAAGGGGAGACTCAGAGAGGGACAAGGCAGTGAGCTGCAGTAACGCCACCTCTGCCCCATCCCCTTTGCCCCGGACGGGGCTGAAGCATGGGTAGAATATTCCCCTGACCAGGCAAAGAAATGGGTTCCCTAGTCTGTACACACCATTTCAGACACCGACAATCACTAAGACAAATGTCGCAGGGGTCAATAACGTGGTAAGAGCTGATCATCAAAAGCTCTTTAATCTCTATTAAAGGTTTCACAATCTAAATTTCCTGGAGGAAAAATGAAGGTTTGTTACATGCACTTGCTAATTGTGCGTTTGTATACACACACACACACTCACACACACACACACACACTGTGCTGGGTTAAATGTGTGCACCAGATGACAGTTTATTTCTAGATGCCACGTAAAAATAAGATTCAGCATGCATGAGACTGTGTGTATAGAAAGTTCTAGGATCCTTGCTGATCTTACAGGAACATATACACACATTTAGAAACATACCAGAGCGTTGGTAGGAAGTGCCTGGTTTTATTTAGCACTCATCATCGTCCTGGTTTTATTTAGCACTCATCATAGTCCCACAAGGGAGGTGCTACATTATCTCATGTGTTGTGAGGATTAGATTAGATCATATATGAGAAGCTTAGTGTCTGATACATAAATATGCTTTTTATAAGCGATAGTCAGTAACACAGTTATTACTTGCAGGCCTCTACCTCCCATTTCTCTCCCTGCTGCTTAGTGGCCTCCTCAACTTGGGAAGGTTTTTTGTTTGTTTGTTTCAATAAGTTTCAGGCTCTTCCTCTGTAATGTGGGAAGACGAGATGGCTAGATGAATTCAGAGGTTTCAAAGTATTTCCGATTTTGGCTGAAGAGCCTTGTGTTCAAACAAAGATATATATGGGGATGGTTAAAAGTGGAGTTTTTCTGGCTGTTTTGTAGAAACTCTTGGACTTCCTTTGATGCCGCAGACTGCTTTACTTAATGTCTCAGAGCCTTAGTTTTCTCTTCTGAAAAATGGGACTATATAACTGACCTCCTTGTGGGGTTGTGACAGTGAAGAAATTAAACGGTGCTTGTAAAGTGTTTTAGGTCATATGAAGTGTATATGTCCGTCTTGATTTTATCCCCTGCCGATCCAGTCTCTCCTGTTTGAGGAGGCCTAGCTCTTACCCTCTGCTCTGCTGTGGTCCCAGATTCTTCGCCAAGGGAACAGGTCCTTGGCGCCAACTCAGAACCACTGGATAGATGCTCTCTGATACCCGTTACTGCTTCCAGTGGTACCAGGGTCATGACTGATAATCGGGCCTCTGGCGGGCAGAGGGAAAACACGTGCTCAGAAGTACTCAAGCTCTGGTAGGGTAGAACGTTAGGCTCCGTGAAGGCTACAGATCAATGGACTTTCCAATATACCTAATACTTTCCCACCCAAGATCTGTCCCACTTGTGTGACTATTAGCAATCACAAGAGAGGGGTGCTTTCAGAGGAGTGGGCAGGGGCAGAGGATACCAAAGCTCCCAGGGTTCCTTGTACAAGCATTTTGAGAGCCCGGGGGTCTTTTTTCTGCTCCAGAAGCTCAATTTATCGAGCTGAGTCAAATTACTGTACATCCTGGCAGACCCGTCACTGCCATTGATCAGTCCTGAAACCCTCCTCCACAATGCATCACCATTTCAAGAAAGAGCAGGTTCTCAGAAACACCTGTGATCTGGGAATGACCCCCCGCAACCCCCAGGCTGCATCCTGCCCACTTGGAGAGAGAGGCATTCTGGGAGACTGGCAATCGATGGGCCAGAGACACACCTGAGCACCAGGGGTGGCTCCTACCTAGGCTGCTCTCAGTCGGTGCCCACCTGGCTAAGTGAGGCAGACCCGAGCATCGATGTGCCGGAAGAAGATTCTCGATACCATGTTCAAGGAAGAACGGGGCAAAGCAGAGCTCGGTCCTGCTCTTTTGCTTTTAAAATTGAGAATATTAACTTCTCAGCACCAGTTTGGATTTTGTAAACCTTGTGCAGGCTTAGGCCATTGTGTGATGTAGGTTGACTATTGCCATTTAATGACGTTTAATGATGGGTGTGCGGTATGTGCAGGGCACTTGTGTGTGTCTTTGTGTGTTGCATTTGTGTATGTCCAAATTCACAGGGGGTTTCTTTGAAAAAAAAAAAAAGACTATGTCTTTTCATTAGTCCCCAAAATGGGACCTTGTTTATATTAAAAGTTCAGCTAGGGGAGAGAGTATAGCTGAAATGGTAGAGAGCTTGCTTATCATACACAAGATCTGGGGTTCAATCCCCAGTACCTCCTCTCGAAATAAAATAAGTAAACCTAACTATTTCCCCCCACAAAAATATATAAAGTTATTTAAAAAAAAATTCAGCGAATGTTTCCTAAAATTGAGTTAGGCTTTTAAATTCCTTTTTATTATAAAAGAAGTACAAACTAATTGCAAGTTTTTTAATATCTACAGAAGTAGGAAATGAAAAGTTACCTCTCACCTCTTTCTCAGTGCCCGAATGTCCCCTAGAGGAAATCTCTGCTAGAAATCTCTTTCCTGTGTATCCATCCATGTATTTTCTCTGTATGTGCAAATCCAGGTATTTGCTGTTTATGTGTACAATTTGCTCATTTGCATATGTTAAAAGAAAGGGAATCATATATGCCGTTTCTCAATTTGTTTTATTCACTTAACAGTATTTGAATTGAACTTGGGTGGAACTCCTCTCAGATTTCAAGGGAAGGAAGGGGACTTAGTTATGAGGTTTCAGAGAAGTTGGAACCTGGGTGATGGTCAGTGTTGATGCTGTGAAGGAAAAGCAGGAAATTAAAACCAAACTGTGAAGCAAAATAGGGGGAGAGGTGACCTGGAGAAGAGGCAGGACCAGGTCTGAATGGGGCGAGGCCAAGATGAAGAAGCTGTGGTCCCGTGTGAGACCAGCAGCCTTCCGGGGAGAGGTCAACAGAAAGGGTGCAGCAGCTCCTCTCCTAAGGCAGCCCCCAGGGACCCTCCCCTCCCGGCTCTCACAAGCTCCAGTGGTCCCTTCCACATTGAGTCTGGGTGGGCCCACGCTCTGTTAAACTGCAGAACTCAGGGGAAGTAACGGTGTGTTGGCTCCAGGCCCAGCATCGAAGAAGACTGGCAGCTCCCGCTTCTTACTTCTGGGTATGTTCATTCTCAGGGGCCCTGAGCCGCTGTGGAAGATGTCCAGCGGCTCCGCTGGAGAGGCCACATAAAGGAGGGCCACGTGGGGGGGAGGCCACTGGAAAGGAATAGCCCTGAGGCATCCATGGGGGCCATAGCAGATCCCTGTCCTCAGATGAATTCCATCCCGGCCACCATTTGGCTACAACTGCTAAAGAAAGCCTTGGTGAGACCGGCCTAAGGACACCCAGCTGAGCATGGTCAACGCACAAACTAAGAAATAACACAGCGATGCGCTCTTAAGGCCCTGCACTGCAGGGCAGTTGGTAACCCACCAACTGAGAACAAGTGAGTGGGCAAGGGCTTGAGTACGTGCTCCTTCCAAACCCTGGTATATTCTCAGGAGATAAGGAAATTGGTGAGGGAGGGCCGCTCCTATCTAAGGCTCTTACGCATCTCCCAGGCCTCGAGAGAGCTCACCTCCACGATCAACGTCTCGTAGTTTCAACTTAATTTGGCTTTGGAATTCCTTTGAGACAACAGAAAAGGAAGACTCCATCTTTATTCCTGGTGCTACTGTCATAAAGCCCTGGCAGTGTCCACGCCAGAAAAGGACCACGGTGGGAGGGCATAGCTCAGTGGTAGAGCACATGCTTAGCATGCACGAGGTCCTGGGTTCAAGCCTCAGTATCTCCATTTAAAATAAATAAATAAACCTAATTACTCCCCCACCAAAAAACAAAAGAAAGGAAAAAAGTAAAAAAAAAAAAAAAAAAGTAAAATAAAAAGGGACCACAAGTTTCTCCAACAGTTAAGATAGAGTTTCCATTTGACCCAGCATTTCTACTCTCAGGTAGATGCCCAAGAGACCTGAAAACATTTGTCCACATAGAAACTTGTACATCAGGTTCATAGCAGAGCAAGATTCATCATAGCCAAAAGACAGAAGCAATCCAAATGCTCATCAATGAATGAATAAACACAAGTTTTAAAAATTAAAAAAATAAAAAAGGCCCACATCTTCTTAAATGGAGGTAAATGGGGACAAGTAAGCAGGCCTCAACCCAAGGGTGGTTAACAGCACATCAAAAAGCGAAAAAGAAAAAAGAAGACAAAAAGAGAAGTATCAGAACAATCTGGAACGTCTCCTTCTATTCAAAAGAACACAATCATTTGCACGCAGAGTGCTTGTTTAGCCTCCTGGGACACTGGTTGACATAATTAGTTAATTCCTGGGAAGGGTGCTGTGTGTGTTCTTTATTAATTGACATTTTCCTTTAACAAGGAACATAAGGACCAGGAAAAATTGTCGTTATCCGGGAGTAATGGGTTTTCTTTGGAGAAGCCCACGTGTGTAACGAGGAGAGCGTCTTTCGTCCCGCAGCATTCCAAAGGTATTTAGAAACTTTATGGGCCTTGAAATGGAGCCACCTCTGGCATGAAACCCGGGAACACCTCTCACCATTTGAGGACAGGATGTGCGGAATGCCAACCGAAACTACCCAGAGCACGTAATTACCAGCTGGAATTATCAATTACCAACTGGAATGGGTTCAGGCCCCAGGCTCGACTCTTGTGACAAACATCAAGGGCTATTGAAAGACCACACATGATTTGACATCTTTGCGTTGGCCTCTTCACCGTCTCGGATCCCAGAGCAGAACGGACTGTTAAATAGGTTAAGTCTCCCCGTTGGCCAATGTCGGGTCCTGACTGAGAGAGGCCTCGGAACCAGGCATATAAGCTGAGTGGTTCAGCCGGGCTGATCACCTGGTCTGGGGTGCAAGCAGTGAGCTCTGAAGAGCAGAGAGCTCTGAAACCCTGGGGTGCCATCTCTTTTATCTGCCCTGGACCGGGAAGCCACTGTATAAAGCCAGCCAGGTGCCTGGGATCATTTAGAAGCATCTTTATGCCGAGTGACAGAGGGATGCTGGAGGGTGGACGGAACAGCTTGAGATAAAAGGTGTGACTCACACGTGTGGCTTGTGTGCTTCTGAGTGTGATCAGGATGCCCCGAGTTGGGGGTGTATTTGTGACTTCATATTTGGTTGTGCCTATGTGGTTTTGATTTGGTTTGTTTGTTTATTTGTTTTATTTATTTATTCAACAACAAAAAAGCTGTTGCCAGGCAGCAAAACAAATCAGAGCAAGATAAGCAAGACTCAGTCCTCTGGGGCTTACAGTCAAGTAAAAGGGAGGAATCAGGCAGCTATGATGCCGTGTGATAGAAGTGTAAGTTTTACCAGTGTGAACACCACTGCCCCTCTGAGTGCATATAAGGATGTGTAACTACCCATTATGGTGTGTTTGGAAAATAACAGAAGTTTGCCAAATGGTTGCAAATTGGAGGCATTGGAATACTTCATGATGTAGTTAAGAGTCATCAGTGGACCCTTGGGGATGTGTGCCAGTGATGGAGAACCCTGAACTGCAAAGCCCACGGCCATGGTGACTCCAGTCTCTCCCTCCCTCCAGCTGACCCCGCGCGACTGTGGCTTTCATGTCAGAACAGAGGGAATAGCATGTTTGTTACTAGGGGAAGGGCTGTGGTACCCACAGGGATGGGGTGTCGTGTGTGTGTTTCCTTGTCTGGTTCTCAAGTGCCTTTTTGGATCTCAAAATTGTTCTAAGTCCACTGAAAAACTGAAGATAAGGTTTTTGTAGCCTGTCGTCGCTGGGTTGCTGTACCTCATTCTGGGTTGGGTTGAGTGGATCATATGGTAAAAGAAAAAAGAAGGGAAGAGAAACACACTTAATTAATGGCGCCTGCTCTCAGACGCTAAACTGAGCAGCTCCTTTTGACCTCCTGAAAACCCCCCTGGGGAGGAGTCAGGATGCCCATTTTCAGTGGAAGAAACTGAGCCTGGGTGGGTCACTCACGTTCAGTGCGTTTCTCTGTCCAGCTTCCTTTCTCACCGTCGCTAGGTCCTCATCACCTGGCTTTCCAGTCATAGAGTCTAAAATTCAGAGCCTTTCTCAACTGACGCTCTTACTCTGAACCACAGAACACAGAAAATGGTTAAAGTGACTATTTTTTCGAGTCTTCCAAAGATGGTACATAACCAGAACCATTCTAGATGCAGAGAAGTCCATTTATCAAATCAGTGAATGTCTTGGAACATAATTCTCTTGTAAAACCCCAGCTCTTACAAAGGCTTCTAGAATGAAGTTCTGCCTCTCTGTTTGAGACAAGTCCATCTCCTTCTGAAAAGCCTTCTGTGGCTCATCACTGACTCCGTGGCTATTTCCTTATTCTCTGGGTGTCCTCTTAATGCCGCATTTCTAGAGGTCCCTTCTTAAACCAGATGTCCCTGTTTGCATCAGTCTCTGCATCCTCATGATTTTCTTCCCAACAGTTGTTACAAACAGCATGTAAAGTGTCACTGTTTGCTTGTTTATTATCTCTCTCCCCTTAATGGTAGGTAAACTCCTTAAGGGGCAGGATTAATCTTGTTCACTTGTGAATCACAGCATTTAAATCACAAGTGCATGGTACATTCTCAATAAATATTGGTGGGACTGATGAGATGAATTATCAATTATTATTAGGATTTATCAAGTCCTAGCAAAAAACTTGGACACAAAATTAAGTAGGTTTTTATTACATGTGCGTGCATGCACACACTATCTCCAAAACATCTGTTGGTTGATTTCTCCCTCCTTTTCATCAACTTCCCAAACTTAGCACACCCAGTAACTGCTTTTTCCAAAAGGCAGGATCATAAGTATTGAGCCCAGTTTACCTCTGCTGCTAAGACCATGTTGGACCCGAGGCCCCCGCGTGGCCCTGTGGGAAGGAGGGCTGTATCCCGGGTGGACGGCAGGAAGCCCACCGCTGGGGAGCGGGAAGGGCTGGAGGAGGAGGCAGTCTGCGGAAAAGGAAACAGCCCCCACTGCCCGCTACCCCCATTCATGCCACTGAAAGAATGACGGATGCTTCTCCCAGAGATCGATCACATCTGCTCGGCTAATAAAGTCGACAGCGTATCCCAGTCGTTCTGTGGCTCCAGCAGGAGAAGGGAATCGGAGCATCTGGGAAGGGCGGGCGCAGGCGGCGCTGGATGGAGCGGGAGGTTGGGACAGCGTGGTTTTCTAAGGCAGCTGGGCCTGCCGGGACACGCAGCTCCCCACACCAGGCTCAGGCACGCACGTGGAGCAGCCTGCCTGTGATGAAATCGGACCTTGCCGAGCCCTGAGGGGCCAGAGAGTTGCTCCACAGGCCCGTCGTCATCATGGGGCGATTTGATTTCACTTCTCTGTCGGATTGTGGTGTTCTGATTTCAGTCCGTGTGAAAATGAATAATATTGCAGCATCCACTTGTGAATACCTCGAGTTAGAATGGCTCTAGGATGTGTGTATTTATCCACACACCACACAGACGTATCTAGGTATTTCCATGAACAATAGCTACTGTCTTTAAAAGCTGTGGCTGATACGGTGAAAAGTGGCGTAGTGAGTAAGGCTGTCAGATCTGGAAAACGTAGACAGAGGATACCAGCCAAGTATAAGGATATCTCAAGTGCTGCGTGGGACACACTTACGCTAGACAGTTTTTCTTTTTTTATCTGAAATGTAACAGGCTACCATGTATTTTCTCTGGCCAAACTTTTAATGGGTGTATTAGTTTCTTAAGGCTGCTGTCACCAATTACCACAAACTGGGTGGCTTAAAACAACAGAAATTTCCTCTCTTACTGTTCTGGAGGCTAGAAGTCTGAACGCAGGTCCGCGCGGAGCCTTCTCCACGCTGAGACTCCGTGTAGAATCCCTCCCCGTCTCCTCCAAGCTCTGGTGGTGGCCAGCAGCCCTCGGCTTGTGGGTGCGTCACCCTAACCTCTGCCTCTCCTCTGTGGTCCCAGGGAGGTCTCCCTGTGTGGCTGTGCCTCTGTCTCCTGTCCTCTTGAAAGGAGGATGGTCATACTGGGTGAAGGGCCACCCTACTCCACTGTGACCCCACCTGAACTAATTACGTCTGGAACAAGCCTATTTTCACATAAGGTCACACTCTGAGATATTAGTGGGTTGGGGTTGCAACAGATTTTTCTAGGGGACACAATTTGTCACATGACTTCAGTTTAACTCATTTCGTTATTATTCTTAGGATATCTTGATTCTGGCTCACTGCGAGGAGCCCTCTTTAACCTTTGAAAAACTGCGTTCCGAGAAAGTTAATTACATGCCCAAGGCTGCACAGCTACACGAGAGGTGTTTGTGAGACCCACACCCAGGCAGCCCAGGCAAAGGGCCTGTCTGATAATTCCTATTCTGGCTATGGGAAAAGTACCCAGTCTGGGAATGAGAGCTCAGAGCAGTGGCCCCTGAGAACAGTCTCTTTGGGGCATGCCCTTGCTCAGTCCTGGAGCCGACTTGGCTTAAAATCCTAATATGTAAAATGAAAACATGGGCCTCTAGGTGTGCTACCCAACACCAGAGCCACAGCCACATGTGGCATCTGAACATGTGCAGTGTGGCTCATGGACTGGAGGTGGCTTAAGTGTCCAACACACACTGGATTTCAAATACTGAATCCAAAAAAAAAAAAAAAAGATAAACAAAGAACTCAGTAATTCTTGAATACTGATTCCATGTTGAAATGGTCATCATTTAGATATGCTGAGTTAAATAAAATATATTAACCCCACCCCTTTCTTTTTACTTTTTCAAATTTCATACTTTTAAACCCTTTTTATGCCATTATTTTTATGAACATTTTTCTATCGTGAATTTTAAATATTTCATCTATGGCTTGTACTGGCTTAGATCATTCATTATCAGATGGTTTGCTTAAAAAAATGTTAGTCTTTTAGCTATGGAATCCTTCATTCAAGCACAAAATAGGACACACTTAAAAATTAGTTTCATTTATTTAATCATATGTTTCTTCAGCAAATGTCTATTGGGCACATCCATGACAGAATATGCTGCCCTGGGAACTCAAGGTTGGATGGTGGTATCTCTTCTCCCTGCCTGGGGCTTGCATTCTCACAGAGTGTGGGGACAGAGGGTAAAAAGAAAACAGATTAAATAGAAATTTAACATGAATACAGAAGTTAACATTTATTTGTGATAAGTGCCAGAAATGAGCAAACAGGATGATGAGTTAAGAGAAGACCTTGGAGGCCCTGACTTAAGGTAGGGCGTCCAAGGGAGACCTCGCTAGGGAGACAGCGTTGAGGCTGAGCTTTCAAATCTCTGGAGAAGTGTCTTGAGTCCCTACTCAGTGCCTCCTTCCCGGCTTTCTCCAGACCCCCTGCCCAGGCCAACTTGGGCAACATTCCTAAATCTGGGAAACTCAGTTCATTCACTTCTAAGGGAAGGATAAGAGTTCCTCCTTAAAAGTGAAGCCATTGGTGAAGAACCAATGAGAAGGCAAGGAGAAAATCCTGACAAGGCTTTGGGTCTGAGCTCAGTGTTTTGAAAGGACTGAATCTGTGTTCATTTGATGCTGTGCTCGTGTGTGTGTGTGTGTTGTGTGTGTGTGTGTGTGTGATGAGGCTGGACACCTAGCTGCACTGTGGAGACAGGATTTCTCAAACAGTAGACCTGTCACCAGCAGACTTTTTTTTTTTTAATTGAAGTATGGTTGAATTACAATGTTGTGTTAATTTCTGGTGTACAGCATAGTGATTGATTTCTACATACATGTATTCATTTTCATGTTCTTTTTTTCATTATAGGTTATTACAAGGTATTGAATATAGTTCCCTGTGCTATACAGTAGGACCTTGTTGTTCATCTGTTCTATACATAGTAGTTAGTATCTGCAAGTCCCGAACTCTCAATTTATCCCTTCCCATCCCCTTTCCCCTCTGGTAACCATAGTTTGTTTTCTGTCTGTGAATCTGTCTCTGTTTTGCAAATAAGTTCATTTATGCCCTTTTTAAGATTCCACGTATATGTGATATCATATGATATTTGTCTTTGTCCATCTGACTTATTTCACTTAGTATGACAATCTCCACGTCCATCCATGTTGCTGCAGACAGCGCTATTTCGTTCTTTTTTATGGCTGAGTAGTATTCCATTGTGTATATATACCACACTTCTTTATCCAGTCATCTGTTGAAGCAAGATTTAAGTTGCTTCCATGCCTTGGCTATTGTAAATTGTGTCACCAGCAGACATTTTAAGTGCCATGTTATCAGTTTTCCCCTTTAAAGAGTAAAAACTAAGATAGGGTTAATTATTGAGGTTGAAAGGAGGCAGCAGAATGGCTACAGAAAACCAACAGAGAAACAGCAAAAAAAATAGGTCCTTTCTTATCAGACAAAATCAAGAATAAGACAAAATTGTGAAAGATCATGATGGAAGAAGGGAGAAAAAGGAGGAGGTGGAAGAGGTAGAGGGAGAAGTGAGATGGAGAAGAGGGAGGTGGTAGATGGTCCGTCTTAGGTTTCCTAGAAGTTCGTGCTCTTTCCTTCATTTCCTTGAAAGTCAGATTTATTCTCGAATCATCTGAGCTGATCTCTGAATGCCCTAGAAGTTATAGCTGCCACTGTTTAGGGGAGGCATGGGCCCAGCACTGTGGATGGAGCTGCTGTCTCTGTTCTCAAGGACCTAGCCACGGGGGACTACCTTTGTGGAACCTCTGGAAGATACCCTTGTTTTCATTGTGAAGAGTGGTTTCTCTAGGCTGGACATGTATTAATTTACACAGCACACACTAGGGGTGCAGGGAAGGGGTGCCCACCCCAAGCCCTCCTTACCCCACACTCCTATATGGAAGCAGCATTGGGTATCTACTGGTGAATTTGAACTCTCATGCCAGACACTGGAGCAGTGACTCACCCCAGCAGGTCTGTACAACCTGTGTGAGTCCTTTGCCTTATCCGCTGCTTTCTTTCACCCAGGAAGGGATCCCAGCCCACTGAGTGCAAACTCTAGGCCAGGTGCTGACCATCTCAACCTATGACAATCCAACTAGGAGTTTGGTGTGTGTTTCTTCTTATTTTCCTTCTGATAAAATCAACCAATTCTTTTAATGGAGAGAAATTGCACAGAATCAGGCTTAATCTTATTATAGAATTGATATACTTTCAATCTTTAATTTTGATGTGAAAAGCAAATAAAATCATGAATAAAAGGGAAGATGGAAAGAAATACATACATGCACACACAATTATGAGGATTTGACTGAGAGTAGGGTAAGAAATAAGAATATTTTAACCCTGAACAGTTGCTCCAATAGTGAATATATATTCATTTGAGTGCCTAAAAAGCAGTATTTATATGGAAAAAAAATAATGCAATAAAGCATGGTGATACTAAAATATTATTTTGAATATAAATTTATAATTTTGAATATGTAAAAAATATAATTTGGTCAAGTAAAAAATAAGTAATGACTGCACTTAAAGTTTTTGACTGTAAAAATACTATAAGAACATTAAAAATCATTTTAAGAAAAAAAATTACCACCCACTATTCCATCATCCTAATACATCTATCTCCACTTTTTTTTGCAAATTCCTTACCATCTTTGTCTACATGTATATATTTACATCTTAGATTTATAGTACAAGTCTTACTTTGTATTCTGTTATTTCTGTATCTTTCATCCATCTGTCTTCAGAGTCATAATAAACACCACATCTCAGCTTATTCACGTGTTCCTTGGGGAAATATCTAAGCACCCTCACACCCTCACTTGGTCAGTGTTCCTGTTTTAATCATAAAAGGACCATTTTCCGTGACACTGATCGGAGGATTATTACTTTTTGTGTGTGTAATTCTTTGATGAATATCTGTTTCCTTCTGGGGAAACAGAAGTTCCTTAACATATCATTTTCCCACTCACTGTTACATTCCCTAACCCCTGGTAAATACTCATTAACCATTCCTTAAATACATGGTACACAGTATCTCACCATGTTGATGCTGCAAGGGTCCTGATATCACACCACTGATAGTGTACACTGATTTGCTTCAGATGTGTTTCTTGAATAAAACATACTGTGCATCTTTAGGCACCTAGTTTTAAGATGTTTAATTTATTTTTTAAAAATAGAAATGAGATAGATAATTATGAACATTTTATGGTGCTTGGTGCATCTGACCATAAGGTATTTGAAAAGCTTCAGACCCACTTACAAACAATGTGTGAAAATATAACAATAAAGTCATTTGGAGCCTTTAGGTTATTAGGATGGTGGAATAGTGGATAGGAATTTTTTTTCCTTAAAATGATTGTAAAAATAAAAATGTATCAAGTTAAGCCTGGTTAACTTAAAAATATTAAAAATTATACAGAAGACACTTCCTAACGTCTATAAGCACATCATACAAAGATGAGCACCATGAAGCTTCCCTTCCAAACTAGGTTTCACATGTATGCATTTAGAGATAGGTCCTAATTACGTAAATTCTGAACCGTAGGACTTACAGATTTTAATACTCTGGCCCCCTCCATTTGTGCTACATACTGGTAGTTTTTAATTCTTCTGATCACTTAGTTTTCATTGCTATATATAACTTGATTATATGGGTGAGTTGTAACTTGATATTGCCCTCCTACCTGAAGATTATTTCCAGTCCTTTCCTATTAGTAAATATATTGTAGCAATGCATGGCTTTTGTATAGACAGTCGATTACTCTCGGTAATAATGCTCTATTTTTTTCTATTTTCTATATATATATATAATAAATTATATATATATATATATATAATTTATTATTGAAATATAGTCAGTTTACAGTGTTGTGTCAATTTCTGGTAATGTTCTGTAAAGTCAGAACAAACACTGAATTAGCCGACACTGACCCACCGCTCCTAGGGGGACATGTCGTGTTAGGTTCCTATGAGCCTCTGGTCACAATATTTTCATCAACCGATCAATGCATGACTTTGTTTAATATGTTTCTGATTAAAGACGCCTTATTTGATATCTATTATGGATTCATTAACATTGAGCTCACGGCCAACAGCACTGTAACTCATGCCTGAATGAAGCTTGTCTAACACAGCTATTTTCTCCCTAAGACATGTCACCACCGGCTTGCTCTTATAAACACTAGACAGCACTTCAGCACTGTAACTGGGGGCCATTTAGCAAAATCAGCAACAAAAAGCACCCAAATGTAAGAGACATGGCACAAAACAGACCGTGAGAAGGACACTGTCTACAGTATGAGTGCTGAAACAAGAAGGCAGAACGTCATCTTGTGCGACCTCAGCTGGAATCAGGTGCCTCAGGGAAATTGAATTTTGTTGCTGCTCTGCCGTTTGTCCCGATGATTACACGAGCACTGCAGGTACTGATTTTGGAGTTACTAATAAATTTTTGGGAAGAGGCAAATTCACAAATACGGAATCTGAATAATGACTGT
The DNA here is from genome assembly GCF_036321535.1 of Camelus dromedarius. Taxonomy (NCBI): domain Eukaryota; kingdom Metazoa; phylum Chordata; class Mammalia; order Artiodactyla; family Camelidae; genus Camelus; species Camelus dromedarius. The sequence goes on from NC_087444.1 coordinate 27,681,834, forward strand.
ACGTCTTTGGGGATATCACTACATACGTCCTTGGGATGAACACGAAATGAAGCCCAGCACTTGCATTCATCGAGAGCCCTGGAAAGGGAGTGCTTAGCAGCCATCCCATCAGAATAAGGTGGAGAAAGTCTGGTCCAGAGCATCTTACCTAGAAAAGTAGATGTTAGAGAGGACCTTCCACCATGACTATTTTCCAAGACCTTCTTAGCCAGTCCTTTTAGCATAGTCTGACCCGGATTCCAGTCCCAGGCAGGCTGCTGCTTATTCGAACCACCCTGATTCCATTTCTTACCACGTTGAGCCTTGTTTTTCCCATCTGTAAATGGGTTAATCTTAGAACTCACCTCAAAGGGTTGTTGCAGGAAATGTTTGAGATAAAGCTTGTGACAGGGTCACCAGCAGGGTCCTGGTCAGATTCAGTAAAGCCATGGCAACAAGGGAAGAGAAAACCTTCAAGGTTAAATTTCTTCAGAGTAAAGCCGAGAGGTTGGGAATGCAGTTCTCCTGAAGACTGAGTTCGTGGCAGTTAGGAGAGTCCTCACTTTTTATCATTCAAGACAGCCCAAGGGGATTTATAATTAAGATTTTATTTCAAAATCTATGGAGCTTTCAACCACCCAAGAAAGGATGAGTGTCCATAGTTACTACATAAGGATCAAATGTTACCAGAAGGTCCCCTTTCTGTTTCAAACCCAGTCTCATTATCAGTTGGCTCCAACACAAACATGAAGGTCTTAGAATTTTTTTCTCTCAGATTGCCACGTGGTATGCTCTCTTTTGTCCTCAGCAATGCATTATCTAACAAGTCAGCTGAAAACCAGTGTGGTGATGCAGGAGAAACATCACTGGATTTTGAGTTGTACTGACCCAAGTTGGACTCCCTAGCCCTTTCTCTTACTCTTTATGTGACTTTTAGAACAATTGCATTATCCCTCTGAGACTCAGTTTCCCATCTGAAAGATAAGCTTGATAACGCGTGATTTATACTTTTGTTATGGTTGTCGGTCAAGTTACTTTTAAAGGCCCTCGCCTGGTGACAAATGCCTCCTAGGCACTAAGTAATCGTAGCCATCGACAGACTGTGTACATTGGCTGCGCATCATCAAAAGTCACTCCCACTAGGATTTTTATAGATTCCCCTGTAACATGCCGCGTATCCATTCACATTTCCAATTTGCTTCCTCTTTTTCGATCTTGCCCCCTCTGACAAAATGAGACTGACTGTATCGCAAGACAGAATCTTTACTTGGAATCTGAACCTTCAGCAAGAAGCAAAATGTATTGGTGTGTGAGTTAAGGCAATGCATTGACTTCCTTTCCCTTGAAATCTATTTCAAAAATCCTAAGGCAAGCAGGACTCTAACAGGATAATGGCGGAGGGATGACATGGAATTGTTACAAAATGATGACTGTTTCAGGGCCAAACTAGAACTGAACCAAAAGGAAAAAGATATTCCTCCTTGCTTTCTCCTCAAAATCAAGGAAGCTGTTCGACATAATTATTACAAAACCCCCATCCCAGATACTTATAACTTAATATCCTATTTCAAATAGTCTGTTTAAAGCTAGACTGAGGGTTTTTTTTCCCCTTGAAGAGCTAAGAGGTCCATCTTCTACTAGTTAATAATTGAACGATTCCAAATTTGAGTTAGATAATTAATGTTTTTAAAATAATATATTTATATACATGTGTGTCCATGCACTTATGTACTTGCATGTATATGTGTGTGTGTTCACATATACACTCATGCTCAGAGAGACATAAAGATTCATCTGAAGGGAGTTAACAAGTTGCCATTGGTGCCGGGGCTACTTGATGGTAAAGTGGTTGGTTTATTATTTATGTGTGCAGGTTTTTTTTTTTTTTCCTTTAAAAAGACTAGGAGAATTACACCAATGACCCTTTCCTCGCTGTGATGTTACACTAGAATGATGCGAGATGTTACAGTGGGGAAACCGGAAGAAATGTATGTGGGGTCTCTGTGTTTCATGGATTTACAGTTTTCTTAAGATGGAAAGTTTGGAAAAGAGAGAAGGAGAGGAAAAGGAGAGGGTGGGGAAGGGGGAAGAGAGGAGAGATACAGCACATCCTTGAACCTCCATCTTCTGCTTCCAGGTGGTCACGCACATTTGCCTATAACATGTGCGTTTCACCCTACACGTGGCCCACATCTTCTCAACCTCCAGATCTGAACTAAACCATTGCTTCCTCAGAGCTGTTTTCCTGGGTCCTTCAGTCCTTAACCTTCCCTGTTGAACAACCTCACAATCCTCTCTATTCAGCACACCCCTCATTAATTAAATGAGATAACTAAATGTCAATTGATGCGTCGATATCTACCTTCCTCAGGGAAGCCCGCTGAGATCCTCTAGGGTTGTCAGCCCTCCTGTTCTATGATTCCATAACACCCTGCATTTCTTGGGGATAGTCCTGATTGCACGTGCAATTTCACCTTCCACGTCTGTCGCCTGCAGCAGGGCAGGGGTCCTCCCGTCTCCCATGGCATCTGAATCTAGCACAGCGCTGGCCCAGAAAAAAACGTACAATAGAATGTGATGGTTAAAGCATTAGCAGCATTCCTTCTCTGTGGGTGGGACTTCTGGCTCTATTATTCCCGATCCCTCCTGCTGGTCCTTTGCACCCATAAGACGCTCCCTGACTTCTCCCAGCCCCCCTCGCCCACTGTCCTGTGATCCAGGACCCATGGTGACCAGCATCTTGCTGAATTCTAATGCTCTGTTCACACCATTGCTCATGTGCCCACCTCTCTGGGTAGCTTTTATCTATTCAAGGGCTGAGATGATATTTTATAAATCTCTGCAACTCCAACACCCAGAATGGTGTCTGGCATCCAGGAGACATTCAATAAAGATGCCAAGGGAACCAACCCCTGTTTTGTGCATTTCCTCTACTAGGCACGGCTATCCACGCTAACAAGATGCGGGTATTACTGGCTTGATTTCCCAGCTTGTGGTCTCAGGGATCCTGGTCTTGGGCGTGAGTCTCCCGGCTTGAGCAAAGCAATCTCCACAGTGGTGACCGTGTGGCAGACCCACCAAAGGGCCCAGACTGGAGCCTGAGGGAACTGGCGCCATGCACCCTGGGCAGCAGTGTCCTGCAAAAGACCCGGACTGAGCCGACAGACACATGCCCGGGGTGGGAACGCTGGCCCAGGAAGGAGCTGGAATTCAGCACTGAGTAAACAAGATGAGCTCAACGCTCCTTTGAAGGGCTCTGCAAAAAGTCGGACACCAGGACTAGTGGCACAGATACCAGGAGTGAGCAAGTGGGTTTGGAATGGAGGCGCAGATCTGGGGTCTGGGGAGATTCCCTAGGTTCCAGCGGTCCTGGCAGGGGCTGGGTGTGGACTCCGTGGTTGAGCCCTGGGTGGGGAGGGACGCGCACCAAGGTTTAGGGGGACTGGGCGGGAGGGTCTGCCCACCCCTCAGCCCTGCACGCAGGGAATCCTGCCTGGGCTGCACAGCCCTGCCCTTCAACTGCTGAGCAAAGTTCTGTCTCCGCCGGCTTGGGTCCTGGGCAGGCGCAGCAGCCAGGAGGGAAGAGGGGCTGCCTTGCTGCTGGCTAGGTCACCCCAGTGTAGGGCTGCTTCCAAGGGGCTGGGGAAAGGGGAAGGGGAGAGATTTTTAAGAGGAAAAGGGAGAAAAAGAGAAGAAGGAGGGAAAGAGTTTTGCAGGCTTAGAAAGTGAAGGGTCCGGAGTGGCTGTGGATGTGGGAGCTGGGGATGGAGGGAAACGGCATTTCAGAGGATTGCTTAGGAGCTACGTTCTCCTTGGTCTCCAGAAGACAGAAGAAATGATCTGTCTTTTCTTTCTCAGTTTTCTAGGAATTTTTTTTTTTTTTTGACTGCCGGACAAGGCTTCTTTGAAATGAGATTTCCTGCAGTACTGTGCCACATGGGACCCCAGTGTGTGTGTGTATGTGTGTGTCTAAGTATGTCTGTGCATGTGTGTATCTTTGTGTGTCCTGATGTCTATTTGTGTTTATGTCTGTGTGTATCTGTGTGTGTGTGTGCGCGCGCAAGCACACGTAAGTGTATTGATCTAGACAGTAAATTCAGACAGGGTTCATTCTGGACCCAGAGGGCTGAGATTCTCACCCCAGCACTGGCTCTCCCACCCCTGTGACCTCACAGAGCTGCTCACCCCTGCTATGACTCAGCTGACTCACTGGTAAAATGGGGATCATCACAGCACCCCTGCAGTCATAGGATTGCTGTGAGGATGCCTTAGGGAATCCACAGTTGTACCACGCACACAGCAGGCACCCACCCCGGTCAACGTCAGGCACCAGCACGTCTCCCCCAGTCAGTAATTCTGGGCACAGACACCTGTCTTCTCTAGCACTCTTCCCTTTAGGGACTGAGTCCCCAGTTTGCTGGGGACTGAGGGGTCTTCTAAGACCCAAGACTCTTTGGTTTAAAACTGAGACAAGAGGGGTAGGGTATGGCTGGGGGGATAGGTAGAGCTCAGAGGTAGAGTGTGTGCTTAGCATGCATGAGGTCCTGGGTTCAATCCCTAGTACCTCCATTTAAATAAATAAATAAATAAATAAATAAATAAATAAATAAATAAATAAATAAATAAATAAATAAATAAATAGCAAACCTAACTACCCCTTCCAAAAAAAAAAAAAAAAAGCTTAAATGTTTTAAAAAAATTTAAAAATGTTTTTTAAATAAAAATTAAGCTGAATAAAACTGAGATAGTCCCAGGCACACAGGAGCAAGCTGGCCACCCTGTCGATCTTCGTCCACCCCCGTTCCCGAGTCCATTCAAGGTCTGCAGGTAGCAAACACTTGAGCGTTACTGGTTCTCGGAGCTGAGAACTTGCCTGACTCCAGGAATGATTATTTAACTCTTGCTAGGCTCTCCGTGCATCAGTGTCTCTGGGCCAACCCATTGCCTAATGTCTTCCCAGAAATGGGCCTGGTGAGGGCCAGGGGCATCTGGGAAGGGAGAGAGGTGGGGTCGGGGGGATGGGGCCATGCCGAGGGTGACTCAGCGCTGAGTCTGGGGGCTTTGTCACAACAAGCTCACCTTTCCCTGGAACACCCAGGCCCCAGCACCGCGCCCCGCCCCGTACGGTGAGTCAGGCTCAAGGTGGGGAGGTGCTCCTACTGCCAATCAGAAAAGGGCTCCCTGACACCTTCCCTGTGGGAGGGGGCAGTGGCCAGGACCGCCGGCGAGGTCCTGGGTGAGGCTGCGCCCCACACCTGTTCCCGCCTGGTCCCCCTGCGCGAGGCGTCAGCTCGGTCACTAGGGCCGAGAGCCTTTGCTGCTGCGAATGAGTCGTGAGCAGAGGGAGCTGCCCTCCCCGTCCCGCTTTTGCGGGGAACCTCCCAGTTTGGGTGATTTCTCGGCCCACATCCTTCTAATCAAAAATGTGACTGGGAAGCTTCCAGGCTCATTTGAAAGTTGCTAAGAGAGTCAATCATAAAAGTTCTCATCACGAGAAAGAAAAATTGGGGGTAACTATATGTGCTGATGGATGTTAACTAGACTTACTGTGGTGAAAATTTCACAATGTATAAATACGTCAGTTAGGGGTGGGAAGAGATAGACTGGGATTTCAAAATTGTAGAATAGATAAACAAGATTATACTGTGTAGCACAGGGAAATACATACAAGATCTTATGGTAGCTCACAGAGAAAAAAATGTGACAATGAATATATATATGCTCATGTATAACTGAAAAATTGTGCTCTACACTGGAATTTGACACAACATTGTCAAATGATTATAAATCAATAAAAATGTTTAATAAATAAATAAATAAGTTAGTACACCTGAAACTAACATGTTATATGGCAGTTACACCTCCATAGGAAAATCTGGTTGTGTTATCTGCTTACAAAATATGCTCTATAGAGTCTGAATTCCTTATGCTGGCTCCCTGTCTCCCCTTCTTTGTCTGGTCTCCATTGCTGACTGCTTTCTGAACTGTCCAGAACTGTCTGCAGTCTGTGCCTTTCCCTCCAGCAGGGTGTTCCTAAGCCCTTCTTCCACCTACAGTCTTTTAGTCTTCCCTCAAACCTTAGTTCCAGCATCACCACCCTCAGGAGCCTTCCCTGAATCCCCTTGACCCCGGCTGCAACGGTCCCAGCACTTGGCAGTAACTTGAGCATGCCTCCCAACGTGCACATCTGCTGGGGTTTCCAAACAGGAAGGCACATTAGAGTTATCTGGGATTCTGATTGGAAAAAAAAAAAAAAAAAAAGGTGAGATTCCCAAGGCCCAGATCCCAGACATTTTGAGTCCATAAATCCAAGCTGGGGCCGAGGAGCTGTATTTTTTAACACATGCTCCGGGCGACTCCGATTCAGGTGTTTCTCGGGCCCTACTTTTAAGAAACTGCACATAACTGCACATGGAATTATTTATTTCTATCTGCCGACCTGCACCTACCCAGCCCTCAAAGGTCGAGAGCTCTCAGGAGCAAGAACAATGTATTCTAATTTCTGAGGCCCTAGTGTTTGGCCCACGTACAACAGATACTCAGAAAACGTGGTGACTGATTCCGTTTAGCCATTTTGTCTGTAATTACTTATTATGCAATGATTGTGCACAACTTTGTTCTAGGCATGGGGAGAAGCAAAAGAAAGAAAAAGAGATAAAAATTTCCCTGCCCTTGTGGATAAAGGAACAGATGCATGAATTACGAAGACTAGATTCCGAGTTTCCGAGTTTTAACAGTCATGCATCAGGGCTGCTGCTGGCTGGTCATTCGGTGTCTTCGTGGACACTATATTATCAGAGCTCAGGAAAAACAAGAGATAAGTAATACAAGAAAATGATTGCTCCTGCTTATTTTTTTTTAGCAATAAGGAAACTGAAGGTCAGAGAGGTTGAGACTGACTGCTTAGGACAAGGCTACTCACCTGCAGAATCTGGATTCAAAGGCTGGCCTGAATTTTAGGTTGTCTCCCCAGGATTCATCACCTTCATGGCCTCACTCCGCCAAGCCAGGAGACAGGAGCCAGAGCCTCTCCGGAGCTGAGCGAGTGGGTTACCTGGGGCTATGCTCTCGCTGAGAAACTCCTCTGTGGTGCTACCTGGGCACTGTGAGTCCACTGAGCCGGCTGGGGGAGGGTGTACCGGCACAACTCTGCTTCACGGGAGGAAGCGGTTGTCATTCTTCACGCTTTCATTATGACGATTTAGACCAGAGGAGGCTGGAATGGCTGCATGTTTGCACAAGAAATCAGAGATTAATAGTAAACCTTGAAAATAGAGAAGCATCTGATTTGGGCTTTTCCATCGACAAGCCCAGTAACCCAGAGGAAACTATTAACATACAAATAGACGGCCTTCCCATTAAAACAGTGGCCGAGGGTTCTGGAAAAGACCTCTTCACGCAGAAAGCAATTATGACTGGAAATCGAGTCTGATTTGCCGCAAGCTTGGAAAATCAAAATGTAACCACTCCTAACCGTGTAGACAACTCTGCTCTGCGGGGTTGGGGGCGGGGGGAGTGGCCAGTTCTTTATTGCTATTACGATTATTTCACTCTGAAATCATTCCACTTCGTAAGCGCCAGATCTTACTGACTGGCATCCTTGGCTCAGAGAGGTAACAGCACAGTGAAAAAACATGTAGTAGTCACATACAGAAAAAAAAATCAGCCTGTCTATCAATAAATAGGGTTTTTTTGGTCAGATTTCCAGAGGTTAATAGGGTTGCTTAGCTGAGATGCCGCTCAAACCAAGAACTTCTAACTGAGCAGTTATCGCATGAAGTGTCTACACCCTGTGAAAGTCAGATGCTTCAGCTCTGGGCCCGCCACTGTCTTAACATGACCAGAACCTCAAAGGCATAGTTGGGTCTGGAGATGACAGTTGAGACCCAAGGCAGTTGGAGGCTCCAGGTAAAAACTAAATCATTCTGGAAAACATGAAGGTTTTCTTCCAAGTGGCTGTGGGAAAGGTAGCAGACAGGGATGCTGACGTGAGGTGGTAGACCTGCCACTCTGACACCCTCATGAAAAGGGCAGGAGGTTGGTGACATGGCCTGGGATGACGTTGCATGGGTTAAGGAGTGAGGATTCCTGCTGCACCCTCACCAATCACCCGGCAGCTCTTCCGGGACGATATACTTTACTTTCGTCAACGGTGCAAGTTCCCATCCTCTGTGCTGGATGTCCCGCACTCTCCGATCTCTAATTACTTTTTAAGAGGAAGACCGACTCCTTGCATGTGACCTAAGCTGCCCTCTGCCTTCGTCTCCAGCAGAGCTGGATACCCGTTCCCCCACATCCCTGTGCCCTGGCAACCTTGGCCATCTCTACTTCCGCAGACTTGCTGTACTCCTCATGCTCTGGGCGTTTGCACGTGCCTTTCCCTCAGTCTGGAACCCCGTTCTGCTCCCATCTCCTGCCTCTCATATGACATACCTAGTTAACCACTGGGCTGTGTGCACTCATGACATCTGGTCCTTACCTTCAGCTCCTGTGTCTGTAATTATAAACTCACTTGGGTAACCAAGGCATGAAGGTCATGTTCTTCTCCCTCGAAAGGGTACCATCCAACAAGACTTGCAGTTCCTGGTGAATTCTCGGGATCCAAAATATTCCACAGCTCAGTCAGGATGTCCTCCCATGAGAATGTCCCTAGCTCACAAAGATACAGAGGATTTGTAATCAGTAATAGACACTGGAAAGAAGAGTAAGTAAGGTCATGTTTTTAATTCAGCTATCGAGATTTTTACATGGCAAATGAGCTGAACTCTTTTGTATTTGGAAGGGAGCATATTTTGGGTAAGATTGTTTGGAATCACCCTGCTCTTCAAGTTAGGAGAAATCTCATAGTCCCCAAACCCTGAACATTTAATCTGTCTCTTGTGTAAAATATTTAATACAGATTGTCTTAGATGATTTTTAACTGTGTGCTTGAATTAACCACCATCTCTCTCATTAATGATAAGTTCCTAGTGACAGAGGATGACTCTTTTGGTATCCTCCAAGAGTCTGGAATTTATTTCTTTTCTTTTTTTTTTTAAATTGAAGTATAGTCAGCTTACAATGTTGTGTCAATTTCTTGTGTGCAGCCTAATGTTTCAGTCATACATGTACATATGTATATTTCTTTTAGTGTTCTCTTTTATTATAGGCTACTACAAGATATTGGCTATAGTTCCCTGTGCTCTACAGTATAAACTTGTTTATCTGTTTCATGTATAGTAGTTAGTATTTGCAAATCTCAGACTCCCAATTTGTGCCTTCCCATCCGTGCCCCCCACTGGTAACCATCAGTTTGTTTTCTATGTCTGTGAGTCTGTTTCTGTTTTGTAAGTAAGTTCATTTGTGTCTTTTTTTTTTTCAGATTCCACATATAAGTGATATTATATGGTATTTATCTTTCTCTTTCTGGCTTACTTCACTTAGAATAAGATTCTCCAGTTCCTTCTATGTTGCAGCCAACAGCATTATTGGAATTTAGAAAGAGTTCTGTGTGTGTTTGGATGGATATCAATGGGTGGATGGATGGGGAGATGGGCAGACGGATGGGTGAATGGTTGGAAGCTAAGGGCGGAAAACAACTGACTTGGCACACCAAGACAGAATGAGATCATAAAGATATCGGTCAAGCCCACCTTTGGTGGTTTGGAAAATACACTCACAAATGATTCGATGCTCCTCCTTTCAAGCAGGAGAGCCTAGTTCTCCCTTGTGTGTAGACTGGAGTTAGTGGTCGCTTTCAATTACTAGAATGAAGTGGAAGTGATTGTGGATATCTTCTGAGACTGGGTCATAAAAAAGCCCTGTGGCTTTTTTCTTGATCCATATCTTGAGTACCTTGCTCTAGAGGAAGCCAGCTGCTACGTTGTGAGGACACTCAAGCAGCCCTTGTGGTGAGGAAGGAGCTCAGGGCTCCAGCCAACAGGCATGTGCACAAGCTGTCTGGAGGCAGATTTCCCAGCCTTCGCTGAGCCTTCAGATGACTGCAGCCCCAGCCCTCAGCTGCACTGCAACCTCCTGACAGATCTGAGCTAGAACCACCCGGCTAAGTTGCTTTCAAATCCCTGATCCTCAGAAACTACGTGAGATAATATGTCTGCAATTTCAAATGGCTACGCTGGGGGTAATTTGTTATCAGGCAGTAGATAACTAATACACCACCCCACTCCTGAGCTCTGATACCACCAAGCTAGGCCCCTGACAATGACTCGTTCAGTATTGGAATAAATCAGGTTACAGAATGCACCTCAAGTCAGCCCTAGGTCTTTTTCTATTTGTTCAAGTGTAGTGTGATTTTGTCAGAATTAGAGATTCAGTTCATACAGAATTCTTTCCCCTTCCTGACTTACTTGTTTGTTTTTTTAAATAGAATAATGTGGCTAATTGCGTGGATTTGAAGTTGAACAAATCTGGGTTTAATTCCTTTCTTTCCTATTTATTACACAGTGAACTGTCTGAAATTTATTTATCTCTTGGAGATCAGATGTTTCTCAGTGAAACAGGGAGGGTCATAGTACTTACTTCATAGAGTTGCACAATCCAGGGGCACCAGGGTTTCATCAGAATCCATTTAGATAAAGTACCTAAAACATTTAGCATAGTAGCTGGGACCTATTAAGGATTCAAGTCATAGTAACTATTATCTTTAATAATAATTATCTAAATTCCCTTGCATCAACAAATAGGACATTTCTTTAATTCCAAAGAATTGTCCTTTTTGAACTTAATTCTGGTAGACAACATGTTGTAACAGCTGAGTCTTTTCAAAATGTGGTCCATGGACTTCCTGCATCAGAACGATCTGAAGTGTTTGTTAGAAATGGAGATTCTTAAAACCAGTTATCAGGCCCATAGGTTAGTATCTTGAGGATGGGAGTAAAGTACAGGGGCAAAAATGGGAATTGGCATTTTTTTAACAAGCTCCCCCAGGAAAGTTCTAGAATCACTGTAGTGGAGGAAAGAAGATTCATCTCAGAGCTGGAGGACCTGGAGTGTGGGTCTGACCGCTGACATTAACTAGCCAAACTGAGTGAACCTTTGCAATTCCCAGTTTCTCATCTGTGAAAGGGAAACCCGAATCTGCCTTCTCTACCTTACAGAGCAATTGTAAAGATCGCCTGAGATAATGAAAACTTTTAACTGACTTCTGTCTAGTTGTGTACACAGTTTATAAAGTGATTATATCCACTTTGTCTCACTGAAGCTCAGGATCGTCCCATGAAGTCAGTTTTCCTCCCTGTTGATGGAGACAGAAGCTAAGTCTAAGTTACATGGCTTGACCGGGCTGCACCGCCACAGAGTTAGTGTGCAAACCCAGGTCTGGACCACAGATCCAGAACTGAACTAAAGTCAGGGTGCTATGTCACAGTACTATTTCTGAGTGTCACTTTAGCTAAGACTGCTGCCTTGGTTACACTACCACGAGCAGAGAAGAGGAACCTAGTAAGAAAAATCTCTACATCCCAATTGCCCAGATTATACTTATACATGCAAAGAGCAGTAATTATTTAAAAACAAAAACTGTGAGGTCACTGAAATGCATTTCCTTAGCAACACCATTACAGAATGTGTCGGTCTTGGTGTGTCAACTATTTCTAAATCATGCCCCACTAAATTCACTCATCTTAAATTATAAACCTGAGTAACTTCATTAATTGGCTTTTTCTGGGTCATGATTTTGTTTCTTCTGTCTAGATTTATGCAAGAGAAAAATATTTGGAAAATCATTTGTGTTCCTTATATGCTTTATGAGTAAAAGAAAAGGCTTCAACTGAACGGCCTATGATTCTATTAATAAGATTGAGTGTCTGCTACGTATACTATGTGAAATGGCTGGGCAGGTTTTCACTGAGTTTGGAGGGTGTGCCTGGGAGGGTCTGGCTTAGACTGTAGGATGCGTATAATAAATAGATCTTTGGGTGTCAAAGACAGGTGACCTTCCTAAAGGCAGTCACACATCCTCCAGAGTAGCTGAAGAAGCAGCAGCCTCTGCGGCCAGGAAAGACAAGCCATGAGTACTAGGTTCTTTGGGAAAGGGGAAAAAATGCTTTCAAATATGAGCTGAAATCTGAAGTCAAAAGGTGGGACACTCGCCACTGTCAAGGCTGATTTGGAATGTGGTCAGTTCTCAGATGGCAACCCAGGTCGAGAGCTTGAGGACGAGGTTAGTACTTAATAGAAGTGTTTTAGGTTGGGTTCCCCCAAGAGTAGAACTGGATACAGGGGTTTGAGTGCAGGTGGTTTATTTGGGACGCAGTTTCAGAGGCATCGGTATAGAAATAGGCAAGTTTAACAGGGGACACAAGAAAGCCAGAATGGGGTTCCTGAGTGTGGAGGTGACTGGCGTGGGCAGCTGGGGCTCCATCCAACTAGAGGCCTCTGAGGCTGTGCAGAACACACTCCAGAGTTATCCCACCCAGGGACAAGGAAGCTGGGGGGCTTTATCCTCTAACCCCCATCCATCAGGGCTGTTTCCAGGATGCTAAGACCCTGGCACCTCTGACCTGCCCTGAAGTGTCCAGAGAAGGTCCTTAGGTGGGGAATGAAAACAGGGATACTTAACAGCTAAAAGCCCTCAGCTAGACTGACTCCTTGCAGAGTTTCCTGTAACCCAGAGGGTGAGCTCGTAGGTGATGAAGATGACGGTACACTGGTACCAACAGCCATCCACCTAACACCTGCTGTATGGTGGTCCCCATGGAGATACATCTGTCATGTATATCTTTCAGCCCAGACAACAACCCCGTGTCGAAGGCATTAGGATTCGTATTTCCCACGAGGAAGGGAAGAGTCAGAAAGTGTAGGTTACCGGTTTAAGTTCACATGGTTGACAGAGGAAAGCCCAAATCTGACCCCAGGCCTTTGATTCTAGAACAGACCTTCCCCATTGAGCAGGTAGTAAATCCAGATGTGTATAATGCACAAACTAAATGCACATAAAGAGCTCTTTTTGGCTTTCAGCACTTCCAGGTGGTATTTTTCGTTGACTTGGATCTGCCTTGACTGTTTTCTGAAACCCACCCCTTACCTGTCCCTCTCACCTCTAGGCAAGGCTGAAGTGTGGTGTATAATACAACATGGATACGTTTTAGTCCCAGATAATATATGATGTAGATTTTGTGTATATAAAGCCTCGGGAAGTCCATACAGGAAATTAGGGGCAGGTCAGAGAGGCTCTGACAGCCTATCATTGACTCCTGGAGGGAACAAACAGTTTCCCTCACTCTCTGCCACACCTCCCTGCCTTGGATTTAACAGAAGCTGCTCGGTGTAGATTCACGCAACATCTACTTCTTTTCTGGGCTGGTTCACGACAAATAGTCTCAAAGTTTCAGAAAGCATGTTGGGCTTCCCACAAGGTTTGAATGATGCAGATGTTGGTGGGATAAAAAGGACACGATAAGCTGCTTCCTACCACAGGAAGCCTCTGTCACTCACCGTGGGCTCAGGGTTGATGGAAAGAAGAGTTAAAAAAAAATTAACTAACTACATAGATAGATGGGGTTTGAAATGCCATGCAACTGTGTTTTTCTAATGCAATCACTCTGAAACGCTCAGGTAACCTTGTCAAAGGAAAAAGGATTCTCTGGGGCATTCAGTTTTTCATCTCTAAGAGGTTCAGCCACTAGCATGCATGGTTTATCTCCTAGAAGGCCTAAAACATTAGAATTTGGAATAGTTAAGATTTGCCCTGCAGTAAGCTGTAATGGCAACTTCTTGGTTTCTCTTCTTCCCGACCCCTGCCCAAGCTCCAAGGGGGGAACAGAAGCCATTTTTTCAAATGGATCAATGTCTGAAATATTGGCTTCTGTTTCTGAAGAACTCGCTTGTGAGCTTGTTTGTCCAGCTCTGTAGTTCGAATTAATTTCACCCTTCAGGGATTCGTCGGCGTGTTGACAGATTCAATGACAAAAATGGAGTTTTACTGGAAAGGGTGTTAGTCAGGGAAGCCAAGGGCTCAGGGGATGGTTTGGTAATGGGCTATGGAGACTTTCTTCCTAGGTCACTGGCTCAGATCTAGAACCTGCTTGGCAGTGATTGAAAATCGTTACCTCTTGACAGCTGCCTGACAGGTGGCCCGTAACATGTTGGTACCCTATTCCTGCCACTCCTTCTAGGCAGAACAGTCACATGACAGGAGGGACACCATGGATTACATGACAACAGAGGTGCTGAAGTACCAGTTTGCTTTCTCAATAGCTTGTCACTTATCAGATTAAATAGTTTTTTTAAATCAATTTAACAGATTATGGCCCACCAAAAGATTCCAATGCTTGCCTCTCAACAGTAGTGAAACCTGATTAAAACCAGAGGAAAAACTGGGACATAATTAGAAATGATGGGTAGTAAAGTTACTGCATCTTGCTGGTCAGCTGCTAACAGCTGAGCTAGACCATCTACATGTTTCCATAAAAAAGACCAAAAAATCATAAAAGGCCAGAAGGAGCGTCAGGAAAACATGCAGGGAGAAGCCCCAAGTAGAGTGACTGCAGGAGGAAATTTGGCAGATTTCCATCTGAAGGGCCCTTAAGAGACATGCAAGGCAAAGAGCCACGTGAGGCCCATTCTGGGCGGGCTGGCGCCATGTTAATTCCAGCATGGCCATTCTCGGCTGGGGCCCAGTCGCTGCATCGCAGCTCCGCAGGAGTCCGTCCTTAATGCAGGCTGGGCCCAGATAATGAGGACTAGACTCTTAGTGGGGGGGTTTCCTTCTTTCAGTGGGGTTAAGCCAAAACCTTTAAAATTATTTTAATGTCATTTTTCTTTTTTAATGGGACATGTAAGCACTAGGAAAATTATAGCATTCAAAGGGTTTCTTTGGACTTTTTTTTTCTTTTTGTAATTGCCTTTTAGAGGGTAGAACTTTTAATTCATTCTGAATGTTTCCCTCTGATAAGAGGAACCCGATGCAAGCCTCAGATTCTGAGGTAAGTTCCTCATATTTTGCCCTAGAAAGACACTCAGGACACTCACTAGTTTGAGCTCAGCATGTGTTCATCCCCCGTAGGTGATAAGCTGCGGGATTTCCTGAGAGGTGAGAAGATTTATCCACTGCTGTTGGCCACAGGAAAGAGTGCTACAACCACATAAGAGATAAACATATTGTCACATGGCTGATTAATTTGCAGACAACACCACCAGCTGCCCATCTCCAAGAGCATGGCACCCTTCAAAGTACACACGTATGAGACTGATGATCTGAAATGTGGATTACTGCCTTATGTTTGCTGCAATAGAATCATGAACAACTCCCCAAATCTGAGTGGTTACAAGCTTTTTTTTTTTTAACATTCTTGCTGCCAGGCCTCCATGTTGGCTGTGGCTTAGCTGGCCTTGACCATTTTAGGACCCAGGCAGTAGGGGCAACACCTGGAGAATGTTCTTCCCATCACAGAGGGCAGGAGGTTAAGAAAGGTGAGTAGAAACACGCAGAACCTCCTACAGCCTTGACTTGACCCAGGACGTGATCATTTCTGATCATGTTACATTGGGTGAACGTGATCAGGGGATGGTGGGCCTGGGGGAGAGGGTTCATTTGTTGGTCATTAATACGGTCAACCAGAGTCACATAACGTAAAATCACATAACTTGACACTGGACAGGCGATATTCTTTTATTGACTTAGCGCACGTATATGACAACCTCGATGTCACAGGAACTTGTTACCATATCAAGGTGAGCACAGTACATTCATTTTATGGTGTCACCCTCTCAACAGAACTCTGAGGCAGGTACTTATTCCCATTTTACAGATGAGTTGATGGGAGCCTGGAGCAGCAAAGTACTGTGCCTTGGCTTCAACACTAGAAAGTTGGAGAGCTGGCATTTGGAGCTCAAGTCCTCTAGCCCTGAGCCTGTGCTCCTCTGCAGTCCTGGCTCTGTGCTCAAGACTGGGGGCGAGAGAGGAGGACAGTGGTCCCCATGTGCAGATTTTCAGTTGGCTGGGATTGTCCCAGGAGGAGAGAGGATTCTATTCTGGAAATGAGTTGAGGACCTTGGGCTGAGTCTGGAAATGGAAGAGGTTGATCAAATTTGATAAGAAGGGGCATCGGTATCTCCATCAGAAGAAACAGTAAGTGCAAAATACAACAATTCCACAATGTCCCAGGGTACAAAGAGAGCATTTAGCCTGCAGCACCAGCATCCCACCTGGAAGACGTTCTTTGATTCAGCATCCTCCCTGCTCCATCTGCAGCAGTATGGCTTCCCAGTTTTTCTCAGCTTTATTGAGACACACTTGACACACAACATTGCACAAGTGTACTATGTAAGATGTGATGATTTGATGCGTGTGTATATTTCAAAATGTTTATCAGATCAGGTTAGTTAACACATCCTTTCTTCACGTAATTATCATTTTGTTTGTCGTCATTGTCGTGGTGAGAGCATACAGTTGACTAGAGTCACCATCCTGTAATTAGATCCCCCAAAACTCAGTCACCTTATAACTGAAAGTGTGTATCCTCTGACCAACATCTCCTCATTTCTCTCTCCTCTCAGCCCTTAGCCCCCCAACAACCACACATTTACTCTGTTTCTATGAGTTTGATATTTTTAGATTCCACCTATAAGTGAAATCGTATATACAGTGTTTGTCTTTCTCTGACTTCTTTCACTTAGCCTGACACACCTCTGCTTCCTGCTTCTAAACTCATCTTATATGGCCTCACTGGATGGCCTTGAGGATTCCGGCCAAAACCCCTGTCTGGATATTGGTGTCTTGAGGTTAGAGCTGCGGGCGTGGTCGGTGTTGGTGTGACCGGCATGATCACTATTTTGTTCTGGGCTGCAGTGCTCCTGAGCTCTGGAGGACACAGCACAGAGCACATGGAACCAGGAGATGTGATGGGACATGGGCTAGGATTCCTTTCCCCAGCTCTAGTTAAAAGCCATCCGCTCCACGAAGGCTTCAGTCGTCCCAGGTCACGTTCTCCTCCTTTGATGTTCGTGGGAGGATTTTCTTCACTGTGTCTCTGCGTCACCTGCATAGAGAACCTTTTCTGCTACACTGAGAGATTGTAGAGGGCTCTGTCTAGGTGCTCTGGGGCACAGTACAAGGTAGTGCCTATAAGCAGTGTTTTGAAGCCCTGCCACATTTCTGCCACGTCTCTGCACGTAGGTGAAGGTACGTGCTGAGCCCATGGTCCTCCATTCTAAACATCGTTTAGTCTATTTCGGTAAGACAGGCCTTTGGGGTTTTGATAGGGATCACATTAACTCTGTAGATCACTTTAGGTGGTATGGACAATTTAACAATATTGTCTTTCAATCCATGAACAAGGTCTGTCTTTCCATTTGTTTCTGTCTTCTTTAATCTCTTTCCTCAATGTTTTGTATTTTTCAGTGTATGTAAGTCTTCACTTCCTTAGTTAAGTTTACCCCTAAGTATTTTATTCTTTTTGATGCTCTTGAAAATGGGATTGTTTGGGTAATTTCCTTATCAGGTAGTTTGTAATTAGTGTGTAGAAACACAGTTGGTTTTTGTATGTTGACTTCATAGTCTACAGCTTTACTAAATTTATTGGTTCTAATGGCTTTTTTTTGTGGAGTCTTCAGGATTTTGCAAAAATAAAACCCCCAAAAACAGGTATAAAATTCATAAGGAACCAGAGTAATTCCCCCAAATTATTCTACACATTTAATAAAATATGAATTATAAAATCTAAAGAGCTTATCACTGAAGTTGACAAAATTTTCTTCTCAAATTTATTGGAAAAACAGAAGTGCTGAGGAAGCATTTTAAATCAAGTGGAAAGGATGGATGACTCAATACAATGCACTGGAATATTGACGTCCAGGTCGGGAGGGAGGCTAATTTAAATCTCCGTTTCACACAGTATTCAATGATGAATTTCAGTTGGATTAAATATCTTAAGTTGAAATGCAAAATTTAACTTGCCTTTTTAAAAAATAGGAGGCTGACTTCATGACCTTGGAGTGGGAAAACATTTTTTTGTTTAATGCTAGAAGTTTATTTTATCTCTACAATTTTTTACCAAAACTTTTGGAAAAGACCGAAATTATTCCTACCCCTAAAACCAAACTCTTCTCAAATCTGAGGATAGTCATTTTCCAGTTGTTTGTTTCTGAGAAGTCAAAATCAGACTATGAATTGCTTGGAGTCCCCTTTTTATTTTATTTTATTTTATTTTTCTAAATTTTTTATTTCCACAACAAAAGGGGGCTGCAGCATTTACTGTGAGAAATACCTCACTGGGCTCAGGGCTCAGTAGATAGCTTAAGTTAACTAGGAAACAGCAGTAATGAGGAAGGGTTTTGCCACTCTCCATTCTCACCCATTCTGGTGGCTTTTAGAGACGTTTCAGGGAGCTGGCTGTGAAGCTGTGCCTTCCTCGGGTGGGAGGTTCGGTCAGTCTTACACTGATGTCTCAAGGCTCCTGAACTATGCATGTGAAAGCAGAACAAGTGATAAGTGAACAACTAATAAGAAGCATGCTAAAACAATGTTTTAAAAGAAAATACATAATTAGAACTATTGACAAAAACGGCAACTGGATACAGAAAATGTGCACATACAGGGAAAAGATTTCTCAAACAAGACGTACACAGCAAAATCCTTCAATGCAATTTTAAAAAGCTAAGACTTTTCAACAAAATGTTAATATAGAAATCTACCTACTAAGAAAAATATTATTCTTACATTACATCTAAATATACAAATCATTCTGGCATAGTAATAAATGAGAGCTATACAACCCATTGCAGGGTGGAGGGAACAGCCAAAGGATAAAATAAAGAAAATTTTAAGAAGAGGAAACCCAAACATTTGACCAAAATGTGGCCTTCATTTCCCCTGTTGACTTACAACACCTTCTTGGTCATTTACCAAACGTGGGTGTCTGTCTCTAAACTTTCTCTTCTGTTTCTTTGATCTATTGGCCCACCAAATAAAAGTGGTTTCTTCCATTTTATCACAATATTCTGGTGCCCTAAATCTGTGCTGTCCAATAGGGTAATCATGATCACACATGGCTGTTTAACTTTAAGGTGAAATTCGATTCCCTGGTCACACTCACCACATTTCAAGTGCTCAAAAGCCACATGTGGCTAGTGACTACCATATTGAATAGCGTAGTTACAGAATATTCCTGTGATTACAGAAAGTTCTATTGGACATTGCTGCTTCAACTTATAAATTTATTTTAGGGCAAGTCTCTTTTCATTCTTCCTCATCTTTAAAATTGCTTTGACTCTTAATTTTTCCAAATAAATTTTAGAATAATCAGGGAAATGTAAATTAAAACAACAAAGCTATACCACTCCACAGAAACTAAAATGAATGTGTTATGTGTACCAAAAGGGTAAGTCTGAACAGAATGGGAGTATGTGAGAAGCCCGAGTTGCAAAAGGAACGTGTGTGTGTGTGTGTGTGTGTGTGTGTGTGTAGGTGTAACGTTATGATGCAATTCAGGCAAATTTTTAAGACACCCCCCCAAAAAAACTATTCTGTTTATTGTTTATGGATCACAATAATAGCTAATCTTCATAAAGCATTTATTTTTTCCAGACTCTGTTCCAGGCACTTTCAGTGTGTTAATATTAGACTGTTGCACCCAAGATTAATTTACTGTCATCTTCCTTATTTAACTGAGGCATAGAAAAGTTAAGCAATTTGCCCCAGGTTACCCAGCTAGTTGGTACAGAGTTGGAGCTCATAGCCAGGCTGTCTGGCTTCCAAGTCTGCATTCACAACCACGGTGCTATCCTGGAATCAGACCAAAGGACACTCACTAGACATGCATGGGAATGTTTCCAGGGAGGGAGAAAGTAGAAATGGGCTGTAGGGCTTTACCTTCTGTACAATGTGTTATAGAGAGGGAGAGAGGGGGAGAGGGAGAGAGGTAGGAAGTGGGGGAAAGAGAGAGACAGAGAGAAATTGAGAGGGGGATGAGGATGGGAGATGTGAAGGAAAGATAGG
This sequence comes from Camelus dromedarius, assembly GCF_036321535.1. NCBI lineage: Eukaryota > Metazoa > Chordata > Mammalia > Artiodactyla > Camelidae > Camelus > Camelus dromedarius. The sequence continues at coordinate 27,701,749 of NC_087444.1, forward strand.
ACAGATACTAACATCAGTCAAACTAGTTTAGTGGGTATGTGGCTGTCTGTCATTTTCTGTTTGCATATAATATAAAAGACGTTTTTAATTAATAAAGTAAAAAATAATGCATATCTTGTGAGATGAAGTAAGGCTTCCAGGACTTGCTTAGAATCTGAGATCTGCTAACTAGGCTCCCATGTTGCTGAGAGTTACCCCTTCCGTTTTGTCGAGTGAGATTGGAAAGCTGGAGGGGTTTTGCGAGGGACACAAAGCCCGGTGACAGGAGACACAGCTGGGGGAGTCTTTGGGCGGGCCAAGGGAGGGGACAGCTGCTTCAGGGAAGCTGAAGCAATGACGTTAAAAGAGGATTCCCGAAAATCCTCTGGTGCTTGAAGGAACCCCCCACCTCTTCCATTTCCCCAGGAAAGTGTCAGTGAAATCTACATTTCCCATGTCTTTGGCCGTCAGATTTCTATTTGTTTTTGGCATGTGGGGAAGAGGTGAGACTGGCCTCAGAAAGACCATGGTGTCTGTGATGTACAGCCCTGGCTGGTGAAGTTGTGCTCAGGCTACAGGTACAGAGCATCTCTTCTTGGCACCCGGAAAGCCTTGACCACAGCAGTCAGTGTTATCAGCCAGCATCACTTCCCATGGAGGCCTCTTCTCATCTGGTGCTTTGTGTCCTCCGATCAGTCCAGGGCTCAAGTTTCATGCTGATGTCACCTTGCTCCAGTGGTAGAGCTACCTGTTTGCCTCCCTGTCCCAGCATCCCAGGTGGAGAGCGTCTTTGGCTGTCTCCCTGACGCCCACTCACGTGTGGGGTTTTTTTGTACGCGCTGTCCTGGGAGCAGACGGGTAGGAGTGGCAAGATGGGGCTGACACAGGCAGGTCCTGGGCAACTTAACCGTGTGAATGGCAGACACCTGCCAAGCACCAGGAGAAGAGGAGCTGGGTTCATCCAGGGGAGGGAGGAGAAGGAGGGTGAAGGAGACAGCTTGGGGGAGGTCCTCCCTCCATCCTTTCCCTGTAGCTGGTCTGTACAAGGGACCCGCTGCCCCTGCCCATTGAGCCCCCTCCACTGCTGATTTATGGCTTCTTTTCTGTGAGCTCATCAGTAATCACGGGCCAGCAGGTTCTTAATAAGCAAACACCCTGCAAGGCGCAGGCTAGCCTGGCTCTGCTGGGGCCCCTCCTGGAGCACAACAGTAGGTTTCCAGATTCTGGGACTGTGGCTGGCCTGCACCTGCCTTCAAGCCAGCAGCAACTCTTGTGCTGCTCTGTGCAGTCCAAGTATGGAGCTGCCGAGCTGTTTCCACACAGGCTTATTTCCGAGCCAAATAGCTCGAGAGGAGAATGAGAAGATGCTGGGTTTTAGTGTATTTTGCGACCGAATTAAGCCTTGTGAGCCCCGCTGATGAGGGCACCATGTGAAAGCTTCCCTTCTACCTAGGCAGGGCTCTGGGGCCAGCTGAAAGGTGAAGGCACCTGTCACAGCCCATCCCTTTGGCCACCAGCTCCCAGATCCCTCTGCACCCATGCTCTAAAGCCTGCCTGGTAGTTTGGATTCGTAGAAGAGGTAGGATAGACTGGTGGCAGAGAGCAGCCTCTGGGGGCAGACAGAACCAGGTTAGCATCCATCTTTGCTGCAGGTCCTCAGTGGTTAAGCTTTCTGAGCATCCTTCTGTTTATCAGAATGGAAACCTTCCCCACTTTGAAGAGTTTCTAAAATTGGAAAATACACTCACGTGGCTAATTTCCCTCCTTAAGCCTGTGGAGGACCATGACTTATGTTATTTTCCCGTTTCTCAGACTATTCTGCATATTATAAAGTCCACTGTGGATAGTTAACAGGGGTTTGTTTGAAATATATTTACTATTAATGAAATGGTCATGGATCTGTACATATGGGCGTTTTAAAATCTTCTCCATCTCAAAACTAAATACATAAACACATAAATGAAACATATATAGATCATTCATTTGTTTCATTTACTGGTGCTATAGAATATATATGTGTGCATATACACACATATAGTGCTACATTTACATGTATAGGATATATAATTTCTATATATATATATATATATAAAACTTAGCACTATGGCATAATGAATGGGGCTCTGAATAGACAGGCCTGGGTCTCCCTATTTGCTCTAACGTATCTTAGCTTTGTGACCTTGATTAAGCAAGTTAATTAACCCTTCTGAACTTGCTCTTGCTTATTTGGGGGAGACCTTATGCAGAACGGTTCTAAGGGCTGGAACCAGATTATCTGGGTCTGACTCCTATTCGTGACTCATCTCTTTGTGCCTCCGTTTTGCTGGCTGTAAAATGGAAATAAGACTCTTCCCTACACATAATGAGGCTGCAAGGAAGAAACGAGCTGTAACAGAAAGTCAGGGAATATCAAGAACTTAAATCACTGCCTGAAAGAGAGATATTAAAATGGCTATAACGTGGGAATGGTAATGAGATCCCCCGGAGACGGTCGTGGGGAGGAAGAGAGGAGGCCGGGCCTGAAGTCCCGGCGCGGCGCTGTGGCCGCTGAGACTCGGCTTCAGGGCGGGAGGCGGGAGGCGGGACGCCGGGCGGCACACGGGCCAGGCGCAGGCTCACAGCACTGGGGCGGGGGCCGAAGGACAGGCGTGGGGGAGGCGGCGGGCGGCGGGGAGCGGGTGCCGAGGTCGGCGCTCTCCGCACAGCCCACACCCCAGGAGGCGGGCTCCTGCTGCACACCGGCCCGGACCATTTTGCTGAGCCACCCCTGGCTGCCAAATGGTGTTCTAACCGGAGCTCTTTGATCCGCAGCCAGTCCTTGGGCAACAGAGGCGAGGTGCGTTGGGATCCGGGCGAGGCCCTCGGGTGAGGCCGGGCCCGTCCCGACAGCCGTGCCAGCGCCGGGCTGGGCGCCCCCCCGGGGGGGGGGCGGGCGAGGCCCCCAGCCAGGAAGGCACAGGCTCAGGCCTATCAGAGCCACCCAGGGCTCCCCCGCCGGGCGCCCGGCCCCTCCGTGGGAGCCCCGCACTGTCTTCCCTGACACAGAAGAAAGGAGGGGAGAGGACAGGAGTTGAGAAGAAGGAGGGAGACACCAAGAGGAGACGTGGCAAGAGAGGCAGGGAGAGGAGAGAGAGAAAAGGAAATGCCACCGCAACAAGCATGGTCTCCCAGCCAATGTCATGGCCCTTTTTTTTTTTTTTTAAATGGAAGTATAGTCAGTTTACAATGTTGTGTTAGTTACTGGTGTACAGCATGGTGATTCAGTTATACACATACATATATATTCCTTTTCATAAATTTTTTCATTATAGTCTGTTACAAGGTATTGAATCTAGTCCCCCAAGCTCTACAGTAGGACCTCGTTGTTTATCTGTTTTATATATAGTAGTTTATATCTGCTAATCCCAGACTTCTAATTGATCCCTCCCCCATCCCCTTTCACCTTTTGGTAACCATAAATTCATTTTCTATGTCTGTGAGTCTGTTTCTGTTTTGTAAATAAGTTCATTTGTGTCATATTTTATATTCCACATATAAGTGATAGCATATATTTGTCTTTGTCTGACTCACTTCACTTAGGATGATAATCTCCAGGTCCATCCATGTTGCTGCAAATGGCATGATTTCATTCTTTTTTATGGCTAAGTAGTATTCCATTGTATATACATATGTATACACATGTGTATATATACATATATAAACCACAACGTCTTTATCCAGTCATCTGTTGATGAACATTTAGTTTGCTTCCATATCTTGGCTATTGTGTGTAGTGCTGCTATGAACACTGGGATGCATGTATCTTTTCAAATTCAAGTTTTCTCCCAATATAGTGTCATGGCCTTTTCAAGCCAGGGACCTCTCTCTGGAGGCCCCACAGGGCAGACTGTGGGAAAGACCCACTTAGGAGCAGCCCCTTCCAGGAAGGCCCAGCAGGGCAGCCCTTTCCATCACATTAAGCCTTTTCCCAGGAATACCTGGTTAATCCTCTGTGTCAACGTTTCAGCCTCCAACTGCCCCATCTGTCCCTGCCAAGGGAAGGGGACCAACACTGTGTCTTCCCGGGGCTGCTTGCGTCTCCTTGGTCAGGTCCAAGTATGCAACGTGGATGGTGCCAGATATGTCCAGGGTTCGAGCCTCTTGTAGGGCTCCCCCTCTGCCGAGAACAGCTAACCACAGGGATGCGTGCCCAGAACACTGAGGAGAGGACAGGCATTGGGACATACTTAAGTCAAAAAAGTACGTGTTGTTTATATGAAATTCAAATTTAAGGGCTTTTTGTGTTTTTACTGGCTACATCTGGTCACACAGACAGGCAGCTCGGACCTGACTTCAGTGGCAGAAATAGGAAGAGAACTGCTATTTCAAACTCCTGCCCACATCACACCTCTCCCAGGAAGGTTGCCAGCTTGGGAAGGCTGATGTCTGACCGTCCTACCAAACAGCTGGCTGATTTGATCCTTGGCGAGCAAGGGATAGAGAAAATTGGTCTCCTGGTTCATTTGATGCTGGATCTGGCAGTCACTGAGGGCCAGGTGTCCGTGCTAACCATTTACCTGCATCATTTCGTGTAATGTTGATGCCCATCTGAGGAACAGGATTTCTATTTCTGTTTCTACCTGTTCAGGAGCTGACTCTGCCCGAGATCCAGCCTGGGGCCCCGGCCTCAGAGCTGGACTTGACCGTGGCTGACACCAGCTTCACCACTGGCTGGGGGATTTTAGTTCCTGCTCTTCTTTCTTGCAATTCCTTTACCGTGTCCCTGTTTCAAAAATGAGCACCCAATCCTGCCTGCTCTCCCAGGTGAGTCAGAATCTGAAAGCAAATATGGTCGGTGAGAAGGGAGGAAAACTGAGTCCCAGAGGCTTAGGTGGAAAATGTGTGGGGTGGTGACACCCAGCCCTGAGTCAGAGTCTCAGGTCTTTCATTGCCTGTGTGATCCTGACTCTGCAAGTGGCGTGCGATCCTTGGGGCTTCGGTTTCATTTGCTAAATAATTGGGATAATCATACACACAGCCTTGAGTAGTTAGGATTTAATAAGAGAAGGCAAGAGAAGGAGGTAGGCATCAACTGAGCTATTATCTCACTCAAAGGATGGTTGGAAAAGTAGAAAAAAGATCTAAAGTAAAGACGTGTAGTTGATGCCTCATAAATGGTCATTATGATTATTGTCACCAACACCCTTTGAAATGGGTTATTCATTTCCCAGAAACCACTCAAAACTTCTGTTCTGATCGCAGAGGAATTGGATAAATGACTCCTTTGATAAACTAGCTTTTCACCTGGGGGAACTGCGTGGCTGCTCCTACCCAGGTAAGAATGATTACAAATCAATTTGATTTGACAGCTGTGGAAAAAACACAAAATGCACGTCTATACTGACGAGCAGCAGAGCCCCGCGGTGCTGATACAAGCAAGGCCACAGAGCAGGCTGCCGTCTGTGACCCTGCTTCCCTTCCAGGGCCGCTGACCTGGCCACCCTTCAGCAGCAGGTAAGACTGCAGGTCTCCCTGCCTCCCCAGTGACGTCACCTCCTCCCGGGCCTGCAAGGTGCACGCCGGAGCCCAGGTGCCGGGGCCCTGGCCTGTTTCTCTGCTCCTGGGCCCTGGCCTTGGAGACCCACCCCAGACCTGCAAACTTACAAGTTCTCTGCTGCCTTGCAGCATGGTTAGTGGCCACTCAAACAGCAGAACCACCGGGATCTGAGAGCTGGGGCTGCTCGTAAGATGAAGGAAGGCAAAAAAGTAATTGCATCCATCCACCTCTTGCCAAAGAATAGATGACTTCATTCCTGCCTCCCTCCCTGCCCCGCTCACCCCCCAAAACCCCGACCTCCAGCTCCCTTTACTGTTCCAGTGACACATGTTCCATCAGGTCCGTCTGCCCAACTCTTGAAATGACACATCCTTTGGGGCCACTAGGCCCAGGGCAGGCTGCCTTGTGTGACCTCAGGGAAGGCCCTCAGGCCCCTTAAGCCTGAGTTTCCATGTCTGTTAAGTGATGAGAATAAATCAGCGTTAGCCCTGCCTGTTGAGAACCAAGGGATGTGTGAAAGCAAAATGCCTTTGTTGACGGGGAGCCTTCAGATGGGTGTTTTGGAGTATCCGTCGTGCTGTAGAAAATTGTGAATGTTCTCCGTGTAAGAGCAGGGCTGTTGCTCATTGACCCCCTTCTTCTTGCATTTTTCCATGTGTCCTGGGTCTCTTCCACTTGCTATGGGGGAGGGATGGGACTGTCACTGTGTTCACACCACTGGAGATGGTTCTTCCTGAGTTCTTAGCCTGAGAAACCCAGGAACCAAACTGAGGAATCTGGCTACTTAGAGTCCTCCCTCTGGGTTTATTTTAAACTAGCTGCTCAGAATAATCACTAATCATTATGAAATAAACCTTGTGGAGTTGCCTTAATAAGAAACAGCATCTTCTTAGACCGTCCCTTCCCTTGAAGACGTCTACCTTCACTTTTGAATTCCGTCTCTCTCCCTCCGTCTCCCCCACTCCCTGCCCTGCCCTGCCCCTCTGGTCTTCATATATCATGAACTCTTTCCTAATCAGTGAGCCACACGGACTATATGCCATTATCTCAGGTTCAGCCACCCTAGGTACAGCCCACATGGAATCCTACCTGCCGCTTAGCCTTTGTTTTAAGCCAGATCTAAAGACACCTTTCAAGTTGGGTGAACATCCATCCATCCAGTTTTACCTGCACAACAAGAGGCTTGTTTTATTTACAGAGATAAAAGTTGTGACTGTCTCCAGCCTAGAGGAGAGGCTGCCTTAGACACCCGTGGACAAGTTGCTCAACCGTGTTCCAGGAAAGTGCCAGTGACTTGCACTCTAGCCACAGTAGCTTTCACACAGTGAAAACTGGCCGCGTGCCGGGCATTGTGCTAATATCTTATTTAATCAAGGATACCTCATCCCCCGAGGGTTAGATATGGTTATTAGCCCATTTTATAGATGAGGAAAATGAGACAAGGAGCGATCAAGCCATTTGTTCAGAACTGAGAGTTACTAAGAGCCAGGATTCAAAGCAGGCCTTTAAAACACTTTCTACCAGACCTGCTAATGAACCCACACGCTTCTGTGTGGACAGAAGGCCCGTGAGCTGAGCCCTGGAGCTGCCCTCGTTTTACAGAGAAGGGGCCCGCTCGGGGAGCCTCGGGTGTGATGAGTTGAATGAAGAGAGATGAAAGATGTTCTAGAAGCTCAGCGCATGGGAGGGGCCCGGGAGCTGCTGTGACCCGGCTTCATGGCAACTGAAGAAGGCTCTGCGTGTGATGGTGCGCGAGATTGTTTAATTAATTGCACGGCTCACCTGTCACAACATCTGCCTTCGTGAAGTGTCTTTCATCTTGGATCTCCAAAGCAGGTGTAAACGCTGTAATTAGTCATAATGATTATTGTGTTTTTTTAAATAGCTACCTGCTGTCATGGCCCTTTGACTGCTGAATGTGCTGAGGCTTTGGGTCAGGGGCAGATCCTAAACACGGAGACTCAAGACGTCAGCTCACCAAGGTCTTCCCCTCTTGGGCAGCTTCACGGGAGGCTTAGTGTGTCATGAAACAGAGCTGCCACTGACATACGAGTCTGTCCCCTCTGGCCTTTGGGTGTGGCTCATATTCCTTTCTGGATGGAGGAGAGTGGTCACTTTCCATAGCATTTTACAAGAGCTCGGTATTAACAGTCCATTCCATCATTAAAGCCAAGGAGGGCTCAAGATTCAGGATGCTCTTGCAGCATGCACCAACCCCAGTCTGCTCCTTGATAACACAGGGTGGTGAGTCAGGTTTGAGCACAGGAGGAGGCACCGAGAGGCTGGGGAATGAAGGTCGTTACACCCAGAGGCGCTGGAGACAGGAGGCGGGGCACGCAGGGAAAGACACCAGGGTGGCCCGGAAGCAGAAGACAGGAGGGGGTGAACGCTTACACCGCCGCCTTGATTGGGTTTTCTGAGGGCAAGACAGGGCAGGGCGGACAGCATAGGACTGGCTGGTTTGAATCATTGAATCAGTGGGCTTTGTGCTATAGGGATGGTCCCTCTTGTTCATCAACAGAAAAACGCATAAACGGAGAAGAACTCTATCCAGTGGGGAACATAAATGAATGACGTACAGGGACAGGCAACACGGATGCATCTTAGAAATACAATGTTGAGAGGAAGACACAAGTCAGATGACGTACAGGGGTGTTTTTACAAAGCTGAGAAGCAGGCCCCCACACACACACCCACACACGCACACACAGCTGAGGGACACCTACCGGTGTCACTTTTGAAGAAAAGCAAGAGAATGGGCAGCAAAACGGGGGACATGGATACTTGATAAGGCAAAGAGAGGGGCTTTAGGAAGGAAGATTCATCAACATTGTCTTACGATTCTTAAGACATTGTTTTACAGGCATTTTCTATGGGGCATCATGACCAACATACAGATTTCACACGTGCATAATTGCTCAAAATGCTTCTTTCAAGAGAGACGCTTCGTAGTACAAATAGCCCAAAGGCAAACTGTTCTGTTCAGTGAAAGCAGATAAACATGAACTTCAAGAAAAATACAAGGAATGTGGTGTGTGGGTGGGGGGAATGGGGCCCCAGGAGGAACTCGGGACGGAGAGGAAAGTGGAGAAAAAGTCTGGAAGCAGAAAGCTGGGAGAATAAATGTCTGTGGCTCCTAGTTTTATTTCTCCTTTCTCCATAAGATATGTTCAGCTACTGAGTGTGCCCCGTTCTCACGGCCTCCAGGATGCTTTTTAAGGACTGTGGACAGGGGGTGCCCTCCGCAGGATGTGAGACCTGCCGCCTTTCACGCTGGTGAATACCCAGGGCTGGAGAGGGAGCCCATCTCAGAGCCAAAAGCCCAAGGGCTCTCTGGTTTCACTCTGCAAGTGTGACCGGGCAGAGGTCTCCATGTCTCCCGATAGCGGGGGACGCGGGACTGAGCCACAGCGGAGATCACACTGTCAGCTGTGCAGCGCTGCGCTCCTGTCAGGGCCTCTGACACACGCTACACCCAGGGCCGGGCCTCACTTCCTGGCTTCAATTTGCCACCCAACTCTCCGTTTCATACAGATGGCCCTTGCCATATTTAGGGATAGCTTCTCAGTTTGGGAGGTCAGAGTTCGAAAGAGGAAGAAGTAGATCTCCTCACCCCCAAACATTATGACTAAAACTATAACACAATATACCCCCACGAGAAGGGAGAAGGAAATTTCCTGGCTATCACAAAAACCCATCCTGCACGATCTCCAAACATTTATGTTTAGATTATGGACTTCATGTTATTTTGGGGGGGGGGCGGGGTGTAATTAGGTTTATTTATTTTTATTTATTTTTTAATGGAGGTATTGGGGATTGAACCCAGGACCTCATGCATGCTAAGCAGGCACTCTACCACTGAGCTATACCCTCCCCCCGACTTTCTGTTATTTTGAATTTGTGTAAGAATCAGACACCCAGGAAAGATCTTAAATAATAGTAACAGTAGTGAATTAATACTAGTAATAATGGCAGCCACTGATTGGTGATGTCAAGACTATGATGCACACACTCTGATGGCCTCACGTCCAGATGCTGTTTATTTCAGAGCAAGATTTTGAGGTCACTACCTTCATCCACAGACCAGTGAGGGCTGGGGGCAGGCACTGAAAGGTAAAGCGACTTTGCCCAAGAACATTCGACAATTAGGAAGACGCTGTGCTGGGATCTGAACCTCGGTTCTGGCAATTGTCTGGCAATGGAACCACTCATGTTATAGCCAGGTTCTGATACATAATTTTCCAAAGATGTAACAGCCAGGAGACTGTAACAGCCAAGCTGAGAATAACCCTATTTTATGAAGGGCTTCAATTTATTTAACACACTCACTTACCCAGAGCAATTAATTACGAAGTGTTTGCAAGCCTCCTGCCTCCAGCTCCAGCTCTGAAGGGGAAGGCCAGTGTCTGTATCTCAGCAGAGCCAGGAGTGGAAGGAAAAAGCCAGTCCACTCTGGTTCTGTTTGCCAAGCCACAGGATCCCTCCAAAAATCAAGAGTTGTCATTCTTGGCAAAGAGCATTAGAAACCCGACGGTACTTGATTGCAGTGGGTCTCCCATCTGCTGCCTGGACTCCCAGCTTCTCCGGGCTGCCGTCGGGGCAGCAAGGGTCAGGGCCCTGCATCAAATGTCCCTCTGTCCAGGCCCAGGGTCGGGCACTGACTACAGGGCACTGGGGCCACAGCACAGCTGTTAAAGTGAGGGCCTTTCGTGGGTGCCTTGCTCATGAGGAAACCAGGACCCAAGAGGGAAAGACATTTGGCCAAAATGGGACAGCTCTCAGGAGGCTGGAAGAGTTTGAGGAGCACTGCCTACTCCAGACCCCCACTGTTACAGCCTCGCGTGGATCTCTTCCCCAGCAGGGCTTCTCAACCAGGGCAGCGTGTACTCCCCACTCAGGGCACTGAGTAACGCCCGGAGACATGTCTGGTTGTCGCTACTGGGGACGGACGTTGCTACTGGCATCTGGTGGGTAGAGCCCCGGGCGTACTGCTGAACATCCCACAAAGCATCTGACAGCCCCCTCACCGCACAAAGAATTTTTCAACCCCAAATGTCAATGGGGCCAAGGTTGAGAAAACCTGGGCTAAGTTTGGCATTAAGGAAACAGAAGTGGGAGAGAGTTAAGTCCACTGTAGGAAAGGGACCCTATTTACAGCAACCTGCCTGCGTTCTACCAGCCCAGGCTCCGGCCAGCCTCCTCTTAGTAGCTCGTGTGCCATCCGCCGGGGCAGGATGGTCCGAGATACCCAGAGACAGCAGAGAACGCCATGCCTTGCTCCTTCTCAAAGCTCTCTCAAGGGGCAGACAGCTCTGAGGAACTCGCAAGGGTAGGGAAGTCAGGGCGAGTGGGCAGCGATGTGAGCAGCGGACAAGGGGTCCTGTTTCTCTAGATGCCATCAGTGATTACAGACGGGCGGCTGGCATCTCTAGGGAAACACCCTGCTTCTTAAAGCATCACTTCTCAGTGTCAAAAGGGAGTGGGAAATGGTCCGGGAAGGGTTAAGTGTGTGTCTTCTCTTGCTGGCCTGTCTCCCAGGTTAAGTGAACACTGCTCCATCTCACATGGATGTGAAAGACAAACTGTGCAGATTGAAAACAGCTGTACGCTGAGTGAATGGGCCACATGGCTACAGTGCCATGCTGAGGTTTAGCTCCGTCGGTGCCCTTTTGTTTGACTTCGGAGGAGCAGCACAAATAAATACAGTAGGTTCTGTTTAAACAAAGGGCTCTGATCAATAGAGGTTTGTATAGCTTACGACCTTCCACCATAAACAGAAATTTGAGGTAAAAATCCACAAATCCCAGATCAATTACCAGATTATTTACCCTTTTGCACTGCTAATGTTCCAATCTGCCTTGCATGTTAAATAGCCAGGGAAGAAAAGGATTTCTGTTGCAGAGGAGAGGGAGGGCTGTGTGGATTTATTAGTCGTGGCAATCAAAGCGTGTGCCATACGTTTTCTATATAAACCCGGCTGCGGTGATTGTGCAAATTGGCTAAGACAAATTTTAAATTCCAGGACTTTTCAGCTGATGTTACCAGTAGCCTTTTTTTTTTTTTTTTTCCAAGGGGCTTTAACCATCTGCCACAAACTGTTACTGCATTGTGGTTTGCTGTAAACGAAAGTACACATGTCAGGGGCTTCAGTCCTCACGCTGGTCCTTGGCAGCTGCGAGTCCTTGAGAATCGCCCCCGCCCTGGGCTTCCTGGACTCAGTGTCTCTGGGCGTCAGCTTGGGCTTGCGTGGAAGGGGCACCCACTGGCTCTGTACTGTGGGCAGGCTGTTTGATCTCTTGAAGCCTCTGTTTTCCTGTCTGTAAAAATGGAAAAAACCCAATACTGTTTACCTCCTGGAGTTGTGAGGAGAATGAAATCCTATGCAGCATCTTAAAGCACAAGCCCGGCACCCAGGAAGTGGCTCCAGACGGACAGGAGCTGCCGCGGGTGTCGTCACCGCCATGATTCTGCACTCCTTCCCCTCTGATGTCCCGAATTACAACATACCCACCATATTTGGGGGGTGAATTCTCTGAGTCAAGGGCTTGGGGAGAGGCCGGGAATGAAGAACTGGAGACTTAGGGAGCGGAATGTGTGCTACCTCTAGGAAGAGGGGAGAAACGTGTTCCTAGCAAGTCGCCCTGAGACCCCAGCAAGCAGCGGTGGTGGGTGCCTGACCACCCCACATCCCCACCCGTCTGCTCATGGAAATCTTCTGGCTTTGATGTTTCTTCATCAGAACCTGTACACCTATTCTCTGCGAAGAGCTGGCTTGGGTGCCTCGCCCCCCATCATCATCCCCTGTGGGATGCTGGCTTCAGCAAACACAATTCCCACCCTCTCTGGTACAGTGTGAGTCCCTTTGAAGAAGGCTGGGGACCTGCGTCCATCCTGGTCATGTCTGCTCTCCGGCCCCTCACCCTGCAAAGGGCTCGGCACTTACTCAGGACACGTTTGTTGGATGAGTGGGTCCTCAGAACAGCTCAGGTGTCTCCCCCTTCTCCTTTTGTTCTGTGGGACTCTAACCTTTCCCTGTCATCCCGAGCCATCCTCTTTACTCCCTTATTTGGGCTTCCAAGCCAATCACAGAGAAAATGTTAGGACTTACTCTGTTCTCCACGTTTCTCTTTGTCCTACCCAGTAACATAGGAATGACAGAGAAAGCAGTCTGTGCCCAGCGCTGTGTTGAGAGCTTGACACGTACAGACGCGCTAATTCACACAGCCACACCAGCGAACCCACACTTTACAAAGAGAAAGAGGGAGTGTTGGGGAGGTTATCCAAGTGGCAGCTGAGATTCTAAACAAGGTCTGCCCAACTCTTAACTGCTAGACCAGTGGTTCTCAAACTTAAGCAGCATCAGAAGGACCTGGCAGGCGTGTTGAAATACAGCTTATGGGCCCCCATTCCAGAATTCCTGATTCGGAGGAGGTCTGGGGAGGAGCTTGTAAATGTGCATTTCCAATAAGTCATCAGGTGATGCTGATGCTGCCATCCAGGGACAGCTTCTGAGAAACATTGCCCTAAGTAGGCTGCTTCTTCAGCCAAGTTCCCAGCACTCTTTCCACAAGAGAGCAGGGGCAGAAGTTCTCCTTTCCTAAATTTCCAGATTTCAAATAGAAGACATGTGCATCATCCCATGGAAAACAAGCTACATCAGCGACTGAATTTTATCATCGTCTTTGCTCTTGCCTTCTGCTGACAGAACCACCTTGCTTTGGAATCATCTGTGTCCTACAGTTCACCCTCAAGTGTCATATATAAGTTGAACTAAAAGTGAAATCCTCATTAACCAGGCTTTGTGAAACTTATTTTGGATTAAGGAGTCGGGGGTGAGAGAGCGGTCCAGGAGTGAAGAAAATTCTTCCACATTAACCTAGAGGTCTAATTAGAGCAGAGATTGGCTGTTTCTTTAAAAGAAAAGCAGTTTCTTGAGTTGTAATTATTCTACATATTATAAAATGTGGAAAGCCGTGGGGTGGGGAAGGAAGACTAGAAACTCGCATTCCTTAGTAATGAACTACATACGCAGTAAAAGCCCGAGTGAGAGTATTTTTTTCCAAACTTTTACTCAATAAATGTCTCCAAAGTATCACAAATTCCAAATTAGCAAGCATGTGGATTCCTGAAATCCATTCATTTCTCCATTCATGCATCCCACAAACATTTATTGAAACCTCTCCTCTGTGCCAGGCATCTGCTGGGTGCCCAAGGGACATGGCGGATGTGTGCAGTTCTGGGATGTTGATGTTGAGAGAAATAAGATACAGGCCATTTCCTTGGGGGACAGTGGGAGATAAAGAGTCAGGGAGGAGATGTGTGTGCCTTCACATGTGGGTGGAAAAGTTGAGGAAGGGCCTTGCAGAGAAAGAGACTAGCATATAGGGAGAAAAACTGTAGATTCTGATGGTGTTCCTTCCAGATCCCCCTCCCCAGCCCGTCGCATCTGTCCCCCAGCTGCCATGCTGACTGCTGAGGGCTGAAAGCTGTCCTCTTGTCAGCCAACTGGAGCTGCCTTGCCAAGAAGGTTACACCATCCTCCCGGCACCCCACCCCTCCCAGGGGACAGCCCACTGACCTACTGATGGACACAGGGGTACCTTGGGATGAGGGTCCACCCCCACCTGGACCAATTCTCTGCTGCAGTTCTTATTCCAGAGCTTCTGCTGGGATTAAGCTAGAATTAGACTCCACCTGAGGCCACATCTTTGCTTCGCTCTTTCTCCTACACTGTCTTGTTCCCTCATCCTTTTCCTCCGGCAAATCGCATGCTTCAACCCTGTCTCAGAGTCTGTTCTGGGGAATTTCATCTAAGGAGGAAGTCTAATGACTAATTATGGTCTCTGAAGACACATATCTGCATGTATAAATGGCTCTGACATTTACTAGCTGTGGGATCCTGGATAACTTACTCAACCTTGACTAGAACTGCTAATAGAAGCCCAGTTAATCCAAGAGGTGGACTCCCCAACTCCCAGATTTCTCTTTGCCCCATCCCTTTAATAAGGAGCACGATCGGGTGTATGCACACGTGCACATCTCAACACACCCACACATATGTATGTGTGTATATATATATACATGTGCACGCATGTGCACACATACACACACACAGATTAATACTGGGTAATAAAAAGCAGAAGGAGAGAAACCACGGGCTTGGAGACCTGCCCATGGATAACCTCTCCTAAAGGCTTGAGAGTTAGTCTCCAATACAGCAGCCTTAACCTAATCCAGTATTCTGTAAATCCCCAAAGTTTTCATCCTGACCTTAAGTCAAGACTCACTTGGATAGGTTTCTAAAATTCATCTCTATCATTTTGAATGTTTTTAGAACTAAGCAATAGGAGAATGTATTATTTTGTATAAGACATGTTGTCCAGAAGTAGGACACATTCCAGGACTGGTTGATTCAGTGGTCAGTGATGTCAACAAGGACTTGGATTATTTCCACTTTTCTGCTCTGCTATCACCAACATTGGTGTGGGTTACCCATAGGATGTAACAGTAGGGTGCACCCTACTTCCTTGTTCCCAGTTGTAGTCAACAGTCCTTCATGTCATCTGATTGGTCCATCTCAGGTCATGTGTCTCACCAGAATAACAATCAACATGAAAATACTGTGCTCTGATTGGCTTAAACTAATCCAGACCCACCCCTAGAGCTAGGACTGGGTTGAAGGCAGTAGATCATGCTGAGACTGCAGGGCTGGAATGCTGGGAGCATGCCTGCGGCACTTAACTAGCCCTATGACTTGGAGTGTATTATTGATTTCTCTGTGTCTCGGTTTCCTGATCTGTGTGATAGCGATAATAATATACCCACTTTGTTGAGGGGTTTTTGAGGATTGAATAAATCATCAAATTACAGGCTCTTTGACAGTCTTAGTGCATGGCAAGTACAAGTGTTCAGGGTTTTTAAATATATTATTTTTTATGGACGCATAGTTGATGTACAATATTATATGTCATAGGTATGCAATATAGTGACTCATAATTTTTAAATGTTAAACTCCATTTTAGTTATTATAAAATATTGACTATGTTCCCTGTGATGTACAGTATATCCTTGCAGGTTACATTGCATCTAATAGTTTGTGAGTTTGTATCTCTTAATCACCTACCCCTATGTTGCCCTTTCCTGCTTCCTTCTCCCCACTGGTAACCACTGGTTTGTATCTGTGGGTCTGCTGCTTTTTTGGTATATTCACTAGTCTGTTATATTTTTTTTAGATTTCACATACAAGTGGTATCACACTGTACTTGTCTTTCTCTGTATCACTTCTTTCACTTAACATAATACCCTCCAAGTCCATCCAGGTTGCTGCAAATGACAAAAACTCATTCCTTTCATGGCTGAGTTGTATTCCATACATCTTCTCTAACCATTCATCTATTGATGGGCACTTAGGTTGCTTTCATATATATCTTGGCTATTCTACATAATGCTGCAATGAGCATTGGGGTGCATACATCTTTTTGAATTAGTGTTGGGGATTTTTTTGGATATGTACCGAGGAGTGAAATTTCTGGGTCTTATGGTAGTTTTATTTTCAATTTTTTGAGAAACCTCCATACTGTTTTCCACAGTGGCTGCACCAGTTTATATTCCCACCAACAGTGCATGAGGACTCCCTTTTCTCTACAAGTGTTGGGTTTTATCACACTGTATTGTATCTGAGCAAAGCTGGGGTACAGTTAGGAAAGACAGATGGGGCAACAGATATTAGGTAGGCAACTATCAGTGTTCATTACACTTTCTCCTCACCTCAAGTTGGTGTTTTAACTCACTGATGGTGTTCAGCTCAGCATCCTGAATTGAAAATCCTGGCCAGGTGGGTCAGGCTTAAAAACCACCTTGTTTCTGAAATGGTTCTTGGCTTTCAAAGTACCTCCCAAGCATTTGGAAATTGCAGCTCTGCGCCCTTCTCTTAGTAACACCATCTCTTACCTAAACTCCACCTGAAGCCCATCATTAAACTACTTCTGAGTTTGGGCAGAGCTGCCAGCTCCGGGAGACGCTACCTCATAAGGGAAGGCCAGGACCCACCTGTCTGCCCGTCTCTCAGGGGTTGTACCACCGTGGAGACATCGTCCTGGGCAGGCCTGGTTTGCTTACAGAATCAATGAGAAAACAGACAGAGCTAATCACATCATGCCGCTTCCCGGCCGCGAGACCGAGGCGCTCACCCTGTGGAGCTGTGGGGACAGGACGAGGAGTCAGGCTGGCCAGAAGGTGTGAGAGTAAGAAAGTGTAGTGCAAATATCATGATAAAAGTGTCCAGGGGAGGCAGCAGTACCTCCTGGCTGGGCTGTTTAGCAATGTCCAGTTTAGTCAATAGTCTACACTAACCCTAAACTTAGGGTTTGTACTCTGGGACTTCTGGGTGGGTTCCAGATGACCACTGAACCCCTTTTTATTTATATACAGGTGTGTGGGCCTGGGTTGCTGGACTGTTCTAGTGGGAAGGGCTCCTGCTTCCAATGGATTCTCAGAAAGGTTGAGATCTATTGTCCTGGAATGAACTCCCCAAATCATGAAATTAACCACCTCATATTGTTCATTTTCTCATGGCTTCTCATCTCGAAACGGATATGTTAGCAAGTTGGACCTGTCACATCCAAGAATGGGTGAAACTGAGGCCAGGAGTTTGAGGATGCTGAGAACCCCAGTACATCCTGCTGAGGGAGTGGTCCAGGCCCTACACTATCAGAGCCCTCAACAGAGAGTCAGGGAGACTCATTGCTGGGCTTAACGTGATTTGATATTTTGCGCAAGGATAAAATTAACTCATGAGAAGTCTGAACTTTGTGGCCATATAGAGCCCCATTTCTCACTCACCAAGGCTCAAAGTTCCACTCCTGAGACTCCTGGGGCAGCTAGTTCAGTATGACCTGGGCATCAAATGGTTCCTCACCAGTTCACAACCAGATTAGCATAGAGATGGAGGATCTGCCTTTAGGAAATTTTATAGCAATTTGACAGTAATTTTGTCTGCTTAACCTGATAGTTTAAAAAAATGGGGCATATATTTTATTATGTCTTATTATTTTATTTCTTTTTTCAAATAGTTCATTTTTGTTGTAGTTTATATAGCTATTAGTCTAAAATAAATAAAATTTAAAAAAAAACAACTGCTCTTCACCTAGAGTTTGAGAAGCACTGACTCAGAAAATCTTTTCCTGGTTCCTCTCTCGGAACTTAGGAACCCCCTCCCAAGACAACTTCTGGGCTGAGGTGTGGGGATTGCAGATGAATGATCCCCAAACAGAAGTCCAAAGGTGACATTTCTTCAGGGGCCCCTGTGATCTGAAAATCCATGGCATTTTAAAACTTTATTCCACCATATAACCACTTTTGTCTTAATATCAAAATTGGTTTGCTGGTTTTCACTCGTTTTCCTTTAAGGTGTCAAGTAAAATTTTAGCTCCAAGATGCACAGTGAGTTTCTGTTTGTCTATGCCTCTGAAAAAGCATGCCTGTTATGCATGTGGTTTTGTGTGTCCTATGAAACACTCTCACAGACCCTTGGGAAAAAGCAGCTCTTGTCATTTTGGGAAGCAGCTTTGCAGCAGATATTCAAAAGCATTAAGGTCTCAATTTAAGATTTAAGAGCAATTGAGTGGAAGAGGTGTTTTGTTTTTTTTTTTTCCAAAAAGCAAATGTGAGTTCAGTAGTCTTATACAGATGTGGCTTTCAGTGTAGTCTGAATATATAAGAGCAAACTCACATGCAGTGTTCACTCTGTGTTAGGGAACGTTCTGGGTACTAGGTACTCTTTCCACATCAGCTCGTATAATCCTCAGAGCAAGCCTTTGAGATAGCTGCCATGAATCAAATCATCTCCATTTTAGAGACGCAGTACTGATGCACAGGGAGCCTAAGTCACGTGCCCAAGGTCACACGGCTGGGAGAGCTCAGATTTCTGCCCAGGCAGCCTGGGGCCAGAGTCTTGCTGTGAACTTATCCACTGGACTATGCATCCCCAAAGCCCTCCGAGTGGGACAATCTTAGAAGCCGTGTCGGCTCAGTAAACTACAACCGCACAGGGAATATTACTCCTGCATTTGACTCAGGACCAAAGAATTACAGGGAAGCCAAGGTTACACACAGGTCTACCTTCGACTGCCCTCAGAGTAAATTGACTGGAGTGTGAAACTGGCAAATAGACTAACTTCTAATGCACGTTCTGCTGTGCATTTCTGCCACCTAAGTGATAGTCTCAAGTTGGTTCCTCGTGGAAAAGAATTGTGTTTGGGGCTGTCCAGGTCAAGGCACCCTGGCCTGAGCAATTTTCTGGGAAATTCGGGATAATGTTATACCCACAAGGACGCCCCATCATTTCTGCTAACTCTTTGCCCATGCCTGATTTTGTCATGGCTGTGAAGATGCAGGCTTTGTGAATTAGCCACACGCCAGCCCACATCAGCGTTTGATTTGGTATTTCAAGCATCCCATTTGGTTTTGAAATGAGTTGAAGAGGATGCTATTTAGAGGCCATGTGAAAAAAAAAATATATATATATATATAAAATCTGTCTTATGCTTATGAAAAAAATTGCTGTGTTCTGATTAACTGCACGTGACACTGAGACATATCCCTGTGAAGATGACCTCCATTTGCAGTCTGATTTTGATTTGCAGGCAGTGGAATTAGATTCCACCTCATTGGTTTTATGTTTCTCCCATCGTTTGCCCATTCGTTCACCAAACATTTATCGAGCACCAACTGTAGCCAGGCCCGGGCTAGGTGCTTGGGGGAAGGAACCGAAGGAGACTGTCTGAGGACGGATAAGCCCCGGTCTCTGCCTCTGAGCTCGGTTTCATCAGGGAGACAGACATGTGGACAGTAGTAGTGCAGGAAACACACATAACCCAAGCCAACACCTATTACAGGTCCCCAGTTCATTCATTTTCTAACACCTTGGTTACTTTGGTTCTTAGAAATACCAGGTCTTATTGCCTGAGAGTCAGTAACTGAGTGATTGTTTACTGTTTATCTACAACTAGGGTGGGAACAATCAGCTGGATGCCAAAAGGCTAACTTCAGGCTGGCTAGATGTGGGAGCATTTGTCTGCCTGATCCGTTCATGTCAAGGCAAGGCCAACAAACAAAGGACAGAAAGCATTTTCCTAATGCATCTATTCCAGACACAGCCACCCCTGCACCCACCCCCGGCTTCACAAAGCACCTCTCCGTCCACCTTTGAACCACGGGGTGTCATGGCAACAATGTCTGAAGACAGGCGCCGGCATCTAGAAGGAAGTCAGGTGACTTGCCCAAGGCGACCCAGTCAGTTAATGGTAGAGCAGGGTCTCCAGCCCAGGTCTTCTCACTCCAGAAACTGCCCCGCCCGCTTCATCAGGCTGTTCTCTTTATTTACTGAACACCCGTTGCACATTTAGCTTTGGATGCACTGTGTGACTGGACGGCATGACTCTAATATCCAGCTTATGAGTCATTTGGTCACCTGGCCGGTCATTTTATGACTGTCGGTGACTATCCCCATAAGAAATGCCCAGCTATGGTAGCAATCATGATGAACCCGGGTAGGACAAGTAGAATCTTCCAGAGCCAGCTCTCTCTGGTCCACTCAATTTATGTTTTCCTTCATTGTTTGAAGGAAATAACTCTCTTGAAAAATCTTCAGGATGGTCCTAAAAGAACACAACTCTTATTTTTTTTTTAAGTTTTGACTCAAATGGGAAACTCAACTCAGCTTTTTGAAAGTCAGAGTGGCCTTTGTGTTTGGAAATTAACTTTTTACAGCAGCCGGGGGGGGGGGGTAGTTATTACTCATTGGATACTTTTAGGAATTTAAATGCGATTGATTAATTGATGGTAAAAATTATATTATGTAAATGCAAATTCAGAATTGAGCTTGGTGTTCACAGTGGCCTGAAAATATTTTAAAAGGCCAGGTGAGGCCTGAGGACATGGGAAGTTTTTTCAGTCCTTGCTATTAAAAAAGAAGAAGGAAAAAAAAAAAAGAATGAAAGAAAGAAAAAGTGAGTTTGCAACACACTCAGTAATGAAGGCCAGAATTTTTTTTTCTTTCCATTTTGACAATGTTATCGCCATCTGTTATCACCATCTAACTGTCCCACAGAAAATCTAATGTAAGGATTCAGACGAGCTTTTGTTCTACCCTTTTTGTTAGAAATTCTGCTCTACACGTCTTATCGAGCTGATAAAGCTCATAAACACTGGTACCCCAAACAACTTAGGAAGATAGAAGGGCCAAAACTGAAAGACAAGAAGGAAAAAAAAATGGTGATAAAATGAAATTGAAGAGAGTAACACAATAGAATCTGGAGCCATTAATTTTCATAGCTGATTCAGCTACTAATATTTTATGAGGTTTAGAAATAGGAGTATAAAAAACACCCTCATATCTGCCCTTGTTCTCTTTCTCTTGTTGTTTTAATTCAAAGATAAGCCCATCATATTGGTACCTTGAATATGGCCTTATTACAGCTAAACACCCGTATGGTAGAAAACATTCTGTTCTCTGGATTTTTTCCAAATCAGTATCCTTTTTTTTTTTTTTTTTTTTTTGAGTTTGGTTTTCCACCTTTTCCAGCAGAAAGTCATGGACCACATACCAGGCCGTTTCTTTTCCTTTTTCCTTCCTTCCTTCCTTCCTTCCTTTCTCTTTCTTTCGGTGAAACGTGTCAGCACTTACTTCCAGTTAAATCGCAGCAGGCTTTGTGTTTATTAGCTTTGCCTCGGACTGGACTGGACTGCCTGCAATGTCTCCATTTAAATGTAGATTTTGACTTTACACTGGGGAGGGAGGTGAGAGCCTTTCTGCAGCAGAATTAACACCCAGGTGAAAACTTGAGCTTGAGATAGATGCCCTGCTTCCCTAAGTAGGGCTGTGTGAGTCCCGTTCGAATATTCTGAGCCATTTACGTACAAGTTGCCTTGTACCCCACGGGGGGGGGGGGGGGGAACATTACCCAGATCAGATCTATATACTTACTGAGGCCACAACACCAAACTTTAGGTCAAGGAAATCAAATGCTCGAAGAAGCATAGAGACTAGTATACTGACTTGATGCAGCGGGGGCACCTCTACCCATGACCCTTTGGAATTAATGATAAATAAAGGGCATATTTAAGAACTGTTTACATCTCTTTTCATTGTTCAGGAACCATGTCCACTATGAAGAAATGGAATAACTTATGCATTGTATAAATGAAGCTTTATCACTTGTAAAACATACACTTTGAATTATACCCCTACCCCAAACATACTTTTTAAATTTTAGCTGAGCTATAATAGATACCTAAGAAGTTCATTTTTAAAAGTTTTTAAAAATCATGACTTTTGCCTTCTCCCTCCTGCCCCATTTTATTGATAGGCCACTAGAGAGGGGGCAAAATTGGATGCCTTACTCACAGCTAGATAACTTGGGCAGAGTTTTCTTCTTAGCTGTTTATGAACAGTCTCACCCCTAAGCAGCACTGACCTGAAACCTTTTGTACCATCCCAATGATTCAATGGGAAAAGAGAACAACTTGTCCAGAGTACTTCAAATATCCTGTCTTACTGAGCCCATAAGGATACCTGTACTTGTAAAATTATATATCTTGATTTGGTTTGCCAAACACATGGTAGTTTACCTCTCCTAGTGCCCTAAATAGAAGCCTGATCATGCTGTGGGGAAATGACTCCTAGCTTTAATTCTATATGATACTTAATCCACCATCATGTATAGGCTGTGTGATTTTGATCAAGTTACTTAACCTCTCTGTGCCCCAATTTGATCATCTGTAAACTGAGAATAATGGTAGTATTTGTACCATAAGTTATTTGAAGGATCAATTCACTGAATGCATGGAGAGGCCTTGGAATGGTAGCTCAATAAATGTTGAGAAGTCACACAGATACACGTGTGCGTGTGTACATGTGTGTAGATATGTGTGTTTAGATACAGAATTCTCTCCTGGAGACATCAGGGACCAGAGAGAAGGGAGAGAAAGGAGTAGCTGTAGACTAAAGTCCAGGATCATTTACTTTTCTGGAGACCTTAATAGAAGAAAAACAGGGGAAGAAGTACTTTTGTAAACTATAGGTCAGAAATAAGAAAATCGTTAAGGAGTCGCATAAAAGCCAGCAGGTCCTAGTAGAAATGAGAGGGGAAGAGGACAAAGGTAGGTATCTGAATGAAGACCCCCAGATGCCTGATTTTGCTCGGAGGCCCAAGATCTCTGGTGAAATTCAGGGCTGAAAAAATTAAGCTTCCCTTCCCACTTTGACAGTCAGACCAAGACAACCATCGTTTGCACCTCATCTGTTCTAAATATTCAGTTTACAAATGGATGTTGTTCGGCATCATGTGTTATAGATGCTTTATGTTTATTTAAGAACTCAGTTTCAAGGAATGTTTTCCAGACGTGTGGTTCACCGCAATAGACAGCTGTTGATATTCTGATCCCGTGAGCATTATAATATGTTTAAAAATTGCGACACTTTTAAAACCAGATGTTCTACATAAACTGCACACGGGGGGAAAAAAGAGAAAAAGAAAGGAAGAGAGGGGCAGAAAAGAGGGCAGCAGATCTGTCACCAGGCATGACTCTGGAGCTCTTCGTGCTCACAGAGAACTCACATCCCGTTGAAGTGACCGCCAGAAAGCTCGTTCGGGGTTTTCTTCTGCAGAAACGATTAAAAGACAATCATTTCAACAGAAAGGAAAGTTCCTCTCTCTGTCAAGACTAGCAAGAGAGCTGCAGCTAAAGCCTGAAGGTCAACCACTGGCCCTACTGTGGTTGCAGGTTCTTTGTCACTGTCACAGCTGTTTTTTTCTGGCATCCACTGAGCATGTGCTTACTTAACTGGGCTACACCGAGCATGCACATACTTAACTGGTTCCCGGTCCTTCTGAGGTTCTGCGTGTACTGATTGACTTTCCAAGCAACCTCCACTTTCCTTTTAAGAGTTCCTTTGGGTGGAAGCCACCCTTACAGGGCCTGTTGATGCAGAATGTGTGTGTGTGTGCAGTGGTGCAGTCACATGATTGAAAGTGGAGTTTCTGAGGTCAGAATCCCAGCCTCACCACACAAGGCAAGATACTTGATCTAGAGCTCCATTTCTCCCTCCATACCCTGGAGACCTGGATGGAACCCACCTAACAAGGAAACTAAAGTGTTTTTAGCCCATTCCTTGGTACCTAAAAAACACTCAGTATATTTTAGATACTTTCACGGAAGCCTTTTTTCCCCCCAGTTCAAACTATTTAAGACGAACTTGCTTTGAGGGGAAGTCTGGCAAATGTCCAACCTCCCCTGGGATAATTGGATAATGTAGGGTGTATTCAAGTCAGTCTTGGAAGTCACTGATCCAGGCAATTACAAATGATTGGCTTGGGGAGAAGTGGTTTAATGGAAGGGCGGTGTAGTCAGACAGCCTAGGTCTACAGCCGGACTCTGCACCTTACCAGCTGTGTGGTCTCGTCAACAGCCTCTCCTGCTTGGGCCCCGGTTTTCCAGTTGGATCCTTGGTAACACCTTTTCTTCTCAAAAGGGGCATGAAATTAAAAGGAGCCAATTTAGGTTAAGTGCCTTGCACACAGGAGGCACTCAATCAGTGTTTATTTATTTATTCCATCATCTATATGGCTCCTAAAAACATATTTTTATGTATTTATCAAATGGCCTCTGCCCAAGTGCAGAATTTATCAAACTATATTCCTCATACATCATCTCTGCTAAAAACCAACCAACCATCTGTCCCACTGACAACACAAATATGAACAAAAATAATAAACAAAAATATCAGAGCAAAATACTTCAAAATCTTTAATGTTACCTTTTGACCTTTGTAGAAAGTCCATGACTGAACCCCTACTTACCTCTCCCATGCCACCTCTCACCATTTCACCCCATTCCACCCTTTCATCCAGCCACCCTAAAGTGAGTCACTTCTTAAACATCCCCATCTCCTTTATCTTCTGACCTTTGCACTTCAGTCAAATTTTGGTCCCACACCCTCTTCAGTCTTCCTAGCTCAGCTTGGACCACTTCTTCTAGAAAGCCTTCTCCATGATGTGCCCCATTCCTTGTGCTCTTTTAATATTTAGCACTTACCTCTAGCCCAGCCCAGAGTTCCTTGTGTCATCCTTCCCTATGTAACTGTCTTTCTTATTGGACTGTAAGATTTTGCAGGATAAGGATGATGTCCTATCCACCATGTTATCTCAGTAACCAGCACAACACTGTTCCTGGAGAACTGAATAAATTATTTGGTGGATGAATGAATAAATGCATGGATGGATGGGTAAATGGGATGGATGGATGGATGGATGGGTAGATTTGATAGATGGATGAAGGAGTGGATGGATGGATGGATGGATGGATGTGATGGGTAGGTGGATGGATGAGTCATCTGGGACTAGAAAGGTGAATCTCTGACCTCAGCTACCTATCACATTTTTGGTAGGTGGGTTGGGCGATTGAGCAGCTGAGTGTGGCCCATAAAATCACCAGTAACCATGGGTTGATCATGCGTTCAGACCTTTTCTA
Source organism: Camelus dromedarius (assembly GCF_036321535.1). NCBI lineage: Eukaryota > Metazoa > Chordata > Mammalia > Artiodactyla > Camelidae > Camelus > Camelus dromedarius. The sequence goes on from NC_087444.1 coordinate 27,726,794, forward strand.
GGTGCTCACTGGACTTTATCTTTGGTAAGTTCTGTATACTCCTCCATGTGTCCTGCTCGGCTGTGGTAGATCTGCTCTGCCTGCGTCTACAGATCGCCTCCCCCCACTGGCTGTCTCTTCCTCTGTGCTCTAGACTCACCAGCATCTTCAGGGTCTCTTTACCTACAGTCCTTTAGGGATGTTTTGCTCCCACGTTCACCTGCCTCACTTCTACTTGTGCTTTTAGGATGTGCTTCAGTGTAGCTCCTTTAAGTGAGTTTTTGGTAATGTGCTCCTCCTCAGCCTCCCCCTGAGTCTCCGAACTGGATAAGGCCCCTGTTATTTGTGCTTACAGCCCCTTCTCCTGCTCAACATAGCACTTACCGCAATTCTAATTATGTCGGAATTGATGTGATTATTGGTTTAACGTCTGTCTCCTCAGCCACAGTGTAAGCTTGCAGCGACCAAGTGGAGCATATTTACTGCTGTAACCCCAGGGCGTTGCTGGGGTCTGGCAGAGTGTATGTCCTTAAGAAATAACCTTGTGGTTGAAATTAACATGCAGGGGGCAGGGGTCCATGAATCCCATAAAATTGTTTTCGAAGTGCAGGGTTGGTATTCAGTTGGTTTGAACAAATACCACCATACCTGTTGTTCACAGCATGTGTCGCTTCTGATTAATCAGATCTAATTTGTTAGTTAGAAAGACAGTATCTCAAATTTTATGTCAGATTTTCAAAAAGGTTCATGATAGATCCCTACCCTCCCAAATGAAGTTCAGATCCACTGTTCTGGAGTCTGAAAAGAGCCCATATCATGGAAAGTTCTGGCAAGCCATCAGGGTCCCTTCCCACAGTCCCAGGCAAGGCACCAGTCTGTGTTGTGTTTTCCATCTGGACCTGCCTTGTGTGTTTCCCCCAGTGGGGTCCCTCACAGCTGTATGTGACACATGAAGGGTATTCTGGGGGACTTGAAGTCATCAATGAGTCATGTCTTTGGAATGAGTGGCTCACCACGAAGAGATACATGGAGCAGAACAGCATGCATAACTGCTTCTCTCCTTTGAGGAAGAAATGCTTCAAAAATGTCTGGAGAGAAACAGACCTCAGTGACCCATGTGGCAAATATGAGCATCTTCCTCCATCACCACCGGAGTGTCAGGAGGAAGAAGAGGAAGAGAATGAGCCGAGTAGCTATCTCTTCCTAGAATGAGGATGCGCAACCCCAGTGCTGCCCAGATACCCACCACGAATGCCAAAGCAAAGGGCCAACAGTAACAAGACGATGCGTGCTGTCAGCCCTGAGCCAGGCACTGTGCCAAGTGCTCGGTGGGCACTCTTGAATCCTCGCAGTCACCCCCAGAGCCCAGTACTGTTGTTGCCCTGTCTGTGTATGATCAGAGCCTTGGGGAAGTTAAGTAAATTTCCCAAGGTCATTCTCTCACAAGTAGTGAATGTGGGATTCAACTTGGGATCTGAGTCCAGATTTATCCTTAAACTACATATTTTGTGTCAAGGGATCACGGGCTCTCCTTTGGGACAAAGGGGCCATCTACACTGGCAGCCTTACGTAATACTAAACAAGTATTCATTGTGCACTCACCCTATGCCTGGTGCTGTTCACAGTGGCGGACATAGAGTGGGAAGCAAGTCACACTAGTTCCCCAACCTCTGGAATGTGGTCTGAGGGAGATTAAGCACTTAGGTACTTTGGGAGAGTGCTAAGACAGGAGAGGTCAAGTGGTGGGACCAGGATATTGGACGTTCAGTCACTAAGGAGGCACACCCTAGAAGGTGCTGTTGATCTGTTCAACAGAAAAAAGGAAGCCCATGAAATCACACTCAGTGAAGTTTGTGGAAAGGTCTTCCGCTATCCTATAAGCTCCATAAGACCAAAGATGCTCTTGGATTCATTTATTTCTGCAAAATCTTCGGCAAAGCGTGGGACCCGGTGTATAAAAAAACTCACTCAATACTTGTGAATGAATGGATGAAAGTACAAATGGAGGCCATAGATGTTCAACGGATGAGCCTTGAAAGCTCTTACCACAATGAGCAATGAACACGTTGGGAAACAAAGGAGGGAAACAAGGAGTAGTCTTGGTACCAGGACGATGTGGCATCGAATCGAAGGTCTTCTGAGATGTTGGTACCAATGCTCATCCAATCAAGAAGCCAGGTGAGAGGGAGAGAGTGAGTGAGAGGCCATTAGTTAACTCCATACCCAGGAGGGGAAGGTATGGAAACACATCATGGTTTAGCAACTTCCTCAAAATCAAGACACACGTAGGCAATTAGGTGAGAAGACCTGGTTTGACATTCTCGCCTTACTAATAATTATGTAAAAAGCTCTCCAGGGACTGATGAGTTGTTGACCCTACTGATCATTTGCTGTTTAACTCGGCTTATCGGTTAGAACGTTGTTATCACATTCATAATGCCCAACTAAACACAAGAGCTGCTGGAATTCTTTTATGTGTAATTAGCAATAAATGATAGTATGGAGCTGTTGTGACGGTGTGTAAATCGTGAGTAGTTTAAACAATAATACCTTTAGATGGAGGGAATTTCTTGTGAAATTTAATGACCCAAGAAGACTCAGCTGAGACAATAGGACTTGAAAAATACCAGTAGTAGCAGTTGTAGTAAGGGAAAGAAGTCGTAATAGTAACAGTTGAAACACCAACAGCAGTCATAGTAACACAAATAGAAATATGCCAGACGTGTGTGTGTGTGCGTGCGTGTGTGTGTGTGTGTGTGTGTCTAGAGATAGGAAGAGAGACCTTATTTAATTCTCATACAGTCTGTGATCTGTAGTTATAGCAACTACTGGTATTCCCCTCTTTTAATAATGGGGCAGTGGAAGCACAATGAGATTAAGGATCTTGCCAAAGGTTACACAGCCAGTAAGAAGTGAGACAGAATTTGGATCACTTTCTGTGCAAAACCGAAGCCCACTGGATCTCTCTACTGGATGCCATGGCCTTGACACATACCAGAGTTTTTGCAACTCAGAGAAAAGGGAAAGCTTTCTGGCAGTTCAGCAAAGGCAGTTATGATCAAACCTAGACAATGCTCGGTAAAGACATCTATTTGGCTGGAGTGGACGGTGAATGCTGGGGAGGAAAGTGAAGCAGGGTAGGAAAGGTTGATGGGGTCACGGGAGAGCTCAGAGACCAGACAATGGGGTCTACACTCTCTCCTCCTGGCAACACAGAGCCCCTGACCACACTCTGAGCAGCAGCATAATTTGTTGAGGATTATTTGTTGAACTGGATGAGAGGCTGAAGGCGGGGAGGCCAGCCAGCAGGCTGTTGCAATAACTTTCCTGAGGAGTCCCAGACCTGGCTTGTTATCCCAACATGAAGAAATGCCTTTGTTTGCCCAGGTCATGAGTGTCACTTCCTCACCAAGACACCAAAGGTCTGAGCTGCGTCTCCAGCATCCGCCAAGGCCTTCCACCCACCATTGCTCATGAGCCTTTAGACCTAGAGGATCTTTCAGTCCTTCAGGTTGGCTCCACTCCTGCCCAACTGAAAAGTGTCACACATGCCACCTTTATTCCTGGAAAAGACTGTGTCCTTCAGAGGGCCTACTCCGATCCATTTTACACCACCTTGCAGCCTCAGCATCAGCCCCACTTCCTCCTGGGAAATTCCCCGATCCTGCTGCATGCCTGGCTGGCCCCTTTCTGTGTATTCCCATAACACCATGACTTCTGCGTTCACCTCACTTATCATCACTACGTTAATTAATTCAGTAAGTATGCAGTTGCTTTAACAGCACTCACTCCCTCTCCAAACTGCAGCTTTCTGATGTCAAGGATGGGGCCTCTCTGTTTTACTGTCACTTCCTTATCTGTGCTAAGCACAATACCTGGCCCGTGATCAGCATAAATAAATATTTGTCGACCGAACGTGGGGGGAGATTCAGGATGTTCAGCCTCAAAGTGTGGGGTGGGATGAGGTGGGTTTTGATGAGGAGGAGTAAAAAGAAGAAGGATGTTGAGGGTTGGAACAGAGCCTTTTTTATTCCACAGCTAGCTGTGGCCAGCTGCCAATCTCAGCAGCAGGAGGTAGAGACTCAGTGATGAGCGATTGACTGACCCGCTAAACTAAACCAACTCCAAGCAGGGGAGGCAGTGACACCCATGTGCCACGTGACTCCACAGGGTGCGTGTGACCACGGCTGCAGCCATATTTATGTGCTTGGGTTCCTTGCCCACCTTGGCTGAGATGGCTGTGCATGTCAGAAGTTCCATCTTTGTGCGGTAGGAATCATCTGTATAAGTTAAAAATTCTATGAAACAGCCAGATTCTCTCTGCCCCAATGTCCAAGTGAAAAAACACTTTGAAATCCGATGGAAAAGGACTCTAATTCTTGAGTTCTTGCATGATAGGAACTATCTGTCCATTGTCTTTAGAGCTGAATGATAGTTTGCCTGGCTATCAGTCTTAAATGTCACATTTTCTTTCCCTGCAGGCGTTTTACACACTGTCCCACCGTCTTCTACTATGGAATTATCACTGACGTGAGGTCAGAAATCAGTCTGATTTTTTCCCCTCATACATAATTTAACTGGATTGCCATAAAATTCCCCTTCCTTTTTAAAAAAAAATTTTTTTTTTTAATTTTGAAGGGGTAAACGAAGTTTATTCCAGGAAGATCAACTCATTGAGAGACAAAGCCATTTTAAAATTTACGTATATTACTGTTCATTGTTTCTAAGAACAGTTCAGAGCTTTAGTTTTTTAAACTTACATAGTTATCAAAAGGATAAAGCCAACCACAAAATAAGAATCAACAGAATGCAGTAATCCAGTCATAAAGGACAGTCAAATGTGCTAGCACATATTCAAGAAATCAGTCATCTAAGTAATAATAAGTAGTCATTTGTGTCCTTTTTCTTTTTTCAAGATTCCACATATAAGCGATATCATATGGCATTTTTCTTTCTCTTTCTGGCTTACCTCACTTAGAATGACGATCTCCAGGTCCATCCATGTTGCTGCAAATGGCATTAGTTTATTCTTTTTTATGGCTGAGTAGTATTCCATCACACACACACACACACACACACAGAGCACATCTTGCAACTTGAGAACTGTGCAAGGATATATATCTCAGTGTATGTTAATTTCCATCAGTTTTCCCTCTGGGATGTCATGCTCTCTTAAATTATATCTTCAAATATTTTTTTCTGTTTTGGTTACATTATTGGGTCTTTGTTTTGGGCATAACAGTTGTGTCCTGTTTAATCTCTTTTGTTTTCCAGTGCTATCTGTGTTTATCTCTCATCCTTTCTAACTCTTCAAAGCTGTAAAGTCGCATGCTATTTTATTCTAGGAAAACATTCTTGATTTATATCATCAAATATGTCTTTTCTTCCTCTTTAGAAATGTTTTTCTCACTGGTGGAGTTGAGTGTATGCATTTGGTTTAGTCATGTATGCAGAGACCTCACATACATCAGCTACATCAGATCTCCTTTTTTTCTGTGTCCCATTGCTATTATTTTCTCTTGATTCCTTTTTAACATTTGCCCTTTGTTAAACTTAATTTTCATCATTTGTCTCAGATATGCCTTGTGGTCCCTAATTATTTGTCAGCAGTTCTCCCTTTAGTGGCTTTCAAAGTGACTTCCAAAGGTCTTAGTTTCTGTGATGGTTTTATATTTCTTTTTTGCAGCTTTCCCGAGTTTGGCCAGGTCATTTCTCATCTACTTCTGTTATTTTATCATTCATTCCTTGAGCTTTGGTCTCCCTTCATAGAGGTCATGCTTGGTTAATCTCTTGGGACAGTCAGCCAAGACTATGCTGTTACCACTGCCAGGTTCCCCTGAGATAACCTCCCCACTGCGCCACACTGTTTAAGAACATCCTAGCCCGAGATACAGTGTCCTGATTTGCCACTCGGGGAGTGGAGAGTTTGTAGGATCTGCCAGGAAGGAAGAAGCACATTGGCAGAGCTGGGCCTGTATCAGTCTCTTTACAACATCATTTGTGCTAGAACCTTACTCAAAAAAATCCACCAGCAGCATCAACAAAACCTAAGAGTTGCTGGAAATGCAGACTCTCAGGCCCCACCCCAGCCCTACTGAATCCAAATCTGTATTTTAACACGATCCCCAAGTGACTCATGTGCACGTTAAATTGGTGAAGCTTTGTGAAGACGACCTGAGCGAGGCCGACCAACTGGGAGATCACGCTCCCCATCTTAAAATGCAGGGCTTTACCTATACTCTGTGAAGAACATCTTAAGAAGACAGCTCCCTACTTCAGAGAAAAAGCCCATGACTATCTTTGAAGCTCAAGAGTTGGTTAATATTTTTCAAAATGTGAGTTGCATCAGTTAAGATTTAGTGCCTGTATGAGGGGGAGAATGGCCGTCTGAGCGAAGCTGCAGACCAATAATTCAGATTAAGAAGTCCCACCTCTAACGTTCACAACACCCGGAAATAGCAGCAGGGCCCAAGCTGTCATTATTACAGACTTCAGCTCTCAGACATTCCGCTCTGATTCCTGTAGCCAGCAAAAGAGAAAGATGAGAAAAGCCACTCTGCTCCCCTTGAGAGACTGTGCGTCTTTGAGACATGACCAATGGTTTACATTATCCCTGTAGGGATCTTGCACTGCGGACTGCATCACAGTTTGAACGAGTATGTACTGGGTCTCCATTAATGAAGATGGAGACCTTGGGTTGAGAGCAGACTATGAAGCCCACAAACACAACAAATTGTTTCCTGAAGACCCAAATACATCTAACGTCGTAAATGTGATTTTGAGGCACTCTACCCTCTTGGGGTGTGATTTGTTTTCAGAGAGGACAGTTCAGCAGAACACGGTCTTCCAGGGCGCCATGAGAAATGGGAGCTACAGAGAAGGGAGAGTTTCCTCACAGCACAGGGCAGAAATCAATGAGGGGATTGTCTACGAGTGTCTTAGCTTTGGAAACATCTTTATCGTGTAACGGATGGCCACATACCACAGAAGGATATTCTCTCTGGAGGCTGAAGGATGCAGTTGAAGACCTTCAGAGGCATTTACCAATTTTTCTGAGTTGTGGCTGTGTGACAGAGCCAGAATACTTCAGAAATAGAACAAAAAGTATATATCTGTGGTCTGATGTTTGCGGCACAAAATGTTGAATACCGATCCCACTGACTGCAGTACCCCCTTTTACTGGAAACAGAGAAACCTTCCATGAAAGGAGAGTGCTTGGGGATATCTGACAGTTCACTGCTTCCAAATCTTCAATCCAGTTTCTCTTTCTTGTTTTATGCTATGCATGGAATCCAACTATATTGTTTCCCCATCTTTGTGTCACCTTACTTCTAAAAATGATGCATGCACGACTTGATAGTTAGTCCTTTTAACGGCCTTGAAGGTGGACAACATAATTAGCCCTAACTTACAGATTAGAGAAATGAGGCTCAGAGAAGATACTTTTCTCAGCTTCTAAGAGTCAGAATTTGAACCCAGGCCATCTAACTCCAGATTCAGTACTCATAGCCACTAACTACTTGAAGCCTCTTCACTAACAGCATTAAGAATTGGGCACTGTACTAAGTTTTCACATAGACAGAAATAGAATACACAGAATACACAGGCTCTGAGGAGGTACTGAGCGGAGCTGGGGTCAACTTGGAGGTGGCCCAGATAGGCAGTGGGTGGAGGGCAGCATTATTCAATACCCTGTCTTGGTAATAGTGGAATAGTGCTCAATACTAGCCATATATATATATATATACGTGTGTGTGTGTATATGTGTGTGTGTCTATGTATGTATATGTGTGTGTGTGTGTGTGTGTGTGTGTATACGTATATAAAATGAGGAACGCTCTTGTCAGCAAGTAACGGAACACCTGACTCCAGAGGCTTAAACAAATAGGATTTAGTCCCCTCCTCTTGAGGGGGACTAAAATGAAATCTAGTGGTAGGAAATTTCAGGCATTCGTCTAACACAGTGGTTCTCTCCTGGGGATGATTTTTCCCCCCAGGGGGCATTTGCAATATCTGGATACATTTTGGGTTGTGGCAACTGGGAGACACATTTTTGATCGTCACTAAATGCTACTGGTATCTAGTGGATTAAAGTCAGGGCTGCTGCTTAATGCTCCACAGCGAACAGGACAGCCCCCAGTGACAAAGAATGATCTGGCTCCACATGTCCATAGTGCTGAGGATACAAAAGCTGGATCTAGTAGTAAATGATATCAAGGCCCATTTCTCTACATTTCACTTGGCCTTTTCCTCATGGCCTCAAAGTGGCTGCTGAATCACATCCTCATTTGAGACAGGAAGATGGGGCATAGGAAAAAAAAAAAAAAAACGGTGGTTGCCATAGCTGTTTCTTTTCCATTTATCAGGAAAATAAATGCCTTCTGAGAACCCTGAGAAGACTACCATTTCCATGTGACTGGCCAGAACTGTGACTCCAGAAAGGCTCTCGGATAGACAGTGTCTTATGTGGGACTGGGTGCATTGCTGCCCCAAACATCTCAGGGTCTGGTAACAAAGAAGGAGCGTACTGGGCAAACCACAGTTAGTAAGTGCCATAGCAGACCGATATTTTGAACTGATAGTCTCTACAAACACAAGTAGCTCTATTTGATCAGTCCTGTAGACGCCGTAAAAGTGCAACGGCTGCACTGTCTTTATCGGTGTTAAACTAAGCAGCCTCCTTGGTCTGCCAGCACCTCTATTTAAAGGGCTAGCCCCATCTCCCCAAAGCAAATGTTTTTAAAGCTTCTTTTTCCATTGATAAATCATCTGAACAGAGACAGACTGAATTATTTATCTGGGCTCTGAAAATCTTGATGGGCTCTTCTCAGTGCGGCTGTGGTCCAGTTATAGCAAATGTATTTGTGGAGTGATAAATAACTGTATTAATCCCAGACTCCTTTTATTGCTGTGTGATTCATTCATTCATTCATCAGATAGGTAGAGGGCTCTGATTAGGAGTGCTTGGCTGAGTATCACGTTATGGACACGGTAGACATTTCCAGAGTATAAGGTCCTTGAGGGAAAGGACCATTGACCGTCACAATATCCGCAGAGCCCAGCTCACTGAATTGCTCGTGAATGTCAGTACATTTATTAAATGAAGGAAGGCATGTAGTGTTATCTTCATGGGATTGTGTTCTGGTTGGCTGTGGTGGGGGTTATGGAAAGAAAGCAAACAGGCAATTATGATGTACCACACAGATGTGTCAGATCCTCAGGATGGTCCTTGATTCAGCTTTGGGGGGTCAGGGAAGATTTCCAGAAGGAAAGATGATCTAAGCTGAAAGATGAAGAGGAGGAAACGGGGGATCTTGTTGCACCCCTCTAATTCCATTTAAGGAGGTAAACAGCTTAATAGAAGATGTTTCAATTTCCTCTAAGTTCTAACAATGTATGAGTCTACAACTTAAGTTCAGTGTCTCTGGCTTGAGCACACAAGATGTCTTTTCTTCTTGGGACCTCCCCCCTCCCCACCAGAGACAGAGAGGAAGAGAAGAGAAATGTTGGATCCTCAGATGCCCTTGGAGTTTTCGCAGAGGCTGCCTCTGTGGGTAGATCACAGGCATTTCTGGCTGCCAGCAAATGTGTTTCCATTTCGTTCGCGCCCCCCTCCCCCATCTCAGCCTCCCAGCCCCCACGTCCTGGCTGACCAGCGTCCAGGAGGCTGCTTGCTCAACAGCCGGAGGTGGGAGGCAGCCCAGGCCTCTCGCCCAGAACCCCTCCTGGGGATGCTTCTGTGACGTCCCTGGCTGGGGCAGCTTCTCTGAGGCTTCCGTGTAGGAAGGAGTCCTAATTCTCTCCAGACGAAGAAAGAACATGCTCCGGGTGAGGAACACTCCGTGGCCAGGGATGGAGCCACCAAGGGAAGGACCCCTGACTCAAGTCCAGATCTGTCTCATTCACAGAATCTTTGTAGACTGTTAGGCCTAGAGCAGATTGCTTGCTCTCGCCCAGTCTGTCTATGCTTCCATCCACACGCTTAGGAGATGGTGCCACGCTTACTTTGAACCTGCCTGTCACTTCCTTTTATTTGGGGAGCTCTTTTGTTCACACATTCATTTAACAAACGCTTGTTGAGCGCCTACGGTGCAGCTGGTGAGCGCTGTGGCCTACACAGGCAGCTGTCCTTGTCTTAATGCAAGTGACACACAGGGGTCCGGGGAAGACCTTCAATTGCGTACTCGGTTGTACTAAAATGCAGCGTGAGACAGAGAACATGCTTGGGTGGCGACGTGTGATGGAGACACTTAGCCAGCACACGGAGCCAACCAGGGTAGTCCCCAAAAGAGGTAATGGGTAAACTGAGGACAGAAAAATAACGACACAGACTGTCTCATTTGTCTCGTGTCTCTAGAGCCCAGTGGGATGCCTGGAACAAAAAGATGTGTGTTAACTGGAATGAATCCATGTCTCTACTGCTGAGGTGCCTTCCAGGTCTTTCTGGTCCTCTCCACCCCATTGGCTCCCTGGCCGCACCTTCCCCATTCTCCTCTCCCCTCCCCCAGCAGCATCCCCTGGTCCCCTCACCGGCACTGCCCTACTGCACACAGTCCCCACTCTGTGCTGTGATGGTCGTCCTAAGCACAAAGAGGATTGCCTCGTTTCCCTGCGCAAATCCCCGTGGCTCACCCGGGAGACCCCACCTTCCTCCCCTAGTGCGTCCTCTATTTCCATAACATAGATCGTCACATGGAGGGCTGAACTGGCCACATGCTTTGTCTCCAGTTCCCTTTCCACTTTTCCTCACCTGGTGGACACTGCGGCGTGCCTGCCGAGCCCCTGCCCGGAACTCCTCCTTGGTTACGCGTTTCCCAGCTCACCCACAACTGTATCACGATCCTTGATGAGCCTTGATTCCCCATAGACCGCGGAGACGTCCTCAAGAGCAGAGACGACATTTTATTCACCTCTGTTTCCCCAACCCTGTGTCCGAACTACAATGGGCACTCAAAAAATGTTTCTAAAAGAAATAGGGCATTTGCATAGCCTTCCAGAAACATCACACTAAGACACAAAATTAATAGGCTTTTTGTTTCCTAAAAATGATAGTTACTCTTACAAGCAAATCTTACAGTTGTTTATTAAATATTTTTTATGAGCAGCAGCAGAGCGGCTGCATTTGGCTTTTGTTTATACTGTACATACTTTACTTCAAAATGAAGAATCAGCTTAGCAGCATGTATGCCAGGGTCTCTTGCCTAGACAAGATCTTGCAGGGGCCTTTGAAGAACTCCAAGACAAATGGGCAGCTTGCAGGCATTCTTTTCCAGAAAAGCCTCTGAAATAGACAGCTCTTGCCAAAGACTCTCTTCTCCAGCAGTCTGCTGGAAAACTGAAGGAGGAACAAACCGGATTTTCTTTTTGAGAAGAGGACTGTTCATCAGTGGAAATAAGCCCACCCCACCGTCAATGGGTACGTTTGACTCCACAGCCAGAGAGCAAAGGTGATCAGCAAACCCTCTGATTTATTGGGAGCATTTTCTTAGTTGGTCATCGAGAAGTGGAAAGTACATATAGTGCTCTTAGTATCCCTGTGATCGCTTTGCAAGGTCGATGTATCATTGCCTCGTGTACCTTCCATCGCCCAGCGCTTACTGCTGAGCTGAAAGCACTAATGAACTTAAACTTTACAATAGCTCCCGGGAAATTAAGCAGTATCATCTCAGAAGACACCACCCTCTACATCAAGTTAATACTAGGCTTCCATGAACACGATGTTCCGGGGTTAGTGACCCTTTCAAGCCTATGGTGACTCAACAAAAATATCTTCGATAATTTATATAGTTAACCCTGCCTGACACGTGTTTGCCCAAAGTTCCCAGCAAGGCAGCCCAGAAGTTGTTGCTTGCTTTCTGATTTCAAACCCACTCTGGACTCATCGCTGTGTTCTTTGTAAACAGGATTGCTGCTTATTTCAAACTGCAACTCGAAGCGTTTTCAAAATGCCTTTCAGTGAAATCGGAAAGAAAGAAAGCTTATTTGATGTTAAGGAGTGAAATTTCATCGTATCATCTTGTCTCCCCTTGCAGAGGCTCAGACACTCAAAGAGAATCTTGAACACTGGAGTGATCATTCCCTCAAACCCCAAGAATTCACCCAGCCCGACTCTGCTGGCATTACTGTTAGTAATATATCTTTTAAAAGTTGCAGGCATGAATTATTTGCAACACAAGTTTGATGGTGATAGCATGCATCGTACATTAGTTCTTGAAGCTGAATTATGCAGGGTTTGTTCAGTGTGGGTCGATAGACGTTGGATTTCTCCAAATCATTTTCCCTTTGCTCTCTCACCGAGAAGATGGTCCTTCTGTGAGGTGAGTTCCTCCATGACAGAAGGTGAGCTCAGTTACCTGGCGGGATGCAAAGGAAACAGCAATGCCCCCACGTTTCAGGAGCATGCCTTCTGCGTCCAAGACATTGCCTCGGAGCTCCAGACAACAGTTAGTAACTAATTGATGAGAATTCATCTTCCGGATGCATTGCTAGAACAGACGCTCCCATTGCTGCTGGGCGGGAAAAGGTCAAGCGGAGAAGAGGACGTGAAATAGCGTACCCTTTGCCCAAACCAAAGCAAATCAAAAGTGCACCAGCATAAATACTAACTACTATAGATAAAATAGATTTAAAAAAGCAATATCTTCTGTGTAGCACAGGGAGCTATATTCAATATCTTGTGGTACGCTCTAATGGAAAAGAATATGCAAACAAATATATGTATGTGCATATGGCTGAAGCATTGGGCTGTACACCAGAAATTTACACATTGTAACTGAATACACTTCAATTAAAAAAAAAAAAAGTACACCAGGATAATAAAATGGAGAGGATCCACCTTGTAAGGCACATGTGGATTCCCCCCAGGTGACCAGGGCTCTCCTGCCCATTGCCTTTCACCTCTTCTTTCCTTCCCTTTTCGGTTCATCTCTGCATCATCTTAAGCTTAATCTGCACTAACTCTTCTCCCAGGGTCTCATTAGATTTTTCCACCGCTAAATGTTCAGTGCCGAAAATATTGCCTGATAACGTAGTAAGCACTCAGAAGATACCTATTGCATGGCCTGAGTGTGAATGTGGAGTGATCACACATGTGTCCCCACTTCTGCATGTGTTGGTTCTGACCGCCATTCCCCAGAAAGGGTTGGATTGGGTCATTCAGGCACCATTGTCTTATCTGGGCAGATCTCTCACACCAGCATACCCCTGCAGGCCACCTTTGGATGTGGGACCCTTTCTTTGCATTGTCTGTGGCCTGATGGGTGAGATGACAACTTCTGCAGGAGGACTGACCTTGGGTGATTATGAACAGATATCCAAGCATCCAGGTGTTTTGGACACCTCATTGATGCTCCAGAAAATATGTCCTCATCCTCTGTTTTGTGCTCAGCATCGTGCTAGTTCTTACAGGTATCAGTGGATTAGAATGAGTGGTTGAAAGATCTCCCAGGTAAGGAGGGATTAGAAAGGGACACAGGGAAACTTTGGGGGAGGAGGTGGATATTGTCTTGATTGTGGTCAAGGTTTCATAGGTGTACACAGATATCAAGACATCCAGTTGTGCATTTTAAATATATTCAGTGTACTGTACATCAATGGTATCTTGATACAGCTTAAACATCAGATTAAAAGATGTCCTCCAAAATGATGAGGCCATCGTTTCCAAGGCTAGGATAGGTCATTTGTTGGAATCCCGAGCTGGGCCAGATACTTTGACATGTCTCCCATTCCACAGCATTTGTCTGAACGTTAGATGAGACAGATCTTGATCTGAAGTGATGATAACTGGGTTGGAAGAATGGGCCAGATCAAATAGATGCTGTTTAATGGGGGGAAATGTGAAACTTCTTTGTGACTCAAAGGCCAATGGGTCAAGTGTGGAATTAGGAAGAGACAGCTTCACAGGAAAATACATAAAAGAGATGGAAGGTGTTTAGCTGGCAGCAAATTTGACCATGCACTGTGATCGCCAAAAGTGGGGCGAAAGGAAAATTTTAGGATGCGTTATCTAGAAGAAGGAAGGAGATTGTTTTATTCTCCTTCTGAGTTTTATTCTTAGCTGGAATATTGTGTTTGTTTCTGGTGGGTCACAATTAATAGGGGACATTTGGGTAGGATTTTGAGAAGACACAAACCAGGATGGTGAAATGATTTAAGATAATTTAGCATGAAGAACAGTAGAAGGAGCTAAGAATGTCTTCAATGATTTGCCAACTACAGGGAAATAAAATTTGGCAGGTGCCCGGCATTCTGCAAAACATACATCACATGCCTTAAATCTGTAAGTCTGTAGAGCAATCCTATGAGGGGATGTGGCCTCACCATATTCACTGAATTTTTCAGCTCTCCATCTTCCGGGGACATGGTAGGCTTGCACTTTAAAATCAGGCGTAGCAGCCATGTAACATTCTTTGGCCAATGGACTATGAATGTAAATGATACATGTACTTTCTGGGTAGAAGCACATAACAAAACAGACCCATCAGCTGGGTCGCTGAGTGAAGACAACCTAGGTCAGACCCTGCCCTTAGCCAGAGCCACAGAAAACAGGAGCAAAAATGAAAGCTTAGTTATTTAAAGCTACTGAGATTTTTGGAGCTGTTTGTTACTACAGCAAAAGTGCACCCTGACTGATATAGATAGTAATTCATGAGGAAATAATACGCCTAATATCCTACATCCAGTCAGTGACAGAGTTGTGATCCGAATTCTGTTGAGACTGGCTCGACGTCACACCCACTTCATCACCCTAATACACAGAGGGGTTAAATCTAATGTGTAATATTTGAGCAGAAGACGGGGCAAAACTGGAAGGTGCAAGAGACCTCATTTTTGGCTCAACAGAAGAGACCACAACCGCAGTTATCTGACAATAAAAGGGGATGCTTGAGAGGTGTTTATCTCTCCATCTCTGAGTATGTTGAAGCAGAAGCTTATCAACTGCTTTTCTAGGATGTGGTGGTGAAAATTCAAGCACCGAGAAGATGTTTGAGCTAAAAGGCTTGTTAGTTTCCTTCCAGCCCTGATATCCTGGGAGACTGTACCTTTTAAGTGGTAGATGTGCCCAGAGGGCATTTCATAAACACGAGCTGAGTATAATAAAGCATTCTCAACCAGAGAGGCGGAAAGCCAGCTCCTTTTCAACGTCTAGATAACTGGTAAATTAGATCAATGCTGATATCTCATACACGCTACAGAAGTTCAGAGAACCTAGCTGAGTCTTCAGATATTAATTGCAGGAAATGATTTGTCTGCTTTAAGTGGTAATGCTGCCTAGAGCCTCAGGTCTGTCTTCATTCTCTGAGATCCCCCTAAAGCAAAATACATTTTTATCTTTCTGTTTTGTCCATGACCTACCCCCTCCCATCCCCACCCAACCCCACGTTAATAAACACCAATGTTTTCTTGTGACCAGCGATTCTCTCTGCATTTTAAATTCCACCTTCCTTGGGTGAGCTACTGAGACCCAAGTTTTCCCAGCCTGAGCATCTCAGCCACACAAATCATAGAGCAAGGAGATTTTTATGCAAAATAAAGCACTTTCCATGCTTTTCCCCTTGCAATGATTACGTGATTTTCCCCTGAAACTGAACAATATGTGTTTCATAAATAGATCCCTCTCTCTGTAAGCAAACCTTGGAAATGGATTATTTGTTTGGTTTGCATTTTGTCTTTCAGTGTTACAGCTACCAGAAGCCATTTCTCACAGGCACGCTGGGGAAAGGGGGGACTGAGAGGGCTGAGAGTCACAGAGACTGCCCCTTTCCCTGAGACTGCTCCCCTTCTAGTGCCACCTTGCCTGTTAGATCACGAGATACTCAGAAAGCCTTGAAAAGAGTTGATTTCTAATCCCAGAGGGGGTGGTTCTCAAATTATCAGTGAGGGGGAAAAATAAAGAACAATAGAAAAAAAAAAAGATGTGTTTTAACATCTGAAATTCATAGCCTTTCTAGGCAGGTGTTTATTTTTAGTAACCTCGTGTTACTTCTGGAAAAAGCAGGGAAAGTTCAATATTTGAGAGAAGTTACCATTCTCTGCTGAAATTACCAAACCGTGGGAAGTCAAAGGCATTCTTTACAGGGTGATGCAGTCAGGTGAAAAAAAAAAAAAAAAGACACTGGCCATCCGTTTGAAAGAAAGGGCACATTTAAGACCACGGTTGTGAGTCCTCGATATTGAAATCCTTCTAAAAGGTATTTCTTCCCCTTTTCACGGAGATTGCCTGCAGTTCCGAATGTCTCCGGCCAGAGAGACGGGAGTGGAGTTGGGGTCTCCTGGCTCTGACTTACCATGTCCACTGGCCACGTGAGAGCCAGGGCTGCCTGCCCGGCTCGTCTAAAGAGACCAAGTCATTTGATTCCCAGGACAAAGGGGCCTCATCAGAGTGGACACAGCCCAGCAGGGAAAGCCTGACATCACACAAAATAGAGACAACCTCATTATTCTGGAATGTGGGGGCTGTGGGGAGAGCAGAGTTGAAATGTGCCTTTATACCTTACCTAAATCCCAACAAAGCCCATGAGTGTCCAAGTATCACCGAGAATACGGTAAATAACTCCAGCACCCTGCAGTACGCAAAGCATTTGATGTGAATTATGGATTTTTCCATTTCAAATTAGCCTTCAGTCTCTCGGGGAGGTAATATAGCCTCGTCGCTTCAGAATAGGGGCTCTGGTGTCAGCCTGTCTGAGCTCAGATTTTATTTCTCCTACTTGTTACCTAGAACATGACTTTGCACAAGTCCTTCTCTGCACCTCCGTTAACTCATCTATAAAATGGGATAAGAATGGATTATTGTCAGCATGTGTACAATTCCTGGCACAAAGGAAGTGATATTATGCTCGTTACCATCACACTATCACTGTCATTATAAGGAAAGATTTCCTAAATATTTCAACAGGACGCCCTATTGCTACTATAGTGACCTTTTCATGAGAATCCACGCAAAGTGCAAAGATCTGGACATTGTAATAAAAGGTGCTCATTGTTGCACACTTGAGTTCTCTGGGTTCGAAGGCATCAGTGTGCATATGTGTCGAAACTGACTTGAGTCTAGGCTTTTACATTACCGCAATATGAATTATAATGCCTAGGGTCAGGTAGGGTGTAAAATAAACAGGGCCACCTGTGTAAACGGTGAGTCTCGTCCCTGACACTCAGCCTGGTGGTGCTGCCCCCCCCCCCATGAACTCAGACCCACGTCCTGTAGTTGGACAAGCCTTTGAGAGTGTGGGGAGGGATTCCAGGGGCAGCATGTGCCACCTGGTTGTTCCTGATGAGGGATCCCTTGGAATGAGAGCCTAACCTCGAGACCTGCGGTCTCCACCCTTGTAAACTCTTCATCTTGTATTGCAGCCATCTCTGACCATAGCATTTCAGTCTCTCTCCCCTCACCTCCTGGACCACAAGCTCACAGGAAAAGCTAAATGGTCTCTGCCTCTTTCTTACACTCAACCTACAAAACACAAGCAATGTGTCTGCACAGGAATCACTCATGAGGTGCTTATTGAATGAACAAATAATACAACACTGCCTTTTTCCATGATTTAACAGAGCAAGAGGTATTATATTTGCTGATTTAATATAAGACCTTTCCAGGCAGCACCTATACACTGATGTAACCTGATGTCATGTCCCCAGGCTGAACACAGTTGCTTGCACACTCTGGTTGCTTAATAAATGTTCGTTTTGTGAATGAGTGAAGGAAGGAATAAATGAGTAAACCATGGAGTGGCTCAATGAATATTTGATGTTTCAGGCTAAATAAAACATTTGCCATCTGATGACTTGGGTAAATCGGGGTATGCACATCAGCTCATTAAGTACATGGCAAAGAGTCAGTCGTTGAACTTGTCTCTTTATAAAATATGATTCGGGGCTGTAATAAACCCAGAATCACACATGCATGAAATGAAGCGTCAGTTGCAGGCTTTCTGTAAAGGTTCTGTTCATCCACGTGCCATCCTGATTTGACAATCCCTTTCTTTAAAGTCTGTTTTCTTCATCCCCTATCCCCACACCTCACCCCTCCTCAGGGACAGACCTTGTCAATGCCAACACCCCTTCACTGAATTTTTTTTTTCCAAAAACAAAAAGCACTAAGTGGCATGTGACTCGCTTCCTAGACACAATCCAGGCTTTATTTTCTAAAGTGGAGAAAGCACAGGGGACTCACAGAAATGTCAGGACATTACCAAACGTTGGCCGGCATCAGAAAGGAACTCTCATACCATGCTGGCGCGAATATAAAATGGTGAAGTTACTTTGAGAATCTATTTGCAGTTTCTACTCAAATGAAGCACGCACCAACCCTATAACCAGGGAATTCTATCCCTAGGAATATTAGCCACAAAAAAACAGGTGCATGTGCCCCCAAAAGGCATACGCAGGAATGCTTCAAGATGACTTATTCATCTTAGTCAAGCGATAAATAGATGTCGTTTCTCTGCATGTGGAATATGATAGAGCAGTGAACAAAGAACAAACTATTAATGAAGCGGGACTGCCCATTGCAACTTCGTCTGGAAGAATCTCACAGATACTCTGTTGAGTGAAAGAAACCAGATGCCAAAAAGTACATGCTGTATAAATCTGTTTGTAGAAAGTTAAAAAAAAACAAGCAAAACTAATCAGTGATGATGGAAGTATGAATAGAGGGTGAGAAGGAAGGAGACTGAACTGAGAAGAGCCCAGGAGAGCCTTCTGGAGAGCTGGAAATGCTTTATACTCTGATCTCAGTGGCGGGCACGTCGGTCACCCATGTCATCAGGCCGGGTGCTTAAGATCAGTGCACTTCTCGTACTCTGCTCTAGCCATCTTGTTCCTCATTTTGAAAAATGTAATTGCAACAAATGCCAGGATTCTCTCATGCTACCGAGATCGCTTGACGTCTTAATTCACTGGTAGAATCTCCTTCTTATTTCTTTCTGAATGTTAATAAATGGCTTTGAGTAGATTTCCTAAGTATTATTTTAGTAGCTGAACTGCTCTGATGTTTGTCACACAAACAGCAGTCATGGAGCAGTGACAGTTGGAACTCGGGGGCCATGTGAACCAGAGCACACCCGGCTGCTCTAGCCGTGTGGCCTTGGGCACCGTATCTTTACCTTCTTGAGTCTCAGTCTGCTTGTCTAGGAAGTGGAGACAATATCCGTATTCATTGGGATTAAATGAGAGAGTCTATGGGAAAGTGGCTAGCTGGGCACAGAGTAGAGGTGACTAGTTGTAGTATTAGACACAGGGGTTCAGTAGCAGCAAGAGCAGTTGCGGAATTGCTAATAGTGGCACTGGAGTCACCTCCGGGTCTGGCTTGGCTAAAGGAGAACATAGCCTGCAAGGCGTTTGCTCCCGGGTCTGGAACACCCCATATGTACGGCGTGACATTCATCCATGTTCCTGGTGTCACCAGAGCCCAAAGTAAAGCCAGATGTCCCCTGCCCCCGTCTGAACCCCAGGCTGCGGTTCAGTGGGCAGATGGTGCACATAATTCTCCGTAATGATCCCCCTCCGTGGGCTGCCCCGGGACAGTGTGTGATTACTGTGTAAAAAAGGAAACCAGAGGTTAAACCTTGGTGGAATCCGTGTCTGGTTAGATCATTTACGTTCGTAATTACTTTCCATCACCACACTGGAGCGTGTCTGGTTGTTCATAATGGGAACAGTGATTTGCTGTCGGCGTCCACATGGAGAAGGCCGTGTGACTCACACGTCCGGGCCCAGCTCAGGGAATGCGGCGAGGCTGAGTCCTTGCTCGGGCTGATTCAGTTGGCGATGGTGTCCCTCTTCCTGGTAAAGCCACTGACACTCAGAGACGAGAAGGACCATGAACTCCATTGGGAGGTGAAAGATAGATCGGTTCCTCTCCCAGCAAGTCTTAGCCCTGTCAGCAGCAGCGGAAGCTGTCATTTCTCTAGAACCCACGATATGCCGGAGCACTCTGTGTAGTGCGGCACTGTGACCCCGTTCTCACTCTGTCTGGGCGTAATCATCTCCACGTTAAAGATGATGAAATGGAGGGTTATAGGAATGAAGTCAAGCTTGTAAGTGACAGAGCCAGAAATCAAATGCCTTCATGCCTGACTCCCCAGCGCTAGGCTTCCCCAAATGGAACCTGCAGGCTGTTGGAAAGTCTGACTTTCCACGGGCTACTCACAGGCTCTGTACACAGAAGCTCCTCAAGAATGACCACAGTGCTCCCCTCAAAGGACTAGTGTCTGGGTCAGGCCAGTTAGCCCAATCCTATCTGCCAGCTCCCAGCCCCCAACCCAAATATCACATCCATTTGGGAAGGATTGTAAGTTTATGGTGGCCCCTTGCTTTCTGCAAGGAAGTTGACCCCATGAGGAGCAATCCTCAGGAAAACTTAGAGTCAGAATAACTCAGCTTTTTGGGGTTAAATCTCACACTTACTTTTATTTCTGGAAGATTCCAAGATAAAGATAAGAGATTGAAACCATGTATTGGCTCCACCAAAACACAGGCACACATCCCCACTCACTGGAGTGCCATATTGGTTGAAGATTGATGACAGAGGCCAATAAATAAAAGTAGCTACTATTGGCTATCGTGCTTAGCACATAGGACGTATTCAATGAACTATCATAATTATGTTTATTGTCATTCTATAAAAGATGGATGTTAGTTTTCATCTCCTATAGATAACTTCTCACAAGGATTCAGCTTCTAAGCAAGGCTGAACTCCCCAGAGAGTCCCACATGCTACTGTTTTGCACAGAGGGGACATTCCATCATGGCCCATGGGCAGCTCATTCTCGTGGACCAAGTTGATTCTCACTTCTCCCATGGAATCTTGGGAGTAGTGTGTCTTCCAATCCACGGACAAAATCAAGCTCTTGATAATAGGATAGAATACTGGATAAAAGAGATCAGTGTAAAAGCATTTGCATGAGGGGAATTCACAGCTCTCTTGCAATGAAATAAATTCATTTCTGCCTGCAGACTCTGGGGCCGCCGGGGACCATTGTGCCCGGCTGATGCAGGGGTGTTCTCCACCCAGCCATCTGCAGGTGAGTCAGAAGTGCGCTTCCACCGGCAAGTTGTGTGTGTAGGGTCCTGTGGTCCCCTGGAGTTGTGGCAACAGTGCATCAGGAGACACTTGAAGTGGAACAAATGGCTGGCTTGGGTGTGCTGCAGTTGTATCTCCCAGATTTACATCTGCTTTGAATATTTTTAGCTCAACACATATCTTGTCCCTGAAACTGAGCGGGAGCTGTCACAGACAGCTCAAGACAGGGCCCGGCTTGACTTTGTTTTCTATTTTCCAGCAGCCAGAGGCCCACACTTCCGGACTCATTTGAGTGATTACAGCAAAGACGAAGTCGTCGTGGATTTCATCACACGGGAGGCCTGCCACATCTGGTAAGTTGTTTGATATTTATATAGATCAGTCATCAAAAATAATGAACTTCCAGGAAATACATATTGGATCTGCCTCCCAAAGTCTCAGAGAACAAAATGCTTAATGTTAGGGAGGGAACTGAGGGAGTGTTTTGCAAAGTGTTCTCTGTAGAAGCTGAAATCTGGATTACCTTCCATGGAAAGAGGGGTCTGTTATCAAATAACGGATGTATACGAAGGCCCCAGCTTTGAGGTCCCCCAAGTACACCAGCACACAAAAAGTTCTAAAGTCCAGCAGTCATGGAACCTTTGTCTCAGGGTTTTCTGAAAGTTTTGCTCATGGACGCTTTATTTTTTTCAAGGAACACTGTTTCCTGGGATGACTTCTAGGAAACAGTTGGCCAAGGAAATTTGTTGATGCAGAGGCCCAGGAAAACGTTTCTTCTCAATCAAGAGTCCTACTGAATAGATTCTAGTTGGAAATAATTATTTCACACTGGTCAGATTTTCAGAGGAAGAGTTTAGGGGCTGGAGTAAAATCACCTTCAAAGATCCAAGAAAGTCTGGACATTTTGTCATTGCCATTCGTCTTAGACCCCTTAGGCTGCTGTAACAAAAATACCGCCACCTGGGTGACTTCAACAGCAAGGATTTACTTCTCATGGTTTTGGAGGCTGGAAAGTCCAAGATCAAGGGAGCAGCAGATTTGGTAGCTGGTGAGGACCTGCTTGCTATGTCATAGACGGCCGTCTCTTCACCCTGTTCTGACATGGGGGAAGGGGCTAGGGAGCCCTCTGGGGTCTGTTTTATAAGGGCAGTAATCGCATTCATGAAGTTGCCACCCAAATGATCTAACCACTTCCCAAAGGCTCCACCTCCTAACCATCAAAATGGGGAATAAGTTTCAACATAGGAATTTTAGGGGGACACTCATGTTCAGTCTATAACACCATCCAAGTTAATATCTTAGAAACTAAGTCAAAACTCTAGGTAGCAGGCCAACCACGACCTTAATAAAGCCCTAAGCAGGACCTTGATTACTGAGCTGGGCTTTGGCATCATTAGAATCAAGTCTGAGCCCCTCTTCCCTTATAATAGTGGTGTGATCTCAGGCTGCTTTCTACAGCTTCACAATCTTGATCTTTAAAACGAGGACAATATAATAATAATAGCATCTTCCTGCATAAATCTCATGAGGATCAAATGAGACTGCAGATGTACACCCTGGGCCTGAGGTAAGCGTTCGTTTAACGCTGGCTATTAAAACTATATGCTGTTTTTGTTAGTCTCCAGTCCTCCCAGAGTGATGAGCACTGAAACCCCTTAAGTAGTGAAACGATTATTTTATTCCTGGGCAGGGAGGGAGGAGGAGCCAGACTGAGGGGAAGAGGGACCCCAGGATGTAGAGTTGGTGGTCACAGCCCCAGAAAAGGAAGGAGAGCAGGCCAAGGGGCTGGGACTCTTGCTTGATGGAGAACAGAGAGCTGGAAGCAGCCCCGAGGCCTAACAGCCACAGAAGAGAGGAAAGGACTGAGTGCAGCCAAAACAAACTTGTCAGACATTGCCACGAAATGCCACCGAGGTCCCTGTAAAATGCCGGGCACACCTTCAGGGAAAGATAGAAACAACTATGCAATTTGGTTGCTTCATTTTTCTCTTGCATTTCTAGCTTAGATTTTTTTTTTCTCTCTTAATAAAATTTTGCTACCGTCTGGGCCTACAAGTTTGCAAGGATGGGTGGATCTCTCCATTAGTTACATGACATGGGAGCTTGGCACACAAACCTGAAAAAGGAAGTAGTTACCTCCTGCTCAGAATCCACGAAGGCACATGGGGATGGCCCACTGGGTGGGAGTCAGAGCTTGGCTTGTATGCTTCCTAGCATTGACGTGAGCCGCTATCACAGACTCGGTGCCTTCACACAAGAGCTGAAATCGAAGTGTTGGGCAGCCTGGCTCCCTCCACAGGCTCTTGGAAGGAATCCCTCCTTGCCTCTTCCAGCTTCTAGGGCCTGCGGCCACATCACTAGTCTCTGCCTCCATCTTCACGTGGGCTCCTTCTGTGTGTGTGTGTGTGTGTGCCTGTGTCTCTAATAAAGACGAACAGTGTATGTAGGGCCCATCCTTGTCAAGTGTGATCTCATCTCAAGACCCTCAACAAATTACATCTGCCAAGACCCTATTTCCAAATAAGGTCCCCTTCTGGGGTTCCAAGTGGGCATGAATTTGGGGGGGTATAGCCAGTAGTCAACCCACGACAGCTTGGGAGCCTGGGATAGGAGTTACCCAGGGATCTGTGATGGCCCAGAAGATAGGGTTAAATGGAGACTGGTCACCCAGCTAGGTAGAGAAATACTGAAATAATGGGAGGCAGCGAGCTGGTCTTTGTGCTAAGCATTCCCACAGAGGATCTCACAGAAGCCTGGTGAGGAACAGGTGGGGTGAGCACTATTTTCAGCCCTGCTTTGCTGAGGGGGAAGCCAAGGTCCAGCGATGCCGTGGATCTCGGCCACATTCATGGAACTAATTAGTGGTAGACTCAGCTTTGGAGCGCCAGTGCCTCTGACCCCCGTGCGCGGAAGCTCAGTGCAGGGTGACTGTACACCGCAGTTCTCTGGGCCCCATTGCAGCTCACGCAGAGACGAACATGAAGCCAACCCTTGGGTGACTGAGTAAGACAAGGAAGGCCATTCTTACCTGGAAAGCATTTTCTTTACCCTACTCAAAAGCCTTCCTGCCTTTTTTGGTTTTTCCCACCACCTCCAACAAATATTCCTCCTACCACCCCCAGAGGCCTGACACAAAATTTACGTTTTCCAGAACGTTCTTTAATTTGGGATGAGCCCTTGAAAGTCTGTGTGAGTAGCACCATGGCAAAAAAAAAAAAAAAAAAAAAAGCAGGCCAACAAATGAGCTCATATGCTGAGTTTGGGGGCACGCCCTCTGGGCTCCAGGCCTGGGGTGGTCGCTGAGGTGGGAGGCTCGTTCTTCAAGTCCTCTCGTCTCCATGACCTCAGGTGAAAACCAGAGGCTTGGAGAAGAGGATTCCAAAGGCCAGGCCCAGCCCCAGCTCGCTGTGGCGCCCTGCGTCCTCTCACGGCTGTGGGATCTCCAGCTGGAAGCAGCCTGACAGTCTCAACATGAAAACGGACCCTGCAGTCCATCCCGCCCCGCTCGCTGTATGTCTTTCTCCCTGGGGTTCCTTCCTTAGTCTTTGCTTTCCCCTTCCCTGCAGAAATCTCAGAATCCAAAGAAATGATCGCTCAGATAGTGTCTTTCTTTTTAGTAGGAGATGGACCTTCTCTCTGTTTAAGACGATTCCAGGTCACTATCATCATCCCCCAACCTCCACCCCATCCCCCTCTTCTCCTGTCTGGCCCTGACCCAGACCTTGCAAGAAGCAGGAACCAGGGGTGCGTTTGCTGTTTCTGGTCCCCGAGTCTGAGCTCGAGCCCAAGTCTCTGAGCTGCTGGAAGAGGCTGACACCCATCCATTTCTGGGCTGACCTAAATGGACCCCAGTGGCTGGAAAGTGATGCTTCGTGCACAGGCCACATACTGCCTTGTCTCTGGAAGGGACTTTCTATTTTATTTTTACTTGAAAAATGACTCGTAGCCACACCCTCTCACCATCTCCTGAACACCCCTGCTTCTCAGCCCTCAGCAGTTGGTAGATGTCTGCTCTGTGTACAAATTGTCCTCGGCACTCTGTACTAAGTAGAATGATCTAGGGGAGAGAGCATGGCCTGTAAAAAAAAAAAAAAAAAAAAAAAAAAAGAGGTCACAAAGCAGTCACTGGAGTGATAGCACATCTCACCACCTTCCCAGGCTGGGTGCGTCGGCAGGACTGGAGCTGGGTGGGTGGGTCAGTCTGGGAAAGATTTCGTGGATGCCTAAGAGCAGTTATCTCTTGAAATTTGCTTACAAAATGAAACGGGGAAAAGGAAGCAGGTAAAACAGCTTCTTCACAGCCCAGGGTCTGAGTTCTCTCTGCAGTCTTGTGGACTGAGGTGCAAGGGGCCACACGAAGGTGCAACTGGAACTCTCTTTGAGCTAGAGCAGGATGCATTTATTTATTTGTTGTTTTTTTTTAGAACATAATGATTCAGTATTTGTGTATATTGTGAAATATACACCACAACAAGTCTAGGTAACATTCATCACCATACATAGTTAACATTTTTTCCTTGTGAGGAGAACATTTAAGATCTACTTTTAGCAACTTTCAAATAGGCAATACAGTATTGTTAACCATATCCAGCATGCTGTACATTACATCCCCATGACTTATTTATTTTGTAACTGGAAGTTTGTACTTTTTGATGCCGTTCACCCATTTTGTTCACTCCCAACCCCTGCCTCTGATAACTAACCAATCTGTTCTCTGTACCTATGAGCTCAATTTTTTTCTCTTAATTTTAGATTCCACATATAAGTGAGATGATATTATATTTGTCTTTCTCAGTCTGACTTATTTCACTTAGCGTAATGCCTTCCAGGTCCATCCATGTTGTTGCAAGTGGCAAGATTTCATTCTTTTTTATGGCTGAATAATATTCCACTTTCTTTATCCATTGATGAACACTTAGGTTGCTTCCATGTCTTGGCTATTGTAAATAATGCTACAGTAAACATGGGGGTGCATATATCTAATATTTTTGTTTTCCTTGGATAAATACCAGAAGCAGGGTTGCTGGATAATATGGTAGTTTTATTTCAATTTTGTAGACACTTCCATACTGTTTTCCATAGTGGCTGTACCAATTTACATTCCCACCAACAGTTCGCAAGGATTCCCTTCTCTCTAAATCCTTGCCAGCACTTGTTATTTCTTATCTTTTTGATAATAGCCATTTTAACAGGGATGAGGTGAGATCTTATTGTGATTTTGATTTGCATTTCCCTGTTAATTAGTGATATTGAACACCTTTCATGTACCTATTGGCCTTCTGTATATCTTCTTTGAAAAAAATGTTTATTCAGGTCTTTGAGCAGAATGCATTTAGAGAACTCAAAGCACTGCCAGCAACAGAGCCATTGATTCCTACTCTGTCCACTGATGTCCTGATCTCTCTGTTCACAATGTTTATTGAGCATCTAGTATATACCGTTTACCGTGCGCGAGGCTCTGAGGCCATGACATGAGTCAGGGATCCACATGCATTTCTGTAAAGGTCTAGAGAATAAATGTTTTAGCCTTTGTGGGCCAGAGGGTCTCTGTTGCAGCTACTCAAGTCCGCCATTGTAGTGCAAACAAGCTGTAGATGATACGTGAACAAATGGGGGAGGCTGTATTCCAGTAAAGCTTTTCTTCTGAGTACACCTAACGACCTGGGATTTGGATGGGCCATAATTTGCGATCCCTGGAATACATGAGCAAGACAGAGGTCATATTAATTGGGGCCGACCTCCTATTTCCTCACATTATTTGTTGTGCGCCAACAGGGAAAGAGGGAATTAGAAGAGGGGAGGGGACTGATACAGGTTCCCCAGAGAGGAAGCACTTCAGTTTTGACGAATGATCATAGCTCATCAGATTAAGGAGAACACCATTTCAGACACAAAGAACAGCATATATAAGGGTCTAAATGTGTGAAAGAGCGTGACCTCTTCTGGGAGTGAGCAGAAGCTCTGGGGTCACTGGGGAAAATGGTAGAAAAGAAAGAGGTAAAGCAGGCACATTTCTATAACGAGGCTGAGGAAGCCTTGCTTTTGCCAGTTGCATCCAAAAGCACAGAAGAAGCTCACATCCAGGAGCAGAAACCTGTGACTTCTGCTCCCAGGGCAACCGTCTCAGTTTTGATCACGATAATTTAACTCTATTCCAGGCATTAAACTAAGACATTAATCTCTTCTTAAAATTTAATCCATTCAAGAACGCTATGAAGATGGTCTTACCTGACCCATTTCACACATAAGGAAACCAAAACCATACCGACTGCACGATTTGTGAAAATTCACAGAGGTCTTCAGAGGTAGAAGTGGAATTTGAACCCGGGGACTTCAAAGTTCATGCCCTTAAGCACTAGCTCAGCTGTTCTCAAGCCTAAATCAGTAAAATAAAAACTTGGTAGTGGGGGAGGAGGGTGTTCATTAAATGCAAATTGCTAGCCCTGCCCCCAGGGAGTTTTGAATTGCTGGTGGAGGGGGCGCTTGGGCACTTGCATTTTAGCAAACACACCCAGGTGACCTTGCTGTAGGTGGTTCTTGGGAACTACACTCTGCGCAGTAAGTTACACTGCATCCTGGGCGCACATCCCAAGGAAGGTGACCAGCTGTCTCAATCTGCACCCAGAAAGACTCTCATTCTGGGGAACCTAGGGGAGCTGGTTGCCCTACAAACCTCACCCAGATCCACACACATCATTCCCAGCACAGTGCCTAGCAGGTGACAGACTCTTAATAAAATCCTTGTGGAATGAATGAATAAATGAACACAGCCCCCCAGTGGAAGCCCCAGGTTGATTGGCAGGGCTTCCCTGCAGCAAGAGATTTGAGGGGCTCTTCAAGGCCTAACTCAGAGGGACAGCTCCTCCCGCCCCCCTGCGGAGTTAGTCACAGCCCTGGAAAAAGTGATGCCTCATCGTGTTCCCATTTGCGCTGACGTGTTCAGGCGCCGCTCGTCCTTAATGCAAGAAGAAAGGAGAAGGAGGCAGGGGTAAATCTTTTCTGTCATGATGTCTCTTTCTGCCTTTCCACTGCCCTTTCCCCAAACTCTCACCCCTCCCCTTCCCTCTCCACAGAGAGACCTGTCCCCTGAGTGGTGGGGGTGGCAGGAGGGACCCTGGCGTTGGGAGACTTTGCCTGTCCAGGCTCTGCCTCGGATCTGTTGGTGACTCCCTTTGGCAA
Organism: Camelus dromedarius; assembly: GCF_036321535.1. NCBI lineage: Eukaryota > Metazoa > Chordata > Mammalia > Artiodactyla > Camelidae > Camelus > Camelus dromedarius. The sequence continues at coordinate 27,754,974 of NC_087444.1, forward strand.
TTCAGTGACCCTCTTAGGACCTGAGAAACAGCACTGTAAAGCTGGGGTGGGGCTGAACCCCTTTCCTGTGTACCTAACAAGGCCGGCCGGAGGTGCTTGCATGTGGGCAGGGCTGGGTAAAAGCAGTGGGGCTCGGATAATAAAATACACAGATATCATTAACACCCGCCGATGTCATTCACCTCCTCAGCGGGGGTCTTGAGGTCCCTGCACGGAGCCAAGGATGGCCCCAGGCATTTGAAATCCCACTAGTTCAGAACTTTTGGTCTGTGAGGGAGACAGGCATGTAACAAATGATGGCATATACGAGGACATAATCATAATCATTACCATCATGACGTAGCCTCCAAAAATTAAGGACTCTGTCAGACCACATAATATGGGGACCTGGCCCAGTCTTGGGGTTGATGGAAGATTTCCCTGAGGAAATAACACTTAAGCTGAGGTCCAAGGGCTGAGCTGGAGTTAGCCAGATGAAGAAAGGGAGGAACGGCATTCTAAGACAAGGGAACAGCACGAGCGAGCACACTTTTACAAGGGGCAGCAAAACTTTCCGACGTGACTTTCTTCTTTTTCTCTTCTCTGTTCCTCCTTCCCCTTTTCTTTTTCTCCTTTCCTCCTTCATCTCCTAATATTCTTCTTGTTTTTCTTCCAATGTGGTGACAATATAGTGGTCTATTTGCTGCTGTTGTTAAAAAGATAGCATCCTGGGGCTAGAGGATGGGCTCCCAGGTCACACAAGGGATGTGTGCTTTCCTTCCAAATTTCCCCCGAGCTAGGCCTCAACATCAAAGTCAGCGTTCAGTGGTGGGAAACAGAATCCGAGACCCTGGGAGATACCTCGTTCTATCCAAGACCACGATTTCTGGTCCTGGCCCTGCACCAGCTCCCAAGCCCTCTGTGGGCTCCAGGTGGGCATTGCAGCCACAGTGCAATCGGCTGCGTTTGCAGATTGTGTAAAGAGTTTGGGAGACATTTCCCCAGGAGTAGAAACAAGCGGTAACTTCTAGGAGAAACAAAACTCTTTTTACATACTTTGCTCTGATTTGTGCTCCATTAAAACAAAGCTTCGGAGTCAGCGTCTGGTGCGAGGCCTCGGACTCGAAATGTATTGTTTCCACGAAGACGTTTCCATTGTTAATCTAGGGGCGCCATGGATCTGATGCCCAGGGTCTTGGAGTACAGGTTTTGCAACTATTTATTTACCAAGAGGGAAACAGAACACTGGTTCCATTTACTCCTCTTAAATTTATTGTCAGTCCTTCTGTGTGGTGTAAAATTTTTACTCATCTTCAACAGCTCTCAGAAATAAGCATTCCAAATATATTCGCCTGCTGTACAAAGATGTGCTGACGCCACTCCTCGCAATTTTGCAAGAGAGGATGGGAAAGCGTAGATCTAAGTGGTGGGAAACGAATCTTGGGAAGAAAACAAAAATCCGGGGCCTTTGTGAAGCTTAGAAAATCTCAGGAATTGCAGAGGTGCCCCCTGGCATGGACGGCTGAAAAGAGCCTAGGTTAATGACTGGGGCAGATGCCCAGGGAAGGGGAAGAAGGGTTTCCCAGGACTATGACCACAGTGAAAAGTTAAAGGACACCAGGGTGGTCAGAACCAGGGGTCAACCAATGGGCCCACCAGGTCTCCCATCCCCATCGCTACCTGGCAATTCACACCCTTCTCGCTCTTCTGCCAAAATAAAGGGAAATGGCTTGAAATCAGCTGGAGAGTTAGAGTCCTGTCAACTCATGCCATCTGGAAGTCCCCAGACCTTTCTGCCCAGGGGAAAGTCTTCCTGAAAACAAACAGGAAATGGAGCAGGGGTTCCCAACCATCTCACCCCCTCCCACAGCTGAAGGTGTGCTGGAGCTGGTGGCCCCTGCTTTTGGGAGCCGACTGAGCACATCTTCCCGCTTCAGCGTTCTGAAACCCCTTACTAGGGCGCAGCGTGAAATTGGCCGTGGTGGGAGAATTTGCACCAGGAAAATTGGCGATCGCTACAAATCAGGACATCAGTTTTTTTTCAGAGCATCAATTTACCAGCCCAGGGATGCCCAATAGCCACACTGTCATTCATTCTCTGTCTTCAGGTGGCAAATCTGTTCATTCATTCATTGAACCCATGTTTATTGAGCCCTGATTATGTGCCAGCTCTCTGGACTGGGAGTGGAGAAGTGGGAAATCCAGTCCTCCGTTCATTGGTATGAAAACTGCTGAGAGAAGTGAGTTGACTGGCCCAGGAACACTGAGTGCCAGCCCTGTGCCAGGCCCTGGGGATGCAAGGTGGAAAAGATAGATGAGGTCCCTGCCCTCAGGGAGTTGACATTCCCTCCATTCTAAAATCTGCACATGCTATGAAATTATGCACTCATTTTCCATTTTTATAAATGACTTAAAAGCATGTAAAACTGCCCATCAGAGAGCTTCAGTGAGTTGAAAGAAGCTAGGTGGTCACAAGAAACTAATGTCCTCAAAAGCGAAGATGTTTTATATGACATTGGCGGGTGGAGATGTCTCGTGGCAAGTTTGATTTCCATTCAGAGGATGGATTTTCAAAAAGCAGCAGAGACAAACCCCTGGAGTAGGAATTTCAGTTTCCATTTTATACATGAGACGTCTAAAGAGATGAACTGGCCCAGGCAAAGTTACTCCATTAGGAAACAGGGTAAGAATAGCACTGGATGTCAGAGACCCCCCAGATGGAACTGTGGGTGCTTTGTAAGGAGGAAGGTGCCTGACAAATGCCAGCACAAATTGCCCTCATTATTAGTTGTAGCGTTATTACGTTTAAACATAGGAGGGTCTGACCTTACAGCACCACACGCGATCCTGGCCTTTCCTTTCTAGGAGAAAGAGCCTGTGTTAACGTTTTAGGGGTCGTGCCCCCACATCAGCCCTCCGGGAGTAGTCTGCTGGGGTGGAGGGACCGGGAGAGGGGAGAAGGTGTTAGCAGAGCCAGGATTTTCGGTGAGCGCGCATGCTCCGTAGTGCCTGAGCTGATAAGCTGAAGATCTCATTGGCTCCCCTGACCCGGCCATCAGGCTTTAGCCACATCGGAGCCATCACGAGACCCCGAACCAGAGATGAGCAACAGCTGCTGGAAACCGAGGCTTTCTCCCCACCATCCACACAGTAAACCACTCTTCCCAGCAAAACAAAATGTTCCTGTTCATAATTATTTATTTTTTTTAAAAGAAAGTCATGCAAGGCATTAGAGTGGTGCTGAAGCTGGTTGTATTCAGCAACTCTAAAAATGATAACAAATGTTTTTATTTTATTTCATTCTCTTTTCCAAACCATATGGACTCGCCAGCTCAACGCATCACTGCTTGTTTATTCTAGAACAGCTGTCGGCACCCTGATAATGCTATGGGACCGCTCAAGTGCAGACGGCCAAACCACAGTATATGGAAATCATCTCACAAATGGAAAGAAAAAAAATAATAAAACCCTCCCTTCATGTCAGATTCCAACCGTGAACTTCTGCAAGGAAGGGGGTCGGGGAAGGGGTGTGGAATCCTATAAATAGTCTTAGAACCCAGTATTGTTTTAACCAGGCTAACGTGTGACTCGTCTGGTTAATCACAGCTCGTACTTGACCTTTACAAAGGTACAATTTATGTTTTGTTGCCAAGTGCAACTTGCTGTTTTCTCCTTTTAATTACTGAACGATGATTCAGAAGTCAGCCGCAAGCGCACAGTTTGGAAACTTGATTCCCTATAAGTTTTAGGCACTTTTTATGTATTTATTTGTTTTGACCATGAAAAAAATAGCTACTCATGACAGGGATAACCAGCCAAAGACACGCATCTCGGCCTGCTGTCCTAGAATCACCCGAAACTTTTATTAGAGTCAGTTGACCTCGTCCAGCCCCTTCATCCTACGTAGGTACAAGTAAGCAGAGGATCTACCACTAAGAAGAGTCCCCTGGTCGGGAGGAGGCAGGCTCTGGGAGAGTAGACTGTCACACTTGGAGTTGGCCTCTGTGGAGCAAAATTCTACCTGCTAGAACTTCCTTTATTGTCTGTGTATTATACCAGACAGCTGGGGAAAGGGCCAAGCAAGAAGAGGAAGACAAGTCCCAGGTGAAGCCTTGCTCAGCACGAGGCCGGAGCACCATCTCATTGAGTCCCCACCGGACCTCAGTGAAGTGGGTGACGTTATCCTCATTGTTTCAGATGCAGGAACAGAGGCTCAGTGTGGGGAAGCAACTTGGTCAAGGTTGCTGTGGGTTGGGTTGTGTTCCCCAAAGACATGTGGAAGCTCTAACCTCTGGGTACCTGGGAATGTGTCCGTATTTGGGGAAAGCTCTTTGCAGATGTCATTAAGATGCATATTCAGTTAAGGTTAGGTGGGGCAGAGCGGGCTCTGAATCTAATATGACTGGTGTCCTTGTAAGAAAATGGGAGGGGACACAGAGATAGACACACACAGAGACAGATGTCATGTGAAGATACAGATGCGGACAGAAAGGGGATGATGTAAAGAAGCACAGGGTCGCCATGTGACAGTGGAGGGAGAGACTGTCAGGAAAGCCCCGGGTGCCTTGCTGGCAGCAGTGGACGCTCAGAGGAAGGCATGGAACAAATTCTCCCCAGAGCCTTCGGAGAGAGCAGGGCCCGGCCCCCGGGCCACACCTTGGTTTCAGACTCCTGCCTCCAGAACTGTGAGAGAAGACATTTCTGCTGTTTTAAGTCACTTAGTTTGTGGTCATTGGTTTTTGCAGCCTTGGGGGACTCATCCAAGGGTTGATATGGTTTGGACACTTTACAATGGCTGGATATCCTTTACCTCAAGTGATAAAGAGAACCACTCTCTGTGCATTTCAAGAAGAATTCCGAAGAGAAATGGGAAACACATGACAGGAAATTGAAGGATTGGGGAACTCCCTCCGTGCCACAGATTGTACAAGGTGCCGAGGCTTCAGAGATGAGTCAGCCACGGTCTCTGTCTTGGAGAGCAGTGATCCAGTGATGCGGGCATCATTATCCCCGACGCATGGATGTGGTCCCTAAGAATGGAGACGGAGTCACACAGGAGATAGCGGGAGCTTGGATGCCACACCCCAGCGCAGGCTGGAGCTGGAAACATCTTCTTAGAATAGGGGTGTTCAAAGCAGTGCTTGGGGGCTATGTGGGATTAGATCAGGTACCGAGAAGGGGTGGCAATTGGAGGACAACTCCAAGGAGGGATCTCTGGCAGTGATGTCCACACTAGGGAGGTCGGTCGAGGGGCACTAAGGGGAAAGGCTCACCGGTGCTGAGCCATCTGTTGGCAAGAAGACCTGGGATGGCAGAATGATCAGTTTCATGGGGCTCAGTATTCTGCTGCAGGCTTTGCAGAGAGGACAGGCAGACAGACAGGATCCCCAGGCTGCTTCTGAATGATTAATCGAGAAGGAGAGGTGCTTGAGAGCCAGCTGCTGTGTCCAGACTCATCCCTGGGCCATGGCTTGGCTTTCTCAGATTAGTTTATTTCTCTGGAACCGGTCAAGCCAGTTCAGGGGCTGGGGATCTATCGTAATTTAGCCAAACCTGTGGGCTTCTGAGCCTGGATGTGTCTATTTGCCCTTCTCTCCAGGGACATGACATCATCTCAGCACAGACACTGAGATAATGTGCCCCATCACCTCATTTGGCAAGAAAAATCCTACCAGGGAGAACCCCCCACCTGACTCTGGGGGCCTCTGGGTAGTGGCTTTAGGAGTGAAAAGCCATTTTGCTCACATGGCAAGTTCTCTGAGGCTCTGCGAAGTCTTAACATTCCCTTAGCAAATTAGCAAATAAAGTTGATTCCTCACTCCAGTTCTGATTTCTTCCTGGGTGTCAGGCTTCACACCAGGCAGTGTGAACACTTACAACGCCATGTTCATCAAGATGTTGATTTAGCGTCTATTTTTGTCCTTTTATTGAGTGTCCATTTATGCCAGGCACTACGTTAGCCTTTTACAGCATTTTGAACATCGATACATTATCTCATGTCATCCTAACAGCATTGAGTGTAATGATCCCTATTTAATAGATGAGGAAACTGAGGCTCAGAAAAGTTAAGGAACAGGTACAGGTGAACCTACTGGCAAGTGACAGCACAGGCCTCCAGCCCTGTATTTTGACCCACTACGTTACTGTTCTAAAAGGTCCAAAGGTGAGTAATGTTCTTTATTTTCTGTCCATTAAAGAACAAGTTCATGGTCTGCCCATTTATTGCCTTAGAAGGGGAGAACCTCCTCTCAAAACCTCATGCTCCTCTGAACCCTAGTGGCTTACAGATTCTTCCAGGAATTTTCCTATTGCCAAACACACAACACACTTACACACACACACACACACACACACACACACACATAACTAAACCCATAGCAACATCCTCACCCTTGGGAAGGGTCCCAGAAACAGCATGAAATCAAGGTTGCCAATCTTTTAAACCCTCAGTTTAAGAAAAAAATCTACACAGTGTGTTTCAGGTCATGAGGTTTCAGGTCTCTCTCACTCTAGGTAGTCACTGCTTTGCTGAAAAGTTGCCCGTAATTAATTATTGGTAAATCCAATGTGATTTAAAGTTCACTAGCGGAACGTCTCTTGAAACTAGTTCTGCAGCATCTTGGATAATAAGATGAATAGTCCTCTTGTAATCTGTCCATTTACAAACTGTGACTTTTTAAAAACCATTAATTGTGGAAAAGTTGTGAACCTCATCTGCTAAAGGGTTGACAGTTTCTTCCTTCCTTCCCCTCCTCAGAAGCACTTCTGAGTTAAGGTTCATCAACCCCAACACATTAGGGGATAGAAAGCTTCTAAATTTCTCTTGGGCATTTAACATAAACTCTTTGAAAGAAGTCACTTCCCATTAAGTATATGCATTCCAAATCTTTGCGTTTCCATTTTATTATCTGAGAAATACTGGATTAAATATTCTTTTCATTAGCTTCTGTTTCTGACAGTCACAGGCTCTCATGTCTCCCAGGCTCTTTAAGACGGACTTTGTGGATATAGGAGTTGAGCACTAAGTTAGAAATGATGAAGGGTCCCTTTCCCCCCACACACCCAAATGATGAATTCTAACTGGGAAAGAGTAATAAAAATAAGCAGAGCACTAAAGCCAGCTGGTTTGGAAGCTGTCTATTACACAGATCAGTGCACCAAGCTGTGTGTAATTCACTTGTTAGAGTCCTCACTGAGACGAGCGAGGAACCCGTGGAAACAGCAGCCACGAAGAGCATCCTCTTCCTCCAGCTCCCATCACCCTGACTCCAGATGGAGGCTGCAAGCTGGGGGAGCTGTCCCTGGGAGCAGGAAGGAGTGAGCTTTCCAAAGGCAGACCAGACCATGCCCAGGGGGATGTTGGCTTACAAGCTGGCTACCCTGACAACTGACTCCCCAGCTGCTGTTAACTTGCCACCAGGAAGCCAGCACTAGACAAAGCACATGAAGAGTTCGATTTGGCTAGGATTGCTGAATGGGAACCCAAAGGCCGATCCAAAACAGCAAAACCTTGAGCTTTATTTAGTTCTTTACCTCCACCCCATCTTTCTGGTCTTTGTCTTCTCTGAAAGAGCTAAAAATTCATGGTTAAACGCATAACTCTATGCTTTACTGCGCTTCCTTTACAAAAGTTCTGGAACTCTCTAGGCCTCCCTTTTCTTATCTTTAAAGAGAGCATAAGATTGCTATGAGGGTTAAGTAAATACACATTTAGCACTATCCCTGGTCCACAGAAAGCACACAGTACTTTGAATACTCTTGTTTCTATTGTAGTAGTGGTGATGGTGGTAGTGATGGTGATGGTGCTGATGGTGGTGGTGCTGGTGGTGCTGATGGTGGTGGTGCTGGTGGTAATGATGGTGGTGGTGATGGTGGTGGTGATGGTGGTGGTGATGGTACTGATGGTGGTGGTGGTGACGGTAGTGCTGACGGTTGTGGTGGTGGTGATAATGATGGTGATTATGGTAGTGATCTTGATCTTGATGGTGATGGTGATGATGATGGTGATAGTGAAGATGGTGGTGGTGGTGGTGATGGTTGTAGAAGTTGTTACTGTGATATCCTTGGAACTAAGACATATTCTCATTCACTCTCCTTGATTCAGTATCTACTTTCCCATGAGCCTCTAGATCCACTCAACCTCTAACCATCATTCTTCTATTGATGTGCCCATATGTAAGTCTCTCTTGCCATTTCCTCTTCTCTCTATTCTTCTTTACAAACAGAATTATCCAACACCAGGGCCATTCCACCTGTCCCCACTGAATCCAAACACTCTATCAGTGGTCCTCTATCTCTGCCAGGTACCTCTATTTTCTCTTCTTCTCCTTTTCCTCTTTTAGAGTCATGATGGCTCTTTTCATTTATTATCAGTTCATGCCAAGGCCATTGACTCCTAGGAGACAGCTAGTGTGAGAGAGGTCACCCTAGCTACTCCCTCATGGTTTCGCAAGATCCATCATGACCCAGCTCTCACTAGTATGGGCCACCTGCACGATGACCCACAGTGTCATCAGCATTTTCCATTCCTGCAGGGTCTCTAGCCCAACTAGAATGGAAACAAGCACTCCTTGCTGGTGCCAGGTTGGATCTCTTTGGTTCCTATTGCATTGTTAAGCTCTCCATGAATATGGAACCCAGGCTGAGAACACTTCCCTTAATAGGCTGAGGGAGCAGCCAGTGGTATTTAGGACCACATAGTATTTGAAAGCACAAGCTTTGAGGTTGGAAAGGCCTGGAGTTACATCCCAATCCTGACACTATTGGATGAACTTGATCTTGATGGGTTATTAAACTCTGTATCAGTTGCCTCATCTGTGCAGTGGAGATACTAGAACCCACCTCTCAGGATCAGTAGAAGATTAGATGAGACAGTATTTTAAAATGCTGAGGTCAACACCTAGCATATAACAAATTTTCAGAAACTATTGCCTAAAGTTATTTCTCCTTGCCTTAAACATATCAAGTATAATCCAGCCATAACCTTATTAAGAGTCATTCCTCTTGTCCAACTTTACAAAGATTCTGAAGACCAAGGTGACTTCAGATGACAGTCCTAGGAGTGGAGGCCCCAGTGAAGAAGCTGAGAGCTCTCAAATAAGCAGAGGTACAGGGAAAGGTACAGTACAAGGAGAGGAGAGATAGAAAAATAAAAAAATTAGGCCCCACTTAAATTACCTTTACCCAGCATTAATCACCACAAATGCAGGAGGAGGTCTATTTTTATACCAACATTAGAGGTCAAAGCCAGTGGAGATTTGGAATTCTTTTTTCTCCTTCTCAAATTACTCAGAACTCAAAGTGGAAAAGATGACCTGTTGGTTTGCTGACTGGAGACTTTAGGCAAAGTCATAAGGCACTGACTTTCCTTTCCCTGGAATGGAGTAAGGTGATGCTTTGTGAGCCACCTGGCTAATTTCATTGGTGTTGACAGTTGATCCTAATAATGTGGTCAGCAGTGTAGAAAGGGGCTCCTCTACGATCTACTCTGGCTCCTAACTTTTCCATACATGCTGTCTCCGTTGATCAGATATAATCAAATAATGGCTGAAATTCTGCTTCTCCATGGGCCCTATAGGCCATTTCTTTATGACATGACCAAATTGGCCATAGCGCATTCAATTTGTTTTAATGGCCAACACAGAAGCAATTAAGCGGATTGACTGTGCAGCGATCCAAATTGTCCATTAAGAAGGTGGCCGGAACAACTGGACCAAAGGCATGTATCCCCCCTACTGCCATCCACTTATTTCGGGTTGTCTAGACTTGGCTGCGCCTTTAATTTTCTTAAAACCCCAGTTAACTAGTTCTGTTTAATGTTGACGCTACAGTTCTTTAGAATGAAGCAAAGCAGGTTTAGAAAATAAAGAGGGATTTTTAGGATGATCCTGAACTTTCTGATCCGAGTGAGGTAATAGGAAGTAAGCACCTTATTCGAGTTCTGAAGATTTACAAGGATATGAGAAATTAAATGCATCAGTGCAGATTGCTACTAATACCCATTTTATGAGGAGGAATTTATCTTCCCACATTAGCAGCCCCCAAGGTTATGATCTGTCTCTGTAATACGTCCCTGCATTTGAACAATTGACAATTGACTTCATCTGTTCCTACTTTGCTAATTCAATCTGCAAAGGAAAACCACTCTTTGCCAGAATTTTAAAGATGAAAAACGCACCCACTATGTTATTGAACACAGTTGATCTTGGAGCACGTGTGTGTTTAGATATATGCATCGGATTCCTTTGTACAAATACCAGAGACACTTATGAATAGGAAGGCTTATCTGGTAGGGAGGAATAGAACGTGTCTGCTAAGATGCGCTCACGGAGAAGTTCAGCAGTAGAGGACTAGTCATTGCCAGCAGAAAGAAGCAAAGATGATTAGAATCAACCTAATCTCTCTCAACTTTGATGTTGAGTGTGTTTAATTTTCCTGTTTCAACTGGCACTTTTCCTTTATATATTTGTCATCAACAGTCATTGGGTCCAATAGAGAGAGAGAGAGAGCATTTAAAGAGAGTAACCAACAATGAAGAAGTACATCTCAGTTTCTTTCCAAACAATACATTTCTCCCACCATTTGCTAAAATGAATAGTGTCTTAAATGGATATTGTGTTTGGGGGGGCTTTCAAAGCACATGTTCACTCTAGTCTCCTTTTGAATTAATGGGGGCTCCTTCTAAGTCAGGCTTGGTCATCTCCATTTAACTGATGAGGGATGCCCAGAAAAACGAGTGACTAACCAAAGTTATGGCTATTGGTGGCCAACAGAAGAACCAGAGCTGCTGCTGACTTGGAGCCTGGAGTTCACTCGCAAGATAGACCTGGGTTCCCTGGTTGGGAAATAGTATCTGATTGATAGTCAGAAGTGACCTGTAGTCACACTGACTGTCTGCACCCAAGAATCTCCATCTTGGAGGAGGACAGGTCATCTTGGCCACTGCATCCCCAATGTCTCAAGTCCCCAAGCAATTTTCTTAGAGGCAGCTGGTGTTGAGGTTAAAAGTGAAGTATCTGAATGTGAATCCAGTCTGCACCATTGACGAGCCAGATCCCAGCTCCTTGTTATCCCTTACCTATAAACTAAGGATAGTACCCACCTCACGGTGGTACCTACCTCAGTTCTCTCTCCTGACTGGGTTTGTGAGTTCTCTCCTGTTTACCACTACAGTACTGATTAGACCACGATGAATACCCAGCACTCAGTAAATATTTGTTGAATGAATACATGAGAAATAGGCAAGATCAAATATCAAGTGACTGGTACATAGTCATAAACACTCAACATATGTTCTTTGCCGATAATAATAGTGTTAGTAATGGATTATATCAGAAAGATAGAGACCTAGTTTCTGCATTTCTAAAATAGGCTAAAAGATGCTGCTGTCTTAGGGATAGTAGATATTTTAGAAAATTCTGTGCAGAATGCCTGGCATGGCATTTACTCTTAGCATTGCTGTATTATTGTTTTTATCATCATCATCATCATCATCATTATTTAGAAGCTCTGGGATCCCTCCATGACTTTGTACAGCAGCAGGAAATGGAAAAGGTTATTAGCATTCTCAGGTGCTCACCATATGCCAGAAGTTTTACCTCCAACACAAAAACTAGCCTAGGTAGAAAATATTTATGTTCCTGTTCTGTAGGTTATGGAGACTGAAGCTTAGACCTACACAAGGTCATGGCTGTTGGACTTGGGTACCATTCTTGCTCTTCCCTAAAGTCTTTGGTATTTTTAGGCTCCTGTGTCCCCTAATGAGTTGCTCTTGTCCCTCACCACATTGAGGCACAATGTTCTCAGGCACGGATGAGAGAGGGAACTCAGAGGGAAGGATCATGTAAGGATAATTCTGGTTGCTCCCCCATTGGTCTGAGGAAAGGGCAAGGACTCTTATCAACACCCAGCATATCGCAGGGACTCAGTATCTCTCGAATGGGCAGATGAGCCCCTCCTCAGACAGAGATAGGGTCAGAGGGACAGTGTTCTCAAGGCCACCTGCTTGGAGCCCAAGCAAAATCCAAGAGGCTCCATAAGAAACTTGACAACAGTGATCTTTGTCATGAAGTCATTACTCTCAACACTTTGAGGACATATCTCCTATTTTTTCTCAATTTAGAGAGAAACTTTAGTTTTATGGCCCTAGGTTAATACTTTCCCTTCTACCTTTCCACCCAGCTCCCCCACGGTCCATTCTCCAGACTCCCAGTGAACCCGTCTACTGTCCCTGGCACATTTCATAATACCTGTGAAACATGAACCACCTTATTACCAACCCTTCTCTTTCCTTCTGGTAGCACAATTAGCCAGAATGATGAAGCTCTTTAAAATGAAAGAAAACACTAAAAAAATATAGATTTTCTACAGAGCCATAATATTAAATGTATCGTTCCAAACTGAAAAGGGGGCTAATTTAGGAGGGACCCATAAATCTCAAACTAGCTGCGTGCAGTGACTTTTCTTTTTAAAAAAGCGTAACAAAAAATTATATATCTGGAAGCTTGTCTATCATTAAATTACTCAGTTTGGATTCCCACTAATAAAATATAAGGACTTGTTACTATATTAGGCAAGTCACTCCCATTATTAATTTGTTAGATAAATGGCTTCTGTATCACGGAACTTTAAATGAAATGGAATTCACTAATCCTAATTGCTTTGCCTTCTACCGGAATTTTTTCCCATTACTTCAGCATGTTTCTTTCCCCCTCTTTTCCACTTGAAGAGAGGAGCCTTCTTCAACTTAAAGCCTTAGGGTATACTTCGTGGGTTTATTAATTATCAGGTATTCATTCAGAAGGGTTAATTAAGCGATAACTTTCTGTTGACTGCGGTATACAGAGAATAAAAGGCTTGACTTCGCCTGCTGATTAAGCCCCTAGTCACCGGGCCTTCATTTTCCTCCCTGTGGTTGGGGGAAATAAAAATCTTTGACCAGTTCTGGTCTTGAATTACAAGGCCACTAAGGAGGCCAGTTAAAAACCAGTTTATATTTACAACTCAAGGCACCTTGAAATGATCCCAAAAGTGGAGAAGAGACTCCTACCTCTTGGGGGAAATTTTGTTCCCAGAGTCTTCTCTAATAATCACTAGTCTTTCTTTTCAACCCAAAGCTTAGCGTCTGCATCCTTCCTCCTGTCAGCCAGCTGCTCAAGATGCCTTTCTTTGACAATGGCTTCAAAAAGTCTGTGGCATGCTTTTGAGCAGCTGAAGGTCAAGGATGGTTTCCTCCTCCTTCTCTTGGGAGTTTGGTGGAATTAAAACAAGTCACTGTGATAACTCCACAAACCAGGCAGGAGTGGTGGTCATCTGGATTTTTTGGTGACCATTTTCATTTCAGGGTGTATCTATTAGGTTCACACTCAGAGGTCAGGGTCCCAAAAGCAAAGTGGGGCTAGAAGCATGCATGCCATACGTGCAGGGGCGGTGGGTTCCTTGAAGCTTGACCAAACAGCTCATCAATCTAGAAAAGAAAGAGATGAGTGAGTGTCTTCTAACAAGGCTCCATCCATCCAGATTTTGAGAGGGAAGAAAACAAGGCAATTTTCCTGCCAGGGTCTTATAATATTCTAGAACATTCCTGTGGCAAAAGATGAGAAGGAAAGCTCACAAAAAACCCACTCAATAGAATCTCCTAATGCTCTAGCTAACCCTACCTGAAAATTAGGTGGCAGCAGAAAAGATGGGAAACTGCACATCTGGGTTGGCCCCTCCACCCCTTCTCCTGCTCCTCTATCTTCCAGAATAATTCAAACCAGATGAGATGTTACCTGGGAAGACACATAGCATATAGTGTAGTGGTCACAAAATGGATTTAGCATGATTTGCATGTGGATTTGAGTCCTGGCTCTGCCATTTATTAGCTGAGTGACCAGGGGCAAGTTATTAAGCTCTCTGAGACCCATACACATAATGATCTCATTCTTTCCACATTCTATTTTATGACATGGGTATTTCTCCATATCATGGATAAGGAAAAGGAGAAATGCAGAGGTTAAATAAATTACCCAAGGCCACAGAGCTGCCTCAAATGTTGATATGAAATAGAATAAGATGTATATAAAATTTTTGGTATATCACTGGTCCTACTAAGTACCTGATGAATGTCGGTGATTACCATCATGACTACATCATCCATGCCAACTCAGCCAGCCTCTCCTTAGCTAAATACTCTCGACTTCTAAAAGACATAGACCTCAACATGATGATAATACCTTTGTTTTTTAGACGTTAGAAATCAATCTATTAAGTTTTTCTTGCATGGAATTCTGACCTCCCAACACACACACACACAAACACACACACACACACACTCACACATATGCATTCATACAAATAAGCTTGCTCATAAGTCTTTGCATTTTATAAAGCTTACAGAGTATCAAAGTCATATAGAGAATCCATCCTCTGTATGTTGAGATATACACACATAGGACCACATAAAAAACACTGCCATATACACCCTCGAGAAAAGACATCATCACACTCACACTGGACAACAAAAATGTGCCATAGTGACTCTCTTCCCAAGAGGACTGTATGGAAAGGAGGGGACAAGAGTAACTGTATGATGAACTGTACTGTGAAGAAACCTGACAAACATGACTTCAGCCAGGTCGTCAAGGTCAACATCAATAGTGATAAATCATGTGACGGTATGTACCTCTGGTGCAATATGATGTGACGAAAGTGGCACTTTTCCTCTATGGCCATCCTCAGCCAAATCCATAATGCCAGCAAAATCGTGAGAAAAACACCAGACAAATGCCAACTGAGGAACATTCTACAAAATACCTGACCAGCAGTGCTCAGAACTGTCAAAGGTCATCAAAACCAAGGAAAATCTAAGAAATTGTCACAGCCAAGAAGAGTCTAAAGAGACATGATGATTAAGTGTAATGTGGGAACCCAGATGGAATCCTGGGAAAGAATGAGAGAAAGAAAGAAACAAAGAAACAAACGGACGGAAGGAAGAGGAAGGAAGGAAAAACTATTAGGTAAAAACTAAGGAAATCCAAATAAATTATGGACTTGAGTTAATAATAATATATGATATTGGTTCATTGATTGTAACAAATGTGTTACCCTAGTGTATGACATTAATAATAAAGGAAACTGCACGCAGGGGGCCTGGGGAGGATAATTTGGGAAGTCTGTACTATCTGCTCAGTTTTTCTGTGAATCTAAAACTGTTCTTAAAGTCTTTTAATACAGATTATAGACATAAATTGAAAATAAATTTTTAAATGCACATAACAAACAAAGGCGTGCCTTACTGACTACATGGCAAGTTCCCACTCTGTACTGAGGTTCAGGGGGGACCACAGTCAGGCAGATACAGTAAGATGAGGGTCCAAGACATGGTCTTCTGCATGTTCTCTCTCTGGGACCATCCATATTCTGTCCCGGAACCCACCTGGCCAGTAGGAACATCCATAACCTTTAGGCGCCTTTGATTTTGAAGTCCCCAGGGCAAGCCTGGGCCCTTTGGGACTCAGTGCATCCATGGCTTCTAGAGTCAGAGACTCAGTGCATCCATGGCTTCTAGAGTCAACCCTCTCTCTCTAAGTCCGGGTCCTCTGGTCATGTCTCTCCACTCCAGAGCTGGCTTGGAGTGGCTGAGGAAAGAGGCCATGCTCACTTATGCCTTGAGTATCCTAAAAATATTTATTAGATGGTTATTCTTGCCAGGTTCTATGTTTGGAGCAAATGCCTGCCTTCAGGAATCTTACAGTCCCCTGGAGAAGTCAGGGAGGCTGCCCCACTACTAGGTAACATCCCCTGTTTTGATCTATAAAAGGGACCAAGAGGATAAGAGAATTAGCAGGAGAGAGATATAAATCCCCACAAGAACCAACGGGAAGAGTCTAGAAGGAAGGTGCTTATATATGGGGTCCCTGGTACACAGGCCTGGGGTCCTCCCATGAGCCCACAGACCTCTCTGTCGATGCCTCATCCTGAGTCTATGGGGAAAAAAAGCAATCCTCAGCTCAGCGTTTAGCAGAACAAAGCAGAAGCAGTTGTGACCCAGAGACTCCAAATGTTTTTCTTAAGCAACCACAAGGGACAACCTCTTTGGTGAGTGCATTCACCAGATGGCTGGGGCTTGTCAGCTGCTTCCAATCAAACCTTGCACCACTGAGTTGGTGTATCCCACACACTCAGCAAGATTCTGCTGAGTGGAGGAATTAAAAAAAAAAAAGTTATATTGTTCCATACCTAGAAAGTGTGCTCTTGGGGTTTTGGGGAGAACAGATTCCAAAACCAACAAGAAAGCATCAGAAGAAAGCAATGGAAAACCGAACACAGCACCCTGTCCTGTGGCATGAGTTTTGTTTTCAGTCGACGGAACGAGGGTGAAGGCCAGCAGAGGACCTGGTTCTTGGAGTCAGTGTGGGCAGAGAGGGGCAGGAAAGGGATGGGAGAGGACATGGGGAGGACTACTCTAGGGAGAGATGGAGGAGAAGGGAAGAGGAAGTGAGAAATGAGGGCCACTCAAGCCATCTGCAAGCTCACAAGATGCTAAAATTCAATTTATGATTATAAATGTTATTTTGCACATTGTAATTTACCTTGCTTAATCTCAGGTCTGAAGGGAAAAAAAGACTAAGACTAAATTCATTCATGCAATCATATATATATGAACATCTCATAAATGACTATGTATATATATGTAGTTGATTATTGCTGTCATATAAATCAGTGTTCATGATAGGAACTTCAGAAGACACACTGTAGTGGAAATTTTAAAGTATGTCATCCATACTCTCCCTCCCCATACATAAAACGATTCTGTTTTAAAGGAACTGCTGGA
Organism: Camelus dromedarius; assembly: GCF_036321535.1. NCBI lineage: Eukaryota > Metazoa > Chordata > Mammalia > Artiodactyla > Camelidae > Camelus > Camelus dromedarius. Next base: position 27,771,769 of record NC_087444.1, read on the forward strand.
ATGACTTTTTCTGGGCAGGGGAGGAAGATCAGGGAGGAATGAGACAGTTACATTCTAACGGTTACTATATTCTAACAATATAGTTGAATATGAGGCCGTCTGGTCCTCAGACCTCCCTGTCCACATGCACACATACAATAAAATATAGCTCCCAAGTTTGAAATGCCCCCTCCAACAAACAAAAATAGTAGTAATCGAGTCTCCCTCTGAATCAGAATGACTTTCTTCAGCTGCTTCCTAGACACAGCGCGTCCCTTTGGGAACTGGAACGACGCTTACTGAATTGAACACCCCCAAACAGCGCCCAGGCTCTCGTGATCAGGGCATTGCAAAAACACCCGAGTCTGCTGGGGACGTTCAGTGTCACTTGGATCTGAGCACTCGGTATGTCCGGTACCCACCAGGTTTGTTCACACCTGCTTAGTCATTCCATGACACAGAGCAGACAGATCTGTTCCTATGAGACACGGAGGGAAAAGGCGAGGGCACAGTGTTTCATGTGCCCCACTCCAAGCCATTCCAGACAGCAGAGGTGTCAGGGGATGGACAGAAGCTTTGGTGTGGTTTGTACTCAATAAGATACTTAGATTTTTCTTGCCCCCCCCTTCCCCCCATCTCCCACACCAAATCACACAAACAGAAAAGTGAGACCCAATAATATTTTTTAAATCCAAGTAAAAATGACTTAGATTAGCTACCTCTTGTCATCCACTGTTCTCCCAAGGCCCAAGATTGAAACCCTATAACATTCAATTTCTGCGTCTCTTAAGATGGGGCAAAACACCAGCTCTCAGAGCAGAGGGAGGTTTTAAAGAGATGAAGAGATGCAAGTTTGCAAGAACCCTGGCACTTGGGTTGCCCCAGAGTGTGAGCTTCCCTCCCCTGTCCTCCTTCTGGTCTGCACAACCCTGATTCGGCAGCTCTCTTCTGATAAAACACAGTTTGGCAGGCTGTGAAACTGTTAATGTTTGGATTTGGATGATGGTGAGGGAGAAAATTAAATTGCATGCATCTGAAGTAAAACCAGGAGCTCAGGAATTATCTGGCAAAGGGAAGCTTGATTTGGAAAAGTGCTCCTTGCTTTTTACAGTTTCCCAGCAGAAAAGGGCCACCAGGAAGGGTCAGAGCACAGGAGGCGCTGACGTTGAATATGACTTAGTGATGGGAGGCCTGGCGTATGAACACTGAACCTTCCAAGAAAAGGAGGGCGTGAGGTCTGAGGGAGAGGAAAGCACTGCTCATTCCTGGTACTGGTGTGGAACGCCACCTTCTACATTCAGTCAACTTCTCTTTGCCCAGAAGTGACCTTGGAATTTGTGTCTTCCTGCAGCCAGTGGCTAACGGTTAGAAATCCTTCCATAAAATTTGGTCAGAAAGCTCTAATTTTCCCTCTGGAAGACTGCCCCTTCGTGTTGAGATTTTTCTTGTTTGTTTGTTTGTTTGAGTTCTTGTAAGATCCTAAAAATAGCAGCGGACTCATTGTTGACAAGGGCAGCTAAGTGCTTCTAAGTCAGGATTTCAATGGCTTTTGCCGCCATTGTATGTAAGCCTTCTCTAAGGAGGAGATTGGTGGGAAGGGCCAAGATGCAAATATACTATCCTGTTTATTTTATTTTAAGTTGGTCGAGATTTTCCTTAGTCATTTAAGCCTGCCAAAGGCATTTTAAATATTATAGGATCCTAACGTATCCATGTTATTCCTCACCAGTGGCTCCTAAGACCCTTCACTGGTGTGGTTCCTATTCTGTCATAGATGACCAGTAAGCATGGAAGGGGAGGGTGAAGGCGTGATTGCATAAGGGAATGACAGGATTAACGGTATCTGGCTATTTCTCTCTTCAGCCCACCCCTCAGCATCCCACTTCCTGGAAAATGCTCAAATTATGCCTGGTGAGATTGGTTTTATGTGACCTCTAGGCTAACACTGGCTTCTCTTCCCACGTCCTCCTCTTAAGTAACCTGTCTGAGAGCTTGCTTCTTTATCCCTTGCTTGTAGGAGTGTTTTCAGACTCCTCTGAGTGTCAGAGTCACCTGAGATGCTTACCGAACACACAGCTTCCCAAGCCCTTCCTGTGCATCTCAACCTCGGTTGCCTATTAGATTCAGCTGGGGAGCTTTTAAAACTACTGATGACCAAGCTGTCTTCCAGGCCAATTCCATCCGAAACTCGGGGTGTAGGATGCAGGCATCAGTGGCTTTAAAGCTCCCTGAGTGCTTCCTGTGTGCAGCCAAGTCTAAGTACCACTGTCAAGATGGTGATTCAGCAGGTCTGTTTTGGGACCTTGAGGAGTGGGTGCAGGCACTGCAGGTGACTTTTATCATCATGGAGAGATTTGGGGAAAGGTCAGGCTGCCGTCTGGGGGCCAGATCAAGCACCGTTTCTGAAAGGTGAGTCAGTTTCTCCCAAGACATTTCAGTTGAAACGCGTCCCCTTCTGTATAGCTGAATGGCCCAGTGGCAAACAGCTAATCACGTTGGACCATTCACATTCGCTCACCTGGGATATTGGAAGGGGCATCACCTTGTTGCAGGTGGTGTCCTTTGTAAGAAAATGTAAAGTAGATTTGGGACACGATGGTCCTGTTTATCCCATAGCACGTGAAGCTGGGAGAAGGAAGGAGCAATAACCTGGAGCAGACCCACTGAGAGAAAGAAGTCATTTAAAAAAAGAGAGTGAGGGAAGGAGAGGGAGAGAGACATCCTTAGATCCTGAAAGCTTTCTTTCCACTCCTGACTCCTAATACTCATGAGGCCCAGGTACCTGTTCTGCCCATAGGTTTGTTAGTTACTCCTTAATTCTTTACACATTCGGTATTTTTCTAAGTATTTCTTTATTATTTTCTGGATTAAGTAGGTTTTACTTCCTGCAACCAAAAAGTCCCTAAGATACCAAATGGCAGGATAGGAGAAATCTACCAATAGCATCCTCCAGTTTGAAAATGCCAGGACCAGGAAGAGCTACATGTTGCAGGAATTCCCTGTGCTCACCTGAAACATCTCTGGCCCAGCTTTGGCTGAGTCCATCCTATCAGGACATACGCTAAGCCTCAAAGCTTAGATAATGGAGACAGACAAGCCCACAACGGGTGTGGACTTGGATACGTTACTCGGTGTCTCCAAGTCTCAGTTTCTTCTTCTAAAAGTAGGTGTATCCACCTCACCACTTTGCGGAGGTGATGACATGGGATGATAAATAGAAACTTGCTAAAACAGGACTGGGTTTACAGCAGATGCTCCAGAGATGATACCCTATTCCCTTTGCACAAAGTGAGCCGTGAACACCATTTCCCAGAGGTTAACCTGCGATTTAATAGATTTTATGTCACAGATGTAACAAATAGATTTTACGGAACAGGAGATTGAATGAAGCTGAAACAGTTTCTTTTCTGAAGCCCTTTTCAGTGAGCTTATATGCTACTGTACATTGGGAGTCCCCAGAACGGGGATATATGCTAGGTGGAGTCGCCACATGTCACTTAGGGTTACAGAACCTTCTTATCTACGGAGCATTTCCTGGGCCTGTTCCCCTACAGAACACACCCTGGGACATTCTCAGATAGGCCTGTCATTTTCAAACTGCGCTCCATGGAGTCTGGTGGTCCCAAGGGAAAACTTGCAGGGATTCTGCAAAGAGGATGTGGACAGTGAAGGCGTAATTAAATAAAACTCAAATGCCTTCACCTCCCCTGGGAAATCTTTTCCATCCCACATCAGGAACTAAGGATCTGAGTTTGTTGGGGGGAAAAAAAAGGAAAGAAAAGTTATGACTATATTTAAAAATCAGTGACTTTCATCAGAGCTTACCAATTCTGATATAATCATAACGGAACACCCTCACCATTCTTCCCAGAGCCAAAAGAGCAGTGGTGTCTGTCCCAGGATCCATGCTTCCTAATCACATAGATTTTTTTTTTCTTTGAATGTTAGGTTTGTGGCACTACAGTTTATCAATAATAAAATTAACCTTTTTTGTTCCATTATGTGAATTTTGACAAATGTGGACAGTTGTGTAGCCATCTTTATATTCACAATATAACATATTTCCAAACACCCCCAAAATCCCCTGTGCCCTCTCTGTACCCTCAGCCTCTGTTGTCCACTGATATGTCATCTATTCCTATAGTTTCGTGGGGAGTTTTTTCTCCTTTCCTTAATGATTGGAATCATACAGTAGGTTTACTTTTAAGCCTGGCTTCCTTCACTTAACAATGTATTTTGATTAATCCACATGGTTGCATGTATCCAAAGTGTTTCTTTTCTATTGTGGAGTTATATTTCATTGATGGGCATACCATTGTTTGTTTATCCACCCACCAGTTGAATGACATTAGAGTATTTTGTTTTTTTCTGGTTTTTCATTAATAAGTCCACTGTGAACATTTGTATTCAAGTGAAAGTATATTTTCATTCCCTTTGGGTAAATAGCCAGGGATGGGTAATATATAAGTTTAATACATATGTTTAAATTTATAAGAAAGTGTCAAACTACTTTCCAAAATTGCTATCCCATTTCACATTCCCACCAGCAACGTATGAGGGTTCCTGTTGTTGTCATTCTTGTCCACGATCGGTGTTGCCATTTTGATTTTTTAAAAGGGGGTCACACTTCCACCCTGGGTATAGAAAGCTGGACAGAGTATTACTCCCACCTTAACAACGTGAAAAATCCTGATGGATTAACTTTTCTTGAATCCATGGGACAGCTGAAGATACAGGGCAACCAAGTAGCCCATTTCTAGGTAAAGACAGGCTTCTCCAAGGGGAATTCAGATGAGAGCACAGTTTCCCACATGGCAAGAAGAAACAACAACAGAAATGATCTTAAAATTTTGAATAAATTGCTAAAGATTTACACAAGATTTTAAATATCTAGCAAGCACCCCCTTCTCTTCTTAGACACATACAGGACGTAGACCAGATCGACAAGTCACTTCAATGACCAGTTCATCAAACAGCTCATCCAATTTAGACAATCTTTCTGAATTATATACACATATTATCTTTCTGAATTATATATAAATTGTATATATACAATTATATGCATATAAATATGGATTGACTGAACCTCACAAACTATTTGTTGATGTATGGACACACAAATCTCATTTTTATCATTTCTCCCAATACATTTGTGGGCAGACGGTTTCAGCTTGGATTTCTGTTAATGGTCTTTTAATGCTTGTGTTTCTTTTCTTTTTAAAAATACGGTGAAATAATGTAGTCCTTGTATTCGTTTCTTAGTTAGGTCTTCCATAACACATGGCTGGAAATGAATTGGCCTAAAACAACAGAAATATATTCTTTCACAATTCTGGAGACTAGCAGTCTGAAATGGAGGTGTGGGCAGGGGTCGCTGCTTCTGGAGGATCCTGAGGGAGGATCTGTTCCTTCCTCCCTCCTACCCTCTGGTGCTGCCCGCACTCCTGGTGCCCCTTGGTTTACAGGTGCATCACCCTGATCTCTGCTTCCATCTTCACATCTCCCTCTTCACCCTGTGTGTCCTCGCCCCTTATAAGGACAGCTATCATTGAATTTAGGGTCTACCCTAAATCCAGGATCATCTCATCTGGAGATACGCAACTTATTTACATCTGCAAAGACTCTTTTTTCCAAATAAAGTCACCATCACAGGTCCTGGGAGTAGGAATCAGATATATCTTCTGGGGGGCCCTCTGGATCTATTGGTATATGTTTACCAAGTCGCATGTGTATTTTCTTAGTTGTAAGTTTATCCACTGAGTCATTGTCACTTGGTGATCAGAAACCTGAGGGAAGCCTTGATCATTACGATCAAACTGGCCAATATTAGCCAGTTTCACCTAGAACCAAATGGTTTAACCAGTGAAGCCATTTGCTAATATATATGTATATTTCTGAAATGCCAAGCACATCATAACTAGACTTACATTTTGGCTACACTGAGATTTTTAGTGGGTCTGTAGTTTCAAAGTGAAGGGGCACATCACCACCAGAAAGCCCACCAAAAACTGAGACAAAACTGAATTAAGAGTAATTAATAATCCAAAGTGAGTTTATGATGACCACAACAGACAACTTCTGTTTGGCAGGTATAGACTCATTTTTAATTTATATTGTCATTAAAATGAACCACTGTGGAGCCATGATGATCTGAATAATTTACTTCTGCTATTCAGGGATTAAGAACTGAGTTCATATCTCGGCTAATCCATTTACAAGGTGTGAAACCCTAGACATTTTTTACCACGACTCTGTGCCTCACTTTTCCCGTCTGTTAAATAAAAATAATATTGCCTATGTTCTCTCAATGTTGTCCTGAAGATTCAATTAAATGAGATCACGTAGGCAAAGCAGGGGCAAGTTCCAAGTACTAATAAATGTTAGTTACCCTGCCCTTTGACCCCGTGTTGCTATTCATTAAATTAACCTCTCCCCACATGAACTGATTATGTCATGCTTTATGGCATTGCGCTGCTCACACAGAGATGAAAGCAAGGACGGAGCCTGGAATGGAAGTCAGGAGATGTGGCCTCTAACCCGAAGACCTCTACCACCCAGCTGCTTTGCCTGCAGAGCTGGGCTTACTTCCCTGGGCCTCGATTTCTTCAATTACAAAATAAAGGGCTCCAAAGTTACCGGCCGCCTCAGAGTCCTTTACAAGCCCTACTGTGCACAGTTAACATCTTGGTTGGCAAAATAAGTGTCTGGGATACCTCCAGACTTTCTTCTTACTTATTGCAGACTTTCACACCATGGGTGTGACTCACCGATAATCTCCGAGCTCGGAGAGTAAAATCAGCACAATCCAGAGAATGAAAACCAGGCCTCTCTTTGCCAGGAAAGAAGACTTGGATTTGGGGGTAAAACAGATGCAAGACTGTGTGGTTTTTCTGCCAGGCCCAGGGGAGAGTGTATTCAAGGCCTGTCTCCTCCCAGAGGACCTGGCACCCCCCCAAGCTCAGTCTCACACAGACCAGCGTTTACAGCCTCGCCAAAGCCTCCCAAGTATGTATTTCATAAAAGCAGGGCCTGGTTCAAATCCCTTGTAATGTCTCCAAAGGGAGAGAATAGAGTCAATAATCAGGGCTGTGTCTGTGTGTCGTAAATTCCCCAGTCCCCCATTCCCTCTCCCGGCTAGCACACGCGGGCGCACGCACACACACATAAACACGGCCATAAATATATACACTCCCATTTAATAGACTGGGGATTCAAATTACAGTTACAGTGTAATAAAACTGACTAATCTGCAGGGTGTGTGCAGAAGTCTAAGTTGTGTGTGTGTGTGAGACAGAGAGAGAGACTTAGAAGCCCCCTCTTTCACTTGAGGTCTAAATTCCCAAAATGTGAGATCCCTCTGGGACCCTGAAATAAGCTGTCTTCACAGAACCGCCCTAGAAGTTTCTTATCCCTTGATGCAGGGCTGACTACCCTAATTCGCAGGACCAGTGCAGAATGGAAGCGCAAGGCCCATCATCCTTCAGAACATAAGAATTTCAAAACAGCAACAGCAGAGCACGAAACCAAGAGTGAGGTGAGACCTTCCCGTTGCTAAGACCCCTTGCGATCGTGCTGGTCACATACCGGAGAAGCCATCCCTGGCTTGATGACAAACTGTGAGTCTGGGTCAGATTCTTACACCTTGCCCCCATTTCTTTGGGATATCGTACGCCAAAATGTGAAATATGCTCCTAGAGAGGTGTGTGACATCACAGAAACAGAGTGGCCTTTGGAACCAGGCCTGCCCGGGTTTGAATCCTGCTAGACCACATACCAATGGAATCTTCTTAGTCACTTTCGTTCCTCATTTTGTACTTCAACTTCCCATCTATTAAATGGAGACAGGGCGACTCATTTTCCAGAATTACAAGGAGGATTAAATGCTGCAAGACATATGAAACCCCAAGGACAAAACCCGGCACACAATAGGTGTTCAGAGGGCCCTTCCTTTGGGCTTAGATCTTACAGATCTGTTCAAAGAAAAACCACACCGTTAAAAGCGGAGCTATTGTAATGGAGGTTTGCCAGGGGTCTTTGGTGGTGACGACCGAGTGGGACTGGAAAGCATGACATATCGTTTTCAGTCTGTCCTTTCTTTTACTTCTAATGAGGTTTCTCCCTTGGGGTGGGAAGGGATGACCTTCGAAAAGGTATCGGAGTTTGGGGTCTCAAACAAGCATCAAACTAAGAGTGAAGACAAGGGGGAAGGGAGGAGGGGAGATAGAAGGAAAAGTTAGCGCTGGACTCGGGAGAGTGCCTGGTTTGTTTTCTTGGCAGGGACAGGGAACTCTGGCAGCCAGGTTCCTTGAGCGTGGCCGGCGGCTCCGCGGCTCCCATTGGCCCGTGCGCGGCTGTTGCTACGCGGATGGACCAATGGCGCGCAAGGGGGGTTCTGGCTCCGCCTTTCCCGGGTCGGGCCACGGGAGCCCGGGGGAGGAGGCTGGAGCGCAGGCCTCTCCCCTCGGCCTTTTTTTTTTTTTTTTTTTTTTTTGTAAGAGGAGAGGCGGGGAGGGCGAGCCTGGGCGGGGCGGACACCTCCCTGCGCCGCGCCCCGGGAGGCTGGTTCACCTGTCCGACTCGTTCCTCCTCTCCCGGCTGCCTGGCCCTCCTGCCTTTGCACAGCCTGCGGGGAGAGGGCTGGACGCACCGGCTGTTTTATTGTATTTATTTATTTATTTTTCCTTCCTGGAGCCTGAGCGTGGTTTATGTTTTAATAACTTTATCAACTCGGTGAACTTTGGCGAGAGCACCGGCAGCTTTTCTCTCCTCCCTCCTAAACCCCTTGTCTCTAACTGGCCTCTGGGTCACTTACAAAGGTAAATCCCCTCCTCCCCACCCCCACACCGACACTGGTGGCGGAGCATTTGGCACTGCGGCAAAGCGGGGCAAGAGAGGGAGAGAGAACTGAGGCATGTGCAGCCTTGAGTGCTGTGGACTAAAATATCAATAATATAATAATAATAGTATAATTTGATGTGCCAAACACTGAACTGAGCAATTGAATCACTCTGTATCAGACACCGCTTTTGCTTTTAAGCAGTTGCCATGCTTCGTCCTATTTAAAGCTTTTAGAGGTGGGTAAATTGAGGCACAGAGTCGTGGAGAACTTTGCTTCAGGTTGCCAGGCAGAATCAGGGCTTGAACCTGAGTACGTGCGGCTCCAGAATGCTCGGTTCTACCCACTTCCCTGCCTTGTTGCACAACTCTCAGAATGCCGCAGAGGTCTGGGGGTTCCTCGGCCCCCCATCCACTGTGTGTCTCGGTCAGGCTCCGTCAAGTCCACCCCCGCCCCCAGTAGAGCAAGTCTGTGGAAGCACTGCTCTAGTCCCAGACTGCACGCTTACCTAGCTGCAGGCTGAGAGTCACTATTTCCTAATTTTGTAAAACTATCCAGTTCAGCCTATGTAACAAATAACAATGTGTCTCTTTTTTCCTACCAAGTTTCCCTTTTTCTTTTTTTTCAAGGTGCTTCCTTCCAACTCTCCTTGTTAAGGCTTGTACCATTGGCATGGTCAATACAGCAGGCAGAATGAACCCGGCTTACTGCAGGTGAGGACGCTGAACACAGAGGCAGTGCACCTGGCCAAGGTCACGCACAGTGGCGGACCCCAGGCTGGAGTGTAGATTTCCCCTCCTGTCCTTGCTCCCTGCCTAGCTTCTTTGCTCTCCAAGAGTGCTATAAATGATGGGTTTAAAACAACAGCAGAATGTTGGGACTGAGAATGCTGGTGGAAAAAAAAAAAAGGTCAGTGAGAAATGAAATCCATCCTACTTTTTGTTTAGAAACTGCCTGGGCAGTGGCCCCTGAGCCGAGAGCAGGACTGACGGGTGGAGGAGCGTCTGCTGGCAAGGCTGCTTTCTACCTGGCAGAGGGCTGCTTGCCACCCTAGCCCTTGCTCTGAGCCTGGCACCACAGGGAAGCGTGTCTGCATTCTGTCTTGTTGCTTAACAGGCTCAGCAGAAAGGCCCCAGCCAGCCTAGAGGACCTGGCCCTGCTTGCCTCCTTCCCTAACACAGCAGAAGCTGAGGGGTGTTTCTTTTCTGATGATTTAACGCGTTCATCGCCACGTCACCCAAATCTGGGTGGCGGTTGTGTTTCCTCAGGGGCACCCGGTCCACAGTGGGCGATCAGCGTGTTCAAAGGAGATGCGTTTGAACTTCCATACCCCGTGTTACCCAGCTGGTGGGAGCCTTTCCAGCTCCACCCATCCCCAGAGACTCCCTCGGTCCCAGAAAGATAGTACTGTCTCCTTCCTTAAATCCCCCTGGCTTAAGGAGCCTAGCCAAAACCCTGCTTGTAATCTTGCACCATAAAGTTTATCTTCTAAAACTTTCCTTTAAAACCTATGGAAAAGAAAAATCAGGAATGGAGCAAAGCAAATTACTGTGTTTGTCGAGGCTGATACCGTTGCTGACTGTTGTCCCTGGTATCCCACTGCCACTCTTCAGGCAGCCCTGAATTTGAAAGAGTGTTTGCAGAGCAGCTCTCTTCCTGAACACTAACCTAAATCCCTCCTGATGCAACCTCTGCTCCCTTCCAAGCCCTGCAGCGCAGTGAGACACCTCCCCGCACACAGCCGTGTCTCTGCCTCTCTCAGTGTTCTTTCTAGCCGAGAGCCACGCAGATGTCCCTTCTCCTTCCACACGCGTTTCTCTGGAGGGGTCTCTGCCTCTGTGGTGGGCCCTGGGGACTCCCACCTCCATGCCTGCAGTCAAGTGAGAGAAACATTATTACCCAAACCCCATCACATCCCCAAACGTCCACTGTTATCCACGTTACAAGGGAGACATATGTACATGACACCATCACAGATTATACAGGAACTTAAAGTCATTTAGAGCAATCAAGACAGGCTACACAGAAGAAGTGATGTTTGAGCCTAAGGTTCATGGACAGACATAGTGCAGAAGCGGAGGGTGAAGGTGAATACGAAGAACCAGCATGGGCAGATGCCCTCTATTGGGTCTCATATCCATGTGTCCACTGAGAACCTTTAGCAGAGCTTCCTGCAGTCCAGTCTGCTTCCCACAGATGAGGAATTGCATTGTATTGAGACTGGTAAAGGTTAGCTTCTCTAAGAGCATTGGTCTAAGACAAGAAACTGGAAGCACACGTTTAGGCCTGGTCTTGCTAGGTGGGTGTACAAGTCACCAAAGGGATAAAATCAACCCATCTTCCACTGCAGCCGTAATCAAAGAGTAGGAGCCCTGGAGTCCTACCGATTTCCGCCTTGGCCCAGTGTAGTAAATATTATTAAGAAGTGGCAAACTTCCAGCGCCCCTGAACTGAAAGAGTTCCGACTGAAATGCCTCCACAGTTTACGAAGTGCTGAGTAGGACCGGGGTATTTCCTAAATATGACCCCGCTCGGGACCCCTACGGCCACACTGGAGCTAGAACTTTTCAGCCCCTTTTTTGCAGATGAGAAGAACAAGGCCCAGGAAACCCTTGGAGCTGACTCCCAGTGTGTGGCATGGATGTAGAACAGAAGAAAGTCCTCTTTCACAGCCGTAGAATGAGTGTTTCATGTGGCTGGCTCACAGAAGGCCGGGTTTGGACAATATTTCAGAGCGGCATTTCTTTTTCCAATTCTTATCCAGTGTTTGGTCTACAGAGATCCCGTACCTTTGGAAAGTTCATTTTATGCCACTTCACTTCTACGATGACCTCCACCAGGACCAGTTTTCACTAACTGGAAGAAATCTGAAGAGGATTTTCGCTGTTAGGAAGAAAGGTAATTGCCTCTTCACTTTATGTCATTTTGGCTTACAACGTTTTTCACAGGAACGCTCTCCTTTCAGATGGTGGGGGAGCGTGGGTAGCACCCTGACATACCCAGCCTCAACCTGTCTTTCCTCTGGTAGGGAATTCACTGCCTTTTTGATGAAGCCAGGTGGACTTTCAGATCTTTGATAATTCAGAAAAAAACTTTCAGCCTCAAGACTTCCAGTTGGCCCAAACAAACAAACAAAATCACCTGTTCAGCAAAAATATTCATTAAATGTTTAAACCAAGTTGGTGGGCAGAAACAGAAGCAGATGTGCTAACAGCTTGCAGATGATACCAGCCCCACAAATAAAGGAAGAACCCAGAATACCTTCGTAGAGATCATACACTTAGTGTCTAAGAGCCCTTGAGGGGGTCCACGCCCATCACTCTGTGCAATCTCTCCTACCTTCTTAGGAGTTTAAATTATAATGTTAGGTAAGTGAGTCAAATACTTCTCAGTGGTCTTCCAGTGGAAACCCTTCTAGACTTAATACCACCAAAGTGAGACTCGGAGGCCACCTTTCCAGAATTTCTGCCTGGGTTGGTGGCAAAGGACCCACAGAGTTGCTAACTTCAGATACCTGGAGCCAGTTTCCCAAGTCCACGGGCACCGCATACTTTGCCTCTCCAGTCGGGTACCTCCCTGATGGATACCAAGTAGCTTGTACCTCTCCTAAGTGTCAATCACAGCAGCCTCCTCACACAGAGCCTTTCTTGATTCATCCATCCATCCATCCATGCACTCGTCAATCCATCCAACACATATTTACTGAGCTCCTACTATGTACCACACTGCGAGGGTGAAGCTAACAAAGCAGCCTGCCTTCAGGACATTTACAGTCTAGTAGAGGGAAAAAGACAACGTTTAAAGGACCAGGAATGAAATGTCAAATTCCCATGATTATACGGGATCAAATTTCCCCTTCAGAAAACTCCCTCTGGCTCCTGAGAATGGACTAGGAGATGAAGGGGTGGGCGCCCGTCTCCAACAGCAGCTGCTGACACCGCTAACCTTCAATCACCTGCTTTTTAAATTTCCCACCAGCGCCGCACATGCCCTGAGATGACTGTGTTTGTCACCTTCTCCTCCAGTTGCTGATCTGCCTTCACTCCACTGAAGTGAAAGTTCTGTGAAGGGAGGAACTTTCTCTAGCTTGCTCACTTCTGAACTGCTGTCCCAGCGGAATCCCAGGAACAAATGGGGAGCCCCAGTTGTATCTGTGGAGCCAGTAAATGACTTTTTCCTCAAACCTGAGTGAGGCAGGAATTCTAGAAGCACCTGAGGGAAGGCCCACAGGAGCAACAGGAGGCAGTGTGGCACACCTGTGCCTGCGGGGAACGTCCTTCTGCTGGCTGTGCCCTTGTCACTCGGAGAGGCTCTGGTCTGCTCCCTGGGAATCCTTTGGGGATTTGGGAAGAAGATGCTTCTCCGTTTTAGTAATTTAATTACTGGTTAAAAATTCAGTCCAAGTTCAGAGCTAACTCCTTGCATTTGCAACCGAAGAACTATTTTTTTCTTTTCTTTTTTTCTTTTACTCTCCCACCTCTCTCTTCCCAGACATGGGTGCCTGGCCTCAAACCCATGTAGTTGGCAGTTGGCTTTGGAAGCACATGAATAATCTCTCCCCTTGATCCAGGAAGGGAGAAATGGAAAATGTGATCCCCAGGTGGCTTCGTCGGAACTGGAAAAAAAAAAAGGAGATGCCGGCATTGTCCGGTGCTTTTAATATTTTCCTTTTAAAACAATCGTTACTTTTGTGCTTGCAGCATGCTTTGTAATCACTCCTGCTCATGATTCTCTACGTCAGCACAGCATTTTATCCATTTTGAGGAGGGTGCAGTTGAGGTCAGGACTGGGTAAGGGCCTCCTTCAGGCACAGCACAGACCGCTCAGACTCCAGGAAGGATCAGCATCTAGAGAGTCTTTATTGCCCTGGCTGACATCTCCCCCAAAGGGTACATCTCACCTGTGGTGAACTGCAGAGGGGAAAATGCCCACATTCTGAAGGGGTTTCACCCACAAAGACAGAAGCAGCATCTTCTTCCACTATCAGGGCTGGAAGGGAGGCTGTGCCCCAAGTACCCGCATCCACTCCGTCTCTATGGCGAGGCACCAGCATTTAGGGATGTCATCTCTCATCCTCACATTGCAGACAAGGAGGGGGCGGTTGGATGTCACCGGAGGAGACAGAAGATGGATAGCCTCGGAGGTTCCTCTGTCCTATTGACGCAGACACACCCGTCTCCCTGTCTCACTGTCTGCATCACCTTCAGTTTGGCCAGATGGACATCATGGGGGAAATTTTGTCTGGACCAGGAGTCTTAAAACACTAACAAAAAGAACTGGCTCTTGGGAGAAATGAGGACGGGGCCATTAGAAGTTGGGAGCCAGGGCCATTAGGAAGCAGTTGTCTATGCACAGGGGGATTTCTGCTCGATCAAGGGAAATGTGAACACAGGTTAGTGCTGTGATTACAGCATCCTGGAGGGGCCCTGAGAGGCCAGGAATGGATTGATTCACTCAGGCAAAGGTTAGGGGAAAGGGTGAAGGTCACCTCTTCAGATTCTGGGGAAGGTACCCATGCGGTCAGAAGCGTTCTCCTCCACTGTGCAGACGGGAAGGGTCCTTCTGGAGTGTGATACTGGGGAGTGGCACCTATGAATCGTATCCTCAGACCTCGGGCGAACTGAACCCTCAAGATTGGGACAAATTAAAAACAAGCCCCAAAGGGAAATCTTTAGCGGTATTAGGAAAGGCTTTGCTACACCCTGTGTGGCAAGATGGCCAGCCTTCACTCCTTCTGCTTCTGGGGGTCCATTTGGCAACATCCATCAAAAGCCTTAGAAACCAGACTCAAAACACACAAATTTATTCTAAAAAAAAATATTTGGATATCCACACAACGATTTATAGTTAAGAAAGTATCAGTGTGATGTCTGTCCTGGGGAAAAATGGGAAATAATCTAAAGGACCAACGACGGAGGAAATAGCTAAATCAATTGCAGTGCATTCGTACAGTGGCACTTAGCAAACCTTCAAATGTGAAGTCACATTAATGACATGGGAGAGTGATGGTGGCATGTTAAGTGGGAAAAAAAAAAAACAGGTTACACTAAGAAAGCAAATAGGTGATCACAATTCAGTAGAGAAAAAGGTCCAAAAGAAAACAGGCCGAACTGGTAACAGTGGTGATCTCTATGTAGAAGGATTATGGGTGATATTTTATATTCTTTTCCCAGTGTTCAAGGTTTTCCAAAGTATCTGAGCATTAATATGTATTACTGCGTATGAATTTGCGTCTCTAGTATGTAGATTACCCTCCCGTTCTTATCTTTCTTACCCTGTTTTTTTCTTCTCCACGCCAGGGTTCACTGTCTGACATCCTACATGTCTAGTTGCTTATTGTGCTGTGTGTCACTGTTGCTCTGTCCTCTAGAATATAAGCTTTCCAAGGGCAAGGACTTTGTCTTGTTCAGAAACCTAAATCCCTCCCCTGCCTGGCACATAGCCTTAGATAGGATTCAATCAATAGTCACAGAAGAAATTGAAATGCTCCTTTTATAATCATAAAAATTGAATATTATTAACATATAAAGAAAAGTTGTCATCGTAGAGAAGGTTTTGCTCCCCCCACCCCATTTTCACGACCACGACAAAATCAAGCCAGGGTACAGGATGTATTAAGTTTCTCCTCTGTCATGGCGGTGATCACGGGAAGTCACCGGTTGAGTCCCAAATGGGGAAGGGGAGTGAGAGGCAATAGAAAGTTTATTTTGATGACCCTAGAGTAGATACTTTGAACCATGGGACTCTGTTAAGAAAAGACTTAGGCCTCAGGGTTGAAATTCCCTGAGTCAGGCTGGTATGCACTAAAGGCAGGCATTGGCTATGTGAATTTGGTCATTCCATTCATAGTGTCCAACTTTCTCCCTGGATAACTGTTGCTTTGATCACAGTAAATAATGATACACTTCACCTGAAGAAAGAAATTTAGAAGGCAATTGGCCTCCTGGGAGGGTCTAAATAAATAAATGTTGATTTAGAATCCGGGTTCCGTCACTTCTTAGCTGTATGACCTCACTCAGGATACTGAAAGCTTCCTAATCTTTAGTTCCTGTACCTGCAAAACAATACTCACACGGTTATTTTATGTATGAAATGAGATTGTAGCTAAAAGGTCTCACATAGTGCTAAGCATACGGCTTTCCCCAAATTCACACCATCCACCATCACGAAAATCTGGCTTTCTAAGAATGAACTCGGTAATACCTACGTATAACAAATACCAGTTTCCACATTTGTGAAAATCAGGGCAGAGAATCCTCTCCCTTGAGCTGTGAATTCCTCTGTCCCACTGTGGTCCGGAGGCCACTGACATCCCAGCTCCCTGAAGAGTTTGTTAAAATAGGGCACAGGTTGACCATCCAGATTCCCTGGCCTCAGTGGACCTCTGAGTCATAACGTCCAAGAATGGATCTGAGCGTCTCCAGTCTTAAAGGTCACCCAGTGATTCTTGTGCACATTCAAATGTGAGATCATTGCAACCCATGTTCCTAAGTACGAGTTGAAAGACCTGTAGGCTTTTTTTAAGTCAAGGCACAAAATTTGCTTCCTTTTTCCTCTTCCAATCCAGAATTTTCCTTCTCATGAGGGCAAGGCCTCCGAGTGTGGCCTTGTGAAGAACACAGACATTTGCCATGTAGTGTCTAAGCTCCCTGCAGATCCTGCTCAGGAACAGAGCCTTGACATGCCAAGGCTGTGTCTCGCAGGGCTGTGGTTAACCACACAACAGTCCCGAATGCCCGCGTCTTGATGTGGATTTGTACGGTCTCTGTCTGCCTTTTTAATGTGCACAAATGATTGAATGGAAATCTAAATCAAAGAAAGAACAGATGTAGCCCTGTTTTCACACCTCCCCACAAATTAATCTTTCCTCCCTTTCTCCATATTTCTCCCTTCCGGTCCTTGAATATTTAAGTTCCACAAATTCATAATCATGACATTGATAGGTCTCCAAGATAACGGTTCTTTTAATTTCACAATCAATATCTTCCCCACTTTCCCTTTGCCGCCGTTCCTCCCGCACAATAGAATTTCTTTCTTTGTATTAATTAATTCTTAACCTCTGTGTGAGGCTTTGCCTCTCTCAAAGCATTTTCATGCCCATTTTCTGATGAACAGAAGCAGATCCATTTGTTTGGATGATAACTTTTTTCTGGCTTATGAAAAGTATCTCCGTGAAGATTGATCCAGCAAAATGCTTAGAAGCTTGGGCTCGATAACTGAAGAGACCCAAGTTAAGTTCACAGTGAATTGAGACAAGGAGCGTAGCCTCCCCCAGCTGGTTTCTCTCATCTTTACAGTGTAGATAATCAGCACCCAGTGTGTAGAGTCGCCATGAGGAAGAAACGGGAGAGTCACTTACAGAATGCTCAGCACGGTGCCGGTACACGGTATGAGTTCCATTCGCGTCTGTTATTCCTGTCACTGTCCTTGTTATTAAATGTATTAGATAAAGGCTTTTAATGACTGTAGGACGTGAGAGGAAGCCAAGTCGACTGGCCTGAACGGACCCCTGAATCTGATTCAGTCCAGCCCTCAGCTTTCAACCCAGAGTAGCAAAGAAAGAACCCCATCTTGTGTTATGCTCTGCCCTGGGTATTTGTCTTATGGAAAGATTGTGATCCCATGTTATGGGGAATCTTCATCTGAGACAGAAAGATAATTTTTGAGGTCTCCTCTACCTGCTACCCTCGCCAGAAGCAGACACCTGACATGTCTGGTTCAACTGAAATCCAAACTTTCAGAAATGTTTAGGAACCCAGTTATATTCATCCTCAGATGGGATCTTCGTAGACTGGGGTGGAGATGGGGGGTTCTCACTGCCAGATGTCTCGTGGGAAAGCATGTTCTTGCAGGTCTCAGCAGACTCCATTGGTTCCAGGAGTTCAGGCTCAGGTAAGCTTTGGACAAACACCTGAGGCTCCAAGAGGCTTAATTGAAATGAGCCTGAACTTAAATGTTTTACAAGATACGCCCAGTGCTAATTTTCTTGGCCAAGTTTTAGTCGGCCCTGTTGTGACTCTGCTCCTGTTAGCGCCTGAAAAACTCAGGGCTTCACCATCGGGTGTCTGTGTGGTTTGACTTGACCACACCTCCGAGAGCCACAGACCGTGCTTGTGAGTGCACACAGCCTGATCACACCGGGTTCCACAGTCGTGTCAGCCTGGGAGCTGTTTCTCCCTTGGTACAGCTTGTCTTGAAGGAAAGCCAGGCCTCACCTTCCCCTTAGCGAAGGCCTCCAGGCTGGGACCAGATTCTCTGTCAAACATGACAGGTCTAAGGAACAAGGGAACACCTAATCCAAGAATCTTGCCAAGGTCCCGTGTGAATCGGGAGTGAAACAGAGCCTGTCTTGTGAAAGGAGACACAAAATGCCCCAGCTGGACAGAGCGCATGGGACCATCTGAGAAATGAGCCACTTAATCTCCCACGATTTGCCATCTTCTTTGATTTTGACAGGCTTCTCCACACCCAAGTTCAGAAGCATCTTGGAACCTTTTCCTGAGCTAACCCCAACCTCCAGACTGTCAGTCCCTCTGGGTCTTGTTTATTTTTTGTTCGTATGGAGAATCATTACATGCATGCGCCACAAACACTGTGAGAAAACTGCATACCCTGAAAGTTTGAGCGGCATGATATCTGGGCGTCCATGTAATTTTCGGAACGTTCTTGGGGCCAGCAGGAAATGAATTGGCCCAAGTCAGACCACAGCACACTGAAATTCCAGTCCCACATTCATGTTACCCTTCAGAATGTTCTGGATCAGCCACCTTCCGGTCAAAGTCAGGGGCTCAAGGGCAAGAATTCAATATGGGACGTCGTATGACACGGCATAAGCCAAAGCTGTGTGACAGCAGCTGGGACGGCAGCGGCTTCCCCCATGGATCTGGAACCGGGGAAGAGAGGCAGGCGTTGCCGGAGACACGGAGCCCCGCACAGAGAGGGGAAGAAACACCCTGGCTACTCTTTCCCTCCCGCCTTCCAGACTCCACCCAGTGCCTCCCACGACCAAAACCAGCAGGAAGCCAGTGTCCCAAGGGAATCTGGGAAATAAGGTTTTCAGGGGCCAGTGTCCCCAGGGAGTGGATCTCATAGACAATTAGGATATAAGCAGTCCACACACATGGCTGGGCTCAGTCTATGTCATTTTTATCCTTGTCACAGAGGAGCAAGCAGAAAAACCTGAAAGCCACAGTGTCAACACGTACATTTTCAGACATTTCTGTGTGTCATCTCTGTGCTCCCAGTTCCGCACGTTATTCTGCGTCCTTCGCTTTCATCACTGCCAGTATCTGCATGTACTGCAGTCTCTGTGCAAATTTTTGATTCAAAAAAGAAGGCAGGCCAACCCTCTCAAGAGAACATTTTTCACTAAAAAGAAGAGTGGCAGGAACAGAGGCGGCGAGCAAGACTTCCTCACCGGACTGGTGTCAGGCTCCACGAGCGGCGAGATTGGAAGATGCCGTGTGAGTGTCAGGCCGAAACCAACACGTGTGCCGTCGGTTCTTCGTGCTGTGTGTGCCAGTAAAACCATCCAGCGTCTCTTTTCTTCAGGGTGATGTTGACACATGTCAAATACATTAACATTCCTACTGGGATGACTCATTTGGAGGGAACAGGCAGCTCAGAAAGATGACAGAGGGGAGGGAGAGAAGCCTTTTACAGCCGTTCAAGATATGAGGACCAGAGCGTCTTTGGGGGTTTTGTGTTTTGAAAGAGAGCAGTTGCGGTCTTACTGCCATTGTGTTGTTATTTGACTACATCACCATGGTTGTCATTTGTAAGCTGCGTTAGCTTCACCAGCTTCGAAGCCTGAAGGAGGCCCCCACACTGCTGAGTGGACACGGTTGAGCCTCTTCTGCTGCCGCACCAGCTCGGCCACCCTGGCCAGGTCTCTTCTGCAGTGTGTCAGGATGGGTGGTACCCAAGCCTTCAGCATCTGTCTTGGCCCCTGTCTCCACCTCCCTTCTCTCCTGTTCCCCAAGGCCTCTGTCCAGCCTCATCAGGCAGATGCTGATGGGACGCACAAGGCTGGCCTCTGAGGTCAGTCTCAGGGATGCTGCTCTCTCTTGTCTTCCAAGTCCCCTCCTCACACAGTGAGAACCTTGTCACCATCATTACTGTTGCTGCTGTTGCTTTGTTTTGCTCTGAGGAAGAGCTGGCTGCGGTTTTGTCTGTAAATGAAATGAAACAAGGATCGATCAATTGCAACTGAATGTGACTCTACTTGGAGCCCCAGGCACAGCCCTGCTTCATGAGGCCTCCACAGGAATGCCTTGCCTTGTGCATCCTAAACCCCTCTCTGCTGGGAGAGCCGCTTCTCCCCGCAGGGAAGGACCTCAGGCATGGCTCAGTCCCAGTGTCTATGCCTGATTGCCTCGGAACCCCCAGGAGAGAAACTGCCTTCCGTGGACTCGGGTTGAAGAACACCCTTCCATCTCTGTCCTGGTGTTGACCTCATCGCAGGATGGCGGCCAGTGGGGATCTCCATTCTCTTCAAAAGCACACATCTCCACCCCCATCCTTCTAACCCACCCCCGTCACATAACCCCAGACAGGTGCTCAGAATGCGGTTGTCCGACACCCAGACAATTCCCCAAGCCCAAGCCGCTGAGCAGTCATAACTGTTCTCATAAGCTATGGACAGAATGGTTTAGGGTGGGCTTTGCCCAGGTTCAGTTTTCACCGTGGCTCCCTCAAGATGAGACAAACATGCACTCAGCCATCTTCTGTTTCACACCCTTTAACAGAAACACACTTATCTTAACAAGAACAAGCCACCATTCAGTTTCAGCAACTGTCCCCTTCTTAGGAACCACTGTAGCCCCCACATTGAGATCTGTAAGTGCCTTATAACTTACCTTTGAAGTCAAGCCATCCCAAGGAAGTCTTGCAAATTTTGTTTTGATGTCGTCAATTGTCTTTACATGATGCAATTAACAGTTTAAATAGACACTTTTTTTCCCCAATTTTTTAATGGATGTGTGATAGAAAACTAAGGGAGAGAACAGTATTGGAAACTGTAACCCCTTAGAAACTCTCCCTCCACACAGCCAAGTCTGCTGTGCTCACATCTCGTCGCCGTGGGACTGCAGAGCAGGTTTGTCTGATTGCGGAGCCTCGTCTTTCCATGGACTCACATCGCCTGCCATTCAGTTGAGTGTTGTTTGTCAACCACCCCTGAGTTCTGTGATGCATACTTCAAGGCAGAGTTTTGAATTCTACCATCATTAGTCATTGAGGAAGGCAGCTAGGAACAGACAGCTTCAGACTCCCTCCCTCCCTCCTCCCTCCCTCCTTTCCTCCCTCCTTCCTTCCTCTCTCTCTCTCCCTCCTTCCTTCCTTCCTTCCTCCCTTCCCTCTATCCTTTTCCCTATCTCCCTTCTTTCCTTTATTCCTTTTTTCAATTTCTTTTACCAGTGTCGGTTCTATACCTGAGCATCTCAAACTCCTCTAAAAACGGCATCTACTCATCTGTTACCTGATCTGATCACCAAAACTGATCTCAGAAATGAAGATAAGAAATGAAGGCGTCTCTGATTCATTTCCTGAGCTGCTCCTCCAGCTGCTGTCAACTTTCTTTCACTTCTCCTCTGTCCTCTAGCAGCCCGAGCCCAGTTTGGGGGGAGCCTCCTGTGCATCCCCCACAACGCACCCTCTCTTTCCTGTAAACTCCGGACACCAGCAGCCACTCTGGGTAGGACGACCACTTCCCCGGCGGAGGCCTGTCGTCCCGCACATTTCAGATGTTTCCCTTTAACTCTCAAAGGTGTCCTGATCTTCTGATAAATGATACAGTGACTCTCTTCCCTAAGAGATCTTGAAACTTGGTTCCAGACCCAGCTGTATGGCTTGTGCCCAGCAGTCTCAGACCCGCCCCAGGATTTCCAGAAATCTCTGAGTTCCTGAGGTTTATTGCCTTACGCTTCTCTGGTTTCCTAGATTCTCTGGTTCTCTCTGGCATCAGCCTAGATACAGAATTCATCTTTCAGTATCAGCTCAAAAACTCCACTCCCGGGAATTATATGAGCCTTTGGGTCCACTTTATTTACATGTGGGGGATGTGCTGGGAGTGGCCACAGTGTGGTTTGAGAGCTCCCCTCCCCCCCCCGCCCCCTCCTTACCAGTTCTCTTCCTCCCTTATCTCCCCTCCTCTGCTGAGGAGCCATCCACACATTCCTCTCTCTGCCCCCTGCAGAGCCCTGCTGTTCAAATCAAGGTCCCTGAAGGCCTCAGCTTGTATCCCTCCTACTAGACAGGGATGTTTTCTAAAGAAATATCTTGTTCTTCCTGAAAAAAAAAAAAGTCTGGCGAATACATTTTTTTTCCCTTTGCGTAACTAAACCTAACTACCTAACTACATGTGATTGAATTCTCACTGGCACGTGGACAAGAGTAAGCTTTGGCATAAAATGTGAGAGAAAAGAGATAAAAAGCATGAAAGAAACGAAAATCAAGGGGCAGGGAGAGAAGAGGAAGGAGAGAGAAGGAGAAAGAGGGCAGGAGGGAGGGAGGGAGGGAGGGACCTCGGGACCAGACAGTTGAAGACCGGATCTTCCTGAACAGTGATTTTTAAACTGTCCTGCAAGGGGTTTTTCCTGGAGGGTGTTGTCTGTGGTTTGGATTTGTGAAGCCTACCACCCCCCTCCCCAAAGCCTTGACCTGGTAAGATCACCAAGGACCAGACTTTGAAAAGTCTTCTAGAACACGCCTAAGCTTAAGGGAAACAGTAAGATGATAGAAAACTAAACGCAGTTAAATCGGGGAGGATTCTGATTCTTTTTCTCTTCACCAATTTATTTGAACTGTATGGAGGTCATTCTCTCAGCCTTGATATCTCATTTTGCCTTGAGAATCTGAAATCATCTTAAGTGGCAAAGTACTGAACACTTTTTCCAGTCCAGCCCTAGCTCAAACAATATACACACTCGCCTTCGGTGGTACCTTTGCGGACAGATGTGAAGCCAGGTCATCCAGGAGAGTGCTGGCCAAATTCCTGGGACCTGGGGGGGCTTCTTTTAAAGAACATGTCAGAGAAGTGGTAATGAAATAGAGCCTGGCAAGTGCCTGGAACCGAGTGTTAGTATAATGAAAGGACAGTGATTTATCTGTCGGAGACTTCGAGTGGCGAGCTCCCTGGCACGTGATGTCCAGGGTACCGAGTCAGCTTCACCTGTGAGGAGGAGACCCACCCCAGGTGGTGAGGATGATACTGACAAACAGGATGATACAAACAAAGACCACTTTCCCTGTTTTAAAGCCACCATTGCTAATGGTTTATGGGATCCCTGCTCAACTGCCATTCCTTCTGCAGCCTTATTCAGGCCATCATTGTCCCTGCCCTCTCCATGCTTAATCTGTTTCTGGCCACCTCCCTCTTTTCCTTGACAAAGCTGTGCCTGACTGGAGTGGGCCCCCCGGGGAATTGGAGGGAGCTCTCCAGTCATGTTCAGGAACAGAAGATAAAGCCCTTGCTCTTAGTGCATGGGGGCTGCTACAACAGAAGTACCGATACAGGGCGGCTTAAACAGCAAATATTTATTTCTCATGGTTCTGGAGGTGGGAAGTCTGAAAATCAATGAGGCAGCAGACTTGGTGTCTGGTAAGAGCCTCTTCTTGGCTTTCATGAGGAAGGGGAAAGGGGGCTTTCTGGGGTCTCTTTTAAAAGGGCACAGACTCCTTTCATGAGGTCTCCACCCTCATGACCCAATCATCTCCTAAAGTCCCCACCTCCAAATGCCATCACATTGGGGACTGGGTTTCAAGATACTAATTTTGGGGGAGGGGAGGCACCAGCAGTCAGTCCATAGCACCTTTAAAATTCAAAGGGCTCACACATAGGCATCAGAATAGGACTGAGAAAAGAAATCCCACAGCAAAGAGCCTGTATGAAATTAGTCCAACACATACTGTACACATTTTGAAGAACCCTCTTAAGTAGACAGTTTCTCCTCTGTCATCGTGCTGTCTGATTCTGATCGTTGCCCCAATTCGATGTCTTTTTCATAAAGTCTGCTTTCTTGGTTTCCCCATCTTGGTTTTCTACTTAGAGCTGGTTGCTGCCTCATACTCTTCTACATAGGTACCCAGAAAAGGGGGAAATCTGCTCCCCGTCACCCAGAGAACTACATTCTCTTTTCAGGAAAACCCGAAGACCTCCACAGCGCTGGGAAAGTGTTCCCTTTGTGCTTTCTTCCCCAGACCTCCATCAGGGCTGCTGCAGGCCAGCCACCTTCACTTCCCAGGAAATGAAGAGCCTCACGTGACCCTCACGGGGGTCCTCAGGTGAGTCCTCAGTCTCAGTTCTCACAGGTGGGGAAGAGCTTGCTGGCTTTCACCTTTATAAGCTCATCAAGCTCGCTCTTGCTCTTTATGTTAAGAAGTGAGTGTTTTATTTGAAGCCAAGCGATGACTTGTGTGTGAGATCACCACTGGATGGACAGTTGTAGAAAGGACCCATACAAAGGTCAATTCTTTTCATATCTGCCCCTGACCTCCCGGTACCGAAAACAAGCTCAAGCAGAATCTCCTTCATGGGATCTTGCTAACTCAGAGGCCGCTGGGCCCATAATTTCATCAGCGTCCGTGCAGATATTAACTTTCAAAACCCGTAAGCAGTAGCTTATCTTGAGCCCCATAATTCATTGCGTGTACGTTAGTAATCACAGGGGAAAATGAAGATGCTTTTGGTGCGAACTGATGTGAACTTGTTATGTTCTGATTCCTGGGAGTTGTCTAAACGAAATGAGAGCAGAAAAAGGTGCATTTCAGAGACACTGTTACACGGGCTTGTCCTATAGTCGGTAGATAAATGTGACTTACCCTGCTCTCGCATTTTCAGGGTCAGATTGAGAGGACTTGAACTGTACATACATAACCTCATGGCGTGGCCCTTCCCCTTGGCAGGGAATGTGGAAAACACACAACAGCCCCCATCCTATTGTTTCACTCGTCCTCAATCTCAGCGCTTGTCTAACGTGATGTACCTGCAATTAAAGGGTGATGTCAGTTGACACGGTGCCACGGAGGCCAGTTCAACATTGTTCCTTAGAAAATGAGAGCAGGATTCAATCCGGAAAACGTTGGTAGTGGTCCAGGCACTGAGTCACTTGGCTGGGTCGGAGCGTCTAAGCTAGCTGGAACACGCAGGGAGCTCAGGTTCCCTGCAAACCAGGGAAGCAGGGAAGCAAGCAGAGGGAGAATGTACTTATAAAATAACACAATGCTCTGGGGACCTCCTGTTTCCCTCACAACTTGGGTCTCATCTCATTCGCGGGTACGAACCCCTGGTCCTGCGGCTCACCCGCCGAGCTGGCTGGGAAAAGCAGAAACTGCACATCTCACTGATTTCAACACTCAGCACACTTCTAGGCGCTCAGGTCTTTTTTTTTTTTTTTTTTTTCCTCTTTTGCTTCTTGCAAAAGAGCTGGAAATTGAAAGATTAAATCTAATTTAATTTACAGGCACCTCCCATTTTGATGGGAATACTTGGAATATATTATGGACTTGTTTAAAAAATAATGCCAGAAATACACCCAAGTGACTGTGGCTCGTGTTTGCACGATTGAAATTTCACACACGAATAAAAATCTCCAGCCTAGAAGAGAGACAGTGTGGCTGCCCCTCTAGAAGGGAGAACGTGGTCGTGTTTCTACATTGGTTTTCTGTGGCTGCAGTAACAACTATGATCACCAACACAGTGGCTTAGAGCAGCACAGATCTGTTGTGTTAAACAGTTCTGGACGTCAGAAGTTTGACGTGGGTCTCCCTGGGCTGAAAACAAAGCGTGAGCAGGGTTGTATTCCTTTGAAAGCTCTAGGGGAGAATCCAGTTCTTTGCCTTTTTTTTAGCTTCAAGAGGCCACTTGCGTTCTTTGGCTTGTAGCTCCTTCCTCTGTCTCCAAAGCCCGCAGTGGTGGAGGTAATCACATCACATCCCTCTGATGTTCCCACCCCTCCCGCTTTTAAAGACCTTTGTGATTGCATTGAGCCCACCCAGATAATCCAAGATAATCTCTCTATTTTAAGGTCAGCTGATTAGTAACCTTAATTCCACCTGCAAACTTAATTCGCATTTCCCGTCTAAGGTAACAGACTCACACACTCTAGGCATGAGGGCTCAATTTTGGGGCGGGGAGAGGCATTATTCTGCCTGTCACAATTTCTAATTTTTTTCTGTCAACTTTACCAAGTAAATTCCGAATGCAAATGAGTCCTTTCCCATATGTTTTTCTGCAAAAGAAAAACAACTGAAATTGATTTTATATAACAATTACATAAGTGAATGTGGAGTTATAAATTTATAGTAGAGGGAGAAAGGGTTCTTTTTTTAATGCATTTTGGTTAAGAGCCAAAGATTCTTAACTAAAAATTTGCAGAAAGTACTGCTATAAACAGATGACTATTAAACTTAAATAGTCATCAAGTTAAGTTAAATTGAATTTAACTTAAATATTTATTAGGAGTGAAAGCAAACATAAATGTTGAAAACTCAAATCCTTACTTCTCAACTGTCTTCTCATTTTCCCACAATGTATTTCTGGCTGTACGGAGGTAATTTCCTAGATTTTATTAACCGGTAACAGAAGGGGTTTATAGCTAAATCCATTCCAGAGAATAATTCATTTGTAACCCTGTGTTGTAGCTTCTAGCGCCAAAGGGGTCAAGGAAAATAAGCTTGAACTCAGGAACCCTTGTTGCCCGGGAGCTGAAATAAGTTAGATAAAGAAATGTAGGTGACCTGACCCATTCGCAATACATAGGCTTCCCTTGGTAAACTCAGTTCAAATAAATGGAATGTATACATTCAAAAAATATTTATAGGCACCCGTTTTAGGTGAGCATGGTTTTAGGCACTGAGGATGCATTCGTGACAAAGGCAAGTGGGACAACTTCCCCTGTGATGTTTACTTTCCTGCAGGGAGAGTTAAGAGAAAAATGAAGATATTTAAAATGATTTTAGGCGGTGAGTAATAGGACACACACACAAATACACAGCAATATACACGCATCACGAAACGGACGGCACAGACCGAAATATGAAGGAGAAACTCCTAAAGGACTGTTTCCATAGGTGGGGGCAGGTTCGAGGTGAACCGAGGACCTTGGCAGGGAGGGCAGAGGGGAAATCAGTACTCCACCTCACACTCCTCCTGCCCCTCCTGCTGTGAGGACATCTGGGGACTAACTCCAGCTTGTCGCCTGAGGCCCTGGGAGCCCGCTGTAGTCCACAAAGATCGGCCAGCCTCCGTGAGCACAGGAGAGGGTGGAGAAGGGCGGACTGGACCCGGAGGGGCAAGCTCAAACCTTCAGCACCTGCTCCTGTACAAATGCCCTGGAGTGAAAGATGGGGCTGTGACTGGCTGTGGGATGGGGCATCGGGATCTATTTTAGAACGCAGTCAAGGAAGACCTCTCTAGGGGGGACACCTGATCTGTGGCCACAAAAGTAGAAGCAGCCATCAATGCACAGAGGAGGAGCAGGCAGTTTTTGGCAGGAAAAACCGAGTGGAAGTGAAGAGGACCTGAGCGAGGAGTCAACTTGGTGTACTGGGAAAGGAAAGTCTAGTGTGGCTGTGATGGAGTCAGGGAGGAAGCAGGTGGCAGGAGATGAAGTCAGAGAGATGGATGGTGACTGCCTCATGAAAGCCTTGTCTTCAGTCAGGTTTCTCCAGAAGGAAACTCTGAGATGAGAGTTTGAGGGCAGCTATTTGGGAGGTGATTCCAGGAGGCATGGGAAGTGGGGTGAGGGAGTGAGAAGGGAAGGATTCCAGGGAAGGCGATGTCGCTGACCTGACTGCCAGTGGCAGGAGGGCTCAGTCCCCCACCTTCTCCGGGACACACAGCGTACCTCTCATGGTGCTTGCACTGGATGGGAGGAAGCGGGCTGCTTACTCGTCAGCTCCTATCCAAGGTTCCTTGTGGCGGATCCCAGGGGCGTCCGTATCTGGCTCTTCTGGAGAAGTCAGTGGTGGGAAGGCGAGAAGTTGCAGGTGAGTGCGGTGGGTGGCCCCGTGCGGATTTGCTTGGAAAGGGGCAGTGCCGGACAATAAGGCTGGGGCACTGTCAGCGTCTGCTCCCTGTCTGAAAGTCACTTAGGCTTTTCCTGAGTGTGATGGGAAGACATCACTGGTGATAAAGGATTCACGTTTTCCCTCTGACTGGGCTGAGCTGCTAGAAAATAAGGTCCTTTAAAAAAAAAAAAAGGTATAATTCACATACCATAATATGTACTGTTTAAAATGTGCAATTCAGTGGATTTTAGTGTATTTACAAAATTCTGCAACCATCACCACTGTCTAGTTCCAGGACATTCTCATCACCCTGAAAAGAACCCCCGTGTCAATTAGGAGCCATTCCACAAGGACTGGGTTCTTAGATGGCGTTAGAAGAGTGCTTCATGGTGGTCTCGACGTTCAAAACAGAAATGGTCAGTGCAGAGGAAAGAGCATCGGCTCACAAGTCAGCTGCCCCCACCTTTGATGACGGGGCCTCTTTCCAGCCCCAGACCCATGGGCAAGTGTCCTTGGCTGTACAACGGCGGCCACAGGATCCACCTTCTGTAGTTTTCCTGATGATCCAAGGAAGCACTCGTGAAGGGAAGAGCACCTGGCACGGAGTCGGCCAGCACGCACACACTTACGTACCGTACGCATCATGTGTTGTGTGTAAATGAGTGTCGGTGGAATGTTCTCTTTGGGCAGGACACACGTGAGTGCAAAGGCTGGTGTTGGGGTTGATGGGGGAGTTAGAAACAAGTGGAGCACGCGTTTGGACAGAAAGCTTTGGTGAACTGAGGCTGGACGTGGTAGTTTCTGAGAAGGGTTGGTTGGAGGTGTTGTTTACAGCGTCATCTTCCAGTCGAGCTGCCAAGAAACAGACAGAAGTACAGAGACAGCGAGTGGCAGAGCAGCAGCCCAAGGTGACATGGAACTGGTACCCTTGGGGGCCATCGTGGGCTGGTGAGCAGCCAAAGAGGACCCGGCCTCCTCGCAGGCCAGGCAAGCTCAGGCAGAGAGCACTGGCCTGGCTGCTGGGGGAAGGGACAGGTATTAGGAGGAGGAACGAGGTCATGCAGGGAGCCCACGTGAAGCAGGCTCTGACCCAGCGGGAGCTAGACTCTGCCCCTGGGCCGACACCTAGCTTGTATAAACCTGCCCGTCTCCCCCTCTGTGGGTCTCAATAACAGGCTTCGCCAAGAGTGATGTTACAGATCAGCTGCCAGTAAGGAAAAGGAATAACCCAGAACTAAGTGGCAGAGAGGGTTATGTCAACAGGTCACCTCCCCAAGTCAAAGTTTACTATTGTTTCACAAATCATTTTATATAATAAAGCATTTGAACCATTTTAAAGCACACAAGCCTATTTATAGTGTTGGGCAGCCATCACCACTAAGTTTAAAACATCTCCATCACCCCAAAAAAAAGCCCCTTACCTCCCAATTTTTCCCATCCCCCATCCACTGGCAACTACTGTACGCCTTCGTGTCTCCATGGGGTTGCCGATTCTGGGCATTTAATATAAGTAGATTCATACAATATCTGGCCTTTTGTGTTTGGCGTCTTTCACCTGGCATCATGCTTTAAGATGTTTCCGTGCTGTAGCCTGCACCGGTATTCCGTTCCTCTCTATGACTGAATGATATTCCGTTGTTTGTATAGGCCATGTTTTATTTATCAGTTCTTTAGTTGATGGACCTTTGGATTGTTTCTTCTTATTGGGTGTTACAAATAATGCTGCTTTGGACATTTTTCTCTAAGCATTTGTGTGGATATATGTTTTTATTTCTTTTGAGTACATACCTAGGAGTGGAACTGCTGAGTCACATGGTAAATCTACGTTTAAATGTTTAAGGAACTGCCAAAATGTTTTCCACAGTGTTTATTCCACGTTATATTCCCATCAGCAATGTTTGAGGCCTCCAATTCCTCCATACCCACACCAACTCTTGTATTTCTTATATTTTAATTATAGCCATCCTAGGAGATGTGAAGTGATACCAAATTATTGTTTTGACGTACGTCTTCCTAATGAGTAATGATGTTGAGCGTCTTTTCATGTATTTGTTGGTTATTGGTTTATCTTCTTTAGAGAAATGTCTACTCAGATCTTTTGCATATATTTCACTTGGATGATTCGTCATTTTATTGCCTTGTAAGAGTTCTTCACAGACTGTGAATTCTCGACATTTATCAGATATATGATTTTCAAATATTTTCTCTCATTCTCTGGGTGGTTGTCCTGGTCGGCTCAGGCTGCAGTAATAAAGTGCCATAGCTGGGTGGCTTATAAACAACAGAAATTTATATCTTGTAACTCCGGAGGCTGGAAGTTCTGAGATCAGGATGCCAGCATGTCTGGGCTCTGGTGAGAACCCTCTTCCAGATTGCAGGCTGCCATCTTCTAGATACAGCCTCTCGTGAGGGAGAACAGAACAGAGGAAGCAGGCTCTCTCAGGACTCTCAAAGGGCACAAATCCCATTCATGAGGCCTCACTCTTACAACCTCACCGAATCCTAATTACTTCCCAAAGTGCCCACCTCCCAATACCATCACATTAGTGAGTAGAGTTTCAACACATAAATTTTGGAAGGACACAAACCTTCGGTACATGATGCTTATCTTGTCTACTTTCTTAATGGTATCCTTTGATGCACAAATTTTTAAAGTTTGATGAAATACAGTTTATCTAGTTTTTCCTTTGTTGTTTGTTCTTTAGGTGCTGTATTTAAAAACCGTAGCCTATTCCAAGGTCATAAATAATTACACCTATGTTTTCTTCTAAGCGTTTTACAGTTTTAGCTCTTACATTTAGATCTTTGCTCCACTTTGAGTTAATTTTCTGTAGATGGTATAAAGTAGGGAGTCCACTTAATTCTTTTGCATTTGGATATCCTGTTGCCCTACCAGGAAAGGACTGTTCTTTCCCACTGAATAGTCTTGGTAACCTTGTTGAAAATCAATTGACCATAGATGTATAGGTTTGTTTTTAGACTCTGAATTCTATTCCATTTATTTACATGTCTGTCTTCTTGCTAGTACCACACAGTGTGATTTTGTAGTTTTTTTAATAATTTTTCAGATCAGAAGTATGAGTTCTCCAGCTTTAGTCTTCTTTTTCAAGATTTTGACTACTCATGGTCTCTTGCATTTCCAAATGGAATTTCAGGATCAGCTTGTCCATTTCTGCTGGGGAAAAAAAAAAGGCTGTTGTAATTTTGATACAGGTGTATTAAATCTGTAGATTAATTTGGTGATTATTGCCATCTTAACAGTACTAAGTCTTCCTATCCATGATCATGGCATGTCTTTTCATTTATTTAGGTTTTCTTTCATTTCTCTCAACAATGTTTTATAGTTTTCTCTGTACAAAGCTTGTAATTTCTTGGTTATATCTGTTCCTCTGTATTCTTTTTTATCCTATGGTAAATGGAATTATTTTCTTAATTTCAGTTTTGATTTTCCATTGCTAGTGTATAGGAAAGCAGCTGAGTTTTGTATATTGGTCTTACATCTGCAACTTTGCTGAACTTGTTAGCGTTAATAGTATTTTGGGATGTTCTTCAAGATTTTCTCTATATATGTCATCTGTAAATAGAGATAGTTTTACTCCTTTGTTTCAATCTGGATGCCCTTTATTTATGTATTTGTTTGTTTGTCTATTTCTTCTTTTCTCTTCTTTATTTTTCTTATCTAATTGCTCTGGCTAGAACTTCCAGTACAATACGGAATAGAAGTGGTGAGAATAGACATATTTTCCTTGCTCCTGATCTTAGAAAGAAAGTGTCCAGTCTTTCACCATGAAGTATGTTGTTAGCTGTGGGGTTTTTTGTACTCTTTATCAGGTTGAGGAAGTTCATTTCTATTCCTAGTTTGTTGGGTGTTTTTATCATGAAAGATATGGATTTTATCTTCCCTTTCCACATCTATTAATGTGATCATGTGGCTTTCATCCCTTTATTCTATCAAGATGGTATATTACACTGATTTACTTTGACCAGCCTTGCATTCCTAGGATAAATACCACTTGATCTTGATGTGTAATCCTTTAATTATGCTGCTGGATTCAGTTTGTTAGTGTTTTGTTGAGAATTTTCACATCTATATTCACAAGTGATACTGGTTGATAGGTTTTTTTTTTTTTTCCCTTGTGATTTTTTTTCCTGGCTTTAGTATCACAATAATATTTGTCACACAGAATGAGATAGAAAGTGTTCCCTCCTTTTGTACTTTGTGGAAGATTTTGAGAAGAGTTGGTGTTAATTCTTCTTTAAACATTTGGAAGAATTCACTAGGGAAGCCCCATGGCCCCATGTTTTCTTTGTTGGAAGTTTATTTTGTTTAATTACTGACTTAATATCTTTCTCTTTTTTTTCCTGAGTCTTGGTAGTTTGTGTGTTTCCAGAAATGTGTCCATTTCTTCTAGGATTTATTGACATACAACTGTTCATAGTGTTTTCATACTATCCTTTTTATTTCTATAAAGTTGGTAGTGCTTTTGTTTCTGATTTTAGTCATTTGAGTCTTCTCTCTTTTTTTCTTGGTTAGTCGAGCTAAAACTATGTAAATTTTGCTGATATTTTCACAGAAACAACTTTGGGTTTCACTGATCAGAGTTTATTTTTGAAGGGAGGCTTTTCCCTTCATGATAATTATTTCTGCTTTGGAGGAGTTGATACTGATTTCTGTGAGCATAGATGTACAATGTTTTAAAAGTGATGGCTCTGTTTGTATTTGATGAATGAAGTTTTGCATGTATGGACTTAAACAGAACATTCTTTCCCTTCTGTTAAATAGAGTTGGTTACATTCCAACAGATGCAGCAGCCTTGGGATGGGAATAAGGGAAAATCATTGCTAAGGACACTGAAATCTATACAATCATTTTCGTTCTTATCTTCTTGCCAAAAACAAGTGAAACCAAATATAAATCTCTGAATGTAAACATTTCCTTTTTGTTGTTCCCTTATTCCAAAATACTATCTCAACATTTATCCTCCACAGATAGAGCATATGTTTGCATATCCTTTTTCCTTATAAGGTCCACCTCTTCTCACCCCAAAACCCTGTGGAAGTCTCTCCATGAGGTGAAACCAGAAAAGAAATCCTGCCAGATCACTGTGCAGCCATTCTCTTTTCTATATCTGACTTAACATAGTCTGTTTCCTCCCCTTTCCTGCCATCCAGCCAAGTCCTGTCCATCTCCTGATGTCTCTCATAATAAAGAATCAAGACTGTTAGACTTGTTTTCATCAGGAGCATCATTTTGAGGGGCATGAAGTAGGTGGACCTTGATCTGCTAATTAGAGAAGAGAAAAGATGTGGTCTTGTGCACAAGGCAGGTCAGTCATGTATGAGGGATGGTCTGGGCAAAGGTTGAGTGGCAAGAAAAGCTGGACTGAGAGCAGGTCATCACAGGACAGTTCAAAATATCACTTTAAAGTCTAAAATAACCTTCAACCCCCTGCCAGCCACTTTCATGCATGCACATTCACATGCACACGTACACACAAAGACACAGAGAGGCCTTCCTTTGGGTCCCACAAAAGCGTGTCAATATATTTGACCTCCAGCCCTTTTCTCTCTCATTGTCCTCCAATGGAAATGAAAACAAAAGCAAAATAGAAGGACCTGAGGTCTTCATCCTTGGGGATCCAACGGAGACTCCATTGACTTCCCATGGCAGAAATCAGAGATGACTGACCCTCCTCTTGAGCCTCGGGTTAGCAGAGGTCAGTCCTACAATTCGTGAATTGGATCGTGTGTGTATGCGCACATGTGTGCATCAGATTGTCTGCCTCAGCCGGCCCCAACACTGCGTCCCCTTCCTGCGCACACATGCTGCCACTTCTAGGAAGAGGAGGGGACTCCTTCCCCAGAATCTCAGCCGTCCTTCTGAATCGTGTTGACAAACAGAATTCAACAGAAGTGAAACTGGGCCTGAAGAAGTCTGGAAGCTTCCACTTCCACTCTCCTGTGACCCAACCATGTGCAGAAGATTGGGCCAAATGGCTGAAAAATGACAAAACATGTGGAAAGGAGAGGGTTCATTTATTTGTTTGTCACTAAACGTTCTTGGGTGATTTGGCTTCTTGAAAAACATAGCTTTCATTTTGAAATGTAAATGGAGCAACTGTGTTTGCAAGTGTTGGATCAGGATATGACTGAATGTTGGCCTTTGAAGTCAGGTCTGCATAGCCTACACGTGGGTCCCAGAAACAGCCAAGACTTGGTCATGATGTCTGTGAAGTGTCTCTTTGTTTTCAGGATGACAAACCTGACGTTTCTTAGAGAAAAGGTGAGACAGGACCCGGATCAGGTGGTCTTGGCCTTTGGTACTGGACGCTTCTTCGTATGGGGCGTTCATCAACTGCCTGGGCAGAGTGCTGTTTAGGGACCTCTTGTGCCCTGCAAAGTGCTAGCAAGGTCCAAGCGCAGCCACAAACAAGTCCAGGTCCCACTCACGCTCCGTTCCCCTCTCACGGATAATCACTCAGAAGGAGGGAGTTAAGGGACTAGGCAGGGTTCATTAACTTTCCCAAGTCTCCTAGGTAATTGTCAGCTGGGTATGAAATGGGACCCTCGTGGTGGAGAGAATGGGACCCTCCAGAGCCTGACTCATCCCAGCAAAGAGGGATGGGACTTTCAGGGAGGATCTGGGCTCACTGACTCATTGATCCAGGTTTATTTCATTCGTACTCACCCTCCATTCATTGCACAAACGTGTATCTATTGCCAATCAGGGATAGGCACTGGGAAATGTCTTCGAATACACTAATAGTAGTCTTCAAAAGATACGCTGAGAGGTAAGTATTTGAGGCCCTCATTACAGTCAGGTTCAGAGAATAAGTTACCAGTGACTACACATTTAGTCACTGCCAGAGCTAGAAATCTAGCAAAGTCTTCATATTTCAAAGATCACATGGATTATGCAACCCTAGTGTTTCCCAAAAGTAAATGAGTTGCTGTATCCAATTGTACATATGTTATCATTCACTTAATATTTTAGAAATGTACTCACTCTTTAGATAAATCTGTTTTAATAAATTTTGCACACTTAGTGGAGGAAAATCAACATGACTGGTCACAAATAGAAAGGAGAAATGAAAAAAAAACAAAAAAACAAAAAACCCAGATGTTGGAGTCTGGCTGGATAAGAGGCCCTTCCCAAGGTCTCAAACCTGAAGCCTGATCTCTCTGTTAGAAAAGGAAGCTAGCCAGTGCTACCCAGAGGTGTTAGAAATATCCTGACACCCAGCAGAGACTGCTGGCTGCATGAACGAGGAAGAACAAAAGAGAACTGGTCAGGGCAATAAGTTATCAAGAGGAGTCTGTGTTTCTAAGTGTCCTTCTTTGATGCACCATCTAAAACCTTTGGTTAACACCACTCAGTACCATTTTCCTCCCCTCCTGAGTTCCTGTAAAGGAGGTCTTGGAAGAGACAGACACAAAGCAGCGAATACAATGTAGTGTAAGAGTCTCCATCCTTTTTTGACCATGTACCCTTATTACAAATTTCTTGACTGTACTCCCCTACATACATTATATTTCCTCTTTTTAGATTAACATATTTGCACTGGTATGCAAATATTTTATGCACATCATAAAGCATACAAAGATAAGAACTTTAAAAACTAACCTGCTAATCTGTTCCCCAAGTGCCCAAAAGAAGGCCCTGCATTGCCCTGCTCTGGAGGCTCTGGTTTTAGGGGAAAGTGTAGGAAGCACAGGAGAGGGCACACAGCACACCCAGAGAGATGAAATCAGGGTCCAGAAAAGGTTCTCTGAGGGGGCAGGGTCCCATGACATGACCCTGGGGTTGGCAAGGTGGGGAACATGGGAAATGGAATGCAGATCCAAAAGGGCCGAGCCTGGATGGTGTGGACGGAGAGAGGAGGATGGAGGGAGAAAACAGAGTCCATTCCTGGGGAGCCTGTAAATTCAGAGGAGTTAGGGCTCAGTCTGGGGGTGCTTGGGAGCCACTGAAGGGCTCTAGCAGGGAGCAGTTCAAGCTCCAGAGGCTTCTTCCCCAGTTCCCATGCACACCTACGTGGGTAGACACACTCACCCTGAGCCGCACGCGAACATAGCAGAGAACGCCCAGCCTCCCAAGTGATCGGCCATGCAGGGCTCACTCACTCCTCCTTCCAGCGCACGTTTATCCTGGGCCTGCTGGGGGCTAAGCGCCGTCTGGGGGACAAGTGGTGAACAAGATCCAAGTCACCAGGGAGCCTTCAGTCCCATGGAGGAGATATACTAAAGCCAGTCCATAAGCCAAGTCATTCATAACGTCAGATTATGGAAAGATGTAATGGGAAATGGTAGAGAAGGAAGGCAGGTGGAACAGCAGTGCCTTAGCTAAGCTCATCTGGGGGTGGTGGTGGGGCTCCAAGAGGGACACACGTGAGCCCAGATGTGAGCTGTAACATGTAAGCAGCCTGTGAGCGGACCGGGGAGAATGGTCCTGGCTGTGGGGACGTCACAGAGGGAGGCCGTGAGTCTTGGCAAAAAAATCTTGGCATGTTTTGGAAACATATGACCAAAGGGAAAAATGAAGGAGTTAGAATTAGGATTGGGGGTAGGATTCGGATTAGAATTAGAATTAGAGTGAACTAGAGGGGAGGAGGGAGGATGAGGACAAGTTGGGCCTCGTAAGATGCTCAGGGCCATCGTGACGCCAGGCCTGGCAGGGCAGGTCAGAGGGAACTGGGAAGCCAGGTCAGGAGCTGGTTGGGAAGGATACGTTTCACACCACACTGTGAACACCTCCTCGGCTGCCAGGAGGCCTGGTGATTGCTGTGGTTGGGCTTTCTCTCCAGAGAGCTGGTTTGGGCTGGACAGGCAGCAATGAATGAGACCAGTCGACATTCGACTGATCCTGTTGTCAGAATGTGACGATTGTGAGGTTTGAGAAGAGTAGAATTTGGCGAAAGATGCAGGGACCGAGTTCACGATGTCCCAGAGAAAGTCTGACCACAGAGAAGAATAGGGAAACACAGCCTCCAGGCAGTACGGGGTGGGGTCCGTCTCATGTCAGGGCAACTGCGTGTAGTTTCTGGAAGAAGTTGAACCCTCCCATGGATCTAGGGTGTCCTTAAGTCCAAACTCAAAGGGTGGCCTCCTCACATTTCTTTGTCTCCAGAAGCGCTGCCTTCCCAAGGCGCATTGGGCTATTAAAGACTCTCTTGAAAGCTGGCAATGTGGTATTGATCAGGGGTGTTTCCTTCCAGTCACCCCCGGGCTCTGCAGTGACTCAGAGAAAGCCCACCGCAGACACCAATCGCCTTTCACATCACAACCATCACCGTTAAAGAAGCCACGTCTGCAGGGCCACTCACCAAGTCTGGGGGACCACCTGGGAAAGGGGTGGGGCGGACTCCAGAGGGTTACCCGAGCCAGACCACCCCTGGTGGAAGGGAGAACGGGAGGTTCCTTGGCTGCCCCCACAAAGCTGATCCGTAGCCAGATGCAGCTCCAAAGTTTGTCTGTCTCCTCGTTTCCTTCTAGTTTCTGCCATTGATCCTCAGTACACAGGGCTTTGAGCTGTCTCGAACAGAAAGCAAGGGGACTGGCAGGTACTCAGCAGCTACGACCGAGGGCGGAGTCGGCAGCTCTACATGGCTCAGCTCATCAGAAGCTCAGAGCAAAGTTTCAACATGGGGAGTATTACCTCTGCTTTATTAACAAGAAAAATGATGTTTGGTGATGTCAAGTTATTTATCCAAGAGTCTCACAGATAACAAGTGGTCGGTCCAGGTGGATGTCAGATAATGAAACCGTCAGTGTACGTTCATGCACAACTACGCGTGCCAAGCCAGAGTCTGCATGGTTACGCATACTGACCCGCGTGCTCCTCACCCTGAGGAGAAAGTCGGGAGGCAAAGGACCCCTCGCAACCCCTGTGAGGAGGGCAGCTCCACTAGCCCCATCACCTGAGGTCACCTGGCTAGGAAGAGCTGAGGTGTTCCAGGTGTTCCAGGAGTTCCTGGAACTCAGGTGTTCCAGCTCTTCTGCCTGCCCTCGAGTTACTCAAATGTATGTCCTCTTCATTAGACAACTTTGAGCACAGAATCGCTTGGAAGACAGTCATCCTAAAGCCAGCACAAAGCCCCTCAGTGGGCCTCAGGAATGAGAGATAATCAAACAAACATTTTCGTAATGAATGTCACACGGACCCGACTGACTGGGGTTCGCGTGTGTTTCCATATGTCATCCATGTGTGGGTATTTCAAAGGACAGATAGCATGGAGCCTTGGGGGCCTGTCACGTAACTTTGTGTGATCGGCAGCACATGGCTGCAGCTTTCTGAGCCTCAGCTTCCTCGCTGTTAAAGAGCCGCTAATCCCTTCTACGTGAGACACGTCCATGCACGTGTTGTCTAACGTCAGCTCGTAGAGGCGTTCAGTAAATGTCTGTCCCTGTCCTCCGTCCAAGAAATCACGGTGTGTGAAAAAGAGGTAGAAGAGGAAGAAGTTGAGTGACATGCAGAGGTTTCCTTTATGTTCAAAAAAGAAGGTCTTAACTAAAGACGTAGTTGCCAAGACGGAATCCAAAATGACATGAAAGCACTCCGAGGAACCAGGCAGTGTGTGTGTTAAGAACAACGGGCTGGCAGAAGAAATACTAGAGGGGAAGAATCCCATGTTAGTCCAATAGGAGAAGGGAAAGGGTTGGCTTGCCAATTTTTCTATTTGGACAATCTGCACATGCCTCCTCCAGACACACTGTGGGCCACACACAACAAGGACAAAAGGCTGTCAGGCTCATAGGAATCCCTTCTGGGAGGGCAGAGAGTTGGGCACCCAGCCTCTTACATACTCACTTATCCAGAGTAGAGAGAACTAGAGACATAGAAAGACAATGTCCCCACCCTCCACTGCGGACAGTTGGCCAACAAGCGACAGAGACAGAATGAAGGGAAAGTATCCAAGTGGAGCAGGAGGTGGATATGGCAGAGCCAGAAGCCAGGAGGGAGGAGGGGGAAGGGAAAACACTCAACACGGCGATGGAAAAGGGGGAGGGTGTGAAGGATGCAGGGTGGCTTTGGGGGATGGTGTGTTAATCAAAAAGAGGCATTAAGGAGCTATTCAAAAAACACAGGATAGAATCATAAATTCTCAGAAGTTTCTCTTTAAGACAGAGCGGTGTTGGTGGGGAGCAGTGTGTGACATCTACGAATACTGACTAGTATAGGATGGCCTCAGTGTAAAGACGGTGTTTTGTGTATCTTGTGGTTCCTGCTGCCCCACACAGTGCCAGGTGTACAGCAGGGACCAGGTTGAGTGAATCAGGACTAATGGCAGAAGGGTGGCCATCGTGATCCCCTATGGACCCTGCTATCCTAGACCATGAATGGAACCCTGAACCCTCTCAGTGAAGTGGGGGTGGAGGGCACTGGCGGGGGAGGGAGACAGGAAGCTCCCAACTGCTAGGAGAAGATGCTCAGAGGTCCAAGAAGAGAAGCTCTTCATCCCTTTGCACTGCCCACAGGCGCCCAAGCAGCTTGGACTGAAGGTGTGGACTCCGTGGTAGGGCAGGAAAAAGACGAGCAAGGAGGAGGGTAAGAGTGGTGGGATGCTTCCTTTCCAGGGGTGTGGAGCCTGCCTGGACCTCTTTCAGTCCTGTGTTCAATCAGACCATGAAGCTTTCCACCCCTTCTCCCTCCCCCAAGTGGACCCTCTGTCTTCCTCTTGAGCTGGACTCTGAGTTGTCAGTCTGGACTCACTGAGATTTCAGCATAAACCTCTCTGCTGTGGAACCAGTCATGGACTGGAGTCATGATGGACAAGGAAGGACCCTTACTGACCACTCACTGTACGCCTAGCACGTGCTAAGCACTCTACCTGCCTCCTCCAGTCCTCATAATGACCAGAAAAGATGCTGTTGTCCTGGGTCCATGATGGATTACATGAAGATCAGAGAAGATTCACAGCTTGCTCAAGACCACCCACTCATCAGTCATGGTCTGTCTGACCCTCCAACCTCCTTCCACAAAGCCACATGGGCATTCAGCTACTTCAATATTGTCAAGTTGGTGATGGTGCTGGCACTCGTGGTGATGTGGAAGGTGACAAGGATCATTTATCCTGTTTTATCACAGTAACACTACCATATTTATCGATAAGGAAACTGAGACTAAGAGAGGTTAAAAACTTGCCCAAGATCGTATCATTGGTAGATAAATCCAGAAAGCCCTTTAAAATGTACCGCACTGCTGAAACCCTGAACACATGGGGGTTGGAGGGAGGGGTTGAAGGACTGAGTCTAAGAAAACACATTTTCCCCTTCAACCCAGTTCAGTGCGTTCAGGCAGATTGCCCATC
The DNA here is from genome assembly GCF_036321535.1 of Camelus dromedarius. Taxonomy (NCBI): domain Eukaryota; kingdom Metazoa; phylum Chordata; class Mammalia; order Artiodactyla; family Camelidae; genus Camelus; species Camelus dromedarius. The sequence goes on from NC_087444.1 coordinate 27,811,900, forward strand.
ACTGTGGTGACCAGTGACCAGAGCGGTGAGCCAGGCCCGGTCTGTCGCTGTTTGCCGCCATCTTCTGGGGGCTGTTGGCAAGCCCCCTTCTCTTATTCCAGGGCCTTAGGGTTTCATCACAGAGGGAGGGACAGGAGGGAACAGTCTGACCAGAGAACCAGCTTGGGAAGAACGCCTGGGAGCCGGGAGTAAATCTCAGCCATTTAATATCAGTTCTCGTCTCTTATTGATCCATTTTATTTTCCTTTTACAGAACAGGAGCGTCCCTGCAGTCTAGCTCATCAGTGGCCTTTAAAGGTTTCCTATTGATCTGTGAAACTATTGTCTTGGTTTGCATTATCCTTTTTGGAGACACCGTTTGCTTTTAGGTCTTGTTCTGTATTTAGTTTGCCTCCATAAACATGCTTCTTTTCCGGGAGCAAGGAGCAGACATCTGGGGCCCGAGGCAGCAGCTGGATTTCATTTCGTGATGCCCTGGGCACCTTTCTGGGGGCTCCAAGAAATCTCCAGCTCCCAAAAACTACAGAGAATATTGCAGAGTGAGGGGCTAGTGAGGACCTGAGGACCTCATTCTAGAGAAGGAAAGTCAGAGTGAAAACCAGAACTTCCATTTCTCAAGCCCTTTTTCCATGGTGCAGCCGCATCATAACCCTGAGAGGTGGTTTCACAGATGAAGAAATAGTTTGCTGTTTGTCCAGACACACTTGGTTTTTGGATCCTAGTTTCACTCGTAACTGCCTGCACATTGAAATAATCTGGCAAGGGTTTCAGAGAGCTTTGGTTTCCCCATCACCAAGATGAGGATCATGATAGAACATTCCAGAATTTGTGTAAGAGTCCCATTGGGTAATGTATCTGAGGCCCTGAGCAGAGTGTCTAGCAGAGGGGAAATACCCAGTGGATATCTGATGAATGAGGGAAGACCACTTTCAACCCATTTCCTTAAAAATTCATCTCTCTACCCCACTCCCCATCATCAGAAGAAAACCTGTTTCTTCTTTCTAAAGCCAACACTTTACGTGAAGTCTCAATTTCAGATGCAGAGAAAATGTATTTGAAAATGGCTCATACAGGGCCCACTATACAGTAGGTGCTCATTAAATGTTGATTGATTCATTTATCTATCACCCCTGGCTCCTGAGGAACTAAGTGTGTCTCCAGCATCTTCAGATTTCCTTCTTCTCTACCTTCAAACACAGCCTTTCCCTCAAATGCTCTTTATTGAAAACTTCTTGAATTTTTTTTTTGTTCTGCCAAGTGACTTGAACCTTCATCCACCGTCTTAATTCCTCATGAATCATTCTTTTCTTGTTAACTCCTAGGATTCAAAGCTCGGGTCTCTCCCAGCTTCTGTTACCCTGCTCATTGCTTTACATCCATCTATGCCCGCCTCAGCCTCTGTCTGGCTGTCAGCAGTGTGCACCATCCTCTCTTCCTCGCCAGGCGCTCCCCCCACCACCGGCTTCTGGGTCACTTCACCATTTCGGGCGTCCATGCACACACTCCGCAGTCTCCACCTGCCCTGGGGGCCACACGAGGCAGCGGAGTCCGGCACAGCTTCTGCTCAAGGAGTTTCAGATGCAGCAGCTGGTTCTGGTTCTTTCCTCTTCCCTCTGCCCTCATCTGCTGGCCCAGCCTGATCGACCCACTGAGATGCCATCTTCTCTGTGATGAAACCCTGACTGCCCTTCGACAGGGACAATTAATTTTCTCTCCTCTGCCCTGTTTCCATCCCTTCAGCCTACTTCCCTTATGGCCCATATCCCCTCAGTTTCAAATTCTCCCATTTTGAAGCTGACTAGCGCTCTGTCTTCGGGGGGCAGGAAAGAAGCAAGGGCTCCATCAGTGTCCGTTGGGATATTGTCAGCAACCCCATCACCTCGAGCTCACTGCTGCTCTCTCGTGTTGGCCCGTAAATGGAGCCACGCCTTCAGAAGCCCACTAACTGTCTGTTCATGCTTCTGACGTTGCCTGTGGGTCATCAGACAAGCGTGGGGAGACACATCCTGTTTGCTCTCCCAGGGTCTTCAGCCACCACCTTGCAGCCACACAAAATTAAACTTGGCTTCCTTTCTCGCCTGAGCCCTCAACCCCCTGAGACAGGACTGAGACATCCTTGAGTCTGGTAATCTCCTGGACTCCAGCCAGTCATCTTGTGTTTCCTGCGACTGCTGGAACAAATTACCACACCCTGGATGGCTTCAAACAGTAGAAATCTATTCTGTCTCAGTTCTGGAGGCTGGGAGTCTGAAGCCAAGGTGTCGGCAGGGTCATGCTCCTTCTGAAGGCCCTGGGGGAGACTGTTCCAGGCTCCTCTTCTAGCTCCTAGTGATGGCCGGTCACGCTCGGTGTTCCTTGAGTTGTACTTGCTTCACTCCAGCCTGTGCCTCCGTTTTCACATGCCTTCCTTCCTTCTGGGCGCCTGTGCCTCCCCCAGGCCCACTTGTAAGGACCCCCGTCCTTGGATTGAGGGCCTCCCCTGAAACAGTGTGACCTCATTTGAACTAATTACATCTGCAAAGACCCTATTTCCAAATGATGCCACATTCTGCGGTTCTGGGTAGACATGAGTTGTGGTAGGGTGTCATTCAGCCCGGCATGCCCTTCAGTCAATCTCGGCTGCCCCCGCCCCTGTCGGATTCCCGGGTGCCACTTGGTTAAGTCCTTCCAGGTCTCAAAACCTGAAACAACTTTACCTTTCCTCATTTCTTTGACTACCATAAGCTGCCTGAGCAGCCTGTTTTCCAATTACAATACAGATTACATTTATTTTAAGTACTTTAAAATAAAAAAAAAAAGTGACCCTGATAGACTGTAAACTCCAAGAGGTAAGGGTCTAGTCTGTCTCCTTCACCGCCACTTCCCAGAACACAGCTCAGTTCACACGTGGATATTCAGTCACTACCTGTGGGTGAATACCTGGTGAGCTGGGTATCAGTTTCAAGTCCTCTGTCTGACTTTGAAGAGTCCTCCATTATCTGTCACTGCGCCATCCGCTCCAGTCAGCATTTGCTGAGGAAAAATTAGGTGCTCTCAATAAATACCTGTTGGTTGATTGATTAACCCATCAACCAGGCTTCCTGCTCTGAAGCATTTTTAATGCGGGTCTCCAGGGGGCTGGGGTAGGGGGCCTAAAAGGGGTGAAGGGACGGGCCACGGAGACACTGGCTCAGCACTCCCACCTGAGAACTTCCGGGGCCTGCCCACAGTTTCCATTTGCCTGACAACCCACTTCTTGCAAGAGAAACAATACCAGCAACTTCGGAACCACAGATAGGTGGGGCCCAGGGCACAGAAAGTAAGATGCAGATTAAGTGCAGGTAACATGGCTCCTTTTCTGTGCAGAAAGAGTTCCGGAAAGGCAGGCGGCTGACCCTAAATCAGAGAGATGCCAGGTAGCCTGCACGCACTCCTGAATCACGGGTGGGTCTGTATCAGTGAAGGTTTGTGAGAGCAACACAGCATGGCCACACACCTTCTGACACACCCAGCTTGATGCATTTGCGTCCACATCTCGAGAAAGGAGGGTTTAAGAATCTCGATGAGGTTGGCCCGAGGATGAAGGTGAAACTTCTGGAAGCAGTCATTTCTGCATCTAACCCTTCTGTGGATTGGCTCCAGTAGCAGAATGTCACTGGCTATCTAGGAAACTAACCAAACAAACAAAAACAAAAAAAACAAAACAAAAACAGCAATAACTGAAGGGCGATCACGGATCCGTCATTTCACATAAAATCATAGATGATCACATTTGTTACCCACACCTGAGTCAACCCCCACCCCCACCCCCACATCCACCCAAACTGATGTGACCTGAAGCAGTGCATCCAGTATTTTATTTTTCTGTGTTCTTTTTTTTTTTTTCTTTCCCTAAGTGTCCTAAGTCACCATCCTCTTAGCACTTTCTCCTTCGGGGATTACAGAAGTAAAGCTGGCTTGATTCTGTTTCAGTTCCTTGTATCCATTTCAGTAGACTCACTAATACCACTCATTTTCAGATTTTGTGTGCTTAATAGATCGGGAATATGAGGTCATGTGTCCAAAAAGATAATTATCATTCTGGGCACTGATTGAATGGCTTCATTGTCCCTGAGATATATGGAAAGCAAAAAGGACTTTTGTTATGGCTTTACCTGGCGTGTGTGTGTGTGTATGTATGATTCCTGTAATTTCACATGACTCAGTTTGCTGTCCCCAGATACCAGAATGTTAACTTTGCCCCAGGAAGGGGAATTTTAGTAGCAGATAAATTTGTGTTTTCAGGAAATGCAAGCCACGCAAAAGTTGGGTTGAGCGATATTAGCCTGTTGGATCAAAAGGAGTGAGTTGATTACATCTGCCTGTTAGTTACATCAATTTGTTAGTTTCCAAAATTCCCAACACTTGAAGTTGGTGGGATGAGCAGCATGTTCCCGTGGCATCTACAATCAGAAGTTTAGTTGACACCACTTCCTCCATGGCCTCATTCCATTCCTGGAGGCAGAGAGAGCCCTGGCTTTGTGCTCTCCCAACCAAATGTGGATGTGAACTCGGGGTCACCATTCCCATAACTCTCTCAAGACAGAAGGTTCTGGGAAAGAACCTCCAGCTTCAGATTCAACTCAGGAAACAGCAGATGCCTGGAACTGGGAGCGTGGATCAGGTGATTAGGAGCAACCCAGAACTTTCTTTGCATGGCTTAATTCCTACTAAGCCAGATGCGGAGATGCCCAGAGTGGCCCCACCTGGAGGTGTGTCTGGACAGCACCTGGGAGGGTCATCATGTCTGTGGGGCTCCTGGCTTCCATACAGCTCTAGATGCCCCACTGCTTTTGATCACACCACCACTGCCCCCCGACCACAGTGGACTGGATCCACCTCGCCATCTCTGGCCAAGCATGCATGGTTCCTTTTTCACTTTCCGTCTCTTCCTCAACATCTGCCACTCCACCCCTCATCACTAGTATGTACCAGGTAGCATCAACCATTCAATGACGCTCAAAGATTAGTCCAGTCCAATCAAAAGACTGAATATAGAGGCACACAGTCTTGGGTCCAAGTCTCACTGTGCCACTTGCAAGGTGGGAGGGGTGAGCCCAGGAAAGTGGCTGAACCCCCCTGAGCCTCCATGTCCTCATAGAAGATGGAAGTAACAGCACCCACCTCCCCAAGCCGTGGAGAGGGAAGGTGCCTCTGCCGGGCGCCAGTGTTGGGGCAGGGAGACCACCTCCTCTACTAGAATTTTTGAATATCGCATTTGTGTTTCAAACATCAACTGAAGTAAAACTGATCAAATGTATTCTGGGTTATCAGGATGACCCTTTTGCATTAACACTTGCCACCACATTTTACTGTCAGTGATTGCAAACCCTCTGTAATACTAATTCGATGGGGTCTATAAATGAGAAAAGAACAAAAGGGGAAAGAAACTCAGAATCACGTATGACTGTCAAATCCATGCCAGGTAATTTCCCAACTCTCTGACACCTGGAGGGAGGTTGAGGGCCAGCACAGGGGACTTCACAGTGGTTGGTGGAGTGTTCTTCTAGGCATGTGCGGGGTACACTGAGGGGAAGAGGGCAATAACCAAAAATCATGACCATTATCAGTATTGGCGTTGGCAAGTCTGCTCTGTGCCCGAGCAGAGACTACGGTCCTTTAGCTCCTCGATTCCTGAGCCTGAAGGTACCATGGCCATGCTAGTCCCATTTTCCATGGGAGGACACAGAGCCTCTGTGAGAGTCTAAGGCAGTTTAGGTATCAAGTGACAAGGTCGGAACTCAACCCAGGTCTGTCCAGTTCTCCCTCTGCTTGTTCAGAAGTCTGCCAGCCTCTCAGTGGCAGGGACGAGGATGAGGATGGGATACTGGGCTCACGTACTCCATTCTCTCTTGAGGGGCCTCAGAAGGAAGAAGAGATCCTCTGCCCACCCACCCTTAGATCCCAGGGGTCTTTTCCTCAGCCCATCCCTTAGAGGAAGGGCCAGCGGGTGGACTTTCTTGAGCACTTTCCCTGTCCAGAGGGTACCCCACCACGTTTGGGGCAACGCCTTCTCCGCGTGCAGCCAGAATCCACCTTCAGAACCCTCTAGGCTCCACTAAGTTCATAGCTGTCCACCCCGCACCTGGCTGGTTTGTGTGCCTCCGAGCCCTGATCCCCAGCCAGCTGGCGGACTTGAGTGGGGCCCACCTGTTCCTGGGAGAGTCAGAGCCGGCAGAATGAGCGTGTGCTAATGGGATTTCCTGGTGGTTACGGTGCTGCAAAGGCTCAGTGTGGCCGCAGGAGAAGATCGGGGCATCAGGCATGCAGCCCTGGCAAGGTAGTGTGCTGGGAAGCCGGGCCCCGGGACAAGACTGAGAGAAGGGGAGAGCTTTCTATCATGATAAAATTTAGGGCATGCTTTAATATTTTCTTTCCATGCTCATTATCAAATCTTTGAGAAAAATAGAACACTTAAGGGAAAGAGGAAAAAAAAAAACAAACTCCCAGACCCTTGTTCAGAAGTGACGGTTTTTTGAGTATAGCCTAAGGATTTTTTCTTTGCCTGTAAAGAAATACACATACCATACTTTTTTTTTTATTATTATTACAAAAGCATATATCCTGGTTGCTCAAAGTGGGGTCTGTGAACCGCAGCCCTGGAATCACCTGAGAATTCATTAGAAATGCAGATTCTTGAGCCTCACCCCAGACTGAGCAAATCAGGATCTGAGTATTAACAAGACCTCCAGGTGATCTGAAGGCACAGGGACTATCAAGCTGGATGGGTCACCGCGCTACGAATGGACCGTGAGTGAATCACTTCATTACCCCCCTTTCCATTCAGAATCACGCTCTGTCTAAATTTTCATTGCATTATCCACTGCAACAGAGTAAAGTCTGCTGCCAGAACAGCCTTTTGCATCCATCTTTAGCAGACCATAATAACAGTTATCATCATTACTCTCATGCATTGAGCACTAACAATGTTCGAGGCTCCAGGTTGAACACTTTGTAAGAATCATCTCGCCTCATCCCTTTGATGGCCCGCAGGGGAGGGACTGCTCTTATCTTAGAAGGGATGTCACTGGGATCTTTTTCAAACAAAGCATTGCAAATAATGGTGATATTCCTGTGACAACGGATGGTAACGATGATTGCGTTTATTGGGCACTTTCTCTAAAGACTATATTAACTGTTTTACATTCTTTCGTAAAAAATTTAAACCTCAAACAATCCTAATAAACAAGTATTGTTATTAACCTTCTTAAAAACCAATGTCACCAAGCTCCAAGGTTAGATATCTTGTCCAAGGTCACATATCAAGACCACAGCAGAATCCCAGTCTGGACCCAGGTCTGTCCGATTTCACTGCTCGCGTCCTTAATGTTGTGCAGGAAGAGGATTGCGTTGAATTGCTTCTAGTTCTTCCACGTATCCTTGGGGCCTCACTTCCCTCCTAAGTAAGCCATTCTCCAAGCCTTTGTGTGTGTGAACGGACAGAGGGGGTTCACTGCACTGCCTCCTCGGCAGGGATGGGCTCAGAGGAACAGAGGATTTTTCCTTAATCACTGCTCTCCACAGCAGAGCTGCAGGCATCAGGAGCCTCAGACATTCAGACTCTCTGGCCGCGTGGCAAACATCCCAGGACTTTGCAGGGAACAATGGGCACTGAACTGCAAGTGACCCGACCTGCTAATCGCTGCCTGATTGCCAGCTAATCAGTGCCTTGTTTGGGACACTGAATCCCAAATCCCTTTGGACTGGGCTGGGCCCTGGCAAGCAGTCACCTGGTTAATGTGCCAGGAGCGAGGCAGGGGGTCATGTGTTCCAGTGCAGAGTGGCCAAAGGCCATCTTCAGGGAAATGGTCACAGGGTCGGTCTCTCCCCAGCTGGTCCTGGACAGCTGCAGCCTTGTCAACAGCATGTAAGTGAACAGAGGTGGAGGAATTCAAGGGAAACCCATGGAGAAAAGCTAATCAACACTTTCAGGCACAGAGGAAACAGAAGACTCTTTCTCTCAGAAGTCCCTCCAGAGGAGGTCTAGTAACAACCACCACCAACACCTTCATAGCTACCACCAGTTCCAGCCTCCACAGCCGCTAATACTATGACTATCACCACCACAACTGCTGCTGCCGCTGTGGCCACCATCCGGGATCACCACCTCCTTCACCATCTCAACCACCAGCAAGATGACCACCACCCCCACCATCAGTACTTTCATCACCATCATCACTCCCACTGTCACCTCTAGCACCATTACCCCCATCACCGCTACCCCTACCACCATCAGCACCACCGCCACCACTATCCCCTCCATCACCACCAACAGGATGACCGCTGCTTCCATCATCAGTACTGTCACAGTCATTGTTCCCACTACTGCCACCATCGTGACTCCCACCAACGCCTCCATCATCAGTCCTGTCACAACCATCATTAACTCCTGTCGTCACCACCACCACTCCTGCCACCACCACTACTATCTCCACTGTCACGCCCATGACTGTCACTGCTCTCGTAGTCACCACTGCCGCCACCTCTACAACCACCACCACCACCAGTATCACCACGATCAGCACCCTCACCTACACTACCACCACCATGAACATCATCACACCCCTGCCACGACTGCCACCACTTCCACCACCTCCATCACCACGACCAAGAAATCACCACCACCACTTCTACAGCCACCATAACTCCACCACTGCCACCAGTGCCACCGCCACCACCACCACCACCACCACCACTGCTGTTGCTCTCATCACTGTACACTGCCGTATCCTAGGAAAGCAACCTTGATTTCTGGTTTTTTAAAACACTGTTTTGAGAGCCAGTCATATTTAGGATCTACTCCATGAAGTCCTATGTATTTGAGTTTGGACAATTCATTAAACTTTGAAACTCAGTTTCCCCAAACAGAAACATTGAGAGAGTAAGATAACCAGCTCCTAGGTTTGTGGCTCATGCAGACCATTTTCACAGTGTTTGGTGCATAACAAGAACTCAGTAAAAGCTCACTGTTATTAGTATGGTCATTCCCCTGCCCCCATTTTAGTACACAGCTCCTCCTCCAGCATCCTTCCTTGAAGATGGCTGGGGAGAGGACAGTTCATCCCTTCATCTCTGATGCCATGGGATCCCCTAGGCTGCCTGCCATCCCTTAGAAGCACGGGTCTGGGTTAAAGAAAGTTTCCATTGGGAACCAGCTGTCTGGTTTGGAATCCACATCTTTTTAAAAGCCATCTGACCTCGAGAACTTCTTTAACCTCCCAGAAACTCCCTTTCTTCTTCTGAAGAAGAGAGCCTGATCATCTTTTCCTTGAAGGACTGTGAGAAGATAACAGGAGATAAGATAGGGGAAGCCCCAGCAGGTCAGCAGGCACAGATGAGGCGTTCGGTACCCTCAGCGGATTTCATCTGCCTGGTATTTTAATTTCGATTAAATAATTACCAGGAAGTGGAAAATTCGTGCTTGACAACTTGCGCTAGACAACTTCCTAACGGGGGCAATAAAACCAAGCCTTCCCCTCTGTCTTCCACGTCGAGCTGAGCCCTCCACGCTGCCCGGTTCTCCGCGTGCACTGCTAAGGTCTAATAAAAGGTTACCTTTGCCCCGCTGCTTCAGTTCTAGGAAGCTGTTCAATGTTTGACTATATTTCTCTAAACTCATTTAAAAACAGTTCATCAGGTTAGTCCAGTTGAATTATTGCTCCTTGGGAGTTTTCCAAGCCCTAAATTTCCTTCAGAGAGAGCTGGATTCTGTTCCATTCTTGGAATTCAGCTCCTTGCCCCTCTCTGTGACCCCTGATCACAAATACAGTGTAAATAACCTGCCGCCTCCTGCACTGAGAGAAAACTCCCCGGCCCCCTGCTTGCAGAATGGGTTCTATTCTTCCAGGCTTCCCAGAGCAGGCAGGCTAGGCCAGCTTGTCCGTTTCCCTCCTTCGTTTCTAGGGCTGTCAGTCCCTGGCATTTCGGTAGCGCACATTCATACAATGGCTGTGCTTAAAGAATATATGCCTGGTGAGAGGAAGAGAGAAGACAGCCTCATTTACCCAATCGCAGCTGGTTTGTCCGTGTCCCACGTGAAACCAACTCCATGTACTCTGGGAAGCACACCGCAGTGGAAGAACTCTTAGCAGACTCCATCCATGACCAGGGAACACAGGCTGCGTATGAAAAGTCAGAGAGGCAGTGATGAATTAGGAACCCACATTAAATAAATAGCTGAGAGCTCACTTTGGCCAACCTAGCACCTGGCTGGGGCAACGCAGGAACCTCCCCACTAGCATCGGAACAGGTAGACGGCCTGCTTCGTGTTCAGAGTTTTTCTCCCTATGGAATATCAAGTGAGAGAAAGAGACAGAAGGAAAAGTGGATGGCCGACAAGCCACAGATTGAACTGGGAATCGTTCCAGATCCCACCCGCTGCCCTTCCATCCTGAATCCTTTGTCAGGGTCCCATCTACCTGGTGAGAGCGTCAAATACTCTGTTGGGCCAGTCGCCACGCTGAGTGTTTATTGCCGCTTGGACCACCCAGCGATCCTGCTTGCGTTCCTTATGTTTCTCTCAGAGCTGCATTTTTAAGAACTGCTATTTGGCATTTCCGCCTAATTTCTTCTAGCTACCACATAAATAGTATTCCCTACTATGTGGGCCAGTGTATTTTTCTTCCCTGTTTCCTCAACTGTGGACCCCTTGGTTGCCTCCCTTACCCAGCAGCCTCAGGTACCCTTGACATCCTCTTAATGTCTCTTTCATGGACCCAGGTGAGGATTCCTTGGGCTATGCCAGAAATGGAGCTCATGATTCTGATGTCCATGGAGACTCAAGCCTATGGTAGTGTTCTCTAGGGTGGCTTTACTCAGTTCCCACATCTCTGAGGAATCATGACTGCCCACGTCCCATGGCATTATACTTGGCAACACTTGTCGTTATCCACCTTTCTCATTTTTGCCAATCCAATAGGCATAAAGTTGTATCTCACCAGATTTGATTTGCATTTCTCTGATGACTAATAAGTTTAACACCTCTTTGTATTGTGTTTCTACCCCTGTGAGTTGCCTGTCTTATCCTTTGCCTCTATTTCTGTTGAATATTTTTTTTTGAAGTATAATCAGTTTACAATGTTGTGTCAGTTTCTGGTGTACAGAATAATGTTTCTTCCATCATCCATATATTCATTTTCATACTCTTTTTCATTATAGATGACTGCAAGATATTGAATAGAGTTCCCTGTGCTCTACAGAAGAAACTTGCTGTTTATCTATTTTATATATCATAGTTAGTATCAGCTGAATTTTATGATCCTTTTCCTGTTAATTTACAAGTGTCCTTCACATATGCTAGATTGGTTCTTGGTCCCTTTGGGGCATTGCAAATATTGTGTTCCAATTTTTTTTTTTAACCTCATCTTGGCTATCCTTTCTTAAAAAGAAATCCTCAGTTTCGAAATAATCAAAATCATCCTTTTTTTCCGCTCATGCTTTGTAAGTTTAGGTCTTGTTTAGAAAGTTTTCTCCACCTCTAAGTCATAAAAATATTCAGCTCCATTTTCTTTTTAACCTTATAATTTCGCCTCTCATTTAATCCCTGAATTCATCTGGAGTCCACCTTTGTATAACGTAGGGCTACAGATTTTATTGTCCTCCATATGGGAAGTTTCTCAATACCATCTACTAAATAATCATTGCCAATGATTTATAAGCTGTGTTAATCATATTTCAAGTCCTCATTTATAAATAGTCCCGTTCGTTGGTCTCTGTTCTTGAGCCAGTACCATACTGATTTTATTATTATGGTTTTGTAGTATGTCAATATTTTGTGTGCTCAACCCCTCCCCCACATCTTCTCTTTCATGCTCGACCTAGCTCTCTGGGGAACTTTGCTCTTCTGCATCCATTTTAGCATAAGATTGCTGTGTTTCACAACAATAAATGTTGAAAAAGTAAATACATGCAGCTGGAGTTCTGATGGCAGATTGCATCGGATTGGCGCTTCGTTCTTTAAACTAAGCAAGACGTGGCTGTTTCTCAGGTGGAAAACCTGAGTCGTGGAGGAGCTCTCCTTGGGTCAAGTTGAAGAGGGTGACTGCGGTGAAGGAGGGTTGCCCTCTCTTGACCTGTGCGCCGTGGGAGCCCGGGGTGGCCGCAGATCTGGTCTGGGCCGCGCTGTTAGGGCCTGATCCCGTCTCCAGTAATGACTCTGCTCAGGAAACTGTGCCTCAGGGCTCAGATTTCCCCCATTTAAGCTTGTGGCTTCTTGGCCTGGAGCCTGTTCCCTTCCCAAAATATTTGTTAGTGTAGCGGCTTTTTATGGCACTTTATGGAAAAATTAAGCGGGGTAGGGGGGACGAGGTGGGGAGATGACTGTATTCTGCAAACCCGCCCGTCTTGAACTTTCGTTTACTGGAATTTCAGTCCTCTGCATACCTTGTTAGCAGGAAAAAAAAACTTCAAATATATTTTTTCCATCCAGACTCACTGTTGGAATGTTCTTTACCTCTCAACTCGGGCCAGGACAAATGTGGCCCAGGCTCTGAAAAACAGCCTGTTATTTAGCAGAGTTATATGGTCACCTTTGCACAACATCTACAACCACAGTCATCCCCGGGGGCTCAGGAGAGGGCCCGGCCTGGCGACAGGCAGAGGGTGGAGGACACCCATCCTTGCAGACTGGACCCTGCTGGCAATGTCGGTGGGCTCGCTGCTCGCTGCCCCCAGCCCCTTTGCCAGCTTTAAAAAAAAGTCACACCTAGGAACTTGAGTTCCTTGTTCTTGAGGTCACACATAGGACCTTGTGTTCCTAGTTCTTGAGTTCAAGCGAAACCTTTTGGGGGAAGGTAGTTTCTCTGCTTCAAGAAAAGGGAGCCCGCAGGCCCATGAGACAGCCTGTCTCTGCTAAAAAGGCGGGAAGTCAGTTGGAGGGAACGAAACCAGGTCTCTAGAAATGTCATGTTTTTCTTAGAACTAGGGCCTCGATTACACACAAATTTGAGATTATCGCAGACAATTATCTAAAATTAACTGTGGTTTTCAAATGAAAAACATTTAGGGGAGGATCAGATAAGGAGGAGGCCTATTTATAATACTTGCCACAGGGGGGAAGAATGAGAAAAAGCAAGAACAGGAGTGAGAGCACAGCATAAAACGACACCGCGTGTCCTCCGGGGACCCGAAGCCACCACCACGGTGACGCTCTGTCTCTAACCCTCAGCGATAACAGAAATGAGAATGATTATCCCGATTGTTCACCTGTCGCTTCTTAGAGAAAATTCCGTTCTGAAGAGAAATGCTGGCTTTCTGCCTCATTCTCGACCCAGCCAGAGTTGAGTGACTGTAGTTCTGAACCACTGAATGTCAGCATCAATCAAATGTTTGTTCAGAGGGTTTGAAATATTAACCAGTGATGTCTGGCTGTGAAGTGGTTATTTACAGGCTGGACCTACAGCGAACAGTGGCTAGAATTAGAAATGAGAAAACAGGGCAGAACCCACTTGAAGAACCTCTGTCTGGAAGATACCATCTGAAGTCCCTGGGTTCCCTAGACGACAAAGAAAGCCCTTGAGTGTCCCATCAGCATCTGGGCTCTGCACTTTAAAAAGAGCAACTTGGTGAAGAGTTTACTGCTGTTGTTCCCATTTTACAGATGAGGAAGCTGAGGCTCAGAGAGGTCCCTTGGCTAGAAAGACAACAGTCTAGAATTTGAAGCACGCCAGAGTTCAGAATGCACAGTCGACTGCCGTGCTGGGTGACCTCTACACAACTGTTTTCCGTCCTAGCCCACGTGACATAACCCCACTCCGCACATGGTGTATAGGAGAACCTTTTCCTAAGGGGAGAGGAAGGACGGATGTGGGTGTTGAGGGCAGGAATATATTCCAGGGGGAAGCTTTTTGAGGGCAGTAACAGTAGTTAAAGTAATGCTGGCCGGAAGCTGAGCAGGATTTGAGCTGCTGGAAACAGAGGACCCCTCCCTTTCCACTGCACTGTGATATGTCCTCATCCTGGAGGCACGTCCAGTATTAGGACTCTCCAGGGGCCTCAGGCTATCTCTGCGCTGGTTTTGCTGTACCCTACCCCCACCCCAACCGAGACACAGGTTGGCAAAGAATAAATGATCCCAAAGACCAAAAACAGCCCAGTGGGAAGTATTTACCTCACGGACTTCCAGACTTTTCTGGCAGAGACCAACTCCTTGCCCCACCTTTGTTCCTGGTCAGAAGGAAATGACATGAAATGAAGGACAGTTTTTATAACCTCTTTCAGCTCTAAACCGTGTTTCCTGTGCACTTAGCGGGTCTTAATGGAAACCAAACAGATCTCTCAGGCATCTATAGCCTGAATGCCCTAAGTCAAGTGCCCACGTGGTCAAGAAAACTGCACCAACAAAAACATTTTTTAAAAATACCATAGCACGACGTGAAGTGACCGTCGCTAATTCACAGAGGCAGACATATTTCTTAAAGGTTGAAAAGCGGTGAGTCTTTCGCAAGATTCTAGCTCAAGGCCACATTTGCAAAAGTATAATCATTCCCTCGCAAGGTTTTGTTTATCTGGCCTTTAAAAAAATTTTTTTAAAACAACTTTTACTTTCGGCTCTCTGGATAAGAACTGTTTTTCCAGCTGTGTAGTCTGAGGACGATACAGGAGGCCTGGTTTGGATATATGTGCGTACACACACACACACACACACACACTTTTTTTTTTTCAGAGTGGAAGGAAACTTTCTTACACAATTTTGCTGGGGCTAAACTACATACAGAGCAGTTTATTTATACTGTTTTATCGCACACCTGTTTGGATATGGGCTGTTTTCTGGTATTTAAACAGACCGTTTCTTGCCAGTGGCTTTATCTGCAGTCCCGTGTTTTTGCTGCAAATGTTTCTTATTAACTCAGAAAGAAACACCAATTGCTCCATGAGTATTATTAGGCAGACTAAAATAACCTAATTGTTACTTGCTTCTAACATGTTATCGTTGAGGAATTCTATCCCAGGAATCCGTTTAAAATATGGTAAAGGCCATTCCACTGCACTCAAGAGGTTGGAGGGGAGAGAAAGGATAACAAAGCTTTTTTGGATAAAATCCTTTAGGGAAAACATTTTTGAAGCCACCTGCTTATTTTGAGCTGGTATTTTAGGGAGAAAGGGAGGCAATGCCATTTGAGATTGTAGTGGGCTCTTTGCCCCACTGTGGGGGTTCTGGGGTACACAGATGGCAGCCTTAGAATTTGGGCAAAAGACCTACCTCCACTTATCTGATCCTTTCTGAATCATTTAAACTCTGGTCACCTCTCTTGGTAAAATGTGGGTCATAATAGCCAACCAGTGATGAGATTTAATTTAATTCAACGTGCAGTCATTGAATATCTGTTGTGGGGGAGCCTTGTGCTAGGTCCCGTGGTGCACAGGCGGGTGAGACAAGGTCTTCATTTCCAGGAATCCACAGTCCACAGTCTGGCACACAGCAGGTCTCCATTCGATGTTAGGCGAATTTGAGTATTTATAGGTAGATTCATAAATAGCTAAATATAAGCCCAGACTAAATCTGTAGAATAGAAATCCAAGTGTTTATGCAAAGGGGGTTGATTTTATCCTGCAGTTTTAAAAAAAAAACCAAGCAGGTTGGACTACTGGCTTAACAAACTGTACTAGTTATCTATTGCTGTGTAACAAATGGCCCACCAAACAGTAAATATCTATTATCTCACAATTTCTGCCAGTTAGAAGTCCAAGTGTGGCTTAGCTGGGTGCCTTTGCCTTAAGGTCCTTTGCCTTAAGGTCTCTCCTAAGGCAGCAGTGCAGGTGTTGGCCAGGGTTACAGTTTCATCTAAAGGCTCAGATGAAGGGAGATTTCCAAGTTCAGTTGCATGGCCCTGGGCACCACTCAGTCCTCTGCAGGAGGCTGCACTGAGGGCCTCAGTTCCTTGCTAGGGGCTGGGGGAGGGGGTGGCATTCCTCCAGTTTCCTGGGCCTGTCCCCAGAGCAGTACCTAAAGTGGCAGCTGAGTACCCTTGGAGAGTTAGAGAGCTAGCAAGAGTAAGCAAGGTGGAAACCACATTGTTTCTGTAACCTATTCCTGGAAATGGCATCCAGTCACAGCTCCCATAACCTGTTTATTAGAAGTGAGCCAGTAGGTCCGGCCCCCACACGGGGAGTGGATAACACCAGGACGGGAATGTCAAGAGGCAGGGATCACTGGGGACGACATTGGGGGCTGCCTACCACCCAGATGGAGACCGAAATGGGTCAGGACCAGATCAAGAACCTCAACTATGTCTCAGCATAACATGGCAGGTCCCGTCGTGTCTCAGCTCCCGACGTAGCTGGGCAGCCCAGGCACAACTGCGTTAGAAACTCGGCTTCACCCACAGGGGAAATCTGTTGGGACTTAGCCACAGCGGCCCTCTCCTCGACCGACTCATGCAATCACCTCCAAAGAGGAGACATCAAGACACCCAGCCACACCTAGAGTGTCCCAAGACCATAGAGTTTGCATGACACAGCCCCAAGCCTTAGAGCCTGGGGTTTTCTCCTTCTCCTGTCCTGTCAGCATGTGTTTCTTTTCTTTTTTGAAGCCTTGATGGTAAAATGGAGATAATCAGCAGCTTTTACGGAATTGTGAGGATTACATGGCATTTGTAGTTAACATGCATGTATTTTGGATCTCTTAGATGCCAGGCTCTCTGCACTCTAAAACTTGTCCCTGCTTTCTGGAGAGTCAAACATAGCAAAGAAGATAAATAATTCACTGTTAAACGTAGTATATACCTGTGAAACAAAAATATAATTATTAGACAAATAATCATAAGGGGGAGTGTGGGCATGGGCTTGATGGACCAGTCAGAATCAAAACTGGCTGTCAACCCATATCCCAGTTCCGGAAGTCCTCTGCAGTGCCTGGCCACAAATCTGTAGTTGCTCAACTATGTAGAAATGGGGAGTGGGCAGACGGCAGTGATCCAGGGAAGGCCCAGTTGGCCTGAGTTTGGCACTGGGGGCTCAGAGCCATAGTTAATCGTCAACAGTTACAAAAGCATTTCAGTACTTTAACTGGTTCGGATACAGCGGTGTGCACAAGCCCACTGTCTACTGTCAGCTCTGAGAATGTGCGCTATGGAGACAAATGCGGAAGGCCTTGACCTGGTTAGGTCGGGAAGGGCGTCTGTGAGGAAGACACTCTCCTAGAGGCCTGAAGGATAAGCAGAGATTAAACAGGTCAAGGGGAAAGAAGCAGCTTCGTGCACCGAGGGAACAGCGTGTGCACAGACTCGGAGACGGGGGACAGCGTGACGTAGTCAGGGATCCAAGGGGAGTATGTGACGCTAAAAGCAGAGGGAACAAGACAGAGATTGGGGTCCCTCTGGGTTGTGTGAAGGATTTCTGTTTTGACTTGAGAGGCTCAAAAGAAACCATGGAAGGGATTGCAGTAAAGGCATGACATTATCCTACCTGCATTCTTGAAAGCTCATTTGGGCTGAAGATCCTAGCACAGCTTAAACATACATACCATTATTATTTTTTCCCTGTTTTCCGGGGCTGTGGTAAACCCAAAGGAACAAATAGTTAAAGAATGCTCGGGTTCCAGCTGCCTGCCCTGTTGGGGAACACAAACAAAGTTCCTAGACCTTTGGATTCAACCCAGCCAAGTCTGGGTCCAAGTCCTCAGAACCAGACAGGCAGCACTGGTAACAGCAAACTCTCCCCACTACCACCCCCCAGGTCCAAGCAGTATTTTAAAGATACTAGCATGACCACAAATGACCTCTTTGGATGAGGTTCCTAAAAATTGTCAATTGAGGGGATTAAGGTGGAAATGGAGCTGGCTTTAACAATGACATGATTCTTCCTACATGCTGCTCAACTATCCAAGCCCCCTCTTGCCCTCACCAAATCCAAATATTTTCTTGTGCATCCAAACATAAATGTGTCCCTCAGACGAAGGATAGTCATTGAGAAGATAAGCCTCGATGTGAGTTTGTTTGACCAGAATCTACTCAAACAACTCAACTCACTTACAGTGAACCTTTACTTCTTTGTCTGTAATATTGGAATAAGGTCATTTCCCACCTCACAGCATTGTCACGAGGAGAGGAGTATATGAGTTTATAATGTGTGAACTCCTTAGCAAGTGTCCACCCCAAGCGTTGCTCAAAAATTGGTAGTTTAAAAACAGATGCCCCTGTGGGTTAGCTATCAGTGCATAGTAAATAACCGCAAAATCTCAATTTTTGTCACACAAATAAGCACACGGGTGGCTCACAGGCCATGTGGGTTGCCTAGAATGGTTTGCTCCAGGCCGAGTGCGGAGCGTGGCCCGGCTCACCTGGCCTGGCTCACTCACACCTCTGGTGATCAGCTGTGGTGCCAGCTTGATTCGGCTGAACGTGTCTCTCACCCTCTTCCCCAGGTCCGCGGGCTAGTCTGCTCACGAAGCAGGAATCTGCCAGATGAACAAGGCAGGCACGAGGTACCCCAGGCAGAGGGAAGGATGTGGGAAGAGCTGAGGCCCTGTGGTCACTTGGGCCTTTGCTGGGGGCTGCGGACGTTATGAACGAGGACAGGCAGATGAGGATGGAGAAGAGGCCCAGGACTGTGGGTGGAGCCCGGCCCACCCCGCCTATCGAGAGCCATCAAGGTGGCGCGAGGGTGGGGCCAGGAGGAGCGCTGCCCCTCCCTCCTGTGCTGCCAGGGCCTCCAGCCCCGCCCTTGGAGGGCAGCGCCTGGAGAGAGGGCGGGAGCAGAGCACGTCCCGGCACCCCGCCCTGTGACTCACTCTTGGCCCTTGGAGCGCTAGCCGGTGCCGAGAAGCCGGGCACTGCTTAGGGAAACTGCTGGGAAGCGGGGCCTGGGCCGGGCCAGAGCCCGCTCCACCCTCCCTTCCCTCCCCGGGGCTGGGACAGGCGGCTGGGGAGACGTCGGAGGGCAGAGAAAGTGAAGGGGCCACCGGTTGAGGCTGACCAAAGGCTGAGAGGTCAGCTGGTCCAAGATGGGGAAACTGAGTCCCAGTGGAGGAAGGGATTGGCAGCGCCAGGCGGTGCGGTGGGAACAGAGCTAGCTGTCAACCCCACAACCTGGTGTCTCCTGCAGAGTCTCCTCTCATCAAGTGAGAATGAAGGAGACTGACTCACTCAGGAATCCAGGCCCCAGGATCTGAGGGCGGGCTGAACAGTCTAATTGAGAGGCCGTCAAACTCCGGCTCACGGGTGATCCAGCCACCGCCCACTCATGCCGGGTCGTCCACAGCCCCGGGGAGCCACTGCAGCAGAGGCCGTGGCCTACGAAGCCTGGGACATTTACTCCCCGGCCCTTTAGAGAGAACAGATGTTGAGCCCTGCTCTACTCCAGTGTTACTCCCATTTCAGTCTGAGCGCCCGCCAAGTAACCAATGCAAGCAGTTTGTCCCTGGGGGTTGGAATCTAAAGGTTAATGGCTTCCCCGGGTTTCAGGATGCAGGTGGCCCAAAACCACACTTGGAGAACCTTGGTGGAGCTCCAGCTCAGGGGAGGCAGGACTGACTCTGGGTTTCAGGGACTGGGGCAGGGTCTGCGGGCTTCGGCACAGAGGGCCTGTGTGCAGCTCTGGGCTCATCGTGGCCCACAGCCCCGCCACCATCACAGCACAAGGCCCGTGAGGCCTCTGCAGGGCTCACAGAGGCCATGGCGCTTCCTTGTTAGCTGTGTGGCTAATAGGTCAGGAGATAGAAAAATGAGTGGAGCCCTCTGCCTTCGCATTCCCCATGTTTACACAGACACCTCTCTCTCTGCTCAGTGGAAGCAGGTGTAACATAACTATCATACACTAACGGCGCCATCGCCAACATCCCCATGACGTTGACCAAGTGACTCAGCACCTGTTTTCTGACTACCAGCCTTGGTACCTCACGAGGTTCACGCAGAGAGACTAAAGGAAAAGTCGGTGCTGCGTGTTGTGTAGAAAAACCTGCATGTACTTCCCCACCAACAAGCACTGACAAACTCTATTAACAGCTGTATATCAGTTGTTCCCACTGAACAGTGGTTACGATCCAGGCCGTCTGCGAGGCCCTGAGGGAACAAAGATCACTGCCCACCCCGGTTTTGAAGAGTTTGCACTACCGATGGGCCAGGATCCTTGGATACGTACAGTAGTCGTGGCTTTAATTTGGTTCAGTATTTATAGGAAATGAGAGCAAATTATTTATGTTTTGTGTTAATTCAAAACACATAAGCATGTTTCAGTATTGTTTGCATTAGGTTAAAAAAATCAAAATACATATCCATCAATGGAGGCTTGGTGTTTAAATGAGTAAAAGGTTTGTAGACAGTAGAAAAATATACAGCCGTCAAAAAACTGTGTCTACAGCTGAGTTTCTCAACGTCGACACCCTACTGACGTGCGGAATTGGGTAATTCTTTGTTGTGGACACGGCCCTGTGCGTTCTAGGATGTTTAAGAGCGGTCCCCCGGCTAATGAAGACAAGCAAAAATGTCTCTTGTTGCTAAATGGCACCCGGGGGACAAAAGTGGCTCCTCGGGCCTCATTGAAAACTATTGGTCGACAGTAACTTTTCAAAAATCTTAGAATTACCTATGCTCCTGCAGGCAAGAACAACAGAACAGTCATATTGAGACGGAGATTATGATCTTGTAGATGCAAAACAGCATTAGAAGGAGAAGCAGGAGATGAAAGAAAGGGGAGAGGAGCAGGAGGAAGGGAAGAAAACAAGAGAAATTAGAAGGATGGAAAAAGAAATAGCCCCCAAAATCAAAAAATGGTTGCTTCTGAGGGGTGAGATTATAATCACTGAGATTCTTCTGCACCGTTCTGCATTTTCCACAATAACTGCACATTACTTCGATATTCAGGGAAAGCCTGGAAACAACTTAAAAAATACTGAGAAAATGCTCACGAAGACATGGTTAGTTCTCGTTAGTTCTGACGTGCTATTTTGGACAGCACGTTCACCTGGATTTCACATTTCTGAAAATCGTCTTTCCTTTCAGATTCATCTTGGGCCCAAAGATGTGGGCCACATTTCTGAGCTGCCAAGTCTGTGGCTGACCAGCAGGATGTCTAAGCTGCGCAGCTCTGAGGGGACTGTCCCCAGTCAGCGATGAACAGCTGACTCAAACAGAGCCACATTCATATTGATACAAACTTTTGCTGACTCATCTCCATTGATATATCCTCCAGGCTCTGAGATCTTTCTAGAATTAGCCCCAATAGTTTCTGGCAGGCTTCAGGGAATGTCTTACAAGATCTTAAAACATCTTCCTTCAGACTCTGTGGGGCCATATGTTGATATCACTGTCCGTGGCACCTTCCCCACAGCACGGCTGCCTCTGTCCCCTCCCCACCATGTCTGTGCCAATGCTGCTTTCTCCAGGTGTTTCCCAGGTGTCCTCCAGGTGTTCCCCAGGTGTTCCCCAGGCAGGTAACCCTAAGACGTCAGACTCCTTAGTGCCCTGTAGTTCCTCTACTTGACTGCCAGGCAAGCATCCATCTGTTTCTGACTCTACATCTCCGTCCATAGTTCTCAAGCTCTAAATCAGAGGTGGACAAATTCTTGTGATAAAGGGCCAGATAGTAAATATTTTAGTTTCTTTGGTCCATATTGTCACTGTCACACCTTCTCAACTCTGCCATTGTAGCCAGAAATCCAGTATAGGCATCATGTAAACCAGTGCGCATGGCTCTGCTCCAGTAAGACTTGATGTGTAGACTCTAAACTTGGTATTCCATAGAGTCGTCCAGGGTCATGAAATACTAGTCTTTAAAAAAATTTTTTTTCCAACCATTTAAAAATGTGAAAACAACCATTAACTCATGGGCCACACAAAGTTTATACATGAGGTGTCAGGCTAGTTTTGGCCTGGGAGCCACAGTTGGGCAAGCTCTGCTCTTGTGCATGGGAAAACACTAGAAGGAAAACCCGGAGGAGAAAGTCGACGGGGCTCAGCGGAAAGGCTGAAATGGGAACACAGTCTGACTTGCTTGGCTTCTGCATTCCTTCATGCATTCAGTGACTTTTATTGACATCCTACTACGTACGTGTCAGGCATTCAGTGAGGTGCTGGTCAGAGAAGTAAGTAAGACAGACAGGGACCCTGCCCTCATCAAGCTTGCGACCTACCGGGGAGACGGAATTTGACACAATATTCAGAAATGTGCTTCGTGCTGCCAAGAATGTCAGGAGTCCAGGAAAGCATTGGTGAGGGGAGAATGTAGGAGATGTTTAATTTTCTTTGGCAGCATAATGAATTACCACAAACTTAGGGTCTTAAAGCAACATGCATTTATTATTTCATGGTGTCATATGCTGGGTCCTCTGCTCAGAATCTTACAAGCCAGTAATCAAGAGGTTGGCTGGGTCGTGTTCTCGTCCGGAGACTCAAAAGGGGAACAGTCCCCTTCCAAGCTCATTCACATTATTGACAGAATGAATTTCCCTGTGGTTGAATGACTGAGAGTTCTAGACTTCTGCTATATTGGCTGGAGGTTACCTTGGGTCCTAGAGTCAGCCAGGAGGGCCTGTCTGGCATGACTTTGGCTACTCGTTTCATCAAGGCTACAAGGAAAGTCTCCTTCAGGGAAAGCCTAGTCCCTCTCTTAAAGGCTTCCACCTGATTAAGCCAAGCCCCAGAGTGTAAGAAAATTTCCTCTGTTGATTAACTCAAAATCATCAGACTTGGGACCTTATTATATCTTCAGAATCCCTTCACCATTGCCATATATTCTATTGGCCAGGCAAGTCACAGGTCCTGTCTACACTCAAGAAAAGAGGATTGCACAGGGTGTGAACACAGGGGCAGGGATCATGGAGGCCACCCTAGGGTCTGCTCACCACAGTGGGGGAAGCTTCTTCATTGAGAGAAGTGTTTCACTGAGTGTTTCACTCACCCTGATGGATGAGTATGACCTAGTAAGGTAGGGCCTAGAAGGAACAGAATTCTAGGAAGCAGGAACTGCATGTGCAAAGGCCCTGAGAAGGAATGGCAGTTTTGCAAAGCTGAAAAAGTTTAGTTTGGTGGAATGGTGTTTCTTCATTACCTAGAGAACTCAAAAAATAATTGTTTCCAAAAACTATTTAAACCACTACAATTCTGAAGTTCTTGGCTTAGGGCTGGGCAACTATTTTTGTTTGTTTGTTTGTTTTTCCTAGAATCTCCTGAGTTATTTCTGGGTAGGACAGGGGTTAGAGGTTGCCCAGATGTTGGGAACAGAGAGCTAAGCCTGTGTTAGTGAAGATCAAAAGTTGTTCAGTTAAGGGAGGCAAGAAACAGTTCCTTGCTGTTTTTATAATGCAGACATCATTTAACTGTTCATATGAGGAAATCAGATCCATATTCTATAGAAAGCAGCATTTCTTCTGGACCAACAACCTTTTAATTGGAGACACAGAGCACAAGATTTGGCCAGGATTGGACAAAAGGCTCTCCATCATGGCCATCTCTCTTTAAAATATCCAATCAAAACATACTCAGGTTTTAAGCCCACATCTGTTCCAGGAAGCTGTTCCGGAGATAACCGATCTGAAAGCACCTTGGAAATGAGATTTTGATTTCAAAGCAATTAGCATGTATTGCTTTCCAGCCATGTGTCCAGTGATGCATTAGGCATCATTGTGTATAGTAGTGTATTTAACATACACAATAGCACAAGAGCCCAGAGAAGGGATCGTCAGGGCCTACTCCACGGGTGAAAAACGGGAGGCTCTGAAAGTACCTTGCAGCAGACAAGGTGGCAGATGGCAAAGTGCATAAGCTTTGGAAATGGACAAAGCTGGCTATTTTCAAATCCTGCCCCCTTCCTTATGACCTCTGTGAACTTGGGCAAGCTCAGTGGACTTCACTCTGAGTAGAGGAGAAACAGTGCTCTGAAAGGCAATTCCCACTTAGGGAAATAGAAGCTGGTTGCTCACGTGCCTTCAGGAAGTGGAAATGTGTTGAATTTTTTCATCTTTAAATGTTCCATCTAGAAATCAAGCAATCTCGCAGATTTAAGATTGAAAAATGGCTAGATCTCTCTCTCTCTCCCCGTCTCCATTCCTCTTCTGAGACTCAGTTTCTTCGCAGTGAACAGAAGACAGTGATACCTCCTTCTGAGCACTGTGCACACGTCTCTACAGTGCAGCATCTGCACAGCTCTGCCTTGTCACACTGGCCGGCTCTGTCATCATTCAATAAAGAGTCTCTATTATTACAAGGACCAAAGAAAGAGGAGTCAGTCAAGGAGAGTGGTGCAGATTCCCCCCACATAGTCCGCTGGGCAGTCCTAGCCAGGGGCCCCTAAACAGATGACTGGGTTTCCTTCTCTGGTTCCCTCCACATGATGAGAAATGATGGAGAGCTTACAGAGATGCTGTGTTCTGTAAATGACAGAAGCTTTGACATCTCCGACCACAGTTTATTTCTAGCTTCTGTTCTCTGGGTACCTGGTGTCCAGTGTCAGGTGGACTATGAACCAACTCCAGAAGCAACCCCACCCCGGGGGGCCATTGTCCCTTCATCATGAGACTGGAAGGGGGCGTCCTGGAGGCGGGGGGCACCTCTTGTAGACACAATATTAAATTGTCCTTTCATTCCAACTGGAGCACATTCTGAGGTTATAAATCACCAGCCCATGGCCAAGAACAGCCAAGCTCGACCCTCCTTGGCCCCCCTGCCAGCCTCTAAAAGATTCAGTCCTGCTTCAGAAGACCCAGGGCCTCCCACCACCACTTGGACCGAGCTCGTAACTGTGAATTCCTCTGCTGACTCCAGTACTACACTGGGAAGGTTACCTTTTAGAAAAGCAAATAAGAAGGCCCCTTTGAGTCCTAAGGGCCGTTTCAGGATGCGGGGACACTGGTCGAAGAGCGCTGGAAAACGGCTGAGAAACTAGCTGCTGCTCAGAGAAACAGGAGGGAGACCGCCGTGCCTGCTCGGCTCCCTTAAGTGCCTGGGGTCTCGGGGTAACTTCTGCTAGTGACAAGACAGGGCGTGCGATTCCCATCCCTGGTGTCCCCATGAGCCTCTGAGTATCTCAACTCAAGGAAGGCTGGTTGCACTGAGACGCTGAGCCAGTGTTGGGAATAACTGCTAAGGCGCTTACCAGATGGATCTGGACCAGAGAAACACAGAGAGAATGCAGACTACTTATGATGCGAGGGTGGGGTGGTCTGTCAGATTCTAGGGGAAAATTTAGATTCACTGTTAGACTTCAGGTTTGTTTTCTTTTTAAGGAAAATGAAGGAAATGTCTTACTTATTTCTTCACAGAACAGAAATGATTGTAAGAAAGACAGAGGAGAAACTGAAAACTTGTTTTTCTGAGTTAGTACGCCAAGGCTAGGCAGGAAAGGAGGAAAAATAGAAAGCGAGAAAGAGACAGGGACAGGGAAGTAGAGAGAGAAGGAGGGAGGGAGGGAGGGAGGGAGGCTCAAGGGCAACTCTTCCGTCAGGCACAGGACACCTGATGTCTAGGACTCACAATACTTCTAGTATTAATTTTTTAAATTTGTATTTTTAGTAAATGAATTGTCATTTCTTTTCATTTCAATTAATTTAAATTCTAGTTTCTCTTACAATCAGAAGAAAGAAATGAAGATAATGATAATGGACATGTAATTCTGGATCCTACCGCGATTATACTCATCTTCACCCCAATGCAGTCATAAACATAATTTTTTTTTTTTAAGGGAGAAAGGGTCCCACAAGGGCAAAAGTGCCTAGGGCCTGCCTACAAAAGTCACAACACAGTCCGGGGAGTTGGGTAGTAGGGAGCTGGGGGGCTGGGGATGGGGAGGGAGGGGCGGGACAAGGCAAACAGATGGGTGGAGGTGTATGTGATACAACTGTGAGATGTGGAGCGAAGCGATAGGGGTTGTGAAAGATTCTTCCAGAGGTATCTTCCACGTGCGTTATCTAGTTAAGAGAGCCTGCCTTGTGACTTGGATGCAATTACCAAAAGTTGTATTTTAACATGCCGACGATCATTAATCCACTAGAAAAAGATTTACAAAGGCAGTAAATTGCTTTAAATCATCCCCTGTCTCTTTTCCTCATCCCTCTTGTAACACATTGGTAGGTTTAGATTACTTAAAACCTTTCAAGTCATATTTGTGATGATTGAACTTTAAGGAGACCAAAGACCAAGGTCAAATCTTCACCCTCCAGGAATAAGCTTCCTTCTCCGAATAGTGTAATCGCTGGCTCCACTCTTGATTTTCTGAGTAAGAAGCCATTGCTCATTGAGGAAATTAGACAAGTCTGGCCTTCCCAGGCTTCATTCATCCTATAAACCTTTGATTTTCAAGATTGGAGTCTAGGTAGCTAGCTTTCAGGCCTGTCTTCCCACTACTGCAGACGCGGGAGCTAGACACCCCCCCAGCACCCCCCCCCAGCCCCCCACAGGGAGTCTTTCTAAAGCTTGTCTCTCCGGAGGCCCTGTGGCTCTGCCCAGAGATAAGGATGTACAGTCATGTCAATGACAAACTAGCCCATTTAACTCTCTGTAGACTGAGTTCACTGAAGCAAAATTTTCTACAAGCATCTGGCCTTCTGAGTTTGCCTAGAAGATACCAGTACCACAAAACCCAGCTCAACTATTCAGCAGGTGGGTGACTGTTTAGGAAGGGTGATCTGTGCCTCAGTTTCCCTGTTTAAACATGTGACAAGCAATATCTTCTATGCAATTCAGTTGTCAAAACTGAAATTACGTATTTGAAGCACTCAGCACATGCTTGACAAGTACATGTATAAATCAAAATGTGGCTAACATCAAGACTACTGTAATTTAACTTTCAGTTCAGTCATTAAGGAAATGATACTTCTTGTACAAAAACTGAAAGTATTGAAAGTATAAAGAAGCAAAAAGGAAATCACCCATAACCGTTCCACCTCGATGTAACAAATTTGGTATTTTGGCATTCCCCTACCAAACTCAGATGTTTAAAAGCATTTCAGATATAAAATATTGAAACTCATAAGAGAGTTCAGCAAAGCTGCTAGATTCAAGCCCAACAGACACAAATCAGTTGTGTTCTTATTGCAGTGTAATTGCAAAATGCATTATTAAATTAGTGTGATTTATGATGGCAACTAAATAATGAATACTTGGGGAGGGGGGCACGGGGAATCCAACAAAAATGTACCTAACTCTATGATTAAAAAACAGAAAATGTAATCTTAAGTCATAGAATAAAATTTTAGTATGTGAAGATGTCGACCATGGTCGTCGTAAACAAATCACAAGCTGGCAATCCTTCCCAGGGTATCTGTATTGACATTCAAAGTAATTTCAGTGAAAATCCCAGCAAGGAACTTGAGAGGAGACATTTCATATGGGAGGTGAAAGAGGAGAGAACAGACAAGATCGTTTTGAATAAATGGAACAAAGTAAGAGACTTCCCAGGTTTAGAGGTTTATTAAAAATCCATAGCAATTGTGGCAGTGTTACAGGGAGAGGAAAACAGACCAATGGAATTGCATAAAAATCTTCAACACAGAGCCACGCGTTTGTGGAAACTTGACCGTTGAAAACACTTTCTGGTGAAGGAGGAAACTGCCTTGCTGCATGCTCCCGGGACCAAGGTGCGTGGCCACCTCCTGACAGTGAGGAGCCCGTGGCCTTGGCAGGCAGACACCAGGCTCATCCCCAGCTCCCTCTCCGCCAGCTCTCCACGCGCAGGCTCGGGCCCACTTGGGGGTCCTGCGAGCTTTCTGGAGGCCTGCAGAAAGGCCCGGGCATGTCTATGACTCTGACTTTTCTGGGAATTCTAGCGGAGGATAATCTGGATAATTACAGTCTGTTCTTTCATGGTCCTAACTCTTGGGAGATCTTTAGCCCCAGAGAAGGCTACAGTCAGGAAGTCTTCCATCCTGGCCTCCCCTTACCGGGGAAGAGCTGGAGAGGCTTCCAGAATGGGGTCTCAGCATGGACTTCAAAGAAGAGGAGGAGGAAGGAGAGGAGGAGACTCATTGCTCTGTCAGAGAAGTGTAGAAAGTGCTACTTTTAAACAAAGTTGGACACATGTTTATAACTGCGGTATCTTTCAGAGCCTAGCTACTGTCGTTCAGACCCTGGCCACAAGTTAGGGTCACTTGGTAGGAATGGAGGAGGGGAGGAGGGGGAGGCAGGGCATTAAAAATAAAGATGTCATATATCCAGAGGAAAATATAATTCGAAAAGGTACATGCACTCCAATGTTCACAGCAGCACTATTTATAATAGCCAAGACGTGAAAATAACCTAAATGTCCCATCAACAAATGACTGGATAAAGAAGCTGTGGTGTATTTATACAATGGAATACTACTCAGCCATAAAAAAGAATAAAATAATGCCATTTGCAGCAACATGGGTGGACCTGGAGATTGTCATTCTAAGTGAAGTTAGACAGAAAGAAAGAAAAGTGCCGCATGATATCGCTTATATATAGAATCTTTAAAAAAAGGACACAAGTGAACTTATCTACAAAACAAAAACAGATGCACACAGAGTACAAACTTATGGTAAAGGGGGTGGGAAGGGATAAATTGGGAATTCAAACTTTGTACCTCTTGAGGAGTTACAGAAATGTTAGCTATCTTGACTGTGGTGGTGGTTTCATTGGTGTATACATCTATCAAAATTCATCAAATTGTACATTTGAAATTATGTGTAGTTTACTGTACAGGAATCATACCACAGTAAAGTTGTTAAAAAATAAAATTTAAAAATTA
Source organism: Camelus dromedarius (assembly GCF_036321535.1). NCBI lineage: Eukaryota > Metazoa > Chordata > Mammalia > Artiodactyla > Camelidae > Camelus > Camelus dromedarius. Next base: position 27,840,553 of record NC_087444.1, read on the forward strand.
AAAAAAAATTTTTTTAAAGCTGCCAAAGCCCCATCTCAAGAAATTCTGACTTAATTGGTCTAAGGCTGGCTTTCAAAGTTATAGGTAGCTTTCAAAGTCCTTCAGGAATTCTAACATGCAGCTGTGATGAACTTCATTTCCTTTTGAACTAATGTGTTCTGAGATCTATAAACTTTTTCCACGTATATTTGGCCACATTTATCTGCCCGTATCTGCCTGTATTGTAGTAGGATGAGTATAGTTTTCCATAGAAGAAAACATTTGGAACCTGGGACTTTTCTGCCACAGGTATTTTTTTTCCTTTAGGTAAAAAGAGGACAATATTAGGAAATGAATGTCTTCATCAACTTATATGAATAATGCCAACAACTGGCATTCAGTGAATCTTAAGGATTTTGTATGTATTATCTCATTTAATCATTATAATATCTCTGAATGCTGGTACTGCTATTATTCCCATTCTACAGGTGAGAAAACGGAGGCGAGGAGAGATTTAAGGGACTTGCCCAATGTCATGCAGGGAGTAACCATCAGAATCAGGACGGGAATTGGATCTGAGCGACTTCCATGTCTGAGTCCTACCCTAAGTATGCGCTGCTGCCTCTATTTTTGAAATGTGGTCCAGACTCCCACCCAGTTTTTCATTCTAGAATCCTAGAAACATCCATTTCTCCTTGATGGGAAAAGGCCACTTTTCTGTCTCTAAAGTGAGTCCCATGAAATAGCTGTTCTGAACCAGACTCTGTCATTCCATGGGGTTTGTGATCAGCCAGGATCCCTCTTTAACCCAGCCCCGTCTCTCCCGCTCCACCCCAGGAAGAAAGGACGGCCATTGTACACCAAGCTCCCAGAGCCCCACTAGGAAGGCAGCGAGGGGCCCCAGGGCCCTGGGACCGTTTGGCAGTCCGGGCCACGTGGTGGTGGGCCACGGCTTGCACAGGCCGAGCAGAGTGATTTGCAATCAGTTGCCAGTGATTACACATTGTTTCTCATTGGTAGACAGAGGGAGCCCTGACAGGGTAATGAGATGCAGCTGATGGAAAATCACAGCTGCCTGTCAACAGCGAGCGGGGCTTTGCACAGCCCTCCAGTGTTGCAGCTGAGTCCTCTCCGCTGCGGAGGCCGGGAGCAATTCTGAAAAACCGTAATGCTAAGCCCCTTCACAGTGCCAAGGAAAACTGACCAGACAGTCTCCCAGTTAAGTATCAGATATTCGGCTAAGAATAGGACACAGGGACTCCCTCTGGACAAACCACAAAGCCTCCCAGCCTGGAGCTCAGGATCGCCTTCCGAAAAGGAGAGCGCAGGTCCCGGACAGGCAGCCCAATGACAGGCCTGAACACCGGGGCAGCAAAGGACGGGGTCCCTTGACTTTGAGGGCTCCCAGGGAAACAGGTCTCTGTGCATTTCCTGGGCGGGGCTGGGGAGTGAGACTGTCTTCCTCCCTGTGCTCAGTGAGAGAATCTGCTTAAAGGATCTTTCCATGGATCAGTTCGCTAAGGGCCAACTTGAGCCCTTTTCACCCTTCTGTTGTTAAGGAAAAACAGCTGTTTGCTAAAATTGAGGTCTCCTTCTTCCATGACGGTCAGTACTGCTTCCCCAGTAAGACATAATGGGCTTGAATTTCCCAACTAGATGGGAGTTGCTTAAGTCTTGACTCTCCTGGTGAAGGCCATCTGTGACCCAGAGTCATGGCCTTCCTGAAGAAGGTACTATTCAACTTAGCCTTCATGCTTAATTACCCTTCCCAGTGGGCGGGCAAAGAGGTCCCTAGTCAATGAACTTGTTAAGAGCGCAACTCTGGTTCCAGATCTCTCACCCAGTTTCCTCACTTACCATTTCCATCTACTGCTTTTATGCTGCATGGTCCCTGCACAACATATTGGAATCATTTGTAATCAAAGGTTGAATTTGGCCAATTCATGATTGACTAGTGAATGCATCAAAGAAAAAAAAGTGCAAATATTAAAATGCACTTAAACCCTTAAAATGATCAAACCCTTAGTTAAACCATTAGTTTTTATTTTGTTTTGCTAAGAGCTTATGATTTTAATTTTTTAAATTAAATGTTTTATTTTGAGAAAACTGTAGGTTCACAGGCAGTTGCAAGACATAATGCAGAGAGAGCCCCTGTAGACCTTACCCTGTTTTCCTTAATTGGAACATCCTGCAAAATTGTAATGTAATGTCACAGTGGGTTGCTACAACCCACTAATTCTCAAACATCCCCAGTTTTATTCATCGGTTCTATGCAATTTTATCACATGAAGGGGTTCCATCCAGCATCATAACCAAGATTCAGAACAGCTCTGTGACCACAAGGATCACTTGCGCTGTCGTTTTGTGCTCTCCCTTCTCTGCCTCATGCCTGGGCCCTGGCAGCAAAGAATCTGTCCTCCATTTCTATAATTTTCTCCCTTCAAGAATTCTATGTAAGTGGAGTTATGCAGTATGTGACTTTTGGGGGTTGGCATTTTTCACTTAGCATAATTATCTGGATTCATCCAAGTTGTTGGATGAATCAACTGTGCATTCCTTTTTTATTGCTGAGTGATATTCCATGGTTTGGATATTCCGGTTTGTTTAACCAGTCGCCTGCCGAAGGACATCTGGCTTACTTCCACGTTGGAGCTATTATGAATAAAGTTGCTCTGAATATTCATGTATAGGTTTTTGTGTGAACATACATTTTTATTTTTCTGGGAGAAATGTCCAAGAATGTAATGGCTGGGTCATTTGACAGTTGCATATTCTGTTGTTTAGAAGTTGTAAAACTGATCTCCAGAGTGGCTATACCATTTCATATTGCCGCCAGCAATGGATGAGTGGTCCATTTCTCTGCATCCTCACTAGCATTTGGTGATGTCACTATTTTTCATTTTAGCCGTTCTGATTGATGTGTGGTAATATCTCATTGTGGCTTTAAATTGCACTTACTCAATGACTAACGATGTTGACCATCTTTTCCTGTGTTTATTTGCCATCTGTGTCTCCTCTTCAGTGATGTATCTATTCATGTATTTTGTCTATTTTTAATTGAATTGTTTTTTTTTTTCAGTGTTGAGTGTTGAGAGTTCTCTATATATTTTCGATACTAATCCTTTGTTGGATATATCATAAAATCTTTTCTCTCAGTCTGTAGTTTTCCTTTTTATCCTCTTAATGAGGTCTTTCATGGAGCAAAAGGTCTTAATTTTGGTGGCATCCTGCTTATAAGTTTTTCTTTTTGTGGGTCATACTTTTGGCATCAAGTCTAAGATCTCTTTGACTAGACCTAGATTCTAACAATTCTCTCATATTGTTTAGAAGTTTTATAGTTTCATTTACAACCGTGATCTGTTTGAAGTTAATTTTTGTATAAGCTATGAAGTTGAGGTCGAGATTGATTTGTTTTTTGCCTCTGGATGTCCAATGACTCCAGCACCACTTATTGAAGACACTCTCCTTCCTCCACTGAATTGCTTCTGTACCTTTGTCAAAAATCAGTTGGGCATATTTGTATAGCAAATAATTTTTAATGTGTAAGTAAAACAGTAAGTTGCAGAACAATATGATATGACCCCATTTTTATTTGAAAACATAACTGTGTATATTCACATATACATATGCACATCTTCACAATGATGTCTATTGTGATTACCTCTGGAGCTTGAGGAGGGAAGATTTTCACCTTATATCCTTAGATAATAGTTTATTGAGCATTTATTATGTGACAAGTACTATTTAGAATTTTCTAATTCATTAAGGTGCCATTGTAAAAAACAACCATGATGAGAATGATCATGATTACTAAGTTATTACAAACTCTCATATAACCAGGTACTGTTCTTAAATGCTTTTTATGTGTATCCTCTCACTTAAGTATCACACCAACCCTATGAGTTAATTTCTATTATTATTCCTGTATTATCATAAGGAAACGGAGCTGGAAGGTGGTCTATGCCCAAGGCCACAGAATCAGAAATTGCAGAGAGGGAGGCCCAGGTAGCCTGACTTTACAAACAGCTCTCTGAGTCCCCTACATTATAATGTCTACCTGTGTGTTGTTCGAATCATTTGACAACATAAAGTCCTATTTTTTGTAATCACTGAAGATGAGTTAAAATAATGCAGTCTGATTTGCAGAAGAAAAGACACAGCTTTCTCTTTGACCAGTTTAGCTGCAATAACCATTCACCAATTATCTGAGTGTCTGATCTGTGTATGGTCCATGAGAATATTCTCTTCACGAATTTTCCCTCTAAACAAAGTTCTAGAACTTCTAAAGTATTCTAATATATTATAGTTTCCTAAAAGAAATCGTTTTTTAAAAGATCAATTTTTTCTTAAGAATTATGCTTGGCTGGTTTCAGAGGGCTCCTGAGAATTAAGTGGTCTCTACAATGTCTCCTCTATATTCAGAATAAACAAGACAAAGCCAGAAAGCTCAGGGACAGGACATGACCCACACACTCAAGTCTTTATGGCCTAAAGTCACCTCGCCAGAATGCACTCAAAGGCAAACAGAGTACATTCTTTAAATATTTCTAATAAAAAAACAAAAAAGCAAGCCTTTATTTTATTCCTTTTATTAGGCAGCAAGCCCCCAGAAAGGAAATAGTAAGTAAGTGTTAAAATGTACATTAATTAAAATGTATACGTATTCCCTGGAGAAACACTCTGTCACCCCAAATCCTGCAAATAAAGAAAAAAAGGGGTTTCAATGTAAAAATTCCAGAGTGCTTTCCTTCAACTTCCTTATTTTACACTTCTCTAACTCACTGACTCCTCCCCACATTCTCAAACCTCCACAAAAAATACTAATCATAAATTAAAATAAAATTTAAAAAGAAAAATTTAAAGTATAAGTGTTTTCCCAAGTGCTGTTACTTGAACGCTGGATATGTGTCTTCCACCATTACTCGTAGCCTTTCTGTTTCGATGGCCACCAGCTCAATTTAGGCTCATGTCACATGTTTCCATCCATATGCTTATCACCTTCTGAATTCTCCTAACCCCAGCCTTTCTTCTCCGGTCAGTCTTAGCCACGCTGCCAAGTTATCTGTCAGAAAATACAACTCTGGCCGGGGAGTCCCTCACTCAAAGCTCTTCAATGGCTCCCTACTGCCTTCTGATGCAAGTACAAACTCCACTCTGTGGAATTCAAGAATATTCACAAAATTACTCCAATCCAACGTTTCCTGCCTTGTTTCCCACCATTAGCCTTCACCCGCCATCATTCTGTCCAACCCTGAGGGAGGACCATTTCCAAGACAGCCTTCCCACCTGTGTGCTTTCCTCAGGCTAAATCTTCAGCTGGGCTGTCCTCATGGGACCTGTGGCCGTTTGCATCCTGCTTCAAGACCATCAGAGCCCCTCCCCCTGAAGGCCTTATCTTAATTTTCTCCAAATTCACCAAAATCTTGAGGATGATCTGGCGATAGCCGTCAATTTCGCACAGCTGGCAGTGCATCAGCCCTCCCTTGGGACACTTTCACTGACACCTGTAGCCCCTCCACAGCTGCGACAGGAAGGCGGGGTACTTCCCCCACGAACGTTTGTTCATACTTTTGTTTCCATTAAGGAAAAGATGACAGTGAAATGATGTTTGCTAGAACTTTACTGATTCACTAATGATGAGTGAGACTAACTTTCTGACTCGAATAATAGCTTTCAAATACTGGAAGAGCATTTTCTCAAATTTTTGTGCTAGTCATAATATCATAGTTGCAGACATGACCCGATTTTAAGGTTGATTACTAACATTGTTTCCAATACATTCTTAAGTCGGGAGAATCGAAGTAACAGTACATTGAGCCTTGAGTTGTAGTGTTTGCCTATTTCCGTGGTGTAAATGGCTGATTTCAAGCTACCAATCTGGCATCAGCGAACAAAGTTGGGAAGAGATGTGCAGTAGTACCCCATTATGTAATATTTTTACCATACACATACTGGATGTAAATAATCTAAAGAACATAGTTACATACAGAATAACCAGGAATGGTCAGTTAATTTTCAGCAAAAGGAAGGACCAGTGCAATTCAGTGGGGAAAGAAGTTTGTCTCTATGGGGAGAAAAAGAACTTTGACTTATATCTTACACCATATGCAAGAATCAATTGGAGACGGTTCATAGACCGAAACAGAAAAGCTGAAACTATAAAGCTTCTGTAAGGAAACTAGGGGAATATCTTCACAACATTTAAGTGAGAAAAGGTTTCTTAGAACACAAAAAGTACTCATTACAAGGGAAGCATGGGTCTAAATTAAGTAATTTGCACCTCAAAGGGAAGCTCGCTTTAAAAAGTGAATAGGCAAGACATGGACATGGAGAAAATAGTTGCAATACATATATCTGACTTAAGACTCATATTCAAAATATATATACACAGGCGGGAGGGCAGAGGTCAGTGGTAGAGCACATGCTTAGCACGCATAAGGTCCTGGGTTCAATCCCCGGTACCTCCATTAAGTAAACAAATAAACCTAATTACCTAACCTCTGCCCCCCAAAAAACAAAGCGAAACAAAAAATAAAATGAAATATATACACAAATGCTGAAACTCAATGTTTAAAAGCTAAACAACACTGTTTAAAATAAAATAGAAGACTCAGGAACCTAACAAAGAAAAATATCACATGATCAATAAGCCCATGAAAAAAATGTTCACTATTTGTCATCAGGAAAAGGCACATTAAAACCACAAGATAATTTTATATACCCACCAGCATGGCTGAAATGAAAGAGACTGACAACACCAGGTGTTGCTGTGGACTTAGTAGGAGTGCAAAATGGGCAAATCACTTGGAAAATCAGTCCAGCAATATCATAAAAGTAAACCTACAGCCACCCCATGACGCGGCAATGTCCCTCTTCGATGTTTACCCAAAAGAAATGAAAGCATATACATACAAGACTGGTACAAGAATATTTATAGACACCTCATTAATAAATAAATAGCTATGAGGAGAGCCCAGATGCTCATCACAATGAAATAGATCAACAACCTGTGATATAGACATACAATAGACTACTACACAGCAGCAAACAAAGCTAACAGGCTGCTACCACACATCACAACCTGGATGAGCCATAAAAATGTCATGCAGAGCGGAAGCCGGGTACAAGAGTACTGCTGCGTGATTCCAGAAATTCAGCTGAAGTGTTGAAACAGGAAAAACCAATCTCTTATTGGCAAAAAGAAAGTCTTAAGGCTTTTCTCTTTTACCACCAAAGAAGCCAGTTGATGTAAAACTCTTAAATGAGCATGCGCGCGCGCGCGCGCACACACACACACACACACACACACACACACCCCCACAACCTTCCGGCAGATGATACTGAATCTGACTTAGCCTTCTCCTTCACTGAGATGCAGAAATTGGATTTTTTTCCTGCTAGTACAGAATCCTATGTACTTAGGAATGCAAACTGTAAATCAATACCCACGTCTTAAAGGTGACATTTCAACAACTGTACATCCTGGAGCCTTTCAGGATCTCAGGATCATTTTGTTCCTGTCAAACGTCTAACTTTTTAAATAATTTATGAGCATCCAACTCCACATCTTGCACTACAGGATGAACCGTCTTCATTTTGTGCGTGCATGTCCTCATTCAAACAGCCAGTCATTCATTCCCTAGATATTATTGGATACCTACTATATGCTGGGCACTGAATTGTGCAGTGTGAATACACTAACGTAAAGGACAGTCCCAGACAGAGCCTGGAACTTACATGGGGAGGAGGAGGGGATAGACATCAAATTATGGATTACACCATAAATTTCAACTGTAATGATTGCTTTTTTAAAAAGGGGAGTTAAACAGTAGGCTTCCTATGAATGCATTTACTGAGAAGGCCTCATCGTGGTATATCAAGGAGTACTTCCTGGAGGAAAAAGCTTTTGAACTGGGCTACAAATGGAGAGCAAGCATATCCATGGAGGGGGCTAATAGTTCAGGTGGCTGAAGCCTTGTGTCAAGGTACCAGGATAAAGCTTATTGTTAGGGAAAGTAGCGACACAAAGTGAGGCTGGTGAAATCGGCAAGGTCTGAAATAAGCAGGGCTGTGTTAGGAATCTCTGCTTTATCAACAAATAGAATTGGTGGGAAGCTACACAAACTGCACTTTGGACAGATATGATCACATGGCTACAGTGTGGAGAATAGACTGGGGGAGGTGGTGTACAGCTGTGGGGGAGACCAGTTTGAGGCCAGCACATGTACATCATAAACAGATGCCCCTACTAATTTCCAGTGGAAAGACATGCTCCAAATTCTGTGGACTAAGTAAGAAAACTTAGATACCCCTACTTTGAACAATTAGCTAATATCCTGGCTTTGCTTTTCAGACAAAAGACAAAGACCTGAGCCGCTTAGCAGGAGTTAAGGAGCCAATCAAGAAGAGGATGGACAGACCAAAGAAAACAGCCCGAGGTCACAAACACCTGAGATACAGGTATGTGCCAGTTTTTGATTTTTTTTTAAATTTTTATTTGAAGTCAGCAGCTGAGAGAGCGTTCTGTCTCAGAACTGCGTCAGGTGTCTCATATTTATCAGAGTTAATGCTCACCTCCATCCTACGAGGCATGTTGTGTTATTCAATACTTTTTACAAAGAAAGAACTGGAAGTTTAGAGAGGTTGAATACCTTGATATTGTACAACCTGTGAGTAATAGAAGCAGAGCTGGAACCCAGGTCTGTCTGCTGGTCGACACTGACTTCACCACCACCACCACACTTTACCCTCTTGTGCTGGTTCTTCTTTGCATCACTTCCACTGTATTTGGGGACTATTTCGGGTTCTTCTGTACTGTGTACAAATACATAGAACCTTAGCTGTAAAGGGATCTTAGACACCAGGCCAGTCCTCTGATGTTCCAGGGGTACCACGTGAGACTTAGGGATATGCCAGGATCCACCCAAGGTCCCCCAGCAAATGATGGGCATGCGAGGTACAGTACCTGTGTTCTTCCAGCAAACCACACTGCTTGTTCAACCCATCCATCCTCCTTACAGATGCGGGGGTCTTGCAATGACAAGGTTTCACTGAGCCCGTGGCCTAGGGGCGGCCAGGGGGACGGTTCTTAAACACTGGTCTGTGACCATGAGTCATCATCAAAGGACTGATAGGAAAAATCAGATCAGTTTGAGAGAAGAGGCACTAGACCTGGACGGTTCTTTTGTCTTGTCTCCCCTTCTCCGACGGGTGGAAGAAATGTTACTTAACCTGCATTAAAATGTGGAACATTTTAGAACTTGCAGCTATAGTCATTGCTTAATTATTCACAGATTGCTTAGGGCCAAGTGCTGTCTGCTGGGGCAAGAATGAGTCTTAGGTTGCCTCCAACTGCAGCGCAGATAGGAAGCCTGCATTTCACAACAGCAAAAAGAATAGCCCCCACCCCCCACCCTCCCCCCTACCTGGTTCAGGAGAAGAGTGGACTCGTTAAGATTTTCAAAAGGGGAGAAGAGTGGACTCGTTAAGATTTCCAAAAGGGGAACTTACAGGACTGAGACTTCAAATTATACCTCGGTACCTAAAACAAAGCACGAACTACTTATTTTGTAGAAGGTACTTGACGATCCCTAGTCTTGCGTAATTCAATGCAACTAATATGTAGCTATTCCAGATTCTAGAGCTTACACATCTCTCAGCAATTCTTGTTGGCAGAAGAGCATCCACGCTACGCATCGCAACTGGGAACAGCCTCTTCTGGGTAGGAGGGACTCAGCTTTGGCAGCAGCAAACTTGAAGATTCAAGGGAGACTCTTCGTGCTTCCAGCAGAGGACTTGGGGATCCCCTGCGTTGTGAACGGGGGTGTTTTGGAAACCCAGGGTCTATCCGAATGCCCAGGCTTGATTATTTTAGCAGAACTTTTCACTTTCAGAGATGCAGTCAGTCGTCTCTGGGTGCACCTGGAAAGAAATGTTTACCTTCAATGCTATACTTGAATGGATTTTATATTTTTAAGAGAGAGAGAACATTAACTTTTCCCACTCAGAAGGCAATGTCTACAAGCACTTTGCCTGGATTTCTGGCACAACCCTTTCCTCTACTGAATAGATATTATTTAATTTCTGGCCCAACAATACATCTTCTCAACCTGTGGAGAGACACAAAGTTCTTTCTCCTTCCCTCGATGACCACTACGACTTTTCCCTGACTCTATTCTCCGCCATGGAAAACCTCGCTCAGAGATGCACATAGGGAACAAATTCCCAGAGGTATTTAAAAAAAAATTTATATATATAAATATATGGTAATGCAATGTGTGGAATTCGGATTAAGCTCTGAAAGGTTTTTAATGCCGTCTCCACTGTTTACTATTTGTGTGACCTTACGCAGGTTGAATACCTTCTCTGAACCTCAGTTTCCCTTGTGGATGTCACATTTTCTCAGGATATCATGATGATAAAATGAGATCCCTGCACTATAGCATCTTACACAGTCCCTGGAACAGGTTGAATCCCACAATTATTCTCTCTCTGTTAAAAAAAAAATTTGATACCAAGCCCATATATAATTTTATAAATCCAGAACAGCTCACCTTATTTCAAAAAAAAAAAAAGGTGTGAAAACTTAAAAGGAAAGAGCGGTGGGACAGAGCGCTAAGAAAGGTTCTGAACAGAAACAAGAGACCGCCAGCAATCCCAGGGGATTTGCCATAATCTTTTCTGAAGATCTATCCTGAGTAACAACGGGGCTCTTGCACAACAGCCGGCCGTGAATTTGACAAACAGAATGACTGTTTTGGTCTGTGGTAGGTCAGAGAACAACAGTAGACCAGAAGGTCACGGAAAGGCTTCGAGCTGGGTAAGGCTTTCAACGTCTTCTGACAAGTTACGTGCAGTCAGCCTTGATGCAAACTGCCAACGGTAACTTCTGGCTTTCCCAGGCCCTCCACACGAGTGGGCGCCTTGGATGTTAACAGGCGTCGCTGTGTTTGTTTTGGGCGTGAATCCTAAGTGTGAATAGAATGAGACCTTCCCTGGATTCTTAAGATGAGCGCTTCTCGGATTTCACTGAACTGAGGCATGGGGTTTCTCACTGAGACTGCTGGACTGGATGATGAGGTTGTGGCCCCATTTTGGTAGCTGCTTTAGGCCAGAGGCTTTCAGCTTACATCGGACACATCCAGAAGCAAAATCACGTGGTCATAATACACATTGTATGTTTTTCAGAGGGAGTGAGCCTTCTGCTCTGATTTCCCTCCTCTGATTCCCAAGCACACCATCAGAAATGCTTCGGTCAGCCACGCTCTGAGTGGTGGGATCTCAGGGAGGCTTGTGTTTTTTATTTGAGGAGCGGAAGAGACCGTTGCATAGGGATCGGCCTGCCTCCCACAACCCCATGATAGCAAGATGAAATGTCATCGAGAAAATGAAGGCCAAAGACAGGAGTGAACACTCCCAGCAGTACATCTGAAGAAAGAGTCCTGCTGTTAAAAGTAATGATGATGATAATATCAACAGTTGGACTGTTTGCAGTAGTCTGCCCCCTCCCCTCGATGGGGGTACATTCCCAGACCCCCAGTTATGCCTGGAACCACGAATGGTACTGAACCCTATATACACTGTGTTTTTTCCTACACTCACATACCTACAAGAAAGCTTCCTAGTTTGGTTTTGGTTTTGATTGAAGTATAGTCAGTTTACAATGTTGTATTAATTTCTAGTATACATCACAGTGAGTCATATACATGTATGTGTATGTATGTATGTATATATATATTTCCTTTTCATTTCTTTTTCATTATAGACTATTACAAGGTGTTGAATATAGTTGCCTGTACTGTACAGTAGGACCTTGATGTTTATCCATTTTATATATAGTAGCCAGTATCTGCAAATCTGTAATTCCCAATTTATCCCTTCCCACCTTCTTCCCCCGCCCTGGTAACTATAAGTGTGTTTTCTATGTGAGTCAGTCTTTGTTTTGTAAATAAGTTCATTTGGCCTTTTATTTTTTTTTTTCAGATTCCGCATATAAATGATATCATATGGTATTCTTCTTTATCTGTCTGACTTAACTTCGCTTAGTATGACAATCTCCAGGTCTATCCATGTTGCTACAAATGGCATTATTTTATTGTTTCTTATAGCTGAGTAGTTTTCCGTTATATAAATATACCACAGCTTCTTTATCCAGTCATCCGTCAATGGACATTTAGGTTGCTTCCGTGTCTTGGTGATTGTATATAATGCTGCTATGAACATTATGGTGCATAAATCTTTTCATATTACGGTTTCCTCTGGATATATGCCCAGGAGGGGAATTGCTGGATCATATGGTAAGCCTATTTTTAGTTTTTTAAGAATTCTTTATACTGTTTTCAATAATGGCTGTACCAAACTACGTTCCCAGCAGTGTAGGGGGTTCCCTTTTCTCCACACCCTCTTCAACATTAATTGTTTGTGAACTTTTGAATGCTGGCCATTCTGACTCATGCGAAGTGGTACTTCATTGTAGTTTTGATTTGCATTTCTCTGTTAATTAGCGATATTGAGCATTTTTTCATGTGCCTGTCGGCCATCTGTATGTCGTGACTGAAGAAACATTTGTTTAGGTCTTCTGCCCAGTTTTTGATTGGGCTGTTTGTTCTTCTGTTATTGAGTTGTATGGGCTGTTTGTATATTCTGGAAAGTAAGCCCTTGTCAGTCGCATCATTTACAAATATTTTCTCCCATTCCGTAGGTTGTCTTTTTGTTTTGTTTATAGTTTTTTTCCCCATGCAAAGGCTTGTAAGTATATTAGGTCCCATTTGTTTATTTTTGATTTCATTTCCATTGCCTGGGTAGACTGCCCTAGAGAACATTGCCAATATTTGTGTCAGAGAATGTTTTGCTTCTGTTTTCTTCTAGGAGGTTTACAATGTCTTGTCTTATGTTTAAGTCTCTAAGCCACGCTGAGTTTATTTTTGTGTATGGAGTGAGGGAGTGTCCTAGCTTCATTGACTTACATGCTGCTGTCCAGCTTTCCTAACACTACTTGCTGAAGAGACTGTCTTTTCTCCGTTGTATATCCTTGCCTCCTTTGCTGAATATTGATTGATCACATGTGTGTACATTTCCTTCTGGGCTCTCTATTCTGTTCCGTTGATCCATATGTCTGTTTTTGTACCAATACCACACTGCTTTGATGACTGTAGCTCTGTAGTACTGTCTGAAGTCTGGGAGGGTTATTCCTCCAGCTTCATTCTCTTTCTTCAGTATTGCTTTGGCAATTCTGGGTCTTTTGTGATTCCATATAAATTTTAGGATAATTTGTTCTAGATTTATGAAAAATGTCCTGGGTAGTTTGATAGGGATGGCATTAACTCTAGAAATTGGAGAAAGCTCCTTTGCAATCAGCTCCTTTTAATCTGCGTGTACTGCGATTCTGCCTTGTTGTTCATGACAACACGTAGAAATTTCACTTTGGGCTTCCGTACCCTCCCCTACCCGTAACACACTAGCTGTTAGAGTTGACTCCTGCTTAGCCTGGATAGAAGCCTTCTTTATAGCATGGGATTTTCTTGGGACTTTGGCGATCTTATGGTTCAAGTCCTTGTTCTTTGTAGTCTCTGAGGACCCTCAACTTTTCAGTCCATGGGGCTCTTTCCACTTACTCTCAGGAGTGAGAATTGGCTTGGGGATCATTTCCAAAAAGGTGGCCCAGACTTCTAATCAGAGCACCCTCACTGCCATTCTGTAACCCGCTAGCAGCTCAAATAGTTTCGCCAGACTCTGTGTGTGATCTCTCAGCATGAAACCAGGAGAGGAATATGACCTCCTGATGGGCCAGCCCTGTGGGATGTTTCTACTGGAGTGACTCCAGCCAGGACAGGGAACGACACTTAGCCAGCACTTCCACCAGGCGGGATGAGCTCTTGGCTGTGTTTCAAGAACTCCCACTCTTCCAGGGCATCGGCAAACCCTGACCTCATGAGGAGATGGAGCTTGAGCTTGGAGATTGGTCAGGTATTCCCCAGAGGAGGCCCAGGCATCCCCCGCGCAGATGGTAAGCATGCTTTCCAAGTCATGACTTGGAGAAAAATCCCAACCACCCCCTCCTCTTTCTTCATGCCCTGCACTCAGCTCCTATGACACCATTGCCCATCTTGGGCAGCTCTGGCACAGCTCACAGATATCCACCTGCTGGTGCCCTCTGTAACCTCACTGGGCTCCACCAATGACTCTAAGTGTGCCCGTGTCTCAAGGATGCCCACCACCTGCCAGTTTGGGAAATAGGCACAGTTAGGTTTTAATAACCCCCTGCCCCTACATTCCCGGTGCCTCTAACACTGCTTTACATACAGATGTTCAAAAACACATCTATCTCCTTCCTTGATGGATATGGTGGGGATGATTTTTTTTTATCCAGGACCCTCAAAACATTTGTCCTTTCTACAAGGGCACACCCTCCGGGTCACCTCGTAGCAGGAGTGTAACATTTTTAGACTTGGGTTCTCCCTCCCCCTGTCTGGCCCTCGAGGGCACAAACCAAGTCTTTTCATCACCATCCTGATAGGAATCTAGCACCAGAGGCTTACACATATTTGGCAATAGGTACATATTTATGAAAAGAAATGGGATGAACTGATCTGGAATGAATAGATTCATTAAATGAGGCGTGAGCTGGCATACCAGCCATCTGCAAAAGAATGTAGATATTTAACGAGCGTTTAAAGTATCTTTGATTCTTTAAAATGGTGTTGAAAATAATCTGCTTTGGGTTCAGTAGTAAAAGAAAGCATAAGAAATGAAAAATGTGTGTAAAAATCATTGTGAACCACGGAACACTCCTTGGAATGGCTAAGGAGAAAGAGAGTAACAACATAAAATGACAGAGAGGACGTGGAGCAGCCTGAACTCTCACACTCTGTTGGAGGGAGTTTAAAATGGTAAAAACCACTTGAGAAAACTGTTTAATAGCTTCTCAGAAAAGCTAAGCATGCATCTCCCTAATGACCCAGAAATCCCACGCCTAGATATTTATCCAAGAGAAATGAAGACATGAACCTACATAAAGCCTGCTCTAAGAATGTTCATAAGAGCCAACGACTGGAAAAAGACCAAACAGCCATCGTTAGGAAAGTGAATAAACTGTGATATATCCGTAATGAACTATATTCAGAAAATAAAAGGATAAAACTGCATGCTTGTAACAACATGAGTGAGTCTCAGAAACAATGTGCTGAGTGAAAGAAGTCAGACACAGAAGCACAGACTATACGGTTCCTTTTATTATGAAATTCTAGCATAGACACAACTAAGCTAACAGTGATAGAAATCAGAACAGCCGTTGCTTCTGGGGTGAAGAACTGACTAGAAAATGGCACAAGGGAACTTTTTTTGTGGTGATGGAAACATTCCATGTCCCGGCTGGAGGCCGTGAGGTTACACAAGTGTGCTTGTTCCTCAAAACAGAGTCAACAGTGCCGTGAAAAGCATTGCACTGTATATAAATCATACCTTAGTTTAAGAAAATCATTTTGGCTGCGTTGTTTCTCAAGTCCCAAACAAAGAAAAGCCTAGATGTGAGGGGCAGAAAGAGGCCTGGGTCCCACCCATTGGATAGATGGAGAGTCCCCAGAAGGAGAAGCGACGTGTTCACAGTCACGCAGACTTCACGGCCGGGGCAGGACTCGAGCGCAAGGCCCGTAGTGGACGGGAGGATTGGGAGCCTCGCTGAGCGGCCACTTCCAACGGGAGCGCCGACAGTTACGTTCACCCTGCACTCTCCTGGCATTAGTATTATCAGTTAATTGGCGACCGGGCTTGGGTCAGCCCAGGGTGCCCTTCTCCCCACCCCTGCTCTGGTCCATGCCCCTCCACCACCCCTCCTGATGGCGCTTCACCAAGGAGGCTGATTTCCTGAGCTTTGTCTCCATGAAGCTAGAAGCAATTACAATTGCATTGTCTCTGGATATAGGAGCTCTGGCTTTCAGGTCATCCTTAGGCTGTCATGGAGTCTCTTAAAGTGTTCAAGAGCCCTGAGGGCAGGTAGAGGGGGGGTTAGTAGCCAGAAATCAGGAGAAGTGTCCCAGGACTGGATTCAGGAGAAACCCGAGCTTCTGCAGAGATGGAGGAGAGGTCACTGAGTCAAGCAGAAAAGGGAGTGCGGAGCGAATCCACCCACTGCCTCGCCTCACCCAGGCACACCAGTCCGGGCTGCTTTCTGTGTTCTAAATAGTGTCTCATACTTACCAGACTCAGGTCCTCCAGGGCCCTCCACTCACTGCTGGCTCTTTCCTATAAGCAGACATCACTCAGATACCCATGAGGACACTAGAGAGGGTCCGCCAAGGTGGTATGCGGGCTCCAGCCCCATCACCTCCAAAGAAGGCAGGAGAAGGGGACATATTAAACCACAGCACTACTCTGAGGCAAAACCTAAAAATCTCAATCTTAAAGATAGTAGGGTGAGATGCTCCCTGTAGGATCTGGCTGTATTGCCCATCAACACAGATGGAAGGCATCTGTTGGCTGGCTGATTCTATTCCTCCGCTGCTCCTTGTTCAGCCAGTGAAGTCCTCAGCGGGGCCCCCACTCCCCCTCCTTCACTGGGAACCTCTGTGCTCTGCTATTCCCGGAAGTGGGGACTCACAGGAAGGCCGGCCACGAGCTTCCAGCAGAAGGCTCTCTCTTGGAGAGATGAATGCTAGCTAACAGCTATGCAGAACTCTTTTGCAAGCTCTATGGGGCCATCTCTTATTTTAATGCCAGGCACTCAGTAGATGCTTTAAAAAAAACACACACACACACACATTGACTGGGTAAAGAATGAGTGAACATTTGCTTTCTGGGATCTGTGGCTTTTCATCTCAGTCTGTGCTGAGGGAAGAAACCAACTTGAGCTTTGGAGCCCAACCGATCTATATGTAAGTGCAAAGTCACCTTGCCATGCTGCATGGGCTATAGCTCATAACTCTCTGAGCCTCAGTTTATTCATGTTCTTCATGGGGAAAATAATACTTAACTTAAAGCAGAGGCTTTTAGCCTGGAGTCCCAGGGTCCTTAAGGAGCCCCTAGAATTGAATATCATTTTTGGTACATACGTATTTTTATGAAAGAAAGAGTTTTAGATTTCATCAGGTTCTTTAAGTAGGTCAGTAACTTCTTTTTTTAAAAAAGGAAACCACTGTAGCCTTAGACTTTTTCGTGAAGACGGAGATAACACGTATAGAGTGCCTGGGAACGCAGGACCCCACTGCGGCTCCTGTACATCCCTGGCTGGGCGAAGCGACCCGTCTGAGCTTTGTACCAGGCTGTCCCAACCCTTATGTGTCTGCACCCCTTTTGAGCAACCAGCTAGGTCATTGAAAGCAAACCCTTTCCTCTCTCTGGCCTCAGTTTCTTCGTCTGTAACATGAAAACATCTTTGGCGTTCACCCAGGCCTAGCAGGTGTTAACGTCCTGCCTCAGTGCAGAACATCACTGTGATCAGCCCTGTGCTTCACCTTCTAGAGGGCTAAGGAGGGTGGCCCCTGCTTTTCAGCTCCAAGAATGTCTCAGTCAGTTTTGGTGCAAAGACAATTAGGAGTCTGGGACAGGGCGCTCTCCAGACCGCGTGAGGAGTAGAGTAGATGGAGAGCTCAGGCCTTCCTCATCGGTCAGGGGTGGTAGGGTCGTGGTACCTAGATTCCATGACCCCACAATACTTCTCCTGCTTCTGGTGGTTGCCTCATCCTGTCTGCTGGACTGTGGGGCTCCCCAGGACATGTCTAGGTTAAAACTCGCCTCCCTCTGGGAAGCCTCCCGAACCAGCCCCTCAGTCTTCACCACGGTAGTGAGCTCTTCGTCTCGCCACATAGCCCGAGTCTCAACTTCCCTTACAGTTAAACGTCCCTTCCCATGTTGAGTTATAGCTGCTTAAACGGACGCTTTCTCTCTTCCTCTCCTACTTGTTCATTCCAGGGTTCATTTCTTTCTCATTTTAATTCTTTCCCTCCATTGTGCCTGCTTGTTGTCAATTTTTAAATTCATTTGTTCAATCATCATCTGCTCATTCCTTCAAAAAAATGTCTTGAGCACCTCAAGCCAATGTCAAACTCAGTCTAGTTGGTGAGGCAGACAGTAATCATATTGTCCTCTAAAATAAATACGTAAATAAAAGAAAAGGAAAATTGAAAACTGTGGCAAGTGCCATGGAAGGGAGGTACACGGTATATTGAGATATGACTGAAGCAGGTGAGGGAAGACTCCCCTGAGGAAAGCAGAAGCATGAGCAAGAAGCAAGGAGGGGAGAAGAGAGTACTCCAGGAACCAGGAATGGCATATGCAAAGGCCCTGGGGTAGGAGAAACCGTGGTGTCTGCTAGGACTTGAAAGAGCACTAGTGTGGCAAGGACAGAAAGAGCAAGGGGCAGAACAGTGCAAGACAGAGCTGGAAAGGAATGGGAAAATGACTGATTGGGTGATTAATTGAATAGATGATTGGATGAATGAATGGGTAAGCGGGTGAGAATATTTCCTCCCTCACCACTGGGAATAATGAAAGGGTACTGGTTTGCAAGCCAAGATAGTTAAGCACCAGCTGCCTTCCTACCCCTAGTCCCTCTGTGATATGGGAGAAATCATTTTTGCTTTCTGGTCCTCAGTGTCTGCATCTGATATGATGGGGGAGGAGGGACAGAGACATCATTGCAGTGACATTTAAATTTTTTCCTATGGATGTGCTTGTAAAGTTGACTCTAGGATGTGCTGATGGGTACTCTAAGCTTGTACCAGTTATCACAAAAGCAGATGCCTCCCGAGGCATGATGGTCCCACGAATGCATCAAGTCAGCCTGGTGTCAGGCGGCGGGGTTGACGTGCTGCGTCACACCTGCCTTTCCCAACACCATGCCCGGTGACACCACACATTCCCAGCTCCCCCTGGTCTGTAAGGTGCCAGTCAAGGCACACGGGCACTCTGCACAGTGTCACCTCAACTAAGGAATTATTACAAAACAAATTCCTTTGGGCAGAGTGACTTGTGCAAAAGTCATAGTAACAATAAGGATTCAGTGTTAAAAGTCCTAAATCATGTGAGTGGGCGGTCTGCCTGCTTTGGCATCGTAGGGCAGAAAGACCTTGACTCCCCTCCCCCGCCACCTGTGCTGCAGGCCCCCGGGTGTCCCGTCTGCACACGTGGCTGACCCTCGCCAAGCTGTGCGCTCTACTCTCTGGTTTCAGCCCCCACTTTCCGCTCCTTTCAATCATCTGCCGAACAGCAGAGTCCGTCGTGTGCCAAGCCCTGTGCAGAGAGCCCTCGAAAGAGGACTCGGGCTTGGTCCCACCCTCCAGGAGTTTGTAGTCTAGTGAGGGAGACAGAGGGGTCTCTGTCTACGCTATGATATGGCACATAAATGCCCCAGTTGAGGTTTGTCCATTCCAACAGCCAACAAGGCAGATATTAAGTGCCAGCGGTGAGCCAAGCACTGTTTTAGGTGCTCGTGAACAGGACCCACAAAAACCCCTACCCCTACTGGAGTCCACGTTCTAATGGGTAAGAAGAGACAATAAACTAAATAAATGTGTACGTTATATAGAGCATTAGCCAGTAACACGGCGGGAAATCCGGCAGAGGAGAAAGGTGGGGAGAGCAGGGAGAGAGGGTGGGTTGCGGTTTTAAATAGGATAGTCAGGTCAGGAAAAGCCCCACTGAGACAGTAACATTTGAGCTGACAGATGAAGGAAGCCTGCAGAGAACTGTGTTCAGGTATAGGGAACAGAGAGTGCCAAAACCCTTGGTTAGAGGATGCCTGCGTGCGGAGCAGTGCCTCCTTGCGCCTACTGTGGATTTGGGGGTGCCAGAATGATTAAGGTTTAAGCCCCAGGGTGCTAGCCAGACCCTTGATCCCTTGTCATATTTGAATTAAATAGAAATCTCAGTGTCACACATATTTCTTAACCGCCTGACTCTGCATGGCACTCTAGCCAGCTGTTCCATAAATTAATATATTTCTGTGGTAAACAATAGAAACCTCCCAAGATGTCCTTGTTCTAAATGCAGAACCTGTGAGTATGGTACCTTACAGGGCAGAAGAGAATTTGCAGATGTCATGAAATTAAGGATCTTTATGGGAGAATATTCCGGATTACCCGGGTGGGCCCATTATAATCACAAGGGTCCTTATAGGAGGGGGTATGGAGGGTCAGAGCCAGAGGACATGTGACAAAGGAGGCAGAGATCACAGCGACACAGGGCAACAAGCCAAGAAATTCAGGCAGCTTCTAGAAACTAGAGAAAGGAAGAAGTGGCTTCTCCCCAGGAGCCTGCAGGACTAACGCAGCCCTGCCCACACCTTGATTTTAGCCCGAGACCCATTTTGAACTTCTGACCTCCAGATATGCAAGATAGTAAGTTTGTCATGTTTTAAGTTTGTGGTAAGTTGTTTTGAGTAGCAAAAGGAACTTAATACAATTCCAAGATTATTTTCTTCAATTAAAAAAATAGATGTGTTTACGTAGTGCGGGACCCCTTTCTAGCTCTTTACAAATAATAATTTATCATTTAATCCCCTTAAGGATTCCTCAAGGGAGGTGCTGTTAGTATATTGATTTTGCAGATGAGGTCACTCAAGCACAGAGAGTTTAAGTAATCTGCCTAAGGTCACACAGCTCTAAGTGGAATGGTCAGGATTTGAACCCAGATTGTTGGCTCCAGGTACCGTGCATTTCTGCTCCGATTGATTTTCTTACATTGGCATCAGTGACCTCAACAAGTCCCTTGCCTTTCTCGGGCCAGGACTATCATCTCTGCTCTTCTGTGCTCTCTCCTCAAGTGGATGTCACGATGGCAGACCCATGCACAAGGCTCAGAAAGGACCTCAGAAACCACTAAATCAATATTGAAACTAATATCTGGTCTCCATTTCTGAGGGGAAATACAAAGAAAATCAATCTTTTGTTTTAATTTGATGATGTAAGCCAATATTTTTATAGAGCTACAATTCATAAAATTCATTCTTTTGAAATGTACAATCCAGTGGTTTTTAGTATATTCACAAAGTTGTGCAACTCTCACCACTAATTTCAGAAAACTTCCATCATCCCCAGCAAGAAACTCCATACCTGAAAACAGTCACTCCCCATGCCCCCCACCCCCAACCCCGGAAACCATGAATCTATTGCCTCTCTTTATGCATTCACCTCTTCTGGACATTTTCTAGAAATGGAACCATACAAAATGTGACTTTTTGTGTCCAGCTTCCTTCATTCAGCACAATATTTTTAAGGTTCATCCATAATCATGTCTTGTATCAGTCCTTCATTCTTTTTTAGCGCTGAATAATATTCCATCGTGTGTGTGGCTCTAACACAAGGGTATTTATCCATCCATCAGCTGATGGACATTTGGGTTGTGTGTTCCACCTTTTGTGATTATGAATAAGATCACCATGGACATCCACGTAATCTGTTTTCTCATGCCCGATTAGAAGGGACTTCCAGACAGGACCCAGGAGCTTCCAGAACCCTGCTGGCCGAGCCATGCAGGGAAGTTGCTGTTCTCACGGTCCACACCCCTGCAGTGAGATGCCGACCCCTCCTCCCCAAGAAACATACCTTGAGATTCAAGGAGGGGCTATGATATTCTCTGCCGTGAAGGGGACTTGAGAAGACTCAGAAGCAGCAGTTCCCACCTTGCTTCTCTTTCAAGTGCCGTGCCAACCTGAGCACGCCTGCCTCCTCTCTGGGCCTCGGTGTCCCCATCTGCAAAAGGAATGGCTTCCTGAAATGGGGGCGCTTATACCTGAAGAGGGAACACCTCCAAGCTAACATGCTGTGCTGGGCATTTTTTTATGCTCGACCCACTGAAATACGTGATGTTATCCTGATTAATGTGTGCAGTTTCTGGGGATTGCATACACTGAGCAAAATCCTTTAAATCTTAATAGGATACGTAATTATTTTTGACTGAATGTTTTCAAAACTCACTTTGAATAGAATCACACAACACTTCTCAGGATCACTTGGAAGGAAGGAAAAACAGTCCTGTCCAAAAGCTCCAATAACCAAAGGCCATGGGTACATGCTTTTGTTGATAACAAAGAAAAGCTATTGAAAACCTAAATAATTAATAATAATAATAATAATTCATAAGGAAGAGACTGCATCACGTGGTCACCGCAAGCTCTTCCAAGTTCATGCGTCCACCAACCCTGACTCCAAGGAGGCAGGTACTCTGGGCCTTAATGTGAAGCCAAGAGTCCTAGAGCTGTGATCACAGCCCCCTGCTTGTCCAGGTGCACCCCAAAGGACATGTCAGCCAGCAGCATTCCCAGGGACAGTGACACAGTAACCACCATTTCTGTAACACATGGAATAAATGTCATTTCCAGTCCAAATACAGTGGCAGGAATCAGCGAGGCAGTGGCCTTCTCTTGCCCCGATGCAAGTTAAAAATACTGCCTTCTTCCTTGCAAACTCCCGTCTTAGCCCTGCACATTTAAAAATACACCCGTCAGTGGCTCTGCATTTGAAAATGTATTTTGCATCTGATAATTACGATGCATTTAAAGGGCAAAATTAGAAAGCGCAGAATTAGGCTGGCAGGCTTAATTAGCCCATTCTTTTTTTTAATGGGTGGAATTTGGGCTACTGTCTGCTCGAGGGGCACAAAGACCCCTAATGGGGTTGGTGGAAATTCACTGGCTCCTCTGTCAACCCCGTCACTCAGCAAGCTGGGTGGGGGATTCACTGAGCACCGAGAAATGTGAGACCCGCGAAGCAAGAAGATTACACCCTCTTGTCCTCAAGAAAATGACCATGAGTGCGATTACAAAGTAATCTATCAAGAGATAATAGTGGCCCAGGTACATGGCTTCCCAGAGGCCTGATGTAATCAAGGTGGCGACAGGGGTTTGTATGTAAAGAGGTGAACTCGCAGCTTGGTGTATTCACAGGGATAATTACCACCCACATCTGCACCTGAAGACCCACTGCCCCTCCAGCCCTGGTCTGGCTAAGCCGGTCCTGAATGCCTTCCTCTGCCCCCTAGTTCATCAGCTGTTCATGGAGGGCGCCGTGAGCTGGCCACCCTGGGTTTAGAAGCTTCCAAAGACCTTCCAAGTGCCCCATGCTGGATTCTGTGCAGTCTGATTCCGAGTTCCTGATAAAGTTGCCCTGATGGCTGCACTGAGCTTTCTCGGCACCCAGACGGGGCGGCTCCGTCCGTCCCCAGCTTTCAAGAGGGGAGTCTTCTCTTTTCGAGTCACCACGGCCCCACACAAGCCGGGACAGGCCCTGGGAAGCCAAGTGGAGGCGAAGGGATCCCATGTTTGAGTCATCCCCATGAATCAGACGGTCCCTGCTTTTTTAATTTTTTTTTTTCCTTCGAGCTGTGAGTTTCTTCATAACAGAGACCGAGCTGCTCTTTCTGCAGCCACAGCTCCGGGAGCCCTCGGCACGTAGACAGAGAGGCTTTGCACTGCTGGGGCCAGCAGACGGAGCCCCGGATGGGCTGCCCCTGCTTCAGGCCACCTGGAATTTTCTGAAATAATCCATGGGGCAGCTGCCCAGCTCAGGAGAGGGCCCGGGATCTGAGTTTGAACCCAGACTCTCAGGCCAGACATCAGCTGTGGTGAAACCTCACACTTGTAGAATGGCTGTAAAAATGCATTCATCGAAGAGAGTAGTTCTCAACCAGGGGCTGTTGGACCACCTAGGAGACACTGGGCAATGTTTTGGGACATGTTTGATTGTCACAAGTGCCATCTTTACCATCCTCTGTGTGGCACTTGGCACCACAGAAAAATCCTCTGAGTCGCTAACGATCCATTAAAATTCAGGAATTTGTTTTCAACATTTTAAAATCTTTGTAAAGAAAATGGGTATAACCCCAAATTCCATTAGAGAGATAGGGGAACCGAGCAGGGAAACCCTGTCCCTGCTGTAGTCACACTGTCAACATTCTGTTTTGTTTGGTTTTTTTAACCTGGTTAACATGACTTCATGACAGTTTTTGGCCACTTTCTTTCAAAGAGCCAAAACAGAAGGAAAAAAAAAAAAAAAAGATTGCTAGAAAAGAGAAGAGGTCGCTAGAAAAGGTATAAAATAGTTCAGCTTCTAAGTCCTAGTATGGAATTTCTCCAGCCCTGGGCAGAATTGCTTTACCGAGAGTCCGGTCGGATGACCAAATGGTAGCCTCAACCAGGATTCCCGAGGGAGAGAGAGAGAGAAACACTTAGGAGCTGGAGCCTGGCAGACCAGTGGAGGGGGGAGAAAAATCAGGAAGGTCTGAGTAGGGAATCTCTTGGGGCCTCTTAACTCCTTGCAGAAACACCTTCAGTCTAAAGCAAACAGGGCTCCCTCACCCCCTGTATTTGCAACACACAAAGTAGCAGAGGGGAGACGAGGACTTTTCTGATTGTCCGGCAGAGAGAAAGAAGACATCCAGCAAAACCCCACCATGGGATCAATGGAGCCCCGACGATGCTGAAAAGACTTCCCCCCACCAGGTTTTTAGGGGGCTTGATTTACCATTCAAGTGAACGCAGCTGTGAGCAGGGGACGAGGCTCGGAGCCAAGAAGGGGAGAGCATAAACAAGGAGGAAGAGGATTGTTTGCAGACTAGACTATTAAACTGACTGGGAGATAGTTCCGCTCGTCCCTCCATGCGTAAGAGTCGTCTGTTTCAGATGGAGCCCCGCACACTCCCAGGCAGAGCCCTGGGGTGCGGTGGACACGGCGTGCTAACTGCGGGAATGGAACCCAGCCCCGTCCTTGCTCAGCCTCTGTCCAGTTTTCCCTCATGAGCTTCCTGAGCCACAGCCCTCTTTGGCCCCAACAATGAGCATAGATGGGAAATATGTAATTATTCATTTTATCGTTATCGACGCAGCCGACGCTGAGAGGCCACGGCCGCCCTGGGCTTCTGGACGGTGCAGATGCTGTCCAAGGAGAGTGGGTCTGTCTGGAGTCAGAATGACCTTCTTCCGGGACAGGATCTGAGGCTCACTGTTGGCAGAGTTTTACCCCCAGAGCTTCTGGGAGCCTTGGTTTGAGGTGGAGTTCACGTTGTCATGGGGAACTGTGACATTACTCACTGGTGGGTCTCACTTTTATTCTAAAATTAGTAGTGGGAGGAATAGCCCACGCTGTTCCCTTAAGTCGCTGTTCATAGCTGGGTGAAACGCACCTACCCCTGCATCACGGTCAAGGTCAGCCGGACTCTCGGCGTGCGTGTGCTGTGACCATCAACCTCTTAAGGGTATGTAGTTGGAACTTGTTTATCCGTGCTTCTTTGTCATTCAACATCCTCCACCCTTTATCAAGCCTTCAATGCGTGATCCTATTTTAATGCTAGAACCAGCCTCTCCCAACCTGAGAACTTGGACCCTGTCTCCATTCCCTGTGATGGCCAAGACAATTTACTGCAAACTCAGTGGCTCAAAACAACACGCATTCATTCTCCTTAGAGTTCTGGAGGTCAGAATTCCAACAAGGGTCTCACTAGACTACACTCAAGGTGCTGACAGGGCTGCGTTCCTTCTGGAAGCTCCAGGGGATAATCTGAGTCTTGCCTTTGCCAGCTCCTGGAAAGCTGGCCTCTTTTTCTGTCTTTACAACCAGCAGTGGCAAATCAAGCCCTTCTTACATCACATCACCCTCTCCTCATTTGCCTTCCCTTGCACTTTTAGGAACACATGTGACTCCATTGGACCCACCCTTATAATCCAGAATACTCTCCCTATCTTAAAATCAGCTAATTAGCAACCTTAATCCCATCTGCAACTTTAATTACCCTTTGCTGTGTAATCTAACATATTCACAGGTTCTGGGGAGCAGGTTGAGAGACATCTTTGGGGGCCATTAACTACCTACCCCAGCTCCTCTTTGGGATGGCCTGCATTTAGTTCATTCCCCTCACTTGCCAGTTGTACCACTAACCTTTCTAGTTACATCCTCCTGGGAGAAGCTTGGTTCTGGGACTTTCCTGCTCAGAGATCAAATGCATTCATACACACATGCACATGCACACACATGTGCACACACGCGCACGCACACACACACGGCATCCCAGCCTCCTGTGATGGGCAGAACTAGAATTCAAGCTCCGGGAGGACACTCTGGGGCTGTATTCTGAGTGTTGCGTGCACTTGGTGTATTGGAAGCACTCAAATACTTCTTGAAAAGAATCAATCAATCGGGAGAGTAAGACCTGACCTAGGAGTCGTGTAGCAATCGTGCCTGGAGCCTGGAGTCAGATACAGGGTCACTTCTTGCCGAGCTACTGAAGAGTTCTGTGACTCTCGGGGAGCCTCAGTAAGCCCACCTCTAAAGTGAGGATCAAGTCACCTGTCTAACGGGGCCACTGTGAGGACGAGCGTGTGTGAGGGACGATCTGGGATGTAATAACACGCAAAGAGCGGAGGCCAGCGGTGCCTTCCTCCCCCAGCAGTCACTGTCTCGGACAGGAAAACAGTCACGGAGGCAAACAAGCATCTCCAACGTTGGAGGTGGTCTGCAGGGGATGTGTTTGCCTTCCTCTTTGGGAGACAGAGGAGGAAATGGTCAGTTCCATCAGCCAGGAGGCTTCATAGATACATTAACACTTGAGCTGAATCTGAACCAATAAGGACGTGTCAGAAAGATAGCAGAAGAGGAGAGGCATTCCAGGAGCAGGAGCAGCATGTGCAAAGGTCCGGAGGCACCGAGCAACCTGGCCTATTCAGGGAGCTGTGGGCAGTTTTATATTAGAGTTAAGGGAGCAACAGCAGGGGGCGGGGGTCACCAGCCGTGGCACACGATGGGCTGGAATGGAGGAGGCTAGGCTCCGTGTGCTGTGCTCAGGAGTTCTGGTGGCTTAAGTTGGCTGTGGACCAGCTGGAAATGTCACAGATGGCTCGCATGCACATAGTCGCTGTTTACAATCCTGTGCTTTTTCTCTCCCTCATTCACAGAAACTGACATGCATATTAGACACATATAAAGTGGTCGTGCAAAAAAGTCCATACATGTGGGCCATGTACACCCACTGGATGCATGTACAATATAGCCCCTGGGATGACAGATGTGTTTGGGGCCTGTACCTTGTGTCCCTACACACTCACAATCCACGAATGTCCACATAGAACACGAAGGCCTCAAAACGCATCACTGAGCTTGTGCCCCCCCCACACACACACACTGGGAGGACACACACAGGAGCGTGCATAGACGCACGGACACACAGGGCACTAAACACACAGACACATGCAGACAGCACATACTCGCTGACCGTGTGCACACGCAGAACGCTGGCCCGGCACGGCCTCCCACACGCTGAGGAACTATGTCTGCACTCCAAATAAACACCCACACACACTGAACGTACACTCACACCATTTAAACACACACACACACACACACACACACACACACACGCACTTTGACCAGGCACACACAGACCCCTCATTTCTTTCTGGAATGTGTCTGGGTTCCAAGGCAGGCACTTGTCTGGCCCGAGGGAGGCTGTGATTACTCTCGCAGCCACGGCAGGCAGGGCGGCTCAGAGACCTGGTTTGGATTACACAGTGTGTATCTACCTCTCCCCCCACGGGCAAGGGCGGGGCAGAAAGTGAGCGCTTTCACGGCCCCTGAGCACCCGGCTTCCATCTCTCCACCAACCCAACCAACCCCACCGAGGCGTCTGCAGCTGGTGACAAGGGGATGTCATCCAAAAGCCTTGCTGGGTCTTTTGCAAGAGTTCCCCCTGTGCACAGCCCACTGCCTAGCCCTCCCTTCCAAACTGAGCTGGCAGGGGGCCAGGCCCCCCGGCATTGGGGGGAGGGCAGAGCCAAGCGCTTGGCGGCTCCCAGCACCATGGGGCCCTCATCCACCACTCTCCCTGGGGCCCTGTTTGGGTGACGAGCCCAGCCGGCTATGGAGCTTTGCAGAGACGGGTCCCACACGACATCTGCTCGGTCTATCTGGGGCTAGCCGAATGCAGCATCCTTTCCTGCCTGTGTCCATCTGCGGACTGGGCTCCAATGAGCTGGAACCTTGTGCCTTTCGCCCAAAGTCGGGACAAGTCGTTGATTCCTGGCAGCCGCCGAGGTGGAGCAGTGACCTCCATCTGGGTTAACGAGAGGAAGGCTCGCCCCACGCCTACCGCACTGTCCCAGCTCACGTGCCCCGTTCCAAGGTCACGCCTCTCCCTGGATGCACTGCCTTCTCCTTGGAGACCATTCCATGCCCTCAGTCAGAACAAGCCTCAACCAGTGGGGCCCAAGCCCCTGCTCTGTTTAGACAAGGAAGGAGATCAGGGCAGGCAGAGGGGGATGTGACTGATGGAACTCAGACGTTGTCCACGGCGCCCACTCCTAGGAAGTTTAGTGTGAATTAGTCCGAACCCTGACTCCACAGATTTGGCAAGAGTCCCGAGTTGTCCTACGACTGCCGTGAATTCCCCCAACTGTCACGTCTTCATACTCCTCCCAGCTCCCAAGCTCGTGGTTTCTGATGCCTCCCTTATCAAGCTGAACAAGAAGCTCATTTTCCAAAGGAGTTTCCCAAATAAACCCGCTCATTGGAAGCCTTTTGAATGTCGTGGCTTTAGCGAAAGGGCAGTGATCACAGGGAGGGGTACCCACGGGGTCATATGGCTGCCCTCAGACATCACACCAGCTCTGGTCCTAGGCTCCCCTCCCCGCCTCCCTCTTTCATTCCTCTCTGGGGTAACGCACAAGTCTATCCCCGTCTCCATCCACCTGCTCAGGTTCAGGTCCGGGAAGATCAGTTCCCATCCCCACCTATCCCCAAGGAGACCTTTCCAAATTTCCTTCTCACCTAAGAGTGGGTGTCTGCCCATAAGAAATGTTCAGGACAGATGCCAAGAATATACACTGTTCCCCATAGCATTACATAATGCAGTTGTGTGTTCAGAAGAAAAATTCCTCCAACAAAGGTGAATTAAACATCACGGAAATGAACCCCCGAGTGAGAGTACTTCAGGACTAGGGGGAAGTCTGACTGCTCCCCAGCTGGGTAAAGTGAAGTTACTGGAATTGGGTGTCCAGCCTGACTCCTGTTTACCCAAGCGATGATGAGACAGCTAAAATTTGAGTCAGAAGCCGGCGCCCCTAATGGGGCCCCAGGAAATTTCTCTCCAGCCAGGGTCTGGGCCTTTGTTCCAGGCTGACAACAAAGGCCTGAATTCCAAACATCCACCCCTGCCCCCAAGTCCCTGTGGTTTCTCCAGGCCAAGAGTGGGGAGAGGGGGCCAAGGCAGGTTACGGGTCTCCTCCAGAGAGTTGACTAGGGGCCATTCACACACAGGAGAGTTGCCTTTCAACAAAGTCTGTTTGTTTCCCCCGAGAGCCCTGGGGACTCCGTGCCAAGACAGAATGACTCACTGGCTCCCAGGCCTTGCCTGGCTCTGGGAGACACTCAGCAGGGCCTCTCCTCCCCGCAGACCAGGCTCCAGCTCCACACGGGCCCTGCAGCACGAACTTGGGTGGAAACACAGCACGAGGAGAGTCCCATGTGTGGGCCTTCAGGCCTCAGCCCCAGTGTGGGATGCCCCGTCCATGTTTACTGGCTTCTTTCAGAAGTTCAAGTAGCATCACTTAAAACAGGAGACTGATTCCCCTCGGTGAGCCCACTCTACTGGAAACCTCTGAAAGCAGGGGCTCAGCCTGCATGCCAAAGTGTGGTTCTCATGCTGGAAGGTTTGAGAAACATTCTTTTCAACATTTTAGAAACTTCCAGAACAGCTTTGTCAATGAGCAAAATTGCTTTCTTTGGCTCAGTCACGGTCAATCATAGACACTAGTAAGGTCTCTTCATGGATGAAAAACTGGATACAGTTCCAACCACGTGGCCTCATTGAGCTTCAGAGTCATCGTCTATTAAGCGAAGACTTGCTACGGGCCCCCCACGATGGTTGTGAGGATTAAAAGAGGAAATAGTCATGACCCCGGCAGGATGATTACTGGAGGCCAAGCAATGCAATGAGTACCTTACAGACATCATCTGGCTTCAGCCTCAAATCCATCCCAGGGCCCCAGGAAGGGCCAGCGTCTTTATACCTGTATTGAGGAAACTGATGCCCAGTGAGATTAAGTAGCCCAAGTTCACACAGTTAATAAACATCATATTACTCATCAAATGAGTAAAGCAGTAAGATGCAAAAGGCGAGTGCTCAGCCAACTTAGAGACCCAAAAATGTTTAGTGGTTTGTAGGTACTTTAAAAGCTCACATATCACTCATGCTAATTATTATTAATAATGCTAATTATAAAGCTAGTTTCTTCATTAAACAGAGTTTTCATATATGGTCCTCAACCATATTACTCCCTAGGCAAGTTACTTCCTAAAATGGAAAGTTATAAACCTACAGGTGATCTTGATTGGTTTTTCTCATCTTTCCTCCCAGTCAGGGAGGTGCCACTTATTCATTCAACAAACATTTACTCAGCATCTCCTTTGGGCCATGAGTTCTGCTGGGGCTGGAAGTTTAACTGGTGACCCAAAGGGATGAGGATTTGCAGTCTAGGGCAGGTTTATCAACCCCAGCACTACTAACATTTGGAGCCAAATCATTTTTTGTTGGGGGAGCCTGCCCTGTGCCTTTGAAAGATGTTTAATAGCATGTTGGCCTTGACTGACTAGATGCCAGTGAGCGGAGAATATTGCCAGCCATGTTAGGAAACAAAGGATGCTGTGGACATCAAGTCATCAGCGGCTACCACCACCCCTCTGCCAGTGAGCGGAGGGAACTCAGAATGCAACCAAGCCGGCAGCCGGGCCTCTGCCGCCACCCCCAGCGGCACCCCCTGAGGGAACTCAGAATAGGAAAGAACAGGACACTAGTCCTAGACAGCAAAGGTGCACATCAAAGGGATGATTTTAATAAGCCCAGACCTTTGCACCTTCCCATATATAGAATAGCACTAAATTCCTTAACCTGGGATGTCTGGTTTTCTTTAATTAACAGTAAACTTTTGATGTTCCAGCTACCTGGTCTTTGTTGCGAAGACTTATATATCCTGGCTTTTCCCTGCCCCTTTGGAACGACTTCTTAGAGCAATCTCAGATGCTGTGTCCCGGGCTCGAGCCCTAAGAAAATCCACCAAATAAAACCCAACTCTCAGCTTTTAGCTTGTGCATTTTCTTTCAGTTGACATGCCAGTGCAATTCCCGGGCTGTGGCAACTAAAAATGTGTCTAGCCATTGCCAAATGTCCCCTGGGGGCAAAATCACCCCACTCGAGAACCAGTGTTTCACAGAGGAAGGGAGTCAGTAATCAAACGCTGGTAGCTGTCAGTACAGGGGGTTCTGGTGACCAGCCCCAAGCCTGGTTTTCTTGGTCAAGGTGACATGGAAGTGGAGGTGCAGGCCCTGGTGGAAAGGTGAGAGAGATGGGTTCCGGAAACATCTCAGAGGCAGAGGCAACAGCATGGCCCGAGGCGTGGAACGAAGTGTGATCTCGATTTGGGGTCTGTGTGGTTCACCATTCCTACCAGAGCTCTGGATAAAATGAAAGCAGCGTTATTCCATGTGCAGCTGAAATAATGCAGGGAGAAATGACACTGTATTCCAGAAGCCTTAGACCATGGGCCAAAATTATGATGCACTAACAGGAACAAAACTCCAGCATGATGGTGCAAAAAATCCAACCATTCAAACAGGAGAAGCCTGGCTGGAAGGCATAATAGCCTCTGGGCTGAGGACAAACCTCAGAGAATCACCAGTAGAAGCTCAGTTTCCAAAGATGTTCATGACATTAAGGTCAAACGAATAGAAACCTGGTGCCTCGTGCAAGGAGGTGAGCGTCTCGGTGCTGAGGCTTTGGCTGGGTGAGCCGGGAAGAACGCTGAGCCCCCTATTTTGAGGGAAACTGGAAAGTTCCAAAGAAAAGCGAGGAAACGAGATTATATGAAAAGCGGTTGAAGGACGTGGGATGTTTGGCCCAGAAAAGAGAAGTTATGGGAAGAATCTGGGAGTTGCTTCAAGTAACTGAGGGGCTGGGCTGTGAATAATGGATTTGATGCATTTTTGTATCCCCCAGGGTCAACCACATTAGTTCAAGATAAGGAAAGCCAGGGCGGGAGTGTCGGGGACAGGGGTTTCCAGTCCAGCGTAAAGAGGAACCTTGTAACAATTACAGCTCCAGTGCAACCCTGTCCCGTAGAAATAAAGTGTGAGCTGGGCATGGAATTTAGAATTGTCCAGCAGCCCTAGTGTAACAAGTAAAAAGTAAAGAAGAAGCAGGTAACATTAATTTCCATAATACCTCTTCTTTAACCTATACAGTTTCGCAAACATTTTCACTTGATGTGTCTTCAGCATACAAATTATGAATGCGGTACTTGACAATATTCTGTCTGTATTAAGAGTTCTGGATCCAGGCTGTGCTCGACACTCGCAGCACGTCTCCCCTGGACCAGGCAGGTAGCGAGTGCTCCGTTGCCACGTGTGGCTTAGGGCTCCCGCACTGGACAGTCAAGCTCCAGTGATGCATGAATCCATCACCAGGAAGTGAGAGGTTCCTAATTTTAATCCGTTGCTCTGCCCCGTTACTGTCTTTTGGCTTTAATGACATTCATATCCCCCTCACATATTCCTATTTTAAATTAAAATGAACTCATTATAAGTTTTTATATACATTTTGAGAATTCCATAACATGGTTTAAGTTATCTGGAAAGCAGCCTGGGGCACCCTACATAGAGATGGTGTCAGGACTCTTGCTTACAAGTGACAGGAGACTCAATTCAACCTAGTGTAAGAACATACCAGAATAATTTACGAGCTCACACTCAGAAGTCCAGTGGTGGCACTGGCTTCTGGCAGGGCGGGATCCAGATATATCAATAGTTGTCACCGGGAACTGGTTTTTATGGCCCCGAATTCACTTACTTCTGTGTTGCCTTCATTCTTTGTCTGGATCCCCCTGAGATAGAAATATGGCCTCAGAAATTCCAGTCTTAAATCATCCTTACAGTGAGCATTCTCTGTGGAATAAGCTTCTCTTTCCAAATAGTTCTAAAAAGCCCCGTATTTGAGGCTTACTGACTTGGGTCGATAGCCCATTGCCTAACCCAGCATCCAGCATTGCGGACTATGTATTTGGAAAGGGCTGTCGCCTCAGGAGCCAGGACCCGAGGGGCTCAGCCCCATGCAAATGGAAGAATGGGAGTGGGGCATGGGGTCCCCAGAGGAAGAGAAGGGGCTTGACGGCCACAAATATCAGATGTCCACCAGAGATGGGCATTAATGACAGAGCCCAATGGACCATTTTGTCCTGGATTGTGAAAACTGCCTTTTGAGAAGGTCCAGTTTCTCTTTATTCTGAAGGCAGGGCTTGGAATTTCGTAAATGAGGCGCTCATTAGAAGACAACTAATCTTGAGTGTCTGGGCCACAGTGTGAGTCTTGCTTGGCTTTTGACCAGTCTGCTTTAAGAAGTCTTGTCCCATGTGGCTGAATTTAGGTGACAGAGATCAGGATGAGGCATAGGAAGTTTAAAGAATAAATCTAAATTGATGCATTCCCAAGAAATTTAGAAGAGGGAAATTAGTAAACCAGGTTATCGTCTGTTCTCCTTCCCTCCCCCAGGGACTTTTCCACCAAGATGGCAAGTGATCTCTAGGGTCAGAGATGTGAAAATCTTACAAAACTCAAAGTCTATCTTTTTCAGATCCCTGAATATCCAAAACACAAACAGGATATGCATGTCATCTGAAACCCTGCAGCCCTTGTTCACAGGCATTCTTTATTTGCACCATTGGCTCATTTCACTTACCCATTCATTTCCTCCCATTGGAGTTCATTTTCCCCGAAGTTATGGACTTTCTCGGCTCACATATACCTAAGTGGTTCCCAAATCCAGCCAGCAATTTAGACAGGTCCGTTACTGACGTCTGAAATCTTTATATGTGTGAGTTTAGGAAAAACCAGAGAACTCCAAAAATGTGTCAAGCCTAGGGACTTTTAGGAACAGAATTATCTTTTGTTATAAAAAATAGAATTCTTTATCTCAAACTAAGGTGTATTTAAAAGTAGCAATGACCAGAAAATATTAGGAACAATGTGTCAAAGTTCCCCCCCAAAATACCAAAACTTCCCTCGCCTAATTTGTGGGTGCCTGTTCACCCTTTAAGGGCCCCCAAAACTTTGTAGACTCTTCTCTGAAGAGTTCTCCCTGCACTGCTGCGTTCCACCACTTTACCTGAGTCACAGCACTGACCAGAGGCTGTCAGGCTTGATGGCTTAAGAGGGTTAGACTGTCCTAGATTCAAATCTCAGCTCTGTCATTTCTTAACTGTGTATCTAGAAAGTTCTTAAAATTCTTCTGGGTCTCAGTTTCTTCACCTATAAAGAAACGGATTCTTGTCTTGCTGAGTTGCTCTTAAAAATACGTGAAATAACGTATGCAAATTGCTTGGTGCCTAAGCACTGAATGAATAGTAACATTATAATTATTATTCCGGCACTGCGATTACTTGTTTATAAGTCATTCTTTCCCATTAGACAGTGGCCTCCTCTAGGGCAGGGACTGTGTCTTATTAAACTTTATGTCTCAATCTGGAATATATAGATACACATTTTAGTTGAAATAATTACATGGGGAAATAAATGGATGCATACAGATGAAGGAAGAAAAGTCAATCCACAGTCCATCACTAGGGAACCATGGCCCTAGAACAATAATTTTATACCCTTTCATTTACAGATGAATGCTTACTTAGACCCTGTTAGACTGAATCACATGTTTCTGAAGAAACAGTGCCCATGGTCACGGGGGCAATCTCATATGCTTGAAACTGATTGAGTCTTAAGTTTCGTTGTCTTTGAAACATCACTATATGATTAATTGTATTAAATATCTTCCTCATCTACCTCTTTCCAACCACAGTGACCAAGCAGAGACTTAAAATCAAAATAACAGTGTTTGTATATTGAAAATGCCTGCTTGCAAATCAAGCTGTAAGTCTCCCAGGCCCAGAAACCTCAAAGTTTGATTTCTGAATTCAGCCACCTCCCCATGCCCTACTTTGGAACTGGAAAGGCTGCCTATGTTATTTTCAACTTGAAAACAGACACATGCTCATCCCATGATCAAGTCGGCCGTGTAACATCATTCCAGGTAACTTTCGACCTCAAAATTCAAGTCAGGCACCAGAATCATTTCTCAGCCCCATTGACTCAGAAGCAGTGTGGGCAAACTCCCTTATAAAAATTGTCCCTTATTTGGATTTGAAAAACCCCTTCAGTCCATGCTGTTAATCTCGTCCTAACCATATTTTGTAAATACAAAACCTGGTTCAGTGGTCCCGCTGAGACCACATTTCTCAATAATGAGGGAAATGGCATTTACAGGAAGGTCTGAAACCTCCCTTCAGTAGCCTGCATTTTTGTAAGTCCCGCATGAAACCTCCATGTGGGCATGACTAATGGATCCACCTAATTAAATTTTTACAGCATTCCAGGGCTGGAGTGTCAAATGTTTGCTTCCAGCTTGTCTCCTTGTAACACTGTCAAATAAGTCTCCCATCCCATCCCCCTCCCACACACACCTTTTTTAGGGTCTGTAGGCTGCATTCCAATGTC
This sequence comes from Camelus dromedarius, assembly GCF_036321535.1. Taxonomy (NCBI): domain Eukaryota; kingdom Metazoa; phylum Chordata; class Mammalia; order Artiodactyla; family Camelidae; genus Camelus; species Camelus dromedarius. The sequence continues at coordinate 27,876,039 of NC_087444.1, forward strand.
ATATGAAATCAGAATTTGGTTGATGAGGATGAAGAAATGGATTGCCAAATAATTTTTGCAAGCCAGCCTACCTTCACCTATTTAGAGGGGTTAAAAGGATAAAAGAAAAAAAGCCTTCCAGCCAAGGTAGGATTCTACATGGGAAGTTGAAAAAGTCACTTCCAATAAGTAAGAAGATCGTCACTGTTTATAAATCCTTACTCCAAAGGACTACAGTGTGCATTTAGCAAGATGGGATTTTAACTTTGAAAACGTACTTAAATTCAGTAGATTCTGTGGACTTCAGGGCAGAGGGTTTACTGGGTCTAATCTGCAATCTGCAATACATCATTTCTCGTTCTTTGTTGTGTAATTGGTTTCAGAGAAGCAGCATCCAGTTAGATCATTTGCTTATCTCCGAGCTGGAAGGTGAGGGTTCATCACAAAATGGGTAGATAGTTTGAGGATGTGTCTGGGGGTGCTCAGCAAAAAAATCAGGAATAGAATCTGATTTGAATGAACGTTGGACTCAAGATCGGATGCCGTGGGTTCAAGGCAGTGCGCTCCCCCAGTGAACTCTCAGAGCATGTTGGAGGCACCTTCTTGGAGATAGGTGCTTCGGAGGAACACGTGTCGGTCAATCCCTGAATACTTTCCAAACCAGAGAGTCCCCAAGTGTGGTTCAGGTCATCTACATGGGAACCACCCTGGGAGCTTTTTAGAATGCAGATTCTCAGCCCCCAACACAAACCTCCTGAGTCAGAATCCAAGTGGAGACAGGGACTCTGCATGCTAGAGCTCCCAGATGAGCCCCACCAGCCTGGACTTGCAGATCTTTGCTCTGGGGCTGTTGGGAAGATGATAACGCCACAGAAAGATGGGGCTGGAGGCTGCAAGTGATGAGGCATGGAGTCACTGAGGCTAGACAGAGACCCTTCCCAGGGAACCAGGTCATGGGCACCAGGAAATGGTTGTTTTCGTCTGGCTTGAAGACCCCTGTAGACACACAAAAGTCACATCACAAAGCCTGAGATGATTCTTCTAGTCCAAGGTCCTCAGGAATCATCCATAGTGGGGAATCTCCATCCTAAGTCTTCCACTATGCCTTCCCCTAACTGCCCACCCCCTACACGTGTACTCAGAAACACACTTGCCTGAGTTCACCTTGACATGCATATACAGATCCACCCTTGCAAGCAAACATTCGTGTGCATGTGATTTGTGCACACACGTGCCTGAGCATACATATACATGTACATCTCTGTAGCTCCTTGTCCTGACACAGAGATGCTCTACCTCAGCTCTTGTTGAGGCAGACTAACCTCCCTTCTAAATATTTTCCTTTCCAGTTCATCTACGGAAAATCACTAACCACAAGCAGTTCTGAAAACCATGTCTCTCCGAGAGCTTCATCCTGATATAGGAATCAGCTCCTGACTCCACAGCAAATGGTTGACTGAAGTCAGAAAGATGAAATTGTCAGAAATTTATGATGCGATGAAGTAGGATTCCTTGGCAGCTGTTCCTCCTGGGCCCTGATCTTGGGATGAGCTCAGCACCATGTTGGACAAAGAAGCGGAACAGTAGGGTAGACTCAGTAGGGCTTTGGGACCGTGTTGAGTGGCCTTACACAAGTGTCTTTGGCTGGCATTGGCTGTATGAGCTTGGGCAAGCCTTGAGTTCCTTTTCTATAAGCTAGAAGTTTATGGGGATTAAATGAGACCATGTGTGAAAGCACCTAGCCCAGGGTTCTAGGAACCCCTCCCCAATAATGGGAGGTGATTGATCAGTGATTGGCCTGGCAAAGTACTTACATTCCATAGACTTTAGATTCTAAAAACTCTTGCTTTGAATCTTGGCTCCTCTACCTAGGTTGAAGATTTTGTGCAAGTGTCTTAACCTCTCTGAATGTCAGCTTCCTCATCAGAATGGAAACAATACCCCTACCAAACTCACGGAACTGTTGGAAGGATTGTGTTAATGGCTCATTAAGAACTTAGCACATGCCAGGAAAAGTGAATGCTTGGAAAGAGATGGCTGGTTCCTTTTGCTCTTTTTTAATTCTTCTTCTCTAAAGAGAATACCCCAGGAGAAGGAAGGATAAAGGTAGCTATTTCCCCCTTAGGGGAAATCTCTAGACAGGAAACTGGACTGAGGGCAAGGAATGTGTGGGTGTTAGAGAAAGATTCATTCCCCAGAACACGGGTCACCGAATGATCTTTTGAAAAAAGTCAATCCCTGCTTCCTGGGTCACCGAGGCTGAAGGAAATCTACTCCTTGCCTGTGTTCTGTCTCCACATCAAATTCCTCCACCAAATAAAAGGAGGAGGTTTTCCACTCAAGCTGAGGACAGTTCTTTTGAAGGGTTTTGCTTTTTTTAGGCAGGGAACCTACAGCCTTTGGAATCTGGTGAAATAATTTCAATAGGTCTTTAGACCTAATCAGGCTCATTATTTCTTGCTGTGTATCCTTGGGTAAATAGATTAATCTCTCTGAATCTCTATTTCTTCATTTTAAAAGATCAGTAAAATAATGGATTGAACACCAAGTGCCATACTGAGTCACAGCTAACTACTGTGGTGATGGAGCAAAGAGGGGCTCAAAGGGGGTCTCTGCCTCTCTTCAGTCTTCTCGTGCCTGGGAAGAGAGCCAGCAGCATCTCAGGAAGTGGCCCTAAGTTTAATTCTGGGCCTCATCTTGGGTGGAGGACATATTAGCTGGTTGGATACTATGGATGGTTGAGAAATGAGAGCCTTAAAAAGTGTCTGATTCCTCAAAAAGTTAAACACGGAATTACCACATGACCCAGCAATTCCATTTCTAGATATATACCCAGAAGAACTGAAAACAGGTCTTCAAACAAATACTTACACATAAATATTCATAGAGTTCTATTTACCATAGCTAGAAGGTGGAAAGAACCAAAGTCTGTCAGTGGATGATTAGCTAAACAAAATGTGGTAAATGTGGTATATCCATAAAGTGGAATATTACTTGGTCATGAAAAGGAATGAAAAGGGGGCAGGGAGAAATTAGGAGTATGGGATTAACAGACACACACCACTCCGTATAAAATAGATGAGCAACAAAATCTTACTGTATAGCATGGGGAACTTTAATATCTTGTAATAACCTATAATGGAAAAGACTCTGAAAAAAATATATATATAAAACTGAATCACTTTGCTGTACACCTGAAACTAACAAAATATTGTAAGTCAACTATACTTCAGTTAAAAGAAAGGAATGCAATACTGACACAGGTTACAGCTTGGATGCACCTTGAAAACTGTATGCTAAGTGAAAGAGGCCAGATGCAAAAGATCACATGTTGCATGGTTCCATTTATATGAAATATTTAGAATGAGTAAATCCGTACAGTCAGAGAGCAGTTCAGTGGTTTCCAGGGGCTTGGGAGAGAGTGAAATGAGGAGCGACTGTTAATGAGTACAGAGTTTCTTTGGGGGTGATGAAAATGTTTTGGACCCAGATAGAGACGATGGTTGCACACTATGAATGTTCAAAATGCCACCAAAATTGTACATTTAAAAGGGTTACTTTTAGAATATGAAAAGGAATATATATGTACAAATGAATCAGTACACTATACACCAGAAACTAATACAACATTGTATATTGACTATACTTCAATTTTTTTAAAAAAGGAAAAAATGGTTACTTTTAGGTTATATCAATTTTACCTCAATTTAAAAAAAAAATCTCCCAAGCCAGTGGGTGAGTATCTTGATGCCAGAATGAAGCAAACAGAAGGAGGAAAAAAAAAAAAGGAGGTGGTGATGGTCAAAGCACTGATTAAAAATGTGCACTTTGAGGGCAGGGCAGTCTCCTAAATCTCTTTAATTAAGACAAAGGAGGCAAGAGCTACGTGGGAAACAGCAGTTCAGCAGATAAACAGCAACAGAAGAGACGTCGGCCAGCGGCTTCTCAGGAAGGGTCAGCGGCTCGGCTTTTTTGTTAAGTCGAGTTAACACGTGAAGTGTGCAAACACCACCGTTGGTTCTTTTGTTCCCACTCCCCCCGACCCTCTCCACCAGCTCTCTCGCCTTGGCACGCATCCTGTTTTCTGAACAGCAGCTGTGCACAGTTGAATAGTAAATCAAACCCCCTAAAAAACTGTTGTTTTAAAACAATGTCTCCGATTTCCCAGATATTTCATTTCTGTGTTCCTTCCCCCCAACCCTTGCCTCTGACAGCAGCGGGAGGTAGCCTGTTCAGGTGTGAGCCTCTGTCCCAGCGGACGGGGGGTAGTTTCACAAGTAAATGAAATCCTGTTGCAGAGTGGGTTCGGGGCAGAATTTCCAGGCAGGGTAAACTTCAGGCTGATCCTGTGTGCTGTTAGGAAATTTGTTGTTAACAGATCTTAAGCAGGAAGAGAATGAGTGGCTAAGGTTTCCTGGGGACACATAGCCCCAGAATAAGCCCCAAGATTTTAAGGATGTCAGCACCATGCAGGTTCTCCAGTCCCTTGGCTCTGGAAGCCATTCTACAGAAAGTCTTTCCTGGCAGCCCCCTAGCAAAGACTTTGCTGGTTCCAAACTCACTGTCTGGGGCGGGGGCCATTTTCCTAAGGAAGGGGTCAAGCGGTTGTGGTGAGAGCTCTTCCCGAAGGGGCGGTGCCTGGCTTCCGGGCAATTCCCACACCTGTGCTCACCTGAGCACACACTCACAAGCCCAAGTGCTACTGTGGGTGTGCCCAGCTCAGCCTCTGACTTTTCTTGAAGTCAAGGTTTCTCATCCTCAACACTGTTGGCATTTGGGTCTGATCATTCTTTGTCAGGGGAGTTGTTGAAGCTCAGAAAGGTCCACAGAAGTCAGATGGCTATGAAGTCACAGTCGTTATCAGGGATTCACTCAACAAACATTTTATACCACCTACTGTGTACTGAGCTTTATCACAGACCCTGCAGGCCAGCAAATATTGATTAAACAGCTACAAGATGTCAGGGTTATGGATACAAGAAAGAACAAGACATACCTTCCCACTGCTGAGGAGACGGGAAATAGACACGTCAGCCAGGGTTTCTCAGCACTGCTGAGCTTCGGGACTCAGTCGTGCTTTGTCGTAGGGGCTACTCTGTTTTGTAGGATGTTTACCAGCGTCCTTGGCCTCTCCTAGATTCTAGTAGCATCCCCAGTTGGGATGACCATAAATGCTCCAGATGCTACCAAATGTCCCCTGGGGGGGTAGTGGGGGGCCAGTATCGTCTCTTGTTGAGAACCAGTGAAATAGAGGGAATTTAAGAAAATAACCTTAAAATGAGATGAAGTGGTCTGAGTTAAAGTGGAAATCCGTGTGTCTGACCAGAGAGAAGCAAATGTATGCCAGAGATGACCTCCCTCGGGAAGGAGTAGTCAGCGATAAGAGCTACCCGGGGATGTCACAGGATCAGCCCTGCCGGGAAAGATGGCAGTGTTTCAGTCAGAAGTTGGACCAGCCGGTTTATCTGAAATTACCTTATTCAATCACGCGTTTATTGTCAGCGTCCCCCATTAAACGGTCAAGTCTGTGAGACCGGGAACTTTGTCCCGCTAGGTGAATGTTGTATTCCCAGAACCTAGAAACATGCCAGACACAAATGCCAGACCGCAAATGACAGGATGAATAAATCTGGACAGCCTCCCTCTGGCAGGACCACTGTGACCTCTGCCACTCTTTTCCTGACCCTCTCTTATTCCTCCCTCTTTGACTTCTGGCCTTTTCTCTCTCCCCATCGGTACCCAGACACACACACACACAGAGTCAAGGTCAAAAGCAGACATAGTCATACTCCCACAAGCAGACACACACACAGAGCCCCCGCAACACAGCAGCAGGAAATTAGAAGGAAAGACCCAAACATGTCCTTGACTCAGTGTTCTGAGAAAATCAGCCATCCCAAACCCAACAGCAGATTGCTGGCATGCAGATTACACGGGAAATCAGCTGGCCTCTGAGCTTCTGGGCATTTGTTAATTTGTCCCAATTGAGGGTCTTGGTGCCTTCACCATGAGGTCACCAGAAGTTCCGTGTTCCGGCCCAGAACCTCTGTGATCCTCTGCATTCAGAGTAACACACTTTTGCCATCACATTTACAGCAAAAGCTAACATGAAAAGCCCCATCCCCGCCTCTTCCTCCAGCAAAAATATAAACACACACACACACACACACACACACACACATACACACACACACACACACAACTCTGTGGTTAGGAAGCCCATATAAAGCGATTCCAGTCTCTTGGCAAAGACTATTAAAGGCTAGCCGGGCAGGCAGAGATGCAGTTCAGAAAACATACTCTTTTATTTACCCAGATAAATATGATACTTGCTACATAAATTTGAGGGCACTTAGTTAAACACTTGATGTGCTGTAGCACACCCGAAAGGCCATGAGAGCCTGTAGACTGAGGACAGTGATTGGGAAAGAGCAAACGAGGCAAATAAATAAATGATACATATTTATTTATTGTTCACATGCTTTTCTGGACAAGCCGCAAGGCCTCTCTCAGGTGACATACACTTGGCAACCCACACTAAAATGGGACCGCTTTGCCCAGAAAGGAGTGAGCTCCCAGTTGCTTTCCTCCTGGGCTGTGGCCGGACATCAGTCCCCCTGCCACTCTTGGTGAAACCAATGAAGATCAGATCCAGGGGCCACATGTGAATACAAGGCATTCGCCTCTTTTTCCACAATCCGCGCAGAGGAACTGTTACAAACGAGGAGGTGGTCTTAAAAGTGCATAGATTCAAACCCCAAACTGTATGTGAGTCAAAGGAGGAACCAGGATCCCTGTGGAACACAGAGGCTGCGTCTGAGAATTGAGCGCAGTTTAGAATTCTACCCAAACGCCAGCTGATCTCCTGTGACAGACTGTTAAGATGTTCCCTGGGCTGGCACAGTCTCCCAGGAATCCCTCTTAATTTTCACAAGTTCCTTTGCTCTCTCCACTGACCATACATAACATTTATTGAGCGTTTTGTACATGTCAGCTTGTTCGAAACACTTTGCCTGACTGGAATGTTATCCAAAATGCAATGAGGTACTGTGTTATCTATCTTTTACACATAAATCCTCATGACCTGGGGAGTTTAGGTAAATCTCCAAAGTTACCACAGCCAGTAAGTAGTGACAAGGAGATCTGAATGCAGCTCATCTTCCATGAAAGCCAAAACTCTAGACAACCGCTGTGTGTTTTAGTAGACGTAGATCCTCTATGCATTTCACTCCTCGCTTTCAGCCCCTCCATGTGTTTGGTCATCATCTCTGTGATAGCCATCAAGAATATCTCAGTTTCCATACGAGCTGCTATCTGTGGGTAATTGCGGTGGTTAAACAGTCAGGCTCAGTGGGAAAAAAAATCCCATGATTGATTAGTGATGCCTGCTCTGGGTGCAGAAGTAGCGATGGGTGGCATGTATTTGCCACCCTCTGTCTATATGCTGTTCAGTTTCCATTGCCAGCCAGTGCTTTCTCTTCTGAACTCCAGAGCCAGATTTTCAACCAACGCTGAGATATCCCATCTCCGCTGGGAAATCCTATTGGCATCTCAGACTCCTCAAAGCTGGCCTCTTCTCCCACGGTCCCTAATGAGAGTGAAAAAAATAGCTATTCACACAGATGTCAAGCTGGAAACCTGAGAGTTGAGCTTAGCTCTTCTCTCTCCTTGATTCAGTACTCCAATTAATCATGCATCTTTTCCATCCTACTTTTCAAAAACTGTTGAGAATTGGCTGTGATCTGTCACTCTTCCATTCTTTGAGCCTAGGACAGGCCCTCATTTAAACTATTGCCAGAACTAATTGTCCTGGCTGCTCCTGCCTCCAGACTTGCCTGTTCACTGCCAAATGCTCTTTCTGAGCACAAATCTGGATCTATATTTCCCTTGTCCAGATACCTCTGTGGTTTCCCTAAGATCCAAACTCTTCCACTACCTTAGGAGAGCCGTCCCCATGAGGCCTTGTTCTAACTGTCCAGGTATCCCCATTGCCCCTCCATCTATCACCCTGTCACATGTTACCTGTGCTTCAACAGTGTAACCACCTCGCTTTGTTATTCCATCATCATCCATGCCCATGTGTCCTTGCACAAACTGGTCCTTGCACCAAGAATACCCTCCACAATTTAGGGCTTCTTTACAGAGACCGCCATGCCCTTGGTTGGCAGGCACCGACCGTCACAGATCACATCCTTGACTCTAGGAAAGGATTGTCCGAAGGACCCAGTGTAGCTATAACAAGCCCCATTTACAGAGGGGCTGGGCCTTACCCCAGCCTGCCCTTCAAGGCAGCTGCTCTTAGGATGAGATTTACAGCCTATGTGTCCATAAACAAAGGTACCCTTCAGACAGTGTCCCCATGGAAACAGGGTGGTGAGACCCACAACCCTCAGCCACCCCTGACAGGGTCCCCAGGCTCCTCAGCTGCCAGAGTTCAGCTTACAGCTTACCATCGCAGTCGGCACACACCTTCCCAGAGTACGCAGCTCATGCCAGCCTCGTGGCCCTGGCTCAGATTCAGGAATATGAGCCCCTTGGGGGCAGGGGCCAGTGAGAAACATCCTACTCTCGTGTTGTACCCGGGCTTGGTACTTGGTCCAAGGCAGGCATCCTAGAAGTAGCTGTCCATGGATTGAATGGAGGGAACCAGAGACTAGATCAGTTGGTCTCAGCACCGTCCCTCGTTAGCTGGGTGATCTTGGTCTAATTTGTTAACCTGTCAGCTCCTGTTGCTCCAACCACAGAACTAGGGTCATAGTAGCGCCGTATTCTGGGGGCTCTTCAGACCTTGTTATTGAGGAGTAGAGGACGGATGGATGGACTGGTGGGTGGATGGGCGGCTGGATGAATATTCCTGTTGATAAATAAGTGAACCCCCCCCACACACACACACGTAAGCTCAGAGAAACTTAAAGCCAAGCCCTCCTGTCACTTGACCCTAAGCCTCTGCCCTCACACCGAGCTCCTGGGAACAGTCTACAGATCTGAGGTTTTATCTTGCAAAAGTAGGTGGTGAAGACAAGGCTTTGCACTCTTCCCTCCTCGCTCTGCTTTTAAATTAATCTGTCATCTCAGTAGCAGTGCTTGTGTGTGAAGGCGGGCGGGAAGGAGCCATCCCTGCATTCTTCCTCTCTCACCTCTTAGAGGGCACCCCTCGCCTGCCTCGGACCTCTCACCTGTGGTTCAAAGGCCTAACCCACTCCGAAAACCCAGACTCTTCCTATTGGGGTGCCCTGCAGACCCCCAAGACTTCGTTGGCCCCTCCCCAGCTCCGCTGTATCAGCTGAGTAATCTCCCCGAGCGTCCTGACACACAGCTGCGAGAGATGAACACTGTACTGTTGATAGATGAAACTTTGGATAAGATTACATGGTTTTGAATATCTTGATGACATATTTGTCTGAAAAGTCTTTTAGAGGACGGCCTAATATAAATGCACGGAAATGTTTCTAATGACGAGCATTTGTCTACAGACATCGTGGGAGAAATTAGCATTCATGTGTCTCTGGATGTCATTTGCATTTGTATGTGGGGACCAACTTTTGAATAATCATTTCTTCCAGCCCAGAAGTGTTAACTGTTTACTCTGAACACAGGCTGGTTTCTTTCTCAGGCTATCTGGCTGGGTCCATGGTGTCCAGAAATAGGTAATGATGTAATGGACACATGTCCCACTGCTCCAAGACCACTGGGACCTTCTAAGGAGTCCTCAGCTACCATTTGCCTTCACGAGTATTTCCTTGGCTCTGCTCTGGCCTCACCCACCTAGCTGTTGTAATCACCCCACCTCATCCCAGCCAACCTCAGTTTTTTCTGTGAACTCCAGACCTACTAGGTTGAAGTTTGAGACTGATCTGGTCACATGTCTACTTGGGATTCTCCCCATAACGACACAGGTTCTATTGAAAACCCACAGAAAGGAGCCAGTGTGTAAAGGCAGCATGGTCTCATTTTCTTCTGTAGTTTCATAGAGGTCCTTTGGCTGAAGTCTGGGGTAATTTCCCTGGTCCAGTTTTGCACTAAGAAGAAGGAGAGGAAAAGAAAGATCTGGATAAAACCAAGCAAGCAGAGCTAAGTTCTACCGAGGCTCTGATCTGCTCTGTAATGTCCAGGAAGAAAATTGCCTCTTTAGGCATCGGTTTTCTTCATCCATAACTTGGGGAGGTAGTTGCATCAATTACCCTAGAGTTAAGAAGACAAGAGTTGATCACCCATCTGCCTGCCATATCAGTAAACAAAGGATGTTGCAGCCATCAAGCCACTACAAGCCTCCCCGACAGGGAGCCCTGAGGGAACTCAGGATGGAGACAGAGCCCTCAGCCTCCGCAGCCACCCCCAACGGTGCACCCAGAGGGGACTCAGGATGGGCAAGCCCAGCACGCTGACCCTAGAGAGCTAAGGTGCACATCAAAGGAGTGATTTCAAAGAGCCCAGACTCTCGCATCTTCCCATACGCAGAATAGCACTAAATCCCTTATCTTAAGGTGTCTGGCTTTCTTCATTTAACAGCCATCTTTTGATGTCCCGACTACCTGGTCTTTGTTGCAAAAGCTCCTATATACCCTGGCTCCTTCTTACCTCTCCAGAGCAGTCCCTCAGAACTATCTGAGAGGCTGCCTCCCGGGCCTGAAGTCCTCAGAAAGTCCACCAAATAAAACATAGTTCTCAACTTTGAGGTTGTGTGTGTTTGTTTGGTTTTTTTTTTCAGTAGACACATCTAAAATCTCAGGACTTGACATGCAGTGGACTCTCAATAAACCTTGCTTTCCTGGCCCCGACTCCCTGATGTTTCCTAGTTTGTCGCCAGCAACAGCGTTCACTAAGGCTCCTGGTAGTAACTGCTGCAAAGAATGAAAAATGATGTGCTGGCTTCACCATGAGATCCGTTTGGGAGAGTTTCGGGGTGGGCACTTTGGTTTGGGGGTAGCTGGGCAGCTGTGGGATTCATTCGCTGTGTGAGCTCTGGGTCTCCAGTAAAATCCTCCTGTGCCCGTTCATCCTCTGAGGTCTTACCTGCCCATGCCAGAGGTAACCCCAGACTCTTCTGCCTGAGTGGTTTACTCTGGAGGCAGGAGGTCCAAAGGCAGGTGAGGGCCACTGTGCGGCTCTGTTCTGGGACCGAGCTTCGTGCACCAAGGTGGTGTCGCATGAACGCCCAGCAAGTGAATCCGTGTGAGTTTGTACATTCCGGCAGCATCACGCTATCTCCTCTGAGAATGTACAGCAGCAGTATTGACAGTCCGCGTTCCAAGACATAAGGACCTCCAATCATAAATGAACAGCAGCAGCGGCGATGATGCTCGCACTTCAGGAGCCCTCCCTCCGGGGCAGACTTTGCACTCTGTGCTGTATGGGGCTGTCTGACATGGACACACAGCGCGCTACCATCCCAGCAGGAGCTGCCACCCCCCATCCCAGCAGGAACTTGGGTACGGGACGGGAGGAGGTAGCTCGGGGACCCTAGAACAGCTAATGAAGGATGCCAGCATCCCAGCAACATCCTTTGCTGTTTCTTCCCCTTGGCCTGCTCCTTCTCTGTTTTGTTCTAAAGCATAAGGAACTCATTTCAGGCATCACCCTGTCTGAGAAATATCCCACAGACCCCCAGATTTGCGGGATCTCAGCTCCCAAATATGGCTAAATTCAACCTTTTAGGGATTCCAAGAACTAGAAGGTGGACGATGACAGGAGCCCTACCTTTAATGACAAGTGGCAACAGTGTCAGACTGGAAGAGGATAAATGAAGACTACGCAGTGCAGCTTTTTCCGTGATCACGACTGAGTTGTGTTTTAAGTCACTGTCAGCAGGAACCATGTTGGGGTTGCAGGGAGCTGCTTTGCTGACACCCAGAGCCAGCGCCCCACCTGGAATTCCACCTGGTGCTGGTCTTCGGGCATCCCGAGCTTCCATATCACAGGACACGGCACTCCCATCCCGAGCTCAGGCTCGTCTGTCTGTCCACTGCCTGGACACCTCCCGGAGGGCAGGACTGGCTCCCAGGAAGTGTCCCTGCGGAATGTGTTCTCATGTCACTGGTGTATCCCAGCCTGAAAACGACTGTGCTCGTAACCTGGGCTCTCAGTCTCTATCTCTCTGACTCTCTGACTCTGCCTCTCCATGTCTCTGTCTTCTCTCTGTCTCTCTTTGTCTCTGTCGCTTTGTTTCTCTGTCTCTCTTGTCTATCTCTCTGTTTCTCTGTCTCTGTCTGTCTGTCTCTGTCTCTGTCTCTCTCTCAGGAAGGTGTTGACAAGGAGGGAGGGAGAAGGGGAGGGTTGAAACCTTATCTGACAAAATTACTTGATTTGTTTCCATCTTTCTGTGGGGCCCCACGTGAACACCCGACAACTCTCTGCCGCCATGTTAATGTCTCGGACGATGCTATCTGGTGGCCCACATCTCCTGCCAGAAACAACACCTGCTCCCTGAAGATCCCGGGCCACGTCCCACCCTGTCTGTGTCTGTGAAGGCATGCTGGGAGAGGCAACATTCATATTCCTTGGAGCCTGGGTTGCTGGGTTTTTTGTTGAGGGTTTGTTTTTTTTTTTTTAACACTACGCCTGGAGAACATTTTTATGTGCCTCTTGCCAAACCTGAAACTTGATGATGGGATTATTGGTGATTCTCTGGAAAGCAGAACCTCCAGTGGCACCAGAACACACCTGGCCACTCCCAAAAGCACATTTCCCAAGCGGCAGGAAACTACACCTTGTCCTCAGGGTAGGAGCAGCCCGGGAGGGAGGCCCAGAGTCTTCTAGCCTCGCTTTTCATTGTTATCTTGAAAGAAACAAATTTACCTGTGGATGTGGCTACTGTAGCTTCTGTTTTGACTGAGATGATTGCTCCATTAGTGCAAACACATCATTAAATGACTATACACCTGATATATTCATATGTAACTGATGCGTGCATAGACGTCCCCCCTTTTGTTTGTTGCTAGCCATTTTTTAAAATTATGTACTGACCCTCTTTGAATCACGTGCTTCCTCCTTGCACTACCATTTAAGACTCAGACTGATTTAAAGAAAGATGTGTAACTATCTCCCAGCCCTTCCCATTCTCTCCACCCAGATGCCTTGCGGAGATTTATATTCCTACCATTTAGATCATATAGTTTATTGATGCGAAGGATGCAGTGACAAAACCAGCACTGAGTGTTTACCACCAAAGTGTAATTCTGGAGGGTTTTTAAGAGGAAACCAAACTGAGGCCATTTCTAATCTTCTGTCACAAAATACAGAGTGTGGGCTGGATTGTGAAGATGTGTGGGGAGGAAGGCGCTGAGTAGAAAGGAGACTCATCAAGGCAGAAGGGCTTTCGTTTACATGAGAGCCCATCTTCAAGTGCTCCATGAAAGCTTCTGGAATGTTCACTGGGGGGATAATTGTAACAGCACTATGGACGTGGGGCAGGGTATTAAGAGCCTCTTTCCCTTCATTCAGTTTTGTGCTGGTGTCTTTGTTGAGCTCTGCCTGCACCCACCCCACGTCCATCCCCCACCTCTGTCCAATCATCCGTGGGCTCCGGGAGGCAGATCTAGGTAGACACATGGATGGGCTCCCCGAGCCCTCCAGCGTCCATCTGGGCAGGCTTCTGAGTGACACTGAAGAGGGGTGAGCCTATTCCTCCTTCCCAGTGGGGTCACTGCGGGCTGCTGGTATCCTTGACTGAAGGTTCCAGCTGATTCCGAGTCAGGCTGCACTGTCCAGTGAACCAGTGCGTGTGCCATTTGTCTGTCCCTCTCTCTCTCTCTCTCTCTCTCTCTCTTTCTCTCTTTCTCTCCCTCTTCCCCCCTTCTCTCTGAGTTTTGGAACCATGTACCCTTCCCTTACCCTTTCAAGCAGCAGGAGGTGGGACTGGCTCCCTGAAGTTGGAAGCCCCAGGAAACGTGACTTTCCCTTAAGGTTCTTCTGCACCCCATGTTCCTGGGCTTTGTACACACTCTCTTTATTAAAACACCCCTCGCATTACCCAGATCAACACCTTCTTGCTAGGACCCAAGAGACTCAGAGTTTGGGAATCAAAAAGAATCATAATGGCTGTGCTGCTCCCGGGGTGCTGAGGTCCACGTGGAGTGGAATCTTCTTTGTCATTCTCCAGCGTTCCCCTTGGACACAGTCAGGATTCCCTGCAGAAGAACCGAAATGACCTTCACACCCTTCCTGGGAGCTGGGGACATAAGCACAAACTCCGGGCCCCTGAATCAGAGCTGAGCTGTGCAGAAGGGCAGGGCACAGACCAGGGGCAGACCGCCTCGTGTCCAGGCCCAGCTCTGTGCTCCTGCCGCCCTGTGACCTTGAGTTGTACACGTGCTCCCCTTTGGAGTCATCATCAAGTCAACTGATGAGGTGAACACTCGAGCCTAGTTCTCACCAGGCTCTCGAAGGACAGCAGGGCTAGAGGAAGGCAATTTGAAAGTTTGCCACGCTGACATTTACACCCTGGCTGTCAACACCACAGTTTCCACACTGGGATTCGATTACGGGAGGGCATCTAAAGAAAATGGGCTTAGAAGGTTCAAAGGGGATATTACAGTACCTGTCATTTATCGAAAGGCTGATACGCACCAAGCATTTTCTAATCCCTGTTTCAGACACATCCTACATCATCTCTATTGAGTAAGTATTTTAGCCCCACTTTACAGATGAAAATTCTGAGGCTGAGAGTTTTCATAATTTGGCCAAGATTCTGAAGCTTATGAATGGCACAGAGAAGATGTGAACCCTAGTCTGCCGGCTCCACTGTAGACATCTTGCCTGCAAGACGAACAATTCAGAGTGCAGAAACCACCCTGGGACTTTGTTTTTCTTGTTTTAGCATCTGAAGATACCAACAGACCCAGCCAGGAGCCAACCTGCACTTAAGCAGACTCTGCATTAAACCTTCACAGGGTCTAGAATTCAATCCACGGAGGGTTCAGAGAATGATGGTTTGGGGCCATTGAGAAAGTGGCCCTTTCCCCTCTCTAATTTGCATGCTGGATGTCTATTGAAAGTTGCTATGGTGATCCGTTTGCCCAGAAGTTTCCGCTGAATCATCCCAACACATATATGAAAACATAAGTGCGGTTTGGGTACCCAGAACCTAGCAGCGGAGGGAGAGTCTCCGCCTTTCATTTGTGACTCACTCGTGGTCACGCGTGGGCTCAGCTGGGAGGAAGGCGAGACCTCTGGGGCAGGTGTCGCTCCCTGGAGAGGCTTTGTGTGGCTGGGCACCCTGAAGTCGCCTCTGTGGAACCAGAAGACAAAGAAAACGTGGAAGTCGGCACTTGAGTGATTCCCTGCTCCGCTGGGTCATTCCGGAGCTCAGGTTTTCTAAGCAGATGTCTCAGTTTGGAGATCCCCTAAAAGCAGAGGCTGCAGTAGGCACTCAGATTTGGAGAGTCTACCTGGGAGCTGATCTGAGGAAGCAGGAGGGAAAGCGTGGGGGTACTGAGCCAACCAGGAGGGAGAGCCTTTCCTCTGTGCGGCCCAGCTGGCTGCTGTGGGTGGTGACCTGCTTGGGACCTGCGTCTAGAGTACTTGGTGACAGGACCCAGTGAGCGCAGGACTGGGGGCAGACAGACCGGGGTTCAGATCTTCCCTCCGCTCAGCACGGTACCGGCTACAATCCTTGGCAGGTTCCTGAACATGGACATTAATTTCTCTATGCCCAGAAACGCAGGAAAGAATCCCGCATGCGGCTTCAAAAGAAATAATATAGACAGCAGACGCTGATGTGGAGTTTGGGGTGCGGTACGTCCTCAGTCAGTGCCGTTCTCTTTCCTTCCTCTCTTCACCAGAGACTCTGCTGAACGGTACCGCCGTCCTTGGCTACGAACCAGGCATAGGAGCTTATGGACTAATAGTTAATTTGAAAAATTTATAGAGATTTAAACATAGTTATCCAAAAATGCCCCTTTTTTTCAAAGTAAATACTATTTGGCATTTGGTTTTCATTTGAATTATGTTCTGTGTAACGAGATGGAATGGAGATCTTTATAGATAAACAATGTGGATCCATAAAGAAAGAGTTGCCTAATTAGTCCTTTTTTTTTTTTGCTGCTTGGGAACGTTGCCACTGGTCTCAGTACAGGAGGTGGTTTGGAACTAGTATGTGGAAGACTCGTCAAAGGAGAAAAATCTAGGGCAGACTGGTGGAGGGCTGTTCCAGGAGAGATATTGTAGTTCAAATTGATGTCAATTTTTTTTTAAAATTATGGAACACATTCCATTAGCAAGAGTGTGGAAAGACAGGTACATCTATTCTAGAAACTACTTCGTCATGTTAACATCCTAAAATATGTATACATTTTAACCTACATAGCAGTCAGTGTTCTCCAGAGAAACAGACCCACTAGGGTATGTATATATCCTACTGGATAACTGCGTACACATATGTCACATAGTGGTATAATCCAGTCTGAGTGTAAAGGCCTGAGAGCCGGGGGAGCCAGCTGTCTAGATCCCAGTCCAAGGGGAGAGATGAGGTGAGATGTTCCAGGTCAGGCCGTGAGACAGGAAAAAGAAAAAAAAAGGAGGCAGAGGATGAATTCCACCTTCGTCTGCCTTTTGTTCTGTTCAGGCCGTCAGTGGATTTGCGGATGCCCACTCACCTTGGGGAGGGCATCTCCTTTACTGAGTCCACAGATTCATATCCTAGGCTCACCCAGGAACACCCTCACAGACACACCCAGAAATACGGCACAATCTGGGCACCCCACGGTCAGCCACGCTGACACGTGAAATCAGCCATCACAGCCTAGCAACCCCAGTTTTTCGTCATTGTCCTGGGGAAATCAGCCAGGATTCAGAAATCATGCACGTGGATGGAGAGCAAAGCAGTATGTATATTACTGAAAAGTTGCAAAGTGTTTTCCAAACAAGCAAATAAGCAAAATAAGCAAAGAAATCCTTTTATAATCGCATGATTTTTATGTGGTCAACGAAGACATGTTTTCAAGGAGTACCAGGGCAAGTGTTGATGGCAGATTATGAAGTGAAAAGTGGGTGAATAAAGGTGAATTCAGCCTGATTCCAATTCTGTTAAAAATACCCTTTAGTTAGTTGCATATCTGGATATATATGTTGGTATATTCATTACCAAAAAACAGAAGAAGAACAAGAAGGAGAAGGAGAAAGCACTATTAACAACCCCTGTTTCTTCCCTTTATTCTGTCTCCAGATTTTCTGTAGTGAGCAGAAAATACTGTCATAATCAGAACAGGAAGCAATTGATATGATTTCTAAAGATGCTCTAGAAGTCAAACATTAGAATCTTGCTCATGGCTTCAGCATAATCTGTCTTCAGAATACAGGTGGGTCTGCCCCCAGAAGGTGAGGGTCAGGTGAGCCGCAAGGCCTCCAGGGTCAGGAACAAGTGTTTTGATGCGTAGCCTCTGACCCCTAGGACAGAACAGGAGGGAAGGCAGCCAGGTGGTGGTGGCAGGCTGGGATTTGTAACGTTGAATGAGACCTGTCAGAGGACAACATGGAGGGCTGGTTCCTCTCCCCAGGACTGGGGGGTGTGACCCAATACAGTGCCTGATGTCGCCTTGGTGTGTCTTAGACTGTGAGAAAAGCTTGACAGCTAGAAGCTCCCCACATCCGGACCTTGTTATCTTCTCTGTTTTCTCTCCTCTGATAGCACCTCCGTTCCACATCCCTCCCCTCTTCTCTGTGGCCCCCACGTCTGTGTGGTCCAGCAGGCTCTCGGGCCCATGGGGCTGCTTCTGCTCACACCAGGGTTCTGTATGGGCCAGTGGCTGTGTCCTCCTCCTTCCAACGCCTCGTGTCCCTCACTGATGGTGCCAGAGGGTCTCAGAGAGAGGGTCACCGCGGCAGTACCCACCCCGGAGGTTTCCAAGGTCCATCAGCCCGAGGCGTGCAGATAGGTCGAAAAGCATCAGCACTGTAGTCAGGAGACTGTGGTTTGAATCTCCCTCGCACCCTTATAAGCTGTGTGGGCTTGGGTAGGCATCTTAACTTCTCTGAATTACAGTTTCTTCACATGTAACTGAGAGAGAATGCTATCCAGCTTACCGGCTGATCGTGAGAAGGAAATGAGTCTATTCGCAGTGGTAAGGGATGCCGATAGCGTTTTCTTTTGCTGCATAACAAAAACCACCAACCTCGCGGCGTGGAACAACGCCCACCTCTGATCTCACAGTTCTGTCAGTCTGAAGCCTGAGGAGGCTTAGCGGGGTTCTCAGTGCAGGGGCTCATCCGAGGCCAACATCAAGGTGCCGGCGAGGCCGAGCTCCTCACTGGCGGCTCTGGGGGAGAATCAGTTTTCAAGCTCATTCAGGTTATTGGCAGAAGTAATGTCTCTGTAGTGCTGGGACTAAGGTCCCCATTTCTTTTCAACTGTCAGGTGGGAACCTTGCTTGGGTTCTGGGGAACACTGCCTCCTTGTCACGTGCCCCGCCCCCGACCCCTTCAACCAGCGACAGCAGGTCAGATCCTCCCTGGGCTTTGAACCTCTCTGACGTCCCCGTCTGCTTCCAGCTGGAGAAAACCCTCTGCTTTCAAAAGACTTGTGGAGATTAGAGAAGGGGCTGCATGTAACTGACTCAGAACGGCGCCTGGCACTTAGGACATCAAGGCTGATCTTTGGGATAAATACAGTGAGAGGTACATAGAAGGTTCTGGATCGGCTTTTATGGAATAAATGAGCATGTGAATGAATGAACAAACTGGAAAAAAAATCAGCAGTGAAGTTAAGAGTTTCTATTTTGGAGGGCAGAGGCAATCAGTGAGGGACATCGCCAACAGCGAAAGGGACATTCTGATATGAATTCCATCAGTCCGCATGAAGTGA
Organism: Camelus dromedarius; assembly: GCF_036321535.1. Lineage (NCBI taxonomy): Eukaryota > Metazoa > Chordata > Mammalia > Artiodactyla > Camelidae > Camelus > Camelus dromedarius. Next base: position 27,894,814 of record NC_087444.1, read on the forward strand.
GGATTCAGTTAATACAGCTACCAAATAAGGTTTCCCCCTGCAGGGTGAGAGTACCTGGGGTGCATCCTCTGAGCCTGGTTTCTCTGCTTGGAACACATCCAGCCCCGAGGCCCCGGGGAAGTCTTACTGGCAATTCCATCTAAAGGAACCAAATCCCGTCCCTAAGCACATCCCCCCTGCAGCTTCAAACTATTCTTGGGATATTTCTGTTTCTCCAACACAGGCTCTGCTCTAGGCACCCGGCACCCTTCCCACCATGGGATGGGCCAGGAGGTGGATTCTAGATTCTTGCTGGAGGGGGGTTCTCCAATATTTGTCATTTTAGTAGTCACCTGAACATTGTTGGATCATCACATCAAGCAGCTCTAATAACTGCAAAACAATCAGGTACCAAAGAGAAACAGAGCAGAGATGAAAGCTGGTGTCTGATGGGCAGAGGCATGCTTGGTAGACTTACAGACCCCGCCCCCCCTGGCTTCCAGACCTCCTCCAGAGGGTTTTTATAACTTCCTGAAAAGGCTTTAGTATTCAGTTTTAATTAAACATTTAATTTGCATCATGCAAATTTATTAATTCTGCCAGGGAGAAAAAGGCTGAATCTTGTATTTGGATATCTCCAGCTAGGAAGACTCACATTTTCCCAGGGGTTACTGATGGAGCCTCCCAGTTTGAACAGCACTGCAGGAGCTGGGGAGCTGCTTGGTTTGGAAGGTCACTGGCTCAGGGCAGTTGTGTTAATTTCAGCTTCTCAGACTCAGTCCTGAGACTGAGGTTGTAGGGAGGTACAAGCTGCTGAAATCAGCATGAACCACTTACAGACGGGCTCCATTTGTCACAGGGTCCTCTTCTGTAATCCTCTCTTCCCCCTTCCTGTTCCTCTGCTGCAAAGTTCTGATCTCTGAAAAGGGCGATCCGAACTACCTGGAAAATACCTTGAGGAAATGGCTCAACAGGCAAGATCTTACTACCTGCCTGACCCAGGGTGGTTAGGACCCCATTAAGTTGGTATTTGTTGACCAAAATTCTGGAAGAATGAGGAACCTGGCAAATCAAACATTCTCCTGCAGATCAATCACAAACTCTTTTGATTTCCAATCTTATTGTTCAGATTTCTTCTGAATTCGTATAGGTCTCATTTCCTGCCTTATTAAAGGGGAATTGGGTAAAACTCTTTGGTAAGTAGGGATTGGAAAATGCACTTGGCTAGTCTCAGCTCCAGTATTCATTGAATAGCTATAGAGCAGTGGCTCTCAACTGCGATGATACTGTCCCCCAAGGGACTTTGGCGATGTCTGGAGATATTTTTGGTTGTTACAACTAGGGAGGTCTGGGGAGCAGGGGTTCCAGTGTGTGGAAGCCAGGGGTGCAGAATGGTCCCATAACACACAGGATAACCTCCTCCACGAAGAATTGTCCAACCCCAAATATCAGTAGTGCTGAGGTCGAGAGGCCCTAATATAGAAGTTAAAGAAAAGGACTGCGGTACGGGTTGATCTGTTAGATGATCACCTACCAGGAGAGATTTAAAACAAACTAGTAAAAAGTCCTTGAAGTGAGAATCTGGTGGGGATTCTGCCATCGACCAGCTGTGTGGCCTCGAGTAAGTGAATGTATTGAGTACACTGAATTTGATTGATTTACTCATTCATTTGGCCAGCTTTGTGAAGAATGGCACGTACTCATCTAAGCAGGGGAAACCAAATACATGGTATGTGCAAAGGCTCAATGCAGAAGAGAGCCAGTGTCCCCAGAAGGCCAGCGGGACTGGAGGATAATCCACAGGAGGGAAAGAAAAGCAGGGGAGATGCTCCTGAACCTTCTGGACCAGAGTAAGGAGCTGCACTTTAATTCTGGGTGTGGTGAACTACCTCCCGCAGTGAGTGCTTTAATGCTGGCTGCCTAGACCGGCAAACTGCACTTCTGGTTCTCCATACAGACTCTAAAGGTGCCCGTTGGGTGAGAGACTTTGCTCCCTGCTGTGGTGGGGCGGAGACCTGGTCGGAGAGAGGCGACAACACAAGAGGCAAAGGGAACACTCAAGAGGCCCTTGTGTGGTCCCAGCAAAAGAAGATGGAAAAGACAGAAAACAGTGGAGCAGTTCCTCCAACAATTAAACGTGTTACCACATGACCCAGCAATTCCGCTCCTAGGTATCTACCCAAGAGAAATGAGAACGTGTGTCAGTCCGACAACTTGTACACAACTGCTCCTCACAGTATTATGCACAATGGCCAAAAGGTGGAAGCAACCCCGATGTCCATCAACTGATGGATGGATAACCAAAAAGTGGTGTATCCGTACAATGGAATACCACTCAGCCATGAAAAGGAATGAAGTTCTGACACATACTACGACGTGGATGAACTTTGAAAACATTAAGCTAAGTAAAAGAAGCCAGACACAAAGGACCACATTTTGTATGATTCCATTTATACGCAATGTCCAGAACTAGCAAATCTATAGAGACAGAAAGTCAAATGGTGGTTGCCGGGGAGAAGGGAGAATGGAGGATGACGGCAAATGGGTGTGAGTTTTGAGGGGCATTGATGAAAATGCTCTGGAATTAGACAGTGGTGATGGAAGCAAGACCTTGTGAATATATTTCAAAAAAAATACTAAATTGTACACTTTAAATGTATTGTACGGTGTCTGAATTATATCTCAAGCTGTTTTTTTTTTCTTTTTTTTAAAATGGAGGTGCTGGGGATTGAACCCAGATCTCATGCATGCTAAGTACACATTCTTCCACTGAGCTATAACCCCCCTTTTGTTTTATTTTTAATAAAGCTTTTTTTTTTTTTAAGGGAGGTGAATGTACAAAGAGGAGTGAGGATGGACTCGAGATGGGATCTCAGACTTTGCGTACCAATGGCATCTGAGGGGAGGGGTAGAGAGCAACAGAAAGCTGGCTCCCCAGTTTCTCAGCTGATGCAGCTGCCACTGCTCCAAACGACTTCTCACTGATGTCACATTCAGAAACTACATGATGGTTTCCCCAAATCACCCTCTTTCTTCTCATTAGAGTGTAAGGGCGGGAATAGCTTTGGGGAAGGGAATTTGCTCTTTTAGAGAAATCAGAAACCTTTCTTCTTGGTGACCTTTTCACTCTTCATTGCCAGAAGACTTTGACCTTTGACCCCAGGGACGCTGGGAGAACAGGCTCCGGACAACAAAGCATTACAAATACAGCGGGTTTTTCATGGAAAGGATGTGGTACATTTTCATGCAGACGGCTTTCCCCAGGTAGTAGTCAATGTACAGAGAGAGAATGATGGTGCTTCCTTTACTAGGAACTTAGCTTTTCATACACAAATAAAGTGTGACTTCTGGTAAAGTCAGAAACAGAAAGAACATTCTTTTGTGCTGATGAGAAAGATAGGAAAAAAAAAAAAAACCAACAAAAAAGACCCAGGAACATAGAAAGTATTAACATTAGACATCTAGGTTTTGTGTCATTTGGGGGGAAGTGTGCATTTTAATCTGATTTTAATTATGCTGACAGACAATGAACACACTTCTATCCCCGCAGGAGTGTTCAAGACTGGTGCAGAAGGTGAATCTCCTGGTTGGATCCTGAGACAAAGAAATGCCCTCTGGCCCTAGGGGCTAGCCAAGAAGGACACTCTCTTACATTCACAGCAACAGCTCATTTCCAAAGTTTGGAGTTATGAAGGTAAGAGTCCATCACTGCCCTCAAAGAGCTCACAGGCATGTGGAGAGAAAGACAAATAGTCAATGATAAACTGCAGAGGTATCCAAAGTGTGACCTGTGAAGCATCTGGCGATTAGGAAGTGGGTACAGTACGATGGTTACCAAGGGGAGCACATCTTTAAGATGCAATGGCCATTTATGGGGGCCCCTCTAAACCATGCCCCGGGGGTACTGGGAAGTGAAATAGTGACTTGGAGCATGATTTTCTTTTCTTACATTCAACCATCATCTAAAGTCTGCACTAGAATTGAAGGACCTGGGTCATTATCCTGGGATTTCTCAAGACTCAGGTTTGACCTCAAGTCCCATCTTTCAAAAGCCAAGTGGTTTGGGTGGTTCCGTGCCCTCAGCCAGGCCCCCCGCCCCCGGCCCCACAAGCCCTGGCTTCCCATCAGGGGAGATGGAGAGGGGGCAGGTTTGTTTCCCAAGCCGCCGCCTCCTCCCCATGCCCGGTGCGCCGCCCTCGCCCGCGCAGTCATCTTGGCGGCTCATGTGGGAGGATGCTGACCACAGGTTGATCTGAGCCCAGGCTGCTCACCCCACAAGGCTCCCTGCGGAGGTCCCCTCAGTGACTCGGCGCCTGGGGAGGCTCTGCTGCCTGGGCCCTGCTGCCCTCACCTCCTTGGCAGGTGGCCCATCGTGGTTGACCGACAGTGGGTCTGTGACTGTTTTCTTCCTCATCCAGCAAAGACAGGGTGGGCACCTCAAGGGAGCACCCAGGCTATGGTCTCTCTCCATCCCCAGAGCCCCTCCCAACTTCCTGGTTGTGGCTGGGAGGCCCAGAAGGAGCTGCCAGGCCATCTCATCTGCAAAACCAGCTTGTTGCCAGCAAACTGAACACATTTAATACAGAAGCCATTGGGACAATGACTAGGGAACCCCTCGGACCGGGTCATCGTCACGGAGTGACTTCCCGTGCCTCTCCATCTTCTACCCAGTTAGATCCTGGCTCATTAGTTTGGGGCACCGAACAGCAGTTGGGGGTAAAGGTCACTTTGGTAGACGATTTTCTTTCTCTCTAAGCCACAGAACTTCCTCCAAGGAACAAGCACTAACCTCCGATTCTCAGAAGCAAAACAAGCCAAGTCACACATTTCTATGAATTCTCCCCGAAAGCCGATGATCACTAACAACAGCAATCTCCGTGGCTATTGATTGAGCGCAGGCGCCAGACTCGTCACAGAGCTCGCCAGTCCCGGAGCCTCCCAGAGACGGGGGAGCTCATTTCACAGCCCAGTCAACCGCCTCTCAGCAAGGCTAAGACGGAGAGGCCAGGGGAGACTTTGCAGAGAGAGTGAAGTCAGGACAGCCAGGATCTGGTCCCAGCCCCGCCGACCCTGCTGTGGCTTGGGGAAGCCTTCTTTCCCAGTGGAAATTCCAAAGCACTAGACAGGAAGAGTTATCAGCTGTAACAGTAAAGCATGTTGGCGGGTCAGTTGCCTGACACTCAGTGTTTCTACAACGGGAATGATAGCCCAGCAGGTACATGGACCCCTCCCTGTGCCTCCCAAGTTGGAAATCTGAAGGAAACCAACTTTGGCTACCATGTGCCCAGGCGTTGTGGCATGGCAGGGGGTGGGGGGTTACCACCACATGCTTGGAAACAGAAACGCTTTGAAAAAGATACATACAGATACATATAGAACGGTGGACTTCTAAGACCCAGTTCTGTGGCCCTTTGACACAGCTCTGACATTCTGCAGAGAAGGAACTCCCCTGAACATCTTATCCACAAGGGTTAGTTAAGACAAGGTGAGAATACCGACTTGCTTAGAACAAGGAGACAAGCCCTGTCTTTGAGGACATCCTCACTAATCGTTCCCTAACCTGTGAGCTATGTAAGGGGGTTTGACCTTAACAACTTCTCACCGGTGACCTTCAAAACACAGCACAGCACCGTGACCGGCCCTGCCGCTCTTTCTGGCACCCACTGTAGTGTCTCCACTCGCTGAGCACAATGTGCGGCCCTGGCTTTATTTTTTTTTTTCCTGTATCTTTTCTCCTTTCATTGGTTTAGTGTGTCTTTTCTCTTCCCAATTCCTGTTGCTTAACATCAGAATTTGTACAAAATCTCTATAGACAAGGATTTGGCAGTAGGGGAACTGGCAGTGAGACTCTGTCACTGTATGTGAAGAAACTGGATGACCAGCCAGTTAGATTTTATTTCTAACAGCTGCGAAACATAAGCCCAGGACAGAATGAGGGAGCATTCACCAGGTGGCTGAAATGAACCCCAGACTGGGTCCAACACAGCACGTCTTTAAACCTTCAACTCTAGAGAACATTCAGTTTCATCTATGCACATTGGTTCTCAAGAACAGGCAACCAGTGAGATCGAGCCTGTCTGTGAGGTGTGTTCTGCCACCAAGCAGCTTCAAGAAGGCTGGGCGAAGCTGTTAAGGAGAAAGTTTATTCCTCCTTGGGCGAAACGGAATCATCACAGGGAATTCCACATGTGGTAGATTCCCTTAGAGATATGGACAGATAGACACCAGCGAGGGGAAAAAGATTACATTCCTTGAGATTTTCACTTCTGGAAAACAAAAACACAAAATAATCTGAGTGCTGGGGGCGGGCATATTCACAGCAACCGTTTACTTTTCTGTTCAGATTCTCAAGTTTGTTCTCTTACTTAAAGTAGGAGGAAGATAACATGGGTTCTTTTTGTCACCAGTAAGCTGTTCAGCTTATATTCTGAGCAGCTGGTGTTCTTGTCACGTCTAAGAGGCAAAGATGTGTTTGTGCCCAAAAGATGTTGCAGAAAAGTTCAAAAAGCTACTGTTGCCTCAATGGCATGTCACGTGTGCCCTGGGGCTACTAAAAATTTGCATTCTGTACATACAAATGGGTGGCTAGATGGATGGACAGACAGACGGATGGATGGATGAATGGGCAGACAGATGGAAGATACATGGATGAGTAGCGGGATTTTTTTAATCCCTTTAACTACCCAACTCACACACAGCCTGACGCAGAGCAGGCTTCCAATGAAGGAAGACTTGACCCTTAGTGGTTTCAGTAACAGTCAACTGGTCACTGCCTTTCAAGACTTGATCTTGGAAGAAACTCAAAGTCACCTTACATGCTTTGGTATCTGTTCTTTCTGCACAACTTTGGGATTCAGAAGTGTCCTTGGTGTCTCCATGCATCAGTGAAGCACATGACTTGGTACTTGGGGTAATTTGAGGATCCCTGCTACTCCAAGATGGTTTCTGAAAATTCTACCATTAGTAGGATGAACCACAAGAGTAAGGCTAGAGGCCAGTGAAAGAAAGCATTTCCTCTTCCAAGTCTGTCATGAGAAAGTCTATAGAAGATAAATCCCAAGACTCTTGCTGAGGACCTCCAGTTCCTTGCTCTAGGCACTGTCACCATGGCCTGAGTCACCATGAGTCCATAATTTTCGAGTGCATTAATCCCTGAGTGCCCCCATTTTCATGGAGAGATGATGCAAAGGAACACAATTGGGACCAAAAAATAAAAGTCCGGCATACATGCTTCATTTTACAGAGAACTCTATCCCTCCCTTCGTGTTAAGTTTCTGTTTGAATCACCTGAAAAGATGATATTTTAAGGCAATGTGACCCCATAGTCACCACTGAGATCTTCACAATCCTCTGCAGACGGCAAAATCCCATATGATGCATGTCCTTAGTGCTTTGTGCCTCGAGATGTTCTCTGTCGCTGTTGGCCAAAACCTTCTAGAGAGTATTCCGAGTTTCCTTCTCTGTTACTGTGATAGAATTTGGATCTGTTTCACAGGCATTCACAGAGGAGCACCTAGAAGTCACATGCTGGTTGGAGTTGGCTTGAACCAGGACGCGGAGATTAAACATAAGACCCCTGGATCAAGATGCTCACAGAATCCCAAGAGAAATACATAGAAAAAGGCAATGCCACAAGGCTTAGCAGGAGGGATCCTTGTGGTCTGCACCGAGGTGGTGGTCAGGCAAATCTACACAGGCAATACAGTTGCACTTTATTGGTTTCAGCTGCATGTGGATCTAGGGTTGGCTCAAATTTTTAAAAATTAAAACATAGACGTATAATTACGACATACACTCACAAATGCCATGTGGGCCTTGGAGCGCAGGGTGGAAATGCACCACCCCACTTGGGTTAGGGAGAAGCAGCCAAAGAAGTTCTCCCAGGGAAGGAGACCTCGTCGCAGAAAGATGCGAGGACATTCGACAGGCAATGCTGTGTAGACGTTTGTCTCTCCCACCGGCCTACTGCTCCCTCTCTGGGTTTGAGCCACTTCTTTTAGATCTAAAAAAATGCCTGTTTTAATCTGTAACAGTCCCCGTTTCTCCTCCGCTCTTTTGCAGTTCATTTAGTTGTCAAAGAACCTGGAACATTTATCTTATAGAAGTTCCCATTTTCTGGATTTGAGTTATTGCTTCTTCAGGGGATCTGGATCCTTTCTCTGCCCCCTGTATTTTGTGGAAAGTGGTAGTTTCATCATCATCATCATCATCACGTTACTACCAAGTCATCCCAATGTAGATGGAAAGGTAAGAATGTGGGCAATCGAGTGCTAACTTCTAGAAGTCTGATTCCTCTCTCCTGTAACTTTAAACTGAGTCTTTCCTCCCTGTGATATAGAACATGCATTGGAATCTCATGTTGTTGCTTGAGTTTGGGAAGTGATTCCATTACAAAGAAAATGCATGGACCTATGCAGTAGCCAAGAAGGGCCAGCCCTGCAGCTGCATTTAGATCAGGGAGTTTCTGGAAACAGACCTTTCTGACGGTAAACTCCAACAAAGCAGGTGGGTGTTATGTTAATGACTAGACTCTTAGTCACCTCAAGGGAACTGAAATCAGATGACACCAGGATGGTGGAGGGAGGTGAGATATTAGCAATTCTGACTGCAGATGTGAGCATAATCTCAGGGGCCTTTTTAAATAATCATTCTTCTGCTTTGATTAAATGCTTTATCTACTACTGGGCTACAGAGTGGGAGGCAGAGGTGAAGTGAGGAGATCCGAGATTATTAATTTGCCTTGAAACCTATGCTTTAAGAAGGCCAGGAGAAGAGAGCTGCCGCTAAACAAAACACAAAATCTTCCCCTCTCAGCTCACCCTGTGCACGCCAGCACTCAGAAACAACCCACACTGAACAGACCCGTGCATGTTTGTGTGTAGCAAACACCGGTTTAGGGAGAGTGACACAGATTTCCAAAATGCCAAAGGCATTTTTTAAAAAGGAGGGGAAAAGATGAAGTACAAAAGCTCTATCATTTGCATTTGACACTTAACTTCTTTTCTACCTGCCCATGAAACAGCCTTCCTGGGCTCTTTTCCACCTAAAGTGTCCACTAAGATCGTCTTAGGGACACAGACTCAGCCTGATCGCTGTAAACACTCAGCCCCGCTGGAAGCCAGAGAGCTACGGGTCTAGAAATTTCAGCTCACCTGATCTTGCCTCACACTTTCTTCTTCTGATTATTTGTTCTGCTTGTGCGACTGCAACAAACCTAGGAATGTCATAAAAGTGAGATTGCCAGGAGGAAACAGGGTTCTTGGATCAAAGGATTCACACTCTGCTCATGAAATGATTCATTCAGTCAGCTGCTCAACATTTATCCAGTACCTCTGATGTTCCATGCTGGTGACAGGTGTTCTTGGAATGGATACAAAAATGGGCCACTTACCCCTTCCGCAATGTGATTTATGATATGATATGTTATGATGTGATGTGAAATGATATACAATGCTATGCTATATTATATAATGTTATACTGTATTATATGATACTATGCTCTACCACCTTTCATTACAGGATAGTGTATATTATTTGTCCATTTGATATATGATATGATATGTTACAATATGATATGATATATACAATGCTATGCTATATTATATAATACCATAGTGTATTATGTAACACTATAATGTATTATATACTACTCTCTACCACCTTACGTTACAGTATAGTGTATATTATTTATCTGTTTAATATATGATATGATATATGTTATGATGTGATATGAAATGATATATAATGCTATGCTATATTATATAATGTTACACTGTATTATATGATACTACATTCTACCACCTAACATTACAGTATAGTGCATATTATTTGTCCATTTGATATATGTGATATGATGTACAATGCTATGCTATATTATATAATACTATACTATATTATGTAATACTAAACTATATTATATGATACTACACTCTACCACCTTACATTACAGTATAGTGCATATTATTTGTCTGTTTCTCGTCTGTCTCCCTCTTACAATAGAAAATACAAGAAAATGATTAAGAGCATGAACTTTGTAGCCATGCCTGGATTCATACCTTGGACCAGCCCAGCTGAGTGACCTTGGAAAATCTCCCGAACGTCTCTGAACTTTAATTTCCTTCTCAGTCAGAGGGCAATCACAGCAGCACGTATCTCCGAGGGCTGTTGGGAACAGCCAGTGATTAAGGCTGAGGACAAGGCCTGGGTGAGTAGCAGGTACGTTTTCGTCGTTAGAAATGTTCTCATTTGATGGGGGAGCCTCACGCTGGGATGGACAGCTCCTCTGTCACACGCAGAGGTTTCTCCAGGTCCCTGCCCACCTCATTTCTGAGTGTAAGCCTGAATCAGTCAGCGTATTCATCCCTTTGCCACTGGGATCGGAACAGGGGTGGGCGGATAACCAGGCAAATGACCCAGACGGATTTGACCCAGCCATGACTTTGATTTGCCCAACTGAGGACTCAGACCCACTCCCATGGGACCTACTCCATGGGGATTTACAGCTGGAGCTGCTCCAGCCCTCGTGTTCCCACCAGGAGCCTTGGCCCAGAGCCCATGCAGTAGACAGCAAACACAACAGGTGGACGGAAGCCAGCTCCGATGGAACTGTGTGGCTCCTGCCCCAGCCAGACCTGCAGCAGCTCTGTCCCTGTACCTTTCGGTCACATGGGCCCATCAGTCCTCTTTTTGCTTAAGTCAGTTTAGGTCAAAATTGTTCCATCCATAACTGGAAGAGGGCTAATTGGCACCCCCATGACATGCTGAGGACGGGGACGTGCAGAACATGTGAAGAACTCAGAGGTCACACTTTGACAGGCAGGTCACCTTTGCCTGGTCACACATTCCCAAAGTTCCAGAAGGCTCTGGAACAGAGGTCAAGATACACCGGTGGGGATCCATGAATAAAAGGCAGGAGTCAGGGAGGGCTTCTGGAAGCAGTGGCGACCGCGTTCACAACTGAGCCCTCTTAAATGCTTGTTAGATGCCAGTCCCCTTGCTCAGAGCTGCCCGGACCACCCTGCGCTGAAGCCGCACCTCGGGGAATGAGCGTGACTCGGGAGTGTGGAAATGGGGGCAGGCTGGCATTCCTTTTTGAAGATTACAAAAGAGTGCCTCGAAGCCCTGGGGCGGCAGCTGTGACTCAAGGCTGGAACCGGGCCCGCTTCAGTGGTAGCAGCCAGCGTGGCAGCCAGTCGGCACACCTTGGTCCACCCAGGGACCTGAACGCGGCCCTCTGCTCATCCCAAATTCCATCCCAGCAAGGTGGACTGATTTCCATCTTGGTCCCAGGGTCCGCACATCTCCACCACGGTTCCACCCCGTTCCAGCTCGGGAAGACGCAGGCTCGTTAGCGAACAAGATAAGCCTCCTGGTGACTGAGGGGCGGGCCAGCCGGACCAGTGAGAGGTGAGTGCAGAACTATCTTGTTGCAACACAGCGTCCAGACACCCTGCCCCTCTCGCAGGCCTGTTTTCTGGGACACTGGGTAGGACAGCCTGTGTGCCTAAGAATCTCAGAAAACAAGGCAAGGAAACAGAGCATTTGTGTAGTGATTTTCATTTGAATAAACATGTATTGAGCACCTACTGTGTGCCAGGCACTGCAATAGGCCAAAGAGATGGAGAGGTGAGAGGAGTGGTCCTGGCTTCTAGACGCTCCTAGGGCAGGTGGGGGCCAGTATGGAGCAGTGAGGACTCTAAGGCAGTGAACTCAGAGGCCCGGCAACCCCCACCTTGGGGGCTGGAGAACACGAGGACTGAGGTGAAGCTTTTAAGAGGAAACCCAAGACCTGAAGAGTCACAGTGAGCCAGCAGACAAGACAGAGGGGACACGGGGAGGGCTGGGGTTCCAGGGGGACAAAGTAATACAAAGACTGAAGAGAAAGGAAAAGAAGGAGGAACTATGCCAGGTTGCCAGGTTCAGGGGTCACGACGGCTTTAAGGCAGGAGGGAAAAGACAGAAGGGAAAATGTTTCCTGAGACCCTAGTCCATACCCGGCCCCGTAGAGGGAAACGGAACATCAGCACAGCCCTTCGCAAAGCTAATCAGTTCTCGCCAGGACTCACCAGGGGGTGGCTGACCTGTGCCAAGCACTGAGTGCACATGCTCACCACGATTCCAAGACCCTCTCCACCTTTGATCCCGGAGGAGGCTGGGGCCGAGAGACAGGGTCCTCTGGCTCGCCTGGGTGTCACTCCTGGGACGGAGCAGAAGTCACACCCCGTGCTGGCCTGGCAGCAGAGTGCAGCACCTCCTGGCTGGTATCTTCCCCCAGTGACCCCTCGCTGCTCTGCCACCAAAGGCTCTAAACATCGTTCCTCTAAAATCACAGCATCCTCTGGCCTGGCGATGCAGGAAGGTTTGCCCCCCAACCCCCGTTCTGCCCCCCACCACGCTGGCTCTGTTGTTTCGACTCCACAGATGGTCTGACTTTGTCATTACGACCCATCAGTGTTCACCAGCATCCCAGCATGCCAGCTCTGTGTGTGTGTGTGTGGGTGTCTGGTCCACGATTACCTACCCACCCTCTGTTCAACCTCAAAGGGCTGAGGGCTTTCCCTCCATACAATCTGGATTTCTTTTTTTTTTTAACCTCCCCTGCAATCCAGTCCATTTTCAGTTTGAATGCTGAGCTGGAGAAGCCAGGAAAGCTTTGCTGAGGTCGGAGGGGGAATCAGCGGGCTGTCTCCAGGCTGGTCTCCGTCCCCAGCCTGCCAGCACCCGCGTCTCTCAGCAGCTCTTCTCGGAGCCTGGAGTCCACAGTCAGTGACGCTCTTCTGAAGAATCCCCATCGTTCCTCCAAAGCTCCGATGCTCTGGGTCAATCTCCCAGACAGGACACAGACCAAGGACAGCAGATCCTAAACACTCACTGCTTTCGTTCCCAGCTCTCTCTGCTGCGAGGCAGGACAGGCACCCCAAAGGGCAGGTTCTGCAAAAGCCCGCACACTGAGATCCTTTGAAGGGAGACCGGGGGGAACCAGCTGCAGCTCAAGAGTGGGCGCTGGCAACTCTGAACTCTTCTGTTCCAGAAAATACCCAGTTGGAGCCTCCAGGCTTCAAAATTGGCATCAGGAAATGGCAGGGAAAGTGGGGATCTAAACAAGAGAAAACCCAGGGAGGAAGGAACGGATCACTAAGAAGCTTTTATACACACAGGGAGCCCTTCTGCTTTGTTTTTCTAGGTTACATCTATTTTTTATTAGTCTCTGAGGTCCCAGCTTTGGACAACTACTATGTATTTCAACAAGGCAAAGGTTTATAAAGAGCAGGGCAGGTGAGACTTCAGACCGTTATCTAAAGGATCTGCCATCTTCAACAGAGAGCTCTGTCTATACCATGAAAAAGTCAGGGTAGTTTAGAATTGACTAGAAGGGTGAGTGCAGGGCATCCAGATGGGGTAATTTTAAACTAAATTACCAAATGGGCCAGTTCTGGGTGGATTTTTTTTTTTTCAGCTTTATCGGGATGTAATTGACAAATATAAATTGTATATATTTCAGGGGCACAGCGTAACGGTTGGTATACATATACGTTGTGAGATGATGGCCACAGTCCAGCTAGTTAAAATACCTATTTCCTCACACAGTTACTATCGTGTGTGTGTGTGTGTGTGTGTGTTAAGAACACTTAACATGTGCCCTCTTAGCAAATTACACGATACAACATACGGCGCAGCACTGGTGACCGTAGTCTCCAGGACTTATTCATCTTGCATAACCAAAACTTTGTCCCTTTGACCATCTCTCCATTTTCCCCTGTCCTCTGATCCCCCCAAACCACCATCCTAATCTCTGATTCTGTGAGTGTGACATGTTAAGTTCCCACATACAGGCGAGATCATTCAGTATGTGTCTTTCTGTGTCGGGTTTATCTCCCTCAGCATAGTGCCCTCCAGATTCACCCATGTGGTCACAAGTGGCAGGGGGCCCTTCCTTTTCAGGGCTGAAGAATGTTTTATTGGATGTGGGTACCAATTTTCTTTATCCATTCACCTGTGGGTGGGGACTTGGGTTGTTCTAGTATCATGGCTATTAGAAATAAGGCTGCAATGAATATGGGAGTCCAGATATCTCTTCAAGAGACTGATTTCATTTCCTTTGGATGTAGACCCATAAGTGAAATTGCCAGATCATATGGTAGTTGTGTTTTTAACTTTTTGAGAAACCCCCCATACTGTTTTCCGTAGTGGCAGTACCAATTTATATTCTCACCAACAGTGTCCAAGGGTTCCCTTTTTTTGCCACATCTTTGCCAACCCTCATTTAGCTTTTGTCTTTTTGATGATAGCCATTCTAACAGGTGTGTGGTGACATCTCACCGTGGTTTTGATTTGCACCTCCCTGTGGCTTTGGTGATATTTTAGGCCCATTTAATTGAAAATGTCCACTAGGGGACTTGAATAATCCAGGGAGTCATTCCGTGTAATGATTGGGAGTTGGAGAGGCAGTCTCTACCGGGGTGCCCCGGGGCTTGGCCTCTCGCAATGTTGACATTGACAACTCAGGGTGACAACAGCAAGTGGAGGCGTGCACCAGCCATTCGTGGAGCTCCCCGGGGCCTCTCCTGGTGGAGGACCCTTCACAGGCACAATTTCTAACCCTGACAATCTCCCTTTTTGCAGGTTAGGGCCCTGCTTCAGAGAGGTTATGTCATAGAAAAAGCCCATCAATTTCATTTGCAGCTGGCACAAGCCTGGGAAGAAAATTTGAACTAGTCAATGGCACGTTCTAGGTCCAAAGAGATTTAGACAAGCAGGGAACAGGCTGAATCTACTGAAGTGAAGCCTATGGGGGATGGTTGTGTGTTTCTGTGCTTGGGTTCAAAAACATAAGGTCACACGCAGAGGATGGGGGAAACGTGAGAAGAAAAGGCCCAGGGCCACGCATGATGAGTCACTGGTGTTATGTGTCTGCCAGCGAGGCTCGTGAAATTACGGTCGGCATGAGGAGCAGACAGATGTGGTTCAGGGAGGCGGAGGGCGGTGCTCACTCTGTGATGAGAGGCTCACACCTGGGGAGCTGGGTGCAGCACCTGAACCCTCAGAGAGGGCAGCAACCAGGAGGCAGGGGCACTTGAAATTCCAGTATGTGTGGAAATGCTACAGGCACTGACTGTGTCTAGATGTGAAAAGGAAAAGCAGGGAGAAGGCGCCACGTTGGTTGTCTTCCATTCCCCAGAGACCCTGAGGGATGTAAGGACTCATTATACATGGCATTTTGAGTGTGTAAAGTCAGGACTCATGTATAGAAGAAAGGCATACGACTTGATCGTAGACAGACCAAGAAACAAAAAACTTTCCTGACAAATCTCAGGACTGTGGGAAGATAGACAGGGTGGAAGGTAAAATAGGGAGGTAGTGAGCACCCTGTCACTAGGGCTAATCAAGTACATGCTGTCAGGGACTTTTGTGGGTGCTAGGTACTTTGGTTTCCGTGGACCCCTTCTTCCATAAAAAAAACTTAATTATGTTTATGACTGTATAATGAAATATCTAACCCATGCTGAATGATAGTCATTTCTTTAACTCTGACTTTAGTCTGAGTTTAGTCTCATGGGCCCTACTGCCGTGCCTAGTAAAATCAGCCCTGCATGCTGTCTGTTCACGTGCCAGCATGTTGCAAAGAAGATTCTGACTGTATACTGGTTGGAAGGAGAGTGTTAAAGTCAGATTTCTAAACTTCCCCCAGTCTAAGATCCTCTGAAGTGAGTTCTGCTAAAGGATAGAGGAGTGCCCCAAACTGCCTTGGGAGATTGTTAGGGTGGATGTGTTGCTGGGAGCAAAAGTCAAAGAAGTGTGTTCCTGCCACAATTCCATTCCATAAAAAATGTACACACAGACCCCGATTATTATGCGTGGTAACACCTGAGATTACAATTAGGGGATGGAGGTGGAGAAGAGGAATCGTGGTTCTTTTGTTTGATAGCCTCCTATTTCTGTCTTGTTCAAATGTTTATATTCAACAAACAGCATGAATCCTTGTTATAAAATTACTAGCTCAAAATACTGGCAAAAGGTGTATAAATCTGACTTTAACTTTTACGGGGTGAGGAGGGTGGTTTAGCCCAGTTCTCTGTTCTTTGTCCAACCAGGAACGCTATCACGATAGATGATGCCGTGAGGGTATCACCCGGCATGTTTGGTGTTTTCAGTGAACAGAACAACACGTGAGAAAGCTCAGGAAAGCCCATTATGCAACCAAGAATGGAGATATAAAACAGGGCCACGAGGGATCCCTTCTCTCAGGCCCAGCCAAACAAATTCACAAACACACAGATTCAGAAATTGTCTGCATCGACCTAGTCCTCCGGTCATCACACAAGGATTTAAGTCTGATCTGTTTTTCCATCTCCCAGGTCGAACGGCTGCTCAGTGCCTCTGGAACAGGACCTCAGCATCACCCCACACCCAGGGGGAGGAAGGAGAGTGACCAAAACTACAGAGCCAGCACCACCACCAGCCTGTCCTTGGAGCCATCCTGCAGGGAAGACCCAGTATGAGCAAACACTGTCCCAATATCAGGTCCGTTTTTTTATTTCTGCTTTTACTTTTTTTTTATCGGTTCTGATTTCCTCACAGTAAATCTTTGAAGGGTTGAGTGGTTTCAAGACACATTCCCTTCTCCGTGTAGCTGTGAATACGATCAAAAAAGACAACAATGAAATAGTGAATTGCCAGCGGTTCCTAATTGAAGGAAAAGAAGAATCTAGGAAGAGGGCTATGTCCTGAAAAAAGGAAAGAAGGGGAAAAAAAAAAAAAGACTAGCATGGAAATCTGTTGATCTGGAATGGCCAGAGTAGGGAAAGAGACCTCAGCATTTTAGATTCCTATCTATTGCCTAAACCCCAGAGAAGGCCTTCCATTCAAATGTTTGTGTATGCACAAAGCGATTTATTAAACACCTCCTGTCTGCCAGGCCATACTGGATGTCTTTGTCGGGTGAGGAGAGGGAGGAGAGCTGGAGTAAACTTTGGGAGGCCGTCCCAGGAATTCTCACTTGAGAAAACATCTGGGTTTTTCACGTCTCTTGTGCAAAACAAACAAGTATTTTATTAAATGATGTGCATTGTGTTCGAAGGTAGAACTCTTTGGAAGCCTGATGTGCGTGCGTGCACACACACACACACACACACACACACACAAACGAAACAAACATGAAATCATCAAGACCCCACACTCTGGCAATGAGATGCACTTGCTATCATGGTCCTTCACAGAAGCACAGATGATAGCTTACAGGGTTTTTTTTTTTTGTTTGTTTGTTTTCAGAATCCACTTTCCACATCAAGATCACCCAGTAAGCAATCTAAATTGTGAGTGAAGAGCCCAGAGCTTTCTTCTGCCCCTTTCCCTCTCCTCCACCCCCAGGCATACCCACCCCCCATCAAAAGGATACCTTCCCCGAGAAAGGAACCTCCCAAACTCATTTGTCCGTATTTCACTTTCTCCGCCTGATTACTCCCCTCTCCTTATAGCCTGGCTTCCCTGAAACCAAATGTGAGTCGTTTTCCAACTGCACCGGAAAATCAGAATTTATTGTACATATGTTTGTGTTCCACTTAATAAAAAAAACCTATATTTTAAGATAAACTTTGTTAGTAATTCATGAGGTAAGTGACTATTTATGCTAATCAGGCAGAAATATATTCTCAAGCATAATGCATTACATAAATTTGAATGCAAAATGTTCAATTATGAAGTAAATACAGGTAATGCAAATAATAAATTACCTCTAATAAAAATTATAAAAGATGTGTCTTCAAAGAGAGAGCGGCTTTAACTTACAACTGTGAATTGCTTAAAGAGAAAAGAATTAATAAATGCTGATTTACTCTGATGATTATTTAGCACATAATTCACCTATTCACGACTCCTAGTAATCAGACTGTTGTCTCATTCTCCAATATGAGGCAAGACTGTTTCCTCAGCAATTTTACCCTTATCAGATTATCTCGTCTGATTCTATTAATTTTCTTCCATGAATCTGCTAACAGTGATTTGTGATTTACTTGCCCTGCTAACTAAAGACTGTTAAAAGGATTTCTCTGACACGATGGCTGGAAACATCGTTCAGTTACTCTGAACAACTCTTTTCTCAAATCGATTCGGTTGGGTTCATAGTGAAATTCAGTGGACCCTGGTTAGTTCTGCACCATAAAATCAGCTCCTGGATAAACAAAGAGTTCAGACACTCCACTTGATGCATCTTGTTCTTTCCAGATTATATATGTCTGATTCCAACATGATATACTTGAGTTGCTGAAACTCACAATCAGGAAAACAGTGTGATTTTTAGCTTTTAATCATTGTAATTTGGACATAAACAGAGTTTTTAGAAAATGTTTTTTGCATGAAGTTATGTATGTACTGACATGAGACTGTAATTGTGTTTTTGATATTACAGTTTCACAATCTTCTACGTGATCCGACCCATGCCCTCCCCTCTCCCGCCAAATTCTTCTCTAAATAGTCACTGCTTTCAGAAACTTTAATGCTACTGGTTTGAATTGGTCAGTAATGACAAACGCATGGTTTCTAAATTACTCTATATTGTTCTACAGAGATTACTGGAGTATATATAGCAAGAGGATATTAAGCAGTAAGAAAACACAGTTCGTATTGTATTTGGATTAGATTGGCTTGGATAGAAGTGAAACAAACAATGTTAGCAAAGAAATCTAAAGAAATGTGGCCTGATGTAATTGCAGAGGCTCAAAAACCTGAATAGTACTAATTAAAATGAGAGAGCTCAATTGTTATAAGAGAAATGCGCTAACAGAGAACTGTAAATGTTTAGACACCCCTGTGAATCACTAAATAATAAAGTAGAAAGGACAAAAATGAGAATTAAGTTATAAGCTTGAGAGCACCCCTGCCACACAAGAAAAAAATAATTCAGATCCTTTTTTTTTTCCAAGAGAAAATGGGAGACTATAAAAGACTCTGCAATAAGAGAAAGAAAAATACCCTGGCTTGACTGCAGTGTACAAAAATAAACCATAAAAAATGTGCAGATAATAATACATTTAGCTGCCCAAACATGGGCATTTAATTTCTAGAAATGATACATAATTGCAATAATTAGGTACACGACCGTGAAGCTATATCTCGTGGTCTTCATCCTTAGTGAACTTTGTTTATACATGTTGTTTATTTATAAATGTAGCAGTTTCAGTGTTCCTGACCAAAAATTCTTTCATGACAGGCAGGGATCATATCTCACAGCTTTTACCAAAAATGTGGTGCAAAAGGATTAAAGAAAAAACAATTCTCATAAACAAACAAAAATTAATTCTTCCTAGATGCACTGAAATTCATATTTTACATGAAAAATATAAACTGTGGGCATTTGTGGCTAATGATTAAAAGAGACTTAGAAAAGTGTTGCGATAGGCCAGGCTCAATGACATAATATGTTTATGTAATTTAAGCAGTAAATTTTCCTCTGGATGCATAAACTGTAATCCCTTAACTTCATTACTAGGTAAAATACCGTTTGAGTGGAGGAAAGCAAAGGAATTCTATGTTAGGTTGCATAAATATTGACATACTCTTCACTCTTTCTTCCCCAAACTGGTAATAGACATACCTCATTCCATCCCAACAAAATACTCCCATAAAACCAAAACTACCCTTATAAACACAGCTCCTCTGCAGTAATGATGAAAAGAAAAAGTGCTTTTCTGGAAAATACCAACACTGCTGGCCTTTTCGGGTAATGATGTGCCTACAAACCTTCTGGGGAGTCTCATTAGGGATTCCCGGGTTTGCTGAAGCCCAGGGTTGCCAGCAATGAGAGAAATTAACACAAGTCTAATCTGGTGTCTGAAGCCAATGAGTGACACCTAAGGTCTCGTTATAAATAGTAAACTATGCTGTCCGGTGGGTGAGAGCCTTCTGAAGTGCAATGTTCAAGAAGCTGGCTTAATATATGACTAAGTGTCAGAAGTCAGGTTTTCTGAGAATTACTTTTCAGATAAACAACTTTATAGCACTGCACTTAATATTACTTAATAGAGACATCTCATTTGTCACTGAATTACAAGTAACTTTAATTCTATTGATATTGCCGTAAAGCCCGTTGAAAATCCATCCTGGCACTTTTAAAGGGTTTGGGGCCCTATTTGTTGCATGGGATCCTCTTGCAGAAGTCTCTCAGCCAGAATTACACTCAGAAGGCTTCTGTGTCTCCTCGCCTCTTTATCCACAGTTAAGGGGCATAGCAGGGAAAAAAATGATTCCCGCACCTGCCAGCACTGTCTTCAGCCCCTTTCCTAACCAGGTCGGGTTCTCCCACTGCAGTCAAACTAACTTTCTGTGCCTCTTTCCTCCTCCCACCTTGGGAAAGCAGCTTCTTTTCATTTCATCAACAAAACTGGACACGGATCAATTTCAACTGACCTTTGCCGAAAGGTGGCGCTGTTGAGGTAAAAACCAACTCGGTCCAACAATAGTTTTCACTCTTCGATCGTTTTGCAGGCTTTTCTGAGTTTTTTTTTTTTTAATGCACCCTCCTAGCGTCTCCCCCTCCCATAAAATAAAATAAATATGATTAACACCAAATGCATTTCATTAATCCGAGGAATCAACCGTCCAACATCCAATCAGGCGGGCTGGTCTTCCAAACGCTGGGTCGGCTTCGCGCACTCTTGCTTTTTCCCAAATAAATCTCGGCTTCTCCGACTGGCCTATCGCTTTAAAATCTTAGAAACAGAGTTGTCGGTTTTCTTTTTTTCTTTTCTTTTTCTTTCTTTCCTTTTTTCTTTTTTGCATAAGCTTTAGAAGAATCGGTCAAGAAAACTGAATAGTTAGTAATCTCTGCAACCCAGAGGGGGAGAAGCAGCCCCCCACCCCACCCCCACTCTGAGTTTCCGGGCCCATCCGAGAAGCTGCGGTTTAAAATTTAACCCTTCGAGGGGAGCTGGTGAAGGCTGGGGTGTTGTTCCCCCCCCCACCCCCCCCCCCACCTTGTTCCTCGCCACGATCAAGTCTGAAATAATTAAGTGAAACGTAAAAGTGCAAAGGGCGCGCGGGACCCTGATAAGCAGGAGTCAGATTTCAGCAAAGGGTGGGTGAGTGTGTGTGTGAGAGGCAGAGAAAGAGACAGAGAGACAGAGAAAGCGAGATGGCTCTGAAAGGCCAAACTCGGGCCAGGGTCGGAAGCCAGCGGGTGAGCCGGGCTGACCTGACTCTGAGCTTTCCCGGAGTTTACTCGCGTAGGCGTTTGCTCCCCCCAAGGGCACGCGATGCCAGCGGGCAGCCAACCCCCGAGCGGAATGGCCCCTGAACAACTTATTTCACCTCCTTTAAAAGAGGATGATAAAACGGGCTCTCTCCGCCGACTCCGAACTGCCCCGGCAGGCGCGCGGCTGGGAGATGTCCTGCGCGCAAATGAGACACTGCACCCCTGCGCGCGGGCACTGGGGAGAGGGACAAAGAGTTTGGACCAAGTTTGAGCTCCGGGGCACTGCCAGGCTCGGGGAAGTAAGGTCCCCAGGGCGGAAAGCTTGGTGCTGAAGGTGGAGCAAGGAGGAAAAACTGCCCGTCGAATTCACGACCAGGGGTTGGGGGTCAGGCAGGGGAAGGGGAGCAGGCCAATTCCCGCCGAGTGGGGGGCGAGCTGGGGCTCCATAAGGCATGTTTCTCTCGCGCTCCGAAGTAAAGCAAACCGTCCTGCCGGTCCACACGGTTTCCTGCACCCCCTCTGGAAAACAACTTCCCGTCTTGCGCCAAACTTTGCGCCAGGCTTTGCAACCTCCGGAGGACGCTGCGGCGCTGGAAGGGTTAAGCCAGCCCGTCCCAGCTGACAGTCAGCTGATTGGGCCCTGATTGACAGCTCCGAAAAGTTTCCTTGTTTCCATACTATTATGCTAATCGCGGCCGCTCTTGCCTCCTCCCATTGGTCCGGAGTACCAGTCAATTTCCCATTTGGGCCTGACGTCACAAGTGCTATAAAACTCAGCAATTGCTTTAAACTCTTCTTGCTGGATCAGAGGCTTTAAAATCTTTTTTTCATCTTCGAGCTGTAGCTCGGGCTGCTCGTCGGCTCGACCTCCCCCCTTTTGCTCTCCGCCTCGCCTTTCCCCAGGACTTCGCTATTTTGCTTTAAAAAAAAAAAGGCAAGAAAGAACTCAACTCCCCCCTCCCTTTCCTCCAGCCGGGCTGCACCTCTGTCTTGCACTTTGCACGGAGGGAGGAAGAGCGCGAGGGAGAGAGAGAGGAAAGAAAAAAATAAAAAGAGCCAGGCAGAAGAGGAGGCGAGAAGCATGAAGTGTTAACTCCCCCGTGCCAAGGCCCGGACAGCCGCCCGCCGCGCCTCCAGCCCCGAGCGGCCGCCGCGCGCGCCCCGCCTGCAGCCCGGGCCGACGAGGCGAGCCCTCCTTATGCAAAGCGCTCAGCGGAGCGGCGAGCGGGGGACGCCGCGCACCGGGTCGGGCTCCTCCGGCTTCTCCGCCGCCGCCACCGCAGCCCGCGGAGGACCTTCCCGAGCCTGAAGCCGCCGGCTCGGCGCGCTAGGAGGCGAGCAGGCGAGGAGGGGCCGGGGCGAGCGAGCGAGCACATTGGCGTGAGCAGGGGGGAGGGAGGGCGGGCGCGGGGGGCGCGGGCAGGGCGGGGGTGTGTGTGCGCGCTCGGAGGTTTCGGGCCAGCCACCGCCGCGCGAGCTAGAAGCGCCCCAGCCCGGCAAGCTGGCTCACCCGCTGGCCACCCAGCACAGCCCGCTGGCCCCTCTCCTGCAGCCCATTTGGCGGAGCGGCGGCGGCGGCAGGAGAATGGCATCAGAACTGGCAATGAGCAACTCCGACCTGCCCACCAGTCCCCTGGCCATGGAATATGTTAATGACTTCGATCTGATGAAGTTTGAAGTGAAAAAGGAACCGGTGGAGACCGACCGCATCATCAGCCAGTGCGGCCGTCTCATCGCCGGGGGCTCGCTGTCCTCCACCCCCATGAGCACGCCGTGCAGCTCGGTGCCCCCTTCCCCCAGCTTCTCGGCGCCCAGCCCGGGCTCGGGCAGCGAGCAGAAGGCGCACCTGGAAGACTACTACTGGATGACCGGCTACCCGCAGCAGCTGAACCCCGAGGCGCTGGGCTTCAGCCCCGAGGACGCGGTCGAGGCGCTCATCAGCAACAGCCACCAGCTCCAGGGCGGCTTCGATGGCTACGCGCGCGGAGCGCAGCAGCTGGCCTCGGCGGCCGGGGCCGGCGGCGGAGCCTCCCTGGGCGGCAGCGGCGAGGAGATGGGCCCCGCCGCCGCCGTGGTGTCCGCCGTGATCGCCGCGGCCGCGGCGCAGAGCGGCGCGGGGCCGCACTACCACCACCACCACCACCACCACGCCGCCGGCCACCACCACCACCCGACGGCCGGCGCGCCTGGCGCCGCGGGCAGCGCGTCCGCCTCGGCCGGTGGCGCGGGCGGCGCGGGCGGCGGCGGCCCGGCCAGCGCCGGGGGCGGCGGCGGCGGCGGCGGAGGCGGAGGCGGCGGGGGCGCGGCGGGGGCGGGGGGCGCCCTGCACCCGCACCACGCCGCCGGCGGCCTGCACTTCGACGACCGCTTCTCCGATGAGCAGCTGGTGACCATGTCGGTGCGCGAGCTGAACCGGCAGCTGCGCGGGGTCAGCAAGGAGGAGGTGATCCGGCTGAAGCAGAAGAGGCGGACCCTGAAAAACCGCGGCTATGCCCAGTCCTGCCGCTTCAAGAGGGTGCAGCAGAGGCACGTCCTAGAGTCCGAGAAGAACCAGCTGCTGCAGCAGGTCGACCACCTCAAGCAGGAGATCTCCAGGCTGGTGCGCGAGAGGGACGCGTACAAGGAGAAATACGAGAAGTTGGTGAGCAGCGGCTTCCGAGAAAACGGTTCGAGCAGCGACAACCCGTCCTCTCCCGAGTTTTTCATGTGAGTCTGACACGCGATCCCAGCTAGCCACCTTGATAAGTGCTCCGTGGGGGTCCGACTCGGGTGTGGGCTTGCCAATTCCAGAGCCTTGCTCGCCACCACCTCGCCCCCTCCCATACCGAGCTTGCCCCCCCGTTGCCCCCCGCACGCGCGCACACACACACACACACACCCTGCTCCGAGTTGGTGGTGGTGGCGGCGGCTGTTTTTAAGTTGGGGAGGGGCTGGTTGTCTGGCTCATGGATTGCCAATCTGAAATTCTCCATAACTCGCTCGCTTTTTTTAACACACCCCCCCCACACACACACACTTGCACAATGTTCAAAGATCTCAGCAGAGTTCCTCACGCTCACCTTTGATGCCTGCATCATTCACATATTTTTTTCTTCTTCAGTTCATGAGCTGGTATTCATTTTCTGTGTGTGTGTTTTATTTTGTTTGGATTTTTTTTAATTTGACTTTTTTGGAGCTTGCTGTGTTGCCTTTTTTTCCCCCACCCTCCATCCTCACTCCCTCTCCACCCATCTTCTCTGAGATAAAAGAAAAAAAAAAGCTAAGTTTTTTTTCCTCCTCCTGAGTTCTTCATATGAGATTGAGCTTGCAAAGGAAAAAAAAAATGTGAAATGTTATAGACTTGCAGCGCGCTGAGTTCTATCGGGTTTTTTAGCATTGTTATGCTAAAATAGAGAAAAAAAAAAAAACCTCATGAACCTGCCACAATCAAGCCTGCATCAACCTTCTGGGTGTGACTTACGAGTTTGGCCTTATGATGCCAAATCTGAGAGTTTAGTCTGCCATTAAAAAACTCATTCTCATCTCATGCATTATTATGCTTGCTACTTTGTCTTAGCAACAATGAACTATAACTGTTTCAAAGACTTTATGGAAAAGAGACATTATATTAATAAAAAAAAAAAGCCTGCATGCTGGACATGTATGGTATAATTATTTTTCCTTTTTTTTTTTCCTTTTGGCTTGGAAATGGACATTCGAAGACTTATGGCATGGCTTTCATACTTTTGTTTTATTGCCTCATGACTTTCTTGAGTTGAGAACAAAAAAAGTGCAACCTTAGAGCCTTCTTCCCATGAAAGTTTGCATCTGCTCCAAAACTGCTTTGAGTTACTCAGAACTTCAGCCTCCCATTGTAAATGCACTGAGGGCATTCCTTGTCAAAGATGCCAGAATGGGTTAAAAATTTAACATGGCAAACATTAAAGAACTCTGAATGTTTTCTTTTTAATAAGAATGACACCCCATTTGGGGGACTAAAATTGTGCTGTTGCCGAAAGCAGTCTAAAATTTATTTTTGAAAAAAAATCTGCCCCGTTATTTTTGGTTTGTTTTATTTTTTTTTTAATTTTTTTAATTTTTTTTTTGGCGCTTTTGGTCATTGTCAAATGTGGAATGCTATGGGTTTCTAGTATATAATTTAATTCTAGTTTTTATAATCTGTTAGCCCAGTTAAAATGTATGCTACAGATAAAGGAATGTTATAGATAAATTTGAAAGAGTTAGGTCTGTTTAGCTGTAGATTTTTTAAAAGATTGATGCACTAAATTGTTTACTGTTGTGATGTTAAGGGGGGGTAGAGTTTGCAAGGGGACTGTTTAAAAAAAAGTAGCTTATACAGCATGTGCTTGCAACTTAAATATAAGTTGGGTATGTGTAGTCTTTGCTATACCACTGACTGTATTGAAAACCAAAGTATTAAGAGGGGAAACACCCCTGTTTATATCTGTAGGGGTATTTTACATTCAAAATGTATGTTTTTTTTTTCAAAATTAAAGTATTTGGGACTGAATTGCACTAAGATATAACCTGCAAGCATATAATACAAAAAAAATTTGCAAAACTGTTTAGAACGCTAATAAAATTTATGCAGTTATAAAAATGGCATTACTGCACAGTTTTAAGATAATGCAGATTTTTTTACAGTTGTATTGTGGTGCAGAACTGGATTTTCTGTAACTTAAAAAAAAAATCCACAGTTTTAAAGGCAATAATCAGTAAATGTTATTTTCAGGGACTGACATCCTGTCTTTAAAAACAAAATGAAAAGTAAATCTTACCACAATAAATATAAAAAAATCTTGTCAGTTACTTTTCTTTTACATATTTTGCTGTGCAAAATTGTTTTATATCTTGAGTTACTAACTAACCACGCGTGATGTTCCTATGTGCTTTTCTTTCATTTTCAATTCTGGTTATATCAAGAGGAAGAATAATCTACAATAATAAACTGCATTTTTTTTTGATTCTGTACTCAGTTTCTTAGTGTACAGTTTAACTGGGCCCAACACTGCATTAGACGTGTAAAAGGCATCCTTTTCTCCAGAGGAAGGATTAATGGAGGAGTAGGAAGGCCATCATTCAGAGTGAAACAGAGGCTGTTTTGTGAAGCAGGAGGCCAGTCCCTTCTAATAATTAGGAATATTTAAGAGAAATGTCAATTACAACCTCTCCAAATCCTCCGCACCCCTCCCAAAGTTTTCAGTTTTCAAATAAGTTGAGACATCATTGCCCTAGTGAAAACAAACAAAAATCCCAGCCAGGGAAGAGCAAGGCCTTCTCAGCACCGCCCTGCGTTTCTGACCCCTCTGCTCGCCCATCTAGAGAGAAATGAGCCGGGCACCTAAGGCTTTGGCGGAGGGGGCTTGGGCACATATGCATTGGGTGGTAAAGATAAACACTTCTTGCCTTTTGGCTAGAATTGATTATTTTTCCTTCTCCCTTACACGCCATGATTTTCCTGTTAGCAAGGCCTGACAAGATTTCACATCAACGCTTTGGACAAATCAAAGTTGTTTGTTTGTTTGTTTTTTTTAACTTTGAAGGTCATTTGTCTTAAGTAGGAAAAAGAAAAATCCACCTCTCACAGGAGTCCAAGTATGTATCTGGGTTTAAACTGTGTTCTTCAATGCTATTTCCCTCTGAATATTTAGCGGAGAGCTTGTCCTCGTAGACAAGTTGGTGATTTCTGATCACCTTAGCTCCTGAAATATATGCAAAAAATAATGCTTGGTTGGAATAACGGCTGTGCTTTGATTTATTGGCATTTACCCCAACACGGGCTGTGTGTGGGGGCTGACTTAAAAGATCACTTGGAAAGTCTTGAGCTACCTTCAGTAACAGCATTGACCTATTTTAAAATGACACAAATTCGTGCAACTAATGTTACAAATTCACGCAGTTTGCATTCTTAGTCAGCTTCCCTTAGGACGTGAATAGAATGTTAGACAAAGCCAACGCTGTTTTGAAAATACAGCCAAACACGATGACTTTTGTTTTATTTTCTATTCAAAAAAAAAAAAAGATAATATTGCAACTCTGAACGAAGGCCTGATTTTGAGGAAAACAGGTTGTGCTTGGCGCTGATGAGTTCTGGCCAGGGTATCAGCCTTCCTTCCGTTTTTCACAGACCACGAAGACAGTGGATACCCACTGCATTTTGACCTTGGTCTCTGTGCCAGCTTGGAGAGGGCCCCTGAATCCACACTTCATTTTGCTTTAACAAAAGTTTTCATAGTAAATCTATGTCCATGTGCCTGAAGTTAGCTGCTGTTCTCTGCTTGAGAGATCTTTTTTTTTTTCCCTTTGGTCTGATCCCAACTAAGAGATTTGCAGTCTACCCCTGAAGAAGCAGAAATGCTCAGCATCCGATGAAAGATTTTAAGCAAACACATTCTCAAAATAAAAGTGACATTCAGAATGGAGTTATTGCAGTTAGCTCATGAGGAATGCCACTTGGGAGAAAAAAACTGTGCTACAACAATGAAGCATTTTGATAGGATCTTACAAGGCAGCTCAATACAATAAGCAGGTTTTGTCCCCAAATATTAGAAAGCCAAGTAGAGAGGTGTTAGCAAAAATAGGGTTTTGGTGGCTGGCTTTAAGAGGTTAACTCCTAATGAAAGGTGTTTTTAGGAACAACCATTACTAAAAACTTTGACAGGTAATGAGAGTGGTGAATATAAATATATATATATATATATTATATATATATATATATATATATTTTTTTTTTTACAAAGAAATCCTAAATCCTGCCTAAGTGCCCTTATTGCAAATAAGTGTCTAAATTAAAAAAAAATCATGTAAGGAAATCTAATTTTCTTTTTACACTGCATTTGAGTCTTTGTCTAAATAGTGTTAAAATTCCTTTCATTCCAAATACGGAACTGAGCCCACTCACAAGTTGGAGCCATCAGTGGGATTCACCACATTTGGAAGCCCCAGCAGTGTGTGCTTAATCAGTGCATTCACAGAATGAAATTTATGTGAAATTTATGTAAGAACTGTACATTTAAATTATTATTATTATTATTATTATTATTATTATTATTAGTTATCTACAGTCACGTAAAACACCTTGCCCAGGACTACTGTTGAGTTTCCTTTTTAAAAAATAAATGATTGTGTTTGAGATGCAGGCTATTAAATATATAACTTCCATACAAATTAACTGTACCTCCTGTCTGAGGGTCCTAGGTGCAGACCCATAGTAAAGCAGACTAGTGTGCCAAACCAAAATAAATGTGATTCTTTTCAACCTGTAATATTGCTTTTAAAAATCCACTGAAATTTAAAAAATTTATAGGAAGGAAGGTGTCCCAGAAGGTAACAGCTAGCATTTTTAAAGCATACGTAGGCATGCACCCTCTAAATACTACTTCTTCATGCTTCATTGTTTCTCTGGCAGATAATTTTACTAAGAGGAAAAAAATATTTGACTCCCCCTCCCCAAGCAGATGCCATGGGCAGAAGCCTTAGCAGAGCCAAGCACCCTGGTTTTCTCTTGCGCCCTGGATAGTATTGTATTTATCAGTGATGTCAAACGTGGTCATTTATCAGACAAAGCCGTAAATGAAACCAGTGTTAGTTACGTACCCCTACTCCTCCGTGTGCTTTTTTTTTTCCTTCTCCTCTGCTCTCAGGCATCCACAAAATCACCTCCCATATTTCCTTTTTTTCAAAAACCATGTAATAATTTCTTACAATGTATCTGACACAGTAATAGATTGATATCAACCAGGCAGAGATTGCACTTCCTGATCGCAGTGAGGAAAGGATGTCTAGATGTCTATCTATCTGCCTCAGTGCCCCAACCGCCTGGGCTCCTTCAAGACAGGCCGTTTAATGAGAAATGCTCTGTTTATTACCGAATGCATGATTCTAACGCCCTGATATTTTCTGCCTTGTGCCTTTACCCCAGTAGTTTTTATTTAGTAACATCAATTCGAGCTACTTTGGTTCTGAAGTAGGAACTTCCCTGGCCAGACCACCAGGTTTAATGCGAAACTCAGCAAACACTGTGCAAATGGTAGCCACCCTTGCAAACACGGGCCACCGCTGTCTCAGTAGCCAAATTTCCGGCATGTCTGGGGCTAACGTGATTGAAGTGGCCTCGGACACATTCAAAGTTTCCTGAGTTGGGTAGTTGGAAGGTTTTTGTTGTTGTCTTTGTTTTTGGTTTAGGCCAACTTCCGTATTCACACACCCTGGGCTTTATAAAATGTCCTCCCCCGTATTCTAGGCCAATCAATATATTTAAAACCTGCTTGCCACACAGGTATCTGTATTTTTTGCCTGTCGGTAGTTAAAGACTAACTGAGACAGGTTGGGAGACTAAGATATGTGAGTGACAACCTTCAGCCAGCTGGTTTCTGTGCCAGTGAAACACACAGCCAAGCTCTGGGGCCTTCCTTCTTACATAAACATTTGCTAAGAGAGGCTAGGAAGCTGGATTCTCCTGCCTTAGACCGATGATCTGTAAGGCTCCCCACTGCGATTTTACTTCATTTGATTAAAAAAAAAAATTGTCCCTTTTCTTTGAAAAGATGTCTTAGTTTTTTTTTTAGGGAAGATCTATCTACCTTAGGGAGGCTCCACTTTTCACCAATTCTGATTATTCCTCAGCATATTGGGTGAATAATTCAGAGTCAGTGCCTTCCTCGTTGTTGAGAGGAAGATAAGAGAAACCTAAAGTTCGTTCTCACTCTTGGCCCAGCCTGAACATTTGAAAGATGTCCCAAGTCCAAGGCTGGGCAGACAGGAGCCATCAGGGAGGTGGTCCAGCACCCAGCCCTCCGAATCCGGATGTGTTTGTTTGTTTTTGCACTTGTTTAAAAACAGAGCAGGAGCTGTCACCCACCTTCTGATAACACAGCTTTTCTCACTTTTGAGATCAGTCTTCAAAAATTGAGACATCAAACAGCCCCAGAAAAGGGGAATTCTCTCCAAGCCTGGCTCCACCCTGACTGGTGAACAAACCCAACTCTGTGTAGCATTTTTTTTTCCTCTAGCGGGGGTAGGGGACAGGGTGAGAGAATTTCAGTCTCCCAGACTGTCTCATGATTGTCAGAGCATAAAGAAGTATGGTCCTGCAACAATGTGAGAACATCTTTACCCTTTAGAGAGGGACAAAACAACAAACAAAGCAAATCAAATTGCTCGGTGTGAAGGCGTAGGAAAACCCCGGGCTCTCTGTTCCCTGTGCCATCCATGGGAGGTGAGAAATGAGGGAAGCCAGAGAGAACAGTGAGGAAGACGTCGAAGGCGAGAGGCACCCAGGGTCCACGTTTGCCAGGTGCCAACCAGGTTCAGCTGTCTGCTTCTTTCCTATCTGTTCACATGTGTTTCGTTTCTGAAAACGATTTTAGAGATTGAACCCAAATTAAGAGAGCCGGGGATATTGTTCATGCCTTAACTTTGGGGCATTTATAAATATATTGATCTGTAATTTTACAGTGGTGACATTTGGGACCATTTGGCCATGATATGCCAATATTTCTACGGTCACCGCAAGAGGTTTTACGGCATCGTGGCAGTTTTTATTGTTTAAATTTGAAAGCCCTTTGTGTGTTTTCCGTAAGTTTGCCCCCGTATAACAAGACTGACAGAGAAAGAACACCTCAACAGCACACAGAAATCAGATCTTTATATGACTGTGCATCAGAGTTGGACAGTTTCAAGAAATTCACAAAATACATTTTCCACAGAGAGGCTATGATCGGAATGCATTTTTTTTCTACCCAGATCTTAATCATCTGCTAAGCACCTCTTCCCTGTTCAACAAAATACATTTTCTTTTCCTTTCTTTTTGTTAAATAAAAATTTTTTCCTATAATTAGGACTTTGGATTGCAAAATCACATTCCTCCCCTCTCCACAGATTCTTGGATCTTTAGTTACGATTAGAAAGGGGCATTAATTCAAGAAGGGAGGATGAGGGTGGGGGTGTCTGTGGAGGTTTGGGAGGGGAGGGGGGAGGGGAGGAAATAGTTCTGTGTTCACCCCCCACGCCCGCTTGGCCCCTGCCCAGGCCAGGCCTGGGTGTGAGCTGCACACTGGGGATTTGGATTCTGAATTTATTCTAAATATTCTGATCACCAATCTTGAGTGTTTCCAAGCTAAGATTCCAAAGAACGGCTTTTCCTTGTGGTTGGTTCTTTTCGGTTAGGGAATAGGAGAGGCCCTGTAACCTTATAGAACTGGGGAAGGAGGAGGAAAAATCGCTATCCTGAGAGAATCCCCTAAAAGGATGGCTGTGAAGGGAATCCTGGGCTGAAAATCTGGACAGCAGTGCAGCATTCCTTTTGGCAACCAAAATTTGCCCTGGTCCTATGTGCCCTCATCCATTCTGGAAACCTGTAGAAGTGGGTTTCTGGTCTCCTTTGGGGACACGAGGATGGGAGGGGGGTGGTTCCGCAGAAGGACAACAGGCCTGAGGATCCTGGAACAATAGGCAATCCCAAACTAGGCCTGGGAGGGAGGAGAGGAGAGCAGAGCAGGTAGTGGGAGGCATGCTGGGGCTGGGGGAGTATTACTAACAGAGGCCAACCTTGGCTTATGACACCCTGTCAACTCTGGGTCATTCCCAGGGCTCTGACTTCCCACCAGGAAGGCTCTGTTTACAGGTTGATTGACAAGCCGTTGACAGACCCAGAGATCCTCATGATTCTTAAAAACTACAGCAATGTACTTAGCCCCAGGGCTTCAGCCCTTTCCCACCTGGCCCCAGCCCATCCCAGTATGTTCGCCATAATTTTTGGCACCTCTATCCCCCACCCCATGCCTCATCACCCAGGGCCATCAGAGAGACTCAGAAGTCACTGCTCTTGGACCAGAAGGCAGTCACATAAGCTGAGACCTCGGACCCACTAAGTCGCTCCTGCTCCAGTTCCGGTGCGAAGGCAGGAATGCGGAGAAGTGCTGGAAAGTGGCTCTGGAATGTTCAGCGCTGGCTGGAGCTTCTGGTCCAAGGGCCTTGAAGCCAGGAACGGAGAAGATGAAGGCAGGGAGGATGCTGAGGTCGTCCGCTGTCCCGTCTCCTGGTTTTCCCGGGCCCACCCCTTCCGCCTACACTTTCTCTGCGGGGCCCATTCACTTTGGGCATCTCTGCGCCTGCCAGGTGCGCTCCTGGCTACTCGCAGCAAGTGCAGAACAGGAGGCCGGGACCTCGGGGGCGGGTCCAGGTGGTTGCCCGGGGCCACGGGAAGTCCCGGGTGCCCCGGGCCCACGGCTGCGCCTCCGGGAGGCCCGCAAGCTCCGGACGCCGGCCAGGCAGCTCCCCTCCCCTCCGAGATGCCCAAGCCGCTACCGGCAGCGGCTCCCAGCGCGCCCCCGGGCCCCGCGCGCCCCAGCAGGGAACTCGGATTTGTACTGGAATTTGGTTTAAGTTTTCCAAGAGGACTGCCCTGGCCGTCGTGGAGCTCTCGGAACTTGAAAACTACCTGCTTGGCTGCGCCCCGCCCCAAGTGGGCTCCTGGAGGGAGGGAGCGGGACTCTGCCCTAAAAGGCTGCGCCCCTCACCTTGGGATCCCCACCTCACCCTCAAGCTGCCCCAGGCACCTTCTGGAACTAAGATCGTCAGCTCCAGGTCATTCGATTTTTTTACTCTCTTAATTGTCCAGCCCATTTTCCTGATCTATACACTCCCCCCCCCCGCCCCCTGCACTCTGATTGGAGACTGGGTGAAAGAGGAAAAAAGAGGAAAAGAAGGAACTCCAGAGAGCATGTTTTAAAATCTTTCCAGAAATCTCGATAAGGTTGGGGTTTTTCCTTGATAGAGTTTGATGCTTATTGTAAAGGAAAGCCGCTCAGGCAAACTTTATTAGGATTTCGCCCACAGCTCCAGCGCGAGGGAGTTGCTTGCATTCGCAGATTTAACACAGCTGTAGCCAAATCTCAGGCAGGCAAGAACTGTCTAAAGAGGGCAAACTTTAAAACGACTCATTTCAGAAAGGAGCCCTTCCGTGTGGGGCTTTTTTCTTACAGGGACCCTCAGTTTTTTAGATCCTTGTAGGTGAAGTAGTTAGGCAAGAATCATTGCACCTTCTTAAATAATTCTCCTTTTCCCCTTTTTCTCTTAGGGAAGGATTCATTAATTGCAGATAAATGTGTTGAAAGTAAAACTGTGATCTCAGCATCTAAGGCACTTTTACACCACCAGATTCCACAAAAATCCTTGATTGCATGGGGGGGGGGCTTGGTAACCACCCTAAGATTAAATCTGTTAAAAGGTGATATTCAAGTCTTTCTGTTTTCAGGTAATGAATCCAACATATTGTTTCATCTGCCATTTATCTATCAGTTTGTTTACTTATTTATTTATTTATTTATGGAACTCTTTAAAGTAACACATTGTAGAGGGGGAAGCTATTAAAAGGTAAATCCGCAGTTTCCACAATATGACGTAAAAATGATCACGCGACAGAGTTCTTCAGCCTGCTCTCCATGTTGGTAGGCGTGAGCGGAACCTAACCAGAATCATCTTCCCATAAAAACGTGGCCAGACTTGGCATGACTCCGGGCAGCGCGGAGACGCACCCTGACCGTCTACCATGTCCTCGGGTGTACGGTCCATGTTAATTCCCTGCACTGTACCGGTGATGAGACCTTTTAAAATCTTCCTTGGAATGTCGCTGCACATGCCTATGCTATTTAAAAAAATACTATTTAACCGTTAGGTAAATAGATCCCAGTGTTAGAGACTCTGTGCTGGCAGACGCCTGGCTTGGACTACACCATCATGGTCCAGCTCAAAAATCTCCTCTCCCACTCCTACGTGAGACCCCCTGGCCCCCACCACTCTTCCCCAGTGACCAGTCTGGGTGAAGGTGATGAGAACAGAGAAACAGCAGTGACTTTTGGACTCTATTCAGGTGTGCAAACGGAGTCTCTCTCTCCCTCACTTGTGAAAGTAAATGCCTTGATAACAGGATGGGTTCCCCAGGTGGCCAGAGGATGGAGGTCATCTTGAGGAAAATGACACCAGTGATCTAAAAAGGACATCTACTTTATGAGAGTTCAGGCAGGATGCCAAATATCGCATTTAACGAGGCCCGATTCTTTTTCTCCAAAAATAAGAGACTATCAATGAGATGGTCAGGAAGGCAAAGGGGCGTTTTTGCAAAGTCTCCGTTCAATTATTGCTTTGCAATATTTTTCTAAAATTGAAAAATGCCTCACAAGTATATGATCTCATGTAAATACTCCTTACAGAAGCTCAACATATGTTTGCAGTACCCCAAAGAAATTACAAAAATATTTCCTCCATGATCTCTTAAGCTTTTAAACTCTATTCACTTGCATTTCTAAAAGAATCTGTTGTTTCTAAAGATTAAAAAATGTAAGCTTATACGGGAAGTTTTCTTGTTTTTTTGGAGGTTAGCCATTTGAACTTCAAATGGAGAACAATTGGTATCACGGATAACACTTCCAGGTTTTATAATTTCAGTGTGTTTTTTGTTCCTTCTTTCTTTTTTTGGCAGAGAAATAATGTATTTGGCAAAAGATTAGTGTATATTGTGGCATGAAGAAGAGTAGTTTGTGCCACAAGATTTTAAAAGCATTTCTAACATGAAATGTGGGTGAAAGCGCATAGTGTATTTGGGGCAGTTCTGACCAATATGAGTACAGATTTGTTTATCTGAGTGTTTTAATGCGTAGTCAGACCACTTAGATAAAGGGCATTGGAAAAAATTAGAGAGTTAAGCTAAGTGAAAATTTAAGAAAGATTCTATGTCAGTCACAGCAGCCGGCGGATCTCAGCAGGTGTATGCATAGAATATTTGTTCACACCAACTGTAAAGTAATTTAAATAAAAGTGTCGCGTATCAAAGAAAAATAACTGAATCTTCATGTTGGGAAAAAAATTAGATTGACTTGCTAGTTTATCACAATTATTGTACACAGATTTGCTGTAACCATGTTGAATTTTTTAAATTAGATTTTAAATATATTTTGACAGTCTGAACTTGTATCGTGTGGCTAACTATAGGGAGAGATGACAGGTTTGCTTTGTTATTAAACTGCTGTCTGGAAAATATTGGACTCGGTACAGTAAATGATAATTATTTTGCCACTTACATTAGTACAGCTAATAGCAATAAGGGTTTTTTGAACCATAGAAAGCTAACTACTTTGAATTACTGTGCTTTGTTATTCACTGTGAAGCAAAAAGACTTTTTTTTTTTTAAAGCAACCTCATTTTCATATTACCGTTCTAAGCATTCCCTGCTACTAATTTAAACAGAAAAGAAGTTAATAAATAAAAGGGCGGTACCCAAATGGTTCTATTTGTTAAGAGAACATTTGCAATTAAGGTCAGCAGCGGCAGCAGAAGAGCCCAGGGCAGTGGAGGAGGAGGGGGGAAGATGGAAGAGAAATGTGCCCTAGGAAAGAGCTGGGGAAATCTGGACCAGTTTGGTTCTCTGAGGGATGCGCAGTTTGTGAACCCTTGAGTCACCCATCAGAGGCCATTCATGTTCTCCTGCCCGTGACCCCGGGATCACTTGGTCTTCCGAACTGAGGGCAGCTTCAAAGCTGATCCAGGCTGCTGGGCCAGTGGGTATCTCTATCTCAGCTTCCTGGGGGCTGCAGCAATAGTGGAAAAAGGTGACCCAGCCTCCCATGCCGTTCTCTTCCATGTGAACCCTTCCTCGGGCAGGGCGGAGGCCAGGATGCCAAAGCAAGTAGAACTGAATCCCTATTCTTTTGGTCTCATTCTGCCCTTTTCATAGCTAGGTAGGCTGCCTTTAGCATACTGTCCTTAGAAAACCCCCTTCATGGTTATTAACAAGCCTTTGTTTATTTTAATATATTTACTAAATCAGGTACCCAAGGGAATCCTCTACATCAGTGATGTGAACAAATCCTGTTGCCTGAAGTCAAAGAGGTACATCTTGATTTCTGATTTGCATGTGCTTGTTTTAGTGCATTTTCCATGAGGGAGAAAGCAAGCAAGCAAGGAATGCTGCTCATTCTTGAGGTGTGAAAATCTCCTGCGTTAGTTTTTGTATGTGGGTTTCCCGTGTGCATAAATGGTGATTCTAGGGGCTGCAGAGAAGGGTGCAGTGTATGGGAGACCAGCATGCATGCAATTCTGTATTGATTTCATTCCATAGGTGTGGTGGATAGAGTACTAATCCTGTTTGAGTAGATCTCAGATCTTCAGCCTCAACCAGCGTGAGTCTGTTGCCACACAAAGAGCTAGCTAGTCTTTCTTCTTGAATGTCAGTTTGGGTGAATCTGTACAACCAGCATCCACGGTCCTTGGCCAGCTTTACTTGGACGTCAGAGACACATTCCAAATTCACAGAATCTTATAATTCACTCTGTATTCACATTTGGAGGATCTAATGCAATTTCAAAGCACATTATGTCCCCTCTTCTGTGTCCAAATGTGACTTCGAAGCCACTCCCCATTTCAAAAATAGGCAGAAGGTGGGTAGGAGGCAGAAATCTGATTTTTACCTACTTCAAAAAAAATGAAATTAAGCTATTTAAATGGGTTTTCAATTGCAAGCATCTCAGTGTGAATTTAATTATGATTCCTTTTTGTTTAGAGAGCTAGACCAACACTCTTACACCAACAATTATTTAGTGTCATCGTTTTATGTATTCGTGTTACCTCATATTGGCTAATGGAATGAAGCTTGATTTTTTTTTTTTGTATTAAATTTGCTTGCTGAGAAATTTGCATGAAATACAGCTTTTGGTTTCTAGACAAACTAAGGAGGGGGGCAAATTGCTACTTTTTGCAGAGGAGACTCTTTAAAATCCACTGAATTGAGGGTCTTGGAAAACAGAACCTTATTTTCCCGCACTGTTCAAAAATGGTATCTGATTACTTACTTTCACACGCTGTGATTAGGGGAGTCCTTGAATAACTGGACTGTGAATATTTAACATGATTTCTTTCCTAGCCTTTGACAAAATTAACATTTTCTGTAATAGTTCTCTTACATAGACTTTAACTTAGTGTGCGCCTTTGGGATTAATTTGTGTGTCCTCGTGTGTGCATGCAGGAGCAACACTTTATTCCTTACTTTTTTATTCCTTTCTTTTATCCCTGACTTTATAATTGCAGTTGGAAAGCCTTCTATTAAATATGATGATTTGGGCCCACTGGCAGATTTTGTTACACTGAAACCATCCATTTCGAGCAAAGAGTTAATGAACTTTTTAAGGCAAGGTTCACACGGGTCTTGACCCCCCTGGTAATATTTCATATGAGGTTACTGGTGGGAGAGAAATCAAATTTCAGCTGCAAACATGATTGACAGGTGAGAGCAAGGAAGAGAAAGGCATTTGGCCAGATGGGGAATTTGGGAAGGAGGACAATTCCTCAAAGTTACTCTGTGATATTAGATATTATAAGCTGAGATATGAAAAGTTCAATACTTGATCCCTTTGGGAGAGTTACTTAGTTTATTTTCAGAAAGTCACTTTGGTTAAGAGATTTCAATCCTGGAAGCCAAAGACGGGGACCCACTACCTTTCTGCTCTCTTGCTAATTTCAACTACATACAATTACAACTTCGTGGCTTATTTCTGGCAATTTTCTAGGCTAGGGTGTGAAAATGAAATCACAAGCCATTTGGGGAGGCATTTAATTACCTTTTATTTATTCTCAGAAACGCAGTCTGGATTACACTGCGGTTCTTGGGCACATCAGAACAGTCATCCTAAGTGTGATCACAAAAAGATTAAATTCTCTATTTCTGTTACATCCCCTGATCCCGACTAACACTTTCCAACAGCGCATGTTGCAGCTTACAATATGCAAGTCTTCCCAAGTGCGTGCTTTACTGAGGTTGTGCCTTCTAACCTGACA
This sequence comes from Camelus dromedarius, assembly GCF_036321535.1. Lineage (NCBI taxonomy): Eukaryota > Metazoa > Chordata > Mammalia > Artiodactyla > Camelidae > Camelus > Camelus dromedarius. The sequence goes on from NC_087444.1 coordinate 27,932,804, forward strand.
ATCCACAGAGCCAACGACCCCACACTGCTATCTGATGCAGATTTCTCCGTGGTAGCATCCCTGGGGAAGGCGTGATATTAGCATCATCCCTGTGGAAACAAGTGATGATGTGGCTTGACCCTAAGGCGGAGGGGCGGTTTTGGAATTCACCTTAGAGGCTATCTCTTAGGGTGAATTGTCAAAAGGAGGCAACACAACAGCCCATGGTTTGCACCAAAGGTGAACGTAGGCCTTTGAGACGTGCTCTTTCATCCCATGTGCTGAAACGCTCATTTCAGAAGGTGGCGGTGGACCTTAGCCTGCTGATACGTGTGCTCTGCCCGTTACAGATGTTCCTGATATTGGCTAAGACCCATCCGGATGCAACCAAGCCTTACAGAGCTGCCTCGGGGCAGGGCAGGTGGGATCCGTACATAGGGGGAGGCCTGTTTGTAGCTCTCCTGTCACCTAGGGGAGCTTTCCTGATGGAACTTATATAAACAGCACTTCTCTGGTTCTAAGTCCCCGTCAGTGGTTTTTTTTTTTTTTTTTTTTTTTTTTCCTTTTACCCCTAGTCTTAAATTAGCTGAGTGGACATGTTTTATTCTGACTGTATCTATGCTGACGTGAATTCAAACAAATGAAAGAAAGGCTTTACTATGTTATGAACTGAAATAGAAACAGAAAACACGGTAAAAGGACTCAGAAATCTTGTTAATATTTTGTATAACTTGTCGTCCCACGTTGCCCGTAATCATCCAGAAATAAAATGCAAGCATGGTTTCCCGATGCCCAGTGTCAACGTGGGTGCCTTAGTACAGCTGTTTCATCCAAACACAGAATTAAAGATGTCGTGGCTGTGCTTCCCTTGCAGAGATCATCAAAATATTTGAACAGAAGTGGTGAATCAGGTGTTCTCATGCAAAGGACATGTGAAAACATAGACTGTAAGTTTGAATTTCTTGGTGCCTCCATTCGAGAACAGTGGCTGGTCTTGTCTCTGTCTTCACTGCAGACCCCTCAAGGCTTCTAAATACTCAGTTTTTAGAGTAACTGCCCCATCCTGGAAGACAGCAAGGAGTAGAATGCTGTCTGGCATGCAGATTTGGAGAGCGGACCAATCCATCACAAGTTCCATGAGTATGTCTTAACCAAATTACATCACTGTATGTGTTGGCGCTGAGAAAATAAGGGAAAATAATTCTGCTTAAAGTGTTTTATTACTGGGACTTACCTAATTGTTGTTGTTGTGTGTTTATTTAGAGTCTGCTCCCACCCAACCAAACCCCCTTTCCATACAAGGCTGCCTACTGTTTCCTTTCCTTGGGCACTGGTCCACTACTGAGCGGATTTCATCAATTAATTATAGCAGAGCAGGTACTGGGCAACTGGTTGAATGGTGCCATATGAAATCACATTATATTTTCAGTTAACTTTAGGACGCTCTTGAAGGGGCTGCCTTACAGAAAGAGACGTTATGCATTTGGGGGAAAAAAAGGAGGAAGGAATTTTTGTACAAGTACAGCACTCGTTACTTAAAACAAAATGATGCTTCTGTAAAGAGCTTTCGTTCTAAAAGCACACACTCAGGCACCTGCCAAAAACTCAGATTTACTGCTGCCGTTCACAGATGCCAATGTTGAAACTCCCTTCGTCTGCCGCATGCTGTCTTTGATTTCCTCGATCCAAATATTACTGTAAAGTTGTTGTTTCACGTCTGCATTTTTTCTTCTTTTTTTTGCTTTTCCTGGCACCTAATGAAATTATCAGCAATAAATGAGCTACGCAGAAGGGTTGGTTGGTTTTGCCTTTTTTTTTTTTTTTTTGTCTCCTTTTTTGCAGTATTTGGAAAATGCTGGGATGAGGGTAAGCCAGTGGGAAAATTCTGAGTGCCTCTCTTTCCAGAGTCTACAGGAAATATAATAAAGATATTAGCATTTATAAAATTTCAGATGGGAACTAATGCCAAACTGGAGGTGGGGGAGAGGAAGTTTCAGGCTTTGTGAGTGGGAAAATCTAACCAGCTGTGGGAATTACAGGTGTCACTGGAGACAACACCGCAGTGACCTCCAGTTGAAGCTGCTGGAAGATATTAACACCTAATTAGCAGGACAGGGGCGCATCCTACACCTTCATCACTGGTGAGGTGAGAATAAGAAAAACAAAGAGAGAGGAAGGGAGTTTGTTTTCCCCGGTCCCTCAGCAAGCATCTAATAACGTGTTATCCACATGCAGCAAGTGACAATTTCTTTTTAGTCATTTCAATCCATTGAAAAGCACAGTAAGTTCACTTGCTAGCAGGTAGGCAGTGGAGGTGAGACTTGAATTGATCTGAAATTGACCCTGAGGTCATGCCTCCTTTAAACTGGGTTCTACAGAAAAAGTTTCTTTTCTTCTTCCCTGGCTCCTGCCAGCAGCCAAGCTGAGTCTTGAGTCCGGGGGTTTGCAATTGTTTAAAGGGATTCTGACACCAAGGTTGAACCCCTCACCCCAGCTTTAATCAGAATGGAAACCTTTTATTACCAATGGTAGTTAATTAAAAGGCTTGAGTCTATACTGTGATGGTGTGCCTCTGGGTTGTTTATATTTTAAAATGAGATTCGTTCCTAGTGTACAGGCAAAGGAGGGTGGGGAGCTGACGTGGGGTCTCTTACTAGCTGAACATTTTGAATAGGAAAATAGAATTTTCTGTTTCATTTTAAAATTTCTCTTATTTCACTCCTCTCTCTCTTCCTAATGGAGCCATTAAAATCCTCTCAAATCCTTTCAAAAAATCTTAGGGTGTAGCACACGATACGTCTGACAGTGTTGGTTTTCCCGCACTGCTTTTCAGAAGGCCAGGTGAGGGTGACCAAGAGAGATCAGAAATTTCTTCCCTTTATTTGACCTTTTTGACCCGTGTTGGGTCTCATTCTTTGCTCCTTCTTGCAGTTCTATCCTGATGCTCAATGACTGTTTTGTTTGTGACTCAGTGGCCCCCGACTTTTTATTTTTTATTTTTTCTCCTTCTCTTCTTTTAAAGCCCGGAAGCAGCTTCTCACCATTGCAGAGTAGAAGCAATAGTGTCTGTGCTTTAATAGGTGTGCTTACAGAGCTGAGCCTGGGTTCCCCCTTTCAGAGAAGGAGCAGCAGTTTGGGACGAGATCAGGATTTCTGTAAACCTCGGGGCTGCTTTGCAGCCCAGGGTTGAGGGCTCCCAGCTGCCCTCCTCTCAGCAGCTGCTGGAAAGTCACCACACGTGCGAGGCCCCTTGGCGTCACGTAATTTCCCTGGACACACGGACTTCCCACCTGCTCTGTGTTCTGCTAATCCCCTGGAGCCTTGCAAACCAGAACTTGCATAACTGCTGCTCTCAAACTCTCCCTCGGCTTAGTTGTTGGTGGTAAAATTGTTAGTAAAGATGGGATGCTAAACACTCTAGCCTCCAAGAGGAACCTGGTTAATTTCAACGTTACCTCTGTTGGCTTTGATCTTCGCTTACTTTGTAGCATCCTGACAGTGCTTGGCTGAAACGCCAAAAGGTCAGTGTAACAAAATAGCACCTGACTGGAGCAGTAAACCCTCCCTATACATTTGTGAGCAGATAATATGCCCAGTTCCCAAACAGCTGGTAGGACTTCAAATGGAGAGTTTGAACCCTATAATCCGGATCCTGCCCGAAAGCGGAGGTTTCTTTCACTTGTCCAGCCAGAGCTTGGAGATTTCACAGCAGTGCGGTGGCAGTCGCTCGGCTCCAGAGAGGGAAAAAAAAAAACACAGTAAGAAAGAATTTGGTTTTATTTTTTTTCCCCTCCTATTTTATTTGAGCTGGCTGATGTTAGTAATGAAAATCTTTCTGTTCCTGTTGCTGGGAAATTTGTAACTTTTAAGGCATTGTTGGGACGTGGTGGCGGGAGTTGGTGGGGAGGGGGCAGGGGAATGCAGATCTAGCAAGATGTTTCTGTCTGACTTTCCTCAACGTTTTATAGCGTCCTTCAGATTCCTCATCCTCTCCAGTGTCATTTTCTTCTACAGTAAAAAAGCCTCCTTCCCACATTTGCCACAGTTAACCAGTCAGACTTTCACTTAAGGGAAGATGAGATCTGAGTGGGTGATTGCATTGTAAATTCATCAGGTGTTACTTGCCGAGCTATGGAGGATGTAGTTATTCCGAGAATGCATCTTTTACTATTTCTTTAACATTTAATTGGGATTAGACCACTGCCTAGTTTTGTCTCAAGGGTTTCCTTTTTCCATCCTTTTACTTTCTTTTTTTTTCTTGCTCTTGCATGTTGCAGTAAAGTGACCTGTAATTTATAATCAAAGTTTGGTTTCGTTGAACTAAACTGTAAAATCTGACTTTGGGGTTTTGCTCATAAAATAAATATTTGAAAAAATAGAGCATTGAGGCTTGTGCAGTAGAGGCAATGTCAGTACATATGTATCTCTATATATGAATGTCTACGTATACATATGTTTTCCAGAGACTTGTAAGCCAGCCCTGAAAAAGCATGTGGCAAAACGGTGACCATCTATAAACATCCAAGTATAAGGACACCCTGATAAGAATATAAGCACATTTTTAAAATGAATTTCTGATTTGTTTTTTAAACTCCATTCGTCTCTCATATTAACTTATTTTTTTCAGTTATATTATTTTTGCACGAAAGACTCAGCGTATACATGCTAGAATTCTGTCTGTAAGCTGTAGTGGTCCTTAGCTAGACTTTTGTTTTTTTTTTCCCTTTCCTTCTAACAAGGAAGCTCATTTAGAAAGAAATGTTTATGTGAAGTGCTTGTCAGTTGGCATTTTTACTGGGTTGCTAACCCAAAGGTAAAATATAAAGCCATGTCTTTTCCTCACTGGCTTGTTGTTACAAGAAGGGTCCCTCCCTTGTTAGCTTGATAAATAATTTTACTAGAGGGACTCTGCTGTATTTTTATGCTTGCTGTCTATTTTCTGCTTGCTGCAAATAAATTTCTGTACTCAGAGGGCACTAAAACTCCAAACACACGGTATTTCCCCATTTTGCTGCTGGTCGCCTGAAATATTTATTCCATCTCATGTTTCTAATTATTTTTTTAAAGGAAAAAAGTAATTTGTGATTAATATCAAACAAGAATTAGTCATTTATTTCTCAGGACCATTGTGTTTGAACCTGGAAATAGTGCTTTTTGAAAGGTTTTGCGCGTCCAACACTGTTTCATATTTGTCAAATAGAAGACAAGAGTTACTTTATTTGGGGGAGTCCTGAAGTCTCATTACATTTCCTGTCTGTCTTTCCAACTCTAAATATTAAGCTGTTAATATGAGAAATGAAGAGGGCTCTAGAATTCTATCTAGAAACAAAGCACTACACAGTAAAATCTTTACATGTGAAAAATGATACATCGTGTGAAGTAGAGATGAAATTGATCATAGGTGTCAGTATGACCATCCGCATCCACCTGAGTCCCAGGCCTTGAGACCTGGGATTCGTTACTCCTGGGGAGAGACTGGTATGGATCAGTCACTGGGGCAAAACGGGATGCTCCCTGCTACAAATCTAAACACACCCTAAAACATCCCAATAAAGGAAAACAATAAAATCAATAAATGCATTCTATAAATTACAAATGCAGTGAACACCACCCGTAATCGGGGACAATAACGTGTTTAACGAAGGAGTGACATTTAATGCCTGTTGGCAAAACAAGGGATCATTTTCAGCCAGTGCCAGATGATCACAGCCATTGAAGTATGATTTTTTTTTTCAAAGCAGATCTGCTTGTTATTTGCTCATTAGCGGTGGGGGGGGTCTCATTTTCTGAAATTGGAAAATTATTTTTACAAAGGTACCGGAGACATACATTTGAAACCAGAATGCCAGCCCATGTTACCAGGATATCGGGGAGAGGTTATCTGGAGGTCAGTGTCTGCAAAGATAGCAGAACAAAGAGGAACATGTGGAAGAAGGGGCCTGTATGTGAGTTCTCAGATACACATGGAGATCCAAAGGTCAAGATTTCACACATTAATTTTCTTGGGCTGGAACCATAATACTTAGTCAGGACATTTCCCCTGCATGCAGACATACTGTGTATCTTATCAAATGTGTGCAGAGTTGGTTTTCACCTCCCTTGTCTCGGGGGTTTCAGAGGTGAGGTGGACTTCAAGTTGAAGAGTTGTTCCCCTCCCCGCCCCGCAGCCACAGAGACTAGGAGAATCAGCCTACGTAAAGGGGAGTTGTTATTCACCACTTCTTTTGGTCACTTGGGGGTGGTGCCCATTTGTCAGGAGTGAGAGAAAGCTTCCACGGAGTTGAAGACCACGATGTTCCACCTAGCCCTAGCCCTTGGAGGCCATCCAGCGTCTCACAGGAGATGATGATAACAGCTGCCTTTGACCGAGCATCTCCTGGGAGCCAGGACCTGTGCCGTCTTTGATGCTCACACCAACTAGGGGGCAGATATTTTAATCCCCTTTACAGAGATGAGGAAACTCAGGTTCAAAGCAATAAAGTTGTGATTTGACCCTACACCACAGTCATGCAGATGTTTCTAGATGCACACCATGCCACCCTATCCCCCCACCCCCCCATCCCAGCTAAACAGCTCAGTGTTTAACCTCAGCACGTGTCGAGTGAGATCAGTTACCCTCTCCTTCCTCCTTGGTCCTCTTTTTCTGAGTGGGGCTGAGTGATGCCTAGAAGTAGGTACATTATCATCTGAGTAGGATCTAGAAGACCCAGGGCTACTACTTCCCATGATCTTGACCCCAAGGACCCCTCTGGCTCTAAACACAAATGATTCTGTGGTTTTCCTTTGTCAGGTAAAGGAGCAGCCCTTCCCTACTCCAAGATAAAGATTGTCATTTCAAGAGCATTTAAAAAATAATAGATGGTACATTTCCTTAATACCCTGTAATGTGTAAAGTGTCAGGTGCACAACTGACACTCAGGAAATTGCTGGATAGTGAAGATAAATCAGCGTTAAATCACTCCATTGAAAGCCCCATTTAATAAAAAGTTGTCAGCAAAATCTCTAGTAACATGAAAAAGAATACAGAGTTTCTGCATCTGTAAAATAGGGATAGTCCCTGAAAGGCTTTTGCAAAGGATTAAATACAATAATGCATGGAGAGCACCTGGTACAGAGTAATTACCCCGGCAAGCTTGGCCCTGACCAGTATTATATGGACTAAAGCTTTGACCTTGACACTGTGCAAGCCTTCATTTATTTTAAAATAACTTTGTGATTATGATATAGGACACCTTCCCTCTGCTTCTTTAAAAATTAAATTTATAGGGTTTTTTGGGGGGGGGTAATTAGGTTTATTTTTTGTTGTTTATTTTTAATGAAAGTACTGGGAATTGAACCCAGGATCTTGTGCCTGCTTAGCACACACTCTACCTCTGAGCTATACCCTCCTACCCTTTTCCCTCTGCTTTAAAATAAGGGCTGGAGAAGGGAGAAGAATTTAGAACAGTAGTTTATTATCCGTCCTCCCCTGAAAAAATACCACCACCCGGAAACATTTTTTTAAAAAGATGTGCTTAGGAAGTTCTGTGGTCAAATAATTTAGGGGAATTATGGATTAGACTAAGTGAAATGTTTAATTTCACTCTTGTCCACCTCAGAGCCTTTGTACGCTAATGTATATTGTGACCCTCCGTGGGGAAGGACCAACACGATGGTATCCAGTATCCTCACATTTATTTGAACGTGGAACCTGTTTTCTCATCAACCATCTTGTGGAAATAACAGTAGGGCAGCTTTGAAACATGGTTGGCTAACTAAAGAAGTCCTGACTTAGTTCTTTTATTTAGTACCAGAGGACCCCTTTACTTTCTTCCTCCTATGAAGCCCACATTCTGAAAGATTCATCTGTGATTCTGTGTGTTTGTTTTGTTAATCAGAGCCCTCTATAAAAGCTCTAAGGCTTTTGATCAGCAAGAGAAGTGGTGTAATTCCAATGATGTATATTCAATAAAAAGCAAAGAAAACCTCATCATGGGGATCATCCTATAGGTCTTTATAAGAGCAGGAATGGCTCATGGGTGCCATTACTGCCTTCATGGACTCCTATGGTCTTTTAGGATGCCAGTTCGGGGTCCTCTGCTCAGATAGAAAACCTAGGATCACCCTCAAATTCGACCTGGCTATTTGTGATTGGATGAGCCTCTTAAGGGAATCTGAGGTCCTGGAAGGAGCATGTTCATTGCTTAGAATCTCGGACGTAAAAACTCTGCCTTCAGGTTGCTGTTCCTTTATTGTAAGGATACAGGTGTATATTAAGGGCGTGAAATAAAGAGGAAGGTGGGCGGAGTTGGGGCCAGAAGTTCATTTTCTCTGTCAATCTTTCCTCCCTTTTCTCTTTTTGCACATTGGTTTCATTCTCCCTATAGAAAGCAGGCAAGACTTCTTACTTAGGAGGACCCCTGATTCCTGCTTTCACCCCTGTGTCCCACCCTAAACATCCCCAGCAGACGTTAGTTAGAAACTCTGCTGTCCTGTTCTCAGAAGAGATAGCTGATTGGTCCCCCTTGGTCAGGTATCTACCATTTGTCCAATCGGCACTGGCTAGGGGCGGGTCCTTAGGGCCGTCTACCTGCCTAATCAGATTTTCTGAGAATACAGTTCTGCAGGGATTGGGAGATGGGCACTTGCCAATGTAGGGGAGGGAAACCAGTACCCGAGAGCCACGTACACCTTTTTAGGAGATAGGAATGAGTAGAATTAGGGCATGAATGGGTCTCTGAACCTAGGGACTGGATTTTCAACTTTGGATACACCGATGGGGCTTTAAAAAATGTTGATGCTCTGCCCCAGACCAATTAAACCAGAACCTCCAGGGGCTGGTGGGGCTCAGGCATCCATATTTAAAAAAAAAAAAAAATTCCAGTTGTCCTAATGCACAACCAGGATTGAGAACTCCTGAGTTATCTGCAGAAATCCAGAAAGTGAAGAAGCCACTGATGAGTTTCCCATATTTTATTATGTCTTACAACTCAGCGGTTTTCAGGTCCCGTTTAAAATTAAAGGGGATGAACAATTGCTCTGTGTTTTTCCTGCTTCCCCTGGCCTTCCCAGTCCTCTGTGAACATCAACTGTGTTCTTTATAAGGAGGGCTAAGGCAGCCAGATGCGGCACACAGGGAAAGAGAATGGGAGATGATGTCCAGAAGCCTCGATTTTACAACTGCCTTGGCCACCAAAGCAGCCTTGTGACCTGGGCAGGCCACACTCCCCTGAGCACCCGGCTGGCTTTAATTCTTCTTTTTTGGGAAACGGGTCAATTGAGCTAGAATCAGAGACCTTCTGTGAGCCTACACAATCTGCTCAGTGACCAGCTCATCATAGTCCCGCACATGAACCAGGAGAGGTCCTGATGATTTCGAGCTGGCAGAATGGCTAATTTTAAACATGTGATGGTGTTTAAAATCCTGCCTAGAAAAGAGAAAAATGCATTTAGTTATCTAGTGTCAAAGAGAGATGTCGTCCAAATTATTTGCACATGCTTTTGCAGGGACCAATGTCTTATTTGTCATCATTCCCAGGAGGTGCTTAGTTAGGGTGTGACTAGGGTGGCAGGAGAAACAGGACTGAGGAATATGGTGCCGGCTGAAATTAACCAAGATGTTTGATCCCATGCTGTCAGACGCTTGACCCTCCACTAAACCCACAGCATTAAACCACACAAAAATGGGCCTCGCTCTGTAGGCCCTCTTCCCTCTACCTTTTACATTTCTCATCTCTTGGACTCAAAACTCATCTCTATGAGCCTGGAGTTCATGCCTCATTTATTCTTGTGTCCCACCCAGCCCTGTCCCAGAAAGCAGCACACATCTTTGCCTCAGATCCTCCTGGGAAAGTGGCAGGGCACGCACCTGAAGAAGCAATCAGGTGCTCAGACAAGCAAGCAAACAGGTAACAAGAGCCTCGGCAAAGTTCCTTCAGTGATGGAAGAAGACATCTTGGCAAGCTGTCGAAACGAGAGGTGCTTCTCTTAATCCTCTCCCAGCTTTTCCACAGCCCCGTATCCTGGCATTTGCTTGACACTCTTTGTGGGCTGAGTTTCCTTTCCTGGACAGCTTGTTCAATGCAGTCTGCACCAGACCTATGTCTCAAGGTCCTCTTTGGGAGAGCTTTTAGAAAACAGACCCTTTTGCTTCGACTGGCGGGGCGTCATAGTTGGCATGCTTTATTTTAAGATGCGATTTGATGAATGCTTGTTTTGCACCTGCTGTATTCTAGAATGTGGATTTGGCTCTGGAGGATCCAGAAACACGTAGGGCACAGTTCTTGCTCTCAAGATTTATTATTGATGCAGACAGTTAAAAAAAATAAATGCCAGTCCTGTTTGATAAATGCTTTCTCAAGCCCGTGGGGTTTGTGAAAAGGAGGAGGGTGGTCATTTTGTGGACAATGTGAAAGCAAAAGCTACAAAGCGTCAAGAGGCAACTATTTTTTTGTGGGTTTTTTTTTTTTTAAACTTAGGCTAGGAAAGATCTTCCTTAGCCTGACTCAAAACCTACACATAGGAAGAATGCCATGAACAAAATCAAAAGACCAACAACATAGTGGGAAAAACCACAACACACAAGATAGTCCAAGACCCAATTTCCTTAATATGAAGAGCTCTTCTAAATCTCTTAGAAAGAAGGTAAACAGAAATGGACACATTGTAACTGACTATATACTTCCATTAAAAAAATGAGAAGAAGAAAGTAAACAACCTGATAAGAAAATAGACAGCTTTTAGAAAAAATAAATGAAAATGACCAATAATCTTATGAAAGTATGTTCCTCTCACTCATAACCAAATAATAATAATAATAATCCTTTCAGGCTGGACTGTGGGGTGATGGATAGTCCCATGCTCTATCATGAGCCTGTAAGCTGGACAACATCTTAGGGGGCTAATTTGTATAATGTCTAATAGCACAGCATATTCACAGACCAAACACCCTTTTCTACACTTTTCATGCTTGGGGAATCTTAATTGAGCACAGCAGTGTGGGTGTAGCTGGAATAAACTATGTGGTTATGTGTGTGAGTTGGGGAGGAAGGATTGTCCTGGACATGGACCCAAAATGGGTAAACAGAGATCAGATGGAAAAGAAATGACAAAACCAGGCCAAAGAAGGAACGAGTGGAAACAGAAGACAAAAAAAAAAAAAAAAAAAAAAAGTAGAGAAATGAACTCAGGTGGCTGATGCCCTGACAGTTGGCGTGCTTCCCTTCTCTGAAGCCACTTCTGCCTAGCATCCGTTTTTACAAACGTGAAACCATCCAGGCGCAGACTCTCCTCTTCATCAATCAGTTTCACTCCATGCTCCCCATCCAATAAAAGACTCCTGTGTATCCACTGAATTCAGGCTGGTATTATTCGTGGGGCTGGCGGCAGTTCCTCCATCCTAGCCCTTTTCTGTATCATCTGCATTGTCACAGCCAAAAGTACTGGAAAGAGAAGGAGGAGCATTTTACAAAGAACTTCATGGAGATTTGGTCACGTGTCTGCCATTAACATCAGTCGCAGATGCAGGGCAGAAATGCCTGCTAAATTCCTACACATGCCTCTTTGAAAAAACGTCCCCTCGGGTGAGGCTACCAGGCTCCCCTCCACTGATACAGGATTCAGGGAGCTTTGAAGTCGGTTGTGGAAATTTCACTGCTTTCTTTGACTCCAGCAGATTGCTCCAAAATGCTCCGGATGTAAAAAAAAGACGATGGGAGTTTTAGCAGCAGCTTAGAAGTGGAATCCCCTTAAGCCATTGACAGAAAAATGTGTTTCTTCTTTCACTTTTTAATTTGTGAGTTACATGTTAAACTACAGCAATGCCCTTGCAGTCTTTTCTTTGGAAGAGAAAAATGAAGAGTGAGTCGAGGTGCCAGGCGGTGAGGAAGGAGGTAGATTTTGCAGCCCTAGTTCTTTGAACTTGTTGCAGGGGCCAAGCTGCCTGCAGAGAAATTGTGTAAAGCAGATTTTGTCCAATGTGGGTGGAAAGAATTTCCAACAAGGGGGCGAGCATTTCCAAGATGCATCTAGATTTGACTGGGTGTTGAGGGAAGTTTGCTAGGCTGAGCCGGGAAATCCTGCAGACTGGTCCTGCAGGAACCCGGGAGAGGACGGAACAGGGAGATTTGAACCCATCGCTTTGGTACGAGGGTGGGGGTTACTGGTGTGCTTAAAATTTTGCCTTGAGAGTTCTCCTTTTTTGGGAGGAGGTACTTGGTCTTGGGTGCATTTTCTGAAAATTTCTCCAAAGTTATTTTATTCCCATTATCTGCTAACTGTAACAAATTAGAAGGAAACATGGGGAGATGAAATGCCCACTAAAAGTGCCCCTGACTTCAGCTACGATGTCCATAAATTTCAGAATTTGGCACAAATCAGAGGTTTTCAAACTTGTTTTATTTTGTTTTGTTTCTGCAGTGGAAACATTTGTAAAATGAAAGGTTATGTGAGATCACTGACTAAAAGAGAAATGAGACGTTTCTGAGGGTGGAGCTGATCCTCCAACTTCTCAGCCCTTGTCTCTGTGCCACCTAGGACTCCAGAATCTCTCCAGTCCACTTTGAGTATCTTTGGGGAGTCATTCTCTAAGGGAATGTCAGCTCAGGAAGTCTGATCTAGCAAAGGACCACTTTCCCTCACTGGCCAGGCTTAGAGATTTCTCAGGGTGTTGGAGGCTGCACAGACATCAGTGTTAGACCCTTGCAGCTTTGTGACTTTGGGAAGGTCTCTTCCTTTCTAGATGGGCATGGTAGAACCAGCCTCCTGGAATTCTTACATGGGTTAAACGAACCTTGCACTCCTAAATGCGATGCCAATGGACTGTGGTCACCACTCCAGCAGCCGCAGAAGTGACCAGTGGTAATGTTGTCTCCTTTGGCTCAGAAACGTTGAGGATCCTTTTTCCCAGGATTCAAGGCGATCCTGTAGTTTCATTGGTAAAAGTTGATCACTCCCCTCCTTTGTATCTTCCTTTTTCCTCTGCCTGTGACATATCACTCTGAAAGGCAGCTTTTTTCCCTTTATACCACACTGGACTCTGATCCAGGACCCATGCTTTTTACTCTTTATGCTCAGCATTTAGCACAGGGGATCGCACAGAACATAGTCCCAGTAGATGTTTGTGGGACTGACTGTCCGTAACGTGCTAGAGCTCACCCCTGAGGGCTCACGAGAGCCGGTTGTGGGTACCTCTTTTTGTGTGCTTCTCTTTCAGTTCCACGTTCAGTGATTTCGCACTGGTAGTATGAAGTCAGCCGTGGTGGGAATATCTGCTGCACAGAATGCAAATGCTAAGAAAATCTAGCCCCTTTCTCTGGCCTCCATCCTCTGCCAAAGAACCAGTTGTTAAACGTTTAGCAGCACACTGTTGCTTGAGATGCCCAGATGAAAACAAATGGAAATTGAACAGAGCGGGATCAGATACATCAATCAAATGCATCGCTAACATTGCTGCTCTGATGGTGGCCCAAGAGCAGCAGAAAAGGCAGATCATTGTGGGTTGGAGGCATCGAAGAAAGATCTTAGGGGATGGAGAGGTTATGGGCATCCAGGAAGAAGGGACAGGATGTTCCAGGCTGTGGGGTACAGGATGGGAAAGGACTCAGCCAGGTTAACAAGGGAATGATTACGGACTTTGCAAAAGATGGTGAGGAGATCGGCTTGCCCAGGGCTGAGGAGGGATGGCTGGAGGGAGGGACAGGACCTTGGAGGATGCTTGGGTATTGTTAAAGGAAGAGTTGAATCCCCTTTCTACCTGCGGCAATGATTCTGTTACCTTGCAGATATGTCTGGCAATGTGAAGCATTAACCTGCCAGTTTTAGTGGCCTCCTTCACCTCTTGGGCTGATGAAGAGTCCAGCTAAATAGCGATTTAGGTAAATCGATGAAAGAGGAATCCAGAAAAAGGAACAGTGAGAGGAGCTGGGCCGCTGGGGGCCGCAGTTTGAGGCTGAGAGCGGGGAATTGCCACCCCACTCTTGCTGCTTCTGTCCAAGATTCTGGCTGATGGGTCAGGGGGCCAACCTCAACTGTTTTTAATTTTAACACTTGGACTTTGACCGATGACTCGCCAAGAACCGGGGTCAGCTCCCTCGAGGTCGATGGTTCTCAACCTTAGCTACCTGTGAGAATCATCTGGAAAGCTTTCAAAATCCCAGTGCCTAAGCCCCAACCCAGATCAATTAAGTCAGAAGCCCCGGGGGGGGGGTATCCCCACGTCAGTATTGTCTGCAAAGGGCCCCTCGGGGTTGTAGCATGAAGCCAAGGCTCAGACACATGCCTGCGAGGCACTGGGTCTGAGACTTCAGTGAGCACCTGATCGCCTGACGTGAAAACTCTGATTGCTAGCAGCCCCCATCCCTTGAATTTCTGATTCAGGTGTCTGGGGGTGGGGTCTGGGAATTTACATCTGTAACCAGTTCCCAGGTGACACTGCAAAGGGGCCCCATTGGAGAACCTCGGCCCTAAGGTAACTGAAGCAGCTTTTGGAAAACAACCTAATGGAGGAGTCAGGTAGCCTGGGGTCCCCTTCCCAGCTCTGCAGCCCCACCTGCGTGACCTCATTGTTTGGTTAAAGCAGGACGATTTTGCTCCCTAAGGGACATTTGGCAACATCTGGAGAACTTTTTGGTTGTCATGACTTAGGCAACCGGGTGCTATGGGCATCTAGTGGGTGGAGGGCAAGGATGCTACTAAACATCCCACAGGGCACAGGACGGCCCCTCCAAGACAAAGCAGTCTCCAAATGTCAGTCTGCTCCCCTAGCTTAAAGCCTCTGAGCTGCTTCTGACTTCATATATGAAATAGAGATAGTCACACTTGTTTTTCTAGGTTGTCGGTAAGAATAAATGAGATCCTACAGATAAAGCACAGCAGGCAGGAAGTGCTTAATACACGGTGGTGGTTCCTAACCTCCCAGCTGAGTCACATGGTGATGTCAACTTGTCTGCGGGACTTGACCTCCAGGGACCTGTTTTTGCATCTGTGAAATGGGCACAATAATAGGCTCAAACACCTGCAGGGCAGTTGGGAAGATTAGAGATCATCTATGTCAAGTCCCTAGAAGTAGCCAATAGACATTATTTATTATCACGGCTTTCCATTTTGTCTTGACACAGACCTTGATTCCCTCCCTTGAAGAATCTAAGATGCTGACTTACCACTTCTTGCTTTGTAGGTCTGCTATATAGGTGGGAAGTTGGCTCATTTCTAGTTTCCAGATTGTAAGGACTCCGGAGCAGCAGCAGGAAGAGGGCAGCCTCTTAGCATTCCAGGCCAGATCCAAGACCCTCAAGCCAGATGGCGCTTCCAAAGTGTCCAGCTGCAGGTGGTTGGTCAGAAAACCTGATGCTTAAGTTTTGCTTCCAGAAAATTTTTTTTCTAGCCTTAGTACAGGTCTCCTTTAATGAGGATTTGGTACTGTGAAATGTTTAGGAGACAAAACACCTTTAGGACCCAAATCCCATAGGTAGACCAGTCTAAGGCAATAAGTGACTTAGGGTGCCTGCCGCCAAGCCCTCCCCACTTTCCAGATGGAGCAGGAATTTGAACCCAGGTCTGTTTGAATCCAATGCCTAGTTTCTCGACCAGGCTGTGGTTCATGTTGTGAGTTACAACAGGAACCCACAGAAGACACCAGCATCCACCCACAAACACCCCGTCCTGCCAAACCTCCTTTGCAGAGAGCCTCCTGCTCCCATCTAAACAACAGCTTCAGAGGTAAAGTATCCTTTCTCTAATCTGCAGGCAAAATGGATTTTAGTCACTAGATTTTACTGAGAAACAGACTCCCTGGTCCCCCTCCCCTAGCATTGGAAAACATATTGTCTTCTCTACTGTAGTTCATTTTGCTTTCCGAGGTGATTAATGAATTAAAGATGCAGTGTATTTATTCTTTTACCTGATTACCATTCTGTAATAAATCTAAGCTCTGGAGTCTGTCGATACAGGAAGGCCAACCTGCCTCTTTGGAAAATAAAGGTTTGTACATTAAGCTTAACTTCCAGCTTTAGAGCCTCACAGAAATTACTGGGATGTTCAAAGAGACACTGGCTGGCAGCTAGAAGATTCCGTTTCTGTGGATGAGAAGGGACTTTGCTCACACCTCCCGGGATACCGGAAGTCTCATTGACCTGTAGGTGGGATTTAGTTACTGGGAATGCTGACTATCAAGCTGTTCATGGAGGGGACGGTGGGGAGGGAGGTGACATCCATGAAGACCTCATCCCAGACCTGTGAGATCTTACTGTCACTGTAAAATGGTGCTCTCTACACATTTCTCTAATCTCTGGCTGGATGGCCAAGGTCTTGGGCTAAGAGCACTGCTGACGGAGTCAGACAGGCCCCTGTCTAGCTCTGCCTTGTCACTTACTAGCTGAGGGACTCCGGGCAAATCTGGTTCTGTCATCCATCCGATGGGGGCTCTTCATTCTCCCCCACCTCCCCCGATGGCTGTTGGGGGGTTGACGTTCCCCCAGCACCTGCGGGGGCGGGGGGCAATGCTTTGCCTTCTGAAGATCTGACCTCATATAATTTGACCTATGGCAGGACAGGAAGCACAGTTAAAGAAACAGACAAATGAAACTGGTTTGGGAATATCACTGGCAATTTCCATGTATTTCTTACTTAAAAAAGAAATAACAAATAAAATGTTAGTTGTTTATAGAGGTCCCTCGTTCAGCTGCCACCGATTGGACAGAATATACATGTTATATATATAATTATCAATATAGATGTATTTTACATATGTGTTATTCATAATAAGCTAGTAATCAAACATTAGACCAAATGAGTGCCTCTTCCAGCTAATACTTGCATTTTAATGGTGGGTAGCCTTTCTTTATATGCAGTCTATCCATCCCCAGAACCCAAGGCTTACCTTCAAGGTCCCTATAAAATCTCCTAGAAAGTTATTCGCAATTCTCTCCAGGAATTGTGTCCATTTTCCTGGAGAGTCCCTAGGTTCATCAGAGCCTCAAAGGGTCTGACAGCCAAAGAGAGTTTGGAGATCAAACTACAGATTCCAAAGGCCTCCTCTCTCCTTGGGGGATTCCCAAGCCTGGGACTGGGGGGCCAAGTCAGCAACGGGAGGCTTTTCAGCACCCTTAACGGTACAGGGGGCACTGTGTGCATCACTCTGGGAACTTGGTCCCCACCTATGGAAAATGGGGATGTGGAGATGCACACTGTGGCAGGCAGGACTCAGCGCAGGCAGGGTACCAGGCCAGCGTTCACCCTCCACGTGTGTCTGGTTGGCGAGCGGTTTCCACAGTCTCTCCCGTGAAGCCATCAGCCCCTCCGCGGCTAAGCTCCCGCGTGCTGGGCTGGGCAGCAGTGCAGCACCTGACTTCTGACCTGCACACCTCTCCGCACCAGCCAGGGCCTCTCGACTCCCTCCCCATCCCCCCTGTCCCTTCAGACTGCTGACGAGTTGAAATGTCTCTCCAGCAGAGAAGGGATCAGACTCAGGGGTGCATTATTTTCGAATGTGCCCCATTACGGGTTCCTAGCTCCTCACCTGTCTCAGGACTCCACTCTGACACCACGGCCCTTAGTCAGCTGTGGGCTCACTCCTCACTCTCCTTCCCCAAATTCCTCATTGTGTCCCCCCTGCAACCAGAACACAAACTTTCTAGATGACACATACAAGAAAGATGTATTTCAGCCAGGCTGGCGTGCTTCCTAAGACAAGGAAATACTTCCACTTTCTCTCCAGCAGAACAGAACAATCGGCAAGGTGGAGAGGAAAGAGGCCTCCTGGCAGGACTGTACACTTAATTATACCCTGAAGCCTCTCAGTGAGAAGTCCCAGAGGCCTGAGAAGGTGGCACTGGCGCTGGGTGACGGAACCTGCGGAAAGCAGAACTTGCTACTCTTGAGATGTGTCCCCTTGGAAGGTTCGCCCTTTCTGCCTTGGAAATACACGCAATGGTGACCTAGCTTAAGAAGAAGCTTCAAGCCCAAGCGAATGGTTTGAGGCTGCCTCTCCCAGCATCCCCAAATGGTTGTAAGTGATTCTGCTCTGAGCCATCTGGATGATACTTTTTGAAAGTGAAAAACTGTAGGAGGAGCAAAAGGTTTCCTTCTTCCCAACCAGAAGGGCCAGGTATGATACCCCTGAATCAGGATAAGATATGAAATCAGAGAGGAACCCCCTTCCCCCCTGCTGGCGATCATCCAAGCAGGCAAACCCATTCTCTGCGTGTTTGTTTCACTCACTATTTATTCATTAAAACAGTCAAGAGCATTGCTGTCCCATAGAAATGAGCCACATTAAGTTTTCAGTGTTCTAGCTACAACATTAAAAAAAAAAATAGAAACAGGGAAATGAATTTTAGTATTATTTAAAACCCAACACATCCAAATAGTATTTCGGCAACATATGATCAGTATAAAAATGTATTAATGAGATATTTTACAAACATTTTGTGTGCGCACGCCAAGTCTCTGAAAGTTGACGCGTGTCTTCATTTGGTTGCCCAGTGTTCAGCGTTTAATGTAAAACAGAGTCTAACCCAATCAAGGTGTGCTTAACAGAAAAAAAACTTACACTGCTTTAGTCCATAAGTCTAAAAGTAAAGTAGTTAAAATCAGAGACAATGAAAAATTCAGTTCCTTAGCCACACCAGCCACTTTTCAAGGGCTCAGTAGCCACATGAAGCCAGTAGTGACATCACTGGATAGTCTACTGAGTTCTAGAGCTTGGGAGTTGTCTGAGTTACCTGGCTGAAAACCACTAACTACCAGCTTGAGATTTAGCCGTGTCTGGTATCTGGAAAGACCTGTGCCTTATAGACACGGCTTTCAGCCCGCATGTTAGATCCAGCAGAGTGTAAGCTCCAGGTGTCTGTGCGCCTAGCGCAGCGCCTGCACGCAGTATGTACTTAATACGCATTTGCTGAATGGCTGGATGGATGGGAGGAGGGACCAATGAAGAACTTCCTGTCGGGTAGATACTTGTGAATTTAAAGTAGGAGGCTGAAGGGTTTTTTTGGTTTTGGATTTTTGTGTGTTTGTTTTGTGGTGGGGTAGGGGGGATATGGAAGAAACAGGGAGGCTCCTATTCTGTTTCCTGGCCCAAGGGAGGAGCTGGATCTGGAAGGACCTGTGTGGGGAGGTCTCCTAGGCAGAGCCACTCCCAAGTTGGGCTGATGTTTCCCGTCCCTGTTCTACTTGCTCTTTTAAGGAATATGTCCTGAGTGAGAGAACCCTAGACAGAAGCTAGATCGTGAATGTGGGGCCTTCTCAAAAGCACAGAGGCTTAAGAAGGGGGAATTGGAGTGACCTTGAAACTCTGCAAGTGTTGGGAAATCTGCCTTCTCAGATCTGTGCTTAGGGACGAGGCTGAGAAACATTCTGTACTGTTAGTTGGGATCCAGGGTACAGATAACGTCAAAGAATGTTGTGGGCTTTGTGTAGACAATGGACCTTTGCACTTGGAAGATGGAGTTTTCTTGAGGGCTAAGAACTGGGTATCTGACTCCTAGGACCTGGAACATGCTGAGAATCCACTTACTGAGTCATTCCTTCCTTCCTTCCGTTCATTCATTGATTCACTCACTGGACACATCTTCTGTTAGGAAACTATTGTGTGCAGCCACGGGATGCTGGGAATATAGGTGGGAACAAAACAAAAACCTTGTCCCGTCCCATCTCCAGCTTCACAATCCACTGGCACAGCCGGGCTTTAAGCCAGTGATTCACCCTGACTGTGCTCAGTGTCGTAAAGGCTGAGACAAGAGTGCTGTGGCCAGACCTGGTCTGGATATCAGGAGATGTGAGACTGACTTTGAGGATTTGAGGATGAGAAGGATTATGTCTTGAGAAGACAGGGGGATGAGGACGGAAAGGGGACATGTTTTGCAGATGGAACAGGGAATGTGCTGGAAGGCTGAGGACAGGAATGAGCTGAAAGCTGGCCAGCGCATGGTTGTGAGCTTGGGGACAAATGGCAGACATCAAGGCTGGAGACACTGTGATGTCCATTCTTGGCTCCTATGTACCCTGCTTGGCGCCCAGCACAACACAGGCGCTCAACAAATATATTCTGAATTAACAAAGGCAAAGAGTTCTCCCCGGGACTTCTAGTTTTGGGGGCCACTCTTGTCAAACAGCAGACATACCTCTGCCTCTTTTCTCAGCCCATCACGTTCCATTTTGAATTGTGTGGATAATTGTTCTAACTTTCCTTGGCTTTGGAGAACATTTTCTGTCCCTTTGCCCAAGACATCTCCCACAATCACATGTATCTGGAGAAAAACAAGCAACACAGTTCAAACTGTTTTTTCATTCTTAGCTACACAGTCTATGTTTTTGATTCTCAACATGAAGTTGGTCCAACTCAATTTGAAATGCCCAGATGAAGGACTGCACAGGGCTCCCTCCTCTAGAGCCTTCATCTCAAATTCTTTTGATTTCTCTGAGTTAACCAACTTGGTTTCCCAAGCAATATGTGGCTTACGGAATATCTTTCAAGGCTAGTGTTAGTGACAGAGACAGACGGGGGGATCATAAAACAAAACAAAACAAAATAAACCGAACCAAAACAATCATATGTTAGGAGAACGTTCAAGGACCCATGGTCGGCTTTGCTTGTCACATCTGCCAATCAGGTACCAAATCATAAACTGATGTGATGGAGAGGAAGGGAAAAAGTGGAGTGAAATACAGCACTATCAGCATTTTTCATTTCCATTGGCTCCTCCAATTTAAAAATGGAATCATGTTTAACATCTTAATTAGGGATGGTAATGTACAAGTTTTTTTTTTTTTATGAACATCTAGTAATTTACCCTTGAAGTAAATTATAGTCAATTTATCTGCAGTGACAAGTCAATAAAACAGTAGAAGGCTCAAGCTTTTCAATCACCTGATGTTTGTTTCTCATTTTTACTGCTCAGTGGAAGGCAGGCAACAGGTAGGGGGGATGTCCAGCCCTGAATACAGGCTGTGGCTTTTGAATTTGCCACTTGCAGGCTTCCCCTTTGAAAGACCCTGTCTGATTTTTGCCAGCTGTCATGAGTTTAGAATTTGCATAGAGACATGCATTGTTGAAGAGAAAGAATGACTGGGCCTTTTGGTTCTTGCTATGTAGATCGTCAGGGCGATTCAAATGGTAAACCCAATGACCGTCTGCTCTCAACAGTGGTTCCTTCTAATGAGAGTGTTGTGTTCATGCACAAACCATCAGTAGCCAGAAGCAAGGGGCCTCTACAGGCTTTCTTTCTGGTGGTGCGAGCTCGGTTAATAGCTAAGCCCACTCAAACCACGGCCAGTGTCCTCAGGCGTGGTGTTCGTGTTTGAGGAGTTGTCCTGTGGTTTCAGAAATGGCAATTAGATCAAAGCAAACAGCCCCGAAACAATCACACAGTGACCAGGCAAGATCACAAAGGCACACCCTGGGTAGGGGTTTTTGTGGTGTTTCTGTTGGTTCAGAAGAGAAGTGCACGTGTCCAGCCAAGAATAAACAAATGCTGTGAATAATCTGCCTGGCTTCAGAGAAAGGAAGCACGAAAGTTACCCTGTGATCATCTCTTAAGAGTTTAAAAGCTTCCTAGGATTAGGACCCCCCATGACAAACATGAGAACCAGGTTAAAAGTCCTAGAACCAAAGGGAAGAGTGATGTTTTGTTTTGTTTTCCCCAGGAAAGCCACTAGACTTATGAATGGAACAGCAGCTAGATGGTACGATCTAGGAAGGCAGGGGCTATCAGTTTGGCTTGATGGTGTATCCTCAGGGCCTGGGACTGAATTCCAATTTGTGATGAAAATCCCCCGCTCTCTGCTTCAGGGAGCTCAGCTACATCCGTGCTTCACTTTTTTCATATAATGGAGCTAAACCCAGCAAGTTTGACCCCAGCTTTCTCTTTTGTCTTAAATGAGAAAATAAATAATATAAATCAGTTCCAATAATGCCTTTTAATTTTAACCCAAAGAAATAAAGCGCTGCCCTAAGGTCATTTGAAATGACAAAGCTGATCAACGTGGTTCACCAGAGAGAAGGGTACCTGACTTGAAAACATGATGTTTCCTTGAGATGGGATGCTTGATCCTCCTTCCCCCTCCTTCCCCCTCCCCTCCGTTTCCCCCTCCTTCCTCCCTCCCTCCCTCCTTCCCTCCCTTCCTTCGTCTTTCTCTTTTTAGTGTAAAGTTCCCCAGGTGCTCTCTCAGTATGGTCAAAATCGTAAATGGACCCCTTTCCCTTTAACACTTTGATTTCCGGCTTTTTACGACAACGTCGTGCTGCTAAAATGGCTCCCGCGGACCCAAGCAACCCAAGACCCAGTGGATCCGGTCGGTCGTCAGGTATGTTGGCTTGGATGGTCTCTGGCGGGCTGGTCCCTGCAGTGGTCAGGTTGTAGGGACGAGGTTCACATTCTCATCTGTGCTAGTGAGCGAGAGAGGCCACCGTGCTTCCCCGAGCTGCTTCCATCGCAACGTGGACTGTTTCCTGCCCCCTCCCCTGAAGAACCTGGCTTAAAGGCCCCTTCCCAGGAAGCCTTCCCTTACTGCCTAACTTAGGTTTCCAGTGTCTGATTTGTGGCCCCAGGCCACCTGCGCTCTCCTTCAGATGTGCAGCTCGGCTGGCTGGAATGAACCCATGTTTCTCCTGAATCCTCGCCCCTCATGGAACACTCAGCATAGGCTGAACACTTCATATGCATCAATTGAAAAAATGAGACTTTACACGTGACCCCTGATTTTATAAAAATAACTAGCATTACTGAAGGTTGACCATGTTCATGCGTAACAAGGATCATCATGCTTAATCTTTGCAACACTCTGAAAGTTGGGCACTGGTACTTTTTTTCCTTTCCATTATGGTTTATGACAGGATATTGAATATAGTTCCCTGTTGTTGTTTATCTATTTTATATATAGTAGTTTGTATCTGCTGATCCCAAACTCCTAATACATCCCTCCCCACCTCCCTTTCCCCTTTCAGAATCGTAAGTTTTTTCAATGTCTGTGAATCTGTTTGTTTTGTAAATAAGTTCATTTGTATCATATTTTAGATTCCACATATAAGTGATACAAGATATTTGTCTTTCTCTGACTTACTTACTATGACAATCTCTAGGTCCATCCATGTTGCTGCAAATGGCATTATTACATTCTTTTTTATGGCTGAGTAGTATTCCATTGTTTACATAAACCACATCTTCTGTATCTATTCAACTGTCAGTGGACATTTAGGTTGCTTCCATGTCTTGGCTATTGTAAATAAGGCTGCTGTGAACACTGGGGTGCGTGTATCCTTTCCATTTAGAGTTTTCCCCAGATATATGCCCAGGAGATTTTTAGTTTTTTAAAGAATCTCCATACTGTTTTTATAATGGCTGCACCAAACTACATTCCCACCAACAGTGTAGAAGGGTTCCCTTTTCTCCACACCCTCTCCAGCATTTATTATGTATAGATTTTTTTGATTATGGCCATTCCAACCAGTGTGAGGTGATACCTCAGTGTAATTTTGATTTCTCTTTCTCTGGTAGCAATATTGAGCATTTTTTCATGTACTTATTGGCCATTTGTATGTCTTCTTTGGAGAAATGTCCATTTAGGTCTTGTACCCACTTTTTGTTTGAGTAGTTTCATTTTTTTGTTGTGGAGTTTTATGAGTTGTTTGTATATTTTGGATATTAAGCCCTTCTCAGTTTCATGGTTTGCAAATATTTTCTCCCAGTCTGTAGGTTGTCTTTTTGTTTTGTTTACAGTTTTCTTTGCTGTGAAAAAGCCTGGAAGTTTGATTAGGTCCCATTTGTTTATTTTTGCTTTTATTTCTATTACCTTGGGAGACTGACCTAAGAAAACATTACTCTGATTTATATTATAGAATGTTTTGCCTATGTTCTCTTCTAGGAGTTTTTAGGTACCATGTCTCATATTTAAGTCTTTAAGTCATTTTGAGTTTATTTTTGTGTATGGTGTGAGAGTGTTCTAACTTCTTGATTTACATGAGACTGTCCAGCATCAGTTGCCAAGGAGACTGTCTTCTCCATTGTATATTCTTGCCTCCTTTGTTGAAGATTAATTGACCATAGGGGTTTGAGTTTATTTCCAGGCTCTCTGTTCTGTTCCATGGGCCACTGTTATGATCCCTATTTTGCAGATGATAAAACTGAGTCATGGAGACTCTGACATGCCCAAGGCCACATTACTGGTAAACAGAGCAACCAGGGTTCAAATTGTAGGTGCAGCCAACGCCTAGAAGCAGAACGGCCTTAGTTGGTCCGTCTGTGCTCTGCATTTGGGCTGACTCTACTGGTGGATCTATTTCTCCTTGCTCACAGCCAGGGATGTTTTTACTCCCCTCTGCACCCGGGGGCCCGGAAAATGCTGTGACAAGATCGTTGGCAAAGAGAAGCCCCAGCTTTCTCCTCCTCCACCCTCAAACTGCTGATCTTGGCCATTGTCTAATTTTCTCCTCCAAAAACGGAAACTTCGGGAAATTACCTTGGCAGAAAAGTCTTTCCTAGCTCTTCCCCAGCAGCCCAAGCATCGATAGAGCTGGCACTAGCAATGGAATTGAATTAAAAAAATCTCTCTAGCTGAGGTCTGTCTGATAGAGTGTTGGCCCAAAAGAGCTTGTATGCGTACAAAGAAGGCAGAGAACCCATAACGGAAAATCACCAACATAGCTGACTCTTGTCCAGCACTGCTCTAAGCTCTTTATGTGTATTAAGTCCTTATAGCAACCCTATAGTGTGGTTATGATGAATTATTCCCATTTTTTGGATGAGTAAATTGAGGCACAGAGAGATGATCCAGTGGCTTAGGTCACATAGCTAACATGTGAAGGTGACAGCTGTGCTTTGGATGAGGAATTCCAGAAGGACATTTTCACAGGCTGCTTAGATATCTGCTCTCCCAGCTCAACCCTCACCCATAATTTCTGTTATTTTACCATTGAGTTGGTTGCAGAATATCACCAACAAATTCCGAGGCTTCAACTTCTTTAAGGTTTTGTTTCCTTCATACGAGATCCCTCAGCTTAAAATCTCCTTCTGAAGGTCTGTTTTTGTGGGTTCAGGCAGTACTGGCCCAGGTGCCTGGAAGGCAAGAAACCAACTTAGCTCTCTTCTGTCTAAAATCAATCTACTGGTGGAGGGGGCTGGATATAGCTCAAGTGTTACAGCACATGTTAGCATGCACAAAGTCGTGGGTTCAATCCCCAGTACCTCCTATAAAAATAAATGAACCTAATTACCTCCCCCCCAAATAAATAAATAAAATAAAATAAAGTAAATCTGCTGGACCAAATTATGGCATAGCTGGTGAACACTCAGGGCATTCTTTGATCCGCAGCTTGAGCTAAGGAGTAAAGGCTGTTTAGGAATTTCCTGGCTACCCAAAGGGAGATGAGTTAATCCCCAGAAGATGGAATCGCATGATTAAGGTATTAAAGTGCATGAGATGGACCATATATGGTAAGCTGAGATACCACCGTGTGCTTAAGTAAGCTTGCTCTACCTTGCACGAGCTGGTTGTCAAATTTTCAAAAATTTTGGGAGCCAATTCATTGGGAGTCATTATTTAAAATTAAATTGTATATAATATTACAACTATATTATTATATATGGTAATTATATTACAATAAGGTAATAAGTAAACAAAAGCATCACTTCCTAATTACTTTACTACATTTTACTATTTACATAGGTCATTTCTGTCTATTGTATCTATTTGTTAGAAATATTGTATGTTGGTCTGGTAATGTACGTCTCTTCCCAGCTCTGCAGTTAGTGATGTCGCATTGGTGGCTTAAAATCAGCCAAAGTGAATGTATTTACACTGCAGGAATCAGCAAATGCTTGCCTCAGGCTCTGGTTTTTTGGGAATCTGAGCTAAGTCAAGAACCAATACTCTGTGGATTATAGTCTGAGGTCTCTGAAATGCATTCAGTGTCCTTTGGTACCTGGCCCCTTCTTACCTCTTTGGTACCCTGACTTCTGGTGGAAGGCAGGTCGATATTTAACAACCAGCTTTCCACAGTGGCCAGCATTAAGCTTTTTTTTTTTTTTTTTTTTTTTACTAGAAAGTGCAGTCCCAGGACAACAGGGGTAAGGTTAAAAGATTTGGGCTGAAAGCCCACACAAGGCAATGCACTGGTAGAGGGCGAGGCCTCAGAAACCCAGGGAGCACGCTGATGTATCTGTTATAGTTTGCAAGCTTTAGGGTGCAAGATCTCACTTGTGGGAGCTTGTCCCAAGGTCAGTTTCCTGGGACTTATGTTGAGAGTTATGAGTCTTTGAAACTGGGTTTGGGCTCAGGAATTGCCTTTCTAGTGAGCATCCCAGGAGCGCCTGAGGCAAGGGGTCTCTCAGAGGAGCACTGGGCGAGACAAAGGGGACCTCATCCTTCAGTAAGCATCTGCCCTGGACCTCCTGTCCTCTGTCTTGTCACATACGCTTACTGAAATGCTATTCAAACCTCTAGAACTCTGATCTGATCCCTGACTCTTTTCAGGCACTCCCAGCAGCTCTCACATTCCCCTGGGACGACCTTTCCCTCTGTCTCGGCATCTTTGGCAGGGCACACGCTTCCCTTGTCCTAGTGAGTGAGGACCAGTGTGGCTGAGAAATGGGCTCACAGATCTGGGATACTTTAGTTGGTCACTCTGCCTTTTTCAGGTCCCTCAGTCTCCTCATCTGTAAACTGAAGACCCTGGTCTCCAAGGTTGTTGACAGGGCCACCTTAGGGAGCCCCGCTGCTGCCATTTGCACGGTTTCAGCGCTTTCGCTGCCGCTGTCTTTCTGGTTGTTGTTATCAAGCAGTGGTGGGAGCTAAGAAATGAAGATCTGTTCCCCAAGTGAAATGGCCGTAGAATCATGGGGTTTTCCTGTGTGCCGGGTGGCCCTTCAGAAGGCAGGGAAAGGGACGCTGAGGACTCTTCCCTTCCCTTGGGCTTCCTTTGAGGCTCTGGTGTCACTGGGCACAGGCCTGGCACCCGGCTCACCTCGGCTGCGCCAGCCCCCAGGCTCCTGGAAAATGGCAGACTGGGTAGCAGACAGTGTGCTGAGGCATCTCTTGGACAAAGGTGCTTTCTGAGCACAAGCTGACTCCAGGCTGTCTGCCGGAGCTTCCCCCTGAAGGAGGCTTCTGTGACCAGGGCAGCATAAGGTTCCAGGAGCCCCAGGATGGGCTCGTGCTGGCCTCTCCTCTCGGCGGTCTCTGGCTCTGGGCGGCGGTCTCAGAGGGACTGGGGTCTTTGGGAGGCTCTTTGCCCACTCTGGACTAAGCAGGCTTCTCTTACATTACAGGGAGTTGGAGACACTGTGCCTTGAGAAATGGTGCCTCCCACAGAAGAGACCCAGGTCTGTTGCCAAGGCAGAGGTTCACGGTGGCAGCTGGCATTTTTGAGCACCTGCTTTGTGCCAGGCACTTGGTTTTCCTACTGCACTTAAGCCTCCCAAATCTGTAGGATGGGGATGTTAATAACCCATTTCACAAGTGGAGAAATTGAGGCTCACAGGTCACATAGAAAATTGGAAATTCAGACCCCTTCCCAAACCTCCCTGCTCCTTCAGCTTTGCCTTGTGGAAGTGTGGGGCCTCGTCACATTTTCTGGCTGTTGCCCACACGTCTAATTGGCATGGCTGAGTGGAATTGGCTGGATTAGGGCTGGAGGGCATTAGAGCCACAGTGCTGCCCTCTCATCGGTCAGCATTTACCCAGTGCCAAGTATGCACCAGCCCCGGCACTAAGTGTTGTGAACATAACCACAGGGAAAAAAAAAGCCCTCACGGAAATCACAGTCCAGTGACAGTAGCTCCAAGTGGGGAGAACGCGAGACCAGCTGCCTGGCAGTGCAGTCTGTGCTTTAAGAAGCCAAGTGATAAGAGCTGAGATCCTGTCCCAGCAGGCAAGCGGGAGGGGCCAGAGAGGAGGAGGGAGGGTCACATTACTGCGGAGGCTGAGAAAGTGTTACGAAAGAGGTAAGACTTGAAATAGTCTTGTGGGAGGACAAGAGTTCCCCAGGCGGTCAGAGAAGGGGTTTCAGATGAGAGAACAGCAGGTGCAAAGGCTCAGAGCACGAGGCAAGAGGGCAGCTTGTGTGACAGCCAGCATCTCCCTTTGTCCTGAAAGCAGGGTGCAGCAGCGTGGCCATCTGTACACGCCAGGTTAAGGTCTTATAAGAGCAGGTAGGTCTGAGGTCTCTGCACTAAGCTAAAGAGGGTGCGTTTTATCCTACAGACATTTTGAAGATATATCTTCCTGTGAATCCCAATGTATAGAAAAGAACAGGAGCAAAGCTGGGTTGAAGCAGGAGACAGAACTGGGCAGAGCAAGGCCCAACCCCGACCAGGAATCGGCAGAATTTTTCTGCAAATGACCAGATACCACATATTTTCAGCTGGCTCTGTGGGAGCTACACAGCTGTGCCTCTGGTGTGAGAGAGCATCCCTGGATGGTGTGTAATGATTGGGCGTGGTGTAAATGCATGTGATTTGTGGACACTGAAGTTTGACCTTCATGTAATTTTCACGTGTCGCAAAATATTCCTTGGATTTCTATTTTCAAAATTTTTTAATTAAAATTTTTTTTTAATTTTAAACATTTTTTAAATTGAAGTATAGTCAGTTTACAATGTTGTATCAATTTCTGGTATATAGCACAGTGCTTCAGTCACACATGAATATACATCTATTCATTTTCATATTCTTTTTCACCATAAGCTACTGCAAGATATCGACATAGTTCATGTGATATACAGTATAAAGCTGTTTATCTATTTTATATATACCAGTCAGTATCTGCAAATCTCAAGCTTCCAATTTATCCCTTCCCAGCCCCTTCCTCCCTGGTGACCGTAAGTTTAAGTTTGTTTTCTATGTCTGTGAGTCTATTTCTCTTTTATATATAAGTTCATTTGTCTTTTTTTTATATTCCACATATAAGTGATATCATATGGTATTTTTCTTTCTCTTTCTGGCTTACTTCACTTAGAATGACATTCTCCAGGGCCATCCATGTTGCTGCAAATGGCATTATTTTATTCTTTTTTATGGCTGAGTAGTATTCCATTGTATAAATATACCACAGCTTCTTTATCCAGTCATCTGTTGATGGACATTTAGGTTGTATCCATGTCTTGGCTATTGTAAATAGTGCTGCTATGAACATTGGGGTACATGTGTCTTTTTGAATTGTTTCCCTCTGGAAAAATGCCCAGGAATGGCATTGTTGGATCATATGGTAAGTCTATTTTTAGTTTTTTGGGGAATCTCCATACTGTTTTCCATAATGGCTGTTTCCTTGGATTTTAAAAAGCATTTAAAATGTGAAGGCCATCTTAGGCTGAGCAAAACTGGGCAGTGAGGATCTGGCCCATGGATCATGGTTTGCTAACTCCTGCTCTGGGCTGCCAGGTGGTCCAAAAAAAAAAAGGGTGACAACACGGGGACGGAGCTTCAAGCAGGGAAGTGAAGGGTGTGACCTCAGTTACAGAAGGTCCCCGAGACAGCAAGGTCCACGTCTTCCCCCTTGTAATTGCCAGGGCTAATTTGGGAATCTCATGAAAAGAGGGAGAGCTGGACCCAAGCTTGGCTGTGCCCTTCTGGCTTCTCTAAGTGACCACAGGGCGTGCACTTCTGTGATGAAAACAATGTAAGAAGGAGGGCGAGAAACCACGCATGAGAGAATAGCCATGTGTGAACCTGATTCAAAACTGGAAATGATGGCCTGGCTGTGTTGCTGCCTGGGCTGACAGAGAGGAAGACAAGCCCTTCAAGGACCACTGATGCTGCGCATAGTCACAGGGTGCTTGGGGGAGGGGGTACATCCCAGCTGGTGACCCAGCACTGGTAAGGTGGTCTCTTCCTTGAGTGACCCCTTTTCAAAAGTGGGTGTGTGATCCCTCAGGAGAGGTGACTGTAAGGTCCTTGGAAGTGCTCTGGCTCCCCGGTGTGTGGTTCTGGAGTGGACCTAAGTGTTCCTGCTCTCAGCTCTGCTGTTCGTGGGGCCGGGGAGGGTCTTCTTGATGTTCCCCCAGTGCCATGATTCCAAGAGTGACCATCAGTCTAGAGAGATTATTTCTTGAACCATCGCTGCCACTCCCCCAGGTCCTCTGGGTTATGCTTCCTTATAATCTGGCTGGGAACCTACATACAGAAAGAATCTTACATGTGCCTGCAGCTCCAGCACTCACCTCCAGCCACAGCTTAGAGGGTACAAAATCCTACCATCCCCAACCTGGGCGAATACACCCAGGGAGCACAGCCAGTGACCCTGGCAAGGGCAGTGAGGAGAAGGCAGCAGAGGGAGTTTGTTTCAGACTTGACCCCGTTACCGGGAGGGTAATCTCGCCTGCAGGTGTGGCCCCTGACTTACACTGTCGGCTTTGCCCTCATACTGCTCTGCTGGCTGCTGATGTAGCCCAGAGAGTTGTCCATACTGGAGGGCCGCATGGAGGCTGTCTCGGAGTGAGGTCTCGCAGGATTTTGTGCCTGAGGGAGTCAGAGCTGGAAGCAATGGTTCAGCAGAGGACTCGGTGTTGCCAGCAGAGCAGGAGCCAACTGGAAAGTGTGGTGAGCAGAGAGTTTGTTTCTCTTGCTCTCTCTCCTTTCCCCTAATTTTTGTGCAGGGAATAAATACATTGCCCCCTTCTGTCCTCTTACCTATGTCCCTGCAGACCTTCAGGACCACTTCTCTTCTCCTTCCTTTCTCCAGCCCACCGTTTCTTTGGTCAACGTGTAAATGTTCCTTGAGGTTAATGGTCCCCACCCATCCAGGCGGCATCCCCATCCAACACAAGGTGAGGGACAAGGCTCTGCAGACCCTGGTGGTGGCAGAGCTCCCAGTGCCAACCTCGTGGAGTTTCAGGGTTTAGGGGGGCAGCATGTGGGTGAGGAAGTCAGGGTGGCTGCAGTGGAGGCGGCGGGTGGAGCATCAGAGATGGAAGGAGCTTCCCCAGCCTCGGTTCACACCACCATGCATGGTGGCCAGACTGCCCGTGTCTAGGAACTCAGCAGCCTGCAGCTTATGCTCTAGAAGTGGAACCATTTCAGAGGTTGCTTTCCTTCCTGTTGTTTTTAGGGGGCCCTCCTTGATTTACGGAATAATCAGTCCATAATGTGCTGTCGTGGAAGTGGCATTTCATCGATAGATTCAGTGGAGGGTGGGCGATGGTCTTTGACCTTCTGGGTTAGTGGAATTCAGGGCTGCTGAGAGGAGGTGACCCTGTCTCGCCTTGCCTGCCAAGGTTTTGGCCGTGGCACTTTTTCAGATGCTGCAGGATGATCCACCTCGGTGTCAGGCTTCAGACAGACAAAGTGGAACTAGAGGGGATCATTTTCAGAGGGGTATCAACCTGAAAGGGAGGTTTCCACACTGGGGAGGTGACCAGTGTAATCAAAGCTGGGCTTTGCTGGCTATGCCAAGGGCCAGGCAGAGAACCGAGTAAGCTTGGTCTTTACTAATAGCACACCAGCTTCTCGCCTTAAATTTGACATTGATGACCTGAAGTAGTTCAGGAACTTAGAACTCCATCATGGTTTCGCAGACAATATCCTGTGGCTCTCTTGTGGTGTAGCAGGCTGTGGAGTGGAGTTTGGCTCTGCTCGAGCTGACGTACTGTGCCTCAGTTTACCCAGCTGTCAGTGGGGGGCTCACAGCGTTGTTCTGGTCGATGAACTGATCCATCATCACGCACTTGCACTGCACCAGGACCGCCCCAGTGGTCCTTGTTGTTAATCATCATCCCTTGAGCTAGATCACAGCAGCCACCATGGCTGGACACGGGGCGCAGCGCTTGGCACACCTCTGCTCCTTTGCTCCTCACAGCCGCCCTCCACAGTAGGTAAGGCGCTTCGTATTTTACAGATGAAGAAACTAGGCTAAGATGCTTTGCCTGTGAGCGGGGAGGATGGAGATCTTTCTTTTCTGAAGAGTAGCGTTTGCTGATGTAGCTCAATCAGATCAGCCCAAATCCCATCCCCCCAGAGGCACACACTGATTGGTATCTAGTCAGTGAGCATCCTGCTTGTCCAGAGAAGTTTAAGGAGCGTGGGCAGGAAGGAGGCCTGTGTCTCTGGGCTCTCAAACACAGCTCCTGACTTCCCCACTCTGCCAGGCTGCTGCCTCACGTCTGTGGTGCGGGCCACCCTCCTTGGGGCGCCCACATCCCGGGGCCTGCTGTGCTGGCTTGTCACAGGTCCACGAGTCGGGTGGGCAGGGTACCAGCATTGGCTTCTCTGGAAGTCTGTAGAGACGTGCCAAAGAGAGGAGACAGAACACCGTGAGTCCATTGAAATAAAGTGTTTTCCAGAATGAAATAAGACTCTCCATCTTCTAGGCCATCCATGTGGCCATAGACTAATTAATGGTCACTGGAGATGTCATCCTAGAAGCTTTCCTTGTGGAAATGTTTTATAATGAATCTGGAAATCCAGAGATTGAAGGCCAGCCAGACAACGTGCACCACCCCCGCACACGCAAACTGTTCTTACCTTGTTAAATCTTGAACTTTTTTTCTCAGTGAATCTGATAGATGAGTAATTCATGACACAATTGGACTTTATGGTTTGTTTATGCTGATTCCAATTACAGAATAAATGACTACCTGGAGTAAAAAAAAAAAAAAAACTAATGAAAAAGCAGGCATCAGTCAAGAACATTTATGAATAAAGACTTTAAGCATCTATACTTGGAAATATATATGATATTTAGAAATAGATCTGAAAAGACTTATGTAATGGATTTTAATCAAATCTTGAAGAGAAATTGGCCAATAAATCAAATCTTGAATAGAAATTGACCAATAAATCAAATTTGGAAGGAAAGTGACAGATAAATCAGGTCTAAAAAAGAAACAACCACTCTGTCAAATCTGTGATATGTTTATTAAGGCAACTGATCTTGGGGTTTTTTTTTTGTGAACCTGTGTCTTTCCTGAGCCCATGTTTTAGGGATATATTTAAGAAACAGGATACTTGTTCTATATCCTCTTGTGTGTATGTGTGTGTGTGTGTGTGTAACAGACACAAATATAATTTGTAAACCAAAATAAGGGATCTGGCCTGGGATCGTGGAAATCAAGGAGTGAAAGGGTCAATTATAGACAAACACCCAACACCAGCCTCACTTTTATGTGGTTTCTAGGATTTATTTATGTATAAAACATCCATATAACACTAGTGTTTAGGACATCACCAACTGAATTCCTTGGGGACCCAAGGCATACCTGATGAATCTGAAATACTCTTTCACAGTAAATTACGTTGTATCAGTTCCAGAAGGTGCAGGGTTTTTTTTTTTTTTTCCACATCTGTACAGCACTGTATAGAATAGGCTGTTTCATTGGTTTTAGAGTTAATTATTTTAAGAGTTTCCACAAAGGTATTTCTAAGTATACTTTTGAGATCAAGTTGTGTGTGTGTTTGAGTGTGTGAGTGTGTGTGTGTGTGTGTGTGTGTGTGTCATGCTTCCGAATGACCAGGTTTCTCTTCACTATCTCATTGCCCTCACCCATAATACTATACACCTTATTTCATGAAGGAATGTTTCAAAGAAAAAACACTTGAGACCTGTCCTCGTGTCCTGTTCAGCCATGTCCTGCATTTCCCAGCAATGACATGAGTTAAAAGATTTCTGCTTCCCTACCCCCATAGGGAACCTGCAGTTGTCACATCATGTGTCTGAATATCTGGGCTTAGAAAATTATGTTGTCTGTATTTAGATTCTTCCTTAGTTTTCAGCTCATAAATATGTCATACAAGTCCATCCTCCCCACTATAACTTCCAGTAATAATTTTAATAGTTGGTCCGTTGTCAGGTTTTTTTAATTGGATATATTTGACATGTGATCTTGTGTACATTTAAGGTGTACAGCTTGTTATTTCAATACATTTATATGTGTGCATGGTTGTCATTGTAATGATATTTGTCACATTACATAATTATAGTAACAGTAGGATTGTCTGTATTTAACATACTGTATTATGTGCCTTTTCCCTTTAATCCACACATGTACATGAGACTGGTACTCATTCTACCCATTTTACAGAGGAGGAAACAGAGGCAGAAAGAGACGGTAATTTGTCCAAGTTCCCAGAGCTTGGAAACAGTAGAGGCAGGATTTCAAGCAGCGTCTGTTCCTAGCCAAGATCTTATCTCCCTTCCTACATATTTACTCCATTTTGCAAACATGCAGTCATGTTGGTGTTCCCTTTAGGGTCAGCTCCCAAGTCCCCATCTTAGTCTTGGCCATGTAATGTTGCTGCCTGAGACCAGCAAAAAAATCTAATGGATAGAGTTGATGGACAGCTTCTTCCAGTGCTTGTAAAAATTAGGTAATGTGTCCTCATGTGAAGCAAGTTGCTTCTCTTAACACCATCATGGCCTGGCATGAAATGGAATAGTTTTCATTTTTAGAAGTTTCCATAAAGATAGACTCCCCTGCTGGGAACCTTAAAAATGATCTTACCACTTCCTGCATTTTTCAAATATGCTGAAATCTTCCACCCCAAGTCACCACAATCCATACAGAAAACTGGTGTAAATTATGGTATGTGATTGGAAAGCTTATTCTCCAAGTGTAGTTTCAAGACAAACTCTGTAGGATCCCACTCTGAGGAAAAAATAATTCTCTGGTTGATTTTGATTTTTATCTGTGTTACTGAGCAATAATATTTAAAATCAGATGTCTTGGACTATCTTATGATAAGGTGGTCATAATTCTGTGCTCACAAGTATAGGATTTTTTTGGTTTTTTACCTGATGAGATTAAATGTTAGGGTCTGTTTAGTCCCCTAAACCCTTTGATGATATTGGTAGATGTTTGTGTGTGTGTGTGTGTGTGTGTGTGTGTGTGTGTATTATATATATATATAATTGCCAGTAGATTTTGGAGTGTCCACTGTTTCCTACTGGAATCACTTTTTCGCCTGGTGGTTTGTGGAAATTTAAAATTTTGCACTAGGGTTGGCTTCATGGGCTTGTGATACATGCAGTCATCCAGGACTCCCTGCCCAGAAGGGCCCCACACTTGGTTTCATGCTCTGCTGTCCCCTTCTTGAAATTCTTGATAATTGTTGAGCAGGGGGTCCTGAATTGTCATTTTGCGGTAAGCCTCGAAAACTATGCAGCGGGTCCAGCACTGCACTCTCCACCTAAAAGTGAACATGTATCTTTTCCAAGTTTGATTTGCTGGCATTCAAGGTCCAGCACTGCTCTGGATTTTGTGGTGGACTTTGTAATGTCTGCTCTGCAGTCATTTCTTCTACCAGGCTTACTTTCTCCCCCACCCCACACTGTTTAAGGATGGAATTTAAAACCCTGGAGGGAAAGGCTCAAAGACCATCTATTTAATATTCTAGGAGTTAAGAAGGAAAACAAACAAACAACAGAAATGCATGCCAAATGGCTTCTTGGGATGTGGTGAAAGACATTGCCCTGCTCTGAGGGGGCCAGAGGTCCCTGGCCCAAAATTGTGTGAGCTCATGCAGGGCTTTATGGGACTCATCTCAGCTGTGGCCAGATGTGGAAAAACACTCGAGTGTCAGTCTCACCCTATTTGGTATTATCAGCTTAGCACCTCCTTCTGTCATGTCAGGTTTGCCATTTTTAGGTGCTGGTGATGAAATAATACCGATCAGTTTACGAATAGGAATATCATTCAGGTACCATATTGGTGAATACAAAAAATAAAACAATGTGTTAGTGTTTTCCTTTGCCTGTTGGTACTTAAGTGTTTTTATAGGGAAAATAACATTCTGAAATCACTCAGAATTTCTTACTCTCAAAATCTGCACTGGCCAAGAGAACTTTCTCTGGTGATGGAAGGGGTCCATCTGTGCTGTCCAGTGTTGCGGCCACCAGCCACGTGCGACTGTTAAGCCTTGGAATAACGCTAGTGTGACAGAGGAAGTGCATCTTTAATTTCAGCTGATTGTAACTTAAATTTAAATAGCCGTGTGGAGCTAGTGCTTACTGTACGATAGCACTGCACAGTTATTCCTCTTATTTTTGTATATGCTCTTGTATTCCACATCCAAGCTTGTATTTTCCTACAGTTGGCCATGTTTTACTGTCTGCTACGAGCCTTTAAAAAAACTTAATCTTCACAAATGTTTCCCCATCTTTCAGTCCAAGACTCGATGATGGAGGGTCTTGGCATGTGGCTTCTGTGCTGGTACAAGAGAGGGCCTGGAAATTGCTCGGCCATACTTAGCATTGAAACTCGACCAGACTCGTGGCGTTCCAGAACCTGACAGCCCAGAAGATGGGACACTAAGACAGAGGAGCACTGCTTAGTGGCTGAGCTTTTCTCTCCTGCCCACAGGGGGTTATGGAAGCGGGAGAGAAGGAAGTCATGGGAAAGTGGGAGGGGCTGCCCCCTTGAGAACACCCACTCCTTGGCTGAGCATCCGCCCTGGGTCAGACATAAACCCTTCGCATCCGCAGCCCTTGTCGTCTTGGCATCAGGCCTTTGGGGTAGGTACCATTCCATTTAACGATGAAAGCAAGAGTCAGGAAGGCGACTCCATCAGGGTGATGTTGCTGGCACCCTGCGGTGACAGAACTGGACCCCAGTTCTCTCTGGCTCCACAACCCATTCTGTCTCCACTCTCGCCTGTCTGTCGGGCACCGGGAAGTGATACTGACCGCCGCAGGTCGTATGGGTGGGACTCCTTTGTCTCCTGCCCTCCTTTAAAGGCCTGGGAAGAATCTGCTCTTAGGACTTGTCACTGTTGATTATATTGTCACCTGAATGACTCTGTCCAGTAGAATGCAGAATTCACAGTGACCTGCTTTTGCTTTTTTAAAAAATCTTAAAATATTACTTTTGTTGCTTACGTGGTTGTGAGAGACAGAGAAAAATGCAAGTGAGACACACACACACAGTGCAGAAATGTCACACAGTGGGGTAGTTTCTTCTCTTTTATAGGAAAGGTTCTGCCAACTTATGATGTAGAGCCCAGAGCCTAAATCACTTAGAAACCAAGCACCTCGAAGTCCTTCCCCTTGGAGGCCTTAGCTCTTCCCTCACTGTGGTCAGTGCAGAGGGCAGTGCTGTGGATTGCTGCGGGGTCAAGGTGTGAGTCCCTAAGGGGAAGGAAGCTGATCCCTCCCAACCAGGAAACTTGGTTGACCCATCCGAGTGCATGCCCCAGAAAGTCCAAGCTTGCAAGATCCGCCAGGCTCCAAGTGGCTTTGGCCACGGTCATGAGATCCGGCCCTGGGTGCGCAGCCTGGAGCGCTCGGCCTGGAGGGGGTGGAAGCGCAGTTCCCTCTTTCTCTTGCCGCTTCCCTTTGTTACCCACGGACCTCGGAGAGCTCTGGGGGGAGTGGGGGCGGGGGGACTTGGAACCTCGCCAGTGGCCTCAACCCTGGAGCCACTGACCCGAATTGCTTGGGCGACACCAGTCTGGAAGCTGGCCTTGCCTCTATCTAATCCAACAGGCACTTACTCATCACGTGGCCCCATCCAAAAATAACAGTCACGGGGGGCCTTGGGGACACCAGGCCCAGCTAGCGAGAGGCCCGGGAGCCCGCCTTCCTGTTTGCCTTCCTGGCCGCCAGCATCTCTGTGCCTCCCCAGCGCACGGAGGGCCCACTTGCTGTTCCTGCACAGGCATCCCCCCAGGAGCCCTGTGGCCACTTGCTGTGTGAAGGAGGAAGTTGTCACCCAAAGACAGCAGTGCTTGGTGTCAGGAGAACCGGGAGCGATCAGCTTAGTTTCTTATCCCCAAACCGACTCCCCGCCGCCAGGACGCTGGCTCGGCCGGCACCTGAAGCTCCTTGTTAGCCACGTATAACCCCAGCAGCCTAGTGAGGGCAGGAGCCCTGGGCCTGCTTTGTTTGAATCCAGACCCCGTCGCTCACCCGCTGTGCAGACTTCGGCCTGCCACCTCACCGATGGAAGCCCTGGTTTTCTCATCCTTAAAAGGAGAGTGCTTCCTGTGTGGCAGCCTTGGGGCTGGTGGTGAGTAACTGTGGACAGAGAATCCCTACCGGGACCTCATAAGGCTTTCCTCCAGCTTGCAGTCTTACTGCTTCGCGCAGCCAGTGTTTGGGCGGTGGGCACAGGTATTTTGTGCGCCACAAGGTGCGCCATCTGACAGTTGTGCGAGGTCTCTTGGAGATGAGAAAGAACAACTCAAATCAGGATCGTTTCCTTATGTTTGAGAACGTGTGGTTGCTGTAAGTGCCCATGAGCTTCTTATAGTAACAATAGTAGCAGTAGTAATAGTAGTAATAATCGTGATAGTAGTAACAGCAACCGCCGTGGTAATAGTAGCAACAGTATCAGTTACAGCAGCAGCAGCAGCAGCAGCAGTGACAGCGTTGGTGGTAAGAGTACTAACCCAGCAGGGGCAGTAACAGCAGCGGTTAGCAGGTGCAGCGCTGTCGGGACAGTGGTGGTAATAGTGCTGGCAGCAATGATGTAGTGATAGTAGTCATTGTCACTAACC
This sequence comes from Camelus dromedarius, assembly GCF_036321535.1. Lineage (NCBI taxonomy): Eukaryota > Metazoa > Chordata > Mammalia > Artiodactyla > Camelidae > Camelus > Camelus dromedarius. Next base: position 27,971,176 of record NC_087444.1, read on the forward strand.
TTGACTATGCCCCGTGGCAGACACTGCTAAATTCTTCTGTGGTCCAGCTCCTTCTCCTAGCAATCTGAAGACAGCTGCTCTTCCCTGCGCGCAACAGAAGACGGTCAGTCCCGATGCCCAGAGTTAGATGCAGAGTTGTTTCTTTCCAGCCTGGGCTGTGAAATGAGTACCTCTATGGCAGCTACCCGCCTGGAATTTGACCAGGCCGTGCTGCCATCTCTGTGGTCCAGGCTGGGAAGCAGACACCCAGCGAGGTGTGGCCTGGCTTCCCCCTGGTCTTCCCAGAGAGCTCACGGTGGGCCGCAGCCACCTGTTGAAGATGAGTGGGGTGGTGGCAGAAGGGACCTCACGAGGGGCAGACCCAGCACCCGCAGGCAGTTTTCCCTTTAGGGGGCTGGCAGGTCCTTTGGTGTGTGAACACACTTGGGCTCAGAGTGGCTGACTCACCATGAGGTTGGGTGGTTGCTGTCCAGACTGTTGTTTCTTATGACTGCTGGTAACCAGGGGCGCTGGTGCTCAGCATGTCTCCTGGGCACCGGTGCCTGAGCAGTAATCTAGCCCTTCTGGAGACAGCCTCCCTGAGGGCGACTAGGAGCTGTGTTCTATCCAGGTGGCCAGCTCTTCCTCAGCATCTCCCTCACCCCCTCCCATTTTCCTGAGCAATGTCTAGTGCTCCACCTGCCTAGTGGCCATAAGGGTCCTCCTGAGGTCCTTTTGGCAGTGGCTCTAGGGATTCAGTCTCAATTCTTAATTCTGAGTAATTAACTTTGTCCAAAAATTATTTTTGAAAATCCTCTGAACATTTTACTTTTTGAATAAGACAATTTATTCATCAAACTATTATTAGGTATTTAAGTTGTCTCCTTGTTTTCCCTATTATAGATAACACTGTACTGAACATCTTTATACACAAATCTTTTTGAAATCTGATTTTTTTTTGATATAAATGTTAACAAGTGGAATTATTTGTTAATCTGTGATTTTAAAATTCAATACACAAAATAAAATTACTTTCTGGAAAGACTGAACCAGTTTATACTGTCACAAAAACTATAGGAGACAGCTGGCTTCACTGTAACTACCTTATCAGATCATTTTATAGAACTTTATTTGATTGTGAAATATAATATCTTATTGTTTTAGTATCTTTACATTACATATGATATACAATGTAGTATTTGTATATGTAATATACAATCCTTTGTATTTATATCTTTATTTGCTTTTGAATAGTTTCCTATTTTTATTAATAGCCATTTTTATTCTTCTTCCTATGAATTCTGATTTTTTCTTTCCCTCCCCCACTTTTTTCCATTTGACATGATTACTGATGTTTTCATTGTTGATTTCTCATAGCTCTTTATAGATTGTGTATTAACCCTTTGTCATATTTGTGGCAAATTTTTTCCATGTAAGTATATTTATTGTAAGTATATTTACACATTTACAATATTCCTATTATATTCAAGCTTAAAAATTCTTTCATTACTTTTATGTTGAGAATGATTTCCCCATCCTCTCCAATTAACTCTTCACCCATACTTTCATTTTTATGATTTTTGAATCTGACTTTTAACTCTTCAGTCCATCTGCAATTTAATTTTGGCATTTGGTATGAGAAGCCGACTTGATTTTTTCATAAATAATTAATTTTAATAGCATTTAACAGCAAAAATTCTTTCTCCACTAGTTTTAATGCATCTTTTATCGTGCTTTTGTTTTTTGTTTTGTTGGGGAGGTAATTAGGTTTTTATTTATTTTTAGTGGAGGTACTTGGGATTGAACCCAGGACCTTGTGCATGCTAGGCACATAGCATCTTTTATTGTGCTTTAACTTCACGTGCATGCGCGCGCGCGCGCGCACACACACACACACACACACACACACACACACACACACACACACAGCTGTTTCAGGGGTGTTTTACTTCCTTGATCTATTTGTTGTCTTATAATGGGACATGATTCTTTCACTTTATTTATAAAAAATTTTAATATACTCTAGAGTGATCATCCTCAACACTATTTTTTTTTTCAAAATTATCATGGAAATTAAAAAGAAAACTAATGTCTTCTACTTTTTCTCTCTCAGTGTGGGATGTAGACTCAAATTCACACTGTGCAGCCAGATGGGGACTTGAATTCCAACTTCTCAGATCATTCACTGTCAGTGGAAGTTGTTTTACATCCCTGAGATTCAGTGCACTCACCTGTGAAGCGGCGTAGGGTGGAGTCCATGTCTTGTGGGTACCTTGAGCACCTCTGTCAAGCCTGGAGTTCAGAGCCTGAAATACACAAGGTGCTTAATCAATGGGGACTGTCATTCTTAGGTTCAGAGGTTTCACGTTCCATCTCTGACCTCATCTGTTAGGGTGAAAAAGATGCCAGCTGTCTCCCTGGCACCCAGGGCTCCTGGGTTTGAATTCTGCTGCTTTGACATTTCAAGGTGGCAGATCCCATGGCACCTGAAGAATTTCTAGGAGCCATCTGTTCTCAAGTCCATGTGCCACAAACAACAACCTGTTCCTAGTTAAAAAAGACCGATGGGATTCCAAGTGCTACAGAGCAGAATCCAGAGTGACATCCTTCTCTGGTCAGGCTTGTTCAGGAACATAGGGACATAGAGTCTGGTTTTGGAGTCAGATTGGCTGAGCTTGTCTACCGGCTCCGCTGACTTGCAGCTGTGTGACGGACATATGACATAACCTTTCTCAGTGCCAGTGTCTTTGGCTGTAAAATGGGCAGTGCAATGGCACCTTCCTTCTGGAATTCTTGTGAGAAGTAAACATGACTTTGAATATAAAACACTCATCAGAGCGCCTGGTGCAATAACTACTCAGTGCATACTGAAGGCTGCTGCTGGTGACATCATTATCAGGTATCAATGTGTATTTGGAGTTAGTGTTTTAGTGCAGCCTCACAGAGGAAAACCAGGCAACTCCCAAGTTGGAACAGCACATCTAAGTGTGACTCTGCTGGCTGAGACCAGATTGGAGCTGAGAATAGATTCACCAAATGACCCACTTTATCATTTAATGAAATGTGCTGATTTGGCAAGTTGCGATCACGATCTCTGGTTGTGCAGACATGGTGAGCCTCTGGGTGCATGCGTGCACACACACACACACACATGCACACACATGCATTCACCCTGCAGGTGCCTGCTGCTGCTTGAATCTGAGTTTGGAGTGCACGCAGAAAGCCTCCCTACCCACACCATTATGAAATATGTGCTTTTTGTTGCTGTCGTTGTCGACTGGCAGAGATTGGCAGTGAATTCCATGCTCTGAAATTTCATAGACTCTGTCTGGGCCAAAGTTTTATAAAAAGTATATTGCCTACTCAAGGCAGTGTTGGTAAAGGCTGCCCTACCTAGTTGAGGAAGGCACTAAGATTGCGATGTCTCATAGCTTAAAAGGGGCTTCTCTCTAGTTTCCTATTCTGTCTCTCTATCTGTTTGTCTATGTCTGTCTGTCTATCAATCATCTATCTATATATGATCTTTCTCTATGTATCTCTCTATCTGCCTGTCTGTGCCTTTATTGAACACCTATTGTGTGTGTAGCATGTAGAACCAATGGTGAATTGGACATGATCTTGATTCTGGAAATGCCATCAAGTGTGGGAAAGAGGCATCTAAGCAGATAACAAACACGTAACTTCTCCATGCCTTCACTTATGACCTTGATTTCCATTAAGATCTTGTAGGGCTGGAGCTGAGCTAAAGACGAAGCAGTGCTTGGTCCTGTCTCCAAGCCTTCGTGAATAGCGCATACTAAATATAAATGTGTGAGAAGTATTAATACTCAGTAATACTTCCAGCTCCTCTTCCCTCCCTGGACCCGACAGCATTTCCACACACTCTGGATGTTAGTCATGATCACTTAACTTGATGTGAACAATAAAATACTAGCAGAAGTAACTAGTAGCATTTCTGGGTAGAAACATTTAAGAGTCAGGATACGATTGTCTGAGCTCCTGTCTAATACGGTGGCATTAGGGTTAAGGAAAGCTTCACCTGAGAAGGTCAAAACCCTTGGGTAGGATTTTGAAGCAAGCGTGAAAGTTTCTTAAAAGTAATTCATCTAATCCTCCCAGCAAGCTTGTGAGACAGGCTGTGTTTTCATCGCTGTCATCATCGCCAGTGAATGAGAAGGTTAAACCTGATGCCTGGAGGGACTGAGAGCCCAGCTCACTGTCCATGGAAGAACCTGGGCTCAGATTGGATTTTTTTCCAAATTTCAAGCCATTGGATTTTTTTCCCCCTAAATCCCGTTTGCTTTCCTCCAAGTCCAGGCTTCTTACAGACAATGTCCTGAAAAGGAGGCGGTGACTGGTCACCAGTCTTTCAGGTGAATGCTGTTGGCAGTATTTTGTAAATCATAGGTCTTAGGGATACAAGATACTGCATGTAATATATCAAAACCCATGTGGTTTTGAGTGTTTAGTTAGGGTTGCAGCGTTGCACTCCAGGGGTCTTCCTGGCACCTTCTGAGAGTGGTACACAGTTTCTTCAATCCAGGTGCCCAGCTGACCTGACTCCTTTCTTTCCAAGAGCAAAACCCATCACACAGTGATGAGATAAAGGTGGTGAACCAGACGTATGCACAGCACCTCACCTTTTTTTTTTCTTTAACAAAAAGAATAACAGTAATAAATTACATTTGGATTCTGTTTTCATTGGAAGACAGAAAACAAACTGACACGCAACTTAAAGCTTAGGAATAACATCTTGTTGTCTGTCTGTCCTCAAGTTGTACTTCTGGGTAGCCAACTTTTAACCAGTCATCCACCCAAGGAGATTCTGTTGTCGTTCCTTGGGGGAGTGTAATTTAAAATAGAACTGAAGGCCAAGAGATCTGGTAAGGTTAGCCAGCGAGGATGCAGCCGGCGAGGGCTCCAGGTGAGCCTTGAGGGGGTGTGGAAAGCTGGGGGCATGAGTTTCCCACGGCCTGTCCTGTCCTTGCCCTCCCTGGCCTCCTCCCGCCCGCACTCCCTTCCTCCTGTGCTCTCATGCCAGGGGTGACGGGGGCGCCCGGCCCGGCCTGGCCTAGTGCACCCAGTTTCCCAGTTCTTGTTTTGATGGCAGGGGAGGAGGGCGAATGCTATTTCCGAAGGGATGACACCTCTGGATAAGAAAATTCATTTCTCCACGTCCTCAGGAGCGGAGTTAATCACCCGGGAGGTCGTGCAGAGGTCGCTGGAGCAGCAGGCCCGTGTTGAAATAGAGGTGGCAGGAAGTGAGGAATGGGTCACTGTTGGTTTCTCCCCCAGCAGATCTTCTGGAATTCTCACCTCCAGACCGAAGATTGGGTACGCGCTCCAAGGCCACTGAAAGCGATCTGAACCGATATCCGACTCTTTCCCCACGTCTCCTCCTTTTTCTCGGTTTAGAGAGGACAAGTGAGATTCAGACTAAGACGTCAGTGCTTGTGGGCGAGCATCCCCCTAGTTATCGGGGCTTAGAACAGCAGGCTTTAACATAAGGAACTTTTTAGAGTGCGTCAGCTTCCCTTTCATTTTTGATTCCACTGCATATAAAATAGCGAAGCAGCAGGATAGCTGGAAACCCCTTTTGACAGGACCCTTCAAATGGAAAAGTGATATTGAGAGACAGAGAGACAAAATGCCGGTCTAAGACCATCACTCTGCCCCCTTTTCAAAGTATAAGCTTTTCTTCCGTTGATAAAAATGATAGCCCTTTGAGGAATAGATAAATAATAACTTCTTGGCTAATGTTCTTGGTTCATGGCTACAGTCTAACTTTTACACAAAGAGACCAGTGAAGAGAAGATAAATATAGAGAGAAAAGAAAGAAACTAAGACACTAAGTTATCCCAAAGGGCATTCCTGTATTAGTCATCTTATAAAAATTATATGTACCCCAGAATAGCTATTTTTAGAGGCCAGGAGGTTATGTGAAGCAGTTCAGATGTGGGCAGAGACCCAGAGGCCAGCTCCCAGCGATGGTATTAGATTTTCGCTATTTGTTTTCTTTATTTTCACTGTGCCAAGCTGGTACTGACCACATGGGGATGTTGGCCACTTGGGGCAGTGAAACAAGAGCCGTGTGCTTCTTCAAAGACATTGGAAGTCCTAAGTGATTGTTTCGTGTTATTTTTGCCCATCTTCTAGGCCTGGGCATCTCTCACACACACACACGCGCGCGCGCACACACACACACACACACACACATACACACACACACAATGGACGTTCTATATTGTAACACCCGCCAGAGGCCTGTTTCAGGAGAGGAGAGGATGGCCCCAACTCTCACGGAAGAACGATTCAGCTTTTATGTAAAGCCTGAAAGAGCAGGAGACGGAACCGCCCCATTTCTCCTAATAACCTGATTAGGACACTTGATTTCAACTCTCACTAGTTAAACCTTGTCTGAGTTGATCCAGGCCAGACAGTTTGTGGCTTCTCTCCGCAGTAGAGGACACTCGACTGAGCTACTGAGTAGTTGAAAATCTATAGGATTTAGCGATTCCGGCTTCAGCAAACCCCTCCAGAAACGCAGAGGGCTCTGTCCCCTGCCCTTTTGTTTCATGTTTCTTTCCTTCCTTCAGTGAAACTGATCCAAGCTGCTTCTCAAGGCTCCACTCTCTTATTTACCCAAAAGACTTGTCTCACAGTGGCCACGGCTGGTGCTGCCACAGGTGACATCCTGGAACACGATGCTGACTCATCCACACGTCCACACACTCCTCCCCACCCCCAAACCAGAGTGGGCCCGTTTCTGCCCCACACTCCATCCAAGTTGTCAGAGACACTCAGCGCTGGAGCAGGAGCCCAGGCAGCCTAAGATGCGGCTCTCTGCGCTGGAGTAGAGTTGCGAAATTTAGCCAGTAAAATCGCACAATGCCCAGTTCAGTTAAATGACAAATATGTTTTAAGTGTCAGTAGATTCCACGTGATCTTGGGATCTGCTCATACTAGTAATTTTTCATCGTTCATCTGAAATTCAAATCAGACTGGGCGTCCTAATTGTTACCGGGTGGACCCTAGGCTGGGGCACCTTCTGTAGGGGCATTTGAATGGGCTCCAGCCCATCTGAGCCCCTCTTCAGGGCACACAGCACTTAGGAAATAGGGTGGGACGTCACATCTCCTAGATTCCACTGGTGCCCATTTTCTTATCCTTAAGAGGACCTAAAGTTTTCTTGGCTTGGGAGCCGACCCACAAGACCCTTTTAGGGGAAACAGAAGAAGCGGGTGGGGGCTGTTTGCCCCCAGCTCCGCTGCCTGCCTTTCATTTAATGTTTCTGAAGTTGGGGACGGCTGGGCATGAGCCCAGATGCCCCAGCAGAGCAGGGCGTGATTAGAACAGCTAGTCAGTCAGAGAACGAGAGTGTCTCGCATTGGTGCCTGGTCTTCACCTGCAGTGTTCAGAGTGATGCTTTCACTCCGTTGATCCTCCAAACACTGAGTGAGGCAGGAATTTGAGGGAAATAGATCTTGGGGAGTTGCGACTTGACCCAAAGTCTCGTGGCTGACTACCAGCAGAGCCAGTCTCTGGCAGACCTCCCGGTTTCTCTTTCATCGGGCCTTTCCACACCCAGTACCGTCTCCTTCAAAGACACAGCCCTTGGCTGGTTCTTGCATCTTTTCTGCCACAGGGAAATGGCTCGGGATAATCATGGCCACTTCCTCCTTGCCCAAGCCCACCGTCTTATCATCTCTGAGATAGTTGTCAGTGCAAGGAGGTAGCCAGAGCTAATTCTGAAAGGAGACAATAAACCACAGTTAATCATTCATTTCTTTTGCTATTCATTATGTTTATTATTTATTTTATCTGTAAAGGTAGTACATGAGAGGAACTTTGTGAAATTCAGACCAACATAAAGGTGAAAATAATAATCACTTGGTCATCTTCTCAGTAATTAGAAGACATTTTGGTCTTTTCTGTCTGTAGCTTCTTTTTGAGGCCTGTGTGAATACATGGGTCCATTCATATTTGTGTAAATGCCTAGAAACACACCATATAAAATTTAAAAGGTCCTGAAATATTTCACCCTGATTTTTTCATTCAGTGTATTATTCATATACATTTTCCAAGGACATTTAAATGTTCTTCAAGAAAATAGGGTTAAAATGTTTCCCAGTAGTCACGTCTGTTTCCTTTAATGCCCTCAGGAGCCTCTGGATTAAATCGGCCCTTTAGGACCCTGATGTGATGGGACAGAGAAGTGGAAAAGGCTCTGCATGGCTAGAGATGAGCATCCCCTCCCTGGCCTTTCTGAACCTCTCCTGAGCCCTCAGAGAGCCAGCCCTTGATTTGTGTCACAGTGTCTCCAAAGGAGACATGGGAATGTGCCCTTCTCAAGCTAGGTGACATGGAAGGATTGACAGGACATTAACAGAAAATGCTGAGACATCTTCGAGGTTGGGAGCCCCATAAACACTTAGTATTGATCTGCTTGTTTGGGACCCACTGGAGAGCCCAAATATTGTTCTAGCAGTTTGAGAGGAAAGTTCTCTCCAGATACTTGATGAGCATGATACGCATCATCTCTTCTTTAAAGGCATGTTAAAATAGCATTTACTGAGTGCTTAGTATCCACACGCCCATCCGTGCAATCAGCTGACACTGACTAAATGTCACTCCCTTGCCAGGCACTGTGCTGGGCACTTAGACATGCATGCTTCTGCTGCCTTTCTTTATGCCTTTCCTTCCTTCCCTCCCTCCCTCCTTCCTTGCTCTCTCTCTCTCTCCCCCACTACCCTCCCTCCATCCCTCCCTTTCCTACACAAAGAAAATGATGCTCAGGATAGCTAAGTAGCTTTCTTACATGAAAAATCAGGATAAAACATTCAAGGACATTATCAATTTTATAAACTGTGTTTCTACACATTGACACAAATATGAATGGACATGTGTGTGCATCTATGTATGCCTCGAAAAATAGATACAAACAAAAAGACCAAAATGTTAACTTTCTAGTTAAAAAGAGCACAGCTGGGTGATTGTTATTTTCATCTTTCTGTCTTTCTTTCTGTCTTTATGTTTTCATCCCTATGTTTCCACCCCACTAGAGGAGGGGGGAGACTAGGATCTGACTGAGGTCCCTTTGGGTCCTAATTCAAACCTCTTTCCCACCTTTGGCCCAGGGGAAGGTGTAACTGACTAACGAGAGCCCAGGTGGAGTTTGAAATCTCTTAATCTGGAACCAGGGGTTCCAACCACCTCAGGATGTCCCTGATGTAGCGCTTGAGTCCTAGGACGGTTTCATTCTCAGTGGGGAGAAGAACTGGGTTGGCTCACGGAGACTGCAGGTAGGAACGAAAATAGAAACTCTTGACAGCTTGATTTCCTTTTGCTGGCACCAAGCTCTGTTCAGGGGAGCTGGAGGAGACCCTATAAATATACAAGCACGGGGAAATCCTGCACCAGGTCATCCACCGCCTCGGTAGGGCTGGAGGGAAGGCACATTATTGCAGGCAACCAGCTCCGAGAAATCCTCTGCATTTCTGAGAATCCCTGAGTAGTTAGTGATTGTAAATAAAGAAGCCGAAGACAGCCAATTTCATTTGCAGAGTTTTGGATTATACTGTCAGAAATGCATAGAAGCATATGTATTCAATAATAGCACTGACGGAGCGGGAAGCTCTCCCCTGGCTCTCCTCTTGCCTCTTTTCTCCCTTCAAATTGATATCTCAAAGCCTTAAGTCAAACTGTGTTTTATTAAGAGAATGGGTTATTTGAGATACGGCTGTGACATTAACCAGGGCCGAGCCCAGCTGCAGCTCTGCCAAGACCCTGCATGCTGAATCTGGATTTCAGCACAGCGAGCAAGAGCCCTGCTTTCCTCTGTTTTGCTTGGCTTGGATGGTTTTGCTCGGTTCCTACCCAAGTGGCAGGGTTTTCTGCCAAGAGCAGGATGATTTCCCAGCCACTGGGACAGTGTCTGTTGATAGTGTGGGTGGTTCACAGAAGCTCAATGCATCCAACCACATGAGCTTGGCTTTCTTCTCCGTGAACAGGATTCCAGAAAATCATACCATCGCTACTGGGACTGCCATGAGAAGGAGCAGAGGGCTCCTGGCACCTTGGAATTGGACGTTGCCAAGGAACTGAAGGGGGCAGAGAAAAACTCTTGGAATAGGAGACCCCTGACAATTGGAACTGAATCCTGAAATTCACTTTTTGAAACTGTTGCTTTTTTCTTTTTTTCTGTTGGTCATGAACCAACTCGTTGCTGGCGCCATCTTACTAAACCTTTCTCAGGAGGCTCTCCCAAATCACCTGATGGTGTTCTATTTTTCAAGCTGCTATGAGAATCCTTACAGATGCCCCCACCCAGTCATCTCTGAGAAGTGGTCTTGATGATTGTGAGATGGAATACTGGGACCTCCGTTAGGGTGGGAACCCTCGAATCTTCTGGGACCCCATCAGGGTGGAAATACACGGGTCTCCTGGGACCTGACTGGGGGGTAGCACCCCAGATCTGTTTAATGAGGTCACTGAATATTGGCATCAGAAAGGGAATTTGGTGAACATTTAATCTCCTTTCTTTCCCTGGGTGCTCTGTCCTCTGGGTCTGTGGAAAGGGAAATATTTACAAGATCTTCCAACACGATATGCCATAAAGCTGAATGACTCCTTTTGTCTGAGGAGCTGATGCCTCCTTTCCTGAGGTTGTTTAGATCCCACTTAAGCAAGGTGAGGAAGCCAGCTTAGTGCTATATTTGGAGACAGTAAAGCAAATGAAACCTTTTATCAGAGAAACCAGGCAGCTCTGAGACTTTGTGGGCAATTGTATTTGGGGGTGGGGAGGCTTGGGGGACCAAAACCAAACTGAATCTCTCTCGTACAGATCCAAAAACATGGCCTATCCCTGGAAACAGGCAAGCTTACTAAACCACAAATGACACACAGCCATTTCCAGCTGAATGGAGCCAGGTTCGCCTAACAGCACTGATGTGTTGAACTTGGCTTGAACTGGCTCACAAGGGCCCATTGTTAAATGGTCAGAGATTTTGTGAGTCAGTTGTTACACACAGCCACGACGAACAATCAAATCGTGTAAACTTACAATCAAATACTATTTAAAAAAATGTACCAAGTACTCAAAACCCCTGCCTTCCTAATGATGGTACTGTGTTGTACTATGATCTGTGCTCTTGTTAGGATTTGCATCTATTGTGTGACACAGTGAGGTCCTAATGCACATCCCATCCCAACTCCACACTCGGTGACACGATGGTGGTCGCTTGAAATTGGCCAGGTTGGAAATACTTACATCATAGAAATGAGCAAATGTTACTAATCAGCTCCTCCTCCCTTTTATTTTAATCCAGGAAAAGTTGCAAAACATTTACCAGCATACCACTAACCTACAGGACCCATCTCCCAATATTTAAACCCAGGGGCTGGACCTCGAGAGTCTGGGAGATGTGTGTCTGAGCAAACTGTCCACGACCATTCGTCACAACCTGCAGCTAGTATGACTCTATTGACATCTGAGTCAAAAGGGACAAGAAGATTATTGTTCATGAGGTTGAATGGTGTTCACTCTCACATGATTTCATTTTATTTTTACTAATGAATGAAGAACCTTTCAGGCTGTTTAGCTCCTATTATGCAGACGCTTGTTATTTTAAGGCAAGGAAGTTGATTTCCTCCCGTGTCTCCAAGAATCTTCTTTCCAGGGTTCTAGGGACTTTGACTTAATGTTAGTACCCATATCCTCTCTCTAGCATTCTGACTTCTTTCTCAGTACATAGCATTCTCTGTGAAACCTACAGTTACTGCTAGAAAACACACTGACTCCTGCATATAGTGATTTTGTGACAAAAACATTAATCTTTTCTGGAATATCATTTGTAGATATAATCATAGTATGGGGGAAAAAAAAAGCTTAGCAGGTTTAAAACCAGGCATCTTTTTTGTTTTAATGAAGGGAACTCAAATACACATCATCAAAAACCATTAGCAATGGAAAGTAGCAGCCTACATGGCATAATTAATTTTTCAACTTTAAAGGGATTTGAAAGTTTATTCTGTGTTTTTTGCCTTTTTTCTCCATGCTGGAATAATTTAGTGGTGCTTTATCTTGCTTGCCTTTTCTAAATTGATCAAATGGCTATCACTATTTGGAAGAAGAATTTTTCCAAAAATGATCCAACCTACTATGTCTTTGTTTGATGCCCCAAGACCGGTCTGTCCCTGCCGAGTGCGTGGCCGTGGACAGAGCCACATTTTAATTTCTGTTGTCTTGTCAAGTCAGAATGGGATTCACTGTTCTCAAGGTCTCTGGACTATCACTTTCCCCAAAACATCCATCCCGGGTATTGCAGGAGGCAGAGAAGCTCTGCATAGCTATTTATTTTAAGTGCCTGATTAAAATTTCATGAAAACAGGAAGTCGGGGGGGAAAAGAATAGATTGCAAGAGCGACGAAATCCGGGGCTTTGTAATTTTTAGCTCAGAGGGAAAAAAAAAAAAAGCGTTAAATCGTAAGGAAGGTATATTTTCAGAATCGTGCTGTGGCCACTAATGGCATATTTTGTCACTGGCCGGGGAGCTGGTGAACTAAGAATGGGTCCAATTTTTTAAAATCTTATTACACAGTTTTGCTCTCATTTAGAAATTGTCACCTTAAAGTAACCTAATGCTTCTCTACTTAAAGCAGACCTCATGCAGTTCCCTCTGTGTGGATGTTGGTCACATTGTCTTCTATCTAAGTAGATAAAAATGTTTCCTGACACAGTTGAACAGCACAGAATCTGTCCGCTCCGTAAGTGGATGTCGCCTAAGAACTTAATCTTATCTAATTCCCATATCCAATGGGATAAAGAATTTGGGGGAAAGAAAGTAATGACATATTTTTTGCTGAGTGATAACTGAATGATTTCTATATTTGGTCAATGGAAAAATGGTTCTCCAAAGAAGGATCTGTCGACATTTAGCTGTCGAGGAAATCAGCGTTTGAGAAGAAAAACCCATAATCAAACTAAAAATGGCAGTATAACCAAGTGCAGTTCTAGGGAAGCGGTTGACAACGAGAACGGCCCTGTTCTGCTGCTGTTCCTGGAAATTCCAAAATCCTGGATGAATGTTGGAGAGCCCACTTTCCCCTTTGGGGTCTCAGGCTGAGCTCTCATTTGGCTGATCAGACAGGAATAATTGCACAGGTGAATGGCTAGATAAGTTTTATTTGCCAGTCTCAGATAAATCCCTGTCTGAAAAACTAGCCTCGAAGTCCAGTTGCAGAAGAAGGCGTAATCCTTAGGAGAGATGGGTCAGAGAGGAGGGGACATGGCGCCAGAAGGTATTGCATGGCCCCCAGCTAGTGCAGCAAATTAACTCCCCCCGAGGGAGGGTTAAATCCTTTAGATCTCTTTCCAAGCTTCCCGTTCGCCCACTGAAACTGACCTGAACAGGGATCAGAGGGTTTATCAAGGAGGAAAAGCAACTGGGGACGCTGATGGGCACAGCTGGATGCCAGGGCGTCCCTCCAAAAGCTCCCCAAATCCCCCAGGGCCTGAGTAGGCGAGAGTCTATCAGGGAGAACCCAGCTCTCTCTGGGATGGGGGTGTGTGTGTTTATATTAGATGGCAAGAGGTCATTTCATGCTGATGATCAGGGGATTTTCACAACCGTGTTATTCCAGGGTGGAGAGCAAAAGAAGAAATAAACTGCAGGAAACTGTTCAAGTCTCCTCAAAGTTGAAAAATCAGTCATTCACTTTTATGGGCCTCATGAATTCATTTCCATGGGACTGAATCAGTCATAGGGAACAAGGTCCCACGTTGTTCAAGGGCTTTTTGCTTAGACAGTGTGGGACATGGATGAGTTAGTCTCTCTGTGCCTCAGTTTTCCCTTCTGTGCAATAGGGCTTCTAATATTTGTCAAGCCTATTACTCTCCACCTCTATCACCACTGTCTCAAGGATGGGCTTTGCTGATCTTGAAATTCTCTTGCTTACTGCTCCATCAACCTCCCTAAACTCTCTGGCCAGCTGGTTTCTCTTGTTCACCAGTCTTACCCCTCAGCATCATGACTGGCCACGTGGGCGTTCGGTAGTAAGTATTTATAGAATGAATGAATGGGTGAGCGAATAAACAAATGCTTAAAAAGTGTTGTGAGAATTGAAATAAGCAACATACGGCAGAGTTCTTTTAAGATGTTTAGAGATTCAGCATAACCTCATTTTCTGTGCTGGAGCTTGGGCTGGGACAGAGAAGGGTCCCCCGTTGCCTCCTTGTCTCCTGTAGGGGAGTTCCCCCTCCCTGCCTTGGGGAGTGGCTTGCAGAAGGGGGTTCTCCCCTTAGCTATGGTGGAGAATTCCTCTTTGAACAACCATGGCTGGAAGATGAACAGTTAATCGAATCAAATAGATCTTGCTTCGGTTTTGCCACCATAGAAAGCCTTGTGCTCTAATATCGTGACGCTATCTACTGTCAAACAATATTGACCAATGGATCAGGAAAAGCACAAAAAGAAAAAAAAAAAAACAATTATATGCTAGGAGAGAAATCTCAAGAGTAACATTTTTACAATGACTCCAATGCTATAATCATTCAGAAAACCCTCAAAATTCCTTTTCCATCATTCTCTTTCTCACTGCACTGGGTTAAGATTTTGAGGCAGAAGGCATCGTGTCTCCCCTTTGGAATTTGGAAACCTAAACACGATGACCCCAGGGAGGCACGCTTCTCCGAGCTTTCCAGCTGCACGGGGTTGATGAAGCAGCTTTCTCCAAGGAGCTCCAAACCTTTTGGATCTTAACCAGATTCAGCCTTATAGCACTGGGTGATGTTAAATGCCTTTTGCCCCAAGCCCTAGCAAGAAAAGCCATCATTGGATTGTTCTCAATGCAAGAGGCCCCTCTGATTTAATCACAGGCTTCTCTAGACTCCCAGGGCACTTTGCTGAGACCTTGCCCACAGCATGGCTTTGCCTTCAGATTTCATGCGTTGTGCACGCGTGTGTCTCCCCGGCTGGACTGTGAACTCCCAAAGGGCAGGGGCAAATGGCCATGATTGATGTACCCACCCTGTATCAGACACAGGGATAGTCACAGATGTCTCTGAAATTGCATAGGTCTTTTATTTTTTTGGTAGTGAATCCTTCCTCTTGTGCATGCGACTGGAGGTGAAACTGCCAACTCAGCTCCTTTCGTGGTTCTGTGTAGGGCAGATGGGCTTCTGTTTGCAGTGTTATTTTTTCCACATAATGGAATCACTGAGGCACTGTCTTGCCTACACAGAAAGACTCACGCGAAAAAAGAACCGTGACTTCTACCCCAGAGAAGCTGAGAGTGGAATTGAGGCGGTCAAATGACCTTGGAGCAATGGAGGATCCATGATTTGGGAGCTGAAACCACCTGGATTTCAATTCAGCCTTTACTTCTAAGTAGCTGTGTGTCCTTGAGTAAGATACTTAACCTCTCTGAATCTCATATGCCAAAGACACCATCTTTGGCCACTTACACATCTCAGATTCTCTGCCCATGTACTTGCTATGCCCTGGGGTAACATACCTCTCTCTTGACAGGACTCAGTTTTCCTATTTCCCCACCTAGAAGCTGAATGCTTTGGAGGCAGCGACTACATTTTATTTATCCTGATTTTCCTGGTGAATGGAGATGATAATACTAATATTTGTCACGTAGGAGTTTAAGATAGAACTATATTTATTCACGTGCTTAATGTGAGGGTCTCTTCCACATAGAAAACACACGAGAATTATTGACTCTTGTAAATATTTGTTCCATAACTGTCTGAAATGTGTGGTCCTACTGAAATCGATGGTATTATCCCCATTTCACAGATGAAGTAACTGAGTCTCGGACGCACGAGCATGTCAGAAATTCTTATAGTAGAAAGGCGTGGTGGGCTGGTGCACAGCTTGTGCTGGTGATGGTGGGAGGGAGGGTTGCCTTCCCACCCCACCACCCCCCTCAAGAGACTTAGACTAAGAAGACCCAGGCGGCTCGTGTTCAGAGTGTTTGGGAAACGGTTCCATTTGGAAGCCTTGAGCCCTAGAATTCCGGAGTCCACAACAGGAAGAACCCAGAGATCCTGCAGGAAGCATGTCCTGAGGATTAATGGTGGCTTTAAATGCTGAGCGAGGACTTTTTCCTTTCCTCATCTGCATTTGGGAGATCTTTACTTTTCCTTTTGAAAGATCAATGTGCTGTATTTCTTTTTTCTGAAGGTACATCTATTAACCAACAGTGGTGGCGCTCACAAACAATTCCCCACCATGTAATTAACCCCTCGGGGTCCCATTTAGAGCCGATGATATTTTGTGACTGTATTAACTAAAGGTAAATAGGGGCACTCTCTAGTGTGGTGCTGGGGTTTGGGACTCTTGGTCTCTGGAGCACGAGGGGTTCACTGTAACCATCTGTGCCCCTGGCCCCCCTGAACCATGTCGAAGCATTTCCCTTTTTCTTTATTGTGTGTGTATCTGTTATAGATTTTGGGTTTGTGGTTACCATGAGGGTTTTGTACAGAAGTCTATGTATACACGTGATTGTTTTAAGTTGCTGGTCTCTTAATTTCAGGTGCATTTTAAATACCCTGCCCTGGTACTCTCCTCCCTTCACGATAACTGTTTCTGATGTCATATTTCTGTCTGATTGTTCTGTGCATCCCTTAACTGCTTATTGTGGAAATAGACGAGCTGTTAACTTCCCCGCCACCTCTGGGTGTGGGTGATTTCCTACCTTTGCCGTACGTTTGCCTCTACTGGTGAGCTTTCTCATTCCACAATTTTCTTATTTCTAGCTGTGGCCTTTCCTTTTTTCTCCTAGAGAAGTTCCTCTCACATTTGCTGTAAAGCTGGTTTGGTGGTGCTGAATTCTTTTAGCTTTCGTTTGCCTGTAAAGCTTTTGATTTCTCTATCAAATCTGAATAAGAGCCTTGCTAGGTAGAGTATTTTTGGTTTTAGGTTTTTCCCTTTCATCACTTTAAATAGATTGTGCCACTCCCTTCTGGCCTGCAAAGTTTCTGCTGAAAAAAAAAAAAAAACAGCTGATAGTCTCATGGGAGTTCCTTTATATGTTATTTGTTGTTTTTCCCTTGCTGCTTTTAGGATTCTCTCGTTATCTTTAATTTTTGTCACTTTTGATTACGAAGTGTCTTGGCGCGCTCCTCTTTGGGACTCTCTGCACTTCCTGCGCTTGGGTGACTGTTTCCTTTCCCAGGTTAGGGAGGTTGTCAGATAATCGCTATTATTTCTTCAAATATTTCCTCGGGCCCTTTCTTTCTCCTTCTGGGACCCCTGTAATCCATCTCTGGTTTGGTTGTGCATTACATTTTCTAACTCTTTGTTACATTTTTCAAATTTCTCACTCTGCATCCATTCCCTTCCTGAGTTCTGTGATCATCTTTATGATCATTACTCTGAACTCTTCTTCTGGTGGATTGCCTATCTCCAAGTCATTTAGTTCTTCTGGAGTTTTATCTGTATCCTTCATCTGGAGCACATTCCTTGGCTGCCTCATTTTGCCCAAGTTGCTATTTGTACTTTCATGTATGTGGTAGATTAGTTACGTTTCTCCACCCTGGAGAGGTGGCCCTCTAGAAGAGATGTCTTGCGTGCCCCAGCAGTGCACCTCCCTGTCATCAGCCAAGCTGATGTAGGGGTTCCCCTGTAAGGGCGGCATAGGCGCCTCTGCTGTGGTGGGCTGACTGTGTGGGCGGCCTCATCTGGTTGGTGGCCGGGGCCTGCCTTGTATAGATACTGCTGGTGCTGATGAGCTGGGCCTGGTCACAAGGTGGCTGATTGCAGAATCCTAGGGGGCTCCAGGGTTAGTGTTGGCTCACTGGTGGGCAGAGTCAGGGTCCCAAAGACCTTGGGGCTATTGTCCCCAAGGTGGCAGGTGAAGCCAGATCCCAGGGTTAGTGCCGGACTACTGGCAGGCAGAGCTGGCTCCTGGAGCCTGCTGCAGGGACCAGGGATCCCAGAGCTCAGTCCAGATTATTGGTGGGGGGAGTGGGTCCTGCAGGATGGCAGTCGTGTTGCCCCGGGTGGGTGAGGTTGGTCTAGAGGCTAATGCAGGCTTCACGGAAGGCAGGGCAGTGCCTGCTCACTGGTGGGTGGAGCAGGGTCTTGGCAGGGCAGTTTCTAGAGGCAGCTGTGGGCTGTTTAGTCTTCGGGCAGCCTGTCTGCTGATGGCTGGGGCTGTGTTCCCACCAGTCACTTGTTTGAGCTGAGGCGTCCCAGCTCCCACAGGCTGTTGGGTGGGGCCGGGTGTTGGTGCTAAAGAGCTAGAGTGTGGGTTTCAAGATGGCGGCCTCCGGCGTCCGCGTTCACGTGGCTGGATGTTCCCCCTCCGTCCGCCACCAGTGTCCGCGTCCCTAGGGGTGAGCCGCAGTCCACCCCCGCCACCGCCCCTCCAGGAGACTCTCCGAGACCAGCAGGTAGGCCTGGTCCAGGCTCCTATCAAATTACTTCTCTTGCCCTGGGTCTCGGTGCACGACGTTTGGTGTGGCTCCTTAAGAGGGAAATTTCTGTTTTCCGCAAGTCCTGCGGGGCTCCTGCAAGTAAGCCCTGCTGGCCTTCAGAGTCACGTGCTCTGGGGGCTTGTTCTCCTGGTGCTGGACCACGGGGGCGGGGGGGGGGGTGCAACATTCGGCTCAGACCTCTCCCTCCTGTGGGAGAAGCCCTGTCTCATGATGATTCTCCAGCGCCTGGGTCGCCCACCTGGAGGGTGTGGGACCTGATTACCTCGCAAGTCCACCCTTCCTACCCCTCTCATTGTGGTCCCTTCCTCACGTCTTTAGAAGATCTTTTGTGGTGGGTTCCAGTCTTCTTCGTCCATGGTGGTTCTGCAGGTGGTTGTGATTTTGGCTGCTCGTGAGAGGAGGTGAGCTCAGGCCTTTCTGCTCTGCCTTCTTTGCCCCTCTGAGCATTTCTCACGTGCTCTCCCTTTTAATTCACCATTTCATGGAATCCTATAGGAAAGTATAATATATTGGTTAGGAGAGAATTCTCTGGAGCCAGTTACTAACTGAACGACCTTGGATAAATTCGTTAAACTCACTGAGTCTCATTTTATTTATTTAAAATATGGCGGTAGTGGTAACACCTACTTCCTGGGAGTTTGTAAGGATGAAATAAAATAAGCAGGTGAAGTGTTCGTTGGGGCCCCAGGCACGTGGTTAACAGCCTTCAAAAGCTAAGTACTGTTAGTCGCAATATCAACCCTCAGGTGGTGGCCTTGGTGTCTGGCTCTTGCTTCAGGCACAGAAAGAGGCTCCAGCAGGCGAGGTGAACATGCCCAAGACTGCTCAGGCAACAAAGCTGGCGCTGAAACCAGATCGGCCTGGTGCCAAAGCCAGTGCTCTTTTCTACTCCAGGAACAATGTTTTTTTTTCTCAGATTGGCTGCTGTTTGGGTGGCACCCATTAGACAGTAAATAAAAGAAGGCATTTCCATGTACTTATCCAGATTTTAAAGCCTTACAGGTGAGAGGTTGCAAGAGGGAGGGAGAGCGAGAGGGCAGCGTGGGGGGAGGCGCTAGGGGCGGCCAGAGCCCTTCGCGTGCCCTGGGCCGGCTCCTGGAGGTGGCAAGGAGCCCGACGCGGCCTCGGTGGAGGCAGGAAATAAATGCATGTGGGCAGGAAGCAGGGGCTGGGCACTGAAGGGTCTCTTAGGGCATGGTGAGAACCCTACTTTCCCTTCTCAAAAGGATTGAAGACAATTGTAGGACTGGAAACGGGTACGACTTGGTCTAAATTCTAAGATGACTCCACTGCTAGATGGAGGCAGAATTGGGGGGGTGTGAGTGGTTGGCAAGGGGGAAGTCTGGAGAACAGTTAGCACACGATTGCCAGACGGGGT
Source organism: Camelus dromedarius (assembly GCF_036321535.1). NCBI lineage: Eukaryota > Metazoa > Chordata > Mammalia > Artiodactyla > Camelidae > Camelus > Camelus dromedarius. The sequence goes on from NC_087444.1 coordinate 27,990,981, forward strand.
CCTAGTGCGTGTCCAGTCCTGGGAAGAGCCTAGCTCTTTGTATTATGTGTGTAATCCTTTGGGCGCCAAGAATGAACGCACACACCTGATGTCTTTGTTCCATGCAGTTTGGTCTCCCCACAGTCTCCCTTTCTCCCTAGTGTCACCTCCGACCCAGCTCAGCCTGTGCAGACAGGGAGCTCTTTCCACAGGAGAAGAGAGTGCGCTGGGAGGGCCACACTCTCAGGATGGGGACACACGCTGGGCCTGGAGGACCGAGTCCAGATGGGTGAACGGTTGCAAGGGTCCGGGGCTTCAGTTTCTTTTCCCACCTGGGGAACCAGTCAAAGGACGTGGGTGGCTACCTGCGCCGTGAACCCGAGCATGATGGAGGAATGCCACGTCACGCAAACCTGTGAGTTAGAACAGGAAATGCGAGCCAGCACGGTTCCAGTGATGCCAACCACAGCAGGAAACTTGGGTGTACGGAGCAGCGCATCGCCTAGCTTGGCCTGCCGCCAGGCCACCCGGTTACAGGCCTTCCTGGTCCCCCAGGGCCAGGCACAGTTAGCTATGACAAGTGATAAGGAACTGGGTTTTGTATTGTAGCCAATAAGGAGGGAGAGAGAGCAAGAGACGGAGGCCGGGGAGCCAAAGCTCATTGCTTCAGGGATGACAGTTCTCAAGGGGCGCCTGGCACCTGCAAGATTGTTGGTGGGAACTGAGGACCCTTGGGAACGGCTTTCCTTGGAAACTTGGAGGCAGAGACTCCCCGTAACACTGCTGTTTAGACAGAGCAGGTCACAGACCTCAGATGCTCTCTATCAGGGTCTGAGCCCACCCCTTCTGCAAGTTGCAATAGCACACCCAGCCTTTAGAGCCTGGAATGTTTAGTCCCCTGTTTCCTGGGGGTTCCTCTGTCATTGGATGTCCCTGAGGAGGTCACATTATTGTTTCTAGGTTCCATGAGTTCTGAGTGATAGCTTCAGATTTGATGGTGATCTGTGCTGTTGGGCCTTGGGCAGGTCACTGGACCTCTCTGATCTGTTCTGTAGGCCTTCTGCCTTTCTGATCCTCCATGGCCTCACGTGTCATCACAGTGGCCCTGCCACAGGGAGGTTATGAGGATCAACCAAGATAAAAAGCATGAGGAATGTTGGGAAGTAGGATATAGCTATATTATTAATATTAGATACAGTAGTGGTAACAAATTAGTATCAGCAGACTAATTAATGCTTACTGAACAGCTACTATATACTGGGTCCTCGGGAGCCCAGATGTGTGACACACGGGTCTTCCACCTCTAGTCCGTAGTCCTCGTGTATATAATAAACTTAATACTACTGGATGGGACTTAAAAAGCAGCTACTCTGTGCCGGACACTGTTCTCAGTATTTTGCGTGTATTAACTTATGTGATCCTCACAATACCCTTACTAGGTGGCACCTCTTATCACCATTTCACAGATGAGGAAGCTGAGGCTCAGACAAGTAACTTTCCCAAAGGTCCACAGCAGCTCAGAGTTGGTACCAGGATCAAATTCAGGCCAGCGGGCTGTTGAACCACTATTCCTAACCACTGCTCCACATGGTCTGTTGAGTAAGAAGACTCATTGGTGGTTTTCAGGATTCCCCATGAAAGTTATGTAAGCTGTATCTGTCCAAGTTCAAAGCTTGGGGTATTAACCACTTCCCCATGCAGCCCTGGGAGCTCACCAGTGAGGAGCCCGGAGAAGGATAACCAAACTCTCCGGTAAGCCACCACGCTGGTTTCCCAAGAAGCGGTCAGGACGTCCTTGGCCACATCACTCCAGGCCCAGGCTCTGGAGTCTGATCCTTCTGATGCCATCTCAGGTGCCTTGCTCCCTAGCAATGTGCCATTGGGCAAATGATGTTTCCTCTCGAAGCCTCTGTTTTCATTAGTGACATGGGAGGTGTTGTAAAGTGTTGTTAAGAGAATGTAACAGAATAACGTCCAGAAGGCATGAAAGTCAGAGCTCTCCATAGAGAGGAGACACGTACGTCATGTATATGACTGACCAGTAGCACAGCCAGGGGGCACCGGTGGGGGCTTTTGATGCTTTGAGGAGAGAAACCGCTATTGAGTTCCCAGCTGGTAGAAACTGCATCCGTTGTCCTGGCAAAGAAGGCTGTGAGACCCTGGATGGCTTCTGTGTTAAAGACCAAATCAACCCTCTACCCAAACCCCCACAGTGGAAAAAGGACCCTGAGTCTTGGGGACCAATTAGACCTAGAAGACGAGAATGGTCCCTTATTTGAACTTTATTTGCTTGTTTAAATTGTTTTAAAATATGCCTACTGCCTGGGGCCACTGGGTAAATGGCCCAGGTGATGAAAACATGTAATTAGGTGAAACCACACAGGGGCAGAGTGTGTGAGCAGTGAGCAGTCCTCCAGCACGTGTGGCTGCCATGTCATCAGGCACCTCTGTGTCTCCAGATGTTTCCCAGTCAGTGCTATTTGGTGACTCTGGACCAAAGCCCAATGGGTTTGGTTGGTCGGCCCTGGAGATTTTCATCTTGCCGGGGAAATCGGGCGCGGGTAAGCTCTGAGCCATGGAGCTAAGACCAGACTGAGACCGCATAGAAACTACAGTGTAGACCAAAGGGCAGATACCTGGGTGGTCCCCGCTGCTGCCAAGTGGCTGAAACAAACGCACAAGAAAGCCATGTTTCTTGGCCCTGGCGAAAGAAAACTGGAGATTCCATTCACAGAACCCTAGAAGATGTAATGTAGGTGGTGCCTCATGGAGCCTCTAGCTCAGAAGTCCTCAGACTTCCTCTAGCTATGGAAACCTTTGTTTAAAGGAAATCTTATGAAAAAAAAAAACCCCAAAATAAAGCAGATGAAGTCTTAGCTGCTCTGGTGTAAGATGGGGCAAGAACTTGGCCATGAGCCCTTAGATCTCTCCTCCCTTGCTCCCCCGAGTGGGTTCTGTGGAACCCCGAGAGCTCCATGGAACACAGTTTGGGAAACACTGCATGGTGGCAGAGACCTTAGACAGTGGGAGCAGGGCTGGAGTCAGTTTTCTCATCTGCCGAATGGTGATAATAAAAGTGCCATCTTCATAAGCACATTTCATAAGCACATCATAGATTAGCTAATCCACGGGAAGGGCTTAGCAGAGCCTGGTACAAAGTGAGCATTCAGTAAGTGTCAGCAAAATAATTTCGTATTATATTAATTGTCACGACTGTGTCTGTCATTACTAGCTTTGTGACCTTCGCAGATTTACTTCTCCTTTCCCAGCCTCTTGCTCTGTCTGCAGACAAGGATAATACCTACCTTGCCTTGTTGTCATGAGAAAATCTTAAACAAAGAAAGATTTGTAAATCACTCAGCATGGCATCCAGTACCTTCCCCCTTTGCCACGGGAACTCAGAAACTGGGCCAAAGTTGATGTTCCTTCTAAGCGTCCCTGAATGGACTCAGTGACAATTCCCAGAGTGCATTTGGAGATTTCAGTCTTAGGGAAATTTAATCATTCAGGAAAATTCCGAAGTCCTCTTCCAACTTGTCTGGAAAATGTCTGTGATCCCCATACTGGACTCTCTGTGGGTGTCTCCCCCTCGTCGATGTGGGGAGCACAACTTGTCCCCGGGCGGTGGCCGTCCTCCGGCGTGCCTCTAAGGGGGGTTCCAGGTACACTGCCTCCCCAGCTTCTGCTTGGAGTCAAGTCCAGTGATGGAGCACTTGTCTTAAGCTGGCCCCTTGTTCCACCCCCTAGCTGTGTGGCCTAGCTGAGCCAGGGCCTTTGCCTCTCTGCCTGTCACTTATCTCTGCTAAAGGGCAGCCACAATGGTTTAATTTTTGTCCAAGTAACACATCTGTGCAGGTGGCAGGAGACTCTACTCATTGTTATCACTTGGGGACCACAGCTGGTGGCAGTTCCCTCTCAACTCATGTCTCTGTGATCACTGTACTCGGGGAGGGGACAAGGGGGTGACCACCACACACTGGCCCTTAAAGCTTCTTCCCAGAAGTGACATCCGGAGCTGCTGCTCACATCTGATTGGCGAAGACAGGCCACATGTCCATGCTCAGGGTGGGCAGGGGCAGGAAGTGCAGTCCTACCTCGTGTCTGGGAGGAGGAGAGCTGGAATTATTTTGCTGAATGGCACTAGACAGTCATCAGGAACTACTGGGGAGAGGGGCCAGCAGTCTGGAAATCTCAGCAGATGATGACGAGAATGGTGACAAGTGACAGCTGCCCTCTGTTGAGCTGGGACTCCGTGCCCAGCCACAGCCTCATCTGCATCATTTCATTTAATCCTCTTGCCTTAATGGGGGGGCACTGGGAGCTGAGGCTTGGAGAGGGGAGGTCACAGACATGACGTCACCCAGCAGGTGTGAGACATCCTTCATGCTCCCTCCAGCAGTGTAATGGTGGCAAGTGAATGAGGGGACCAAAAAGTCAGAACCCAGAGACAGTCCTGAAGGAGAGGGCTGAGGTCAAGGAAGATAGCTCCGGCAAACATGTGGTCCATTGCGGAGGGAACCAAGAGAGTATGCACCCAAACACACTCTCATCCAGCTGCCGGCCACTGGCCAAAGCCCACCAGCATCTGGAAGGCAGTGGAGTCCCTGCAATGCTGCCACTAGTGCTTACAGACACCTTTATGCATATTGGGGAAAGGTGAAAAGGCAGCGCTCTGGGCAGTAGTTACCACCTTTGTACGGTCATCAGCCCCCGCTCCCACTGCCCAAAGTCTGCGGTCCCCTGCCCCCGTGGTTTGGTGTGTGTGCAGAAGTGGGCGGCGTGTGCTTGGAGAGCCCTGGGTACCGTGCAGCTGTGCGCTGGGCTCCATGTGACCCATCCCAGGAACGCACGGCCATTCATCCTCATCCGTTGGGAGAATGAAATCAATACTGGCAAACCCACGGTTTTTCCTGCCACAAAACCTGACTCGGGCACATCTGTGTCTTTATGATGTTTTTATGATTATTTTCCCCACTTCAAATATGGATGGTCTGGGACCTGTTAAACAGTTGTTTTCATCCACCGCACACCCTCGCCTTCCCCAGGTCCTGGAAGAGTTTCCCTACTGCCTGTAGAGAGAGGGTCCTTCTCAGGAGAGCCAGCTTGGGTGATGAATTGGAAATCTAGCGGGGGCCCTCACTGCTGCCCCACCTGGAGCCCTGGAGGTGACTCTGGATTCTGAAGCTAAGCAGTCTCCCACCTCAGGAGCCCTAGATCATGTCCCCTGTGTGAAACGCGGGGCCCACTGTCCCCCTGGCCCCGATTGTACCTCCAAACCCCAAGATCATGTGCAAATACACAGAGCTGAAAGCTTGCATTTTCTTCAGCCAGAGATGTGTACTATGAACTGGTTTGAAAACTGCCTGGACACTGACCTGTGGGAGGAAAGACTGAGAGAATGAAAGGGAGTCTACCTTGAACCAGGGGAGCCTTTCCTGAGCACGAGGGTTCCCTTCTTCCGTGTGCCTCCAGCTTGGATTTAAGAGTGAAGGAGGAAAAAAGTCTGTTTTTCAAGGTAAAGACAGACGTTCTCATTCAAAAAGTGATGGAGTCATGGAAGAGGCCACCTCAGTAAGTAGTGAGTTGTCTATCATGGGGAATAATTTTAAAAAAAAAATCTCTAGTAGGGATGTTGGAGAAGAAATCCATGCCTTGGGGGCCAGGTTAGAAAGACGGCTTCTCAAGTCTGTCTCCCCTGAGATGTTGCATTTACAGCCAATCAGCAGTCTAGTCGAGCACGGGTCTGTGACTTATTTTTGCCACAGCCAATCAAAGCGGCTCATGTTTTTAAACCCAAGCGAGGGAGAACATCGAGAACTCAGGCCTGTGTCTCAGAGGCTCCGTGGATCTGGGTTCCAGTGTTGGCTCTCACACAAGCTGTGTGACCTTGTGGACGTTTATTGAATTTCTCCAAAGCCTCAGCTTTATCCTCTATAAATTCAGACACACCTGTGTCATGGGGAGTTGTGCCGATTGGATGGCCTGGTGAATGCCAGATGCTTAGTGGCAAGTGACAGTGGCAGGCACAGGCACGGAGCCATGGATGCCGGAACCCAGGGATGTGCAGATTTTATGATGCTGTCCTGGGATGTCTCTCCTGGCTCTAACAGTATCCATGTCTCTGCGTACTTCTAAAACTAAAGTGTATTAAATGCAGCAATGTTTATTGTCAATAACGACAGTAAAACTTTCCTGGATAGTCTGGCCGTTTGGAAATAAAGACTTGAATTTATTATTATTGACATTCAGGTTTTAGACGCTCATATAACTAACCCACTTTAAGTCTCTCTCTCCTCTCTCTCTCTCACACACACACACATTACTATTTTAAGAAGACATTCCCTCTGCTATGTGAATGAGGTGAGGTGTTGGGGGGTATTTTCCTTCCCTCCCCCTCTTTTCTCTTTTTGCAAAGGAAACACCTTTTCAGTGTTGGCATGACATTAATAAAAATATTAAAGGAGAAGGCTTGGAGGGAAAAGGTAAATAAGGCAATTCATACATCATCTGGGAGAGGCACAGGAGCACGGCGGAGAAGAATCACCACTGCGCCATGTGAACTGGGAGATTTTCATGAGTTAGCTCGTTTGCTGGTTTCTGGGTTCCCAGCTGCTGCTGCCGTGGGGTTGGCTTCATCCTCTCGGCGGGGCCGGGCCTGGTTTGGAGACCTCTCATAATTAGCTGTGCTTCTTTTCTGCAGGGGATGCTAATAGAGGCACCTCTTGAGTGTAGCAGCTTAAAATTCCAAAGGGTCCCTCCTAGCTCCAGATACACACACACACATGCACGTGCACACACACACAAAGTAGTGTAGACAGTGGTGACCTTGGAAGTGCACCTATCCCCAGGAGTGACCCACTCCACAAAGTGCGGGGCCCAGTGCAAAATGGAAACGTGAGCCCCTTGCTCACAAACGTTACAGATTCAAGGCAGCAGCGGGAGGGCATTAAAGGTGCCAGGCCCTGGGGAGCGCGGGGTGCTACGTGACTGCCCAGGTCACACGCCCGTGAAGCCGGGCCCACCTGCCGCCTTTTTGGGTCACAAGCCTCATGGGTGTGACAGTACATGGAGCGTGGGTGGCTTCACATGGCCCCTTTGCTCAGCAGCTGTGTCGCTGGTGAGTGACAATCAGCACAACCTTCCATCCGGGAAGCCAGGGAGTCGGACGGGTGGTGCGGAGCAGTCTCCCACACGCGTGGGCCGACGCTGAAAGCGGCTCTGAAAGGATGGTCGGGACAGTCAGCCAAGGGTTGGGAGGTGCCCGCCTCCAGGGTTCAGTTAGAAAACCTGGTCAAAACCCCAGAATTATACAAGTTCACAATTGCAGGATACTCTCAAAATCGTCTCTTCTAACTGCCTCGTTTCCCACACGTGGACACTGAGGCCACGAGAGACGGGAAAGATATTTCTAGTCACAGTTCACTTTTATTGCACTCTTAAGCGCTTTGCATGCATTTAACTCACAACCAGCACAGGAAGTAAGCACAGCTGACATACCCACTTTACAGAAGAGGAAACCGAGGCTCCATAACGTTCAGTAGCTTCTCTAAGACCACCCAGCTGCCTTATGGCCCTGTTTCTGGAGACCCGCTTTGTGAGTGCTCTGCTGTTCCCAGACAGTTGAGGGCAGGGTCCCCAGTTCCTGCTCCCGGCTCTGTGTCCACTCCCCTTCCCTCCAGCTGCCTGTCTTCTCTCTGGGTAGTCTGATCCCTCCACTCCGTCATGCTGCTCCCTGAAAGCTAGGGGTGGATCTCTCTGCCAAGTGGATTCTCACCAGTAGACAGAAGAGTTATTGGGGAAGAAAAAAAAAAGAATCATCAGAACCTAGGAAACAAAGCGGTTTGGTCCTTTTGTGGAAGAGAATGGTGTGATCTCAAAGCAAGGCCTGGAAAAGCGTGCCTCCCCAGAGAAATCGAGGGCGGACGTCCGCAGTGCCAGGCCCCAGGCCCCTACTGCGAATGAATCACATGCTTGGGCCAAGGTGACAGAGGCCTTGGCCAACATCCCCAGGTCCTTCCTGCCCTGCACTGGCCTAGACCCGGCCGTTTCCAGCCAGGAGGGGGAGGACGGGTGGGAAGACAGGAGGAGGCCTCATCGGAGCTGGTCTCAGAGCCCCAGCAGGGCCTCGCGTCCCACCCAGCAAGGGGCTCTGCTGGCAAGATGCTGGCCAGCCAAGCTGAGTAAACACGTGAGGCTGCTGGCAGAGCTGGATGGAGGCAGAGAGGAAGAGACAAAGGCTTCTCCTCCCCGGACTGGACGTGGCCCACTCCACCCTGCTTGGTGGCCCTCCTGCCTCAGGCCTCCTTCCCCTCCCCACTCAGAAACGCGGGCGGAGGGGTGGGGGCTGCTTTCTTAGAGACCCATGTGCTTCCCAGCTCCAGCTCTCCTTTGCAAAGACCTGTCCTGTTTTTATTCTGCTTCTGCTTAGAACCCCGAGGTTTGCTTTCCTTACTACCATGACTCAGAGATGGTTTCACCAAGTGGCAGAAAAGCCACATTGCTTCAGTGATGTGACCCTTGTGTGCGTCCAGGGTAAAAGCCCTGGAGGGAACGCAAAGACTGAAACGTGAAGGCCAAGGCGGCAGCGGTCTGTCTGTAACCTGAGCTCGGCCTGGGCTGAGCTCCTTCCAGCCCTTTCTTCAAAGGGCAAAGCTGCCTGTACCTAGAAGCTCCCGCTCATCCTCCTCCTGGCCTCCTTCTGAGGCCCCTCTTCTTGGTCTCATGCTTCACCATCTTCCTTTACTTCTCCAGGCCTTTGTGGGCATCAGACCTTCCCCGTGTTCCCTCGACTGTAACATCGCTCCAGTGTCCTGACGTGGTACCCTCACCCTTTGCAGGGGTCAGGCTGCAGGGTCTTGCACTGCTGTTGCTCTTGTACAGGGCACCTTGAGATCGCCATCACGTGTGCAGACTCAGAGGTTGGGCTGCTCGCGTTTGAACCCTAAATCCTTCCCCCAGGGGATGAGAACCGCAGACAGAGCACCCCTAGACCTTGACCTCTCTGCGATGCAGCTTCCCTGGCATTGAAATGGGGCCGAGGTAGGTGTCCACTTCCAGGAATGCTGGAAAGGACACGCAGAGAAAGGACTTAGTACCTCGTTACAGGCAAACACTCACTCAGTTCTACTTCCTTTGACTGTGCTGTGCTCACGTTGGCCCAACTCCACTCTCTCTCCCTTTGCATTTTTTACTTTGGGGGGTTGAATTCCACTGCTCAGTAGGGGACACCTCCTCCCTTGTCGCCTAGGAAACCATGAAGGTTCTTTTGACTTCCTCCTCCTCCCACTTCTCCTTCCCTTCCTCCTCTCTCTCCTCCTTCTTGCCTTTTCCTTTCTCTCCTTTCTTTCCTTCTTTTCCTCCTGTTGCTTGCCCTCCGTGTTGGACGTGCAGACTTAGTCCGTGTGGCCTGAGTTCTCCTATGTTCCAGGAGCTGCCTTTGTCTACTGGCTGGCTGGATATCTCTCTTGTCTCATGAGTACCTTTACACTCTAGTTGCTTGTCCCCGGGGGTAAACTTCAAGCCTCCTTGCCCTCCGGGGAGAGCTTGGCTCTGGGGATACAGGGCACAGACCCCAGTGGTCTCAGTGTACGGGTCGTACAGACCACCTGGCCACGTTTACCCGGCCCCAGTTGAAGCCTGGGGCCCCGGGGCCTGTCCGCCTCCTTCGTCTGAGGTCCCAGTGCCCTGGGAGTGGCTGTTTGTCCTAGCACTCTGGTTTCGGACAGGAAGCAAGAGCTTCCGGGCGAACTGGTGATCGGAAGACTCTTCCCCTAGGAACAACAGGTCCCTTTTCTGCGGCCTTTTTATAAATTTTAATCTTCCTCCTTTGTCAGACTTCCCCCCTCTCCCGTGACTGAGGGACCGGGAGGACAAGCCAGCCCCACAGAATAGATCCAGCCTTTCAAATTGCATGCATGAGGTGCCCCGGTACCTCCGTTGAAATAAATAAATAAATAAATAAATTTTTTCAAAAAAAAGTAAGTAAATAACCTAATTAGCCAACCCCCAATAAAAGTAAATTAAAAATAAATAAATGAATAAATTTTAAAAATGAGTTAATAAAATAATTCACATTTTAGGTAAGACATAGGTTTGAAAATGTAGAGGGAGACAGTGTTGTTCTCAGCTAATCTTTGACTCTGTTTTTTTCTGCGAAAGACACTGCCGTCTACATTTGCAAGTCCTTGTACCCCAGGAGGATAGATATGGCAACCCTGAAGCAGAATCAGCCCCTGGGAAACAGTAGTGACTCCACACTGTGAGTGTGAGTGTGTGTGTGTGTGTGTGTTTGTGTGTGTGTGTAAGTGTGCACACTTGTAGTCACAGCCTTGAGCAAGAGGGAGGGAGGTGTAGCAGAGAATGTGTTGTCCCCTCCAAACCCTGGCAAGAAAATACAGAGAACAGGCCCCTCCCCTGATGTATGACGTTGCCCTGTTCAGGGGCAGAGTCTCTGCTGGATTCATCCATCATCCATTCATCCATCCATCCATTACCTCCATCCACTCAGATAGGAATTCTTGGGTAATAGTTGTGTGCCAGACACTGTGCTGTGTGAGTTACATGGGATTCTCATTTCATGCTGACAATAACCCGCTAAGGTCAGGCACTTGTTATATTCTGCTGGGTGAGAAAGCAAAGGCTCAAAGAAGTTAGTAATGCGTCCAAGTCAAGCAGCTGTAAGAGGCTGAACCGGGACTCAGTCTCTCAGTGTCTGACTCCAGAGCCTGAGCCCCTTCTTCTTCATTATGCTCTCCCAGGGGGTGAGGAGAAGGAGGAGGTGACGGGGTGGTGTCAGCTGGGAGGGTTAAGAGGGGAGGGAGGAGGGCGACTTAGAACAGGCATGTTGGTTCAGTTTCCTTCTAAAAGGAATTTCCAATGCCTTGGGTTAAATCTACTTAAATTCGGGTTATAGCAAAACAGCCAAGTCGAGGAGGCTCACACGGAAGGTGAAAAGTCACACCTGGAGGTCTCATTCTAGGACAGTATTTGATAGGTAGTATTTAAAATAACATGAGTGGAAGGGCTCATCCTTTCATGAAAACTAGGAAGACTGGAAACCCTTTGGGAGATGCTGACTGAGCCTCTGCTGTGTGCCCCGCCACATACTGTGTATGTGCAGAACACACAGCCTGTATCTCTAACATCTGTCTCTAACATGCCACATGTGTTGGAGATAGAAACTGTAGATTAAGAATTTTCTTTATGGATGAATACTTGGCCTAATTCCAGAAGTGGTTTATGGGCAATATAAACAAAACTCCGCTTAGGAGAGAACCAAAAAATGAAAACAAGAGAATGATGGAAGTGGCACATGATAACAGGAAGTCGAGACCAGGGAGTAGCCGCAGGGCAGAAGTGCAGACCAAACAGTTCTCCACGGTTGCACTGATTGGCCCACATATTTGGTTCTGAGCTTGCCGGTGAACAACGTGAAGAGGAAAACAGAATCAGTCATGTGATTTTTCTTGTCTGACAAGAGAAAACAAAGAAGTTTTTCTAGAGGTAAGGATGAAGAGAAGTTCACACTAGAGTGGGTCGGTGCAGAGAATCGAGCCACAAGGATACACACAAAACGGTAAAAAGAAAGCATCTCTGACCGCTGACTCCAGTCCAGTAAGGCAGTGCGTCTCATGTGAAAGAGAAGGGATTTTAAGCTGGGTATTCCCAGTGGCTTACATTCTCAGTCTCCGAGAAGTTGCTTTGCTTTAATTTTGCAGTCAACATTTTTTTTGTTATCAAATTTTAAAAAGCTCTTGGAGAATGCAGGCTCTTTTTAATGAAGTTTTTCACTCATCTAAATTCTGGTAGCTTTATGGTTGTGCTGATTTATCAGGGTATTTACAAGGAATTGCCATCACTTAGCATAGTTTCTGGAGCATCGGAGACACTCAATAAAAGTCTGTTGAGTGAAGAAATAGAGTGTAAACAGGGTGACTGATGAGCCAAAGAAACAGAGGATGAATTCAACAACATACTGGAAATTCTTCCAATTCAAGGATCATTGATTTCTGAACTTGTGCCCTGTCGTGACATCCAGCCACATTACCCACAACTTTGTGCCTTGAATTTGAGGCTCAGACATTTCCTCCAATGCTAGAAAATACTCTTTTCTGGCTTTTCACATTTTTGACTCCATTCCTCTGATAAGAGCACCTCGCTTTTTAATCAGCATTATCGAGGCATAATTATGTAAGACATGCACAGTTTAAGTGAACAGCTCAATGCATTTTGACGGGGGGAGTACCCCTGTGTAAACACCGTCCCAAAGAAGAGACAGGACATTTCCAAAACCCCAGAGATTTCCGTGGTCCCCTCACCGTGGATTCCCCGACCCATCCCTTCAGGCAGCCAGTGGTTGAACTGATGGGTTTTTAATTTGTTTTACATGTTGTCCTTTTTTTTTATTTTAATTGAAGTACAGTCAGTTACACTGTGTCAATTTCTGGTGTACAGCACAACGTCCCAGTCATGCATATACATACATTTATTCGTTTTCATATTCTTTTTCATTAAAGGTTATTATAAGATATTGAATATAGTTCCCTGTGCTATAAGAAGAAATTTGGTTTTTCAATCTATTTTTATATGTTGTTCTTAAGATGGAACAGGACATAAAAGTTTTGAGGCTGCTCGTTAAGTCAAACCCTCTTATTCTAACGATATGGGAGCGAGGCCAGCAGGCTTGACCGGTCAGCATGGAGGTAACAGATCACTCTAGCCTCAGCGGCCAGCGCTCTTTGTCGTCTCTGCCCTGCCTGAACCACTGTGGCGCTCACAGCGGAAGGGCTCTTGGGAGAGGCACCGGCAGGGAGGGTAGGTGACATACATTTCACTGAAGTTAAAAATTGCCTTGGTGGTGGAAATTATTCTGAATTATCCTCAGAATGATTAAGAAAATGATACCCTTCAATAAATGTTTGAAAGAAATGAGTTTTGTTGGGAATAATACCTCACAGCCACTTCTCAGAAGTCCAAAGAGAGAAGCAAATTAAGGGACGCCCTTCGAGCCATTGGGGGTAGGAAAAAAAAAAAAAAAACACAGAGTTCCTAATAAATATCTCAGCAATCCAATTATAACATTCAAATCAAGGAGAGAAAAATACAGTATCAAATGTAATGAAAGCTTGCTTTCCCTTCGAAAACACTGCCTGCTTCTCATTGTCCAGTGCTGAAGGGGATTTCAAAGTCAGCATTTATAGGCGAGGGGGAAGAAATGCCATGTAAATCAAAGTGAAATAATCAAATTTTTCTGGTGGAAATAGGTGCAGTTGTTTGATGTAATTTTGACATTCAGCATAATTCCAGCGTCAACACTGAAGTTCAGCGATCAGGGTGTCTCTGTGAGATTTACAGAGTGAGAATTTACCGACTGGGAAAAACACCTAAGAGTTTGAATGCAGTGTGGCCCTATGCATTTGGGGGGAATAAAGCCTCCTATTGTCTGTATACTCTATATTTCACGGCCTATGTTCAGGTAGAAGAGACCTGTTTCCGTTTGTAGTGAGGGGAATAGCATGCCCCCTAAATCCAGGTCCACCCAGAACTTGAGAAGGTGAGGATATTTGGAAATAGGTCTTTGTGGATGTAATTGGCTAAATTGATGTCATACTGGATAAGGGGGGGGCCCTAAAGCCAGTGACTGGTGGCTTTCTAAGAAGAGGAAAGGGCACAGGCCTGGAGAGGAGAGGGAGGTAACAGTGGAAGTGGATGTTGGAGTGATGCAGGTACAGGTCAGGGGACACCCAGGACTGCCAGGAGCCACCGGAAGGTGCAAGAGCCAGGGAAGAATCCTTAGAGCCAGAGGCAGTATGACCCCACAACGCCTTGAGTTAGTCCCTGGCCTCCAGAACAACATTTCTGTTGTTCGAAGCAACCTTTTAAGGGCACGCTTTATGGCATCCGAAGGAGACCAATACACTGGTGCTGTGTGAGCCCCCTTGCACTTCCAGAAACAAGAACTGGTCCACGGTCATGCTGCAGAGACACCAAGGAATGTGGGAGGTGACTTTCCCTAACAGAGAAACTGGGTTCACAGTATTATGAGTCAGCAGTTGAGATTGTTCCAGACACCCTTTGAGAAGTTCTAGCAACACCCCCGCCCCCTCCCAGTGACTGAGGAGCAGAAGCCTCGGTGAACCCTAAAGCCTCCAGCAGGAAGCCAGTCTGCATCCCTGCTGATGCTTGTTCTACTTTTATCGGGAAAAGCCAAGAAGGAGGCGCTGACACGTGGACCAGAGGATGAGCCCCACATGGCTTCCCGGAGAGTGTGTTCTGAGCACAGGAGAGGCCGAACCAAGTGCTGCTTGGATCCCTCTGCTGCCTGGAACCAGCCAGCCTCTCCAGGACACTGGTCGGGTTCATCACCTCCAACCTGGAGGAAACAGAAGCTTCCATGTCGTGCGCTCTTGCACTGCCTCGAGCTTCAGCAGGCGGAGTTGTGTTGAAGAGGCCATGCATTTCTGCTCTCCCCTCTTCCTGTCCTGCCCCTTGATCAGGAGACGAGTGTCACCCAGGTAACGTCTGCTCTTTTCTGCTTCCTTATCCCTCCCAATTAATTAATTCACCCATCCATTCAGTAATTCATGAACACATACTTATTGAGTCCTCATTACATGCCAAGGATCGTGCTGGGGCTTGAATAGTGAATAGACTAGACCGCTGGTCTATACCTCACCAAACTCCCAATCTTGGGGCCAGTGCAGGACCATATGAGGCCTTGGGATGAATTAGGTAAAGGCACCCCATTCCTCTGGGCAGAATACATGGCTTAGAACACTCAGTAAGGACTTGAATATCAGCCCAACCTACTTTTTAGGCCAGTGCTCCTGTGCAGTGCACAACCTACACAACTGTACCTGGCACTTAGTCTGCTGGGAGGAGCTAATAGCTAACAGAGACAGACACGGAGGATGGGAGGGGAAATTGAAGGGCACACAAGGCAGCATCAGACCCAGTCCTAGTTGAGCTGAAAGAGGCATCACAGAGTGGGTGACTTCTAAGAGGAGGCCAGTACCCATAGCTGTGAAAACAGCCATACAGTCAGCCTTTGTGGGTTTTGTTATTGTTTCTTTTATTCTTTAATTATGAGAATTCTGAGACATGGTGTGTTCAGTTAGTCCTTTGCTTATTTCTGAAACTTCCTTTGTAAAAGAGAGAGAGAATATATATGCCACCATTTAGGCCTTTTTTCAGTACAGTCACTGGCATTGCATTTTGGCAGAGGCACTAAATGACTTAGGAGAGTTGGGAGATGGAGAAAAGATGTTTTTATTATTATTATTATTATTCAGAAGCTTTTATTTGATCATATAAATCGTTATACTCACTTAAGTTTCTGCCTCAACCAGGACCAAGAATTATATCCGCCAATATTCTCAGGCCCACTGCTGCTGTAGTGAACTTTAAATTGTAACTTGCAAGGAAAAGAAATAATCGGAGGGATTTATCACAATTGGAAAATCAGATTCTGGGAAGTCAAACACACTTTGCTCTAGAGATGAATTTGCATGTGTGGCAGACTTGCACATTAAAACAGCACTGGATGTCATGGACAAAATCTGCTTCTCTTTCTACTGGTGTGTTTATTTTCATAGCCCCACAATTTATTAAATACCCTTGTATTTAAGGCATCTCTAGGCCCCATCATCTGCATTTTGAAAGTGCCAATTCCTAGACACTGAGCCGCCAGGGAACTATGTCATCTGCATCTTGAAGAGACCTTCCTTATGGGAACCCTCTCCTTTGAAAACTAAATCCACATGGAATTCTCAGTCTGTATAGATGAAGGCAGATATACAAGGGATGTCATATAATACCACAGTAAGAAACTGCTCTGCTAATAAAACACAGAGAATTTCTAGTAGCAGCTGTGATAACAGAGCCCAGGGAGTGTCACCCAGGGAGAGTAATAAAGTATCGTGAAAAAATTCAGGTTGTGTCTTTGAAACTCACTCTGTATGACAGTTTTAAGCCTGCTGATTGCGCTAGTCAATGCCAAAAAACCCCATCTACACAGAAATTATAGCTGCCTAGAAGGCTTTCTTGAGTCCCATGTTTGTTATGATATCATATGGAATCTTCCCAGATAAATGATCCTTTTCCAAGATGCAACCCACCTCTCCTCTGGAATTCCCTATTCTCCTTCCTGGCTCTATTTCTTTCTACTAAGGCTTGTCACCATCTGACATGACCATGTATCAGTTAGCTAATGCTACATAACAACTACTCTTAACACTTAGTGGCTTTAGAACAACAACTGTGTTATCCCATAATTTTTGTGGATCAGAAACCTAGGTATGGCTTAGAGAGATTCTCCAGCTTATGATATTTTACAGAGCTGCAATGAAGGTGTTTTCTAGGGCTGTGGTCATCTCAAAACTCAAATGGGGAAGGATCCAGTGGGAATCAGTGGGAGCCATTTTAGAAACGGCATATCAAGCTACTTAGTTTAGTTATTTATTTGTATACCATCTCTATCCCTCTGAAATAAAAATTACTTAAGAGCAAGATCTTTCTGGTTTGTCCCTCACTATATCCATGATACAGGATATGAATGAATGAGCCAAGGTAGGCATTGCTTTAGCTCCTCAGAGAAGTCCTCTGTGTGTCTTCTTTCTTTTCTTTCTTCTTATAAATGGACCTGGAGAATTTTTTGAGTGTCAAAAGGTTGAGATAGTATAAAAGCTGTTTAGGAGAAAAGATTTATTTCAGCAGTTATGTGGGCAGAATAATGCCTCTCCAAAGATGTCTATGCCCTCATCCCTGGGATCTGTGAATATGTTACCTCCACAGGGCAAAAGGAGACTTTGCAGCTGTGATTGAAGTTATAGACCTTGAGATGAGAGATTATTTTAGATTATCTGGGTGTGTTCAGTCTGATCAGGTGAATTCTTAAAAAGGGAGAGAGTTCCCCAGGTGTGCTCGGAGAGAGAGATCTGATGACAGAGAAGGTACCAGAGTTGGAAGTTGGTGAGGGATTTGATACCCAGGGCTACTTTTGAAGTGTAGGGAGAGATATGCAAGGACCCGAGAGAGCCTTCTAGAAGCTGGGAGCTAGAGAGAGCTTTCTAGAAGCTGAGAACCACCCCTGCTAACAGCAAGCAAGGAAACAGGGACCTCAGTCCTACAGCCACCTGGAACTTAACTCTGCCACCACCTGAATGGACAAAACTATCTCTGGGAACACAGCTTGCCTACACCTCAATTTTAGTTCACTGAGACCCATACTGGACTTCAGAACTCCAGAACTGTAATAAATGTGTGTTGTTTTCATCTACTAAGTTTGTGGTCATTTGTTATGTAGCAGGTACAACTGTGTTCAACAGCTCTGGGTGCCTGGCTAAACTGAGCTTGATGGAGGCGTTAGAAACAGCAGTGGGGATGACCCAAGGACCATAAATCCTAAGTCCTTGGAAAGAGCCCAATTTTCAAGGAAGTCCTGACAGAACCAGAGGTTGTAGACCTCAAGAAAAAATGTTCTATTTTTTTTTTTTATTAATACCATTCACAAAGTATGAGACTTGGGATCAGCTCTTTGCTCATGAGAAGGTTTTGGATAGAAGAAAGTCTCCAACTGAAACTGTCTCTGAAAGTATTGATACCCTCCTTCCAGGTCAATATGAAGAAGACACTGCCATCAGTAATATTTGCTAATGGAAGAGAAGCCAGCCGCTGTTAGCTTTGCTCTTTTTCACTCCGATAAGTAATCTATTTATGGAAATATAATGAATATACATAAAAAGCACAAACCCATGGATTTTCATGAAAACCGCCCCTGTGGGGTTCATTGCATGTTGTGTTTCTCGCATATTGTGATTGGTTTATTCTTGTTGCTGACTGGCGACTGAATGGATAGACCACAATTTACTTAACCTTTTCCCTGCTGATGAACATTTCAGCCGTTCTGCTTTGGGACTGCTGTCAGTAGTAATGTTTATGCAGTTCTTATACATGTCTTTTGGTGAAAGCATTTCTATTGTGTATATACCTGGGATGGGGGATTCCTGGGTTAAAAGCATCCTTTTCTGTTCTGCTCGATATAGTGACTGCAGACCTGGGGCTACATGAGGTGAGAGACATGAGTTGTGCAAATACGGAGTCAGGTCCTGTCTTAATTTTCCATTCTGCTATTTGCTCATAATGGGATGTTGTGCATTAATTTAGATTTTTTGGTATTAATTGTACTTTTGATTTCTGGTGCTGCTCTCTTAAATTTTGCAGCCAAGGTGAATGCCTCGCCCACGTCAGGCCAGTTCTGGCCCTGAGCAGATCTGAGAAACGTGGTACCTGCTTTTATCTACTTGTTTCATGTCTGGTCCCAAAAGGTTTGTTGAGGCTGTACCGGCTTAAACTGCATTAAACACCCGGTCCTAAAAGCTCCTGTCTGTGCCTGTACAATCTCATGGGGACTTTTTGTTTTTAAATGGGCTCTTTTTAGTTGCAAAGACCTTTGCAGTGTTGTTTGAGATTTGTTGGCCTGGGGGGAGGGGGATGGAATATTTCAAATTCAACATTTAATTCTTTAATTAATTGGGTTGGGGTTACCAGGCTGCCTTTTCAGGCCCCCATTCTTGGTTTCTAGACTATGCTAAACAAGAGAGGGGTGGGGTAGGGGAAGGATGCTGTTTAGGAAGGTGTGGCTGGGTGGAGGCAGCCTGGAGGGGCTGCACTCACAGCCAGATCAGATCCCAGTGCTCCTCATTAAAATGCCCCTTTCCTCTGTCTCTTTAACATGAAGAGATTCTCCATCACGCATTTTGTATCTCTTTAGTCAGCTCTATCCCAAAGCTTACAGGATGAGACTTTCTAGGGCTTGGTTTATTAGGTAAGCAGATCATCCTTTGAAGAAAAAATTGTTCATCAGTCAACCTAATTTACTCGTCCGGAGCGGAACATTTTTTACTTTGTCATGTGCTAGTTGTCGGGTGTTCTGGGCATAGCAGCAGTGCATGCCAATCCAGGTTCATTGACAGCAGGGAGGCAGCAGAGACCTGGGGTTGGAAACTGAGGTTCTAATTGAGATGGTGATTGATTTCCCTAGGGGCAAACGGGGCCATACAATGATGACTTCAGAAGTGATTTGGACCCAGGGATGTAAAGCTGGTTCTCTGCCTGTTTTGTGTCCCCTCCAGGAAGAATCTGTACTAAGAATGCAGTCACCCTGTGGAGAAAAGATTTTCATCTGCTTGTTTGTTTGGTCAACCAAGGGTCCTAGCTTCCTATCTATGTTCTGGTTAATTTCATGAGGCAGCTACTGCGTCCCAGTCATTCAGCTCCCCCACACCTTTGTGGTACTGGCTGTGCCTTCGCGTCTGGTCCTCATGGTTGTTTTAAGCTGTCAGTACCCCAGAGTACTTAGCACCATGTCATATCAAGCTGCAGGGCTCCCAGGTAGTGCTGCCTGAAGTCTAACCACTTTCCAGTCCCGTCTTCTCTAAATTCAGACTGTGTGTGACGTGTTCCCATTTACAGATTCTCATCACCAATTTTTCCCATTCTTAACCTAATTTCTCTGGCTTATATCTGTGATTCCCCTTGCTATCAGAGTTTGGACACTTCATCTACTCATAATACAACCAAACCTCCTCAGTAAACCACAGTACCTGCTCCCTCTTCCTCTTTCCCCTCCTCAGAGAGCCCTGAGCACCAAGTCCTGCTGGGAGACAGGACAGCCCAGGAGTGGAACCTGGACACTTAGAAATACCAGATCATGTCACCTTCTTACCTTTATAGTCACCATTTTGTTCTTATTATGAAACAAATAAATATCTGTATATCTTACTGCATGTAACTTGGAAAAGCACCTTGTAGTCCTCCCCAGCCTCTGCAACAGTTTGGCATATGTTCATCCAAATCGTATATTTATGCACGTGTGTATGTGCGTGTGAGCTTATGCTTCGTGTTCACTTAACCATACACCTGAGATAGCCTTTCATGTCAGTACATAGAGATGCGTCTCATTCGTTTTAATGGCTGCAGTGAGCTGCATTGTATGAGTGTACCATAATTTACTTATCCAATTAAACCCAGAGAATCTTACAACACAGCTAGTGCTTTCAGACAGAGGAATTCCCTCTCCAGAATCTCTGTGGGATGCCAGCCCAGCCCACACAGGTCTTGGGTTTCCTCGGGTACAGACAGTTTTGTTGAATCTAAGTCTCCGGGGTGGTGTCTTTATTCTGCCTCGTTTGAATGGCTGGCTGTTCAATCAAGACTAAGACAGACTTCCGGCTGTGCCCGTGGTCAAGATATTTTAAAGATACGCAGCAGTTCAGGTAGATAACCTGCAGAATCATGGCCATGTAGACATTAGAGTTCACCAATGGTTCATCCTTGGCCCTTTTTTAACTTTTCACTCTACATAACCTCACTCACTTCCTTGATGCTCAGATTTTGGTGGGGGGGGGGGGCGGATTTGAAATGTGCCTGCCTCCTGGGCATCTCTACCTGCAGGTGTAGTCACTTTGACCATGGTCAAAACTGATCCATCTTTCCTTCACGCTCCCTCCTCTTCTCCAGAATCCCATTTAGTCGGACTCTTACGAGATACTGGCTTTCATCCTGGTTGACTTTCTCCATCTACCTTATGTCCTGCCTCCCACATGTTTCCGGGATGCCTGCCCTCCACTCCAGGCCTGTCACCACTTCTCTGATTCTGGCCCTTGCAGATCCCCTGACCACTCTTGTCTTTCTCCAAACCAGAATCACTGTCAGGACCCCTTCTACCTGGCTGTCCACCTCCTGCAGCATAAAGCAGGGCACAGAACGCCTTCCATACTCCGATGCGCTGCCTTCCTTTTGACCCTCATCTCCTGCTCGGTACAGGCATTAACACTCCCTTTCTCTCTGCCATCTCTTTGGCTACGCTGATTCTTCTCTGTGGATCATCCTCCCCGCCTCTCTCTTCAAGTCTGAGAAGATATTCCTTCTCCAAGGAGTCTCCCGTGACACCTAGATTAGATTAGATACTTCTGTTTTCCGATAAGACAGCCCCTCTCTCTACTTCTGACCATACCTTATGCAGCGAAATCGTCCGTATGCACTCTCTTTGTGAATTCTCCAAGGGGAAGACCCTGCTTAGTCAGCTTTATATTCTCGACTCTTATCACAGGAGCTGATGCATGACACATGTTCAGTGTACACAGGATGGACAGAAGGATGAATGGAAGGCTGGATGGATGAAGGATGAAGGATGGATGGAGGGGTGGATGGATGGATAAGCGAGTAGGTGGACGGACGGATGGATGGATGGAGGGACAAAGGATGGATGGATGGATGGAGAGATGGACAGATGGCAGGTTGGGAGAGTCTGAATACCTGCCAGTGCTATTTTGGTTTCAAACATCAGTGGGATGGACCTGGGTAATTTGAGGTGCTCAGATACCTCCCTTTGGTTCATGGCACAACGCCCTCTTTCCTGTAAGATCAACAGTGAGTAGCAAGGTCTGAAAGGAGAAATGACTGCCTTCACGTTGTCTGGGACACCCCACCAGGAGACACTCCTGCAATGTTTGAGGGAAGATGGGTCCTGTCAGTATGCCATGGGAAGGCTGGTGATTGAAAGGCACCTTGGTCGAAACAAAAAACTAACCAATGGCCAAGATGGGTTTTCCCTTGAAGGCTGGCTCCTTCAGTCTCTCTATCTAGGTGACAGGATTGTGAAACAATACTAGGAGTCTGCAGTGCGAGGAGCACCATCTGTGTTCCGTGCACCGTGTTCAGCCCGTTGCCATCGTTGTCGGTGTCATCCTCAGGGTGACCCTTGCAGTTAGTACAACGTAGCATATAGGCTTCTGTTTATAGGGAGGGTCCTAGGGGCTGGGACATTTGCCCGAGGTCACTTGATATTAAGTGGGAGGACAGGGCTCTAATCCTAAGCAGTCTGACCCCTGAGCCTGCCCTCCCAGCTGCACCCAAAGAGGGAGGGGTCGGGGGAGGGGGACCTAATATTTCTAGACCTGAAGTCCTCAGAGCAGATTTCACTTTCTCCACTAACTGGAAAAGAAGCGGGTTCAGAAGGATCCCGGCTGGCTGGGAAGTGTCAGAGCCAAGTGGGGGCCCAGCTCTCTCTCCGCCCACTCTTCCGCATGGGAGTGATCCGTGGTGGCGATGCCAGGCACGCCAGCATGCCACTCTGGGTCTCCAGGGACAGAGGTTTTAAGTCCCAAGAGCCTTCAGCTTTTCAGTTCTCCATGCAAATGCTTCTCCTCCTGATTTGTAACCACATCCCTCTCAGATAAAAGGATTGACAGGCTGTCTAATTTCCTTGTGTCTTCCCAATGCGAGCGCAGTGAGCACCGGCCTGAACCTCTGCGCTGGAAGATTCTCATTTACGATGCAGGCTGGAGAGGTTCATCCATATGCAAAGACAAGAGCCAAGCTAGTCACCGTCAGGAAGGAGGGAGAGGGTCTCTCGGAGCCAAAGGAGACTCCCAGTGACCTGGGGTGCTCTGAGGCCCCCCAGAGTTCTCTCCAATGATTACATCTTCTGAATCTAAGAAACATAAGGTAAATACAGACAGTGAGCATTTTTTTCCCTTACTTTCCCTTCACATTAACCTTTTACCTCTTGAGTAATAAAATAGAATTTTCCCCCTAAGGGTGCGTTAAGAATGATCATATCTTTCACATAGACTCAAATAGATTAAAGGACTTCACCTTGTTCTTTTTCTTATTTTAAAGTCACTTCAGTGTTGCCCCAAACAGGGAATGACTCCTTTCAGTCATTCTAGTTCTTTTTCATTTATTTTTTTTGATTGAAGTATGGAGTGCAGTAAAGTGTACAATTCTTCAGCACATAACAGCTCGATGAAGTTTTCTTTTACACACACCCATGGGTCCACCACCAAGATCAACATATAGAATATTCCCAGCACCCAGAAAGGGACACCCCCATGACCCTCTCCTGCTGATAGTCCCTCAGTTAACCACTGTTCTGACTCGTACCCTCATGGACCGGTTTTGTCTGATTTGAACTTCATGAAAGTGAAGTCACAGAGGGTGCATTTTTCGCGCTAGGTCATCGTTTGACGTGTACTTAGCGTTGAAGTCTGGGTGTTCTCTAACCAAATTTATAACCATATAAACCAAATGTTCCCTGGTTAAAAGGTCTTAATAAAAGTGTATGAAACAGTGTTTAATGGGGGGAGTATTTTAATCGATGTTCTTTGCAAAAAGGAGAGGAAGTTTGAGGCTTTTTATCTCCCCCCGGGTCCCCAAAAATGAAAACCACTGGATTAATCGGCACCAAATCTGGGCAGCATATTTAGGATGGACTGCTTAAAATCTGTTAACTGGTCTACTCCAAATCCACTTTGTAGGAGGTGGAGGGGCCCCTCAAAGACTTAGTCAGATGATCCAGGAGAAGCTGCAAGCATTGATTGTTTCTCCCTCAGGCAGCTCAGGCCCACCCAGGGTGAATAGCAATAAGGATTTACTTATTTTTAAGATAGTTAATGATTCTTCTAAATGATGCTGTAAAGGGCAGTTGGTGGGCAAATGAATCTGAGATGTGTTTTATGCTCTGTCTCTGTTTTTGAGATTTATAATGCTCATCATCAATTAGCATATTCAAGGTTCTGAAAAGTCCTGCTGCGAAGATAGCTATATAATTTGGTGAACTGGCATCAGCTAAATATCTACCACAGAACCCTGTTATAGTGGGGAATCTTTTTCTGTCTCAAAGAGCTCATTTTCCTATAACCTAGGTACAGAAAGCCAGCAGAAAGTAAACCGGTCTTTGGGTCCAAGAATTTTACATTTACATTTTAGTTCTGATAAACATAGGGCCTTCATCTGTATTTTCTCAGGATGTCCTGTGATTTTAAATAAATATATATGTATATATTTAAATGATCAGAGTGAATATAGTATCACTTCCAAAACTTTTTAAAAATATGAGTGAAACTATCCATTTGGGGAAAGTTTATGTTATTGGTTTTATGTAAACTTTGTTTTTCTTATTCTGCAGCTAATTATTTTGAATCTCAGGGGCACCAGAAATGCTTCTCTTTCCCATAACTACCCTCTAAAAATCAAGAGAGAGGAACCCAAAATGGAGCTGAAGGCCCCTGATCTGGCAAGGGAAGGTCATGGGTGAGCGGAGACGTGATAGCTAGCGGAGAGTTATGCGACAGAGTCTGTTATCAGGGTTTATTATCTCTGTTAACCTTTTCTTTTCTCTGAGATGTGTTGGAGCAATCAATGAATGCTTCCAAAATGTCTCCCCATCCTCCACAGAGGTCCGGATTTCCTGTCTGCAGGGACCTCATACAGTTTCATCCTTTAAGAATCTATCCCACTTATTGGATGGATGTTTTATTAGTTTTCCCACGGAAGTTGTTTCTACTAATTTGCTAATTCATTCATGTGCTCTCTGCCAGCCTCTGGGTGTCCGTGGGCCATTTTCAGCCTACTTTTGTTTGGCCAGACACGAAGTCTGCTTGCTGCTTTTAATTGTATTAAATCTTTTGGAGAGAGGGAAGGTTCAAGGGGGGGTACCTGACAGATCTTATTGCTCCAGGAAGGCACATTGCAAGTTGCAGGATGCTTTTGAATCACCTGATCTAAACATTTTCAAGAGATATTAAAAAAAAAAAAAAAAAAGGAAGCCTTCTTCTTACAATGTTTTATTGTCTCAGATTGCCAGCCTGTGCTCATGGACTAAATTCAACTAAATTCAATATATAATCAGCACACATTTTTAGCACTTTTATCACATGCTGGATTCTGAGAAGGATTCTCAGAAGATAAATCTGAGCCCTTGGTTCTCAAGGAATATATAGCCTGTTTGGAGATTCAAACCATTTAGTTAAAAAAAATTCATAAAATAATAAATGGGTAGTTTTAGGTGAAAAAGACAGTGCTTACTGTGTATCTGTCACTGTCCTTAGCACTGTAAGTGTATTAACTCTTTTATTCCTCAGCCCTACAAGGTATGTATTATTATGATTTCTGTTTAAATGTGAGGAAACTGAGGCACAGAGAGGTCAAGACACTTTCCCAGGGTCACACAGCGAGTCAGTGACAGAGGTGGAGCTTTTGTAGACTTTCAAGAGGAAATTGGCTTTTATTGAGTGTGTACTGTATATCAAGTCTCATGATAAATCATGGCACATATTGTTTGGCTTAATTTTTATAAAAGCTTTTAAGGGAAAGAAAGAGTATACCCACTTTTATAGGTAATGAATTGAGACTCAGAAAAGGTGAGTAGTTTGCCTAGAGTCACGGAGCATAGAAGTGGCAGATCCGAGGTTCAAATCTAGGTCTGCCTGATTCTAAATCCTGTTCAACTGCATCTTGCATGCTGCCTCAGTTAAGACAAACCTATGGGTTCTTTCTCTAGCTAACTAGCTTTTTATAAAAATATAGTCACACACACACATACCCTTCCCTAGCCACCAGTGTCTCAATCTACTCTTGCTATCAAGTATGGCCACCAAGGGGCCAGTGGGAGTAGCCTCACCTGGGCCCTCAGTCAGAACTTAGCCCGGAGCTGGAGCCGCCAAGGACGTTATCACCATCTTTGTGGCAGACACCTGGCCCCAGGCTGCCACTGGGAATGTGCCCTGAAAAGTTATCCAAGGGTGGCTGTCTCCTGCACCCCTTCTTGAAGGTAAGGGCCAGTGCCTTCACTTCCCACCAGAGCAGGGACCCAGGGCTACAGACGTAAGCCTGGCTGACCCTTGGTGAGGACTCGGCCGGGGGAACACGCAGTGGATATGTTTGTGGTCAGAAGGGCTGAGTCACCTCTGAGGTCATCCTCAGATAGCCCACTCTGCTCCTTTCTCAGCCCCCATGGACCTGGGTCACTTGGTGCTCTGGCTTCAGAGTAGGGAGACACAAGGGCTCATATTGTGGGAGAAATTGGGAGTCACACACCTGGAGGAGCTAGGACCATCTCCCCTGTCCCAGCCCCACCATCAGATGCTGAATGAGGAAGGGTTCCCTGGGCTCTTGGAGCACCTGGAGTCCTGTCCTTTTCTGCTGCTTGCTTGTTACATGGCAGTGGGCGGGACCCTTAACCCTTCCCTAGCCTCCTTGTTTCTGGGGTGGAACAATGAGGGTTAAAAACAGACCTGTAAAAGAATGCTGGGAGATTAAATGCAGTAGAACATGGGAGCTGCCCCAGTGAATGGTGGAGCCCACGGGCTGCTGTTTCTTTCCTGAGCTTTCTCATCTCCATCATTGCTGCATTTATCACAAAGTGAGGGGCAACTCACATTTTTGCCTTGCCACCTGGGGACCAGTCAACAGAGGGCACGAAATTCAAGGATCATCACATTGCTTTGCTTGTCTAACCACCTAGCACCGTTAGGATGGGGACCGGATCCTTCCTCGGGGGCCCCAGGACCTTCCTGCTTGTTTGCTCCAAATTATGCCAGCCCTGGCCCCTCTCTCTACCCCAGCTGTTCTGATCTTTGAGTGAAGTGAACTGACAGCCCCCTTTTCCAGCAGGATCTGTGCATCGGCTGTTACCTCTGCTAGAACAGAGAAAACGCTGATTTTCATTCTCAGTTGTCACTTCCCCAGAAAAGCCTCATGACCTGGTCACTCCTGTCCATTATATACTGTCCTGATAACGGTGCACGTCATTCTCTCGTTAGTTTCATCACTCCCCTCCCTCTGGTGCCTCCCGCCTTTTCCTTCTGCCCTACTGTATCCCCATTGCCCCACCCTGTTTGAACACAGAGGTCCTGATGCACATTTATTGATGGAAGGAAGAAGGAATGATCTGTGCCCTGTGGGCCCTGGCATGTACTCTGAGCAGTCGACAGCCCATCCCTTGTACCCCTCACTTGGATCATGGTGACAGCAGCTTTGCCCAGTGGGGTGCTGGCTGCCCAGTTATTCCCTCCTGCAGCCGCCACCCCGGTCAGGGAAGGGCCCCCCTGTAAGCACGCTGAGTGCTTCACTCCATGTGGGCAGGTGCACAGCACATGGGAAGGAGCAGGTGGCAACCTGGGTGATAGACTGGAGACTTCCCGTCAGATCGCACCCCCTCACCAAGCAGGAAGAGCTGGCAGCCTGTTTTAATCAATTGATAGCATCACTTGGCACCCAGCAGCCAGCTTGGGTGTTGTAAAGGACCAGCTCACTGGTTTTCTCATCTCTCTATCCTCATGGGGATTTTAGGTTGGGGGCAGAAGGCGGCTGCCAGGCTGGAACACTGGAGAGGGGCCAGGGCTTTGCATGGCGCACTTCCCCTGCAGAAGGAAGTGAACCCCATATATAGGGGAGAAAAGAGAAGAAGGAAGGCGCCAAGAATGTTCTGAGGGAAATGAAACTGTCATATGACCGTGGTCTCTCCCTTATTGAGAGGAGGGGCTGACAGCAACCGAGATGAATTCAGCTCAGAACTGAAGTCAGTCGAGTCCCTTTAACACAAATGTCATCCATCTGCCCAGCCTTCTGCAGTGACAGACCCTTCACATCTCCTCTTCTTCTCGTGGCCTCTCCAGACCTGCTCACATGACCCAGGCCTTTCTGTGTTCATTGTCCATCCTGTCTGCAGTCTCTCCTGCTTCCAGGCTGGCCTCCAGTTTGGGGTCAGAATAATTTTCCCAAAGTCTGAGCAGGTCATACCATATTCCAGTAATGGCGCCTTCTTGTGACTGTTCCTCCTACCCAGATGGGTGCCTCTCAAGGCACATGCCTTCTAGTGATACCATTCTAAGACCAGGGCTGGCATTGGGTCTGGAATGCAGAAGGAACTCAGAACATGTTTATGCATAAATGGATGGATGGATGGATGGATAGATATATGGATGGATAGACAGATGAATATATGGATGGATGGATGGATGGATGGATGGCATTGTTAGGGGCGGGAAGAGGTAAACAGGCCTGGGGGATGTGCTGAGATGGGGCAGTGTTAACAGTGGATATACAGAGATGGTACACAGTGGTCAACACGAGACTCTAAAATCAGACTGGCAGGGCTTGTGTCCTCATGACTTTGGGCAAATCATTTCGTGTGATCTAAAGCCAGTTTTTCTCATCTGCAAAATGGCATTGGTGGCAGTGCCTCCTTCAGAGGGTAATTGTGAGGAATGAGAGATAAATCCCGGATGTGCTGGGTACCAGACCTGGCAGCTGGGAAATGCCCAGGACCAGGGAGAGATGTTCAGGATGCTGACGACAAGGGGGAGGAGGAGGGGAGGGAGGAGGTGGCCTAGGTCATGGTGGAGAAGGGCGTGCGTTGGGTCTGCGTTGCATTAGTGTCCTGACGGCCCCTCCCTGCCCCTGCAGCTGTGCCCAGGCTCCCTGAAAGTGCTCACTCTGCTGTGTTTGCCTCCGGACCCTTATGTGGTTTGTCCCCACAGCCCTAACACTTCATGTTGCCTTGTCTTGTTTAAGACCCTATGTCTCCCCAGGTCAGCTTTTGATCTCAGTGTAGTACTTTGCATTAGACATTACTCATCCTGTTTATTGATCAGGGTAGGTTAATAGCTGTTACTCAAAAATCAACACAAAAAAGATACAATTTTTACAATTTTTATGCAGACAACGTTCAACATTTTATGAGACAGATTCAATGAGGGCATCCTGGTTAAGTGAATCTCCTCCAAGTGGTGGCTCAGGGACTCCAGAGTGTGACCACCCTTCCCTATAGCCCCGTTCTCCTCTCAGTGTAGCGAGCAGGTGGAGAGAGAGAAGGAAAAAGTGGGGAATATTCACGGATCAGGCTGGAAGTGACATCATCTACCCCACCCAAGTTCTGTTGGCCAGAGCCAAGTCACGTGCCCCCAGCGTACCTGCAAGGGATGCCGGCAAATGTAGTCCAGCCGTCTTCCCAGGAAGATGGGGGCGATGGGAGTAACCCAGTGGCCTCTGCTAAACCCGTCTTCCATGCTCACTCTCGGCTGAGACTCTTCGGTTCATGGCACAATGACCTCTCACCTCCAGGCCAGCCCTGTCCAGTTCCAGCTCCATCCCTGGCCCCTGAGACTCCGTCCTCTAGAGAGCTTCTGCCCTCCCTGCCCAGGCCTGTCACGATGTGCCCCTAGTGAAATCTGACGGAATGAACATCTGGATGCCACATCCAGAGAGAGCCCCTCACCGGGCTTCGCACGTTTTTCTCCTGTGTGATCATGTCCACATGCCTGACCTGTTCCCTTCCTGCCTCCTTTCTCCCCTGCCTGGCCCCAATCCGGGTCATTCCAGTTTGTGCTTGGAGGCTGGCTTGCTTTCTTTTCTTTCTTTCTTTTTCTTTCCTTTCTTTCTTTCTTCCTTTCTTCCTTCCTTCCTTCCTTCCTTCCTTCCTTCCTTCCTTCCTTCCTTCCTTTCTTCCTTTCTTTCTTTCTTCCTTCCTTTCTTCCTTTCTTTCTTTCTTTCTTTCTTTCTTTCTTTCTTTCCTTCTTTCTTTCTTTCCTTCTTTCCTTCTTTCCTTCTTTCCTTCTTTCCTTCTTTCCTTCTTTCCTTCTCTCTCTCTCCCCCCCTCCCTCCCTTTTTTTTTTAAATCCAAACCAATTAAAAATGTATTTTGTGAAAGAGTGAAAAAAAAAAAGTCTTTCACCTCAGCTGAGAATTCCGCCTGCCCAGTTTCACCCGGAAAAGAACTGAAAGCGACACCCTGTTACTAACTGGGGAGCCCACGCAGCCTCTTCTGCGTGGCGTGGATTGCAGCAGACCCGCTCGGGTGTGCGGATATTCACAAGTTTACCCGCACTGGCGGCTGCCGTCCCGAGAGGTGGTGTCTCAGACAGAACAAGCCACGCGGTCAAGGTGTGTCTGGGGACAGGCCAAGGATTCTGTGCACTCACACCCTGGAGTGTGGCCCAAGGGAGGTTACTCTGGGCTTCTGTGACATCCTCCAATTGTAGGGACGTCAGTGTTCTTTCTCACCAGCAGTCGGTCTCCTAATCACTTTGCCCATCAAATACCTGCAGCAAGTAGTGTAGGACTGTAGGCATTTGAGCCATAAAGACTGGACTCAAGTCCCACTCATCAGCCCTGTGATTTGAGCCAAGTGACCATTTCTCTGACCATCAATTTTCTCATTGCTAAAATTGAGTCAACCACACCAACAGACAGCAGAATCAAGTCATTGATATCAAGTACCAGCAGGGACCTTGGCACAGAGCAGTCTTTTCCCTTCCTTTCTCTCCTGTGAAGAAATACCAAATCCTGCCTTGGGTGCAGGTTAGAGTGAGCTTCCAAACACTGAGGACTGTGGTCAGACAAGGCAGGTCTTCAAACTGATTTTTATTCAAACATTTGAAATAAACCATTTACTGCCACACAAATCCAGTGAAAAGAGTTAGGGTTCTTGATTTTTCTGGAGCCCTCAAAAGAGACGGTAGAGTGGTGTGTTGGGCTGGAACACAGGTATGCTGTGAGATAGTCCACTAGGATGGGACACAGGTCCTCTAGGATGGTGTACAGGTATACTGGGACAGAACACAGGTGTACTGGGATGGAACACTGAGCCTGTACAGTGGTGTACTGGGATGGAACATAGCTCCACTGGGACTGTGCGGTCAGATGGTATGTTGAAATGTGACCTGGGGATGGTACGTAGGTTGCTGGGATGGTACACAGAGATGGTGCTCTAGGACGGGACGCTGGGATGGTGTGTAAGAATGGCACACAGGTACGCATCTGTGAGCTGTAGTGATCATCAGCTGTTACAAACTGTCGTGCAGGGGAGTGGCCATGAAGGCTTGGGAGTCTTAAGGCACTGAGTTGGAGATTTGAGCTTCACCTCTCGGTTACTGAGTCCTTGGGCGAGCTACTCACTCAGCTGTAGTCTCCTCATCTATAAACTAGGGTTAACCATGCCTGACTCTGAGTGTTTGCTTATTTTTTAAATAAGCAGCTTGATTCCACAATGAATGTCAGGCAGGTGGTAAAAACTCACACCGCAAATGAGATGCCAGTAAACAGTTCGGGTGAAGGTAAGTCAAGGTAGAGTAAGAAAATTTGTAGGATTTTCATTCGGGAGTACTAAGTTGTGGAAAGATTAAGGAGCCAAGTGCACATGAAGTGACTGACCAGGCTCAGCACGTGGTAGGAACTCAGTAAATGTCCGGTTCCCCTCCTGGTATGAATACAGGGTTTTCAAGGTAGTTTTCTCAGGCCAGAAGAAAATTGGAGGCAAATGCCGTTTTTTCTACCAAGACAGCCTGGCTCACAGGTGTCGTGTTGTGCAGACCTGATCAGGCTGGTCCTGACCTGCTCGGTGACAGAACCACCACTTGGAAGTCCTCGTCCAGCCAATCACGTCCACAGTGGGAGGAGCCGGACTTCCATCCGCGTCCATCCCCGAGCCCACGCTCCCGGGGCCTGCGGCTCTCACAGGGGCCTCTTTCAGCGGCAGGGGCATGACAGAGGCCCTCATGGTCGTTAAAATGATCCTGTGGTATCTCTTCTCTAAGCAGAGGAGTGTCGGTGAGTGACAGCTCTGGCCATTGCCAAGTTCAAATTAAAGTAGTTATAGCAGTTCCGTCTCCGGATTCTTTCAACTTTGCTCGTGTCGGTGCTGCCTTACGCCCGGCAGAGCTCTGGGGACTTCTGTTGGCCTCGTCAGAAATGCTTGATGTCCTGGAGGTGGGAATTGTCACCTGTTACAGGCGTGGGTTGCACCTGACCTTTTGGAGCAAGAAGCCCAGAAAAGACCTTCAAGAGGGCTGTGGACAATAACACGAATATCTCTGGCACCTCTCCTCAGACCTGCACTCATGAGCACTTATAGGAAATCACATTAAAAAAAAAAAAGGTTTTTCAATGATGGAGACACTGAGGCACGGAGATGACAGGCTTCATTGCCTAAGGTTAGACTGGAGATTGGTGACAGGAGCCCTCCACCACATGACTCCAAATTCACTCACTCACTGTCATATTGTCATCCTCTGCACCACAGTGGTACCCGTCCTCTCCCTTCACACTGTCATGCATGTTGAATACCCAAGTCCTCCTCTCTTACCCTCACAACTTCCTAGGAGAGGATCCTCTTGTCCTTCTCATTTGGAAGATGAAGAAACCGAGGGTCAGAGAGAACAAGTGAATTTGCCAAGATCACAGTTCAAGAAAGGAGTAGAGCTGAGACACAAACCTGTGTTCATGCTCTGAAACACTGCTCTTGATGGTCCCAAATGTCCACGCATGCTTAATTGCTTTAAGTTTTGATTATGGAAAAATTTCTAACATAGGCAAAGGAAAGAGTGTCGTGTTGTGTTAGTTGTCTGTTGCTATGTAGCAAGTCTCCACGGATTCAGCAGCTTAAAACAACTCCTGCTTATCATCCCAGGTCAGAAGTCTGGGCGTGGCTTACCTGGGTCCCCTACGCTGGGTCTCATGAGGCTACAATCAAGCGGGACTCATCAGTAGTCGGAGATCTTTCTCCAGGCGCATGTGCATATGGTTAGAATTCCTTCCAGCTGTAGGACTCATGGAGGTTTGTTTCTTCAAGGCCAGCAAGAGGGAGCCTCTACTGCTTTGAGTCTCTGAGCTCAGGGAAGACCTAGATCCTTGTCCAAGGACTCACCTGATTAGTTCTGGCCCATCTAGAATAATCTCCCTTCTGATTAACTCAAGGTCAGACTGATTCGGGATCTTAACTTTGCCTTTGCCACATAATGTAACGTAGTCACAGGATGACCTCCCATCATATCCCCAGCTCTCACCCCCACTCATGGGAAGAGATTATACAAAGGCTTGGATTACTGGGGTCATTTTAGAATTCTGCTTACAAGTATAACCCACATGTACTCATCCCATAGCTTTAATAATGATAAACATTCTGCTTTTCCTGTTTTGTTTCCCACCCCTGCTTAGTCATTATTCATTTTTACCTTTTTTTTTTTTTAGGTAAAACTCATATACATTGAAATGCACAAATCTTAGCTGTGCAGTTTTGACAAACGGATGCACCCTTTCCCCACCATAATCCACACCCTTAGGACAACTTGGACTATTTCCATCTCCCCAGAAAATTCCTTCCTAGTCAGACACACTCATGTCCATCTTTTAATCTTAAAAAAGCTAATATTTATAAGAAATACCTAACGGCATATCCAACAGAATGTAGGCAATTGATAAATGTTAGGTTCTTTTCAATTCTTCTAACTTCAAATCCAAGTTTTTTTATGAGATGCCACGAAGGCCAACAGGAGGGACAGAGCTGAGCTGCATGTGGCCATGGAGAGGAGTCTTCCAGAAATTTGGTCAGGATGTCTTCAAAAGCCATTTGTGGACACGGCTTTATTTTGAGGGTCAACGATGGCACCATCCTCAGCTCTTCCCCGAGCACGGTGTCTGGAAAGCATGGCGGCACTTTGGTCTCCATTGGGAGAGTCCACACCTTCCTAACTGCTCGGGCTGATTACGCTCCTTGGCTTTCAGATCTCTCCCTCTACAGCCAGGTGCTCTGAACACATCTCACACTGGGGACGGGGAGGAATCTCACCCTTGACTTCTTAATATTGGGTGGGCCCTTCTTGCCTCCAAAAGGCAGGTCTGGGTAAGGGCTGTGCTCAGGGCCTTCCTCCCTCACCAGCAAAGAAATAAATAATGAGAAGACCGTGTCATCTGGAGAAAAACAGGGATGTGGAATTAGACAGACTGAGACTCTGTGATTTGGGCCAATTGTCACATCGGAGCCTTTCTCTCCATGTCTCCCAGCTCATCCTCCTCGGGCTTCTCTGGATCAAATCAACTACAGCAGCTCCTGGCAGAAAGGTCCTGAGTTGAGCACTCCCTTCCGTTCGTTTGTCTGTCCGGCCAGCCACTCTTTCAGCCAGCTCTCACACCGCATGCACATGAGCAATAGGAATGTGGGTTCATCAGACAACCAGCTCTCACACCCAGTGAGCTTGATAGATGGAGACATATGGATTCATCAGACATAACTCATGCCCTTAGCTGGGGAGGTGGGTATTTTTATCAATGCCAGTAGTATGAACCAGGCAGGGGTCATTTCTCCCCAAGAAGTAAACAACAAAATGCATTAGGTTCCTGGTGGGATTATTTTTTTCTGCACCATCTGGAAAGATTTGGATGAAGGGAGAGCCTCTGATCTCTAATTGCCCCCACCTCATTCTTTCTCCTGCTTCCTCCATATTCCTCCTCTCTCCTTCCAGGAGATACTCCGGCCACCTCCTCTCTCCTGTTCCCTTCCTCTTGTTTTCTCACTCCTTGTAGACGTGGGAATGTTCCTCTCCAATAAATACACTCCCTGCGTAGATCTCCCCCCGCCCACCGCTTATAAACCATAACCCCCAACCCCTTGGGTCTGTGGATGTTATAAGAGGAACCCACAAAGAGTCACACTGGTGATTTCTCATTTAATTTTTTTCAGAGATTTGATTTTTTTTTTAATTTAAAACTCAAAAATGCCATTAAAACCCTCGCCCAGATCAGCTGTATCTTTAAGTGTAAAATCCATTTTGGTCAGCAGAGCCTTCGATATGGTTAAGTACTTATTTTTATTGTCTGTCTGGGCACGGTTTTTCACTGCAGGTAGAGGGTTGATCAATAATGTCATAAAGACACGCTCACCCCGTGCCCTTTCCCCGAGCCCGGGGAGGGGCTGAGGTCTGTGTGCCCTGCGTCGGCCAGGCTGTACTGGCCCGAGGATGCGCGCTCTCCCTGTTACTTGTCTGATGTTGTTTGGCTGAGGCTCCAGGTTCCATTCACGGTTTTCCCAACTCTTTGCAAAGGGAAACATCTGCTGCACGTTTGCACCTGGCCAGGGGCACCAGTGAGAGGATGTGACTGTGTCCTTCCTGTTGT
This sequence comes from Camelus dromedarius, assembly GCF_036321535.1. Lineage (NCBI taxonomy): Eukaryota > Metazoa > Chordata > Mammalia > Artiodactyla > Camelidae > Camelus > Camelus dromedarius. The sequence goes on from NC_087444.1 coordinate 28,025,691, forward strand.
GGGGGGCCTGGGGTGCTTCACCTCCCCAGGAGGGTGGGAAGTTCATGAAACAATAGTTGTCACGTTAAATGTCCTTGTTGCCCTCCTTGCATGGCGGCGTCCTGGGACCGCTCCTGTATTCTTGTTGGCATGCTGGGACCCAGGGCTTTCAAGAGAAAGAAGGATTCTTCCTTCCTCTGGAGAGGAAATGATGGGTCCTAGATGTTTTTCTCCCAAAGTGTAACAGTGGGATGCATGCTATGAGCATGGGATATGGGTGATGAAATAGGACAGAGGTGTGCATACCCGCCTTTATCAATGAATGTGAACCTCCAGTTTTCATTTGAGTTCAGATAAAGGAAAATAAACCAAAAGGCCCAGTTGCAATCCAGAGGTGTTTGAATTGCTTCTGGCCTGGTCTTACCTGCACTGTAAACACTGCACATGTCCAGGCATCAGTGGTGGATTATACCACCAAAGCCCTTTGGGGCGGGAGACAGGAGCTGTGTCCCAGGGAAATAGCCTACAGGTTTGGTGTGGAAAGCCACCTTTCCATCTTTTGGCTAGGAGAACTCCTATTTACCCTTCAAAACCCAGCTCTAATGAACCCCCTTCTGTGAAATACAGATGTTTCTCAACAAGCAGGTTTTAGTCTCAGGGCCTCTACACCTTCTGTTCCCTCTGCCTAGAAGTTGTCACCCCTGGATATCCCTGGGTCTCACTCCACTGCTCTGTCCAGGTCACTGCTCAAAAGTTACTTTATCAGAAAAGCTTTCCATTCTCAATGCTGTGAAAAATAGCATCCCCAACTCTTTAGCCCTATACCCCGCCTTATCTTTCTTCCCATCCTTTTTCACAGCCTGTGGTGTTTATGTGTTTCTTCGTTCACTGTTTGTCCTTCCCACCAGAATGTAAGCTCTGTAAGGGCAGAGATCCCGTTCTGTTCTCACTGGTCCTTAGTACACGCCTGCTAATCACTGATTGGCTTTCCAGGACTGAAATGTCACATCTTAACCACTTGTTTCCTTTCTATGGTGTTTTTAAACAGCTTTATTGAGATATACTTTATGTGCATGGCGTAAGATTCACCCATTTAAAGAGTAAAATTTAATGGGTTTCAGTATATTTATAAAGCTATGTAACCATCACAATACTCTAATTTTAGAACATTTTCATCATCCCAAAAGGAAACTCCATGCCAGTTAGCAGTCACTCCCCATTACCTCCCTGCCTCCAAGCGCCTGGCAACCACAAACCAACTTTCTGTCCCTATTGATTTGCCTTTTCTGGACGTTTCACATAAATGGAATCATGCAAGGTGTGCTCTTTGGGACCGGTTTCTTTCACGTAGCACGTCATAGTTTTCAGGTTCATCCATAATGTGGGATGTGTCAGCATGTGGTCCCTTTTATTTGCCAAATCATATTTCGTTGTATGGACAGAACACATTTTGTTTATCCCTTCACCTGCTGATGGACTGTGGGAGTTGATCCCACTTTTTTTGACTATTAGAATAGTGTTTCTGTGAACAGTCACAAGCGCGTCTTTGTGTGGACCTGTGTTTCCATTTCTTTTGAGTAGATTTCTAGGAGTGGAGGTGCTGGGTCTCTCATGGCCGTTGGTCACTTTATCCACGTCATGTATTTCTTCTTCTTTTCACTCTGAGTCTTTGCGCTGCTTGAGGGCTGGCTGGGAGTCTTAGTTTTCTAAGTATTCCTCTAAGACTCAATCCAGATTCTTACCCATGGCAGCTGCGGACAACTGGTACCAGGGCCAAGGGAAGGGAAAGAAGCCACGTTGAGGCCAAGACCTGCTGAGTGAGGGGAGAGTCAAGGGAAGGTGCTGTGGGTTCTTTTCTTACAAGGAAGCTGAGCTTTGTCTCATTATGAGGAAGAAAGTGTGTCTGTAGTTAACAAGGACATCTTCTCCCAAGTTGTCACTTGTTTTGTTCGTATCCCCTTTTAAAAGGTTTTTCATTTAACGATATACATGGATTGCACCCATTATGGGAAACTTGATAACAGTGAGCAATATAGAAGAAAATGGACCACCTGTCATGCTACGTCCCTGAATTGGCCACTTGCCAGGTGTCCTAGAAGAACCATATGACATATCGGAACCTCAGGTCTTGATATTTGTAAAGTAAGGAAAATAATAGTTGTCCTGGTGACCCCAGGACTCTGAAGTGAGGGTTAAACACAACAACCCAGGTAAAAATGTCTAAAAGTCTTTATTAAGTCTCAGCATTTTTAATTAACCCTCAACTCTTAAGCCAGGCGTATGCTGAAAATTTGGAGTTGAGAAGACCACGCTCCTGGTGCTATCCTTGGATCTTTCAAGATACATAAGAAAAAGTGGAAGGAAGAAAACGTTTGCAGATTGGTGGGCAGAGAAGCTCTGTTGTAAAGGGTAAATGGGTGCCCCTTCTAACTCACCACCCGACCCTTGCCTCATGCCTCTACAGGCGCGAGAACAAACAGCGGGGAGGCAGACCGGTGCGGAAGTCCAAAAAACATGGGCCAGTAACGTGGCAGTTATCTGGAAATCTGTTCAACAAGCATCTACAAGAATAATGATGATGATTAGGGTGGAGGTGATGTGATGGTAGTGAACATGATGATGATAGTACATTCCTTTTCGTGGCGACCTACTCTCTTTCGGATGTTAAGTAACCCATTTTACCTCTCCCTCCATCCACCCACCTGACTGTCTTTCTTTCCTTTCCTTTCCTTTCCTTTCCTTTCCTTTCCTTTCCTTTCCTTTCCTTTCCTTTCCTTTCCTTTCTTTCTTTCTTTCTTTCTTTCTTTCTTTCTTTCTTTCTTTCTTTCTTTCTTTCTTCCTTCCTTCCTTCCTTCCTTCCTTCCTTCCTTCCTTCCTTCCTTTCTTTCTTTCTTTCTTTTCTTTCTCTTTCTCTCTCTCTCTTTCTCTCTCTCTTTCTTCCCTTCCTTCTTTCCTTCCTTCCTTCCACCCACCCACCTACCTTCCTATCTCATCTTCTCTATTGCTCATGGCAACCCCATAAGGTTTATATCGTCTTCACATTACAGATGATCTATCTTTCCCGGCTCATGGCAGGCCTGGGGGGAGCTCTGGTCCTTGTAATTCTCCTCTCTTGCCCTTTCCCAGTAAACTCCACAATCTGAGTGCCTCTCACCGTGTTGAGTAAGACACAGTGGTGCCCAGTAGTAAAGAGCGCACGTTCTGGAGTCGGACGGACTCGTATCACTCATCCACCCACCTTTCCATCCCTCCCTTCAGAAAAAAACACACATTGAGTGCCTTCCACGGGCCGAGCACTGTACTAGACGATGGAATCCTGGCTCTCCTGCCTGTAATACATTAAACAAGCCATATGATGCCTTTAATCATCCAGCCTCAGTCTTCTCAGTTGAAAAATAGGGAGAATGATAATGCCACTGGGTTGTTGTGAGAGTTAAATAAATTGTACTTAGTGCAGGACCTGACAAGAGTGAATTCATAAATGTTGGCCGTGGTTGATACCAGTAATAGTGTTTGTACTGAGTGGGAAGACATGGACCTACCCTCGGGGAATTCGTCCTGGGGGTTGTTGTCACCCCTGTGGTCCTGTTTCCCTAACACTGTTTCTCACCCTAGCGGAGAGGGAGCTCCTGTGGTCCCAGCCCCCTAGCTTGCCTTACACCCCCCGCCCAGCTCTGCCAGGAAAGGGCGGGCGGGCGTCCCTTTTGGCAGAGATCCAGCCAGGCCAAGTGTTGGGGCTCAGAGGACAAAGGAAAGGGACATTGCAAGGAAGTTCCTACTTCCTCAGAACCAGGGTTCCTATCTCCCTCCCTCACATGATCTATTGGGACATCCTTCACGTTCCAGATGTGAGCACGTCCCAGAAAAATGCCAGTGCTGGTCTCGTGATGAAAAGTGTTTCTTTGCAAATTTACCGGTGTCGCCTGAGGGAATAGGAGATGGGGAGGAAGGGAGCCGACTTCGCGTTTCTGAGCTGAGTTGAGGTGATGTGTTTGTATTATTAACCACTTTTGGAAATCTAAGATCACTTGTAGCTGTGCAGCGGGAAGGCTGAATCCCTGTTACAAGGGTATTTATGAGTTCCAGTGAAAGCTTGGGAGGAAAAGGGCCTGTTCCTGCACAAAAACGACCATTTTTTTTCATGCTGTAACTTATTTCATCTTCATGTCGCTCAACAAAGTAGGCAATCTTGTTATCCCCATTTACAGAGAGGACACTGAAGCTCAGAGAGGTAACTTTACTCACCTAAGGCCACACAGCTAATAAGTGGGAGAACCATTCTCTGAGCCCACATCTGTCCGAGCCCAGATCTGTCTGAACCGTGAGCTGTGTGTTCTGTGTTTGCTGTGCTCTGTTCTTAACCAATCACCATTTCTTTATAAGGGTCAGCAAACTTTCTCTGTAAAGAGACAGATATTAAATCTTTTCAGCTTTGTGGTTCAGATGGTCACTGTGGCCACCACTCACCTCTGCCATTTAGCATGAAAGCAGCTATAGACAATATGGAAACTAGTGAGCAGGGCTGTGTGCTAATAATACTTTATTTACAAACACAGGCCGTGGGCCGAGCTGAGCCCACAGGGCTGTGGGTTGCCCACCTCTGCTTTAGAGCGAGGCCTGGGCAGCTGGGAAGCGCCAGGAAGGGGTTTAAGGAATAAATGCCTCATTAGCATGAGGACAGCTGTCGTCTTTCCAGAGCATCTGCTTGTCACCATGGCGTCACTTCTTCTGTGCAGGATGGCTATTAAAAAGGAAGGGCCAGGCTGTGATTGATTGAAGGCAATCACAGAAAGCAGGGGATTAAGTACAAGAGATCTCCATTAGAAGGGTCCACTCCATGTAGCCTTCCTGACAGAGGACGAGAATAGCCCGGGTGATTTATAATGCGCCCCGGAGGACTTGCTTCTCTGGTTTCTTTTCTGCCCCCTGGATTATCTTGTCCTCAGCCACCCCTTTCCCCCGATCCCAAAGAATCTGGACCACTCCAGGCATGGGGGCCATGTTACCACTGTCTGCCCGCCCCTCCGGGCCAACACCCCTGGCCTTCCCAGGGTGAGCTGGGGTTGTGCAGATTAAGGGTACGTGTGCCTTGAGGCTGGAGCTCCCTGGGTCTGCTCCAGACCTGTTTCTGGGACAGCAGGTGCAGCCGATCACTGACACGAAAATACATTCTCAAGGCGAGGGCAGACAAGCCAAACAGAGAAGGTCTCCCGCCCTCTGAGGATTTGGCTTCCTCCAGAGGACACATTTACCGTGAGGACACCCCAGTGTTAATCCTCTCACCCAGGAGATGGAAGCGTGGGTCAGCATTTTAGCCAAGGGCTGGACACAGGCAGGGGCATCCCCCAGAGCTGTCTGGCCAGCCCAGGGCAGCAGCAAATTGCACAGCAGAAAGCCCATCCTGCATGCCGTGGCTGCTGGGGACTCTGTGGGTGTCATAAATCAGGACCTCACCCCATTTTACCCATACCCAGCATGCGGGTATGCCGGGGCCTTCCCGGCCCGGGGAGGAGAAGAGGGTGGAGGATGGAGGAGGCAGGGCTGCGCATCGTGGCGGCTGTCTCTCTGTCAACTTATTACCTGAGATTTATGCGTGATGCAGCCAGGTCTGCTCCGTGACACATTCTAATTTAATTAAATTTCTGTTGGATTGATGTCTGATCAATCAATAATGTTAATGTTTTTGCAATTTGGAGATTAAAGTATGGCCAAGCCACAGCAAACCCCCAGCACTAGCCACTTAACTTGAAAATGTTCTTTTGGTAGAGATTTGCCTGCCTGCCTGCCTACCTGCCTTCTTTTTTCCCCTTCTCCCTCCCTCTCTTCCATATTTAAACATTTCTTAAGTGCCTAGGATGTGGAGATTGAACAAGGTGGAAAAAAAGACAGGGCAGTGGTGTGCAACCCCCAGTACACATCAGAGTTCCCTGGAAGGCTTGCTAGGAAGCAGATCCCTGGGCTGCCCTCCCCAGAGTTTCTGATCTGGTCGGTCTGGGACGGGGCCCATGAGTCTGCATTTCTAAGAGAGCCCAAGTGCAGAGGATGCTGGTCCACGGGCCCATTATGAGGACGCCTGGTTTGGAAGTTAAGGGCTCAAATTCTGGAATCGCCTGGGTTCAGATCCCACTTACAAGCTGTATGACTTCAGGCAAGTAACTTGATTTCTCTGTGCCTCAGTTTCCTCATCGATAAAGGGGGAAATCATAACTGAGCCTAATTCACAGCCGGCTGCAAGCAGTAAGGGAGAGTGTGCGGCGCCTGTGAAAAAGCCAGCTCAGTGCCTGGCGTGCAGTAGGCACTCAGTACTTGTCAGAGGACAGTAGCTGTGTTCCTGGGGCTTCCCACCTGGAAGAGCACACGAATGTAAGGAAGATACTACGATCAAGGCAGTGAGAGGCTCTCACAGGGGTGTTTAGCCTAATCAGGGAGGTTGTAGAGGACCTCCTGGTGGAAAAGCACTGAAATTTGAAGTGGGGAGGAAGCTAACAAGAGAAAGAGGAGTCTGGGAGGCTGGCCGCCTTGGAGCCATGTTAATGGGTTTGACCAGTATCCTAAGCCCATTGGGAAGATAATGGGTAATTTATTTATTTTATTTTATTTTAATTTTTTTTTACTGAAGTGTAGTTGATTTAGAATGTTAGTTTCAGGCGTACAGTAAAGTGCTTCAGTTACACATATACGTACATATAATATTTTTTTCTTTTCAGATTCTGTTCCTTGTGCTATACAGTAGGTCCTTGTTGTTTATCTATTTTTTTATATAGTAATGTGTGTGTCTGTTAGTCCCCAACTCCTAATTTATCCCTCTCTGCCCTTTCCCCTTTGGTAATCATAGTTTGTTTTCTATGTCTGTGAGTCTGTTTTTGGTTTGTAAATAGAACTTGTATCATATTTTTTAGATTCTACGTATCAGTGATATCATATGGTATTTGTCTTTGTCTGACTTCACTTGGTATGATAATCTCTAGGTCCATCTATGTTGCTGAAAATGGCATTATTTCATTCTTTTTATGGCTGAGTAATATTCATATATATATATACATATATATATAAAATGTTCTTTATCCAGTCATCTGTTGATGGACATTTAGGTTGTTTCCTTGTCTTGGCTATTGTAAATAGTGCTGCTATGAACATTGGGGTACATGTATCTTTTCGAATTAGAGTTCCCTCTGGATATATGCCCAGGAGTGGGATTGCTGGATCATCTGGTAAGTCTATTTTTAGTTCTTTGGGGAATCTCCATACTGTTCTCCACAGTGGCTGCACCAAACTACATTCCCACCAGTAGTGGAGGACGGTCCCCTTTTCTCCACATCTTCTCAAGTGACAACAGATATTTTAAATGGAGGAGGCAACAAAACCATATATGAACACTGAAAAGATCATTCCAGCTGCACTTTAGGGGAATGGCTTTTAGGGTGGTGAGAATGGGTATACCAGTAGCTTGGGCTGAATTAGCCAGGCCTTGAGCTCTGAGAGTCTGTTTCCTCTCTGGACGTCTGTGGGATAATTGGCCCCTAGGGTGTGAACGGTGCTGTGCTGAGCAATCATCTGAGACTCTGATGAACTAGAACACGTATTGTTTCTCTTAAAGATTTTACTGTGTAACGTCATGCATATCATTTATCTTCAGAACAACTACAGACAAGCTCATGCCTTCAGAAAATCTTTGCTGACAGCCAGTTGGGTAGATCCTATCAGGAGGCTGGAGGTGCCAGTCTCAAGAAGGCTGACCTTGAAAGTCTCTGGGTTGGTGTGGGAGGCCAGCTTTAATTCAAGAGTTCAGTTTAGTTTAGCTTTTTACTACTTTCTTTAAATCCCAGAGTCCCTATCCAAGCTGCTTGAATCCTTTCCTTTGTTCCATTCAAAACAGAGCTCACGCCAGTCTCAAGTGATGAAGCCTGAGGAGGACTACTTAGGGTGAGATGGCTTCGTGTTCACGATGGCATTAATGGGCATCATTTAAACCTGTGAATCATTTTTTTTATTTATCCAGATTTCAGAGCACATCACTATCCCCCCTTGGTTACCTCTGCCAAAGCTGGTGGGAGGTAGAAAGTCCAAAGGGAATGAGATATAGAGGAATCCCAAACTCTGTTGCTCCAGGATTCATAACCTTTTTTTCTCATTCTTTTAAGTGGTAAATTATGTTGCTTATGTGAGATTTTTCTTGTTTTTTGAGGAAGGCCTATATTGCTGTGAACTTTCCTCTTGGGACTGCTTTTGCTACATCCCATAGATTTTGTGTGGTTGTGTTTTGCTTGTCATTTGTCTCAAGGTATTTTTTAATTTCCTCTTTGATTTCATCGCTGACTCATTAGTTTTTTAGTAGCATGTTGTTTAGTCTCCATGCAGTCATTTTTAACTCATTTCTCTTTCTGTGGTTGATATCTAGTTTCTGCTCTTGTGGTCAGAAAAGATTCTTGAAATAGTTTCTATCTTCCAGGGTTCATAATCTTGTATCTTATCAGGGATTGTAAAAGCCTGCAGTCAGAGGGATGGACTTGCCTGGAGAGCACTAAAAACAAGAAAAACTTCACTTCTTTTAAGATACTTCCCACCCTTGGAATTATCATGTTGGGTACCGGACTCATTCATTCATCCCTTCACACAACAACGAAGGAATTGCAGCAGATTACAGCTTCACCAAGTCCAGGAGCTCTGCAAAAAGATTAATATCTGCAAACTTATTGATGGGAATAATAATTATTAACCTATATTGAGCATTTTCCCCATGGGAGGTACCATATGAAGCCTTTTATCTGTACCACCCCGTCTATTCCTCACAGCACCTATTGGACATAGAACTATAGCTCCCACTTTGCTGGAGAGGAAATTGAAGATCAGACAGATTAAGTAAGTTGGCCAAGGCTACACAGCTAGCAATAAGGAAACTGAAACACAAACACACCTCCATCTGATTAAAAAATAATAATACATGTTTTCAAGACCCATTCTGCTCTCCATTCTTCATTCAGGTAGTTAATGGAAATACATAGAATGTTGGGCCCTCATGGAATGATTACTAAGGATTTTGTCCCTGGTGGCTCTTGATTATTTAAGCAGCATCTGAGGGATTTGCCTGGCTGCTTATCCAGCTACAAATTCACTTGAAATTACTATGAACTAGGCCACAGCTCTCTTTGCTGAGATTTTGTCCCCATGCCTTTGAAGCCATTTCTATCCTTGATTTCCTTGAACTTCCAGTCCATTCATTCTTTATAAAAGTCCTGCATCTCGTTCAAGCTGTAGTGGCAATGGAGTCCCATACCTGCTTTTCTCAAACTGCTTGTCTTTTGTAACCTGTTCCTGAATTTTCTGGAAATCAGGGTCAGGGCTAGCCGACTTTGGGGAAGCCACCTTGACCCTTTCAGAACCCTTGGGAAACATCTTCCTGTCATGTAGCTGTTTTTTGGTTTTTTAAATTGCCAGTTGTTGCAGTATTCAGTGATGCCGTCTACCACGTACCCTGCAGAGCTAAATTTATTTTAGAGCCAGTTTTCCAAAATCTCAGCCTTGGGCTGAGTCTACTCTGCAGATGGGTGCTCTTTGGATCTACATGGCCTTCCAGAAAAAATTCTGAATTCTAGGCTGGCATTTAAAAATCTGAGCAATTCAGGTATAAAACCACTCGGGGTATGGTTTGCCTTGAAAAATGTAAAGATGAGACGGCCCCGTTCTGCATCCTCTGTGGTCCCCCACTCACAGCTCCTCTCCCTTAGTGCCATGAGGCCACATCTGCAAGTACTTCACTCTTGTCATTTATCTGCCTGGACCCAGTCACCCTGGTGTGTGCAGTAACCCTATATTCCTCTTCCAAAACGAATACTTAATTCATTCTTCACCATGTGTGCTTGACCCTTTCCAGCTTTCAGTCTTGTTCCTTTGGGGAGAAGGTGGAAGCAAAACACAAGTGGAGAACTTCTGCTTTCTTGCCGTCATCTGTTCAAATTGCATCATCTGCTCCAATCCCTTCCTTTTCCTTCTTGCTCCAAACATAGCTCAGAAAGCCCTTTTTATTGTCCTGAGCATTTTTGTGCGAGCCTCAGCTCTTTCTAGGGTTTTGTCTCCTCACCCTCTTGGGAGGGAAGCGTCGTCAGTCTGCATTTGTTTTAGGGTGGGGTGCTGTGTAACAGAACAACACATCTGCAAAACAACTGAATTAGAAATATATCCACCTTTCCAAGTTCACAGTGGGATCTATTACCCAAAAAAAAGGGTTAATGCAGTTTAGAAAAAAAAACTTAATGAGCAAATGTTAAGAAATTTGCAAAAACAGAGGCCTAAAGTTTTTGAGACATTCATATTTTTACACATCCAATGCCAACCTTGGTGTCATATACGTCCACCTATCCCGACTTATAGACGGTCCAGGAAGGATTTAACTTGACCTAGAAATCGCATGCCAGACAGTCCTGATCAGAGCCTTAAACATGCTCAGTTCCAGTTTCCATAACACACAGGCCCAGTGAGTATGTTTGGGGTGGTAGCCGGGTAAGGTTGATGTTATCCGCCAAGCAGCTTTGCCATAATTCACAGAAGACGTGGAATTTTCAGATCAAATTGTCATTGGATGTTAATGATATCTGTGCCTGCTGTCTTAAAACAGGGCTAGCAGGATGCCTTTCAGAGTGTCAAGATAAGCCGGCATTTAACAAAAGCAGCAAGAGTGATCTTATTAAAATGTAAATTCAGATCATATCATTACCGTACTCAAAACCACCCAGTACCTCCCGCTGCCTGCAGGTTAAAGCCCAGCTCCTGACCGTGGCCCCTGCCATGAGCCCACACTGGCTTCTTCTCTGAGCCCCTCTCTGGCCACTTCTGCCTATCCTTTTCTTTCTAGCCCAAGGGCCCTTCTCTCAGATCCCTAAACAAGCCAGCCTGATTCCCACTTCATGTCTTTGCATCGCTGTCCCCTCTTCCCTGGGTGGTTTTCTTCCCCAGCTTTGTAGGGCTGTCGTTCTTGTTGTACCCCCACTGACTCAGATATGCTCTCTGTTGATTGTTTCTGTTGCTGGGCAGCAGCTTTTTAGTTTGCTGCAATCCCACTTGCTTATTTTTGCTTTTATTGCTTTTGGTATCATATCCAAAAAATCATTGTCCAGACCAGTGTCAAGAAGGGACAGTGCTAATGTCCCTGTGTTTTCTTCTAGTAGTTTTATGGTTTCAGGTCTTAGTTTTAAGTCCCTAATCTGTTTTGAGTCAATTTTGCATATGGTTGAAGATAAGGGTCGAGTGCCATCCCTCTGCATGTGGATATCCAGTTTTTCTGTCACCATCTATTCAAGAAACTGTCTTTTCCCCGTTGTGTGTTCTTGTTCATAGCACCCTTGTCGAAGATCAGTCTACTGCACTTGCTTGTGTTTGCTCTCTTGACAAGAGGTGAGTCTGGAGAGGAAATCAGATGCCAGACCAGGAGGGAATTGTTAGCTGGGGTAAGAAGTTTAGACGTTAAACTCAGAGAAATGGGGAGGATATCTAAGCTTGGAATGTAGTTGTTCATAGTGAGGGCTCTGCCATGAGATTGCTGCTGGTCCTCACACCTTATCTACCGCTTTGTGACCTCGAGTAAATCACTCACCCTGCTAAATTCAATCTCAGTTTTCTCTCCTGCAAAGGAGAATAATAGAATTGCCTCCCTCATAGAATTGTTCAGAAGAAATGAAGTCTATGCAGAGTATTTTTTCACTGTGTCTGATGTAGAAAAAGGGATCAATCCATGTTAGCCTCTCTTGCTATTATCATGCTTATTTTTCTAAGACTGAGATGAGCCAGAGAATTTGTGTGGGGAGGAGCTACTGATAGATCTGGATTGACAGGGGGAAGACAGGGGTAGTGGAAGGAACCAGGCGCTCTCTGCTTGTGCAGAAAATAGAGCCTCTACTTCAGGTGCAACTCAGGGATGTCTGAGGTCCCGTGTGAAGGGAGACAGGTGCCTTGTCATAGACTGGAGCAACAAATTGGGCTCCAGTCCTTACGTCTCCCAGTCTCTTATTAGACAGCTAGAGAACCAACCCAAAAAAGCACAGTAGGGCTGGTTTCATTCAAAAGAAATCAGGTCACGCAGTCTAGAGGGTGAAAGAAGGTATAATGCTGGACAGAGGAGGGAGGGATTTGGCTGCCTGGGGATCATCCCCATTTTCCTGGACTATTTTCAGACTAACCACATGGACACAAGTGTTCCCTCTCACTTCCCCAGATAGTACCACATGGACATAAGTGCCCTCTCCTCTTTCCCTAAATAGTGCCTGTGCAGAGACCTCTCTATGCTCAGCAAATCCTGGTCCTCATCCTCCTGAGCGCGTGGTAGATGACTTTTCCAGCATCCTTTTCAGTTAAATGTGCCATATGGCCATGTTCAGGACAGTAGAGGAAGGGGGAGGTGATAAAGACCCCCGCCCGCCCAGACCCAGCACATGAAAACCTCCTATGGTTTCCTTTGTGACCCCTCTGTCCCACCCGCTGGCTGAGTGGAGATGGGTCCAAGGACCTGGAAGAGTGTGGAGCCACAAGATGGAAGGAGCCTGGGCCCTGAGCATACCGGAGAGGAGAGCTGCCCTGGAGAGACAGCTGACCCGAAATAGCCACCTTGCACTTGCGCTTGTGCTTGCAAGAAAGAAATTTTTGTTTGTTGAGCCACAAAATTGGGGAGCTGTTTGTTCCACTGACTAACACATCCTGACTCCTAAAAAGGTATCATCTGAGTGCTCAGTCACCTACATTGTATAACCATCTACCTTCTAAGAATGGATGAGCGACGTTTGAAATAGAGAAATGGGACATACATTAACTCTAATTCTTATAAAGGCCACTCACGTCTCTAGCATTATGCTTATTGTATCAACCATGAATCAGAGGTTCCTGAAGTTCACAAATACATGTCCGAGCCAATGTTTTTGGCACCTAATTCCACACTCTTTTTATCACGTGCCTCTAAGTATGTTACGCAGTAAGAGTCTAGAGAGACTCAGACTACAGTGAATTTGTAGTGTTGAAGAAAGAGAAAGCAAAAGGAAGAAAAACATGTTTTTATGTATTTTAAAATCAATTGTCTAAATATTGGCCATAAAGAAATGGAAAATGTTGTGGGCAGAGAGGCATTCACAATAAAAACAAAAACTTTGAAATTCCTTGGGATTAAGTTAACAATAAATGTAAAAGAAAATGTATTACTGTTTTTAACAGTAAAAATTAGCCTTGGGGAAACACTTCAAGGGCCTGAATGGGGAGGTTCAAAAGACATTGACACTACGCCAAATTAAACTGTATGTTCAGGGGAACTTCAATCAAGACCCCAAATAATTTTTTTTAATGACAAGTTGGATCCAAAGATCATGTGGAAGAAATAATATGTAGAAGAGGCAACAGATTTAAAAAAAAACAAACCTAATTGGTAGAGAGAGGGAAAGGAGCGCTGGCCTACTTTATTGGGTCTGAGAATATATTCCTTAACGTATGATAATGTGGCAGGAATGGAAAAAGAGAATTAATGGAACAGAGAGTAGAGTTCTGAACTGGACAAGTTATGCACAAGTTAGTATATTATGAAGGTAACATTTGAAATTAAGGGAAAAATACATCATTTAGTACATACCATTAGGACAAATAATTATCCATTTTTTCTTAGTGTACTACATACCTTTTGTGGACAAAAAATACTTAAGATATTTTAAATCTTGGTGGAAGATGCAAGTTTAATGTCTAACGCTAGAAAAAAAAGTAAATAAATAGGTTGATAAAGTTGGTTACGAAACACTGTAAAACTTGCATTGTAAAAAACATGTAAAATTTAAAATATGAATGAGAAAATAAGAAAATTCTAGCAACGCTTTGAATAATCAAAGTGTTACTATCCATCATTTATAAAGATCTCTTATGAAGCAATCATAAAAAGATCGAAGCCCATATTAAAAGGGACGAAAAGTATAATGAGCCTTTTTGGAGGCTAACGTGGCAAAAATATAAACATTTTAAATTCACATGCCTTTTGCCCTGGCAAATAGGTTTTGTTTTTTTTGTTTTTGTTTTTGTTTTGTTTTTTTTTATTTTAAGGATATAATCTCTCCAGTGCTCAAAGATACACGCGTGAGGTTGTTCTTTGCAACATCGATTAAAAGAGTGAAAGCAAGCAAGAGTTTATTAAAATGAAGAGCGGTGGGAAGTGACTTATCCTTCCAGATGTTACAATGTATGGCGAGGCTTAAGAGAGGAAAACAGCACGGGACTGATGGGGGAGGAGACAGCTGAACACAGGCAACCCAGAAACAGTGTTTGCTGCATGATGGATGGAACCACGCCCGGGAATGTAGTCCCCACGACACTAGCGCGGGGAGTGTTGTGCTGACCGCCGCCGCTCTGACCAGCAGGACGGAGCCTGGCACATGGCGTAGAAAGCAGGGCTGGAAGCCTATCAGCCAAAATGCTACTGGGGGAGCTCGCATTTCTTTTTTCCCCTTCTGATTATATACATACACCTTCGTGGTTCAGAGAATGAACTCCGAGGTCAGACAAAACTGTATTTGAGCCCTGGCTGTGCCTCTCAGTGGTCTGAGCTGAGTCTCCGATCCCAAACGTTTGAAAGAATAATGGTGCCTACCTTACTGGGTAACGGAGAGAATTCAGATTGTGCACATAAGGCCCTTATAAATGCACAATTAAGATTATGCACATAAAGCACTTACAAAACTCAATAAATGTTAACTGCTGTTTAAAATGTTCCACAACTCATTTCCTTCCCTGTAATGCTGGGAAAGAAAAAAGAATGAACATACATGTTTGAGGAAAAAAACTAGCAAACAACTCTTTTCCTGCATTTTCTTTTGGCTTGTTTAACGTTTCCGAACGTCCTCTGGAAACTGAGTCTTCCCCAGGGAGAAACATTTCTCAGTGACTCTAACCCAAGAAAGCCCCCTAATGAGGGGAGGACTGAACTCTCCCCTTTGACCTTTGGCTAATGTAAAGGGTCACCCATTATCCTACATGGTATTTTTTAACCAAGACACACAAAAATAACATAATGACAATGAATTTAGGAATATAAACATACCTTTTTTTTTCAATTTTTAAAATTAAAGTATAGTTAATTTACAATGTTGTGTTAGTTTCTGATGTACAGCATAGTGATTCAGTTGTGTATATTTATATATATATTCCTTTTCATATTCTTTTTCATTATAGGCTATTATAAGTTATTGAATATAGTTCCCTGAGCTATACAGTAGGACCTTGTTGTTTATCTCTTTTATGTGAGTAGTTAGGATCTGCAATCTTGAACTACCAATTTATCCCTCCCCCACCTCCCCACTGGTAATCGTAAGTTTGTTTTCTATGTCTGTGAGTCTATTTCTGTTTTGTAAATAAGTTCATTTGTGTCATTTTTTTAGATTTTATACACACATAATTTTATCATTAATATCACTATTTTTTTTCATTAAAAAGGCAATTCATGCCTATTGTTGAATTCTTGGAAAACACAGAAATACACCAAGAAGAGAGTAGAATTTCATCTCTTCCCCCTTCTTGAGCTGGCTGCGATGGGTATTTTGACGAAGGTAGTTAAGTCAAATCAGCATCTATTTTGTAAGCTTGTTTTTCACATCGTTGTAAATTGTAAATATATTCCTATGCCGCTAAGTGGTCAAAAACAGAGAAAAACCGGCTCCCTCTTGGAATAAAGGAACTCACTCTGGTGGCTCTGGGGGCAAAGTGGTTCCTGTCATTGGCAAATCAGTCTTCTGTCGGTAATAACGAGCGACAGGAGAATCCCAAAGATGCCCAGAGGGACACGTGCATTCCTGAGACTGGAAGAGAAAGGAAAAGAGACACTCATGTTTCCTGTTCTGCCTAATCAGAGAGTTAATTGAGCCGTTTTAGGGAGAGATGAGTTGTGAGTTGTGAACTCTGCTCTGCTCACCCCAGTGGTCACACGTGAAAGGCACACAGTCGCACCCACGTACACAATGACAGGTACCAAAATCTTCACAATACTCTCTCGATGATGAGATGATGAGCAGTTTTTACCTCCTTCTTTGGATCATCCCTATTTAAAAAAAAATTGTCTCTAATGAGCAATCGGAGGACAAATAAAAATGAGTATAGATTGCCTTAAAACCAAAAGAATATATTGTAGTCAACATTTCAGAAAAACAAAATAATATGGCTTCCCTGGTACACTGGAGCCACCCTCTTTCCGTACAGTGGGAGGTATGTAATACCTCGTAATGTGGATTGTGCTAGACCTGATTTCCAGTTGTGTTGGCATTTCAGGCCCTGATGAAAGATATCGTGACCTTCTTTGGTGGGGGGTTTGATCACTCTGGGGTGCCTGCCCCGTCACTACATATTAAGCTTAATCCTCATGTGAGGAGGACAGGATGTCAAGCATCAGCTAACTTACTCTGTAATGTGTCCTGCCATCCCCATGTCCCACCGTCCACGCCTTCAACTTCTGGGGGAAGTACAGACAAATGTATATGTACACATATATAATTTATTGGACGGCTGGCTCATCAAGTATATTGGTTTTCGTAGCTCCACTATTGTCAGCATATTTCAGATTGGATTTGCTGCTGACATGGTCGAATGAAAAAAATACTGACATGTTTCAATATTGCACTTGACATTTTTAGTATTATTATTAGTGGTTTCATTCCATGTAGCATCATTGTCCGAATGGGATCGTGCTCAAAAAAAAAAAAAAAATTCCAAGTGCTATTCAATTCTGAAGAAGTTCCTGGCTTTGGGGTGCTGTCCTGTATCTTGCCCATGGAGCTTCGAGGAAAACTGTCAAACCAGGGTGCAAATTGCAGGTGACACTTGTTGCACAGAAAATTCCTGCAGAGCTAATTTGGAAATTATTTCAGGGAGAGAGCTTTTCTTGAAGAGACTGGCTCTTTTCAGCCTCATTCTAATCAACAAAATGTAGTCGTGATTCTAAGCAGAATAATTCTCTTCTCCCCAACAACAATGACTTCCATATCCATCAGCCCTTGATAAGTCCTGGCAAGGTGACATTTGACCCAAATTTCCTATGAGCCCTCATTGAATTGCCCAGGCAAACCCATACGGCCCAAGTTTATATATACATGCTCTCTAAACAACACTCTGCAGGAAGAAATAAACAAAATATACTTATTCTTCTATGCTGCAGAGGACCAACACTGGTTTCCATATAAACAGAGTCATTCCACATTCAAAGTTTAAATTTTAGCAAAATATCCCAGAAAGAAGAGACTCCTGGAATGGGCTACCTCACAGAGAAGGAGAACTTGACGTATTTCCTTGTGAAGAGCTGTTTCTGGGGAGCTGGCTACCAGGGCATGAAAAACTAGGTAGGCACATTCTTAAGGTCACGTTGCAGAAGGTCCTTGCTCAGCAAAGGGGACTTCTGTCATTTGTCACTTAACTTAAGGTTGTAAAGAACAGCTTTCCCCTGTTGAGTTGACTGAGTAGCTAATCAGCTTCTCCCAAGCCTTGAGCACACTTTAAGGAGAGTTCCGGAATCATCAGTGTCTATTTATCAATCCAGTGCGGACCTCCAGTGAGCATTTCTTGAATGTAAGGAGATTCTTCTGGAATGTGTAGATCCCTCAGGCCCGAATGCCTTGGACCTGTTGAGGAGGTGACATGTTTATTTCTTGCTGGGTTGCTGTCAAAACAGAACAGGTGTATTTCTATCAATAAAAGACTGTGCTGACAATTTGTCCCTGGAGATAAATGGCCCTTTCCATGGAGGCTTTAAATCGGGGCCATAATAGGAGTGAGTGGAGAGGAGTGGAATAATTAGATCGTGCTCCATAAATCCTGTAGGGAGGTGTTTCACCCAGGACGACTTCCAGGGCTGCACGTGAGCACACAGCCCCACGCGGTGTGGACACAGCTGTGTTCTGCGGAGGGAATGACATAGGTAAGTAAATCGCGGATGATTGGGACCTGGAGCGAATTTAACTCCGTGTTTTCCCTGCAGAATTTGTCTCCTTTGCCAAAGGAACACCCATATTAATTTGCTTTTATTGCTAAAAATATGATACTTATGTGGCTCACAGGAGCCGTCTTCACTGACTTGATTTAAATTCAGTTTTTAAATGTAAATCTATCAGCTGCGTCGTGTTTATGACAGGTGGGAATAAAAAACACCTCATTAAGATGGGGAAAACAGGGATTTCTGGTCAATTTGAACGATGTCTTCTTGAGGTGTGTTATTTGGAGCCTCAGAGGAGCTGAAGGTACCGCATTCCTCCTCCCATTTGTGTGTTTCTCAGCCTTCTAATCCAGGACAATGCAGACGTTTCTATATGTGTATGTAGTTACTGGATTTGGAGTTCCCTCAGGGCAAGGCCATGTTTTAGTTCATTTTCTTTCTTTTTTTTTTTTATGTTTTGTTTTTGTTTTGAGGGGGAGGTAATTAGGTTTATTTCCTCATTTTAATGGAGGTACTGGGGATTGAACCCAGGCCCTCGTGCATGTTAAGCACGCACTCTACCACTGAGCTATGCTCTGCCCCGCTAGTTCTTCTTCTATCCAGAACACCTGATGGTTCATGGCACCTAATAAAGCAAAGAACATGGTTTTTTAAATTAAGTGCCTCTTTTTTTAGACCATCAAGAGAAGCTCCCTTGAGCCTTTTACTGTATCATAGGCTTTTGTGCAGCCAGGCCCCCCGAGGTAGCCATTCTCTTGCTCTCTTGCGTCCCCTGCTCCACCAGTGCGTGCTCCACCTACACCCTACTCACCTGACTGACATTCCTCCGTACTTGCCCCTGGCCCCAGCAGGTGATTGTTCTAACCTTTAACTCGGAACTTCTCCACCATGAGGTGGTAATGGGCGTGCCCCTCTGCTTATCTCCCCGGTAACCAATGAGCCCACCTGATGTCATTTCCCCTGTAACTGCTAACCTCCCTCTGCCCCCGGGAGCGAAGCCTGCGGCTGCGCCCAGGCCACCGTCCACGGTGGGGTGTCGCTCCAGGACCTGCTTCGGACAGGTAGGCTCCCCCGTCCATCAAACCATGGATGTTGCGGTTGCGGACTCTGGGCTCTTTGGTCTTAAAGCTGCTCGAGTACAGGCCTTGCAGGCTTGCGGGGCGCAGCCCAACCATGGGCAGGGCAGCCAGGAGGCCAAGGAAGCTCCCACACGCGCCGAGATGTTGGGAAGTACAGATGGGGAGTGGAAGGTTGTGGGGGCTGTCCACTAACGTGTGGGGCCTGAAAGTTACAGTTGTTGCCCCCAAATTTCAGGGGAAATCCTGGGGTGGCCATCCACTAGTACATGGGACTCCTGGTGGCTGCTGAGGAGATTTTGGAAAGAGAAGTCAGATAATAAGGTAGTGGCCACAGCTGTGGGCTGGATCGCTGCTTTTTCTATTAAGAAAGGCCACAGAGGCTGAGCCACAATGACCTCGCTGCAAAACGAGTCTAATTGCTGGGTCTCTGGCGAGATGCTATTGTCTTTGTCCCGTGGATGTCCCGTCCATGAGAAGTCAGCCCAGCTAACATGACTACATGGGGGTGACTGACAATGGGGGGAAAAGTTCTCGCCGTCTTCCTGTCTCACATGCTGATACATCAGAAGGACCCCCGTCAGTAATTGTTACTGCACAACTGACTGCCCGTGAGCGCCCCTGGGCGGGGCCGTATGGAGAGGAATAGGCTGG
This sequence comes from Camelus dromedarius, assembly GCF_036321535.1. Taxonomy (NCBI): domain Eukaryota; kingdom Metazoa; phylum Chordata; class Mammalia; order Artiodactyla; family Camelidae; genus Camelus; species Camelus dromedarius. The sequence continues at coordinate 28,045,326 of NC_087444.1, forward strand.
CTTTTGGACACACAAGTCCAACTAGTGGGAGCAACTGTTTTTAGTTCAGAAAGACTTAGTGGCAGATACTCAACATGGCATGGGGTGGCAGACCCATACTGCGACTGCTGCCTCTTGGCTAGGCCGCCAGGATATTTCCTTTAGAACCAGCGCCTTCCCCTCCCCATGGGGGTGGTGGCTCTGGGTTTGTGAAAACTAGGGGTGGCCATACCTTCCTTGTAAACTGGACAGGTTGCTGCCTCCATTGACACCCTCTCCTCTGACTTGGTAAGCACTGGGCTCCAAAATTTGCCCAATCCTGGCGAATGACTGTTCTTAGCTCACTAGGTATCTTCCTTGATACTCTTTAGCTGCCGGTGTCCGTGTTGTATTTGTGGTATCGGCTGCAGCATCCCTCTGTGTGCCTGACCCCGAGGGACAGCGCAGAAGAGGGGTGGACCAAGATGGCAAGGGTCATGCAGGGTGTGTAGGGGTGGAATGTGTGATCAGGGCACCCAAGATGGCCGTCCTCTTGCTCTCTGCAATCCCCTGTCTCTGACTCCAGCTCCTTCTTTAGTCTTGAAGCTGGGTGAGTACAGGCCTTGTAGGTCTGCGGGGTGTAGCCCAACAGCTTTCCTCTGAAATTAGCTCGGAGCTCATTGGTTCCACTTGGAGGGTATTTTTTGCCTGGTAGGATCATCCGAGAATGCTGGTGAGTTGGCCTTTAAGAGAAATAGGAGACATGAGAAACATGAGAAAAGTGTGGAAATTCTGCCAGATCGGTGCTCTGGAGAAAGAATGGGACATTTCCAGAGCTGATTTTCATGAATGGGATTGACCTGAAGTATGGCTCACCATGTTGAATGGACCAAACTCAAACAATCAACTTATGGAGACGTAGATATTTGAAAGAACAAGTGTGTAGGGATCTGGCCGATTCTAACTTTATCCCTAAGACTTTTGAATTCAAGAATGTTTTCCATTAGGAGGAGGATGTTGAATCATTCTTTTACAAATATGAAGGAGTAACTCCTTGATATCACTGAAACTTAATGAATACATTGGGGGTTCTTCCTTTTCCTGTTCTAATTTCATGTATTCTCAGTGCTACCAAATTGGCTTGGTTTGGGTGCCATTTGTGACAAGTAATCAAGGCCAGTGTTGACAAACCCACGAGGTAGGCACAACTGGTCTTCAATACCTGGTAGCCGTGTTTTACTACATGCTTCCCCTGGCTTTGCAGGGGCCTCCTGCTTGCCTGTTCTTTCACTTTGATGTTCCACTGTCTCTACATCTTCCCTGCTGGGATGTCATCCTTTCTTAGGGGACAATAGCATTGATGGTTACAGACATGGGCTCTGGATCCAAATATACATGAGCTTCTCCTTGGCTGGTGACTTACTGTCTTATCTTGAGCAATTACATAAAATTCCAGAACCTCAGTGTCTTCATCTGCAAAATGGGCACAAATCATAGATGTTAAATCTCAGAGTTCTTAGGAAAATTAAATGAGACAATTCATAAAATGCTTTTCTCAGTCTAGTGGTACAAGCATGTACCTTTGGAGTCTTCCAATTATGCTAAATTATTATGACTTAGTATTGTGATTATTACTATTGATGGTAATCAGAGAAATTAACCTTTAATAGGGAGCTGTTTAATATTTCCACTGTGGATTCCTTGTGTTTAACATATATATATATATGTTTGCTTAAGAAGTCCAGCCTTTAAGAAAGGAATATCTGTTTTATTCTCAGGACCTGCCAAAACAGGTCTCCAATAAATATGGGTTATAATAATGAATAAGAGGTTAGCCATGACCTTCCTATTGGTGCTGCTCAGTTCACTCTCAAGATGGCCACCTAATTCACTTGTGAGTGATTGGTCCAGAAATCTTTCCTTCAAGAAGAGAGTTGGGGTAAGGGATACAGCACATCATTATTTTCCTCTCTCCCAGTTTCCTAATAAACCAGCTTCTCCCAGTTTCTTTTCTAGCTGTTCCGTCTTCTATTACGTAGAATGCTTAGGTGATGTGCCAATAAGTAGTGTATGAATACTTAATGAAGGTGGAATGAATTATAAATGGCGTGGAATTTATCTCCATTGCCTTACTTGCTCATGGCAGAATGGTGCTTTATCTTCTATCAAGCCATAGGAGTCAGTAGGTGAGAGAAATTAGTCTGGTTGATAAATTTAAAAATTGTTTTCCCGGGTGCCATCTTAAGTTACATGGAACCCAATATCATGTGGCAGAGAGGAAAAGGATTGACTGGGAAACGTGGTGAATATGATGCTGGCAGGAGAGAGATGGAGGTGGTCCCTGAGGGCTCAGTTATTGCTAGAGTGGAGAACTCCGAGGAAACAAAGGCTTGGGTGGGAGTTGTGGATACAACTTACTCATGGTGATTAAGCACCAGTGAGACAGGGGTCTGAAAGGGGTCTCGAGTACTTTGACTTCAGGGGGAAGTTATTGAAGAATGCTTCCCAAGGAAGGGATTTCTATGTCATTCCTCCATCCCAAAGCCATCCGTCAACAGCTGGCTCCATAAATACAGTGAGCTCCCACTAGGAAAAGTAATAGACAAACCCCCATATCTCAGAGCCTTGAAGCAAAATTGTTTTCTTGCTCACATAACAGGTGCCTCTTCTGGGTGGCTCTCCTCCAAGGGTTGAATGGGGGCCCCAGGTCCTTTCCATCTTGTGGCTCCGCCATCTTCCTTAGGTGGTTCCAGGTGCACCCAGGAGGTTACCAGCTGGAGGAGGCACTAGCAGGGAGGTGTTTATGGACCAGGTCTGGAAGTGGAGAATCTCATCTCTACTCACATCTATTTGCCCAGAACTCAGGTGTATAACTGGCCTCCCTCCAAAGGAAGCCGAGAAAGCTAGTCCAGCTGCCCAGGTCCCAGAAGCAACAGATATGATGATCAGCTAGCGGTGTCTGCCACTTCTTGAATCTCCAAAAAACATATATTCCTAGAAAATAATAGGGTAAATACTGTTGCAGAAGTGTCATCTTAGAAAGTGTTTGCAAACTCTTGTGCTTTTTATTTTTTATATATCCGTCTCGTCCTTTTCCTCCACAAAAAAAAAGTTTTCTATGCTCTCAGGGCTCAGCAAACATTTTCTGAAACGGGGCAGATAATAAATAGTCTGGGGTTTGCAGGCCAGGCTGTGTCTATCGCGACCACTCAGTTCTGCCTTGGCGGCGCCAGAGCAGCCGTGGACCACATGTAAACATATACACATGGCTGTGTCCCAATAAAACTTTACTCACGGAAATAGGAGGGGGACTTGGTTTGGCCGGAGGGCCCACGTACCAACCCCTGTAGCACGTGATGGATGAGGAGTTCTGTACACGAAACACTGAGAGGTCTGCTCACACGGAGCGCTCAGTAAATACTAATTGGCTGTACTTTAGCTTGAAATGAATACAGTCGTATGGCTTCCAAACATGTGAAACTCAATGGATTCGAGTTTAGAGAAGGCTAGCAAAAGCCTGGAAGCAGAGACCTTCTCCACTGAGAGACATTTATAAGCACAGGGGACTCAGGAAAAGGGAATATTTTTACTTCTTTCTGTATTTCCTCCCCAGTTGTTCAAATTTTTGTTTCCAATGAGCATATTTTACTATTGTAATTTTTTTAAAAGGTATTTTCCATGTATGTCTTTCCAACTTCTTGCTGACTCAGAAAAGAGCATTGCATTTTTCATCCCAACCATGTGACTGATTTGCATTTTTCAATAACCAGCTGCAGCTATGTTTCAGACTTGTAGCCTGAACCACAAAATACCATTGAAAGAGTTGAGACACAGCCTGAAATGCTTCGAGGAAGACAAGGTCCCCACTTCCTCTTTGGACAATTTAGCTGACGGGGACACTGACAAAGGGGAAGAGGCGTGGTCTTCGAGGATCTTCCTCTGGTCCCTTTGTGCAGCCCACTGCTGTCCCGTTCGCAGGTCCTGCCGTGATTGCATCAGCCTCCTGTGGACAGGCAGGGTCCTATGCTGGTACACGGCAGGCACTTACTACTGCTCCTCGGCACAAATTACCTAACCTTCATCCCCAGTGACTGGCACAGTCCCTGGCGTGGATTACACACTCATTAAACAAATGCACACTAGATTTAATTGAATGTGTGTGGCAAACTGAAGGGGGTAGATAGCATTTTATTTGCAGGCCAGCTTGCCTTGTATCTGAGTTCTGGGGAGGCAGCTCTCCCTACTAGAATTCCAATAAAGAGACCCATTCAGGAGACTTGAAGACTGATGCTCTGATAGGTGAGATTACCTTGTGTTGGGTGATGTGATTAACCTGAATTAACCCAAGGCAGCATCCTGGGAACATTATCTTGAAGAAAAGGCAGTATCAGTGTCTATTGTCTGCTCTGGTGATAAACAAGAGTTTTTCATCACGCTTCCTTCTTATTTATTATGTGCCACTTGGTGCTTTTCCAAAATAGAGAAATGTAAAAACTTTAAATGCGTCTGCGTTTTCCCCTCTGATTTCAGTTTTTATCAGCTCGTGATTTCTCTCTTAATTTCTCCCTAGACCACAATTCTGACTACTCTCCATCTACCCAGATGTCAGTCAAATATCACACTTTCTTTGTCAAAGAGAAATAAAACAGCCAGACCAGATGATAGCCTTACAAAAAAGCACATTTGAAAACAACAGCTTTGTTTGGACTTTAGGACAATGGTGAAAATCATTAGGTAATATCTTCTTTAGGGATTCAGCATGTTCTCCGCTAGATGATTATCAGACCAGGAGTTAAAAAAAAAAAAAATAGCCTGGTTGTGATTTGAATCAGTTTACAGCAACTCATGAATTAGAAGCTCACACCCGAAGGAGAATTTTCAGCTTAATGGAAACAATTCATCAAAGACTTTGAATTCTTTACCGGAGTCTCTGTTGATACGTGGACATTTCTCCAATGCAGGGACATTTTATGGTAGCCTGTTTCGTTCAAGTTAGCATCAAAGGAAAGCCAATAAGTGGTACTTTCTGTGTAATAAGGGAATACCGCAAAGGACCTAAAAATCACAGTTTTATACGTTGTGCTAAAATGAAGTTGATGAGAACGCAAGTGAACGTATTTGTTTTTAAACAGTGTTTTCCCGGTCTGCTCCAGGTTTAACCCAGTGAAACGACATGTTGATTTTACGGGAGAACTGATGCTAATAGGAAGCAACACTCTTCGTGTTGACCACTTAATAATATGGCGGCAGGAACATGTGTTTCCCCCAAGGTTTTCAGAGTTGGTTAAGAGAAGAGTAATCGTTTCAGATATAGTTATGAATCCTGAGCTGTACTGAAAAGAAGTATCAGCCCACCTTAAGAGAAGAAGTCAAAATCTCATAGAAGGTTGAAGACTGTTAAATGGGCGTGGCCACTGCTAAAGTTCTCCAGGGGAAGGAGAAGGAAAAGGGTTAAGACCTAATCTTAAACTTGTTATAAACAGAGTTTGCAGGGATCGGGTCTGTACTTTCTGGGTAAATTATTGTTCCTTAGTGCCAGAGGGGAGGTTAGAATTCATCTGATTCAACGACCTCTATTTCACAAATGGAGAAACTGAGTCCCAGTAAGAGAATTAACTTCTCAGAGGCCACTTAGCGGATTGGTGGGGGTCCAGGTCCGCCTCTAACTGCGTCTGTCCTGGGCTGGTATAGTCCTGGGCTGTGGCATTCTTTCTCGCACGTAATCATTGCTTAATAAACGTTTGTTGCATTCATGTGTGAGGATGTATTGTGGTAACCCCTAGAATGAGTTAAAGGTAGGGAGTAGAACTCAGAAAGTTGGGTGGAATTACTTTTCAGGACAGGGCAGCATTTTTGAGGGGATGGAGGTCTGGCTGAGAAAATAAGGAGTCATGGTACCTCTCACCCGGGGCTGGGGGCAGACCATCCTGGGGGATAATGTCCTGGGAGGTTGGATGCTCAGCCAAGCAGTTGATGGTTGTGCTTGAGACTCACACTGGGAGTTCAGGCTGCCTGAGTGCCTGCCCAGACCCGGTTTGCAGTGGCTGAAGGTTTGGGAGGCAGGCATGGGTTCGGATCCCCACTCTGCCACTTGCCAGCTACATGCCTCGGGTGAAACCCAGATCTTCCCTTTTTCTGTGACTCTTATTAGCAAGTTAAGGATCCTCCCACAGCTTCGCTATACCTCTCGCTCAAACAGGAAGAAAGCAGTCCCCTGTCTCAGAATGTCGCTTTGAGGGCTCCACGATCACATAGGGGCTCAGTGAATGTCCACTTCAGTGAACTCACTTCATTATAGAGAGAGATGATTTGTTGACTTTGTTGAAAATGAAATTCTTGTCCTGAGTGAAATATTCCTTTTTTTTTTTTTTTTTTTTTTTTTTTTGATGAACAGAAAAGCTGGAAGTTTTATGATACGGTGTTTAGATCAATGTGTTTGACTCTCTGGAATTTTCTGATTGGCTAATGCATGAAGCTGGGCTGGATTTGAGAAGAGAAACCCCATCTAGGTTGTGGAAAGTTCTAGATGTTCAAGAGGCCAACTCAGTCCCACTGCTCATGAGACCTCCTTGGTCTCTCTCGTAATCCAGTGCCGGGACACTGTTGCAACCAGAGTGTCATTCATGAGAGCAAAATCCTTGCTGTGGAAGCTGCTTTTCTGTCTGCCTGCTTCTCACAAGGGAGGTGCAGGGAGAGCCTCCGTCTGCTCTGCCTCTCTCTGTGTCCCCGCGAAGAGCAGGTCACCAAGTCTCATGCATTTCTTCTGTCTTTTTGAGGCTGTTTTTTTTCTCAAAATAAAAGCTAACCCATAATCTTACAGTCTCACCAAAGACAACATTGTGTTTCTGTCACCCTTTTCTGTGCACATGAGTAGTGAGTACCCAGCAAAAATCGTTTTGAACACACTCGGTTCATGATAATGGAGCTTTTCCCCCACATCGCTGTCAGCTCTCCCCAGACCAATTCCCATTTCTTAAAGGGAGTGTCAGAGCCACGGAGACTGCCTCCTACCCCTTGAATCTGTAATAGGATGTTAACTATTATCAAACATGTCCAAACCTTTGTCTCTGTAGGCATCATGACACTGTGAGTTAAGTACGGGGTGAGTATGTAATTTATCACCCAAACAGGGTCACTTCTAGAGGTGAAAGGGTGCTGTTAATAGCCATGCGAGGATAACAGGTGTGGCCTGGGGCTTTCCTGGGCAAACTGGGACATGGTCACCCCAGCTAGGCAAGACAGGAGCAATTTCAGGTCACTAACGAAAAAGCACAGAGTGCAGGTGAGTGTTCAGAGACAACAGCTAGGAAGTGGCAGTGCCGATCTTAGACCCCAGGACTTCAGGCTTCTAATCTCATGTTGTGTAAACCATAGCCCAGTGCAGCTCTCTAAGACCTGCACAGCATTGTAAATATCCTAGAGAGACACACCGCTTGTATTTAACAGACTGATTTAAAGTAGCACTTCCCTCCCTCTTTCCCTTCTCCTCCCTTCCTCGTTCTCTCTTTTTCTCTTTCTTTTTCTCTTGGAACTCTACACCAGGTTCCTGACACTTTATGAGAGGGCATTATCTGAAGAGAGGAGTCCTATCGGGGATTAAATGTCCCTTTAATAAGAGTCAGTGCCTGATGTATTGTTTTGATTAAGGATGGTCTGCTCAGGAGAATGGTCTTGTGTGCTTGCATTGGTGTCTTATAAGGCTAAAAGATGATTTGAAATAACATCCAGAATACCCCACCAGCCAAACATTTAAGGAGCAATTATAATAATAAAAGGGACTAAGGGAATCGGAATGTTTCAAAACCACCTCCTGGATCAGACAGGGGTGAGGGAGTGTCTGACAGAAACTGGTCCTTTGCTGCCAGTCAGTCCACAAAGACCATTTTCCTCTTCTTCCCTGACTCTGTGGAAGGATGTTCTGCTTGGGGGTCTGTGGGCGGCCCTAGCCATGGTGGGCAGTGGCCAAGGTTCCAGGAGGGGCACCCGTGCACCTTGGGTGAGAGGTCGGGCTCTGGACTTAGTCTTCCAAGGGTTTTGGATCCCAGCTCAGTCTTCTACTAGCTCTGTGTCTTCCCTAAGTCTTTGGTCTCCTCATCCTTAAAAAGAGTTTCTACTAAAGGTCAGTGGAACATAATTACCATTTCTTTTTGTGTGTGTGGTGGGAACATTTAAGATTTACTCTCTTAACAACTTTCATGTATATGATAATAGTATTGTTAACTATTATGTGAGGTGATGGAGGTGTTAGCTAATTCTGTATATATGTGTATCAAATCAACATTGTGTATACCTTCACTTACAATGTTATACACCAGTTGTATGTCAATAAAGCTGGAAAAAAGAAAGAAAAACAAACAAACAGTGCTTCTCCCAGGAACTGATACACAAAAAAACAGATCCGTATGTGTTTTGGGCATATTGTTTGTATCACTATTATTAATTTTTGCCAGAAACGGAACTACCCTCCTACAGAGACACCAGCAATCTTGTTCCTAATTGTTGGTGTTCTTTCAAAGATGCCCCCAAATGTCAATTCCCTTGCCCTGTGTGATGCAAGTAACAGGTGTGATTCATCAATAAAATCAATCTGGGAATTCCAATGGACTCTGAAACGAGATGCTGTGATAAGTGAACATGACATGAGCTGGGCAATGATCTGCCAAAGTCCTTCAAAGCAGCATTCCATGACTTCTCAGCAGGGCCTGCATCCACGAAGCAGTGCTCTGGCTTTGGTATCCGATTCATAGGGCTTTCTGTCTCAGAACTTCAGTGACCCACTAAGCATGTTGATGTCCTCGCAGAATTAGCCCGACTCTTTCCCTGATGTTGGGTAAGTAGTACATGGGCTCCTCCTATGTCGGGTGCCTTGTCCTTGTACTGTCTTCTGTAGTTCTCAGTACAGCTCTTTTAGACTTTGAGTGATCACGCCTCTCCCCCTTTTTTCAATATAAGAAAACTGAGGCTCAGTTAAAGGACTCGCCCACGGTTATCGAGTTCCTAAGCAGGAAGCCAGCCTTTGAAATGGCATCCGTCTCCTGGTAAAATCCATCTGATTTCTCCTCAATAATTTTACTTTCATTAGGAAAGTAATATACATACAGCGTAAAAAATCTTGAAAGCCAAGTGAAAGTATAAAAAAGAAAGTAAAAATTATCCAGATTCCTATTCTTAATCAATATTTTCATTCTGCTATGACTCTTTCCTGTTTTTTTCCAATGGGGCTGTGTGTGTGTGTGTGTGTGTGTGTGTGTAGTAATGAGAGTAAAGAGGAATTCTACTGCGATTCGAAATTTTATTTTGCTTTTCTCATTTAATATTCTATGTTGAATTTTTCTCATATCATTAACCATTATTAACTAGTCTTTAAAAATGATGGCTTACCAGCTGTATGACATGTCTTCACACACGCATGTATAGCCACATATACGTCATAGTTCATAAATCCTTTCATCTTAAGACATTTTGCTTGCCCCTAGTTTTATTTTTCAGTCATAAATAACACTTAGATGAACATCTATGTTAAAAAAAAAAACTGCTAGTGACAAGTGGCTCTCCCTTTTGTTGGATGTCTTCTGTGTGTCTGTCCCATGTTATCTGCATCGTTTAATTTAATCCTCACAATAACTGCATGAGATGGGTGTTATTGTTAGTAACATTTTACTGATGAAAAAGCAGAGGCTTAAAGAGGTGAAATATGTCATCCAGACAGACACAGAAAACTGGCGACAGAGGAAGAGTCAAGTGTAAGACTTGCTGAGGGTCAAGTCAGTATCCCCTGCCATCTGGCCTCCCATCAGGCTGTTTGTTTCTGATACTGGCCTGGAAGGAGGCATTCCTAGGAGGGGAGTGGCCGGGTACAAGAGCAGGCGTTGCCCTCCAGCTTCTGATATCAGTGACTAAATTGACCTCCATAAAACACGTCCTCCCTCCAGCCAGGCTCCAAGTGGCTTATTTCTCAGCAGTTTCGCTGTCCCCTGGGAAGCTCAGGCTCAAGCCACCCCATCAGAAAGTCCCCTGGACCAGGGGACTTGGACTGGCGTGGTCAGTCCACTGGATTAAGCCAGGGTGGGTGGTGGGGAAAGGGACTGACAAGAAGCACGTGTGTTTGGCGGAGGTTGGGGTAAGGCAGGGGGTGAAGATTTTAAGTTTCCTCCCAAGAGATATCTGCCATTCCTGAAGGTGGAGAGAATGCCTCAGTTTAAGGATTTTTCCCAGCAGGAGGTGAAGTGTCATCTTTCACACCATGGGCAGAGGCAGGAGTGCATCCATCAGTTTTGCTTCTTAGCCCTGACTGCCTTGCTTTAAAGTCGTCTTTACTCAGGGAGTGAGCTCAGTAGAGTGATCCTGTTCTCATCATCTCCCTCCTGTCCCCTCACCAGTCCTCTTAGACTCTGCCCTTAATCCCTGCTGTCACTCCCCAGAGGCATGGACTCTGATGATGCACCGCTAACCTTCCTGTCCGCACGTGCTGCAGGCTGGTGACCAGATGCCTTACGCAAATTGATGTGGATTAAGTCTTGGGCTCCCTCACTATCTGATTTCTCACCCTGGCCAGGACCAAGTTCCCCCAGATCTCTCACGTGACCTTTGCCTTTTGGGGAGGCAGGCTTTGCCCTCTGATCCCCATTTGCCTTTCTTACTCCTTTATGTGTTTCTAAGGCTCTCTTCAGGCCCCTGGCTATTGGGAGACACAATTTTTTATAGAAAATACTATTCTTGGGGGCATGGGTATAGCTCCGTGGTAGAGTGCATGCTTAGAACACAACGTCCTGGGTTCAATCCACAGTACCTCCATTTTAAAAAAAAATTAAAAATAAATCAATAAACTTAATCACCCCCCAAGAAAAAAGAAAAAAATGTGACTAGGCAATTTTTTTTTAAAAAAGCTTTAAAAAATAGTATTCTCTGGACCTTTCTCTTGACAGAACTCTTATGAAAAATTGCTTGAATTTTTTGGTTGCTTGCCGAATTAGTTCAAAGATTTGGCAATTGCTCGTAACTTGGTCCTTCTTTCTTTTCAAATCTCCTTCAACTCCTGTATTAGATTTCTGTGGCTGCTGTAACATCACCACGAATTTGGTGGCTTAAAAACACCAGAAATTGATTATCTCACAGTTCTGGAGACTTGAAAGTTTGAAGTGAAGGTGCAGGCAGGACTACGAGCCCCCGAAGGCTCTCAAGGAGCGTTTATTTCAGGCCTGTCTCCTGGTTTGTGGTGGCTGCTGGTGGTCCCTGGCTTCCCTTGTCTTGGGTCCACCCTCAAATCTCTGCCTTTCTCTTCACATTGCTTCCTTCTCTGTGTCTCTCTGTGTTCCTGTCCCCTTCTCCTTTTTCTTATAAAGACACCAGTCCCTGGATTTCAGGCCCACCCTAAGTCCAGGATACTTTCATCTCAAGATCTGTAACTAATTACACATGCAAAGACCCTACTTCCAAATATGGTCACACCCTGAAGCTCTTAATGAGCTAGAATGGAGTTGTGGGGGACCCTCTCCAACTCGATAATCATACATGCACCAATTCTTGGACCAAGAAGGGGTCTTAGAGATGGTTCTAGCCTAAAGCTGTCTAGTAGAATGTCTGCAGTGATGGAAATGTCCTAGATCAGTGCCGTTCCATATGGAAGCCACTAGCCACGAGTGGCTGTTTAGCACTTGAAATGTTGCTTGCACCTCTGAGGGACTGAATTCTTAATTTTAATTAATTTACATTTACATTTAATTAACCACCAGAGGCTAGTGACGACCACTTTGGACAGCACAGGCCTGGTTCAAGACTCTTTTTTTTTTTTTAATCTTTTCCCAGCCCTCCATCTTTTTTCCCCCTAATTCTTCATCTTAAAGATGATAACCAGAGGCCCAGAGGGAGCACGTGCTCTGCCCACGGACACTTCTAGCTGGTGGTAGAACCAGCTCTCTTCAATTTCAGAGATCAGCTGATGCTGGCCCACTGCCTTGTTTTAATGGCTTGTGAGTTTAGAATATTTTTCCATTGCTAAATGGCTGATACAATAAATCAAAAGAAGAATAATCTATTATGACCCATGAAAATCATACCACTTTCATTATTTGGGTGACCTGAATAAAGTTTTATTAGAACACAGCCACGCCCATTCTTTCTCTGTGTCTGTGGCGACTCTCCTGCTACCCTGGCAGAGTCAAGTAGTTGCCACAGAAGGTGTATGAGCCACAAACCAAAAATATTTACTACCTGATCCTTTCCAGATAGTGTCTGTGATTCTGGTTTTAAAGCAGTGATTTTTTTAAAAAAAATTAAATTATAGTTGATTTGCAATGTTGTGTTAGTGTACAGCATAGAGATTCAGTAATACATATACATATATATATATTCTTTTTCATTATAGGTTATTACGAGCTATTGGAATATAGTTCCCTGTGCTATACAGGAGGTCCTTGTTGTTTCTATATTTTATATACAGTAGTTTGTATCTTAAAGCAGTGATTTTAAAACCTTTTATACTATTTTTTAAAATTTTACATATAGTGTTTTGTATCTTAAAGTATCTTAAAGCCTTTTCTTCTCCCTTTTTAAGTGAGAAAAGGCAGTAAGTTGGAAGAAAGGGAAGAACAAATCCCCTGCAACTTCCGGGCACGGGGAAAAGGTTCATCATATTTAGAAATTAGATAGGAATATCAAAAGTACAATTCCACTGTTTAATTTGTGCTGGGTAAGTCAAAAATCTTATATTGCTGGGGTGTAAGCATCCCCCTTTCCTTTTTTACGATGGAGAATAAAAAGCTACCGGGTGCTAGTAATCTGTGCTACACCTCTTGGCCACAAATATTGTAAACGTGCTATATTTACGGCCGGGGAAGAGAGGCTACCTAATATGCCGAGGAGTGACCCCACCCAGGTAGGGTTGCAGGTTTCCACTGACCCTCCCCTCAAATTGTGAGGGGTCTGTAGCCCGTTATAATTTAAACTCACTGCAGATGGTGAATGTGTCAGTGATGAGTGTTCACTAAAAGAGCTGCTGTGGACGCAGCCTGTCTGCGTGTGAAGGGCAGCTTTCTCCTTTCTCCTGCATGTCTGTCTTTCCCCCAAGAAAGCAGGCCAAGATGCAAGTGAATCCAAGTGATGGTGTCGTTGAGACAGCATCAGATCTGCTTTAATGAACATGCTAGAAGGGAAACAGCTTCCACCTCTTAGCTGCTGTAATTAGAAATGACTTGAGGTTGTGTGGCACTGGCGACGAACACGGCTTGGTTGGGCATCTCCCGCGTGTCTACTGCGTGCTCAGCCCTGGGAGTTTGAAGGTCATTGTCACAGCCCTTCTGCTCCAGCCGCTCATCTTCCAGCTCTGTGTGTGGCTGAGGCCAGGCACACGTGGCTCTGCCCCCAGGTCACTCGTGTGGGGCCCAAGGGGCTGCCCACCTGGGCAGGGCATTCCCTCCTGGTCATTCTTAGAAACGCACCATCTATTGCTTCCTGCCTACATCCAGGTGGTACGGTGCAACTCGAGGGAAAGGAGAACTTGAACGATATCCAAAGGGAAGGAATGTCGTAATTAGGGAAGTGGAAAGTGGAACTGAGCCCAAGGAATCTGGTTCTGACTGTGCCTGTCTGTTCCCCAGACTGTAAACAGAGACCTCGGTGAAGTGCCTGGTCTCCAAAGAAAAGCATAAAGCAAGCAAGGAAAAAACCAAAATGTGAAGTGCGTAGTGCATGGGGTTTTGTTAAATTTTACTGTCCGTAGTGAATATCTCACCCTCCACCTCTCGGGTTCCCTGGTGGCCTGGGTCTGCTTCTTCCACCACTGTGCTGAGTGACTCCCATGCTGGGTCCATGCTGGTCCCTCCCGCACTTGTCCTGTTTGCTTCGCCATCTGCTGTCCTCTCTCTCTCTGACACTCTATGGGTTTGCACCTTTGGACAAACTGGAGGAAGGCAGGCTTTTCTTTTTTTTTTTTAGCAAGATACTGTTCCCTGAAACTGAGTTGTCTCATCCAGACCTTGAAGACAGTAATAAATAGTCCCTATCCCAGAGGAGGGGAGGGATGGTTAAATAAGTGAATATGTGCTAAGCCCCGAGCTCAATGCCCGGTGCAGAGTGGTGTTTAATAAATGCTCACTCAAGATAAATGAATGAATGGATGAATACAAGCCCGGCCAGGCAGCAGAATGAGGAGCCCTAGGTAAGGGTGTGCAAAGCACAGACTCTACCCCTCTGCCTTTCAGAGGTGGGGGGCCTAGCAGCCTCTCTGAGACCAGGTGGGTTTTGGAGTCCTGCAGGCCTGAGGTCAAACCTAATCCTGCCTCTTTTAATTTGTTTATGAATCTCAGGGTGCCTCAGTTCCTCAACTATACAGTGGGGACAGTACTAGTACCTGCTTTCTGCAGTGGTCCCGAGGATAAAGAACATGTGTTATGTGGATTAAAACGTGGTATCGTATGATATATAACATTAAGTGTATGCACCACAGCGCGTGCATGTAGTAGGTGCTCAGTTAATATCAACTACTAGGATTGATGTGGCTGTTTTTTTTTTTTTTTCTCAGCACATCTTGTTTTATGTTAGCATCCCATTGCTTCCAGGGAGGTGGGCACCATTTACTAAGGGCAAGGGGCGACGCAGAGAGAAGGCCGACCTGTGTTCAGATTCCCAGCCACACCTCCTCACTGTGCCAACTTAGGGACCTGATTTGCCCTCTCTGAGCTCCTCCCCCACTGGCTCTTCTGTCAAATGGGAGACGCAGTCCTGTCTGCGGGCTCCTGGGGGGATCAGGCGAGGAACGTGGACGAGAAGCCCTGATGCAGAACAGGCACTCAGTACATGCACTTCCTACAGCAGCCAGATTCTTACATAATTTTCCATAGCCTCCTCGGGGCAGTTATCTCCTTGGCAGTGAAGCCGGGCACTGCTTCTTACCCTCACGGCCCAGTTAATGTTTCAGACACCCTGGGTTTCTAATTGTGGCGAAGCCTAGGAGCCACCTAATCCACCCGTGTATTAGCTGCTCTGCTTCCAAACGGGCGCCTGCGGACCCAGGGCTGACGCTTGCCGAGTTAATAATGACTCGCTTCGTTCCTCACGCCAAGTGCAAGAACCACAGAATCCGTGGGGCAGGAGTAACTCCTGTGATTAGAAGTGCCTGAGGGAACCCCCCACCAAGGGCCTTGTGGCCTGGCAGGCGGGAACCCCCGGGCCCCCCAGCGCCGCCAGCCTCGGCTGTTTTCTAAAGCCCGCGCAGACCTGGCGTGTCTAAGAGACAAGGCCTCCGAGGGATGGCATTCCAGCCCCAGAAAGACGCTCAGCGGAAGCCCTGGCTTCCCGGGGCCCCAGGCCGACTCCTGTCTCTACAAACAGGCCTTCTCGGAGCCCCGGGCCTGTGGCCCCTGCTGCAGCGGAAACTCCTGCCCAGCCAGCATCCTCAGTCAAGGAGAAGCCAAAGGAGAGGCTCCCCTCTCCCAGCCCAGGCAGAAGTTTCTGTTATAAGGGGGAAAAGGAAGTTGCGATTGAGCAACGCCGGGAGGCAGCCTGCGATTTCTCTGGGCAAATGCTGTGGCTGGGGTGGCCTGGGCTCTGGAAACTTCGGAAGAGGGATCAGAGGTTTTCTGGAAGCAGGGGTTCTGGCCGGCCTCCTCCAGGATCCAGCACAAGGGTCTGAAGCTCCCTGAGGTGTCCTGTCCTCAGATGCAAAGTGGGGCCAGCGCGGGCCTCCTGGGGCAGCTGTGAGGGAGAGGTGTGCAGGACCAGCTCTCAGCAGATCCTCCAACAGGTCTGTCTCCCTTTCCGGAAAATGTGACCCAAGGTCACATCAGTCCCCCTTTAAATGGAGTTAGAGACGCTCCTGAAGCACTTGGCATGGGGCACGTGGCTGCTGAGCCCAGCATCCTCACACAGTCCCAAATGGGCCACACGGTGGTTTTCACCCTGAGGTCCTCTTGTACCTGTGATGTAGGTCTTAATGTTCCCATTTGGCAGGAGAAGTCCTTCACTCTCGGAGGACACATGATTTGCCCCAGGTCCCTGCTGGCAAGGGGCAGAGCCGGGACTCCAGGGCCAGCCAGTGTGACACCCAAGTCCCATTTTTTCCTTTACAGTCTGCTCCCGTCTGTCCTTCCTACCGTATGTAAAATAGGGACGCGTCCACAGATGTGCGGGTACACACACCAACACGCACGTATGCCCACGCACACACACGCCCCCGCCCACACGCAGAGCCTTCTCCCGCTCTTAGTCCTCGTCACATGCGTTCCCGGTGGCCGGGACAGACGCTGCAGTTATTAAGAGCGGAGGGACCCCGAGGACTGTTTCACGACTGTTGAAACAACATCTGCGAACAGCCCCACAGGCTGGTCTGAAGTGCAAGATTCCTGCGCCAACAGTCAGATCTCTCACTTGCAAATGAGGATCAGCCCTTTGGAAGGGAGTCACCTTGGGCGATTACATGATCCCCGCGGGACAGCGCTGCTTTGCTTAAAATCTGCCTCGTAAGTGTCGCCTTTTTAGCTCCGTCACTGAGCGCACGTGTTGGGACTCGGACCAGGCACTGGGCGCTGCGTGGCATGGCAGAATCCTGGGGACACCAAGGTGACAACCCAGGTCGTGTTTCCCAGGGGGCTCAATGTCTTCTTAGGGACAGATAGCCAGTGAAACCAGCACATAGACTGTGCAGTGTGTGGTAAGACAGGTTAGCACCGGGGTTCCCCTTTTAAATATCCTTCCAACCGGTAAATCCTCTCGGAGTGAGCTCAGTCTGGGGAAACCCAGGAGAGTGAGTTACAGGCAGTCGAGTGAATAAGGCAGGAAATAAGCCTGGGTTGTAAAAAATAAATGCATTAGCAGTGAAAATAAAGCAGTAGAAGCGCTTTTGTGTGTATGTGTGTAATCAGCATAGCGATCCCAGTGGGTCCTGGTGTTACACACAGTAGGTGCTTTAGAAATGTTTAAAGAGACCTATGTTAAAAATAATCTCATTTTTAAAGAGGCTTTGCTCTTTTATAAAGTGAACCGTGGCTGACTACTATACATAAAATAGATAAACAGCAAGGTCCCACTGTATAATGCAGGGAACTATATTCAATAGCTTATAATGGTTTATAATGAAAAAGAATATGAAAAGAAATAAATGTACACATATATATGCATAGATGAATCACTATACTGTACACTAGAAATTGACACAACATTGTAAATGCACTATACATCAATTTAAAAAATTTTTAAATAAAATAAATGAAGTGAATTATGGACTTCACATACTTCAGTTCTCCAACCAAATACCTAAAATCAGGGGCCTTTGGTTTTGCTTCCAGCCCCCTTCCTGTCTATTGAATTTTCCCAAGAGTGGGTCCCCTTCCCTTTGAATCAAAGACCATACCGTCCTCACTGGCTGGGGTGGAGTCCTCTTGGAGTCACTGCAGAACACGCCTTGGTTCGTTTTCAGGCATTTGAGCCAGCAAGTGCTAAACTTGTCGGTTACTCTGCAAAATAACCACGGATGTGTAAAAGTCAAATGGATACCAGGCGACAGAGAGCAGTCCCGGCCAGGAATTCTGAGGAGACTGGCTTCTGAAAAAAATTCTAAAGCCAGTATATTCCTGGACTGGGAGCTTGAAGGATGAATTTGGGGAGAAAATAGAAATGCTCTTAGAGGCAGACTGGTCAGAGAAACTGCCACTCGCCACCATGCGACGCTTAGCAGACTGTTCCTGCTACCGGGGCCTCAGTTTCCTTTTGGGACAATGGGGACGGTACATACCACCCGTGTCATGTGGTGGCTGTAGGATGAATGAGCAGGTCCATAGTGAGAGCTCAATGATGAGTAGCCTTAAAAAAAAGCCTTCTTTACTCGTTGCATCTATTTGATCACAGAAGGTGCTGGTTTTCCTAAGTATAAGGCATTGCCCTTGAAGTTGGGGAAAATCAAGGCTTTCAGTCCATCCTTATAGTTTAGAGGAAGATGCTAAAGAAAACGTGTGTGTGTGTACACGTGTGTGTCCATGTGCATGGGTGTCTGTGAGTATGCGCTATGCACATGTGCACGTCCTGCAGTATGTACGTGTGTGAGTGGGGCCTCAGGAAGACAAGCCTCTGATGTTAAGGCCCGCTGGCCTGGGTCAGGTGAGGATTCGTGTCAGCTCTGCTCCCTACTCCAAGCTCTGCTCCCTGCTCCGAGCTCTGCTGGGGCCCAGCACCGGCCCCTCCCATCAGATAAACTGGCGGCTCTGGGCCCGGCCCCAGGGAGATGCAATCTCATGGGCACTCTCCGACCACGTATAAGTCACTGCCTCACGGGAATCCATTCCATCATGCTAGTGAAGCAGCTCCCACCTGGATCTAGGTTTCTCCTTGGATTTTAATCCACAGAAGCTGGGCTCGGGAGAGGAGGAGGTGGGGCCAGGCCTGAAACCTAAACCTACAGCCAGTGGGAAGGAAGAGGAGAGGGTCCTGTTTCTTTAGAATCTTTTGAAATGTAACATTTATTTCATATTTTATTATATAATCTTTAATAGGAAATAAAATATTTATGACTTAGGTTATCTATTAAAACTAGTTTATTGAAATTATATCTTACCTATTTAAATCATGCATTAAATATATACTATGTATAAAAAGTACATAATATACTTTTATAAGTTTAATATAGAACAGAACAAGCAGAATATATTACATAGCATAAAACAGAATATATAAATTTAACAGTTGGCTCTTGTCAGCCAGTACAAGCCAGTGTCGTAGTGAACGAGGGCTTCTTGGCTACCGGTCCTAAAGGAGCCTGTTGTTAAATTTTCAGGTATTTTGCAAGCCAGTTCACTTCACATTGGTAACTTGGAATTAGCCATGGTGGGAACATTTACACCACAGAAATTGGCAAATACTGCAGATTAGGGTTTCCTTCTAATAACAAGCCAGTGGGCTTATTGTTAAATATTTATAAGCATGTATGTGTGTGTGTGTAAGCTTTGCTGAGCCTTCTGTTGTCACCACACCTACATTATTTTATTTTATTTTTTAATTTAACTAGTACCGCAGTCTTCTGATACTGTCATTTCCTAGTTGTATGATCTTGGACAAGTCCCTCCATCTTGCTGAGCCCGGTGGGCAGTTGCCCAGGTTGTTAGCTGCACAACTCAGGGAGCCCTCTTCACATCAGAGCCTATTTGCCTCCAGGCCTTGGTTCCCTCGTCTATACAATGAGGAGAACTCTCACTACTGCACAACCCCACTTGGAGGGTGCTAGCAGATTGGGACATGAAAGCTCAACACCTCCAGCAGGCTTGATGGAAGGAGAGTAGGGAGTGGCAGGGACTGTGGCAAACTGAGGACATATGTCCTATCTAAAGGAGCAGCTCTAGCCCACCACTGCTGTGTGGGAATGCAGAGGACTAGTGATGCCTGATGTTTCTGATTTATTAAGAAGGAAGAAAACATCTGGATTTTTTAAAAAATGTAAAATGTCCTAATTTTTAAAACATGAGCCTAATTCATGGCCCTGCATTAGATTTGATGTGTGACTCCTTCTTCCAGTGGGTGGCACACAGAAGGCCCTAGGGTTTTTTTTTGTTTTTTTGTTTGTTTGTTTTGATAAAGTAAAGTTGGGATTTATTAAGGGATAGATAATACACTCTCGGGGGAGAGCTGGAAGGCTCAGGTGATAAGCAGCTGCCCTGAGTTTTTTTGGTAAGTTGGTTACATAGTAGTGTAAAAATGATTGGTTGGACTATTCACTGGGGAAGGAATGGTTTGGGGTCATATTCCCTGATTTTCATCCCACCTCCACCTTTCTAGGGATGTGTTAATGATGGGCTGTGAGCAAGGAACAGTAACAAGAAATTTAAGGGCTTCACATCGTAGAACCTTTCCTGTCAGAGTTAGAAGCTATGTCTCTCACCTCTCTAAGTTCTCTAAGAAACTGAAAGTTCTTTAAGTGACTGAGATTTCTCTCTCATTCCCATTATTTTAGAATGACACCCTAGAAAAGCATTGCTTCTCCCATGCAGCTGGCATATAACTGTTCTCCAAGAAGCTCAGAGCTACCTTCTGAGCAAAGGAAACAGTTGAGTCATAATCACAGTTCTGAGCTTCCTGGTGGCCAGAGCAAAAAGAAAAACACAATCAATTATATAGTTTTCTTTGCCCAAGGAGACGAAACTGTGCCAACCCCAGCTTCAGTGGACCTTCTAAGGCTATTTCTACTTTTTCTGGTTGTACTATTACATCTTTATTAATGGTACTATCTTACTTTTTGTATTTCCCTTATTTTCCACCCTTTGTGGAAAAAGAAGAGTATAAATAAATTTACAGCTCTGACGGTCCTTAGACCACTGCAGAAGGGCCACAACACACAGGGATACACAACTTTGCTGAGGCCCAGGTTCGGATCCCAGGATGTGCAGTAGGCTTTAGGAATCTGAAAGGGGAAGTCTCTTACCTGATGTATTAGTTTGCCACATCAAAGGACCTTAGACTCAAGAGACAGAAATTTATACTTTGACAGTTCTGGAGGCCAGAAGTCTGAGACTAAGGCGTGGCAGGATTGGTTCCTTCTGAAGGTGGTGGGAGACCAGTCTGGCCCAGGCCTCACCCCCAGCTTCTGTTTGACTGCTGTCTTTAGTGTCCCCAGGCTTATAGAAGCGCCACCCCATCTTCTGCTTCCTGTTCACACGAAGTTCTCTTTGTCTGCGTGTCTGTGTCCAAATCTCCCTTATTTATGAGGGCATAGTCATATTAGATGAGGGGCCCCCTCTGCTCCAGTATGAACGCATCTTAACTAAATTACATCTGCAGCAACCTTGTTTCCAAGTAAAGTCACCTTCCAAATGAGGGACTAGGGGCTAGGACTTCAGCATACGAATTTTGGGGGTCAAGGGGCACAGTTCACCCCATGACACCTGGTAAAGAAACAAAGCCCTGATCAGCATCAACCACACCGCGTGATTTCCTCTGAGGAACCCCTCGCACAGGAACTCATGAGAAGTACCATCAAATCATGTTTCTTTGCACAGAAGAGCCCTAATCTTTTCAACTGCCACTGCTAGTGATGCAGATAAAATCACAATTGAAACCTACGAAAGTAATGCCCTCAAGTCAGAAAATATGAGTTAGAGTCTATCAGGGGAAGGAGGCACACATATTCAAAGATTTCGGTGACGGTGTCTAATTATAATTTTTAAGAGGCACTGTCAGCTAGATCACTGTTAGGTCATCCAGAGAGATGAAGTGATTTGTCCAGAGTTACCTATGAGTAAAGGACCCAGGAACAGTTAAATCTTTAATAAGAAGATGTATAATGTATGTACATATACTCTTAGGATCTATTTTGTGCTCACTACACAAATGAAGAAACTGGGTGTGGTACAAAGATGTTAAATAACTTGTCTAGTGTTACTGGGCCCGGGCGGCTTTCAAGTTCAGGCTTCTGGCTTCACAACCCTTGCTCTTTAACTATTACCCTCAGCCTGTGTATTGGAATTGAGGACTCATAGCTCACCACCATGCTGCCTTCTTTATCAAATTCTGAGGCTGCTCTGTATGGTTGAGTAGGTTGTACACTGCACAAAGGTGCTCAGCTGAGGGGCTGAGTGAGGATGGCAGTTTGCTTTACATGCTGTTCACAGAGTTATGCCCTGGCAGGTGGGGGAGGGGCACCCTGTTGAATTCAAATAAAGGTATTGTGTGGGTTTGTTGCAGCCCTGCAGGTTGCAAACACTATCAACCTAATTGGATTTAAGACACTTGGTCCAGGGCTAGTAAAAAGGAGGGATGTCTATTCTCTGTTTCAATGTTCATGGCGAGAATTTCCCACTGCCCCAACCCAAACTCACCATACACGCTGAAAACCCAAAATGCCGTTAGATGGAAAGGGAGGGAGGCAGGTAACGGTACCAAGGCCCAGGCCCAGGCCAGCAGGCAAAGCAAAGCCCTGTGTCTGGAAGCAAGACAGTGGCTCCAGGCCATGCTTAGCCTGACGAAGTAGGATGGTGCTTATTTGCTGAACTAGAAGCACAAATCAAAGCCAGAGGGAGGGGTCCTCTGGGTGCTGTGCCTGCAGACAGCACCCTCTCCCTTGCTGCGCCCGCTTGGAAAGCTGCTTCCTTTCCACCCACTCCTCTCAGCACTGGGGTCTTCCAAGCTGGGCGTTGGGCAGGAGCAAGTGACCTGTGGGAACTGCGAGCCCTCCCCTCTTTAACCATCCTCAGCCCCGGGCCTCTCACTCTCCCCTTCTCTCAGGGCAGAGGGACCATCGGGAAGTGGAGCTGCCCCGGTGAGAACAAGGGGAGACAGGCCAGGGGACCAGGGGGCACCAGAGCCGTGGGCAGGAACGGTTCTGCCGAGGGAAGTCCCAAATCAGGGGATGATGTCTTCTAGAGAAAATGTCCCATTTGGGTTTGTCAAGGAAGGGAGGCGTTGACACCAGCGGCTTGTTGTCTGACAGAGACCTGGACACCCTGCTCTGCCCGGAGGAAGGGAGCAGACCCAGTCCTGCCTCTGAGACTTTCAAGCTGGCTTTAAAAAGGGAGCAGGCTCTCTGTGCTGAATATAGCTCCAGCTTTTTCGTAGTAAATTATTCAGATGTTAATTGCATTGTAAACAAAGCCGCTACCTTTCTTTCCTTTCCAGTCATCTTCATAAAATGTGCGGGTGCAGGGAGCTGGGAGAAGGGGGCAGAGAGCCAAAGTGGAAAGCTGGATAGGGGGCCTGTGTTTGATTCTATAACGAAAGGCGCATGGTGGACGCCTGGCCTGGAACCAGAGCGAGGCGGAAGACTTTGGTTCCCAGCCCAAAACTCCAGGATGGGTGTCGGTGGGGGCGGCACCACACAGCCTGTGTTCCCCTCTCTCCTCTCTTTCCCACCCCAGCAAACCATTTAGGTTCCTCCAGCCAGAGCTGTGCATGACGGGGACACCCTTTCTGGGGGGCTGAGCTGCAGGGAAATGCATTTAGATGCTGCAGACGCAGGACTGCGCAGACCCTCTCAACTGCCTGGATACAATTTTGGCACCAGGTACAGATGGGACCAAGGCATCACGGTCTTCCCGTCGCTACATCCCCTCCTCGACATCTCTGTTAACTGGTACATGAGGGTAGGAGGTTGCAAGCCAAGTAAGGAGCCCAGGGCGCTGGGGACAAGCTGCTCAGCTTGGCTGCCCACAGTGGGGTCTAAATTTGCTGTGTGCATCCAATCCACTTAAACCGTAAAGAGCCAGCCTGCTTCCCCCTCTATCCACTGCTGCCTTTGGAAATGACTGCAGTCCTAATTAAAAGCAAATTGCTTAATCTCGTGGCATCAGGGGAGGCCTCCTGCCAAGGGACAGAAGAAGCCAGGCAGAGGAGGCAGGGAGAGGGAGAGAAGGAGCACAAAGTCGAGGAGGCTGTCCCTGGGTCCCCATGTGGTGTCTGCAGCACTGGTCTGTCGTTTCTTTGCCAGCAGGTTTCACACCAGCGGGCAGCAGATTTGTGTTGACTCATTACAGAATAATCTGAATTTGCCCAGCGTTGGGCTGGTCCAGTGTGGGGCTCAGAGAGTTGCTTAATTCTGGGAGAAGATGTTCCCAGGTAGGGCCCCAAGGTAACCCTCCCAAGGATGTGCCAAAGAAAAGCATCTGAATGTCTCCACTTCTGACTCCATTAGCTCCAATAGGCATTTAAAGGCATCGCTTTGTTTACAGCACATCTTAGCCTTGTTCTTACTAAAATGGGCCATTTCCAGAGTGACTTATTCATGTATTCCATGGAGTCTCCATCTCCCTGTCCATCAGGGAGAGGTTCCAATGATAGCTGTTTCATCACAGCCTCTAGTAACCCCAGGGCTGATCCCCTCCCTCCCAGGATCTCTGGGGAAGAGTAGCTCTCTCGCTCTCTTTCTCTCTCTTTTTCTCTCTCTCTCCCTCCCCCCTCCCCTCTCTTGCTTTCTCCCCCTCATTCTTCCTAGCTAACAATTAAAGGGAAAATGCCACCTTGAGGACTCCAAGGTAGCAACAAGACACCCGATTCACGCAACACTTGTCCTGACACAGCTGAGTATTGAGCTGGTGGGCAGCTTGAGATGGCTGCAGAGAACAGGTCTACCCATTGCCACGTGCTGCCCGCCCCCTAGGCGTGAGATCTCTGGGACGGGTCCATCATCTCAGATGATTAATACCAGGTACAGGGCTTGGTCGGGAGACGGGGAATTCCCCTACCCCAAGCCCTTCGATGTAGGTGGAGGAAACCGAGGTACTTGAGACACTTCATCTGTCTCACTCAGAATTAAGTTTTTAAAGCATCAACAGAGCGTCTTGAAAGTTGCTTTACCACAGAAAAGCTCTGAGGCAAATTAGGGGCTGTGAGAGATCAGAACAGCTATTCCTTCACTCACATCCCAGTCATTTGTTTCTTCTTTATCTGTTAATCATCCCTGAGGCTCCAGCCACTGGGGGTTAAGTCCTAGAAACGCAGAGCTGAACAACTTCTGATTCCTGCCCACAAGGAGGTCATGGTCTAAGAGAAAGCTTACCAGACAGATAAACAGAGCCATTCACACAAGGGTTGTGGGGCTGGGTGGAGAGTTCAGAGGGGAGCATAGGCGCCAGCCAGGAGCTGTCAGAAAAGGCTTCCCAGGCAAGTGGCTCTGAATAGGAGAGACAGAAAAGCAGCAGGTGGAAGGGAAGAAGATGGAGAGAAAGAGGCTAAGGGGGCCTTCGAGCAGGGCCCTCAAGGTAAGGGGAAGGAGCATTCCTGAGTGTGTAACCTAAGAAAGAAATCGCCTGCCCAGAGGGCGGTGTCCGGCTGCCGTGGCGTGCCAGCTCTCCCAGCACAGCCCCGAATCACTGAGCTGATGTCACTAGCCCCAAATAGATAAATAAGCAAATGCGTGAAAAGAGTGAATAAGCAAAAACAGGGTCATCTGCTCAAAGAACCAGGTAGATGTGACCGATGAACGGTGCTGTCCCCCCCAGTTGAAGTAGCAGCAGGTGTTTAGGGCCACCCAGGACGCAGCAGGTGAGCAGTCGAAGTGCGCCCAGTGACAGCTGGGTGAGGTCACCTGAGGGTGGAGCTGAGTTCTCTGAACAAGGCTTTCTGCAAATTTGTGACTAGAACCATTGATGGTTGGATTCATCCGGGTTGCTGGCTTTTCGTGTTTCTTTTTTTCTCTTCTAAAGCCACAATGATAATTGAAATGTGCAGCAGCATATAGCTTTCTGGGGCTTTCCTACCCATTATCCTGCGTGGTCCTCACAACAAATTAGAAAGAGTGGGGAAATCACTCTGGACTTTTGGTACCAGTGACGGAAATACAACTCATTTGGCTTGGGCAGGAAACATGTTAATTTAGTGGCTGATGCAAATCAGCAATCAAAGTATAGGTTTGGCCTCAGGTGTGGTTTGATCCAGGTGCACAGGTGATAGCATCAGTATTATTTTCCTACATCTCTTAGCAATGCCTGTTTTTTTTTTTGTTTGTTTGTTTTTTTTTTTTTGGCTTTGTTGTTGTTTTGTTTTGTTTCTGCATCGATTTCATTCTAGGCTCTAAATATTGGTTCTGGCAGCTCCAGGCTCCCACTGTCCTTCTGGCTAGCAGACTCTGGAGAGAGAAAAAAAGCATTCTTTGCCTGAACCTTCCATCCAAATCTATGGGATTGTTTTGACTAGATTAACCTAGGTCACATGTCCTTCTGTGACCCCATCCATGAGGCTGTGGGGATGGAACAACAGCAGACAGCTAGGCTGGCTTTGGGGGCTCACCCTTGGCTCACTCATTTGGTGTTCTGGTTGGTCAAGACTGGGCCCCATGCTTTACTCTGAAGCTCAGTCACGTAAAGACTAAGTGTGGATCCTGGGGAAATTTTTAGTAAGGTTCTAAAAGTATGAGGTGATGGAGGCAGGGCCATGTGAAACAACAAATATCCATATGTAATTTTTAAAGTTTTATTGGTCACATTAAACAAGGTGAAAGGAAACAGATGGAGTTGATTAAATCATGTATTTTACCTCAGGGTACCCCAAATATTATCATTTCACCATGTAATTAATATAAAAATTATGAACCAGACCTTTTACATTCCTTTCTTTTTTTTTTTTTTTTTTTTCAGTCTAAGTCTTTGAGAGCCAGTGTGCATTTTACACTTACAGCACACTTTTTCTCTCTCTGGGTGCTAAAATTGTCCCAGAAGGATTTCATCTGTCTTTAGATTTCATAATACTTAGCATCCATTGAAAAAGTAGGCTCACCCCTACAAGTTGTTCAAGCATAAAGTTCTGCTAATAACTGAATTAAGAATCTGCATTTAAATTTAATGATAAAAATAAATAAACTAGAAAATTCAATTTTTCCATGACAGTGCTTGCATTCCAAGGACTCAGTAGCCACATGTGACTAGTGGCATACTACGTTGGACGGCACAGGGCTAGAAGGTAGGAAGTACCTAGAGGTATCTGGAAATATCTAGAAGTAGGGAGGGAACTGCACCCAATACTCAGTTACATGGGAGGAACTCAGTAAATGCTTCCCAGGGAAGGACTGACTCGGATTCTAATCCTACTTCTGGCCTTTGCTGGCTGTGTGACCTGAAGTAAATTATATTCCCCAGGCTTTTCTCAGTTAAATGGGAGTAGTGACATCCAGCCTGAAACTTCTTTGGAAGGATGTTTACTCTCCTGGGATTTAGTAAATGCTCAAAAATAGTAGCTATTACTAATTGAATGTTAATCTTTTTTTTAATTGAGGTGTGGTTGATTTAGAATGTTGGGTTAGTTTCTGGTGTACAGCATAGTGATTCAGTTATATCTAGCTATATATATGCATGTAGTGATTCAGTTATAAATATATATATATATATCTTCTTTTTCATGTTGTTTTTTGTTATAGGTTATTACAAGATACTGAACGTAGTTCCCTGCAATTTACATTAAAAGCTTGTTTATCTGTTTTATACATAGTAGCCCATATCTGCCAATCCCAAACTCCTAATTTATGCCTCCCTCCCCCCACCTTTCCCCTTTGATAACCATATGTTTGTATTCTGTACACGAGTCTCTTTCTGTTTTGTAAATAAGTTCATTTGTGTCATTTTTTAGACTCCACATATAAGTGATACCATATGATATTTGTCTTTCTCTGTCTGACTTACTTAGTATGCTAATCTCCAGGTCCATCCGTGTTGCTGCAAATGGCGTTATTTCATTGGGGGGGGGGGCAGGGAGAAGTAATTAAACCTACTTATTTATTTTTGGAGGAGATGCCAGGGGTTGAACCCAGAACCTCGTGCATGCTAAGCATGTGCTCTATCATTTGAGCTACACCCTCCCCCCCCGCATTCTTTTTCATGGCTGAGTAGTATTCAATCTGAACCTCAGTCTTAACACAACTTCTCTTCCAATGCTCCTCTTTACCTTTTCTCAATTGGCCGAATATCTTTTCCAACTCAGAGACAAAGCAAAAAAGATGAATTAACTCAGTGAAATAAGATGGCAAAGTACAGGATGAAGGTAAGTAATCACCCAGTCCTTGGGCTTCTCTTTTGGCTGAAGAGCAGCCAAAGCTTTTCAACAAATCCTCTACCTTATATTCAGGTTGATAGCAGAAATATTCACAAATGATTCATCTCCTGAGCAACTGGGACAGGAGCTAATTTTTTTTGCACCTACCACGTACCAAGCACTGTGCTAGCTTACATGACATTCCTGACTGACTCCATCCTTCCAGTCTTGTGAGCTGTAGGTATTATCTCTCCATTTTGACAGAGAGGAAACCGTGGCTCCAAGACCATCACCCAGATAAAATGTCATAGAATTGGACTCACGGATTTCATAACCAGTAAATTCAGGAAGAACATTAAGATTCTGAGTTGATGCTCCATATATAAAAATAACTTTAAAAAATTAGTGGTGGCCAGTAACTAACAAGGTTTTGGTTATTAACTGATTTCCAGAACCATCAGGTTTTAAATTCAAGTAAGAAAAGAATGAAGAGCTTTGTTTTATTTTTGCAACCAGCTGGACCCTGAGGCCGAGAGGAATTTTCTGCCCTGAGGATCAAGTTTGCTGAAGACTGGCTTGACTAGTAATCATGCTTTTTACTTTTGTGGATCTCCTCCTCCAAACTGTGCAGTAAGATCTTTTTTTACCCTGGGAGGCCATGGCTCCAGATAGTGTTAAGCCCACAGGAATTCCATTTTAAAAATAAAAAAAGACATCATGGCCTTATGTGCAAAGATGTAGCCACAAGACTATTCATCACGACATCATCTATAATGGTAAATTTAAAAAACAGATGGGAATACCTGATGAGAGTAGATCATAGAAATAAATATGGGTGCATTTGTAACATGGAATATTACAGGCATACCTCATTTTATTATGCTTCACAGATACTGCATTTTTTTTATTACAAATTGAAGGTCTGTGGCAACCTTGCATTGAGCAAGTCTATTGACACTATTTTTCCAACAGCATTTGCTCACTTCATGTCTCTGTGTCACATTTCAGTAATTATTGCAGTATTTCAAACTTTTTCATTGTATTCGCTGTGGTGATCTGTGCAGTGACCTTTGAAGTTACTGCTGCAAAAAGATTACAACTCACTGAAAGCTCAGGTAAGGGTTAGCACTTTTTGGCCATAAAGTATTTTTTCATTGGCGTACATACATTGTTTGTTTAGACATAATGCTATTGCACACTTAGTAGACTATGGCATAGTGTGAACATAACTTTTACATGCATTAGGAAGTCAGAAGATTCACATGACTCATTGGATTGTGATATTTGCTGCATTGCAGTGGTCTGGAACCAAACACAAAATCTCAGATGTGTGTCTATATAACGTCATTTAACTGACATTGTTAAAGATTAATTAATATGATGAACAATATCCAGCATCTTTTGGCAAAAAGTAGTTTACAGAAATGTGGGTACAGTGTGTTTCAATTCTAATAAAACAAAAATCGTCCTGGTACAAACAAAGAGCATAAGGATGTACTGTAAAGCATGAGGAAGTGTTAGTTCCAGGTAATGGCGGGTTATGTGTGGTTTTTATTTTCTCCTTTATGTGTTCTCATTTAATGAAGATGTATGGACATTAGGATTTGGATAGGAACGTGTCGTATCTTATTTTTAAAGACATAATTCAACAAGTTGGCTGTAACATGAATGTTCTGGATTTTAAGAGGCATGTATATCAGCATCTCATCAGTAATAGCCATGGAGTGTTTGTTACGCAGCACTTGCTTTCACATCCTTAGCGTTGGCGTTCCTTTCCTCAGTTGTGGGAGTAGCTGGGGCCCAGGGCCAACTTCTCCATTAGACACAGTGGATAGAGTGCCCAGGACTCAGGACACTTTTAGGATCCCACAGAAGTGTTTTAAGTTCTTTGAAAATCAGAAGGAACAAATGAGTATCACCTTGTTTAGATTATGTTTATCTTTCTGCCAATGCAGTCATGAAATATATTTTTTGATATTTTTATATCAAGTAGGGGGCTCATGAAGGGAAACATGTCTAGGGTCCGCAGAAACCATCATGGGACCCTGGATGGGACTGTTGCAATTTTGTGGAGAAAGAAACCTAGACTTAGTTTACAACTTGCTTTGCTGGCTCTTAGTAGAATTCTAACTATGACCTGTTGACTCCATCTTGCTGCCTGGTTTCTGCTTTCTAGCATTACCTTTTTTGTTTCTTTTAATTTTATTATTTTTTTGTTTTTGTTTTTGGGTTTGTTTTGGTTAATTCTCTGTGATATATGTGTTTATTTTGTTTGGGGGTTTGTTTTGTGTTTTATGTGTAGGTACTGCGCCATGTGTTTTTTGTGTCAATTTGGCTGCTTATTGTTACCTTTAGAGGGGAGGGGTTAATTAGGTTTATTTATTTATCTAAGGGAGATACTGGGGATTGAACCCAGGATCTTGTGATGCTAGGCACACACTCTACCACTGAGCTATGCCCTCCCACTTCTAGCATTAACTATTGAAGCACAATTTTTTTTTAAATTGAAGTACAGTCAGTTCCACCATGTCAATTTCTGGTGTACAGCACAACGTCCCAGTCATGCATATACATACATATATTCGTTTTCATATTCTTTACTAAAGGTTGTTACACGTTACTGAATGTAGTTCCCTGTAAAAGCACTGTTTTCCAGTGTGTCAGTAGAGCTTTATTATCATTTCATTTTCCTTAAGGGGAACAGAGCGTTTACAAATCTTTCCCCTTTTCTCTCATAGCTGACCTCTTAACCAAGTAGTTCTGTCTGAGTCCCTCCTTGACGACCACATAGTTTGTGTAAATTATAAATATTTAACAGCACATGTCAATGTCTCCTCTGTACCTCTTTGCAGAGAAAATAATGGTCTTAATGGGCAAAAGTCTATGAGATAGGAACTAAGTCTTCCTTTATGATTGTGTTGTAGCCAGCTAATGAATCTTCATCATGTTGGCAGCCACACGATGGAATCAAATTGGTTTTCTTTCCAGTTTTGTAGCAGACTCAAGAACCTGAAGACATGACTATTTTTAAAACATCAGTCTAAAAATGTAATTTCTGGTTGACTAGGAATCACAAATAAAAAGATGGAGGCTGAGGCTGGGAAAAGTGGACTAGAAAGTAAGAACTCAATCTGGCTTAGTTGCCAGTTCCTTGGAGATGCTGTGTTTGACATGCTGTGGCTCAGGAGTCCACGTGCTCTTTCTGGAAAGGACTGCATAATAAGTACACTAGGTTTGGTGGGACAGACAGTCCCTGTTGCAACTCCTCAACTGTGTCATTATGGCAGGAAAGCAGCCACAGACATTATGTAAACAAATGAGTGAGGCTGTGTACCAATAAATCTTTATTTAGAAAGACGGGTGGCGGGCTAGATATGACCCACAGGCTGGACTTAGCCAACCTCTGCCAGTGGTTCTTACTGCCACTCATGGTCTAGATAATTCCAGGGACTGAACGCACAACCATTTCGTTTGATTCTCCCAAACTCCTCACCATCGCCTCCTAAGCCTTCCTCTCAGAAACCACATCTCCCACCCCTTGGACACGTTGACCTTTCTGCTCTGCAGACAAGCCGAGGCCATTCCCACTTCGCTGCCCTTTGTCCTTGTGGTCCCCAAGCCCTGGAATAAGCTTGCCAGTTTTAGCAAACAAAAATACAAGATGCAAAATTTGAATCTCAGTTAAACAATGGGTAATTCTTTTAGTATAATACACGCTTATGCAATGTTTGGAGATACTTACACTAAAAATTGTTGTAGTTTATCTGAAATTCAAGTTTAACTGGATGTCCTGTGTTCTGGTTATCAGCCCTACCCTGGAATAGCCCTTGTTCTTTATCTGGCTGCCTGCGTCTTGTTTTTCATCGCCTCACGTGTCCCTCGCGGGCCACCCCATTTAGCTAGTTTCCCCTTCCAGGCAATCTGTCACTCTTGCTGTCTTATTTTCTCCATATCTGAAAGTGTCTTATTTGTTTGGTTGTCTCTGTCTCTCCAGGAGAGCGGAGACATAATGTCTTCGGTTTCCTGATACATGTCTGGTGCCTAGCAGAGTCCCTGGCACATGACTGGGCTTCAGTAGACATTTGCTGAGTGAGTGAATGAACAAATAAATGGATATTTCTTAAGTTCTACTCATCCAAAAGCTCAATATGTCCAACGCAATGGGAATATGAATGAATAAAACTAACATCGACTGAGCACCAAGTGTGTACCAGGTAGGGCCCAAGTACCACTTAATCTCTCTTTTACTCCAAAAGCTCAGGAGGGAAGTTGTATCCTCAATTGAAAGAGAAGGTGATGGAGATACAGTAAGTCGACTTAACCAGTTCAAGTTCTCAGAGGCAGGAAGTAGCAGAGGTGGGAATCAAATCAGGTCAGTCATTATAACCCAAACCTCTAGAGTTCCCAGGACCCCTAAGAACAGTCTTGTGTACATCAAACGTGTGTGCTTTCTTTGAATTTCGTTTCGTTGGAACACTAATAGAACAGAAGGAGCAGTCTGGAGAGGAAAGGCCACTTTGACTCCATTGACAAAACAACTTCTTCTTTTAAGCTAAATCTTCGTCACTCCCCAAGATGCCAAACAAGATTTCAAAATGAGTGGTCATGAAAACAAAACAAAGCAGTATCAAACAATGCATTGGCCTGGCTTCGTTTTTCCTGGGGAATCTTGTTCTCAGAATTTTCCTTTTTTTGTGCTGCCACCGAGCACTCCCTCTACCACATCGCCCACTTCCTTCCCCTTTCCTCCCGCGTGGTCTGCAGTGTGCCTCATTTTCCCATCAGAGGTTTGTATCTTCCAACCAGAAGCCCGGTTCTCCCATCTCCTTTCTATGTGTAGGGGGGGTTCACAAGTGTGACTGCGTCACACCGTTCATTTGTGTCTGCCATTGCTCCAAGTGAGTGCCCTGTCCCTTGGGGTTCTCGTGCCTACAAAATCACATATAAAGCGACACTTTATTTGCCATCCAAGAACACTGGTATACATCTATAAACTGCATAGCTGAAGGATCAATCTTACTGATTTTTTTTCCCCAGTTCCCCTGTCAGAATGAACACAAAGTATTACCCTGTCTCCCAAATCCCCAAATTTGTAGGCATGTAATTGGATTACTGCACTTTGGAGGTGCCAGCTACAGTCACTTTTGCATAATTTTTATCTTGAAGAAGATACAGGAGAATTATCCAGTGGGTTTTAAAAAAAAATCACATGTCATATTCTAAAATATTCTTTGAATTCACTGGTTACTCCAGGGCTGTCCCTTAAAAGCGTGAGTGAAAACGTTTTCTGCAGGAGGTTGAAAATGCCTTGGATGGTGAAGTAGGAGAGAGAACAAAGTTTGCAGAGCAGGACTGGTTAATCAATTCGTGGATAACGGTGATGGTTGCAAGGTCAGTGCTAGCCCAGCTGGTCATTCTGAAGGCTACTTGTCTCCTGAGGGTATTTGGAGCTGATTTCTTCTGGATGCCCACGTGAGCTCCATTCTAGGTTTTTCTCTGAATTAATGGCATCGGCTATGAAAATCTCCCTGACTCCAGAAACTCATTTTAACAAGGCTGTTCTTATGTTGTCATTTTGTTTCTTCAAAGAGAACATGTGAGATCTAGCTCTTCCAGATCAAACATGGGAGAAGAGCAGGGGAGAATACTGGATAGGAAAGAGTCTCGGGTCCAGGATACCCAAGTCTGGAAGTCAGAAGTGGGTCCGTCGATAAGCTCCTTCCTGTCAGTAGGTCTGAATGCACTGTTGCTAATGAGGACATCGCTTTGGCTGATGCCAAGGCATCACCGATCTCCGAAGCCAGGATGCTCTTGGCCACGAAGTCCCATTTCCCCTTGTGTGCTGTTTTCTCGAACTGCACATATTTGTGCTGATTCTAACGTAAGGGAAAGGTGAGATATTGTGACACCGAAAGCTGCAGCCTTGTTCCAGGGAAGTGTTGAGTTCTGTCATTTCCTTCCTCTCAGCCTCCTCGAATTCTCCTTCTTGGGGAGGCAGCCGGGAGGCAGAACTGCTGTTTGTCCAGAGCTGATATTAAACATCTGAGCCGCCAGCCTTGTCCTCACCCCCACCCCCACCCGGCACACCTTGCGGGTGTGCCCGTCCCCCCCACCCCGAGGTGGAGAGTTAATTCCACGTTCGGTCCACATTTAGGCTGGTGCATTTCCTGTGCAAACAAGGCTGACATTTATGAAATCTAATTTAATAAATGTGATCTGGTGCTCATTAGCATACCGCAAAATAGCTCTGGAGTAGCCCATTTTAATCAAATAAATTGTTGCTGCCATTACCACGGGCTGTGCCTTTATTAAGGGCGAAGCGGCCCCACCCAGCCGGGGTCCCCGAGTGTTTGGGGCCCTGGGTTGGGGTCCAGCAGCTCTGCCCGGCGATCCCCCAAGGGGCCTGCGTCTCTTTTCCTGTTTGCTCCCGAGATGAGAAAATGAAAAATCTCTGATCGGACATCATCTCCATAAATCTTCCCGGCAATAAGTCATAAAACCTTGTGTCTTTACATATGGTAGGTGCCCGGGGATCCCGTTGCCATATGTGAACAGGAGCCTCTGGAAGGAAAACAAAAAACAAAAAAAGAAAAAAATTCGATCACCCGTGAGAAATTTCTAGAACTGGTTTCCGCGCCTCCAGTGAGCTGGTCATCTGCTCTTCCCCACCTCCCTTGCTTTTATGGGGTTTTTTTTCCCCCTTTCCCTCACCATGGGGCTGCCTCTTATTTTTATGTGCCAAATTACCATCGGAAGAATTCCCAGCGTGCTAATTAGGAAATTTTGCGGTTTGCTAAATTCCCTTTCTGTCTGTCACAACAGAATGAGTGAATAATCATCCCCAGCCAGCGCGGGGCACAGGTATTCAGGCTTTTGTGTGGGAAAACAGGGGCCCCTGTCTTCTCCGGGGCTACTCCCAGCTGACAGCCAGGCCCCGGCCCGCGTGAGGCCCCCAGCTAATGAGAAATGCCTGTTTATTTAAAACAAAAAACAAAAAAACCTCAACCCACTTTCGTATCTATCAGCTAAATTAAAGGGGACACAAGAAGATGGTCCCTCCAGCTCGGCTCTGCTGCGGCCTGCGCTCTGGACACACGGGGAGATGGCATCGTCCCGCATCAGGCTGGCAAGGAGAATGACAGTTGTTTTTTCCCTTAAATCAGTTGCACCCTTGAGATGTGGGAAAGTGCGAATGTGTAGGCTATTTTTCTTCGTTTCCTCTTTAGCTAAACAACGTGATTATCTGTTGCCTGTCTTGGGGCCATAGATCAGGCCAAAGCACAGAGGCAAGGTCCCCAGGCAGGCGCGGCCGCTGGCCCAGGGGGTCTAAGCAGAGGACCCTGGCAACTAGCCGTTTGCCGCGTCCAGGCTGAAGCACAGTTGTGTTATCGTAGCAAGTGGCGTGTGCTGGGTACGTGTCGAGCACTCAGCAGCGCCTTATCTGGACCTGAGAGGGGACACTCCTTTCCTGCGATATATTATCCAAAAGTCATAAACAAAACCTAGCTCCTGATACTCCGTCAACAAGAGAAAACACTGGGAAAGGCAGGCAGGAAGTGAGGAGCCCTCCTGGGCGGGGGCGGGGGTGGGGGGTGCATGACCACACTGCTCCCAGGGAGGAAGGTCGTCCTTGCAGGCTCGGTGGAGCTGAGGGACACCCAAACTGCTGTCTCTCCATCCTCCTCTCCTCCTCATCCTCTGTCTCTGATGCCACGCAGGATGCCCACTTTGAGGACCATCTGTCCCCGGACCTGGAATAACATAGCACATCCCAATAGTACGCCTTGGACCTTTGCCTCATGCTGGGAGACCGGCTAGAAGAGGGGAGAGCATTACCCGCTCCACCACCAAAATAGGTGGGGACGAGGCTAGCAGGAGCCCTTTTGATATTTGGCACTGAGTATGGGACAGACTGACTTTGTGCTATTCTTACACTAATTATTTTACCAAGTGATATTTGATTGTTTCTATAAAAGGTTTATGTCAGTGCAGTTCACCACAGGCTTTTTAAAGACCTCAAGATGCAAGAAAGAAATGCACCCAGAGTCCATTAAAGAATTAGGTTCTGTTAATGCCCGCGTCTGCTGAAAGGGCCATAGGCACCTCCTTGGCCGCGGTGAAAATGGGAGTGGTGTTCCCAGAGTGGAGGAAAAGCATCCTTTCGGTCTCGGAGTTTGGCTCTTAACGGATCTTGGAAATTCTGGCATTTTTGAAAACAGTGGTTTTTGCCTGGATTCCATTTTTCTAACTTGAAAGTAAAGCTGGTGGGCTGATGTGGAAATAAGAATTATGATAGCTTCTCTAGGAGAGGGCACACTGTTGCTTTCAGTCCTCCAAAAGTAACAACATAAAAAGCTTCATCATCTCTTTTTATCTACCCAGAAACTGCCGTAAAGCAATCAAGTATCTTCCCACCTAATCCAGAGGAGGTGGCAGCGACGCCCCGCTGCCTGGTGCTTTCAGACCTGCGGTGCCTTCACGGGCTGCTCTCCTTTCTTGCCCCTGTGCCAGGGACACATCTGGGGATTTGGAGTGCCGAGTTCTTAGGGACAGTGCCTCAGTCTCTTCTTCTCTCTGGGTTCTGTTTCTTCATCTGTTAGACTGGAGAAGAGGGAGTTCACCTGCCTGGATGATATTAAACCTTTCAGCTTAAAAAAATACATGATCCTATGAAAGTCCCAGTAAATTCCAGATTTTTTTTTTTCCAATGTAACCATCAACCACTTCCTTTTTATTATTCTTCTGAATGTCTTGTATCACCCTGAAAAGAAACAGCAGCAGTCATCTTTTGAAGCATTTATAAAAATAAAGTTATGTTTATCATCCTCGCATCTCCGTAGCTCTGGCACATTGATGCAAGCCTGGCAGAGAGGCGCTCCCGGATAACTGACAGGTAAATGAAGGAACAGCGGTGATTTAACCCAGGTCCCTTGAATTTCTAAGAAACCCTCCAGAAAGCAGCAGAGTCCGAGACGGCTCCGAGAGCGCCAACCCCAGGCTCGGAGCGCACGGCTCGCCGCCTCCCGGTGGTGGCTCTGTCTGTAATTATTAGCAGTGAGTAATCGCCCCTGCTCCCGTCCTGTGCAGCGTGCGGCAGCTCAGGGGCACACACGGCAGCTGCGACCCGCCCCGAGCTGGGTACATCCCCTCTGTCAGTGCTGCTGGGAGGGGACAGGTGCCGCGCTGGGGCTTTCCCAGACGCGCACGCTTTGCTGAAAGGCGGCAGGGAAGGCTTCACCGGGGGGGGGGGGGGAATGTTTGGTGGCAGCTGGAGACAGGAAGCTCATATGTTTATGGGGAGTACATTCCAAGGGCTGTCATAGGATGCTCTTAGGGATTCAAGGGTGCAGCCCCTGGAAAGAAGAAGGGAGCTAACATTTGTTGGAGGATCTGTGAGCTTAGAGATTTCATTGCTTTAGAGATAAGGAAGCTGAGGTTCAAGGATATCAAGCTGAAAGGCACACTGATAGAAAGGGGAGGGTCCAGGGTCTAAGGGACTCCCCAGCAGCCCATGGTCTTTCCAGTATGCCCCAGGCAGAAATGAGGGGATGATACCTCAGAGAGAGGAGAGTTATCGGTGGCTCAGAGACCGTGCAAGGTGGGGGCAGTGGGGTCGGATGCTTAGAACATAAGCTGCTTTGTAGCTGCAGAGGGAAAAGTGACCCAGGGTTTGAATGGTGACCATTTTGAGCCCCAACCACAAATGGAAACTTTCCTCATTGAAGGTGATTTTTTTTTCCCCAACACACAGCTCCATTCCTGGACAGCAGAGATACATGTTTCTTAACATCTAGCTCCTGAACAACTCAGTAAGTTTCTTTTCTTCCTTCCTTCTGCCCTCCCTGGCCTCCTTTCTTCCTTTTCCAAGAATGTGTTGCGTTTCTACATTGTACCGCCCTGTGCTGAGTGCTAAGGATACAAAAGAACTGACGTTCCTGCCTACGTGGATCTCCCCGTGGCCATGAGCTCAGCTGCTGTTGGGGTCCATGGCAGACAGCTCACCAGGATTTCGGGTTCTCCCCTCCTTCTGAGCACATGGCCCCTTGAGGGTAGGCGCGGACACGTGGCTGACTTTGTCCCATGAACTATGAAGGGAACTGAGCGTGTCTTTTCTCGGTGGAAGCATTTAACATCACCTGGGTGTGGAATTCCTGGAGCTCTCCCTCCCCTTGCCTCAGTGATGGCGGACACCGCTGGCCCCACAGCGGACGTGAGGTGTCTGCGCATCTTTGTTGTTTTCGGTGCCTGAGATTTGGAAGTTATGTGTCTCTCCTGATGAAGACAGCTGCATTTTGATCTTGGCTCTCAATCGTATCCTTCTTGATGGCTTCTCTTTTAGCCATACCTTCTCTTAGAGAGTTTGGCTTTCTCGCTAGACTTCGAGCTCCTTGTGGACGGGGTCCATGTCTTATTTACCTCGGCATCCCTCGTACTTGGTTCAGG
The DNA here is from genome assembly GCF_036321535.1 of Camelus dromedarius. Taxonomy (NCBI): domain Eukaryota; kingdom Metazoa; phylum Chordata; class Mammalia; order Artiodactyla; family Camelidae; genus Camelus; species Camelus dromedarius. The sequence goes on from NC_087444.1 coordinate 28,083,153, forward strand.
GTCCAGCAGATGTTTGCCGAGTGAGTGAGAGGATGAGTGAGATGAACACCTGAAAGCACAGAGCGGCAAAGGCGATGCTAACCCTTGGCACTGACCTCGGAGGCACAGAGAAGGTGGGTGTGTGAGCTCAGAGGAGGAGTTTGGCGAGCGGCTCAAGATATGAACTTGGCTGTGCATGAACTCAAGGCCCACCCTCTTTCCATTTCAGTACCCACCGACTTCCCCTTGACTGGGATTCCCTTTACTGACCTTACCTTCTCCAGTGGGCGATGTTTCTGTTACTAGCGACCACCTCCCTTCCACTGGGAGAGCTGGGATTGCCGCTTAGGAAAATGTCTGACCACACTGTTACTAAGAAGGGGAAGGACTCATATTTTTTGAGTATCTGTTGACTAGATTCCAGGCACCTGGTCCCAAAGGGGGCATTATCTACATGAGAAATACATACATTACTGATATAGTACTTTTAGTTCTTGTAGTAAAATAAGAAGTAGGTCGTATCCTTATCCTTGGGTTAAAGAGAGGGAACTGTGGCTCAGAGAGGGAAAGTAACTGGATGGAAGTGACAGAACTCGAAGTAGCAGAACTGAGACTTGAACCCAAGTCTGACTCCATAATGGAAGATCTGGACGACTATTTCATGCTGCACCTTACTTCAGGGAGCCCATGTGTGTGCTTGAGTGTGTGTGTGTGTGTGTGTGTGTGTTCTGTGTATATATGTGTGTGTGTTGTGTGTGGTGTGCACGAGTGTGTGTGTGTGTGTGTGTATGTGTGTGTGTGTTGTGTGTATGTGTGTGTGTGTGTGTGAGAGAGAGAACAGCTTTTGCAGGGGGCTGGAGATGGTATAGAAACCTCTCTTCTCTCCTTGCTGTTTATCCAAGTTTGTCACTTGTGTTTTTACAGGAAGCTGTAAGGACTTCCTGTTTTAGCTCTCACAGATGCTGGCCCTGATAACTCTCGTATTTACACACCTCCAGGGCAAGGCGAGGTCCATGAGCTGCTGACTCTTGTGGGATTTCAGGACACGGACTGATGGATCACCTCCTCCCCTATTATCTCTTGTACAGCCTCTCAGAACTTGCTGGGTGTGGATTGGGGGTCGGGGGGCAGTCTTTCCTCTGTCCTTTAAGGTGGCCTTTCACTCCCACAGAAGTCCTGGGCTAAGCACTTTCATAGGTGTCACCTCATTTGATCCTAACGACTGCCTGGCCCTGCAGGGACTGATCACCATCTGACATGTGTTCTAGAGCAGAGTAGGAACACAGAATGGGGTGCCATGGCCAAGAGGGCAGAGGCCAAGAAAGCTACTCAGTATCCTTCAATGCCCAGGGCAGCCCCACAGTAAAGAATCACCTGGCCCACATGTCAGCAGTGCCCAAGCTGCGACTCGTTGATACCTCACGGAACACTCAAGCAATAGGGCTGAGACCGAGCCCACCTCTGCCCCTGCCAATCCTCATGATGGAGGAGAGATGGATACAGGCCCTATGGTGTCAGTAGACCCTCTCCAACATCTCCACATGGTTGCTCACCGCCTGTTCACTCCTGGTGTGCCCCGCCAGTGCCGCCTGACCCCTTCCTGGGCAACACGTGTATCTCCCCTTTGTGAACTTGTGTTCTTTGCACCAGCCTCCCTGCAGACTAATTTTTGTCATGTGTTTTCAAGCTTGATGTCTGAATAACCCCAGATCACAGACCTGAAAGTCATCTGAGGCTGGACTGATAGATTTCACTCCTTCCGGGAACACCCACTCTGTGCCCGGTGTCTGGCAGGTGCTAAGTATGCATAAGGGGAAAAAGAAGTGTAACACAAAGTGAATCATTATAATAGTCGTAGTATCAGCTATAACCACCAGCATTCAGGAACTTTTCATACCATCCAGGCACCATGTCACATACCCTCTAGGGACCCTAGGAGTTTTATGCAAGGATGTATGGGAAACACAGAAGGAGGTGCCCAGTTCTGCCTGGGTGGTCAAGGAAGATGACCCAGAGGTGATGGAGCCTGAAGGAAGACTTGGAAGAGGAGCTGTGTGTGTAGGTGAGGGCAGAACAGGCAGAAAGATGAGCACGAGGAAGAGCCTGGGGGAGCTAAACTCAAGGTGGGTCTAGAAAGTTCCAGAAAGTAATGGAGAAAATACAGACAGCATTTGGGGTTGATTGGATGTCTGGGTTACACAAATAAATCAAGGAACTCTGCTCAGTTTGTAGGTAGTCTCCATCACTCAGGGTCAGAGGGTCTCCTGGTGGACTTAGGTAAAAAGTCTCACCTTCCTCTGCCCCACCCAGCGGAGATTTCCAGAGCTTTCCCCAAGGCTCATTGTCAGGCAGACTTCAGAGGCCTCTTTGAATGATGTTGAGGTTGGTTATCAAAACAAAAAGGCACAAGGTGTGGACACGGGGGACCCAACTTAGGTGTTGATAACCCAAGAATTACAAATATTTACACTAATCTCCAGTCGCTGGGGATGTGGTACATCAAACCAAATTAATTAACCAATGGAGCTTATTTGTTGAGTCCCTCTTCTGCTTTTGAGCACTTGGGGGACAAAGAATAATGATCATGGTGAGGTCCTGGTCACCAGGACTTGAGATCTTGCGGGTAACCTGCACGACAAAGTCAAGAGGGTAGTGGAAAATCATGCAACAGTGACTGTGGAGTAGAAACCACAACTGGAAACGGGAAGGATTGGTGTATAGAGGAGAGATCAAAGGAGGCTTCTGGAGAAGGCAGGATTCAGGCAGAGCCTTGCAGGATGGGAAAGATGGGGAAGGTAAGCAGATGAGGGTATTTCACTTGACAGCAAGTGAAGATCACCAAGATCGACACCTAAGTTAAAGGATCCTAAATTCAGGTCAGAACTGAACTCCCTAGGAGGTCACGCGAGGTCCCTCATTGACTGGCCCCACCCTTCGCTGCAAAGAATCATCTCCGGCCTCTCTGCCTCTGCCCACCTCCATTTCACACCCAAACCCCAGCCCCCTGGAAGTTATCCCCCAAATGTAGCGTGATGTCATGGTTTCGAGCTTTTGTCCATGCTCTCTACTGTTAGAATGTCCCTCCTTTGCTCTGCAGTTAAAATGCTGCCTCCTCCACGCAGACTTCCCTGATCTTTCCTCTCTGCTCTTATCCCATGTCACAGCACCTACACCTTACTGATTGCTGTGACTCACTCCCTAATAGAATGCAAGCAGCTTCTGGAAACCGGGAACTTGTCTAACTGTATATTTCCTTCCACTTCTGTACGGAGCACAGGGAATGACTCGTGCTGAAGGGGCATTAATTGCTTGTGACTCTGTGGGTGAACTGAACTAGGAGCCGAATACTGTCTACACTGGGCTTACTCACAGAGGCTTGGGGTGTGTTTAGAATTGCTCTAATTCAGGAGCCACTGGCCACGTGGGGATATTTAACTTTAAATTAATTATAATAAAACAAAATTTAAAGCGCAGTTCCTCAGTCACAAGTGCCCCATTTCAAGCACTCAGTAGCCACCCGGGGTGTTGGAGAGCTCAGATACAGAATGTTTCCATCACCGCAGCAAGTCCCATCAGACAAGGCCGGTCTTGCCTTTGTAGAGAGTGGCCTCTTCTGCCCATTCTTCTGCCCTGTTTATAACCCTGCTCTTTCTCCCGGGGTTTGTCGCGGTCAATCCTTGGGGAGCTGCAGAGGGACTTGGCGAAGTGGGCTTTGCTTAGGGTCATCACCCCTCGTGGGTGGGCTTTGGGCCTGCAGAGAGTGCCCAGCGGCTGTGGTGTTAAGACACGGGTCCCCGTCAGAGGAAACTCTGGGCCCAAACTGCAGAGCAAGCTGAAGTCAGCTCTAGTGGACCAGGGAAGGCTCAGAAGGAAACATCTGGCAGGCCCGGAATCAGATGTTGCTCAGCTTTTAATGGAAGATGGTCTGCGTCGTGGGCGGAGTAAAGACAGAGCTACCTGAGAGTCTTCTCATGGGTGTTTCTTGGGGTGGGGGCGGGGGGGACCTGCTGCTGCTTTTTCATAGGATCACTTGGTGTGCCAGTTCAGTTCAGGGCATTTATTAAACCCCAAGGTCAGTGGATTTCCAATATTTTTTTTTTTCCTGTTTGAACTGGGCCCAGAGATTACAAGTGCAATTTATAAAGCACGTGAAGAGAGTTGCTGCCCAGGTTGAAACGGGGCCCCCCTTGTTTGGTCTTTCCTCCAGCGCCATCAGAGGGCTCCGCTCCAGGGGCGCTATCCACATGCCGGCCCACGTGGTGAGCCTGCAGGCCCCTCCCTTCCAGCGGGTCGAGGCATGCACCATTCGAGAATTCTGGTCTATCTGCAGTCCGCAGTTTAAAAAGGCATCCTAAAGTGTGAATACTTCTACAATCCTCATAAAAATATGCGTATGTCTACAACTCTTCCTCACTTGTAAAGTGCTTTGTATACGAGAGGTCATCTGGCCTTCTCCGCAAAGCCTGGGTTAAAGGCTTTGGGCTCGGGGACTCTTCTTCCTCTCTGACTCTTCTACCCCTCGCACCTAGTTTAGTTTCTGGCGCATAGTAGGCATTTCACGTGTAGTTTGAGGAAGGAGGAAGAAGAGAGAGGAGAAAGGAGCCAGGGAGGGAGGGGAAGCGGGTAATGCAGAGGGAGGGAGGAAGTGAAAAAAGAGAAGACGAAAACAAGGAAGGAAGGAAGGAAGGAGGAGGGAGGGAGAGAGGGAGGGAGCTTACTGAAGGACCCTTGTTAAGTTTCGGTTTACAGATCAAGAAACTGAGATACAATGATTTTAAGTGACTTACTCAAGTGAACAAGATAGTGAAAAAGAATATGAAAACAAGTATGTGTATGTATATGCATGACTACGACGTTGTGCTGTTCACCAGAAATGGACACATTGTAACTGACTGTACATCAATGAAAAAAAATCAACAAGATAATGAATAGAGTAGCCTCTATGTCACCTCAACACTTCTGTTCCTGAAGTCCATGCTTTTAACCATTACTCCAACCGCTCTCTCCTTGTATTATTTTAAATAAAAAGCCTATTATGGGTACTTCATTACCTATTCTTTTATAGCTCCAGCTTTTTATTGTATAAAACTGTAGAAAAAGCGTAGCTCCCTCTGAGAAGGAATTCCTCTCCTAGGAACCTTGCTCTCCCCTCTTTCCTTTGAAATAACCCACCCCTCTGAGTAGCAATTGGAAGCCGGCATAAGGGGTGAAAATTATAAGTACATCAACCAGCATTAAGAATAGCAGAAGTGTTAACAAAGCCAAGCCCCCAAGCACCAGTCTTCATGGGACAACCGAAATGGATCCGTGTTTAAATTCACGTTGCATCAGGACAGAAGGGATGTTCTTGTGCTGGTTCCATTTTTATAATGAAGCTGTATGTCTGGAATTGAAAAAAAAAAATCTTTGACACGGGGGAGAAAAATGAGTGATAAGACGTGATTCTGAGATTACTGCTGGGACTTCGAACGTGGGCTGAGCTGCTGTTAATGGGTCATGCTACGGCCGTGATGTTAGGCATAATTAAACCCCAGCTAAGTCCCAGTTGCAGGAACACAACTCCGTGACTGCACCCCCCTCCAACCACACACACAAACACACACACACACACACACACACACGCACATGTGCCCGCACACGCACGTGCGTGAGGGAGAGGGAGAAACTTTCAAAAGGCTTGTAACAGAACAAAGCACAGTTTTTACTATCGCAAAATCTTTATGAATCGCCATCCTTGAGGTGAAGTTATATCCTTTATGGTCACATTTTGGTAGTTTCCTTAAATTATTGAAGGCATTTCAGAGGGCCTGAGCTCTTGGAACAGAGCTGGGAAAGAGGCCCCTGTCCCCCGTCTGGAGGTGGGTTAATGATGGTGTTCCTCGTGCAATGCGTCCAGGACACAGAGGTTAATAAAACCCGTAGCTCTTCTTCATGGGTACCAGGGGATGGTTAATGTTCACGACTGTGCAGGACCTCGGCTTAATGTTCCACATGACGGATCGCGCTGCCAGACGCCGCCCTCCCTGGTGCCAGCCTCGCGCATATTAGTACGTGCTGGAAATGGGCTGAGCAAATCCCGAAACCGTAAGTGCTGCTCTCCAGGCCGGGTGTGACGGGCTGGCAGCCTGGTATCCTGGCGGCTCTGGAAGTCGGCCGTGCCTGTTGGTTGAGAGCATTGGACACAGAGTTGCGAAAGCCTGCACCCGGCTCTGGGGTGTCCAGATCTGTGGTCCCTCTCTCCCCTCCATCCAGTGAAGAGCATGACCTGCCTTCTGCCCTCCTCGGGTCCGTGCACAGAAAGCCGTCTGGGGGACTAGAAGGTGATATATCAGTCTTGTGGTTACCAGTACGGGCTTTTTGGAGGTCATGGGAGACTCAAGTCCCATCTGTGTCATCCTTACTCCGGTGAGCCTTGGGCAAGGTGCCTGACCGCTCTGTCTTGGTTTGGTTTCTGCCAGAAACAAACCCTGAGACAGGGATTTGAAGGCAAGTCATTGATCTGGGAGATGATCCCAGGGAAGGGAAGGATGCCATGAAAGTTACTGCTGCGGGCACCTGGAGGTCATCCCACTGGGAACCCCTGGGAGGCAGCATGGGACATGTGCTGAATTGGCACAGCCTGGGAGGCAATGAGAGGGGAAGACCCACATCTCTCTTCTCCAAAATGAGGCCAGTATGTCCTACCTGCTAGCGTTGTCATGAGGATTACATGAAATAATACGAGAGCCCAGTAACTGTTAGTCACGGTTATCACTAATGCACAGGGTGGGTACGCTTATTGCAGTTAAGACCATCAGCGAGGCCCGGGTGAGTTGTGCTCATGTGCAGTCTTCTTCAGGACCTAGATATTTGGGTATTTTGGAAAAGAAATGTTACTCTGTGTTTGGCATTAAGGGGAACGGACAGGATAAATGGTGCAGGTTGTAGGATGTGCTTCTCGTCCCTGGGACAGGAAAGCGAGGGAAAGAGTGACCTCCATGTGCCGTGTCTAGATGGGGAATAAAAGGAGTCCAGGGTTGTGTGGCTCCAGGTGGGGACAAGTGAACTCACCAGCTACTAAAAGCCTGCCATGCAGTCTGTCTGTCGTGACTCCCAGTTGCTGCCCATAAGTCCTTCATTTTCCAGATCATTTGAAATGTTGCTTCTGCAGTGCAGGGGCCAGCAGATTTCTTCATCAGAGGGTGAAGCAATGTCCCTGCGTATGTGCCCAGCGCCTCTTGCTTACACGTCGCTGGAATGTGGGTAGACACATTAAAGGGTACTTATCTCAGAACGGCCCCTCCATTCCTCAGCCTTTGCCCTCTCCCGTGGGGCCCCAGGACAAATTCCTTGCAGGGACAATTGGTTCTTAGATGATGTGGACTTGCTACTTGGACATGGATGGGGGCACCTTCACCCAGCTGTGTTTGGGACCCTTGTGTCCACAGCATCACCCTCTCTCCAGAGGGACCCCAGAGCAGGTGTCTGGGACTCAGCAGCTAATCTTCCTGTGCTCCATGATGCTGTGTTAATATCGTTATGAATGAACCGACAGTGTCTGCAGTCCGTAGATGCTGCTACATAAGTCCACATTGACTGAGTGAGTGAACGAGTGTGGAAGTACACAGGGCGGTGAGAGAGAGAAGGAGCAGGGAGGGGGTACGCTTTTCATCAGAAAAACAGATTTGGGGATTTGGAGCTTCCTTAACTGCCTCCCCTCCGTTGTGCTAAGAAACCAGGAAACCAAGCTGACACTTCCCTGTAAATCTGAGATTTCCCTTTTTGGTTTCGCAAATTCATTTCTTGCCTTGCTGTCATTCACTAGGGAGATGTCCGCTCCAATCTTACTCACAGTTAAGCGTAAATAGTGCTCAGGCTGCTAAAAAAAGGAGAGCTCACAGGCTTCTCATTTCAATGTGCGTCATTAATTGACGGCACCCCATGCCGTTAAGAAGAGTGATGGTCTGGGGGCAATGAGCACAGATCTGTCTTTTTCCCTTGCTTCCTTCTGCCAGCTCTTAAAGGGGAAAATTCTTAAAAAAAAAAAAAAATCCAGACACTCCAGTGCATTTTAAGAGCCCTCACGAATCAGACATCTTCACAATGGGGTTTAACGAGTCACAGAAGCAGATCCTGGTGGCAAGTGCTTCAAAACACTCTCAAGTGTTTCTTGAAGTGTGTGGGGATATGTGGTCCGCACTGCATGGATGGGAGTGACTTTGTTATTATGATTCTTCTACCTCCACGTCCCCCCAGGCTCTGGACTTTTCCAGCGGAGAAGCACCGGGGATGAAAACTCACTTCTCATCCTCCCCGGGAATCCAAGCCACAAAGAGAGGCGTTCCAGGAAATTTACCTGGCCGAGCAGGGCTCCCAGCCTCTGATTTCTGGGGTGACATTTGGTCTCTAATTCACCCTCTGATAGGTTATTTTATTCAGAAATATATATCAAGTGCTTATTCTATGTTAGGACCTATTCTCTGCAAATTCCCTGCACTTGAGATTTCTTGTTCCATATAGAAGATCAAATATAAGATCTCAATATGGTACGACTCTTGTCCGAGTCCGGAGGCCAGTGGGCGTGTAATCCAGCTGGATGGGTCAGGCACATCTCCCTGAGGAGTGGGCATCTGGGCTCAAGCCTAGAGCAGAATTTAAGGAGGCCAGGCTGGGGACAGGCATGACCAGGCAGGCCATTCGTGGCAACGGGACAGGTGCAGAGCGGGGAGAGACTGGCTCACAGCCAGGACAATCTCTGCTCCCTGGATGGCAGAGCCATCCTGGGGCTGAGCCCTTTTGGTCTGATGCCGTGGGGGTACTCAGCGCTTCCTTGCTTCTCAACCCACTTATGTGGATGTCCCGGCAGAGCTGGTGGTTCCTCCCCGCATGTTCCCATGGAAACACTGAGCTCTTAGCTCTGGACAGCTGGGGGCTGAGTGAGACCAGGTCCCTGCTTTCAGGGCGGGGTGCAGCTGCAGTGGTGAGCCTTCGTTTTTGAGTCAACATGTTAGAATGTGCTGGCTGTTCTCCCCAGCTCTGGACAACCACGTCTGGAGGCAGGTACCGCAGTTATTTGCATTTTAGAGATGAAACTGAAGGGCAGGTGACATGACCTGCCACATCACAGAGTCTAAATCTCATGAGAGTCAGGATTTCACCCAGGTCTGCCCACCGCCTTTCTGTCCTGGAACAAGATCCCTGCTATGGTAAAAGAGGCAGAAGGCTCCGGGCCTCCGGATGTGCCTGCCTCAGGCCCATGCCTGGCTTCCCGGCTCCTTCTGAGGATGTGACTTAAGACGTCTCAGAGCTCCTCCGGGGCCTCCAGGGGTCGTGGAGGAAGAGGCGCCACATCTTACCTCAGCTCCAACGAGCCCCTGTTCCTCTTGGTCTAGGAAGCCACCCGCCCTGCCAGGCAGCCGGGCCTCTGGCCTTTACCCGACCCCACCCCACCCCCGCCGGCACCTCCAACCTTTCCCCTCAGGCCCTGCTGGCCGACCTTGGCCTGCCTCTGGCCTCAGTCCGGGCGCCAGGCCTGCTCCTGGAGCCTGGCCAAGCCCTACCCTATACTCAGCCTCTCCCGGAGTCATGCCTGGCAGGCTGCAAGCTCGCAGGCCGGCCCTGCGGCGGGGTTCACAGCGATGCTCCCTGTGACCAGCTTGGCTTGTAGGTGTGAGAGCCCCACCTGGAAGCACCTGCATCAGTTAGAAAGGGTTAAGCGTTGGCCTGAAGCCTCTGAGGCAGAGCTCAAGAAAGGGTCTCTCCTCCTCCAGCTTTGCCAGGCCAGGTGGCTGCAGCCTCCTGCTCTCTCTCTCTCTCAGACACACACACCTGGGTTTAAACCCTGACTAGCATCTTCTTTTTACTCATTCTTTCTGTCCTCCAGATACTGTATCAAGCTATTGCTCATTGCCTTATTAATCCTCACTTTCTCCCAAAAGTCCCCATGAAGGGAAGACCCACCCCCCCCCGCCACTGACATCCCCTTTTTACAGACACGCCAACTGATGCTCAGAAAATTTAAGTAGTTTTACTCAAAGTCTCAGACAGCTAATAAGTGGTAGAGTCTGAGTTAAATCCAGGTTTTTCCGACTCCACAGCCCCTGCGTCCAGCCACTAAGTAGCTTTGTGACTTTGTGACATTTCTTGGCCTCCGTTTCCTCATCTGTAAAACGGGGATAACAGTAACGCCCAATGTGTGAGGATTTTGTGGAGACTGAATGAACTCACTGAGGGGGGCACATAGCGGGCTTAGAATAGCGCCTGGCCCGGGGGAGTGGCTAATAAGTGGAGGATGTTTGTGTGCTTGGCATTGTCGTTGACCCCCATATGCCTGTTCCTGCGTGGGGACACCCATGCCAATCTCCCAGCTGTTAACCCTGCATCTTTGGTCCCAGACTCCGTCTCCTCTTTCTTGCCTCATAGCCACTGATTGCTCTATTTTCCCTTCTGATTACTTTTGTCTCCACACTCTGAACCCTACAGCCCCAAAGATTTCTGGGCTGATCTTTGTTATCCCTACGAGAGTACATGCCACAATGCCAGGCCGGTAACTTGGCATCATCTTTTTTTTTTCCCCACTAAAGCTCATCCATACGTCTCCCCAAACTAATGTAATGTCCTCCACTGGACTGACTTATCATGCAGCAAGACTGACCATTCAAAAGGAGGCGCTATCTCTACTTCCCATGAAATATATGAAGTGCTTTGTCCATAGGACCTGGATTTAAATGCCAGCCCTACCGCTTAGAAGCTGTGTGACACTGTGTGACAGCTTCCTTAACACTTCCGAGTTGCATTTTTTTTTTCAACTGGGATCAGGTGATGAGATGTGCAGAATACTCTTCACGGGGTTTCGGAGCGCATTCAGTGAGATCCTGGCCAGCAGAGCCTGGTATGTAGGTGCTCAGTAAAATACTGAACCGGAATCCTGCTGAAACAGAGCTCAGCAGTCCAGGGAGTTTGGGTTGCTCAGAGGGAAATGGAGAAAGGCCCTTTGCTTGGATAAACCCACTGGGAAGACGGGTCAGTGGACCAGAAGCTGAGGACCCAGCGCCACGCTGCGTCCCAAGCGAGGCAGGCCCTTGGGAGATTGAAGAGGGTGAGGTCCAAGTCCCCTTTGGAGCCGACTCTCAACTTCCTGATGAAATCTGCAGCTTTCCTTGAAGGCAGGGCCGAGCCTCCTTATCGGTGGGCTCAGAGTCCGCGGCACCAGGGCCGGACGCCTGCGTGCAGGAGGCTGGAAGTGTTTATCAGGCCTCTCCCTGCGGCGGGCGGGTCAGACATCCAGACTTTGGACGCAGTTGGGCTTGAACGTGGCAGCGCCTCCTTCCCCGGGGGAAACCCTAGGACATTTCTCAACATTCACTCCAGATAAAAAAAAAAAAAAAAAGGTTGAAAGTCGGTGGCCGGGATTTCACAAACACGATGGCCAAGGGCGGGACGCTCTTGGGCTCCAGGACTCCTGGCCCTGACTCCGGGCTGTGGGATGCCCGTCAGATCCCGCTGCGGGGGCCGTGTGATGTTTGACCTCCTCTCTTTGCAGAGTGGTCCTGAATGGGAAGGTCCACATGGAGGGAATTTGAACACAGATCGCCTCTTCCCTCCCTAGAGGAATACTGCGAGGAGGGGTTATTCTACCCAGTTTAGAGTGAAGGAGCCTGAGGAACAGATGAAATGGCCCATGCACGGGAAAGGGCCTCCCAAGAGCGCAAACTCTAGATCATGCATGTGGTGCTTACCTGCAAACCCAGCACTGTGCTGGGAGCTCAGCTTGCTTATTTCATTAAATCCTCCTAACGTCAGACTCTCCTCACTTCACTGGGTGAAGAAGAAATTATAAAGAGAGGGGTTTAAAAATTGTCCTCATTTACCCAGCTAACAAAAGTTGTAGGCAGAATTCAAATCTAAACAGTCGGGCTCAGACCCATCCCCCTGCCCCCAGAGCACAGAGGGATGCTCTCCGTCTGGCCCAGGGCCTCTCAGTCTGTGACTCTACTGACGTGCTGGAACGCGTCGTTTTTGTTAGCGCTGGCCTGTGCGTGGTGGGGTTCTTAGCAGCATCCTTGGACTCTACCCACTAGGGGTCAACAGCAAAGCTCCACCCCAATTTTGACAACCCAGAATGTCTCTAGACATTGTCAACTGTTCCGGGGAGGTGGGGGCAAAACAGCCCCAGAGGAGAACCACTGCTCTAGACCGATGTCGGGTGCTGTCATCATTCGGCGTGATTTTGTTGTAATTGAGATTGTGGGTATGGTTCTGAGGTCCTGGCAGCTGTCCGGTTTGCCTTTGGGCAGGTACTGATGCAGGTGAGCTTCAACTCATAATTCAGGGTCCTAACTAGAAGCCTTTAGAGATGGAAGTGGGGACTGTGGGGAATTAGGTGGGAATCGCAGGCGCACTGGGAGGAGTGTTTGCCCTCACGGGCAGCCCCTTCTGCCTGATTTCCAGGTAAGAGGCTGGCTGTGTGACACTGTAATTTCTTATTTGCTGTTGATGCCTTCATCCAAGGGGCTTTTCCTGACTTAAGGGCTCTGGAACTCTTAGGACTGGCCCCTCCCACCTTCTCCTAAGGACCCCTGACTGGGGCCCAGCCACAGACGAGCCTCTGAATTTCTTAAATTGGTTGGAAAGGGGGAAACGACCTCAAGGAGTTGGTGCCCATTTTCTTTGCTCTCTGGCTAAGCTGAGTCCATACGCTTAGGGTTCTCGGTATGCTCACCTAGAATCCTGGAGACCTGGGTTTCACTTGGGAACCACGGATAGGGGATTGCCTTTCTGGTCAACCCTGCTGAACCACCTCTAATCGGGAGAAGGTGAGCCATGCTCCTTCCTTCCAGGGAATGCGAAGATGATGGTGATTTAACAATGACTGAGCAATTGCTGTATGCTTGGTCTTGTCATGAGCACCTTACATGGATTATTTCATTTCATCTCTACTATATCCCAGAATGCTTTTTTTTAAAAAAGTATTTTTTTTTAATATTTGCAACCAGCTGTGTTGCTTTGTTTTTTGAACCTCTTAAAAAGAATAGTATCGGGTATTTTTTTTGGGGGGAGGGAAGTAATTAGGTTTGTTTATTTACTTATTTCTTTCTTTCATGGAGGGGCTGGGGATTGAACCCAGGACCCTGTGCATGCTAAGCACACACCCTACCACAGAGCTATACCCTCCCCCTCACCGTGATGCTCTCTGTATCTGAGGTGCCAGGAAGATTAGTAATTTGAGCAAGCCACACAGCTGTACAAGGAGAGCATCGGAATTCGAGGGCAGATCAGTGGATTCCAAAGCCCACGGAGTGCGGCCTCTCCATGTAGTGTAAGTTTGATCAAGTCGACAGTCAGCTATCTGTTGAGCATGTGTTCCGGGCTCCAAGCAAGGAGCTGCGGGGGGAACAGTGCATTCTTGGAAGCAAGCCTGCCTCCAGGGAGGGGCTCTCGGCAGGAGGGCATCTGAATGGGGTCCTGGGGGTTGGTTGAATGGGAGGGGGACAAGAATGGGGAAGAGAATGCCAGGCAGGGGGGCCAGGCTGAGCAGGGCAGACTGGAATGGTTGGAGAGACGTGGTTCAGGGAGGGAGGAAGGGAGGGAGAATCAAGTCCAAGACTGGGACCCCAGAAGCCTTGGGACACCGTGCACACTCACACATACACTCACACTCTCAGGTACGCGCGCGCACACATGAAATTCAGCCCTAAGCTCGAGGCGCTAGGACCATCAGGCGCCTCCTAGGACTAGGGTACCAGAGAGTTCTGACTCTGCCACCTGGTTCCAGGAGCCCAGCGAGGGTACATTATCTCCCTCCGTCTTTCCGTTCCTCTTCCATTACAGACAGAATAATGCCCCTCCTTTTTCAAAGATGCCAGCGTCCTAATCCCTGGGGATTATGCGAATATGAATTATGGGGATGTGGTATGTTATAAACACGTTATAGGGAAATTAAGGCTACAGGTAAAATTAAGGTGACTAATCACTTGACCTTGAGGTGGGGAGACTATTCTGGATTATCTGGGTGGGTCTCAGTTAATCACAAGGGTCGCTAAAAGTGTGAGGCAGGAGGATCAGGGTCTGGGAAGGAGAGGTGAGAAGAGGCAGGGGTTAGAGCCGTGTGCTTTGCAAATGGAGGAAGGGGCCACAGCCAAGGAGCGTGGGTGCCTCTAGAGGCTGGAAAAGGCCAGAAACAGGTTCTTCCCGGAGCCTCCGGAAGGAACGCAGCCCTGCAGACACCTTGATTGTAGCTCAGTGAGCCCCGTGTCAGACTTCTGACCTCCAGAACTGGGAATGGATTTGTGTGGTTTTAAGCCACTGAGTTTGTGGTCATTTGTTACAGCAGTCGAGGGAACTCGAACCTCTGCCTCTCCAGAACCTGTTCTTCCAGCTCTGTTCGGAGAACCATAATCACTCACACCCTGGGCAGGTGGACACTCTGAGCACCTCCGTTTATGCTACAGCCTTGGGGTCCTGAAGGAAGTCCTTCTGCGTCCTGGTATGGCCTCAGGCTGGAGGTGGGGCCCACCCCTGGAGCCAGCCTGGCCCTAAGGAATGAGGCTCTCTCTTATCAGTGTACAGAACCACACCCAGGAGAGCTCTGGTATCCTAGGGCCCCGAAGGGAAGGTCCTGAGGTTCAGGAGTTCCACACGTAGGTCCACAGAGCCAGGAGGCCCTGATCACAGTCCCTTTTCCCCCAACTTTTTTTTTTTCTTTAACCCAAACTACAATATTATATGCCGGCAGCTGGGTTTTTATTATTCAGACTGATTTTGAAAAAGGAACATTCTGGCTTTAATTAGAATGAAAAATATGAGCGGTAGAAATAGTCACATATCACATAGCTTCATTATTTACACCATTGGTTTCGACAGGCAGATAAACACAGTTCTGCACAATGTGAACAGAGACTTGTTAATCCGTTTCTAACTCTCCACACACTCACGGGACCCTGCGTTTCCCTCTCCAGAGGCAAGAAAACCACAGTAAAGGCTCAAGACATGTGGCCTTGCTGTTGTGGGAGAGACAGATTGCAAAACAATTCTAATTAAAGCAGTGATGAATGGGAAGAGTCCCCTTTATTCAATCCCATGTGTCAGTAAATGTCTTTCACCCGTTTGCTCACTTAATCCTGGCACTTTCCTTGTATGAGATGAGCCCCTCAGTCCCATTTTACAGATAAGTAAACTGACTTCAGTGACAGTAAGTGACTTGTGCAGCCACAGGGTCACAGGGTGGTTTTATTTGCACAAGGCCAGCTGGCCCCAAGAGCTGCTGACTCTGGGGTGCTTACAATGCGTGTTAAATGCTTTAGGCCCATGGTTCCCAAACTCAGCTGCACCTTAAAATCACCCAGGTAGCTCTCAAAACCTGATGTCCGGGTCGCACCCCAGACCTATTAAATCAGAATGTCTTGGGGTGGGAGTCAGGCATCAGTGCTTTTTAAAGATCCCCAGGAGACCCCAAAGTGCAACCAAGCTGGGGAACCACTGCTTTCTGCACATTCTCTCACCAAAACCCTCTCTGCCCCTGGGAAGAAATTACCGTTATTGACCCATTTTAAAGACAAGAGACCTGAGCCTCCGAGAGGTCACGTGACCCCCATCAAGTTGGGATCTGAACCAGAACATTCTAGAACCCTCATTTGTAACCACTACACTAAAATGCCTTCCTAGTGGGATATTGTTAGTGGGTCAAAAGAGGCTTTTTCCAGGAGAATGCATTGTGCCTTGGGGACGTATAAAAATTGAATCAAGCTTTTTTCCCATCTTGTGGTTTTCAGTTCTTTGAACAACTGTGAAAGTGTAACTCTTTTTGCTGTGAGCAGCCCCCACTTTTCCTCTGGAGTTTTAAACCCCTAATTGAATCGGCTTAAACCTGTATGTTTTCCTTAACAGCTGCAGTACCTCACAGGGTGCGGTCCATGTGAACTTGAGATGGGTGCTTCAGATTCCGGAGGGCTTCCGTTTCCAAGCCCCCAGGAGTGTGGCCTCTTGGTGGCCCTGGCCTTGAGATGTGTCCCCAAGGGCCCTGTCCTGTGGGACAAACTCCCTCCTCTGGGGGATCCCAAGTGCTCAGAGCAGTGTCTAGCATCCTCCACACATAAGAGATTTGGGTCATTTCCTCTTTTAATTTACATGGCTGGTACCTCTAAGACTCCCAGACACGGAGTAAAAGCCTCTCCTTGGAAGGCTGGGGCTGTGGGAATTATTCAGTCTGCAAACAGCCCACGCTCACTTCCTCCTTCCTGCTCCCTGCTCTCCGTCGTCTCCCTCCCTCCCTCCCATCGCCTCTCTCATCCTCTTCCCCCCGCCCCCCACCCTCTCCCTCTCTCCCATCATTTCCAGACTGCCCTCTCCTCCTGCTGCTGTAACAAATGACCACCTGCTTAGCAGCTTCAAACAACACAAGTTTGTTCTCTCGTAGTCCTAGCCGCCCGAAGTCCAAAGTCAGTGTGTGGGCAGGGTTGGTTGTTTTTCAGAGACTTCGAGGGAGACTCTGTTCCATGCCTCTCCCAGAGCTTGGGGTGGTGGCTGCGACCCTTGACATCCCTGGGTGTGTGGGAGCATCACCTTAGTCTCTGCTTCCACCATCACATGCTGTCCTCTCTCTCCCCATGTGTCTCTCTGAGTCATCACATGGCCTTCTAATGACACTGGTCTTTGGATTAGGGCCCACCCTGACCCAGTGTGATCTATCGTAGCAAAGTACAGTGTCAAGATCCTACATCCAGATAAGGTCACATCCAGAGGTTCCAGGGGACATGAACTTTGGGAGGACACCACTGAATCCCATACACCAACTTTCTGTCTTGCCGAACCAAATCAGCTGTGTAGTCTTCCAAAGCGCATGTTGAATCCTGCGTCTCCCCGGTGTTAGTAACTCTTTCCACTGCCCTCAGAATAATGTCCGCCTCCTCGGCCTGGCCCCAGGCGCTCATAAGCTCAGACTCCAGCTGTCTCTTCAACCTCCACTGGGAGCACACTTCCCAGCACGCGCACACTGGCCTCCGTCCCGTGCCGTGTTCACACATCCAGGCTCCTGCCCTTGCTGCCCTGTGCCCGGAGCATCACAGCTACCTCCCCCTCCTTCAGGTCTCAACTCAAATGGCACCTCCTTGTAAGTCCCTTCCCAGACTCTTCCATCTCACATAGCCCACCCTTGTCACACTTCCCCGTTTTACTTCCTTGCCGACACTGATCACCGTGTGAAATAATCTCGTGCTCATCGGTGCCGTGTTTGTTGTCTCTCCTGGTTTCTCTCTGGTCCGTGGCTCCATCTCCAAGGCACGGTTTAGGAGCCAGGGAAATTCTGAATTAATCGTGGCATTCCCACTGCAGGACTCTGCGTTGAGTTCCCTTCGTTTACCCGTCTGTCCACTCAAATTCTTTGAGTCCTCACTCTGCAGCGCGGTGAGCCTAGGTGCTGGGGGAGCAGAAATCACCGTCCTCAGAGCTGGCATTCTACAGAGGGAGTAGTTGGTTATGCACTTTTATGTAAGCTCAGGACTTTTCCTCAGGGCATCCAAGTCACACTCTGCTCACTCCTTGCTTTTATACCTGGTGAAGCTCAAGTTCCTGGGTGTCTTCCATGCCAGTGGGACTGAGCACCTCTGGAATGTTGGTTAAAATTCCCTCCATCTCTGTGGCTTTTGTTTCTTTGGTCCAGTCTCGGCCCCGCCCCTGTCACTTTCTCTGGGTGAAGTAGGATCGGAGACAAGAGACTCCTGTTAAGTCACGGAAGGAGCCCTGGACATGGAGACAGAGCTTGTGGCTTTTAGGCAGGGCTATGAATCTGAGCAGCTCTGAAAAGTCACCTGCCCTCTTCAGATCTGAACCCTCAGCCTCACACTACAAGGCATTTTCCCACCTGATTTTTTTTTTCTTTCATTAATTACTAATTTGCTACAACCACTGTTTTCACTTGAATTACTGATATGCTATCAGCATGACTAGCTCATCTTCAATGCCTAGAATAGTGGTTCTCAAATTTGTCTGCGCAGTAGACAGACCAACCACCTGGACATCTTTTATAAATTCTCAAACCCAGACCAGAGCAACAGACTCAATCCCTAGAGTAGGACACTGGCAGTATTATGTTTTCAAGTTTTCTAGATGATTCGAATGGGCAGACAAGTTGGGAGCCATTGACTTAGAACAGGAGCCAGCAAGTTGTTCTTTGTAGAGGCCTGAGACTAAAGATTCTCAGCTTTGTGGGTTGCAAGGTCTCTTTCACAACTGCTCAGCTCTGCTATGAGAGCATGAAAGCAGCCACAGAGAGCACGTAAATGAATGAACATAACTGTGTTTCAATGAAACTTTATTTATAGGAAACAGGCAGAGGGCTGTATTTAAGCCAAGGGCCATATTTGATCCATGGACCATAGTTTGTATCCCCCTAGCCTAGAATAATTTCTAGTACAATATGTATCAGTGGGATGAATGAATACATTCAGTAAGCCTTTAATTAGCACCTACTATATATATTCAGCTCTGGGCTATATGCTGGGACTCAGTGAAGATGTGTCTTGCCTAGGTGGGGAAACGGAACCATAAACAAATCAAAATGCCGAGAGAGAGGGAGGCAGTTAAAGATGTATGAGCTGGCCGCTAGGGAGGCCCAGGGGAGGGAGGAACCAATTTGGCTTGTGGGATAAGGAGGAAGTTGGGGAGAGCCTCCCAGCAGAAAAGACTTTTAAACAGAGTCTGGGAGGAAGATGTTCAGTCTGACTCCTGGCTGCCAGGAATAGAGATCCAGTCAAGTTACCGCAAGAATGGAAGGAGGCTGTTTTCTCTCCCAGGTTGAGTCTAGATGGGACGGTGTCTGTGGCAACTCCAAGCTCTAGCTCCGTCTATGACGTGTCTTCCCTCTGGATTCTTGATTTCTTTTCCTCTCTTTATTGAGAGCTTCATGGGTGACCATATAGAGAGCATGATGGTTAAAAAAAAAATAAGTGAGCTTTAGAAGGAGTTACGCTTGGTAAATTAGTTTATTTCCTTACCTGTGAAGCAGGGAGCATCTCAAACGTCCTTCAGAGTGTTTTGGTCAAAGGAGGTGGAACCCTAAGATGCTTGGGACTGTGCGGGGCACCGTAAACCTCAGATGCTCCCGTTACCAAGAGTGGTTTTATCTTTACTCTGATGAATCACTTTCCTCGGCTTGCTCATTGCGTTTACATCCTTGTAAGTTCACCTGGCCCACGAGCCTCCAAGCCCCTCTGTAGGCACCCCTTTCTATTTCAGATCTTGCCAACTGCTGGCTCAGGCTTTCGGTGTCCTAGTTCAAATGGCCAGAAAAGAGAGAACTTGGTTGGCCGGCATCCACATCCCACGTCACTGCGTTGCCTCTGGATGGACCACCCTTCAGTCCAGAGTCTCCCTTTGATCTGGTCCCCCAGGGAGAGAGGAGGGAGCTGACACAAATGCAGCTGCCTGGGCCCCAGGGCTGGGGCTGGAGCTGGGGCTCCGTCCCTGAGAAAGGGCTGGGAGTGGCAGGCATCAGAGGTGGACAGGCCCCAGAGGTGGACTAGCACAGAGGACCCGCTGGACACAAGGTCCATCAGGGAATGATGTGCAGAGGATGAAGTCTGTGGTCTTCTTGCATTACGCTCTCCTTAAAGAGAGCCTGGGCGAGGGAGAGAGGAGGAGGAGGTCCTAACTCAATCAGATGAGGCGGGTTGAGGGGTGGCGTTCAGTGTGCCAGGCCCTGCAACCCTGCTTATGAAGCCTGCATTCCAGACACTCAGCCGGCCCTGGGTATTGGCCAAACACGCAAACGAGTCCTGGCCCCCTGGCCCAGCCCTGCAGGCCCCCAAAGAAATCATTCTGGAGTCAAGTGTGAAGGTCCGGGCCGAGGACGGGAGAAGCCTTTGTTTGTTCCCATCTGCATGCCCGGGCTGCCAAAACATATCGGGAGTATAATGAGAAATAACGGAATCAAAATAATGTAAAGGAAATAAGTGCTGAAGAGGATAATCAACATCCTTTCTGAATAGATTTCCTGCCAGGGAGACGGGAGCAAAGGGAACGTTTTCCCCCCGGGACCGAGGCAGACAGTGGTCCTGGAAAGGAGAGGAAAAAATTACTTCCTGGAAGAGAGTGTTTTAATTGTTCTTTTAAGAGGGAGGCAGGGGCCGCCAAGGCCCGGAACGAGCCCTCTGTTTTGGGGGTGTCTCCATTTCCTCAACCACAGGAGAAGCTGAACACCCCCTGACGGTGAGCACGGACCACATGGCAATGGTTTTCCTTGGAGCATCACTTAGCCTGGCACCTGGCCGGCTGAGTAAGCATCTTAGGTTTCCCACGTGCTGATGGAGGGCGGGCTTTGGAGGCAGCCAGATGGACATGGGCTTGGGTCCCAGCTGTGCCACCCACCTAGCGTGGTGATGTGTGAGTTTCAGACTTGCTCCAAGTCTCACTTTCTTCCTAGCAAATTCTCATCAGTAGAACATCTGAAGCACTGCTTTGGCTGACAACAGCCTTAATGAGATAATATGTGAAAGCCACAGCACATCTTGGGAGGTTTAGGTCGTGTTGATCAACTTTCTCTTGCTTACCCACTTTTGTTTCTCTCTCCCCATCTCCCTTTCCCTCTCTCTCCTCCTCTCTCTTTTATCAAGAAGTCTTGCCTCGCTTATGGAAACGGGGGTCACATTTGCTTTTCCATCAGCCCCTGAGGGAAGCAGACACCATATCTTAGTGGTCAGGAGGGAAAACTGGAAAGTTGCAGTTGTTTTCATTTTTCATTTCATCCTTCTGCTCAGTGTTTACTGAGCATCTGTCGGATGCAGGAGCCCCCTTAGGTTTCTGCACAGGAGAGGACCTGAGCCTGGAGAGCGAAGGACCTCACATCCAGGGTGCCCCCATTTTACTCCCTGCCCTACTTTTCTTCGTGGTCTAACCGCAGGTGTTTCTTTCCATCTTGTATGGAAAAGACTGCCCTTAACTTTCACACCATTTCCTGCCAACTCTTCATTATCATCTCAACTGCCTTGAAATAAAACCTCTTCACCTTAATAAAAGTAGCAAGAAGGCACCCTCTGCGGATTCCGTTGCCTCCCTCATGTCTCTGGCTGTGCTTTGGACCCTGTACCCCTCAGTTCTGCACCAATATCACGGGATAAAAACAAGAAGAAAATAACTAACACAATCACATAACATAGTTGATGTTCCTCTAGACATTGTGCTTGACATCGCTCATTTAATTCTCCAGCCATCCTTGAGAGGCGTGAGATTCTTAACTCCATTTTGCAGATGAGGAAACTGAGGCACAGAGAGGTTGTGCAATTTGCTCAAGGTCTCCGAGCCCTGGGCTTGGGAGCCAGGGTTGGAGCCCACGTGGCCTGACTCCAGCGTCTGTGTGCTGATGAAATGTGACGCTCTGCCCCCAACTAGCTCACAGGCCAGCAGAAGGAGAGGGCCAAAGATGTGAACCTGACGGTGTGCTAAAAGCCAGAACAGCGTCTGGGCAGTGCACTCTGTCCCGCAATCATGAGAGCATTCACCGCTGAAACAGTAGCCCAGAAACCCCCCTGATAGGCATCTCAGGGCAAGCAGGTGGCTTTTGAAAGACAGCATGAAATCCCAGGGTCTCAGCAAACCCTCCCCCAGCAGAAGCGGCCGCCCCCCCCCCCCCCCCCGCCACCCGCAGCACGTTGAGACCTGGAGGAGCCCCGTGGTCCGGTTATCAGGCGATCTTACAGAGCAAGGACAATTAATTTCTCGGCCCCTATCTTATCTCCCGGATCGCACAAACCATTTCCAAGCTGAGTTTCTGGTTCCCGGTTTCCCAGCACCAGCAGCTCCGTGGCGAGAGTTCAGAAATCTCTAATTCCGAGTGGCAGCAGCACACTCCGGGGCGGAACGCTGAGTCCGTGCCGGTTTTTCATAATTGGTTTTCAGAGCGGCCGGTTCCGCGATATGTAATTGTTAGCAGTTGTAAAAAGATAACTCACATTTTTTAAAAGCTTAAAGCTTGCTCTGTGCAGATAAAAACTGTGACAAATTATGTTCCGAAAAATCATAAAAGTAGAGAGAGACATGTTAATAACCAAAGGTGGCGTTTCATTTAGAGGTCAGCCGGAGCTATTAAAGTGGTCAGGAATTTCAAGCTTTGGCAGTAGTGATTTGACCATATCACTTATCTCCTCCAGCCCATGCCTAAGTATCTCCCTAGGTAAAAAAAAAAATAATCCACAGACAGTAATACGGGAGGTCAGGGGAACGAGGGAGAAGAGCAGGCTTGCCAAAATAAACCCGGTTTTCAAGGAGAGACATTCAAATTGGCCAAAGCCATTAAATGCTTCGATTCCAACAGTTTGATCCCCAATATTTGAGAACCGGCTGACACACGTGACCACAAACACACATCTAGGAACACACACACCCCCCAGGTGAAATAGCCTTGTGAAGATTTTTCTGCAAGAAAATAAAATGAGAGAAAATTCGTCTAAGGGTTTATTGACAAACACAACAAAGTGTGTGAAAGGTCTTCTGGGTTTCCCAAATTTGAAAAAATAAAGGGGGGAGTGATACTTTTGCTGAGATAGAAGCAAATCTAGAAGGTGAATGATCTTTAGCCAATGGGAGATGCTCCAAGGTTTATCCACATGGGGGTAGGGGAAGAGTTGAATGGAGTCTGGCCATTGGCTGTTTTGAAAATGGGAGGTTGTGAAGCTGTTGCTTGAACCCATTCAGATGTTTGCCTCCCTCGCCTGCCCCCACCCCCACCCCCCCGGCAAAGAGACCTGTTTAAGTCTTATATGGGATCAATTTCTGAAAGTGAATTATTGTTTCTGAAATAGATGCATATTCCATGCCCCAGAGACTCAGATTGAAAGGGTCCTCTCACCAGCCAATAATAATAAGGCAAGATGGTAAAACCATTCTAGAATATGGGACTTTGGAAAAAGCATGAACTGTCAGTTAAGCTAGCTGAGTTTTGGCTTTGTGACTAGTTAGTTGGGCATTGCTAAGCTCATCACCCCAATTCTTTGGGCCTCGGTTTTCTCTCCTGTGAAATGGACAGATGGATCTGAGCGCCCGTCTCACTGATGTTGTGAGAATGTACGTGAAAGACGCTAACGGCGTGCTCCGGGTGGACATTATAGCCTCCCTCCCCTTTCTTCAAGATACTCTAAATTTTCCAGTATGTTTTTGTGTCTTGTGGAGATCAGCAGATTCCAGTCATTTCTCAGATCACTTTTTTTCCATGCCATTTTATTACTTATTGTATCTTGGAAGAGACAAGGGAAAACAAACAAAAGCTTATAGATGGAGTGTTTTGAGAAGCACGTTGTGTATTTGGTTTTTTTTTTTTAATAGATTTCAAACACATTCCCCAGTCCCCGCCACCCCTGCCCAATGACAAAATGGTCTCTACTAGTTGAAGAAAAATATCGTGTGTGTTGTACATGGTGGCAAGTACATTCACTGCGAGAATTTTCCACTTGGGGAGGAGGCACTATGGTAAGGAGTCCATCCAAGAGCAGACAGTTGGCTTTTCAAACGTCTGCGTGACAGACCTTCACCATTCTGAGAACTAGCAGCCAAGAAATAGAAACTTTCTGTAAAGGTTATAAAATGCATGCCGTTTATACAAAGGTCAGACCATCGCATAGAACTTGGGCAGATACATGTAGCTGAATTTAATGCATTGTAAATGAACATTATTATGCATTTATTTATTTCAATTCCTCATGGAGCTCCCATACCACTTAAGCATCGAAGAAGAAGGAATCGAAAACAGGGGAGTGGCCCCTGTAATTTAAGCACTGAGTCTAAAATGGATTCTTTAACCACACGCAGAAGAAGGTTTGAGGCCAAAATCACATCCTGGTTACCAGCTCATATTTAGGTCCATTCATAAAGAAATGATTACTATTTATTATTTGTTTTCAATCTACTACTGCATTATCCTAACAGAGTGGGGGGGGGGGGGAGTTGCTCAATAAATCTTCTGCCCTAGAGGAATTGCACGAATAAGGAATTACCTAAATTTCTTTGGGATCCTCACATGATGAAGGTAGCCTTGTCTAATTCTTTACCATTCTTGAATATTTGGTTTCCTTTAAGTTACCAGAATGGCTTATTTGTAAGCAAGTATTTTTGGCAGTGGAATATGAATTGCAGATTTTCTTGATAGATTCATTAGAACGTAAGTTTGTTCTCTTTATCCTATTTAAGCATACTGCCCTCCTCAAAGATCTGGGCATATACAGGTGATCAATGGTACCCATTATTACATTAGTTATAATAAAGATTGTGCGCACACACACACACACACACACACACACACACACAGAGAGAGCCTCAAAGTGAATGCGTGGGTAACACTGCCTTACCCAGCATTCATTGACTATTCATGTATAATGATGGACCAGACATAGAGTAATTCTAAGATGACACTAATAACTTCCCACTGGGATTCATGCTTTGACCTGGTGGTTTTTGTTTTTTCCTCTAGTAGTGAATGTTGGGATCTTAAGGATGGATTTCCATCTAGCTAGTAAGGATATAAATAGATATCAAAAAGAGAGCCTCTCTTGGCCCTTTGTGCATTAAAATGGCTTTCTGTCTCCTAGACACGCTTATGGGAAGGGTTCAAAGGGCAGAGATGTGGGATGGCCAATCAAATGCAAATGCTTGGGAGCATCCACTGCCCATTCTTGCGGGGGCGTCATCATTCAGGGGGTCATAGAGAAAAGGGTTTTCTGCCCTTGCTGTGTGCTGCTGGCTTCTGGGACGGTCAGAGGAGAATTTGCTTGCCATCACGGAAGATAATAACAAAACCAGGAACAACAGGTGTGTCTTTTCTGGAGCATATTTTTATTCTGGGACAGTCTCCGTTAGAAGCCATAGGATATAGTTAAACTTTTGATCAGTTCTGTGGCTGAACTCACGTTCAACTCTAAAGCTAGGTTAGTTCTTACATAATTCATGTATGACTTTTAGAAAGTTCCTTAGGCTCCCGGAGCCCCAGTTTCCTCTTCTGTACAGTGGGGCTTATAATAATGCCCACCAAAAGGCGTTTTATTTATAATAATTTATAATAGTCTCTCTGATTGAAATACAGCCTCCTTTTGGCTCTTGGATGTTTAGTGGCTTGTCCTGTGTCTCACTTTCTCAATCACCTTCTCAAAGAGGCACCCACCACCCCCTTAATGAATAGGTCATTCTTGTTATTGTTTCCCATTCCTGCTTCTTTTTAGCATCAAACTGCACAACCTGTGATCCTCTATTTTATATAATGTAAATGATACGTGTGCATAAAATTATAGGCATTTATCTACTTGATTATTTTCTTTCCTTTCCCCTTGGGCTCAAAGCTCTGAGGGCAGGCTCACAGTTTCAATCCTTCACAGCCTTATAAAGTGTCAGGCACCTAGTAGGTGCTCCAAAAATCTCTGTTAAATGAATTAGTGAATGTTAAAAAACCAAATTGAGAATACAGTGTATAAAATATAATTTTTTTTAAAGATGTAAGTAAATATATGTTTGCATATATGAAAAGAGAAGGTTTGGACATTTCAATTTCATTTCGACTCTTCCCTCTATTTTTTTTTCTTCCAGAGAGAGTTTAAAATTGAAAAAAATAAGTAGCAAAATTTTATGCATAAAAATGAAATGCATTTTAAACCTTCACTTGGGCAGAGACAAAATTCATATTAGAATTGACAGTCTGTTAATCACTATTCTCGGTGTAATCCAACGAGTAACTCTGTTCCTTTTATAAGTTAAATTGATTCATACATATTGGCAAGTTCGCTATTTCCCTCAAAGGGAGTTGAATTTATTTGGGCTGTATATTAATATCTTATTATCCTTCTTATGCACCAGTGACATGATCATTATTTCATCTCAGTATGTTTATTAGAGTAAGTGCTTTTGGAAGGGGAAGTTGAAAAAACCCCACCTACGGCCAGCTATCTTTCTAGGCAGGTACATGTGAAATTCTCTGGCCTGTGGCTGTAGCATTCTCTGCAGATCTTTGCTGACCCTGTCTCCAAGGTGTGTTCTCAGCGATCCACAGTTAAGACACCTTGTTTGAATGTGACTCCAGTGTGTTCTTCAGATACTTCTTCTGCCCCAGTGCATAAGATGGGACTTGCCTTCGAAATCTGCTTGCAGGACCTACTGTCATAGATGAACAACTGGTCAACCCCCTGCAGGAAATATGCTCAAATAGTCTTATAAGGGGTTCATATTTTTATGTTGAAAGTTGAGTGGGTGGATAACGGGAATGGATTGACCTTGAACAATTGCCACCCAGACAGAGCTACAAGAGTTGGACTGACCTCATTAGCAATAAAATGGTCATCGAATTCATATGGGCCCCTGCTATAAGGCCAATGTCCAGTGCAAAAAAAAAAAAATCTGCCCTCACAGTCCTTGAGGGTAATGTAAGTCTTTACTACAGCCATTGAAGAGAAAGCAAGGGAGAAGTATTTTACATACCACATAGCAAATGTCCTAAGAGGCCCCTTTAACCGCCTTACTTTACGGAAGCCCTCTTGCCTTGCCAGCTGCCCATCATTCCTTCTACTCTGTAAGCTCCAGCCCACCTCCTCCTCCTGTTTCCAGCTTTCTGATCTATAGCATCCTTCTGTCCTACCCCCATTTCCTTTAATATGTGACTTTGCTTTCTTCCATTCTGCATTTACTCTGAGCAAAGAAGCTGAAACTTGGACTCCTCCTGGGAAGAGGAGGGAACGTGAGAGGCTGGCATCACACACACTTCAGCATCCTTGTCCCTTTCATGATGATCACAGGTGCCCACTGCCCACATTGACAAGTGCAATTCTCCCTAGTTTACGGACGAGGAAGCCAGAGCTAGGAGAAGTGACTGCCGGAATCACACAGTCAGGGGCCGGGTCGGGTTAAGCTCCTTCGCCAGTAGTCACATGTTGCCTCTCTTGAAGGTGATCAGAAAAAGGGAGGTGTCACAGCCTGCGTCGCGGGCCCAGGCAAGGGGGTTCCCCCGCCTTCAGCTGCTGGGCTAGTGGCTTTGTTGCATGGAGGAGAAGTTCTATTACTACAGCCAACTTCAGAGTTACAATCTGATCTTGACCAGCTAGGGAGACACTCTGGAGCTCCCCCAGTCTCCTCCTCAATGGGCTTGAATTATCAAAAGCCTGGGGCTAATCTGCTTCCTGGGAGGAGGTGAAAAGGGTGGATGTTAAAGGGTCAACCATGTCTGGGTTTGGTAGGTGAGACACAGGTAAATCATCACTTTAAGGCAGAAAACATTAAAACTAAAACTAATCTTCATTTCTTCCAACCCAAACTTCCACTTGCAGGACTTTCCAGTACCCAATACCTGCCACCGCCTTCCCTCCTGGGATGGAGGGCTCCTAGATCTGTGAGGAACTCACACGCTACGTCACAGTCGAAAGCCTTTCACTGTTAGTATAACTTCTTTCCTGAATGGGCGTTGTCTCCTGTTTAGCCTCTAACTGCTTCCTACCTCTGTTCTCCAGAACCCTTTACAAATGAAAGTGTAGGCACTTCGAAAAGTACACGTGCTCACGTGAAAGGGAGTATTTGACCCTCTTGTGTTTCCTTCCCACCTTACCCTCCCTTAGCCAGAGCCTCAAGCTATAAGAGGATTCCAAGTTTTTACCGAGGATTCGAGGAACAGGGGTGTATCATCATAGCACAGTGGCTCTCAAACTTTAGCAAGCACTGGAATCACCCAGAAAGCTGGGTTCCAACCCAGACTGCTGGGTTCTATCCTGGAGCGTCTGCTTCAGTGGGTCTGGGGTGGGACCAGAGAATTTGCATCTCTAACAGGTTTCCAGGCGCTGCTGATGCTGCAGGTGCCAGGACCACACTCTGAGAACCACTGCCTTAGCAGTTTGAGATCTGATCACATCTTTGTATCTGATTGCTCCCTGTGATCAAGTCACTTCTATGTGAAAGGTCTTCATAAATTGAAAGATTAAGTAACTTTTGAATCTTCCCTTCTTTAAGGTGAACATGTCCAATCTTCTCAAATGATGCTTAGATTAAAATACCTTAGTGACTCCCTTCCCGCTCTGGGCATCCTCGTCGTACAACACAGGATTACACCACAGAGGAAAATTTCTTTCCCTTGATCTGAGCCTAGATTGGCTGAAAATATAGTAACATGTGCCTCGTTGCTATCTTACTCTTAAGGTTAACCCACACCCATGGGGCTTTTTCACATAAGTCGCTTTTCAGGCAAGATTCTCTATATCTTGTAATTTGAATAGACATATGTAATCTCAATGCAAGAGTTAAGATTTGTATCTAGTAGATTTCATCTTGATGATTTTAGTCCATTGTTCTCAACTATGTAAATCTGTTGGGATCTTGATTTGTCAACTAGCTTTGTCATTTTCCCCCCAGTTTTTTTTACCAGCTGCAGATTTAATGAGCACGTCTTTAAGTCCTTACTGAAAATAACAGGGTTCTCAGAAAGGACCAGCCCACACAGAGACCCCTGTGGCACACCCAGGAACACTTCTCTCGTGGTCAAAAAGAATTCACTTGTGAGGATATCCTTGAATTAGGTTAAGTCGCTGCAATCCACTGATAATTGTCTCATCCATTTCACATTCATCCATCTCATCTTTAGGTACTTCTTGTTGGACAACATCACATGCCTTCCTGAGGTCAAAACATATTTGTACGGTGCCATTCCCTTGAGATACTAGGGTTCCACTTCCCTTTTTCCAAATCACCTTGTTAATAATCCATTCTTAAGTTGTGCCAATATAAAGTTTCCCATCATACCGTTTCGGAAATGTCCTTTCTCCATTGTTGGTTTTGAAGCCTGGACGTCGTAAAATGTGATTTTCTTCCTTTCTCCTTGTCTTCTTGAACCGTTTCATTTCCATCTGTGATTTTTAGTCATCGCAGGGTCATGATTATGTGGATGCGTGGAGGTAAACTGCTAGAATAATCACCTTAAGTGGCTAGATTTTTTTCTTTATCTTTTGTCCCCACTCCAGGAAGTATTATTTGCAACTTAAGTACCTTTCCAGTTTGAATGTCTTCCTGGTTGAGAAGACTACAGAAAATACCAATACACCAACAGTTCCGATTTCTCTGGCGGCTCACAGTTCATCAAGTATACTACATACGTTATGTAGGCATTCTTTGTTATTTCTTCTCCTTTTACAGATGAAGCAACTGAGATATTGTATGTGATATATAGAGAGATTTAGTAAATGTTAAATGAATGAATGAATGCGTGAATGAATGCTGGAGCAGAGACCCTGGGCTCAGAATGCCAAATCCCATCCCATCAGTACTTTTTTTGCAGAGTGTTCCCTCTTTCTCTATTCTGGGTGCGTCCTGTTACCTAACCCATGCACCAGGCCCGTTCTTTGTCTTGCTCCAGACCTCAGCAGAAATGTACCGTCTTACGAATTTAGCATCTGCTCTTTCCTCTTTTTCTGATACATGTTCAAGCCAACAAAAGTAAGATCGGGCGCAACACAGAGATGTGTTACCAGTGTTTGTGGCTGGAGAAAACAGATGAATGGCTAACTGAAAGTTTTTTTTAATAAATTTCAACGCCTTTCCATCAATAGCACAATTCAGGGTCTGACCTTTTTAACCAATCTCTACTGTATATTGTTTCTATTATCTGAATTTAATTTTAAATGTAAGTTAATTACAATGAACACAGTTTAAAATTCAGTTCTTCAATTGCAATAGCCAAATCTCAGTCACTCCAAGTGGCTACCATATTGGGCAGCGCAGATATGGAACATTTCCACACTTGCAGAAAGTTCTATTGGACAGATCCAGTGTAAAATCCATGCAAATGCATTCTCTGTTAAATCAATCCAAGGGCGAGAGGGAAGTGGATTTTAGTATTGTAAAGCAGCTGCTTTGAATTTTTCTGGTAGGATTGGACACCAATTTACCAAATGAAATGCCTAGATGAGCTGGAAGAAAAATGATTGAGTTGTGCCGAGAAAAATGAAAACCCTCTGACGTGTTGATATTCTAGGCTGGCGACTTTGCTTGTGGCATTTTGGAACAAGATTCAGAATCAGTAAAGTGTCACCCAAGTTGAATGCTCCCCTGTAAGAAATGTCTTAGTTTGACCTAAAGTAAGTGGAAGAGACAGGGTACAGGAAGAGGAAGCAGTGGAGGATGTCTAAGTGATAAATGGTACCCTGTCATATCGCATTTGACGTCTTAACAGGAAAAGGGGGCTGTTGAGCCAGATATGGGTTAAGGGAAGAAGCTCAAACCTTTCTCGCATCTTCATTTTGTTTTTCAAGGCTCAGGTTGAGTGTAAGAGCTCTGAGCTCAGTCACAGTGTATCCGTTCTGCAGAGTAACAGGCCAGTCTGGGCAAATGCGTTCTCCAAGGCAGCCTCTGCCTTTCTCTGAGCAAAACGATAGCAGGGCTTCTAAGCTGTTGAGAAAGAGTGCAGCCAAGAGAGCTGCTCTCCAAGAGATGATTGCCATCAGCAATCATGTCGTCTGGATGTGAAGCATGGGACCCGGGAGAGAGTGACAGCCGCCACAAACCTGTCTGACTCTCCTTGTGCCAAGAACAGTCGAGACATCATCTGTCAGAGTCTAGGCTCTCCAGTCTTCATAGGTTGCTTTTCTCACATAAACACCAAGGAGAAATACAGTGCTCCATCTTTCAGGAATCCTTATTTGCCAGGCAGTTTCTCCTGTCCAGAGTTTTCTTCTCTCCTGTCCGATTTTCCCAGGCTAACTTCCCCATCACAAACACACTTATCCGGGTTTCATATCAGCCTTAAAGATTCGGAATATGGATCTGTTTTCCAGACTGCCTGTCTGGCTGTCTGACCTATGGTTGTTCACTCTCGCAGAAATGCATGATGTTACCCTTGTTAAAACCACAATTAGTCTAAACCCTTTACAGGAAATATCAGTTTGGTAAGACGAGCGGTACCGTTAATAGGAAGTCACGTGATTCGTAGGGCGAGCGGGCGCATGGTTTCTCCTTAGCCCTGATCTCTAGCTGCAGCTGCTGGCTACTGAATACAGAGGTTAGTGAGCACGCAGGAGCCCTCTGTTCTGTCCACGGGGGCAAGAGCAGGGGTGGGGCTCCCAAGCAGCAGCTGGTCCCAGGTATGAGAGGCTTTTGGGAACAGGCTCTGTGCACAGATCCTTCCTATCACATTCCGACTGTAAGG
This sequence comes from Camelus dromedarius, assembly GCF_036321535.1. Taxonomy (NCBI): domain Eukaryota; kingdom Metazoa; phylum Chordata; class Mammalia; order Artiodactyla; family Camelidae; genus Camelus; species Camelus dromedarius. Next base: position 28,114,252 of record NC_087444.1, read on the forward strand.
AAAGATCCAACTGATGGCCAGTCCTAAGGCTGCCACCAGCCAGCCCAGGCTTGGCAGGCAACTTCAGGTGTCGCCTTGCAGACGATGAAGGAGTCAGAGTGCAAGAGCTGCAGGGCCAGTGGCTGGTGAGTGTGTGCTTTGGGACTGGAACTGGTGCGTGGCTCTGCCAGAGGTGAGCTTTGAGTCTTTGGCCTTAGTCTCCACATCCGTACAATGGGGCTGATGCTACTTCCGGGAAGTACATTTAGTTATCAGTCTGCAGCCGTGGTGCTACGAATCATTACCCGAGACCACTGATGGACTATTTGTTCTCTTCCAGGCACACTCTTAAAGCTATAAAATATGACTCTGGAAAGAGCATATCATTGCAGTTCAGGCAAGGAGGAGAAATAGCCTAATTAGCCAAGCAGCTGTGACCACATTTCTTACTCCTTCTGAGTTTCCATTTCTTCCTCCATAAAATACAGATACTAGAGCTCTCACGTCACTGTTGGAAGAATTAAGCAAGATCGTGGGTAGCACAGTTCCCAGTACCTAAGAGACATGATGGGAGCCACTGCTGTTGTTGATGTCATTACTATTATAACTCTCATGCTCCTTGATAGTCACAACTACCCTTGAGGTAGGTGGTATTATTTTGTCCTGCAGACTAGAAAACAGGATTCTCAGTCGATGAATAGCTATCTCCAGCCTAGAGCTCCTCAGCCAGGAGCAGCTGGTCTTTAGCTGTAGTGATGGCCATTTTATACGTTCAGACAGACCCAAGATACACTGTCCCTCTTTGCATCTCCCTTTCTCCAAGAGAAGCAGGAAGTCAAGGGTAAGACTGTCAGTCCCTGCGATTAGCAAATTCCACTTGTTCAAAGCGATCTGTTCCGCACATCCAGGATAAATCATTTGTGTCATAAAGAGATCTAAAAAATCAATGAAGTTTAGCTGGAAAGTAAAAGAAAACATAACATAATTTCATGTAGGATTACCTGACTTGAGCTAGGGTGCTTATATTTTAAAACAACTCTTGCTAGGAGTGTGTGGTGTATGTATGCAAGTGTGTGTTGCATTTACGCAAGATCAAGAAACACACTACTTCTGTTACAGTCTTAGGTATACTTTTGTCAGGCAGTTCCACATTGGTGACTGCATAAATGCAGCGACAGAACAGGATATCAGCTAAATGCACTGTCATGATACCGTGGAAGAGGACTGGCAGACACACAGCCTGCATCCTGCACTCCCATTTCAGCATCATGGCAGGCATCACTAATGGATCAGGACACTCTAAACGTTCCAGCCAGGCACAACCAATCGCTTGAGGTTGGCAGGCAATATAAAGGCTGTTTACCCTTCAAGGAGAGAAGAGAAATTACTCATGCCAGCAACTATGATCCAGAGATGTTACTCAAATGATCTTAAAATCATTACCTGCATCTGATTTTTAAAAAGCTTATGCCTCCTTCGAAAGGAGAAAATTATATTTTATGGGAGAAAGCCAGGGCAATCGTCCTGAGAGAAGGACTCACTTTCTTTTTACTTGAATGCAAATTAAAAGACTATTGACTCTTTATAAATAGTGTCTAAAAATGTATACCAGTTGACCCAGTCATTCCACGTAAATTCCTTGTAGGTAAAAGCTGTCCATTATGGCGATATTTATAATACCAGTAACAGAGATCTCAGTGTTCAACAGTAAGCAAAGAGATAAGTAATTAGTATATGCCTGATTGATTTACTAAATTTAACAACTGAAATAATGAAATTAGAGGATGTATACATTAAAAATAAATGTAAAAAGACTTGGAGGATATAAGCAATACAGTGATCACTCTGGTGGTCAGAATATGGATACATATTTATTCCTTTGTTTCATTTATCACTGTTTCTTTTCTTAATCATGCATGATTATTTTTCATTAAAATAGGTATTGGATTGTAACATACATACAGGAAAGGGCTCAAGTCATAAGTGAACAACTGAGTGAGTTTTAACAGGGTGATTGTACCTTACATGTTCCAGATTAAGAAACAGAACAGCTTGTTTTTGCCTACTTTTGAATTTTATAATAATGAAATCGAAAGTTAAGTACTTTTTTCCTGTTGACTTCTTTCCCTTAATATCCTGCTCTTGAAATTCACCCATGTTTTAGTTACAGGAGGTTCATTTGCATTGCTGCATAGTGTTCCGTTCTGTGACTGTAGCATCACACAGTTGACGGACTTTGTGGCGGCGGAGGTGGTCCTCCAGTTGCAGTGCTGCTGCAGATCTTCTCACCCACGGCTTTTGACCAACAAACATAAGCATTTCCACGGGAGTTTGTCCAGGGGTGGAACTCCTGGGTCATAGGACAATGACTTTTCCAGTGTAAAAAATATATATATATGTAAGTTTAAAAAATAGCAATATTGAAAACTCCATTTGTCCAAGGCAAAAGCCCAAAAGATTTAAAGAATTTAGATCAGGATGGAAGCTACCCTCATTTTTGTGTAATAGATACAAAGAAAAGTTAGAATAAAACTAAAGGAATAGGGGAGGGTATAGCTCAGTGGTAGAGCTTAGCATTAGCATGCATGAGGTCCTGGGTTCAAGCCCCAGTACCTCTGTTAAAAAAATAAGTAATTTTTAAATAAATAGATAAACCTAATTATCTCCCACCCCTCTAAAAAAAACCCAAAACTTGGGGGAAAAAAAAAACTAACAGAAAGAGGCAAACACAAACACACACAAAAACACAGCCAACTACATTAAACCTAAAACTAAAATCCTAATATGTGTGAAGGAGTAACATTTCTGGTGTTTTGCTTTTATTTTTTCTCTCCAACAATATTTGGAGTAATCTTTGCTTCACTGTTCTCCCAGGCAGTAGCAATATTTGGAAAGAAGTCTGCAGACCAGTTTCTGAGGATCCAGAAACTGAACTACTGTCTGACTTCTTTCCCACTCTGAAGGATTCGCTGTGAAGCTGCGTCTCCAGCGTGATATTTCAGATATTCTGACACTGCTGGTGTTTCCATCATTGCTTTCGAAGTCCTTCTTGTGCTTCCCAGAACACGCTGGGTTCAGAGGCTGGAAACCACTCGGGGAGTAAACTGGGATTTGCTTAAAAGTAAAAGGGCAGAGAAAGGGGTGATTCTTTGAGGGGGTGTAAACTCCAATAAGGTTTTGTGCGTGTGTGTCTCTGAGCTTCCGTGTCCCCACTGGTGATGAGATGCTGATGATTACTTTTTTGCTGGGTTGCCAGCCAGCTGTGTAGGGCAGTGCGGCAAGTGCCTAGGATGCGTGCCGTAAGCCGCAGCTCTCACGCTATCACCATCATCATCATTAACACCATCCCCTCTGCCAAAGAACGTCAGGACAGCACGGAATCACGGAGCCCAGTTTCTCTCTCATCTGCAGAGCAGCGGGGCCTCTGAGCGAACTCGCTGGGCCTCTGGGATGTGCGCAATGGGGAGCAAAGGGGTGGGCTTCAGTAGGGAGGAGGGATCGTCTCTTCTACGCTGTACAGAATCGGCACCTTGAGCCCTTTTCTGCAGGCACAGCTCCAGAAGAGTCCTGCCTTCGGGTCAATGGGAATTTTCTTTTCAACTTGAGGCATCAGAATTCTCTGGCTGACAGAGATTGATTCTTGTGTACTCATTGCCTTGACACACTAGGTCAGTTATCCCTTTACTTTATGCTTGCTTGCTTGCTTTCCTTCTGTCTGTCTGTCTTCCTTCCTTCCTTCCCTCTCCTTTCCTTTCATTCATTCCATAAATGCTCACCAAGAACTTACTACGTCCCTGCTCTATGTTACGTGTGGAGGTTTGAGGATCACAAAGTTTCTCACCCTAGAGGAACTCAACACCCCACCCCCAGTATGGACAGGGGTGAGCTTATGCGCACACGTGAATGTGCACACTATTTCCAGGTTTCGACACCAAAATGCAAATAAATAAATAAAGGGTGATTCTATATCATGTTCATTTCCATACGCACACCCCCTCCACCCTGCCCGCTCGCTAACATCTTTCTTGTTTATCTGGTCTACCACCAGAGTGTTTTCTCAATGAGTGAGTGAGACGGACAAAGCTAGAGCAGAAGGAAGAAAAGAGGAACGGAGGGAGAGAGGGAGGGAATAAATAGCCTCTTCCAACTTCCCCTGTCACCATGCCTGTTCAGTCTCCCCTGAGAGGAGTCACTCCCCTCCCCTCAGCCACTGGTGACGTACCTGTCTCTTCTGGGAGGTCACGTGTGGCCTTACATCCCCAAGTGCCTTCACAGTGGCTGTCCTGTGATAGCAACATCAGTAAACACTTGCTGAATGGATGCTGTGTAACTTAGAAATATTACCAGGTGTCACTGGAAAAAGGATAAGTGGCGGGGGCTGCTGTAAGAAGTAAGTCAGGAGGCCGTTGTGACAAGTGCAGCGGCTCAGGAGCGAAGTGCAGGGGAGGGAACTAAAGCAGAGGCGGAGGCTGGAGAGGAAAGAACAGGTCGTGGCGAGGGCGGGGGAACATTCAACAGGGCTCATCAGCCCATTGGTGGCAGAGGCAAGAGCCAAAGGAGACACTGAGATTCTGAGCTTAGGCAGCTGAGGGGGAAATAGCGCCATTTATCCCAGTAGGTTTTGGAGGAAAGTCAATGAGGATGACTGACGTGTAAAGAACTCTCAAAGGACCGGATGGGGCATGAGGACGCTCAAAGTCACCTTAAGGTCAAAGATCCTGGTGCACCTTCTCGGGGTTGTACTTTTTCCCCTTCCTTGATGCATTTTCACTGGCAAGGCAGTGAAGGGGGCTGAGTACTTCTCTGGCAGATCAAACCAAAAAGACGAATCAAACATTGCGATGAATCCCAACACTGAGTCTCAGAATCGTAAGGCTGAGCTCGATTCTCTTGCTGGGTTGGGCATTTTTTCTGGATTTATTCGTCTGTTCACAGTTATTTATTGGTTCCCTAGTCTCCTAGATGCTGGTGATGCAATGGTGAGTGAACAGCCACGCAACCCCTGCCCTTACAGAGTTTATAAGAGAGGCTAAAAGTGTCCCATGACACCACCACTCTCCCCATGCCCACATCGGGCTGCTCATGTGAAAACAGGCAAGGAGAGGTGATGGAGGTCCTCCGTGCCCCTTGTAGAGGTGTCTAGGTATGCTTACAGGAAGCAGCCCTTTTGCAGAGACCTAGATGAGGAAGACACAGCTAAAGGAGTTAAGAGGGGAGGAAAGAATATTCTAGAAAGAGGTGAGAGTGGGTTGAAGGTCCTGAGGCAGGAGGGAACTAGGTAAGTATGAGAGTCTGAAAAGCCATCCATGGCGCTGGAACTGAGACGGGGAGCCTGGTGGGAGAAGAGGCCAGGGAGAGAAGTTGGAGGAAGACCAAATCGGCCTCTGTGGGCCCCATAAGGGCTTGCAGAACCCGCGAGAGGCAGTGAATCACAGATCCTGAGGTCTAGTATGAAGTTTCTCAGTCATTCTGATTCACACGAATGGAGCCTGGCAGGGAGGTGCCCGCCAGACCGCAGCCTGCCCTGTCGGAGCGGACTGTAAGGTACCCCCTGTAGGTCGCCCCTGCGAAGACATTCAGAGCCTCTCCGAGTTCTTTCCAGTCTGATGTAATCTTTCCAAAGACTGGCAGCCCTTGCAAGAAAACCGTTTCAGCTACCTATTAATATTTTAACATGCTTTTAAGAAAATTTGGCCTTTTGTTGAGCTGGTCTCAGAGCAGACATAGATCACAGTTCATGATAGACATTACACTTACCCCTATTCAGTGGGTGTATTTCTCTTGTTTGGATTCATTTTTAAGCATCTATTATTAAAAAAAATCTTTCTTGCCAGTTATGTGTTTGCTCCTCCAGTTCCTAAGCTTGTTTACTCTGGAAAGGTCCCCCCCCCATCCTCTCCCTCCCCACGAGGAACATGGGGCATCGAATTTTCTGACCTGGGCTCGCTGAGATTCCTGCTTTCACATTAAGCAAAAAACCATCTGGAACTCAGAGGCTAAACCAGAACATCTCGTAATAAGGAGATGAGCGCTTGCCATAGGCCTTGCCCCTGGGGGGAAAAACTTTCTCTCTCTTTTAACAAATATGTATTGAACCTTTCCTGTGTCTGGGCACTCCATATGATGCTTGCACGTGGGCAATCTCACTCTTTTTTCTTATGACAATACTTTGAGGTGAAAGTTGCTTATCTATGTTTAACAGATGAGAAAAGTAAAGCGTTTGGGTTTTTTGTTTTTGTTTTGTTGTTGTTATTGTTATTATTGTTTTTTTGGCGAGGGGAAGTGGGCTGGTAAATAACCTACCAATAGGCAGAATTTAAACTCATTTCTATCCAAGAACAAGATGTATTCTCCCTTCCTAGAGCCATGTTCTAGTTCTTTCTTTTGATCCCTAAAGGGAAGCTGATGATCTTCTAGAACATTCTCATCTGATGCTTTCAGTGGTAGTGGGCTGAGCTCAGAGGCTCACTGGGAGGTCACGCTGGTGAGAGTCATCAGTCTAAGGAGGACACATGAGCTGAGACCTGAATAATGGGGAGGAGCCAGCGTGGGAAGAGTTTGAGGAAGGGCATTTGAGACATGGGAAGTGCTGGAGGTGAGAAGGGAGAGTTTGGTGTGTTTGTGGATCAGGCTACAGGTGCCATGGGAGGAAGGAGATGGTATCAGGCAGTCAGGGGCTAGATCATGAGCGCCTTTTTGGCCAGCCCAGAAAGTGGACGTCTTTCTGAGTGTGGTTGGGTGCCAAATTAAAGATGGCGACATGTTCCTGGACACTCTTTACTACTGAGAGCTGGCGTCTGCATCCCCTTCCTTTGAATCCGAGAGGCTCTCTGTCTCCTTTGAGCAATGCCATATGGCAGAAGTGATGCTACCGCCGGCTTCCGATCCCTAGCCTCAGGGAGGGGCAGCTTCGACTTCTTGTTTTCAAACCCTCTCTGGGAGCCCTAAGCCACTATGTAAGAAGCCAGCAGACCCTAAGCCTGGATGCTTGGAGTGATGACATATATACACTCTGGTCAGCAATCCCATCTGAGCCTGGTCCTCTAACCACCCCACCAAAGCACCCACCTGAGGCTGCTTTTGGAATGAGTACGAATGTCAGTGAGAGGCCAGTAAAGCCATTCTGGAACGTACAAGCCAGGCCGTCCACCAGCTGAGTACCCTCGAGTGACCTCAGTCGACTCGGTGAAAAGCAGAAAACCATCTGGATGATCCCAGTCTCACAAATTGAGATTTGAGACTGGTTCCTGAGCCACACATCTATAGCTCCAATTAGACTCTGATTGTTTTAAAGCACTGCACTTGGAGGTAGACTGTGGTTTAGTGGATCCCCAGAAGACACAAGAAGTCACTGAAGGGAGGTCAGGGAATTATGACTTAATGGAGATGCTGTAGAAAACTGTGGCTACTACACAGAAGCAGAATTATGGGGAGAGAGTGAGGGCAGCAGTGGAACTAGGGAGATGGATTCTCGAGTTTATTTCAGTTGTCCCAGCAAGACAGTGAGGAATAGAACTGGAAATGTAGTGAGTCTGATCAGTGCTTTGGAAAAAAACAAAAACATAACAGCAGATCTCACCGATGGCTCAAATATGGGATGAAGTGACCCCCTCATGTCCCTTAAGATCCTGGAGAGGTGGCACTGCCTTTCCATGACACAGATAAGACACTGGCCCTGCTTGGGTTTTGCTTCTTACAGATGCTTCTGTCTCTCAGGAGGACAGACATATGTCCTTGCAAGGGGCACAAGAACAGTTTGGCTGCCACTGAGCAAGCTTCCCCGTGGGCAGGATCACATCCACTCGGGATCTCTGTGTCCAGAAATGTCTTTGTCAGCAGACCACTCTGCATACCGAGTGCTCCAGAGTTGAGGGTGTCACAAGAGCATCTTGTCTCTGACACCAGCTCACCACCTCCCCGCCTCCCCGCCCTGTGCCCACTGAGACTATCAGCAGACAATCTCTAAGCCGAGTCTAAAGAGGAAAGACTCTTAACCAAGTGCCTTTCAACATTATTTCTCTACATGTTCCCAGCCCCGGCGGGGAGAGTCTCAGTACCACTCCTTTTCCCACCTGGAAATTTGCTGAGCGTGCTTTTACCAGGTAACCCCCTGGGGAGGGAAACTTTTGGAGGAGAGAGACTTCTAAATCTCCCCCGGGTGGCCCAGTAACTAGCGGTGTGGGTGAGTCAAGCTCTTCCTATCAGCATTTTATTTCGGGCTCCTGGCTGAGTCACTCCCGTGCCATTTCCCCGGGCACGCCAATCAGAGGACAGCTTCAGAAGGTCGGGAGAGGTCGCCTGTGGAGGAGCCCATCTTTGAGGATTTGGAGGCCCGGCATTTGCTGAATTTCACTTCCCTTTCAAGTGATTGCTTCACTCCAGCTGGGGCTCAGGTCACAACAATCGCTTCTTGTCCAGAGCTTTCGCGATTTGAGATTAGCCGTGTGTCCCGTGGCCAAGCCTTGACTCCGCATCATGGAGGATGGGAGCGTTTGCAGTGGCTGAGATTTGTCCATTTGCCCTCTGGCCTTTGATTCGAGGCTGCTTTTGGAATGACTACTTTTCCAAATGTCAGTGAGAGGCCCGGCTAGTTTTTCCAAAATCACTTCCATCAACACAAACTCAGAAGTTTTGAGTGTCTGCATCCTTGAGGCCTTTGCAGGAAAAACCAAGAAAATGTTTGCAAACACATCAACGTACTAAACATTGTGGAAATACACCTCCTCCTTTTTTTCAGGATTTGTGATATCAGAGTATCCTCCTGTCTTCAAGAAGAACAGCAGAATTAGTCCCCTGGGGTGTAATAATGTTTGCTTGGATACGGAAGGCAGTGTCCTGCAGTGGGAAAGTCTGGCCCTGGGATGAGACAGACTTGACTTTGACTCTTGAGAATCACTGGAGTCACTAGAATGTTATTTCCACACAGACAGGGATCTTGTGTGTCTTGTTCATTCTTGTACCTGAGCACCCAGTACAGAGTGAATGCTTGAAAATTATTTGTTGGAAGAATTCATGAATTTTAGATTCTTATTTGCTGTGAAACTTTAAGCAGCTAACTGCTCTAAGCACAAGGGGTGAAGAGTTGATAGTGAGGGTTAAATGAGAGAGAGTTCATTTAACCAGCACTTCTTGAGGTCCTACCTTGTGCCCATCATTGTTCTAGGTGCTGACGACACAGCAGAGAACAAAGCAGGTAAAGGTTCCAGCCTTTGTGGATTCTGCCTTCTGGCAGGGAAGACAGGCAATAAACAAAGAAACCAGAAAAGGAAAAAAAAAACTACGGTGCATTAAACAGTGAGATGTCAAATATAAAAATATAAAGTAGGAGACAGAGTAGAAAGTGGCAGGTGAGAGGTTCCCATTTTAAATTGGGAGAGAAGGTCAAAGAAGGCTTGTTCTTGGGGCACTAGGAGGTTGACATTTGAGCAAAGACTAAAGAGGTAAGGAGTCAGTCATGTGGAGAAGGAGCGCATGCAAAGGTCCTGAGGCAGGAGCCTGAATGGCATGTTCTAGGAACACAAGCTAGCCATTGTGACTGGAGTGAGCAGAGGGAAGGGGGGAAAGAGGTGAAGCCTGAGAGTAGCAGGGGCCATATTGGTGGGGACTTTAAGGCTGTTTAGAAAAGGACTGTAGCATACACTCTGAGGAGTGTAATGACTGTACACAGTAGGCACTTCACAGATGCCTCTGGGTCGCCTTTGTGAAAACTGACCAAGATCATTCACATGCTAAAAACCACTGCTGTCAGATGGATCACTCCCTAAAGTACTCCATCCTAGACTCATAGGATGTGAGCTCTAGAAAAGGTCTAGAGACCTTGTATGGATTGTTCAAAATTAGACACCACCCTGCTCTCTCCTCCTAACACAAGCCATCCTCTTCTCTTGTGGATGCTTTTAAGCTGACAAGACCTGGAGCCTCAAGAGTGGAGAAGTGGTTTCTTCGGGAGCTGTTATAAGACGAGTTGGCTCCCAGACCAGATAGAAACGAGGCTGGCCCTCTGAACAATTCCTGGCCTGAGCGATCCCCACGCTCCCTTCTGGAGCCCAAGGTTACCCTCCTTTGCCTCTTTGGAGGGGAGGGAGCAGTGCCCAGATGGGGAAGCCTCCAGCTCGGAGCAGGCTTGCTGGCAGCCGTGCAGGAAGGGTCTTCCTGCACTTGCCACTCGTTGGACAGATGGAGTGTGTGGTGACACAGAGCATCACGGATTGGCTTGGGCTAGAGTCGGGTCAAACTTTATCCTTTTCTGAAAGTGCTTAGCTGCTGGCAAGTCCTGTGAGAGCTGAAGGACCCTGACAGGAGTCTGGTTTTGCAAAGACCTTGCAGGAGCAGTGTGAAAGAAGGAACAGGGTGCTGGGTTACTGAGTGCCTCCAACCCGCCAGGCTTTTGCATTCACTAGGGTTGCACTGTCCAGGATGGTAGCCACTAGGCACAAGTGGCTACTTCCCTGTGAACTGAAATTAACTAGAATTCAATGAACCAGGAAATTCAGTTCCTTGGTCTCACTGGCCATACTTCGAAGGCTCAGTAGCCACCTGTGGCTACCATCTTGGACGGCATAGACATGCAACGTCTCCATCACCGCTGGAAGTTCTGTTGGACAGTGCTGCTCCATGTGCTTGAATCTTCCCCATCTCCCTAAAGGAGGGGCTCGAAACACCACCTGACAGATGAAAAAGATGAGTCTTGGGGGATTGAGTTTCTCATTGAGGGCTGAGGGCAGGGTTCCCCAAAACTCCTTTATGGAACAGTGTTTTTCCTTTGAATAGTTAGGAAAATAAATGTGAACACAGTATGATCGGAGATTTGGCTGCGTAGAGAGTGGGCTGCCACCAGCTAGTCGAGGAGTTGTTCTCTGTTACTTATCTGTAGAGGTCATGGCTACAATGCCAGAAAGTAACCGGGCCAAATATTTACCTGAGTCAAAACAGAAGTTTGAGTGTGTGTGTGTGTGTGTGTGTGTGTGTGTGTGTGTGTGTGTGTGTGTGTTTTTAAAGAAATAGAGACATAAAGTAATCATCTGACTATTTTGACCAGGAGGGTGGTTACCTGTGCAAAACGAAAATGCAGGCTCTTTATTCAAAAAGCAAGGGAACAAGTATCATTAATGACACTACAATACAAAGCCTCTTCCTTTCACCCATGGGCTCCTTCTCGAAATGCCACAGTGTTTTTTCATTGGCTATTCAGTGCCATTCTAAGTGATGAAAAATTCGATTTTAAAGTCATTAGCATGAATTTTAAGGTTTACCTTCATATCATTCAATCCCGTTTTTTAAGTGCAAACAGAAGAGTGTTTAATGCATAGGTGAAATCACAGGACTGACACCGCTCGTATCTTGAAGCTCATACAGGAATACAGGACGTACTTTGTCCACATGATGGAAACACTGCACAAAACGCGACTGTCTTTATTCCATTTCTTGACATGCGTACTTTCTACCAACACCCTCCACCTTAGATTTACTGATGAGGATGGAAGGACTCAAGGAAAAGGAACTGTGAGTCGCCCAATCTTCCCCTTCCCTTCTCTGCCATTGTTTCCAGCCTAAGTGGCTGCCTAACACAGAGAAGGAACATGAGTAAGAAGGATAGGATAGGATGGGGCTCCCTGGTCCCTTGTGTTCCTTAGATGCCATTACATTCTTTCTGCGCTCAAAGCAAGTTCTGGTTTGAAGGGAAGGAGTGGCCTCCTGGGGCTGTTGGCTCCTCACTGACTCAGTAGTACATGTACGGTACTTACCACACTTGCTTTGAGTCTCCCTGAACTCCCATGCATTGGGGGCCCGTGGGAATTCTGTGCTCACGGGACAGTGAAAATGCTGTATGCCAACAGATGGCAAGCGTCCGTGGACACACGTGCTGTGTATCTCCTCTGCTCACGTGCATTCTCCACTGTCCCATGGGACCTCGCTTACAAAACACAAGTTCAGGGATGAAATGATGAGGCATTTCGAGATGGTGACAGCATGAAACCACACTGAAGAGCCTCCTGAGCTTGGGACTCCAAGCAGCTACAGAGATTGCTTGCTCGTAAGGCCAGCCCCATGAACCAGGGACGCCCACACTCACCTGGTCGTAGGAATCACCAGGGCAACTTTCTAAAAACATAGCTTTCTGGCTTGGCCACAGACATCTTGAATGCACATCTTGCAAGAGGAGTTTGAGGGGGGGTTTTTTGTTTGTTTTTTTGCTTTGCTTTTACAGGCTCCCAGATGGTTGTTCTATTCAGGAAATCTAGGAGAAGTCAAAGCTGGGCATGGTGGATGGGGATGGCTCTGGAGGCTGACATCCCTGGGCTAGAACTTTAGCCCTGCTGGTTGCTGTTTTCGTGATCTTGGGCTGCTTAACCACCTTGAACCCTCAGTGTCTTTATTCATAGAGGGGCTAAAATTGATAAGACCTCTCAAGCAGAATTACTGCAAGGTGGTAATGAGTTTACGTGTGTCAGTCAGCTTGGGGAAGGAACCCACACTCAGTAAACTGTACTTCAGTTACTTTGATTAGAGGAGTCAGCCTCCCATGAGATGAGAAATTGCGCTCAACCTACATAACTGGTCCTTCGTATGTGATAACCCCTCTCCTCCTTGCCCACATGTTGACCTCTGGACTGTCTTCATGGATGTCACATCCTTTCAGCCTCTGATCTGCTCACATGCTGACACTTTGGAGGTCAAACAAGACTTCCTAAAGCCCTAGCTTGGCTTTAAAACGTAGACCCCGTCGGGAGCCTGTTCTGGTTGCAGGCAAGCGTCCCTTGGACTGTGTCTGCTCGGCTTCGCTTTCTCGCTGCCCTCAGCCCCTCCAGGTGGTAAACGCAGTCTTCCAAGCCCAGGAAGCGCAGGCCCCTCCCACCGCAGTCTCACCCGGCGCTGCAAAGAGACAAAGCACAACTGATCAATAACCAGCCCCTTGTCTGAGCAGCCAGGCCCCGGAAGCTGACTTCCTCAGGGAAGTCGCTGTTCAGCAAAGTTCAGCACCCACAGAATTGACAGAAAGAGGAGAACTCTTCCAAGTGGAGGAGAAACTTGATTCAAAGTGCAGGAGATCACAGGCCCTCCCTGGCTGCCCTCAGGAAGAATCAAAGCGCAGAGAAGATTGAGAAGTTAGGGGGAAATTATTCTTCATCAGACATAGGGGAAAACTTCTTGCATTTTTCTTATGATTTTCATGGAGAGTGAGAACAAAGGCATCTAATATTCATGGGGCACTTTTTATAGACCAGGCTCTGTGACTTGTTCTTTCTGCACATGAGCTCAGCATGTCTTTTAAGAGTGTGTATGGGCCAGGCCGCGCTGCTGTGACACACAGCCCCCAAGCTCAGTGACGTCAGTAAACATTGGCTTGTTTTTCGCTTTTGCTGCCTGGTCGTCATGGGTCAGCGGGTAAGGGTCTCTGGTTCCATGTCTTTCTCACTCCAGGCCCCCATCCTCTGACTGAGAACCCCTGTCTGGAGGTTACCAGGTGTTATGGGAGAGGGGAAGAAGGCATGGAAAATTACATCCTGATTCTCAAAGCTTCCCCTAGAAAAGCAACACCTATTACTTCTACTTAGATTTTATCGATCAAAGCATGTCGTGTAGTTACACCTAACTGCGGGAGGCAGGAAGGTACAATCTCACCATCTGCCTAGAAAACTCAGAATGTGTGAAAAATCCCTAATTGCACGTTAATGTTTTTATAATTATTATTAACGATCCAATTTCACCCCTAAAGGAACGGAGACTTAGAAAGTTTCCGAAACTTATCCAAGGTCACAAAAGCCAATAAGAGGTCCACCTGAGATTTCAATGCGGGCAGTCTGGCCTCTGTTCACAGGCCCTCCTCTGCCTATGCTCTTAACTTCTAATTTCTATTTAAGTTTCCAAAAGATATTTGGTACCGTGAGATTCTGCCTTGGTTATTTTTTTTAAGGTTGACTCTCTTCCAGCTCAATTAAGTTTTCCTCGTCTCCTTCTTTGAGGTTACTAATGTCCTGACACTGTTCCCAGACTCCGGAAAAGCTTGTCAACACAAGAATGACAGCTGGGAAACCAAGGGTGTTCTTGGCAACAGTAACCAAATATTTATTTTGCTAAAGGAAAAACACAGTAGCACCTTAAGTGGTTTTACAGAGAAACCAGGATGAGATGAGATCTCAAAATTAAACATTTGTTGGTGGAGAGGTGTGTATCGTTCAAAAGCTGATTTGGGTAGAGTAGATCAGCTCGCAGTTGTTGAAAGAGTCATTCAGTGCCAACAGGTCAAGTCTGCACAGACTAATGAGTCCTTAAACCCATTCCAGGCGCTGTCCTGAAAAGCACTGCTTTAGTGTTCTTGGTTGGAAAAAGTACACACTTGGAAGGAACACGCACTTCGTCCAAAGTTTTGTGGTTCTAAGAAACTTCTCCCCAAAGAGATAATTGGTGTCTGTGTACAATGTTGTCATTTTGAAGGTGGGGGAAATTAAGACATTTGGAGCCCATATCAGCCAGCTCCCAACCAACCCACAGACATACAAGTGAGCCTAGCTGAGATCAAGTCACCACCACCTTCCCCCCCCAGAAAAAGCCCAAACAAAACAAAACTGCAGGAGATTCTCAAAGCCTATAGCATTTCTAAGAGGAGAGCTTCCTGGTCACACAGTGTAATGAAGAAACCACTCAATTAGTAGATGTTCACCAAACTGCACATCCATCCCCGGTACAGGCTCTGGAAGTCCAGCAAGAAACCTGGGAGGTATTACATGCTGTTCCCCACGCTGAACTCCTTGCCATCCCCCAGTACTCTTCCCACCCTGCAGGTGCTTGTTCTTTCTGTTCCTTTGCTCACATGCCTTTACATCCAGTGAACTTCTAGTCACCCTCTACAGCCCATCTCAAATCTCCTCTCTCTTTTGAAGTCTTGCCCCAGGTACCCCAGGGATGATTAACCATTCCTTCTTTTACGCTCCCACAGACTTTATCAGACCTCCATTTAGGTACCAATTTCATCGTATTACAATTATTTTAATATGTTTCATCATGAGGCTGAGAAATCCTCAAGGGCAGAGACTCCCCTCCCCCGTTTGGTTCGTCTTTGCCTCCCGAATGTCTTGAGTTAGGTGATTCTGAAGTGACTTCTAAGGTCATCCATATTCAGGTCAACTCAACTTGGCCCCTCTTCTTCCCTGCATGTTCCCCGCCACCCCTTTTAGGAACCCAAACTGGGCAACCATGGAAGGTGCCGGGGCAGTGCTTGAGGATGGAATGGGTTTGCAGATGAACTGCCAAGTCCCTCTGCAAGGCTAACAGGATGCGTAGTTGGATGGTTTCTCACAAAAGATAGTCAAAGTGGGGAATCATAAGAACTGATCCCCTGTCCATGACACACATGGTGCTTTCATGTAAAGCATACATGTGCAGGCACCTTCTTTTCCTTGATCTCTGTTGCAAGAGCAAGGCATTGACTTTGAGCAGGGCTGTGATGGAGACATGCATGGCCTGTGGTGTGCACCACACCCACACTGCAATGTCTACAACGTGGTGTTTTACTTTCTTTAAAGAGGAGAATGTAAGGGCACGCAGGCCAGAATTGATCAGTGATTTTTATAGTCTTGCTCACTCCATTGAAGTTTACCACATCATCTGCCTTCAACAAGTCTTCTAGAACATTCTATCAGCTTTCACCATGCCCACTTGCTTTTTATGCCCATGGTTCATGCAAAACTTTCAAAAATCTCAGTTTCCTCTTGATAGGACTCTTTCAAATGATGACTAATAAAAAGCTGTCATCTGCTAAGAACTTTCCATGGGCTGCATGCTGAGCGAAGCACTTGAAATGAAGGATCTTAATTTAACCCTCCTAAGCTAAAAAAAAAAAAAAAAATCCATGGAGGCAAGCACTGTTATCTCCCTCTGGAAAGTGGAGACCCTTGTGTTGCAAGGCATCTGTGAGAATTCATCGGAGCTAGAGTTTTAGTAAGAAGACTGAAAAGTAGTCACTAGGCCCTACCCTCCAAAAACAAGCCCATATGTGTGGGCCACTTACTGTGTTCAAGGCACTTAACTAAATACTTCAACTGGACTGACTCACTGTCTTCTCTTGGTGACTTGATGATGAGGTAAACACTGTGATCTCTCCATTTTGAAGATGAGAAAACTGAGGCCCAGGGTTGTAGCTAGGAAGCTGTGTTCACGTCAAGTCAGCATTATAAACCTAGGGAGTTGGATTCCAGAGTCCACCGTCCTCATTGAACTCACCTATGTATGGGATTAACAGCCCTATCTTGCAGCATCTTGGGCAGGATTAGACAAAACAGTGATCGTTCCGATCACACGCTTCCCACCCCCTCATTCTAGGACAAAGGCCCCTTCCTTTCCGTTCCTCTCCTTTCCACAGACAGCATCGACATTTGGCAATTATTTTATTTTTCTCAATTCTTTCATATTCTCCCTAAAATCAAAATCTAAACAGTGCCTGCTTGCTGGGGAGAAAGCACCCAACTTCACTGTGGGCAACGAAAGGCCACCAAGTCTGTATACAAAGCAAGCAAAGGGGGAAGAAAACATCAGTCTTCCGGGCAGACACAATTTCCCTTGAAAGGTGACACAGCCCTTTAAAAATAGCTATGGCTCCATTGTGCAAAGACAGTGACAGAGACGGACAGCTTTTAAAAGGTGTAATGTTCCCGGGCAGCCGGCGAGCAAGGCTCACCCAGATACAGATCAGTAATTCGATCGGGGGAGAGTGTTAAATGTTAGAGGTTAAGCTGCTGTGTTCTTATTACTAATCAAACTTCCACCCCATGCCTGGCCTCCTCCAGTCCCTATAAGGAAATGGTAAATGATTGAGAGGTTCCAGCCCAGGCCCCTGGCTTCAGAGTTGCTGCCTGTTCCCGATCACCTGCACGTCCCGCCTCCTTCCTGAGTGCACCCCGATGAGGGGTTCCAAGTGATCTCAGGATGCTGGCGATTTAAGTTTAAGTGACTACAGGGCAGGCACCACCTACTTTTTGAATGGGCAGACAACAGAGAGAGACAGATCCTTGGTGCAGAATCTGCCAGCCCAGCTCTCTCTTCCTGTCAGCCCAAGATGGAAGCTGCTCCAGGGGACTGGTGTGCCCTGGCACCACTGATTCCTTCCCCTCAGGAACTCTAAAAGATTTTGAAGGTGAATCATCTGATTTGGGCCTTTCTTTGCCCACTGTTGAAGGCAGGGGTGTGGTGGACAAGGCTTACTCACCAGCTCTCCGTGGGTGGAGGAGCCCTGATTGGGAGCTTTCGCCATTTCCCCTGGTGTAAACGCTCCCACTGTGGCTCATTTCAAGCTAACAATGTGACGTCCCTGAGCGCGGAGTTCGGGAGAGATGCGCACGGTCAGCTCTAGCAGCAGGAGTGTTCCAGCACATCCCCGGTTACAGGACACACAGATGGTCCAGACCCGTCCCTGCTGGGCTGGCTGTGATCCCCTCTCCAGGGCAGTCCACGTCCTCCTCATTCCATGCCTCCTTAAAGCAGATCTTGCCCCTTTTCTGAGATTTTATAGGAATGCCCACAGCACTTGTAGAACAAGCAGAAAAGGCAAAACTTGTCCTACTTTGATCTTCCAGGATTGGGTCGGTGTGGCACCGAAGCTCCTGGCCAAAGGAATTTAGTCAAACTGGTTCATTGCTGTTTCTGAAAAATGAAAATAATCGTTTTCCCAGAGCCTGTGGGTGTCCACCCATGATCTCATCTAATGCCTTACAAAGTCCCAGCAGGTGGTATCATCCACTCCCCACCCCCATTTTACAGATGAAGAAATAGACTCAGAGCAGCCATTATAAGGCCCTGTGACTTAAGAGTGCTGGAGGCGAGATTTGATCTCGAATTTGTCTTCCTCAAAAGCCCATGCTTTTAGCCACGACCATGCCCCAACCAATCCCAGAAGAGAAACATCCAAGGACATCTGAGAGGCTGCAGATGGGAGACAAGGTCAGGTAGGATTTCCCAGGAAACTGACAGAGGAACACAAGGCACAAAAGAGACGAGGGGGTTTTATGGGTTGGGACGAGCCATCTAAAATATATGAAATATCCTTCTCACTGGAACTGATCACAAGCATGGTGGCAAGGTGGCCAACAGAGGCAGAAACAACACCAGACACCTCTTCCAGGTACAGCCATTCCCGGAGTTAGGAGTCAGAAGTTCCTTGTGTGAATCTGAGACTCACCGCCGCTCCCTTCCACCCACCTCTCCATCCTCTCCCTTTTGGTCCCACTGAAAATAACCTGCCCATTTTCCTCCTCCATCAATAGCAACCCTTCATATATCATAAGATGGCACCCCAGCATCCCAGATCTTGTCTTCTCCGGGCGAAGGTCCTTCTACCTTCCAGCTGTCCTGTATGTGAAACACTTGTATGCTCCACCATCGTCACGGCCACCCACTTCTGGGATCCTTCCTGAGTGTTGATGTCTCTTTAAGATGTAGAATGAGAACAGGGCACCTGGGGTCTGGGTGTGGCCTTGCTCTGGAGCGTTCATCCCAGGATCAATTTGGGGTTGATTTAAGTAATTGTTTAATGGCTCTCTGAATTCTCCTCCTTGACTGGGTGCATCCCAAGGCCAAGAACTGTGGCTGGTTTTTTTTTTCTCCTCAGCATAACCCCTCCTGTGAACTCAGTAAGCACTAGCTCCAGGTGATTGAGTGGATGGTCTGATGAATTTAGAGGGCCCTGGTGAACCAGGCTGTCCTCTCTTGTACAAGATTCTTCAGCAAGGATGGCCTCAAAACACTAGCCTCCTACCAAAGAAACTTCTCGGTGTACCCCAGAACTTCCTGTTAAGTCACTCTTAGCAGACACCTCTGTCTGTGAGCTACTGGAACTGATGCCACCCTCACTTCCTGGGACCTCACTCAGAGATTTATCAGCATGCCCTTCGGAGGGCAGGGCAAGAAAATGACCTGGTTTAGGAAGGAAATTAATGGCGCGCACAGTCTCCTGACTCTCCGTTCCCAGAGCGGTGGCGGGGGCTGGGGGCTGGGGACGGATGCACAGTGTGCTGTTGTCGGGAGGGGGACTGGGAATCTGAGGGCTTGTTAAAGTTCCAAACTCAAGCCGGGCACTGAATGTGCCTGGCTTCACTCCCTGCCAGCTTCCAGGGACACGTGTGGACCAAGAGCCCTGGCTCCTATCCCGCCTCGATTCTGCTTTATTCAGGCTTCCCTGAAAAAGTCCATTTGGTAAAAGCTTTTAGTTCCTTCCAGCACTCAAATCTGTGGCCTTCCTGGGCAGCTAGAGGTGGCCTGTCCTGGTGCACGTGGCTGTGACTGCTCCTGCTGGGAAAATCCCCCTGGCATCAGAGCCATCTCTGAGTTGTCCTGGCAACAGGCAGGCCGGTGGCTGCTGCTTGGGCTCTCTGGACCTGGGACTCCCCAGAGCTGGTTCCAGGCAAGAATCTGAGGCTTGCAGGCTGACTTGGGCTTTTTGACTGGAGAGGCAGTCTTGCTTCAGGGGAGAAGCCAGCACACTTAAAAGTTAACAACAGCGGCGTTTACTGTCTCTGCGTGCCAGGCCAGGCGTATATAAACCTCCATCTACATCATCTCCTTTAGTTTTCACAGAAAGGTTAAGTGACTCGTCCACATTTTACGAGAAGCAGACGAGGTGGGATCCAACACTGCCTTCATGTGACCCCAGCTCTCCTCTGTCTAGCCTGCCTCATGAGATGTGCAGACCTGGCCAGGATCTTGAGAGCTGGGTGGGATCAGGTAGCGGGGCTGGGCTGCCTTCTCCCAAATGAACGTCATCAAAATTAAAAATAATCGCAGCTGGGAATCAGTGAGCAGGGTGGGGTCAAGGGTCGAGCTGCCTGTCATGTTCTCATCACTTGAAGCTCCAACTGATGAACCTGGGACACCAGCCTGTGGGAACATGGGCTGAGCCTGGAAACCGTCACCCTGCAGCCTGCTGGCAGGGGGGCCACTCTGACAGCCCCCAGCACCCAGGGTCCAAGCAGGTGGGCAGGATCTGCTGCCTCCAGTGGCCCAGCTCTCATCACATGGCCGGTATTTGAAAAGCGAACAGTTTAGCTGTGGGCGAACAAGGCTTCTGGGCTCACGTCCCACTGCCCCTCCCCACGTGGGGCTATCCGAGGAGGCAGCTGTGCCCCAGGATGGCCACCTTGAGCTCCTTCCACACGCCCAGGGGTGTTACTGGTGGTAAAGTGACACTGTCCACACATCGGTCATTTGCATCCCTTCGTGGGGTGTCCAAGAGCGAGGCCAGTTATTCCGTACTTAGACCACATACCCTGCTCAGCCGCTCCAGCTCAGAGCTGTTGGCCATTGATGAGCTTGGTGCGGACCCCCACAGAGGCCAGCAGAGCTCCTTGCAAGGGGGAATACCCATCACTCTGTGCATGTCAGGCCCCGGGAGGAGAGGAGAATGCGATCTTTCCCTAGCTTCTGGGGATTCAATAGTGAGGATGGAGATGATGTGGCCCCGATCTCTGGCAGCTCAGAGACAGAGACTGACCTCAGTCAGGAGCATCGCTCCCCTAACCATAAACGTTCATATATGCCAAGTTCAATGCAGGGCAACCTAGCAGGGCCGAGGGATCTGTCAGAAACTGGAGGCACAGCGCACACGAGACTTTGAGGGGCCCATGAAAATGTTTTGATTTGTTTCTTTTAAAAGCAAGAGAAAAAAATGAGTGTCGTAATAATGAGTACATAATAATGAATCCAGTCTGGATCCCATTTCCCCCTTATACCAGTTATAAAATTTATTTTTTAATATTTTTTGGTGGAGAAAGGGATTCACAAATGCCAGAGTGCTGGGCCCAGAACATGGTGATGTGATGGCCTTGAACCCAACTGCATTTAGAACTTTTATGAGGATGGAATGATTAAGTCCTGAGGTTCAGGAAGGCTTCCCTGCAAAGGTAATAATTAAACTGAGAGCTAATAGAACTCAGGAGTTATCAGCAAGGGAAGGGGAGTGTTCCTGACAGAGGGAACAGCATGTGCAAAGGCCCTGTGGGGTGAGGAGGAACTCAAACAAGGCTTCACAGAATAAGAGGGCCCACGGTGTGGGTCAAGGATGCCAGGGTAGAAAATGGTCTTGGTATTTGACACCAGAGCCGTGGAAAACCAAGACTGTTTAATGATCGAAGCAGAGGGAAGGAATTAAAGGCCAGCAGACTGATCTACCATGTTAATAATGTAAAAAAGTTGCCACGGCTGCTGGAAGAAGGTTGGACTACAGAAAGTGGTGAGTGATCAGGAGTCTAGTGGAACACCCCAAGCAAGAGATGGTGGGGGCTTAGGCGAGGATGATGGAGAGGGGTAAATATGAGAGAGATTTAGGGGGTCATTTGTGTGGGGGGGGTGCATTTGTGTGTGTGTGTGTGTGAGGGGATAGGTGACGATTGGAGGTAATAAAGGAGGAAGAGGGAAGGGTCAGGAGTGGCCCCCAGGGATTGCCTTATACAAGGGGCTGGTGAGCTGCCTTCCAGCATCTAGGCAGCGCTGAAAAAATTCCAGGGTTAGGGGTGAAAACTCTGAGTTGGTTTGCAGTAGTGGAGATGAGTTGGTTTGCAGTAGTGGAGATAACAGAGATCCTTAGAAGGAGGTGACCAGCTTCACCTGGGTGGAGAGAGAAGCTGTCCTGGGAGGCTTCCAAGAAGCTCGCCGCAGAGAGCTGTGAGTTTGAGAGCAGAAATACTTCTGTAGCAGCCCTTCCCCACCCTCCGCCGCGCACCCACACCCAGCTCAGAACCTGGAGTGTGGGAGGCATTGAGTGAATGACTGTTGAGCAAACGGTCCAGGAATAAGATGTAGCTTGGCGGGTGGACGAGGAAGAGACAGATCGGCGAACTCAGGGACATGGAGGCATGCTTCCATGGAGGAATGTGGCCCAGGCTACAGAAAGGTGAGGCACAAGGTTGAGGACATGGGAGGCAGGTGGGGAAGGCTGGGAGCAAGCCTTGGGTGTCCTTAATGTGAAGGTTCCAGAGCAGAAGAGCTAGTGAAAGACTTGTACCCAGAAAGGCCACGTGTGTTGGCTTCAGTGAAACCAAGGCCACTGGGTGGGCTGAGTGACACGTCTGAACAGATGATGGTGTGACCTGAGGACTTCCAGCTCTTCAGTTAAAACTGAGAGCTTGCAGGAAGAATTGGGTTTTGGAGAGATGTGTTGTGTGTGAGAGTTTGTGTGCACATGTGAGTGTGTTGTGTGTGGCTGTGTGGATGCACCCATCTGTGAGTGTATAGTGTGCCTGTGTGTGTGAGTGCGTATGTGCTCGTACACATGTGCGAGTATGTAAGTGTGTATTTGGGTGCATTTGTGTGTGTGTGTGTCAGTGTATGTGTTTTATATACATATGTGCCTGTGTATGAATGTGTATGTGTGTGGACACGTGGCTGCAAGGAGAAGAGAAAGGACAGGGCCTGGAGAATTCTCTAGAAATAGTCACCCTGGAAAAGAACATTAAGAAGATAGTTGCTCAGGATTCTAACTTGAAACTCATGCAATTTCTTTTTTGTTGTTGTTGATATGTATTTTATTGGCTTTCTCAGAAAAGAATACCAAAGCAACGGAACAAACGGATATTTAAAGCAATACTTCAAAATCTATGTACGTATGTGCATGACTGGGACGCTGTGCTGTACACCAGAAATGGACACATTGCAACTGACTGTACTTCAATTAAAAAAAAAAACAACAATAATTCAAGGAAACATTGCTGTAATAAAAGACTTTCAATGTAATGTTTACATTAAAAGGTCATTCCATAACTTGAAAAGTTGACTGAAAATGTTCAGTACTGACAGGTAGATGTTCCAATGCAGTCACGGGGTTTTAATTATAAGGAAAATGTTCTCTGAGCATAATGCAAAAAGTTCACATCCAGTGTGAATCAAAGAGAAGCAAAACAAAATCAGACTGGCATCAGACCTCTTGGCAGTAATACTTTTTCTTTTTTCTTTTTTCTTTTTTAATTGAAGCAGAGTTGATTTACAAAAACTCACGTACTTTTGATCCAGAACTTCATCTCTCTCCGGGAGCGTGCGCCCGGATCCTCAGACTCCGCGCCCCTCCCGGCTCCCGTGTCCGCTTGGCTGGAGGCAGGCCGGGCGACGGCACCCTAGCCTCCCCGCCAAGTCCCCAGGCTCAGCCTGGGCCGCCCCAGGGGGCGCAGTGCCCAAACCTACCTCCTTCCTCTTGGGTGCTAGAAACAACTTCCGTTTAGACTAAGATGAATCGTGTTTGAGTCCCTACTGTGTGCTTTCCTCATTGAACTCTCAAAATGATCAAAGAGCTCGGGCCTGTTTCTCGGAGGAGGCGCCCTGGGCTGCTGCTCTGAGGAGGTGAGACAGAATGGCAGGCCTGGGGCTCGCACTCACGTCCGCCAACACCGAATCCCAAGCTCCGTTCACTCTCTGCCCCGCGGGGTCAGAATCCCGAAGCCATGGAAGGATCTGGAACCACCCCCCTTTAACCAGTAAGGGACTCTCATTGAACCCCCCTGGGACAAGACTCATAAATTTGGAGGCTTCTAAGGATTCAAATGAACTGGGAAACCAGAAGGACATGGCTCCTCCCTCTGTCCAGTGTCTCCTCCATCTCTGGGGCCCTCCGGGTCACAGCCCTAGCAATGCCTCGGCTGGGCCCCCGTCTCCCCCATGCCCCCCTCCCACACTACTCCAGCCAGGGACCTGGTTCTATTTTCAGCATGTGGGACACATTTTCTGGGAGGGAAGGTTGTGAAGGGCTAGGGAGACAGCTCCAAGCACTGCCAGTGCTTACAGGAGTTTTAATAAAGATGCTTCAAGAAGACAGACTTCAGATTAACTGTCCTAAAGTAAAGATTATTTTAGCGCTGTTGAAATGGTGAGGGCAGGATGTAAAGAGGTAATCTTATCAAGAAAGGAGAAGTCTTTTATGTTTGAGCCAGCTTTGGTTTTAAAATGTTATGAAACAACTTCGGACTGTTTCCCAAACAGGATTTTTTTTTTTTTCTCTTTCCCCAGAGTTCTGACATCTTCCAGGTTCTCTCTCCCACTATTTTTTTTTCCTTAGTCCCAATCTGACTCTTCCTGAATTTCTTATACACATGGTTTGTTCTGTAGGGTTTTCCCTTTTCCCTGCCCACCTGCTACCCACCACTGCTAGAAGAAATTAAATTCCTCTTACTTTTGACACAGCTCTGTCTTTCCCACGGGTCCAGGCACTAGGTTGGCATAAAAATCTCAAAATGGAGACCCCCGGGTAAAAAAGCCCTTGGTGGACGTTGTGATTGTTTCCAAGGACGGTTCTCCCTTGGGCAGACGGGCCTAAAATGGGCATTGCATCTGTCACTTGCCCTCCCTGCTGCCTGGTCCCTTTTGCTCCAGCAGAAAGAAATAAGCTGTTGGCATGCTTGTAGTTCCTCAGTATCTCCCAAACCTGGGTTCTGCTCCTACTGGTCGCATCTTCCTTGCACCCCCTCCCTTGAGCCTCAGAGCTCTTTACCCTTCAGAACTCCATCAACTCCCCACAGAGGAAGTGGCCCTCACCTGCTCCTCCCCACCTCCCACCGTGGCCAAAAGACGCCATTTTGCCCATGTGGCCATCACCCCCCAGCACACGTAATGGCCACACATGTCTTCGGGATCTCTGCACCTTGTCTTCTGCCCCCGGGCTCCTCCTGCACTCCCGTCCACCTTGCACTGAGATGATCCCTTTTTACCCCCATGCATCTCTGGGCTTCTGGAAGGCCATGGCACCCTGAGAGGTGCACAGGGATCCTTAGAAGACTTTGCAGGTCTAGAAAACTGAAGGATGGCCAAGGATGCGAACAAATGATCACTCCCGTCCACGAGCTGCTATCGATGAGAGGAAGAGGCCAACTTCTTTTTCCCTTTGGGGGCCCCAGGAGTTAGAAGCATCATCTGAAAGATCTTGATGTCAGTCCTGGATCTGCCACAGACTGTTTGATTCTGGCTGAGTTCCTCGCCCTTCTGGAACCCCTCTGGAAAGGGAGAGAAATGGGGCCCACCTTACAGGGCTCCTGGCAGGACCTGACATATTACAGGCACTATGCAGAGGACCCCCCCTCCCTGCTGAGGTCCCTCACCTCCAGTCCTTTCAGTCTGGGGATAACTTCATGCAGTAAGATTTGTGCTGTTGGTTGTGTGTGTACAGTTATGCACACAGCACTGCTGGTCTCACAACCTCAACATACTTTGAAAAATTTCCCTTTAAGTTTGCATATTGTCTTCACTTAGGTTTTGTGACATGATCCTTAGATTCGTTACATTATATGGGGTCAGAGACACATGTTTGCTTCCTCTCTGTCTCTCTCTCTTTCTATTGCCTGTGACATTAGTTATAGGGCAAGGGTTCCATGTTTTGAATTCTAATAATGACGTATTAATATCCCACCTTTTTAAAAATTTACTATTAAATTGAAGTATAGTCCATTTACAGTGTAGCATCAATTTCTGGTGTACAGCGTAATGTTTCAGGCATCCATATACGTACATATATTTGTTTTCATATTCTTTTTCATTTCATTGAGTGCAGTTCCCTGTGCGCTACAGAAGAAACTTGTTGTTTATCTATTCTGTATATAATAGTTAATATCTGCAAATCTCGAACTCTCAATTTATCCCTTCCCACCTCCCATGCCCCACCTTTTACACGTTACATCTTATATACCCACCTCCCATCTGATGCTCTATTTCAGTGGTTTTCACATTATTGAACTCCACTCCCTGACATCTGGCAATGTTGGGAAACATTTTTGGTTGTCACAACTCAACGGGAGGTGTGTGCTGCTGGCATCAAGCTAAACACCCCACTGTGCTGGGCGCCACTTGGAGCCGTCCACAAATTGGAGAGGACGTCGGGGGTTCTTGGGAGGAGGTAGTGTGTCAGGAACCAAATCACAGGAGGGCAACCTCAGATCCTCTTAGGAGCCTGATCTGGGCAACATGATGGGGGAGAGTGTGCATTTCAGATTCAGGCAGACATGGGTTTGAAACCCAGCTCTGCTCCTTATGAGCTGTGTGTCCTTGGATAAGATGCAGGACTTCTCTGAGCCTCTGTTTTTTAGTCTGTGAGCTGGGGTTAATAACCTTGCCACTGAAATTCTTGTGAGGATTAAGTGGGAGTACCTGATACGTAGTGAATACTCAGCAAAGGTTAGGTGTCCTCATTTGGGGGAAAGGAGCCAGTCATCATGCCTGGGGAGAGAATACTGGTTGTGCTCACCCCGGAGCACTGGGGGGACGTCGACTGCACTGAATCTGGGCGGTGAACTGAAACAACTGGGTCACTGGAGCATTTCACTCTACACCTCTCAAGAGAGTGGTCCTTGCCCTTTCAATCAGCGGCAGTGGATCAGAATATCTAGCCTGACTCATTTTGGGTCCATCTAAGCATCATCAGAATCATCAGACTTGCTTTTAAAACAAGTCATTTCCCGGCCGAAGTGAATCAGTTGTCCCTGAAACCCGCCCCAATCATCCAGCCCTGCCGACGACTGTCACCGGCCCCAAGGATGCTTTTGTTCCTCTGTCGTTAAAGTTTGGCCTGATATTACAGGGACACTTTGAATTCTTCAAAGAGTCATTCCCGCTTACCTTTTTTTTCCCTTTTTTTCCCCTTCAGGTTCAACCCCTTTTATCACACTAAAGTGCCAATCAATATTGCGAGATAGATGTTACATCTTAGCTTTTTATAACATGACTTGTCCCAGAAGGGACACTGTATCTTTAAGGAAATGGACCCCGTATCCTGTTTCTGAAGGATTAAAACCCTTTAAAGAGACAGAAGAGGCTGTAAACCCCGATCATATTCTTATTCTCTCTTCATTATCCTGTCCACTATCTATCCCTGCTGAGTAAATCTGCTTGTGTGTTTCTCCAAAGTGGTCATAAGAAGAAATTTATTTACTCCGCTTTGCACTGGAGGGGCATTACTGAGCTTCAAGGCTCTCCGAAGTAATAAAGATTTTGCAGTGTGTGCACAAAAGGAGCAGAAATTCAGAACTTCTTTCCCCCTCTGAGGTCGTTTGGCCATCCAAAGGGGGAGTCACTTCTCATTTTCTGACAGGGTTTATTTCCGTAAGATTTTCCAATTAGCAGGAAAAGGTCACGCTAATGTTGGTGCTGGGTAGAGGCAAAGGATCAAACTATGCAAATAGAGACATCCTTGAAAGGACAATATTCCAAAGAAATAAAGAGTGGATTTCCTAATTTTAAAATTTAAAATTATATGTATATATAAGCTTTTTTCTCCAGTGTGAAGGCAAAAGGTGATTGCATTTGACCTGCAATTCTTGCCTGGGATGCAAGAACACATGGTCTGCAAGTCTGACTGCCGGTGGATGATGGTGACCTGCTTGGAGATGGGAGTTAAGACGGGAGATCCCTGAGCTCTGGGCCCGGGAAGTGCAGGAACACAGGATGCGAGGCAAGCAGAGCTGGGATGTCAACTGCCAAGGCAACTTCTCTGGACCTTTATAATGGCCAGACTTTCCCCAGCCCAGCAGAGCTGACTGCCAGCATATCATTTTTAAACCCGGCTCAGATCTCTCTCTCTGACACTTCCTCCGCCGCTTTTGTTCCCTGCTCGGTGTGTGCGAAGCACAAGAACTTTTCCCGATAATAGGGAGGGCTGGGAGCCGTGTCAGGGAAGATGTACTCCAGCCGTGTAAGGACAGAAGTCACCGATGCCCATTAAAACGGATCCAGGGGACAGCTTCGCTTTGGGCTGAAGGCTTGTGCTCCCTGTCAATTCTCACGTGCTATGCAAATGTTATGACCAACAGCCCTGGCTCTCAGCTCTCGTCTGCTGTTAGTGATCCGCCGGGTGAGACCCCTGGAGGAGCTCGTTGGAAGGCAGGGCCCAACTGGAGGGAGCCTGGGGCTTTGCACACCCCTCACACTTATTCCTGCATGCCCAGATGTTCGCCTGCACGGCTGCAATCAAAATGGAAAGGTCGAGTCCTCCAGCAAGGACCTGTCTGCCACGTGGAAGCTCCCAGCAAATGATGTAGCCTGGCCAGTTCGTGACAGTTACAGGAAGCACTTGTTGAGAGCCCTCCCAGAGCAAGACCGCACGCCAGGTGCGGCGCTCAGGACTTGCTCAAGGTCACACAGCAGAATCTGGACTCACCCAGGAGTATCTGTCTCTAATAGCGCCACCGAGTCATGCTGTGGGTCTCATTTCATTTGCGAGCTTAGGAGGGGAAAAAAAGCTGGTGGGATTATTGTGACAACGGGTTAAGTCTTGTCAAATACTAAGAGCATCGTCTGTCAATTCTCCCTAGGAAGTAAGCAAAATATGACGTGTGGGTGTTTAAACATCAGCAATGTGCACATTGTTTTTAGGCTCTATTATAAATATATAGCGTTATAATTACATACTATTAATAGGGCTAATGGGACACACACCTGCAGTAAGAAGGCATCTATATCCTTTGGTGTGGTTTAGATCTGCTGTGACTTTTTTTTTTTTTTTTGACACACAGTATAAGACAGAAACAGTCCATCCTCAGCTTAAAAAAACTTTCTTCCTTCCTTGAAGTTGGTGACTAAAGCCTCAGAAGGCATTACTTGGATTTCAGCATGAAAGAGGAAGCCTTTTTATATTGCTTTGCCATTAAACAAAGAATGACCCACTTTTTCCCCTGTTTTCAGAGTATTATTTGTTTTTTTTTTCTTTTTATTGTTGAGCAACTATTCATTTTAGACAATTCTTTGGCCCTGTTTTCCTTAGAACCCATTGGAGTGGAAAAGAGAGTTACAAAGAGTAAGTCCTGAGTCAGAGCAGCAAGGGGGATGTGTTGCCTACTTAGGCCTCAGACGCCATTCCTAACAATTAAATTCACCAAATTCAAAGTCATTCTTCTGACTTTATTTAGAGAAAATTATCATAGCTAATCAAAACAGGGAAGCAAGTAAGCAAACAATTATAGTATCTAAACACCCAGGAAACCTTAATATACAACAACAGACAACTGGCTAACTGAAGTGTTCCAGTGGAGTATTATACAGCCGTTACAAAGCATGGTGAAGAAGTATTCTTAATGTCCTTTTCTGTTCCAGAATACCAGTTCTTACGATTTTTCAGCACATCATTATTTTAGCAAATTCTTCTCTCTTTTGCATTTTAGGACAAAGTCAGATGGAATAGGAAAAATTACAGAAAATTGGTTTTGAGCAGAGTGACAATAGGTAGTCAGATGGCAGATGGTGGTATAGTGGTTAAGGGTTGGAAACATTATACTGTAATTAGATATAGTAATATGTATATGTGTATGTATGTAATGAGGGAAAAAGACTAAAATCGCAAAGTAGGTTGGGAAGAATCAGATCAGGTAAAATTCACCACGGCGGTTAGGTTCACCGAGCTCTTTACATACTAAGCATGATTCTGAGTATATGTTGGGTATATTTTAACTAATTAAATTGAGACATTCCTTCTGCTCTTCCTTTTATAAACCACGTGTAAACTGGAGCCCAGAGAAGGAAAGGAACTTTCCCCAAGTTCATACACCAGCCAGGGGGTGGCAGAGAATATTCCTTCTTTTTTGATTCAATTCTTTACCAAAAAATGAAACATCTTTTTGAAAAAGAGTTATAAGATGAAGATTTTCCTACTTCCCCATGTGTAACAAAACGGAAGGCTATGTTTTGAATTCAGCCCCTATTTTGTTAATAATGATTTGTTATTTAGCAAGAATGTTACAGACCCTTGTTACAAATGCACAATTCTGTGCCCCAGATCAGACGTACCAAATATAAATACATAGTGCTGGTAGACCCCAAAACCAGTATTTTAACAAGCTCCCCAGATGATTCTGAAGTAGCCAGCCAGGATTCAGGGACCACTTGGTAACAGTGAGCATCACCGGGAATCTTGTTAAACCATGTCCAAGTCCCGCCCCTAGAGCGTGGACTCAGTGGGTCTGGGATGGGGCGTGGGAACTGACCTTTATAACTCCAGTAACCTCATGTTCTGATTGTCTGGGACTGTCCTGACATACGATGTATGATCTTATGATGAGCCTAATTTTTAAGATCACTCCTTTTCTCGCTCAAAATCATCACAATCTGAACAATGAGTTATATGTTTAACCTGGACCCGAGGAGTTTCATATCAAAAGGACACTTTAGTAAGCAGGGCTCTGAAGGATGTCAGTGACCCGGGTCCAGTCTCCTTCAACCACTTACAAGCCATGTAGCCTTGGGTGAGGTATTTAACATCACTGGGGCTTCAGTTTTCTCATCTGCAAGATAGGCATAAGGCTTCCTTCCTCCCGCATTGCTGAAAAGTGAAAATGCATGCTTCATCCCTTCTAAAGAAGCGGTGTGGTTAGAAGGCATTCAGCAAACTCTACCAGCTTCCTTTAAATAGGAGTGTCAGGGAATTCCTCCATCAGCTCTCAGAAGCATCCCTAAGGTCACAGGGACTGTGATTTTATTGAACACGTGTGCCTCTGTGGTGAGCAGGTGACACTGGGCCAAGGTCTAGTTAGCATATGTGAATATTGCAAAGTTTTCAGGGGTCCTATAAATGCAAACATCAGACTGATTTCACCAAGGAAGTACAGTCTTCTTTTTAAATGTCACAACCACACCCTGAGGTTCTCTTACATGTCACTATACCAACCTATTAAGAAGAAGGAAGAAAAAGTGTGCTGGGAGAGGTGGGGGTAGGAAGACTAAGTCAATAAACTTTCAGACCTGTTGCCAAAGACAGGCGACTCTGCCTGTTTGCAGCAGGAAGAATTCTCATAAATAATCCAAATAGAGACATAATCCGGATGGCACGTTAAAGATTACTGATTGGAAAAGTCAAGAGTTTGCTCGTATAAATGGCCTTTACCACAAAATTTGCATTCACGACAGTCCGTTTACGCATGTCTCTAAGCCAAGGAAAGTATCAGTGCAACTGACACAAATAATGGTAACAGACCAGACTGTCTGTTTTCAAGCACAAAAAGAATGTTTCCACTTCTGGTTATGGTTGGTGTGGTGGTGTGTGTACTTTTTCTTCGGAACATTTGAAGGGTTATCTACACAGATGTGGGTTTCACCAGTATGACACAATTGCCAGGATTCAGATGCGCTTTTCCGTCCCTTCTAAAGAGAGCGTACAGCCAAGATGAGCCAGTCAGATGCCATTGTATGTAGTTCTTAAAGGTGCCTGTCCAATTCTACGAACCACTGATGGCAAAAAAGACGAGACAAGAGGAGCTGGAACACACAAATATGGTGGTGGTGCTTTTTTCCCAACTGAACACATCCCCACAGGCAGAGTTTGTCCTGCCCTTGGATTTGTGGCACTGGGACGTGTTTCCTTGATGGGAGGCATGATGTCACCCAAGGGGACCCTATCCCACTTGACCTCTGACTCAGTCACCTGGCTGGAGCAGCTGACTCACGCTGGGTGGGGGTTGGGGGGACACAGCAGGGGGTCATTGAGGAAAACAGACCGAGGGAAACCTTTGCATATCTTAGCCTTTTTAAGCACCTAGTGGCATAGAGGGCAATTTAATTATAAGAACAAGTGGTTTGGAGCCCAAGAACCCTGTAGGCTCTTAAGGATTTGAATTCTGGCTCTTCCACTTACTGGCCACGTGATCTGAGCAACTTCTTTTATCTTTTCGAAGCCTCAGTCTCTTTATCTCTATTTTGATAATAATGTGACCCACCTCACAGAGCTGAGCCAGTGAGGTAAGGCATTTGCATGATGCCTGTTGCACTCTTAGCAATTTAACAATGTATGTTAATATACCTGTATGTATTAATGTCCATAAATGTTCTGTTATGAGGGCGATGATGATGGTGATGGTGGTAGTGATGCTAATGATAATTACACAACCCGGAACTTGAGAGCCACCTGCTTGAGTCCTTATAAATCATGCCCAGGAAAAAGAGTCTCAGAAAGTTTGGGAGAAGTGGAAGGCAGCAAGGGAGCCAAGCAGGGAGCTTCCTCTAACCTCCTCCAGCTGCAGCCTCTCCTGGGCTTCCTTGCTTGCCAAATACTATGAAGAACACAGCTCGGCATCCACCCCAAAGATACCCCAAGAGCAAAGAGGCCCCTCTTCCAGGGCCAAGGGCATTTGTAGAGCAGATTCAGAATGGAGAAAAAGTGAGGCAGGCTGGAGGTGGGCGTGGACCTCCAAGTCAGAGAGAGCTGCCCGAGACCTGGGATTTGCCACTGGCCCCCCGGTGCTTTGGGCAAAGCCCCTGAATTCTTCTGAGCCTCAGTGCCACAGTCACATGTAGCTCAATCTAATTACAACTCCTTCACATCGCTTTAGAGAAGACTGGAGAAATAATATGGAAGTTGTCTGTACTTAATAAATATATGGAAATATGGAATACATGGAAATATATATTCATATGGAAATATGTGGGAGCTCAGCAGAAGGCAACCAGGAACTTTGTTGCTGTTGTTATGGCTGCCGGCAGTAGTAGTGATACAGAGATCACATCACGCTCCATCTGCCTGAAAGTCCAGAAACGTCACCCCTAGTCTGTCTATCACGTCCAGTCCACCAGCAAGTCCACCCCCTTTATCTCCGGGATATGTCTCAGATCTGACCCTGATCTTCAAGTCCACCCTCACCACCTGGTCTCATTGACCAGGGCCTCCCAACTGGTGTTCCTGCTTCCTCCCCTACCCTCACGTCTCTGTCTCTTCTCTACAAAATAGTCAGTTACATTTTAAAGACCTAAATCCCATCAGCTCACTCCTATGTTCAAAACCCTTTGGTTGCCAAACCTAATACTAATAACAGACAACCAGGAGTGTGCTGACAGACATTTAACTCTTGGCACTTGGAGGAGAAACCCCGATTCCTAGCACTTGCCAATTTCCGTGATATAAACACTCCCACCACGGCCAAGTCCAAGCTCCCGGAGTGCCGTAAGGGGGAAAGAGACGTGGGCAGTCTGCTGCCCTGGGCTGATTCCAGGCAGCTCCAGCCTCCCGCTGGGCAGCCAGTGAACGCTGACTTTGCACCAGACTCCAGATTCCACACTTCAAATGCATGAACTCACTCAATCCCCACCTCAGCTCTCCCAGACAGGTGCTTTTGTGTCTCCATTAAACAGATGGGGAAACTGAGGCATTAGAGGTCTGACTTCCACACCAGAGCACTCGATCTTGCCTCTCTTAGTTGTGCTTTAAATAAAATCCAGATTCCGTACCTCTTCAGATCCTCACATAGCTGATTCCTCCTCATCTGGAGTCTCAGCTTCAATGCCACCTCCCCAGGGAGCCTTCCCTGACCACCCAGCTGCCTCTGTCTCACTCTACTGTTTCTATCCTTCCCAGCCTGAATCCCAACCAGTAGGTATCTCTTTATCTGGGTAACCACTGAAGGCAGTGGTTCTCAATGGGGAAGAGAGGCTGAGAGGGTGCGTTTGCTCCTAGGGGACAGCTGATAATGTATTGAGACATTTTTGCTTGTCACAACTCAAGATACTACTGGTATCTAGTGGATGGATGCCAGGGAAGGCTCGCCAACACCCTGCAATCTCAGGACCGCCCCCACCACGAAGAAGGATCTGATCCCCAAAGCCAGTCGTGTTGAGGTTGAAAAATTGTGCTGTTTGTCTCTCCCTGTTAGGATACTAATTCCAGAAAGACATAGTCTTAGACCAGTATGTCTTCTGCTAGTCTCAGCTCCAAACTCAGCGCCTGGCACAGAGCAGGTGCCTTAGCAGTCGGTGTGAAATGATGAAGTAAAAGCAGCATCACTATTGATGGTGACAACGGTGGTGGTGGCTGTCATCACAACAACACGGAGACACCCTTTTAAAGAGTCACACCTACATTTTCATGCCGGGCAGGAGAGCAGTAGGGTGGGTCTGCTCTGCTCTTTCTGCAGGCACCACTCTTTCTGGCTTGAGGACAGGGAAGGAGGAGCCGACACTTGACAGAATCCCCTCCTCCACCATCCCTGACCTCCCCAGCAGCCGGCCACTAAGTTGCATTTGGCGAGAGTTCCCCGTAGTAATTTGGTTAATTGGATGAACAGGCACTTCAGTGACAGAGACTGGATTTCCACACCGCAGTCCATCAGAACTAATCAGCTGGCTGTGTTCCATTTCTCAGCAACTGACAGCTTCACCAGGGTGGTGAGTAGATGGTAACTTTTTAAATTGAAGAACTTGTTAAATAATAGCAGTTAGAACTTGGCAGGAGGCTTTTAAGGGAGAAGGGGAGGAAAGAAACTTGGCCTTGGCTTTGTTTTCCCCCTCAAAGAGATAATCTCATTAGGGGCTGCTCAATTAAAAGGTTCTTCCAAAGACACTGGTGAAAAACCATCCTCTGGAAATTGGATCTCGTTTCTTTTCCTTAAAAAGAAAATGCCAAAAGCAGGTGTGCGGTGTTTTCCTTTCATCTGGTGCCTTTTAAACCATGGTTTTTGTTATGTCTGCCTGCAGTTTGCATGCTGTATTAGTCAGTATAGTGTTAGATTCCATAACAAATAAACTCGACAGTTTAAATGGCTCAACACAAGATCTTGTGCTCCTGGAAGAGTCCAGTCAGAGTCCTCCATTGAGGGTGGCTCTTTTCCATGCAGTGGTTCCGGGACTCAAGCTCCTCTTGTCTTGTGGTTTCGTTGTCCCCTAGGGCCTCAGGGTCATCTACCCCCAACTAGTAGAAAAGGAAGGAGGGCAAAGAGCAGACAGGCTCAGTTTAAAAACCTTGGTCCAGATGGGACACAGATCACTTCCACTCACATCCCTTTGGGAGAGCGAGTCACATGGCCATACCTGGCTGGGAGAGAGGTGGTGCATGTGTCTCCTCCTGGGTTATCTCTGCATTATTGAAAGGGAGAGCATCCTGTGAACATCCAGTCCATGCCAACCCTATGAGAAAGTGTGAGGATTTAACCTTTTTAAAATAAGGTAACCAAGGCTCAGGCAGAGGCAGCTGACACAGGTGTGTGCCGTTGGCAAAGGGCAAAGTCGAGATTTGCGTCTGTACAGGTTAGACACCTGCATCCTCCATGTCTGTTTCTCTCTCCTAACTCCCTTGTTTTTCTCTCTCTCCCTCCTGATTTCTTTTGCCTCTTTGCTGCTTTCCTTGTAAACCTTGACAATTTTGAAAATGCACACATTGTGCTTCAGTAAAGTTGGTATGTCTTCCACAGATTGTTTTTGGGGCTCGAAAATAATCTGCACTGAATCATCTTTAACCTGGAGGAGATTTGTCTGAAGTGTACAAGATCATTCTTGGAGCATGCATTTTGCTCTCAGAAGCATAGGGAGCTTAAAAAGGAAAATGATAGGGAAGAGATGTTTCCGAAAGGAAAATCTGATTTTGTCACTCCCTTCTGTAATAATCCTTGATGCCTTCCTCTTGCTTTTAGGAAAGAGTTCACGCTCTGTGTCTTTGTGTGTAAAGGCATCTGTGATCTAGCCCTGAAATTCCTTCCTAGTCTTCACAAGAGTTCCAGAAGTCTCTTGGCTAAGCTAAAATTCTTCCACACACGTCATGAGTTCCTCTGTCTCTCTTGCTCCTGTTTCCATATGCTTGGACCCTATCTGGAATGTTCTTACTTTGTCTTCATAGAGTTAAGACCAATGCCATCT
This sequence comes from Camelus dromedarius, assembly GCF_036321535.1. Taxonomy (NCBI): domain Eukaryota; kingdom Metazoa; phylum Chordata; class Mammalia; order Artiodactyla; family Camelidae; genus Camelus; species Camelus dromedarius. The sequence continues at coordinate 28,149,787 of NC_087444.1, forward strand.
TCAAAATCCTCAGTTACTTCCACTGGGAATCTGGTGGGGACTCCACAGTCTGTGATGCTGGAACCCAGTGCAGGACTGATTGAATGAAGCCTCTCCTGCTGGATTATGATGCCTGACTTACATGGGGTTTCCCCTATGAGACTGTGGGCTCCTTGAGGACAGGGGCACGTCCTGTTTATGTTCAGCTTCCCCAGTGCCTGGCACAGTGCCTGACACACAGCTGATGCTCATTCAGCCTTTACCGAATAAAGGAGGAAGGAAACAGATTCTGCTCCTGAGCTACAAGATATGCAAAAGGAGGGAGTGGGTTTACCTCCGCTAGACTTTGAAATGGAGAAGAAACAGCAAATCCATTTGGATTGAACTTGTAATAGGAGTCAGCCCTTATTTAAGTGGTGGGTAGTAGCTTTTTGTCTGCAGAAACGGGTTTTATAGTTTACGGCGAGATCTCATGCAAGCTCTTCTATAACCCTCCCCCTACCACGCTGTGAAGGAAACAGGGGCGGCATGCATGTTTGTGTGTGTGCATGTGTGTGTGTGCACGTGTGTGTGCATGCACCTGCAGCTCCCCAGCCTGCACTTCTAACAGTCATGTTCTTGACACCTTTCAAGATGGTGCAGAGATTGTTTCTGGGCTGGGTCAGCGAAATTGCAAATGGTGTGCTGTCAGTGTTTTATGGCTCCATTTTTTTTTATTGCTCATTTGAAGATGTTAGTCCGAGTAGGGAGACTGAGAAGAAAGCCATAATATTCCCAAACTCCAAAACGTGGACGACTCCAGCACCTACGACCCACTCACTTGCGTTAACAAATATTCCCAGCACCGAGCAGCCCTCATTCCAAGTTGCACAATTTTGGGGTTTTGTATGAAAGTTTGCAGGGAGCATGCCAGAGCCTATTTCTAAACAGTCTGATGATTTATTTGATGGCTTTGGATATTTAAGTAGTCTGCAGTATATACCAAGTGTCTGTAATGTTTATTTTTTCCTTGCCTTAATGCGTAGGACTGCTCACAATGCCTTGTACACCCCAGGCACTCAATAAATATGATTTATGGAAGATGTAAATAAATCCAAACCAAGATTATGTCCACGTTTATTAATATGTAGCTCCAGCAGCAGCCCACCCCCTTTCCAAACTTGAAAAAGAGACAAATTCTCACCAAATTACAGAAGAAAAGGAAATTCACCATAAATGCCACATGGGTCCCAGGAGAAAGTCACGAATCTCCCTGGAGTAAGACATGTAATGCTTGATTATGTTCTCACTTCAGTATATACATGCTGTGTGACCTTGGGCTAATTACTTAACCTTTCTGGGTTGTCCCTTCTTAATTAAGTACTGAGCCGGAGTGGTTAAATGATGCTGCAACACTGTACTTCAGAAAAATGGAAGAAAATAGGACGGGGTTAATTTTGAGCATCAGCCACATTGTAGGCCATTTTACTTAGGATTTCTCACTGTTTCACTCCCTATATCCCTAAAGAGGATAGTGGAGTGATTATGAGCACAGATTCTACAGCCAGGATCCCTGGGTTTAAACCTCAGCTCAGCTTGTATCCTGGCTGTGTGACCTTAGGCAAGTTGCTTAACCTCTCTGTGCCTTAGCTCACTTATTTGCAAAATGAAGATGCTATCAGTACCCGCCGTGTGAGCTGGTTGTAGAACTCATATGAGGGCATGTACATAATGCATTTGTGTAATGCTGCAACGTGACAAGGAATGGTTTTCATTGGTGTGATGTTCATTTTGGGATGAGAAGAGTGACATGTATAGACTTACACACCGTGCTTGAGGTAATGCTGCTCATGACCTTGGGGGAGGGGGAGAGGTAACTCATAGGGGAGGCTTGTGAAATTTGACCCCAGTTCTGAAGCTCCAGAGCCATAGCTTCTGCCCCCCATGTCCCATGTCCCATTTCCCACGGTGCCCCTGAAGTGAGGGTGGCCTGTCCACTCCTCTGCACCCCTGAAAGCCGGGCTCTGTACCTGTCTGGTCTCTGGGAATTGTCTTTTTCAAAACATGCTCAGGGCAGGAGTCTTGGTCAGCTCTGAATCTTGACAGGTCCAAGGGCTACCTCCCCCCCCAGCCTCTTGCCCTCTCTGAGCCAAAAAGAAAAATAAAACTCAAGCCAAGGAAGAATATCTTCAGGCGGAGGTGGAGCCCAGGAAGGCCCATCCTTGTCTGTGGGGTGCTCCCATCTCCATCAGTCCCCCGCCCTGAGCTGCTGCCTGCTGGGTTGCCCATTGTGGAAGCTCACCACTGATCGTCACCCCCTGACTTGGATGCCTCCCTCTTCCCGCCCGCTTCTGGCAGACAGGGCTCACGTGGCTCACCCCAGACACCCCCGGCGTCTTCGCTGGACTGGGATGTTGTCCTCCCCAGCCTCCTGCTGTTTTCTTGGGTCACGTTGGGGAGAAGGTGCCATCCTTCCTGGTTTTCCAGCTCCTTCTGAAGCCCAGCTGAGTTAAATACAAATACAAATTTCCAATGTACATTCCAGCTTGATTGAGCTCTTCGGCTTGATTTAATTCTTCTCCTTTGAATATGCCAGTCTAATGAGTTTTGGAAGGCAGTGTGGCCAGGGCGCCAGGAAACAGGCACTGTCGAGTCGAACAGAAACTACATCAAGGAGTGATGTGGGGCCTTTTTAAAAATCACTCCCTTCCCCAACAGCCCCCCCCACCCAAAATCAGGGTTTCTTTTCTTCTAGGGGGCGGGTACAGCTCAGTGGTAAGATGCATTCTTGGCATGCACGAGGTTCTGAGTTCAATCTGCAATATCTCCGTTCAAAAAAAAAAAGATGTTTTTCCTTCTGATTCTATCACGTTAGTTTTGCTTTTTTATTAAAGTAAAACTGAAGTGTGCCAACAAGAGACCCCTCATTTTCAGTGTGCATGAGATCTTGCAAATGATGTTGCCGGTCCTGCAATCAATGAATTATGTTGTCTGTCTAACTCTCTGTGACCACCTTTTTGATCGAAATAGAGAACTCTTCCAGCACTGGAAGTTCCCTCCTGCCCCTTCCCAGGCAGTGCCCCCTAGTGGTGACCACCGTTCTGACTGGTCAGTCGCTGTCACTGTCCTAGAACTGCTGGCAGAGGGGTGGGACGGTGTGTATTCCTCAGCGTCCAGCTCCTTTGGCACGGCAGTGTCTGGCGTGACCCAGCAGCTCCCTTGTTGCTCTCGATCTGAAGCATCCGTTGCACGACTCTGCCCCACTTTGTGTATCCATTCTCTTCTCAGTGGGCACTTGGGTTGTTTTCTGATTCTCCTTATGGCTAAAGCTGCTACATGCATCTGTGCACGTGTCTTTGGGTGGACACCTGCACCCGTTTCTCTTGGGGGCGCCGCTGTGTCAGAGGTCAGTCTCGTGTTAACGTTAGGTCTACCTGTCTTCATTTCCTGCGGATCAGGGATGTGTCGTTTAGACACCGTGACCTCTGCTGGGAAAGCACGCCCTGCTGGAGATGGCAGACTGCTTTCTGGACGTGGTGATGTCACCAGCTCTCACTGAGATCCTGGGATCCAGCCTTAGACCACCTGTTTTCTCATTCTGGTCTCTGTGCATAAAGACTTCCATTTCTAAATACAAAACTGGGCATTTTAAATAGAGATCAGGTTTTCTGCACTTCCCCTCCATCTAACCCATGGAAGCAGGAGTGACAGAAGTGCCCCCTGGGGTCCTGGCTAATCTTGCCGGCACCTCTTACTCATCTCAGGACAAGTGGACCAGTGATGGCGTCTGCTGCATCGCTTTGGCCTGTTGTTGTGTTCTTTTTGGCTTGCCCCTCTGATTTTTTTTATAGGCCTGCCGCCGGCAGAGTCCCTCCTAGTCTCCTAATGCTTCTAACAGGCAGGGAGTGTAGGTACTAAGTTAGAAACAATTATCCATCAGGCGTGTTCGGATTAACCAGCTCCTGAGGTCTGAGATCATATGGGGTCAGATCGGCAAAGAAACACAAGCCTGGTCCCAAAGGGACTTGAAGCTGAATCCCAAGTGATGCCTGAGAGTTTTCTGGCCCAGGGAGCCACAGGCACAAAGCGGACCAGAGCCCTGGACCACCGTACCCCACTGGATGAGAAATGAGGGCTGTGGCTTCTGTCCATGCCCTGACCCTCTTCAGGTCACCCCCGACTCACCTGCTCAGCAGGAAAGACAACCGGCTGTGTGTCTGGCCATCTGCCGAGGGCTGGGGGTGCAGGAGATGGGCTGGGAGGCGAAGTGCAAAGAGCACCTTGGACTTCGAAGCTGGCAGCACCTGGATATGAACTCCAGCTTAGAAGACTCTGACCTCGGCCAAGCCATTTCCCCTCTGGCCAGGAAAGCAGGGTAGAGAATCACCTTGGGTTTGGAGACACGCTTAGTTGCCTTGAAGCCTGACTTTACTGGTCTCTGATCGTGCGGGTTGGTTGTTTCATCAAACTGCCTCAGTTTGCTCATCTGTAAAATGGGACTTGTAATCGTTCATACAGCAGTTGCTGTCTGGCCTGGAGTAGGTGCTTGATAAATATTACCTATGACAATGATTATCGTGGTCATTTCTCACTGTCTAATATAAGAGGGTTGTTGTACGGATTCAGCGAGGTGATACGTTCAGGCAAGTGAGCAAATAGCCAGTCGGCCTGTGCCAAGGAAATCGAACACACTCGACAAACAGCAGCAGCACTGATGCAAGGGTATTTTAGTTATTAATCTTATCATTTTCTAATAATTCATTTAATAAATGTTTATTCAGTACCTGTATGTGCTAAGAACTCCTTTAGGCATTGGAACTGTCACAGTGAGTAAAGCAAAGTGTCTGCCCTCCTGTCCTAAAAGTAGGCAATAAACAAACTAACGTACACACCTACAGCAAGGCAAAGCGTGGTGTTATTTTAAGAAAAATAAAGGAGGGTAAGTGATAGAAAGTGAGAGGTGGGGTGCTGCCACGATGGGCGGTCAGGGAAGACCGCTTTGATGGCGACCTGTTTGGAATGGAGAGCTGGACAAGGGAAGGAGGGAGCCAGGTAGTCCCTGAGGAGGGGCATTCCAGACAGAAGGGTTAGGGAGTGCCTGTGAAGTGAGGCAAGAGTGAGGAGATGAGGGAACAAAGGAGGCCAGGGCAGACACTGGCGGCTCAGGGCCGTGGCCATCTGGATTCTACTCTGGCAGAGATGGAGAGCCGTGCTGACTTAGGTATTTAAAGGCTAACTCTGGCTAATTGGGTAAAGAAGTTGCATATAGTCACAATGGAATACTACCGGCCACAAAAAGAATGAAATAATGGCATTTGCAGCAACATGGATGGCCCTGGAGATGATCATACTAAGTGAAGAGAGTCAGACAGAGAAAGGCAAGTATCATACAATACCACTTATCAGTGGAATCTAAACAAATGTCACAAACGAACTTACTTACCAAACTGAAAGAGGCTCGCAGACATAGACGACAAACTTACGGTCACCAGAGGGGAAGGGGGTGGGGAAGAGGGTAAATCAGGAGTTTGGGGTGAGCAGATGCAGGCCGCTATATACAGAGTAAACAACAAGGTCCTACTGTACAGCGCAGGGAAATGTATTCAACAGCTTGCAATTACCTGTAAGGGAAAAGACCATATATGTGTATGACTGAATCACTGTGCTGTACACCAGAAACGAGCACAATGCTGTAAATCAACTATACTTCGATTTAAAAAATTTTTTTAATAATAAATAAAAGAACCGAAAAATAAAATAAAGGCTACCTCTGGCTTCTGTATGGAACATAGAAGGCAGAATAGCATGAGAAGAAACAGGGAGGTAGTTAGGAGACTCACCATGGTCCAGGCCAGAGATGATGGTGGCTCAAAGAAGCTGAGCGTTGCACGACTCAGAAACATTCTGTTCAGTGTTACATTGAAATCTTACATAGATGCTAATTCCACTTACAAGAAACTTTTGTGTCACAGTCTCCATTCTTCCCTTCAAGTCTCTGAGGACATTCCACCCCGTGTTGGATGTTTTAGACACAACAAAGAACCAGATACGGCCCTGCTCTGTATTAATGCAATGCTGAAAATCAGAATTTTCTTTAGGATCAGTGAGGCTTCCATAGCATTGGTCCCCATATTCACTGGGCCCAGAAAACTCAGTGGAAATAAACACCCAGCTCTGGTACCAACAGGAGGCCCTTGGGGGTTCTAAAAACACTGATGGAGAAGGACGCAGAGGGGAGGAGAAGGGCAGGGTGCTCACCCAAGACGTGGAAAATGCTGCCCTCAGCTCAGGGTGTCAGACACTAGCCTGGGTTGCTACTGATCAGGGACAAAGCCAACTGGTGACTTAACGTTATTGGAGACAAATGTGGAAGACGGGGAAACCTCAGAGCTCCACTGCCTTGTTACCTTTGCACAGGAGCGATCACACACATTTTTCACTGAAACAGAAAATCCCCTGATGTGAGGAATAAACAATGTGTTAGAACACTTGCTCGGCTCCATGGTGAATACTATCTCACTTAATCTTGCAGGAAGCCTAGGAAGTAGTTACTGTCATCATCCTTGTTTTTAACACAGAGAACAGTGAGATTTAGGTGGGACCCAGCTCATCGGCAGAGAACCAGTACTGTAGATGTTTGGCTTCAATATCCAAGCTCATACCACTATCCTGGCCTGTTCAGTAACGTGTTTTGGATCACCTGCTCTATGCTGGTTGACCCACTGATGCACATAACAGACAGACAAACACAGAGTCATCTCCTCCCGAAAGGGACGCTGTCAACTCGGTCATGATGGGAAAGGAACGTTCCAAACTAAAGCTAACAGAACCAAGCCAAACTGATCATTAGTTAGAACTAATTGTAGCTGGCCTCATTACAGTGGTTGCTTCCTGAGCACCCATCCAAGGAGTTGATCCAGTCCAGCATGAGCCACAAATCTCATAGGGAGAGAACTGGTGAGTGAGAACAAGGTTTTAAAAATAATCCATGAAGGTCACCAGAGTACAGTGGCAGCAGGTGGTGTGGCGAGGGTGGGGGGCTCGCCATGGGCTCAATCCTCGCAACATCCCTACAAGGCACACATGCTTATCGTCCCATTTTTCAGATGAGAAGACTAAGTCTGCAGCCTCAAGAAAGAAAACCGCGTCTCAGAGCTAGTATGGAGAACAGAACCATGAAGTGTGGGGGAGATGACACAAATACTTCTTTCAATTCTTCTAGAACTACGATCCAGCACGGTGTGAAATCAGCTGACATTTAAATTTTAACTGAAGCCACTTTGTCCAACACCAGCCCTTTCCTAGCAGGGGACGTTTCCCCGCCCTATACGGTGGCCTCCGCCCACACTCCGAAGGTCTGATTTTTCAGGCCAGGCCAAAGATTCAGATACATTTTTCATCTTCCGCGTGGGATTAGGCCTGCATTAGCTCTTTATTTGTTAAGGGGCTTGATCTCATTATGGGTCAATTTGTCGAGTATCAAGTAAATGGGAAACTGAGGTGCTTCATTCCTCGAACGACCCAACTTTCTTTCTTGAAATGTCTGAGGCAATTTCCCATGTGAGCCCTGAGGATTAGTTTTAGTTCTTGTTTTACAGCTTTACACGGTTTCTTACCCTTGTCCATCACTCATGGGATTGGCCTTCATAGCCAGGGTTTATGATGTTTTTGCAAGATAAGGAAGGTGCCTTTGCATAGGGGAAGGGAACTTTGGAGTCAGGCAGACCCGGCTGGGATTAACTCTTAACCAGCGGGTTGCTCACTCTGGGACCGTGAACCAGCTCCCTTGTCTCAAGCCCCACATTCCTTACTTACACACCAAGGGGGATGATAACTGCTGGGAGGAGCTGGGGCTGGAGTCCAAGTTCAGGCACCCAGTTGGCCAGCACTGTGCCTGCCTCCTCCTTGCTGCTCTGTGAATGGGAGCTGTTTTCCCTGAGCATCTCCCTCCTTCGTCACGACCAAGGCATCCTCTTCATAGGTTGCGTGGGCTTCAGTCTCTGATCTTGCCGCCTCTCCACCCCTTGGTGTTTCTCCTCATCCTGTGGGTGGACCAGAGTCCCATTTCTTAGCTTCCTCCAAGCCCTGCTGATCCAAAACACAGGCCTTGGTGATGGCCAGTCCATTCCCCTTACAGCTCTCATCTTTTCTCCAACTCTGCTCCAAGGTGGACCCAGTTTACAAGACCCGGAGCTTGTAAACATGTTGGATGTCTTACAAACTTATAAATAACAAAATTGCTAGGACCTTGCCTGGCATCTGGGGAGAGTCACTATAATTTGGAGGCCCTGGAACGTTAGTTTCCTTGGCAAAAACACCTCTTACGGGACTTTATGCCCAAAAGTGAAAAGCGTGCTGGCATCGCATTATGCTTGGAATGATCCAGTCACAAAAGAGGATGAACCATAAAACTGCATTGCCATACTGCATTTATAGCTGACCTTTGCCCTCTTTGAGTACAAGGGCAGAGCGGTCGCCCTTATAACCCACACCTTCACCTGCATCGAGTCAAATCAATGATAAAACAGATTCGCTAAATTGATTAGTAAAGAAGATGCGAGTGTATTTTAACTGAGAGATCTTTGATTACTAGGAGAATTAAACTTTTGTTGATTGATTTGTTTGGCTATAATCTTTACAATTTTTCTATGGCGACTTAGTGTCTATCTTCTTTATGCATTTTTACTTTTTTTTTTTTTTTTTGGATATTAACCATGTAACCAACATTTCCATGTAGGAAGGAATCAGCAAAGATGGTCAAGTCAGAAGAGGGCAATTCTGAATTTGTTTTGAAGCTGCATTTAAGTAGAAAACATACTATTTGTACTTCGATTATATATTACAGGTCCATAAAAATAGTACAGTTTTCTGAAGTTGCTTTTATTTTCATAACATTTTGTGAAAGATTAAGCAACTGTCTTGTGTTCATATTGTAGCATAGAGCTGCAGAGATGAAGGGGTTGTTCATTTGGGGAGAGGCTCCACCACTGATATGAACCACTTCTATTATAGTTGGAGATAACATATTTCTTTCATTTTGTTGCTTACTGTATAGTTTTTGAATTTCTAAGTCCTAATTGGAGATTTGGGGAAGCAAATTTTTGAATGCAATAATTTAGCTCTTGCATTTTCTTTATGGATTCCCCCTATAAACCCAGAAGAAATGGCATTATAATGACCAGATACCTATTGTTTGAAATTTTATCTGCATGTAAAGTTTTCTTCCTATGTTAAGTTTTTTGGCAGCATAGGGTCTGCTGCAAACTCTCGCTTCTCTAAAGTCCAGTTAGGTCAGGCCAGAGCCAGACTATTTCCATGCCTTTGTCGGTCATTCACTTACAGCCCCATCTTATGAGGAACTCAGTTTAAAAGATCAGTCAGCTGTGACACCACCAGCTTTTCCAGCAGAGAGGGGGAAATAAGGTTTCCTTTAACCGAACGTGCCCTGTTGTTTTTTGCCGGGTCTGAGTCTCCGGGAAGAGCAAGAACCAGAATGTAGGAAGTGAAACATGAGTTTAAAAAAAAAAAAAAATCACAGCAGGAAGGGGGCAGATTGGGGTGAAAGGGAGAGACAGGGCTTGCAAAACAGGCTCCTTGTGTTTCAGAGCTCTGGTTGTTGCGAAGAGTTAAAGACAGATTCCGTGAAGGATGCACCTGATTCTGCACCAGGTACCGCATCCCTCAGTATCCACCAGGAATTGGTTCCAGGACCCCCCACGGAAACCAAAATCCAAGGATGCTCTTCCTCACATACAGTGGCTCGGTATTTGCCTATAACCCACTCGCACCCTCCCTTGAATTTAAATTCTCCAGATTACTTTTAATGCCTAATACGATGTCAGTGCTATGTATACACAATGTGTAAAAGCTATGTAAATAGTTGCCAGCTCACAGCAAATTCAAGTTTTGCTTTTGGAGACTCTCTGGAATTTTTTTTTTTTTCCTGAATATTTTCTATCTGCAGTCGGTTGATTCCACAGATGCCAAACCCATGGATGCCGAGGACCGACAGCGTGTCCTTAGTGCTGAGTACATGGGCGACACAGAACTGATAGTTAAACAGCTTGGCAGAAAACTAGCCAAGCTCGAGGCAGCAGCTTCCTGGCATTCCATCAGATGGAGGGCGGCTAGAGCAGTTGAGAGAGGAGCGATTCTTCAAAGGGTTCCATTTTAATTACACACTAGTTGGAGAATATGACTTTCAGAACCCCCCCCACCCGCCCCCGCTACCTGGGTTCACTTCCAAAACCTAATGGAGTTATATTGGCCAAAGGAAAGGTTTCCAAATCACAGTGACAACTTCCCTCCCCAACCTCCACAAGCTTTGTCTTCATACAAGCGCCAGCTCAGCTCGAGGGATTTTCAACTCTGCAGAGAATTAGCTCCCTCTTGCCTCCCTATTTCATTAAGAAATTGGCAAGAGACCAAAAAAAAAAAAAAAAAAAAAAAAAAAAACAAAAGAAAAAAGAAAAAGGGATGTGTTCTCCTACAAAAGAATACATGATTTCCACTGCCCCCCAAGAACCTGTGAGGATTTGAAACCAAGGATTTTCAGGACCAACCAAGTGGTCTTGAAAAGTGTTGTTGCCCTAAGTGTCCCAAGTTGCATTTCCTGGTCTGGAGGCTGTTCCAAAAACAATCTGATTGTTTTTTCTAACAGAGTCTCTGATTTACAACCACTGGAGCTTGTACATAATGAAGATGCTTTCAGCCAGGCAGGACCCTCTGAGACTCAGTGAGGAAAAACATGAGAGATGTTTAGGGAGGCAATATCTATTAGGCACTGACTGTATGCCGGGTGCTTATCACCTCCAGAGGCACTTACTTAATACACATTTGTTGAATAACGGCTGCAGGGACAAAAGAACACGGGCAGTTGGCAACATTTGCTATTTCAGTAAATCCCTACAACTCAAGAGAGTTGGTCATTTTATTCCCATTGCACAGAGAAGGAAACCGAGGCTTGGGGAGTGTCATGGGTTTGCTCAGATTCTCAGATCTTGAGGAGACAGCAAAGGGAAACTTCACCCCTAAGTCTGGTACCTAACGGGATTTCATGGTGGTCAGACCATGATGGTGAGGGTAGTGCCCTGCAAAGGCTGTTTACAAATGGCTTCATGTTATTGCGAGTGCTTGTGTCCTTGTAACTGAGTCTTAGTTTCCCCCTCTGTGTGACAGGATCTAAGAATATTCTTCTCATGGGCTGCTTGTGAAAATTAAGAGAGAAATCAGTTAGGACCCCTGGAATAGTCCCTGAGACAACTCAAGGCTGGATAAGCCACTATATTACAACTAACAAGAATGGGTATCATTTGGGTAGAAAGAGAGAGGACTCTTCATCCTCGCTGGGAAAACCCTATTTCCACTTGAGTGACTCTGGGCCACCCTGGGTGATGTTGACTCACCTACAGTAAGTTTTTCCTAGAGCTCGCTCTGTGACCTTGTCAAATCGATGCCTCGCGGCTTTATCTCATGTCAGATAATAACTCACGGCTTTATCTGTACATGGATACAGCCGTCCTCAGCCCATCTGCCTTCAAGAGAGCCTGTCACTGAGAAAATAGATACAGAAGTGAATAAAAGTACTTTAAGACTATAAAGCACATTCTCGATCATAAATGTCATAAGAAAATAAATGTCGTCACGAGAGACATGCAGGAGAGCTAGCTTTGTACCTTTCACCTCGGGTACCACCCAAATAGCTACCTGCTGCTCCCCGGGCTCCCACCCCAAGCCACTCCAGAAAATGGGCTTTAAAAACCTTTTAAAATGTAAAAATGCAGTCACCTTCCACTGAACACCCTCAGTGGTTTCCCTGACACTGTGGAGCCGATCACACACAGGCTACAGAGCCCAAACGCTGGGTTCAAACCCCACAGCTGCCACGTTTAGTGGGAATTGCCTGGGGCAAGTTATTCTGAACCTCAGGACCAAAACCAAGCTTCCCGCTTCTGGAATTCTTCACCTACTCTTCTTTCTCCAAAATATTCTCACTTCCTGTCCAGAGGCTCCCAGACACAACCATATTTCCCCAGATGCCCCAGAAATAACCGATGACATCTGCACAGTTTCTGCGGACCCTAGTTCAGAGGTCAGCAAACCCTGGCCAGACCCAGGTCCCACCTGTTTTTCGTAAATAAAGTTTTATTGAAACTCAGCCACTCCCCTTCATTTCCATAACCTCTGGGGCAGCTTTCTCACTAAAACTGCACAGTTGAGTGACTGCCACAGAAACCATAGGATCCTCAAAGCCTAAAATATTTACTCTCTAGATGGCCCTTTACTGGAAAAGCTTGCCAATCCCTGCCCTAGTGCAGTGTCTCTAAAACTAATTTCAGGTGTTGAAAATCTAATGGCATGATCGTTTCTGTTGAAACATATAAATGTCACTGTACCCAACAGAAATTCATTAAATATAGATGTTGTGCTAAATTGAATATCATTTATAGTGCAAATTTTTTAAAGCTGCAGTTTGGGATGGAAAAATGTTAAATTGGGAAAGAAAAATACGCTGTTCATCAACTTTTTTTTTTTTTTTTTTTGGATAATGGATTGGGCAAAACATTTTAAATCAGATGCATCAAACGCCTAGTATGCCAGGCCCCCCGATAAATTTTACAGGTGTTAATGCATTTAACTGTCACGACAGCTCTGAAGTTAAAAATGTTATTATTTCTACAGGCAGTCATAAATTCTGGAAATGAAGGGAGATGTATATAATGTCACCAAGGAAATCTTCCATCTATAAGTAAAAATAAAGAATCTCTGTCTTCAGACTTTATGGACAAAGCTGGATTTTGTGGATTAAATACTGAGGTTGAAATTGAGAGAGCAGTTGCCCAAAGTTGCCCAGGAGGTGAAGTGATGGAGAGAGGGGTCAGGTTGGCTGTCAAAATCAAGTTCTTGTAGGTTTAACCCTGCGGCTCCACTGAATCAGCCAGCATTCTTTAGGACCAGAGTGTCAGGGTGCCCACTGGATACCCACCCTGGGATTTGAATCCATTTTGCCTGGACTGGAGTTCTCTCTCTTTTTTTTTTTTTTTTTTTGTATCATTTCACATATCTTGGGCTCCCCAACCATGTTGGTTCTGCTCTTCCTGGTCTAAGATCATCCCCTTTGATGGATAAGACAAAAGCAGATGAAGAGTTGAGTCTTCTTGACTTCTCACTGTCATCTTTTAACGCTACACATCAGCCTCCAGCAGTGTACATATATCTTGCTTTGTTCTGATTCTTACCAGACCTCGAAAGGCCTGTGTGTGTGTCTATGTGTGCATGCCTGTGCATCCATGAGCACCTTAATGGAGCCGGGTTTCTGGAGCTAGCCTGTCTCTGCTCACATCCTGGTTCCCACTTACTGGCGGTGCCGCCTGGGCTGGTTGCTGTCCCCCTCTGTGCTTCATGCGCCTCCTCCGCAAGGCAGGGTTGTAATAATACCTGAGTCACATGACTGCGATAAGGGGTCAAAGACACAATGTCGAAGGCCATGATTTTACCAAGGAGCCTGCCACACCCCAGGCACGTGTTGGTGCCAACCGCAGTGGTGGCTGTTATTCAGCGTTGACTCCAGGTTTCTATCTTCCCAAAGATCAAGTTTCTTTGTTTTATTTACCCTCGAGTGCATGTATGTACCTTTACAATAAGTTGAATATTCCTCTCCCCACTCCACGACAAAGACATGTGTCCCCCCAGAAGCTGTGAATGTGACCTTATTTGGAAAAAGGGTCTCAGCAGATGTAATTAAATCAAGGATCTCAAGATGAGATCCTCCTGAATGAGGGTGAGCCCTAAATCCAACAAGTGTCCGCGGAAAAGAAGGCGAAATGACACAGAAGAGAAGGTGGTGTAAAGATAGAGGCAGAAATGGGAGCAATGTGTCCACGAATCAAGGGACACCAGAGATTGCCAGCAACCACCTGGCAGCTGGAAGAGGCAGGGAATGATTCCGCCCTAGAGCCTTGAGAGGGAGCCTGGCCCTGCCAACACCCTGACTTTGGACTTCTGGCCTCCAGATCTGTGGGGAACACATTTCTGTTGTTTTAAGACACCCAGGGGTAGTTTGTTACAGCAGCCCCAGGAAACTAACACAGCCTCCCTCCATCTTCCTTCGTCACCTTCCATTCGAGCACCCGACCCCCGTTTCTCCAGGTGTGGCTGTGTGTCCTCCAAGGAGCTTTGCATCTGGGCTCTGCTGTGTTTCTGGTCCAATTACTTTGCCTTCCTGAGCCTCCATTTCCTAATGTAAAGCATGACTAGCAATGCCCGCTCATACAGTCGTGGTAATAACAACACTCAGCAGTGCTGTCAATAGCCACTGCCTGTTGAGCCCAAGCGGGGGCCAGGCGCTCTCCCCCGCGCATCATTCCATGTACTCCTCACAGTAACCCTGCAGGTGGGCGCTTCCCCGGTCCCCATGCTAGAGATGAAGAGGCCAAAGCAGACAGAATTTCAAGTAACTTGTCCCAAGTCGTGTAGATGGATGATCGTGTGTTCATGGTTTGGGCAAATCTTTCCTGAGAACACACTGTGCTGTACTCACAGGGGACGAGAGGCGAGGAAGTCAATGTCCCTCCCTTAGCAGAGCTTGTGTTCTGATTGGAGAGACATAAATTTTGGAACGTTCTGAGCATTCTGCCAGCCTGTGCTAATCGTTTCATAAATATGTCTGCCCACTGCTCTCTGACTCGGATTTGGAAAATAAAGGAGAGAAATTGAGTAGCTTCAAGTTCATGGTCACTTTCTCCCAAGGCCGTGTCACTTGTACTTAACCAACGGTTCCATCTCCTGGGCCTGTAGTTCCTCCCCGCTACTTCCGTAGCTGTCTGGGAAACCCCGTTGTCAGCATCGGAGCTGGTGCTGTTCTCAGATGCCCTGGTGAGAGGGGAGTCAATCTCCAAGAAGCTCAGAGGCCCTGGGGAAGCCTCCCACGCGCCCTCACCCCACGATGGGGCCAGCTGCCCAGGCAAAGGACGGTGCCCTCACCCAGCTGCCCCGTTCGCTCACCACGTCCACTGGAGCTTGTGAATTTCCAAGGGTGAGCAGCTTCCTTTTCTCCTCATTTCATCTGTATTCACATTGTCTCTGGGGGTTTTGCAACCTCAAGTTTATTCCTTTCCCTTCCTTTTATTAATTTTTCAAGTGATTTGTAATTGCCTAAGTGAAATGTTTTTGTGTAGAAAACAGCACAGAGATATATTTAAAAAAAAAAAAAACACATAATTCCAACCTGCTTCCCCCTTTAATCCAAACCGCTGATGTAACCAAGACCCCTGGTCTCCCTTGATCTCTAGTTGTTACCGAGTCCAGACTGGTTCTGCTCACTGCACGACAGGCCAGTAAATTGGGAGATAAGGTGTTGGGGCAGGAATAATGACTTTACTCAGAAAGCCAGCAGACCGAGGAGATGGCAGACTAATGTCCTGGAGAACCATCTTCCCAAAGTCGGAATTCAGGCTCCTTTTATACTAAAAACAGGAAGGGGTGTGGTTGGCTGTTGCAGACTTCCTGGTGTCAGAGTCCTTCATTCTTTCAGCTGTCCACGTGGGTCAGGTCATGGTGCCCCTGTAAACCTCCAACAAAACAAATGTTATTTTCTATTCTACAACTTTTTATCTCTATATGGATGGAAAAGTGTTATGGCCTTAAAGGTCAGAGCCTTGAGAATGGGCTGTCCTGTGTTATTTCAGGCTGTAGGCAACATTCTTTTACAGAAGGTGCAGAACCAGCATGACTGAGCCCACGAAACGGAGCACAAGGTTAGAGCCAAAGGAACAGCTCATACGGAGGCAGCTTTGTTCTTTTCTATTACACAGTGACTGCCCCACTGATCTCCCTGCAGCCACTCAATGTCACCCCCGTCTCCCTTTGGTTGGCACCCCTTCTCTGGACTGACCTTTCTGACATGTGATTCCAAACAAGTCACCAGCACTCCAACCCTTACTTAAGTCAAAATGAGAACTTCTTAGTGGGGCCTCCAGGGTCCTGTGAGCTGGCGGTGAGACCACATTCCTCCTTCCCTCCACTGGCGTCTCATCCCAGGGTGTGCCACATCCCCAGCCATGACCTTGAACCTGGCTGGACCCATTTTTCAACCTTAGCACCGTGCAGTTTTACATTTGTTTGTGTGATTCTTTACCTGTCTCCTCCAGAAAACAGAAAGGTATCTTTCTGCTCACTATATTATTCCTGGCACCCAGCACGATGCCCAGCTCATAGGAGATACTGAATATATTTTTGTTTGCTTTCTTTTTATCTTTTGCAAAGAATTCCCCGGCCTCTCTCTATTGCCTTTCTCTGCAGCAAAACTATTGTTCTCCTTGGGTTACAAATATGATCCAGAAAAATTAATTGTCTTCCTTGACCTAATCTGAGAGTCATTCATTCCTCACCTGGTCCCCTGGGGACCTCCAAAGTGACCAGTTGTGCCAGGACCTTCTTAGAAATATTCAATAACACCTTTATGTGTATAAACAAAGAACCCTCATCCCTTAATAGCACCTTTATGTGTATAAATAAAGGACCCCCATCCCTAACATGACATTCGTTCCATATCGAGAGACCCAGTGTCTCCTTTGGTTGATATTTTAGCAAAAAAGGAGCAGCTCTCTGCTTTACTCTTATTTCCCTACAATCTTTCCACTGATGAGCTTTTAAAAAAATATAAACCAGACGATGGCAGAACCCTTTCAATGGCTTCCACTGACCCTGAATTCAATCCAGTCCTGCCTCCCCAGCACCTTCACTTGGTACCCCTCTTCCTCTAAACCTTGATCCTGAGCATCCTTCCATTGGCCACACATTCCGTGCTTGGTTGGACTCGTACCCTTGCCCTAAGCCACGGGCGTCACCCTTGGATACACCTTAGAGTCTCCTGGCAGCTGCGTCTTTTAAATATCTTCTCAACAGTCAAGTCTCAGCTGAAATTTTCTCTCTGCGGAGAGCCCACCTGCGATCATCCTGGTGACACTTGGCCCCCCCACACGCTCAGCTCCACTGCATCCCATCCTCTAGCTGGGCACAAGTGACTTCTGGATTTCTGTACATGGTCATTGTTCCTCTCCCTCCCTGGAGTATAAACTCCAGGTGGGCAGAGAGCTACCGTGGTGGTTTCTCACTCACACCCAGTGTGTCCCACGGCCCTAGCATGGTCTAGTTGCTCAGTGATTATCTACTGGAAAAATGATGTGCAAATGCACAAGTGAATTGATAAGTAGGTGAGTTAATATTTTAAAATAAAACAGGGCATGAATCCCACTTCTTTGTTTTAAACTGCACTATTGTGGCCTCAGACCCCTTACACCTATCCCATAACCGGTACAGCCATCATTTTCTGTTTATATGTATATCTGAGCATTTTCTCAAGCAGTTGGACTTGGGGAAGTTGGCTGAAGGTCAGTGTTAATTTAATATGCTAGCTAACATCCAGTCTTTCAACCTTCTGCTTTATAAAGAGGCACTGTATGTACATTTTTACAAATAGTCTGAGGCATTGATCCGTAGAACTTCTAAAGTTTACTTCCATTAGAAAGAGTTTCAGATAAAGAGCAAATTAATTAAGTCTCCCCCCTCTTAAAGTTCACCTTAATTAGCCACTGTTTCTTTCTCCCTGGCTTAGTCATTGGCTGGGTTTCAACCTGGACACAGAAGAATTAAAGGGGGAGCCACGCCTGGTGCAGCCCTCGGTTCTCTGCCTGGACTTGCAAAGTGTGTAGGAAAAATAAGCTACTGAAAGAAGGCTGAATCCAGGGGAGTGAAAAGCTGTGGCTCGTTGCATAAGTGAATCCCAATTTTCCTTGCTGAAATAAACAGTTGCACCGGAAGTGCTATTTGATTTGCTTTTTGCCCCAGATATGTTTTCTTTGTGAGTTTCACTGAACTTTGAGGCTTCTGATTTGAGACCACGTGTGCTCGTGGCTAGTCTGGCTGTGGAGGCTCCAGCAAGCAGGTTTGTTTCAGGGGTGCATCGATAGCTTTCCTCTTCCAGATCATAGCCTTGGACTCAACAAACTAGGAGCGTCTTCCAGCAGAGGCTTTCTCGATGTCCTGAGATGCCCTTTGCCCTGTGTCTCGTCTAGCCTTCAGAGTATCTTATAGCACCATCTTTGATACTCAGGGAACAGGTGCAGCGACTGTGAAGCGATGTAACATGTCGCACAGATGATTTTAAAAGGAGTCGTGAAATGGATGTGTCCGACAAAACTATAAAGTTTAATTTGTTCCTTCCGAGAATAAGTGATGTTGTGCCAGGGGCTGTCAGCAGTAAATCATCGGCTGATTTAGATCACACCCCTGCAATGGAGGCTCAGGAGCCTCCTTTCTGGCAGGTGCAGGTCAGGGCTGATGAATCCATCCTGTCCAGGACTAGGGCAGGTTTGGGGCTGCCATATGTTTGCAGCTTTGCATCCTCGGGGAGTAAAAAGGATGGGAGTGATTAACCCTCTAGTAATTGCTTGTGTGCTAGGTAAGAGGGATCACATTCCTCTTCCTCCAGGGAGCCCTCCCTGATTAGCATGATTGGAGCCCAGTTTGCTCCTTCCTGTTTAGCACTCCACACGATGGTGCTGTCCGTTAGAGCTGTGCTGTTGTGGGGCACCCCTGTCCCGGGCGGAACCTGGGAACAGGTGTACTCAGGTGGGTCCTCACCTCATTAACATCATTTTTCTCGATGGTCAGAGCGCCCCAAAGGCAGGGGCCAGATCTGTCCTGCTCACCCCCATGGCCTAAGTGCCTACACAGTGTGATTTCTGGTGCATGATAAGTGCTCCACACTTACTTGGAGAATGAATGAAAGAATGAATGAATGATAGGGCATGTTCCACAGGTGGGTCCTTTGCCCGGAAAATATATGAATTTTTGGAAGGGAGGGAGGCAGGAAGTAAAGATGGGAGGATCAGAGGGTCGGGGGTGGGGGGGTCAGAGAAAAAGGGAGGGAAGGGAGGGAGGGAGGACCTCAGTGAAGGGGTAGGTAACCCCTGGCTCCGTCTCTTTCCTGCTGTGATACAATGTATTTTTATTTCTGAGCCTTATCTTCCCCTTTGGCTAAATCGGGTGCTAAACCTTCCCTAGAGGGTGAGAATGAGGATTTAAGAGTTGGCTTATTTCCAGCGGCTGCCATGTTGTTCAGTGAACACTGCCTTCTCCACATGCACTCCCCTTTTTTTCAGTGTAACATCCTGGTGTTGCTAATCCACCCAGAGAGGAGGATCAGGTAGGTGATACCCATTCGTTTTGAGTCCTCCTGTGGGTGCTTTTTCCCCAGTCCCTATCTCACAGCCGGGCCTTTATAACACCCCCTGAATATCCTCTAGGCACCCCCAATCCCTCATTTTTCACCCTTCCTCTTGCAACATTTCTGTTCCCTCAGATGGCAGTTGCTGGCGAGCTGTAAGAGATGGAAAGTGGCCTGAAACTCAGGTGGGAGTGACTGATGACCACTTCCGGTGGTCCTTGGGTCAATGGCATCCTGAGAAGATGCTTTAGCAACTCAGAGAAGTTATCATTTTTCCCATTTAGCAGAAGAAGAAAGGGAGGCTCTGAGAAATGAAAGTCACACTGCGAATGGTGCACTTGGGGACCCTGGAGCAGGTGTGTGTATATGTGTGTGTCAGGAAGGAGGCAGCCCGGGTTGGCAGGAAGGTTTGAGCGGTGTCCTGCAGACTGCAGTGTGTGGGCAGCTGCCTTCTCCATTTATGGTGAACCTGGCTCTGTGGAGAGATGTATCTAGAACGTTGCACAGGCTCAAAGATCTTTGGAAACGGAGTGCGGTGAGCTTGTCGGTACAATCTTCACTGTTTCGGTCATTTGCTAAGTCAGGTCCCCAGCAACTTCAAAGTGGTCTCCATCATCACATCGGGAGTGGAAAAAGCTCAAGATGGGGTGAGTCACGTTCTGACACACGCCCACGCCCTGAGGTTGAGTTGGACTCTGTTTTCACCAAAATAAAGCTCATGCTTTGCATACGAGGTTATGCATGTTGGTGAGAATGACAGCTGATTCTCAGTCGTGAGCATGAACGAGTCCGCCTTGCGAGGACCGACGGCTTACACGAGATTTTCAGAGGAGCAGGTGCTGCTCCTGGGGCCCCTGTCCCCACCTCCACAAGAATGACAGGGACCTCCCAGGAGCAAGCAGGCAGGGAGCATGGGTCCTACTGGAAAGTGTCAGTGACAGCCCCTATCTTGGTCATTTAAGTTTCCCCTAATTAATGATCAGCAATGTGGCAGAGAAGCAAAAACTTGGGTTTTGGAATACAGCAGCTCTGGATTTTAATTCTGCCCTTGCTAGCTGTGACCTCTCTGACCCTCAGTTTCTTAATTTATATGCAAGAGCAACATGGTTAAAACACACTTTCTGCAGTAAGAGCAGGTTGTGAAACCCAGATTCACCGCTCAGTATTATGAACTGGGGAAAGCTACTTAACCAAGCCCAGACTCAGTTTCCCCGCCTGTGAAACGGGTGGATTCAATGACCACCTGCATTCAAGTGTATACTAAGTGTGTGGCGCTGATTAACGGCTCACTGATGTGAGGGAAGCAATCTTTTATAATTAATTTTCATGATTAAGATGTTTATAATCCCGAGACGTTGGCTTCTGTTAAGTAGCTGTAAAGCGTAAATATGTTTAGAATTAAAATGGCAGCCCCCCCCCACCCACCTACCCAGCTGCACGCTGCCCTGACTGGCTTTATTTTCCCTCAGACGCTTCTCACCGCCTGGCATGTTACTTGGTTATTTATGTGTTCTTGCCTGGTTCCTCTGAAGAGTGTGAGCCCCCTGAGGGCAGGGGCTTCGTTGGATACATGCCTATGTCCCTGATCTGAGAACAGTGCCCGGCACATAGTAGCGGCTTAGTAAATGCTTGTCAAATGACTTAGTAAATGAAATGAATAACTAAATGGACACAGAGGGTCTAGCCCAGCGTGGAGCACAGAGCAACCTCTCCTACCTGTACCAGTGACCCGTGTCCCTGTCCTGCAGGGGGAAGAAGTCAAGAAGCAAGTGCTTTCACTTCTCCCTTGCCATTCATTGCAAAAGTTAGTTCCCACTAAATTTCACAGCCTGCGTCTTTTAGCCATTTCATTCAGCTTTAGAAAGAGCCACAGGGGCCCATGCAAAGAAAAGTGACCAGGACCAAAGGGGCATTGGCAGACTGGTGGTCACCATAGGGAGGTTCCCCTCAATGTACTCCACCCCCTCCCCAGGAAGGCTGAATGCCTTGCAAGTATTTGGCCCTAATATTTTACATTTCCTCAATTCAAAGGACACACCATAAGATGCACCATAGATTTCAAAGCAGCACTTGGGGGCAAACATGAGGAAGGGGCTCCAGCACATGAAATAGTCATTTTGCCAGTTTTAGAAACATTACAATGCTCAGTGCCCTCACCTCAGAATCAAAGAAGTCATAACTGGCCACTGTTCATCGAAGGTTGCTATCTTCCATCTGCAAAGGTCTCCTTGGCCATTAATCCACACGTCACTGAATTATCACTGAAGTGCTGAGAATGTAGGTGCTGTTATGCTAAATGGCCCTGTGAACAAGCAGGCTCAGAGAGGGACGGTCCCAGACTAGGCGAGGGAGGTCTGAGGCTTGTGCCCTTGCGTGTCTGCCTGACTCCAAGCCTGGAACTTTGGCATCCATGGCTGGAACCCTGAGCTGAAATCTTGATGATCAGGTCTTCCCCACTGGAAAGCTGAATGAGACAGGGAAAGACTCCAAGGCTGGGGCTTGGGGGTCTGCAGAAGCAGGACCAACACTGGGGGTCCTCACCCAAAGCACTAGGAGATGCTAAAAGCAAAGGAACATGAAAAATGGAAAATCAAGAAAGCCTGACATGTGGCCCCAAAAAAAGGAAGATACAGACAGGACTGTGGTTCCTGGGATTCAGAGTAAATAAGAGCAAGATGAAAACAATAGAGGGTGTTGGGCGGGGGAAAGGGCAGAGTTCTGATCCAAGACCCTGGACAGCCACGGAAATGTGGGATCAATTTCTACAGGTCCGTTTCACTATTTTTATGGTGGGAGGTGATGCCTGGGCCCCTCCCCTCATAGAAGCGGGTGTGATGGGGCTTTTCTGTGCTGAGCGCCCAGGTTTCCTGTCTTGACCCCCTACTCCCTTTCCACTCTGCCTTTCTCAATCAGACAACCTCAGAAAAATACTGCTGCTTCTGCTTTCTATTCTGCAAGACTCTTTGCTTCCCCTTCCTGCTGGTCAGGGGAAAATCATCATTGTAGTTGAAAGAAAATGTTACCATCTCTCTCTCTCTCTCTCTCTCTCTCTCTCTCTCTCTCTCTCTCTCTCTCTCTCTCTCTCTCTCTCTCTCTCTCTCTCCTGTCTCTCTCTCTCTCTCTCCTGTCTCTCTCTCATTTAAGCATTCATTTATCGAGCTCTTGTCTTGTGCCCCTGTGCCAGGCACCAGGCTCACCACTTCCCAAGGATGATTATATTCAGTCTTCCTAACACACTTGAAAAGGGCATTATCATTCCCTGTTACAGATGAAGACACAGAGGCTCAGAAGTCCTGTCTTTGCCAGGTCATTTAGCTCTGGGAGTATCTCTCTCAGACTCTAGGCCTCTGGGTTGTATTTGCTTGTTTTTATTTAGGTAGCTTTGATGGATGGCATTATGTAAGTTTCCTGTGCATAACATTATATTTCTATTTCTGAATATCAGATAATGTGCTCACTGACAAAAGATTCGTTTCTATCTGTCACCGTATAGTTGACCACCCCTTTACCTGTTTTACCACTGCTCCTTGTCCCATTCCTTCTACTCTGGTAACCACTACTCTGTTCTTGGTATCTGTGTGTTTGTTCTTCTTTGGTTTGTTTTGTCCATTTATTTTATTTATTGTATTTCACATATAAGTGAAATCATCCAGTCTTTATCTTTCTCTGTCTGATTTGTTTCACTTAGCGTAATATCCTCAAAATCCATCCATGTTGTCAGAAATGATGAGATAATCTTTTTATGGCTGTGTAGTATTCCATTGTGTGTGTGTGTGTGTGTGTGTGTCATAAGTATATGTGTGTGTATATATATAAATATGTATCACATTATATCACATCTTCTTTATCCATTCATCCATTGATGGGCACTCAGATTGTTTCCCTCTCTTCACACTTGTAAGTAATGCCTGTGTTTTGAAATGCATCCAACTCCTGCCTGTACCCTCTCCACCCCATCTCATCCCACACAGGGCTGGTGGTGTCATAAGACTTGCATCCTCAGGACTCTTTTGGGTCCCAAACACAAACATAAAACAGACCCTTGCCCTGGTGCAGAACAAGTAAGCTTTCAAAGGTCTTATGTGTAGCCCAGACAATCTGACTCACCAAATACCCTTATCACAGATGCAGCAGGAGATAAGGGAAGGTCTGTTTTCTTCCCAGGGAGACAGGCACGAAGATGGGCCCTGTGATTAGATGTGAAGGTCGTAGCTCATTGGGTTACAGAATAATTGCCCTGTGCTTCTGACCTTGATAACTGAGATGTGTCCTTTAGAGATTGTCATGTGTGTCCCAAACAGGCTCGAGACTGTAAGATCTAGAAGGAAGGGGTTTCTGTCTCTGCAAGTCTTGTGGAAATTCCAACAAAATAGCACAGGATCATTTTGGAATTGGAGTGGGCCACAGCCGAGAAGCCAACGAGATGTAGGTGTGGTGAATATCTACATACAGCCGGCCCTCGTGAAAGGCATATATAAAGGCTGGTGAAGTCAAACCAGACACTAGAAAAGATAGTCATTAATATGTTTATTCCACAGCCATTTTCTTATCTAATGTTCGCAATGGCTCTTGAATGTGGGTACAATTTGCTCTGCCTTGCAAATGTGTGGCTTTGTGGTTGCATCTGAAAAAGGTCTGGAAGGGTGTGTATGAAACTATTAATAGTGGTTATAATGCTGGGGATGGTTGGATGGATGGTGATGGAACATCAGCTTTGGCTTTACCTATTTCTTTGACTTTGTGCAGAAAAACAAGCATTCCTTTTGTAATGATAATAATGATGATGATGATGATGATGATGATGATGGAGGAGGACGAGGAGGAGGGGGGCAGTGGGAGGCAGTGGGAAGACATGGAGGTGAAAAAGCAAGATTCAGACAGGTTTTCTCAGCTATTCAAGGTCATCAGCCCAGCGGGGAAGGGTGACTTTTATCAGCAACTCTGACTCATGAGTTTTCTCTTCCCTCCTGGCCATCCCGCCTTCTCCCGTGGGGGCGCTGAGTGCTAAGTGGCAGCTCAGGACACTGCTGAGATCCAGGGGTCTGTGTGGACGGCAGGGGTGTGTGTCTGTCTCCTTCACGCCCATGGAAACATGGGCCACATTCAGCATGTCCCGCACATGCCCGAGTGACCTCAAGCCCAGCCAGGGGAAGTGGGCTGAAGGATTTGGGGAAAAATCTTCCAAGCTGTGAAATGGTCTCTCGAGTGAAACGGCAGAAGTTTCTGGACTGGGAATCGACTGCAAAGGGAGGGTCACTTTGCCCAATCTGGGCTTGGCAGCCCGCCTCTCACCACCAGCACCCTGCCCCACCCAGAAGGCACAAAAACGTAAATATGTTAGAGAACATTAAAAAGCCAACAAACAAACGAACAAAACACCTCCAAGCAGATTTGGCAAAACCACCCTCTAAGCCCTGGACATTCCAAACAGTTCTGGAAAACTCACGTTACTCACAAAAGCATCACAGAAAAGGCTGCTTGACCCATGCTTTCCATTTCAAAAAAGAAGTAAAAAGGGACCAATGCCTGTGTGCCATTCTTGGGTCCAAAAGGTGCAACTCAAGCTAGTTTGGAGGAAAGAAAATACAGAGGCAAGAAAGAGAAAATGAAGGCAAGGGATGCTCTTTAAACGGGCATGTTCTTCCCTCCTCTTGTGCATCAGGGGGCTAAGAGCCAAGAGAGAGGGCTGCGAGGGAACAAGAGACAGCCGGGCAAGGTGCAGGCACCACGGGAGAGATCCAGATTAAGGAGCTCACGAGACATCACTTGGGGAGTGGCCCGTGCCATGGGGCTGGGGGTTTGGATTTGCATTTTGCAGCAAAAATAAAATAAAAAGCAGCAGCCCCGGCAGCAGCAGCCTGGGTCTTGGCTGGCGCTCCCGGGAGCAGCGGAGCCAAAGCAGTTAGCTGAAGCAGCACAGCCCTCCGCCCAGCACCTGCCAGCCAGCAGACCCTGCCAAAGCAACTTGGTACCAACTTCAATCATATCGCAATTCAGTATTTAAATAATGCGACAAGACTCCTTTGGAACCCAACCAGGGACTGCTCAGGGCAGTAATTTTCCTTTTAGCAGCAGGAGCTGAGAATCTACAATTTCCCAAAGATAATACCGCTCCACCCTTCTCTGGAAAAGCCCGAAAATGGCAGCAGAGGGAGAGAAATTCCCCATGGGCGAGCAGACAATGAAAGGGATCTCAGATCCTGCCTAGAGAAAGTGCCTTCGCCTCAGCTCGCTCAGTGGTGAAATGGACCACCTCTCTGGGGCTGCAGTTGCCCCATCCAAGCTCCAAATGTGAGGGCAATGAATTAGCAAGGACGGTCACCCTGGGCCTGGAGAGATGGCTTGGTTCTTGACCACGTTTATTAGATCCTTTCCCAGTTGACTTCTAGTTAGCTTCCTTTTGTCCAAAACTGCCATAGTCAAAGGCATCACAGGGACCCTCTTTTTGGCTTACTTATTTACTGTTAAGCTTTCTCTTTTTTTAATGATTCTTTTCTTTTTTAAAATTTTTTCCTGATTTTTAATTTTATTTTTTTGGGGGGTGGTAATTAGGTTTTTATTTATTTATTCATCTAGTGGAGGTCCTGGGGATTGAACCATGCTAAGCAAGCACTCTACCACTGAGCTATACCCTCCCTCACCCTTTGCTTATTGATGACTTCTCCCTTGATCAGCATTGGAGTACCTTATTTTCCCCCACAAATGCAGAATGAGGAGGTGGGGGGGTGGCTTTTGTGCTCCCATTCATGTACCCTGTCAGGGATGGACCTCGTGCAAAAAAGGTGGCTGAACCTTGTGCACAGAAAACTAAGATTGCAGGTTGCCCAGTTCCATTACAGGAAGAAGATGGGGGAAGTCCCAGCTTTTATTAATTTCTGATTCTGGGAGTTCATTCCTCTTTTGATATTTATCCATCTATTCTGCTAACTGACCGTTGCTGGCCATGTGATGGATAATGCCCTTTAAGCCACCGTGTAAGTTACAGTAATGTCACCAGGCTATTAACCTCTGGATATTTGCATTATTAGTCAATTTCCTAAGTCCCCAGAGTTCAAGCAGACAGTGAGACTTTTCATTTCCATTTTGCAGGAGCCGGGAGTCACATTGTGTGAATATCTTACAACGTGGAGATAAAGCTCATTTTTCTCAGTTTGCTCTTACACTTTTGTTTGAGGGGGGAAATCCCCAACATCACGTGCCTGGCTGGGACAGGGGGGTGCTAACAGCCACCTTGTAATTCATGGTCCAAGTTTAGTGCAGGGAGCATATCTTTAAACAAACCCAGCATCCACTCCTTCCACAGAGGGGGACTCAGATATTGTTTCCTGCCCATAGAGTCTGTATTAAAGCGGAAGCATTTTAGCTTTGGACAAGTGTTATGAGCCTCCCTTAAAAATGAAATATATGTCCAGGTAAAATATCCACGCTCTGTAATGCGAGGCAGTGCACCAAAATCTAGGGCAAAACCGTTCACACATGAAAACCAACTTGAATACGAAAAACCTAAGTCCTTGCCAAGGCTGCTCACAATTAAGCAGAAAGGAAGTGGAGAGTGAGGAAAACCAGACTTGTGGGAGAGACAGATAGAAATAGAGAAACCGGGCGAGCAGGAGCGAGAACTGCAGACCTGACAAAATGGTAACCTTAAGTGAATCTTCTACAAATAGCCAATGAAGTCGATTATATAAGGAGGCACTGGTGAGCAGCTGGCCAGGACTCCAGGCACCAGCCAATTGAGGCCATTGGCTGGATTCGCCTGGCGACACGCTACCTCCACAGCCTGTTTCATCTTGTGCCTGCCGCCTTGGTTTCCCCATTTGTCAGGGTTTATTGAACTTCCCCTCTGCAGCCAGAGCTCAGATCACACATCAGCTTCGTGCTCTAAAGCCTTCCCGCCCCGCCCCCTGCCCCCTCCCAACCCCACCTCTGCCCCCTGCCCCCAGGGCCAGCTGTAGCCCATCTCCTGCGTACCACCCAGCTAGCACTAATTTTTATGCTGCTGTTCATAGTATGTTATTTGCGTAAATGACTCATCACCAAGGAGACCCCCAGCTCCTGGAAGGTGGGAGTCCTGTCATCTCTCCTCTCCCACATTCCCACCGCTGGGCTTCAGAGAGCAGCTTGGACCACAGAAAGAACACAGGTTCCAGAGTCAGGAGAAACTGGCTTTGTATCTGTGTCCACCCCCTCTAGCCCTTTGACTGTCGGCAAGTTGATGTCCGTGGTCTCTTAAAACTCAGCATTATTCTGAGGATTGAGTGGTGGGCTTACAGAAGACAGGCATCTACAGCATAGGCCCAGGCAGTTTTCAGCAGGGCTTCAATATTTTAAGATGCCACCATTTTGCATGGGAGGAAAATCCTATTCAGAATAAATCATACCAATAAGCCAGATTTTTATTGAACTCTATATACTTTCCAGACTCTGTGCTAAGCATCTTACCACCTCATCTCATTGCTTCATCTCTAGGACTGTATGGGGCAAATACCCTCTCACCCCCATTTTCCTGAAAGGTAAACTGAGGCTCAGAGAGGTTGTTTAGCCAGCCTGCAGCCACCCAGGCCCTTATGTGATAGAGGTGAGACTTGAGTTTAGCTCTGCCTCCCAGAGACCCAACTCCAACCATCCAAGGCCTTCTTGAAATCCAAGGGCTTTTTAAAGTAACAGCTTATATTTTTAAAAGGCTGGGTCCTCGTTTAACTAGGTCCTTGGTGACCAAAACCCCTGAACCATAGCCCTGCTGATCCTACCATTCCAGGTGTCTTAAATGATCAATGTGGACCTGTGTCGGGTCAGTTCAGCTGCAGTGATCAGCATTGATCGTCTGGACAGCCCCATTGATTGGGTCAGGAGGGCCCTGGGTCTTCAGGGACACCACAGACATGACATGGTTTGACCCTCCCCAAGCACTGTCAGATGTTACCACCAGCATCCTTAAAATGAGGGAAACTGAGGCACAGGCAGGCAGTCTCGAGGCAGATGGCTGGATTTAGGGGACAGGGAGGTGGCTCTGCTTTTGCAAAATCCAATCCAGTATTCACCTTAGTAGAGGGTGAGTGAGTCAAAGGGTGGGGCATGGAGGAACCGCAACCTGGGGCTTGTCAGAGTTCTAGGGGAGGCTCTCTATGAAGTTCGGCAGCTTTGTTAGCCACGATCTGGTAGGCAGTGTGGAGTGGTGGTCAGAGCACAGCCCTGGACTCCAATAGCCTGGATTTGGTTCTTAGCTGTATTCTTCCTTAGCTGTGTGACCTTGGGACAAGGTTGTAACGCACTGAGCCTGTTTCCCCAGGTGAAAATTATGGGTGAAACAATGATGCTAACCTCCTGAAGTTTGCCAGGAGGTGCGGTTGGTACTCTGGTCTGTGAATGCATTTTCCATCTATCAAAGGAGCCAGGCAAAAGCAAGAAGTGTCGACCTTATGACCAGTTCAGGGACCTCTGGAGGCCAATTCCATTGTATCTCGGCTGGGGGCTTCGTCTGTGATAGCACAGCCCTTGGCCCCTACTAGCAAGGGCTGCCTTGCCTGCGGGACAGCGAGGCTGGTGGGAGCAGGATCATGGGGCTGACACATCGGCTCACAAGAGGACCAAAGGATATCTGCTTGCACCAGTCTGGCTAAGCTCAGGTCGCCCTGTTCTAATGACATGGGGAAACTGAGGCAGCTCAGATCTACGCCTTCATATTATATTTCTGTACATGTAAGCTATGTAGGGCCCCAAATGACAGTCATCTGTTGGCCACGGTGCCGAGTCACGTGTTCACGTGAGGTTTCACCTCCATATGCGTCCGTCCTGGGCCATGTGTCATGCAAACTCCAGGTCCAGGGATGCAAAACTGAGATGTGGGTCCCAGCCACATGAAGGTCAGAGCCCCCCTCCCCGATTTGTCATTTGAGCCCAAAAAGCTCTTTTTAGACGCTCTGTGTGGGGTCTACCTGAAGACTTCATTCCAGAAGAGGTTTCCACGTTTGCTGGACAGCATTGTTATTACTCTTTTTCAAGGTGAAGGGGAGTCATGGACACTACCATTTTTATTGCCTTTGCTGGTTGACTTGGGGGGTGTGACAGGGCGAGAGGGGGTGTGTGCCTCCACTTCCCGTTTCCAGCAGGCGCGGGAACTGCGCGCATCCTCCGACCCCAGGGAGAGGTGCTGACGTGTTATTTCCCGCCGGGCCCGAAAGCAGAAGCCCAGCTGGCGTCCTCACCCTCGGGGACCTGGGCCGTGTCTCCCGTTTAACCTCAGGACAACTGTGTCCACTTCCAAGACCCCAAAGCACTCAGCTCCAAACCGAGGCAATTCGCAAGGCCTCGCCCTTCCTTCTGGCGATGGGCAGGCCTCGTGGTCAGCTCGTCGGGGGTCGGAGTGACTCGAGCCTGAGCCGCAGAGTCGCCCACAGTCGCCAGATCCACCCCAGACCTGAGGTTTACGACGCCTGGGAGGATTTCATCCCGGTGTGGGCTGGGGACGTCCGCTGTCTCTCCTCCACTGTCAGGTGGAAAAAGAGGGTCAGACTTTTTAGAGTCTGTTTTACAGACAGGCACCTTGGATGGCAGGAATGGGAGGTGACTGATGTGGAGGAGCTGGGGGTGATAATGTCGACAAGGACAGCGGGCTGTGTCAACGGGGCTGGTACGTTCCAGGCACAGTCCTAAGAGCCATTTCATAGAATAGCACATTTCACCTTTGTAACAACCCTCTGAGGTTACTACCTTTGTCATCTTGGTTTCACGGAGGAGGAAGCTAGCTACAGAAAGGTTAGTTAGTTTTTTCAGGGGGGTGGTTTTGAACAGTAAAGCAGATTTTATTCAGGAACTATTACAATAGAAGAGCAGAGACCTCAGTATCCACCTTGACTCAATTCTCTTTTTTGTTGGGGGATTTTGGTTTTTTGTTGTTTTTTAACTTTTTATTGAAGTATAGTTGATTTACAGTATTTTTGTTTGTTTTGTCTTTTTTAATTGAAGTATAGTTTACAACGTTG
The DNA here is from genome assembly GCF_036321535.1 of Camelus dromedarius. Classification (NCBI taxonomy): domain Eukaryota; kingdom Metazoa; phylum Chordata; class Mammalia; order Artiodactyla; family Camelidae; genus Camelus; species Camelus dromedarius. The sequence continues at coordinate 28,179,955 of NC_087444.1, forward strand.
TAGCAATTTCTGGCATACAGCATAATGTTTTGGTCATACATACATGTACATATATTCCTTTTCATATTCTTTTTCACGATAGGTTACTACAAGATTTTGAATATAGTTCCCTGTGTTGTACAGTAGAGACTTGTTTATCTATTTTACATATAGTAGTTTGTATCTGCAAATCTCAAACTCCCAATTTATGCCTTCCCACCCTCTTTTCCCCACTACTAACCGTTAAGTTTGTTTTCTATGTGAGTCAGTTTCTGTTTTGTAAATAAGTTCATTTGTGTATTTTTTTTTAGAGTCCACCTATCAGTGATACCTTATAGGATTTTTCTTTCTCTTTCTGGCTTATTTCACTTAGAATGGCGATCTCTGGGTCTGGCATTATTTTATTCTAATTCATTTTTTAATTGAATACATTTGACACGTAATATTATATAAGTTTAAGGTACACAGTGTGTTGCTTTGACTCATTTATATATTGTAATATAATTGTGCATAGAGCAATACCTATCACAGGACATAATTACAGTTCAATGTCATTGTCCACATTCATTACACTGTGCGTTAGATTTCTGTGGCTTATTTACCACAGGTTGTACCCTTAAGCACCACCCTCTTATCCCCTACTCATCCCCCGGCAACCACTATTTTAGTCTCTGGGGGTTTTTTAGGTTTCACTTTAGATTCCACATGTAAGCAATATCATACAATATTTGTCTTTCTCCCTCTGACTTACCTCACTTAGCATGATGCTCAAGGTCCATCGTTATTACTGAAAATAGGAGGCTATCTCCCTTTCTGGTGGCTGAATCATATTCCATCGTGTATGTGTACCACCCCTTTTTTATCCATTCATCTGTTGATGGGCATTTGGATTGTTTCCGTGGCTTGGCTATAGCAATAATGCTGCGATAAACATGGGAGTGCATACAGCTCATCAAAATCCTGTTTTCATTTCCTTTGGGTGTATTCCCAGACGTGGAACTGCTGGATCATATGGTAGTTCTACTTTGAACTTTTTGAAGAACCTCTGTACTGTCATCCATAGTTGTTGGACCAATCTACATTCCTACCAGCAGTGCACAGTGGTTCCCTTTTCCCCACATCCTCGCCAGCACCTGTTGTCTCTTGTCTTGATGATGGCCGTTCTAACAGATGTGAGGTGATATTTCATTGTGGCTTTGATATACATTTCCCTGATGATTAGTGATGTGAGCACATTTTGATGTCTTCCTTGGAGTAATGTCTTTTTGGTTCTGCCCATTTTTTAATTGGGTTGTTTACTTTCTTTGTTATTGAGTTGACTGAGCTCTTTATGTATGATGGATATTAACCCCTCATTCAATATATGGTTTGCAAACTTTCGCCCATTCTGTAGGTTGTCTTTTCATTCTGTTGATAGTTTCTTTTGCTCTGCAGAAACTTTTGAGTTTGATGTGTCCCATTTGTTCATTGTTTTCTTTTATTGTTCATGCTTTTGGCATTATGCCCCCAAATTATTGCCAAGACCAATATCGATGAGCAAGGTTAAGTAATCTGGCCAAGGTCACATAGCTGACAAATGGCAGAGTCAAAGTTTGAGCCCATGTAGGCTGAGCTCGACCTGTAATCCCTGTGTTATATTGAATATTAAAGTTATCTGTATGGATTGGCCAAGAGGTGATAACGAAATGATGATGATGATGATGATAACCATGCTGTCAATCACGTTAGCAGTGAACATTGGTTGAGCACTTACCATATGCCAAGAATGGAGCCAATGGCTTTACCAATAAAATCTCCCAGAAACTGGAGATGTCTTGTTTCCTTCCTCTCTTTTTATTTTATTTTATTTTTATTGAAGTATAGTTGATTTACAATGTTGTGTTAATTTCTGGTGTACAGCAGAGTGAGTCAGCTGTACATGTATATATTCCTTTTTATATTCTTTTCCATTATAGATTATTACAAGATACTGAATATAGTTCCCTGTGCCCTAGGATCTTGTCGCTTGTCTATTTTATATATAGTAGCTACTGACTGCCAATCCTGAACTCCTAATTTATCCCTCCCCATCTTTCCTCTCTTGTATCCTACACATCCAATTCATCAGCAAGTCTTATTAAATCTGCATCCAAATTCCTTGTAAACCAGCTACCTCTCTGCAGCTCTGCTAAGAGGCCAAAGGCTGTACCATGAAAGAGGGTTGCCCTGCTGTATGCATCGTTATGAATACACTAAACCTTACGCATTGTAGGCACTCAGCAGATGCATATGAAATGCATTAACGAAGTGGTGCTGTCCTCGTCATTACAGCTGTGAGGGTGGTACTGGTGCTGCCTCCTTTGTGCCACGAGAAGCAGATTTAGGCTGCGAAAGTAGCTGGCATTGGTCACACAGAGGTGACAAGGCCAAGCAGGTAGAGCAGACATTTGACACTTGGGTGCAGTCCAGCATCCAGTAAACAGTCTTCTTTAAGGGGCATTCACTCTCTAATGAATCCTTGGAGACTCCGTCCCCAACATGGAAGCCAGACAGGTCAAGCCTCCCTTGGAAGCCCGGAGGCACATGACCTGGTCTTAACCAATCACACACAGCAATCTTAGACTTGGGGAAGCCAAGAATTGGCAAGAGTGACCCCCAGAGCCCGGGATCCAGGGTCTGTGATGGCAGGGACACAATCTTGGTCCTGTATCCCTGGGCAGTGCAAGGCCATGGCCACAAAGAACTGGTCTATTAACAGGAGCCCACCTTCCACCTCAGCTCCATTTCTAAGCCCCCTTCTCCAGCTCTTCTGGAGGCCCTGTGAGCCCCCATTACCCTTTCAGTAAATTTCTCTCTCTGTTTAAATCATCCAGAGTTGGCTTCTATGACTTGTAACCAAGAGCTGTGACTATTACAACTCAGATTTAAAGGGATGTCTCACCCACAGAGCCCCAATTCTACCCAGTTTCTCTCTCCTTTCTCTGGTGTCAGGAGGGCCTCAGCTCCCCAGTTCTGATGCAGCCCGTCCCAGTGACCTCTGCCAGCTTCCTGATCTCTTCCTCCCTGTAAGCCTTACGGACCCTCAGCATGGACCACAGAGAACACCGGGGATGTCTCCTGGGAGGGGGCACCCCTCAGTGACAGAAACACTTCCCCATGGGCCCCAGGGAGTTGAAGCATCCCCAACTTTGCTCCTTGTGTGCAGGTCGGCCGGAGCTGGAGCCGCAGACCTCACCTCTGCACTCTGGGCCCCCCTTTGCTGAACTGTGGCGCTTGGTGGTGGGCAGGCCTGATGACTGAGCTGCTGCTGCGGCTCTGCAGCCCGGCGCTGGCGGGAGCTGTCAGGGGCTTATTCATGGGCGAGCCCACGTAATGGGAAGAGTTCACCTGCCCCGCTGACTCCCACTCCCCCCGCGCTGCTCCCCCCGGATCAGCTCCCAGCCCTGCGGCTGCGACCTTGTTGCTTTGGATGTTCTAATACAAGCTGAAATGGATACTAGCTGTAAGTACTCATTCCTCATGATTCTATAGGCCACTCTTTGTACCAGAGTTGAGAACCTTCATTGTTCTCGTTGCTTAAATTACTGAGCACTGTGCCATCCATTCTGAATTAGCACTCATTAATGAGCTGGTGGGTCTAGAAACTCCCTATTTATTATTCAGAGGCCAAGTATAATCTAGGCAGCTGCATTGCAACACCACTCATGTGACTTTTGATCTGTCATGGAAAGAAATGGAAAAAAAAAAAACACATTTATAACTTTTTTTTTTCCCTGACCAAAGGTGTGGTGGACACAAAAATAATATTTTAGTCCCTAGCTTACAGATGACACTTTTGTCCTGAACCTAAATCTTTGTGATTGAGGGGGTGGCGTCCTTTCCTTTCAGTGAACTTGATGTTTCGAATCCCTGTTTACCTCGTAATCCTAACGCAGAAAACACCTCTCTTCTTCCTTTCCTCACTGACTCCTCTGTCAATGTGTCCCCAGCTTACAGAATCATAAAGGCTAGTCTTGAGAGTGAGATGGCCCAGAGAAAAAAAAAAAAAAAAGAAAAGGAAAAAAAGGCAAACAAAAATTAAGGCTTCAAATTGATAAAGCCATTCAAATGATCACAGGCCAAAAGAGAAGTCAGAGTTCAATTTAGAAAAAAAAAAGAAAAAAAGACTTTGGAATAGGAGGATGAAAAACAAAAAAGCTCCTTCCGCGTGGTACCGCACAGTAGTATTGCACAGAAATGCGACACAGTCTCGCCCAGTGTCCGAAAGGTGTAACTGCATCGTTAGCAGTGCTCATTGGTGGGAGGACCCGCCGGCAAGGGGGAGGGAGTGGTGCTTCCTAGGCTGACATTAATGTCTCTGCAAGGACATTCTGCCAGGGTGCGCCGGGTCACAACCAAATGGATTGCTCCCTAGTGGGCCGGGCTCCAGTCACGTTGTCAGGTAAACACAGAAATATTCTGTCTTCGCCTGCCAAGCCTTGTCAAGTATCTGTATTTGTTATTACATCTTGGGTCCCACAAGGTTCCCACCCATATTTCTTTATAGAGGAAATGTAAACCATATGCCTTCGCCTTATTTCCACTGAATATATCCAAAGGCTGTTTGAGGCCAGACATATTCTTTTGCAAGAAGTCTTTTGAGCGGTATACATCAGCCCCCTTGGCCTCTTTTTTTTCTTTTTTTTCTTTCCCACATTTTGTCATGACTTGAGTAGATTTGACTTTCTGATACCAATATAGGAATCTCTGTTGGATCCCAAATGGGAAGAATTGTTCTGATTGTCCTAACTTGATTTTGTTTTTTTAATAAACACTGCTTGTGGCAGGAAACAACATCAGGGTCTAATCACCAATTCTCATATTCGTTTATTTGGATGTGCCTCAGAATCCTTCTCAACACAGCGCTCCCAGCATTCCCCATGAATCAGCAGGCATCATGATTTGCCATGCCCGTGAGAGATGCATTTTTAAAGGCATTGGTAGGCATTAGGTTTGGATAACATCCTTTGGAGCAGACATTCCTCCAGGCACTGAAAGTCCTGAGAGTCAAAAAGTGAGAGACAGCTCCCAAAGTAAAAGGCAAGTTGGAGTCCAGCCCCAGCGGGGAGCATCCTTGAAGAGTTGCAGCCTGGGTAATGTTGAGAGCCCTGCGCTTCCCAAATTGCACACCCTTTGAAGACACAGGCAGTGCCTTTAACTCCCGCTGTAATCCCACACTGGGCCCTGAAGCTATCTTAAGCCCTGCCATTTATCCGCCTGGCGAGGCACAACAGTTACTTATTAAAAACATATCTATCATGGTTAATGACTTGATTTTTTCCCTTTAATACTGCACAATGACAGGTGTAAAGGGAAGATGAGAGTCAGATGCTTCTGCAATATGCTGCCCGCTTTAAGATGTCTAGAACATCAGCCTTCCTCCGTGGTGCCGGGGTGTGGGGGGGGGGCACCTCCCACCACCACCCCTCCCTCTCCCCCTCCCCCCACGTACACAGATTACACGCTTGTGTTGGATGGAAAATCGTACCATTTGCAGTTTCAGATAAAAGCATGTTCGAGTGCATATGGAAAATACCATTAGGAGCAACTCCGGAGCGCCGAGTAAAATGGGTCATTAGGTTTTTGTTTGTTGGAGAGTGTCTCCCATCTGACAGTGCCGAATGGTCCCACTTTTAGCAGCTTATGTTCCCAGTTACATTAAACAGACAAACAGATTGACTATTTTGCATTTCTCATCTGACAACAGCTTGTCTTCATTTGCCGCTCACTGGTGGCGGCGCGGAAAGCACGGTGGATTACCGCAGCCAAGGTCCTGGTTTTGAATAACAGCAGATGCCAACATTTAACTTCAAAATCAATCAATTCTTTTTCCTGCGTACGGATAAAAGGTCTAGTAGAGCGCCTGGAGGGGGATTTCTGCTGTTTACAGCTGAAAACATAGAAGCCACATTCATTACCAAAGTTTCTGCAAAATATAACAAACACAGGTCGTTTTCGAAAGGGAGGTGTCCAGAAGAAGTGAGATGGTGGTGCAGCCAGAGACCCGGTGGCCTGATATCAGGACGCTCCATCTGATGAAGGTGATGACACTATCGAAAGATCTGATACTGGCACGAGGTCTTACTATGCAGTGACAGAAAAGAGAGTCGTCTTCACATCAGCCACTTTTAGTAGCCTGTGGTCGGTGGGTTAATTAAAAGCTTTCTCCAAGAGGAAGACAGTCCAAGGGGCCATTCCTCACTAAAAATTAGAGACCAAATGGCCTGATTTAAAGTCAGCCAGCACGCAATTCGGTATCTTTGGGTCTCCGACTCATTGCCCAGCTGCCAAGGCTCCTCCAGAATGGAGTTCAGGCTCATTTGAAGTGGTGGTCTCCCCGTTGCCTGGTGCTGGTATCAGAGGTGGGAGCACAGACCCCGCTTGGCATCGCCCAGTGGTACCCAGGTGCAGGAGGGCATGCCCGGTGGGGGTGTAAGGGTTGCAGGTGAGAGACGGGCCCCCATGGGAGAAGTCCAGCCACCCCATGTCTGCTCTCAGCCTCATCGCTTCTCTGAGAGGCCAGGAGCCTTAGTGGTGAGAAGTGCTTGACTTTGGCATCAGACAAACCGTGGCTCAGTTCTCAACTTCGTCCCTAAAAGGCTGTGGGACTGTGGGGAAGTGACCTCACTTCTCTGAGCCAGTTTTCTCATCCACAACATGGGGAAAAGAGTGTATTTCCCATCTCACAGGATTATTATGGGGCTGAAAGATGATTAAGTGTTCAAAGCCCATGTCAGACCTCCTTATCCAGAACACAGCAAGTGCTCGGTGATAGCCAGGAGGTGTGTGCACGCGTATGTGTCCAAAAATATATGCATTTTATTATGTGTTTCATATGTGTGCATATATATAGTATATATAATAAAATACGTAATAGAAGGTGTTATCTGTGAGCATGTTATATACACACATACATAATATATAATAAAATGCATATACACTGGATGTATAAATAGACTTCTGTATATATGTATCAAGGTGAAATAGATGCACAATTCTGTAAATAGATATAAAGATGCCACGATGGAGCTTCATTCCTGTGGCCCCACCCATGAGGCAGGCATAGGACGGTCCCTCCTTGTCCTCCTCCAGTTCTGTCACATAACAGGGGAAGTTCTCAAACAGGAAAAAAATGTGCTTCCTTAAACCTCATAACAATAGTTATGAAATGGAGCTCCAGGGTCATGCCATCGTGGGTTACCTGCAGTCGTCAAAACCAGCTTGCAGTGGATGTGAGTGTCCTTGTTCTGCAGGGGGGAGAGAGAGAGGCTGGGAGAGAAGTCACTTCCCCCAAGTCTGACTGGTCCCTGGACCAGCGGGTATGCAAACTCCAGTGCGCCCCGCTTCTCCATCCTCCTGAGAAGTGTGGGTCTCCCCTTCGAAGACGGGAAAACAGGGTCCTATCACATCAGGCACCTACGGGGCCAGTCCTCCCTTCTCCTGTAGTCAAGCCTTAGCCTTTTTTTTTTTTTTAATCTCAAGGGACCTGCCTTATGAGAGAGTACCTCCCTGCTCTCTGCCCCCTTCTCCCCTCCCACTCCCCAATCCTCACCTCTGCTTTCTTTCTCTTTCCTCTCCTGTCCATGTGTGCTCAGAAACAAACCCACATACAAGCATTTTATCAAAGCTTGCAGTAGACCCTGTAGCTGCAGTTGTTTTTTTTAAGTATAATTCAAGAGAGTTCTGAAATAATCTCTTAAAAAGAAATAAAGAAAAAACCAAACACAAAACATCACTCATATCTGTGCCTGCTCCAAAAAAGAAAAGTAAAAACAAAAGGAATTTTTTTTTTTTTTAGGAACTTGCAGAAATCCTAGGATAATCTTGAGAAGAGGGAAGGCACTTCAAGAGTTAACTCAATCACTGTTGCCTGTTTTTAAATTTTTAGTCCACACGCCCAACTGGCTCAGGAAGAATCACTAGCCATTATGCCTAATATGATACAAGAAATAACCAGCACATATGAATATTCGAACCTTCCATGAGCACACCTTTTCGGAGCATATCTTTCATGCCATGCTCTGTCCTGGGTGCTCAGGGGAGAAGGCGCAGGATTGGAAGTTATGTTAGCCACCCTCCCTGCCCTCAGCAATTGCTGACGGTCACTCAGAAGTTCCAAGAGATGGACGATTCAAGCCAGGTAGACAATGGGACAGAGAATCCTGGTTCTCAGACGTTAGAATTCTTTGGGTGAAGAGATGGCTCTGAGCCAGAGTGCTTTCGCATAAAACAAAAGGATAAAGCCTTTGAAAAGTGGCATCAGCAAAGGAGGGAGGAGAAAAGGAAGAAGTAACTTAGACCCTGTGATGTGGACGCTCTGACATCCACTTAGAGCCAGGAAGCGAGAAGCACTCACTGCCTCAGAAGGAGCAAGGTCAAGTCGCCTTGGGGACACCCTGTCTCTGCGCAGGACACCTGGTCGGATGGCGGGTGAAGTCTGAAATGCTCAGGGCATCACAACTTGTGGGGGGCTGGGGGCAGACCCACCGGAGATAACTCTAAGAACAGTTAATTGCCCTATTTCCCTCTCTTCCTTGACCCATCCTCCCCACCAGCTTCCCTCCACTCTTTGTGGCCCTGGCCTGGCATTTGGGACCTTTTGTTGTCTTAATAGAGGCTGAGACCTGCTTTGGGCCTGGAGTTTGCTGTTTTAATTCAACAGGGGACGTTTTTTTCATTTTCTTTGTTTGTTTTTCTTTTCCGTTTTCTTTTTTCTAAGCCAGGGGGACAATGCATTTGCAGAGCAGAAGCTGTGTCCTAGGCGCTCCCCGGATCCTGAACAAAACCCTCATTAATGGGAGGTGGATTTCCTGGTCACAGCTTTTAGCCAAAGGGCAAAGGTCGCCCATTAACCAGCATCCAGTCTAAACAGGACTGTATAAAATGACAGGGGAGGGGAGGTGGAAAGGGGAGAAAAAGGCAAATATTTGCTCTTCCTCCTGAAGTTAGTTCCCCCCAGCAGTGATCAGGGAAGCACGGTGCGTGATGGACGCGGCTCTCGGGCTGCAGGTCTGGGGGCCCCGTAGTCCAGGGGGCCCATCCAGCACCACATGCAGCCTCTCCGAGGATGCCCTGGAAGGGTCCCCCGCTCTGGAACTGATTTGTTGGGCAGGGGGCTCAGGGGCTCTGCCTACCATACTGTGGCCCCACCATCTGCTTTTGGACCGTGGCCCTGGGGACCTCTTTGCCGGTACCCAGACAGAAGCAGTAACTTGCAGGGTGATGTCTGTGCAGAACCCTAAAGCCCCCCGAAGCCAGCAGGACCTGGCCAGGTGTGCACCGGCTCTGACGACATCCCCTCCCCCCTGTCTTCAGCAGAGTTAGGCCCCTAGGCCGTGCTTCTCCCCACCTCACCTTACAGCACTGAAACCACTTCGTTGTAATAATAAGAATGATGGTAATGGTATTTATGGACGGCTCACAGTCAGCCCGGCACTCTTCCAAGTGCTCGTATGGATCATTGCATTTGAGTTTCACAGACTCTGTAAGGTGGGTCACGTTATTTTCCCCATTTACAGATGGAACTCTGAACACTTCATTTGTCTGTGCAGCTCTCAAGGGCAGGTGACTTGTGGCTCCCCGTTTACAGTCTTTCTGACAGAATTGTGTTACCCCCAAGGCCCGGGCAGTGAGTGCCCTGTCATTGCCATGTTCCCCACATCACACCCAGCACATAGTAGGTATTCAGTAAATGCTTGTGCGAGCAATTCTTCCGTGAAAGATTTGCCGTGTGGTGCTGTTTTCCTTGGATGGGGAACTTTGTGTTGCTTTCAAGACTAACTGCCAAGAATAACCCCTCAAATGTGTTCTTCCTGCTGTTTTATGTGGATCCCCTTTGTACCCCATAATATTATGATGGTCCGGAGCTAATCTACGGAGGCAGGACCTCGTGACACGAACTTTAACGGGATCCAGACCGCATCCCACAATATTATCCCGAAGAAAGAAGTGGGCATTTAAAAAGGCACACCCCAACAAAATAACTTTCAAAAAATTAAAAAATTATTTTAAAAAAGAGAAAAAAAAATTTTTAAGGAAAAAATAAAGCCAAGCCCTCTGCTAGAAACAGAGAACATCCCCAGGCTGCAGTGAAGACAGCGTGCCCAGTGCAGGGCCCTGGCCGTTGGCGGTGGCGACGCTTGAGTGCATCTGTTGGGCAGAGGGCTTCTGCTTTGAGCAAAAAGCAAAGTTGTCAGCCCACACAGAGAGGAGCGTGCATTCAGCAGAGCATAGAGAGCAGAGGAATTGCAAACTCAGAAAAACACTGGAGGGCGAACTGAACCGTCCCAGTAGCCTTGAACTTCAGGGAGAAACAATAGGAAGGGCTGGAGAGAAAATAGACGGCACATTTCCTGTAACCCCGGTGTTTGCAGGGCAGGGCCATCCCTGAACCCTGAGGCTTCTGCTTCCTTTGACCCTGGGGGCAGGTGAGACACAAGATCAAGGCCTTAATGCAGTCAAAAGACTTAAACAGCATGGGATGTTAGGGGGGGAAAAAAAACCCACGATTCTTTGAAACCCAGAGCAAATGTGCTGTGACTGCGAAGCTGCGGAAATCTCTTGTTTCCGGAGCTGATTTTAAATCGATTATTCCCTTAAACCTGCATAGCGCTTTTCAGTTTTCACTGCCTCCTTGGACACTTGTCTTCCTGGTCACGTTCCTAAAATTAACTATGTTTACTAGGTGCTTACTCTATAGGTAATAACTTACTGCCTCCCACAGTAATGCTAAGAGGAAGGTTTTGCTATTGTCCCATTGAGCAGATGAGGCTAAGAAAGATAAGTTAGTGCCCGAATCAGCTTCTTTGGCCGTTTCACAGCCGCCGTCTGCCCACTTGGAAAGCTTGCATAGCCAGCGGAGGGGCTGGATCAGTAAAGAGGTGGAGGTCATTTGCGGGCAACGGGTAGGGGTAGCTCCCCAACCATCAGCTCCTACCCTGGGGTTTTGTTGGGAGAATTTAAAGAGGATAAAGGGTGCCATTGAGCACAGAGAACAATCCCTAACACAAACGGAGCACCCAATAAATGGTCTCCACCCCCCCTCCCCGGTGTGAAACCCCGCTTTCTCATGTCTTCCCAGAACAGGAATATGTCTTAGAACCATTTGTGTTAACTTGATCCCCTCATGTGTAAATCGCTTCCAAAGGCTTTGGCTGGAAGCTCAGCGTGGAGTGTGGGCTGACGCTCTGTAAGGCTTGAGTAGCTTCAAATCTCAAGCCTATTGATTGTTTTTCTTATTCCTAAAAACACTTCTTTCACCCCCAAAAAAGTATATTCAGGGATAATTACTTTTGCCGCATGGGCTGACAACATCATTCGTAACCTTATTTTTTTAATTCGCTGCAGTGGGAAGCAGCCTCCTTTCAAGGGGTGGGTACCACCCGGGTCTCTGAAGAACCGTGGAAACTGAGGGCAAAGGGAGAAACTGGGTTTGTTCATCTCTGGTTGCATCTCAGGCAGCTCAGCTGAATGCTTCGGCTCGTTTTTAAATCGCAGCTGGACTGAGGCTGGGTTGCTGTCGCCTGGATGTGGGTTAGTCCCTGACTAGGTTGGGGCTGCTCTGTACTGGGTGGAGAGCCGGCCCCCGGGCACCCATGTAGACTCTGTGCCAGATGAACTGTGTTGATTCCTCCTTCCAGCACTCTCTGGTCTGATACGAAGCGAGTTCCCTACTCTCTGAGGCTCATTTCCTCTGCCAACTGGGCAGAATATTTACCAAAAAGCATTGAACCAGGGACCAAAGAAGACATGACTTCTTGATAGTTTTGCATCTACCTAGATATTCCCAGAGATTGCACTATGGTGACAACTGATGCCCAGACAGCTTCAGATTTTATCCATAGAAAGGACTCCCAAGCCCCTGGCTTTTTCATGTGGAGAAAGTGGCCACCAGGGTCGCACGTGCTCACTCTTGACCAAATTCAGTGAAGAGCATCTCCTACAGTAAAGGAATAACAAGCAAGCCCCACTGATGTGAAAGAAACCATCTCTTAGAGACAGCATCTCCAGAGATGGTGATTGTCACTGTTCCCCCATCCTGTCCTCCTCCTACGGAAAAGGGAGGCGCTTACAAGAGTTTAAGGGGAGGGTGGCAAGAACAGGTTAGGAGAATGAATTTGTGACTCAGGAGCTCTTGGCTTTCATGGAATGGCCCTGATGTTATCTCCAAAGGAGCTGAGATGTTGCTGTCCCTGAATTCAAGTCCCTGCAGAATTACCCAGGAACGCTCATGCAGAAGGTTCTGTAGATCCCTGGGCAGATTGCGATGGAATCTCAATTACCCCAGAGGCCACTTGCACAATCGCCATATCTTACCTTATTACAGGAAATATGTGGGGAGAATCTCCCCACTGGGCCCCATCCAGGCTGACCTGCCAGCTGCGGAGGGCACGAGACTGAAATTGTCCGATCACATTCTCAGATACAGACAAAACCCGCCTCTCCTCCAGCACTCCCTGTCTTCCTCTGTCTCTGTCTCTGTCCCTGTCTCTGCACTGAGAAGCCAGGGAGATAGCATAATCTGGTGTGGTTCTAATGTCTTAGAGCCAATAACGGGGAACGCTGATAAAGTTGGCTTTTCCTTCTCAGATGTACTGCGCAGTTTCTGCTCGGTGAACACCAACTAAGGCTAGAGCGAGGGTCAGGAGGGAGGAGCTGGCAACTGGGCCCTGGTAGCCAGACTGCCGGGAGCAGCCGGCCAGGGTGCAAAGAGCGCAGGCTGTAGGGGGAGGGCGCAGCTCAGTGGGGAAGCATGTGCTGAGCACGCACGAGGTCCTGGGTTCAAACCCCAGTGCCTCCATTAAAACAAACAAACCAACCCAATTCCCCTCACCCATTACACCCAAAAGCAACAACCAAAAAAGTTTAAAAACTAAAAAAAAAAAAAAAAAAAAGTTAAAAAAACAAGAGAAGATCGAAGGTAGTGAAGTCAGGCATTATAAGTCAGCCCCCGGCTCTGTGACACCGGTGAGTCCCGTATGGCTCCGGTGACAAATGGCAATCATCACATATACCTTCAAGTTTCTTGTAAGGAAAAAAAAAGAGGGGGATATTCCAAATTATAGGCCAAATAAAGTTATTGTATAGGAAGTGAGTATCACAGAGTAGGCATATTATAAACACCATAATCCAGTGCTGCTCCCCTCACTCTTTTTCTGGGTGTCTAAAATAGAGTGCAGTGTGTCCCAAGGGAGTCTGTGTGGGCAAGGCCCCTGAATCCACTCTCCTTCTGTGGAATCCGTGTCTGGGTGGCCCTGGTGATTGGGGTCCGACTGGAAAGACTCGGCATCAGACCGGGGCACCCCCGTGGGCGACGGTCGTCAGCACAGGCTTCCGTGTTCGTTCTTTCCCAGCTGTGTTAGTTTCCTAGAACTGTCACAACAAAGGACCTCAAAACTGGGTGGCTTCAAACAACAGAAAATTATTCTCTTCCCGCTCTGGAAGCCAGAAGTCGGAAATCAAGGTGTAGGCAGGACCACGCTCCCTTGGAAGGCTCCGGGGAGGCTCCCTCCCACCTCTTCCAGCACCGGTGGTTGTCATGAATCCCTTGGCTTGTAGCTACATCACCCCAGGCTCTCCCTCTGTTGTCACGTGGCCTTCTCTCTCCTCTCTCTCATGTGTCTGTGTCTCCTTACTTTAAAGGACGCCAGTCACTGAATTTAGGGCTCCCCCAACCCAGTACGACCTCACCTTAACTAATTACATCTCAGAAACCCTATTTCTAAATGAGGCCACACTCAAGGCTACTGGTGTGAAGACTTCAGCATTATCTCTTGGGGAGGCTACAATTCAATCCACAGTCCTATCTGTAGTTTCTGCTTGCAAAACATCATCCCAGTACTTTAAGAGATGAGACCGCTCTGAGGATTCATACACCTTGGTGATGTCATCTTTTCCTTTCTCAGCCTCACTTTCCACATCTGTTTGAACGTAGGATGGTGCCACGTGCTGAAGAGAGCTGGCCCTGTGTGGTACCTCTGCAGCCCCGTGCACTTTCCTGCAGTGACGGGCATCCATCTGCAATCTTCTGTGCAAGGATGGGCTTTCCCCGTGGAGGGGGGCCTGTGAGGGCTGGGGCCACCTGTTGCCTCCATTGTATCCCCAACAGCTAGCCCAGTGCCTAGCATCTAATAGGTGTTCCGTAAATGCTTTTGAGTGAATCAGTGATGTATGCAAAGCTTTTAGCATCTTCCCTGGCCGACCAGAGTCACACAGTCACTGGTGGCTCTCAGCTAATTACTTGTATGATGGGACTTGTGTTGAGTCAGTTCCTACGTCGTTCAGCAGACAGTCAGAAAAACAGAACTCAGCCCCAGGAAGGTTCAGAGGAGGAAATCAAGTATGAGAAATTAATTCCAAAAGTGTTAGGAATCTGTAAAGGAAAAGGGGAAAAGTAAGGCTGCCTAGAGATCAGCAGATACAGGAAACCACTGCCACTCACAGAGCATCTTGAGCCACTCGGCAGAGGGGAGCTGGACCACAGAAAGCAGGCTGTACAATCGGGACTGGACATGGCGAGTGATGGGGTACCTGAGGGCGGGTGGAAGTCCTCTGGCTTCTCCCTTCTGCTCATGCTTCCTAATTTCCTGCCAGCACCTGCCTTTGTCTAAATCTATCAGGAAGCCATTTGGCAATTGAGGAGTGGGGAAATGTCATTTTCAGTGGTCAGTTCCCTGCTACACAGAGTAAAGGAGGAATGGAAGGGTAGGGAATTTTGAGAAAACCAGCAGATGACCACCCCATTCCCCAGTGTGGTTGTGTCCACGAGTCCACTGGCTGTCTTCCTGCGAGTGTGGTGGGGCCCACTGATGGGTGTACAAAAAGCAGTCTCTGGACAGACTTGTCTGGACCTGAACATTTATAAGTGTCAGTTGGCCCTCCTTCCCCATGGTCCTCAACTGTCATGGTGTATAAGCATCTCAGGGAAAACATGACATTCAGATTCCCAGGCCACGCCCACCAACTCCAGCCATCTTCAGGGCAGGGCCTGGGAATCTGTATTTTAAACAGAGGCTGCCCTCTCGTGGGGATCCAGCCCTGGTGATTCGATGCTGTTGATTAAAGGTCAATAATTTGAGAAGCACTAACTTAGCTCCAGGACTTGGACGGTGTTCTAGATTCCAGAAGGAGGAATAAGGCACCTTTGGAAGCTGCTGTGTGGAACAGAAATATCACATAGTGCCTGAAAGCAGACCTGTTTTATGCGGGAGGCCAACAAGACAGTCTGCTCCATCCAGTCAACTCTCCAGCTTAAATCGCGTGCCAAAAATTCCTTTGTTTTTGTTGGGGTTTTTTTCTCCCCTAAATTAAAGAAATTGCACACATGTGGCAGAGAAGTTAGGCACATGAGCTCTTGCATTTGCTGCGCTGGGACTGAAACTCTGCTCTCCAGGGCTAAACTCTCTCTATAAATAACACCCTGCCTCCCAGACTGCTGTTCCCTTCCTTAACCCAAAGCATGTTCAAAGAGAAAAGTTTTCTCCATCTCGGGCACTGACTCAATGACCCATGTAACTAGTCCTGGGCAAAGATAATTGCACAACCGAGCCCTGGTGGCTTAAGGGAAATTAATATGTAAACGTTGCCCGAATCTCTTACCAGATAAGAGCCAGGCCTTGTCTGCAGACTCTGCCCTCTCCTCTCAGGGTGCCTGGGAGCCAACTCTTTTATCTGGTTGGAAGCAGCTTCCCCTCCGGTGGGACCTCTGGCTTGGGATTTTAAGAGGACTTAGAAACAAGTGTCTGGCCATGTGTTCATCCATGACAGGGCAGACTGTCTAAAGGAGCAAACTTTGGACTCTGAGTACCTGTTTTTTGCAGGTGGCGACCCCTTGGAAGAATGAATAGACTTCTCTAAGCCTCAGTTTCCACATCCCAGAAATGGGTACCAGGTGACCCCCTCCTTAGGCTACTTCGCAAAACTGTTATGAAAACCATGGGTCCATGGTCATATGATGGTCACAATCATCACACACTGTCCGCCTCCTTGTCTTAGGCAGAGGTCTCAGAATGGTCCAGAAATGTTGTTCAGGTTAATCAGTGTTAATCAGTTACTCTCAGCACTTCCTTGCAACTCCACAGACCTGCTTCTCCTGCGTTCTCCCTCATAGTGGTAGCACGTTGTCACCCGAGCTGGACATCTGGATGTCATCCAACCCCCCAGCTCTGCTCCTCATGCCTCACCCGGCCGTTCTCTGAGACATGCCAGTCTAACCGGGTGGAGGTTTCCCCGTCTCCTCCCTTGCCTCCATCCCACTGCCTCTGCTCTCTCAGGCCACCACTGTCCTGGACCACTTCTCCTGGGCTCCTCCCCATCACTCCATGGCCAGAGCCATCATCCTGAAACACAAATCACATGACATCATTCTCTGCTGAAGATTCCTCCAGTGCTTCCCCATAGTCTTGAGAAGAGAGAAAGTTCTTCAGCCTGAAACCCAAGTCCTGCCCTGGCTTCCTCTCGCCTCACACTTCAGTAACAACAGACCACCTGGGGATCTGAGTACCCCCACCCACCGCCCTCTTAATTTTGCTGATCCTCTACCACCTGGAATGCCCTTCCCTCACCTTGACCCAATTCACTCACTTGTAACTTTTCACCAGTCAGGCTTTATTCCCATTCTCTATTTCTGCATAACAAACTGTCCCTCTCCCCAACTTAATGGCTGAAAACAGCAATGTATTATTATCATTTCTCAAAATCCCATGGGGCAGGGATTCACACGGGACAGCCGCGATGGCTCAGCTTGGCTCACTGATGACTCCAAGGGCTGGGGGCCGGGGAAACGTGCTCTCTTTCTCTAGGTGGCCAGCCTGGGCTTCCTCACAGCATGGCAGCCTCAGGGTCCTTGTGCAGCAGTGCCCGTCTCCAGGAGAAAGGGACAGAAGTTGCTCCTTGAAAGGCCAGATCTGGGATAGTGCCACTTCCACCATAGAATCTTGGTCAAAGCAGATCAGCCCAGACTCAAGGAGAAGGGACACAAACCCCGCTTCTTGATGGCAGAAGTATCCAAAAATGTGTAGCCATCTTTAATCTGCCACAGTCAATACCTCCTTGAGGAAGCTTCCTTGATTCCCCCTCGCTCTTCCCATGCCCCCCAGTGCCCCTCTCTCTGCTTTCCTCTAAGAACTGAACAATTCCATATGGTGTAAAGTCTTCCCATTAAACAAGGAGCGATTTTCTTGAATGAAAGACCAGAGTTCATCAATAAATGACTTGGCACATAATGGGTTCTCAATAAATCGGAGGTAAAATTAGGAGTAGCACACTGTATACATTAAGATAAAAACTGTCTTATCTTTTTGTTTGGCCACCATCCAGCTTGGAGAGGCTAAACCAAGGAGGTTCTCAAAAGGTGACAAATGAAGAAGTGAATGGATGAACGAATGAGTGAAGGCTTCTGCCTGCAGCCCTGTTCCTGATATTACGGGAACCAGGCTAACCCCAGAGTTCCATGTGATTCTGTCCTGCACATTTGCTCCACTTTGTTACACGTAGGTCATGGCAGGACTTGAAGCCTGGGGGTTTGGGGGAAAACAGCTGGACTCTGGCCACAACCCCCACAACAGACAGAGGTCTTCATCACCAGCTGCTGGTCCTTAGTGTGGACTCAGGTCAGCTGGGTCTCCCTGGTCCCTCCCCTGACCCCTCCCAACTGAGAAGGGGCTGGTTTGCAGAGTGAGACCCTCTCCAGGCTGAGAGCCCAAGTGCGCAGAAGAGCAGCTGGGCTGGGAGCCTGGCAGGTGTCTAACAGCCCGCTGCCACCCTGCATAACAGGAAGTGAGAGAGAACACCGTATCCAATTGAAACTGCAGTGGAATATGGGCTGCAATGCTTAATTAACCACCCTCACTCATCTCACAGATTTCTGTTGTTGCTGAAGGGGAAAAAAGAGTGGAAGGCAGAAAACCTGGAGGGCAATAGGCCCTTTCTGTTCCCACACCCCACCCCCGGCTGGTTCCATGTCTGTTATTTTATTTTTCAATTTTTATCGTGAAAATTTCAAAATATACACATAGAATAATGTAATCAGTTCCCAGGTAGCCATCACCCCGCTTCAGTGATCAACATTGTAAAACTTTTTTAAAAACAGAAATGTAGTTGATTTATAATGCTGTGTTAGTTTCAGGTATACAGCAAAGTGATTCTGATATATATGTGTATATATATATTATTTTTCAGATTCTTTTACATTATAGGTGTTGCGGAAAAATTTGTTACAGCTCAGGGTTACAGCTCAGTTGTGCACTCGGAGAGTTGGAGAACTCAGGTTTATTACGCCAGCGGGCCCAGAGGAGTTAACACTCCAAGCTCTGGACCCCATCTGTAGCTTTACATAGGCCTTTATAGGCTGCCAGTTTACACTTCGGCAACATCATATGCAAATAAAGTATAACAAAAGTTGACCAACTAGGAGCAAGCTTTGTAGAAATGGACCAATCAAGAGGGAGAGAAATAACCAATGAGGAGTGAGGGAAATGGACCAATCCGGAGTGAGGGAAATAACAAATCAGGAGTGAGCTCAGGGAACCAATAGACTTTTAGGGGTAAGTAAACCCTTTCAGAGGCAAAAAGTGAGATAGAGTCTCTGGGCCAGGAAAGCAGATGGTGCTGGCAGGAGACTAGAGGCCCTGCTTTGGGGTCCTGCCAATCTTTTTATGGGGATTCCTGCCTCATAGGGTATTACAAGATATTGAATATAGTTCCATGTTTATCTATTTTATATATAGTAATGTGTATCTGCTAATCCCAAATTCCTAATTCATCCCTCCCGACCCTTACCCCTTTGGTAACCTTGAGTTTGTTTTCAATGTCTGTGAGTCTATTCCTGCTTTGTAAAGAAGTTCATTTGTATTATATTTTTACATTCCATATATAAGTGATATCATATAATATTTGTCATTTTCTATCTGACTTACTTTACTTAGTATGATCATGTCTAGATCCATCCATGTTGCTGCAAATGGCATTATTTCATTCTTTTTTATAGCTAAGTAGTATTCCACTGTGTATATATACCACATCTTCTTTATCCAGTCATCTGTTGATGGACATTTAGGTTGCTTCCATGTCTTGGCAAATTGTAAGTAGTGCTGCTATGAATGTTGGGGTGCATATATCTTTTTGATTTAGAGTTTTCATCTTTTATGGGTATATGCCCAGGAGTGGGATTGCTGGAGCATATGGTAACTTTTTTTTTTAGTTTTTGAATGAACCTCCGTATCATTTTCCATGGTGGCTACACTGATTTACATTCCCACTAACAGTGTGGGGCAGGTTCCCTTTTGTCCACACCCTCTCCAGCATTTATTATTTGTAGACTTTTTGATAATGGCCATTCTGACTGGTGTGAGGGGGCCCCAGAGCTAGCGTTGGCTCACTGGTGGGCGGAGTCAGGGTCCCAAAGACCCTGGGGCTATTGTCCTCACGGTGGCAGGTGAAGCCGGGTCCCAGGGTTAGTGCCGGACTACTGGCAGGCAGAGCTGGCTCCTGGAGCCTGCTGCAGGGACCAGGGATCCCAGAGCTCAGTCCAGATTATTGGTGGGGGGAGTGGGTCCTGCAGGATGGCAGTCGTGTTGCCCCGGGTGGGTGAGGTTGGTCTAGAGGCTAAATGCAGGCTTCACGGAAGGCAGGGCAGTGCCTGCTCACTGGTGGGTGGAGCAGGGTCTTGGCAGGGCAGTTTCTAGAGGCAGCTGTGGGCTGTTTAGTCTTCGGGCAGCCTGTCTGCTGATGGCTGGGGCTGTGTTCCCACCAGTCACTTGTTTGAGCTGAGGCGTCCCAGCTCCCACAGGCTGTTGGGTGGGGCCGGGTGTTGGCGCTAAAGAGCTAGAGTGTGGGTTTCAAGATGGCGGCCTCCGGCGTCCGCGTTCACGTGGCTGGATGTTCCCCCTCCGTCCGCCACCAGTGTCCGCGTCCCTAGGGGTGAGCCGCAGTCCACCCCCGCCACCGCCCCTCCAGGAGACTCTCCGAGACCAGCAGGTAGGCCTGGTCCAGGCTCCTATCAAATTACTTCTCTTGCCCTGGGTCTCGGTGCACGACGTTTGGTGTGGCTCCTTAAGAGGGAAATCTCTGTTTTCCGCAAGTCCTGCGGGGCTCCTGCAAGTAAGCCCTGCTGGCCTTCAGAGTCACGTGCTCTGGGGGCTTGTCCTCCTGGTGCTGGACCACGGGGGCCGGGTGCGGGGGCAACATTCGGCTCAGACCTCTCCCTCCTGTGGGAGAAGCCCTGTCTCATGATGATTCTCCAGCGCCTGGGTTGCCCACCTGGAGGGTGTGGGACCTGATTACCTCGCAAGTCCACCCCTCCTACCCCTCTCATTGTGGTCCCTTCCTCACGTCTTTAGAAGATCTTTTGTGGTGGGTTCCAGTCTTCTTCGTCCATGGTGGTTCTGCGGGTGGTTGTGATTTTGGCTGCTCGAGAGAGGAGGTGAGCTCAGGCCTTTCTGCTCTGCTTCTTGTCCTCTGTCCTCAGCACAGCCCTTTCTAGAATGTTCTTTTGAGTTCATGCCCCTTCCTCTTTGATGAGTAACCTGCTGACAGATGCAGAGGGAATGCTCATTTCTGCCTTCATTTTTTTTAACAGGTTTCCAAAGTGTTTTGTTTTGGGGTTTTTGTTTAGTTGTTTGTTGCCAGCAAGTCAAGTCTGTGCGTCCTCTCAGGAATGGTGCACACACAGGTGTGTGTGCTCGGGGTTGAGCAGTGCTGAGTGGGTGTGCAGTTGTGTCTATCCAGGGGCACTTTTTGTTTAAGCGTAGGCGGTTGTGAGATGGGTTTGTGCCAGAGCATGTGAAACAACCACGTGAGAACATAATGGGGCGGGGTGGGGGGTATTTACAAGGGGATGGGCTGTTTCGCATATTACAGGCCTGGGGATGGGTCTGTGGGCAGCTATGAGCAAGGTCCTGTGTTTCTGGGGGACACTGGTGTGTCTACCTGGATAGATATTTCGATAGAAGGGGAGGCGCCTTTTCAAAATCAGGCAACCCTCGGCTTCCTTCTCGAGCAGAGGACGATAAAAAGGACTTCTCAGAGAAGGTTTTGTAGCTCCTCTCAACTTTCAAACCAAACTTATTCACCTGGATGGCCTTTCTGAGGAATCCTTGGAATGCTGTAAAATCCAAGGGGGCATGAATGTATTTTTTTTTTTAAAAAGTGTTTATTAAGGGCTTACTTCGTGGCTGGTATTATTCCAGGAGCTTTTCATTATTGACCTCGTTTGATCCCCCTGGTGTTTTTGGGTAGGCACTGTTGTTGGTTCCTCTGTAGAGCTGACAAAGTGAAGTAGCTGGTAGGTGGCAGAGACAGGATTTGGATGCACACTGTTGAGCGTTAGAGCCCCACACTCTCCCAAGTCAGCATCCCCCGGTATGGGGACAGAGAAGGTGCCCCTTTTGCTCAGCCAGTTGTGCAGTGGATATAATCTGGTACGTTGCAGCTAGGAACAGGGGCTAATTCTGTGGGCATCTGAACCACTCCTGGAAAGAACCCTGGTGCAGATATTGGTGTACATTGGTGGCTTTTGGAAGCTCATCTCTGCTCCCATGACACCTCCTTGCAGGATGTCAGTACCCTCACTGGGTGACGAGTCCCACGGTGCCCTCTGGCTTTGCCCGGACTTGAGCACTCCAGGTCCCTAGGGCACCTTTTTAAGATTTGGAGGTGGTTTCTCAGCAATGAATCCCCAACCCTTGGAGGCCACCATGATCATCTTAGTGAGCTTCTTGAGAAAGGAGTCTCTCTTGAGTCACACTCTGAGAGATTAGAATTCAGTGCGTCTGGGGAGGAGCCAGGAGCTTGGATTTTTCACAAGCCCCACATGACTCTGCTGTGGGTGTCCAAGGACCCTATTTTCAGAAAAACTGCTCTCCAAGTTTTTCTGGTGTGTAGCTTAAGAACCCTTCTCCCTGCGCCTAGGGGGGCACTCCAGGAGGAAGCCAGGATGCTGAGAGTGAGGCCACACGTGGCTAAGGAGTGCCTGAGATGGATCTTACGAAAGCAGGGGCCAATATATTCCTACAAAGTTCAATCTGCAATGACAGGCAGTATTTCTTTAAAAACTGTTGGGGAGAGGAGCAGACACATGCCCACGTGAAGCCAGGCATCCCTCAAGGAATTTAAATGGGTCAGGAACTCTTAAAGAATTTAAATGAGCATGAAATAGGTACAGAGGGTTTTTTCTGGGCCAATATGCAAGCCAAATAGTAAATAACTATTTTCAGCACTGAGTCTGGTTGGCTAATTTGCATATACATGTGATGCCGTGCGTTTCTATTTTTACCGTGTAAATGTGCAATCTGTAAAGGGAGCCGTGTGCCCCGGTGGAAATCCAGGCTTGGGCTTTTGGCTGGGAAGAGCTGTTTTCAGTTGGGCTGGACCTCAAGTTCTGTATTTTAATGAGTCCATGTAAGCGTGAGAGACGGGCACGCAGTGAAGTTACTGGAGCCCTTGTTAGGCCAAGATCTCCCCTGCAGCCAAAGGCTCGCGCCCGAAAAACGGAAGTTAAAGTGGAAAGTTGGACATCGTGCTGTGACACCAGCCTGGCATGGTTTCAGACACCTTCCCACCCTTTCTTTGAAACCTACCCTCACTGTGTTATGAACTTACTGTGATTACAACTGATTATTGTAATATGGTGATGACTATGATCATTGCCACCGTGTATGGAAAGTATTGGCATACGTCTGCAGAACTAGAAAAGCTCTTTGCTTTTTCCCCCTGGTGTCCTGCTATTTCAGGGGACTGTCCTGAGCCAGATTGAAGGGTTTCTGGCAAACCTCTTGATGCTTTAACTTCGGCTCACCGTGTGGTGGCCACCCAGGTATTTTGTACTTACCCAGCAGGACCCTTGAAGGAGTGCCTTTGCCAAGTGAACTTGACATTTCCCTCTGGATCCTTGTGCGCTGGGAAGTAGTACATCCTTTCACTTTTTCTTGCTGCAAAAAGGCATATTAAGGAAAGAAGATCTTACAGAGTAAAGGGGGCTTTGCCTGAGTCCCGAGGAAGCTGGTGGTCATCGGCAATACCACTACCTTTGTGCTCTTGTTTGTTTATTTATTTATTTGGCAAATTCCTGTTTCATTTAAGTGGAAGATGGGCAAAGTGAGAGAGCCCTCCTCCAGCTACTCCCAGGTGTGAGAGAGCAGCACTTCTGTCTGAGGAGAGGGTCAAGCCGCTTGAGGAAAGTTCAGCTGTGGTCGCCCAGGCTTGCCAGGCTCAGTCGGAGTGCCCAAGGCGAAGAGAGAGTCTGGAGGTTTGGTGTGACCTGTGCTTGGCCCTCAGATGCTTTCATTTTCAGAATATTCCTTCCTTTGTCAGGTCTAACCCTGAGTCAGTAGTGATTGCTAAGCAATTGGTTATGAGCCATGACCATATTTGGACAATTTCCAGAAACTACCTAAGATGGTCGTCACAGAGCTTTGAAGATTTGCCAAACGTTTTCTCAAAAAATATTTTGAAACTTTTTTTTTAAAGTTCGTGTTTCCCTCTCTCTTAGTGATTGAAAAAAAACATAATAATGAACTAAGGGAGGTGTTGATAAAGCTTTGGGGCTGTAAGTGAAGCTTTTGGGGTCTCCTTCCAACATAAAGATTTATGCTTACACTACTTTAGAATAAGGAGAATAACTTTTTTTTTACCAGTCTCAAAGAGTTCTTGAAAAGAATATGCTGCACACTTTTACCCCAGCTGTCATGTGTCTGAAATACACCTATTGTAAACTCTGAGGAAGTCTCTTCTGTCTGATGTGTTATGACTTGCTTCCCTAGAAAGGTGGTTTCCTTTGCCACCATTCAGTTGAAAAGAATTACTATTCATTATTTTAAAAAACCCTATCCATCCATCCATCCATCCATCCAGCCATCCATTCACTCATCCATCCATCCATCCCTCCCTCCATCCATCCATTTACTCATTCATAGTGCCTATCACTCTGCTGATTACCGGAGATACAGAGATGGATCTGAAATATTCCCTACTCCCTGCCCTCGGAGGACTCAGGATCTAGTATAATAGACCCTTGGCTTCTGCAGGTTTAACCATTTCTGACAAAGCTCTGTGACTTTATCAGCTACCATTTTTGCTGCTGCACAGATTTGAATGGGTTTACATGGTGCCCTCAGTGAAACTCACGAGGAAGAAGGAATCTTTGAACTGATGAGTGAATGGAGCTGTCAGCCCAGAGCCCATCCAGAGATCAGCTTTGTGGTTTTGCACTCAAAATCATTCTTGTAAGAGGATAAGACACTGTGTAAGGGGGGGACAGTAAACTCCCCAAAAAAACCATCTGCTAAAGCTGCCCGTGGAACTAAAGGGCAAGTAGAGACTCTACTTAACACTGACGGGGAAAATTCTAGAGCAAACTGATAGTGAGTCATTTGAGAACTTACACATAAGCTCCTCACTAACACCAGAGGCTGAAGGGGTTGATGTTGCCCTGTTATGGTAGCCTCTGGGGAATGCGAGACTTTGGAGCCTATCGAAGATGCTTAGTTGCCAGGTTTCTCTCAGCTCAGGGGCTCCCACTCTGGTGTTTCCATTCACACTCCTGCCTCAGTACCTGATGCCACGTCAGTGGCCATCCCAGCTCTGCTGTTTGTGTGATGGCAAAGTTGCAAGAGGAAGGATCCTCCCCGTGCTCCGCTCAGCTTTACAACCCTCCTCCTGAGGAACATGGGGTGACTCCCCCAACGCCTGGGCCTTGGCTGTGTGCAAGATGCCGCCCTGGGTCTCCTCCCCACTGGAAACCACTGGTGTCCTAGGTTTAGGTGCAGACTCCCCGCTTCCCAGTCGGCAGTGTCTTTGCCATGGCAGATGCCATTTCTAGAGTTCAGGAGCAGAATCTGTCATCCTCTATTGTTAGCGTATCTTTATCCCAGTATTCCAGGAGATGGCTGTCTGCCATCTCCCCCCCCCCCCCGCCTTTTGTTTGTTTGTTTGTTTTAAACACTTTTCACCACGAAGTCCCTAATCCTGGGACTCCTGTTGACTTGTTCCACATTAAAGTGCCCTGGTGTGACACAGATCAGCACCCTCATTGTGGTCCTCGCTATCCACAGACAGAAATGCAAGTTTCTACAATGAATACAATATGGCAGAGCACGGGCCTTAGATGTGAAGGACGGATTTCCCTAAAAAATTTCTTCTAAGAATGAGTTCTCTCCATGAGCTTAAGATGGGATTTGACATACAAACTGGTTTACAGAAACTAACGGCATGAAGCAAGAGTTAAGATGTGGTACTGGGTGCTCTGTGGCTCTCTTATTTGTATCACCTCTGGGCTCTTTTATTAAACTGTAGTTGGTATTTTCCTTGGGGACTCCTCCCCCTCCCTTAATTTCTCATCATCCCTCTTTACTTTGGGATTAGCAGCAACGTTTACCTAACGTCTTTCACTCACTATCTCCCTTCCCCCTCCCACCTTTCCTTCCACGCGTTTGACTCCTTATTAAACGTACACGTATCCTGTCCAGTGTCCTAGCTCACAAGCCTTCCATCTAGTTACCTCTGGATAATCATTCATCTTGTTTTCTTTTTTTTCTTTCCCCCTTCTCTTCTTCCTCCCCTACTCTGCTCTTAATTCTTCCTTCCTCTCTCTCCCTCCTTTCTCACGCTTCAGTCTCTTGACCTCTTGCCCTCTCTTGCTGATTTGGGAGATGCATACTGCCCTGGTGGTGGCTGGGACCAGTGTGACAATGGATCAAGGGAAAGAGAAGTCACATGTCTCAGAGTAAGCTGATCCCCAGTACAGAATCAGCATCAGCCAATGACTGTGGGCTGCCCCCAAGGGCAGGGCATAACCTCCAGGCATTTTTAGACACTGAGGTTCTGATGACCAAGGGTGATTCTCAGGAGACAGAGGGGACGGGGGCCGAGAGCTGGGAACCATAAGGGTGCGGTGCACCAGCCTGCTACCTAGGACCTGAGTGCGGCACCCACCCCTTCCAAACCTCCCAGAGAATCATCAGGCTCCTCCTCTTCCCCCCTAAATCTTAGGTATTCTCTCAAGCACCACTTAGTTCAGGAGAATTAAGAACTCCTCTTTCTTTTGGGTTTCAATCTATTGTGTTTGTTTTCATTAATCATGCTGTTGTAGCCACCTACTCTTTCCAGCTGCATTGCAAATCTTCAAGGTGTCTGTGGGCTGCTTCGGGAAGCTGAGTGCTGTTTCTATCAACTACATTCACCGCTCATTTGTAAGATAGGGACTTCCTGTTCATTATTTCTGTTTCTGTGCGTAGGGAGGATTTATTTGTAGATTCCTATTACTATGATCCGTTATTGCCCGTAAATCACCACTGCCTTCCTTGATGGCCTCATCCTCCCCTCAGCTGTCTCTGCTCCCTGGCCATCTTCGCCGTTGTACCTTGGCCCGGGTGCTGCATCTGGGAGCACTTCTCTCCAGCCATCCTCTGGCCACATCCCTCCCCATGTGTTCAGGGCTCCAAGGGGCCACTGAGACAAGCCTTCCCAGATCCCCCTTGTAGACTGTACTCTGGGTAGCCAGGAACCTGGCATCTTCTCAGCCAGCCTCTGGGTCCTGTGTAGCCCCTTCCCCAGGTCAGTCCTCCCAAGGACCGGCTGAACTGGGGCTGATGGGAAGCCATCAAGAAGGGATATCACAGACAGAGCTGAATATATAGACTGGAGTCTGGACACGTGTACTGGGTTCAATCGTGACCCCCCCCCCAAACTCACGTCCACCTGGAAACCCAGAATATGACCATATTTGGAAAGAGAGTCTTTGCAGATAGAATGAGTTAAGTCAAAATGAGCTCCTACTGGATTCCAGTCAGCCTAAACCCAACAACCGGTGTCCTTGTAAGAAGAGAGAGAGAGACAGATTCACGGGGGAGCAGGTCGTGTGAGGACAGAGCAGAGAGCAGATGATGCAGCCACAGCCACGGCTCCCCTAGGTTGGCCGGCCACCAGCAGGAGCTGGAAGAGGCGAGTAAGCAGCCTCCCCTGGAGAGCCGTAGGAGGGGGCCTGGCCCTGCCGACACCCTCCCTAAACTTTAGAGAGTAAATACTTGATGTTTGTAGCCACCCAGTTTGTGCTACTCTGTTACACTGGCCCCAGGAAACCAACATGACATACACCAGGGGGCCCTTTATGGTGGGAGAATGACCCTTAGGTGGGGAAAGAAGGGTGATCGGCCCCAAGCTGGCTTTTCCAGGGCTTCTAGGTTTGGATGCAGAATTCCAGGGCCCCTAAAACTTTTGAATGGAACCTGGCCCTCCAGATTGTTACAAACAGGTATTTGTCAAGAGAGGAGGATGCCGTGTGTGTGTGTGTGTGTGTGTGTGTGTTTTTAAGCATGTTAGTTTGATTTGTAACTTTTAGAAACTTACCCCAGCCCAGTCCTCACAAACGTTGGTTGGGGTGAGCCTGCCCCAGACCTTTATTCTCCTAGTGTTTACGCGAAACTAGGTTTTATACAAAAAGTCCTATTTGCGGAGAATCTTCTACTGCAGACTTGGTTAAGTATCACGTGCAACCAGCTTAACCTTCTCTGGATTTTCTTAAATGTCATCTTTTTCCCTTCTTGAAGAGAGCTGAAAATCACTTCTGGTTAGTAGGGCAGCTTATCGGGCTGATGGTCTTCCTGTTTCCTTCCTGACCTACAGCTTCACCCTGTCATCACCCTGCCCTGGAGCCCATGGCGGGGTGGCTGACACCGGGCTCCTCCACGTCCATTGCCCCCAGACTGAATCCCTTATTTATAACATTTTCTAAATCACTGTAATTCAGATGGCCTCTTTATGAAGAACAAGCTGGAATTCCCCCCAGATCATCCATGCTTTGCCAAGGCTCTGGAGCGGTGGTTATCTGAATGGCTAGAATGTTTTAAGAAAGGAGGTGGAGGAGGAGGAGGTGGAGGAGGAAGGGGGCGGAGAGGAAGCTGCCTTACAGAAATGAAACTCAGTCTCCAAAGTGGGCTCTAGGCTGAGCAGTGAGTGCCCACGCACTGGGCACAGTGCTCTTAGAAGAGGAACAGAATGTGGCCCTTGCCTTCCAGGGGCTTGTGGTCCAGTGGAGTCAAGTCTGACCCACTAGTGGGAGTCAATCCTCCGTTATTCCTCTCTCGCCCCTGTGCCTGCGCCCCAAGGACACACCTGCAGAGGGAGGACACCTCCATCCTGTCCCGATCTGAGCTCCCCTTGTCTACCTCTGCCCCCTGTCCCACCCACTTCAGCTAGTTGGGAAACCAATCCATGGAGGACATGGTCACGGGAGAAATACGGAACAGAATGGACTGGGAGCCACTCCCCTTTCTCTGCTCTTGAACTACTTTACACGTAAACCCTGTTTCCCCCTTGCCCCAGGTTGGCATTGTTGTCATTCCTGCTTCCCATAAGAGGGCAGTGAGGCTCAGGGAGGCCACAGTGACACAGCCGGAAAAAAAGGAAGGGTGACTAGCATCCTCGGGGTATCATGGAGTCAGATGAGGGTGGAAGGTGAATCAATATTCTACCATTTTCTACGTGCATGACTGGGGAGAAGTCATCTGACCCTGCTAAGCTGCTGGTTCGTGTCTATAACATGTTAATTACAGGGTGACCTCTCTGGGAGTGGGAGGTGGGAATTGAATGATAAAATGTGTTCAGAATGTTCACAGTCCTGGGGAAGATGGGAAGCATAAGTCTATTTGGGATGTAGTGCCAGACTTCAAATTCTGTGTTCTTCCTGCTCGTGCAAACAGGTGTCCTGTCGTCTCTTCTCTGTCATCCCTTGCCCAGGCACAGGGCACACCTTTGACGACTTACACTTTAAGAGACACTGCCAGTGGGCCATGCCTTTATCTCGAGATCCAGGGCTGGACTGGGGGCACTCTTAGAGGCAGGCAGGCGGGAAGGCAGGACTCCGGGCCCAGTGGCAGAGCGGGTCCCTGTTGGGGCAGCAGCTTGGGCTTCCTGACAACACAAATCACACACAACAAGCACGAGGCTGGGGTTCTGAAACTGCATCTCCTTTCTGCCCACGAAACCCCGAACCTGTTGCTCAGTGAGGCTAAGAAAAACCCTTGAGCTTTCAGACACGGAAAAAGGGTCCTTGAAGCAGACATCTTACTTCCAAAAGCTTAGTTTTAAAGTCAAGAGTCTCTTAGTCCTCAACACAAGAGAGAAACATGGTGCCTGGGTGAGGGGACAATTTGATTATTAAGCAAGCTGGAAAATTTGCAGGAGGAAAAGAAGTATCTTGGAAAGAGATTGTTGTCTTGTTTTCTTTAAGTACCAACAAGGCACAAGGATTTGACTTCCGGAAGGAACACGACATTGATTTTGAAACATGCAGTTTTTAAGCATGATCTTTATTTTCATTCAAGTAATGGAAAAGTCACGGACATGCAACCTCAGACGATTCAGAATGAAAGATACACTTTCCCCTTGAAAGGTCCCTGTTAACCCCTGCCTGTCTCTGGCAATGGAAGCTGTCACCTGGTCCCCCAGTTCCCACTGTTGTCTTGAACTTAGAGTGGACGGGGAACTGAACAGCTCAAACCAGTCCTAAATTGACTGCTATGTTCTGTAAAAGAAAAAAAACCTTTTATTCCCTTAAGGCAGCAGTTTTCTTATGTTGGTAAGCGGAGGAATCACTGGGGACGCAAGTGAAAATGCAGATTTCCAGGCACAGTCCCAGAGATTCGAATTCAATAGCTCTGGGCGGGGCCTGGGAAGCTGCATTCTTAAACACATGCTCCCCTCCCCCTCCTCCCAGGTGATTCGCAAGTGTACTGTTCCCAGGACCACCCTTAGCACCTACTAAGGGCCAGACCCTCTGCAAGATGCTTCTTCTAGCTTTCAGGGATTGCTGTGTTCATGCCCACAAAGCCTTATTATAAAATAGTCGTCTCTGATTTTACTGATGGAGAAATCGAGGCCCTGAGGGAGCAGTCAACGCCCTCCTGGTTACACAAGGAGGAAGTTGTAGATTTTTATTAGTGTCAATTCCTAAAACCACACAGACTGTGTCATCTCCCAGACAAATATCAGTGCCTTTGTCCTCAGCAGATTGTATCCACCTAGTACAGTAAGAGTTGGCACTCAGAGTAATAAGAGGGTTAAATAAGATAATCCTAGGTTTAACCATATGAAATTGTTGACAGGTAAACATTTATAACCTACAAAGGCAGCCATTTCAAATGGGTCTGCCCAATAACTGTAAAGTGCTGGTAGAGTACCTGGCATTAAGTGGCAGCTCAGTAAATATCAAGTATTGTTAGAAGCTGTAGTGGGTAAAAGTGTTTTCCCCAAAAGTTGTGTTGACATCCTAGTCTCTAGTACCTGTGAATGTGAACTTATTTGGAAATAGTCTTTGGAGATGTAATTTGGTTAAGTTAAAATGAAGTCATCCTGGTTTAGGGTGAGCCCTGGATGCAATGATTGGTGTCCTTATACAGAGAGAGGTTTAGATACACAGACACACAGAGGGGAGATGGCCAGGGGAATACAGCAGCCAAAATTGGAGGAATGCAGCTCTGAGCCCAGGAAAGCCAAGAATTTCTGGTAACCGCCAGAAAATAGAAGAGACAAGGAGAGATGAACCCCTAGCACTTGGTGAGGGAGCGTGGCCCTGCCAGCACCTTGACTGCAGGCTTCTGGCCTCCAGAACTGTGGGAGAGTAAGTTCTTGTTGTTTTAAGCTGCCAAGTCTGTGGCCATTTGTGACAGCACCCCAGGACACTAACACGGAAGCCCCATCTGTCTCGTCAGCTTGGCCATCACCATCACCACCACCCTCCCAGTCATCTCCATTGTCTTCTAGGGGACCAGACAGGGCCGCAGACTCGGGTCACAGAACAATGAGCTCTGATTGGCACCGATGGAGTGACCCAGCCTCAGTCATGTCTTCCAGTTGGACTTACCCAACCCAGATGGGTTTGAGTTCCACCCGAATTTTTTAAAGATTCTTTTTTGATACACACACACACACACACACACACACACACACACTGGTGCTTTTTGATGCTTTCCCAAGCTCCCTCCAGCTTGAGTAATGTAGACCTCTCCCCAGGGAAATGTTCAAGAGACAGAAAGACGGAAAAATGGTAGCCACAGAACCCTGGGTAAACATTAGCTCCTTTCATAACCTCCCTTCCTTGGATGACAAATCTGTGGCAGGGCCCCCAAATCCCAAGGAGGCCCACTTCAAACATGTATTTCAATCAGTCTAAAGGGTCAAGGACCTGCTATATAAAAAGTCCCTTAATGTACACTGTTCGGACGGAATTCACTGGCACAAAAATCCCAAAATGGAGTCTGTGTTCCATTTCATATGTATTTTTCAATCAATAAGAAGTTTCCAGTGACCTTTGTTTCAATTTTTGGACAGAAGAGAAACTTCATCAGGGTCCCCTCTCACTCTCTTGTCTCACCAAAAATGGAAATAAAATGATGCTGTAAATTCTGTCCACTGATCAGATTTCTAAATAAAAAAAGCAGAGGCAGAAGCCATGGTTGACAGTGGGGCAGAGTATCTAAAACCTGAACTGCCCAGGACACCTGCTCACAGGTGCAACCTCTGGACTTAGTCACTAAGTTTGGAGTTTCGCAGACTGACAGTCATGTAAGTTCTCAATAATTATTAACTATTACTACTATTATTATTTTTTTATCTGTAGAGAGGGAGGTCCTGACTTTGCCCCTTCTATACCTCAGGAACTTGACATGCATACAGCTCCTGTAGAGTTACTACCTGTGTTGCAGGCATTCTTCAGCAATCAGAGGGTTTAAGCAACACACCCAAAGTCACACAGCTACGCATCTCCTGGACTTGAATTTAAACCTGGCTGGACCCCAAAGTCCTTTCTCCTTCCCCTGTGCCACGTTGGACTTGCTAGAATATTTTCACTTAAACTGAAGTCCCCCCATATGAAGGTGACCCATGACCATACCTATTGGCCTTGAGCCTGGGAAGGGAAGAGCCTTCTGACTGCCTTGATCCAAGGCAGAGAGAAGGCGTCAAAGGGAGAAAACAATCCCATCTAAGTGTAGGCCTCTGATCAGGCTTTGGCAGAAGTCACTCAACAAAAGCCAGTTGTCAGGAGCTGGCGAAAGGACACCAAGACCCAGTGACCAGTTCGGGTGAGGGCACAGCTCAGGACAGAGCACGCGCCTAGGGTGCCAAGGTCCTGGGTCCACTCTCTAGTCCCTCCATTAAAAAAAAAAATAATGAACCTAATTAATTCCCCTGCCCCCCCCCCCAACAAAAAAAATTAAAAGAGAAGAAAAAGACCCAGTGACCAGGAATGAAAATGAGAAAGGAACTGGGTCAAAGTGGAGGCAGCAGGCAAATAAGAGAGGTCGATGGGGGCGTAATAGTCAGGCTCCTCTCCTTGCGGGCTTGTGCGTGGTTGGAGCCTTAAAGGAACGTGGCTGCGAGGGAAGATGAGTGGATGCAGGAGAATGAATGAATGAGTGAGTGATGGCTTCAACTCGGCGTATTAGGTCTTGGTGTGCTTTGAGGTCTTCCCTAAAGGCCAAACTCCTTCCCAGGTCGACCCCCGCACAGGGAGTTCAGAGATGTGTTGGACTGCTTGGTCCCCAACGAGCGCAGCCTTGCTCCTCCCCGCGAGGGGCGACGCTGCGGTCTAGTTCCGCCCATCTGTATCCCGTGCAGAGATGAAAGCTCCCGCTCCCTCTGCTGAGGCATTTGGCAGGGGAGCCACATGCGGGGGGCACCCCGGGGGGAGGGCGGCTGACAGCCCTGCTGAGCTCCCCCTCGCCACTCTGTTACTCTTGGGCCCGAACTAAAGGGGGCTTCGGTTTCTGCACGTTTCATGTGGCGTCTTTCAAAATTGAAATCCACTTGAAGTGGTTTGGGTTTTTCTCCTCCCCGCCTGGTGTTTGCTGGAGAGAAATACCTTCAAACACAGACAGCGCTGCTCCGTGCCTGTCGCTGAGCGGGTTCAGAGGAACCAGGGACGCCACATCAAGCCACCCTTTCCATCAGAGACGCCCCGGCTGGGGCCCCGCCTGCCGTTCGCTGGGGAAAAGGTTTTTTTTTTTTTTAGCTCCGCCCCTCCTTACAACACTGGCTCACATGTGCTTCTTCTTGGGGAAAACAAGCCACCCTTGTTTCTCTGCATGGACTGACTGGGAGAATTTGGCAGGGTCCCCTATCTGGTCGGGAGCCCCCCATTTTGCTCTTTGTGTCTATGGGGAAGGCAAGAGGGAGAGGAGGTGGGGTGGACCCTCCCTCTTTATCCTGAAGCTCCTTCCTCCCCTGGTGTGGCTGGACATCCTTTATTTTTCTGGGTCTCCCACTAAGCTCCTGATTCCCCCACTGACAACATTTAGTCCCGTTGGCTGAAGAGGCAAGAAAGCTGGATCGATGTCCCAAGTCATAACCCACAGACTTGTCATGCCCTGGTCCAGTTCGTATTTTAGAGCAAAGGCCCTACCTTAGCCACGGAGGTGTGTACTGAGAACCCTTTATCAGTATCAGCGGTCAGTCTTTATCAATATCCACAGATCTGTCTGGGAGAGAAAGTCATCAGTCAAGGGCTCCTGGATATTATTTTAATACTTTAGTTACCCCGCGCCTGTGACTGTCCACTCATAAGCACATAATGACCGAGGTCGGGGGAACCTGGGAGAGTAAGTAATTTATCTCCATCCCTTTGTGTCACAGCAAAAGGAATTCCATTCCCAAAATGAGACGGGATTTGGCCGAGGAGGTCATGGGGCACTTGTTCTCCTGCACTGAATGGCCTCTGTGTGTGAGGAGGTGTAAAGGTATTTGCACACACAAGGAGACGTGGAAATCCTGACCGTACCCTGTGGAGGTTATGAGCCCTTGGAGGTCTGCGTTCCCCTTTGTGTAAGCAGGGAAACAGGGACCTGGGTGCCTGATGGGGCTCGCCCTTAGAAGGCGTGGCGATGTCTTTTGTTCTCCCAGATCAGGGTGGGCTGTGGCCTCCCAGGACACCCAGTTTGGAGTCAGTCTGCAAAGGCAGCAGGAATGGAGGTGCCCTTTGGAGGCCTGCACGTCAGTCTGCGCAGAGCAGGGCCAGTGGGAGCGCTGCTCGTCCTTCCTCTGCCTCAGTCACTAGCTGAGAAGTGGTTGGGCTGGAAAGCCACTGCATCTAGATTTGAGGTTTGACCAGAAGCAGTTGAGTCCTACCTAAGTCGATGGCAGGCTAGGGCAGAATGTCTCCTTAGGGGCTCGCCTGTGGAACAGAGGAGTGAGTGATGGTGTATTCCAGCCTCCTTGCTTTCAGATGGGGAAACTGAGGCCCAAAGACCAGGGTTGAGTACTTCAAGGTCGAACAGAGTCAGGGCTCCCAGCTCTTGGCCTGTTTCTCTCCTCTCTGCCCTTGGCCACTTCTCCCGGCTTCAAGGCCGGCTGTGATGCTTTGGGCTCTCCAGACATGTGTCACGCCTATCCCCACACTCACTGAAGCCAGCAGAGAGAAAAGCAAGCTCCTGGCAGCCCCAGGGTAGTACCCAGGAGGGCTCAAACACAGAAATTCCATTGTGGATGCTCTTTTTTGGGGTGCCCTCTCTGGGAGCCAGCTGGAGTTGGGGGGAGCTGTTTTGTAAGGGCTTCCTCTCCCCTCCTGTCCCAGCTGCTCTGTGTTCCCTAATTGCGCTGCCTGTCAGCTCATGTAGGCCTTTACCCTCCTGAGACCCGCTCTTTTAAGGACAGGGAGCCTGGAGCCTGGCACTTCTGCAGAGCGTCAGAACCAAGATGGGGCTGCCGGAGAGCCCACCAACCCCTCAGAGCTGTGGTCTTTGGTGAAAGGGAGCCCGTGCATTTGTTTCCTGAGAAGTGGTTGGATCAGGTTCACCTCCAAGCCCGTTGCTTCTAGATTTGGAATTTTACCAGAAGCAAGCAGGTCCTTGCCGAGGTGGCTGCGGGGCTCAGGTGGGACCTCTGTCTCAGGCTGGTGGAGGGGACAGAAAGTAGGTCTGGGCAGGTCTTTTTCATTACTTCTCTCTCGCTCCCTTTTCTCGGTTTGCCATCCTTCCGCCCCCGCCCAGGGTGATTTGCATGAGAGGAAGTCTGAGCGGCAGGGACAGCCCCCGGCCTTGAAGTTGCAGGCCACAGACAAGAAAGATGAGCCGAGACCTGAGTGATCACCACCCGGCTCGGGCCCCTGAAGTTCACTGGGGTTTCAAAACGACCGTGTCTTCACCATGACCTTATTTCTGCACGAGGAACCACAGGGTACCATTAATCACAACTAGTTTTTAGATTTAAAGGGGGAAAAAAAAAAAACAGAAGACTTGGGTACCAAACAGGGGCGTTGGCTCATCTGGGATGGGAGCTGTGGTTTAGGTCCCTGCCGCACCCTTGTTAGCCAGGGAGAGGGAAGGGTGAGCAGACTCTGGCCGCAGTGACCCATCTTCACCCTGGAGGCTGGAGCCTTGGCTGTGGTCGTGCCGCTGGGGGCAGCCAGCTGAGAGTGCCACTCCCTCCAGGCGTCCAGGTCAGAGGGCCGGAAGCGTGGGCCACTGGCCGCGGTCACTCACAATCCAGGCGTGCATCTGATACCCGTTACGTTCTGCGCTGAATTCTGTTTTCGGTTCTATAAGGCAAACACAAAGATGTCTTGGGGCGAGAAGCAGTCTCCACCAGCATTTTGTGTTCAACATAGGCAACAGAACTTGGGGCTCAAGGAAATTAGGGTTGCTTTTCACAAAGGCTTGGGCAAGAAGAGGCAAAAAGAATGGAAATGAGCCAATGTCAATTAAATGCCAGCTACGGGCAAGCCACTGCTCAGG
The DNA here is from genome assembly GCF_036321535.1 of Camelus dromedarius. NCBI lineage: Eukaryota > Metazoa > Chordata > Mammalia > Artiodactyla > Camelidae > Camelus > Camelus dromedarius. The sequence continues at coordinate 28,215,669 of NC_087444.1, forward strand.
GCTTTTACCTCCCTTATTTCTCTCCCTCTTAAAAGGTTCTGATTATTAGCCCCATTTATCAGGTGGAGAAACAGGCTCAGAAGGAAGAAGTGACTTGCCCGGGGTTCTGCTGCTGGTAACTGGTGGGTGAAGAACTCCAGCCCAGAGCAATCTGACCACAACGCTTGTAAGTGGGGTTCCACGTGCCCCCCGCCCCGCCCCCGCAGCCATCAGCCACGGGGGCTGTTCTTCTCCGGACTGGAACCCTTGTTTGAAAGCGACACAGACTGGATGCGCCGCCTGTGGTAATGGCTCCTGGGCGCCCTGGTCTCTTTCAGCTGAGGGTCTGGCTCATGCTTTCTCCTGGTTATTTTCAGTCAGACCGGCAAGGCTGCTCTTTTGCCCTTCACGTTTAAGCAAGCCCGTGCCTAGTTTTCCTACAGAAATGGGGTTCCTCCAGGGAAAAGAGGATACGATTTCTCACACGTCTTGTGTTTCAGTGTTGTCCACGGTGTTTACCCTGCATTGTCTGGATCGACGTTCCTGATAACCCGACAAGGCCAGTGCCGCTGCAATAATTCCCATTTGACAGATGAAGAACTCAAAGGCTTAGTGAGGTGAAGTGACCTGCGCCAAATGGTAGAGCTAGGAGCAATAGATTCTGGTTTCCTCCCAGCCAGTGATTGCAAATTCCCGGTCGAGAGAACCATGTGTTTCCTGCTATGGGGCAGATGTCACTTACCTGAAATTACACTGAGTGAGCTGGACCTGATTTCTCCCCATGAAACGGAGAAGCACACGTCCACACCTCATGGTCACAGAAAGCGTGATGGATTCAGAAGGGCCCCACTGGTGACCCTTCTGTTGTTTTTGGATCAAAATCGTCAGGCCAATGTTAGGTGAGAGCCCAGAGACCCAGCCCCCGTGGGGAGGACGTGCCTCAGTAGTGACAGCACTGTGATAACCGAGGTGAGATCCAGCATGTCTCATGTCCGGGAAGCCAGGGAAAGGTCCCCCGCTGTGCTCCTAGGCCACTGAGGATGGGAAGGAAATGTAGGACCCACCCCAGCCCCATCCTAACCCCACCTTCCAAGACTTGAACAAAAGACAGTGTATCACTTAGGAATCTCCTTCCAGACCCTGTCCTCCTCTCCTCGTTATGGACATCTGACACTACGGGGCCCTTTACCTGGGTCGTTTCCGTAGGTCCTGACAAAACAGAACTGAGGTAGGTGCTGTTTGATCCTGTTTGACAGGAGAAGAGATTGAGGCTCAAGAAAGCTGAGCAGCCTGCCCGAGGCCCAGAGGTTGCAGTGCCCTCTGTATCATACTTCCTGGCTTATCACAGAGATGGTGCGCCCCGCCCTGACCCCACACTAGCGAGTTAGTGGGTCTCTCTGTCCTCTTGTCCATCTGTGGGTCATCACACTTGGGGCTTGGTCCCAGGACGACAAGCCCGCAACATACACAGAGGGGGATCACAGCTCTCATGTGGGAGTGCGCCCCGATTCATGCACCTGTCCCCTTTCTCCTCCTTTCCCCTAACACACACACGCACGTGAACTCTCTCTCTCTCTCTCACACACACACACACACACACACACACACACACAGTCTGCAGTGTTCCCACTCTTCGTGTACTTTCTTGCTTCCTTGCTCTGGCCAGTGAGTGGTGCACAGCAGCAGTGCAAGTCGTTTCCAGGCTGGTGCATCTAGCTGCCAGTGCAGCCCCTGCAGAGCTCCACCTTCGTGGAGGGCCCCGTACCCCGTCCCATTAGCAATGGCGGCCGCTTCATCTGTGGGGTCTTGATGGGCAGAGCCTCTATGATGACGATCCATGCTGATCTGTAACTCGGGCAAAATAAACCTTTGTTGCTCTAAGCTTCTGAGATCTGGAGCACGGCTTGTGGTGGTCTCCAGCCTACCCCAGCTACACAGTTTATTACACTGATCAGGGATTATTACTTAGGAGTGATTCAGAGTCCAGTAGTGGAGACAGATTGGTAAATAATTACAATAACTCATCCACCCAACAACCATTCGTTTAGAGTCACCCTGTGCTCAGCTGTGCTCTAACCTGGGAGTGTATGAAGTCCCCTGGGAGCAAAGGGCAGAAGTCAGTCACCACCAGGACACCCTGTGAACACTTCTGTTGCGTCACTTCTGTTGTAGGAGGAAGCGCTCCTGGTTCACACATCTCTCTCCAGCAGAGCAGGTAGCAGGAGCTTGTTTAGCGCGGTCCCTGCCGAGCCCAACACACCACTTCTCATGTAGTAGCTGCTCCGAAAATGTTTCTTCAACGACCTCGTTTATAAGTGAATCCACCTACCCAACTCCCGTTCACGTCCCAAAGTGAATATTTGTTTCAAGTTTAGAAACATAGTCCTCACAGAAGCAGTGAAAGGACAGCATCACAGGTATGGGAGGGCGGTCTTGTTAATACTGTGCATGCGGCTCTCTCCAGAGAGAGGACCCCAGTCTGACTGTCCCACGTGCCGCCATGTTGCTTCGTCCTCTGTTGCCTTTCCGTCTCTCTCTCTCTCACATCCTTAATAGCCAGAGAAGCTGTTACTGCCTCTTAGGGGGCCCACCCCTCTGCTCACCCTGCCTACTAAGACGCCGTATCCAAGGTGTACCACTGACTTCCCCTTCAGAGTCACCGAGCTGACAGGTCCAAGTTGGGGACCCAAATGAAAGAAAGACTAGAAGGTGAGTCTGGCATGACCAGAAGGGAAGTGAGACCCAGGCACAAACATTGAGGGGGTTCAGACTGAGAGAGGACAGGTAGATGGTTTCTGTGCATGAGGACCATTTTTAAGAATAACATGATTTTTACACCATGACATTCTGCCCACCGTCTTGCACTTAACGAGTTTGGGTTAAGCAGAGGGAATACATCCTTATTTAATTAACCGTTGGGGATAACAGCCTTGAACATGATAAGTAATAATAATACTTTTCATTTATGGAATATCTGTGTGCAGCGAGGGGCTTTGAATATATTATCGCCGTGGCAGATGAGGAAACTCACAAGGGTGAAAACATTTCTTGATCTTAAAACCAGTTGCTTTTTCCTAAGAGCTTCCTGAAGCGTTGATTTCAATGGAAGATGAAGGATTGGTGACAGGAGAGTCCTTGTTTCCATGGCTTCTCTTCCTCATAATTTCCCCTTTGACTCTGCAAGTCTTCTTTGAGCATCTCCTAAGTGTTTGGTAAGGAGTGATTACTTGGGAAGTGTGGTGAAGGGACCTGGTCCCAGAAAGCACGAGTAAGGCAGAAGACTCGATCTTCCAGATGTGGACCTTTTAAACTATGGGAAACTAGAGAGAAAAAAGTCATTTCCTAGAGTTTAGACATTTACCTCAGGAAGATGCTTGTTGTGGCTGGGTGCATTCAGGGAAGCCTTCCTGGAGGAAGGCTTGGTGTTCCTCTCAGAAGCTGATGGTGTCTTAAGAGCAAACCCGTAATCCTTTTGTCTGACCCATTGGAGGCAGCATTTGCCACTGGGCACAGCATGGCTTCTGGGTTCAAATCCTGGCTCCACCAGCTTCTCAGTGGGAAGCTTTGACTAAGTTATTTAATCTCATAGATAAGATGCTTAGATATGATCTGGATTCAAAAAAATAATAACCCAGGCAAGGTGTTCAGCATGGTGGCTGAGGCAATGGTAACTTTCAGGGACAAACATTTGTTCTTCCTGTGCTGCTGGTCAAATGCGCTGAGTTTTTCAAGCCCGGGTGATTTCTACGATGTTTTCCCTCTGGATAAAATTTCACCTTCTTTGCTGTCAAATGGGCGTAACGGATTAGAAGCTTCCTAGGATCTCTGCCTACTCAGAGATGCTCCCGATCAGAGTCCGACTGATGGGGAACGGGGAAAGAGCGATCTCATCATTTCAGGCCCTCTGATCTCGCATCCTTGTCTCCCCACCTCCCCATCCTGCATTCCCCCCGACCCTCTCGCCGTCAGTGTCTCTCGGGAGACGAACCAGATGAGTTTCCCCTCTGGTCCTCGCCAGCCTGGGACATGGCGGATGTGCCCGCTGGGCCCGCTGCTGGGCTCAGCGCGATCTTGCCGGATGAGAAGCTTCTATCTAGCCTTGCCCATTAAGGATGAAACAGACATCCAGCAGCCACAACCGACCTTTCAGGAAATCAGAGGAGTGAAGAGGCCTGGGGCCACCTAGACATGGCAGTTATAGACTGAGTTTCATCAGAATGAAATAACCTGAAGCCTGCTTCGCAGCCCAGGATCGGAGCACATGGAGAGTGTGTGCTGCCAGAGGAAACACAGTCCCATGAGCAGAGTCCGTCTGCCCGGCAACAAACTCCCGTGGACCTCCAAGCTCAGCATCTCAGAGTCTTAGAGTTGAAGACAGTCCTCCTCCCGCCCGCTTCCCCTCCACACGCAACAGAAGAACTTGTTTAAAAACCTGTGGTTTAGAAAGTAGCGTAGACACTTTGACCTAGACGGGCAGGAGGAAGAGAGAAAACGGAGTAAGGGGAAGAAAGAGGCCCCCGGGTCCCACAAAGGAAATGTATTGTCATGAAGAAACCAAGTTAAACTTCAGACTTGTAGGCAGGGCATGAAAAGAGAGGAAATCTTCTCTTAGAAGTAGCCGGGGATGGAACTCAAATTACCTCCTCCCAAGTTCCCCTGTCATATTTCTAACTCGGTAGAGCTCTTCCCCCCTTCCTTCTTGACCTCACTCACCAAATTCTCCCCATTTTGCAAGTGAAGAAGACCAAGGTGAGAAAGTTGTCACGACCTGGCCAAGGAGCCTGGGTCTGGTTTACACGCTTAGCACCTGATTAGAAGCTCCGTGAGGGGCAGCGTCCACCTCGCTCACCGCTCCTCCGCCAGGGCGGCCCACTTCCCGGCGCACGGTGAGAACTTGGCAAACGTGTGCTGAATGGCTCCCGGTAACACCTGACCGCACTGTATACGCAGATATCAGCCACGTCTGCATTTCTGCACCCAGTTCCAGCCTGTGTGGGGGTGTTTCCCACACCACCAAGCGATTCTCTGACAGCAGCTAGAGCTTCTACATTCACCTCGCTTCTGACGCTGTCTCCCGAGAGACTGCATAAGACTCCACAGGTTAAGGACTCAGTTTAACGTGACTGCCCCCCTCTTCCAACTCCAGACGCCAGTCTCAAGTCCAGGTTGTCACCTGGGCTTTTGACCAACTGTCTATAGAGTAGAGGTTCCCGCAACCCCCTTCATGGGTTCAATTAATTTGCTAGATCTGCTCACACAACTCAGAGAAACGTTTTACTTAGTCGATCACAAGTTTATTATGAAAGAACACAGCCCGGGAACAGCCAGATGGAAGTGATTTATCAGGCCAGGTGTGGGGAAAGGGCCCAGAGCTTCCACACTCTGAGTGCCCGCCCTTCCCAAGTCTTCACGTGCTCACCAACTGGAAGCACCAGAGCCATCTCCTGTTGGATTTTTATGGAGGCTTCATGACACAGGCATGATTGGTTAAATCATTGGCCCTTGGCAGTTGATTCAATTTCGAGCCCCAGCTTCCAGGTTGGGAGGTGGCACTGAAGGTTCCAACCCTCTCGTTACTTGGTTGGTTCTCCCAACAACCAGGACCCCATTCATAGGGGGTTCCAAACTCATCTCATCAACATTCTAAAAGATACCTTTATCCCTCCAAGGCTCTTAGGAGCTCTGTGCCAAAAAAAAAAAAAAACGGATAGAGAAAAAATACTTATGTCTTACAATAAATCACAGTATCGTACATCCTGTGGGGGAAGCGGCTGTCTCTGAATTCCCACCTGTTTTCTTTGGCCCAAGCTGCTGGATAACCATGAGTTGGATTTTTCTGCTCATCATTCCACTTGAAACATGCATTATGAGAGAGTAAGACACCATTGTCTGAGTTCTTCAGAAGTGGCCACAGCCACCTGTCCCCTCTTCCATACTGTCCCCCCACCAGCTGGTAGAAAAAGTGTGACAACCCTCTGATGTTAAGGAGAATGTCACCACTCAGTCTCAGAGCTGAGCCTCATTCCCGCCAGGTGAGCTTGGGCTAGGGCAGCTGTTGAATCCTTTCCCAGGGCAGTCGAGAGCCTCTGATTCACGGCAAATTCTCCTCCACGGGGAAGAGAGTGCGGGTCCAGCAACGCAGCGCATCCCTCTGGGCACACATCCTCCACCCCCTCACTTGCTTTCTCTGCTCCAGCAGCATGAACAGATTTCCCCTCTCCCACCTCCGTGCCTTGGCCCATGCTGTGTCCCCAGCTCGAGAGCTGCCTTCCTTCCCTGTGGGCTGAATGAGCAGAGGAGATACCTGCCCGAGCACCTTGACCTAACAGATTCTGTCTTAAGGCTTTCTCCCCAGGTCCTGAGCATTTAGCCCCAAGGGGTGGCCAGAATATTTCTGCCCCAAGTCTGATGTCCTTGGTCCACATTTTCTATTGGTTTAGGCACAGAGTCCAGAGGGTGATTTTGGACGGAGCTTAAGGCTGTGAGGGTTAGAGAGAGTGTGTGTTTTAGAACATGGGAGAGCCTGGTCCAGATCCCAGGTCTGCTACTTACCGGTTGCCTAGCTGTATCTAAGGAGCTCAACCATCCAAACCTCAGAGACTTCATCTGTGAAAAACAGCCACCCTGCCTGCTTGTCGTGACAGTGGCATCTAAGAGATGTCAAGCTCGTGCTACAGTATGTGGTCTGTAGTAGAAACACCACACACGTTCGTGCGCCTGCATTGCCATCCTGTCCTGTGCACAGCTGCCTGGCTGGGGGTCAGGGGAGGTGGTTTCCCTCTCAAGGAGCCTCTGCTGTACCGTCCTCGCCCCTCATGGAAGGGAGAAAGGCAGCCAGTCCGGAATGGCTCCTGGCAGGTCCATAGGGCAACTTAAGGAGAAGTGGACCCATCCTCACTGACCCTCTCCACTGCCCAAGCCTGGCTCTGGGCTGAGGGTGACTAATGGGAGTGACAAAGAAACTGTCACTCAGCCAAGGCCCTGCCCTCACCATTCCTCTCTCCTGCAGAACCTTCTCCTATTGTGAACTGTCACTCTGCCAAGACCCGGAGGGCAGGCCAGAAGCGGCCCCTGCAGCCAGCCCTCCGCGGTGCCCCTGGCCCCTTCTAATTGTCTCATAACGGGGGCCTGAGAAGCCCCCGAAGGTGATGTGAATGAAGAGACTGGCAGTTCTTCCTTCAGCCCCTTCCTTCCTTTCCTCCCCAAACATTTATTGAGCACTTTCTAAGTGCAAGGTTCAGGACTAAGCCCTAAACTAGGCAGATGAATGAGAGCCCTGGGACCTTCCACTCTGCCCTGCCCCAGCCTCCCCGCCTGATCGGGGTCCAGCCAGCTCCCTCCACCCACTGCTCCTCCCCTGCACCTCAGATCTTCTGCTAAATCCCCATTTCCTCTCTGCCGGACCCTTAGAACAGCCTCTTTCCCCCTCCCCTTATCCTGGGGCACCAGACTGTCGCCCGAGCCACCTTTCTAGAACGTCAGTCTCACCCTGTGGGTCTTGGGCGTGCGATTTCCCTCCTGGACCTTGCATTCTGTTATACTAACAGCTTTCTTTAAAACAGCTCACTTTTTTTTTTTTTTAACGTGGCCTTACTCCAAGCAGTATCATCCATGACGCACAGACTGGATGTCAGTTGAGTATCATACCAGTGTGAGTTTTTACAATAAGTAGCATAGTGAAGAACGTCTGTCCCTGTGACTTCTAAGGCTATCAGCCACGGGGACCAGGCTCCCTGGGCAATGCTGGCACCGGGGAAGACCGTCGGCACTCACTCACTCACGAGCTCTTTACCCAGCACCTACTGTGTGCCAAGCAGAGTTGGGGATACAGTTAAACAATGACCAAATCCCTGCCCTCCTACAGTTTCTATTCTGGCAAACAGACATTAGGAAAATAAGGTAGATGAGTCAGGTGTGTGCAGGCTTTTAGTTGGTGACAAATGCTAAAAGGGAAAAACAAATAAGAGCAAAGGGGGCAGGAAAAATTCACTTGTACTAAACTTCTGCCTGCCTTTCCAGCCCAGCTACCCTCTCTCTAATCTTAGGCTCTCAGCGATTGTTCCCACCATGCACCGTGTTTAGTTCCCATAATGCTCACTGTGCTCATAGTGCCCACAACGCACCACGACTGTAGGTCTCCCAATGCACTGTGCGCATGGTTCCCATAATGCACCATGGCCATTGTCCCACAATGCACAGGTTGTCACATCTCCCTGCCTTCACTTGTATGGTTTTTTTCTGCCAGGACCACCCTTCTCACATATGCCTCTGGTTAAATCATCTTTATTTTCTCAAGTCCACCCTGACATCCTTCCCTGACGCCTGCCCCTCCAGCCCCATTAGAATTAAACCTATCTTCCTCTGGGAGCTTTGGGCCATTTCTGCAGTAGCTCTTCTCAGTCACTATTGTCTGTCCCTCCTCCTTTTAGGCTGGGGTGATGCCACCTTCGTATATGCTTCCCCACCTACCAGCTAGAAGCCTGGCCAGGAAGGACTGGACCGCAGCATCCCTGATGGCCAGGCAGTTGGTCTGGGCCTCTGCTGTCCTCCTTGGAGGCTCTCGGCCAGACCTCGGTGTTTATGGGCGGTGCCTCGTTGGGGTGGGCAGGATGCCCGGCCCCTCCCTGTTATCATCTAGGCATCTTTTGGACAATGCCACCTCTTTCGAAAGTTTAGAAATGAATAATTATCTAGCGACAAGTCATTTAGAAAGTACATGCCCTCCCCCAGTTCTTCTCCCTGGTAAAGATGAAAACATCCAGAACATCAGGAGATCCTCATCCAGCCAGGCAGGGTAAGGGCCGTGACCCACCCATGGCAGGTTTGCAAGGTGTGACCTTCACTGGGACAGCCCTGCAGTGGTGCTTCCAGAATCTGGCTGTATGAGCCCACTCCCGGGAGGATTTTGTGCTTTCTCCAGGCTGTTCCTCTGCTTCTTCAGACCGTCCCTGCCCTGATAGTAATCTCACCTCCGATCACCTGGGCTCAGGGAGCCTGTGGCATGCTGGGTGGGGAGGCCCACAAGAGATGCACCGTGAGCTGGTAGCCAGTCCCCCAGATCGCAGCGACGTGCGACTCCTGTGCTTTCAGCCAGAGCAGTGGGACCACTGTCCCTGACCCTCCACCCCAAGACACCAGCACAGCATCTTCTCCAGGGAAGTAAGTTTTCACAAGCAGCCAAGAGCCCGTGTTTCATTGAGTAAAAACCTCTTTATTCCATCCTTTCATCTAATAATGACTTACTGAGTACCTGCTACCTGCATGGTTCTTATCCCTGGGGACGTGCTTCACTGTCCACCTTCTAGTGGGGGGATGGGTGGAGTAGACACTAATCTCACATTCACATGCTTCACTGTCCACCTTCTAGTGGGGGGATGGGTGGAGTAGACACTAATCTCACAAACACATACGTAGTACAATTACACCTCGTGATCAGGACTGTAGAGAAAGGACTTCATGGGGTCTCGGTGAAGTTCTGAGTTGATAAAACCTGAATGACAGAAAAAAAAAATCCATCCTTTCAGCTGGTGGGTGGGGAGGAAGTGGGTGGTGAGTGCGAACACCATGTGCAGGCATAGGAACCAGATGTGCAAAGGCCCTGCCTTGGGAAGGAGCCTGATGCCTTCACGGAGCAGAAAGGAGGCCACAGGGACTTGAGCTGATCAAGAAAGGGAGGGAGCAAATCAGGAGGTTTGAGCCAGAACACCTGGTAAGGGCTTGGCTTTGATTCCAAACACCCAGGACAGCCATTGGTGAGTTTTAAGTGGAGAAGCACCACAAGTGGACACCCATCCTCGGGGGGTGAGGATGCTGGTGAGGATGCTTGTGAGGATGTAGAATGAAGAGAATGTTTAACCTTTCAAAATCACATCTTGGTGAGGAGGTGGGATTTCTTTCCTTTCAACTTGGATGCGGTGGACTCTGGAGTCCTCCCTGGGGGCTCAGCTCTGAACCTGTGTCCCCATATCTCCACCACCCTCCCACCAGGCAGCACCAGCGGTTGGTACCCTGAGTCTGGATCTCACATTGGAGAAGGACCAGCAGGACCGAGCGAACTTTGGGATGGAGAAGGGCTTCATTAGTTAGCGTGGCCCCTGTTAGCAGGGTCGGGCAGCCTCTTGAAGGAAGAGGGGGCATCTCTTGAGATCACACAAGCTCTCTGTGTTCAGGCCTGGCAGCCCTCCTGGGGCCTGACCCCTAAATTCCTGTGCACCCCCAGTCCCCGGCAGCGGCTCCTTGTTCCTTCCCCAGAGCCTGCTTGGGGTCACTGACAGGGTTAGAGAAGGAGCCAGAACCCTGGACAAGAATGAATAGGCAGCTTACTGCCCACAAGTGCCCATCAGAGACCATCATGAGAACAGACAGGCCTGGGGAGAGAAGCCCAGCCATGGCAGGCCAGCTCTGCCACGGGAGAAGAGAGGAAAGCATAAAAGGAAAGCAAATGGGATCGGACCCCAGAAAGTTCTCCCTGGAGCAGTGCGGAGTCCAGCCCCGTTTGTCAGCTGTGTCCCAGGGAGGCCCCTGTCTGGGTCGGAACAGGTGCGTGGAGGCTGCTCTCCACGGAGCAGGTGACGGACCGTCCTGCCGGGGCCGGCCCCCTGGATGCCACTCTCCAGAGCGTGGCATGTGTTTTATGGGCAGACCATGCGCACGTGGGGACCGCAGAGCTCACTGACAGCGCTGATGTCAACAACAGCAAGTAACCCGGCACCCCCGAGACTCCAACACCACTCCTTTCTCAGGAAGCGGAGGCGTCTCCGAGACAGTCACCTGGGGCTCCCCAGCAGCACAGAAACTGGGCAGAGCAGCTGAGGGGTGGCATGACCTGGTCCAGCCATTCATCTCAACCGCAGGCCACCTTTTCTTCTCATTTTAAAATGTAAAACTTCTGGTGCTCTCGCATCACTTTTGAAACCAAAGAAGAGCATAAGGAGGGAACACAAAGAGGCACCACCCAAAGATAAGCAATTGTAACGTGGTGGGAAGACCTTCCAGCCGCTCCTTTATGGGTCTCTATGTCTTTAAAAAATAGCACCAGTGTTACGTGGTTTTCTGGTCTCCAGTTTCCACTAAGAGCAGCGTTTTCTCATATCATTAGTGTCCTTCTTCAACATGATAATAGCTCAGGTTTATTAAGCACATAAAAGGTGCCAGATTTGGTTCTGCACATGTGTTACGTGAAGACAAACACTGCAACAAGATAGACCTTACGAGAGTATATTCATTTTACAGACGAGGAGCCCACAGGACAGAGACGTTAAGCAGTTCACGTGAGATTCAGCAGGTTTCGCGTTGTAGGTCCGCCCATGCAAGGCTCAGCCCTCCCTGTAATCGATGCTTTGTACCCCATCAAACAGCCAGGTGGAAGTTTCCTTTAAAACCTCCTGTGATTGCTATTAGGGTTGCTTCTGCATGCATCTTTATTTTCTTAGGGTAATTCCTGGAAGAATGGGGCAAAGCACAGAGCCTTATATTTTTATTTTGGAATAATTTTAGAGTCACACAATCATAGCAAAAATAGTAAATCAAGGTCTCAGCTCCATGCAGGGATAGCACGTTAGATACCCACGGTGCCCTAGCAGAAGCAGGAAGCTGACACTGGGGAGATGCTCCTTGGCTGCACTAAATACCGTGCAGAATGCATCCTTTTCCACGTGCACTCTTTTGTTTTATGTTTGTGTATAGTTCTGTGACATTTTACCCCCTGTATAGACTCCAGTAGGCACCAGTGGGGAGATTTTTAAGGCTTAGAAGTATATTGTCAAAATTTCCTCCAGACTGGAGGCTCAGAATCAGTATTTGATGGCTGTGCCCACTGGGCGTTGGTGAACAGACTTGGGAAGCAGCGTCTGGAACTCAGAAGGCGTGGCCAGGCTGCTGGGGAAACCTGGCTGTCGTAGTCCAGAGACCCATGTCCATGGCTAAGACCTCATGCTGGGGGCGTGTCTTGTCAGTCATCTCACTGTTAACCCAGGTATCCTCCCGGTCCGTCCTTGTCCAGAGGGCAAGACAGTGGCCTAAATCTGTGGCAGGCGGTGCAGGGTAGAGAGAACGCTAGACTGTGTGTCAAGAGAGCTGAGTTGAAGTCCTAATATGCCCTTAGGTAAGCCATCAAGTCATCTGAAGTTCAGTCTCACCCGTAAAATACAAGGGTGCGGTGGATGCTGTTCGGATGGGGAGGGGAGCTGTCTACACTCGTCATCCTTCTTTTAGTCCCTGAGTTCATCAGGGGATGGATCTTGCTAATGGTAATGATTCTCAGTGTTGATCATCTCTTGTGCCGGGTACCATGCAGAGGGCTTGACATCTGTCTCTCTTCTTCCATGCGGTGTTACAGGGAAGCTGGTCCCATTCACACTCACAGATAAGGAAACAGTCATAGCTTATCAGTGGCAGTCTTTGTGGCCCCAGAGTCCACCTGTGATGGCCACGCAGATGTGCTTCCCTCACCTGCACTCTGCATCCTTCCCAAATCTGTACAGACAGTGGAGATGATATTTCCCCCAAGGACGGCCCATCAGTCCAGAGTTTAGAAGTGGCTGTCTGTGACTCCTAGGTAAACCTCCAACAGGCTCTCAAGATGAGCTCTAAGGCCCCTTCCGGCAGTCAGGCAAATGTGACACTGCTGTGAGGGCAATGCTGTCCCCATATAAAAGCATGGAGATCAGTTCCAAATGGATCTTCTGGATGGATCAGATTTTTATTCATGCTGAAAAGGAGGCAGGTAGCAAATTTCACTGCTGTCACTTGACACAGGAGGTAGCTGTCTCCCAAAATGAGAAGAGAGGGCATCCTCGTCACTTCTGATATCCACTGGGCCCCAGCATCTTAGGCTGAAGACCTGTCCCCACAGAGGAAATCTGCAGCTTGGCGTCACAGAGACAGTCAGACAATTGAGCTGTTTAGCAGAAAGGGCAAAAACTAACCATTCTTGGACTGAGGTCAACCCATGCTTTTCAGAAGTCAGCCAGGCGTGTGTGTGTGTTAGGATGCATTTGAGAGGTGTGTGTATATATATAAACTTTTAGATTTTTATTATTTATGTATTTATTTAATTTTTATGGACATATAGTCAGTTTACAATGTTGTGTCAATTTCTAGCATACAACATAATGTTTCAGTCATACATACATATATTCCTTTTCATATTCTTTTCCATTATAGGTAACTATAAGATATTGAATATAGTTCCTTGTGCTATGCAGTAGAAACTTGTTGTTGATCTATTTTATATATAGTAGTTAGTATTTGTAAATCTCAAACTCCCAGTTTATCACATGCCACCCCTTTCCCCCCGAGTAAGCCATAAGTTTGTTTTCTATGTCTGTGAATCTGTATCTGTCTTTTTTTTAGATTCCACATATAAGTGATATCATATAGTATATTTCTTTCTCTTTCTGGCTTACTTCACTTAGAATGATGATCTCCAGTTCCATCCATGTTGCTGTAAATGGCGTTATTCTTTTTTATGACTGATTAGTATTCCATTGTATGTATGTGTGTGTGGCATATATATATATACCAAAACTTCTTTATCCAGTCATCTGTTGATGGACATTTAAGTTGTTTCTATGTCTTGGCTGTTGCAAATAGTGCTGCTGTGAACATTGGAGTGCATGTATCTTTTCAAATTAGAGTTCCCTCCAGATATGTGCCTAGGAGTGGGATTGCTGGATCATATGGTAGGTCTGTTTTTAGTTTTCTGATCATCTCCATACTGTTTTCTATGGTGGCTGAACCAATTACATCCCTATCAGCAGTGTAGGAGGGCTGTGAGGGCATGTATATTGTAGTTACCTGACTGAATACAAGAACCCAGAATACAGTTTGGCTCCTGGTATGTTCAGAAAGATGTTTTCAGGACACATGAAACCAGTGAACAGTGACAAGCAAGGGGCCAGAGCAGTGTGCTGGCTGGATCTCCCATCGGCTGGGCAATATTACAGCTTTATTGACAGGTTAAAGGCTGTACCGCGTACGGCAGTGAGTTGATTTGAGGATTCCATTCCTGGAATTTTTCTTAAAGCAGTTAGGTTTTTCCATATATCAGAGACACGTTGATGAACTTGGAAAGGTCAGGCAAAATGATAAATGGTTGAGCTGGTATTTATGTTCTGAAACAAAAGTTGGTCCTTTGTTGATCTGGTGTGGTGTGCAGCCAAGTAAGTTACAAGAAAGGAGAGAGCATGGTTTGGCGTAACGGTGATGAACTGAGTGGAAAGCTCCTTGAGGATGATTCTCTCTGGGAGAGGGATCCAGAGACCAAGATCCTAGACCAATCAGAAAGAACAGAAACCCAACAGTGACCAAACCACATCATTCAACACAGACCCTGACAACACCTTTCCTTTAAAAATATATACCTGCCTCCAGGATGTTCATACAGCCCCCCACCTGTAGCAATCAGCCAGACAGCATCAACCTTAGAGACAATAGAAATCATCTAGGTAGGCACAAGCTGTCGTTTGGAGTATTTATAAGGGTAAAAACTGGAAACAAATATTCAATAAAATAGAGACGATTATATAAAATGTACAGTGATCCCTGGTTGGAATATTATGAACTCAGAGCAATGCGCTCTCTGAGAGTGGTAACAAAGAGAAACGTTGCTGGTGCTGTGCTGGATGATGACAGCAGCAGGCTCTGCTGGAATCACAGGAATAGGTCCACATCCTCCTGCAGAAAATTATTCCAAAATGTTGAATAAGGGTATCGTCGATTATTTCTTCTCTTTGTTCAACTTGTCTGCACTTTTAGTAAGGCGTATAGATTACTTTTATAATGTAAATATACACGACGTGCTTTATTTTTTAAACAAAAAGAAAAACAAAATGCAGAGAGTTATTTTTAAAAGGCTTGCTGAGGCATCTTACAGATGCCCCCAACAACACTGGGAGGGATGGCGGGGGAGGGGAGGGGAGGGGGGCTTGATTGGGGATAGGTACGTGCAGTGAATGCAGAATGCAGAGCCAGCCCTTCTGCAGCTAATTTAGTTGAGGGCGGAGGAGAGAAGAAGGGAAAGCGACCCTAGGAGTCCTCCAGTGATTATAATATAAAGAGATCTAAAGCAACTAAACAAACCTCCAGCTGGAGTGAAAGCCCAGATTGCAGGTCGTGCAGACAGGACAAGCTGGCCAGGCCAGAAATGTCCCCCTGGGAAGAGTGGGTTTTGCACGTTGCAAAGTCAAGGATACAGAGATGCTGGGAGAAGAGGCAGCTCAGTGGAGCCAAGGATGAAAAAGTGGAAAAATGCTCTCAGATGTGGCGCCCCTCTACTTCCCCCCCACCAGCCTTCCCCGGGTGGCGGTTAGAGGAGGGAGGCACAGGCCCCAGGGAACGGATTATATATAGATCACACCACCAAGATGGGGGAACTAGGGCAGGAGTGGAGGGCAAGAGTGATAAAGGTATCACGTGAACACTGGCCAGATCTTCGGGAGAAGTTGCAGAAGAAAGGCAAACAATGCTTTTACACCGGGAAAACACCCAGGAGTCGGGCCAGTAACAGGCAGTCAGGAGACAGGAGGATGGGAGAAAAACTTGAGTTTCATCCACACTGATTCGAGGTCAGCTCGCTCTGCCCAAGCTGGCCCCAAATCCACATTCTAAGGGTTGTCACTTCAGGGCTCTGCCTCACTGTGGTCACAGCTCTTTGAGAGTTAATCAGTTGTAACGGACTCTACTTCAATTTTAAAAAAATAATTAATTAAAAAATAAAAGCAGACAAAAAAGTTAATCAGGAATAGAATCAAGAAGAGAGATCCCTGGTTTCCATAAGGGCTGGATTCTAACAGTCAAGAGTGCCCACCATGTGTTCAAAGGTTTTATTATGTTATCTTGCAACAAGCTCACCAAATAGGCTTTATTTATTTACCTTTAAAACAGAGTTGATCTCTTAGAGCAGTGTTAGGTTCCCTGCATAACTGAATGGAACGTACAGAGAGTTCCCAAAGACCCCCCTGCCCTATAGATGTCATTTTTCTCCCCTTTCACAGCTGAGGAAACTGAGGCTTACAGAGCTTCTGTAACTTTCCCACAAGTGTGCCGATAGTAGCTCTTAGAGGCAAGAGTTGAAACCAGGCTGTTGACATCTTTGTGTCGTCAGATAAATGATAAGAGGCTTTAGAGCAAGGGTCAGTAAACCATGGCCCATGCCCCAAAAGGGAGCCTGCCACCTGTTTTTATGTTGCCCCCCAACTTAGAATCCTTTTGACATTTTTCAATGGCTGGGGAGGGAGAAACGACATGAAAAGTATATGAAATTCACATTTGTGCCTGTAGATACAGTTTTATGGAAACTTGGCCACATCCACTCTTACGTATTGTCTATGGCTGTTTTCATGCTACGAAGGCATAACTGAGGAGTTGTGGCAGACACCTCATGGTCCAAAAAGCCCCAAACATGTTCTCTTTGGCCCCTTCCAGGAAAAGTTTGCCGACCATGCTTTATAAAGACAGAATTATCGCGTTTACTGTTTCTTTCAGTATTGTTAGATTTATGCTGGCTAGGATGGCAGAGACCAGTAAGTTTCCAAAGGATGCTATTTTGGGGATTCTTGGCTTTCCTTTAGACCAGAGCAACTCTCTTGAAATGTTTTATAAAGTTTGGCATCCGGGGAGTATTTCGTTTGAAGAAAGGGTTCTGTTGCTAAACAAACAAACAGTAAGAAGTTTGAATATCAAGACTTTCCTCATAGAAAAGAATATTTGCGCTGAAAATTATGTCTAGACCCAGGCAAATGGGAGAATACATCGTGGGCACAGTCTGCCCTCAACCAAAGAATCACTTCTCAGAAAACTCTCTCACTAGACCCAGTGACTAACTTCATTCAGCCTGAAAATCGCTCAGCTGAGTGGGGCATGGAAAGTGTCACGCTCAGCTCCTTCCTTTAGAAGAAGGAGGAGGCAAAGGTCTCACTCACTCACCTGGGGTCTCTTGGCTTGTTAGGGGCAGACCCATCTCTGGTCCCTGGGTTTGGTACTTTCTGTATTATTGTGGCCTGGGAATTTGCACTAGTGGTCAGTGGGGATTTAAGCCTGATAAGGTTTATTGACATGGGTTTTATTTGATTTTTTTCCCATCAGTAAATATTTCTAAATGCATCTCTGAAAGATATGTATAAAAAAATAGCAACATTATCACACCTAGAAAGCTGTTAAGAATAATTCCCGAATGCCAAACACCCAGTTGGTTTTCTGATTTTGACACTGGGGGGACATTCAGGCTGTTGAGGGTTTAGAATGCTCTTTTGACTACTCACTGGTCTTGTGACCTTGAGAAATTCATATAACCTAGCTGAGTCTCAGTCTTGTCATCTGTGAAATGGGATGATCCTTATATCATCAGGGTTGCTGTGAAGATCAGATGGTATTGGTAAAGTCTGAGTCAAATGTAAGATATGGGAAGCTCTTTTTTTTTTTAACTTTTTTTTATTGAGTTATAGTCATTTTACAATGTTGTGTCATATTCCAGTGTAGAGCACAATTTTTCAGTTATACATGAACATACATACATTCATTGTCACATTCTCTTTTGCTATGAGCCACCACAAGATCCTGTATATATTTTCCTGTGCTACACAGTACAATCTTGTTTATCTATTCTACATTTTGAAATCCCAGTCTGTCCCTTCCCACCCCCTGTCTCCCTGGCAACCACAAGTTTTTATTCTATGTCTATGAGTCTGTTTCTGTTTTGTATTTATGTTTTTGCTTTTGTTTTTGTTTTTTAGATTCCGCATATGAGCGATCTCATATGGTATTTTTCTTTCTCTTTCTGGCTTACTTCACTTAGAATGACATGCTCCAGGAACATCCATGTTGCTGCAAATGGCATTATGTTGCCAGTTTTTATGGCTGAATAGTATTCCATTGTATAAATATAGCACATCTTCTTTATCCAGTCATCTGTTGATGGACATTTAGGCTGTTTCCATGTCTTGGCTACTGTGAATAGTGCTGCTGTGATCACTGGGGTGCAGGTGTCATCCTGAAGTAGGTTTCCTTCTGGATATATGCCCAGGAGCAGGATTCCTGGGTCATGTGGTAATTCTATTTCTAGTCTTTTGAGGAATCTCCATACTGTTTTCCACAGTGGCTGCACCAAACTGCATTCCCACCAGCAGTGTAGGAGGGTTCCCTTTTCTCCACAGCCTCTCCAGCATTTGTCATTTGTGGACTTTTGAATGATGGCCATTCTGACTGGTGTGAGGTGATGCCTCATTGTAGTATTGATTTGCATTTCTCTGATAATTAGTGATACTGAGCATTTTCTCATGTGCCTATTGATGGGAAGCTCTTACATTGCTGGTGATGATGGTGGTGGTGGTGGTTTTACTCATCAGTGTTTATTAGAGATAAACAGAGCTATACTCACCAGTCGTCAGTTTGCTTGGGACTGTGCCAGTTGAGCATTGAACATCCTGAGTCCTGGGAAACCCACACAGCTGCAGAAAAACTGGGATGGTTGGCCACCCTGGTAAACCAGGCCAGTCTAGCAAGCTCTAAGAGATGGGCTAGAACCCAAGATTGTGGAATTGACACAGAATTAACAGATTTCTCCAACAGGTAAATTATTTGGTTGATGCAATCAGCAGGAATGCTGGATAGGATCCCAGATTCTCTATAAAATAGACGTAAATTGTTCAGAAACCTCAGACCTGGTGCTCACCAGCACAGAATTACGTGCTTTAACTGCTCCCACCATTCAAAAATAGGGTCTCTTTCCAGCACCAGAATAATGATTTCTGATTTCCATCTGGGAAAGAAATGCGGCCCCTCGATATAATGTAAACAACTGAAAAATGCTTAGAGCATGGTAGAGAAAGAATATAGAATGTATTTAGTCAGATTGCCTCATTCTGGCAATTAAACAACTTCAGGCCAAGAAGGTGAGATGACTTGTCCACTGTCTTTCAGCAAATCGGAGACAGCTGAGCTGTTGAGCAGTTGCTTTGACTCTAGTCCCCGCAGATCGCCTTAAATGTATAGGCATGCGAACCACGGTGGGGAACTTGACCTGAAGCCCTCTTTTCTTTGGATGGCCTCCTTTGTGAGGATTACACAGCCCTGAGAAATATTTGTACCAAGTGCCAGGCGCTGGAGCCTGACCACAAGGGAGGAGGGACCCAGGAGCCCTGGGATTGGTGGAGCCCTTCCCCTGGGAGGGATCGTGTGTGGACACATCTGGCCAGAGAGGTGAGAACACTGCCTTCTAAAATGTCAGCAGAATAGCAGTAATGGCTTATCACCACTTGGAAATAGAATGACGAGATGTAGGAGGCCTGATCAGGAACTGAGGAGAAAAACGGCCCCCTCTGGAGCCTGCATTTTTAATTATTATTAATTTACCAAACATTTACTAAGCACCTGCTCTGTGTCAGGCACTGGGCCAGGTGAAGGAAGCCCTGTAACCATCATATTATGTGACTTACAGAACATAAAATAGTGGCAAAGACAGAAGCAAACAAAAACCAAACAACTCCAAGTTACATTAGCTCTATGAGGGAGGGAAGGAGGGAGGGAGGGAGGGGGATGGAGGATAAGGAGACCAACCACATCTCCCAAAAGGAGATTTTTTTTTTAAGCTGAATTCTAAGGATTGAATTAGCAAGAGTGAGTCATCCAAAGAAGGGAGTTAAGAGAATTCTGAGTAAATTTAAAAAAATTTTTTTAAATTTTCTTACCAAACTGAGTGCACTGTGTACCTAATGAAAAATGACTGGTACAACTGATTTTTTTCAGGTAAAATTTTATTGACTTGACCACATATTCTAAGAGAGACAGTCAACTCCCCAGGCTGGGTGTTGATGTTTTCTTTTTGTTTTGTTTTTTAAATCTGGGACTCGTGTTAATTTCAGCCCATCTGAGCATCATCTCGAATTCACGTGAGAAACACTTGGCAGGATCAAACCGTGTTCCCAGAGCTGAAATCCCCATCTTCAGAAAACAGTGTGAGACACCCTACTGAATGAAATCAGAATATTTTTTTAAAAGTGAAAATGAGATGAAAAGGATAGAGAAAGAGCCCAGTGATAGTTAAGCTAATCTTCAGGGGAGGGAAAACATGCCAGAAACTGTAAACCAGATCAGTCCAACCCATCTTACAATTCTGCGGAGGGAATTAAATTCCTATGGAAAAACAAGTCTCTGATTATGAAAGGATTTGACTGTGTAGAAGAATCTGGAACATCCACCCTATTAAAAAATACTTGTAAAACCAGGGGAATCATGTAAGAAATTAGAGAGCTAAGAGAAGTGGTAGAGTTTGGGCTGTCTGAAATAGAGTTATTATTTCAGACACTGGATCATAGTAGTAAGTCTGCAGCGAAGAGAAAATTGCTTTCTTATAAAAAGCACAATTTATGATCAGGTAGCATCATTGAATTCTGTGTCTCTCTTAACCCTTTATATGTAACTCTGCTTGTCTTAACCATAATCAGGTAATTTTTTTAAAAAGTAATCTCAATATATTTAACACAAAGTACAACTGTTTTATGATCTGAATAAAATACATCAATAATGAAATTAATGCAGGCACAGGGGTGAATCTTCTTTGAGGTGTACCAGGGACAGATAATGAGATTAGCTAAAACCTGTCCCCAGACTGGGTGCGTGAAACAAGAACTATTGGGAAATAATGTCCCTTAAATAAGAAACATTATAAGCATGCTTAGAAGGAAACAAATAAAGAGTTTTAGCTCATTCCAGACTTTTACAGGTGGCAGTCGTTTTCTGAGTGTAATTGTTGTAACAAATACATGTTTGAGTTGGGTAATTTAAAACAGAATCCCCACCTTCCATTTAAAAACAAATCTATATTTTTGATGCAAAACACAAATGGGAGCTAGTTAAGGTATGTCCGGATAAAACTTATTTTTAAGCAACAAAGCTCTGCCTTCGTTCCAGCTGCAGCTAATGATGGGTGGTTGACGGGGTAGGACTGGTAAGCAGTTTGCAAATGGCCACCATTACTTCCATCGCTGAAGTGGTGCCTTGGGAAACGTTTGCACAGAACGTTTCGGGTTGTTCCTGCAAAACCCTCTTCCCTCCTCCCTAATGCCGGTTCACCAAGTGCCTCATTTCACAAAGCTCAGCAAAGAAGAGTCAGTTACTTTGTCAGTTACGGAATCAGACTGGATTCAACTGGGTGGTCCAGAGGGAAAGGCAGGTTTTCCACGATGCTCATTGTGGGTGGAGAGGGAGTTCTCTGTGGATATGGGGTTCATGTCTAGATCAGAACCGGGTTCATGTTCTTTCCCCATTGATATGCCATTCATTTCAAGATGCCTTTTCCTTCTTCAGCTATTCTTCTGACTCACTTTCTGAATCTTATTCCCTGGTCCAATTGAGATGTCACCACCTCAGGGAGGCCCTCCCTGATCACCTGTTCTAAAGCAGTCACCTCTCCCTCTTCTCCATTGTACTCTATCCCATCGCCGTGATTTATTTTCTTCGTAACACTTAGCGCCAGCTGATGTTTCCTTCCTTATTGATGGATTTTGTTTGTTTCTTTGTTTACTCTGTCTCCTGTCTACAAAAGGTGAGTTCCATTAGAACAAGAGCCATCTGGGAAGTTAAAACAGGCAGAGTCAGGAGTCAAAATTATTGAAAGGTGGATGAATAGATGGATGAATGGATGGATGAATGAGTAGATAGATGGATGGAGAGATGGATGAACATAAATAATTTCCAGTTTGGATTACCTTTACTCTTTGGCATTTTTCTTGGGTAAAGCTGAGATGCTGAATTCCTAGACTCAGTTCCAGCTGCCACTGGACATTTTTCCATATGTCCAATGGCTCAACTGATGTCCCAAGACATCTACTGAAATCCACTTACAAATTAACCATTTCTACTCCTTTCTTCTTTTTTTCTCCTTAAGAGCAAAATGAAGAGTATACTGAAATATTTAAATACATACCCCAAACAAAACAACTTGGCTAGCCAAACCAAACAAAGAGGTCTCAAACTTTGTTTTACAAGCCTATTTTTATGGGTATCTGTGTGAGGGGTCAGTGTGTTTTTGGAATCAAGGACCATGAGATAAAAGAGAAGGCCAGATGGTGGGTTTGGTAAAACTCGTAAGGTGCAACACTTCGAAGCAACGGGAGATTCAGCCCCCTAAATGATTTCTTCTTGAAAATCACACAACTCCTTTGTAAAATCTAGATAGCTCAAAGTAGTCACTCACATGTTAGTATAAAATGTTTAAATAGGTACACCAGTTGCTTCCCAGGAAATTGGAGGAAAGGGGCTTCTTGTTCAGGTAGAAGAGACAGGATGCTGTTGGCTAGAGTAGCCCTGAGGGGCAGGTGGAGTCTTTGTGGGTCTCAGAGTGGGATGAGGAAGTTAGTGAAAATGGTACAAGACAGACAGCAGGGAAGAGGGACAGGAGATGGAAGGAAGGGGAAAACCAAGAGAAATCTTGCAAAATTTAACAACAGGACAGAACATGTGGCACCAGGAAGACTATGTCTCCCAATTTTGTTGTTGTTAAAAAAAAAAAAAAAGCAGGATTGTTGGATCGAGGCATCTTTGGCCTCAAACATGAACGCAACCTCCTCGTGTCCACCTTTATGCGTGGTCTTCCTCCACTCACACCCACCATGTGGGACTGAACCCCAGTCCCATCCCATGCCCCTCTGCCCTTGCCCTGCTCCCTCCTGCCATGCCCTTTGCCAAGCAGAGAGGAGGGAGACCTGGGCCATCCATGGTGATTAATCTAAAATAATAATCTGGGCAAATCCTTTGCTGGGCCTTCCTGGGTATTGCTTCACCCCCTCCCTTCCCCTGGACCTCACAGCTCCATCAGCCTTCCGCCCTGTGCTGGGGTTGTCTGCTTAAACATCAGGCTTGCCTTCCAATCCTTGAAGGGCGGGGACTTTGCCTCTTCAGTCTCATTTCCTGGGCTCCTCACCCCTGGTGTGACAAGACCCTGATTTGCCCATGAGTTCAGTCAGCAGATGTGTCCGGAGCTCCCCCAATGTGCCGGGACTCTTCCAAGTTCTGGTGATTTCAGTAATAAACAAAATACTTGGGGGTGGCCCTCAGGAGTTTACTGACTATTGGGAAGGATGGACAATGAGCAAATAGCCCAAACACAAATATGTGATGTGATGTGCTTGTGAGACACGCTATGAAAGACATGACCAGAGTCTAGGGGGCAGGGCTATGTGGACGGAATGGTCCAGGAGGGCCTCTTGGTGGAGGTGATGGTTAATCCAGGAATGAAAGCAATCTGTTTGTTGAGAATCTGGAGTTTACGTCCATCCACCCAACCCCATCCTTCAGTGGACTAGAGTTTGCGTGTTGGAGGTTTGTTCCTTGGAAGCCACGCCCCCAGAGGACTCCACCAACAGCCTCAGCAGCGGGGTCACCCGCTCATCCTAGTTTGTCTAGGACCTCACCGCTTTCGGCGTGCACAGTCTTGTGTCCCAGGAAAGCCCTCAGTCCTGAGCAAAGCAGGAGGGTTGGCGACACTCGTCCTTAAGAGCGACTCGACATCTTTCAGTTGTTGCACTTGACTAGAGGCATTGGGTGTCCGTGCAAACACTCCAGCTCAGCAGAACTTCAGCAGCAGTGGAGGGAGAATCTAGTAGAATAGGGAGTTACAAAGTTATAAAGGGGCTGCAAACCAAATGACCTGACTCCCTCTCGCACCTTTCAGGGGGACGATGGATATGGACACTTGGCCAGAGTGGCAAACCAGCACAGGGTTGTGACCACAGGACTGTAGTGAGAAGCCAGGCCTAGATAGGTGACCGGATCTCTGGGGCCTGTGGCCAGCATGGTTAGGGCGACAGGAAGTGACAGGAGGAGATTTCATCTCCACTCACTTCCCCTGGTGACCACTTGCCACGTGCTCCGAGCAAACCAGGCCAGGGCCACAGAGGAGCCTGAGGAACTGGCGGGGTGGGTGGGAAAGTGGGGTCAAGTTCAGATCCGACAGCCCCTGAGAGAAAAAGACACTGCCTACCTCAAGTCGCCAGATTTAGCAAACAAAAATAAAAGACACCCAGTTAAAGTGGAGTTTCAGATAAATGATGACTTTTTTTTTTTTTTAGCATAAGTATGTCCTATTATTGCATGGGCTTGCTTGCAAAAAATTTTGTTTGTTTGTTCCTTATCTGAAATTCAGATTAAATTAAGTGTCCTGTATCTTAATCTGCAACCCCATTTTCTATTTCCAGAGAACCATTCTGCCTTGTACTTGGTACCCCCAGAAAGCGTCAGGCCCCAGATACAATGCTGACAGCAATTTGGCAGCAACAACACTAAGTGTTATGTTTTAACTCAGATTCACAGAATAATCCTAATCCCACTGCTTCTAATACATAGCCATGGACTCTTAAATCAACTAAGCATTCAAAAGAAACCAACAAGACCGAGAGTATCTGGTCTCCCTGGCTTTGTTAGCTACGATAGAAGTGTAACATTTAAAGAGAGAGGGTACGTCTTTCCTTGTGTGCAGTTGCAAAGCTACCTTTGGCGGTAATGGAGGCTGGACTTCGTCTAAAGGACCAGAGGCAAGGCTTGAACTCTGTAGGTGGTGACCTGTCGCAGATGACTCCAAGAAGGAGGAGCCTCAGACAGGGTCAGAGTCCAGATCCTTTGTTGGGGTCACTGCAGGTCAGATCCCCAGAAACCAGGAACCATACGCATAGGCAGGAGCAGAAACGAAGGGGAGGGAAATCTGAAGGGACAACAGGTGATACAGACCAAGCCAGGCCCGCTGAGAATCGAGTCAGGAGGGACACTGATCAGGCGAAAAACTGCTGCCGGAACATCATGACTCACTCCCAAGGGATGCTGGGACCGTGGCGCATGGAGGCATCTGACTAGACCAGTGGTTCTTAACTGGGGGTAACTTTGCCCCCTGCAGGACATGTGGCAATGTCTGGAAACACTTGAGGTTGTCACACAGGGTGGGCATATTACTGGCACCTAGCGGGTCAAGGCTGGGGGTGCTGTTTAACATCCTGCAATGCACAGGACCGCCCCTACCACGAAGAATCATTCCCAGCCCCTCCACCCACATGCCTGTGTGCTGAGATTGAGAAATCCCAGGAAAATAAAAGGGTTTAAAAACAGCCCTTTCCTCTTGAGCTGCCTCTGAGCAGGCACTGATCGACCTGGAATTTCTAGGTCCCCACTCTCCGAAAGGCCAGCAGGTGAGGGAACAAGAACAGCCCTGAAGCTAGAAGGACCGTGGGGAAGCGAGAAATGGGAGGGAGAAGATTCTCCAGCCTAGCATCCCCAGTGGGTATTTTGCTGGAGCGTTTGCCTCTTAACCAATTACAGCAGAGATTTACAGAGTGGAATTAAACGTTTTCATTTCAATGGGACCCATACCACTCCCTCCCAAGCCACCAGCAAACTCTGTGGGGCTTTCATTTGACCAAAGACAGAGTCGGCTAATAGAAGCTGGGTGTTAATGGGTGCCTGGGATTTATACTTTAATAGTTTCCATGGCTCCCTGTCTCACGGAGGTCTTTGTCTTGGTACGTGGACACCAGCAGTGCGCCGTGACGTTACACACAGGATTAGGAGCGGTTTTTTAATTATTATTTCATCTGTAATTATAGGCAAGATCAGTTTATGATTTAGAAATCCTTGAAAACATTTTAATTGAAATGGTCAGTGGCCTTTAACTGACCCGGTCTCCAAATACACCCTGGCAACCAAAGTGTGTCCAGCCATTGGATTAAGAGAGAGGGTTCCTGTTCTAAACCGAATCATAAGTATTATTTAAAATTTTGGACTCGAGGATTGTGTGTGTGTGTTAAAGATTTATGGCACAATTGAAATGAGGTCAAGTAGAAGCAGTAAAGAATTTAATTAGAAATGTCCTTCCATGTTCCCCGTTGCTGTAAACCTTGCACAGGTTGTCCCTGGAGGGCCTGGAGTCATTCAAGATGGTGTGTACTTTTTTTTTTTTAACCTCCTAATAAGAGGGAGCTCCAGTCTACATCCCTGTCTTCAGTGGGAGATGCTAGGGATTAGGCAGCAGGGGCGGAAGAGGGCTGGCAGGGAAAGGGACAGGGGCCTCTCAGCCAGCTGGAGGCTGGCGTCAGCAAGAACATTCATTCATTTATTCAAAACCTTTCCCGAGCACCTTACATGTGTGAAGGCAGCACAAGGGGCTGGGAACCCAGAGGTGAGATGTTCTCTTTGTGTTCTCAAAAATCACAGGGACAAATGCCACAGAGGGACAGCACAGTTGCTGAGAACTAGAGAAGTATATGTACGATTCAGTGGAACCCAGAAGCAGGAATGCTGGACTTGCCCTAGAGAGTTCACTGGAAGGCTTTTCCCAGGATGTGGGCCTTGAAGGATGTGTAGGAGTTCACCTTGGTGGACCTAGAGGAGGAAGTGGGAGGGAAAGGAGACTCCAGGGAGTGGACACAGCCTGTGCCAAAAGCACAAACATGAGCAAGGATGGGGTGCACCAGGGCTTGGGGATGATTGAGCATTCCTTAGTCCCAAGAGGGCCAGTTGGGCATGTGAGCTCTAGTGGAGGAAAGGCCAGGAAGCAATGCAGTTTGGAAGTCAGGTGTTTGAGTTGGAAGATCTTCTCCTACCAGTTGAAGCTCACTCTAGGCCCCTCCTGCCACGGTCCAACTAGCATGGCTATGGAACTGTCAGGTTTTCAGCCCTGGGCTGGGCTTCCAGTGGTGGTCCAGGACGATGGTGCTGGTAATACTGAGGAGGGAGTCCTGGGAGAGGGACGGGAAGGATACTTGGATTTTGGGAGGCCTGGCTGCCAGCAGGGGATGGGAGAGGGTGCTCTCTGCCCTTCTTTCTGCTGCTGAATTCCATTGTCAGGACACAGTTCAAACAATATCAACTCCCATGACTGTGACTGCTACACCCACCAGCTGTTGTATGCCTACGGAGCTGGGCATTTTCTCCATTATTTTTATTACCTGTAACAACCCCGTGTGGTCTGGTATTTTTAGAGATTAGCCTTCCTTCCAGCTCTGCAGTGAAGAATTGTCAGCCAGCATTAACTAAATTAATTCCTCTCCCTACTTACCCAAGAGCACATCCATAGAGTTGCCCATGTGAGAGGCAGGTTGGTGCAAAAGGTGCAAATTCAGGCTCATGGTTAAAGCGGCTTCCCCAGGGGCATTTAACATGAGGCTCATGGGGGGAGAAAAAAATCTTAGTTTTCTCACTACCCTGCATGTGGCCTCTCTCATGCACTTACATTCCCAGGGACCAAACAGCCTCCAGAGCCAATGAAAGAGGGAGAAATTGATTACCAGTTGCTTTGAGGACTCCCCCAGGGCACCCCAAAGTCAAGGCTGCATATGCCACATGTATCAGTTAGCATTGGCTGCATAACAAACCATCCCCAAAATGTAGTAGCTTAAAGCAGCAATCATTATCATTGCTCGCATATCTATCTGTACGCTGAGGGTCAGCTGATCCAGGCTGGGTTTGGCTCCAGGCTACAGATTGGGTTCACATCTACTTTAGGTGATGGTCTCTCTCTCTTTCTCTCTTTTTTTTTTTTTTTTTTTTTGGACTTACAGTCTCCTGAGAGTATTTCCCTCACGGTGAAAGGCAGGGGTGTAAAAAACCGTATCTAGCAACACAAGAGCATTTTGGTCCCCTGCTTGTCTGTCTGCTTATACCCCACTGCAAAGCAAAGTCCATAGCCAAGCTCATGGTGAGAGTCAGGTGGTTAAATCGCTTTTTACCCACCTAGGTCAGGACTGGCTTAGGCACCGGGTGGGATCTGCAGCTGGGGGCTTGTATCAGCTAGCCCTTTGCCAGACAGTACAAGGAAGGGACTGTCGGGACCTGCCTTAGGCTAGGACAAAGGGGTTCACTTCACCAATTTGTGTTTTCGGGCCTGAGAAACACAGCTTGTGGCTCTTTCTTTGCAAGGGGCCTGGAGCAGACTTTTGCAAAATAAGTTGCTTTTCTAGATGAATCTAACTCTTACTGCATTTGAAAAATAAGTGTGCACTAAGAGTAATTAACGCATGTTGGTTCATGAATAATACACTATTTTACAACTCTGCCGAGCATAATGAGACAAGCTACTAAATTGACAATGAACATCCTATTATGTGATTGCCAACTGTTTTAGAAGATATCGAACATATTCATTTCTTCTGCCATCATATGTGTTATCAAGCTATTGCTTTTTAATAAATTAATTTTCCAGACATCTCTAGGGTCTTTGAAATCTGGCTGAGGGCAAAAATAAAATTAATTGTGTGGTCTGCGCAGAACTACCGATGTCTGCTGGGTTACAAATAAGTGTCACCATTGGCAGCCCCTGCAGAAAACACGGCGTGTGGCACGCGTGTGTGATGGGAGATGCCGCTTCAGCCACGGACAGTGTGAAAAGACCCAACAGTGCCTCAAAAATAAGTAGGTTGCTTCCCAATGCAGGTCTTTGGAAGCTGGGCAGGTCTCTGAGCAGTTTCTTAAAATATTTAATGAAAGCAAAAATTAGCATTCAATCCTGTTCTGTTCTGCACACATATTCTAAAATCTGCATGTCTGCGAGTTTTCACGTGTCAATGTTGCCTTTGTTGGGGAGTTTTATTGGCATCCCATCCCCTCTTGATGAGGGAGAGCTGGGTCCTCTCTTCTCTGATCCCAGAGTACCTGTGCTTACCCACCCCATCCAAGCATTCATGTTTGTATGCCTTCGTTATTACACTTCCCCAGCCGCACAGCTCTGGGAGAAGACATCCACATTGGGTCTCTGTAAGCAAAACCCTTAGGGCCATTACATTCCTTGTGAGATTGTCCCCTGCAGTTGTGCATGGGTCCCAGATAATCCATTTGGGAAACTGCTTCCAGTCCATAGTCTGAGCTTTAGAGCTAACATGATGCATTTCCAACTTTGCATTTCAGAGAATTAAAGAGGACCCACGTTAGAAGGTGCTTGACAATCGTTTGTTGAGTGAATAAATGACCCATCCTATAAATTGATTTCCCATTATTTAGGCAAAGATCCGTCTTCATGGCATGAAGACCCTACCTGGGGAATTGTTCATTAAGAATGGCCTATCTTTTCACTGAACGCTTTTCCAACTGTTACTGAACTACAGTATGATTTCTGGGATTTTTGCCATGTCTCAGCCTATGAAATACATGGGTCAGTTTGGAGGGAAGCTTGACTGCGTGATCATAAGTCGTCACAGAGAACAAATAACTCCAGACACATTTGTCTGGCGATTTTGATTTTTTATTTGTCTGATTTTTGCCAAACCTCACACGTGCTCGTGTACCATGGGTGCCAGGCAGGGAAGGCCCTGAACCTCCTTCTGATACTGGGTGAAGTATGCTTCTAAGAGCCTTCTAGGTTAATTTTTACATGATCTAAGCTAGATATTGGACTATATCAAGACTTCGACTTCCTTCCTTTTTATAATAGGGAGATTGTCGAGTTCATTATGGAACATCCAAATTCTGGAATATTATACAGGCGTTACCAAAGGTGGAGTTAATAACATGGAAATTCTCTTATAGAAGTGTTTCAGCATGAGAGCAGGAAAGAAACATGTCTGTAATAGCCATTTTTGTAGATCGCAGTGTATTTTGTCTTTTGCAGACGCATGTTGTCTACATAGTTATCCTAACACCTCTGTAATACTTGCCTTCATCCTTCGTTTTGCAGTATGAGTGCTCCTTTTGTTGATAAGTTGGAATGAGCCAATAGACAGATCGGCGGGCTGATGCTTAATATCTTGACACCCTGTAACACAGATTTAAAAAAAAAAAAATCACATTTGAACCAAGCAGGCAAATCATTTTCCCTCTGTGCTTGGTGCTGAAACCACTGTCTTCTGTCCCGTCACAGAGGTCATTTTATTTCCACTCTTGTCAGCTTTCAGGACCTAGACTACCCTCCTCTAGTGCTTCCTGCAGGTGCATTTCTGATATTAGCTTAGAAGATAAAATTCGGCACGAACACACTTTCGCTTTAGAAACCGGGTCATAAAACCCAAATGGCAGCCTCTCCCTCTGCTGTCCTCACTCAGGTCCGCCCCTGGTGCTGGGCTTTGGGGACATCAGTATCCTGTCCCAGAGAGCCCGCTGGCAAACAGCAAGCCGGGGGGCAGGGGGTGGCTCTGGATTTAGCATCCAGCCGGGGACAGTGCCTTGCCTGTTCCTGTTCTTCTGCCTGGAAGCTATTTTCCCTCGTTTTTCCAGAGGCCAAACTAATGTGACTACACAAGAGAACATGACATTTCTTATCTTCATTTGCTTTTTGGATGATTTTAAAAATAGATATTTGAACCAGACCAGCCTGACAAACTGCAGCCAGTTTTAGACAAGCGACAATTGTCAATTTGAAGCAAAGAAACATCCCAGCCCTCCCCTAGGGCATTAGAAAAAGACTTTTCGGAGGGGAGGTGTGTGCGCTTGACTTCGCCCCCTAGTAAAAGGACACCCAAGGATCTCAGCGGCCCATCTTGCTGTGAAATAAGTCCAATTTGTCCAGGAAAGTTTGGATATAACCTTAGAATGTTAGGTTCAGAAAGGACCCTCTGGGATGGGAAAGTGATACCCATTGCAAGCCTGTGTTAAGCACTGTCCCAGGCTTGAGTGACTTCTTCACCGTGAAAAGCACCCACGTGCAGTGGGCGTTTCCAGCTTGGCTTTGCAGTCAGAGGCATCATTTCTTGCTCAGCTCTCAAACCAGGATTTGGCCCATGCTTATCCCATCGTGCCGCGAGGTTTCGCAGCATCGCGGCCCTCTTCAAAGTTTAATTTTGAAGATGGTAAAAACGAAGCATAGCCCAGTGTGCAGCAAGGCAAGGACCGGTTAGGTGTCCCATCCCTGATGCCTAGCCTGAGGCACAGGACGGGGATGGCCCATGCTCGGAGCCCGCACTTCCCCCTTAGGTACCGGGACCACCTGTGTGTTCTTTCTGCCACTGCCGGTGGTACCCACAGAAGCCGCCCACCTTGGCCAGAACAGAGGACAGAAGTCACGGCCAAATCAGGGTGCTGGAAAGAGCTTCCCTTGTCATCACCTCCTCCTATGTCCATTCCTCGGAAAGGTTCTGTGCAATTCAGTTCTCAAAAGTTCGCTGTATAAGAACCAGGGATATTTCTCAAAGTAAGGACTTCTCTGCAGGGTGAGCCAGCAAGCACAGGATTAAATGCTAATGTTCTCCCTGGATGACTGATGTTTATCTCTTCAGAATGGAGAATTCGGTGTCGTGTTTTTGTTATAATTTTCTTCCCATAAGCACTTATTCTACAAATTGATGAGTCCTTTTTAATTAGATAGTAGGACTATGTGCTAACACCACATGCAGAAGGCCTGTAAAGACAGAGTTAAATTAATACGCAGGCTGTTTCCAGCTCAGAGTCCCAGAAATCAGCTCATTCTGTGAAAAGGTGAATTGAGGGCCTATCTCACCACAGTTTAGGACAAAACCTAGCACCTCTCACTGTGAAATGGAGAGTCGGAGTCCCTTTTGCACCATGCCATGCCTTTGCCCGCTGGCCATCCCTCTGATGGCTCAGTTGGCAGCCCCAGGACCCCAGCATCTAGCCAATCCGCAAGTCTGTTTGCCTTGTCCTCACTCCCCTCTCCACAGATGGATGGAGGTATCAAGCAGCCTACACGCTGCACCATTAGTCCCCCATCACTGCCCAGCTCAGAACTACCGGCCCCCGGCTTTGAGCTGTTCATAATTTCCTGACACTTTAATGGCTTCTGTGCTCTCTGCCAGGGCAGGCAGCCCCCTCAAAGTGCAGAGTGAATTCCACGGACGGCGGAAAGGGAGCTCTAACTGCAGATGCGGGGACCGGGCAGCTCATTAACAGGCCATCAGGGAGACACCCGGCCAAACGCCTGTCCTCTCAGTGGGCGCTGGGCACCCACAGGGCCGTCTACTGACAGCTGTGTAACTGTCACTGCTGTTTCTGTGGCCTCATCAAACCCTGTTTCCCAGGGGCAGGAGAGTCGTTCTGGTCCAAAGGGGAGGAGTTTAAAATGACGCGTACTAACTTCTATGGACCAGGTCCTGACTGAGGGCTTTGTCTTCGCCAGTCCCTGTGCCCTGGGTCCTAGAGCTCCGACAGGCGGGCAGAGCATGGGGATCATGGAGCTGGATGGACGGGGTGGGGGCTAGAGCGCGCCTGCTTGGGCTTTTTTCTATTGCATTCTATTCTTTCTCCAAGAATCTTGTTGTTCTTCTTGATCGCTCCGCTATCAGGGAATGCCCACCTCGGCGTGACTCACCCTGCCCCGTTTTAGGTCCAGCCTGAAGTTGCTGGAAGGAGAAACCGGGGTCCACTTTGCACAACTCCATGAGGTACTGTTCTCATCGGAGTGAGGGTAAATGATCCCCTGCTCCAGCTGCCATATAAGTGGCGGAAGCCCTGAGAGGGACCTCCCAGTGCCAACCCCACCCCACCCCACGCCCTGCCCCACCACTGGCCCCAGTTCATTTGTCCCCCACAGCAAATTGCCTTGTAACTCCGCCTACGTGGAACCCTAAGAGAAACATTTGCATGTTCAACCACACCCAGTATGGGTGGAGGGCCCTTCTCTGCCCCTTCTCATGCCCATCTTTGTGCATCGTTGGAAAGTAAACGATCAAAGACACAAACCAGTGCAAAGCGCATGAGCCAGTGGAGAGCCCCGGCAGGCTCTCGGGAGTCACGAAAACCAGTCTGAAAACTTACACTTGCAGAAGTGCACTCAGGCCAGTTGGTGAAGTTACACTCTCCAAAACCCCAAACCTTGGGAACTAGCAGTTCATCTCCCTGTCCTGGAAGTCAAAGTCAGAGTGAGATCTGGTAAAGCCATGTCCCCTTGATTTTATTCATGAAGCTTATGGTGCTGGTATCAGGGTGTCACACTGATCTGGTTCTTATTTAGACTGATAGTGGGTGGATGAATTATTTTGGTATTTTTCTTAGTTATTTGTATTTTCTTTCTAGATGCTGTACTTTGAATCCTTTCTTCTCAAATAGGTCACAAAACTTGGGGAAAAAATTTTTTTAAGTGAAGTTTTGTTGATTTGCAATGTTGTGTTAGTTTCAGGTGTACAGCATAGTAATTCAGTTATACACACACATATATATATTATTTTTCAGATTCTTTTCCATTATAGGGTATTACAAGATATTGAATATGGTTCCCTGTGCTATACAGTAGAACCTTATTGTTTATCTATTTTACATATAATTGTGTATCTATTAATCCCAAACTCCTAATTCATCTCTCCCCACCCTTTCTCCTTTGGTACCCATACGTTTGTTTTCAATGTGAGTCTATTTCCATTTTGTAAATAAGTTCATTTGTATCATTTTTTTAGATTCCACATATAAGCGATATATGATATTTGTCTTTGATTTATTTCATTTAGTATGATAATGTTTAGGTCCATCCATGTTGCTGCAAATGGCATTATTTCATTCTTTTTTATGGTTGAGTAGTATTCACACACACACACACACACACACACACACCTTTTTCATCCAGTCATCTGCCAATGGACATTTAGGTTGCTTTCATGTCTTGGCTATTGTAAATAGTGCTGCTGTGAACACTGGGGTGAATGTGTCTTTTCAAATTAGAGTTTTCTTGGATATATGCCCAGGAGTGGGACTGCTGGATCATGTGGTAACTCCAGCTTTAGTTTTTTGAAGGAACTTTCATACTGTTTTCCATAGTGGCTGCACCAATTTATATTCCCATCAACAGGGTCGAAAGGTTCTCTTTTCTCCACAGCCCCTCCAGCATTTATTATTTGTGCACTTTTGAATGATGCCCATTCTGACTGGTGTGAGATGATACCTCATTATAGGTTTGATTTGCATCTCCCTGAAGATTAGTGATGTTGAGCATCTTTTTGTGTACCTATTGGCCATCTGTATGTCTTCTTTGGGAAAGTGTCTATTTAGTTCTTCCGCCCATTTTTTGATTGGGTGGGTTGTTTGTTTGTTTGATATTGAGTTATATGAGCTGTTTGTACATTTTGGAAATTAAACCTGTCAGTTGCATCATTTGCAAATATTTTCTCCCTGTCTGTCCATAGGTTGTCTTTGTTTTGTTTATGGTTTCCTTTGCCGTGCAAAAGCTTTTACGTTTAATCAAGTCCCATTTGTTTATTTTTGCTTTTGTATCCATTAATTTAGGATATGGGTCCCCCAGAAATATTGCTATGATTTATGTCAAGGAGTGTTCTGCCTATGTTTTAATCTAGGAGTTTAATAGTATCTGATCTTATATTTAGGTCTTTAATCCATTTTGAGTTTATGTTTGTGTATGATGTTCGACCATGTTCTACTTGCACTCTTCTACATGTAGCTGTCCAGTTTTCCCAGCACTGCTTACTCTTCATTATATATTCTTGTCTCCTTTGTCATAGATTAGTTGACCGTAAGTGTGTGGGCTTATTTCTGGGCTCTCTTTCCTGTTCCATTGATTTATGTGTCTGTTTTTGTGCCAGAACCACACTGTTTTGATTACTGTATCTTTGTAGTATAGTCTGAAGTCAGGGTGTGTGATTCATCCAACTCTATTCTTCTTTCTCAAGATGCTATTTGGGGCCTTTTGTGTTTCCATACAGATTTTTAAATTATTTATTCTAGTTCTGTGAAAAATGCCATTAGTAGAATCTGTAGATTGCCTTGGGTAGTATGGTCATTTTAACAATATTGATTCTTCTAGCCCAAGAACATGGTACATCACTCCATCTGTTTTTGTCATCTTCAATTTCTTTCATCAGCATCTTACAGTTTTCGGAGTACTGGTCTGTTGCCTCCTTAGGTAAGTTTATTCCTACTTATTTTATTGTTTTTGCTGTGACAGTAAATGGAATTGTTTCCTTCATTTCTCTTTCTGATAGTTGTTAGTGTATAGAAATGCAACAGATTTCTGTGTATTAATTTTGTATCCTGTTACTTTTCTGAATTCATTGAGAGCTCTAGGAGTTTTCTGATTGTGTCTTTAGGGTTTTCTATGTATAGTATCATGTCATCTGCAAACAGGGACAGTTTTACTTCTTCCTTTTCAGTTTGAATTTCTTTAATTTCTTTTTCTTCTCTGATTCTATGGCTAGGACTCCCAAAATTACGTTGAACAAAAGTGGCAAGAGTGGGCATCTTTGTCTTGTTCCTGATCTTATAGGGAATGAGTTTAGCTTTTCACCATTGAGTTTGATGTTAGCTGTGGGTTTGTCATATATGGCCTTTGTTATGTTGAGGTATGTTTCCTCTGTGCCCACCTTCTGGAGAGGTTTTATTATAACGGATGGTGAATTTTATCATAAAGCTTTTTTTGCATTTATTGAAATGACCATATGGTTTTTATTCTTGTTTGTAACTTGATATATCACACTGATTGATTTGCACATATTGAAAAATCCTTGTATCCCTGGGATAAATCCCACTGATTATGGTGTATAATCCTTTTAAGGATTGTTGAATTCAGTTTGCTAGTATTTTGTTGAGAATTTTTGCATCTATGTTCATCAGTGATAATGACTCGTAAATTTTTTTGTGTGTGTGTGATACCTTTGGCTGGTTTTGATATCAGGGTGATAGTGGCCTCATAGAATGAGTTTGGAAGTGTTCCTTTCTCTGCACCATTTTTTGGAATAGTTTCAAAAGGATAGGTCTTAACTCTTCTCTAAGTGTTTGGTAGAATTCACCTGTGAAGCCATCTGATCCTGGACTTTGGGGGGAGTTTTTTAATTACTTATTCAGTTTCAGTACTGGTAATTGGTCTGTTCATATTGTCTTTTTTTAAATGTATTTTTGCTGAAGCATAGTCAGTTTACAATGTTGTGTCAATTTCTGGTGTACAGCACAAGACTTCAGTCATGTAGGAACATACGTATATTTGTTTTCATATTCTTTTTAACCGTAAGTTGCTATGAGATATTGAGTATCGTTCCCTGTGCTATACTGTTCATATTTTCTACTTCTTCCTGGTTCAGCCTTGGGGGATGATATCTTTCTAAGAATTTGTCCATTTTCTCTAGGTTGCCCTTTTTATTCTAGGGGTACAGTTGTTCATTGTAGTCTCTTATGATCCTTTGTATTTCTCTGGCGGCAGTTGTAACCTCTCCGTTTTCATTTCTGATGTTATTGATTTGGGCCCTCTCCTTTTTATTCTTGATGAGTCTTGTGCATAAATTTTGTTTATCTTTTCAAAGACCAGATTTTAGTTTCATTGATCTTTTCTACTGTTTTTTAAGTCTCTATGTTTCATGTATTTCTGCTCTGATCTTTATGATTTCTTGCCTTCTACTGACTGTGGGTTTTGTTTGTTCTTCTTTCTCTAGTTGCTTTAGGTGTGAGGTTAGGGTTATTTGAGATTTTTCTAGTTTCCTGAGATAAGCTGGTATGGCTATAAACATTCCTTTTAGAACTTCTTTTGCTGCGAGGAGAAAAGAATGTTAAGTCCAGAATAATCAGTTACCATCCATGTTCCCAAAAAAGAAGTTGTTGTCTGCACCTAGGATCTCTCTCTACTCAATAGTTACAGTACCACTGCAGATATTTTTATGTGTAAATATTTCTTTTAAGGTTTTGTGATACGTGCATTTGCTTAGAATAACATAAGACATACAACTTTTCTAACAACGTGTTTTCTTAAAACATTACATTAGCAAGGATCAAATAGATAAACAAAATCAATACTTTCGTTTATCATTTAGTTCAAACTTCTAGCAAGCAATAATAAAACGAAAAGTGGAAAGGGATTTGGCATACAGCCCTGGTCTGGGTCCTGCAGGAGCTGGAGGTTAACACGAGTCCATTGAGGTGGAGAGGTGAGAGTTACTCCAACCTTGGCTGCGCGTCAAACTGCAGCAGAGGAAAGGCTGTTGTTGAAAACTCACCTGGCTCAAGGCACAGAGAGGTGGTGTTTGTCCACACACAGCAAGAAGGGTGTAATTCCGACAAGCACCAGTTACCTACAACTACAAAGTGACCCAGAATAATCTACCTGCTTTTGTATTTTTCAAATGTACTTTTCTTTGTGTGATGCTGCCCTAAAATTCCCCCGCTCTGCTCCTGTGTTTACTTGAAAGCCGTTTCATTGGTGTCAGTGTGTGAGCCCGAGAGAACCTTCTGGAGGATCAATTACTGGACTCGAGTCAGCCCACAGCTGTGCGAGGACGCTTAGAGAGGCAGCGGGGCACGTTTGACAAGCACTGGCATGTTCTGCCTTTGTTTTTATAACTTTCACTTTTAAAAATGTGATCGGGCATACTTTCACTGTAAAAATTCAGGAAATGCAGATAAACCTAAAGAAAAAAAAGTCAGCAACATTTCCTCTGCCCAGAGATGACCATTAGTAACACCTTACATTTCTATCTCTCTCAACACACCATTTATATGCACAGAAACACAGATATATACTTGTTTTTATGAGGATCATACCCGACTAACTCTCTCATAACCTTCAATTTTCACCTAATGTGTTAAAAAGACATCACTCGGTCAATTAAATTTCTTCCACAACATCGTGGTAATCTGAGAGCCCTGACCCCAACTGTTGGACATTTAAGATGATCTCAGTTTATTCTAATAATAAATATTATTATTACTAATAATTATTATTGCTTTAAGAAAAACATTTCTCTGTGTCCTGGAGGATAGTAGTGTTTCACTTCAAAAAGGGGTATCTTAAACAAAACAAAACAAAACAAAAAAGCAGTGGCCTCTGTTCAAAGAGTTTGAAATGAAAGAGTTAAATTGTTTGTTGTTAAGAACAGTACTTCTCAGATCCCTTAGTATGTTAAGGGCGTTTTTGAATTCCAGAACCCCTGACGCACACATGCGCACGCGCACACACACACACACACAATTACATACACTCCGTCATCTGTGCAGGATGGGAGAACTGCCCTCCTTTAGAATTCTAAAATTTAGAACTTGCATTTCTAGGTCAAAGGGTCTGGTTTGTGTTATTAATAATTTTCATTGTGATTTTATTTATCTTAATCTTCTATTTTAAACAGTACCTATTATCACTAATAATACTGATTGTTATACTGTGATTTCATATATATACACACACTTAGATGTATGTCTGTTGTTTTTTCCCATGGCTTTTACGGCTGTGTTTTAGGAGTGCTGAAGCCTTGAAGGCTCTGGGAATATTTAGGGAGGGTTATGCAGGCTTCTAGACGATTCTGGAATCTTGTTCCAGAAACGGGATGGTCTGACTAAGTCACCTGGGGGAAGGGCTGCTTAACCTCTGTCCCTGGAATGAGTTTGGAGGCGGCCACTAGTACAAGGGGAAAGCCAAGGGCTTCAGCATCGAGCCCTTCAGATCCAGGCCACACCAGGTATAACTGCCCAGGACCCAGTTGAAGGGCAAGTCCTATCTCAGCAAACCCAGCCGAGAATTCTGAACACTTACCATCGCAGCCAAGAAAGTCTTCAAACTTTCTCAGTAGGTCCTTAGGCAGCTGAACAATTAACACTATACCACCTTCACAGGCTGGCCAAACCAGCTGACCCAAAGTTTAGCTTGATTCTTTCGCGTTCAGCCTTTTTTATTTTGCTGACACAGAGCTCCTGCGCTTTTCTGTCTTGGGTCCAGAGGCAGAGAGCGTTCTCCACCCGGGAACTTGAACGGGTGGCCCTGAGTGAGATTAACACTGCCGGGCACCAGACAGACAGGCAGAGGATCTGGGGAAAATAAACGGGTCACAGGCAAGTGGGTAAAAACACACCTGCACTTCTCAAAACTCTTGGAAGAGATCAAACCAGCCATGTGGGCAGGCCAGAAAAAGGCTCTTGACTGTAGGTACCCAGAATCTTAAAAAGTCCCATGTTGTTTGACCCTACATCCTCTTGGGGATCCATGTTATGGAAATAACCAAACTAGGCCCCCCAAATCTTACATAAATATATTTACTAAAGCATTACTTATATTAATGAAATAGGCTAATGGGAGAAACTTAAATCTCCAATAAGAAAAAAACAATTAGGTAACAATGGTATATCTGGATGCGGGTCATAAAGGTATTAAAATATGTATCAAGAATTTATTTAGCTTACAGTATAGATAACTATATGGGGTATAATCACAACTGTGTAAAACTGACGCTGAAAAGATACAGGTGAACTTTAAGATGCATTTTTTAAAAAGAGAGAGTGAAAGAGAATATATCAGAATATTTACAGGGGTTTTCTTTCTGAGATTGTGGCAATATTTGTTTCTCTGATTTTTTCCCCCCAAGTTTAAATGCTGAGCATACATTTTAACTTTCTAATAAAGACAGTAAATAGCAATACATTCTGTAGGAAATTATTCAGCAATTATTTCTAAGATCAACTGTATTTAAATACAGTGATTGGCCCTTTTTTTCAACCCCCTGAACCAATCTCACAAGTCGTATATAAAGGATATAGAGAGAGAATAAAGCTTTATTAGGGTTGATTACTGACGAATTCACATTTGGTCAGGTTGGAGGAGTCTAAATAAATTTGTATAGAGGAAGTAAAATAAGGGAGAGAGAAAATTGGAGGGGAAAGAGACACCCCGAGTGTGGAGTGGGGTCGGGACGCACCGGCTCAGAGAGGACACTGAGGACAACATCACTGGGACAACATCACACAGGAAGTGGTGGCCCCAGGGTTGAAATAATGTCCTCATTGGTGAAAAGGGGACAGTAGCATTTAATTCAAAACTCGTGAGATTCAAAGGAACAAAAACAGCACTTTTGCACAAAGTACTGGGAAGCGCTCAGGGGTTGGTACTTCGTCCAAGCGGACTTCCTTCCTTCCGGAGTGAGCAGCGTCAAATGAGAAAGTGCCATGATGCCAAAGTAAAAGAACAAGCCTGTGAGGAACCTCCAGTACAATCAGGGAAGCTGGAGGAAAGCACGGAGCCCTTTAATCGGAATGAGTGATGGAGATCCTCTGTTTGCATAGACCTTTTTCGAAAATTAAAAGGAGCTTTTATTCTCTTACACCTAAGATGCAGTTGGGCATGGCCTTGGAAGCAGAGCAGCTCAGAAGCGAGACAATCTTTCTGAGTGGTGTGGCACATTTCGTAAAAGCAGACAGCGCTTCAGCTAGTGGGGTAAACACATAAGCCTGAATGAACCTTTGGGTGTCCGTTTCGGTCTTCGCAAGGCATTCAGATGGGGTCCGTGTCATGCTATGATTGGTGACAGCAAAGAAACAAAAGGCAGGACACTGACTGATGCAACAATCTGGTAAAGATGTAGTGGCCTGGCTGAACTGATTTTTTTTTCTTACCCGAACCGAAAGTAGACTCACCTGGAATTTCCACTCTAATTAAAATTGTGAACTTGGCCCAGTGGGAACATGAAAGACAAAATGCTCCTACTTTAAATAAGGAGCCTGGCTGCTTGGGGCTATTTTATATAAATAGTTATAGATTGTGACTATATGAAGTTAAAATATGTAAAAATAAAAATTTTTTTTTAAATAGCAACACCCAATGCTGATGAGGCTGTTAAAAAAAACCCAAACCCTAGAAACATGTACCTTCTGCTGGTTGTAACCCTTGGAGAGAGAGAGCACGTGGAAATACGCAGCAAAAGCCAAGGAAGAGCGCTTGGACGCGACAGTTGCGTGGAGATGCGTGCTGAGGAGGTAACTGAACAGAAGGAAAAAGCCGTGTGCAGAAAGGTGTTAATTGGGCCATTAGTTCTAACAGCAAAAGCTAGCCACAACCTAAGTGTCCCAGAGTAGGAGTTTCCAAATGACCGCCCACCAGCAAGGCGATATATAAGGTATCCATTAAAATAACTGAAAACTGAGGACTAAGATAATTGCGAGGGTAATAAAAGAAGGGCACAAAACCAAATAGTAGGAAGACTTGAAATGTAATAAACGGGATGAAAATATCTCTGTTAGAATCATGGTGTTCGAGTCTTTTTCTTTTTTTAATGGAAGTAGAGTTGATTTACAATGTTGTCTTGGTTTCTGGGATACAGCATGGTGATTCAGTTATACATATGCCTTTTCATATTCTTTTTCATCATCAGTTATAACGAGCTATTGAATAGAATTCCCTCTGCTGTCCAGTAGGGCCTTGTTGTTGGTCTGTTTTGTAAACAGTTGTAGCATGCATCTGCTAATTCCAAACTCCTAATTCAGCCCTCCCTGCCTCCTGCCTCCGCTGGTGACCTTGTCTGTTTTCTGTGTCTGTGAAGCTGTTTCTGTGTTCAGATAAGTTCACTGGTGACATTTCCTTTTGGGTTCCACGTCTAAGCAGTGTCGTAGACGGTTTGTCTCTCTCTGTCTGACTCGCTCCACTTAGTGTGGTCGCCTCCTGGTCCATCCATGCTGCCGCAAAGCCTTTCCCTTTTCTTTTTAAAAGTTGCCTTTTTCAGTTGTACATCAGCTCATCAGTCAAACTCAGAGAAGTTTTCTCAATGAGCGTGTGGGTAATAGTCCATGATACTAGTATTCTAAAATGAATTTAACCAAAGTAGTTTGGATGTGTTCAAAGACACAGAAAGTCAACATACAGGGAAAGCATGGCTATTTTAGGTGCTTTTTTTTTTTTTCCTCAATGTAAACTTCTAAAAACGGTACCCACCGGTGACCAGCACCGGCAGCCGTGCTCCCAGCCCCAGCTTTCTGGCCCAGTGCTGACCGTAATGAAAGTCATCAGGCCTCCTTCATCGAAGTTCAAAACAAAACCACCCATAACCCCATTTTAAAGAGCAAAACCACAAGCCACAGCTTCAGTCACTGCCGGGGATGCTTCCCTTTCTTGTTTCCTATTGATAAGTTGCAGAAAGGTCTCCCTTAATCAGCCGTGAAAGTGGAAACCGGCAGCCTTTGGGGTTTAAAGAAACAGGGAGAGAGCAGCCCAACAGAAAATGACGGCAGAGGCGCCAGCTCCCCCTCCGTCTTCCAGGCAGAGTCTGCGGCCCCCCAGGGCGGTGGCGGAGAACTCCAGCCGTGGAGGCTCAACCCAGGGAAAGGAGGCCGGGTGCAGACTTGCTTCCAACCAGAACAGGAGAAAAGGTCTAAGGGGCGGAAGCCAGTATTGCTGGGTAAACGGCACGTACAGAAACAACGTGTAGAGTTTATCTGGGACACAGGGCACCAGGAGGAGGATCAGACCCCATGTTTGGGCAGGAAGCCAAATAGCCTTGCTTTGTGAAGGATTCACCCAGTGTATAAAGTTCACTGCACGTATGCTGCTGGTCTGTAGGCCGCCCTTAAACATTGGGATGCCGTGGACTTGAAGGTGATAGACCCGGATTCAGATATTCACTCTGC
This sequence comes from Camelus dromedarius, assembly GCF_036321535.1. Lineage (NCBI taxonomy): Eukaryota > Metazoa > Chordata > Mammalia > Artiodactyla > Camelidae > Camelus > Camelus dromedarius. The sequence continues at coordinate 28,257,876 of NC_087444.1, forward strand.
TGCTCACCAGCTCTGGGACTGTGTGTGGGTGAGTCCATTTGTCTCTGTAAACCTCAGTTTAATCGTCTGAGCATAAAATAAGCAGATGGGTGTGACTTGGCTGGACTGGCAGCTGGCATATAATAGATGTTCAGTGAATTGTATCTGCCAGGAGTAGCGATGAGGGTAGAATAAGCCCATTATTATGCATGCTCCATACACATATATGTTACATGTGTATGTACACATACCACGCACATGCCTGCATCACGACAGATGGTGAGCAGCAGTAGTTCCGGGCTTAGAATTAGCTCAAAAAGGAGTGAGGCTTTAGGCTGCCCACTTGCTCATCTGTCCAGGAAGTCCCCCACAGAATTAGCCAAAGAAGTAAGATGCGTCTGGCAGGAGAAATGGCCCACAGGGACCGACTGTATCTGACTGAGTGGATTCGGGGCATAATGGGTGAGAGGAGGCCTGGCTCTTGTTCTGGGCTCTCAGTGTATCAAGTAACACAGAGAACTTTTGACGAAGTTAATTAGGACCTTCCTTGTACACTGTGAAGACTCTTAGAGACCAGAGATAAACATTTTTTAATAGCTGGAACTATGGCGGCGGGGGTGGGGCTCCCCTCAACGTTGTCCACAGTGTGGCACTCGGTGCATGTTTGTTGAGTGAATAATTGTATGAAGGCTTAGTCTGTCTGGCTTAGGAATCTTCTCGACCGAGGGGACGACTCCCCTCCCCTTGTCAAGCTCCCCTGCCTCGTCTTACCTCCTGATGTGGGATCCGTCTCCGTCAGTCAGCACAGTGCATCAGTCCTTAAAGTGCGAGGAGGTGGAGCAAATGCTCCCCCAGTTCTCTCTCATGCTTTGGACATCACCTTGGCTGGTGATGTTCCAATGTCGTCTTCGCCGTGGCTCTGAGGTGAAACAGACCTGGGTGTGAATTGCAGCTCCACCACTTACGAGCTGTGTGAACAATGGCAGATTACAAACCCTCTTGGCCTCAGGTTCTGCATCCATGCGATGGGAAGAGGAGGCCGCGGGGTAGGGCTGTGGTCGCGTGAGAAATGAGACGTGATTTTGCGGACCGCCTAGCACACCGGGTGGCTCACGGTCATTCTCACAGTGATGGGAATTATCTTCAGGAGCATAGTGTCCAGTCACCAAGGATCGTCCTTTCCTTCAATGGTGGTTTATTAAACACCTTCTGTATGACAGGAAAAGTTCAAGGCATGGGGTCCACAGCTGTGAACAAAACAGGTCAATCTCATAGAGTTTATATTACAGGTGGTGCGAGAGAAAAATATACTAAGTAGACACAAAATGTGTCCAGTAGTTTTAAATGTTGTGGAGGGAAATAAAGGGTAAGTAAGCGGTGGGCAGATGGAGTCCCACTGTGAATGCAGTGGCCAAAATGTCACCTTGTCAGAAAGGGAGCTGTGTTGGAGCAGAAACTGGAATGCAATGTGGGAGGAAGTCATGGAGGCCTCTGGAAGAAAAGCAGTTCAGCAGAGGAAACAGCAAATACCAAGTCCCTGAGCAGGAAGGATGCTTGGCTTATTTCAGGAGCACAAGAAGGCTAGAGTGGCTATGCATGGGGAGTGAAGAGAAAACGCCTAGAACGTGAGAGCAGAGAGCTAGCTGGGGACCAGATTATGGGAGAATTCCTAGGCTATGGTAAAAAATGGGGACTTTACTCAGTGAGATGAGTGGTTGTACCAGTTAGCATTTGCTGTGTAACAAGTAATTCTGAAACTCCGTGGCTTAAAATAACATCTTTTTTTTTTTTTTTGGCAGCTCTCCGGGTGGACTGGAGAGTTTCTTCTCATGTGGGTTGGCTCTGCTGGGGCTACGTAGTCTGGGATGGCCTCCCTCATGTATCTAATGGGTATCTTGATGTCAGTTTGGGGAATGTCCATGTGCGTCTCATTACCCAGCAGGCCAGCCCAGCCCATTCATGTGATAGTGTTTGCAGGGTTCCAAGGAGTGACAAAAAAGGATGAGACCCAATGCACAAGCACTTTTTCAGAATGGCCAAAACAAAGCCAGGGCCAGAGTTAGTGAGAGAGAGGACCACCTGAGGTGTGGAGACTGGGAGGAGGATTACAATGGCCCTGTTTGCAAGGAGTCTAACTCAGAAGCACTGGAGGGTTTGGACCAGAAAAGTGACACTATCTGATGCAGAGTTTTAGAGGAGCTATGGCAATAAGGATTCTGTTAAGGGGCAATATAGCCAGATGGGAGGACATTGCCAGGCTATGGGCCACTGGAAAGTAGTGGTGTTTGACTGACCACAGAGTCAGAGGCCCAGAAATTCATGGTGTTGTCTGGCCCGAAACTGCCCTTGTTGGGAGGAGGAACAGTGACACATACACCTTGCCCCCACCTTCCTGGTATTTTAGCAGAAGCATCCTCTCCACCCTGCCAAAGTGGACTTGCTTGCATCCCTGCTGGAATGGCCTGGAAGCCAAGGTGTACGTGAAACAGGAGGAGTGGGAAAGAGCCTCGGAACCACCCCCGTTCTCAGACATAGGGATGTTCTCTAATCACCAAGCACTTGATCATTATAGGAGGACCAAACCATCGAGGACTGAAATGACCCACGATACGTAATAACAAAACCTCTTATGGTGAAATTAAACAGTAGTCATTTTTCTTTCTCTCTCTTCCTTCCACAGAAAATATGATGCTGGCATGCTCATTGCGTGAGACAACTTGGCCCACAGACAGCCACAAAGCACAAAAACAAAACAAACTCAGAGAAGAGACAAGAATGGTGTTTTCCTGGCGTCTACAAGAAGCGCTTTATTTTTCCTCTAGATTTCTTTTCTAAAAAAAAGTGAAAAAAAACAAAACATTTTAAAGAAACGACAAACTTCAGGTGATCATATTCAAGCATGTTCTTTTATTAAGCATAGGATGGGAGGAAGGAGAGGAAGCTGAAGGAAGGAGGATGCTAATCAGATGCACTGAGGGGTTGTGAACCTCGGTTGAGATCGGCTGCTTCTTAAAACTGTTAGTGAAGAATGAATAGCTTTTTATCCCCCATCCCCTAAACATCCTGTTTATTCTTAAGGGTGCAATGCTTCCTTTCCTGCCTGCCAAGGTATCTAGGGAATGTGTTGCAAAATTTGTTTGTTATACTCTCTAAAGACGCTTTTGTCTAGTTTTGGCAAGGGAGTCCATGGACCAGTGCTTTTGCGACCCTCCAGTTATGTGTCTTCCACCAATCTGTAAGTGTCACTTCCATCTTGGCTGGAACAAGATTCGGAGAGTTTCCTCTCCAGCAGCTGTCAAGCCCACTCTGACTTGATCAGGATGAATGGAACAATTATCTCCTAGATGAATGCAAACATTGGCTTTTTCTTTCCTAAACAGGAGAAAGCCAGCTCCTGACTACAGTGTGGTCATAGGAGGCAGTGGTGGTGGCAGGGTGGGACAGGGGGCACCAGGCTGTTCTAAACAGTGAGTGAGAATGGCTTGTGCTTCTACAATGAGACAGAGAACCCGCCACCAACCAAAGGTTCACTTTCAAACGGGCCATCACCAGGGGAGCAGAGGGACCCACGCCTAACCCAACCCCAGAATTCCTTGCTTCCCATTGGTACTTAACATTTTTCACTCTGTTGTGACTACTCTTACATTCTTTACTCTGGATTGGGGTCAGAGGGACATGGAGAGCCCCAGGACAGTAAGTTGGAAGGGGTCCAGCCTTGGCAATGACACGCGTGCACACACAGGGCGCGGGGTGTGTGTGCTGACCCTCGCCGAAGCGCCCACTCAGCCGGACGGGCTGCCGAGCCCCTCCTGGACCAGCCGCTCGCTGAGCGCCCACAGGGCCCGGGCCGTGTCTTGGCTCTGCGCCTCCGTCGAGGGCACGCAGCGGCAGCAGTTGTTGAAGTACATCCCTCCCAGGCCCTCCAGCTCCGGAGCAGCAGCACAGTAGACAGTGGTGGCGGCTCCCTGTTGCTGGAAATCAAAGAAGACAGACCACGAGAAAATGTGTAAGAGGTAATGCGATGACTTTCCTCCATCGGGGAATTAACAAGTGTCTCTCCCCACTCGGTTCAGTTGCAGCTGGATCCCAGCCTGGCCGGGGGTCCTGAACTCAAAGCACAAGACTGTAAAAGGTACAGTGGGACCCTCCGGGGAAACGAGTTCATAAACCCCGCTCGTAAAGCCGGTGTGACTTTTTACACCTTGTGTAGGAAAAGGCTTCAAAAATACATACATTTATCAATAAATCACATCAGAGCTCTCTTCCAAAGAGGAAAAGAGGGGATCCCTTTGAACTCGCAAGAACAAATCCGTCCAACTCCTTGACTTCTCAATGTGTAATGTAATGTGACACCTGGATGCTTCTAGAACTTTGTCTGAATTAAACCATCCACTCTAGTAATGGCGCATCAGGTAGAAGAAAACCTAAGTGGGACTGGTGCCAGATTTTTCCTTATTCTTTGCCGACGGTGCTGCCAGGGGATGGCTTTGTGATGCTGTGTTAAGATGTTTGCAATACGCATATACACGTATTCTCCTCCTTCACCTGCCTCATGCAGACACAAACCCATTCATTAATTTACCCTGACCCCGTGGAACCTTTTTTAAAATGTCATATTCAGCCCATGTTTGCTGGGACAGTGGCTTGGAGTCCATTTCCTCCCAGCCCACTTCAACATGCGAGTTGTAATGCATGCAAGTGATGGCTTCTGATTTACCTTTTGAGTACCAGTTGGCACTGAGGCTAGGGATGTGTGTGCCGATGGGGCACCATTTCATCCAGGCTGACAGAACACTGTCAGGGATGCTGTAAAGAGGGCAAAAAAAATCACTTAACTTTGCAAGCCATAATTAAAAATAATAGGCTGATATTCAAAGGGAGACATGGTGGGCACGACTCTAATTTAAAACCAATACGGTTTATCTGGCATCTTATGATTATTTATGTACATCACAGCCCTGGCTGCATCAACTAATTATCAATTGATAGCGAGGAGGGGTAGCAGAAGAGACCAGAGAAAGGTAACTGCGAGTAAGGTCACCATTAGGCAAACATAAGGGACTTTTGATTGATGGGGAAATGAATTTCTATCCACACCTGAACGCTTACTATTTTTCTGCCCCTACCAGGTTTAAATTGTGCCCAAGCAGAGTGCTTACTGGAGATCATCCCCGCATATGATTTGGTTGCCATTCACTATGGTTGTAGTCTATAACCATCAGGAGCCAAGGTCATCTGAGAATCAGGGTGTCAAGGTGCTGTAATTTTAGGAAACTGCTATAAAGCAGACTTGGGGGGGCTTTGGGGGGTGCATAGGGGGAGAGTGCTTCAGTGTCAGGTTCTGTGGTCACAGTTGAATTTGTCTGAAGACCAGATTGTCAAATACATTCAGGTGACCTGCTCGTGGGGAGGTGGGTGGCGTGGAGCAGGAGTGGGATGAGACTTGGGTTCGGATAATAGCAGGTAGCTTGACTGTACTGGACATGTCCCATGGGTTCAAAACTTGAACCCCTGACATGACTTCAACTTCGTGCAATAGAAATGGGTTTGTTACTTTCCCAGCCCCCGCACCCATGCCCCCCCCCCCCCCCGCCGCATAGCCAGTTATTGTCTTGGTTTCTTTTCAAATTGATTTGTGCGGCTTGGGTCTCACGGACGTAAGTCCCTGTCATCCAAATTTCCTAACAACCCTTAGCTTAGCACCTCGCACATTTATCTAACCTATTTCGAGGGGCTGATCTGACTCCTCTGCATCCCTTTGTGGGGACATTTCCTTTGTGGGGACAAAGGAGAGCAAAGTGCGTCTAAAGACAAATGGAAGAGTTGAGATGGATGCTCATCCCCAGCCCAAGCCCAGCATCATCTTGGCCTCAATTCTGATCAGAATTCAGGAGGAGATGGTGTTTTGCGAAATGTTCTGGCTATCTGTCTTAGATTTCCATTTTCCTCTGCAACTGCCAAAACTACCAAACTGTGGTCAGGGGATGTGCCATCAGCTCCCAAGTGGTGAGAGAACCCAGTCAGCTCATCCCCAAATCCAGGCTCCCCCAGCTCCTCCCCAGAGGGGTTATAATATCAGCGTTCAGACATCACAACAAACTGGTCTTTCACAGTTCCACCAATCCCGAGAAAAGATCACAGTTGGCCACTTGGGAGAGCAAAAAGCAGAATTCTCCCAAACCCAGTGTAATCTTTCTTTTGCCACGATGACCTTCTAAAATGATATCGTGTTGTTTGCATTCTTGGAATGGTATTTTTGCAGAGAAATTCTGCACTTACATTGATTCCAAACCAAGCTGATGAGGGAGCGAGGGGCACTCATTTTCCCTCCATAGACTCCGAAAGCACTCGCTATTGACCTCATTTCATGGAAACCTCCATTTGGCTACCATGCTGAAAAACCATAAATTTTAGAACAGCCCCATCTTTTCTCCAGAGTTAGCTTTGAGTCCTTTGCCACTAGGCTCAGGGTGAGATGCAATTTAAAACCCGTCACAAGTGGCTCCGGCTGTGGAGAGGAACACGGTACCTACCTAGGGCACCTGAGACAAAGACCGCCTTCTCCACTCCCGGGATCAGCTGTGCACATCCCACAGTCTCCCTGCCCGATTCACGCTCGGTTCAACTGCTACTCGCTGTCCTCTCCTCTCCTCTCTTGCTGGACAGTTAAGCAGTGACAACATCTTTTAGTCCCAAGCCCACGACCCCTTTTGGCTTCTCAGGGAATCCTCTGAGCTGGGGCAGCCTCTGAGTGACATCTTTCCGTGACCAGACGTGGTGACAGTTTAATAACGAGTTCTAACTTGGGGTTCATCCCCTTTATGGTCCGCCTATCGTTAGACTGAGGCTGCGCCACATTAGGGAAATCACATTAGTCAATAAGCCAGCGCTGCTGATACAAGATAAATTTTTTTTTTATCTGTTTAAAAATGTTTGTTTTAAAAGAGCACTTTAATCACTGTCAAATGACTTTCATGCCACTTCTGGGGGCATCGGTCCCTAATTCCCAAAGGATGAAACAGCCGTATAAAGGAAACATTTTCTTAACAACTCCGTAATAAACTATCTGAAGCAGCGTCCTGCTGCTTGTCACCACTACTCACTGACCCATCGTGATAAGGTAATAGCTATCTCTTGACATACAGACACTGGCTGGATCTGTGGGTTCCCCTAATTTTGTAAGAACCGTTTATGGGAAGCATGCGGGCTGTATGCAGTTGCTGGTCACGGGGACCGGGGGTGGGGTGGGGGGGTGGCATCTCCGTCCTACAGCAGTAGCTGTGAGCTGGGGTGTGGAGGACACGGCACCGAGGAGTTCTGGGAAGCCCAGCAGGACCCGTAATCATGCCTGAATGCCATCTCTGATCCAGGCAAACATTTGCGAGCGGCCAGAGAACTCTGCCATCAGTCTTTACAGTGTATGTAAAATTACCCAGAACTCTTGCTCGGGACTAGTTAAGAGTATCTGGGTAGTAAGGGCCCATCGTTCTCTTTCAGAAATCATTTGTCCGAAGGGCAGCCCCGTCTTCCACTACGGAGAGGTGGGACTTAGGGAAGCAGTTGCTGTTTATTTATAGTGGGGGCCCTGAGATCTAAATTTTCCATCCCTTGAGGACCCTTTGTTGGGATGAAAATATTAAGGAGCCGCCTTTCGTCCACATGTATTTGATAACTGCTCACCATCAATTTGCAGCTGTCAGCATGGAATACAAATGAATATTGACTCTTTGAAAGAAAAAGGTACCGAGGTTTCTGATCAACAATCTATGGTAAGGAAAAAAAAAAACCCTCCCACATATTAATATTTGTAATGCATTGGTTAGTCCTCAAATATAACGTACGTTTTAATAAGGACACGTGTTCCACAATTAATGTTTAGTTTTCGGGTTTCGGGTTTCTCTTTAAAATGCATGCTTCTTTAAAAGAAAGAATAGATTCCTGTCTTAAAGTAGATTTAACTCTGAGACATATTAAAGAGTAGACACAGTCTCATGGGATATCTTTATATTCAATGATTTTGAGAGTAGTAGGTGTTCTAAGATTGCTTTACTACAGACACATGGATGTCAGGACGCTGCACAGCAAGTGTTGAATGAATCAATCTATGCAAAAAGTGGAACTGAGTAAGTGAAAGCTCAGCCCGGAACTGGGACTGGACTTGGAACCCCAAGGGCAGGGGAGGGGAACAGCCCTTTTGCAAGTGGGCGGTGATGACTGTGCTGAATTCCCAGGACACAGAAGTTTGCACGCATCCCAGGAAGGTGTCGAAGGTGCCTCTTCGAACCCTCAAAGCTTTTCCTGTAACTCATCTGGGCTCCGTGAAGCAAAGCAAAGCAACCCCTTCCCAAATGCAGAGCCAGACACAGATCAAGTGGCCCTGTGGACCCGGCAGAATAATGCATCCCGGAGCCTGAGCAGAGGTGAGGTGCCCGTGTCATGGGGAGATAACTACCTACCTCCACACCCTCTCTGTCCCTCCCTGTCTCCCGGGAACGCGTCCTAAAGAGACTTTACGACCACTCTCCCAGAAAAGTGCGCCGTGGCGTTTCAGAGTTTCCCCACCCAAGAACATAGTACTTGGCACACAGCTGTTCCTCAAAAATAATACGATTTAAATCTCTGGTCTGAAAGGAAAAAGGAAGCTGCTCCGGAAGGTTGTGTGTTCCCTACTTACTGTCCGAGGACAAGCTTTTAAGATGACAAGGGAGATGCGGCTGGTGTGGGAACGAGGCCCCTGGCCTCTCCACTGGGGGCACTGCAGCCAGCCCTTCACCCTGCTGCGTGAGCAGCTGAACAGATGGTTGGGGGATCAGCGCTCATCACTGAACATACCAACTTCCACCAGAAAGCTACGAGACTGGAGACGAGAACAGAGGACTTCACTCAAAAGGACTCCGTCCTCCATGTTGCCCGGCTTTTCTGGTGAGTTGCTGCAGGCGGGGACCGTTCTGGGGGTGACAGCAGCTTGGATTTCCTGAGCGCGTACAGTCCCTGCCTCTGGCATTGTGCAGAGAGCGTCATGGCACCAGATTCTGACCCGCACACAGGTCTACAAGCCAGGGACAGTCACTGTCCCCATTTACAGAGAAGCCCGCTTAGTACCAGAGGTGAAAAGCCACTGGTTCAGCGCCACACAGGGAATCCCAGAGGTTGATCCTCCAAGGCCCACACGTGCTGCGGTACAGAACCTCCTTCCCAAACATGCGGCCCGCGTTTCCAGGCTGCCCGTCCCTGGGACGTGTCACCCGTTGAGCTTCCCTGTGAGACCTCTTTACCTTCCTCTCTGCCGCAGTGTGATGCCCTGACACGGCCTAAAATGAAATGCATGGGCCTCGGTCATGTGTTGTTCACCTGAGAAATGTTAAAAGATTTTCCCACTGTTGATTCAGGCAGTGAACTAAATTGAAATTCTATCCATTTGGATTAACCAAAATTAAGACTCAGCACCATCTCAGAAGATCCAGTAGCAAATGACACTTTGCAAAACAGCCACCTGATTCAAAATGCCACCTCCGGGTGTTAGATTCACCCAGAGGTGACCCTACTCTCAGATGATGGTCTTTTTTCAAAAGAGTGACTGGAGCCACAGCCAGACCAGCCAGACCCATGCAATCTCCGTCCAACAGTCACATACATGGAAAATGAGGAAGGCCTTTTAGGAGGGTAATACTGACACGTTACAGCAGGTCTGCAGAGGAAACACTGACCCATCCCCTGGCCCACCCTCCCCCAAATAACTGCTAGCAAATTAAGTCCTACCAATTCCTAACAGTGGATGCCTACAAAAGCATTCCCACAATCCAGGCGCAGATACAGGCAAACACATCCTGTAAGTATCAAAATATACCTTTCTCCATAGCCCTCAGGATTTTTCACTAACTCACAGGCTGTTCTTCCTATTTATTACGGAAGGGAAGTCCACTCAGTGCCTCAAACAGGAAAAGTGAAGGCGGTCAGGAGAGCGGATATCTGTCTGTAGCTGAGGAGGCCGTGAAAGTCTGCGGCAATGTTCTGGGGAGCGCACTGAACCCACATTCAGACCTTGGCCTTCCCGAAGAGGGTGTGTCCCTACCACAGTGTGTTAGGGTATTCACCGCTTGCCACAAGGAAACAGTTTCCCTACTAAAAAGAGAATTGCCAGGGTGGAAAACCTCACAGGTTCCTTCACAGTCGATGGCCTCTCCCTGGGCAGGTGAAGGGCTGCCATCCCCCAGGTGACAATGGGACACAGCCAACGAGGGGCTGACGGCAGCCGCTCCAGGGGGAGCTAAGCAGGAGGAAATGTCAGTCCACCACCACACACGAAACTGGTCCTGGTGCGGGACACAGCCCCAAATCACAGGGGACATCTGGAATGAGATGTCCCCGGGGAACGGAGGGGACACAGCTTTCACAGAGCAGCGTACGGTCACTCGTACGGAGACGGGGTGGACTTCTCGTTTGCAATTCAAGCACCCAGAATATCATGACCCTCCATCCGCACCAGACTCCAGAGACCACCCTTGTCTCCTTGATGAAGGGGCACGGCTAGCACGACCATCAAGGAGCTGTGAAGGACTGACGTGAGGACCAGGGCAGAAGCGGCCGCAAAGTCAGGAGGTTGGTTGCTGTCATCCTCTGAGAAGCCTTTGCAGGAGCCAGCCCAGCGACCAGGCAGTTCGGGATGGAAGCTGGAGAGGATCTTTTTAAGGCAGAACAACACATTTGTCTTCACTAGCCTTCGGTTTGGGGGAGGGAAAGGCAGCCAATCCCAACCACCCGAGGAGGCCCAGGGCCATGTTTGTTCTGGGCAGGCCAGGCTCGCAGGCTTTTTGCTTAGCCTATCAGCCCGACTGCAGGGCACAATGACCCTGGGAGGTTTTCAGCACGGTGTTTTCAATTCGGTGAACTGTTCTCAACGTTCCCTTGACATGAAGGAGGCCCTTTCCCTACCCTCTTCGTGTCCTGGAACCCTTGCCATAAATGTTCCAAGGGCTCCCGGACAGATTTATGGCTGGTCTCAAAAGAGTGGCGGTGGAAAAGTGAGGACGAGTTCCTCTTCCTGAGACCTACTGCTCTGGTGAGAGTCGAGATGTGATTTGGCGGAGCGGGAAGGGCTTGGAAGGAAGGAGGGACAGAGGACTGGCTAAGTACAGTCCAGCTGGGTGACATTATTCGCTGTCAACTGTCTCCCATCTGAATGCCCTGGGCATTCCCTGCCAGCGCTGCCTGGAGGACCTACATTGCTTTTCAAGTAGGGAGTCCCCTTGCCAGGGACGGAGAACTGTGCTGCGGCAGCCACTCTTCCATGGGTGACTTTGGAAGGGCTCAGCAGAAGGGCCATAAAAATCTGCCAACAAAATAAGCATCATCCTTCCACATGGGACAAATCTGATGGCCCATTCCTGAAATTTTCCAAGGGGGCCACCTCGACGCTAGTGCTGAAGGACTACGGAGTGTTTATAGGAAGTGAAAGAAGAGATTTAGCTTGTGTTCTTTTGGAACATTTTACATTTTGACTCTCCTTCTTGAACCTCGGTTCTAGCTAGCTCTCTGTATTGTATTTACATGTATGCCTCTATGTTTGCCGTGTATACTGAAATAAACCTTTGAAATGATGGCTGGGCAGAATGAATGTTTGGTTCTAATAAAACGGTGCAGAGAACGTCTGCAGAGTCCTGGTGAGCCCAGTGGGCCCCCTCCCTGGTCCCGTCCCTGCACCCAGAGTCTCTCTGCCAAGTCGGCCTGCCACCCTGACTTTTGCAGAAAAGCAAGACCATTTTTGTGAGCAGGCAGGATTTCAGGGCACAGCCGCAACATGCTGTTTGTTGCGATATTAAAATCAACAGTTCATTTACACCTAAGTCACAGTCTACGACATACCACTGAAAAGGCATGGCGTGGGCAGGGTGGGGAGCGGCAGGGCTAAAACCCACAGGGTCTTCCCTGACGGGACCACGTCCTGGTGAGAAATGAACTCTTAGCGCTGTCTTCCAGAAACAAACTAAGGGAGGCTGCCGTCACTGAGAGCTCGCAGGCAGGCCCCCGGGTCCAGCCCCACTGTCTCAAGTCTCTTGGTCTGTGCATTTTCACAGAGCGCTCACTCCAACGGATCATTTCTCAGGCTCAACGACGCTGGCCTTGTTAATATTTCATTTAGAACATACTGGGGCGAGCGGCTCATTTATATTACTTCCATAATTAATGGTGAGAGCTCAGGCACTGCCTTTGTACAGACAGATCTCATCACAGTGGTCGATGGGTAAGGAGAAACAATAGATGTTTCATTCACCAGCAGCCCGACGCTAGTTAGTAGGAAAATGATCATATAATGCCTTCGCTTTAATTGCCAGGGTAAATAATTCTGCCTCAGTGTTTGTTAGTGAACATTTTAAAGCACTTGATGCAAACAGACTAGAAACAAAACAAACAAACAAAAAACTTTACCTTGATTAGGCAACACCTTAGCATAGAAAGTTACAAAGGTATTTCTTTTTTAAAAAAAAAAATTGCATTCTATCACGCGAATAGTCTCTAAATATGCATGTGCTATCCACTCACCTACTGTATTTTAGGAAATACAATTAGGCCGCCTTTCCCTTCTCCTCTGTAGACTGTAAATAACTGTAGATCTTTCTCTTGTTTCCCTATGTAAATATATGTAAATACTAACAAGGAATGCATGCTGATATTCTAGGCAATTTCAGGTACTTTTATAATCTGCAGGCATGTACTTGAACTGGTTTGTTAAAAGAAAAAAAAAAAAAGAAAAAGCACCTCTCTCAAACTCTTTAAAGCTGAATAGAAATTAAAGGTTTCTTCCTAGACTGTTGTGGCTGCTCCTTTTTTGTCTGTCTTCTCACCCCGGAACACGCTTCCACCCTCAGGCTCCCTCACCTTCTCCCAGGAAAGGGCCCCTTGGGCACCTGCCAGGCCCAGGAACAGGGGCCGACCTATCTGGCTTGGCTGTCACACACTTTTCCTTTGGCTTTCTAAAGAACTTCTAGAACCTTCAGATAGGCATCTGCTGGTTTTTCTAGCGAAAGAAAGACTCCACAATAAAAATAATTCACATCTCTTGTTCCCCTACTGTGTGCCAAGCATCGGGCTAGAGGCTTTATGTCCTCAAAACCTTGAGAAAGAAGGCTGTCGTTCCCATTTCAAAGACACAGAAACTGAGTCACAGCAAGATCAGCATCTGCCTAAAGTGACGAGACGATCAGATGCCTCCAAAACCCCAGTCCTTTCCTGTCTACCAATACCTAAACTTTTTTTCTGCAGAGGCTGACAGAGGAAATATTCCAGGCTCTGTAGGCCCTACGGTGTCTGTCACAACTGCTCACACCTGCCGTGGTGGTTCTGAGACCAGCACAGCACATGCACACGTGAGCACGGCTGCGTTCCAATAAAACTTTATTGACAACAACCTCTTCACTCCACCCGGCGCTCAGGGACTCCTAGACAGCCCATTACCTCCACCCTTTTGAGTATGTTTATGGGTTTGACGGACTGGGAGAGTCACGTGATCAACAGAAACGTCTTCTCTCTCTTCCCTGCAGGTAAGCACCACTATTTGTAAATGCCAGGAAATAACAGGGAGGTGAGCAAAAATGCAGTCCCTCAAGGTAATAAATCACACCTTCTTCCTCAGACAAATCTCACTGTCAGGCTTCAGTTTAGTTACCTTCTGTTTTCATAAATGGGGATGGAGGGAAAAAGTATGAAAGACTAAAGCTGAAAAAAAAAAAAAAGAGATCCAGAGACAGTCTTCAGTGAAGCAAGGAGGCCATTACCTCAGGTATCTATGGAAACCAAGCGGCACGTAAACTTTTTAATGGTTGGGAAACTGCGCTTGCTTTTGAAGATGGTTTTCTCCCCCCAGTATGATGCTTCAGTGTAAATGCAGTAATTGACAGTTTCCTTCGGGACTTTTTTTATTGAAGTTCCCAAACTTAATTTGATGGCACAAGGAACTCTCTGGAGCCCTTGAAGAACGCTGCAAAGGTAGGTCTTCAGAAAGCTGAGCCAGCTCTGGCTTCCCATACACATTCAAGCCAATTCCCCTGCAAAGCGAGGGAAGAACCGGCCCTCACTCTCTGTGATTTTCCCTTTTGAAAGCCCCCTGCTTTCGCCCGGGGATGGGAGAGAGCCATTCTAACCTCAGATGAACAGGAATCAGTATCATCCCTTTAGTCCCGGAGGGAAAGGAGAAGGAGCGGGAAGAGGAAGGATCTGGGTATTTCTGCAGATAGAGTGACCGTGTAAGATGGAAGAAAAGCCCAGGAGCTGAAGCCTGAGATAGATGAATTCGAATCCTGGCAGCTCTGTGATGTGACACTGAGCCTCAATCTCCTCGTCTATGAAATGGGAATGATAACAGCTCCTTTGCCTGGTTCTGGGGAAAGTAGTGATAACATTTGGCAATTTCCTGGGTACAGAACAGAGACTAGTCCAAAGGTGGCTCTAATTCCGATTATTAAAAATATCAAGGAGGAAGCACACAGTTCAAAAGATCTCAGTCCCTCATTTGAGGTACTTAAAAGAAGGGATGGGGTGGAAGTTTCTGCCTTTTAAGCAAGACATTCCAGCAGCCATCACTTTTCTCAGCAACCCTTGCCCAGCATCTCTGGGTACCAGGCTGGCCATGGAGTCCATTGCTTCTCTGGCCACAGCAGCCAGAATCAAGGTCACATCCATGTCCCTGGGGGATTGACATTTGAACAATGGCCAATCATCTTGTTAGGTGCTATAAAATTCCAGACCCTGCCCTGGCCCTTTATGAGTATCTTCTTGAAATCTCCAGGAATCCCTGTGCCTTGATTCCTAGAAAAGAGGAGGCACAGAATGACAGGTGAGCAAACCAGGGCAGGAGAAAATGCTGGAAAAATGTAGAATCCAGGTGGAAGGGAGCTGGGCGGTTGCTACCATATTCTTTCACATTTTCTATTCGAAAACTTTTCTAATCCAATGTTAGAAAAATAGATGTATCCGTCCCTGTGGGCTATTAGCCCCATTTTACAGAGAAGACTGAGACACAGATAAGGCGTTGACTGGCCTAATATCCTCTACCTGGTAAGTGGTCACTTCCCTAATGGGCCATGTGCATCTCTCATACCTTGGAGGGGCCAAAAGCCCTGCCTCTTATTTATGAGTCCAATTCTTGCCTTAAAACATGAGAACCAGTTTCCCATCCTGTTTCCACCAGGAAGACAGTTCTTGGGGCCCCCAGCTCAGAGCATTCAAGAACACAAGTGACCTTCACAGGGTTGGAGGTGGATTTATATCCGTTTACTTGCTGGATATTTAATTTGGCTTTTGATTTTAACGCAGCATCTGAAGGCACAGGGTTATTCTCACTCACTGAAAACATTCCACCAGGTTCAGAAATATGGAAGCCTGCCAGCACACTGCACACTGTGATTTGCACTCCAAACTGAGGCACAGGGATGGGCAGACCGCGTGGGAGATGCGCACAGTGGAAGTCAACCAGCCCCCTGTTGTCAGACACAGACTCGATGCCGTCATGGGCAAGAGGCGAGAGCTGCTGTGTCTGGACCACAAGAGATGATGGCTGGGAAACCCTGTGGCCTGACCCGCCCTCCAGCTCGCCCTCCCCTAACTAGCTATGGCGAATTCCACCTTCCAGATTTTAGCAGTGAAAGACAATTCCAGCCCAAGCCTGATGACTTGAGCAGGGAGCTCGGGGAGCCCGCCGAGCAGCCCCACTGGTTCCTCACTCCAGGTGTCAACTTCTGTCTTGGTCAGAAATTCTCCTCTTCACTGACCCACCCACCCACCCAGCCAGCCAGCCAGCCAGCCAGCCAGCCAGCCCTCCGCTATCCCTTCCACCCCAGGGGAGATGAAACCTGCAATATCATGTAGCTTTTGGCCTTCCCTCTAGACTCAGCTGTCACCCACCCCAGGGCCTCACCTTTAGCCAGACTGCCCAACCCAGGTGTAGTCTCACCACGGCCCTTTCATCATCTCCCGGCCACACGCATCCCTTCTCAGCCAGGTGAGTGTGACATGTAACAGCCGCAGCCGCCTTATGGGGGGTTGGTCCAGCCCCAACTGGAGTAGCCAGTAACAGCAGCAACCAAGCAGGAACCATCACGGTGATGGCTGCTGGTTACAAGGGCTTGCGACGCACCAAGGACCTAGTAGTACACCCGATTCTCACAGGCACTCACCAGGTGTCGTCCAGCCGGAGACAAGGCCAACCCGGGCACGGAAACTCACGGCCAGGCACCTGGGGAGTACCCAGGCTCCCCTCTCTCCCCTCTCCAGAATCGAACCTACGACCTCCTACATGCTAGCCCTGCACTCTACCACTGAGCTATAGCCTCAAGCTAGCTACCTTACTTTCCCCACACTCACCTTTATCTCCCCTACTCAGGGGGTATGCTGGGTTCCAGGTTCCTCAGCAAAATCAGGTTTCATTTGTAGGTTAATCCACTCAGAGTCCTCCATACACCTTTCTAAGTTGCTACCTATGCTTATGAAATTTCCCAATGGTATCAATTAACTTAGGAGTCAATTTCCCCAGCAGAATTCTCTGGATTTGATAGACTTTTAGAATCAAGGGCTGCAACTCATTCATCCTTTTGCTTAATCACAACAAAAATCTAAGACCAAAGTAGGCATAGAAAGCAGACGTGTTACTTTTACAGAGGAATATGATTTAGATAGTCAACTGATTATGCAACAGTAACAGTGGAAGCCAGGAGGCACAACTGGCTCAAACAAAATTACTGCCAATATAGAATCCTATACTCAGGAAATTTTGATATATTTTAATTGAAGGATAGTTGGTTTACAATGTTGTGTCAATTTCTGGTGTATAGCACAATGCTTCAGCCATATACGAAAATACATATATTCATTTTCATATTCTCTTTCACCATAAGTTACTATAAGATATTGAATATGGTTTCCTTTGCTATACAGCATGAGCTTGCTGTTATCTATTTTATATATAGTAGTTAGTATCCGCAAATCTCAAACTTCCAATTGGTCCCTTCCCCCCACCCCCAAGTAACCATAAGTTTGTTTTCTATGTCTTTGAGTCTGTTTCTCTTTTGTAAATAACTTCGTTTGTCTTTTCCTTTTCCAATTACACATATAAGTGATATCATGTGGTATTTTTCTTTCTCTTTCTGGCTTACTTCACTTAGAATGACATTCTCTCAGTCCATCCATGTTGCTGCAAATGACATTATCTTATTTTTTATGGCCAAGTAGTATTCCATTGTGTATATATACCACAGCTTCTTTATCCAGTCATCTGTTGATGGACATTTAGGCTGTTTCCATGTCTTGGCTATTGTAAAGAATACTGCTATGAACATTGGGGTGCATGTATCTTTTTGAATTTAAGTTCCCTCTGGATATATGCCCAGGAGTGGGATTGCTGGATCACAGGGTAAGTCTATTTTTAGCCTTTTGAGGAATCTCCATACTGTCTTCCACAGTGGCTGCACCAAACTACATTCCCACCAGCAGTGTAGGAGGGTTCCCTTTTCTCCACAGCCTCTCCAGCATTTATCATTTGTGGACTTTGGAATCATGGCCATTCTATGTAAGGTGATACCTCATTGTAGCTTTGATACACATTTCTCTGATAAATGGTAATACTGAACATTTTTTCCTGTGCCTATTGGCTACTTGTATGTCTTCATTTGAGAATGGCTTACTTAGCTTTTCTGCCCATTTTTGGATTGGATTTTTTTTTTCTTATTAGGAAAATTAATTTTAGAATGAAGGCAAAATAGAGACATTTTCAAATGAACACAGAGTTTGCCACCTGTAGACTGACTGAAGGATGTACTTTAGTCAGAAGGAAATGATCCGAGAGAGACGGTCTGATGCAAAAAGAGGCGACTCTCTTTAACACGCTGAATTGTATGCAGGCAAATCTACATGAATACTGATCTCCACCAGAAACCTGTCAGCACCAGTAAACAAATTCAGTAAAGTTCTAGGATATAAAATCAATGTACAAAAGTCAGTTGTGTTTCTGTCCACTAATAACAAAATATCACAAAGACACACGTGGAAAATAATCCCACTGACAATTTCATCAAAAAGAAAAAAAAACACCCAGGGGTGAGTTTCACCAAGGCAGTGAAAGATCTGTACGCTGAAGCCTGTAAGACAGCGATGAAACAGACTCAAGCAAACACAGGTAAGTGGAGATATTCTGTGCTCACGGATGGGAAGAATTAAAGTTGTTAAAATGTCCACACCACCCAAAGCAATCTACAAATTCAGTGCAATCCACATCAAAATTTCAGTGTCATTTTTCACAGAAATAGATTAATCCTAAAATTTTTATGGAACTGCAAAAGATTTCAGATAGCTAAAGCAGTCTTGAGAGAGAACAACAAAGCTTGAGGCTTCCTTCTTCCTGGTTTCTAACTATATTATAAACTATAGTAACCAACACATAAACAGAGATACATACATTGATGGAACAGAATACAAAGCCCAGAAAAAAACCCACACACGCATGGCCAATTAATCTACAACCAAGGAGCCAAGAATATACAATGAGGAAAGGGTAGTCTCTTTAATAAATTTTTTTGGGAAAAACTGGACAGGCACATGCAAAGGAATGAAACTGGACTAGTGTCCTACACCATACACAAAAAACAACTCAAAACGTTTTACAAATTTGAACGTAAGACGTGAAAGCAAAAGACTCCCATGAGAAGAAAATAGAAGGTACGCTCCCTCCTTGACATCAGTCTTGGCAGTGATTTCTTTTGAGTTCGACACCGAAAACAAAGGCAACAAAAGCAAAAACAAACAAGTGGGACTATATTAAACTAAAAAGCTTCTCTACAACAAAGGAAAACCATGCACAAAACAAAAAGGCAACTTTAGAATGGGAGAAAAGATTTGTAAATCATATATTTGGTAAGGGGTTAATAGTCAAAATATATAAAGAACTCATACAACTCAACAGAAAAAAAAATCTGATTTAACAGTGGGCAGAAGACTGTGGCCAAGATGGTGGAGCAAAAAGACCTTGAACTCACCTCCTCTCATGAGGACACCAGAATCATAACTATTTGCAGGACAAACATCAATGAAAGAGACTGGAATCTACCAGAAAAGATCTTCCACAGCTAAAGGCATAAAGAAGGAACCACAACGAGAACAGTAGGAAAGCCACTCTCAAAATATAATCAAAGGACATACCTCCCGGGTGGGCAACCCACAAACAGGAGGAAAATTATACTGCAGAAGTTCTCCCACACGAGCGAGAATTCTGAGCCCCACGTCAGGCTCCCCAGCCTGGGGGTACAGGACCGGCAAGACAAGCCCCCAGAGCATTTGGCTTCGAAGGCCAGCCGGGTTTAACTGCAGGAGCGCCACAGGACTGAAATAGAGACTTCACTTTCAAAGGGTGCACACAAAATCTCATGCTCACCAGGACACAGGGCAAAAGATGTAAATTGATATGCGCCTGGGCTGGGCCTACCTGCTGGCCTTTGAGAACCTCCTGGAGAGGTGGGAGGCAACTGTGGCTCACCCTGGGGACATAGACACTGGTGGCAGACATATCGGGGAAAATTCAGCTGCACGAACACTGCTCTGTGGCAGCTGACAAACTGGACCATTAGCTCCGAGATCTGGCCCCACCCAACAGCCTGCAGATGAGGACGCCGGGACTCCTCAGGCCAAAGAACTAACACAGCTCCAGCCATCAGCAGACAGGCTTCCTAAAGACTAAAGGGCCCAAAGCCACCTCTAGGGTTGCCCACAGACACAGCCCAGCCCACCAGGGGGAGGGCCAAGACCCAGCTCCACCCACCAGCGGACAGGCACTGGCCTCTCCCACCAGGAAGCCAGACCAAGCCTCTAGACCAGCCTTATTCACCAAGGGGCAGACACCAAAAGCAAGAAAACTATGATCCTGAAAAGAAGGCCAGACCCTATCCTGGGACCAGCTAGGCCCTGGCCTGGCCCCCTAGTAGGCCAAAGCAACCTCTGGGACACCCTGGATCCCATACCCAACTGTACTGGGAGCTGACCCCTGCCCTCAGTGATCTGAAATGAGCTCTGGGATCGCTGGGCCTTGCAGGCAGATACCAGAACCAGCTCTGCCTGCCAGTAGATTGGCACCAACCCCAGGATCTAGCTTCACCAGCCAGTGGGTGGTCATCAGCCCCAGAGTCTTTGGGATCTTGACTCTGCCCACCAGTGAGCCAGCACTGGCCCCAGGAGCCCCCCTAGGATTCTGCAAGCAGTCATCTCATGACCAGGCCCCAGTAAACAACAGCCAACAGGATCCTCATGAGGCAGGACCTGGCAACTGACCAGACTCGGGGCCTACCAGACCACCCACACAGTCAGCCCACCACAACAGAAGGACCCATGCAGCCCTCTGCGGATGAACAGAGAGGCGTGCATTGCTGGGACACAGAGGATTCCTCCTACAGAAGGCCACTTCTCCAAGGTCGAGAAACATAACTAACCTTCCACATAGAGAAAAAAAAAACAAACAGCAACTTAGAAAAAATGAGACGGCAAAAAAATTGTTTCAGACAAAGGAACAAAACAAAACACCGGAAGAACAACAAAGTGAAGTGGAGATGGGCACTCTGTCTGAGAAAGAATTCAGAATAATGTTCATAAAGATGATCAAAGATTTCAGGAGGAGAATGGATACACAGAGCTGGAAGTTAAAAGTTTATAACAAAGAGTCAGAAAATATCAAGAACAACCAAACAGAGATGAAGAATAACAGAAATGAAAAATATGCTGGAAGGAACCCATAGAAGAGTAAATGATTCAGAAGAGCAGATCAGCAAGCTGGAAGACAGAGTAGAGGAAATCACAGCTGCCCAACAGAAAAAAGAAAAAAAGAATGAGGACAGTTTCGGAGACCTCTGGGGCAACATCAGACACACTAATATTCACATTGTATGTGTCCCACAAAGATATGGGAGAGAGAAAGGGCCCAAGAAAATATCTGAAGAGAGAACTGCTGAAAACCTTCCTAACGTGGGAAAGGAAACAGTCACCCAAGTCCAGGAAGTGCAGAGAGTCCCATGTAGGGTCCACCCAAAGGGGAACACACCAAGACATGTCGAAATGACAGAAATTTAAGATAAAGAGAGAACACTCAAAGCGGCAAGGGAAAAGCAACAAACAACATACAAGGGAACTCCCGTAACATTATCAGCTGGTTTTTCAGCAGAAACTCTGCAGGCCAGAAGGGATTCACACGGTACACTGGAAGTGATGAAAGGGAAAAGCCTCCAATCCAGAACGCTCTACCCAGCAAGGCTCTCATTCAGATTTGATGAAGAAATCAAAAGCCATATAGACAGGCAAAAGCTTAAAGAATTCAGCACCACCAAACCAGCTTTACAACAAATGCTAAAGGAACGTCTCTAAGCCAAAAACAAAACAAAACAAAACAAAACAAAACAAAACAAAACAAAACAAAAACAAAAACAAACAAAAAAACCCACCACAATTAGAAACAAGAAAAGTACGGAATGAAAAAGCTCATTGGTAAAGGCACACATACAGTAAAGGTAGGAAGTCACCCATAAAGCAAGCTAGTAGGAAGGTTAAGAGACAAAAATAGTAAAATCATCTGTATCCACAATAAACAGTTAAGGGATTCACAAAACAATTAGAGATAAAATATGATATTAAAAATAGTTATCATGAGGGGAGGAGAGTACAAGTGCAGGTATCTAAAATGCATTTGCAATTAAGAGGCCAGCAACTGAAAACAATCATCTATCTATCTATCTGTCTGTCTGTCTGTCTGTCTGTCTATCTATCTATCTATCTATCTATCTATCTAAAGAGAGAGAGACTGCTATACAAAAACCTCAAGGTAACCGCAAACCAAAAATCTGTAACAGATATACACACAAAAAAAGAAAAAGGAATTCAAACATAACACTAAAGATAGTCATCAAATCATTACAGAACAGAACAAAAGAAGAAAGAAAGGAAAAGAAAAAGACCTACAAAAATGAATCCAAAACAATTAACAAAATACAAATAATAGCATACATACTGATAATTACCTTAAATGTAAATGGAGTAAATGCTCCAACCAAAAACACAGACTGGCTGAATGGATACAAAAACAAGACCCATATATTTGCTGCCTCTGAGAGACTCACTTCAGCTCTAGCGACATATACAGACTGAAAGTGAGGGCATGGAAAAAGGTAATCTATGCAAAAGGAATTCAAAAGAAAGCTGGAGTAGCAATACTTACATCAGACAAAATCGACTTCAAAATAGACTGTTACAAGAGATAAAGAAGGACACTGCATCATGATCAAGGAATCAATGCAAGAAGCAAATAGAACAACTGTAAATATATATGCACCCGACATAGGAGCACCTCGATATGTAAGGCAAATATTAACAGACATAAAAGGAGAAACCGACAGTAACACGATGATAGCAGGGAACTTCAACACCCTCCTTACATCAGTGGACAGATCCTCCAGACAGAAAATCAATAAGGAAACACAGGGCTTAAATAACACGTTAGACCAAATGGACTTCAGTGATATTTATAGAGTATTCCACCCGAAAGCAGCAGAATACACATTCTTTTCACGTGTATGTGGCTCATTCTCCAGGAGAGACCACATGCTAGGCCACAAAACAAGCCCTGGTAAATTTAAGAAAACTAAAAAAATACCAAGCATTTTTTCTGACTACAACACTATCAGAATCGAAATCGACCTCAAGACAAAAGCTAAAACAACACCAGCACATGGAGGCTAAACAAATGCTACTTAATAGCCCCTGAAGAGATCAAAGGGGAAATCAGAAACTACCTGGAGACAAATGAAAACAAAAACATGAGAATCTCAAACTGGCGGGACACAGCAAAAGCAGTTCTAAAAGGGAAGTTTACTGCGAGACAAACTTACCTTAGGAAACAAGAAAAATCTCAAATAAACACCCTCACATTACACCGAAAGCAACTAGAGAAAGAAGAACAAACAAACCCCAAAGTTAGTGGAAGTAAAGAAATCATCAAGAACAGAGCAGAAATAAATGAAATAGAAAAAAAAAATCAATGAAACTAAAAGCAGGTTCTTTGACAAGATAAACAAAGTGGATAAACCTTTAGCCAGATTCATCAGGAAAATAAAGGGGAGGGCTCCAGTCAATAAAATCAGAAATGAAAAATGAGAATTTATAACCGACACCACAGAAATACAAAGGATCATAAGCAACTACTACCGGCATCTATACGCAAATAAAACAGACAACCTAGAAGAAATGGACAAATTCTTAGAAAGGTACAATCTCCTAAGACTGAACTAGGAAAAAAACAGAAGTTAAAGACAAATAACCAGCAATGAAATGGAATCAGTAATTCAAAAACTCCCAACCAGATTCCAGGACCAGATGGCTTCACAGATGAATTCTATCAAACATTTACAGAAGAGTTAATCCTCATCCTTCTCAAACTATTCTAAAAAATTGCAGAGAAAAGAACACTTCTAAACTCATTCTATGAGGCCACCATCACCCTGATACCAAAACCAGACAAAGATATCACAAAAAAAGAAAAGTATAGGCCAGTACCACTGAGAAACATAGATGCAAAAATCTTCAGCAAAATACTAGCAAACCGACTCCAACAGTACATTAAAAGCATCATACACCATGATCAAAAGGGATCTATCTCGGGGATGCCAGGATTTGTCAATAGCTGCAAATCAACCAATACGATACACTGCCTTAACAAACTGAAGAATAAAAACCATATGATCTTTCTGAGCCAGCAAGAACGCATTTCCCCAGCTGCTGGACTGCTGTTTGCTGAAGACTGGATCCCTTCTGAGGAACTGCCCTCGGCCAAAGGGAGCAGTCTTGCCCAAGGATGATCCTGCCAGGAAGCAGCCACATGGATGACTGCCTGACCTCTCTATCCCAATTCAGGACCTCTCTGCCACGAGGGTCACCCTGGCTTCTCCTTGGGACTGGCTGGAGTGTCTGCTGCTCCTGCCTCACAGCTCAGCCCTCCCGCTGCCCCATCCTGGTGACCACACTCCTGCACAGGCGTGGATCCCCACAGCACCTCATGCCATCCTCAGCTGCAGAGTCTGCTTCTCAGGACACCCAATCTACAACCAACATCGGCGGGGTGACTTTGAGAAATGCAATTAGCCCCTCAGAGCTGGTTTCCTCATCTGCAAACCTGAGATACCAGTATTTACATGGAATCATTTCGATGACCAAGTCAGACCCTGTCCGGAACGTACTAACGCAGAGCAGCACAGAACACCCGGCAGGGAACAGTGGGCGAGGGGAAGGAGTGGCAGCAGTCACCGGTGCTCCCTCCTGCACAGTCCCTTCTCACCCTTCAGCTGGGAGAACAGCAAGGTCACAAAAGCATAGGATTTAGGGGCTTCTGTTTAGATCTGGTAGATTCAAAATTCACACATTTTTATCTGCCCTCCCTCCAGAAATGCACTAGAAGGATAACAAAGGGAAAAACATGTTTAACTAAGGGATTAAGACACATTAACCAAAAAATTGACGCATGGGATGTAGATGGAGAAGTGTGAACTCCTGACTCAGCAGAGCGGTCCCTGCAGAAGGGGAAGGGATGGAGAAATGCACCAATTCCCACAACAGAACATGAGAACCGAGAGGACGTGGCAGAGGCTGGGACTGGGAGGAAGAGAACTGGGGAGACTGGACAATACCACACATCACGTCCGAGCAGAGTTTTCCCAGCGGGGCAGGCGTTGGTGAACAACGTCCGTCATTACTGAGTTCAGGTGTCACCTTCTCTGAGAGTTTCTATCAGACACCTCTCTGCACCTTCCCTGCCCGCCCCGAATCCTATTATGTAGCTGAGTGTGTCCTGCTAGACTCTGACCTCATGGAGAGAGGTCCCACACACCCAGCCCGATGCCTGGCACCCGGTAGGTAGCCTACATATTTCTAAAGAGATGAGTGTATGTATAATCAAATGTCCTTCACAGGGCAGAGGGAAAATATATCCACCAAACTCCATTTCTGCATAAACACAAGGAGGGGTGAAAGAATTCCCTTTGAAAAGTATTGCTGGTATGGTTTCGACACAGTTGTACTCAGCAAGTTGTGACTCACAGGAGAGCACCATTTATATTATGCTTACTATCTGCCAGACACTAATCTAAGCTTCCTCTGCCTTTCTCAACACACACACACACACACACACACACAAACACACACACACACACACACACACACACACACACACACAGTCCTCACAAAAATCCTATGAAATAGATTTATGATTTTTCCCCAGTTTACAGAAAACTGAAGCAAAGAGAGATTAAGAAATGTGCTCAGGTCAACACGATGAGGAAGCCACAGAGCTGGGACTCGAGCCTACACCCTGTGACCTCAAAGGTCACGATGGCATCGCAGGCAAGGGGCTAACAAGGATGCTTGGGTGGGTCCTGGGGAGCTTTCACTTGTCCCTGAACTTGCTTTCCAGGTGCCGATTTCTGCGAGGCTCCCAGCCCGAGGGGTTAGCGGTTGCTGGCAGACCTTTGCGGGTGAGCGGGAAATAGGCTCAGGGGTTGCCTCTGGGATCCTGCCTCTCTATAGCTGGAGGGCTGTCCCAAATCCGGATCCAAAGGAGAGGAGACACTGCCTCATTCAAGGCCTTGACATTTTGATGTCCTCTCTGACGCCTGAGAAACGGGCGATGCCAAAGCACTGCATCCTCTGCTAAGCAGAGGGCGTGGTTTGATGAAGTTGGCGGAGCCTGGTCCCGGGTAAGTGGACTCTTTGGGGAAAGAACTGACAGGGGCTGCGTCCACAGGGGTTTTGTGGTAGATCATAGAGCAGGTGCAAAAGTGAACTCAGGTCAAGGTATTTATAAGTTAAACCCCACTCCAGGCTAGCCACTCATCCAGGTCCCCCCCCCCGAATCCCAGCCCTTTGACGAGGGGCTGGGCTTGGCGATCTCACAACTGAGAGTTCTTACAACCCTCCAAGGCACTGACTCTGACCTCACTTTACTGCGACCCCACGGGTAGTCAACTGGTATGCAGGACTTGGATGTGACCTTTGCTCTATCCAGTTCCAGAGCCTGCGCTATCGACTCTGTATGATGAGATTCCAGCAGAAAGCCCCAGAAAGAGAAACAAAAAGCATGTGCCTTGACTCTGCATCAGAGAGGCCAGGGAGGGCAGAAAATTCACAACCCTTTGGCACTCCACACCACAGAGACTGACTTCTCCCCACCACCATTCAGGAGCCAAAGTAGCAGAAAGGTGTGCAGGCCAAGGAGTAAAAGGTGCCCCTTCCTTCCTTCACCCTGCCCCCATTTACTGAGTCCTTCACCTCAATCCTGCAGCCACACGAGGAAACTGGGGCTCAGAGAGGTTAAGTAACTTGCCCAAGGACACACAGCCAGGAAGTGGCAGGAGTGGGATTCGAATGTGAAAAGGAAGCTCATGCTCTTACTGTTCCTTCTCTCTCGTAGTGAGGATAAGCTAAGGGGGTGGGCCCCATACAGGAAATAAATAGTGAGAGGCAAAAAAAGAAGTAAATAAACCAGAGGTGAGAGGAAGGCTGCCTTGTACACGTAGAGCCACGTTGGTCAGCTCTGGGGGTGCGTCTGAATCACCCGGCTACCTTGAGTGCACGCTTTCCACCCGAAACCTTCCCTTGGGCAACAGATCTTACCACGTATGACCCCACGTCATTTTCAGTTGTCAAATTATTGTTGCACCCTACAGACCAGCCTAAAAAGTCCAACAGACGGTAAGCCCTTTGAAAATGAGATTTTAAACGCAGACATCCAGCACCTAGCACCGGACCTGCCACAGGGAGGTGCGTAGTCACCAGGTGATGGATGAATAAATGAGTGAACGAATAAGCAGCTGAGCGAATAGCCAAGTGGCTGTCTGGAGGCACTTCCCCCACTTCACAATGAAGGCAGGCACACTGTGGAGATGACTCACCAGTGGCTACCCAGACTTTAAGAATACACCTATTCCTTATTAGAACTGGCAGGAGCCATCTCCATCCTGAGAGCGCAGCTCCCAGCCCACCTGATATTACACGAAGTGTTAACTACATTATCTGGAAATAACCGATGACTAATTCCCCATCCCTTATCTTGAGGAGAAGAAAATTGTCTCTAGCACGAATGCCCCAGATTCCCGGTCAGTTTACGTAAGGCGTTGCAAGTGATTGCAGTATTTTAAGCCATTTTTAGCTGAAGTCACCTGATGTGTGGTGAGCCCAGAAAACCTGATCTCTTGCTCCCTCAAACTCCCTGTTTTTCCACTAATTTCGCTTAAACTACTTATGGTGCCCTAAGTACTTTTCCACTGAAGAATGGGCTTCTAAGTACACATCCCCACGACTCTGTGATTTTTTTTGAAAAATAGATGATTTATTTCGTGGATTTTCCAGCATCATCTCTCTCCCTCAGCTCCAAGCTCCATCACATTTCGGGTGATCCCACATTCACCCAGGTTGGGAGAGGGTGGTGGGCATTTTCTATCGTGACCTATTTGGTGGCTTTGTAGACTGAAAACGTTTCTGCCCAGTCCAAATAGGATTTGATAGAAACTTTCTCTCAATGATGTCTCAAATGATCCTCAGTGATTGAGCAAGAAATGAGCTTCGTCTGGCTGGAAGCAAAAACTGGGCATTTATACAGCGGCCGGAGAGGAAAGGAGTGGGCAGTGACAGCAACTTTTAAATAAACAACATGCACAGAAGAGTCAGGGTGTCAGATAAACTTAACCAAATCTAAGTCCGGATTTCCACCTGCAATTTTGATGGCCTTTCCTTTCCCCAACAGAAATCACGCTTTGTCTGCCTCCAGAGCATCTTAGGATATATACATCACCCTTGCTACAGTACTTTGCTCCAACGTGTAGCCAAATGAAAGATTTAGCCACGATTCAAAAAATGTAGGTAACACCAACTAGCTAGTCTTCTCATTCAAGGGTCCTCAGACTTTCTTTATAAAAGGGCAGGAAATATTTGGGGCTTAACAACACTGCACGGTTACAACTACCCAGCCCTGCTGTCGTGGTACAAAAGCAGCCTTGGCCCATATATATAGACAAACGGGTGTGGCCATGGGCCAATAAAACTTTATTTACAAAAACAGAGAGCTGGCAGGATTTGGCCTGAGAGGTCTACCTAACACCCACGACGTGCTCATCGCAGTAACACCGACTAGCTTTTCCTCTAAACGACTTCCCACTCTCGACAAATTGGACTTGATGTTTGTCTGAACTTTCAGGCCAGTTTCATTGAGGAAATGTGTCACTAGGCTGCCCCATCAGCCTGAATATCCAGAGACATCAGGAGGTCCTGTGGTCCCTGGAATTCACATCCAGACTCCGTCAGGAATCTGTGCCTACTGGTTACACATTAATGTCTGTGCATTCTTCCCATTTAAAAGAAAAAAACTTGCTATGGAATCATTTCCATGGGAAGATAAAACACTGAAGCGATCAGATGCTTTCAAATGAGTACATTCTGATCCTCCTCCCTCACCTCACTCGGGCTCTGTTTCCCAGTCAGATAGAGAAAAACACCACTGGACATTTTTAAAGAGTTCAGTGCCCAAGAAAAGTCTCATCAATTGCAAAATGCCGAATAATCACCCCCCACTCCCTGGGGGCGCAGGGAACAATTTTCTATGCCTCAAACGTCAGTAGAGCCACGCAGGTCAAAACAACGGGATGGAAGTCCTTCTCCCACCTCTCCTGGTTAGTATCTGTCGTAAAGGGGCAACGGCGAACCCCTTAGACTGGAGCAGAAATTACTCTGAGTAATTGTTCCCAGAGAGATACGCCTCCCTGATAGATGCCTTTTCAATCTGCTCAGTTTTTCAGAAAGTTGAAGCTCTTTTGGAAGATGACCAACCATGCTGGCAACAGAAAGCCTGCTGCCCTGGCCCCAACTCTTTCCCTCGGTTTATATTGAGAAAATGTTCTCTCTCTGAACATGGAGATATTTTTCTTTCCATTTCCACCTGCAGGTTTTTGTCAACTCTTCACGTGGAAGCTGAGAGCTTTCCACTACGTGTCACAATATAGATTTGGATGCAGTAAAGACTATAATTATTGAGCATTTATGAGAAATTAATA
This sequence comes from Camelus dromedarius, assembly GCF_036321535.1. Lineage (NCBI taxonomy): Eukaryota > Metazoa > Chordata > Mammalia > Artiodactyla > Camelidae > Camelus > Camelus dromedarius. The sequence goes on from NC_087444.1 coordinate 28,286,963, forward strand.
TTTTCCCTCTGGTGCGTGCTGGCTCGGCCGCTCACACACCAGCGTGAATGCTAATGCCTGCAGCTTACCTTGGCAGGGACGCGCACCAGGAGTGAGAGGTGACAGCGCGGCGAGCGGCCCAGGAGAAGCAACGGCTGCTCTGCGTTGGTGTCTCTAAAGAACCATGTGGGTCTGGAGGAGGATTTGGAAATAAAGGTGGCAATTTGCTTGCACGATTTAAACATCAGGCCTTTGTGCTGAGAGGCTTGGAAGACCCAACCCAGCACGTGCAACCAAGAGTTCCACGGCTCCTGCCTGGCAACAGATGGCTTCGAAGGGCTGAATTGCTATATAAACATCGAACTGCAAGTTTGCTTTCACAAGTGTGGAAATTAGGCAAAACAAAAGGAAAATGATTCTCCAAGGCACTTAAATTAGTAATTTGTAGTTTCTCCACCAAAGTCTGCTTAGCTGGGGACCCATCCAAGTATGCTGCGAGAAGGGAAGGGTGGAATCCTTTGAAAAGAGATCCACAGCATCTATGGAGAACTTCCACAGGGCCGACACAAGAGCACGAGCATTTCCAAGGGAAATACGCCTTTGCTGGGGCCCAGGTGGCGTGAGGCTGTGTCTGAAACCACAAACCCGGGGCCAGCCTGAGCCCTCCCTCCCTCGGACATTTCCTCTTGGGGACCAAGAGCAGAAGTGAGTGTTTCCATCTTTATCCCAGGCGATCACACTGCCCTCCCCCACACCACCCCCACCTGGCCCCTTCTTCCCCATCTCTGCTTGTCAAGCTCAAAACATGGGTCTCCATCTGAGGCACATTCCAGGAAGGGGATGAGGGAAAAAGTGACTCCACGCCAGCACTGTCAACAATTAGCAGCTTTGAGGAGGAAAGGGCAGACCCACACAGGAAGCGGGGAGAAGGAATTTGTGTTTGAATAGCACAGCTTGCCTCCCTGTGTGGGGAACAGATAGTGGGCAATCAGAGATAAGAAGGAACATTATCAGTTAGGCTTGCCTGAGTCCCTGGCTCATGTGTAGAGGGGAACTCACGGCTCCAAAGAATTCATTCGAAATGATTATCATTTTTTTTCTGTTTTCAAAATTACAAGCGAAAGGAGTAGATGTGGAGTACTTTGCCCACCGGAGGTATATGATAAAAGAGTTTGTTAAGTCTATGTTTGGGGGCAGTGAAATATTTCTAGCAATAGTCATGATAATAGTTAAGCTCCTTTGGCTATCACGAAAACTCGATGTGGTAAGTACTGATATGAACCCATTTCACAGATGCAGAGATGGAGGCACACGGAGCGTCTTGATAACTCGCCCCAAACCACCCAATTGGTGGAGCTGTGATCGGAACCCAGGACGTTCAGCTCTGACTCTGTGACTTCCTAACCACTACCCTAAGAATCCCAACCCTCAGAAAACTGCGTTAGCTCCTGTTCTGAACATTGAGAGTGTGGTCTTTTATGGCACCATTGATACTGTCCTGGTTTTGGAAATTCGATCACATTGTGATACGAGGACACTTGTCATATCACATATCAACTCTTGGGCTCTGGAATAAACATTCGCCACAGTGAATGCACAGGGAACAATCGGTATATAGAAAAACTAGCCTGGGGAACAGGGGGAGAGAAGGAATGATAAGAAATGTGGATCAACCGTCCCTAAGTCTCAATTTCCTCACTTCTTAAAAGGTTGAGGTGAGGATAAGGAAAAAGTTGCTAGCATCATGCTTCAAGTGTAGGAAATGCCCCAGGAATGACAACTGTACTGTTAATACTCATAATATCACTACTATTATCACTTATTATACTTTGAACTGCGTCCCCACAAACATATGTTGAAGTCCTCACCTCCAGTGCCTCAGAATGCGACATTATTTGGAAATGGACATTGGAGATGTAATTAGTGAAGAGGAGGTCCTGCTGGAGTAGGGTGAGCCCTTCATCCAGTATGATCATTATCCTTATTAGAACGGGAGACGCAGAGGGAAAATGCCAGATGAGGACGGAGGCAGACAAGAGAGACTTGCAAGGACCACCAAGTACTGCCAGTAAACCACCAGAAGCCGGAAGAGGCACGGGAGAGTTTGCTTAGGGTCTTCATAGAGTGTATGGCCCTGCCGACACCATGACTTCAGACTTCTGGCCTCTAGGACTCAAGGCAATAAATGTGTATTGTTTTAATTATAGCCAGTTGGCACACTTTTTATGGCAGCTTCAGGAAGCAATATTTTACTATTACTACTACCACCCAACTCCGGTTCCTTCTTATCAACCCCAAAGAAGTCAGCGTGGCCTTGAACATCTACAGGCAGACCTCACAGAGATTGTGGGTTTGGCTCCAGACCACCACCATAAAGTAAAGACCGCAGTAGTGCGAGTCACGTGGATGTTTTGGTTTCGAAGTATATGTAAAAGTCCGTTTACACTAAACTGTAGCCCATGAAGGGTGCAACAGCATTATGTCTAAAAGAGCAATGTACACAGGTTAGTCAAAAAGTACGTTATTGCTAAAAATTGCTAACTGCCACCTGAGCCTCAGCGGGCTACTCATAATCTTTTTGCTGATAAAGGGTTTGAAAAGTACCAAAATGTGACATAGAGACACAAAGGGAGCAGATGCTTTTGGGAAAATGGCACCGATAGACTTGCTCGACTCAGAGGTGCCACAAACCTTCAATTTGTAAAAAAGGCAGTACCTATGAGACACGGTGAAACAAAGTCTGTCTGTTTTAGAAGAAAGCTCGCTCCCAGAGCCACGGAGTAGAAAACACCTAATGTCAATTTCTGACTGTACCGGTCATGTAGAAAGAAACCAGAAAGGTGTCTGAATACACTTCATCCACGCCAGCAGACATATTAATCACACTCACACACACACACACACACACACACACACACACAGGCATCTCTTCTAAATGTATGTCTTACCATGTTTTTCCAAATGTCAGTCTTCAGGTGTCTGAGTACCAAATTTATCTTATTTATGTTACTTCTTAGAAGACAGACGAGTCCCTCCTGGCACGGGGCAGTGTCCGAAGCAGTCCACCCCATGATCTGCACACACTCTCATTTCTCCTCACCCTTGTTTCTCTCCTGATTTTGCTTCCTCTGACCCTCCACCTTTCCCTGCTCCCGAGACCGCAGAGAAGGAAATCGATGGTGTGTTCCAGAACGGGCTCCATCAATGCTCATCGGCAGGTGTTTGACAAAAGCCCCTCCAGCATCTCGGCTACCCAAACCCGGGCGATAAACACCCGCAGCTCCAACATGAGATCTGTGCAGCGAGTTCTCAATCCACGCGGAGGCCACCTGGGTGACAATTGGCTGATGTGGGAGTCACATCCCTCTTCACTAACAAGGAATATGTATAAAAAAAATTTTTTAAAGGGGAAATGTCTCCCAGTTTGAAAATATGGTCATAAACACTTAACAGTGTTAACTTTTTTCCCTTCAAACCATCAGTAAGTAGGCATGAGAAAGCAGGACACAGGGCTGGAATTCTGTTTGCCATGGAGTCTCCCACTGATCTTGGATTGGACGGGGCACTTCCCTGTCTGGTTTGGTGGCTCAACCAGAGGGCAGGCACATTTGTGATTCTGATTCTAAATACAAATATTCAGAATTTAGGAAAATAACCAACTGTTTCTTGGATTCACATACAAGAGGAGTTTCCCCACCTCTCGGCTCTGCTCAGTTTAATAATTCAATAAAACTCATCCATGGCTTTCTTATCTCTGTGTCTCTAGAATCACAAAAGGACCAAAAGGTGGAGAGTTAGTCAAATTATCTTTGTGTTCTCTGATTTTTATAAACAACATAAATATTTCATCATCAGTGCTTGGGACAGATCAACCTCATAGCTCTTTAAAGTTTGAAGTTTAAAGGGAAGCCCCTACAGCCAAACTGTTATCGAGAAACATAATAATTTTTTGATCCTTTCCTGATGGTTAGCTTCTCATCACCTTCCTCTGGAGTTGACTGGATCATTGCCAGGAACAGGGGAAAATCAGAATTAAATTAGCTGGAGGAATTAGCAACCCAAACTGGTCATTCATGCCTCCTCTTCTAACTCCTATCTTGGTTATTTGTCTTTCTCAACTCCCACTCTGCTGTGAAAGCTTTTCTGGGAAAGGTTGGAACATTCTCCCGGTCAGATATGAATCACCGAGGTGCCGGGAGGTCGAGCCCAGGCTGGGTGCCACCTTGAGTCCCGGGGGGAGGCAGGCACAGGCTGGCACTGCCGGGCGGGGGCTTGGAGAGTTTGCAGAACTGGTACGGAACACCCGAGAGGCATGGTCAGGGAAAGATGCTAAAATCCAAGTGGACAGAAGCTTGGCTCGCGTCCTCTGGTCAATCTGGGGCGAAGACAACAGGAACACACAGGTCATGGAAACTGGGGGTCTGGGTAATTCTCACACATGTACCGTTCATTCCAGATCTTGGCCCCGTGGACAAGCTCTGCTCCTCTGTGGAGTACCGCTGCCCACCACAGTGGTGGGTATTGAAAATAACTTGTTGAGTAAATGAACGGTAGGCTCTTTGTTCAAAACAGTTTTGACTTCCGACTAGGCTGTCCACACTAACTGCGTCTGACTCAATGGATTTAAATTCTTCAACAAAATGGCAAATTATGAAGATTTATTTTGGAGGGCTTCATTCACCAGGATACTCAGAAGATGATACTAAAGGACTGTGCTGGCTGTCGTGGCCACTTTCCTCATTTTCTGAGTCCCTTTGACAATGTCCGCGTCTGCCACCTCCGGTGAAAGCCCAGACAAAAGCAGCACCACGAGGACACAGTCCACGCCGTGAGGAGGGTGGAGGCCGTGACGAGGACGAATCCCATCCAAGCAAGTTCTGTTCTGAAACTATCTGAATAGCAGGTCTCAACATTCTGGGGACAGAGACCGGAACAATGAGGGAAGGACCGGGTGATGGATTCCGTATGATGTAGGGCAAAGAGTATATATAGATTTGGGAGTCCAAGAGGCCCTGGTTCAAATCCCAGATCCACTGCTTCTTAGCTGTGTTATCCTGGGAAACCTGCCAAATCTCAGCTCTGCCTCTAACCAGCTGTGGGATGCAGGGTAGGTTAGTTAATTTTTATGCCTCAGTTTTCTCACCTGTAGAGTGGGTACAATAACCGAACCTACCTCATTGGGTTATTACGAGTATTAGAGAAATGAATTAATTAAATAGAACATGGTTATTTAATACATGTCTGTTTTAATACTTATTATTATCCCTGCTTAACATATTTTCAAGTGTAACACGTGCCACTGACTTTCCGGCAGCACTGGGGAGGGAGGATCATAGTAGCGTAGGTACCCACACTGAACAGAAGATACGTGCCACTGGCAGAAATACGTATTAGATAAAGAGGAAATGAAGCCTTTAGTTTCCCTGAGCTGGGGCTTCTGGGTCTGCCCACTGGGCAGCTGTGAGTCTCACATGTGCTGGTATCTGTTAGCGCAGTGTCTGAAAAAAGTACCTTCTTTTTTCTTATTCTTCCTTCTTCCAATTTTTAATCCTTCTGGGAAGACAAGGACGAGGAGCTTCAAGGTGTGACCGACGCCTTGATCTTAGCCCTCCTCTGGGTTTCCATGAAAAGGAAGTGGGTCCAGCAAGACTCTCCCCAGGGCAGGGCCAGGCCACAAGGCTCTCCTCCCTCCTGGGGACTGGCTCCTGCTCCCAGCTCCCCCTCCTTCCCCTGCGGCAGAGGTGTTCCTGCTTGGGTCCCCCGGGCAACCAGGCCAACAGAAGGGTGTGATCCAATTAGGGACTCTGCTGTGCTGATTTGCCTACAACGTGAGCCCTAACCTTCCTAATCCTTTTGCCCTAAAAGTCTCCCCACCTGCTTTCTGATTATCCTCCCCTGCCCAGAAGATCTGCGTCAAGTATCCCTTTGCCTAGCAGGAGCTGTGGACAAAACACACACACACACAAAATGTACATTCTGTGTCAGGCACGAAGGGTCTCAGAAAGATTCATTTACTCCTTATGTCAGAACAGCGCAGTAGGAACCATAATTATCCTGCACTTATGATAACATAAAGAGGTTAATAACTCGCCCAAGGTCACAAGCTTGTAAAAGGAGGTGAAGAATTTGAACCCAGGTCTTCTGGCCTCAGAAGCCCAACCGTTAACCACCACTGTTATTCTACTAAAAAGACGCGAATGACCCCTTCCAGCCTGAGTATAATCACCCCACTAACTAGCCTCCCTCTTTCCGGCCCTTTCCAATCCCAGCTGAAAATCACTGCATTATCACAGAGACTTCACAGCCAAAGTCCACACAGCAAGATGGTGTATATTTAAATAAAGCATATAAAAGAGGAAGAGGAAACATACCAATCTGAGTGGGATCAAGGGATGAAGTGTGAAAAAGAGAAGTTGGGAGACAGAGGAAGGCACCTGTTGTAAGAATGACTAGCGGGCCCCCAGGACACAACGAGCGGGGCTGGGTACCTGGACACCCTATAACGTAAGGGACTGTCACTTGCACCAAAGAATCGTGCGGCCCCAAATGCCAGCGCTGCCCCACTGCAAAACACCAGACACGATCTGAAGGTAAGAATGCAGCAGAGAAGGAACAAAAGAAATCTTCCCGCATCTCCCAGAAGTAAAGCTCTCAGGTCTTCAGCTGGGGGCGTGGGCAGAGATCATCTTCATGGCTGCGTGGGATGGGATGGGGGGAGGGTCCGCCCAGGTGCCCGTCAGCCCATGACAGCGCGTCTGCTGCAGAATCCACAAGCTGCCCCGCGATTGTTACAAGGTCCTCTAATGAGCTGTGGTCAGGTTAGATGAAGCTTTCAAAAGAACCATAGTTGTAAAGTTATATTAATATCAGTGTTCTCTCCCCCACGGGGAATGGAATTATTCTGAGGGTTTATGCTGTGGTTTGTAAAGTGCTGTGGCTGCATGTGGATGAAACGTGGAGCTTTGACCTGCAGTCAGGCTGTTTCAGCCTGTGATTTACAAGGCCCTTCCTTTCGCTGCAACCTTCGACCCACCAATCCCACTTCTCGGATTCTGGAAGTTCAAGAGGAGTCAAGAAGGGGGCCAAGACTCATTGCAAAAGATGTTCATCTCAGCATTATTTATAAAAGCAAAGAACTGGATGCCACTTGAAGGTGCAGTGATAGGGGAGATGGTAAGTAAACCTTAGTATAACTCCATTTGTGAATATTTTGCAAAGCCTTTTTAAAAAAATCCCTTACAAAGGGTTTCATTAATGCAGGGAAATGCTTTTGTATATGTACTGTGAAGTAAAAACATGGATACCAAATTATGTCGCCTGACCTTTAATCCAGAAATCCCACTTTTGGAATCCATCCAATAATATTAAAATCAATAGGGCATGAGAAAACACACATAAGATTATTTATTGCTGTAGTATTTCTAGTGGCTAAAACAACACTAGTAACAAAACTGAAAAGAACTGGAGTGTCCATCAACAGGAGAATGCTTGATTAAATTAGGGTTATTCCCAGCACAGAGTTGTATGCAATCGCTTAAAAAAAAAAGCTGTTTCATGTATATGTGTGCCAAATATTGTTCACTGAACGAGGCAAGTTTCTAAATAATAGGCAAAGTATTGTCATCGAGTATTAGCATAGTAAAACACACACACACACGACCCCTACAAATGCACACACACTCTGCATGTTTGCCTGAGTACGAAAGGTCCACAGTAAACTCTAAGCCAAAGGGACAGAGCTGAATGGAGATATTAGCTTTTTTCCCTAGATCTCCGTATTGTTTGACTTGTTTTAATGAGCACATACCCACTTAGGAATGCAAAAAAAAAAATCTAGTATGTTAAAAAAATCAAGGTGTACAATATGATCACTTCTGTATTAATTTGCAAAGAAACAAAACACATATGCCTGGGATGAGGAAAAAGACGAGAGAGAAATTTTCTCACATGCACCGGTTGCTACGTGCAGTGCTAGAATTAGGAGGGGTTGCTGTTTTGTTATGGGTTGTTTTGTTGTTGTGGGGTTTTTTGGTTTTGTTTTGGTTTTTTTTTTGGTATTTTTCAAATTTTCCATCTTGGGTATCTACATTACTTTCCTAGTCCAAATAAATAAGTGGATGATGGATAGGTGAGCACAGACAAGAGGACAGGAAAGAAGGGAGGAGGGATGAAGAGAGAAAGGAAGGGAGAAAGAAAGCAGAGAAAAGAAGCCAATTTAGCAACTGAACGAGTGGACTGCCTCCATTTTTCTCTCCTTTTTTCTCCAAGGAAACGTGGGGCTCCTAGGTTCCCATCTGCCCGATGCCTGTCTGCTGCCCCACAGTAGTTGGGGGGGGGGGTTGGGGACCACACGGAGACTCCCGCAGATGTGCAGCTGAACCTGATTACAGCGGCAGCAACATCTGCACGGCATGGTTTATGTCAATTCCATAATGGGCAAAACCCTCCGGAATTAATATCTGATGAAGAAATAAACCTGTTAACGGGACAGATTTATAGTATTCAAATGACTATTGATCCATTCAGTACACAACTAATAAAAACCTGCCTTGCGTGACCTTCCACCTTGTGTGCGCTTAAGCAAATTATCTCTAATAAACAAGTATTATGAGGACCCAAGGAAAATGTCAACCTATAAATTACTGAGATTCTCTCTCTCTCTCTGAATGGAGACGGATGTTAAGCCCCAGCGTCTGTTTTATATACCTTGTGTTCAAGCCTTGAGACTCCCGCAAAGTCTTCTAACAGAGCAAAGATTCTTCCTTGTTGAACTGGGCACAAGAGCATCCTGTCTCTCAATAGGCAACTCAGCGAAAACCACCAGACAACAACCATCTTCTAAGGGGTAATTGGGGGGGAACTAGTCTAGGAGCCAAGAAATACGGATTCATGCATGTCTCAGATCGGCACTTCTTTACTTGTGTGACCTTGGGCAGGTCACTTTATCTCTAGGCTTCAATTCCAGCCCCAATCAAAATATAATAAAATAAAATAGGATACTTAACCTCATTTGCTTAAGTTCTACGATACTTGCTGAAATGTTTGCAAATGGCTTACACACACCCCCATTATAGACCTTGAGAAGGCAACGGACCCAAGGTTGGGATCTCCCAGTCTCTCCCCATTCAAGCATGTACTGGATTCACTGGCCATGCGCAGTTGCCCCAGTGCTAGAGAACAATTGGGTGAGGGATTTTAAATGGCTCAAATACAACAGAACAAATACTCACAGTCATTCGGGGAAACAAACAGAAAGAGGCTCTTTCATCTTGGATTCTAAGATCACCCTGGGGGCCATCATCATTCTAACTAGACTGAAGGGAAGAAACCAAGTGACCGTGGAGTTCTGCACATCTAGAAGTTTGCCATTGGTTCGAACCAGAGCCGCAGGGCATCACTTCGCGTCAATTGCATATATTGCGATTCAATCACATGGCCAGGTCTTACTGCCAGCGAGCCTGGGAAAGGTAGCCAAGGTGTGTGCCCAGAAATAAGCAGTGATCGGCTAACATTATCCGTCACACTCAGCATGAGTGTAAATATAAATATGGAGAAATGCTGTCACGGGTTCGTATGTTTATTCACCACCCTTGTCCGAGCCACAATCCTTCCTTCCCTGGCCTTTGGACAAGTTCTTTTATTTTATATCTCTGAGCTTCATTTTGTACTTTTGGAACAGAAGACACTTAATATGTTCCTCACAGTTTGCTTGTGAGGTTTCAGTGCGATTATAACTTTCTGGGGCTCCTGCACACGTCCTCGGCAGTCACAACACTGGCTGTTCATCAGGATGGCAGAATATGGGCAAGGCACTTGCAGATTTAGAGCAGATTTTTCTCACCACTGCTTTTACCTCTCAGGGATATGATAAATGCTCATTTTCCAAGAAGGTCTTGTACAGTAAACAGGAAACATAATATTCAAGTTTCTACCCAGCTCTCTGTGGCACTTTGAAGTATTTTTTAAGTGAAGCGGTTAAAGACATACTAACAAAAATGTTCAGTTCCTATTAATCAAGAGAAAGAAAAGTAAAGAGGAAAAAATAGAATCGGAAACTAAGAGTCGAAGTGGACCAAATTTTCATGGTAATAACATTCAACCATCCAAGAAAAGCATTTGATATGAAATCACCGTATCTTTGGGATGCTAGAGTCACTTTAAGGACTTCCTAGGGGAGGCACCAGAAAGATTAGACAGATGGAGTTTTCCTTACCTAAAACGGGTTGGCAAACTACAGCCCGTGAGCCAAATCCGGCCCGCTGCCTGTTTTTGTAAATAAAGTTTTATTGGCAAAGAGCCACACCCATTCATTTACATATTGTCTATGGGCTGTGTGTGCCCACATGCGCATGAACACTACAACGGCAGAGTTGAGTATTTGTCATGTAGACCATTTGGCCTGCAAAACCTAAGATATTTATTTACTATCTGTCTCTTTACAGAAAGTTGCCAAATGCTGTTCTAAAATAAAAACTGAGCAAAAATTGCTCAAGATGACTCTAAGTTAAGTGCCAAAGATAAGTTGCAACTCAGAGTTGGAAAAACCTTGTTTCAAATATAAGAGGTCCTCAGCTGATTCTGTCTCTTTCTATCCCACTCCATCGCCCACCTGCAAATAAAAGAGCTGGTGAACTGATGAGCAGCGATAGAATTATTGGGAGCTGGAAGGCGAGGGATTTAAGGGAGCTGTAATGACACCATAAAAGCTTTGTTGGGTTGCTTTTATGAGCCCTGAAGCAGCTTAGAGGAGCCTGACCCTAAGAGGTTAGCGGAAGTGTGTAAAAGGCTTGCCTTTGGGATAAAGGCATATCAAAACCTGTCCGAGGAGGGGGAGCGGAAAAAGAAAGGGAAATAAATGACAAGTAGGGTACTTTACCAGGGAAAATTTCCTCAAAAAAGGAAGCGAGCAATGAGGTCAGGAGAGGAATAAATGGTGTAGAAATGACAGTCGCTCTTCAGCGGGGCCCCAGCTGCACTCCAGGCTGATAAGATCCAGCGTGTGTCAATTGCCACGTCTCTCTTTTCACACTTCAATGTGAACTTTACAGCAAAAGGGGGACAGGAGGCAGCGAAGGGGAAAACAGTGCCTCAGAAGGACTTGTGCATGGAGTGTGAAGCCATTTCAATTTTATATTCGAAAGGACTTTGGAGGTGATCCCACGAATGCAATTATACCCACCTAATAAAAGCAACATATGCTAAGACAATTAAAAGATTTTATTATACATCTATTCACTGTATTCCATTTTCAGCAGGAGGAGTGGAAACTGATGAGAGGGAAAGGATGCATTTCACGGGAAGGGGAGCCAGTGTCGGCCTGGCGTTTGCCAGCAGGGAAGTGAATGGGTGATGATCTATTTTTAACATAAAGATGAATTATGAGATTCCTCTTCACCAGGGGTCTTTTCAACCTTGCAAAACACCAGTGATCTGGTTTCATGGCTCTGTATTACGAGAAAACATAGTGGAAGATATCCCCCCGCCTTCCTCGGCCCTCGGTGTTTTGGTATTCAACCATAAAATGAAGACCCCCCTCCCCACCACCCCACAACAATGCCAGAAAGAAAACAGTATGTCGCTGGCTTCAAAGTGTAATGACATGATGGCAAATGGAAATCAAACTAATGTTTTCCTATTTCTTCATTCCACATATATTTATCGGGGACCAAAGTTTACACCAGAGGCTGGAGATTCTTAAGGGACAGAAGACAGTCAGGTTGTTCACTGTGACAGACTGCCAGCTGCCCACCCAAAGCCCATTTGCATCTCTTCCTGGGCAAAGAGCAAGATGACATTTGCCAGCACCTTGCAGTTAGATAGACATGTGGCTAGTTCTCATCAGTGGAATGTGTCTGAGGCCGGGAAGGGGTATCCGCCAGTCAGCAGCTGGAGCCTGGGTCCCTGAATCACTTTGTGGACATACCTGCCACTGGCCAGGAAGATCCATGGATGCTATTTCCTGAGTGAGAAATACAGCTTTGGGGGTTGAAGCTATGATGACTTCGGGGGGACTATTTGTTCCTGCAGCCCAGTTTATCCTAACCAATATGCTTATGACACAAATGTGCAAACAGTCCACACAAAGATCATTTCCAGACTATGTAATAGGTGCTCTTCTGTGTACCTTGAGATGTGGGTACAGAAGGAAAGAACCTATAGCTGGACCCTGGGGTCCAGGAAGGTTTCATAGAGAAAATGATATTTCAGCTGAAACTCAAAGGCAGAAAGCATAAGGAATGTGACAGGCAAGGGCGGAGGGAGGAAGGGAACCCAGGTAGATGTTATAATATGACCGAAAGCGCAGAGGTGTGAAAGGATGTGGCCCATTAGAGGAATGGTGAGTAATCAGAGGAGTGGGGAGCAGGATGTGTGGGAGGAGAGGGTGACTGAACGAGTACGTGGGGACCAGACAGCGTAAGGGCTCACAGATGAATGGGGGAACCATACAGTGCACTCTGTGAAAGGATCTTTTTGTTAAATATCGGTGCCAGGACAGAGGGCAGGCACACATGATACCTATAACACTACTGTCTTTGATCAGAATCAGAGCATCTCCTCACTGGGTAGGGGCCACTGCTGGGTTAGATTCAGCTCACGGATGACCACGAGTCCCATGAATGACAGTTTCCACTCCCTGAGACACCTGACCCAGGTACAGAGAGTAAGTCAAGGCCAAGTGAACAACCTACTTGGTCACGTCCATCCAGCTTATGATAGACACAGGTTGTCATGTGGCTCTTGCTGGAGGGAAAAAGAATGACCGGAAACAGCTTTGCGGCTGACCTGGTGGCCACATGGAAATACAGACAAATCCCAACCCAAGGAGATCTAAAACCTGCATGGGGAGTTCTGACATAGAGTGTAAGAAGGGAAAGCAATCGTCTTCTGGCTTCAGAGGAACTCGGTTTTGTCAGAGCCAACAAGTTGAATTTCAGATTTTCTTGCAACATCTAAAATGGAGATGCACTTAGCAGTTTCCAAATGTCATCCTTACAGTCAAGCACTTAGATTGGGGTGAGCTAAATATGAGAGCCCAAAACTCAGAGTTGACTGATCTTCAGTTTGGTTTGGTTTGGTTTGGGGTTTTAGCTGGAGTCCACATAGGTTGCTCTGAACCTCAGACACTGGAGATGTGGGGTGCATGGTGGATGTGTGGGTTTTGGTGGAGAATGGGAGGAGGTGGAGGAGCGGGTGGAAGTTAATAAGAACGAATATGATGTGGGGGAAGCGGCATGCACGGCAGTGGGAGACAGATCCAGGCAAGAACACCAATTCTTCAGGATTACTGCTAATGTCAGTGGGATAAACCATGTGAAATGAGAAGCATTTATGCAAAATGCCATCCAGAGAAGGTTCAATGCCTGAAAGCTGCTACACTCGCCCTCCGTGTTCATTCTTCCTAGTGGTTCAGTGTGAATTTTTTGAATTTTTCTGCTAATGGTATCAAATGCATTACTTATTAGCATCTGAATTTCATCATTAGTCATTTTTTGTTAATTTTCTAAAAGAACACACTTGTGTTTCAGGCTGCCTCAGTCCTTTGGCTGAAAGTAGAAATTCACTGGCTATCAGTATGCTCTTAATCTTGAAGGATTTGTCATGGCCGTCTGGCCAAGGCGTTAATTATTGTATTTTGGGGGAAAAGACAATTTTTCAATAACTGCCTGACAGTTAGGGCAACAGAGAAAAGTGCATAGCACTGACAGGCCAGAGGCATTTCATCCTGACCCTTGGTGCTCAGCTGAGTAACGCGTGCTTTCTCTGGGAAACACGATGCCTGTATCGGCGTGGCTCTTCACCTGCGCCGTGTAACCCTTCACTCTACAAAGCCAAGGGATGGAAACTTCTCAAGACCAAGTTCAAGAAAATAGTCTGGCTAGATGGGAGGACTGCTTCTAATCGCTTACCTTAAAAGTACAGTATCCAACCCACTTACAAGTTGCCACAAGATGTTACTGACGACACATTTTAGATCAGACTTTTTCAAATTAGCAAGGCAAGGTAAAAGACTTAACACTTCGAAAAGTGGAAGAAGTACCCAGGTATAGAATACATCCTCCAGTCTGCTCCTCCCCTGTTCATCTTCCCTTCAGTATAGTTCTAGTCAGAGAACAGCTTCCGTTTTGAATTCCACCTGTCATTCAAACTTCCATCATGACTATTTTCCCCAACTGCCGTTTTATGTTAGTGGCTGTCTGATATTCTCCTGACTGAATCTGCCGTGATTTATGGAGTCATTCCCCTGCTGCTGAATCTTCAAGTCGATGCTACAGTTTTACTGGGTAGGTGGTTTGGTTTTGTTTTTGTTTTTTGACATATTGAAACCAGAGAGCTTTATTTTGCCTTGGCTATTGGTGTCTGTGAGCTGTAGTCTCTTTTTGTGTCTTTGAAGACTAAGGGAAGCAAGTTTTGAAGGGTTCAGGGGTGACCAGTTCAAGGATTTGCTTGGAACTACACTGAGCTTCTGATGCCCGTCTGTACCTGTTACTCATTTGGGTCCTGTGTAAGGATGGGCAGTAGGGAACCACGTGGACCATCCTAATAATCAAATATCTGAACTGATGAGTTACTCAAGTTTTCCCCAAACACCAGGCATTTGCATGCTTCTAAGATGCTTCCTTGAAGGTTCCCTCCATCTGGGAAGTGGCCTGCTTCCCAGAAGGAAGGAAGTCCAGGAGGGGACTAGGTGACATGAGCCAACAGGATTCACTCTGCAGTGATGTACCTGTATAGGTATATGGGCCTGGGGACTAGACACACACGTGTTTCAAATGTGATGATTAACATGGTTTTTATGCTGGCGAAGACTTTTCTGGAGAGAATCCTGGATATCTCTTCAATACAACAGAATGAATTCATCAAGGCATTCAAGTCATAATTTGATACTTCCATGGACTTTTCCCTCTCTCTCTCTCTCTCTCTCTCTCTCTCTCTCTCTCTCTCTCTCACACACACACACACACACACACATTCTCTCTCACACAAACACACAAACACACACATGCACAGAAAGAAACCAACGATCTCTCACAGTCTGCCTTTGCCATTGGCAGTGAGATTGCCTAATTCCTGAGCAACCCTAAAGAAGTTCCACATGTTCTATCTTACAGTAGAAATCCTGGCCATGATTCATACACTCAGTGAAGACCAAACATATACTGGGAGCCTGCTCTGAGTTGGGCACTGAGTGGGGGGTGGTGGGTTCAAAGATGGGTGGTCGCCCTCCAAGAGTCTGCAGCCCAAGCAGGAACACAAGACCCTGAGGGATGTCAGACACAAGTTAGGGAGAGCTGTGTGCTCCAGGAAAATGTACCTTTTCCTAATTCGGGGGTGGGGGAGTCGTGGCTTTCTGCACTACATAAGCTGCATGTGTTATAAACCTCCTGCGTGCCAAGGACCATGCAAGACACCGGGATATGCACAGTTCCTGCTCCCTAGAAGCTCAGCATCCTGCGGGGGAAATGTAAAATAAGGGCATCACTGGGGCAAGGAGAGAAGTTCACGGTGTAAACAACTCACCAGGAGGAGCCCAGGCCAGTGCAGCTCCCGGCCTCCACCTGCTACCTGGTGGCAGATCACAGTCATGCACTCACGCAGGGGACAGTCTCGGCCCTGCCCTCCCTCTCCAGGCTCCACAGAAGCTCCGTGTTCCTAAGAGCTGGGATGACCTGTCTGACTTGTGGCCAACTGCCAGCTGCATTTGTAACCCAAGCCCCTGTGTGTATAAAAGTGCAGGAAGCCATCTTGGAAGGACGCACTAATTAGCTTCCTGGGATTTCAGATTTTAAAAGCTTTTGTGATTGAATTTGTTTCCGTAATTTTTTTTTTTTGAAGGATTCTGAAGATTGGGTCTGCTGTCAAGACATCAGAAAACAAACAGAAAAAAGAGAGAGAGAGAGAGGGAAAGATAACAACCTTAACTGGTTTCCACCACGGAGTGCTTTCAACGTGAGAAGGAAGACACCCACCCATTCATTGATAAAAAGCAAGATGGCATTAATAGGCCACAAGGACTGGCAGAGAGACAGCCTCCCTGGGGAGGCTTGATCTGACACCGAGTTGCCCTTGAAAGGCATCTGTAAGCCCCTTGCAAACTCAGCACCCACCCCCACAACATCTCAGGGGGACCGTTTTCCTTCATATAAAGGATCAGGAAAAAAGCCAGCCAACAAGCAGAAAAAGCATTTTAAAATTCTGAGTAGAAAAAAATGACGTGAAGGGTCATGAAAGAGTTTTTCTTATAAACCACCTACCACTGTTTTCATTAGGAATAAGGAGAGCTAATGATGGAAAGGATGTGTCTAATAACTGTATTTGTTCTGTACGGGGGAATAAACTAGAATACGACACTATTATGAAAGTAGAGAATCATATTATTGGATGGGTCCCATAATTGAAAGCCATTATCAAAACTCTTCCCTTATAGAGTTAACCCTTCCCAACGTGCTGCCCCTGAACCTTGTCTGCATTTTCCCTGGGGTGCACACACCCCGTGTTGTAATGATCTGTCGGCATACCTGTCTTCCAAGCTGGTCTGTGACCTTCAAGGCCATTGCGTGAATTCCATCCATCTCACCACTGTGCCTAGCACCGGCCAGCAAATAATCACTATGGAACTGAACATACACCATTTCTTCTTAAAATTCACTTCTCCAGGCCGGCTGATCCTTTGGTCTATTCTTGGAATCATTTCCCAACACCTCACATTTTTTCTTAAATTGGGGAGTGTGGGGTATATTTAGATAGGCCAACATATTTATAATTTGTAGGCAAAATGCTCATAATCGTCAGCCCACAGGAATCTGCAAAGACTTGGCCAAAGTCAGGAAAGAGTCACGAGCTATCACTCCCCAAACCTGGAAAGGACTCGTCTCCTGCTTACATTTCTTTTCAAAAAAAAAGGATGACCTTGCAAATTACAGCCTTATAAATTTAACTTCTAAATTTAGAAAGATACTGAAAGAGAGGAAAAAAAGGCATAAAATGAGCTTGCAAAATCTTAAAGAGGGCACTGATTATAAAAGAAGTAGATCTTAACTGTGAAAAGTGAGCTCTGTTTTTATTTCTTCTTTTTTTAAGTAAAAATTTTATCTCCTACAATGGGATCATGCAGTCATTTGCTACCAGGGAAGTACTTCATAGTCAGATTTATTTTTCTTAATCAGCCATTATTTAGAGCATGAATAAAAGACTGGTACCATCTTTATCCAAAGATAAAATTAAGTGGTCCTATCAGTCTGGTTGTAAGATGCTCCTTATAAGAAAACGTACCAGGAGACAGAGAAGGCAAGGGCTTTTTGGAGTCAGACCTGGGTCAGATTCCAACTTTACTGCTTACTAGCTGGGTGATCTTGGGCCATTCACTTAACTGCTCTGATCCCTTATTTCCTCAACTATAAATCGGAGATGATGAAAAATCATCAGGACGGTAATGAGTATTAAATGAGATGATGTTTGTAAAAAGAAACATAGAGCATTTAACAGGGTACTGTTTCCCCTGGGTAAATATGGGTAGATTGGATGATTGAGAGACATTATAGAAACTTCTCCTGAGATGGTGGAAAATAACAGAGATCCCCCCGTTGTCTGAGCTGAATTGTGCTCATATAAAATCTCTTTGTGGGAGGTGACATCCTTAAGGAGTTAGGATGTCCTAAAGGTTGTGATGCCCTGAAAGAGAGCTCCGGGTACCAGTCCACAAAGCCAGTTCTGCTGAGCTACTTGGAACGGTCATCAACATAGGGATTTTGTTTTTCCCCATCTGTTTTTTCCCATCTTTCTTTCTGGGTCCAGGTTCTCCTCCCCAGGCTTGCTCTGAGAGCTTTCCTAACAGATAGCCATTTCATCTCGACCCCTCTCATTGTCAGCACTCAGGAACAGGGTCTAGGGAGGGGAGGGGAGGTCCCCAGGGTCACAAAGGGAGTCCATGGCAAGGCTGTGCTAAAACCAGGTCTGATTCTTGATGTGGGTCTTCCAGCCACCCTGCTCCCACCTGGTGAGCAGGCCAGGTCTAATCACTGTATGTCTTTTTTCCCTCCAAAATTTATTTATTTACGTGGGAGTACTGGGGATTGAACCCAGGACCTCACGCCTGCTAAGCATGTGCTCTGCCACTGAGCTCTGCCCTCCTCCCCCAGTTGCTGCAAGTCTGCACCGCTTTCCTTTCTAGTTGCTGGTTGGGGCTGATGCATTCGTAACATCTGACTTCAGCCATTTGTGCCAAGCAGGAAAGACAAACTTGAAACTGCTCCTCCCCGTCCTTGATTCTGGGCTGTGGGGTCGTTCCCTGGCTTCAGGAAGGACAGAGGGGTGGGAGGAGGTGCAAAGGAGGCCTGCGAGCCCAGTCTTAAGAATTCCCAGAACGGGGCTCAGGGAGACCCTCTCCTCTGCGGCCCCAGCAAAGGATGCCTCTCTCCATGTGTTCCTCCAACTTCTAGACGGATGAGGAAAGTGTAGACAGGCACTGTGGCTGCAGTCTGTGCATCAAGGGCCCTTTCAGCCTTGCTCTTGTGATCTAAGCCTTTTGGAGCTCTCTGACACGGAACAGGCCTCAGGCACATGGCAGGATGAAAACAAGCTACAGCCCAGAGTCAGGAAAACCTACCGCCAGCAGCCACTGCCTCTGGCCCTAGAATGAGAGCCTCAGAGCACGTCGGATGTCTGAGTCCTCGCTTCCTCATCTCCACCGCGGCGCAAAATCTACTGACTTTTCAGAATCGTGAGGCGAAGGACCAAGCGGGCTTAAGTTTCTAGCACAGCTAGCACGTGCCTTGCCCCTGCGAATTTATATCTATTATATTCTCCATCACTTTCTCTCTAGAGGGGTTACAAGATTTCTAAAGAAGCTCTGGGATCAAGTTTTTGCTGTTGTTGTTGTTGTTGTTTTTCCAACTGTAGGCCAGTTTTCAAAATAGTTCATGAAATGAAGAACTTTGAACTTTTTAAAGGTTTTGTTCATAGCCTTTTTTTTTTTTTTTTAAGTCTTCCAAAAAGTGCAAGAATTAGAAGCCACAGCAGCTGATGGAGGCATGGAGAGATCAAATTCTGGCCTCTGCTCGGACGCACACAAGTTCTGTGATGCTGGGTGAGCTGAGCGACCTCTCCAGGACTCAGTTTCCTTCTGAGTTCATGCAAGGCCTGGGGCTGGACTTCCACTCCTTCCCTGAGGGAGCAGAAAGGGATGCGCGGCCAAAGTGCCCGGGAGTCTCATCAGCACTCGCAAGGCATGCTTCTCGCACCCTGCCTCCCTCCACTTTTGTAGGCCACCCCTCCTCCACTCTTGGGTAATCCAGCGCTAAGACCTGGGTGGGGAGGCTGGGGAGAGAGACTGAAATAACAGGGACCGGATGCCTCCTGGCTATTTCAGTTGTACCTGAGCTAACTGAGCAGGTCCCTGGGGGGTGATTAGAGTTGCCTGAGAAGCCTCCTTAACTCTTCCAGCAGAAAGCACTTAATGAACAGTCTAGTGCCTTAGAAGACGTGGAGAAGTATTAAAGAGTAGGGATTTCTTGTAAAACAGGGCAGCCGCTGTGGAAACAGTTTGACAGTTCCTTAAAAAGTTAAACACAGATTTACCCTATGACCCGGCAATCCCACCCTTAAGTTTATCCCCAAGAGAAATAAAAACAGGTGTCCACACAGAAACTTGTACACAACTGTTCACAGCAGCGTTCGTCGTAATAGCCAAAAGGCGGAAATAACCCTACCGTCCCTCAATGGATGAAATGTGGTACATCCATACAACGGAAAATTATTCCACCATTTAAAGAAATGAAGTACTGACTTACGTTACAGCTGAGATGAACTCAGGAATGTTATGCTAAGCGAAAGAAGCCACGCACAAAAGGTCACGTATCATACGATTGTTTTTGTAGGAAACGTCCAGAATAGGCAAATCCATAGACAACAAAAGCAGATTAGTGGGCGGGGGGGGGGGGAGTGATGACTCAGTGGGTAAGGGACACTTTTTCTGGGATGATGAGACAGTTTTGAAACTACAGACAGGTGGTGGTTATTCAACACTGCAAATTTACTAAACGCTGTTGAATTTTAAATTTCATTTGATTTTTTTAATTGAGAGAAGAATTGTATATTTTAAATGGTTCATTGTAAGTTACGAAAATTTCACCTCAATTTTTTAAATGTTTGCAGGAAAAAAAAAAAAAAAAAAAAGAGCAAGGATTTTCAATTCATTGGGTCCTGAAACTGAATCTTCCCTCTGCCTCCTTTGACTGGTGTAACCTGGGCCAAGTGTCTCGGGCATTCTGGGCCTCAGCTTCCCTGTCTTTAATTGGAGAGGATGAGAGAACCAGGACCCGGGAAGAACTCCATGAGATGCTGCAGGCTAGCAGGGCACCTAGTTCGCGCCCAGCGCAGGATGGGTGCACGTGGGTGTCAGGTCCCTCCCTCTGCTCCGTTAGCCAGCGTCCGACCTGCCTTAAAGGTACAGGCCAACCCAGACCCCCACGCCATTAAGTACATGTTTTGGGAGAAATTAAAATGTACGAAAAATGCACTAGGAATAATACGATACCCACACTTATCCCCACCACTCACAGGTGGAATTGTTAGCATTTTGTCTCATTTATTTCATGGCTTCCCTTTAAAAAAAAAAAAAAAAGTAGTGGAATAAAATATTGCAGATGAAGCTGAAATTTATTTTGTCCTCTATACTCAGCTCAATGTCTCTTTTGAGCAAATAAGCGAGTCTGTTAAAGGGTTACTACATGGAGACATAATTCATTCATTCAACTGGGCTTTATTCAGGGCCTACTGTGAGCAAAAGTTATTCTGCAGGACACAGACCCGGCATTACAGGGCTTCGTTTTAATTAATAATTTGTGCCGGCCGGGGAGGTGGCAGTTCAGAGGTACTAAAGCACCGCAGTGACCGTGGGCCTGGTTAGCTCACTGTATTAAATAAAATCAGCGCTTTGTGTTCTGAAGTCGGGCTGCAGTTAGCTGGCACGACTCAGAAAACCAGTCCCCCTCACGTCTTCAAGACTCCAGCTACCCAGCAATTGTGCTGTTAGGAAATTTTCGAAATAGGGGCTATTGCCCAGATGGTGTGACTTAGACCTCTCACAGATCCGTTATGGGAATCAAATTAGATTTAA
Source organism: Camelus dromedarius (assembly GCF_036321535.1). Classification (NCBI taxonomy): domain Eukaryota; kingdom Metazoa; phylum Chordata; class Mammalia; order Artiodactyla; family Camelidae; genus Camelus; species Camelus dromedarius. Next base: position 28,308,057 of record NC_087444.1, read on the forward strand.
AAAAACCTTGAAAAATAGGATGCTACACAAACATACCCAGTGGTTCTAAAACAAAGGAGCTTATCAGGCGAGATGGAGGCAAAAGACGATACTTCTGCAAACTAATAAGGACTTAAAATACAACCTTTTATGGGAATAATGCAGCTCCATCTTCCAATTCCTTTAATTCTCAGGAACTGAAGCCTGGAAAAGGCCTGGCTGAGGCGGGGGTGGAGTGAAGAGATGGGGAGGAGACTCAGCTCTTGGCTTCCAGAAATGAATAAAGTAAATGTGTCTGCAATTGCATGTTTCCCTGAAAGCCAGAGGATTTGTTTGCATCATTTAAAAAAAAAAAAAACAGTTGAGAATGGACTACAGCAAGACCCCGCCTTGCCTGAACGTTTTTCTGGGAGGGAGAGCTAGTTTATGCTGCTGGGGATACGGTCTGCAAAGGAGATCACTGTACCTGAAATGCAGATAGTTATAAAAATGGCATTAATTTGCTTAGACCCAGAGATTTTCACAGGAGAGCAACTAGCAGAAAACATTATGAAAATGTCCGAGAGGACTGGTAATTGAGTTGATTAGTATGACCTTGGTTATGAAGGTAATAGAAGAGGGACCGGTGCTTAGACTGAGTTATAACCCTGTTCCCGGTTCGGCGACCGAGTGAGGGATGTAATTTGTTCAGGCTGACTCAGAGTAGCCAAGCCTGCCTCTGACAAAGTAACACCCTGACTAGCCGAGCTTGGCCTGTGCCCTCACCCTGACAGAGTAAACAGGACAGGGTCAATGAGAAGTGATGGACTGGGCTAGGGTGCTGGTGCTCCGTGCAGACCCGCTACGGGCAGAACCTTCCAGACACCGAGCCCAAAGATGCCCTAACTCATTGCCCGTGAACTACCAGAGAGGGAAGAGAACACAACTGCTCCCCAGCCGAAACGAAACAAAGCAAACACCAACATAAACAAAGAATAAACATCCCGGGAAGGTCTATGCTGAATTCGCTCTGGCTCTGTTTTCCCTATTTTTTTTATAGGCATTTATGAAGCAATATGCCACTGGCGGCGGTGGGAGACTTCGCTCCATTAATCATAAGAAAGGATCCTGTGTCTGGCTCCAAAGCCCCTGTTCTCTCCACGACACCTGCTTTAAGAAGGTAAACTTCTCCCAGTAACACACAGCACCACAGACAGGAACTCGGCTCTGCAATGACACATTCAACCGTCGTTGCTCGCCCGGGGTCAGTGGGCACCAAAGTGCTGACACCGAGCCTAGGAAGTCACTGCGCTGGAAGCACTTGTGCAAAAGTTCGGGTCCCGGTAGTTGTATCCACTCTCATGTGTGTGATCGCCTCCTTCATCAAGTTCACCGTAGGAAGAGATCTCGCAGGGAGCCTGGGATGACGGGTACCCCGCAAACAGCGATGGCGCCCACTGGGACCCTCACATGTGGGTGACAAGTCTGTCCACACAGGTCTTGAGCATTTCACGAGTACTGTTCCTAACGAACGCATATCAGATTTGACCTAGAGAGTTGTGCTGGGTGCACAACACAGTATCTCTATGTACACTTTGTTCCCTCTCTGCGATGTGCGTCTGTGAGTGTGTGTGTGTGTGTGTGTGTGTGCGCGCGCATGTGTGTTTGTATGTTTTATGAATCTCCGATTTCAGGACTGGGGCGACATAAATGACAAAGGGCCCAGAATCCCCTGTCTCCTTACCTCGCTCACCACGCTCGCTGACCCTCTCGTGAACAGGATCTGACCACCACATGCGAGTGGAATAAATTATCGCTGACACTCCAATATTTAATTATGCAGCTGTCAGAGCGGCCCTTTTGAAATTCATTTTAATAAAGTGGGAACTTTCCCTTTCAAGGTTAGAGTGAGGGGAGTCACCTTTGGTGTCAGCCGGAGGTCTCCGGCATGAGGGCTGCATTCTTGCTCCGGACGCCTGTCACTTGGCCTGATAGAAGGGCCTGATAACAGCTCTGACGCCTGGTGGCCTCCCCCCACCCCCACCCCCCCGTCCCTGCCTGAATGAACATCCTTCATTTAAACCCACAATAATGAGGACCTCAAAGTCAGAGAGGCGGGCCCAAGGGCAGCCTGGCGGGGGAAAAATGGCTTCTTATTATAAAATTCACTCAATGTGGAAGTGGCGATGTAAAAGCAATCGCGGCCCTCTCCCCGTTTTAAGTTGTCAACCAGAAATATTTAACACGGTGGAGGCAGGGGGATAAAACCCGAAAGCAGCCCGGGATAAGGTGGGGGTACCCATGCGTGGCACTCCTCCGTGGCTCGGGCTCCCAAACTCGTGAAAGAGACATAAAAGTACTGATTTATATTTTGCTATAAAACAGAAAACGGGATCATAGTTTTTGTAGTTTGGTTTCTGGGCCATAAAGCTGCACCGAGGAAACGCTTTTATCGGACCAACTGAACTGTGTGAAGGCGGTGAAGCCTGCCTACTGTGTCTGTGTCTGAAGCCTCTGTTTAGCGAACGCTTCTCGGTGTTTGTTTATAAAGCATGCCAGCAACGATCTAGACAGGGAATCCTGGGCTGGGCTGGAAAAAGCAGAACCACCTGGATCTAGACGGCCGGCCTGGAGCCTCTGTCTGTCTGCCCTCCCATCTCTCTTCTTTCTCCCTTACTTTTATTTTTCACGCTACATGCTCTCCCTCCCCCTCAATTTCCTTTTCCTCTGTTTCGCCCCCCTCCTCTCTTTCTCCCTCTCTAATAACAGGATTCATATTTATCCATGAGTGACTATATGCTGGGCATTGTCCAAAGTCCTTTGTGGGCTTATCTCAAAGCAAGTCTATACATTCCGCGCCTTAATGATTGTTCCCATTTTACTGTAAAAAGGCGGAAACTGAGGCTCAGAAAAGTGAATGGTCTCCCTCAAGATCACCCCATCAGCCAACCACACAGCTCAATCCAAGCAGATGCCAACGCATCTAAGATACTGAACAGTCCGCAGCGTTGATTTATTTTCTTTCTCTGGTCTCTTCCTTGCTAACTTTCTCTCACTTTCTTCCCTCCTTTGGCTCTCTCTCCCGACTCCTCCTTCCTGGGTTTGGACACACTGTGCCGTGCAGGGAGTCTGCAGCAGCTCCAGGTGAGTGCACACGTTCACCGGCCTCGTGTCCGCCCCACACCTTCATCCACAAACACTGGTTTTGGAAGGAGGCCTCGCCCTGCCTGCATGTGTGGATAAATGCCTGAACGGACATGTGCGTGGGACTGTGGAAAAGGCGCTTTCTTTAAACCATAAGTAATACCCAGATCTGCCCGGAAGCACTGTTCCTGGGAGAGAATCTTCTTTTCCCAGAGGCTGGGAAGGTGGCTCCTGGGATGAGTTATACGGAAACAGGAAGCAGAAAGTAACGCCTTTGCCTCCACTCCACAGCTCCCCGGGGAGACCTGCTTTGCAGGAGGTCAGGGAAGGACCCTGAGACCCAGCCAAGGTGGACAGACAGCTTCCCCAGCACAGGCTCAAGTGCAGCTCATGTGCAGGTTTCTCTTTTTCTTTTTCTTTTTTAATATATATTTTATTGAAGTACAGTCCGTTTACAACGTGGTGTCAGCTTCTGGTGTACAGCACAGCGCTTCAGTCACATAGGAGCCTGCGTACATTCATTCTCATACTCCTCTTCACCATAGGTTACTACAAGATACTGAATATGGTTGCCTGTGCTACACAGTGTAAACGTGCTGTTTATCTGTTTTATATATAGTAGTTAGGATCTGCAAATCTTGAACTCCCAATTTATCCCTTCCCACTCTCTTCCCCCACTGGTAACCATAATTTTGTCTTCTATGTCTGTAAGTCTGTTTCTGTTTTGTAAATAAGTTCATTTGTCTTTTTTTTTTTTTTTAGATTCCATACATGAGTGATATCATATAGTATTTTTCTTTCTTTTTCTGGCTTACTTCACTTAGAATGCCATTCTCCAGGTCCATCCATGTTGCTGCAAATGGCATTATTTTATTATTTTTAAGGCTGAAGAGTATTCTATTGTATAAATATACCACAGCTTCTTTATCCAGTCATCTCTTGATGGACATTTAGGTTTTTTTCAAGCCCCCCTTTTTCTTAACTCTTGAGTTTCTTAGTGGGGACTCATGAGAGATGAGGACCCAAGGCCGTGGCCTGGCCTGGAGAAGTGCAAGCCAGTCCCCCCTCCCTCGGCCTGCTCTCAGTTTTGTCCTGTGTTTTAGGGCCTCAGCACCAAGGGTGGCCCTGTTTCGCAAGGGTCAGTGATAACAGGCCATCTACATCCTCCACATTTGCCGTCAGTGGTACTGGGGAAGCTGGAGAGTCAGTGTTCTATTCATGGGCTTCAGAAGAAGGTCCTGAACTTGAGGGAGATGGACGGGGGTGATGGGAATAGTACAGTCTGTGCATGGCATTAACCCCGAACTTCCCCGGCAGGAAACTGCACTTCCAGGAGATAAATTCCTCCTTGGAGCTCCCGCACCTATCACACAGGAAGCCCTCCAAGAGGGAGTACTGATGAGTTGAGAGATGAGAATGTCCTACCAGCATTTTGTCAGCCCAGTGAGAAGTACAGAAACACATCTCAGCCCACAAAACCAGTGGTGTGAAGCCACACACCTTGGTTTACAGGTATGGACACTCGACAAGAGATTGGGAAGGTTTGCGGGGTGAACCAGGGACCAATTCAAGAATCACTGATGCCTTAAAGCTGCCCCTGCCCTGCAAAAGATGACTTTGGGAGACAGGTCTCCTGCCAACTTATTGAGATACTGCAGACAGATTGATTCACACGTTGAGGCTTTGGTGGGTCTTTCTGGGACCTGAGAGGGAAAATTAAGCCCCAGTGCATCTGACCTAAATGGACAATTGCGAGATGACCCAAGGAACTGTTCGAAGAAGCATCTGTTACAGTGAAAACTCTAGATGTAACTTGTTCAGAAACTTTTTCATTTCTGTTTTTCTCTCTCGCTCTTTCCCTCTGTCTAGCCGGTATTTTATTTATATTTATTTTATGTGCCACGCTATGGGTGTCTTATGTCATCCTTACAACAGCCTAGGGTGGGAGGAAGGAAATGTAATGATCTCCATCTGAGAGATAAAGAAACTGAGGCTTAGCAGGGAAATCATTCGTTCAAGGTTACTGAACTCACGCAGGATGGAGAAAGGGTTTGACGTCAGCGTTGCTAACCCCCCGCAGTGCTCTTCAATCCATGTGTTTACCAGGCATCTGACTCCTCCTCTTTTCCTTGTATCCCTGAAGTGAGTCCAGAATAGCCTCCATCTATACCTGGCTAATCCGTTTAATGAGGTCTCAGTTAAATAACGCGCATAAATTTTTTTGAGGGGGGAAGTGGTCCCCTTTACTTGCAATGCTGACACAGCCATAGTGATAAAAATGGTAGTAACAGTAGCAATCCAGACCCAGACACTTTAACCAAACCAGATTAGGTGCCAGGCTACAGATGTACACCCACGTGTATTGCATATATTTTATGTGTGTGTATATATGTCTATTATATATATATCTACACATACATCTATACACACACACATATATGCACATACACATGCATTTTTCCACCACTATTACTATTCCCATTGTATTACTAAGTAAACCAGGGCTCAGAAAAGCTAAATTTCTTGCTCAGGATCACATAGGAACTCACTGATGAGCAAAGTTTGTTTTTTTGGGGTCTTTTTGTTTGTTTATTTGTTTTTTTTTGTTTGTTTTTTTTTTTACTCGATGAGCTAAGTTTGACATGCTGGACCCAAAGCTATCACTCTTGGAGGAAAAACATAATTAAAATAAAAAGAAATACTTCCACAATGTCCTTATATCACTTCAGAGTTTATTATACTGTCTCAGGTGCACAGTCTCGTTGGCTCCTGATGACAGCCTTATGCGTAGCTGATACGGATGCCAGTGTTGAGTATTCGTATGATGGGATGTGGGACCAGAGGTAACATGACTTGTCGAGGGGACGGTGCCTAACAGCAGGTAGAAGTGGGACCAAGAGCCAGCCCTCAGACTGGTGCTTTTCGGTGGTACTTTCTGTACCCATCGGGTCCACCTTCCTAGATGCCAAACACCTTGCCCCTGCACGGTGGCTCCGTGGACCAGGGACATCCATGCCTCCAAACACAGCTCCCACTGAGGCTCTCAGAACTGACAGCTTCCATCTTGAACAAACAGGCTAGGGCTCATCTGGCTGTTCTTGGCCTCGTGTGAACGGCCCCCACTCCAGCAGCTCCTTTGCCAGGTGAATTTAGACCATGTTCTCAATGCCACTTCTCTTATTGCAAAAGCAAAGAAATCTACAAAAGCACCTGGCAGCAGCCGTCTGGCACGGACTCCGCAGTCAGAAATAATTACAGGTCAAAGCCGGCCCCAAATCCCAAAGCTCCCCGGGTTCCACCCCAATCCCAGCAGTCCGAACCCCCCTCCCAAGTGGACCCTCTTCAAAGAGCAAGGGTAGCTTCCACCCGCCCCCAAGAGGACGAGCAGAGCCCGGGAGGGAGAAATAAATCCTGACTCAAGCAGCAGGATTAAAAAGTCACCTAGCATGAGGAGAATTCGCACTCCACAAATTTTTCTCGACTGAGTAAATTTAAAGAAATAAAACTAGATTGAGCATGCGTTTAATACTGGGTGCTATCTTTTGCTCTGCTCTGCTCAGTGGCTTGTTAAATATGAAAAGATTTGCCCTGCAAGGAGACACGGGGAGAGGCAGGCTCTGAGGGACTCATCAGCCACCCTGCCCCTCCTCCTTGTAACCTGGGTAAGACAGAGAGTCCTCTTTTTTTTTTTTTTTTTCCTTCCAGCACCTGAGTGCCCCGGTCTTGTGTACAAGTCTCAAATATGATCACGGGTATCACCACTGTCTCTTAATAGCAGGTGTGATATAAAAAGCTCATTCAAGATGCCAGGAGCTTCCCTTTCTGACCCTGGCTGCCTGAGAGGCAAATTGCATTAGAAAATGACATGCCATTCATCTCACGAGTACTTGCAGGAACATTTAGCTAATTAAATGATTAATAAATTTAACACTGCTTTATAATTTCATTTAGCTGTGTTGGAAATCACACGGTGAGCTGCGTATGCAGCGAATGAGATTAGGTGGGAGTGAGGGTTTCGGAGGCTGCCCTGGTAATTGAGATTAGTCTATTACTACAGTGACCTTTTTAACTTTTATATTCTCTTGTTAAAGCGAAATAAAATTTTATTCACTTTAAAGGAATATTTACTTAGAGAAATTTACATGAAATTAAAGAAACACCAAGCCTGGAAGCCTACTGGGGCCAGAATCTATGCACGGTTTCCTTTATAATTTTCAGAGCCCCTTTAGGAAATTGTTCTTGAGCAGGCTGGAGGCAGAGTGAAGAATGGTGTGTTTTCAGGCAGTTCATTCATTCATTCAATAAATGCCGAGTTCCTGATGTGTCCTGGGCACACTTCCAGGCCCTGGAACTATGGCAGTAAACACGACCCAGGTCCCTGTTTTCCCACAACTTAAGTTATAGTAGAAAAATACAGACAAGAAGCAAATAAATAAACAACAAAATAACAGAGAGAAATAAGCACAATGCAGAGAATTCAAAGGGCTGGCTTTTGTAGACTGGGGAGTTAAAGAAAATCACCACCAGCAGTGACAATTAAACTGAGATCTGAATTATAAAAAGCACTCTACCATAAAAAGCTCAGAAGGACTAGCACAGTGGAACAGAGGAGATTCGGGTGAGGGTCCTGAAGGGGGAATAAATAAATCTGGTGTATCCAAAGAACTGAGAGGACAGTGAGGCTGGGAGCTGAGAAGCTGGAGGAAGTTGAAGGTGATGCAGCAGAGGTAGGAACGGTCAGACTAAGGCCATGTGATCACAATAAGGAGTTTGGACATTTCCAAGTAGGTGCAGTGGGGCGCCATTAGAGGGTTATAAGCAGGGCATTGACCCCGTCGGTCTAGTGATTCCATCTAATGTTCTTCTGCAGCCGCAGTTAAAAGTGGGACTGAGGCCACCTCCTAACTTTTCTAAGAACAAAAGGACTGACTTGTTTCCCTCACCTTCAGCCCCCTTTCTAAGCCTCGCTTTTTTCCAACTGAAAACTGTACTTGCTGGTCTTGCTTCTCTGCCCTTTTCTCAATACAGTCAGCCCTCTGTATCTCCAGATTCCACATCCACAGATACAACCAAACGCGGCTGGAAAAATATTTGGAAAAAAAAATTCCCAGAAAGTTCCAAAAAGCAAAACTTGAATTTGCTGCACGCTGGCAACTATTTACATAGCATTTACATTGTATTTACAACTATTTACATAGCATTTACATTGTATTAGGTATTATAAGTAATCTAGAGACGATTTCAAGTCTATAGGAGGATGTACATAGACTGTATGCACATACTATGCCATTTTCTTCAAGGGACTTGAGCATCCTTTGAGGATTTTGGTATCTGCAGGGGGTCCTGGAACCAATCTCCATGGATACCAGCTGGATGTGGTACTTTGTTGTCCCAGGTATTTTGAAAATGTTTCTGATTATCCCCTTCTTTCCAGTTCTCCTCATCCAATTGTTTTGCTCTCCTCAGCCATAAAATCCCAAAATATATATATTTAAACTTCAGAAGTCTCTGCTTGGTTCTCTTCTATACTAACCACGTAATTTACTTTTCTGTATTCTGATGCTCTGACCTCCAGCCCTTGCTGACCCTGGAGGGACTGCCCCTCCCAGGGTCAGTCAGTTCTTAGAGACTGCAAAGACTCCACCCATGGCTTTCAAAGGCAAATCGACCAGTCCTGAACCTGTACTCCCAGTCACCTTCTTTATCAGGCTCTCACATTCCTGGCCACTTTCCCTCTGCCTTAATCACTCCCGGGCCAGACACTGGACAACTAGGGGCAACCCCTATCGCCCAGAGCCTGCTGAAAGTTATTCAGACCAGCCAATCCTAAGTGTGCTCGCCCTGCCTCACCTGTTCCTTCCCGAAGAAACCACAGTAAATGCTCTTGTCCACAGTTCCACTCTGTCCCTCTGCCTCCTGGCTGACTGTGGTGCTTCCCCAAGTGGCCTCCATGCCACAGCATGTCCTGTTCTCAAGATCTATTGAGCATCTTAAACTGTCTTTGCAATGGTGTTTGCCTTCTGATCTGTTGGTTTTACCATCCTTAAGTAATAATAAAACCTATATTTCAAAACATCTCTGGATACCCAGGAATATACCTACTACTTCCTGAGGTCTTACTCCCCGCCAGATGCTCCAGAGACATGACTGACCTTAAATGACTCTAATTTAATCCTCCCTCACACAACCCTGCAAGGACGGTAGTTTGGGGCCATTTGAGAGATGAAGAAACTGAAACAGAGTTGACGAGACCATGCCATGGCCGCTTGGTGCCAAGTGTTACAGCTGGGAGTTAAACGCAGCGTAGACTTGGTGTAGATCACAAATTAAGAGAAAGAAAGATCAATTTCCTTGCTGATGCAATGAACTAAAACCCGCATCTTGACAGAGGCTTGAACAATTTTGTTCTGTCTTGTTGGGCTGTCCTGCCAAACTTGTTCAGAATTTGCTGTTGCAATTTGTTACTGAATCACTTGCTCTGGCATCTACCTTGCCTAGTTTCTCATCCAGGCATACTTATGCAGAATTCCACTTTTCCCCTAATACTTTCTCTTAAGTTAATATAAATAAAAAGAAAATGTCTAAAGAACTGTCTGGGGCCTTTTCACCAGGTGTCTTGTACCATTCTTCCAGAATGAGGGCCAGTTCCTCAGAGGACTGGCAGCAACCATCAAAGAACTTCACTCCTCTGATGCTAACTCACATTTTGCAAATCTACATATTGAACATTAAAAGTTTTTGTTGTTAGTTGTTGTTGATTTTTTTCCCCCTACCAGCCCATAGAGAAGATGAAATAAAAGGTCTTCCTTTCAGCAAGTGTTTAAACTACAGTAGTTTCAATTTCAGGTAATTATGCATACATCCCTTGGATATTCTTAAGACTTTGAACACATACACACCCTTAAAATTTGAAATCCTGTGATACCTGCTTTAAACTCTCAAATTTGTGAGCAATTACCTTTGTAAGCAGTGTTTCTGGAAAATAACATCTGTGTGTGATTCGCACTTTTTTTTTTTTAACGTGTTAATTGTCTGGTTGTTAACTCCGACTACTAATCTTATGGTGCTTAAGAATTCATAATCTTTTGTCCAAATTCTTCTACTTGGTGTGCAAAATTTGGACACACCTGTGTAATTAAAATATTTTCTGCTTAAAACATTCCCAGTTGTTAGGCTTACAGACAATCACATTAGCACCTGTTAGTAGTAACAGATGAAGTAATGAGCAGCCAGAACATGAACATTCTAGTTTTGATGAAGTCGTGACCTACCTGATGTTCAAGAAGCTGCAAACTCAATGTCTTACTGTTCATAATGACATGACAATGTGAGTTACAAGCACTTAAGTATATGCTTTAAGTATTTCCTTCATCTTCATGAGATGTTTAGAAATCACCAGAGAGATATGTGCCTAGATTCTTTTTTTTTTCAAGCTTAAATTCTTCCTCCCTTCAACCCTCTCTTTCTTTCTCATACCCATTAGTCCACTATGGACCTGCCACCATACCAGGCACTGATGATAAGGCAAGAAAAAGAATTTGGGCTTCCTAGGAGTTTACATCATAATCCTCTCTATTCAAAATGTAGCCCATGGAGCAGCTAAATTAGCATCTCCTGGGAGCCTGTTAGGGATGCAGCATTCACGTTCCATTGCAGACATCCTGCACTTTTAGGAGGATCCCTAAGTGATCCGTGCGCACATTATAGTTTGATACGCACAGCTGTAGATCCTCTAGATGAGGGGTCTGTTACCTCTGGCAGACAGGCCGAATCCAGCCAGCTGTCTGCTTTTGCTATTGTTTTGTTGTTTGTTTACTTTTTTTTAACTGTCTACGATATAGGAATGATTTTTTACATTTTTAAAGGGTTAAATGACTACTTACTTCTATTTTAATAGCCTCTATTTTTGTCTCTTAGACTGAAAACTCTAAACTCTACTTTCTGGGTTTTTAAGCAAAAGTCTGCTGACCCCTATTGTGAAGTCTAGATGAGTCCAGAACCCAACGTCTGGATGAAGGCACAGATGAATCTATCTTTTGAAATAAGCATGGCACCATGACACTGAAAATTCTTGTCTAACTACCAAATGTCAGATGTCAGAGGAAAGACTATATTTTGTTTGTTCATTTCTTTTTTCTTTTTTTTTTTTTAAACAAAATCCATGACATATATTCAACAAGAAAATTGGCACTGAAAGCCTGTATCTTGGATTGACCTTGTAAAAGCTACGAGTGTAATATGAATTTCAGAGCTCACACTCGGAGGTCCATCAGGCCTTGAAAAGCAGCTCTCCTCAGAATCAAAAGAATCCTAAAACATGCAAATCGGTGCAACTGGTTCCATCAAAGTTCGCACAAAAGTACTGAACAGCAAACTACAGATGGTCGCTTTACCATGCACAGCCATCTGCAAAAGGGCTCTCTTTTTCAGATGTTGCAAACTTTTTCGTTTCCCTAAATACAGTGAACACAATTCTGCCATTTACTTTGCCCATCGTTTCCAAAAAAGAGCAGTTACACCCTTTTGATTGAATTAACCTTTTTTTTTGGAAGAGAGTTTATCTGTTAATATGTCCAGATCCACATCTCTCCTCGAGCGGTGGATTAGCTAAGCAAATGTAGCACAGAGCCAGTGCTGCAGATGGAGGAGGGCAAAAAAGAAGAGATGAGAATTGAAGTCAGAGAGAAAAGACAGGAAGAAGCAGGATCTTCCGTTTTGTCCGGAAAAAAAAAATTCAAATAGGGAACACGAGGCAACATTGCCAGTGGGTCAGTGACCTGGTCACTGTCCAGTTGACAATAAATAAATGCCTGTCGCACTAGATTAAATGCAGAGGAGTGAGTGGGTGCTGATTTACAGTGGCAAGACCCAAGGTGCCTACTTTTCACACCGTGTAGGGCTTTGACATTGATCAAATGGGAACCTGTTATTTGAAAATCACCTGTGATGCTTCCACTCAGCTGGTTAGAACAGGGGACCAAGGGAACCAGATTTCTCTGGAGTGGGGCAGGACACTTCACTCTCTTTTCTCCCAAATGCTACATGTTTATAGAGCACAGCCATGGCTAGCCTCAGGATGACAGGACAACGATGTGGACGGTCCAGCCTGACCTATCAACAGCCCTGGGAAAACCATTCAAAACTTAGGGGATGTAACTTGGCCCAGAGCATCTCCCTTGAGCGTCTGTTACAACCTGTCCTTTATTTGAATGCATCATCCTGAAAGAACAGGCACTGAAAACAAATCAAAACAAAAACAGATGATAGGGAAGTCAGCTTGAGCTGATTTCTAAATAGTCTTGGGAGGAACAGAGCCGGGTACACGATGAGGTTAAGGTCTTCTGTGATTCCCAACCGACGATTAATGCAGGTACAGCAAAAGGTACAGGCTCTTATTGCTATTCGGCAAGGTAACTGATGGTGCGCAGCGACGATCAGCGTTGCAGCTCAGCCTAACACACAACCTGGAGTTCCCAAAATGCATTTCCCTGGAGCTACATATAATGGCAGAAGCCACTACCCGAGGACATCTCCCAACCCCTAAGTAAACACTCACAGACAGAGAAGGACTCTGCCTGGCTTCCCTCTCACTGAAAGGGCTGCTCAGAATGACTGATGTGACTCTAGACCTTCCAGAAAAGTTGTATAGGGGCCTTTCAAAGCTGGAGAGGGGAGCCAGATGGGGCAGGGTTCGAATCCCACCACTGGAAATTCTTAGCCAGCCGCTCTGCTTCACTCTGTCTCAGTTTCCTCCTCCTCAAGTGGGATTTTTAGGTGAAATGAAAAATACAGGAAGCTTCTGACACACAGCATATTCTCAGCAGATTTTGGGTTTTCTTGCCTTGTGCTTCAGAGAAGCCAAGCCTTTGCTCAAGGGGTGTATGCTGCCTAGCAGGCCTTCTTTTCCAGCTTCATCTAGCTAGCCTGTAATTTCCTTTTCCACAGGGTCACCTCCTCCAGGAAGCCTCCCCTGATGCTCTCAGGCCAGGAGCATTCCCCTCTTTCCACTGCCTCCTGAACCCTGGGCTCACTTCCATCCCTGCTTTTAACGCAAGAATGGAACCAAACTCCTCAGGAATCTGTCTCCCTGGACGTGAGCTCCCAGGAGCTGTCTCCATCCTCGCCCCAGTGCTGGCCCCTCCCCCACACATGGAAGGCGCTGGAATCTGCTGAGGGGCAGGACAGCAGTCTGCACTCTGAATCAGTTCAGGTTTCCGCGCTCAGTGGGCAGGGCTGGTCGGTTGTCTTTAAAGCGCCAGTTTCTGCCACATGGTTTTGCCCCAGACCTCTCTTCTGCTCTTAATTCAGGAGGAAGCCTGTTCAGCCCAGATTTCTGCTCTGGTCCAGTCGGCCTGCGCCCTGCTCTGCCCCATCCATCATCTGATCTGTCAATACGGGTCAGCGAATCCTGCTCCTTGGGGCCCCTGACCTCCCACAGTGGAGGGATGCAAACAGAGGTTCCAAGGCGGGGCTGAGAGAAGTGAAATTGCTAATAACCACCTCTCATTCTCCAGGGAAAGGTGGAAGACCAACTCCTCGATGGTACTGGAGGGAAAAACGCAAGGTGTATGGTAGGAGCAAGGCCTCCTATGATCCCCAGCTTATGATTAATCTGGTGACAACAAAATTGAGTTTTTCTCCCTTACTATAGGGAGACTTTGCTGCCTTTTTAAGACCCAACCTAGATACCCTCAGCTATTCACATGTGATATTTCACAGCTGAACCGACGGAAAAGATAAATGAAGGCAATCCCCAAATCACAGAGAAGAGAATTATCATCACATGAGAGTCAAAACTTCCAGATCAAGGCAGGAAGCCAGGATTTTTCTTGCAGTTACAAGAACTCTGGGATCAAACAGACCCATGAGGCAGCACTAAGGGGACAGGGACCTGTCAGCCCCCCTGCAGGCTGTTCTGAGACGCGCGCGCCCGCAACACCAAACATCGCGCGATTTCCTTCCTTGCGCTGCAGGCGTGGTCTCCACGTTCCGCCTTCTTTCAGCAGGAAAAGCACACAGTCTGCAAGCAGACTGTCAGTACTCAGCGGTCCACTTCTGAATCTCAAGATAACCACATCACTATTTCCGATGAGCCTGAAACCAGCGCTCAGATGCTCAGTGGCCACATTCAGAACCACGCGTTCAGCCTGGTACTCGTCGTGCGGAACGAGCGCTGTTGGTCGCTGTCCTCTCCCTCCCTAACCCCCCGCCAAGGCTGGGGAGTGTGTGGCCCAGTGTAACCCAAGACAAGGCGCGTGTGCTCCTTGTGTCTGGGAGAAATGAGAACCTACGGATTTGGGAGTGTCTCTCCAACACCTGCTTGACCTGTTTTTAATGACCTCCAGGTGCTCACTGCAAAGGATGACTCTTCGTTGGGAAGAAACCTCAAAGGCAGTGCCAAGTCAATAATTGCAGGAAAGAATGTTCCAGATTTCAGATGACTGGTGGCGCTGGGTATTTAGGAGGTAGTGCCACTTTTACAATTAACTATAATATATAGAAAGCAGAGCATGCGTGTTTGGGGGAAATTAGTCCTTCCTCTTTAACAAGAAAGGGATAGATGTATACATTTAATAAATGTGCCAATAGCAGGTTGACTTTTATAAAATGACTAACTTCAAGCAGGAGAAATCAATCCTGTGGAATGTCGTACAAAGCCTCAAAAGAGCGGGAAATGGGAACAGTTAGGGTGAAAACGTCTTCTACATCAGTGATGGCAAAATGAGGTCCTGCAGGGTGAATCTGGCCTGTAGATGGATTTAATTTGACTCACTCCAAGTTGGCTCATGCAGTGAATTCATTGCCAATGTTTAAAAATTGGATGATTCTATATTTTTTTAAAAAATATAAATATCTGGCAAAATCAGAAGTTCTGGCAAAATTGGACAGATTTCCACTTGGCAACATTCAGCTGGAGTTTAATAATGGCTGCCCCTAGAGACGGGGCATGGAAACAATCCTTGACTCTTTCTACTGTTTTCTATACACTAGGGACCCAGGTGGAGTGCCATTTATAATCTCATACACAGACAACTTCATTCCTTTATTCCACCTGCCTGGTACCAGTAGGCATCTCATTTGCCCTATTCTTACACTATATAGTTATTACTTATTAATAAGTTTCATCTCCAAGTTCCTGATGCATGAATCAGAAATAAACCAACATGCCACATATGGTGCAAATTCCATCATCCGGAAAAATGAAGGCATTGAAGGTCTAAGTTCAGAGCTGCTCTTCGGTAGTTCCATTAATCTATGGTTTGGGAAAGGATCTCTTCCACCAGTAACAAGAGGAGTTTCCACGTTTCCTCTTCTACTATAGGTAGCCCAAAGAGAACCAGTCTTGGTGAAACAGGACCATCATCAGTGACTCACATCTGTGCATCTGCTCAGTTATCTTAAAATGAGGGGCCTCATCAGAGATGGAAGTCCTTGACCAGGAAAGTATGTCTTATCTGGGTTCCCAGAGCATATACAAAGGGCTCCCTTTTTTCCCCACAGATGTGGTATTACCAGTCAATGGCAGGTGAAGATCCCTTTTCCAGTGGCATGAATGGGTGGATAAATGGATGGATGGATCCGAATCTCTTAAATGCATCCTGTACTCAACACTCATTTTGCAAGATGGCTGACTGCACATAGAGGGGGCATTCAAGCCTTTGGAACTGAGTGGTATATACTAAGCAGTGTGAGACCAAGACCGGTCATCTGGCCCTCTGCCCTAGCCCAGTGGCTGTGGGCCGAAATGCACTCTGTGGCTGAATGCCAGCTGAGGGAGAAGTACACTAAAATATAGGCAGGCAGGTTATTTATGAGACGTGAAACTAAACGCTTACTGTTTTTTTATGCAACTCAGGCTGCACTCCACAGTAGCTGATGGGAACCCAGTAGAGCCCAGCCCCTAAGCAGGGAGCTATGCCACTCTCACACCCTCCTAACCACAAAAATGGAGCCCAACCAACAAATATTTACTAAGTATCTTCTGCGTGTGAGGCACTGCACTGAGATGGATGTTTGCTGAATAAGAGTCAGTGGACTATTAACAAAACATTAGCAAACTGAATCTAACAATGCAATAAATAGACTTATATACTATGAGTGGGATTTATCCCAGGTACGCAAGGCTGGTGCAGCATTCAAAAACCAATCAATGTAATGCACCACAGCAACAAGCTGAGAAGACAATTCATACGATCATATCAACTGAGACAGAAAAAGCATTTGACAAAATCTAAAAAACATTCATAATTAAAAAAAACTCTTAGTGAATTAGGACTAGAGGAGAATCACTTCAGCTTAATAAAGTACATCTTAAAAAAAAAAAAAAAAAAAAGACCCTATACATGACATCACATTTAATTGTGAAATAGTAAATGATTTCCCTATCTAAGATCAGGACCAAGGCAAGGATGTCTTTTCTCATCACTCTCATTCAATATAGTACAGGAAATTCTAACCACTGCAATAAGGCAAGGAAAAGAAATAAAAGGCATATATAGTGGAAAGGAAGAAATAAAACTCTCTCTGCATAGGAAAAGATTGGCTATATCCCAAGGAATCTCAAACCAAACTAAAACAAAACAAAACACTCCTAGAACTCATAAATGAGTTCAGCAAAGTCACAAGATCAAAACAAAAAACTCAGTCACATTTCTATATATCGACAATGAACATGTGGAAATCTAAATGAAAAACAGAATGTCATTGACAGTCGCTTCAAAGAAAATGAAATACTTAGGTATACATTCATCAGGTGTACATGAAGTAAACGGAGTATCACACCATGTCCATAGCAGAGTAAAGATGTCAGCTCTCCCCAAACTGATCTATAGGTTTAATGCGATTCCTGTCAAAATTACAGCAAGGTTTTGGGTAACCATAGACAAGTTTATTCTAAAGTTTATATGAAAAAAGCACAGCTATTAGAACAGCTCAAGGAGTCTTTATAAAAAAGAATACAGTAGGAGGAATCACTCTACTTAATATCAAGATAACGTAGTTACAATAATCAGGAGAGTGTATAACTGGCAGGACATACTGACCAATGAAACAGAATAGAGAACCCAGAAATAGACTCACACAAATATACTCAACTGATTTTTGATGAAAGTGCAAAAGCAATTCAGTGGAAGAAGAACAGAAAAGCTTTTTCAACAAATGGTGCTAAAGCAACTGGACATCCAGAGGCAAAAAAAATATGACCTTTGGCCAACTTTACAGCTTATACTAAAATTAACAAAAGATGTATCATGGACATATGTATAAATGTAAAATTATAAAACTTTAGGGCAGGACAACAAGAGAAATTATTTAGGATTTAGGACCTGGCAAACTTTGACAACAGGAAGTTGATGCACAAAAGGAAAAATTACTAAATTGAACCTTATGAGAATGAAAAATGTTTCCTTTGCGAAAGCCCAAGTGAAAAGGAAGAAAAGACAAGCTACAGAATGAAAGAATATATTTGCAAACCACAACAAAGAACTAGTATCTAAAATATATAAAGAACTTAAAAAAAAAAACTCCACAGCAATAAAATAAACAATTCAATTAGAAAATGAGAGAAGTCATGAATAGACGTTTCACTGGAGGAGATCCAGATGGCAAACAGACAAATGAAAACGTGATCAACATCATCAGCTATCAGGAAAATGCAAATTAAAACCCACAAGATATCGCTACACACTTACCAGAATGGCTAAAATGAAAAATAGCAATAATACCAACTGCTGGTGAGGATACAGAGAAGCTGAATTACTGATAACTTGCTGGTCAGGATGGAAAATGATACAGAAACACTTTGACAATGTCTTATAAAACTAAACATGTAGTTACCATACAAACCATCAATTGCACACAAGGGCATTTATCCCTGAGAAATGAAAACTTGTGTTCACACAAAAACCTGTACCTGAATGCTTATAATACCTTTACTCTTAAAAGTGAAGACTAGAACCATCTGAGATTTCCTTTGATCGGGGAATGATTACCCAGACTCTGGTTCATATATAATGCTCCATGGAATACTACTCAACAGTAAAAATGAGCAAACTACTGACACATGCAGTCATTTGGATGAACCTCTGGGGGATATTATACTGAGTGAAAGAAGTCAGTCCTCAAAAGGTCACATGCTGTAGGTCTCCATTTATATAGTATTTTGGGGAATGATAACATTCTAGAAATGGAGAACAAATTGGTAGTTGCCAGGGGTTAGGGATGGGTCAGGGGCAGAAGGGACAAGGGTGTGGTTTGGAAGGGCACTACGAGGCATCCTGGTGACGATGTGCTGTGCAGTATCTTGCTGTGGTCATGGATACAGCAATCTACATATCTGATGAAACTGTATGAAACTAAACAGACACACGCAGGCACAACTGAGTACAAGGAAAATGGGAAATCTGAAAAGTTCAGTGGGTTCTATCAATGTCAACATTCTGTCTGTGAGGTTGTAGACTAGTTTTGCAAAACGTCATCATTAGGGGAAATACAAGAGATGTCTCTGTATTATTTCTCACAACTGCATGTAAATCTACAGTTACCTCATTTCAGTAAGTCAAGGAACTAGGCGTGAAGGGCGGCACCGAGAATTGTCAACGATGGCGCTTGATGCTGGGTTTACGTCTCTTTAAACCTCAGAGTGTTCGCTGCTTCTGCGAGGGGCTCTGATCCTGGCACTCATAGCTTTGCTCAATTATCTTCAGTCCCTACAGTGTAAGTTCTATGAAGGCGGTGCCCACACCTACCTTTCTGATCATCTACTTCTCAAGACTTCCCATTATATCAACCAAGTTGCCTAATACACACTCTTTGAATGAATGAGCCTTGTTTAAGTGCACTGGCTACTAATCTCATTTAAATTTTGATGCAAACTCTGAAATGACTATTATCCCCATTTTATTCCGTGGGGAATAGGAAATAAAGTTCCCAACCAGTTAGACAGCTTGCTTCAACTATGAGCTAACTATGAGTTTTCAAAACCTGTCATGACTCCAAATCTCAAGACCTTTCTACAACACCACACAGATCAACCATGTACTTGTGTTCAGACACAGTACCATATGGCAATATAAGCCAGTTCCTACGTGAATACAGGATAGCATACTCCTTTAACAGAATGAATAGTACCTTTAACAGAAGCCTCTATGAAGGGAAAACATGGTGGGTTGAAGATGGGGCCTCATAGAAGGTATCTCTGGTAAGAGAGCATTTTTAGGGTCAAGCCCATATCCCAAGTGAAAATGACTCACTGATAAGAAATATAACTGTCAGTGGCTCCCCATTTGTTTCTTCTGTATGTTTAAGACAACATAATCCAAAAACTTAATCAACTAAATTCTAAACCTACTTTCTTTCTACTTCCTTGGAAATGCAAGTTTCCAGGAATACATAAGATAAAACATAGTGCGTCGTTTTAGTTCAAAAACTCGAAGTTCTAACAATGTTTATTTGGTAAAAGAATTATGAGCTGGAAAATACACTTGCTTCAAAGTTTAGCTTTTGTTGACTAACTCATTTTAGCTGATATTTTGTGGCAAAATTATATGGTATCATCGTAGAAACTTGGTGATTTTTTAAAATGCCCTTCAATGTGTTATATAATCTTCATGCAGATATTCGATTACTCTTATTAAATTTATTCTTAAATATTTTACAGTTTGGTTAGTATTTTGAATGGAGCTTTTTTTTTTTTTTCTATTTCCTTCTTTAAATACTGCTAGTGTAGGGGGAAATCAGTTGATTTGTGTAAATGTGCCTCATGTCTAAACATCTCTTCATGTCATCTTATTGTTAGTAATTTTTACTACAAAATTTTAGCTTCTCCAGCATTATAATTATATAATTTAAAACTGAACAACATTTTGGGTTTTCCACATTATTTAAGTCTTTTCTTGGTCTTATTATATTTGTTAAAAGTTCCAGAACAACATAGCTATTGATGGGTACTTCTGATTTAAATGGAAAGCACTATTTAGTGCTTTCACTGTTCAAAATACTTGCAGTAGATTTTTAGTAACATCCTTGACTATATTAGAAGAGTTTCTGTCTCTCTCTAGTTTACTTAGTGGCATTTGTTGTTATTTTGGTTGGTGACTTGGCCGGTTGGTGGGCTGGTTTTACAGTGACTGCTGAATTTGAACAAATGCCTTTTTGGCATCATTGATAGAACCATAAAATTGTTGTTTAATTTGTTGCTGTAATAAATTACATTAATAGAGAATAAAAACAATAAGTAAACAAAGAAATGACATGAAATTTTAATTAGTTTTTATAAATAATGCATTAATACCCTTTCACAGTGAGTGACAACTTTTAACAAAATCTAGAAAAGCTCTCATTTATAGGCAAATACTTCTAAAGGATGTTTTAAAAGATCTCCTTTAGCATAGAAGTCAATAACATTTTTAGAAGAATCGAGAGGGGATGCTGTGAATGAACTTGATATTGTACAGTCAAAAGTGTTCATTTTCCCTAAGAAACATCCTCTTTCAATTTGAGACTTAAAAAAAATACACATGAAAATTCAGTAGCGTGGTGGTCAAATCATATTAGCAACAAGAAGCTGAAATAGTTACAGTTGAAAAGGAACTAGCATCTGTGTTCCACCCAAGTGTCACGCACGAGGCCAGACTCTCTTAAGTACATCATCTCCTGTGATCCTCAGTCCTTCTGTATGTGGAAAGGAGCAGCAGCTAATATCTGAGAAGTGATGGGTTGTGTGTATCTCCTGGGTGCCCCAAAGAGCCTTCGCAGGCAGGTGCTATCAATTTCCCCCAGGTAGCAGTTGAGGAAACTGAACTCTCAGGTTAAACGGATTTTCCAAAAATCAGGGCTGGTAAATGGCAGAGCCGGGATGCAAATCCTGAGACACAAAGCAAATCCTCTTTGGATGAATATTGGCAGGATCTGGGGGCTAAAAGCACAGGCTCTATGTCACTAGCTGTGTGCTCTTGGGCCAGGTAATCAACCTCTCTGTGCCGCAATTTCTTGTGTGTGTAATTAGTTAAAACAACCCACCACCTATGTCACGGGGCTGCTATGAGGCTCAAAAGAGGTGTCGCACACAAAACCTAGGCATGGAATATAGCAAGTCCTTGATACACATTGGTTAACATTCTGTTTACTATCATCTTTATCATCACTGAAACTATTTTTCTAATGGCTCTGAGTAAATCATCACTGATATCAAGAATAAAACTCCAACAGAAGCCACTCAAATGACTCTCAGTAGCTAATAAAATCTAATAAAGTCCAAGTATTCACTTAGCCAAGCCACAGAACATACCACTGTTCAGGTAAGTCATAAAGTCTTCCCTGCAGCTGTTACAATGATTGATCCTTGGGTACAATTAAAATTCAAGCAATGCATTGACATTTTAATAGAACAAATAATTTAACTACATTTAATGTGTTAGGCGGTTACAGCTTCTGTAATATGTATCGATAAATTTGGGAAGTTCCCCCCAAAAAAGTGCAGGGAAAGGCCTCACCCAAGAGGGTAAAGTAGGTTAAAATAAAGGGAACTGATGTTGAGAGAAACCATAAACCCCAAAGCTACTCAGAATGGAGCACTCACATTTGCAGACCAGGCCCTGTGAAAAACAGTCCCTTAAGTACCTACGGGTTTTCTCTCTCCCTTATTTTTCCTCTGTCATCTCAAAAATGCTATTAAAAATAATTGAGTGAGGTAGTTCTTGTACTTCTATTGCCCTTAAAAGAATGTTTTAAGATAAAGTGATTCAAAGAGGAGGGGAGGGGAAAAAAAAAAAAAAAAAACGGGCCTTGGATGATCATGCTGAAACTTAAAATGAAAGTTGTTTCCAATAAAAAGTGAGATCAATGTCAGCTCCTCCCAGATGCCTTCCAGGAATTTTCTAGTAAATGTTCAATGATCAGCTCTGGCGGGGAAGAGGGGGCCCTGGTTTGGAGCACTTGCCAGTTTCCATGGTGTAAATATTCCCATCCAGGTTGAACTCAGGATATTAACATGACATCACTGAACACGGGGAACGGATCCAATCTGTCCTTGCTGGCACACCACAGATGCCATCACTAGCTCCAGCTTTCTGTCTCATGAGCTTGTTTTCTATGCTTTGAGGCATCTGTCACTACCAGAAATCATCTGATGCTTTTAGTATCCCCTGCCTGGTGCCTTTGCCCCCATCAGAATGGGAGCCCCAGGAGCCTAAGAAACAGGTCGCTTGTTCACCTCCACACTTCCTGCATCTGCTCTGGACCGTGGCCTGACACAGAGCAAGCACTCCCACGATATTCGTGGAATGGATGAATACATGACAGGGAGGCTGGAAAGGGGAAAGGAAATGGAGATGGGGAAAAAGCACAGGAAAGGAGGGAGGAGAAGACAGGATATACGTGCGCCTGCTCGGCCAACTCCTGTCCTTTCCGGTCCTTTCTTTAGCAGTGGAGTACCATTCTGTCATTTCTTTCCTCAAGGCAGCCTTATTAGCACAGGCAAGAAGTGGCCCAAACACTTCTTCCTTCTGGCCAAATATGGACCAGAAATGTCGCCATCCTAAACATTTTCGGGGACCTTTATTTACAAAAACAAAACAAAAACAGAGAACATCTGCAGCTCAGAAAGATCTGGTAAAACCCATTCTGATTCAAATGACGTGATTGATAACTGTTGTCATCACCACAAAAAGTTTATGCCGACAGGTCCTTTAAACCAAACCACGTACAAGTGTGTGCTGCTTTTTTTCCCCTTTAATTTGCATTTCCTACTATTCAAAGTCAGAGGTCCAAAAGTCTCTATTCTAAATGCCAGGCAGCAGCATCCTTCCTACTGGAGAAAAGCGGAAGAAACCTGCAGAAAACTGATGGATGGAAACTGTTGGGGTGACAAGAAGGATCTGTGGCTAAACATGAGTTTCTTCATCTTCAGGTTGATGTAGAGAAGAAGAGCCTCTCCCCTTAGTCAGAAGTATAAACGTCAGCATAATGAAACAGCGTGTGATGACATCTCGGCACAACTCATCTTGAAAGCTTATGTTTAATAGACAAAAGATAATGTCCTGCTTCATCTGAGTGAGATGTTCTCTGAAGCCGACTGGCCCATAAATTTAGATCTAAAGAATTTGGGGGTGGTGTTTGTTAATTACTGTGTGGCTGGCTGCCTGCTGCCCCCTGCACGCTCCCCGAGTTGCAGGCGCGGCAGGGAGGGATTTGTGAGCACGGGGGAAATCAAGAAGAGTCTGCATTGTTTTCTGCTGATTTCTCAGACAGAGAGAATCTGCTGAACTCCAAAAGGATGGCGCATCTCAGGTGCCAGTGCTGTGGGGCGTGAATGAATGCAGTTTGAAAACTCGCCATCAACAAACGGCAAGTGATAATAGCCCAGGGAACCGATCCCGACTCTCTCTGGACCAAAGAAGGGAGGGGCTGAGAGCAACCACATCATATGTGTCCCTTCTCAAAAGACACAGCAGGTCCAAGAAATCATCTGCCACCCACACCATGTGTTAGACTGCTTGGGGCATGCATTTTGGGGAAGTGTCGACAGGGCATTTTTGTTTTAGCCACTGAGTTAAAATGTTATTGGACAGGACTGGCGCACTTCATCTGTTTCTTTTGACCACAGGTAAAGTTCTTTACCTAACAAACAAAACCAAACAAAAACCCAACCAGGGAAGGAGCTTAATGCTTCCCACGGAGTTGGGACCACGGGGCAGTGTAAGGATGAAAAATCCAAAAGTGCTTTATCAGGCTCCTGGGTGCTGACAGCCCAGCAAAACCCAGCTGGAACTGTGTTCAGCTGTCAGAGCAGAAATCAATGTTGGTGCTAAAATGATCAAAAATGGAAAAGGCCCTATTTGGCGAATTACAATCTTGCTTCTTTCAAACAGTTTATGGGGAGGCTCTTAGGTACATATTGTATGTAACATGTCGCAGAATTAATACCAGTTCTAGACACTGTCTCTAAAGTAATTCAGGCAACTAAATGGCCAGGGACATTTTTCAAGGGCCATTTCTACTTTTTTACTTTACCCCTCCTGGGATGAGAACCAACCCCAAACAAACAAACACGAAAACAAAAAACAAAACAAAACAAAAACTAAAAAAAAAAAGCTTTAAAAAAAAAAGAGAGAGAGCAAGCAAGCAATTTATTTCCACAACTAAATTCCAAGGAAGCTAAAGAAACTATGTTTAGACATCAGTAAAAATGATGGAGAAATCTTTTCACAAAAATTTCAACCTGGCCTGCCTTGAATAACATGAAGAGGCTCTCTGGCACTAGATGTCAAATTAATTGCAGGCAAAGTGAGTTACAGTAATTCACTTGGCAGTTTAAGCAAAACCAAGAGAACAGCATTAAACCAGATCCCCGGATGCCAACGGGGCACCACTGCTGTGCTCTGGCTGATGAAATCTGACTGTAAATCTTCCGTGCCTCAACCTGATCAGCAGCAGCACAAAGAAGACCTGTCCTTCTGTCGGCATTGTGCAGAATGGTTTATTTGCCCTCTTCGGAGGCGCGCTGATATATAAATCCCAGGGATGATTATTATTATTTTGAACTATTATTATGAGTTACTATTATTACTTCCCTGAGACAGTGGGAACAAGGCATGGGAAACTGGTGGATGAGACGGAGCTGCGTGTGAACACTGAAGGGAGACCATCTATCTCCGTTCAGGGTGGTTTTGGCCATATTTCAGGAGAGAAAGGGCATCAGTACTACAGGGAGTTGAATGTACAGATGGGGGAGGACTGGCTGTGAATGGACCGCCTGTGAGCGCCACCCGGCCTGACTTACCCGGGCCATCCAGCCTGTTCTGCTCTCTGCTCTGGGGAACTGAATAACCTTCAAGGCATCTATCTAGGAAAATTCATTTACTCTGCTGCATATGCTGAGCACCTACTGTGCGCCCGGGTCACTGGGACGAATGGAAAGTCAAAGAATGCGATGTGGGGCTCACCCCGCAGAGGCTCACATCTAATTCACGGAGAGGGAGGTGACCGCCAAGCAGGACAGGAAGGCAGGTTATCATGCTAGAATCGGTGACGGCAGCTCTCATTCAGGGGGCCCCTCACCTAGTTTGTTGCATCCACTTTACAGAAGAGGCACAGGTACATGGACCTGCTCAGGTCCCATGAATGAGGGCAGAACCAGGATTCTCAGCCAGGTCTGGCTCTGGAGCTGTGTTCTCTAGCCTGCCCACTGCAGACTGGGGCTCTGAAGAGGAAGGAGGCAATTCTTCCGACAGGGAAGGAAAGCTCAGTCAAAATGGGAATGGCATCAGGGGAGAAGGGAAGGGAAGACATTGGCAAAGGCACAGAAGGGTCCCCTGATGAGCCACTAAAAGCCGAGGCTGAGAAGTGGACCAACGCCATCCCCTCCATGTGAACGGATGGAGACTAATTACACATTTTCCTATGAGGACAGCACCTTGCTCTTAGAACATCAAAACTTTCCCAACTTTAATGACTGCCTGAAACAACTTCTGGCCTTCGGAAAGTGGGATATCCAAGAAAAACAGTCCAGGACCATTTGAAGGCACACGCAGTGTTCTCAGAGAATTATTTCTGGCCGTGGTCTCTGCCATAGATCACAGGCCTCCGGCTTTCAATCACAAGGCTGAAAGGTATTAACAAGAACCCACGGGGTCCCAGGCAACTGTTTGCGTCAAACACTTTCCTTTCTTGGAATAAAAATGGATCTGTCTTCATCTAGAATGATTTTTACCGATTCATCCGCAAAACTTCAAAGTGTTTTTCCCCCGATCTTGTACTTATGTCATGTCCGTCACCCCTCAATGTCAGCTTTGTGTTTGTGGAGGCACAGACCCAGTATCCCCAGGATGGGGGCCAGGAGCACGACCCATGGTCACACCTGGAAGTTGTTAAGGATGGGCGAAGAGGAGGAGGAAAAGGAGGGAGGAAGCGAGGGTAGAGGGGAGAAGGGAAGAGGAGGGAGGGGGGTTAAAGGAGAGAAGAGAGGAAGAGGAGGAGGTGGAAGGAGGAAGGTAGAGGGGTAAAAGGGAGAAGGGAGGAGGAGGGGGAGGAGAGGGGGGAGGGGGGAAGAGAGGAGAAATGGGAGAAGGAAGTGGACGAGGAGAGGGAGGAGAAGGACGAAGGGGAGGTGGAGGGGGAGGAGGAAGGAGAAGAAGAGGGGGGAGGGGAGGAGGGGAAGAGGAAGGAGGAGGGGGAAGAGGAAGGGGAGGAGGAAGGGGAGGAGAAGGAGGAAGGAGAGAAGGAGGGGGAAGAGGCAGGGAGGAGGGGAAAGAGGAAAGGGAAGAGGAGAGGGAGTTGGAGGAAGGGGAGGAGGGGAAAGGGGAAGAAGACCATTTCTCTCTCCTGATGTCAACACTCTTTTCCCCATTCTGGCAAGTCTGAGCCAAAGGTGAAGATGTTCAAAACAAACCGCTCACAGACAAACAAATACATTCTAAAAATTCCACAAGGTTGCCTCAGGGTTATGTCAGAGGTCAAACATGTCATTCTGAGTGAGAGAAAGCCAACAACCTGGACTACCACTTCGACCCTCTGACATTCCAGAGCATTCTTAAGTGAATTCTATCTGCAAATGTTTAATGGCCAAATCTTTCCCAAGTGATCAGCTATGATGAAACTGGATTCAAATACAACGTGTACTAATTCACGGCTAACATACATGGATTTTCTTTTGATAAATCTTGCTAAGATGGTCCAGCCCCTTAGCTCCTGATGAATTTGATGTCCTCCTTTTCTTAAAGGAAGCAGGCAGATTTTTATGAAGACAACCTCGGAAATACACGCCACAGGTACGGATGCTACGGGACGGGGGATAAAAGTGCCTCGTGACTAGTGGGGAAACATTGCGCCCCGCATGTGCTGCCGCAGAGATCCCTAACATTCAAGGAATTTCCTTCCTGAAGCTTGAGGGTATTCGTATTAATGAAAGTGGAATTAGCTGTAGACAGAGAATTGCTCCCAACCCCTGGCAGTTTATGGTAATAAAACGTCACCACGGTCCCTACTCAGCCGTCTTCCCCCAACTCGCACCTCTGTTTCCCCACCTATCTTCTTTAAGATGGGGGAAGGATTAACGTAATTTAATGGATTTATCTACTATCTCCCCCAGTTTGGACAGTTGACATATGTATTTCACATTACCTATTATAGACATGATTACATATATTCTGGAAATGGCCAAGAAGCTCCTGGCACGCGCCTGCTGAACTGTTTGCTACAAGAGAGATCATCATTCCGTGGTGACTCGGGGAGCTGGGTGGCCACATTTAGTCCTCTGCCCCAGGTCACACACTGAAAAGACATGAAAAACTGGTGTCCGGCCTGTCTCTGGAGTCCACACTCTGTCCGCCCATCAGGGGACATAAGGCTGGCTTTCCACTGCTGGCCCCGTGTTCCTGAGACTTCTCTCAGTGACAGTTTCACATCCATGCAAATAAACAGTGGCAGAGCTGTAACAGCCCTACCTCTCGTCTTTCCTGAGTCTCACGTGGACACTTTCAGGTACAAATATCTCCTGTTCAGGTAAGGTGGACAGTTAGACACTGACTTTTGAAACTACAAGACCTATGTGGTATTCTCCCAAACTCACTCACACAGTCAAACGATATTTGAATACATAAAATTAAAACCGCCACTTGAAAATACACGACAAAGTTGAAAATAAATGACGGAAAAGAAATTTACAACAGATGGAGGAGGACTGGTCTCTTAATTTGCATGGAGCTATCACCAATAAATAAGAACAGTTTAATAGGAAACTGGACCAAGAACATGGACAGGCAGCTCAGAAAAGAAGAAATGAAAATGGCCAATGGAAACCAAAAAATCCACTGCATCGCAACTGCATCCACAATTAAAAAGTGAAATTTAAAAAATGATGGTGAGGGAGGGATAAATGAGGAGTTCAGGATTAACAAATACCCACTACTAAATATGAAATATAAAAAAAAAGGACCTACCATGTAGCACAGGGAACTATATTCAGTATCTTATAATAACCTATAATGAAAAAGAATCTGTGTAACTGAATCACTTGGTCTACACCTGAAACTAACATAACACTGTATGTAAATCAACTATACCTCTATTGAAAACAAATTATGGTGAGATATTTTTTTCATGACTGGCTATGACACAATTTTCAAAATGATGAGTCTCCAAATCAACACGTGTGTGGAATACAGATACTTAAATCGGTGGGTGTGTAAAAACATTTCGGGAGGTCAATTTTGAAACACCTACCAAAAATTTAAGGCATGTTTCACAGATCCAGCAACTGGATTTCTAGGAAATTTACTCCATATACTAACACATATGCCAAAGTCAGCCATAGTAAACATTAAGGATATTTTCTGCAGCATAGTTTATAAAAGCTAAGCTTAGAAATAACTTACATATCCTTTCATAGATGATGAGATAAATCTATGATGGTACAGATATACAATGGAATACTACTCAGCCTTTTAAAAGACTTAGATAGATATACAGGAATGCAAGGAAATAATTTATAAAATTAAGGGGACATGAAAAGTATAGAATGATGTGTATCAATCGAGACCATACACATAAATTAAAGGTACACACACACATAAATATAGATGCCTCCCATTATTCGTGGCATTGTCAACAATACACTGTCAACCCAGGTGACTTTTGAAGGAGATAATTTTGGAGGCTAAAGATTGGAGGGGCAGACAAGAAGGGAGTTCTTTTTTCTTTTTTTAATTTTATATCTTTCAGTGTGGCTTCTGTTCTAACCCTGTATGTGTATCACTTTTACTTAGTTTTTATAAGAGAGGAAAAGAAACCCAGGGAGAACTACAGAAATCCTCATTTCAGTTTCAAATGATCCTACTTTCCAAATGGGTGTAGCTCATGTCTACACACACAAAGCCTGTTTTGAACTTGTTATTGGTGACATTTAATCCACTTGCCTACAGAGAAACTTCCGGAGGGAATCCAGTTGCTTTCCTCTCTCCAAGCTACCTCTGAGGGAGACCCGTTAGGGCATCCTGAGTCAAACGAACAGAAACATACCTGGAGCCAGTCAGGCCAGGGCTGGAACCCTGATTCCCTGGTCTGAGTGCACTGTGAATGTAGCTGAGCTGCTTCACTTCTCGGAGCCCTGGTTTCCTTCAGGAAAAGTTGGTAAGAATACGGTCCTTGTGGGGGAATGACCTAAATGTCTCTATGTGTGAGTGTGGTAATTCTATAGAGTCTACCACACTTAGCAGGTGTTTAAAGTTAAGTTGGATTCCTTCTTTTTCCGTTCATTTATGAGAATTCAAAAACCTTCTAAGATATAATTATTCTCTCTGCTGAGAACGGCCAAATGTAGCCTCGCCCAGATCACCCTGTGCCTTTTTTAAAATTGAAGTACAGCTGATTGACAACATCTTGTTAACTTCAGGTGGACAGCATAGGACTTCAGTATTTCTACAGCTTATGCCTTTTAATTAACCGTTTCCTTCCTTCCTACTGACGACCCAATTTCTGCGGCCATGGCAGGCATGCTGGGGATGGAACCAACTCTTCCTCCAGGCTCCTCGAGGCTGCCATAGACCATCCAGCGTCAGATCACGGCTCATACATCTCCTCCTAACACTTCTCTTCTCGAAAACGTATCTGAACTGGTCAACTTTTACATGAATCCCCTCCCTGCCAAATGCCGAAACATCATCCTGTGATTTTGCCCTTTTTGAAGGTCAAGGCTTTTGGAAAAAAAAAAACATATGTAGAGGACTGACCTATGCCACTCCCTTCCTTTCCGTGTTTTACCTCAATCCTGTATGCCTAGTTAAATAATATGTTTGAACAGCTACCGTTAGGAAAATTTCATGAACTGGGAGAACATTTGCGGTTTTTAAAATTACAGATACAATATACAGCTCCCCAGCGTGGGCCACGGGCAAGAACGGGAGAAATATATGGCAGTGCTTAGCTTTTATAAGGCCACATTCCACAGCATCAAAAAGACTGCACCTCGTACTCCATTAAAATAATAAAAAAATAGAATGAAGGGGAAAGAAAGGCATATTTAAGGAGCTGCAGTTTAAACAGACTCAAATGAGAACCACCTGTTCTGTGCCTCGGCACCAGAAACCACACCCCTCTGGCTTTAAGGATTTCTTACCCCTCTCAGCGTTTGAGCTGGTATCACTGCTCGCTCTCAACTGCCATCTTTACCCCGCTTCCAGAAGCAGACGTCAGGGTTCCTTCTTCATTTGGAGGGGGATGTCAAATGTGGAAAGCCGGAAAGGTGTTAAATGGTTAAATGGTCTGGAAGGCACTGTGCTCTGAACTACAAGGTCAGAAGATGACCGGCAGGAGAAAACAGGCAATGCGTTTCATGAGATCAATAAAATGTATGACTTCACTCGCTTAATTACATAAATAAAGTTGTTAAAAAAAAAAACAAAAAAACCCAGGCACGCAGCGTGCTAAATGAGCAGGGTTTTTATGGACGACTACAGAGCTAGAGACAACCCCTGGAAAGGCCATTCACATGTAGGCAGCGTCTTTGTAAAAAGCCTCATGCAAAGCCGGAAGGAAAAGCTCTGCAGAGCCCTGCGCCTGCCAGGACGGGTGGGATCCCAGCTAGGGAGCAGACCCGGGCAATACCCAGGAGGCCGAAAGTGGGGATCCATGGCCTGTTTGGTAACTTGACCATTAAGACGGTTCTCCGTCCATCTGTTTTAAATCACGGTTTGAAGCGTATTTATGTGATAAAGAATTAAGGCTGTTTCTCTCGGCCTCGTAAACAAGCGGGACGCTCTCTTTTGGAAAAGCCACTGACGTGAGTACAACAAGCATGGGCAGAACTGAGTTTAGAATTAAAGAGGCTCGAGGGTGCTTAACTCCTGCAAAGCGTGCCAGACACTCCGTCCGGAGATTTTTGGTTTCATTCTGTTTTGTTTTAAAGGCATTATAAGTCATAACCTTGCACCGTTCTAAAGGACTTTTTTCTGTTTTAAAGAGAGAAGCAGGGGGGTGTTTGCAGGACAAAGAGAGAGATGGAGAAACTCCAGAAAGAGCGAGAGAGAGAGAGAGAGAGAGAGAGAGAGAGAGAGAGAGAGAGAGAGAGAGAGAGGGAGGGAGAGAAGGGGGAAGGTACCTGCTAATGAAACTAACAAACAAACTCAGAACACCCCCAAAAATTGCCTCCCGACCTCCGGATGCTGTGACATGTGGCAAGGAGCTGTCCCGAATAAATACTGTATCATTTCTGTATTAATGAAATGCCACTGAACACCCCCTGGGGCTTTATTTAGATGATCTCTCATGACCGGTTTTGCAAGGAGGGAATTATTCTTGAGCTGGATCCCCCAACTAGACGTCTCAACACCGGGACCAGACATAATTCTGCCTGAATCTGATTCCCAGGCGTACTCTGTCCACGTTACCACGCTGCCTTGTTTCTAAAAAACGTAATACATAAAGCCACATGAGGTTCTGGTGCCAGTCATCTAAAACACGGTTTCTTCCTGCAAAGCCGGAGGAGGCGGGTGCACGGACCTGTGTTTTTGCAAGTGCTGGGTCTGGGCGGGGGGGAGAGCACACGGAGACACTGCAGTTTGATCATCCGTGCCCTGTTTTTGAAAAGTTAAGACTCCTTGAATTAATTCACTGAGGCTGAGACCATGAAAGGAACAAAACCTCAATATATCCTTCCAGTGTGACTTTAAATATGACAAGGTTATCATTTAATACACCATCGTTCAAGAATTGATTTACGTTCCTCTGGGTGTCCCCCCTTGTACTCTACTCTAGGCTTACCTGGGATGATGACATTCAGGGCTAGTCC
Source organism: Camelus dromedarius (assembly GCF_036321535.1). Lineage (NCBI taxonomy): Eukaryota > Metazoa > Chordata > Mammalia > Artiodactyla > Camelidae > Camelus > Camelus dromedarius. The sequence goes on from NC_087444.1 coordinate 28,339,939, forward strand.
TTAAAATTCCATAAATGAAAGTATTGGCTAGATCTCATTTCCATGGAATAACACAAATGACATTCTAATTTTTCAGAGACGAGAGGCTAGATTCTAAAACATGGCTAGGTTCTGAAACTCCTATTCTTGGGTTTTCATGCTTCCCTCATTTACAAAACTAATATTTTTTTTCCAAACCTCTATTTCACTCCAAGCCCCATGGCTCTTAGGAGTCCAGCATCTTCCTTTGCTGCTGACCTTTTGTGTCTTCCTCTCCCACATGACCTTGAGAAAGGGAGTGGCCAGCAGCAGTCTTGCTGCATCATCCTTGTCATTTGCGGAACAGACAGCACCCCCACTCGGGAAGGAAGACCTGGGAGGGAGGGGCCGTATGGAGTCCAGCCAGCCTTCACCCATAACACATTTTTCAGGAGTGAAATCAAATAGAAAGATAAGCCTGCTGGCCATTGTGTGTTCTGTTTGTGATAAAAATCTCATCCAAAATAGGATTAGGTTAAATGTCCTTTTTATGATATCCTATGCATCTCAGTAGTTCCATTTATGGCCAAGAATGCAGTGGTCTCTTGGGTTGGCATGTAGCCATTTCCCCCTTTTTCTGTTTCAAGGGCCACCGGTCTTCCTTGGCCAACACACGAGTAGTAGCTCGTCTCCGTACAGAGAACAGGGAAACCTGCCAGAACTGCCAGAGACATATGGACTTGATCAGAGCCACTGAGATGAAGACCACATCTGCCCTGCAGTGACTACAGGCCCCATTTGGAAGACCGCCAATCCTGGGAGACTTCCTCGTGGTCTCATTGGTAGTTCTGGTTAATTTGTTCTTTGCTCCCTAAGTGATGTGCCACTGAAGTATCAACTCCATGCAGGCAGGGTCAATGTGTTCTGCATGTTCTGAGCTTGGCGACAGCATCAGTACGTGATGTACACTGGTTCTGTAGTCCTGACTGAACCCTTGGGTCTTAAGACTCAGCCCAGTGACATCTTTACCAGGCAGCCTTTACTGACTCTGCCTGTCAAGAAGAATGGACCCCACCCTCTTGGAGACTTCTACTTTGCTGTACTTTGAAGTCTTCTGTACTTATAAGATGAATGTTATTAGAATGCTATATGTTACGTGAATGAAAAATGTTGCCAGCCATGTGAGTAAACAAAGGATGTTGCAGTCATCAAGCCATCCCATTTCAGCTGCCCTGACAGTGAGCCCTGAGGGAACTCAGGATGGAGACACACGGGCTGCCCGCTGCCAAGCCCTCAGCCACTGCGGCCACCTGCGACGGTGTACCAGAGGGCACTTAGGATGGGAGAGAACAGGACACTTAGAGAGCTAAGGTGCACATCAAGGGAGTGATTTCAGTGAGCCCAGACTCTTGCACCTTCCCATACAGAGAAAAGCACTAAATTCCTTAACTTGAGATGTCTGGTTTTCTTTAACAGTAATCTTTTGATGTTCCAACTACCTGGTCTTCACTGCAAAAAAATCCTATATATCCTGGTTCCTCCTCTACCCCTCCAGACCAGTCCCTTAGATCAGACTGAGAGGCTGCCTCCCAGGCTTAATTCCTCAGAAAGTCCATCGAATAAAACATAACTGTCAACTTGTAGGTTGTGCTTTTTTTTTTTTTTTCATTTGACAGTTAGTATTTAGCCAATGGAAATACTATCTTTTGAGGACTGATCCTCAGGCATCGTACTAAGCACTTCGTGTGAATCATCTCATTTAGTGCCCCTGCCCTATGCCCTACTAGAGGAATGGTTATGGGAACAAACTCCAGAATTTGGATTTGAATCTGGGTTTGAAATCCTGAGTTCACCAACAGGTGACTATGAGCTTGGGCAAACTCCATTTCAATGTCTTTTCTGTAAAATGGGGATAGAAATAAAAATGGCAACTGTAAGGGGTTATTCTAAGAAATAAATCAATTAATTCATGGAAAAGGCGAAAGGAGAGTCAGCACTCAGTACACAGTAGCTATTCTTAGCGTCTCTATTCTGCAGATGAGGAAGCTGAGACCTCAGAGGCTCAGTGACCCACCAGGCATGACCTGGCCAGTGAGCAGGGAATCTCAGACCTTACCCCAGGCAGCCTGAACCCTAGTTCTCCCCAGTTTGAACCACGCCATCCTTATCCTGCCATTTGTCCATGACCACTCTGAGTGCCCAGCTGTGACTGTTCGCATTTGAACCACGGCGCCTAGCACAGGGCCTGTCACACGCAAAGAGCTAGCTAGCCATTTAGTTCCTTGATTAATTAGTGAATTAACTTACTAATAGTTTAGATTTAAATAAACAGTAAGCACAGTGCCAGGCACAGAAAACAATCCGTCCTGGGATATCGGGGTGCAACTGGCATGAAATCAATTGCACTGAACAATTTATTTTCAATGAAAACCTTGAAATGGTCCTAAAAATCTCCTGGGTGGAAGTCATCCTAATTATTTCAGCATAAATCTAGCAGCCTTTAAAAATAAATTTCCATTTTCTACAGTCTAAATCTAGTGTATGTAGCTTTCAAAATGTAACTGAGCAGGACGCTCTGGGGTCTTCCAGGGACAGACCCTCCCCCATGCCCTTTGCTTTAGCTCCTCTCTGAAGTACCCAGGTAATGGTATCTGATGCGCATTTCCTGAGTTGTTTTACATATGCTAAAACGCCCACCAAATGGAAGATGGGAACTACTTGATGACCATGAGCAGCCAATGGCCAGACATACAGGTGCCCAAGGATTGATAACGTTAACCCCCGTGACACTGCCCTGTTACTGTGCCATCAATCAGAGGACTGTGCATGAGCAGATCACACACTGAGGTGCCCCTCCCTCACCTGGCCTTTAAAAATGCTTTGCTGAAACCCAATGAGGAATTCGGGTGTTTTCAGTACAAGCTACCTGGACTCCTTGCTTGGTGCCTGCAATAAATGCTGCACTTCCCTTCATCCCAACCTGGTGTCAGTAGATTGGCTTTATCACATGTGGGCAAGTGGACCCAAGTGTGATTCTGTAACAAAAACACCATCAAGTACTCTGTTATTATTTAAAAAAATTTTTTTCTACTCACTCCATATGATCTTCCCTCTGCTTTTGATACACCAAAATCGTTCCATATGAGACAGATTGTACAATAACTGAATTTTAAGGCACTAAGAGGTGTATGCTGGTGTGCTTGGTCAACACAGCAGTACCTGCGTTCCTCATGAGACAATCCTGTAACATCAGACAGTCCTGAAACACAATCTTAATTTTGCACTGGAGATTTTGTGAGCATGGGACCGGCTCCTTTTTCTCTACTTTCTATTAGATGCATCTGGACACTTTTGACGGCTAAATGGTAAAACAGGCCCTGTTGGAGATGCTCAGCAGCCTTTTATTAGCTGGATGGTTCAGGAGCATCTCTATCAAGACCCTAACTTGCAAACTCTCAGCATAAAAGAAGAAACAGGGTTCTGTGTCAGGACAATGAACTTGGACTGTTTTTTCCCAGTGAATGGAAAACAACATTTCTAACCCAGAGAAGTGACACTCGGCCCCATTTGGTAACACCTCAGCTCCCTTCACACTGGGGTTACAATGCTGCCTTTCTGTACAGTTTCCAGAACAAGCCATCAGAGTCAGGCCTTCTGGCTTGGGCATCTGAATGACAACCTTCATCCTTTGTGGCCTTTTCCAGTCCCATTTTGAATTAAAATATGTAAGGAGACCAAGCTTCCACCACAGGCTCTGTTATCCCCACCTTCAAAATCAAATCCTACCAGCTCACAATGCATTTTTCAACTTTTGGCAATTTCATCCCAACAGTTTGGAAATAAATTAGATGCTGGTAAAAGATCAGAATTCCGGAGTCAAGGGAAATCAACCTTTGGAAATAAATGCCTGGGCCCTTCTGTCTACTGTGTTTGCTACTGAAGTCAACAATTTACAAAGCTCATGATTTCAAGTTAACCTGGATCCAAGTCTTGGCACCACTGCTTACTAGCTGTGTGACCTCGGCCAAGCTATTTAACCTCTCTGAGCCTTGGTCTTCTTCCTTGTAACAGGAGAATGCCTTTACAGGGTTGCTAGGAGTATTAAAAAGGCATATTTTAAAAAGCATTAGAAATGTTTTTGGATCTTAGGGGATTTTGAACTAATAAAATTTGGTGTTTATCCAAATCCATGCAGATTGGAAGTGATAGGAAAAGTTTCTGGAGGGGGGGATCAGGAAATGGTGGAATTGCCACCAACAACTCTGAGTTTCTGTTCAGATGTTTTTGGTGGGTGGCAATACCTTCATCAAGCCAAAACTAATGCCTTCTGCCTAAAAGCTCATCCTCCTCCTCTCCTCCAGATCCCCATTGGCTAATAACACCAGGGGATGCCAGAGTCATCTTTAGCATCTCCCTGCCTCATGCCTGCCGCTCATCAGTGATGAGTCTCCCCAGCATCTTCTCTCTCTCCTGCTCCTCTAGTGGCTGAAGCCCTTATCTGCATTCCCCTGGACCAATGCAAACTGACGCATTCTGCTGCCCCGAATCTGATTTTTGTTTTGCAGCCCTACTTCCACGCCCTGGCCAAAATATTTCTCCTTAAAGTGCACGTTGGGGGCATTCACTTGCAGCTTCTCATTCTCAAGTTCTTTGTCCACCCCTCCACCCAGCTGTGGAGCACTTTGGCTAGAAGGACCACCCAAACCACGGTGTTTACTGGGAACGTAAATTAGAACAACCTCCGTGGGGAGCGATTTAGCAAGATCTATGCAAATGCCCCAGAGCAGATGCTCTGAGCCAACACGGCTTCTTCTAGGACTCCGTCCTGCACAGACACTCATGCATGCGGGAAATGATGTGGGCATGAGGTTACATGCTGCGGCACAAGGTGTAACGGCAAAAAGACCGGGAACAACCCAAATGTCTATCAGTGGGGAATTGGTTCAATGAATTATGAAGCATCTCTACAGCGGAAGACTCAGAGGTTGTTAAAAAAAAATGAAGAAATCATTTATATGCTGATTTGGAACCATCTCTTAAGATATATTGTCAAGTGAAAAGAGCAAGGCGTGAATAGTGCGGGGAAGGGGAGGGTAAAAGAATATACAAACATATTGTCTTGTAAATACATAAAAATGTCTAGAAGAATACCCAAAGAAATGATAACAGAGGAATGAGGTGCTAAGGGAAAGGGGTAGAGGGACATTTTAAAATACATAAAGAAAACGAACTGTATGGTTTTGAGATATAAATACATAAATATATATACACGTCATTTTCTATCTTCTGCTTTGGACTTTGAACCATGGACTGCCTGTTAGAAAGTAAATATTTTAATTATATATATGTTTTTAAAAATTGAAGTTAAAAAAAAATCTAAGTTTAAAAAGTTAAAGCTCCAGTCTGTTCTCAGAAACAATCACATATGTAATATACACATATGTAAACTAAAAAAATGTGCAGTGTATTGTATATATGTATTTCATGCAATATAATGTCTATGTGCAGTGAGACTGTAATAATTCTACCTAGTAAAACTGGAAAAGGAAAAAACAAACAAACAAACAAACAAACAAAATCTAAGTTAAAACAAAGAGAATTGCCACGTAAGCCAGGTGCCTGTTTTCTGTCTTCTCCAGACAATGGCAATACACGAATGGCTTCCCCACCCCCAGTCTGCTCTCCATCTCACAGAGACCTTATTTACCTCCTTGGAATACAGCTTTGAGCACATCAATTTCCTGTTCAAAACTCCCCGTGACTTCACATGTCCCACTGGATGGAGTCCAAGTTCATTAGTCAATGTCCAGTATCAACCCCTGATCCCCAGCTCCGCTCTCTGCCCTGTCCTGCTCCACTAGGCTCATCTCTGAAAGCTAAATAACTTATGGTGACCTCTGTGCCTCCACACATTATGTCCTTCCACTTGGCATGTCCTCCAGCCACCCCAAAGACCAAGCTCAACTTGATCCTAAACCTTGGTTCAAATCTTCTTTCTCCATTAATTCATTCCAGAATCCACCACTCACCTCCGTCCCCTAGCTAGAAGAAACGCCCTTCTTCTTTGAAATCCCAGGGCATATTTTTGTTGTCGGCATATGATGTTTATCACTTTACATGGGATCCTAGTTAATTTGGTCCTCGTTTATCCACCCCCTCAATAAACACTTACTGAACACCTACTATGTATCATGCACTGGAAAGGGCACTGGGGACACAGTAAAAAGCCAGAGTAGCAGGATTCCTGCTCTCAAGGGGATAACAATCTTCCGGGGAAGACAGACAATAAAAATAAGAAACCACACCTTTGATGATCATTTTCCATAACTTCAATGTGGAGAAGTAAAAAGCTCAGTCAAAATGCTAACTGTTTGCCCAAAGCAACACTTGAACATTACAAAGGCTAACAGACCCATATTTAAATCCCAACCCTGCCGCAAAGCTATGATTGTCTGGGTCAGAGTTTCTCAGCCTCAGCACTGTTGATACTTGGAGTTGGCTAATTCCTTTTTGTTTTAATTTTTCAAAAATTTTACCTTTTTTTGAGGGGGGAGGTAATTAGTTCTTTTTTTTTTTTAACTTAATGAAGGTACTGGGGATTGAACCCAGAATATTGCACATGCTAGGCATGCACTCTACCACTGAGCTATAGCCTCCCCCCGTGGAGTTGGCTAATTCTTTGTGATGGGGGCTTTCCTGTGCGTTGTAGGAGGCTTAGCAACAACCCTGGCCTCTACCCAGCAGATGCCAGTAGTACCCTCCCCCTCCTCCTCATCAAATGTCCCCAGTAGGGGTCAAGAGTGGGGGTTTGCAAAATCTCCCCCTTTGGAGAACCATGGCTCTAGGCAAATTCCTTAACATTTCTGAGTTTCAGTTTCTTCAGGGTCTGGTTCTTTGCAGAAAAACCCCATAAACATTTGAAAAATGAAAAAGAAATCTGTAAAACAGAGAGAATACTACCTACCCTAGAAGATTATGACAGGATGAAACACAAAAATGTGTCTGAAATGCTGATAAATCTTTTGATCAAGAGGAATAAAAATATAAGGTTGGCCAATCTCTTTCCCAGTGCCCTCAGGGTGGACAAGATCCATTCTCAGGACCTCCTCAGTCTAAATGAGTGTTCAATCCATGAACTGCCCAAATTGTGGACATGATTTTTGCTTGTGTCCCAGAGAGATGTTCTAGAGTTACAGCCCAGAACATGACTCCTTGGGAGGGTGCAGGAAAGGTCTCGTCCATCAGGCTATATTTGCGAGACAGATGGATTCAAGTCCAGTCAAAGTCCAGGCTTCTTGAACTTGGATGCAAGAGCTAAAATACACATAACTTGAGACTGGGTGTCCTGGATCCCATAAAAATGCCACATAAGAGATGGCAGGATTACCTAGCTGTTATGACATCAATCAGTCTCTTCAAAAGCTTTATTTGCACATCTCAAATCATCCTTGTAAACCATTTATTTTCCCACACTATTGGATGCTGTGAGCATTTCGGAAGTGTTCTCAGGGTGCTTGAAATCAACAAGGCAATTAGCGAGGTTTTAAAGGAATCAAAAATACAATCAACAGTGCTTTGGAAATGTCAATAAAATTCTTGGCTTGGCAGACCACTTCTGTATTGTACATTTGTTAGGAAACTTGAAGAGGATCTTAAAATATGCATCAGTCTGAATTCCAGGATTTATTTTCAACCTGGAAAATGGATAAAGTAATGGGCAGGATTCCTATATAATTTGGGGAGAAGTCTTTCCTTGCAAAAAAAAAAAAAAAAAGATGAAGAAAAAATAGGTTTTGGAGTCAGACAGAAATGGATTATAATTTCGGCTGTGTGACCAAAACTGGATGAGTTGGGGAAAAATCATTAACTCGGAGTACAGTTTCTTCAGCTTTAAAATGAGGATACTAATGCCATCTTAAATTAAAATGTGTAAGTGTCCAGCGAAGTGTCTTTGCAAACCTTCATTTTCATTCCTCATTCCCTATAGGGAACAGAGTACGAACTCATTGGTTTATATTTTTATAACACCTGCAAAATTGCACACTTTCTAACCAATTTAGTTCTCTCTTGACCAAAATGCTTTAAGACACAAATGTTCCACATCTGTTTTGCTCCACTAAATAAAATAAGCCCAACCCATCACTTTTTCTTTCTTCCCACCAACAGTTTCCCTTAACTCATTCATCATTCCACAAGCAGCCCTTGCTCACAAATTAAGGCATCTCTTTGTGGGGGTGGGGGAGGGCTGTGGAATATGCGTTGGGTACAACAGAAAAGATACTAAATCTGAGTAAGGATGAACTGTCCTGTATGTGGCAGGTCAGACAGGCAACTTTCAGCTGTCTTCCTTCCTATCCTTAACCTAAAGAAACTCAGTCGTGTTTTCAAAAGCATAATAATTACTGACATTTTGCTATGGTTTCCAATAAACCGGTGATTTTTTTTTTTCCAAAAAGTCCATGAATAAAACAAACACCGTCACCATTGGAGATGCATTTCCACGCCAGCGCGGATGCTTTTAAGACCATTTGCCGAGCGCTCTGCACCGTTTGACCAGTTCTGGGGCAGGGGGCATGCTCTAATTACTGATTGTGAAGTTTGGTATCTATAGCAACAGGCAGAATTGACAACAGGAAGCTTCACCCTCTGGGGCACCATCTGAAGTTTATAAAATCAACTGGAGGCCAAGGCTACAGTTAATCAGGAGGACTTTCAGAACGCAAGTGCTCCAAGTCCACACTTAAGAAGCAAAGAAATTATTTAATAAGACAATCACAGGGCTCGAGAAGGCAGAGTTTGTTTAGCTTGGCTTTGCCGTGCCTCTCGTAGTAATTTATCCTAATGGTACCAATTCGCCCATGATTTGATACAGCAGGAGACCCGGGGTATCGGTTTAATCAAACCTCGGCCGGGGCTGCCTGTTTCTTAACTATTGTTGCTGTAGATCAATCGGCTTCACTTGATTCACTAATCGGGCGGCACATGGATGTGAATTTTCCCAGGATTCCGGAAATCAGGTTGACATAATTCTTCATAATGTGTCTGCTTTTAAATGGCATGATTTCACCCCATTCACATTATTTTACGTCCCCAGACCTGACAGGTGAAGGGTCTAGATCCTGGGAGGCTGCCAGTGAGACGTGTGGAGCATCGTACATGACCAAAGACAAGCTACTTAACCCTTCTGGGTCTCAACCTCCTAAGTCATTCCATCAGGACAAGAATTTACTAAGTCACAGAGCTATTAAGAGGATTAGAGAACTGGCAGATGGATGAGCCTAGAACACAGCCTGGAAGGCAGGAGAGAGACTCTGAGCCAATGTCTCACTTCCCACCTGCCCTGATTCCCATCTCCAGGGAGGAGAAGAGGGTGGAGGATGTAGCTGCGTCATTTTTACAGGGTGAGATGTTAACCTTTATCATATTTCACAGGCCTGGTCACACGTGCTTTGATAATCCTAGGAGATCATCTAAACTCAATCCTCAGTCTCCATTCTTCTGTCCCCACGGGGGCCAAGAGGTCCCCCCATGATTTATCCCCTTGGTGCCGGTGTGGCTGTTGGGAAAGTTGGTCCATGGGCAGAGTTCTCCCTCACACTAACGACACTCTGTGGCTTTCCCATCCCCTCTTCTTTCTTAAACAGCGGGGAATTTGATTTAAAATACTGTCTAGGTACAGACAAGACAGGATAAGATCAGACCTTTCCTCTTGGTAAGCAGAGACTACAGAAGGGAGAGAAAATCTATCTTCACGTGCTGTTCAGTTCAGGAGGGAGGGAAGAAGGAAAAGGGCAACGTGAATCCCTGAGTTGGAGGCAAGGACTACGTGGACAGTGAGGCCATGGGCAGAATTCAGCCCCACCTCTGACACTGCATAGTGGAGGGTGGCCAATGTGAGCTTCATCATGGGGGTCTCTGCGGCTGCCTCTGTGAAATGGGTCTATGGAGCTGGCCAGCCCTGGGTTGTCATGGCAACACAAGGAGCTAATCTATGTGCCCCCAAGCTGTCAGTGGATGTAATGTTAACTCACTTCCCTAAGTGTCCCTTTTCCTAAGGGAGAACTAAATCCAGGCCTTTTCACGGATCAACTTGTCTGCTCACATTTTAACTTAAGTTCTTAGCTTACTGTTTTTCCTGCAGATAGACTTGACCACTTGCTGAGGGAGGAAAGTAAGAATAAAGACAGAGAGAGAAGGAGGGAAGGAAGAAAGGGAGGGAGGAAGGAAGAAAGGGAGAAAGAAGAAAAAAGGAGGGAGGAAGGAAGGAAGGAAAGAAGGAAGGAAGGAAAGAAATGTCCTTCTTTGTCACGCCTTCTCCGCTCTCCGTTCTTAAGGCTGGAGGGCTTCGCGTGGTGTTGAGAAGCTTTATTGTTTCAATAGCAGGGTAAGGAGGTTAATGCCACCTTAACAAGGGAGTTGTTTCTTCCTCCCTCCCACCTTCTCTCTTTTCTTTTTTGGCTCAGCCTAAATTTCTAACACTGCCTGATGAAATGTAGTATACAGCTTTTAATTGTGCCCAGAGGCAGTACAACTTCATAGAGGTTTTTCAGCAAGTGGTGGAGGATCTGAGAAACAGCTGTGTTGCAGGCACACGTGCTCCGAGGCGGAACAGCCCCGTCAGCACCTGTGCCCGCTGAGCGCGCACCCTCACACCCTCCGTGCGTGCGCACAGCTGGGACCCATCAGGGCTGTAAGGAATTAATACTCTTAACTTGCTATTTTATTGTACCTAGAGGAGCCTGATGCTATATTAAATCCGAAGCCCATAAGTAGGATTTTGCTCAATCTTGGAGTTCCTGGGGGTCGGGGCTTGGTGGGCTGGGTGGGATATTAAAAACACACGACCTCTTTTCCGATGCCGAGAACGAATTGTTTTAATATCCCAATGTTTGGTTTATTTATTATTAGAGATGAGTGGCCGCTTTTAAAGAGTAATAGACTTGTCCAGGCACTAACCTAGTTTTCCCAATTGAATCTTGCTCAGACGCCCAGCACTTGCGGAAAGCCGCAAGTACGGATTGTTTTCTCTGAATCACTCTTACCAAAACCTGGCTCCCCTTGGCGCAAGCCCCTAAAATAAACCTCCCATCTTCTAGGCTGTGGACTCAACCTCCGAAATTCTACTGTACTCAACCACTCACAAAACGCTGTCTCATACTATTCCACTGGGGATCCACCTCATCCCTGAAATTCCACAAGACGACTGTGTGCTCGTTTCATAGACTCGCAAACAGAAGTTTGGAGAAGTTATGCACCCAAGTTAACAGAAGACCAACCTCAGACCTTGGACTTCAGCCTACTGACCCTCAGTAACCACGTTCTCTCTAAGTCATGTTCTATATTCTGCTATAAACACAATCTGAAAAGGCGATTTCATGGTGACTTGTACTGCCTGTGTACCCACGGGGACAGGTCACACAAGGGAGTCTCCATAGATGTTAAACTCACGTGGACTTCAGGATCTGTGAGAGGCGGAAAAACTACCCTCCAACAGACACTCACATCAAACTCCCGGAACTTGTGAATGTGATCTTATTTGGGAAGAGGGACTACACAGGAGTGATTATGTAAAGGCTTCTGAAATGAGATATTCCTGGATTTTGTGGGTGGGCCTTAAATCCATTGACAAGTGTCTTTGTAAGAGAAAGGCAGAGGGAGGTCTGAGACACACAGAAGAGGAGGAGGTGGTGTGACCCCAGAGGCAGAGATGGGAGCGATGTGGCCACAAGTCAGGTTCGCTCTGCTGATGGGGACTGGGAGCCACAAAGGGCAGAGAACCTCCAGAGGCAGGATGGCTCTGCCGACACCGTGACTTCAGACTCCTGGCCTCCAGAACGGTAAACAAATAATTATGTTACTTCAAACCACTGAGTTGGTGGTGATTTGTTACAGCGGTCCCGGGAAAGGAACACAGGGTCTTTTTGCTCTGGGCACCACGTTAGATTTTGGCAGCTCTTGGCATCAAGGGTACCTTCTACTTTGGGCAACTGTTGAAAGGCAGAAAGGATGCTGACAACTGCCCTTTGGTGCCCAGTCCTGCCCCACCTGCCAGGAAATGGCAGTTTAGCATCACAGAGAAGCCAGTCACTGTGATCTTCACTGAGGCCAAGCAGGTGTCAGAGGAGGGTCCATGGGGAGGTGGAAAGCCTACTGTTCTGTTCTCACCCTGCTGGACCACTTTCTACCCTAAGTGCGTTTTAGGTAAGCCGCTGAATCCACATCTCACTTACCTCTTCAGTAAAATGAGATTCTCCACATAAAATGCCCTTTGAAAAACTAGAAAACATCATGCATGTTGGCTATTTATATATATATATATATATATAATTACCTATAAAGTATCTCTGAAGCATCAGACTCACAGAGGGCACAGGGCCCTCTGACTTTGAGAAAAGATGTAATCTCCAGTAGGTATTACTTCAAGGTTCTCCAAAATATGCTTTCTCTTAAGTACCCACTTATCATCCATTAATACACTGAAACCTCTTTAGAAGCCACCTGATCCAAAATGCTAGATTAATGTAGCCCATAAATTTAATTTCTGCTGTGTTTCTTTGGATTCTTCAAATTTGTCTCTTTCAAGCACTGAACAAAAGGACTCCAAACCAACAATAACATCCCATTTGCTTGTTTACCGTATTAGCCGTGAGTTTTTTCTTTTAAATGAGCCCTCAATACTGGTTAGAAGAAAGGAGACTCTGAAATGCTGCTTTTGATCATTTAAATTGCTGTAAACCTTTTGGAGTGCAATTTGGCGATATGTCTCAGGAACCTTTAAAAAACCGGGCTCAACCTCTGACCCAGTAATTCCATTTCTGGGAAACTATCCTAAAGACATAATGGGAACTATGGAAACTGCTTTATGCACAAAGATGTTTATCAGAACACTCTTTATGACAGCAGAAGTATTTGAAACCATCTGAATGCCCAACAACACAGGAGGGGAAAAATAAATGGTGATGCCTCCCCACCGTGGACTGTCTGCTACCAGGAGTTTGCTGTGAAGAAGCATGGATGACGGCGTGCTGAGACATACATCGTGAAGGAAAAATAAGAAGCAGAGTGTCAAATGGGTCCAGGGGAGTGATCTCAATGTGACACAAATGCAGTAAAACACGGAGAAAAAGACTGGAAGAAACGCATGTATTAATCGTTATAACCTATAGCCAGCAGAATTATGGGTAAATTTTCTCTTTTTTTAAAATAATTCTTCCTTTTCTTCCTCTTTTTTTTTTAATTGAAGTATAGTCAGGTTACAGTGTTGTGTTAATTTCTGGAGTACAGCATAATGTTTGTCATACGTGTACATACATATATCCCTTTTCATATTCTTTTCCGTTACAGGTTACTACAAAACACTGAATGCAGTTCCTTGTGCTATAGAGTAGAAACCTGTTGTTTATCTATTTTATATACAGTAGTTAGTATCTGCAAATCTCGAACCACTGGTCAACGGCAGCACCTGCTCATTCATGCACCCACTGTTGGTCTGCTCCCCTTCCTGGTCTCTTCTCCCCACCTCCTGGGAAAACACAACCCAAGACTCCCAACCTCAGCCTTCCCGTCATGGACTGCATGTTTGTGCACCCCCAAATCCACACGTTGACATCCCAACCCCCAATGTGATGCCATTAGGAGGTGGGGACGTTAGAAGCTGATTAGGTGGTTGATGGTAGAGCCTTCGTGAATGGGCTGAGTGTCCTTACAAAAGGGACCCCGGAGAGCATGTTTGCCCTCTTTCCTCCACATGACGACATGAGGGGACGTGTGTAGTCTGCAACCTGGAAGAGGGCTCTCACCAGAACCCGGCCAGGCTGGCTCCCCCATCTCGGGCTTCCAGCCCCTGGAACTGTGAGAAGTAAATGTCTGTGGTTCATCCGCCACCAACTCTGCTGTGCTTTGTGACAGCAGTGCCACCGAGACACCTCCCACAGCTGCCCTCCATGCAGACCTTGTTTATTTCGTTTTTATTTCCTTCAGAGCCCTTATCACAATTTGTCATCACACGTACATAGGTTTGTCTGTTTGCTCAGTGCCTGTCCCACTAGACTGTGAGCTCTATTACCATGACCGTGTCATTCACCGCAGTCCTGCAGCTCCGAGCTCTGAGCTGGCATGCAGCAAGAACTTGCGAGATAATGAGGAAACAAGAAAGGAGCAGGGAGGCAGCTTGTGCTAGTGGAGGAAGCTTTCAGCTCTGCAGAGCTGCGTTCAACAGAGGCGGGACTTTGGAGACCTGCCATGGGGTCTCCCCTTGTGTCTCTCGTTCAGAATTTGACCTTGGGCAGCTGCCTGAGCCCTCGTCACCTCAGTCTCCTCATCTGTAAAACGAGGACTTCGGACTAGATGATTTATTCCGCGTCTTTCCGCTCTAAAATTCTATGACTCAATATTCTAGGTAATAAACTTTACAACTCTGAATAAATTAATGGAAATGAATATTTAAATGATGTGCAAACATTCGTGTGAGTGCTTTCTTAGTCTTTTATGGAGTGGGAGCGTGAGAGATAAAACCGAGATACAAGCAATCAGAAATATCTGTGTCGGTGGAAACGTGGTGCCTTCTCCCGGTTTTTCTGGGAAGGGTGTGTAGCAGAGCATTCATGTAAGAACTCACAGTGGAAAAAGGGTCAAAGAAAAGCAGGCATCTGGTAAGCTGGAAGTCCCCAAACGGGTGGATGTCCCAGGCTCAGATATTCCTGGAAAACATTCTTGGGTCCGGGGAAGCAGCAAAGGAAATTGGACCAAATGTGCTCTCGGGCTCTGTTTGTTCCTTCAAGCTGCAGTAACGAAATGCAGAACTTTATTTCTCACAACTGTGGATGCTGGACCTCTGAGGTGGGATGCTGGCAGGGTCAGGTGAGGGTCTTCCGGGGGCCAGACTTCTCCTTGTGTCTTCTCATGATGGAAGAGGCAAGGGAACTCACTCGGGCCTCTTTTACAAGAGGATTAATCTCATTCATAAGGGCTCCACCCTCATGACCTAATTATGTCCCAAAGGCCCCAGCTCCTAATTCCATCCTATTTAAGGATAAGATTGCAACATATGAATCTGGGGGATACCGCATTCAGCTGTAGCATCATCTAATTTCTCAGGGCTGTCACGATTCTCAACAATACTCAGCATAAGGGGGTGGTGACTTGACATCTGAGTGCTTCCCTGATGTAGCAACATGATCTCTGACCTGTCAATCACGTGGAGAACACTTTTGATGGGCCAGTAGACTCGAACCAAAAATTTTGACTTTCATATGTATCAATACTTAAGAGGAAAGAGGGACTAGATATTTAAAGGTGAAACCACCGAACTTCTCATGTTGGTAGCAAGCTGGGAAGGAGGGTCAGAAGGAAGACACTTCAGCTGAGCTTGTGCTTTGTCTAGTCCTGGGGTCCAGCAACTCTGGGCATCAGATATGGCTGGGGAGCTCACTGGGGATCCCCAGGAAGAACTGCATTTGTGGGAGGCACCAAGCAGGGTCCCATGAGACCACTCATCCTCGAGAAGGAGACACGCCTGATTAGCTTGACCGGGTTACAAAGCTTGAGTTGACAGGGGGACTAGAACTTGAATTTAGGATGGAGGCCGTTACATCAAATCTTGTTTCCTATCAGACCCAAAGGACATACACCTGGTTCATAAGAGGATGTGGTCGATAAATCAAAATCAATTGTTCTTTGGACAAAGCTCTGTACTATGATGAGCCAAAACACTTGTGTCACTGGGACACCTTGATCTTTTTCTATCCTCCTTGTCTGGGTGTTACCCAAGCTGATTTGTCCCCCAAATTACCTGCTGCCTTTCTTTTAGGACCTTCCAGTCTCTTGCCAATTGTAGCTCCCCCCTCCTCCATTTTTTCTTTTTTAACTCTCTGGCTTTTATTCTTCCATCATACTCCAGAGGAGGACATTAAAAAGTGAAACCATGATGATCATTGATTACTGACCGAAAAATAATATAGAAGATTGAGTACATGATTTCAATTAGGTTTAAGTTTTCATTCCTAAATAATACAGGAAAGTGTCTTCTTGCTACTAAATGATTAGGACAAAGACCCCTTGAATAAGGAGTTACTGCAAAGCCGGGAATCCTGTCAATACACTGATGTCCTGCTCTTTCCACAAACAAAAATAAAACATAATAGAGAGCTAAAGACCAATAAAAAAGAAAATCTGCAGGTACAGAGTCATTAGGTTTCAGTGCCGGGCTTCTTCTAAGCCACGAACCTTGTTCATATCAGAGACGCATGAACCTCAGGTACCCGTGTACTCTAGGGGATATTTATGGCATTCATCACGTTTACTGACTGCCGTGGGGCCTTGGGCCATCCTCCCAGAGTCAAGGTGTCTGTGACTCTCTGTGACTGCTAAAGGTACAGATGATCTCTTCTGGTTTGTTCAATTTTTCACATACTTGCTGAGAATCTATTATGTACAAGAGTAGGGATGGAAGGGGTCAGAACTGCCATTTCCTGACCCTGTAGAAGACGTTAGGTGATGGGCCAGGAGCTTCTCAATAGCTTATTTATCATAACAAGCCCCAAAGACCAATTACAGTTTGCTCATGTTACTGCTGAGAAAAGTCAGAGAAGTTAGGTCACCTGCCCAGCAGCACCCGGCTGGTAAAAGGCAGAGCTGGGATTGGATGTGGGGGCTGTCACGCTCGAGAAACCCTTGCCTTTCCAGGATCACTTCCCTCCCAAAGCAAAACATCCCATTTCTTCTTCAGAATTGTTGAAAGTGGTCCTTCATTTTCCTGCCAACGGGAAAACAGAATAGGAGCAAAAAAAAAAAAAAAAAATCACAGCAATGGAAAGGAGTCTGGTGGAGAGACACAGATTTGGGATGGAGCAGGGGGTGGGGATGGTGGTGCGGGTAGAAATGACTGCTTCTCTCCTTTCATGCAGGGATGGGAATGACTTGGGTACCAAATGATGAAGTCTCTTCGCCAGTCAGAATTGGGTCAGATATTCTAGCAGCGAGAACAGCCTGTTCTCTGCTCCAGCTGTTATCTGAGCTGCTCAGCTGGGGGGAGGATTCCAGCTTGCTTCTTGGGCTCAGAGCTCAAGGTTTCCACAGCTCTCTGAGCAGCGTGTGCTAGCCTCTCCCAGCTGGAAAGAGGAGGGAGGGGAGAGGGAGAAGCGGCGATGGGACGGTGGAGGGGAAATGAGAAGGCTATTCTTGTGTCTAGTGGAGCAACTGATGATTGGGTTAGACTGAACCTGCCTGTCTCACAGTTGCCAATCAGTGAGCATTTTCTGCCAGTGGCTCATGAGTGAGATGCTGAACTCTTTGAAGAAGAAGTGCAAAAACAGGCACAGGGGATGCTGATGAAATGGGGGACCTGGGTGCAATGAGATGGCTATGATCAGGTCTATAAGTCCAATGATGGCGTCACCCCCGCGGAGTACATACCAGGCTTGCCATCCATTGGGACTTCCAAAAGCCCTTGATACGTAGCCAGCTGGAGCCACTGCTTTGGAGGGCGGGCACCTACATTTCTGAGATTTTAAGCTCACAACCCACTCACAAACTCTTGTCAAACAATCCTGACGCACATAAGGCCAAATCTTGGACCCCACCGACATCCTTGCTTGGAACGCCTCCATCTAAGATTGTTGAGTCGGTCTTAGATGTAATAGAAAAAAATCACTCTGATTGCCTCCTACTTATCCGATGCCCCTCATTCCTGGGTTCTTGGTGAAAATACAAGAGTTATATGAATTTCATAATTCAGAGATAAATAATGAACACCAAACTCAGAGCGAAATACCCTAGTGTTCATTTTATTTAATATTCTCCATTGGTGGAAATAAATTAAAAATGAACAAGGCTTGTTTATGCCTGCCTCACATTGCTCTCCACTTTTGAATAGCAACCGCATATTAATTTGCCAAGATCCCATAAATTATAATTAGCCCGGAGGATTAACAACATAAATCCTTGAATTTAAAACCAACCTGCCCAGCTCTCTCTTCCCTATGCCCTAAAGTGAAAAAGAACCATAAAACCTATCACCGCTACTTGATCCATTAAACTCCGGAGACATTCTTATTTCAGCTTAGCTGGTAGAGGTAGTCTTTGTTAAATCTTTTTAAAGTTACAGTAGCTCGCTAGGCGCTGGGGGACCAGGAGACCAGTATCTGTGTCAACGCCCAGCCCCAGTACGCGCTCACGCTTAGGAGAGTGGAAAGGGGGTCAAAGGAGAACTTTTTGGCTTGACGCATTTTTGACACGGGGTCCTGGCACAGATCTGAGATTAAAAGTGCCCCCTCACTCTACACGGTATGTCATATGCTGTCAAGAGTCCCCGAGTACTTGGAAGATGTACGTGCCCCCCACAGGCACAGCGCGCATGCGCGCACACACGCAGGCCGTGGTCAGAGTCTGCGTCCCGCCAGGCCGGTGCCAGGCTGGTTGGGGAGATAAGAAAGGATACCGTTGCTCCGATGACAAAGTATTTAACACAAGATGAATCTTAAAACACTGGCTTTCCCGATAAACAGAATGGTAAGCCCCCTGAAGGATTCGCGGATACAAGGTACATCTATGCACAGCCCAGATGGGACAATCTCCTTCCCCATGAAGTTGCCCCTTTGCCCTGCAGTCAATCGCTTCCACACTGCCTTCTCCCCTTGGACAGCCTGCTGGCCCGTGGCAGTGGCCAGGTGTGGCAAGAGCTGAATTCCAGAACAATACGTGGGTATGTGGTTAGTTACACATTGAACTTGTGACTCAGCTGTGCGGGTGGCTGCCCAGTGCCTTGGCTTGGAGGGAAAGGTGGGCCCCTGAAAAATCTCTAGCTGCGTTCCTGTCTTTCTTTGGTCACACTCTCCTCCCCTCTGCTTTCTTGGCCTTAATCTGGTCTCCCAGGCCTGGGGACACATCTCCGAGCCTGATCCTTCTCTCCCTGGTGGCCTCCCTTCCTGCTTCTCGCCGGAGACCCCCTCTGTGCCCAGGGGACCCCCTCTGCCCCCATCCCCAGGAGCCCTGCTAGCCCAGGAGTTTGGGAAGAGGGAAAGGGTCTTATTCACCTCCTTCCTGGCCCCACCTTCAGCACTGCTCAATGTATAGTAGGCTTTCAAATATTACTTGTGGAATCTACTTGATCATAAAAAGAAACAGATTTATGCCACAAGCCAAAAAAAAAAAAATCAAATGTTTGTCTTGGGTCTCCAACATGGGGTATGTATATTGATCATCGGATGAATTTTCACAACCACTGGGTAAAGTGAGAGCTATTATCCCATTTCCCAGATGAGACTGTGGCAACTCATTGAGACGAAGCCATGTGCCCTGAGTCACAGCCCCAGGTTGACGGGTCCAAGCAGGAATCTCCTCTGGTAAATGTGATGTTTCCGGACCCCCTTCCATCTTCAGCTGCAAGGTGTGCAACAATGCCTCCCCTCTCCCGAAGGAGCCCTGCTGTTTGCAGAATTCATGGAGCCCTGCTGGAGCTGCACGTTGGAAACAAAAGGAAGAGAGTGCTGTCACCAGAAGGCTAACTACTCTCATTGACCGTTTTGAAAACCATTTGCAACTAGGAACAGAGCCCTTGTGGAAACTGCTGCCCTGGTGTCAGGAGATGACACCCACACATTGTGTTTAAACTACACATGATTATTGATTTAATATCCATCTCCTGTCCTGACTGTGGGCTGGAAAGACCAGAACAGACTCTGGGTGCTCACTCCTCCATTTCCAGAAAGTCAGGTCCCACCTGGTACAGAAGAGATGTTGTAGACATATGTGTTGAATGAGTGATGGAATATAATGGAATGCAGAAGCTAACTAACCAACTATGGTTAAATATCATGGGTACAATGACGTTTCCCAAAACATGTGACTGCTGAGGAAAGATGGATAAAGTATGTTCTACAAGCAGACAATGCAGGAGGTCTGACAAAATAGACAGTTCTCTGTGTGTGGCTGGCAGAAACTCCTTCTTGAGTTTCCAGTCACCCCATCGTGACATGACGGATAGGAAGCAGTCCAGGGACCACCCACCCCAACCCCAACCACGCCAGTGACTTCTATTTTCATGCAGGCCAATTTGAAGGGGGCTCTGGATCACAGAACCCTCCAGAGCACAGAAGAGGCCCCTGCACACAGGCAAATCAGTGCGCTACCCACAGCCATATCCGCTCATCACTCCCTGATCCTTATCTCGAGAGACGATGCTGGAACTTCTGCCAGGAACCAGCGGATCTCGCTGACACCATGAAATAAGGGCTCCGGGTACCGCTCTGCTCCCAGAAGGGAAGTGATTGTGCCTCCGTCTGGAGGGAGGCATCGCATGGCTCTGCTGACGCTTTCGTGGAGGAGATGGTCCCCCTTGTAAAAGGCTCTAGTTAAAACCAGCATCAGGCTGAAATCCATTTAACACTCAGATGGTGGGCAGGGGGGCTTGGTGGCCAAAACATGGCATCTATTTTATGTAACATTGTTTTTATCCTGATTGTAAACTGAAAAATGTTCATTGTAGGAAATCCTGATAATACAGAAGAGAAAAAAGAAGAAAATGAAATGTTAACACTCAGGTCTCATTCCTCCCAGATATTAATATGTATGCTAAATTGGACGAAGGATGTTCTAAACTATATCTTACTCTTTTCAATTGATACTATTCTTCAACTACTTTGCCATGTCCCTAATCATGTTCCAAAGGCCCCAGTTTCTCTAAAGAAGAATTCTCAAGAAGTAGAAAGAAGCTTTCACCTGAATTTAGGGAGCACAGGTCAAAGTCTGAGGTTCCTAAGAATTGTTAGGAGAGGGGCCAAGTAGGCAGCAATGTTTGTTTGGAACAGCCTTCAGCGTTCATCAGAATCACCTGGGCAGCTTGTTTAAACAAAAACTAACCCCAGATTCTGAAGGTCTGGGGTGGGGCCTGAGGATCTGCATTGCTACCCAGGGCCCAGGTGATGCTACTGCTTCTGCTGGGCCAGGAGCCACACTTGGAGAACTGTTAGTCCACACTTATTACTGCAAACCATGTGATAGAATCCTATGCAGCCACCTGAAGTGATGTGAAATAATAGTTATTGGTATATAGAAAGGTACTCACAATATCCTGTTAACAAAAGAAATCAGATTACACAGGATTGTGTATCACAGAATCCACGTGCATATAAGGGAAGTATGTGAACATCTTAAATTCCCCTCATGAATTAGCAGTATATATTTTTGGTCTTTTTTTCAGTAGGGCCCAACATGACTCTCTGAGAGGCACTCATGCTGTCAGTGACATTTTACTGATAGAAAAGGAACAGAGATTAAAAACTGTAACGTGCATTTTAAAGTTGCACACAGATGTATAGATGTACGTTCACATGTTCATATACGTGTGTGTCTATGTAAATAGGCGCATACATATGTATAGATATTTAAATGCATGTACGTTGATGACAGGCTGACAACTGATCTTGGGAATGACTGCCTTCTACAGTGAGATTATGGCTTTCCTATTTCTTTTAGCATTAAAATACCATTGGGTTTTATTATAAGATAGATAGATGGATATGAACAATAAAACAGACTAAAATGTTAATGGCACTTCACTACAAAACATTTTCAACGCTTTGTATGTTTGTAAATTTTCCTAATGCTAGAGAAAATTATTTGTCTTAGGAAATGATTACAGTGATGATAACTGAGGTTTTACAAAAATTAATAATGTAGAGGGGGTGCTATAACTCAGCGATAGAGCGCATGCTTAGCAGCACACGGTCCTGGGTTCAGTCCCAAGTACCTCCATCCAAAAAATTTTAAAATCGCTAAATAAATAAATGAAAACCTAGTTACCCCCACCCAAAAAATAATTTTTAAAAATTATTAATGTCCTTACATACCAAAATGAGATGTGGGCAACCCCATGTTACTCCATTTTAAAAAAAATTGTTTTTCGTTGTTTTTTTTCAGGGGTTGAAAAACAATGCCCTAGAGTAGCGTCCATTTGCGGGCTTGGGGATTCCTCCAGCTGCAGCTGTGAAGCCTCCCAGAACTGAAACAGCAGAATTGCTGATGTCTTAGACAAGGTACTTAATAAACTTTTCCAGCAAAAAAGGTGCCATCTCAAGGATGCTCCTATCTTTTCTTGGGACGGGTTATTGCCTAGGAAGCCTAATTCACCCCATTCCTCTCTTGGAATTTCACACGTCATTTTCAATTAAGGAACCCTGTGCCTACAGTTCAGGGCCACCCGGTGTGTCCTGCAGCAGTCTGCAGGCAGATGTGTGGACATGCGCCCGATGTCACTAAAATGCCAACGCTCGGACAAGGAGCAACAACTCACGGCCCACCTTACCCCGGATCGTGTGGAAACCAAGGCCTTTGATGGATTTACTTGTTTAAATAACATATCTAGGATCGATAATAATAATAATAATAAACTTTTTAAATAGCTCACGTGTGGCCGGACTGCCCAGGTGATTTTAAATGTTACTGGAGTAGTTAAGATCTTAAAAATACACTCCATTAGCAAAGTTGAACTCCACATTAAATGGGAAAGATGGAGTACCTGGGGACTCGGCCACCAGTCCCCGATGGGGACCTCAGAAAAATGAAAAGAGGACCCAAAATCCAAGGAGGGGGTGACTCCCAGTGGTTTTCCACTGGGCGCTCTAAACATCTCCTACTAACGTTTTTTGCTTCATGACACTTGAAGCGTTTTTCCTTCCAGAGGATTTGAGCTGCCGGATTCCCCTAAAGGTACTTTAATACCTGTGCTGGGAGGTGAACGGTCACTCTGTATAGAAATTAAATACATAAATTAATAGATGCCTCTTCAGAAAACCTTTCAAACAGGGAGTCCAGCTGCTTTGCAGAGTCTGCAGTCAATAGGTCAAGGCTTTGGTGAATGTATAGGGAGACGCGGAGAAGAGATTAAAATGGTCCGAGAGACTCAGCAGAGAGCGACAGAGAGGTCCTGAGATTGAAGCACTTGGGGGGATATTTGTCCTTTGTCAGGAAACTCTTAAAACAGTGATGCTGAGAACTTGCAAAACCAAGAGGCAGATGAAAATAAGGCTGGTCGGATCCTCCTCTTTGCTCTCTGTCAAGGGCTTAGTGGTCAGCTCATCGAGGAGGAGGAGAAGGAGGAGGAGGATGGAGAGAGGAGGGGGGAAGGGAGCTCCTGGCCAGAGCTGAATGTTGGTGCCCAGTCACACAGGGCCATCCCCTCCCCATCCTCTTCAAAGATCAGAACAGAGCAGCACCCCCAGGGAATGCCTTTGAGAGCTTCGGAATTATACCCAGCAGGCTTGAAACCTTTACTGAGTGGCTACAGTAAGGCCAGTTCTTTCCTAGTTAGGCAGTGTACATGTTTATTTTTTAACGAGATCATTTTCAAGCTCTATCAGCATCTCCTTTACCTGCCTGTTATGTATCAAGCTTCCTTGTACGATTTCCTTCAAAGAAAAGCAACTTCAGAGCTTCAGCAACTTTTAAAAAGTTGGAAGAGCACAGTGTTTGCGAAATGCAACAGCCAGCCAGCCACTCTCTTATACATCCTATGACCCACGGCCCCTGACAGAGTCGCACGCACCCCAGCTAGACTCCTAGACATTGTGGATTGAAGGAAGTCGCAGAGCGGAAGGAGACCTTAGGTGCGCAGGACCACTCACCTAGTGTGTGCATTTAACACGTAAGGTGTCTGAGCCCTAGAGTCATTGCCCAAGGCCACAAGCCACTGAATAACTGAATTGAGCATATAGCATGCGCTGCTGTTTTATTTTTATTGGGAGATTTTTTTTCAGAAGAGATTGCGATAAGACATTCAGACTGAATTTTAGTATTGGTACCAGTGGTCTCAAAAAAAAAAAAATCACTAAGTACCCTGTTCTGCTTGTTCGTTTTTTGTCCTTATCCACGGTGGGGGGAGGGGTGGGGGAGGGACAGAGCAGCCCTGAGTCAGGTGTCAACTCCAGATGAGTCTCTCAGAACTGTCTAGTTGAATCGCCCACCTTCCTAAGTGTTCCACTCCCGAAAGTCTTCCACTGCCTCCAAGATGCTCTATGTCTTAAAAACCCAAGCCCTAAAACATGCTTCTCGTACCACTAGAAGGAAGTATCCAGAAAGTAGGTGCAGAAGCACTAACTAAATATTAGCCACCCCCCTCCCCTTTTTAAGGGCAAATAATTTTGGGAGAAGAGAGAGAACAAGAAACCATCTCAGGTAATGCCCTTTGGAAAGCTTCCATCGTCCGCTTTCTCTGGAAAGTACGGAGAGTTCTACTGTGGACGTGAACGTCAGAGCAGTACTCCTCACGTCTGCCTGAATGAAAAGACCCATCAGGAACACTTGTTAAAATACAGACTCCTAGGTCCCGTCCTAGATGGCCTTGACCACATTCCCTCGGGCAGGGACCTAAGAGATGCTGTTTTTTAAAGAATCTCCCCCTTTGATCCTCATCATAAAGTAATTTGGGGGAATTTACCGAATTTTCCATGTGTTTAAAGTATCCTACCTCACAAACCAAATCTCTCTAAAACTTGGAAACTTTCTTGTTTTAGTGTCTCCATCAGCAGAGAGGCTGGGTTAAGACAGATGGTTAAAGCGAATTAAGCCCACGCCACAACACGGTACCGTCCCCCGCTTAGCCTGTGTCTAAAACATCTTGAAAGCACTTTCTTCCTACAAGACCATTGAAATGAGGCCGATTCCTGGGTGTTCTTACCCATTTACCTTTCCCGTGCAGAATTCAGAACAAAGGACACTTCTGACTGGCTCTTTTGGAAGGATGGCTTCTAAAAATGGTCTTTGCCAAACTCCTATCCCTGTTCCCTCGCTCCCCGCACCCCCATGACCTTTCTACAGGTGTCAAGTCTACCGAAGAAATTATGTTCAGCCACCATGGAGGGAAAAACACCCCACTGGGTGTAACATGCAAATAGGGCCACTTCTGACGAGTCAAAGTCTCGTTAATAAATTCCACTCTCCTCCGCTCTTAAAAGGGAGAGCTTGAATCTGCTCCATGGGGGGGACTGCAAAATGCACTGTGCGTTCCAAAGGCAAGAAGGACTATTTCTGCAAGCCCAGCCCCAGTCCTGAATTATTTTAATTGCAGCCCGGTGATGCCAAGGTGCTAAAGCACCCCCTTAGGCTGAGTGCTTAGCCAAGAGGTACTGAATTAAACTGTCAGAACACGCAGAAAAATTGCAGCTCGGCCTGTCAACAACATTTGTTAAGAGACACGGGTGAGGCTGGTGACTTGTGTAGAAAAAGAGCTGCCTGTGCAGAGCCATCAAAGCACAGCCTGGAACTAATGGGGTATTCAGAGGCCTTGTTCTACTTCATTGGTCAAAGCCAACACAAGCCTGTAAGATTTGGGCCCGTTTGCTGTTTATTACTATGGTAATAAAGGCCACTTAAAGATACAAACCCATCTTGTGTTGGCGCAAACCCAGGGCTTCTTTTCTAAATCGGATCACTAATGCCTGTCCTCATTTCTCAGGCTCTTTAAAACGATCTCCTTTTTCTAAGGAGGAGAAAAAAAAAAACAACTAGAAAAATTAAGACTTTTGTCAAAGGATGACATAGGGGTCTTGATCTTATTTATCCGTGGCTGCCTATTTTTTTTTTTTTAAGCATTGACCCTGGGATGGTCAGTTTATGCACCATCTTGGCTATGTCACAGCATCTGGTTATTTGAACGTGAATGAAGATGT
This sequence comes from Camelus dromedarius, assembly GCF_036321535.1. Lineage (NCBI taxonomy): Eukaryota > Metazoa > Chordata > Mammalia > Artiodactyla > Camelidae > Camelus > Camelus dromedarius. The sequence goes on from NC_087444.1 coordinate 28,365,558, forward strand.
TGCTGGGAAGGTATTTTGTAGATGTGATTAAAGCCGGTGGTTAGTTGACATTATCCCAGGTGATGTGGGTGGGCCTGATTCAATCAGTTGCAAGATCTTGAGAGGAGAGCTGAGCCTTCCTGGAGAAGAAGGAATTCTGCCTGCGGTCAGCACTTCAGCCCATGCTGAGAGTTACATCTGCCCCTTGAGCATCTGCTGTACGGATTTCAGACTTTCCTAGGCAACTCTCAGAATCCCACAAGCCGATTCCTTGCAATACATCTCTGAACGTGTATCTCCCACTTTCCATTTTTCTGATTGGACCCTGACTAATTCATACTCCCACAGAGTTAGTACCTTGTCACTCAGACTTCAGCAAAATACCTTTTAATCAGAAGTCTCAAACTGGTGGTCTGTGGGTTGCACAGAAAGGGTTTCTGTTCTTTTTTTGGCCCACACCTATGTATTTGGTGCATTAGGTTAAAAGTAAAACCAAATTGAATTAGTTGCCCACATCTAAAACTCCTGAAGATTTCACACACACATACACACAAAAAAATCTGCATTTCTAGTTTTTCTTAGGAAAAAAGAATCAGAGGATCTGATCACCCTTAATCTGTATCCCTGTATAACAATAATCAGCTGGAACGGAAAGTTGACTTCCCCTTCTTAAAGAGCATGCGCCCTGCAGTTCACCACATTCTCTGCCCCTCCCTGTCGTCTCCCCCAGAAGGGAGGTCACCTGCCACAGGCCTGTGTACTGTTTTTCTTACTGTAAAGAGAAAAGCATAAAATGTTATTGTATCCTCGACTCCATCAAAACTAGAAGAGTAAAAAGAGAAATGGAGAGGACCACGTGTTTCAAGAAAAAAAGGGGATGGTATGTATTTCTTTGCAGAAATGAACCCTATTTCCCAGCATTCAATTTCCTAACAAGGTATATCTGGATTGTTATTACCCACCTGAACTTATGCATTTACGTGACCTTCCTGGTAAACACTTATTGTTTGCAATTCTGGCTTAAAATGTGCATATTTGAGGAAAACAAATCCCTATGAAACAGTTCTTTTCACTCTTCAACAAAAGAAAACTGTGAGATGATCCCAAGGGTAGTTTGCTCAACATATAGGGACACTATGCTAGTTGCCTCTGGGGAAGTTCATTGAAATGCAACCACAGGCACCAGGAAAGGGGTGAGGAAGGCAGGCAGATCCCAATGCCTCTCTTTCCAGGCAATTCCTACATGCATTCTTTGCCCATGGCGGTCCTTGAGGGGTTCAGTGGATGAGATTCTTCCTGGTGAAGAAGCAGAACCTGGTCCAGGGAAAAGCGCCACGCACTGGTGTCTGGGAGTTGTGTCCAGTCCCCTCTCCTCCCCTTCCCTCTCACACACTGAGGCTCAGTTTCCTCCTCTCTGAAATCACAGGCATCCCCAAATGTGATTCTGCCTCTGCTTGGAGCTTCCGCTTGATCTAATCGGACATCCAGTGAATGTATCTCTCTGGAGGATGAAGCTCAGGAAGGAATCCGTGTTTTTTAAGCTCCTAGGTGATTCTGATGAACAGACAAGTTTGGAATTTGCTGGACTAGAAAATGTCTCAAGTTTCTTCCAGCTCCAAAACTTGATGTACCTAGGAATCAAATTTTGCAGCCCCCCTCTACACATTGGACAGGCAATGTTCCAAATGTATTAATGCTTTGGGGCCACTGGGATATGGTTTTAAAGACTTGAAGCTTTGTCATGCTGCCTTAGTCACCTGGCAGGACCTGACATCATTTTGCGTGTAATTTATGTTGCCTGGTGGTTTGGAAATTCACTTGAGGGTCAGAAATGAGGCAAGATCCAATGGTCACAATCAATAGATTTGAACTATGATTGCTGGGCAAAAGCCTTGAACCTCCTCAACTTCCATTCCAAGCATACCCCTACCCCTGCCCCGACCTTCTTGTACCCGGTACCGACAGCTCATGGTAGGACACTGAGAAAGGGAAATATGATCACCTTCCCTGAATAAAGGGAAGAAAGTGCTCTGTACTTTCCAAACATCATTTGGGAACAGAATCAAATTGCACCATCCGCACACCTAGCACACAAAACGAACCCCTTTCAGAGTTTATTTTTTGAATGTCATCCTTCTCGGAACCTGATGGGCTCTCTCTGGGTCCCAGTAGGAGAGGGTTATGTCTTTTCCTAATGCGAACAAAAGACATTAGAAAGCATGCAGAGCGTATGATAGCACCACAGTGCCACAGCGGAAAAAAATATGGATTTTGCTTTTGTAACGTGTGACTATTAGACCACAGTGTTGGTTGCCATAAATTATCACTTTCAGTGTCTGCTAATTGCTAGATTCTTCTGCCATGGGCTGCAGTGGTATGGGCCAAAAAAAAAAAAAAAAAAAAGGTTTGGAGCCAGATACAAAATATGCATCCTGTTAGATTGTGAATGGCATCTCGGGTCTTGAATAAATGCTGAAGGAAACAGCTGGGCATGAGGGTTTGGGAATCAAAGACATCATTATGCAATTATGGAGAAAAAGGGGTTCTTTATAAAAGAGAATTCTGATGTCCCTGTGAATCCACTGACCCAGGGCAGCCTCCAATCGACATACACGTTTGTCACTAACAAGAATCTCCAGGGCTTAACCAGGTAGGTTAACCCCTGTTGAAGTTCAAAAAAATAAATAAATAAAATCCAATCTGGCTCTTTCAATGAGGTTATCCTTGTACGCCTCTGTCACAGAATGTGCAAACGGCCCCCACCAAGTGCAGCACACCCTGCCCCAGGCTGCTCCTGGGACCCCTCCAACACGCCTGTAACCCCAAAGCACCCCCCCCCCAGATGTCCCCACCCCGCTGTGGTCCTTCTCCCTCCCCAGACCACACTGAGATCCAAGGAAATCTTCTGAACACAGATCCCAGCTTCTGGCCCCTTCTCATTATTCTGTGAGGGTCAAGTTCTATCATGAAGAGATTAAGTGTTTGTGGAGCAGCTACTAGTTTCTTGGTGACAGGAAGGCATCAGTGAGCAAAAGAGATGGGTAACACCTGCACTCCCTCCTGGAGCTTGTGTTCTCATGGAAGGGGATAGAAAACAGAACGACTGGGTACACCGTCCGGTGTTACAACAGGGAAGAACAAAGCTGCCTCCGTATTAGATCTGTTCCCTTGCTCTAACGCTGTGCTCTGTTTTCTGAGCTCAGTCATGCTGGTTCTGCCCCTTTTGTAAAAGAATGTTGCCTACGGCCTGAAATAATACAGGAGAGCCCATTCTCAAGGCTCTGACCTTCAAGGGTATAACATTTTTCCATTCATCTAAAGATTAAAAAGTTACAGAATAGAGAATAACATTTGTCTTGCTGGAGGTTTACAGGAACATCATGACCTGACCTACGTGGACAGCTGCAAGAACAAAGGATTCTGACACCAAGAGGTTGTAACAACCAACCACACCTCCTCCTCTTTTTAGTACGAAAGGAGCCTGAATTCTGACTTGGGGGAGATGTTTCCCTAGGACGTTAGGCTACCATCTTCTCAGTCTGCTGGCTTTCTGAAAAAAGTTGTTATTCCTTGCCCCAACACCTCATCTCCCAATTTATCAGCCTGTCTTGTGGCGAGCACGAAGAGTTTGGACTTGGTAACAGTGTGTTTGATGGTGATGGTGTATGGAGAAAAATAAAGCAGGGGAGGGTGATGGGGTGCTGATGGGGGTGGGAAAGGCAGACTAATTTTAAGGAAGATATCTAGAGAAGGCTCCTCAGGAGGTGCAGGAGAGAGGGCAAGGCAAGGAGGCCTGTGGTTAGTGGGGGCACTCAGAGCCGGGGCAGTGAAGATGGGAAAAGCCTCGAGGCCGAGCGTGCCTGGTGGACGGGCCAGCACAGAGGCCGGTGCAGTGGAAGAGAATGAGCAAGGGGCAGGGCCCAGGAGGTAAGAACAGAGCATCTGGGAGAGCGGACAGCAGAAAGGGTCCCACAGGCCATGGTCAAGACCGGCTTTCACTCTGAGTGAACCTCGAAGCCTTTGGAAGTTTCTAAACAGGGGAAAGATGTGATCTAACTTGTGTTTTCAAAGGAAACTCTGGTTCTGTGTTGAGGAAAGACCCAAGGAGGGAAGGCAGGAGGTGTCAGGAGCCCCATTAGGAGGGCGGGGCGGTGATCCAGGCGGGAGGTAAGGCCGGTGTGGATGGTGGGGCCGGTGTGGATGGTGGGGCCGGTGTGGATGGTGGGGCAAGGGGAAACGAGGGCTGTCTCAGGACCACACTCCTGTTCCTGAGGTCCGTCTGTTGCTTTTTCCCACATATTAAGTCCACTGAGAATAGTCTGAGGTCCGTCTCATCAACCGCCACATCCCCGAGGCCAGCTTGGTCGCCAGCACACACAACACGTACAGCAAACAGGGTTCAACTTTGAAAAACCTGGAAGGTAACAGTCCCCTCATTCACCAAAAAGTGTGATTTCTGCCAGATGAGTGATAACTAAATCTGGCTCCATGTGCTTGATCATCTCTGCAATTTGAACTCTCTCCCCTTCTCTCTCTCTGTTTGAAGAGGACAGTCTGACCGATGGCCCAGGCTGGGTGCCAGGAGCCCTGCAACCACCCTCGCCGCGCCCACTGCCTGGCGCTCTGACCTTCTACACGCCATTTATTTTGTCTGTGCCTCAATTTCTCCATCCCGAAAATAAGAATAATTCTGCTGAGGGAACATTATGAGGATTAATGAGGTAATAAGGACATGCCTGAAAGCAGTTTGAGCTCCTTGAAGAAACAGCTATAAAATAGGGGTCCATTTTTCCATCTCTTCTCTCCTCTCCCGTGAAATCAAACTGCGGGGGGAGGGAAAGGAGACAGTCCTGTTGGGGTAGAGACGGAAACAAGACAGACAAAGGCAACAGGCGTTTCTTAAGCAAAGATTCCCCGTAAGTCGATTCCAAGGCATCGTGAACTCTGAGAGGAGCCCCCTTTAGGAAAGAAGGAGTGGGGCGACAGAAAAAGCCCAAGGAATTGGAGGATTCTTTTGCCTCAATGCAGGGACCAGAAATTGCCTCCAAGGGGCTTAGAAATCAGCCAGAACCACGTCGCCCTTCCTGGTGCCCAAACAATGCAGGAGCTGACGGGCAATGTGGCAAATCCCCTGCCAGTAATGGGACGAAAAAGTGCCCAAGACACCCATCTGGGCTGGATGGCTCCCCTGGGGACACACAGCGTAAACCTGCTGGATCAATACATACTGGGCTCCTTTTAATGAAAGAAGCACTATTATTTTCCCCTTATTGCCTCCCTGATTGCCTCTTTAAGGCTTCTTTAAGTGAAGGAGGGTTTTTGTTTTGTTTTGTTTTGTTTTGTTTTGTTTTGTTTTGTTTTGTTGTTATTCCTTATTTGAGGCGTAGCTGCAGATAGTCACTGAGTTTATACATTTACCTTTGAGCATATTTTATAACAAAACTTTTAGAACATGGTAACTTTGTGTCTTTTTTTTTAAGGATACATTTTTCAAAGGGGTACTCAAAGGCGGGTACGTCGTGGCTTGTTTGTGTTTTGTTGTTTGCTCTTTAGGATTCAGGAAATACAGATCAGAGGGCTGGCAAAAAGGATGGGGAAATACGAAGCTGCTGCTAACTTTGTAAGCAGACCCCTGGCAAGCTTGCTTGTAAATGAGGAGACGTGTATCGTGACTGCCAGGATTGAGGAGGGGGGAGGTGGGGTGAGATGCGTGTGGACAATTTATCTGTCTAAATGATGACACTGCTGGGCACGCATGCATTCATTCATCCATCCATCCATCCATCCCCCTGCATCTGTGGAAGTCCGCCCACATGCTAGAACACTCTGGGCTTCCTCCCCTTTTCTCAGGGAAGGAGAGAGCGGCAGGGGTGGCCAGGAAGCTGTGGTGAGGCCTGCTCTTGGCTGAGTCACTGGTTTCCCTTTCCCCTTTCTACTTCAAGCCTGTCACTCTCTGTCAGAGGGCACAGCGGGGGGCGGGGGGCAGGAGAGAAAATATCAATGGTCTGAGAAGGAAGCACAGAACTAATGAAGGTCTGGTTGTCCTTTCGATGCTCGCGCAGGCTACCAGATAGGCTCCCGTCCCTCCCTGGCCTCTGACAGGAAGTCTGTGGTGGAATTTCTGGCGTCGAGTTTGTTGTGGGTGTCACTGGGCCCCCGTGGTACTGGGCGCTGGAGGCGCGCGCAGAAGATGCGAGGGGTCCAGTGCTCTGCCCCATGTGGCTGCTGAGCTGCTGGGACTGCAAAATGGGCCCTTTTCATTAAAAAAAAAAAAAGAGAGAGAGAGCGTGCGACAAAAATCATCCTATGCCTTAGGAGCACAATTTTTTTCTGCAAACAAAGGCTCCATCTAAATGAAACAGAGAACAGTATTGGGTTCAAATAAGCCACTGAAGTGTTCTTTTTGATCTCATCATTAAAAGTATTCATTTTTTTAAAATGAGAAAATACAAAGAGGAACAAATCCAGAGCCTTATCCCTCAAACATACCCATTGACAATTAATTGGTATTTAGTGGGTTTTCCCCTCCAATAGCTGCCGTTCCTCCCGTCCCTTCCAAACCATGTCCTGACATGTTGTTTTTATCAGAGATGTAAACATAGGATTTTTGCTCTGATTTTTGTTCTTTGTAAGTGTCATTCTTTTCCTTGATGTGAATAGTCTACAGAATGGCCATGTCATAGTTAATTAACCAATATCATCCCTCCTTTCTTTACAGCTGGTGGGTCGCTGAGCATAACGTGGAAGGCAGCATTATGTTTTATATTCCAGTGCCACAAGTCATATATCCGTCAGTGGGGGTAGAAGCTGCATTGGGTGAAACCCAGACTCCTACGAGGCCAGGGAGCCAGTGAGGAATGTGTGTTAAACAGCAGTTACATCAGTTCCAGAGGGAGCTCCCAAAACCGCCTTTTTTTGTGTCCAGGCCTGGGGAAGTCATGTTCCTGAAAGGTACATGAATCTGTCTGTTTCCATCACAACTCATTCCTTGCCAACCATTTCTTTGCCTGGACAAAGGACATCACTTGATGGAATGAGATCGAGCTGAAGGCCAATCGCAGATGGCAGCCAGCCTCTCCCCTTCACTGCGGCTGAAACGCACAGACCCAGCTGCAGAAGAAAGAGCCCGGGGCCCGCCACCGGGGCAGAGTCTGACGGTGGCAGACCCACATCCCAGTCACACAGTGACCCGGTCATCCCGGGACAAGACAGGGGCACTGCCTCCTAAAGAACAGGCGAGGAGGCTGCCGTTTTGCTGTTCTGTTTCCAAACAAGTCAGCACAGTGGATTCCTCGCCCTCACTGGCTTCCCTCTCTGATATCTCTTTGGATTTTAATATTGTGAAAGCCTTAATAACAGGGTAGGCCAAACACGCACGTAATGAATCCCATTAGTCATAAACAGCTCCCCGCACCCAAGAAAACAAAGGAGGAAAGCTCTCTCTTGCACACAGCAAACCTCCCTAATTCAGACTACCTGGAAGGGACGCCGAGCTGAATGATGCGTTTCCTTTAAAAGAAAAAAAAAGAAAAAGAAAAAAAGAAAAAAAGCTTTCAAGAATGTGCAGAAACCCTCTTCAGAAAACCAACTTTTACCAGCATCCTTAGGTGAGTGACTTAAAGGAATAGGTAAGAACATCCTTGAGTAAGCAGAGTAAGCAGAAACTGCTGAAGTGTCCCACGGTGATTTAAAATGGCTTTCTTGCAAAAGGTAGACTTCTCTAGACTATTCTGGAGTCTTATTTAGTTAGTCAACCCTTTCCCCTAGGTGAGTGCACAGGTGAACCTCAAGCCAAGGCCTCCATCTGAAGGGTTTTAAATTCCCAATTCCGTGAATGAAGACAGGACGCAGTGAGCACCCTGGGGGGGAAGGTATGCGCTGTTAACCCCTGACAGCCTTTAAGTTCACTCCGGCTCACAAAAGCAGCAGAAGGGCTTCAAAGCTTCAAAGCGGGAATGAGATAACAAAAACTTCTAACATTAAAGTCAGCACATAACAAGAGGTGAGCAAAGAAGACCAAATAATAAAAAAAAAAAGCCATAGCATCCTTTTTTTTAAAAAAAAAGTCCTGTTTACTACTTACTGTGGTAATTTTTGTTTTTGCTTTTGTTTTTTCCATCATTTCTTTTTATAGGAACAGGAAAGTTTGGGGGAAAGATATTGTTATAGATTGGTGGCGGGCCTTTCGCAGGACCCAATAAAACTTTAGAGGGCTTCCCTATCTCACCCAAAGTAAAATCCATAGTTCTTCCGAAGACCTCCAAACCAGGGCATAGCCTGCCCCGAGAGCAGGCACCTTCTCTGACTCCTGCGCCTCTCCCGTCGGCCACCTTGGCACTTCCGACTGAGTACACACCTGCCCCAGGACCTTGGGACTTTCTTTCCTCAACAATCACCTATTTATGCAGGTCTCTGTGTGCAGGCAACTCATCAGAGAGGAGTCTCAAAGCCTCTTGTCCTCTGTCTTCTTAACAGGCGCCGATGACCTTGACAGCACTTTTCCTTCCCTGACATGTCTTTTCTTTAATATCTCTTTCCCCAACTAGAATGAAAGCTCCCTGCGGGAAGGGGTTTCATTTGTTCACTGCCGTATCCCACAGAGGGCCTTCAGGAGACATTCGCTAACTGGACGAACAAATGAAAATACAAATGGATGAATGAATAAGTGAACTGTATAAATCTATACTGAGGGTGCTCTGAGACACGCATGTTACATGTGAGATCACACACACACATACACACACACACACAGAAATGAGTGTGTCCAGGAGAGAATCTTAACCTGTGTCTGCCCAACTCAGACCCACCAAGTCAAGAAACAAGTTTTTATGAGCCTTCCAGTAACATTAATTGTTGGTCATAAAACTTCAAAGAAACAGATATTTATAGGTTGATTAAAGCCCTTTTTTTTTCCACACACACTCACCACAGCACTCTCCAACTCAGTTCCCATGAGCAGACTGAAAACAGCCTTCTGCCCACTTCCTGTCGAAGCCAGTTCCTTAACCGCCTCAGTCCTGAAGAAGCTCTTTTTTTTTTTTTTTTTTCCAATGTTCATGTCTTTCGGTTTCTCTTGGGTTTTCACAGTTGGGTTTTTCACTCCTTTTCTCAGGTACCCGAGCCCCCAGCGAACCGCCCCCACATCCAGCACGACAGCAGGACGATGAAGAAAGAACAACCCCAGTGGAGAGAAAATGTTCCTTGTCAAAACATCCTTCCCGGGGCCGGGGTGGGTGGGTGGGGAGGGTGACAACAAGCCAAGGCGATGAGGTTTCGCAAAGGCTGGGCGACCAAAACGGTCACTTGTTCATCCAAGCCTGACCGTGTAGGGGACTGGGAAAGGGGAAGGGGACCCATGTGAAGAAGTCATTCCTGTTTTTATTTATAAATATCCATGATAACAATCATTTGTTATCAACCCTTTGCCCGGAACTTTCTAAACGGTATTTCTTACCATCACAAGAATCTTGTAAGATGGGTAACCAGTATCTCTGTGTGAAACGTGAGCAAAGAGGCTCAGCAAAGGATAAGAGATCTGTCACACAGCCCGAAAAAGGCAGGGTGGCGTCTGTCCCCATCACACGCTGTCTTCCCGATGAAACGCGGCACCCGAGATCCTGGTATGGGCGTTGGCCGCACGGGAACTGCATGAGTTATCTAAGAGAAGGGGCACGGCAGCGTCCCAATGCAGGTAAAATGGAATAGGCCCCCTTTCTGATAACACCTATATTCAACATACGCTTGAGTTAATCACATGCTCCTTTGTTACATTAAATATCAGGACATGCACACACAAAAAGTTCAGTACGTGCCAACAGGAAGCATCCTTTAGGAAAGAAGTGATCCATACGTAGGTTCAGCTTTAGAGGAGGTCAGGTTGCATCTGGGCTTCTGTTGACATTGCTGTTTGGGAGGCTACGAATTCTCCCTGAATATCTGGCGTATATCTGAGGTCGTCTTAGCAGCCCGCAATGGGTACTAACTGTGGTAATTAATAAGTGTTCTGTGGTTCTAAGCAGGGACCACGTGTCTGAGAAGTGAGGTACCCACAGTGAGGGGGGCCCATCTGTAGATGTTACCACCTGAGGAAAATGGAAACTAAAGTGGTCTCCACGGGATCAAGTGAGAAACCCCTTTTACTTTCACAGAGAAACCCCCAAAGAAAGCACTGAGCTGCTTTAGGCTGTCATTTTGCTGACTCTGCGTACGTGCCAGCACCCAGAGAATATGTGATCCTGACTGTGAGGTCAGCCTTGGCATCATCCACCAATGGACGGTGACCCAGCTCATTAATGCTGCCTACTAGCCCAAAGCCAGACCACAGGGCTCTGCAAACCTTGTCCTTATCTGACCTGGACCTAAACCTGAGGCTCGAGGGGGCAATTCCCACCACGGCATGGTTTTTTTACAGCTCTGCTGGAGAAAAACATCCAATGTCCTGCGATGCTGCTTCCTTTTTCCCTTAAAATGTCCCATCCACAGGCCAGGCTTAGGATTCTGAATCTAGGTTGCCTGGAAGCCACCACTTGGACTGTGCCCAGCTAGTCCAGAGTCTGGATGAGGACCAGGAGGTACGGCATGGGAAGATGAGCCGATCCAATCAGATTTTTCTATTTTAGGAATTTGAAGGATTCCATGGTACCAGGTGGTGTCATACTATAGAGGGGGGTGGAAGAGGCCAAGATTGGGAAGCAGAGGTCACATTTAAGAGCAAGCAGGATGGAGAAGAGGATCCAAAGGGAGCTGGAACACACAGTGAAGTCTGAGACGAAAGATTCATGAACACATCCTGCTGAGGTTCCCCTTGGTCTCTTTGGGTCCAGGACACCGTGTCCCTTCCCAGACCTGACTGCTGAGCGTCCCCCATGAGCACGCACACTGACAAAGGGCTGCACACTGTGTGAGGTGACTTGAGTGATTTCCCTGCAACCAAGAGAGCGGGGAATCTACCAAATTCCAGAGAAAGTGCTGGTAGAAATAATTTAAGTCTCCCCCTTCAGAGGCACCACAAACACAAGGACCAGAGGTCCTAGCCATGGACCAACAGCCAGCTCCAGGTCATTCTGTCCTCCATACAACATGAAGTCAAATCCCCATTAACCAGAACTTCTTGTCCAGCAGGGGGGTCTGGCTCTGGCTTGAACAACTTCTTCCCAGCTTTGCTCTTCCAACCAACATAGGGGTGAGATGAGGAATCTTAAACCACTTATTCCAGCCTGGCCCAGCTGGCTCTGAACAGTGAGAGCCTCCTTCAAACCATCCAGTGTGACTGTCAGAGACAGTGATGTTTGGCGAGAGCAGCTCTCTGTGATACGTGAGTGGCTTTCTGCTCCCCAGTCCATCCTAAGCTCCTTCCTGCCCAACTCCTCTGAACAAAGGAACAACCTGTTAAGAAGCATATGTACCAGCAGAAGACACTTCATATCTCTAAGCTTGCCTTTCCCTGCACAAATCTGACCTTTGTATACTGACCAAATTAAATGAATAACAACAATCATTTGTCACCAAAAACTCAAACTTGCATTTTTGTTATCTGCCTTTGAAGGTTTGCAAATAAAATTTGAAGAGTGGAAAGTTGCTGTGTGGTCTCAGAGAAAGACGCTAAAATTTACTGAGTATTAACCCCATGCTGGGCATTTTCACCTTCTTAAAGAGGGAAAAAAAAATGGCCATGTGATCTTTTAAAGAATGTTGGGAACTGGCCGCAACACTTCATTTGTTTTCTTTTTTACTGACAATGTTTCTGCTGATACGTCTGAATCCCTTCTGAATGGTGGGGAACTGTAATTATTAAGTAATTAAATGTCAAAGCTAATATATTTTTCTAGGTATAAACAGTTATTACCAAGATGATATAACTCTGTAATCCAAATTTAAAAATTAGTTCTACTTGGATCATTTTTACCTACCACTCCTTGGGGAGAATCAATTTACAGAGAGAAAGGACATTTCCAATGGAATTTCCGTTTTAGTGACTTAGATTTCTGCATGGCGAAGCAGCAGAGGAGAAGAACACACAACGGGAGGCTGTGCCCGTGTCTGCCAGGAGCTGGGAGGCTGAAAATCTCCTTCCCAAAGTCCAGGAGTGCAGACCCTGCAAAGGGAACTTCCCAGGCCAGGGAAAAGCATGAATGGTACACTGAGTATTAAGTCTGGACTCAGCCTCATTTCACTTCCTTGGCCACAGTGGCCACCATCATGACCTAGACAGTGGCACATTGGTGCCAGTCACTGGGAAAATCTGGGAGACCTGCAGAACGTGCTTTTGAAAGAGAAGAGAACCAGCAGAACTCCCAAGGGATCTGAGAGAGAGAGACAGAGACAGAGAGAGAGACCTTGAGCATTTCATGCTTTTGTTCTTAAAGGTGTACATCCAGGCAGATTTACTTATCAGTATGTGAGCAAATGAAGAGGTGAATGAGTAAATGAAATCATATTTGATTTATATCACTTAAAATGCACTCCCTTATTCTTTGTATAAAAGACAACAAACCCTAGGGGCGGGGAGGGTAGAGCTCAGTGATGGAGTGCATGCTTAGCTTGCATGAGGTCGTGCGTTCAATCCCAGTCCCTCCACTAAAAAAACAAAAAAACAAATAAATAAACCTAATTACCCCCCCCAATAAAGCAGAAATAAAAATAATTTTTTTAAAAAGGCAGAGATGAAAAAGAACATGAAAATGAAAATATGTATATTCATATATGACTGAAAAATTGTGCTGTAAACCAGAAATTGACACAACATTGTAAACTGACTATAACTCAAAAAAAAAAAAAAAAAGGCAGAAAACCTTAACTCATGAGACTATTGTGAGGATGAAAAGGGATATTTACAAACTGCTCCATATAAGCTGGCAGCACTATTTACTTTAGGAAGTATTTTATTTTTATTATTTATTTTTGATATGATTTATTATTTCTAATTTTATTACTTCTCTTTGGTATTATTTATTGGTCTCTACACAATATCTGTATTTGGATTTATACCTCTATATGGAAAGCTGTTAACACAGGGAGTCAGTGTCTACCCTAGGCTCTTCACTAAGAACAAGAAAACCATTTGCAAATATGCACAGCTTTCTTCAAGCTGGCCCTCTGAACGCCAAGGGCACCCCAGGGCTGGGGCCCAGCTCTCCCTGGGGCTCCTGAAACAGCTCCTTCCTGTTTCTCCCTGGCTGCTCAGACACGCTCCACCACAGTGTAAATCAAGAAGTTCACGTCGGTCTGGTTCTGCCTGTGGCGCCTTCAAACTGAAGCGAGTGGTTAACCAATCCAGCCCCTACAGAAACTCCAGGGTGGGCTCCTGATGGGGAGTCAGAAATTCTTTCTATGAAAATGCAAAGCCACGACCTCATAAAAGAAACCCACTGCAGGAAGATGAAGAAATGTCAGTTTGCATTAAAACAAAATAGGAGCATGAACATTTTAACCATCTGGCAAAAGACCTCCCCGTACGAAGACAGAAAAGTTGCCGAGGAGTTAGACAAGAACTCCGCAGGGCTCCCTTGGTGCCAGAGTGAAAAGTTTGAGCAAATTCAGGGCCGGGTATTAGTGACTGGCTTACTATGGCTCTTCATCCCCTCTGTGCTGGGCCACTGTCTTTGTTTTGCTTTGAACCTAATTGTCGCACCATGCATGATAGCCTGTAACACATTTGGAAGGAGGCTGAAGTCATGAGCATGCATGAGCAGATGAATAAAGCAACCCTGGTATGAAGTTTTGTGAGAAATAAAAAGATTTGCACCAGGCAGAATTGGCTGGGTTCTGCTGCAATAACAAGTAAGTCTGAGATTGTCATGACGTCACACGACAGAGGTTTGTTCCGCGCTCCTCCTTCTCCCCCCAATTCAATAAGCTTCAGCAGGAAAGCTCTGTTGCCTGTGGTCACTCAGGGACCTAAGAGGCCCCATCTGGACATTGCTTGAGCATCAGAAGGAGTCTGGATGGAGGTACTGGTTCCCAAAATTTCCTCTTGGAAATTTCCTCACTCCCATTTCATTGGCCAAAGCAAACCACAGGGCAAAGGGCTACTGTCAAGGGAAGCAAGGGAGGGCACCCCTACCCTGTACCCTCAGGTAGGGGGTGCGCAATGTCTGAGACCAGCCGTAGTGACTCACACGGGGCTCCCAACTCTTGAGTGACTAAAATATGCCAGGTGCCTTGTTCATTTTCTCATCTGAACTCATAACAAAGATGAAAATGGCCAAAAGCTATAAGCCCTGAATTCTCTATTTTTGGTAGGAGTTTAGGGAACCCCTCACACTTCTCTCTGATACAGATTCCAAAATTTAAGAGTGGCTTCTTGTAATCCTGGTCCTCCCAAAATGAGCCACCCCCAAAGTTCGTATTCTGCACATCTGCCAGCTACTAGGGGTGCCATGTGGGGCCGGTCACTGACCTCTCTAACCTTCCATTGCAAGGATAAATTGTAAAGCTCAATTGATGACACCCCCTGCCTAGTCCCACACCTTCCTTCTCACAAGTCTGCAGGCTATGAAAAATCCTACACTTGTCATACTGACTGCAGAGGTGTCCACATCCCCCGCAGACCCCTAAAAGACCAATGTGTGGATCTGCAACAGCCAAAGCCTGTATTTATGTGGCAAAATCAAAAGTCTGGGGCCTTGCCAGCCTGCTGGGGTTCATGAAGACAGCAACATGAGCAACAGTGGTGCAAGCTGTGAAGATGGGCCAGAGTGACGGGCCACGGCTCCCTTGGGCTGCTTTCCACATCTCCAGAGATCTATACAATGGTCAAGAAGGAGCTATTTCTGAGCACCCGCTTCTCCCAGCCTCATGCAGAGTGACCTTAAGGTCTTCACTTGATCCAATCTTCCAAACGAATGTATGCCATTAGTATGATCTGCATTTTATAAATAAGGAGATGGAGGCTTAGGAACTCAACTGAGGCCTCCAGGTAGAAAGAAGCAGAACTCAGTCTGAACCAAAAGTTCTGACTCTCGAGTCCTGGCTTTTCTCTTTCTGCCTCCTTTTTCCTGAGATGACATACTTTAATGTTGGTTTTGATGGTGCGTAGTATTGTTTCAGATCATTGTCAAGGGAACTGGATTGGCCACAACCTCTCTAATGCTTAATCCACTAGCTGGTGCTGAGTTAAGAGGCTCGAAAGCCAGAGGATTCTAGCTGATGATGCAATATTTCCACATGGCATCAAAGAGCTTCATTCCAACAGACTGATTTTGACATAAACCACACTCCTCGTGCTTACGGAATTTCTCACGAGTGGTCTTCTGTTCTGGGGTATGAATCTGATATCAACCACCCCCCTCTGCAGTTACACCAAACCTTGAGGTTTTGCTAGGGTTTCACTCTGAGTGAACTTGCCAATCAGACTGAAACTAGGATAGAGAAAGGGGTCTTAAGCCGCACAAGTGGGAGGAAGCAATCTGCTTTGTCACTCAAGCACAGCAAGGCTTCTGCTGTAGACCAGAGGCGGGCAGACAGAGAGAGAGGCTAGTGTGAGAGTGGGAGTCCCCGCCACTCATGCAAAACCGATACTAAGCGTGGTCTCCATTTCTGCAGCTAAATCTGCTGGCTACTCCTCACTGTGAGAATAGCCAGGAATCTCATTCCACTGATACAGGTCCCATTCAAAAGGAATGTGGTAGGAAAAGTCTTGACCAACAAGAAAACTACAGCTCAGAGAGATTCAGATTCTTGTCCAGGGCTCTGCTAATTGCAGATAGGAGAGCTGGAAAGGTCTGATTCCAAACTACAGGCAGGTCCCACTACACCACATCATTACGGAAAGGACTGTTGGAAGAAGATGACTCGATGATAATCAACTTTGAGTTGGAACAAGAGGGCTAGTCCCTATCAGCACTCCACTGGGCCTGAATGTCCTCATCCAGGCACAGGGGATGAGCACATGAATCCTGGGAACTATACCCCCACAAATTCTACACTAGAATAGCTGTGCTCAGATCTGTGCGTGAGAAACACACAAAAGTCTATGAGAGCATATGAGTGTTTGTGTGTGTGGATCTAGAGTTGTAAAAAGGTTTTTCATCACTATGTAACTCTACTGGAAGAGTTCACCTGCAAAATAATATCTTAATTAAAGAGAGTTGGCGATGCCATCTTTTGTGATATCTGTCCAATTCACAAAGCCCTACTTTTTCTTAAAATGTAAGTCATGATTGTTCAACAGGATGCTGACCCCGGATACAGATGATTGAACCAAAGGCTGACACCCAGTCCAGGTGGAGCCTGTCAGATTCTCTCTCCCAAGAATGTGCAACCGGGATGCAGCATTGGATAGTCTGGCTGTAGGGATGGTTGTGACTATAATGTGCAAATTCTTGATCTTGGCCATGTGCACCATAGAAGAGCAGAAAAAGCTGGTTAATGGTGAGAGAAGAATTAATAAAACAGATGTGCGAAAAAAGCAGAGGTGAGAGAAAGAGAAAGGGAGCCCTGTGTGGGTTTTTTATGCTGTCCCTGTGGCTGGGGTCATTTTTTCTGAATTCTCACAGTATCATCACTGTAAAATTCTACATGACTCTCCTGCATCGTGATGCATCATCGTACCCTCTCCTCCTGTCCCTCCCCAACTTTTTTACTCTTACCTTAGCTCAAAAGATTTCTACCAGATGCAACCAATAGAATCCATGAGGACAATGATTTTTCTGTTTTGTACCTTGCTGCATCACCAGTGCCTAGAATAGTGCTTGGTATACCAAGGAATAAATACTCAACAAATACCTGTGAAATAAATGCAATCAGGAATCTTAACTTAATCAACGTCCCTGCAGGATGGAGGGAACAGCTTGAAGACCTTAGCTTATTTTCAGCCCGCCAAATTTTCTCTGCTCATGCAAGGAGACAAACCTACGCCCAAAGAAGCATATGTTATCATCATGTTTGTGGCCCCCCTCTCCATGCATCCATTCCAAAGACACACGCTCACAGAATCTGTTGTGTCTACAAAATAATGATCTAGCTCCTTGTTGCAAAGACTGTGTTAGACGTCAAGATCAAGTGGTGATCACAACTACAATCATTAAATGTAGGAAATGTTGCCAAATAAGGAAGCAAGGTGAGTGAAGAATGGTAAAAGAGTAAATGAACAAGAGGTCAAAGCTGAGTGTTTAAGGAAAATTTCCGAGGACTGCAGGTCAACACAGAAGCACCAGGTGACAACAGGAAGCCAGAATGATGGGAACCATATAGATCAAGAAGGCAGCAAGGGAAAAGGCAAAAAACTTAGAGAAAATCTGAATCTAAGAGTCACAGGGATGAGGCACCTGGGATGGATGGATGGATGGATGGATGGATGGATGGATGGATGGATGGACATGTGATATTTTTGTTATATTTTCTTGGCCAGCTCAAGAAAAAAAGAGGGGCAACAATTGGACTGGCATAAAACAATTACCTAGACTTACAGCTGGAAGAAGGTTGGATTATGCTGCTGGAAGAGGGCTCATGGTGTGGAGTCTAGGTGATGTTTGCTAGAAGACAATGGCTAAAGACTACTGATTCAGACAAACCCTACATCACTTGTCTGTACGTATCGGCTCATAGTCACAGAATGCTTGGCATGAACAAAGAGTACTTCATGGGGGGAAAAAAGTATTATGTCCGCAAGATTGCTGCTTTATGACCACCAATACCCATGTGGAAAAAGAAAAGAGCTACTTTGCTTTAAAAAAAAAAAAATGTCATAATCGCTCCCATGTCAGAGATGGCTAGTGGCCTACCAAGGACCCAAGCTGCTTTTCAATAGGGTAGAGGCATTGCTGGGACATTGCTTGGTCATCAGGGTGCATATTTCTCAGCCACATTGTACCTAAGTTGGGCCATGTAACTAGTTCTGGTCACTGTATGATGATCAGAAGTGATTTGAGTCACTTCTGGGCTGAGGTGTTGAGTATCCACTGTCATTTTGCCATTTTCTCTTACTCTTGCAGAGACCATGAAGGCCAAAAATAAAGATGGCTGTGACAGAAGATGGAAGGAGCCTGTGTCCCTAACTCTGTACTTGGGGAAGAGCCTCACCATTGGGTGCATCCACAGTGGATGTTGTGTGAGCAAGAAATAATCTTGTCCTATGTTAAAGCACAAATTTTAGAGTAATTTGATAATGGCAGTCAGTCTACCTTGACCAAAGCAAAAGTAGCCGATTTGAGCATCTCTTATGATTTCCCTGTCAAATATAGGGGGAAGATAACTCTAGGGCCAGGAGAAGAGGGGAAGCAGGTACAAAAAAAAGCAACCCCACAAATGACCACAAGAACTCTCCCAAGAGATTTCTGTAAGAAGGGTCCAGAACATTCATGAACACTCCTTGCACAGACAGGGCTTTCCTGTAGGACTTTAGGAGCATGCAAACCTCAATCTCTGAATTTTTTTTAAACCCTATTAGCAAAATGATAATCAAACAAAGGCATTTGGGAAATTCATTATTTATTATTCCTAATATGCTATGAGTGTCGATATTTCATTATATGCTATGAGAGGTATGAATCCCATGCTTTGAAAAAAATTTGGGGACCATTTGAGGACACTGGGTGAGGCCCTTTCAGCAACAATGGGACTTTAAGTACTCGACAATTTGTATGCTGTCGGTATGTAAGCACTGAGCCTCCCAAACCTCACAGCTGCATGTTTACAGTTTAGACCATCTCTGTGAATTGCATCCTTATGTTCTGTATTTTAAAAGGCCATTTTCAGCTCCTACTTAGCTTCCACTCAGAAATACCATTCCAATCAGGTCTGTGTGCATGCATGTGTTTTTTTCAATCTGCACATTGTGAGGGCTGGCCCCGGCAATTTTCCCCATTGTGCTTGCTCTGGATACCCCGTTCCACGTGGAAATTCAGAATTCGGATGTTTGTCAAAATGCAAGGGCCCTGTTTGATCTGACGACTTTGGTACATTTTAATGGTGGACAAGGGTGGGCAGAAAGAAAATGAAACAAACAGGTTTTAAGTCTGATTTCTGAAAGGCAGAGCATCCAGTGCTTCAGAATTCAGTTTAATATGGAGGAGTACGGGCTTCTGGATTGTACGGCAGTGGGTCAAAATCCTGGTTCCATCCGATTTGGGCAAACAATTAGGATGAACCTTATGAAACTGATGACCATTTTAACTCATAAAAAATGGCAATTTCCTATGGTCCAACCTGAGAGTTCACCTCTTTAAGCCTCATCTGTAAAATGGGAATGATAATACCACCTCTCTCTTAGGCTAACTGTGAACCTGACACAGGATAATACATGTAAAGTGATAAACACTAAGCTTGGCATGTGATCAGTTTCTGGTACATTTCAGCCCCTGTCACTGTGGCCATAGTTTGCACATATGTTAAAAAATTGCATCTTCATAACAAGCCTGTGTGGTATGTATTATTGTGCCTATTTGGCAGGTCAGGAAATTGAAGCAAGAAGTTATAAATAACTTAACCACACAATTTGACAACAAATAGGTGGTGAAGCCAAGCTTTAAATCCAACTTCTCCAACTCTAAAGTTGGTACTCTTTTCATGGGGCCTAACTTATCATGGGTGCAGAAAGAATCAATGGGACTCAGAGTTACGAACAGGCGTGGGCAGGGCTGGGCCCAGAGGCCACAGCACACTGGAGAGGTGGCTTAGCTCTCTGGCTTGGAGGATGGGCTGGATGGCGGCATTATCTTGATTCTCTGAAAAAGATGTTATCTTGCATCTTCCATAGCTTCACAATAGCTTCATGGAATTCTGACGTAGAGAAAGGGTGAGAACAAATCCTTTGTGAATGAAGATGAAAGGGCTACATGTCTGAGTTTCCAAGAAGGCTCGCTCGATTGTAAGAAATCAAGTCATCCAGTTACTAGGAAAAAGTGATTCTTAGATTTCAGTAAAGGGAACAAATACGATACAAAGTGTGGTTATAAATAACCCACAGATTTCACTAAAATGTGACAGCTTGTTCCCTAATACAAAGTTGGGATGTGCTTCATAATATCCCCTTGAGAAAATTATACTCAATTTATGTTGGTGGTATTCTTTTAGAGATCTCAGCAATACATCAGTGGCTTAAACTTTTGACCAAAGATTCAATTCTTAAGAAACATTTTCAAGAAAACAGTTTTACATGTAGAAAGAAAAAACCCACTTCAACAAATATCTCATTTCTAATGTTGAAAATTGGGAATTCTGTGCTTTTCCAATATTAAATTAGAAATTAGCTGGATTCAAGTCTGTCATTTACAGTCCAGAGCAACAAGAAAAACACATTTATGAAAAATAACTTAATATATGTTTTGATACAGGTGTAAGGGAAAGAAGCAGGCTGTCAAGGTGTATGTTCACTATGTATTTAAACATCTTCCTATTTCAATTTCCTTACCAGCAAAATGGTATAATAATGTCTATCGCACAGAATTATCAAGAAGATGAAATTATTTAATACATGTAAATAATAATGACACAGAAACAATGATGGCTAACACTATATTATAAATAAAAACTTATGTACCAGCAAAAAAAAGACTGGAAGGAAATGTTTCAAAGTCCTAAAAGTTTTAGGTTAGGGTGATGAAGGGAAAAGAGATTATCCCATCCCCATTATTTACTAAGGTCTTGAATGTATATGTATTATTTTTATAATGGACAAAGAGAGAGATTTGAAATAAGTAATTCTACCATCCAACGTTTCACAAACTTCAGCATTGAGAAGAATCACCTGGGATGCTAGCTGCAAATTCATATTCCTGGGTTGCACCCCCAGAGATTCTAATTCACCTGGTTGCAATCTCCCAAGTAACTCAGGAACTACATTTTGAGAAACACTGTTAGAATGAATTGCAGATAGAGTCATGACTATTGCACCTGCATAATCATTTTCATATTGAGTTTCTCTGGAGTCTTGCGGGGTCTTGGTGGATGGCGTATAAGTTGGGAGGTTTGTATCTTCCCACTTAAAACAACGTCATTCACTCATATCTGCTACATATGTTAGATTTTGGCAAAATGTTAGCTTTTGTAAAAAAAAGATTCTGCATCTTTTTTTTTTTTTTCATTAAGAAGTTTAAGATAGGTGGATTTTAAAGATGGTGGTGGTGGAGGAGGTTGCTTCTGTTTCTCCAGTGCTGGGTTAGAGACCACCACTGACCCTTCCGTGTGCACTGGCTTAACCTTAGCTGCAAGTGTCTTCTAAACTTCTCACCATTTCAGCCCAAATTCATGCCGGAAAACAGCTACTTATATCCTGGTTCTAAAGACATGCCTTTGAAAACAAGACATACGAGACTTGGCATCCCCTAAAGACCAGGACTACACTGTAAGATCAATCTACGTGTAGACTCAGAGACTCGCTGGAAGGCTTAAGAGAAAAGGAGAGGCTGTTAGTGGCTCCATGACAACGATGACGATGATGAACAAAAGCGTAGCTAATTTTTATCAATAATAATTACAGTTTCAATAATAATAATAATAATAATAATAATATCCAGTATTTGTAAGCATTCATAAATAAAAAAATGTTCAACTTCAGAAAAGCATGTCAAAATTATTGCGGATTAATGAGATCTAGACGAACGGTGTGGCTTTCCCCAGCCCAGAAGGGCTCTCCCTCTATTCCCTGCCTGAACTCTAAACTCTGTACTGCGCTAGAGTGACAGCAAGGTACCTAACAAGACAACTCCACACGGAGGCCTGGTTTCAGCAGGACGCAGAATGGCTTTGCAGAAAATGTGACCCAAGGCCTCAAACAGAACTGGGGATGGATATGATAAATGATTTTATGTTAAGAAAAGAATGAAAGAGTGAATGAATGAACAAGTGAACAAGCCCAAGCAAGGCCTGGCCACCTTACCACCCAACGAGACCACACAAATAACCAGATACAGATTGGGTTGTGATGCCATTGACCACCGTCTCCAGAGGAGGGGACCTCCCACCAACACGCTTGTCCCTGGGCAGACTCGAGTTTCACTCCTACCTCTTGAAACATTACCACTTGGTTTTTAGGCCAACAGATCGATTACTTGAAGCAATCAAGGGACCTATTGAAAGAGCTACACTGATGAAGCAAAGGGAAATGCAGGGCTGGAGTCCAAGAAGGAGCCAAGAGTGGGTCGGGAAAACCAGCAGAGAGTTACTGGAGGCAAGCTGACCCTGCAGCTGGATGGGAGGCTGGCAGGGGGCCAGCCAGGCCCTTCTTAGGACTTCAGAACCTGAAAGAGCGTGCCCAAATAGGCAGGGAGAGACAAAGCAATAAAAGCGCCAGGTTTCAAACCAGAGAGGAAATAAAATGAAACTAGGTTTGGGTACGTGTTGGACCCTCTTGGGTAACAAGGTTCTGAGAGGCAAGGGGAAGAAACCACACACCCTCTTTCTGTCCTTTACCCCTGATGGCCTCTAATGGTGGAAATAGCTTTCTGGCTTCCTTTAACAAATGCATCAACTCTGAACCCTAAAAATGTGTTCTCTGAA
Organism: Camelus dromedarius; assembly: GCF_036321535.1. Classification (NCBI taxonomy): domain Eukaryota; kingdom Metazoa; phylum Chordata; class Mammalia; order Artiodactyla; family Camelidae; genus Camelus; species Camelus dromedarius. The sequence goes on from NC_087444.1 coordinate 28,387,974, forward strand.
TTAAGAAGTAAGGGTCACTGTCAGGCTGGGAAAATGTACGTAGGAAGTAAGAATAAACACACTTAGGGGAAGCATGCAATGAAAGACTTATTCCGATGACAGAGCCCCTGAACTGCCTGCATCGGAACAGAGCAACCATACGTTTGATTAAAGCCTATTAGCCTGGAAGTGTGTGCCTATTTGACAGTCTAGGAAATAAACAGGAGTGAAAAACACAGGCAAGTGGTTCTCAACCACATTCACATGTGGGAAAGACACACCCTTCAACAGTAAGATCTCTGTGCACCGTGGGTTTCAAGGCGGCAGGGTCGGGAGGAGTCAGGGGTAACTGCCCTGCAGGTGCTTTGTCCGAAATTTCTGTGCTGAGTGAGGATGCTATTTGAAAAAGTTTCCAAAGAGATGATAATGACCAAACTCACATATCTCCCCTATTCCCTGATGAACACAGAATCACCAATTTCATAAGGTGAGAAAACCTTGATGTGGGCTGGCTTTAAAGAAACCAAACTGTAAAAAAAAGGTCTTTTTTTTTTTTTTAAAAAAAACATGATTTCTTTGAATTATTAATTTGAATACTGCACTATTGACTAAATGCATTAGCCAGCTAGTTCTCTGGATTATTGACCACGTTCGCTTTACTTATCATGACCTGAATTTTGGTGCCTCCTTCCTCCCTCCATAGCGACAGCCTTCCTGCTACACCAGTCCAAACCTATTTGCCTGGCTGCCTGACTCGGGTGTCAAGGAGCTTTGTTCATCAGAGTTCAACCAAACTATGGGAATTTTCTACTGGTGGTAAGTAAAAAAATCCTAGCAGTTCATCAAGAGACCATCGGTAACAAGCATCTGGATTGATATGTCCTTTCCATGGGGACCCAAGAGACCCATTTTACTGGATAACACTTCATAAGAGCAGTTTGCTTCTCAGAAGTTCTTGTAACTTCGGACACTTCCCAGTTGGTTTCTGACAGTAAAACAGAAAACAAAAAACCAAAACCAGATACACATTCTTCACAATAGACTGGAACACAGTGTTCTCCTGGAGCAGGTGTTGGTTTCAATGTTTACAAGTTTCCTAAATGCTAGGCACACGGGGAGACCTCTACTGCCTCGGCATTAGGGAGACAGCTTAATGTTTCTCTTTGGGGTCAACTTACTCTTGGAAAGATAATTCTTTAGAAGGAACAAGCAAAAGACATCAGGAATACATTGCATTTGAGAGGCGGGGAAGAGGTAGATTCTTTTTCATGGAAGATGTTTCAAGATAATTCTAGATGCTCAAATATTAACATGAGAATTAGTGTGCCTTGATGAATGCGACTTAAAGGCTTGGGTAACTTTTTGGCCATTTGGGGGGATTGGGGGAGCTGGAAATAAGAAGATTTTGAATGAATCAATACAGTTTACACATAGCTCTTACCTCAGGCTAACTAACCAGCACTGTTTACTAAAACTCAGGTTAACCCCAGACAGTTGGTCCTTACTCTCAGCTTCTGTACTTTCCCAGCAGCAAAGAGGGGTGATCTTACCCACCACACACAATCTCGTTCAATTAACTGCTAGAAAACTATTTGCACACAGACATTTGGAAGATTCTTTATTTTCTTTTTTAGTTTAGAAGCCCATTTACTTAGATATCTGTTGATATCTGAGTCACTCCCATCAGCACTGTTTAATAGCTTTAAAAAAAAAATCAAATAAAGATTCTTTTTAGAGGACCCTTCTCCTGCCAACAGGTTGTGATAAATAAGCCAGCTCCACGTTCCTTGGTTTACATAAATATGAATGACTCCGGTAACATGTGAACGAGACAGAGATGTAAAAGGTTTTCAAACCAGACTTTAACAAAAAGGCCCTGTCTGTCAATGAAATAAAGCCGTTTTGAATTTGTTCCCAATCATTTGGCTCTTTTGCTGGAAGCCCGTGTTGGCTTGGTGGTGATTAATGCGAGGCGTGCGCGGCCTTCACTGAGTGCGGAAGAGAACTGGCAGCTCCAAATGGCATTCATCACACTCACGATCGGGCAGGTGCCGTGCGCGGAAGCGTTCTTGACTTTCTGCGTCCCAGGCCTCGGGGATACCGAGCTGCATTCCCATCCTCCGCCAAGTTCAGTGCAGTGAGCCCGCCCTTCCCGGAAGGGGATGTCACACAGGTAGGGGTTAGGGTACCATTCTTTCCAGGTAGTTTATCTGCTCTGCACTTTACTGATCAAATGAGTCTGAAACCTACCAAGTCAAGCTGTGAAATGTATCAATAACGTTGGCGTGCGTGGTGGGCATATGCCAGGATGGACGCAGATCTTACAAAGGTGAGTAAAATGACTGATATTTGCGGGTGGGAATTGGATACGAGTGGGCATCTGCCCCACAGGACCACTTTTCAGCAGCATCCCCCTAGCTCCTCTCTCTTGAGTTTTCTATGTGTGAAATGCTTTCTGAAGTTCAGTGAGCAGGAGACAGAACTCCGTCTCGGGAGGAGGGGATGGATACAGTAGCGCAGACCGACTCTCAGGATCTCTAGAGGCAGTTCAAGTCCTGACTTTGCTGCTTAGTATTGAAGGACTTGAGCAAATACAGACAACGTAACACGTGCCTCAGTTACCCCGTATGCACTGTGGGGAGGCGTAATCATCCTCACCCCCAAGACAATTATGGGTTTCAAGTGAGCCAAGCCATAAGAAGCACTTGGCCCTGTCCTGGCATTCTTAGGCAGTCCATAAATGTCACTGGTGACTGTTGCTGCTATTTTTATAAGGATGACAGAGACGATGGCCCAATGCTCTTTCCTCAGTCACCCTTATCAGATTCCATTAACACTAACAGTGATTCTGTGCAGAGGTTAAGGAATCTCCCGCCGCCTCCCTCCTCATCCCCCCGGACGCTTGCGCAGGCAGCTTCTAGTGCCAAAGACTGACCGTAGCCACTGCAAAGGCAGGAAGATCAATGAGAAAGTCTGTGGATTCTGCTTTTGTGTAGGTTTCTATCTCAAAGCTAATTATTTATTGGCTTCCTTCAAGTCCTTTGCCAGGATTGCTGGAATTCCCAACAGAGGACTCTCCAATGAGGCTGGCTTCCTTGGGAAGGAGGAAGGAAAGAGAAAGGGATGACTTTTCCTTTGCAGGTGGCTTCTAACCCTGAGTCAGCACCACATGCGTTCAATACAAGCAACAAAGTATCTCCAGGCCCTTCAGTGTGGTAGCCAGGCACTGTGGTAGACATGAGGAGTGGAGCTGCCAATGAGCTTAGCAGGGAAGACCAGCCATCAATAAATAAGAACACTCCAGGTCTACAAAGGAAAGAAAAACAAGGTTGGGCAGACACCAAGGGAGCATGAAGGTGAAAGTGTTATTTTATATGGTCATGTTTAGAGAAGGTCTCCCTAGTGAGGAGATATTTGAGCAGAGACTTATAGGGAGTGAGTCCTTCCAGGCGCCCAGAAGAGCATCCTGGGAGGATGGAGCGCAATGGGTTTTTATGGGGTGTTTCAAAAAGAGCAAGAAGTCCTGGGTGGCTGAAGCAGAGTGTATAAGAGGACAAGAGACAGCAGATGAGGTCACAGAGAAGCAGGGTCTCGGCCACGAAGGACCCAGGAAAGGTCTTAGCTTCACTCTGATTTTAGGATGCTTTCAACTGGCTTCTTTTCTGAAACAACGGTTCCCAGATTTTGCTGTGTATCTCCCGAAGTGAACACAAGGCATGGACTTCTCGACAGAGGATGAAGACTGGCTCTTTGTTTTTTTTTACCAAGGGTTTTATTTGATTCTCATAGTCACCGAAGTTTCAGAACCCCTGTTTTAAAAGATTTACTGTGGCCACACACAGTAGGGAGAACAGACTGGAGGTAGCCAAGTGCAGAGCACTGTGTCCAGAGGGGGCTGCTGCAGTCATCCAGCCCCTGTGATGGGTCAGAGCCGAGACCCAGGTGGGAGCTGCCAAGGTGGTAATAAATGCTCAGATGCTGCGTGTGTTCTTCAAGGAGAGTCACAAGAAGTTGCTGGTGAACTGGATGGGGAGAAAGCAAGAGAGATGAATCCAAGCAACCAGGGGGAATTTGGTTTCCATTCATCGAGAAGGGAAAGAGAGATGGGAGAGTGTGGGGTAGGGACGAGGGCTGGGGGTCATGAGTTTCGTTTTGGACATACGGGGTTCTGGAAGCTTACTGAGCAAGTTAAGTAAAGAGATTAAACAGACAGATGGATGTACAAGCTTGGAGTTCAGGAGAGGTCTGGAACAGAAAACCCCCCTTTGGAATTTATCAGCATATGCACAGCATTTAAAGCCATGGGGGCTGGATAGGACCACCCAGGAAGTGGATATAAGGAGAGGGGGAAAAAAGTAGGCAGAGGTGGAGAAATGGGGCTTGGAGCACAGAAATCAGCGGGATGGGGGTGTTCCCGCAAAGTGATGTCCCAAGAGCCAAATGGACCAAGTGTTTGTGGGAGGGAATATTCAGTGGGCGTCAGATGCTGTGGCTGGTCTGAGAGGAGGAGCCCCGACCATCAGGTTGACCAGTGTGGATCAGGGTGACCTGTGCGAGGAGGTGCAGGGATGAGGGACAGAAATGAAAGCTTGACTGTAGGGAGCATAAGAGAGCAGGGAGGAGAGGAAACGGAGGCAGAAAATAGAGATCACTCCTTGGAGGAATGCTCCCTCACAGGGCCACAGAGCTGGGACACGAGCTGGAATGGTGTTTCACACAGAAGCACAACAAAGGAGGTGTAGACTGCCTAGCTGTGTGGTGGCCTTTGATCGGAGGCCCCCAGTACAAGCCCTCCCTGCAGCTTGTGGCAGAGAAGGCAAGGCATGAGAGAGAAAAGTGAGGCTTACAGGAGGAGGCGGCGACACACCCACCTGATCAGGCTCAAGAGGGGCTGTGCACTAGAAAGACAGAAATAGGAGTGTTCTTCTCTTGTTTGATTTAGTATGTTCTTTCCTTATGCGTGCGCCCCCCCCTTCCTTTGCCCCTCCCATCTTTCACTAGGTGATGGCGACAGCCTATTCAAATGTCTGACCTCTCCTAGACTGATTGCTTGCCTGATAGGAACGACAATGTCTTAGGACAGAAGGAACATAATAGGGGAGAGAAGGACACAGGGAGAGGGCACCAGTGAAGGGCGTTTGGTAATTTATCCATGTGTGCATTTTAAAGAAACAGCATGAGCACAAAGATTAAGAACATAGGTTCTGAAGTTGAAATCAGGACTCTAGCATTTGCTAACTAATGACCTGGAAAAAATCTAATCAGTCTAATATCTAAGTCTCTCCCATGCCCGTGTTTCTCCATCACATTGCTTCCTTTAGAGTACTTCCTGTAATAAATAGCTAGTACTTAAATGGTACTTTTCTAAATGCTTTGTATTTTACAACTCATTTCATGTTGACAACAGTGGAGCAACTGACTTTATCCCATTTTACAGATGAGGACGTTGAGTCACAGAGAGGTTAAGGGACTTGTTCAAGGTCACACAGCCAGGAAACTGGAAACAAATTTTAAATGTGTATGTTTCTTCTCTCACTGTCTGGATCCCTTACTTCACTGTGAGCCCCTTGAGGGCAGGGGCCGCCTTGTTCATCACTGTCTAACAAGCTCCGAGCAGAGGATGGGGCACCGAGCTAGTGCTTAGTGAATATGAGCTGAAAGGATGAATCAACAAATGGACCAATGATCAGTCTTTTTGAAAGGACGTCCCTTATACAAAAAGTAGGCTTTGGCTTCTTAAAAGGAAGAGAGAATCTCCACTTTCTGACTCTGTTATGATCCTGCCTGGAGACGAGGGAAAGGTCTCGCTTGGGATGAGCAAATGCTGTAGACACGGCCCTATGCATCATTTTCAATTGGGATCCTTTCCTGGGAATCTGTGCAGGTAGTGGACACTCCTAACAGGCACAGTAATGACCACCTTCTTACTCATTTCCCTGATGCATGAATCCTCCTCTCCATCACCTTCCACAACAGGAACATTTGACTACGGTGAGCAGAAGGAAATTCTGAGTTTTTGTATGGATGGTGACCTGTCATCTCTGCCAATGGGCCAGCCCCATCTGCCTGTGACCTGAACAATGATCTTTTCAGCTGCGACTGAACCCTGAAATTAAAAGAATGCAGCAAAGACTTGGGGAAGTCAAGCTGGAAAATGCTGACAAGCCACGTTTGTATGGTACCTCGTTTGACCTGGACTGTTTCCAGGGGGCAATTCTCCAAGGAGCCAGTCCCTTTGGTGGGGGGCAGGTGGTCCCCAGAGGGCAGCAGGCACCTCTGGCCCAGGGCCCAGGGCATGCAAATTCCCTTACTGAAATAAGTGGGCCCGGAATGCCTGCTAATGCTGCTGGAGAGCTCAGATCTGCTGGCAGGGCAGCTGCGAAGAGGTTAGCCTTCGGGAATAAGGGGGAAATAAATTCAGTGGGGCTTCCAAAGTCATTCATTCATTCATTCATTCATTCATTCATTCATTCAACAAATCCTTTGTTGAGCATAACTGAGGGCCTGATTCTGCGCTTGGTGGTGATGTTAAGACAGGGACATAAGGCAATGTCCTTCCCAGCCCTGGCGGAGCCTACGACCTCCAGTGGGCATCAGAGATAACAAGTAGTAAGTAGTAAGTAAAAACAGTCACTGACCCTGTCAAGTTTGATGGAGAAAAGGGGTCCGGGTTGAGAATCACCCAGGGAGCCACGGAAGTGGGGGAGCTGGGAGGCTCCCCTGAGAAGGAAGCAGCTGTGCCCATGAGTGGGGAGGAGGTGGGGGAAGGGATTTAAGGAGCAAGGACAGCAAGCTAAAGGTCCCCAGGCGAAAGCGGTCTGGGCCTCTGGGCCACTCCAAGGAAAGGGAGGGCAGGAGATGGGTCTTAAGAAGAAGCCGGATGGACTTTTCAAAGGCTCTGCAGGTCCTGATGAAGAGACTGAATTTTAATGTTGGTGCAGTGGAGAAATATTGGAAGGTGGTACCCAGGGGAGAGACATGAGCTAACGAAAGCTCCTCAGGGACTCGGGGAAAATGTCCAGAAACAATGACCATGATAATTCTGGAAGATTCTAGAGCCTTTAAAACCCCACCAGATGTTTCCTGCTCTTCAGCATTTTCGCACAGCAATGAGCAGTAAAAACACTGATTAAAAAAAAGCAAGGTAGCAACTGGGGAGATAGGCTGGGACAGGCACACACGTACACACACCCCAGTGCTTGCCTAAACACTGTCAGCCCTGGCGACTCGTTTGCCCCGCATGCGTGTGTGCAGACACACACACACACACACACACACACACAGACACGCACAGTTTCTCCACCTATAAAGACACGGACCCCTGCTGCCATTTGTACTGGCCATCGAATCTGGCGATTCTGCTCTTCGTTATAAACTAAACATCTTCTTATCACATTCTTGTGTCTCTATCAACACAACATTAGAATGCCATTCAGGGCTCAAGAGTTGATAAGTAAGTTGAACTTATTTTTATCCTTCATCACACCTTGTGCTTCAGATACATTACACGTAATAGTAGCCCCAAGACTGCACCCTCCTTGCTCAGGGCTGACTGCCTGCCGTCATCCTCTCTCATCTAATCCTCCCGGGAACACAAAGAGGTCGGCAGTGCCCAACTCAAGGCTAAGTAAGTGCCCGGCTCGATCTTTCCAGGAACACTGTTTCCTGTGCACGTCAAGTCTCATAACAGTTACGAGCACTGGCTCCTGAAGATGGCCCTGGTGTTCCCACGTGTGTGCTCCAAGGCACACCTCGATCCGCCAGCAATGTGACAGTGATGCTGAGCATGACCACGGTGACCGTGGTGCCACTTCTACAGCTGCTTTTCACACATTATCTCATTTCATCCTCAAACAATAGGTATTATTCCTATTTTACAGATGAAAAAACTGAGACTCAGTGGAACTCACCAAACTCCTCCAAACTCAAACTATGCCCTTAACCATCATCTTATGTTGTTTCTCAATCATGCTATCATGTTATCTTTCTAAATGCCTAGGAGTGTGTTTTCTTTGCTTGTGTCTGGGCTGCATTAGAACACTCTGTCTGTGTCGGTGAAGGGAACCCCACAATTGGAGGAGAATCTTAGACAAATTGCATCTGGACCTACTCTTTTGCCTCCGAGGAACTAAAACTCTGAACAGCTTGAGGATTCATGGTGATTGTTGACACAAGAGACACACTGTTCTAGGGCCTTGCTGAGAACTAGGAAGTTCTGTGCCCTCCTGAGGCTTCTAAAACACACAAATATTCGGCGCCGTGTCCTCCAAGAGCCTGGGTGTGGTCCCCTCCCGGAGAAGCTGGGTTCTCGTGCAGCTGATACTCCTCATTAACTGAAAACTGCCATTTGTTTGCCTCTGTATTCATCTCATTATCTGTGAAATTCCTATTTAAAAACTGATCTCGGCCTGCGAAGCCACAACTATCCCCTGGACCTGTAGGGTTTCCAACTTCTTAGATTCCACAGAGATGGAAGTCGGTTCTATCCAAGAGCTATTTTCACTCAGTTTTCTTCTGGTTCCTTAAAGGCCTGTGGATTTTTTCAGAGTTTTTTTTTTTTTTTTTCCTCTTTTTTTTGAGGTGCTGGGATGCCAGTCAAGGAGGGAAGGAAAAATACCACTCTCTGGGCAAGACTTGATTTTTGGAGCAATGGCTTCCAGGCCTGAGCCTTGTAGACCTGAGCCCATTTCTAAATCAATTCTTGGAATCCTGTTTGGTTTGCCAGACGGACCTGAGAGGGCACAAACCCTTCAGGCTTTTCTTGGCGCTGTTTTATTTCTTGCTTCTAGCTGATAGTGACTGCTTCTCCCAGAGCTGGGGCTGCTAATTTGCATACCTTGGACTAACATCCCACATCCGGACTGGCAGCCTATGGACAGAATTCAGCCTGTCGTGAAGCCTGGGGACCGAGATATGCGTGATGTCAAATATCTAGATTTTGGAACCCAAAATAAGAGCATTCTTTGAAAACACCGTTTAAAAGAGGAGGGGCAGCTCGGGCTGGGTAACTGCATCTGAAACACAAATGTTGTTTCTTGTCCAAAATACCTTGAGGTCTGCTCCACGTAACGCACGCAATGTGAATACTTCCTACTCTGGCCAAAATGAATCCTTCCTCATCAGAAGCAGAGAAACTGCCCAGAAGCCTCTTAGGGATGTGCTGGGAGCTTTGGCGCCTTACCACCCTCAAAACAGTATAATGGTTTATCAAGCGCCCCCACCTCCTTTCTTTGCTGCAATCAACAAGCAGCTTACCTGCCAAAATCTGGCTAAAAATATCCTTCGCATCTGCAGTCCATCAGCCTGATCAGGCTGATTTGGGTGGGTAATTGACCTCTGGAGCAGGTGGAGAGCCAGAAATGTACTTTTTCCTGGATTGAGTCTAAGTTGACTTAAAACAGATGTTCCCCCAACACCAATCTGATGTTTATAATGGAAATACTATTGAGCGCTGTTCAAGGGACCGTTGGAAACCAGGCGGAACAACACAGGAGCCTGAGCACACTGGCAATGGAAGGGGTTAAATCAAGCCACCTACTAGGTCAACCCAGGGCTGAAAATCCAGGAGGTGCCTCTGGCAGGGGAAAGAGGAAAGGAAGCTGTCACTTTGTATTTTCAGGTTTGCAGAAAAGCCTTTTTTTTTTTAAATGTAAACATTCATTAAACTAATTTGAAGTTGTCATTACTCCCCACCCCTGCTGTTTTATATCAGATTATTCTTAAGTGCTTGGTGAAGAATCCCATAAAGCCACACTAGATTCCTCTGCAGGGGATAATCGCATAGTTTGCGCTGTGATTTACACCGAGTGGCACTGGGAAGTTGTCCTCTACTTTGAAAGGCCTTGGTTCCCTGGCAAACAGTGGCTGCCTTCCCCACGGAAATAAAATTCCAATAGTCCCTCCATGACTATTATGAGGTCCCCATTACCTTTTCTCCATCCAACTGAAGATAATTAAAAGCAGTTCAAAGCACACGCCAGAAGGTACGGGGCATTTTATTAATAAATGGAGAACCAAGGAAATGGTACGTTCCGTTATGGTTTTCAGACCTAAGACCCGCTTAGGCTCTTTTCTTGCTTTCTCTCTCCCCACCCCCTTGCATCGTGGGTTTGGGGCAGCCAGGCGTTCTGTACTCTGAGGTCAAATAAAGCAGGGAGGAGGGTTCCACCTCTGTCACTTCCAGTGGAAGCCCTGGCTGTAAGGGCCTCGGGAAGCAGACTTCTCTCTTTGGAGAAAATGTTTCTAAGGAGGAGAAGATGCTCGAAAAGTCTATAAATGCCATAGTGTGAATTCCAGCTTTGCCAAGAGGACAGCCACCCTCAGTCACCTACATCCCCATATACGGTGGGAACAGCACTACCTCCATGGAAGGATGCTCTGACCTTGACCGGAGGCGGCGAATATACCCACAGAGCCCAGCACGGTGACTGCCAGAGAGGTGTATGAGCCATGATCAAAACTGCTCCGAATACAAACTACTACATACAGAAAAGATAAACAGCAAGGTCTTACTGTCTAGCACAGGGAACTAGATTCAATAGCTTGCAATAACCTATAATGAAAAAGACTATATATGTATATAACTGAATCAGTATTCTATACACCAGAAACTAACACAACATTATAAATTGACTATACTTCAATTTAAAAACAAAATGCTGTGAATAGGCTTGAAACAGCAATTTTAAGAGCAGGAGCTCTGGGCACAGTTAGGACCTGGACAGCCTGTTGTCAGTGCAGCTCTAATTTTTGTTTCTGTTTCTTTTCTCCTTGTGTGGGATCCCCACTCACAGAACAAACGCGGTCATGAATTAGCAACCACACGTTCCAACTTATCTGTCCTATGCCCCCACCTCTCTGCGCCTCGTTCTCTAAGTGAATTAACTCTTGTCTGGTGACTGCATGTGTATCCCTACAGGTAAAATTTGCATTTTTTTCAGAGATTCAACTGCTTAAACCAGGAATGGCAAGTGCTTGGTCCATATACCAGCCCTCCTGTGTTCAGGGCAGACATTCTGAATGGATCATGGGACTCAATCCTTTGGAAGTGAGACAGGACTTCAAAGTCCTTCTTAACACTTCTGGCAGTCAAGGCAGGCTGTGGATTTGGCACATGAAATAAAACCTGGTTACCATTTCTGCCTTAACCTAAAGGAATAATGAGAGGTTCCGGGTGGCAATTCCTCACTGTGGCAACTCAGCGGACCTCCCTTGCGTCCAAGCACGTCCCTAGAGAGGCCGTGTGGTATCAAAGTTTGTGGGTCGGAATCCCAGTCCGAGTGCCCTGCCATTTATGAGTGTGTGACCTTCAGTGAACTCCTTAGCCTCTCTCTGCTTGTTTCCTCATCTGCAAAATCGTAATACCTAGTTCACAATGTTTCTGAGTGGATGGGAGTTCTTAGAATGTTCACACAATAAGCTTTGAGAGACCAACGTTAGTTGTGATAATCACTGGCCACTATCCCTCAAGTCAGAGCACACACCCAGCCCCCTGAAGGCACCTACGGAGAGACTGAGAATCTTAAGAACGGAGAGAACACAGGCTGGAGAGTGTCGATGTCCTCACTGGTTACACTAAACAATGATGAGGTTGCAGGTTGGTTTGTAATTCAGCTCACCGTGTGAGATTAGGAAATACTCCTCAGGTGCCCAGTTACTTCTGAAGAGGGAAGGTATTTTTCATTGCATTCTTTTGGTCTGCCAAGCCCCTCGAAGGAAGGGAGTAATACTGCTATTTATTACCAGTCAGTACTGGTCAGACGTAATGAGATTCTACTGAGCACAGACTGAAACGATCCAGGCCGTACCAGCCATCACTTGAACGTTCCATCTAATTGCAGGAGCTACAAAAAGCGGGGGCATCCACGACCCGCACCATCATTTTAGTTTACAAGATCCTCGCCAGTGACAGGCAGTGGGCAGAAGGCTCAGCTGAGAGGGAAATGTACTATGAAATTCACACTGGTCTGGACTCGCAATGCAGCGGGCAGAATTAGCACTGCAGTTTTCTGCGGTTTCCAAAACTATTTTTAGAAATTACTGCAGCGAGGCTCTCACCGGGTTCAAGGAAATGAACGAGCACAGAAATCAGGCTTGGTATGTTCTTTTTCCAAGTGGAGGTGAGGACGGGGGTAGATGACACAGGAACAATGATGGATTAACTACACATCTGGTTTGTATCCAGAAATATAATCGTTTTGAGCCTGTTTGTTCTCCGTTATTTATCAGCTTTGTATATTTAAAAAAAAAAACAGAATAAAATGGAATCTGTTCAATAAAGAATTGCCAAGGACAAACTTTAAATGAATGAACTCTCCAAGTACAAAAGCAACATTTCTGGGAAAAAAAGAAACTGAACATGATAAATTACTGAAGTTGTTAATAAAGCTATTTTTGCGTGTGTGAACCCGTCCAAAGTTATTTTTAAGTAACAAAAAGGTATCGTCTTTGATAAATGTGGTAGGATTATTAAGAGAACAACTTTTTAAACTGTTTCAAGCTTACTCGATTTTCAAGGTCTCCATATCTCTGCTTGATAAGAATATTGGAACACAGTGGTAAATTCTCAAAGACTGTTGAGTTTCTACTTTACACGTTGCAGATGTCAAGCTCAAACCCGGACTGGTGAGCTGATAGTTAAGGTCTTTGAGAACAGGTAGTTGACAACATAGTTAATGTTCTTACTTAAGCAATTACACACTAGATTAAGGACTTCAACAGGAAGGTGTCTTTTACGCTGTATTTTATGGTTAAACACTGCATTTCAGGATGACAACAAACTGTAATCGCATATTCATGTAATTTTAGGATGAAATCAATTTCTTGCAAACACAATTATTGTTACATAATTCTCCCACCTGTTTATGACTCCCCACGAATTAAATTAAAATGCAATTTCACATTAATTTAAAATGTCATTTCAAACGAAAACATTTTCTATAAAGCTAAACACCGATAACAATCTCCAGAAATCAGTGTTATTGACAAGAAACCATAAATCTGCTCAAGAGTCACTGTTTTCAATCAGATTTAAGATGCTACGTGCCGCCTTCTGTGCTTAGTGTTTCCAGGTTTCGACACGACCAAAGTATTCGGAGAAGAGTAAACTCTTTTCTAGTTGTTCTGTGAGTGAAAATGCCAGAATTAGCGAAGAAAAGTATACTGAATCCCCAGTGAAGTTTGAATTTCAGACGTATCATGACTGTTTAGTATAGAATTGAAATAACTCTTAGTATAATATGTCCCCAAATACCACAAGGAGCATTAAAAAACGGGGGTGGGGGGAGAAGACTAGTTGTTTTTAGTATTGAATAACATACTATTTTAGTATAAGTATTCCCCAAATATTTCATGGAGCTTAAAAAAAAGAGGGGGGGGAACTAGTCTTTTTAGTATTGAATAACACACTATTGTGGTATAAGTATGTCCCATGCAATATTCGGAACATACTTATATTTAAAAAAATGATCCACTGTGTCTCTGAAATTCAAATTTCACTCAGTGTCCTGTATTTTTCACTTGCAAAATCTGGCAACCCTCTGCATAAACCTTCATCACAGCGGTATGGCAGAGGCAGGACTGATCTTATGCTCTGGGATCTGTGTGGCTGGCCCCAAATCCAGGTGTCTCCTAATATGCCCACAGATACTGGTGGGCAAACCCAGAGATGGACGTCAAGCTCAGCCAAAACAAGACCTAGCTGACTGATTACATAAATCTTATGCCTAAGGATAGTTTTCCTTCCAGGCATCAGGCCAAATTTGTAAAGGTTAAGTTATTTTTGTTCACCAAGAAGAGATGTGAATTTCTTTTCAATTTCACATATCAAGGCTGATAAACTCCCACCCTCCCTCCTCCCTTCCTTCCCACTCTCTCTCCCTTGCTACATTCATCACTCATTTTCAATGAATAGTCAATATAACAATAATCATACAATTCAGAAGTATCTACGTTTATTGAGCCAAACGTAATACCAAGGGCAACTTGTTTTATCCTTACAGCGATTCTGGAAACTAGGAATTGCTTTTTTTCCTCTCATCTTAGATGGAGAAACCAGAGGCGCAGAGATGCGACGTCAGCTGCCCAGCATCATACGGCTTGTAAGGGAGGCAGTGGCCTCTGTATATCTGTGACTGTGGCCTCTGTATATCTGGGGACTCTCCTGGAACCTCGCCAAGTGAGGAAGAAGGGATACAAACATTAAACGGTCTATTTCCTATCTTGGCTAAGCTCACAGAGAGGAGGCAGATGCAAAGAGCAAAGTGAGTGATCGGCCATTTATAATGATGATGTATTTCTAAGAACATGGAGAGATGCTCATGCCACAGGAAGGACCCGGAAAGAAGGCAGATGATGAAACAAGTGAGGAGAGGAGGCTTGGTGGAACAGGGCAAGACCTCAGAGCTGGGACAGGGAGGAGCTGGCATTCGAGACCAGGTCTTTTCTCCACCACAGTGTCTCCGACCTCACCTGGTCTGAGCTCCCTGGGAAAGCAAACCGTAGGTGAGCCTGTAACACCCGTAACCAGTGGGCTGGCTCCTCTGGTTCCCACTTAGCAGAAACTCGGGGGGAAAAGCCAATTTGTGTTTCAAGGATCAACAGACTTTCACTTTTGCTTCCAAAGAGTCGTCAACCACCTGAAGGTGATGACAGAGTTAATATGGATCAGATCTCCAAATTCAGTTCAGCTTAGTCACAGAAAACACATACGCAGTAATAATGGTGTTTATAGAAAAATTCTCACGAGAAGGGGCCCGAGAATTGAACGTAACACACTGAACTACTGCTTAGCGAAAACAGTTGGTAAAAATGCTATGATGGCTAGTGAATTATAGTGGTCTTTTCTCTTGGATAATTTGGAGCAATTGCATCCAAATGCTAGTCCATTGATTTTTCACTCCAATTCATGCCCCCATGCTGGGGTGAGCCGGCTGGCATAAACATAAGTTTGCCATCGGAAGACTGGTGATGCACTCAGAAAGAGATCCAGGCAATTCTTATCTCCACCATTAAAAACAGAACTCCAGTGCCGCTCCACACGACCCTCTGAAGCACTCTCAGCGCATAAGAGAACCCGCTGAAGCACTCCCCAAGCAGTCATAACAGATTAGTGGGTTAAGCTCTTCAATTCAACCCCATTGCTGCAAAAGTCACTTCTGGCATTTTCTAGAGTCCTTCATATATCTCTTTCATATTTGTGATTTTAAACGAGGACACTGACAATGATATTTTCAACAGTGATCAAGCATCAGCATCCAGTCCCTATGAACACACTACTATACTCAACTAAGTTTTAGCACTACTTTTTAGGCTGCAAGTGCCCAGCCCATCTGAAAGGCTGTTGTTAGCTTGGAACCCTTCCTACGGCATTTGGGAGGAAGGAGACATGTTTTTCCTTTAAAGAAAATCAAGTTCAGTTCCTCCACAGTTTCAAGGTCATATTAACTTAGCAAGCGACAAAAGTTTGTTGAGTCCAAGAGACACAGGGAAGAGTTACCACAGCCAAGAGAGTCAGGGGAGGTCTACCTGGCAGTGTCTGGGGACATTCTGGGTTGCCACAACAGGGAGAGTGGGTGCAACTGGCATCCAGCAGGTAGAGGCCAAGGATGTGGCTCAGCACCCTACAACACACGGGTGGTCCCCATTGCTAGGAATTATCCAATCCCAAATGTCAGTAGTTGAGAAACCCCGGCCAAAAATTGACAGAATACGCTTATAACACCTTTGTCCCATGTAACCCTTACTCCCAAATGAAATGTACTGACCCTTAAGCCTCGGGACAGGATGCAGACTTCATTCATGACACTATTCTATGCACAGGTCCAAGGTGGCTCCTACCTGCATTACAGACATTCTTTGATGAATGTGACCGTTTTCAGGAAAATTCACCTTTCTTCGGGGATCCTATTTCCCACCTCCAAGTTTTAAGGTTCTGGGGTTCCAGCATGTGGAAGGAAATGCTGGTTTTCTTTGCCTAGTGAGAGTCCTATTATTTGGCCCTGAGATACTAAAGAAAGAGAAACTTTGGTAAAAAGATAGGTGGGTGCTGACAGGTGGTTGTACAAGATGAGAATTGAGTGGGGACAGGGGGTGTTTTACAAGCTGAGCTGTGCTAAGCTATGCTATTAAAGATAGTAATTCTACAATTAAAGTCTTCTATTTCACAGAAAATACTCGCTGAATGCAAGATTAGGCAACAGATCAGAGAATAGAATAATTACCAAAATGGAGCTCAGAGATTTACGAGAAATTTACATCTGGGAGACTCCTCTCTCTTAGTCGCTACCTCCAAAGGGAAATCGATAAAGAGAAAATAAAGAATCAAAGGAGCACATTCAGTCCTCAGCATCCATAAGCCTCGGGAGTTTGACTCACTTTGAGTTTTGGGAAAGGAGGAATCTTTGGGTTCCTACAGATACTCTGTATTACCAGAAAACAGACTAATTCCCAACATCAAAACTTAGATTCAGTCTTCAAAATGACTTGCCCTTGGGGGCTTTGCCCCAGTTATCTATTCTTTGGTAAAACAAACAAACAAAAAACCTAAAACATGGTGTCTTAAAACAACAGGTTTTTTGTTTTTGTTTTCGTTTTTTTGCTCCTAAATCTGCAGCTTGGATAGGGTCTTGGGGTGGGGAATATGGAGTGACTCATCTCTGCTCCCCAATGTCTGGGGACTTAGCTGGAGTGACTCCCAGTGGATGGAAGAGGTCCAAGCGTCTCATTCTCCACAAGGCCTTTCTACATGGTTAGCTTGGGTTTCCTTCAACATGGCAGCTTCAGGGCAGTCAGGCTTTTCACAGGGTGGCTCAGGGCTCTGGGAGCAAGTATTCCAAGATACCTGGGCAGAAGCTGGAAGGCTTCTTATGACACACAGAGCATCAATTCTGTCACATTCTATTTGTCAAGCAAGTGGCTAAGGGCAGCCTAGATTGAGAGGGAGAGGAATCCAACTGCCTTTCTCGATGGGGAAGTGGCAAAAAAGTTGCATTCATCTCTTATCAATCCTCATGTTAACTCAGCTAATGTACAATGTTAACCAGAAAGGCTGGCTAAGGAAACAGTAGAGACCAAGAGCACAGAAACGCAGGCAGTGCCGTGGTAATCCTTGTTACTGTTTGCTTCATCCAGTTAAACGGTGGACATCTGAGAAGAGGTTTTTCTCTTCTTCTACCTGTTGTATCTCACACTGATTATTTAGCTTCATGATCACTGGCTAATGTTGAACATTTGGGCCATTTTAGATCTCTGATGAAATATATGGTTATTTGAATATGGGATATTTAAATTTACTGAATGTAAGTATATGATAAATGGGAAAGCTGTTTTCAAGGCATTTCATCAGCCTGTAGGTAGGTAGAAACATCTTCTACAAACTCTCAAAATACAGGAACTCTCACTGGATATTCGTTGGAACTGTTTCTAATTCTAGAACTTACTACTGCATTTTATAATATAAATTCTTGGAATAACTTGCCATCGCCCTTTTAAAATCTGTACGTGGTTCCAGAAAATAATGCTTTCCGTTTCTCCAATCTGAAATTCCATTAACTGCCTTTGGAATGGCTTCTCCTTACTGTCATCTTGAAATGGAATCCGCCACAAAATGTTCCTCCCCCCCTTCTTTAAGGAAGTCACCAAATACTCTGTACAAAAGCCTGAAATTCCTGAAATGCCAAGTAAGAAAGATGAGGAACAGAAACAGCCAGGGGATATGTTTTGCAGTCCTAACTAAAACAATAGCGGTTTAAGTAGCTATCATACAGACATTTGATGAGTCCTTTTATTATCTCTGAAAGATTCCCCACTGTAGCATGCTTTTGTGGGTAAAGTGCTATCTATTGGTACATGCAGCTCATAATCATGTCAGCCTAACCACAGCTAACACTGACAGCCTAAAACATTAAAAATTTTATACAGCTAGTGCCGAATACAGCTTCTTTTATTGGCTCAGAGAGCAGGTATCAATTATAATGAGGTAATAAAATTTGCAGGCACTGTTCACATCCTCCTCTGATTTCTTTCCCCTCCTTAAGATAATAAGAGCAGAAAAAGAAAAAATCCTCTTAACTCTAACTTATCACTGATTCCTCGAAAGCTCTCGCTTTGTGTGGCTTGAGCACTGCATAAAGCTGCTTCCTTCCGTGGGGTTTCAAGCTGGCAAACTCTTCCTTCCTAAGCAGAAGCTGCAAATTCCTGAAGCTCACCTAGAAAGTCAGATCGGCGAGGCAGCAGGATTCATGGCTTTCATTTGCATAAACTGTAAGTTTAAGGTGGCCCTCCCAAGCCTGTCTCCTCTAAATTGCACTTACTGATGAGATGTGAAATCCTCTAAAAGGGTTCCCCAACCTAAACCAATTTGTGAAGTTGTTTTGTTATTTAAAACATTAAAGAAATTAAAGTGATCGCGATATAATTAGATTAATATTCATATCTTCCAAGTTGCTTTAATTCTAATATTAAAAAGATTAAATACCCACTCAGAGGATTAAGCAAAAAGTCAAGCCGTAGCAACACATTTACATTACCTTACTGTGCAAATTATAAACCTAATTAATCTAAAGTTTCCTACAAATTGAATTGGATATTCATTCACAGTCTAACACAACTTTGGGTACTTAAAATTCACTTCGATATTGTTTCCTTCGTGTGCACTGAGGAGCAGGGCCATGCTTCTGTGATGTACGAATCACATTAGAATGGCTTCATTTGGGTTCTAATTGGTGGAAATTAAATCTCAACATAAATTTATGTAGGGAAAAAAAAACTAAAGACTTTGTAATTATGTATGTGCGCAGTAATAAAACACACTCTGCCCTCCCCATCTAGTTGCTGTAGATAAAACAGAAAAAGCCATCCAGTCGCTTCTTCATAAAAGTTTTGAGTTCATGTTTTCTCCTTAGATTGCAGAGAAGATAATCAAGAGGTTTTTTTCATGGTCCATAACTAACAGCATCTAATTACTTTGGTCTGCAACTGTGTCCCCCCCCACACTTCACCACCTCCCTCGCCCCCTAAAATATCAGGCATACTCCCCGAATCAGCTGGATCAACTGTGTAGATTTTAGATCAAGCCCAGATATATTAGTACTTCTCTTCTTGGCATCTAGTACTTAGGAAATCGATGGAAATGACAATATTTAGGAATTGCTTGTATTCCCAGCTCTGTGTTAAGTGCTTTCCCTGGATCACTGGGGGGGACTGGTGGTCACGAGAAAAGCCAGCTCCTTCCAGTCAATGGGTAGGGTTCATGTCCTGCCAATCTGAAGTGAGGTATGGTCATCCGACTACCTTTGGCCAATAAAATGTGAGTGGAAATGATAAAGGTTTCTTTCAGGCGGATGCTTTAAGGACCAGGATATGCTTTGTCATCTTCGCTTTTTCCTCTGCCATGGAAAACGGCAACATTTCAGAAACTGACTTTTCTCTCAACCTAACTCCTAACAGTAACAGGACAAGTCACAATGGACATAGCACATGAGCAAGAAATAAAACTTCATGTTTTTTAAGTCCTGAGATTTGCAGTGTTATTTGTTACCTTGGCAAATGCAGCCTATCCTGACAGATGTAGCTTCTTAGGACTAACATGTCACACAGGTATCATGTAACAGAAGATAAAAGGAACTCAGTCTCCCTAAATCACACTATTCCTGCATCTGTAAAATTGGAATAACACAGTACATTTTCCCCCACAGCTGCTTGGGCGTTTAGTTGAGATACTATATACACAGCACCTAGCTCATGAAAAGCACTCAATAAATAGGAGCTCTTGTTATGATTATCCCCCGCTCTCAGAAGTGAAACTCAGTACAAATCACCCAATTGCTGGAAAGAGAGAAGGGTATTAAAGGAATGTGTGGCGGAGACTGGCCAGCTCTTAACCAGTCCCATTTCTTCTCTTCTGCAAACTACAGCAAACTCAGCAAACTACATTTCCCAGCCTCCCTTGCAATGAAGCACTGTCATGTGACTGAGTTGTAGCCAATGAAATATGAGAGGAAGTAACTTGTGCCACTTCAAGCTCTCAGCCCAGGAAGTTGATGAACATATTTCGTGACCTTTCTCCTTCTGGATTAAACAATGTAGCAACACTCCAAAGGCTGTGCGGATGATGGTGAAGCCAAAGGATGGAAGGGGCCTGGGTCCCTGAATCACCACTTGGAGGAGAGGGTCATGCTGATCAGAACACTGGTTTTGGATTTTATGTTGAGGAAAGACCAATTTTTAATTGTATTTAAGACACTTAGGTTTTATGACAGTCTCCCATACCAAAATACAGAAATCTCTGATGAATCCATTTCCCAAGGAAATCTTCCTTTCCCACAGTAAACTAACACGTATTCCTCTAAAGACAGATTTTCCTCCCGACAGATTCAAACTTAAAGCCAAATTAACTTACCTGCCTGAAATAATTCTATGACCAGGAATGGAATTCACGTCTATTTATTTTATTGTTGTGATGGTAAATGTAACAGCTATGGCTTCCTTGTGAATAATTCTGCTATGAGCTCTGACAGGAAAGGCTGTGACGTGTGACTTGGGTGAGTGTCCTGCGTCCATGTGGAAAGCTCAGGGCTGCTAATCTGTATTTTCTCATCTCTCTTCCACTGCTTTACTTCTTATGGAATTTATGCTGATGTATGCAGGTGACAACTGTCAGCTCACCTGGTAAAGCCCAACAGGAGTTGAAAGCTTATCTTCTGTTTCCTAAAGAGGGAGAGGCTCTGGGTCTCCAACAGTTTCAACCCACCCTAATCTCCCACTTCCTCTTACCCCCACAATCTACTCTCCCCTTACAAGTTTTGCCAGATTCGTAGATTTTGCACTGTAAATCAAATCACATCACTCCTATTCTTAAAAGGCGTCAGCAACTTCTTACCCATTTCAGATATGAGCAAAAAGTCTTGCTGGATCCCCATTCTTCATCCTCCTGGGATTTATGCCCTTCGCTTTGTAACTCTGCAGTGTCCTCTCTCTCTGAGTTAAGTCATGTGACTTGTTTTAAGCAACAGAAAGTGGTAGAAAGCACAGGCACACCAGTTCTAAGTGTAGACCTCAAGAGAAACTCACACCTAGTCTAGCCCTGCTGGTCCCAGGAGGATGAGAGACATGTTGGGGGGAGAATCACCCTAGGGCACCGTATGCACGTCCAGCCTAGGGCAGACTCCCCAGTTGATACAAGGATGCATGAGCAAAACAGCCGACCCACAGACATGGGAGGAAGACTTGATGTGTCCAGTGAGACCAGCGAACAGCGCAGCCAAGCTCAGCCTACTTCTGCTGAGCCCCGTAGACACTGAGAAATAAACCTTGATTGCTGGGTGTGGAGCATGCTTCTTTACACAGCAATAGCAACCCCAACACTGGCCTATGATTCATTTTCTAAGCTCAAATGAGCTGTTTAACTTCATCTCATCCCAGAGTTCCCATACGCTCTCTACTCTTTCCAGCCACGCTGCCCCCTCCTCAGTTCCGAACAGGACATGCTTTTTTCTTGCCCTGGAATCTTTGCCTATACAATTGGGGTGCGCATACTGATCGTCGCTCTTTCCCACAGCTGGCAACTGCTCATTATTCAGCTTTCAACTCAAACACAATCCAGGAGGAACCCCCAGGGCTATGCCATCTCAACCTGGCCTCCATGGCCACTCACTATGGGAAGTCCCCTGTGTGATGCAAATGGGTGACAGCCATGCCGTGATACTGACTCTCCTCGGGGTGCTGGATCTTCCAGATGCCAGCCCTAAGCAGCCTCATCCATTTAACTCGGTGGCGCTGAACAAATTTTGCTTGTGCCCTGGTGTGGAAAAGTTGGCAAGTGCCGCTTACGTGACTATGTTTACGTCTCTCGCTTGTCACAGTCTGAAATTATCTTTTGGCTTCAAAAAACTAAATTATTTGTATATATTCTCTGCCTCAACTCACTAGACTAAGGGTTGGCAAAATCTGGCCCACTGCTTGTTTTTATAAAGAAAGTTTTATTGGCACATGGCCACACCCACTGTTGACACATTGTCCGTGGCTGCTTCTACATTATGATGATGCAGTTGAGTATCTGCGAGAGACTGTGTGACCCACAAAGCCAAAAACATTGCCTATCTAGTCCTTTACAGAAACAGTTTGCTGATTCTGGCATTAAACTATAAACCGTCAGAGAACAGAAATCTTACTTGTTTTGGTCACCTTTGTATCTCCTGTACCTAGAAGGATGCCTGCCACCTAATAGGTCCTCAGTGCATATTTGCCAGGGTATGGATAAATTAGGACTCCAGCAGGCACTTGCATTTAACGCCCATCTCCGCACAAGGCCAGGGGTCCCTTGGTTCAAGAGTAGTGGATGCACCATACTGCAGCTCAGCCCCAGAACATCCGGGCAGCTACAACGATGCTGGGGACAACTTAGTGGCCCTTGGATTTCTCAGAAAGGAAACATTGAGAGGCTGCCTCCACCAGTGGCAGGAGTGCTTGATCTGTATCTGCACTGCCCAGACAATTTGAAAGTTTGAAGAAAGGAGAAAAACTCAAAGTTTAATTTACTCGAATAAGCAATTGATGCTTTAGAGTATAATTATCAGGAAAAGAGACAGGGAAAAAACCCAACACATTGTTTAGCATACGTTATGTTAATGGCAGGTTAGGATGGCCCACTGTGCATAATTTAGCCAAACAATTGATACCAAATTTTAATATATATATGTGATTACTGCTACAGAAACCAAGCACCAAGACAAAACACAGGAGAGCTCATAATAGGCGCACGTGAACTCGGAAGGTCTAATTACATCACGGGGGAGGGTAACCGGTTGCTGCTGAACCAAGCAGAAAATGGGGGTAATTTGTAAACAGGTAGAGTGGCGCTCCAGGTGTGCGGCATGTGTGTGGGGCTGAAGGGGCCGGGGGCCCGGGGCTTCCATCTGGCTTTGCAAGGATGGAGAGGTTCAGGATCACTCTCCTCAGCTGAAAACACAACCTCCAAGCCCCAGACAGGTCGGCTCCCTCCTGGCCTGCCCTCTGGTTCAAAAATAGAAAGCTGAAGACCAGCTTTTCCGTGGAAGCTTCTTCTATGCTTCCGTGGCTGCGATAAAAACTGGTTTTCCACGTCTGCAATCTGAGGCCCTGTACTCTTGTGTCTTTGCCTGAGGCCCTTGGAGGCATGGATTCCTGGCACGTGAGGGAGCAGAAGAGGCCAGCCTAGAGCCACACTGACCACGGGACTGATGTTTTCAAGAGTGCTTTCCAGTTAGATACTCCGTAAGTGACTCTCTTCCATCTTCAACTCCTCTGTAGATGGCAGACATTCAACTAGGCGATCGTTCAGGTATGTTCCGTCTCTGAATTCAGGGTCCGTAAATCTGAATCAATGAGTTGTCAAATTTTCTTCCTTCATTTATGCAGGAATACAAATCCACTTATGACATGGTCATATGCAGGCAGCCTGACCCCGTCATTAGACTGCAACCGAACACCCTCAAGCACCTGCAGTAGAGCTGCCCTGGGATGCTGCTTTGCATCTGAGTCCACAAAAAATACACCAAGGATCAAAAAAGTCATGAGGGCAGACTCGGGAGAAAGTCACCACACTGTCTCATTTCTAATTCCTCCCATGCCTTTACTCGTGGAGGGAGTTCATATCCATGGGGGTCTGAGTTGCACCGCATTGAATAAAGTCCCCCTACCTAGATCCAAGTCCTTCCCAGAACCTCAGAATATGACCAAATTTGGCAATAGGGTTTTTTTGGTAGATGTGTAATGAGTTAGAAGAGGGTGGGCCTGGTGTGCTTAAGAGAAGAGGAGAAGAGACACGGAACAGAGACACAGGGAGACAGCTGAGTGATGATGGAGGTAGAGGTCGGGGAGACCTGTGTACAAGCAAAGCAATGTCAATGGTGGCTGGTGCCAGCGGAACCTAGGAAGAGCGAGAGGACTCTCCTCTAGAGCCTTGACAGGGAGCATGGCTCTGCTGATGGCTAGATTTCCATATCATGGCCTCCAGAACTGTGAGAGAATAAATGACTGCCATTTCCAGCCTCAGTTTGTGGCATTTTGTTACCACGGCCCTAGGAAACTAAGACAGGGCCACCAGGATTATAAAATGCTAGCATTGTATTCTTAAAGAGCCATCTTAGATACCCTCTGCAAAGGTCTTCGTTTTATGATTGAAGAAGCTGAAATCCAGGGAGGTTAAATAGTCTCAGAGGACAAAGCTGGAGGTGGGGCCAGTGGTGGCCACCTCCCACTCCATCCCATGCCGTCTTTAATGGGGATTCACATTCATGACAAAAGAGCTCTGTCAATGTTTCTATAGATAAGGATGGCGCGGTTGCTAGAAAAATGCACCCCCCCCCTCAAATGTCTACACCCGCGGTGTGTCAGCTGGCCACTGTGCCCAGTTCCGGAAAGAACCCCTCACTAGTGCAGATCGGAAGGCACATCTCTCTGCAGAGAGCCCAGCCACACTCCAGGCTACAAGGAGGGCAGCTGGGCTCATCCTCGCCAGTTCAAATGGAACTCCTGCCTCCTCGCCATTTAGCTCAAACATCCAGTGAGCTTTCAGTGAGTCTCAGAGGCTGCCTATTTGATTCCGTGCCCTCAGGAAGCTCTTCCTGAAATGAAGTATGTATGTCACCCAAGCCCGTGGTTCTTATGTATGATTATGGGTGTACATAGAGATTCCCCCAGTTGTTAGAATCTGAGGCAAAGTTACATTGATAGGAGCGGATGACCCTTCCACAGAGCTTAGCATCTTCCAGCGCTCACTGGTACCACTTTTAGCACCTGCCTTTTACTGAGCAGTTATCCTGTATGTCAGTCCTGACACAGTATCTCACAGGTTATCACACCAACCCGATGAAAATAGCCCTATCTTTAGCCCCATTTTACACACGAGGAGACTGAGGGCTTCATGAATCTGGGTAAACTTACCAGGGTCACAGAGTCAGTAAGTGGCAGGGCTAGGACTGGAAGTCAAGTCTGCTGGACTTCAAAATCCATGCTTTTCAGTATTTTTCTACCCTGCCATCTTCCCCCTTCTTCAGCACCCATCCCCTCTAGGGGATTCCTGCTGGGAAAGCGCCAGCTGGAACTTCATGACTTTCAACCATAGGTTTCAATGGTAAGTCTTCGTTCCCCTTAAGAAGCGTTAGCTGAATGCCTAAATTGTAAGCCCGAATATACTTCCCAGAACACAGACATGTGCTGTTGGGAGACTCCCGCCTTGTCCCTTTTCTCCTGCTTTATAATATTCCCATGTCCTTTAAGTAGATGCCCCTCACTACAACTCTTAGGCTGTGGACTTGGGTCAGGTTGGTGCCACTTTGTGGCTCCAGGAGTGAAAGAGAACTCTAACTAGTCAAGTCAAAGGGAGTTTCAGGTCCCCCGGCCAGAATGACTGGGGGGACATGCGTCCAGACTGATCCAAGCAAAGGCAATGAGTGGCAGCCCTGTCCTTTCAGTGAAACTACTGGTAGCAGTGGCGAGAGGGTAATCTGTTTCCAGATTTTGTCCTGTGCATCTCAGTAGGATATAAGCCAAGGGCTACTACAAGAAAGAATAAAGCCAACAGAGAAGAAATCAAAACTGAGAAATGTAGACAAAAAGTTTTCTAATGATAGCATTGAAGCACCTGGATGCAGCTATTCCTGAAGTGAGCCCTGCCCCAGGACATGTCAGTTACTGATCCAACATAGTCCCTTTATCATCCTAAATCTATTTTGAATTGAGTTCAGTCCTGACTCTAACCCTCACCCTCAGTCTTAGTTTTGCCTTTAGAATCCACAAAGAACAAGTCAAACTCCCTTGGAGGAAAACTTTGTATAAATCAAAAACCATTAAAAATAATCTCTAATTTCCACTACCATGCCACTACCTCTATTCATCCGGTAGCTTTAATTCACAAAGTTCACTGTCAAGTTTCCTGGCACCCTCACAGGAAGCAAGTTATACACAGATTTTTTTCTTCTTCTTTTTTTAAACTTACATCGCCATTCAAAAACTACGTCTCTCTTATGTTCAGATACAAGTAGCCGAAATCAGCTCCTCTCACCTGCCCACGTGTCCAGGAAGCATCTGCCACAGAGGAAATGGCAGTGCCCAGGATGATGGGAACTGTCTTTACAACAGTAGAGGTTGTCCCATGACATCACTGAACAGAAAATCTCAAAAGCAAAGACTGAGAGTGAATCTTAGCAGCCAGGCAAGAAGGATGAGAAAATGAGGGTGTTCTTAGGTTTTTGCCCACCATGGAATTCTGATTCATCATTCAAAAGCCCAGGGACACATGAATGGAAGTATTAAATGTGAGCTATAACTCTGTGTGTGGGTTGAGGTTGCTTTTTTTTTTTTTTTTTTGCATTTGCAATGTTCAACATTGTATTAACTAAATGTGCATTTGAGAAATAAATCCAGTCTAAGGGGGAACAGAAGAAGAAAAAAAATAATCCAGGTACTCAGTTCCCCTCCCACAAATTCCTCCTGAAACGATTCTTGCAAAACCTTCTGCCCACTGGAACTGCGCGCGTATGATTAACTGCACACGAGCCCAGCAGCTTGCATATGTAGTTAATTTGCTCCAAATTTCCATGCTGCATTATAACCCTAATGATCACTAATAATAGACAAACCCACATTTTATTGAGTAAGTAATTTGAGACATTATGATTTTTATCACGCGAATAGGATCAGGCTGACCAATTTACACTGGGCAGAGGAAGATAAATAACTAGAGAATCAATCTCTCCAGCAGCAGACTCCGTCTCTTAGCAAAATGATATGCATTGATTGGGAAAGAGGGCCAGCTCCAGGCCCCGCTAGGCAGCAGAGTCAATGAACTTCCATGTTCCAAGCTAAAAGGTCGGGACACCTAAAAAAGCCTAGGAGAGACGGAGCCTTGGGGTCAGCAGACAAAGGTTCCAGCCCAGCTCTGCATTCCACCCACTGTGTGACCTTGGCTAAGTCACTGAACACATCTGAGCCTCTGTGAATATACCGGGTACAGGTGGAGGAACTGTGCGTGTGGGTTAACTAAGAAGATGCAGGTGAAGGCACCTGGCACCTGGTACATAGGCAGTGGATTAGTCCTTGCCTCGCATTCTAGAACACAAAGAGCAGGATGGGAGAGGCACATGCCTCACATCCACTTTGCAGAAAGAAGCGGGCGCGCTTCCTATCCGTCTTCATGAAAGAAGCCACTGAGGTCCTCAAGGGAGGAGAAGGCAAAGACTGGGCACCTCCAGGTTCTCTAAATGGGGTGAGAGGGCGGGGAGGAAGCTGCTTGTCACTTCTAGCTTATCTGCCTGCATTTGATCCAGAGACTAGAGCCAAGCTATTTGGAATGAAATGTATTTTATCTTAAAGAGACAATCAACTGCATCTTTATGGGAATAACCATACAGATTCAAGTAAAGACAAATATTTATAAAGGGCCAACAGGGTGGTGGTAGTGACCCAAAAAAAGTGCAGGTGGCCTCTCACCCTGCCCCGGGGCTCACTGAGGGGACAGATCCTTTTGAAGCAGATACTGCTCTCTCCCAACTGCTAATCTGAATTTATTGTTGATGAGGGAAGCGGTGAGAATGCTAAAAAAACATCCTGCACAAGAGATCTGGCAGATACTGCAGTCTGGTTGCCATCACGCGTTAATTAGGCTTTTCTCGTTATGTAGGGGAGGAACCATTCTAGAAAACAACCGCGGATCCTCGTGCTTTTCTCCGAGAGCGAGCCTGCCCTTCGAGCTGCAGCTGGCACTTCCGCTGGCACAGCCAGCTACCCGGGGGGCAGGCACAAGCCAGGCAGAATCCTAATCTCTGGTGGAAAGAGCTCCTGACCTTGGGGATAAAAATGTCCCAGGTGACCCTGGAGGGGATAAAGCAACTCAGTCTGACCAGAAACACAGACAGAGCCACCCTGTCCTACAACCCGAGCAGAGCCTATTTAATAACCTTGGGCTGGAAAGTAAGGCTGCAGGCAGCAGGGAGGATTTGGCAATGTGTCCATCCCGCCTCGGCTGCTGGGAGGCAGTGGGGTGTGGTTTCTACCGCAGGGACCTGGCAAACAGGCAGATTTGGATTTGGTCTCTGCCACTCACTAGCAGTGTGACCTTGTGTAGGTGACAACTGCTGGGTTCCAGCCTCCTATACCAACAACCAATCCATAGGCTCGTCAGCTTTTACATAAGTAACCCCAGCCCAGTCCCCAGCATACAACCCCCTCAGTGAGAACTCCTTCCCCCTCCGACCTCCTGGCCCTGGAAAGGTTCATCCTTCCTCTCCACACCAGCGCTGTGAGTCTAAGCCAGTCTGGGTTTCACCCA
Source organism: Camelus dromedarius (assembly GCF_036321535.1). NCBI lineage: Eukaryota > Metazoa > Chordata > Mammalia > Artiodactyla > Camelidae > Camelus > Camelus dromedarius. The sequence continues at coordinate 28,416,259 of NC_087444.1, forward strand.
TGCCCTGGCACTTGCGGGGCAAAGAAGAATAAAGAAGTGTCTCTCCAGAGCTGAGAACAGAACCAGAGAATTAGAAATTCCAGAGCAGAGACTGCTGTTGCTTTTCTGACTGTCTTGGCTGGCCAGGCAGCTCTGTGCTCCTCTCTGTTCCTTGAAGGATGTAATAAATGGAAAATCATTGATGTACAGCCCCAGGCCCTGCACTGAGTCTAAAAGGGGAGCCCTGCATTCTCAATAGGGTGCCAGAGAGGCAGTAACGAGAAATACAGCTAACACGCAAGCCACAATGCTCAAATCGCCAGGCTCACACTCCTTTTGTGTGGCTGAATGGAGCCAAGATAATGAATTGGGAAGAGGTGACTTCACAACCACTCACTGCCCATGCGGAACAATTCCTTTGGCATCTCCAGTGAACCCGAACCTCTCTTCTTGTGTCTAAAATCACCTGACGCTCACATGTTGAAGGTCATCTCTTCTGAGATAGGATAAACTTGGAGCCCAGGGCAGGCAGATACACAGCGTGCATGTCTATTCTTCCTCATCCTCCGCCCACTGCAGACATTGCTAATCAATCCCAGCACTCTTTCAATCAAGTACAGATACAGTCTCACAGTTCTTCTCAAAACAGAGCGCCAGAGAGCTACTGCCAACTTAATGGAGATGGGAAGCCCTTCCTAGACGGAAGGCTTACGGTGTATCATCCTACATTTTTTCATCTTAAACCAAAGTCTCCAATAATTTAGACAGAGGGAGGCCCTCACTCTGACACTTCCATAGTTGTTGCTTGGAGCAACCGGCACCAAAGGAAGGGCTGTCAGAAGCCTAGCACGTCATTAATAATGCAAGAAATCCAGACATTTATACGGAGATCAATTGGCAATAATTCTATGGGACAAGACTGGGACTGAAATTGCAAAGTTGAACATGAAGGGCATTGTTTGATTAATGCAGGAAAAGTGATGATTTTTGGATTTTTCAGCAAAAAAAAAAAAAGGTGCCATCTGCTAGGCACCATCTGGTGGGAGTCTGGCTAAAGAGTGGGCCCAATGGTGAGGTCGCCAAGATGGGGGGGCAGCTGTAGGGGGTGTGGTTGGAGGGAGCACCTGAGGAGGGAGAGATTCGAGCCAAGGAAATAGCCAACTTCCAAATTCAAGGGGTTGTACAGGGAGTGAAGGGGGACCCGGGGAGCCGGCGAGGGAGAACTGGAGAAGGCAGGATGACAGGAAAAAGAGCACAGAGCAAACTCCAAGGCCAACAGGAGGCCCTTAGTGACTGCTGGGCATGCTCGAGGAATCAGCAGGGGACAGATCTGAACCATGAACTTCTCTAAGCAAAAAGCCAAGGGACACTGGTGGTTATGCACGCATGCTCTTCTAGGCTTCAGGGACAGTCCAACGAGGGTCCTTTAAGAAGCTATGACCTCTTGTCCCTAGACACTCCTGAATTCCCAAAGTAAGATATTTCAGGAGCAGCCTTGTGCATACCAACTTATGGATAAATCACAAACCAAGAGGCCAGGCCCCAGCTCCATCCTTCAATGTGTCTCTCTTGGTCATCTTCAAATGGGGTCGACCTTTTGATTCTGGTCTAGTACTCTAGACAGTCTAAAATTCTCCTGCCTTTTCCTACCACTGGAAACCAGAAGAAATGATAAGAAAGGACTGGAGTTTTAGCTGTATAACTGATGCCAATGATTCTAGAAAGGTGACTTTTTGGTTTCGAAGACTATTGTAGCTTCTAGCTGGTATTACTGAAGGAAATTCATGTTGCGTACGCAAAACTGAAAATATTGGTGTTGAGATAAGAGGACTATAGTGTTTTGGGTTTTTTTTTTTCCAAAAAAGTTTGTTTTATTTTCCTGGACATGAGAGTAAATGTTTAATGTAGAAAATGAGGACTATTTAAAATAATCAGCAGTACAATTAACCACTGATGTGTTACAGGTAATTTTTCGATGGATTGATGAGTCATAGGTGAGTTTTTGACTGATTATATAGTCATCTTTACAATCTTTCAATAATCCCACCAGTAGCTCATTTACAAAATCGATTTAACACTACAGTTCCAGTACCTTTTATCTTTAAAATAATCACTTAAAAGACCATACTTAGCCTAATAGACTGCCCAGGAAAGTGGAAGGTGTGTTTAGTAATACAATGAATAATTCCTTTGTGTAATTGATGGCATTCCAGTAAGTGACAGTTCTGAGCACTGCAGGTATGCACTGACAGAGAAGTCGTTTTATTTTTAAATAATTAAATTCCCTTTTTTTAAATAAAAAAAAAAGAAATGACACAAAATCATTCACTATGCTTGATATTGTAAAGATAAATGCCTTTGGGAAAATCCAGCAAAAGATAATCATCCCACCACAGAATAAATATCTAGGAATTACGCCCAGAGCATGGGGGAAGTCAGTCTTAACGAGCATTCAGTGAAGTCAGGGGACAGAATATTACAGCTAGCGGCATGTCTGAACAGAGGCCAGAGAACACGCCGCAGCTCAAGAGGAATGAGGGCAACAGCGTACACCTCGGAGGAAATGCCTTTTGCGTCCTGACAGTTTACATACAATTTCATTACTTATGTGATCCTAGCAAGACCTATAGAAGCCCCCAATGCATGTCAGAAAAATTGCTGTTATTACTAATCATAGTGCTTTTCATTTATACGGAGGGTCTTTTTCTGGGACAGTGAAATATTTTTACATCGGGCATGAGGCTTTTTAGGAGAATGAATGCTTAAAATATCCCTTTAGTGTGGTATGTGGGAAATATTACAGATGGGAGAGAAAGAAGATTAATATATTCTTAAAAAATGGCAGGAGTACATCCTAAAAGGCATTCCAAGCAGGCCCGCGCCCCGTCAGCGGCAGCCCACGCGGACCACATGGGCGCAGCTGCAGTGACAAGAGGCAGCTGCTTCTTTCCACCGTGTCTGCCTCCGCCGGGACTGAATCAGAGGTCCCTGCGGAGCCCCTGGGCCAGCCTGTCAGTGTCACCCGGTTCCCACATCCCCGTGAAACAAGCCAGACACACCTGCCTGATGCAGGGACAGACGGTCCTCGGCCGGGAGGCTCTGGGTTAAGGAGCTAAAAAGCTACAGCAGGGATGAATCTTAAGGGGGGGGGGGGAGCGGGTGGAGAAAATGGGGAGTTAATGCTTATAACAGGTAGTTTCAGCTGGGAAAGATGAAAACGTTCTGTTCTGGAGACGGACGGGGCTGAGGGACGGACAGCAATGTAAATATATTTTATGCCAACGAGCTGGGCCCTTAAAGATGGTTAAGATGGTACATTTGATGTTCTACTGCTATTCCCACAATTAATAAAAATAAGTAAAAATCAGACCAAACAACGAAAAAAAGGTCAAATTCTCCTTTGTGTCCAGATAGACTGAGCTTAGGATTCAAATCTGTAGTGTCTGTGGCTTTTCCTTCTCTCTGGACTTTGATGACTGACATATCTCAAAGGCATGAGAAACACTGAGACGTGGATCCCACGGAAGTGACGAGTCCCCTTCTTCAGGCCTCTTGGAAACGTCTAATGCCTTGAACACGCGGACCAACTCAAGAAGGCCCAGGGCGAGGACCTGGAGGCTGCGATAAGGGTAGAAGGAGGGCAGTGGGGCACTGGGGGTGGCCACACAGCGCGCTGATCAGCACCAAACACGCTCCCTCCACCCACCACCCCACACGTGAGCCTTCCGGAGACACACATCTAGCTGGGAAGCTCCTGCGAGCCTTAAGCGCCCTCCTCCAAGGAGAGGACGCAAGCTCCTGCATGATTTGTGAGCATCCCTTCACGTGTAGAGAGACGCTAGTGTTCACATACGTCCCAGCTCCAGTCTTCAGAAGACCAGAATCTGCACTTACGTCGAGCTGCTGCGTTACTTGATAAAGGACACAAACATCCAGATAACAAACTGTGCTGGTGGAAGTGTCTGCAGGTCCGAGGTTTAAGGACCCATGTGCACCATCCTTCCAAGCTGTGGAAATACTGCACCAGGACAGGGTTTATAATCTTTGGAGGAGCTAAACCTAACAGCAGACGGATGGAGACAGCCCTCCTCTGTGAGCCAGTGTGTCCGGCTGTCCAGGATCACGCGCAGCCCATAGTCAGCTCCTTTGTGGCAGAGTTTGGGCGGGAACCTTAAGCCATCACAGCTAATGGGATTGTCCTGTGAACATCAAAGGGCGGCCTGCTGAATGCTTGGAGGAAGAAGCCACATGAAAAGTATTTGCAAATGCTGGTTAGTCTGGGAGGCAATTTAGCAAGATGCAACAACTAGGTTTGTCAGCTTGCTTTTAAGAAGGTCTGCGTGCGCACTGGAGGAGAGGAGTCTCGATGAAGAAGTACCAAAGTAATTATTAAAAAAATAAAAAGAGGAGAATCATAAAAGTTTTCCTAAGTAATACAAAATCATTACAATGTCCTGGCAGACATGCATTTTTAAACAATGGCCATAATAACGGAAAATTAGACTTCATTACTTATTCATAAAGTTCTGGTTAACACTAAGCTCCGTTTGTAACAGTTTAGGTTTATAAATAGCATCTCTTGGGCAGATGCTACTTTTCGGTCACGCAGTGTCACAAACAATGGTCTAGTTGGACTGTGGGGTAAATTAATGCTTATCCTGGTTTATAGCAGTTGTTACCCACGGTCAGGATCATGGAGGAATGATAAAACATACAGGTTGATGGCCCTAGTACATCATTAAAATGACTGTGTGCATTTATACTTCTTTCTTTGATTTAAAACATGGTTGAAATGTGAAGATAGCAAACAACGTTTGATGAATCTACAATCTTTATGCTAAAGGGAGAGTCAAAAGACCAGTAAATCCGCGGTGGAATTAATAATTGAGATTCCTGGAAGCTCTAAAAGGAAATATTAAATATGCAAAATCTTGTTGAAAAGCATAATTAAGTCCATCAATGCCTAAAGTTTAAAGGACAAGCAGTTTCTCACTAAAGTTAGAAATGCCACTTTTATATAAAAATGTATTGCCCTAACTTTTGGCAAAACAACCAGCAACAAAGAAAATTAGTTTTTAGCGGCTTCGTTGTACTCTAAATTTAAAGAGTGTCCTGTCCCATTTTCAAGCTCCTTCACTTTCCCAAGATTCTAATATAGTAGAGCTTCAGGAGAGGGTGTGGAGAAAAGGGAAGCCTTGTACACGGTGGGTGGGAGTATGAACTGGTGCAGTCACTGTGGGGAACAGTATGGAGGCTCCTTCAAAAACTAAGAATAGGACTACCATATGATCCAGCAATCCCACTCCTGAGCGTGTATCTGGAAAAAACTCTAAAATTCTAAACGATACATGCTCTCCAATGTTCATAGCAGCACTATTTACATTTACAATAGCCAAGACATGGAAGCAACTTAAATGTCCATTGACAGATGAATGGATAAAGCTGTGGGGTGTGTGTGTGTGTATATATATATATTCTCCACAATGCAATACTACTCAGCCTTAAAAAAGAATGAAATAATGCTATTTGCAGCAACATGAATGGACCTAGAGATCATCATACTAAGTGAAGTCATAGAAAGACAAATATATGATATCACTTATATGTGGAATCTAAAAATTGATACAAACATACTTATTTACGAAAGAGAAATTGACTCACAGACATAGAAAACAAACCTACAGTTACCAAAGGGGAAAGGGGTAGGGCAGGAATAAATTAGAAGTCTAGGATTAGCAGATACACATGACTATGTATAAAATAGATAAACAACAAAGTCCTACTGTATAGCATGGGGAACTATATTCAGTATCTTGTAATAAACTATAGTGGAAAAGAATCTGAAAAAGAATATATATATATATATAAAATACATATAGTATGCATGTATGTATGTATAACTGAAACGCTTTGCTGTACACCAGAAATTAACACAACATTGTAAATCAATTATACTTCAAATAAAAAAATAATAAAAGGAAGGAATTGGGCTAGAAAAATACAATAAATAATAAACTAGCACAGTTTCAGATGAGGTATAGCTAAATACACATATTGCACGTCAGACCCCCTAAAAGCTCATGGATGTTTTGACAACAGCACTGCTGGACATTCTGGGTTTACTGTGTATGAAGGAAAGTAAGAGGCATTTAGACAGGATGCCTTTTTCTCAGTGGCTAATATGCATCTTTTTTCCATCTTGCATCTGAGGATGTAAGAATTGTCCAGTTCTTGCAGGAAAACTCAAGAGATGTGGAACAGAGTTGAACCAGCTGTGATGGGGTGGGGCAGAGTTCTCCTCTTGTGTGTCTACACCCAAAGTCCCAGCCTGGGGCCCCTGGATCCAGGCTACATCCTTCATCAATCAATTTTCTTTTTCTTGTTGCTGTCCTGAAATACCCCGGCTGGGCTGTTCGTCCAACTGCACCATTTAAAATATGTTTCCAGGACAATCGATCCTTTGGCAGGCCATGTTCAAATATAACTTGTACTGCACTTATTTTTTGAGGACATGGAGAACGTTTTCCACATTCTGAGGTTTGAGTCCATCAGCACGTGTACTAGGTATGTTTCTCTCCTTAACTTCACTGCTAGAGGCTATAAATTTACACGGGACATTTCTCCAAGGGGTTCAGGAAACTGTGAAGCGATCTCTCTCACCAGTTTTCAGAATATTTTTGTGATACACATTGGTTTTAAGTGTGGAAAACCCATTTGCCTGCATCTATGCAAGAAAGCAAAGGTAATTGACTAGATAACGTAAGAAGAAATTAAATTCTAAACCTACTCTAGAGGAAAAAAACTTTAGAATCTGCATTTATTCAGTTTGCTTTCCATTTGGGGCATATGTGTCATGCCAAAAGAAACACACAATGAAGTACATTAAAAATAAATCCTATTAGCTTGGTAAAAAAACAAACAAAATCAGAAAAATTTTGGTGACTAGGGAGGGAAAGAAGGAGAAAAGAAGGAAGAAAGGAATAAAGGAAGAGGAGGAGGGAGAGGAGGAGAGGGAGGGAAGGAAGAGGGAAAGTGATGGATTTGTCGCCTATAATCTGGGCTTTTTGCACCAGCTCTTAATCAGTAGCATCATATCAGTGGACCAAGTAAATGCAATGGAGAAGCATGCCACTCTCTGCCTTGCGTTATCTGTGAGAATACAGGTAAAACTATGGGATTGGATGGAGACACAATTTGGACACACTTCATGAGATTGTCTTGATGTCACCCAAAACACCTAGTGGGACTTTCGACTTGCTGGACACTGTGCCAAGTATTGGGGATGCAAAGGAGAATCAAGTGAAGGGTCTACCTTCACTCAAACACTGAGATATTACCTCATCCCAACTCAAAGATGGGCATGATTTCTACCATATGTTTGAGGGTCTTTAGAAGACACAAGGCAACCACAAAACCATTCTGAGAAATGCTTCTTCCTACATCAGGGCATGGGTCATGACTTATCTTTGGCAAAGCCATGAGGAGATAAGTAGCTTCAAGGTGGTACTCCTTTTGAAAGTCTGGCTTGCAACAGTGATTAAATCCACATGATCCAAGAGGAGACTGGCAGATTCCAATAATTCGGGCCACAGATCCAAATGAGAGACTGATGCTGAATTAATTGAATGCTCTCCAGTATGGGGAACTGGGTTTTCCAAAATGATGAGAGACAGAAAGTATCTGTCTTATACAGAGGAAAGCTCTTCTTAGTATCAGTAGACTAAAATGGGAGGGAGGGAGGGAAGGATACAAGATAGATGACAGAAAACAGCCTTGCTCCTTCCTTGGCACCCAACTAATGCAAAGAATGATGCAATTCTAATACTGTGGAGAATGTTGGTATTTTTCATTCTGCATAGAAGCTATATTATCTTCTGAATACCACCACCCTCTTTATTCACTTGATGATCATCAAAAATTTATTGAGAACCTAGGAATGGGTCAGGCACTGTGTTATCTCCTGGAGGTAGGATGGTTTGCAAAAGTATGCACAAGTCTTTCTAGATGGAGATTACTGTCTGGAGCAGAAGACGGACATTCATCAAGGATCACATGAATGAGTGTATAATCGCAGAGTGGAATAAATGATAGGAAAGAAAGGAATATGGTTCTAAGAGAGTTCATATTAAAGGAAGCTGCCCTGGCTAGGGGAGCCTGGGAGGGCATCTCAGAAGATGTGATGTTTGAGCTAAGGTCTGAAGGGTCAGTGGGATATTAAAGGGAAGACAGTGTCTTAGGCAGGGGATGTGCAAAGGTCCTGTGGCAACCAGGATGGGATGACTGGCAGGGTGACTGAAGCACAGAAGAGTGTGAAGAGGGCTGGAAAAGGCCTCATGAGCATGGGGGTGACTATCCTAAAGGAAATGAAATGTTTTAAAGAAAGGATTGGATAGTTACCATCATCAGTTTGGTGTTTTGAAACGGCAACAAAGTGGATAAAGGGTTAGAGAGTCACCAGAATGGATGTGGAGAAATCTGTTAGGAGGTGTATTAGTTTCCTAGGGCTGTGAAGTGGCTTAAAATGACAGAAATGTATTCTCCCAGAATTCTGGAAGTCAGGAATCTAAAATCGAGGTGTCGGAGGAATTGGTTCCTTCGGGAGGCTCTGAAGGGGAACAGGTTACATGTCTCTCTCCTGGCTTCTGGTGGCTGCTGGTGATCTGTGCTCCTTGGCCTGCAGACACATCACTCCAATCTCTGCCTCTGTTTTCACATGCCTTCTCTGTGTGTCTCTTCCCCTTCTGTCTGTTATGATGATGTATATTATTGGATTTGGAACCAGTTAATCCAGGATGATCTCATCTTGAGATCCTTAGCTTTTTCCAAATAAGGTCCTATCCACAGGTTCTGGGTGCATATATCTTTTGGGTGCACCACATTCAACTCACCACCAGCTGCTACTGTCTTAATTCAGACCTTCTTAGAAAACTCCTTAGGAGACAACTCAAAGAGCTTCCCATCTCCCTGGCCCCAAAGCCAGTGACATCATCTTTCACAAAGCAAAACAAAACAAAACCCAATCATATCATTCTCTGCTCAAAAAAACCAAAGCCAAAACCAAAAAAATAAAACCAAAACTCTCCCTGGATCCTCACTGCCCTTGGGGGAGTGGCAGGCAGGAACGGGAGAGACCCTCACTCTGCAGCAGGAATACAAGATCCTCCCCCTTTGGGCTCTGCTCTCCTGAGCGGCTACTGATTTCCCTACATAGACCCAGTTCATATGCCCTCAGGTCCCCAAGTCTTTGCACTTGCTCTCAACAACCTCACATTGATCAGCTTTCCACCCACACCCCACACTCACGGGTGTCTTCAGCACACGACTCCCACTCCTCTTTAAAGACTTATTTCCAAGGGTATTGCCTTCAAGAAGACACAAGGCTGGAGAAATGTGGGTTTTCACTACCCTTGAAAATGCAGGCACCACCATGAAGTTCCCAAATGGAGGATCCTGAACCAGGGTGCCCCAGCCTCCAGGGCAAGTTTAAGTTCAATGGGTGCATTTGCTGCCTGTGTCTGGTTGCACCGAGGGTCTTCCCCATGGTCAGGGAGGTGGTGAGCTGCCAAGAGCACAGGAACACAAACACTCACATACACCCACATCCAGACTTACTCAATTCCTCCCTGAGACCTGCAACCTCGGGGTCCTGATGGGTCCCCTCGGGGTCTCTAATTCAGGGCATTCTTTGCAGTTAGGAGGGCCAGCACCTGCAGCCTCATCCACTCATGCCTTTGTTTAAAAAACAAAACAAAATTGATTTAATTCACATACCACAAAATTCACACTTTTAAAGTGTACAGTTCAGGAGTTTTGTCTGTTCACAAGGTTCTGCAACCATCACCACTATCTAATTCTGGAATATTTTCATCATCCCCCAAAGAAACCTATATCCATGAGCAATTACTCCCCATTTCTCTCTGCGCTCAGCCCCTGGCCACCCCCGAACTATTTTCTGTTGACAGATTTGCCTGTTCTGGACATTTCACCTACATAGACTCATACTATAAGAGATCTTCTGTGTCTGGCTTCTTTCCCTTGGCATCATGATTGAGGTTCATCCTCAAAATTCCAGAGGCATCCTCAAAATTCAGAAAGTATCATTCCTTTTGAATACGCACCTTTCTGCCTGTACCAGATGGCCACTGACTTTTTTAGACCTTGTAGGAGGCTCTGTGTTGAATGTCTAGCCTCCCAGCCGGCAATCGTGCTTAACACAGCCTGAGCACTTTGGGATGAGCATTCCACTCAGTTCCCCCAGTCTCTTTCGGCCTCTGTAACTCCAGGGCATGCCTGAGTAAATTATGCAAGGAAATCATGCACAAGGCTTGTCTCTCCCAGAGTTTATACCAAGGCGGCACTAGAAGTTGATCAGGCCTCCATAAAGAACCCTGAATCCAACAGAGAAACGCAATGCATAAATGCAAAGCAAGAACAGTAACTCTTGCATTACACCGCTGCAGAGACTTCAAGAAGATGGACGGCTGTGCTCCTATCCGATTGCTTCCGAGCTCTCCATTAGGTCAGGCACGTGCCATCTATCTAATGAAAAGCCCCCCGGTCACATCCTCTCTCCTTAAACTGAATGCAGAGTGGAATGTGATTGTTGTGGCTATGATTATTGTGGTTATTGTATGTGTCATTATTACTTTTTCAATAAGCCAACAGCACTGAGGGCTTGCTATATCCCAGGCTCAGTGCTAAACTCCTTATTTGCATTATCTTATTTGATCCTCCAAAACCCCTTTGACATGGGTATTATCATCACATGCATTTTTCAGATGAGGAAATTGACACTCAGAGAAGGAGAATATTTTGCTGAAAAGTCACAAAGCTGGAAAGCACAGAGCAGGGCCTCCGTCTCCAGAGCAAGCCCTTTGGTCGTCTTTCCTGTCTGACTCCCAGATGCTTCTGAGAAATGCCCCTGATGTGCGCTGCCCCAGTTTGGGGCTTTGGGTTGGGGGTTGGGGGAGCCACTGCCTCTGCTTGGCCTCCCCTCCCTCTTGGGCTCCAGCCCCTCACATCAGTGCTTATTATTTGGCATAAATCAGCCCCCCAATTACATGAATGCCACAGCCACGAACACTTGTAATTAAAACTGGGACTGACATCCTGAAAGTATGTTCCCTTTCCCATCCCTCTTTGTCCTGCAAAGATATTATTGGAAAGAGAATGAAACAATCGTCGGGAACATATGCTTTCAGAATATAATGGGACTCCACTCCTAGGAGGAGAGGCTGTAAAAGGGCTCTGGGACAAAATTTAAAGTAGACAGTTTTATTCACTAGCTACCAGGGCATGTCCAAGGCAGTACAGATAAGCCAGTAGGCTTGATACCTACCAGGGCACCGTGGGGCAGATTGCCAGAAGGCTCTCTCACCACCCCAACCCCCATCTGCCGCCTCACAACTTTCCATAGCTGCCCAGGTGTCCCAGGCACTTGCCACAGGAGGTCCCCTGGGAGCTGATGCCAGCTGAGTGCTCTGGCCCCAATCTCTCCTCTCCTGCCTCCTTCTCCAGCAAAAGGGGAGTGCTGGGAGCTTCCTGGCTTCTTTCAGGTGTTCGTGCCTTTGTACTCACAGTTCCCTGTGCCTGCAGGAACCCGGCCAGCCCGGCTCTCTTTGTCTCTGCCTGTCCCTCTCCTATTGATGTGTCAAAGCCGGTCAATACCAATCGCTGTCATTTATCAAGCACTGACTATGCGCCTGCGGTGAAAACTTCACATGCGCAGCTTTGCTCTCAGAGGACCCCCATGATTCAGGGACTGGTGGTGTCCTCAGGTGATCCTGGCTCCAGGAACCCTCCTCCTGCCCCTCTGTGTGGCCCCCAATTTTACCGATTCCTTCCCACCACTGTATTATAATGAACAGGCACAAACTAGGGCAGGGTTCTTCACCTGAGTGCCTGTGGGCACAGTTCTAGAGACAGAGGGTGTGCAGGGCCAGCCAAAATATACTTCTTTATTTTCACTAACCCCGAATGGAAGTTTCCCTGTCCTTCATGTAGGCAACAAGTTGCTATAAAATTAAAGCATCTGTGAGTTCGTCACAATAGAAATCATGCTATTTTCATACCACGGGGGAGTTGTAGCTGACATCTCAAAAGAGCTTTTTCAACCACTACTTTGATGATCAGCAGTTCATGGACTCACCACTAGCAGTGTTATTTGATGGGCTAATTAGAACATTTATTACTAAATCTCATATTTTAGTATTTAGATGGCTGTATTTCAATACAACCGGCTTCCTTTGGGATCCTATGCAATTTATTTCATGCATTTAAAAACATTATTCTGATAAGGGGCTTATAGGTTCTACTAGGTGCCCCAAAGGTCCGTGGCACAAAAAAGGCGACGATCCCTGAAGGAAATGTGAGCTCCAGAGCAGGGGCCTAGTCTCTGGCTTTCTAACCAGCAGTCATTACCTTGGTGTCATGTGGTGCTTAAATATTCTAAGAATATTGATCGAAGGAAAGCAATGTGCCTAAAAAACTATTTTGTTGCACACAGATCTGTAGGATGGCTTTTCATTGTCTTTGCAGATGAATCATTCATTCATTCATTCATTCATTTATTCAGCAATTACAGGCATAATCAGACAGTGTAGGTTTGGTTCCAGACCACTGCAATAAAGCGAGTCATGTGACTTTTTGGGTTTCCCAGAGCATAAAAAAAAATTTTGTTTACACTGTACTGCAGTCTTTTAAGTGTGTAATGGCATCATGTCTAAAAAGACAATGTACGTACCTTAATTTTAAAAGTACTTTGTTGCTAAAAAAAAGTGCTAACCATCATCTGACAATGCACAGTTGCCACAAACCTTCACTTTGTAGAAAAACTCAGTATCTGCCAAGCACAATAAAACCAAGCACAACAAAACGAGGTCTGCCTGTACATAATAAAAGCCTTCTATGCGCCAGGCCCTGGACTAACATTAGAGATACAGTTTTGAATGGGACCAAAAAAACCCCATCATTTTCTACCCTCCCTGAGAACAAATTTCTGAAGCTTCTGTATCCTCTTGGTCTTCTATCCGTGTTGAACAAATTGGGATGACCTGTTTAGTTACCCACCATTCAATGTCAAGAACCCCTTTAGCTCCTTGTCAAGCGAAGCTCATTAACATATTTCTTCACTTTAAAAAAAATCTATCAACAGCAGGTGGCCAGCTTTTTACACTTTTGTGGGAGAATGAAACACACTGGGTCTCAATGGCCACTTATTCTCCGAGATTCCAAAATGGCGGGCACAAAGACGAAGCCATGGGGAGGTGGGAAGACGCATTTACACCCTCCCCTTCCACCTGCACGTAGCTTTCCATGGCTGACAGCGCTCTCTCTTTAGTTTCTTGATTTTATTACCTCATTTGCCTGGAATGTCCCTCTGCCCATGTCCCTTTTACTACCCGGCAAACTGGAACAATGGTTTCCTAATAAAAAGGATGATAATAATAGCTAACGCTGCTGGATCACTTTCCATGTGCCTGGCCTGTCTTTGAATGCTGTGCTTGTATCACGGATGCATTTCATCCTCCTTACCACCCGGTGGTGGGGATTATCATCATCCCCATTTTATAGGGGAAGAAAACTGAGGCACAAAGAGATTAAGTTATGGCTCATGTTGACACAGCCAGCAAGCAGCAGGTGTCCATCAGTTGATCCCCCCAAATGCCAAATGTGAATACATAGTGCTGGTGAGATCAGAGAGGCACGCCTACCTCTACGTCTCGGATAAGAAATGTTAGTGACTAGTTCCTCTCCTCGCTGGGGGTCAATAGAGAAGTGGGAGTCTAACCACCCTCGACTGTGTGCTTGGTGTAGACAGAATCACTGTATGAATGCAGTCTCATTTACCCTTGTTAGATAGATGAGAACATTGTGGATCGCAGATGTTGTCTGACTTGCCTCAAACCACCAGCTAGTTCATAGTGGGACTGAGTTTTGAATCTGATGTAGAAATTAAAGTCAAGCCTTCTACCTTTTCTCTTTTCATTTGACCACCGACCAAGAGCTACAGTGTGCCCCTTGGAGTGCCTGCAATACAAACACACCTTTAGAGAGCAGTCTCTTTTGCTTATCCAGTACACACATGCAGCTGTTTCCTGAGCTCACAGATACAGAGTCCCAACTTGCTTTCTTTCCTTTTTTTTTGCCCCCTGAAAGGGACTATTTTGAGTCTTGTGTCATTCCAACTTTTGATTTGGATATTTCCATCCCCCTTATTTGCATAATGAATCATACCGCCCTTGGGTCTATGGGAAACAAAAAAATTCAAAGCACTGTATTTAGCACACAACCGTTTCCTGAAAATAGGAAAGACCCCCGTTTATAGCTCTACAGAGTCAATCACTTTCTGGTGGATTTCACATGGCGCAGCAGCCCACATTGATTTGGTAAGCATCATATATTTGAAACAATCTCTTTGGCTTTGAAATGGTGGTGTCTTATAGACATGACCTCGATTCTGACAATTATCTATGTAATTGGATCAATAGAGACAGCCCACTCCCCTAAACCACTGATTCAATTAATCAGACCATTGTCAAATCTCTTCTCCTCTTGGGTCTGGGTAGACACAGACCAAGTGGCAATTTCTCCCAAGACAGGCATGGAAGTCAATAATCTGCTTTTGGATAAAGTATCTGATCACTCACAAATTATACAAATCACATTGATTACTGACAAATCATAATGTTTACGGAGCACTATTTGGCTTTGGCTCCAGAGCATGACTAGGTATTTAATTAACAACCATCAGATATAATTTATGCCACTACAATGACCAGAAAATGGTTGATTGTTGATTTTACACAGTAGAGCAAACATTCTGAGACGAGCTTGGATGTGGGCAAAGTAAGTGGGAGCTCAATAATGGACGATGAAATCAAAGTTCTTTACCGTGTTTAGTCCAGAAGAAACTTAAAAGCCATGGTACCTTTGCCTCCCAGGAGGAAATGACATCTTTCTGTCCTAACGGCCAGTAAATTACATGACTGATTTTGTTCCCCTTTTTGCTTTGACTACCAGGAAACTCGGAACCAAATCTTTAGTCTAAATATATAGTGTGTTTGAATACTGCAGCCTGAGAATGTGCATTTTACTGTATTTTATCTGATTTTTATTTTTACATATATTTTAGTACATCTTTACTATTAACCCTCTAGACTAGGCTTCAGCAAACTATGCCTTACAGGTCAAAACCAGCTCCCCAGCCTGTTTATGTGCTGCCCAAGTGTGATTTGCTAAGCAGATAAAGGGAAAGGAAATACCCAAATCAAAACTTGCAGTAACAAAAGACAAGACTCAAGGGCATTTACAGAATGGTTTTACCAAGACAAACAAACAAAAATCAAAAGAAGGATACAATTTCATGACACATGAAATTCAAATTTCAGTGTCCATAAATAAAGTTTTCTGGGAATGCAGTTTTGCCCACTAATTTTATGCATGGTTATTTTTGCACTACCAGGGCAGAGTTGAGTAGTTTCAACAAAGCCCACATGGCCTGCCAAGGCTGAAATATTTATTATCTGGCTCTTTACAGGGACAGTTTGCTGATTCCTACCATAGGCCACCTCCAATTTTTGTGAACTAGGCATAGGATGGATGGATAGTTAACTAGCTAGATAATCTAGAGGCAAATTATCAACCCAGCCTGTGGTTAATGTCAGTGTCTACATTATCCCTCCTAATAAGCTTTGGAAGTAATACCATTCAGTAAATCCAAACTCCATGTTTCCGAGAAAAAATTGTCACTTCAGAAGAAATACACAACCCACTGTATCTGTTTTCAGAGGATGCTTTAGTCATTACAAATCTCAAAGGGAAGGTGACAAGCCCACTGCTCCAGAAGGCACATGAGTCGAAAGAAGATTAGTTCAGACAGAGGTAACGGAGGATAAGTGTAGATGGGGACAAGGGACAGGTCAATGAGAATGTCAAATATTAGGAAAAGGAATTCACTCATCAGCATGCCCCTAAAGAAGGGCCGTGGTAGCTCAACCAAGCTCTGGAGTGGAAGACCCCCCCCCCTTTTTTTTTAGTGGAGGCACTGGGGATTGAACCCAGGACCTCGTGCATGCTAAGCACGTGCTCTGCCACTGAGCTGTACCGCTGAGCTTTACCACAGAGTTATACCACCTCCCCTGCCCTGCCACCAGTGAAGAGCCAATATGGGAAAAGATAAAATAACGAGAGGATGAAAAAAAATTAAAAGACAGGAAGTGGGGGCTTCACAGAAATCTGAGTCACGTGACCTGAACTTCCTTTAAAAAGGAGGAGGTGAGGTCATATTCTAAGAATGACTGGCTGGGCCAAGGTGGGTCTGGAGTCTTGGGAAGAAGGTCGGATGAGAAACAGTTCTTGCTCGTGCGAAAGAGAGTGAACAAGGAATGGAAAGAAGCTCCCGACTGTGGCACCTCTGCTTCTCCCCAGCGGGCTGGTGGGGGGAGTTGAACAGCAGTTTCAATCACAAGGAGAGGACAGAATCCCTAAAATATCATTACACCCCACTGGGGTAGGAGGTGCTACAGAAACCTTCAGCCTCTGCTAGTAGGACCTTTCTGTCTCGAACATTCAGAAACTTTTGATGTAATTGTTAGCTTAATCAGAAGATTTAAAAGACAGCTCGGAACTGGGGAACACATACAAAGAAAACTCTAGTGGTAAGTTGCGTTTCCAGCCCTTGCTGTAGCTGAGAGTACCAAACCCAACCAGCAAGCCGTGCTCTGAGCCAGGCCCCTTCCTGGGGGCGTCTTCCCTACCCACCTGCTGTGCTTCGCCTCTGGGAAAAGTTACCGCTCACTGGAAGGAAAATAAATAAAGAAGTTAACGTTTATTGAGGGACCTATCGTGCAGCAGACCCTCAGGTTAACTCTTGAATCCTCAACACCATTTGAGAGGATACCGCTACTATTTAACAAATAAGGAAAAAGAAAGTTCAAGGACAATTAAGTAACTCGCTGAAGATCACGCAGGTGGAAAAATGGGAAGTCTGGAATTTGGAAGCTAACGTTTGTCTAACTCCAAAGTCTCGCTTTTCCTCCTTACGTGCAAGGTGCCTGAAGTCAGGTGCCTTATGTGATTCATTCCCTGTTCTCTCTCCAAGGCCTAAGCCTACATCCAGAACACAGCAGAAACCCAGGGAAACCACTCCATACTGTAAACATCCAGTCGCAAAGCACAGACAAATGGACAGCAGTGTCCCATGTCCTCTTTTACATCAAAATTTGGGGGAAAGCGATTCAAGATCACGGTACATGAAAGAGGGGCTCCTTTCATGTGATGCTTAGTCATCAGCGTTCCGCCTTTCTGTCTCTCGTCACTTGAACGTGCCTTAGTCTGGTGGATACATCAATCTCCCGCTTGTCACAGAGCCCTTACTACCTCCCTCTGGTGCAACCATGGTTATTCACCAAATAAATGTTTGCTGCAACAGTTGGTGCAAAATAAGTACTTTTGAAAGAGAACTGGAGAAATGTGTGTTGAACAAAAGTAGGAAACAGAAAGGAATACAAGTATAATCAGGGGCCTTGGAATCAGACAAAACTGGATTGGAACCCACTCGCCCTCTGTGCACTCATGGGAGAGTGACAGTTTCTGTGTCTTAGTTTTCCCATCTGTAGAGTTAGGACGGTAAATGTGTCCTTTGAAGGAATGCTGGAAAGCGTGATCAGTAATGCCTGGGAAGTCGCGCGAATTCAGCAGTTGCTCAAAAAGCAGCGGCTAGGAAATGAGGCTGTTTTCGCCATGTCGGGGACGCTCCAGGTGAAGACATCTGTGGGGCTGCAAACCTCAGACGGATTTGCAGCAACTGGCAGATTCCCTGAACCCAGGGGAGCAACATTAACATTTTTCGTGCCATGGAAAATTGAGGGATGATCCAGGAAGAAACAGACATCTTGAGAAAATTTAAAGGCTCCAACGTGTTTTTCCGTTCAGGGACAATAGAAAACAGGAAAACATTAATAAAGTGTCAGTGCCCGACTGCTAGGGGAACCCTGCCCAGGAAAGTATCTTCTGGTATAAATCATGACTCTGGCATAGCGTTCTCCAGCCCGAAGTGTCGTAACAACCCGTCCCACGACCATCGTCTTGGGAAGATGTTGGAAACCTCTCCAAGTTGACACAACCCAGGTCCTCCCTTACATAGACCATCCCTTCCCAGAAGGAGATCTCGCTCCAGCTACAAAGACCCAACTCGAGCCCAATGAGGAAATGCAGGCGATGGCTCAGTTCCCCAGCGGCTCTCAGAAATTGACAGTCTCTAAATTACTACCCGGGAAGCGTATCGCATGCCAGCTGACACAAGGAGAGGAAACATCCGCACAGACTGTGCAGCATCCTCTCCTCCTCTCCGGGGAGGAGGTGTTCCTGGCGCTCATGCCACCGGACCCAGAAACCCAGTGAAAAATGTGTGATTACAAACACCTGGGAGGGAGGCAGCGGGAGAAGAGAGGGGAGGGTAAAGAGGACCCCCACGTTTCCTGTGCAGGAGGCAATTTGGCTAAAAAAATAAGAAGCAATGAGATAATAAAAGTAACAAATGAACCTGCAATTGCTTTGCTTCCGGGAGCTCCCATCTGATTTCAGACTGGTTCTCCAAGTCAACTTGGGTGGATTAATGTATCCACGTGATGCAAAACCCAGCTCAGCTCGGGGGAGACTCAGACCCAGGCGTTGCAAGATTTAACCCTTGGCAAGCTGGCGGAGAGCGGTGCGTCCTGGTGGGAGCCGTATCGCAAGCAATATCCCTGCTCGTCAACACATATGTGTATACAATGTGCTTGGTACAGATGCCTGAGCTTTCGAGTTACTTGATGGGAAACTTGCATTTGACTCAAGAAAAGCACCCAGAAAAAGAGGAAGGAACAACAACAACAACAAAAAGACAACTCCAGGGAAGATAAAAAGAGTTCTCAGAACTGGGGAGGGGTAAGATGGGGTGGGAGCCTTTGCTGGGGCTGGATAGGTCAGTGCTCCACTCCCTACTCCTTAGAAGAGCCTGCCTGCCAATCAGACCCCGACAGGGACGGATGAGGCGCCCATCCCACGGAAGGTTGCACAAAGGAGCTCCTCCCTGACTCTGAGCTGAAGCGGCAGCCACCTGGTGCTTCCTCTGGCGTGCAGTGTACTTATCCAGGTAGCCAGCATCAAATCCACGCCTGGGGCGGGAGGGCACAGTAGGTATGTGGGTTGCAGAGGGAACTGAAGGCAGGGCCTGGAGAAGAGGACCAGGATGGAGAAGGATGGTTGACAGGGCATTTAGGGAGAGCCACCAAGTTACTGCTGGATGGTGGCATTTTTTAAAATGCCTTCCTTCTGCCAGGCTTACAAAGAGGGGTGCAGTCTGCCACAGGCCATGTTGGGAAAGGATGTGAGCTGGAGGAAAAGAGAACCCTGAGCTGAATACTTGCCGGTGGTACTGCAGGTGCCGGCTGGTCCCCAGGGAAGGAAAAAGGCAGCCTTCCTGCCTGCTTTACAGAACCTCTAGCCTCTGCACATACTGTGCCTTCTGCCTTCCCATTCATTCCCACCATCACTGACTAATTGCAGCCATCTCTCAGCCTGGAGCTGCACTGTCCGGGGCAGTGGCCACTAGTCACGTGGGGCTCTTGAAATTGATTACAATGAAATTCAATTTAAATTCAGATGCTCAGTTGCACCCGTCACACGCCAAGTCCTCCACAGTGGCGAGTGGCTACTGTACCGGACAGGGCAGAGAAGGAAGACACCCGTCGCTGCAGAAAGTTCCACTGGACCATGCTGTCCGAGAGCACGGCCAGAGCCTCCTCACCAGCGTCCCTGCTGCCAGCCTTGGCCGGGATAGTTTCTTCTCTACACAGTAGCAGAGGGTTCCCTGAACTCTTCCGAAACGCCAAGGTCACGAGGACAAAACAATAGCAAAGAGACAGTTTTACGTTTAGGGAGACTAAAGGGGCATGAAAACCAAATGCAATGTGATTTTCAGCTGGATTCTGGATCAAACAGCCACCAAAGCTATAAAGGACAACTGGGGAAATTTGAATATAGACTGCATGTGAGATAATGTTATCAGAAGAGTGTTGGTTTTTCTTGGGTGTGATAATGGTACTGTGGATGTGAAACAGTGACATAAGAGAATGTCCTTAGTCTTCAAAGATGCCAGCTGAGGCTTTTCGGGGTGAATTATTTTAATGTGTGTAACTTTTAAATGGTTCGAAGAAAAGTGTGTGTGTGTGGGTGTGTGTGTGTCTATGCATACGTAATCACATAGATCAGATGTAAAGATAGATCATCATATATACAAAGATATATATCCTGAATGACAGAAAACCCTAAAAAATACTCTAAAACATATTTACTATATAGTTATGAAGGGAGAGAAAGATGGCAAAATGGTATAAACAGTCACTGACACAAGACGATCCTGTCATTCCTCTACTTGGAACCTCCCATGTCTTCTAATTTTCCCTCAAAGCAGACGCCCAAGCCCTTGTCAGGCCCAGAAGTCGCACACGGCACAGCCCTGTTCACTCCCTGCCTCCATCTCCCCGGCTCCCGCCACCCCTCCAGTGTCTTGGGCGTCCACCATCCCTCCGCCCCTTCCCCAGGAATGCTGGCTGCCCCCACCACCTGCAGGGTTGGCTTCCCCACCTCCTCCCGGCCATCGCCCGGCCTCCCTCCTCCCTGACCACTTTGTAAACCACCGTCCGCTCCAAGTCCGCCCTCTCCTTCTTGATTTACTTTCCTTCAAACACGTGCCACTTTCTCATCTACTCTCTTTCTCTTTTCTTCCCGCTCACGCCCCTTCCCAACATGGCCCACGGCAGGCTGGGCCCCTCTCCCTAAGCCTGGCTGAGGGAAGGCTTAAAGAACACCACTTCTAACAGTCACATGCACTGGCATTCGCATCATAATCCTGCTTTCATTAAACAGCCCCACACAGTCCACAAAATGGAACAGGCCTTTTTAGCAGCTACGATGATCATTTCTTAAGTCCGAAAGAGCAAGGGAGCCGCTGACACCCACCACCTCCGGCGGCCAACTCTGTGGATTCCCCTGAAGAATACAAGGCTTGTTTGCCATCAAGTTAAAACATGTTTAATGGCAGATAAATCTGATCCTGAATCAGGATAAGTGCGTTAGCGTCACGGAGCTGCCTCCATACCTGGCCAAGTCGTCCCTTGTTTTAGAAGGTTGGAGACATTTTTAGCCTGCCCCTCTGTACACGGGCTGCTCATTATACAAACGTGGCTCCATTTAAAGGCGCTGGCACTGGTTCAGTTCCCTTCTGGTCTCCGGATGCAGGTGGCAGCTCAAGAGGCTGGAGGACAAAGCTGGGGACAGGTGCGGTGATCCACACTCCTCCGGAGGCAGCAAAGGGCAAGGTCAGCGCCTTCAGGTGAAGGCGCAGGGAGGGTGGGGAGTGTGATGGGGGTACAGCCTGGTGTTGGAAGCACAGGCTCCTGAGGCTGATAGATCTGGACGTGAATTCCGGCTCAGTCCTTCTGTGGCCTTGGACAAGCTGTCTTACGCCTCTAAGGCTCAGTTTCAACAACTGGGAAATGGGAATTTCACAGACTGCTGGGAGGCCGGATTCAAAGATGATCCCTGCAGGCTCCCTCCTCATAAAACAAACTCCCTTCCAATTCCCTCAAGTGTGGCTGTGAATATCATGGCATAAGCTAGCTCCTCGGACGGGATTCTGCTATCCAACAAAGGTGGAGGGCTTTTGCACAAGGATTTAAGGTCCCAAAGCAGCAGGCTTTGAGTTCATCAAAAGGGAGATGATCCTGGGTGGGCCTGACCTAATCAGGTGAGCCCTGAAAAGGGATTGAGCCCTCCTTGAGGAGAGCAATTAGGATGCTCCTCTGATTCCTTAAAAAAACTAAAAATAGATTTACCATATGATCCAGCAATCCCACTCCTGGGCATATATCCAGAGGAAACTAATTCAAAAAGATGCATGCACCCCAGTGTTCACAGCAGCACTATTTACAATAGCCAAGACATGGAAACAACCTAAATGTCCATCAACAGATGACTGGATAAAGAAGATCCAGTATATTTATACAATGGAATACTACTCAGCCATAAAAAATAATAAAGTAATGCCATTTGCAGCAACATGGATGGACCTGGAGATTGTTATTCTAAGTGAAGTAAGTCAGACAGAGAAAGAAAAATACCATATGATACCACTCATATGTGGAAACTAAACCAAAAAAAAAGAGGAGAGATACAAGTGAACTTATCTACAAAACAGAAACAGACTACAGTCATAGAAAACAAACTTATGGTTCCAAGAAGGGAAGCGGGTGGGAAGAGATAGATTGGGAGTTTGAGATTTGCAGATACTGACTAATATATGTATAATAGATGAACAACAAGTTTCTACTGTAGAGCACAGGGAACTATAGTCAATATCTTGTAGTAACTTATAATGACAAAGAATATGAAAAGGAAAATATGTGCGTATATGTATGACTGAAACACTATTCTGTATGCCAGAAATTGACACAAAATTATAAACTAACTATACTTCAACTAAAAATTTTTCTTTAAAAAAAGGTTCTCCTCTGGCCTTGAAGGAGCAAGTGGCCACCTTGTGACAGCATCTATGGAGGGGGCCACATGGCAGGGACCCGAGAACAGCCTCTAGGTGCTGAGAGTAGTGCCCAGCTAATAGCCAGTAAGGAAATGGGGAACTTGGCCCAAGGAAAGGATCCCTGTCAACAACACAGCCTCTGTAAAGACCCCAGCCCTAGAGGGCACTCTGATTTCCACCTCCTGAGACCCCGAGTAGAAGACATAGCAAGGCTGGACCTGGGCTTCGGACCTGCAGAACGACGAGGTAATCAGCACATGCTGGAAGCTCCTCAGTTTGCGGTAATTGGTCACCACTTCGCCACTCCTAAGGCTGTTACAAGGAATAACCTGCCTGCAGAGGGCTTGGTAAAGAGCCTTTGATTCTTTGAGGGCGAATAAAGAACAGCTGTTATTATGATTTACTTTCTCTATGATTTGTAGTAAAACAATAAACATTAAGTAGCTTTTGTATCCTGGAAAGAGCTCTCAGTTCCATCCTGGCTCCACTGCTGGGCGGCTACGGGATACTGGGCAAGTTATGGAACTATGTCTGTCTCCTCACCGGATACAAGTACCAGCTGGGGTCATCTTGCTTCCCATGAACTGTGCAGTGAGCTTTACGGAGATCCTAATTTCAAAACTTAGCCTATTGATTAAGATTAAGACATGCTGGTGATCACAATGACTTCTCTTACCACTGCCTGGCCTAGAATTCGCCAGCATTTAAAGGAAGCACCACTGAATGAGAGATGGGGGTGTAGGATGGTGTACCCCAAAGGATAAAACTATAGGGGCATGGAGGAAGAATGAGGCCAAACTGAAGTTTCCTTTAAGTATGGCAGGGTTTCGTGGGATACATTTTTAAACAGAAAGGTTAACAGAAATATTAAGCCTTTGAGCAATCTTATCTAACCTGATGGTGTCACCATTCCAGAGGATTCTCACATTGGTATCAACTGTTCATTCATTCGTTCATTCATTCATCGGTGAGTGCTTAAAGTAGTCCAGGCCCCAGGCGTGATGCTGGATCTTCAGCTCAAATTCACTGAGTTCCAGACCCACATATCCCATGACCTGCTGGGCTCAATCTCAACATCCCCCAAACTCAGCTCTCTGTGCTCCACCTGCTCCTTTCCCTGATCTCAGTTAACAACACCATCCTGCTTCAGTCACCCAAGTTAGGGACCTCAGACTCATCTCGAGCCTTCTGCCCCTAGACTCCCCCCACCCCACTGGGGTCGAGTCTGTCAAAACTAAATCCTAAAGATCTCTTGAACTGGGCCCCTCCTGTCCATCAAACAGTGCATCCTTAGCAAGATATATTTCCTATTGTGGCTGTCACAAATTCCATTAACTAGTGGGCTGAAAAACCACCAAGTTATCCTTTTAGAGTTCTGTAGGCCAGAAGGCCAAAATCAGCTTCACTGGGCTCAAGTCAAGGTGTTGGCAGGGCTGGTTCCTCCTGGGGGTCCTGGGGGAGAATCAGTTCCCTTGCCTTTTCCAATTTCTAGAGGCTGCCAGTATTCCTGGGCTCATGACTCTTTCCCTGAATCGCTCCCAGCTTTGCTTCCATCAAGTTTCCTGAATCTGTAGTCCAAGCTTCCTCTGCCTCTATTATAAGGACCCTAAGGATGACATGTGGTCCCCCCACCCCATCATCTCCTCATCTCAAGATCCTTAACTGACTCACTTAACTTGCCACTTAAGGGAACCTTCGTGCACCCTGGGGATTAGCACAGGGATACCCTGGGGTGCTCTGATTCAACCTGTCCTCTAAAGCCTTTGTCATCTCTCCCCTGAGTCACTGCAACAGCTACTGACAGCCCTCCTGGCTCAGCTTCTCCAGTACAGCCTACGGAGAGCAGCCAGTGGTTATTCCATAGACCTCAGGGTTTCTCTGTTTGCTGTTCCTTCTTCATGGAATGCCTTTCCCCAGTTTTTGCCACAATGGCCCCTTTGCATGCATGGGGTTTCTAAATGACGTTAAAATAGGAAGATTCTCCAGGATTCTCCAGTGGGCCTGATGTCATCACAAAGGCCCTCAAAAGTGGAAGAGGGATCTGAACAGAGCCAGAACGATGTCAGGGTGAGACGGGCTCAGCCTGATGTTATCAGCTTCGAAGACGGACGGGACGGAAGGCACTCTGAGTCACGTGACAGGCCTCTAGGAGGTGAAAAGGACAAGAGAACACATTCTCCCCTAAAGCCTCCAGGAGGAACCCAGCCTCGACCACACCTTGATACTGGCCCAGGGAGGCTCGGGTTGGACTTCTGCCACGTACAGAACTGTGAGATGATAAACCTGGGCTGATTGAGATTCTAAGTTTGTAATGACTGGTTATAGCAGCAAAAGAAAACTAATCCAGGGCCCCACAAACATTTGGAGTGAGTCATCAGTGCGCCCCAAAAGGCCAAGGGTTGCCAGGAAACACCAGAAGCGAGGAAGGAGCAAAGGAGAATTTTCCCCTGGGGTTTTCAGACAGCAGGGTCCTGCCAACACCTTGATTTGGAACTTCCAGCCTCCAGAAGTGTGAGATGAGGCATTTCTGTTGTGTCAAGTCACGTGCTTTGTGGTGCTTTGTGACAGCAACACCAGGAACCTCAAACCCCAGGCCATGGCCTGTGGCCACAGGCGACTTTGCTCCTGTGACTCTGCCGGTGGGGAAGTAAATGATGCTGAGGAATCGTGTGTTCCTTCTCTTAACCAGGGTCAGCAAGCAGCCTTGGACTTGGGTCCGAGGCAGGCGCCCAGGGACCTTAGCTGGATGTGGGAGTGAGTGGTGGCAGGAGGCCTCAGGTCCACAGGCAGAGAGAACGGTACCCGGGTGCTCGGGGCAAACAAAGGGTGAGCCTCAGAGAAAGGCAGGAAGCTTCTCCGCCTGGCTGAGACCTTCCTCAGGGGGTGTGTGCGACTCTGTCCACGTGCCCAGCACAGGATCTGCCACCGAAAGGTGCGAATGCATGCTGCCTCCTTCCCCTTCGCCTCCAACATCCCTTTCCTTTTGTTAAATCCAAGTAAAATGACAGTCATGACTTCCTTCTGAAACACAAGAGGGAACCTCTAGAAACATGAAGGCCGGAATTCAGCCATGGAGTTAAACAACCAAAAAAAAAAAAATTAGAAATCATCAAGTCTCACCTAGGTGCACGGCCCCAGCAAACATAAGGAAAACCTAAGCCCCTGCTGTGTCTTTTTATTACTTGAGGTATATGGAGTCTCTAATTTAAGGCTAAATATAAAACTAAAACACACACAGCTGGACTTTCAAGTATTTTCAAAACATTTAATACCTTCCCGTGCCACTCCCAGAACCTGAGCAGCCCGCACTTCGCACCAGGATAAACAGAAGCTGGGGTGGACGACCATCTGGGCTTCAGAGGGACGTTTAAGAGGGAAGAGGAACGTACCAGCGCAGGGCATCTGGAGGGATCGGAGTGCTGACGTGTGCCCACAGTCACATGGTGTCCTCTGCCCACCGGGGCTATAATGGGAACCAGGAGACTGGCTGGTGGGGCCAACGCTAACACGGTCTGCCTCTGACCACAGCTTTTCCTGCCCCCCATGGGCTTTTCGGCTCTGCTCCTAGACTCCTGGGCCAACGGAAAATGAGAACGATTCAAGTCTGCTTGGCAGACATGAATGAATTCTCTGTTATCCCAGGAATTCTCCTTGAAGGAGGTGGCATCCATGGTACTGGTCCACCAGCTGGTATCGCCGGGCACTTTTATTCATTCAGTCACGATACACGGAGAGTTGTCCATGTGCTAGACGCATCCCTGTGTGTGCACTGGGATACGGCCGTGAGCAAGTCAAACAAAACCAGGGCTCCCATCTCTAGGAATCGTCTGCTGCGGGGAAGGGCAAAAAAAGGTAATGGGAGGGTGGGATCGGTGAGGTGCAAACAGTCGCACAGGAGGCTGGGGCGTGTTGAGGAGGCGGAGCCCTGTAGCGTGGACTGTAGCTTTCTGACGAGGTGACAGCGAGAGAGACTTAAAGGGGGAGGAGGACTTGGCCACGCAGAGATGCAGTGGAACAACTTTCTTGACAGAAGAAAAAGCAAAGAGCAAAGGCCCCATGACAGTCTGAAATCTGGCCACAGATTCTTCAATACTGCTTTTATCAAGAGGCAGAGTCTGTGTCCCTTCCTTCTAACCTGGTAGGCGTGAGACGGCTTCCCCCATGGAATGCAAAGGTGACGGCATCCCGTAATAGTGTACAGAGAAAGTGATGCCCTGCGATGTCCGGGGCTTGGTCAGAAAAGCCATGTAGCTTTTGCTTCTAGTGCTGTTAGAACAGCTGCCTTACAGGCATCGGATCATGCTGAGATGACCATGCCGGAGCCCAGCTGAGCCCACCCCTCCCTGCAAGTCCAACAAGGCACTGGACACTTGAGAACAGCCTTCTTCGACCCTCCAGCCCAGCCCTCTCACCAACAGAACATCACTCTGTGCCCCGACCCATGCCCATGTGGAACAGGAGATTCAACCAGACAAGCCCTGTCCACAGCCTTGACCCAGAAAATCACGAGATCCAATAAAACAGTCATTGTTCTAAGCCATCAAATTGTGGGGTACTTTGTTCTCGGTGATAGATAAATAAAAGAGGTCCCACCCCGGTAATGAGAGGAGGAGAAAATGAAGCCATGTACATAAGGTTCCCGGCACAGAGCAGGCTCTTGGCAAATGTTAGCTCACGTCCCCGTGCCTCGTGACAATAGAGTTTGATTGCCTTTCACTTTCACTGCCTATTTTTACACGATGCTGCCTTAAATCATAAATTACAGGCAGCTTATCCATGTCTGATTCTTCTCGAGCACTGGGCTTTATTGAGCTCCCGAAGTTAGAAAGCAACAAATGTGTAAATCTCCACCAAAGTAGGGTTCTGGAAGGAGGTTCTCCGGCAGGAAAGAATGGGGTCTGGAATGTCTCATTCCCAGCGTGCGCTTTGAGGCCCCGTGGCACACACACCGCAGCAAGCCAGGAAGTTTTTAAATGATTTTCTGAGCACTCTCATTTTTCTTTCCTAAACAGCATGGATTCTTGAGCTCAAATGCATTTCTGCACATAGGAGAACCAGCCGTCTCCCTTGGCAGGTTCCACCATGGAATGATTTTTCAAATCAGTATCCAGAAGAAGTTGGAGAAGTGAGTGATCCCAGGCACGCATTTTTGGAGCCAGACAAGCCTTCGTGTGAAGCCAGGATCTTCCCCTTTATAGATGGAGAGGAGCTGAGCATGTGTTTGAACCTTTATAAGCCTCAGTTGACTCCTCTGTGAAATGGGAAGAAATGCAGTGCCTCCCTCCTGGTTTGTTTGTCAAGATGAAATGAGATAGCATCCCTGAAGTGCTTAACAGAATGAGAACTCAAATTAATTCATTTGCTCTACTAATAATGGTCACTGTTAGTCCTGCTGTGGCAAGAGTTGTCAGATTTAGTAAATAAAAATACAAGACACCCAATGACACTTGACTTCCAGATCAACAATGAATAATCTGTTAGTGCAGTATGTCCCAAATATGCCGTGGGATAGACTGACCCTAAAAGTAATTCACTGTGGAATAAAAAAAAAAAGACATAAGTGAACTTATTTACAAAATTAAAACAGACTCACAGACATAGAAAACAAACTTATGGTTACCGGGGGGAAAGAGGGTGGGAAGGGATAAATTGGGAGATCGAGATTGGCAGATACTGACTACTGCATATAAAATAGGTAAACAAGTTTCTTCTGTAGAGCGCAGGGAACTGTATTCACTATCTTACAGTAACACATAATGAAAAAGAATAGGAAAAGGAATATATATGTATGTACATGTATGACTGACACACTATGCTGTACTCCAGAAACTGACACAACATTGTAAACTGACTATACTTCAATCAAATAAAAAAGTCAATCATTATTCATCTGAGATTCAAATTTTACTGGGGGTATTGTCCCTAGATTTTTATGAATGTTATTGATAGTGACAATCCATCCCTATCACCTGGTATGTGGTTACTCCAGAGCCCTGATCACACTGTCCCTGCATTTTCTCATCTTTAAGAAAATCGTACATCTCTCTTTTTCCGCGCTCCATTCTCACTGTGGACTGCTGGCAATGAAGATTGGCCAAGAGGCTGCTCTAGAAAGACCAACCCTATACCTCTTTCTGGAATGACAATGCGGCAGTTACTACATAAGCAACTTCCTCCAGCAAAGTCCTGAGCTTCGCTGTAGAGAGGCCGCCATTTATCTGTACCCTTTCCCACCTCCTACTGCACACCCACCCCCTGCCTGCACGTTCCCTCCTCCTCTCCCCTCCCCTGTGCCTGAGGTCTGGCTCCATTTGGAGCCTCTCCCCCCACCATCAGCTCATTTTTTCTTCCACGTAATATAGTGTAGTTTATTACGTAAGTGATTTATTGCATGCACCTTAATGTATAAGGAGCAAAACTTGTTTAAAATAAATCCAACTGAGAGGATAATCTCTATGGGCGAAATGTACTTCGACTTAATTTCTCTACTGGGTATTCCACACTATATAATTGCCTTAAACAGAAGCTGCACACACAAATTTAGCTTGGCACCGGTATCTGGCTCCACAGAACACTCAAGTTACATGCTGGGTTTTGCTACAAATCCTTCACTCCACCAGAAGAAACTCAACAGCATCCCTTAAAGAAATATTCTGCTTGACTCCCCTGCTGAGACAGGAGGGCGGGGGCGGGGGCGGGGGGCAGCTGACTGTGCGCTGGATTTGTGCGTGGCTGTGGCGGGGAAAGGCCTTTGTCGTGGGAGCGGAGGCAGAGCTCCCAGGCTTTGTCGAACCAGACTGGGCTGGGGACCTCGGCTTCACTCCTTATTCAGGCTTACGTTCAGCCAACAAAACTGCTGCTCCCTGGCTGGCCCTGGATGTGGGAGACGTGCTTAATTACAGTTGGTAGTGGCTTGTCCTTCTTTCTCCTGTGGATGAATTTAATCAAGGTATTCATTGCTTCACTGATCCCTTCACTTCACTCACTCATTCCACAGATACTGAACTCCTTTTGGGCCCCGGGGCAGCAGTGGGCTATGGACTATGGGAATAACATAGCGAACCACAAATAACGCTGGCCCTTAAGGGGTTGACACGGTGGATGGGGGAGATGTGCATTTATTAAATAATCCCACAAATAAGTGCATGATGAGAAATGGTGACATTGTGGTGGAGGAGAGACGCAGGGTGCTCTGAGAGCTCCTGGGGGCGCTGGAGAAGAACTCCCCAAGGAAGAGGCTTTCCGAGGGTGCATGAGTTCCCTGTGGCTGCTGTAACA
This sequence comes from Camelus dromedarius, assembly GCF_036321535.1. Taxonomy (NCBI): domain Eukaryota; kingdom Metazoa; phylum Chordata; class Mammalia; order Artiodactyla; family Camelidae; genus Camelus; species Camelus dromedarius. The sequence goes on from NC_087444.1 coordinate 28,446,098, forward strand.
AATTACCTACCCCAAACTTAGTGGCTTAAAACAACACACGTTTATTTTCTTATGGTTTTGGAGGTCAAAGTCTAAAATGAATCCTGGGGTAAAATCAAGATGCCAGCAGGGCGGTGTTTCTTTCTTGAAGCTCTTGGGGAGAATTTGTTTCATTGTATTTTCTCACTTCCAGAGACCGCCTGCATTCCTTGGCTCGTGGTCCTTTCTTCCTTCTTCAAAGATGGCCACAACAGGGGGAGCCTTCTTCACTCGGCCATCTCTCCATCATGACTCTTTGGACTCCCTTTTCCCCATTTAAGGAAACCTGTGATTAGAGTGGGTCCACCCAGACAGTCCAGGACACTCTTCCCATTGTAAGGTCTGCTGATCAGCAATTTTAATTCCACCTGCAACCTTCATTCTCCGTTTGGTATGTGACCGAACATATCCACAGGTTTGGGGGTTAGGATGTGGACATCTTTGGAATCGTTATTCTGTGGACCAGAGACAGGATCTAAAGAGCAAGGAGGAAGAGAAATATTCCTGGCAGAGGTGGAAACTTGCAAGGCAGGTGCTGACAGTGTGCCGGTGGGGAAGCAGCTAGGAAACCAAGAGGGTGTAGGGACCTGGTGATGCCTAAGGCTGGAGAGGTGAGCAGGACCAAACCCTGGAGAGCCTGGGTGGCCACATGCACGGTTCTCGTTTTCATCCCCAAAGCATGAAGAAAGCTTTCAAATACTTCAGTCAGGAAATAAGATACTGTGTTGTACTAAATCTAAGGTTAGAGATGGCATTATTTATTTTCCACTAAGGAAAAACAAAGTAAGCCAATTAAAATATGGCACAATATTTTCTTATTGTTTAGAATTTTTATTTTATACTTACTTTGAGGAACTCTTTCAGATTTAATTAGACCTATTTTGGTCATAGATAACTCTTCTGTAGACAATAAAAATGTAAGTCAGGAAAACAGTGATAAGGCATTCCTAAAATTGCTTCACATTAAGTAAGACTCTCCCCTGAAAAAGGTTTTAAATCTGAATCACGGATGTCTGTATTCCTCCATCCCCTGTCGTCTCCTCTGCCATCGACAGTATGGGTGATGCAGCCTTTCTTAGAAGAATCCATTTGAAAAATGAAAACCATTGCCGCTGGGCTCTCCACAATGATGCTGAGCAAACCTGCTTTGGCTTCCTCCTCCCGGAGGGTTGCTCCACTCACGTGCCCCGCCCCCACCCCAACAACCATTTGGCTCCTAGAAGGCCCGGTGCTCCAGAGTCATCCCTGCGGTTTTCTTAGAAGATCTTGACACCTTCCCTGCGTGTTTCGTCGCTGGCACTTTAGATGCTTCTTTTTTTTAATGCATAGGCAATGACAAAGTGTTACTGCAGCCTGCCTAAGGGAGACGCGGAGATGTGCTCGGATTGCAGAGATGCTAATGGGCAAGAACCGCACAGCTATGGTCAAGGTCAAGGATCAGACTGGTGCTTTCAAATGGCCCTTCAAATGAAGCAAGACTTGTTCCCACATTTCAAGGTAGAGTTTGACAAGCATTTGTTAATAACAAGAGCCCTTGATTTACGTGGAGCTCGGTACTAGGCACATCCTTGTCCCATCACGTCCCCTAATTCTCACCACGAATTCTGGAGGATGGAGGGGTTATTATTATGCCCATGGCACATACTAAGAAACTGAGGCTTAACTAAATGAACTCATCTTAAGAGCCCCCAGACCACATGTATTAGAGCCAAGACTGCAACTCAAAATGACTCCAGGGATTAACCATGGTGCTTGATCACCTCGATTTCTATATGCTGGTCTCAACCCCTCATTGGAAAAGTCTTTAAACTCAAGAGCTCCTCCAAGTCCATTCCACAAGCAGGCGCGCAGCGTTTTCTGTGCAGGTGGTGGGCTCCGCTCTGGGCCGAAGGACCAAGCGTGACACCCCACGGACCCTTCCCACGAGGAGCTCGGAGCCCAGTGGAGAAAGCAGGGAGGTTGCTGGCACTTCAGATTAGAGGGGAAGAACCGACGTGCGTTCCCACACGTCATGGGGCACAGGCACAAGAGAAAAATGTCCCCGTTCTCCTCACGCTGTGCAATTTTTCTTAAAGAATTCTGTAGGCTAAACATGGGGCTGCAAAACATTCAGAAATTCCCAGGAAGGCAGCATGAAATCTGCATAGAAAATCTATTCCGGTTTATAACCCATGCCCGGTTGACCTTACAGTTGGTATCCTCCGTCAGGCCAGCCTGAGTATCTCCTTCTAGGGGAATAACAGAGAGAAAAGGGTCTAGAAGGGAAGGAATGAAATACTAGTACAAATCCACCATACATTAGGCTCAGTAGTGAGATCAGTAACATGACTCAAGTGTGTAGGCACTATTGTATACACATGCTATTCTTCAGGAGAAAGCCAGAAAGAACAAAGGACTATGAAAGCATAAAAATAAAATAAAAATCTGGAATAGGGAGTTCGGGGCCCATATGGGTATACAGAGATAATAGTGAGCCTAATTAAAAAAAAAAAATCTGTTGAATGTTACCAGGATAAGAATGAGAACAAAAACCAAACCACACACCCCCTAGATTATCTACGAACACAATAGGTATGTATTCTCCCAAGCTGATTTTGGGACGGTTTTCAGAAGCCAAACCCATACTATAAAATTTCTTGCTAGGAGCAGACGCTTTGAAACAATTTCATTTCAGTTTGGTTTGGGGTCTCCTGGAGATGCGGGCAGGGGCGGGCATCCTCCTCCTCCTCTTCCCCCCCGCAGAAAGCACCCCCGCCACCCGCACAAACCCCTCGAACATATGTCTGCGCTGAAGAGCAGAAGATGGGAGAAACAGATGGCGTAATGACTTCGGAATCCAACAGCCCGCTCCGTGGCACTGCTATCGGCAGACAGGACTTGCCAGGGACGCACATCTGAGCCAGGGGCTGCCAAGGAGAACAGACCCCCGCCCCGCCCTCGCCTCCGCGGGAGACGCTGGTGTTTGAAAACAAGCAAAACGCTTTTTTTTGCGGGAGCAGCAAGTGAGGACACAGCTCTGCGGCACTCACGGCACATATGCTGCAGACGGGGGAAATGTTTTGCAAGCAGTGGCTCTATAAACAGTGCCTTCGTTGGGTGTTTTCCATACGGGGCAGGCGGGGAGCGGGAAGGGAACCGCTGGGAGAATTGCAGAGCAACCTGTTTTCACGGGGTGTTTGCTTTCTTTCACTGTACCTGCCCATGGGGGCCGGATTCACACTTGGGGGATGTGACACACACCAGAATCTCCCTGAATCAACGTGATCTTAATTCCTCCGAATAGCGACCACCGGCTCTTAATCTCCTCTTCTCCCTCCCAGTTCGTTAGGGAGAACAGGCAGGTGTAGGGAGAGACAACGAGGGGAAATGGAACTTATGGATGTCAACCCATGAGTCTGGCCTTGTGCTAGTAAACACCTGATATTTGCATCAGTGCATTGTAGACTCAGAGCAAACAGTTTTAAAGGTGGGAAAGCGGGGCGGCGGGGGAGGGGGTGATGTTAATTATAACCAAAAATCGAGATAACGTAACAGGATTTAAAGAGGAGATACTGGACTTGGAATAGACCTGACACTATCCTTCGGCCTCATTCTTCTGCCTGGCACCTTGTACAAAGGTGCCCAAACCATAATGCAAGATCTGCAGCCTGAGAAACACGCAGCTGTACAGGGGTCTACCGTATTGCGACAGGATGGGCTGAAGTTTGCCCTTTTCAAGGTTACCTCGTCTATCCACAAGTCTTCAAAATATCCAAATGGAGGAAGATGAGAATTTTCTTAAAAAAAAAAAAAAACAACTATATATAAGAGTACTTCCCCCAAAGGGGCCACGTTCTCATTTCATTTTGTCCAAACAACTTCTGGGAGCTGGATTTTACATCACCAGTTTCTTCTTACTTTGGTGAAATGAAAATGTCATTTGTTCAAAGCCACTGTTTAAGGCGCTGCTAGCCCCCACCTCCCTGCAATCCACAGCCATCTCGTTAATAAATTAACCCAACTGTCACAGACGTACAAATGCAAAATCACTCAGAAATGGTCCCATTTAAGATCCTACCATCTCCAAAACCCATTGCAACATTTTATAATTCCTTCAGGCCACCTCGGGTCTCCTTTACACTTGCAATGGTGCCCCTTTCAATTTGCATTTAAAAGACAGTAAATTGCAGGGTTCATAAACATTTTTATAGTGATTTATCGAAGACTGGGATGTCACCGCTGCTCTTCACACTTTAGCAGTCCTGAGAATGAAACACTGGCTCTATAGGCAACCTTGCTGTCCCCATAAACCACACAGGAACAAGCCAGGTTGGAGCTTTCTCATTTCATTTCTTTTCTTTTCTTCTCTTTCTCTCTCTCTTTTTTTTTTTTAAAGGACAACAGCAACCATATTTATCTCTCAGAAGAAAAGCTCATTTTCATCAGCCTCCAAGTCCCAGCTTGGGTTGTGTAATTTACAGAGAACTTGGTTTGTCATTCAACATCGTGAGGAAGCCCCTTCTTTATGACTGAAGACAAAAAGAAAAGGTCGGGGGGAACCTCTCTTTTCTTTCTTTTCATCTTCCCATTCTGTGCCCTGACCCCAGGAAAGCAGTCCACATGCACCCTTGTCCGGGGTGGGTTGCAGACAGAGAGGCACCTGGACAGACCTAAGGCTGTCACTCCGCTTCTACAGACCTCTGTCCTGCTTTCCTGCTAAAACCTTAGACTGAGGATTGGGCATCGGCTTCGAAAGCTGTTATTTGAAAATAATGTGAGCGGAAAGGAGCTGAGGTCAGAACATACTTGTGCTACTTTCCAGCCAGCCAAGTCACAAAAGGATGTGCGCGGAGCCAAGACAAACTGTTTGTCTACGGGCAGAGTGAACTCCCTGGCATCCTTCGGGCTTTTGACCGGGGGGACTCGAACCTTTTCTGTGCACGTTGTGCATAAAGGAAAAGGAGAGGGACTGGGGGGAAAACAAAGAAAAGAAGAAAAGAAAAAAAGAAAGAAAAAGACCTGCACCTCATTTGCCCTTCCAGTGTCCAGAAGGGAGTATTTCTTTCCAGCTTTTTCACATTGTAATAATGGCTTCACAGCTCCTGAAAAGGGCCCTGGTGCATCGGGAAATGGTGCATGACACGGTGAAACCCGGGCTTTGTCGCACCAGCTCGGCTCCAAAGAAAGTCCTCCCCTGCCTTCGTTTCCCTGCCATTAACTGAGACGAAATGAGTTTTTTTCCCCCTTTTGATTCCACCCCCCACTGTCTATTACAGTGTGACGCGACCGGGTTTCCGGCCCCATTATTTCATAGAGGATTCTTTTATTCTGGTTTGGGAGTTCGCGCCTGCAAGGTTATCTGTGCACAGAGCAACGCCTCGGTCCTCGCATTCATTTCTGAAATCTGATCTCATTGATAAGAACAAGACCGTTCACAGTGCATTTGTCAGATAAGGAGCTCGGGTGCCGGAGTCGTAATTTTTGTGACTTCAGTCAGGGCTCCCTGTTAAAATATGTCAACCGATAAAAATGCAAGGATTATAAAAATAACCTTTGTATCAAAAGTGTCCTATCTCTTCTTCTTCTTCTTCTTCTTCTTCTTCTTCTTCTTTTTTTTTTTTTTTTTAAGAAAAAGCACATTATGTCCTTTTTCACATCAGGTACCTCCTCATACTCAGATGCCTGTTTCCTGTTGTACATTTTTTACAATTATATTTTAAACGGTCTTGCTACTCCCAGGCCAGCCTTCAGCATGCTGGGAGAAGGAAAAAAGAAAAAGAAAACAAACAAACAAACAAAAAAAAAAACCAAGAGGGCTAATGAGGAAAGAATCAATGTCATGCAGTTTGTCTGAAAGGGGTTTTGATTAATTTCCCTCCCGTGGCCTAGCCCACGTGGACATGGAACACATCCTGCTCCTAAGAAGTAAATGAATCCGATCCACGGCTGCTCGATCCCCTAAGCAGAGTCGATCAGGACTTAGGACTAGGATCCAGTGTGTCTGTCCCCATGGCAGCATCCCGGGTTCTCGGGGACAGGATTCTGCCGTCCGCTTGCCTGGGGAACAATTCGGCGTTGTTCCCATGAGGGAACTGGCCAGACACACTCGGGATAACATCCACCCCCAACAGACACGAAAGCAGTGGGAGAGGCCGGCCGGCTCCATCCCACAGAATGGGCTGCTTGCAGGGTCTGATGCCATCAAAGCTGTCCCCCTGGCCAAGCCACCCCCAGTCTGGAGGTGGCCCCAGAGCCTGGCGAGCATGTTATATAAATATTAGCAAGAGGCAGACTGTCGGAGCCCCTGTGTGTTTCCATCCCCCCCGGTGGCAGCCACACAAAGACGCCAGTGACAAAACTAGAGACAGCCACGGGCGTGCCAAGCGCACGGCGCAAGGTCCTGTCCCCGTCCCTGTTCGGGGCCCCGTACACCCAGGCCTGCAGCTGATAACGCTGTAATAGTCCTCCTTTGAGGACAGAGGCTCCTGCGTGCTGATTAGTCATTTATCACACCTGGCAGCCCTGCTGAACTATAATTACTCTTCTCTTATCCTGCCCCGCTGTCATGTCCGAGAGGAGAGGCGAGGCAGAGTCCCCAGTTAATGACACATTACCCTCTTGACAAGCCCTTAAAGGTTTTATTGTAAATATTCAAGATATAAAACATCCGAGATTCCCTTTTTAATTATAAAAAGCAATTTCAGGGCCTCCCTTCCCCAACCTCCACCCCCCCGCCCCCCCCCAAATAGTAAAGTTCGGCGCCTTATCCTCTCTGCTTACTGCAAACAAACTGATTTTCCCCTTTGTCACGTAAACTCATTGCTACAAGTTAACTCAGTATCTCTCCGCAATTATCAGACATATTGCCTATGAAATTGGTAATTTAAACACACATCACATGGCCACAAAAGTTAAATTTCCGCCTGGAAAGAAGGGGAAAATGTGCATTTATATGAAAAATTACATATGAAAAAAAGCCGAAAATGCAGCATAAATAGTCCGGTTTTCCTCACCGGAAAGAGAGGAAGTCACTGAACAATTTTTTTTTTTTTTATAAAAGATGAGTCTCTAACTGAGGGTAAAAAATATATATATGTACCTTTTTTTTTTTTTATAAACTAAAAAATTGGCAATTTGTGGGTTGTTAAATCCTGATTACCTACTTATAAGGTGTGGGGAGAAAGCCAACTTAGCATTCAGCGACTTCTGGGGCTATTTTTATACCTCAAGGAGCATTCAGAGGACACTTCCCTCATGGCGAGGAGGACCCTGGCCGGGCTGTTCCATCTTGTTGTCTTCTAGCCGATTTTTATGAGACCTTTCTGCTCTGTGTTGCTTTGTTGGTTAGGCCTGAGGCTACCATGGGCCAACTTTGATAACAGTTGTTAGGATGGAATAATGAGAAGGGGTGGGGAGCTGATATTAATAAAATTTTTCATTCTGATGGAAAAAAAACAAACCTCATGCAGACACACATAACCACTCAACATGCGAACATATAGGCGCATCTGATGTAAAATGAACTCATCTGAGCCCTGTTGGTTTTAACTGCCCCCCCCCCCCCGGCACTTCACAAGTGTGTGTATTTTTAGATCTGTGTGGACGGGGATGGAAGTTCAAGTGTGTTGGGGTTTATGTGTTTGAGATCATCTTCTTCCAACTGGTTGAATGCTGTGGCCAAAGAAAGCCAGGAGGGCATGGGGCCTGTGGGTTTGGGAACCAGGCCGCAGAGATAAAGCAGCAGGGGAAGGTGCTTGAGCTCTGATCTCCTTTGTTTCATGAACCACTAGGGTTGATCTTTCTGATCAGGCCAGTGAGGTGGGGAGTCCCTTTTTCCAGTGCCGCTTTTTGGCTGGACTTCCAAAGGCTTTCACTTAAGAGCATTGCCTTCCTAGAAGAAGGAAAGTTTTTCTTTGGTCAAAGGCCCATGAGCAGTTAAAGCACAGGCAAGGGTTAAGAAAAGGAGCTGACGCAGCATCTGGAAAGAGCAAGACCCAGGAAGGCATATGGTGGGCAAACCAAGGATGTGGACATACAAACAGCCAACTACTCCTGAGAGCCAGTCAGAACTGGCGATGACTCTCCAATCAGCTTCTGAAGAGGAGAGGAGCAGAGAAGTCTTGGAGTGGGGGACGGAACAACACTGAGAGGATAAGTGAGCCAGCAAGGTGAAAAGGAAGGCTTCATCCTTGCTCTGAGCATCCTAAAAATGGAGGTACCTTGTACAGCTGTGATTGGCCCCTGCCACCACACAGAACACTGTCCAGGATGACAGGGGAGCTGGGTGTGCAGAAGAGGGAGACAGAGGTGCACAGAGACAAGAAGAAAGCTGACATCCCTGGAGTCCATGGTGGACATTTCCAAGCAGGCTTCTTGAATTGTAAACGCCTTGAGGACAGGATGACCTTTCACTCAATGTCAGTTTTCAGTAACTAGCACATTGTAGGCATGTAGGTTTTATGAATGAATGAATGGGAGAGAAAGGAGATTCCTGGAAAGCAGGCAATGGAAGGAGTTCCTTGAGGGTGTGTTTCCTGATCCCTGATTTTCATTTTTTTCCCTGCATCCAGGTACGAATATATATTGAGGATTATTTTGTGGAAGGCATTATGGGAAGAGACGAAACTTAACTAAGGCAATCTCAAAACTCTGGGTCCCCAGGTGGACAGGAGCCTGAAGTGAGCGATGATGGAGATGAAGACAGAGATGGTGATCACAGCCAAGGTCTAGTGGACGCTTATGTGGGCAAGGCCATGGGCCAGCCCCTTCCGGATGCCAACTCTTCACCTTTCTGTTGGATCTTCCCATCGACCCTTGGGGATGTTGATCCTGCAGCTCACATTTTACAGAAGGGAAAACTGAAGTTCTGAGGGTTGAAGGAACTTATCTAAGGTCCCACTGCTGGTAAGTGGAGAGACCTGGCTTTAACAGGGACTCCACGACCCAGGCCCTTATCTCCAGGCCTTGCTGCGTCTTATCACCAGATGTGGGAGGATGGGAGAACCATCTGGGTAAGAGCACAGGGTGACTCCGCGCAGTGGCGAGGATTTCTCCCAGTCTGTTCTTTGACTTTGATTCCAACGGCTGAACGTGCAGTCACTGACTCAGTAAGGTCCTTTCTTTCACTTCTCCTTCTCAACGTCCCCTCCCGGAGAAGCTGAAGGCTGCCATGTTTTGACTTGTCCCCAGAGCACTCTGTTCTTTTCAAAGGCACTTTATAAATCTAGTGAAATAACCAGGATCCAAATAAGCTGTCCTTCTCAGGTTTTTGGTCTCAAGACAAGATCCCCCTGAGATTTGCTCCCTTCTCTTATCATGATACCTTCCTCTCTTAAGGGAAAATCATTCACACTGCTCATCACCTGTTTCGGCTCCTTTTAAAAAATGCCAAGTGAATATGGAGACAAAGGACCAGAAAGACTGTAAGAGAGGCTCGACTAAGAGAGTGGAGGGTCCTGGCAGGTCAGAAACCAGACAGTGTCTTCCTTCTTTCTCTCTCTTTTTATTTCCTTCTTTCTTTTTTTCTCTTTTTTTCCCCTTCCTTCCTCCTCCCCTCCCTTCCCCTATTCCTTCCTTCCTCCTTCCCTTTTTTTGTTTTTTTTTAATTGCACCCTGGACTGCTTCATGAAACCATCCCACAACTTGGGTGGTGAAGGAATTACCCTGGGGCTCTGGGGGCTCCCCAGTGTTAACAAAGAGCTGTTGTCAGTGTAATGTGCATGTTGGCGTTGATAAAACGCAGTCTACAGCATTTGCAATAACACAGCTGTTGACCTTTCGTAGCTCAGGATTTGGAAAATTCACTGAACCTGGACAGTCACCTCCCCCAGAACTAGGTCAGCCAGACTCATTGGAGCTCCTGATGCTGTGGACAGAACCCTTCCCAGTTAGGCTGCATGGAAAACAGAGCCAGGAACTAGAAATCTGGGAAGGAATGGTGGCCTTTGGTATGAGGGATAGGCCAGCTGGTCTCAGTATCTCCACCTCTCTCATACACACACACACACACACACACACACACACACACACACACACACAGTGTCCTACTTTGTTTCCTCTGGCTTCCTCCTTCTCAGCATCTCTTCTCCCTCTCTGCACACGTGTTCTGTTATCTCCTCCACTGCCAGCTTCCTGCCTCCTCATGGCTTCTGCTCGCCCATCACTCTTCCACGCAGAGGATCCCAACTGGATGCCCAGTCCCTGAATCCACAGGACTTCTGGGTTCCGTGTTTATCCTGTGCCTGTCTCCTCCTTCCTCTCCTTGCTCCTTCCAGTCCAAGATGGCCACAGCCACCCCCATCACAATCCCTGGGAAATTCCACATCTCTTATGGTTGCTCTTCCACCCTGGCCCCAACTTGATAAAGTCTCTTTATTAAACTCTCCTCAAATTACTCAATTTGGACCATAGGCTCTAAGGAGCAGAGCTCACTGGGCTGGACTCACTACTAAACTGTAGGGGAAAGTCCTGCTGGAAATTTTTGGAGAGTACAATTTTAGAGAATTGCCGAGTTCAGCAGCCCAAGAAGAAAAGGACACAGAGAGTTCGGGCCAACATACGGCAGGCAGCTCTCTCATTAGCAGGAAATGAATTCACTTGACTTTGCTTCTGAACATGGAGGGCCCCACGCAGAAATAAAGACATATGCGCCGTCATACCAAAAGCATCTTGAAACATGAAGGAGCATAAGGAAAAGTCCTTGAAGAGGCCTTTTCCAGTTTTTCTCCACCTGCGTGTTTTATAGGAAAGCTCTAAACTCTCACTAAAACAATGGATTAAAAAAATGAGACACCCTCTGGTTCCACAATCCATTTGTTTCAGCCTTTCAAGATTTGCTTGTAAAAGGGATAATGGAAGCTGTGAGGGTTCTGGTGTGAGCTAACTTGACAAAAAGCTTGCCTTTGTTGGGAAAATATTTTTAATTTTCAAATGCATTCTGACCTACTCCTCCATGAGGTAGAAAACTATCACTGTTTAAAAAAAGAAGAAGAAGAAGAAAGAAAGAAAAAAAAGAAAAAGAAAAGAAACCATTCACATGACAAAGACCATGGTGTTTAAAACAATAAAGCCAGGACTGAGTTAGTAAACTCTGCCCACTTGTAAATTCCTTCTTCTTTTGGTTCGTGCTGCAAGGAGATACTAAATCATGAAGCTCTTCTGTGTGCTTGCAGAAGACATAAGATTAGAAATCTTGGAGTCCGACAATGCCACCCAGTTGAGGGGCTGGTTCTTTTTGAAAGCTGTTGAATTACCAGGGTGGGTGCATCCTTTAAGGAAGCCCCAGGGTTAGTTCCCCAAGGCTTCTCTGATCCCTCTACACACAACTTGGGATAAATGTCCCCTCACTGAGCTCCCTGACCATCCTTTTTCTAGAACCCTGTAGCATGACCTTGAAATACTGTGTTTTCCTGACTCCCTGAGGTCAGAGGGAACTTCTTGTTTATCCTGAAACTGCCGTGCCTAGCACAATGCATGTTATCCAACAGATGTCCAATAAATCCCTGTGTTATTAACCTTTAGTTAAAAAAGAAACATCAAAATAGCAGTACTTTAGAGTCTCTACTGGAGATATCAAGAAACAATATACATATTATATTATCTATATTAACTATATATAATTATATATATTATATAATATTAATATTATAAATTATTAATATATGTTATATATATTGTTTGTTGATATCTACATAGTATATAGTAAAATAGTACATATTTATATAGTAAATAACTGGGCATTCTTGATACTTGAATATGGAACATGTACACAGGCAAAGGAAGTAACATTGCATTTTATTAGCACTGTATTGTAAGTGGAAAATGCAATGTCTTAAATAAAACTGTACTTAAAATTGGCAAAAAAAAGGGGAAAAAACTCTCAACGTGTGTATTCAACGGATAACAACTTTCTGGAGCGCCCTGTATCTACTGGGACTTGGGGGTCATATCCACGCTTGGGAGGAAAAGCGAGTGTTGGTGAATTAATGATGTCTGCCGTGGACCCAGAATTGGGGAATGATGTCACGTGAGGCTGGGTTTGCCATTCCTGTTCTTACACCTTCAAATCTGTGCAGGTGGCGTACGTGAAACCGTCACGAGGAAGTTCTCTAAAACGCACAGAACAGTAAAATCAGCACGGCCCCAACCTATTTAGGGTATTGTGGGCCTGGAGTCTAAAAACAGAAACGAGTTCATGTCCAAGCCAATTGTTCTTCGTGGAGCACAGAGAGTCTATCAGGAATGTGCCTTCGTAAAGCTCTGAGTCAGGCTGGTACCCTCTAGGTGACTTTCAAAAGTGTAGATCTGGAAGCTCCTCTACCTATGGCTTCTTTGTAAAATTGATTAACTATTTTCAATAAGTTTTTCTATTGTCCGGGTTGAAAATTGCAAGTGTGCTGCATATGTGAAAATATAAATGTTTGACTCATCTCACCTGGGGAAATGCTGACAAAGCCGGGGTGGGTGCGCTGCTGTTTTGGTAAATGTCTTCCTAAGCCCCAGTTAATTCTGACATTTCCCCCATGGTCCCACGCCACCTCAGAAAAGCTGGTGTTGGCTAGCCTCCTGACTCTGGGACGCCCCTCAAATCCACCCGTCAAGGAGAACTGGAGGTCAGCCTGGTGCATTTCTGGCTCTGAGCCACGACCTTTTGCAACAGCATCTGCATTCCTCGGCCAGTCAAGGTCTTTGTATCAGATGGATTCTGGCGTACTGAAGTGGAGAAGACTGCCAGTTGGAGCTGCTGCACTCCTGCTGGACTGGTCAGCTTTCCTGTGCGAGGATCTGGATTAATCATCCGAGCCTGCCCGGAGTGTAGTCTGGGCGACACCCACCAGCGATGGGGAGAGAGCCGGAGATGTAAACTGATTTGTGGCGCTGGGACCCTGACACCGCTGTTACCCTGTGGTGCTGACAAGCCACATTCGAGACAACACAACACCCCGCGTGCCGGGGACATAGATTCACAGGCCGAACTGTTTCCTCTTTCCTGACGTAATGTGCTGTGACAGGGCGACAGAGCAGAGCATTTGTGTGCATAAAACCCCCACAATCAGCAGGAAATGGAGATCTCCCCGGAGGGACATCCAGGAAGGAATCCTGCGCGAATGTCACAGAAGCCTCTGCTGCTGGGGCGGAAGTCGGCTGGAATTCAGCAGTTTTGATACAAAGTCCAAAACAATGCGTGGCCGGACTCGGCTCCTGATGGAGTGGTAAAGGAGGGGCCAGGCCCTCGGAGACACTTGGATCCCGGCTAGGGTCCAGGCTTCTTTCTTTTTGCCCACGTATCAGTCCATGTTCTCCTAAAATGGCAAATAAAGCCAGACTTCCATACTGGAATGAGGATGAGCTCACTGTAAAAAGTATCAATTCTCCCTCTCCGTGTGGTCCTCCTTCCCTGCTTTTTCTCCTTTTTGTTACATGCCCTGTACATACCTGTTACCCAAAATGCCAGGAACCTATCGGCAGGTACCACAGAGGAGATCATGAAAACTGACAAGGAAAACCTGACCATTTCTAACAGTGCCACTCCAGAAACAAGAGGATGTGCGTGGTATTTTTGGCAGGAGAATCCTGAGGGTCTGCTCGTATGTTGTTGAATAAATCAGGTGACTTATTTGCATAGAAGTATATCGATAGCACTCTGAAAAAAGGGGATGTCAGGACTCTCTGCCAACCTGGGACACCACACAGGGCAGATGTTGGCCAATCACAGCCCAGGGGCCAACTTCAGCCTGTTCTTATCTTATAAATAAAGTTTTACTGGCACACAGACACAGCCATTCATTCCCGTCTTGTCTGTAGCTGTCTCCACACTACAGTAGCAGATGTAAGTAATGGAAAACAGACACTACATGGCCGGGGAAGCGTAGAAACTTCTTCATAGAAGACGTTTGCTTACTCCTGAACTAGAGTGTGCTGCGTTGAGGGCGGAAGGGGAAAGGGCTTCTGGTTTACTTTGTAAAGCTCCTGAGAAGGCCAAGCTCTACTGAAGACAAACACAGCACAAGGACATGTGCCGTGTGGTTATACTGGACTCATGGCAGAAACACAAGGGCCAGCTCTCAAAAAAGATGGACCACTTCACCAGTCCCCCTTTTCTGTATTAGCTGAGATAACTCTACCTGCTATAACTGATAAACTTCAAAGTCACTGAGGCTTAACAATACAAGTTGATCTCTTGTTCCTGTAAAGCCTTACTTACTAGAGGGAGTTCTGCTCCACACAGTCATTCAGGGATCCAGGCCAGTTCCATCCTGGGGTTCATGCCATCGGTTAGAACTCAGCCACATGGCCAAATCTAACAGTTTAGGGAGTCTAATGTGACCAGGAGAAAAGGGAAACAGGCTGGTGAACATTTAGCCATAGGACCCATCCCAAGGTCCTCCCCTGTCCCATCCCTCCTCCCCTTCCTCCTCCTTTCATAGCATCATGGTCTTTCCTAGCAGAAGAGAAGGCACAGGTGTAACACAAGCTCAGTCTTCACCGAAAGACACATAATGTGTTATCCTTCCTGGGAGAATATCTGTCCTAACAGAATATTGCATAATGCTCAACTCAACACGTTAGTTCTCATTCTACTTGGTTATGTAATAGAGTTAAGGGTCTGCTCTGGGCAAAGAAAGTATTTGGCACATTGTCCATTTTACAACCCATAGAGGCAGTTTCCCTATAATAATAAAATCACAATAGGTATTTTTGTTGCAGCCCTCTTGCATAGTGTTGGTTATAACTGGTGCTTTTGACACTGAAGCTGTGATTAGGAAATGCATTCAACTCTAACATTTTTATCATTTGTTTTGTTAAGTGTTTTCTAGGAATACTTTGAAGCCAAGTGTGTGAGCTACTTGCATCTTGTTGGCTTGAAGTAGTCACCTCCCGTAGCAGCACTGCTCCAGGCAGACTCCTCCCCCAACTCCTCAACTCTGAGACCCAACTCGACAAGCTTTGGCCTCAGACCATCCACATAGGGCTGACAATAAAGAGCACTTAAAAAAAAAATCAGTTAGTACAATCAATTACAAACCTTAAAATCTCTGGCAACACAGACATCAGAACACCTAAGCAATATTACAAAATAAATAAGGAAATAAAAGGGTGCCATAGAACAAGTCCAAGACCATTAATGAGGAGTCCCTGGTTCCAGACCCTGTCCTTGCACCAGCTCCTTCCCTGGGCCCTGCCCTTCCTCAGCCCAGGCTTCCCCATTTATTAAGTGTAAGCAGTTTGCATCCTGGTCTTTCACAGAGTCCATGAATCTGTGAAGAAATTCCTAATGGTGGAGTGTGATGTCTCAGTGGGAGATATATTTCAGAATGCCATTCTCAGCTTCAGTCCACAAGAAGCAAAAGACACGTCCACTTCCAGATCAGACTCAGGCTAAAGGAGAACCCATGAGACATATTTTGCAAAGGAAAACAAAGGAATATATTATCCTGCCGCCAAAGGGAACTCTAGCCCCCATGACGGCTTCTCTGGCCACAAATGGCTTTATAAGCAATCTGTGCAGGGTAATTTTATTATTTCCAGTACTGTTCACAACATCACCATGAAGAAATCAAAATGTGATGCAATTAATTTAGCCATCACAGGAAGGATACAGAGAAGCTCAGGAGGGTATTCATTGGATAAATAAAATATATTTTAGAAGAGAATATTCTGGTAATCACTCTTTATTCATGCAGACTTCTTTAGGGTTTCCAGGATTCAAATGCACATTTTCTCCCAACTAGAGAAACACAGATATTTGAGGGGCCTGGGCTGAAATATTAACAGTCCTTCAGCACCAGAAATATCAGACCTTCCCTCCTTTTCTGCCTGCTTCTGTCAGGAAGCCACAGAGCATACCATGGCAGCGCCCAGCTAACCATGTAATTGATAACTCCCTACTCGATTCACTGTGGGAATCTGTCAGTTAAGGTCTGAAAATACATGCACACCACGATGAAAATGAACTTGCACGAGCCTGTCTGTGGACCACGAAGGGCCTGAGTGCAGTCGACATCCTGCTACTTAATTGGTTGGGGCGGGTTTACCAGCCCACACGTGTATTCTAGCAATGGCTTGGTGTACTAGGACTCTTTTTGACAGACCTATTTAGTGAGGAGGTTATTTTTTCCCCCAGATAATTGCTCAAAAATCATGCTTGCAAAGTCAAAGCGATTCAAGCGGGCCTGTCTATATTTTGCCAACACACAAGTTGGAAGGAATGCAAATACAACATTCCTAGTTCTTAGGCAGATGCACAACACAGGCGGTTTTTGTTTTTGGTTTTCCTCCTCGGAGCAATGATGGAAAAGGAATTCAAATTTCTCAGGGTTTAACCCAAGCCTTGTGTGGCTCACTGGGGCCAGAGCCCACAGAAGGCACGTGTGACCCAACCTGGGACCAGCATCCACCAGCGAGAGGTACTGAATCTGAGATCCTGACAATCAAAACCCCGGGCCCCCAGTGTTCTTTAAGGCTTCCTCCAGCAGAGCAGAGGGCAGTCGCAGTTAAATGTTTGAAGGGATGTTTGAAGGAGCTGCCTAACCTTTCACATGGCACCTGGAAGAGTGCACATGGCAAGTACTTTGAAATCAAACCATCTTCAGTGCGGACGTGGGGAAGGGACTTCACTCCTGCGCTCCAGCCCTCATCATAAAAACAGGGCTGGTTCTCCCCACCTTTAGGGGCTGTTGTGGACTTAAATGATGCTCCCTAGGAAAATCAGCCTGAATGTGGAGGTACAGATATCTCCTGGCTTTGTCCCTGCTCCCTTCACTCAGCTTTGCAGGTCTCTGTTGGCATTTTTTTTTTCCCTCCCTTGGCATTTCTCAGTACTCACACAGAGATTATGAAATGGCTCAGGCATTAACAAGCACAGAGAAACTCTCATAAGGGAAGAAGGGAGCCGTGCTGGGAGGTGTGGGTGAAGCCATTTCCGATGACTAATACACCAGGGACGTCACCTGTAGACCATGCGCAGATTTCAGGCAAGTTCAATGACACAGGGTCCTCCCACTCAGGACACAGGCTCAACACCAAGACAGATGATCCACAAGAAGATATCAAGGAGGCTTTGCGGGCTCTGGAAAGTACTGTTGCATTACATACAAAAATACCCCATGACCATGGAGCAAAGAGCTCCTTAGCAAAGATCGATGCATAAATCAAGAACCAAAATGTGGGGCCAGTCCCGGGAACTTCTATAACTCTGTCTTGACATTTCTGAAGGCAAATAAAAATGAGCAAATGTGACCTTCCCCCATTGCCTGGTGAGCACAATTCTACAGGAATCTTTTAAAATTCAGGACTTTCAAGATCATACTCTTCTCCTCTTCTTTTTTAGAAGATGGTGAAAACAAGCTCTTCTGCAAAATACTTCCATGAAAGGCAGTAGGTTTAGTACCTAAACCCGGACTTCTGTCTCCTGGGGAAGGGCTGAGCCGAAAAAGTAGATCTAGTCCCACTTTCAAGGTCAAAATTTGGCTCCTAACTCAAAATGCCATGCATGGTTCCTCGGGCTATGGGACGATCAGACACGCTATCATTATCCTCATCATCAGGATACTGAAACAGGATCCTGCAAGGCGCTGGCAGGTAGAAAAGCTCTGTAAGTGACTAAATAAATAGATAAACTATTAGTCTTTTAATGGAGGCTGGAGCGCCAGCCCATCAATTTAATTAACTATGGCACAGTTAATTGTGAGAGTTGAGGTTTGCCTCTGATGTCGCCCATTCAAGTAGCATCGTGAAGACTTGGTTACAGCAAGAGGACTAAAATGATTCTGGGGATGGGGGAGTGAAATGAGCAGTGAAAGGGTTGATCTCCATTTTTTTTAAAAGATGGAAATGCTAAGAAGAATGAGTCACGTTTGGCAAACTCTGCCTCAGTTTCTCCATCTATAAAATGGAGTTAATGTGATCTACTTCACAATGAGGATCGAAAAACTAAATAGTTGCAAAGGTGAAGGGTCATTATGGTTCAGCATGGGCTTGGGGTAGGGGTCTGGGGACAGGGAGGCCACACGCTGACTTAACCCACACACTACCTCCAGTTATCAGCCACATGTTTCAGATGAGGACAAAATCACCCAGGCACTTGTTCTGGAGAGACACTAACCACTACCTCCCAGGCTAAGAAAGGAAGGCAGAAGCCACGGGCTTCCCGGGACCTTCCCCGGTTCCTCGGCATCTCCTGTCTCAGCTGTGCTTGCACAGGGGCCAAGAAATGGGTGCTGTTCCTTGTCTTAGACACATCTGAGGAGCAAGACCCCAGCCACTGAATTAGTAGGAACTTTCAAGAGACACATCTCTGTTTGCCGGCTGGCTGGAACATTTGTAAAACCCTTACCGGAGCTGCAGCCAGTTCTCACTAATTCTGGGTGCTGAGGGCCTTTGACCTGTCCCTGATCCACGCCGGAGCAGAAGCTGTCTGGTGGGAAGAGGCCCTCTCCCCAAAAAAGTAGGCACCGTATGAAAGCACCCACAAAGGAGCTCATCACCCACTTACCCTGAAACAGACAAAAAAGGGCTTATTTCCTCAGCATTGCCATTTTAAAGATCTTAGATAAACACTTTCACTGCTAATTTTATTCCCACAATGTCCCTGGAATCATTTTAGTTCTCTTGGCTGTTACCAAGTCTCCAGGATGCCACTTGAATTGGCAACAATACTATCTTTTTGTGGACGTTGATAATAGTAGCAGTTTTTACTTGGAGCTGAGCCAATTCCTAACAAATATAAGGGGAAAAAAAAAGACTAGAAGGAAATCAACTAAAATACAGGGGTAAGCTCTGGGACTTGGGATTGTGGATGGCTGGTTTTCCCCTCTCTGTGTGCTTTCTGTTCTGTGTTTTCAAACGTTCTATAATGATATAGATTCTCTTTGTAACCACCGTGGGGGCAACCCACAATGTATGGAGCATAAAATAAAATGAGCCCTGAATGGCAATCTGGAGCAAAGATATATTTGCTGGGTCCATATGAGAAAAAGGGAGACTGGAGTTCTGAGCAGGTAGGACCAAGGTGGCCCACCAAAGGGGCCAGATGCCAATGAAGGTGGATGCAGCTTTTTATATCTTGATCTCATTCCAGCTTGAAAAGAGGGGTAGGTAAGAGGGAGATCACAATGTACCTGAGAAAAAAACAAGGGTTGGAGAGGATGTGGGGAAATCGGAACCCTTGTACATTGCTGATGGGGATGCAAAAATGGTGCAGCTGCTGTGGAAAACAGTTTGGCAGTTCCTCAAAGTTAAACATAGAATCACCATGTGATCCAGCTTTGGGCATAGAGCACTCATAGGTCTCTACCAAAAAGAACTGAAAACAGGTGTTCAAACAAATACTTGTACATGAATGTTCATAGCAGCAGTATTCACAATAGTCAAAAGGTGGAAATGATCCAAATGTCCATCAATGGATGAATGGCTAAACAAAAAGTGGTATAAACATACAGCAGAGTATCAGTCAGCAAGAAAAAGGAATGCAGTACTGACACAGGCTACAATGTGGTTGCACCTTGAAAACCTTATGCTAAGTGAAAGAAGACAGATGCAAAAAGGTTTGATTCCTATTGTAAGAGTCCTTTTATATGAAATGTCCAGAAGAGGCAAATCCAGAGAGACATAAAGCAGATAAGTGGCTTCCAAGGGCTGGGAGGAGGGAGGAATAGGGGGCGAACTGCTTAATGGACTACTTTACTGTGGGGTGATGAAATATTTTGGAAAGAGACAGAAGTGGTGGTTGCCCAAAATTGTGAATGCCCTAAATACTATTGAATTGTTGACTTTAAAATGGTTCATTTTTCTGTTATGCGAATTTTACCTCAAAAAAAAAAACCAAAACACCCCACAGAAAAAACAGTACACCTGAAGTTTCCTTGCTTGCACGCGTGTCTGCTGTTTCCCAGAAAGATCTCTTCCCAGAGGGAAGCTGAGGGTGAGGGTAAGCTGGAGCACGTGTCTGCACAGGGTGGGGAAGGGGTCCTGCAGGGCAGTCATAAACTTGCAGGCACCTTCCTAAGCCCTGAACACCCAGCAGCTGGCGCTGACCTCTGAGCCTCTGTTACAATTTCCCTGCCTCTGAGCACTCCCCACAGGCTCAGCTTGTACCCCTTTCCTTCTTCTATCCCCTCACACCTTCCACTTTTGTTTATATAAAATTGTAGGACTAATTTCCAAAATATACAAACAGCTCATACAGTTTGATATCAAAAAAGTAGGCAACCCAGTCAAAAAGTGGGCAAGACTTAAATAGATGTTTCTTCAAAGAAGACACCCAGATGGCCAATAGGCACATGAAAAGATACTTCAATTAGTAGAGAAATGCAAATCAAAATTACCATGAGGTATCATTTCACAACAGTCAGAATGACCATCATTAAAAAGTCTACAAATAATACATTCTGGAGAGGGTGTGGAGAAAAAGGAGCCCTCCTACACTGTTGGCAGGAAAGTAAATTGGTGCAGCCACTGTGGAGAACAGCATGGAGATTCCTTAAAAAACTAAAACTACAGTTACCTCATGATCCAGCAGTCCCACTCCTGGGCATATATCCAGAGAAAATTCTAATTCAAAAAGACACATGCACCTCAATGTTCACAGCAGCACTATTTACAATAGCCAAGACATGGAAACAACCTAATTGTCCATCAACAGATGAATGGATAAAGAAAATGTAGCATATATATACACACAATGGAATACTACTCAGCCATAAAAAGAATGAAATAATGCCATTTGCAGCAACATGGGTTGACTTACAGATGATCATACTAAGTGAAGTAAGTCAGACAGAGAAAGACAAATATCATATGTTGTTGCCTATATGTGGAATCTAAAAAAAGAAAGACACAAACTTTCTTTACAAACCTGAAGTAGACAGAAAAGAAACTGTGGTTACCAGGGGGAAAGGGGAGTAGGGATAGATTGGGAATTTGAGATTAACAGATACACGTTACTATATATAAAATAGATAAACAACAAGGACCTACTGTATAGCACATGGAACTATATTCAATTTCTTGCAATGAGCCATAATGGAAAAGAAACTGAAAAAATAATGATGTATGTATGTATAACCGAATTGCTTTGCTGTACACCTGAAACTAACATTGTAAATCAACTACACTTCAATAAAAAAATAAGAATTAAAAAAAATTGTGGAAGAAGCCCCTCAGAGGAAAAGGAATGAAGAAATTCCCCCAGGTGAGGACCTATGTGGAGAGGAGGTCTGTGGGGGGGTTTCCAGAAGGGAAAATTAAAGTGGGGGGGGACAGGCTTATTTAGCTAATCTCCTTATGGCTTCCGGGGTTTGCTTTGTTTGGGGGTGGGGGGGCCAGGCCAGGAATAGGGCCACCCAAGGAACTTCCACGATCAGAGGAAGTTAGGCAGAGACATCTTACCTGGAGGATTTCAGGGCCTCTGACGACCTGCCAGGACCCCTGGGTCCCCATGGGAGGCCGTTTAGCTTCCAGGCCTGCACTTTTCTGAGAAATCACTGTCTTTCCTTCCTTTCTCCTTCGAGAGTCCTTGGCGGCTCGCCTGTCTGAGTAAGTCTCACCCAAAGGAGTGGCTCAGAGCAACCTCTCGATTCAAAGATGTGTAGGGTACCTGAAACACCACTCACGGGGAAGGGGAGGATATAAAGGCTGTCACAAAATGGCCTGAGGGCAGACAATGAGTTGCTGTGTTGAGGGATGCGTGAGCCCTGGGGACAGCCTGACTCTCCCAGGCCGGAGGACACATCTCCGATGAGCTGGTGTGCCTCATGCAACGGAACAAAACCAGCCGGCCAAGAGAGGTGCTGAATCTTAACCAGTTGCTTCTTTGTTGCTGGGTCTGAGATGAAGGAAAAGCCAGGGGGCGGGCCGGTGGGAGGGGGCGCACCTGCTTTGGAGGTATCAACCCCTGCCCTCCATTTTCGCATCTGAATCAGGCAATGAAGAGACATCACAGACCTCAGCAGGAAGATGGGCCGCATGGCAGAGTATTTAAAAAGGAAGCTGTAGTCCAGAGGCCAAGTGTGGAGAAGAGGGAGGACTAAGTGTTGAGCCCCAGTACGCCTTGGGCATTTCCTCCTTCTGTTATTTATTTCAGCATCACACTCATCTGGGAGCTGCCTTATCAGCATGGATGTTAGAGCCTGAAGATGCCGAGCCCATGGGGCTCACAAGGTGAGGATTCTCGACCTGGATCCTCCACCTGGCTCCATCCTTGAGGCTCAGATTGAGCTGCACTGGCCAAGTGCAGGCTCCTTCTAAGGCCTCGTGCTCTCACCCTCTGCCTCGTGGGTCCCTTCTTTAGAGATGACTTGCTCAGTCGGCCTCCACATCATATGCCGTGTGGCTCTGTTAGTCGCAGGCCCACGCACATCACGTGCTCCGGATCCGAGACTCTGATCGCACAGCCCTGGGTGCTGGGGGTATGTGAGGGCCCAGCGGACCAAGAGCAAAAGCAGCCTCATTGGTTCTCATTTCAAAACTGCCGAAAGCAAAGATCAGAAAGAAGTAGGTGTGTTTCACAAGATGCTGGCTAGATTAAAGCATGCAAGCAGCTTTGCAAGGAGAAAGCCTTTATTCATTCATTTATTTATTCATTCATCCATCCAAAAAATAATGATCGCGCGCCTTCTCTTGTGCCAGCAACTGTGCAGGACATCCAAGGAAACAAGGAAGACCCAGCCTTGAAATCTTTCTTTGGGTTCAAGAGCATCCCTTAATGTTTGCTAGACCCTGGCGTGGGGGGACGGGCCAAATGCACCACTGGAAGGGAGTGGCATCTCCGAGAGAAGTTTCACAAAGCTTCCAGAGCTCAAGCAGCTCAAAGGGCAGGAGGATGTCCAGTGAGCTGGGGTGGCAGGGGCTCAGAGTAGGGGAGCAGGTGACATGTGGCTGCTGGTTTTGCTGGAAGAGGAGGTTTGCTCCTGATGGGGAGGGACCTTTGGATCTGGGAGCCACGGGTCTTGCTTAATCCCTCCCATGCCCAACATGTCCACCAGGACTGTTTTTAAAACTGCAACCCATCACCACGTAGATTGCTTTGCTCAGGTCTCCGCTGGCTCCGTGCTGCCTGTGGATGAAGGATCAAGCCCTTCCCTAGACCTTGCATGCTGGGTGGGGACGGAAACACCTCCAGAGGGGTGAAAATTGGTGCCGGGGGCAGGGAGGGAGGGGAGAAAAAATGTTTACCTTTTCAAGGTTTAAAGCACATTATGCATACAGTACAGAAACAGATCTGCAGTATAGCTGTGGTATTAAGATTTCATGGGCAGGGGCGATTAGGAAAATCCTGTCTGAAAAGGCTCCTGGGGGTGGGAGGCGATAATGAAATAAGACGTTGAGAAACACTCTCTACAAGGGTTTCTCACCCTCAGCCCTATCGTATGGACATTTGGGCCTGGATAATTCTTTGTTGCCAGGGGCTGTCCTGTTCACCCTGGGATGCTCTGCAGCAGCCCCAACCTCTGCTTCTTAGAGGTCAGGAGCCCTTCCTCCTGAGTTGCGACAACCAAACATGTTCCCAGCATTGCCAGATGTCCCCTGGGGGCAGGAATTCGGTCCCAGTTGGGAACTCCTGGATTAGACAAGGTCATTCTCATCCATGCTCACTGAGCAGTAACTATGCTGTAAAGCTTAACGATGCTGGATTTTAGGGGGGAGGGATGTCTTTAATTGGCAGCAGTACATTTTGGGGGGCCAAGCAAGTTGAGAGTTGACATGTAGAATGACAAAGCAAAAGGAGAGACCTTTCCACGAAGGTCTCATCAGGAGAGGGGAGGGGATTAGGGATTGGAGCCAGCAAGCCTAGAACTGTCCATCTCTCTCCATGTCCAGAGGGGCCTCATTAAATTCCGTGACTGCACTGGTGAAACTTGACTTGCAGCTGCGAATTTCAAGGCCTCCCCGGGCCTCCCATGGATGGGAAGCTGGGGTAATAAATTACCTCTGCTTCCAGGCCTGGGCTGTGGGCCTTGCGAGGTTACACCCTAAACATCCCATCTGAAGGGCGGAGAGCTGGGGGACCCAACACCAGGGAAGGAGTGAGCATGGGTCTCAGGGTTTGTCCACGTGTAACTGCAAATAGCATTAGCCATTTAGACTGAACAGTTTCCATCAGGGAATGTTTCTTATGACTCAGTAACAGTAGGCTTTTGCTAAAGCAAAAAAAAAAAAAAAAAAAAAATTTCTTGTGCAACACATAATACTTTCAGGAAATAATATATGGCTACTTTAGGCAGATAATTGTAACCAAGATGGATTCGTGACATCGTACCGGGCCTGGTTCTGGAAAATGAAGGCTCGTCTCACTGCAGAACTGGAGTCTGATTGATTTCCTCCTGTCCTCAGACTCTGCAAAGCAAGTGCGATGTGAGGCGAGTGTTAGGGGAGGACCCGTGTGCCGTTCAATTAAGATGTTTATTGATGTCACACATAAAACTCTCCTATTTTATTATCTGGACTGGAAGATGGTTACTTATTTAACTGCTTTGCTTCCAAGCTCCTGGGGGTTCCTTCAAGATGCTTTTTCTTCCGAGCTCCTGGGGGTTCCTTCAAGATGCTTTTTCTCTAACACAAATCCAAGAGTCGGTCCTTCTGATGAGTTCGTTTGCCTTCTTTTTCCTTCATTCTACATTCCTTCACTCTGTATTTCCCTCATTCTTGTCCTTCCTTCTGTACGCTTGCATTAACTAGGTTAAGTTTGCTTGCTCATGTTGGATCTGTGAAACCAAACTGCACTGTTGGGGCAGGAGTAGGGAGAATATACTTTTTGAATGCAAAGTGTTTCTACAAATTACCATTTAGAAGGTAATTTTAAATCTTCAATGCAAATGTTGTGCGAGTTTTGTCTTGCTGGGGAAAAAGAAAGCAAACCAACAGTACGATTATCTTGAAATAATCCCAGGATTAGTAATGTTAAATGAAATAAATAAGCTGACGGAAAAAAGCAAAAATACACGCGTGTGTATTTTTCCCTAGCTGGAGGAGGAAATTTCCCAATTCTGTTTACTAGCAGAAGTGGGGCCCTCAGCTCATAAGTCCTGGACTGCTGCTCCCACCTTTTTGCCCCTGCTTTCCAATCTTCATATGAGTTTGTGTAACTGAAGACACCCAGAAATACTTTCATTTACTTTTCCCTCGAGGACAGATCTCTCAAACTCAGGATCCAAAGTTCCATTGGCGAAGACAGTGCTTTGTAAAACCAACCAAAGCAAAGTAAGGCAGACAATAACCAAACCCTGAAGTTGATATTCATAAAATTTGAGAGACTAAGCCAGAAAGAAAAATGCTCAGAGAGAGATGTGGTTACGTCCTTGTCCATCAGATACATTGTTAGAGATGTTTGAAGAAATTGGCAGATACTTTAAGAACATACAAGGCCCTTTTTGGTTGGTTATTTAGTAACTCGGTTTTGTGTTGTTAAAAAAAAAAAAGTGGAGATAGTTCTAGAAGATTCTATTTTTCTTCCCTTTATCACCTTTCCAGTCTTCCCAGCTGCTTCCACCTGGGAACTTAAGTACCCAAACACCAACATGACAGCTCGACTTCTGCAAAGGGCTTAATTACTCATTACGAGATTCCATCAACACAAGCTCCGGTCTGTGGTTTTGTAATATGGGCTGTTACCTTTCTTTGGATTTTTCACTCCTTCATAAAGGAGGATACGGCGGAGATTTCCGCAACCCCACTTTATATGGGAAGGGAACGGGAGGATTTTAATGCATGAATTTGATGTCATTAACAATGCTGACAGCTGTTTAATCCCAGTGGAAACAACAGCTGAGTCCCAACTGCGGGGGGAAAAATAATTAACTCTTCAGTGCATTCCGCGGAAGGGATCGTATGAATCAATTACGTGTCTCATGCCTTTACCTGCAGTTTTTGTCAATTACTCAGCTGTTCGGCAGGGAGGCTCTGGCTCTAATAAAATGACAGGAGGCCCTTACAGGCGACGAGACTTGTTAAGTTCAGAGAAGAGATTTATTAAATGGGCCTGTTCTAAGTTTGCCATTAATTAAAATTACGAACCATTTTTTATGTTTCCACTGAATCGCAGAGCGTAATGAACTAAAGTAAAAGGAAATAATGAAGTAGGGGCCCTGGGCTGACCCAGTGTCAGGGAGGAGAAGGTGGCTGAGCAGAAAGGGAAAGAAAAATAGGCCCTGTAGCCGAAACAGAAACACGGGGTGGGATGTGCGGCGCCCTGCTCCTTTATGACGCGTGCTGTTTAATTTAAACGGAACATTTAGACACCTGCCAGTGACGGTAAATTTGCTACTTTTTCACCCCTCCTCCCCCAGAGATGATCAGCTTTTGTCTTCTAGGCTTCACATTCTTTTTTTTTTTTCTCTCTCTCTTCACCCCTGCTTGCTGACTGACATCCTTCCGGCGACTATTTCTACTGCTTTTAATTCATAAAATATTATAGATATAAATAATCTCTGATTAAGATCCTGCTTTCAACTCGGCGGCACTCACTTAACAGCTCCCATCTAATAAAGCACTCCTGGATCCTTTCCATTCATTTATAATGCGAGACTTTGAGCAGATGTCTTAAGTATTCAATGTTACAAACAGTAACATTACATGAATTTAAATCTGGCTCTTTGTCTCATCGCCCCTCCAAGCGCGGCAGCTGAGGTCCGGGGAGCCCTGGTTCATCTGGAAACGATGTGGTTCTGCCACCTGCCCCAAGCTGCCTCCTTGCTGGGACATGGAGAACAACCTGCTCTCTCCCAAGAGGTCTGCAGCTGTAGGGTGTAAGTGGAGACCTGCTGTCAGGTCAGAGTCTGCTGAAGTGACAGGTGGAGGGAGAAGGTGTGCACACAGCAGGCGGACACACTCCAACCCTGTCTGGGAAGGACTGTAACGCTCTGTCTCTGAGTGTGTGTTCTTCCCAGTAGATCTTCATTAAGATAATGTCCCCACTGTTATCCCCATTTTATTGATGAGGCAACCGAGGTCCTGGGAGAAGAAATGAATTAATACTTCTCTCTGAATGAATTATTCTTATCTCTTATTAATATTCTACCTAAAAGGAATTGAACAACCATGTAGGCAAAATCCTCAGCTAAGGCTCGAAGTCCAGCACCACAAGGACAGGATACCAGAGATGTAGCTTAACACCTGTACTAGAAATAAAAAGTCCTAGGGAGTTTAGGGGCTAAACTAACTATAGTTTTTGGGGTTTTTTTTTTGGTTTGTTTTTTTTTGCCCAGGCAGCACACCATCCTTCCTTTACCTTCTGTTCTTCTGGAATTCACACTGTATTCCTTTTTCTTTTCTTTTTTTTTAGGTTTCATAGTGTATTTAAATAGGTGTAATTTCTCTTAAAAAAAAAAAAAGATTTATACAATTCAGGAATGTCCTTCAATTGTAAGCACAGATCTATAAGCTAGAAATATAAATGGTGACTGTTTTCTAAAATATATATGAATAATAAAAATTTTACCAGATGTTCTTCAGCTATTGGATGGATAAATAAACTGAATAAATGATGATGCATCCAAACAAGACACTGTATTCCATTTGATCCTGTGGGTCAATTAGGTTGTTCTGATCTATTCTCTTTCCACAATGATAGACACATGACCTTGGTTGGCTAATTAAACAGCCTATCTCTTGACCTCAGTGGTGGGCTTGTGGATAAAGCATGTGATATAAACTGGGCTAGAATCTTCCCTGGGATACAGTATTCCAGGAGAGAATGAGGTCTCCTTGTACTGTTATTAATATTATATGAGAATGGGTGACTGGTCCATCTGGCAGCCATTCTCCCAGTAACAGAGAAAATCTGCAGTAGAAGTAAGTCAAACAGAGACCACTGTTAATTAAATGATGGAAAGAGATAAATAATCTGATTACATATTTGAGCTTCTGGATCCAGCTGTGCCTGAAGCTGTAACTCCAAGACTTCCTAGCACATGAACCAATACACTTCCTTTTGTCATACACAAGAGTTCCATCAACATGGGACGAGTGTAGTGAACACTGCTCCATGGAAGTTCTGCATATGGCATATCACATACTATTTTCCTACCTTGTGGTCTCCAATTAATTCTCAGCAAATTTCTCACGACTCTGGCACCATTCCATGTTCTTTCTCAGCTCCATGCCCTTCCCCATGCTGTTCCTTCTACCTCAAACTTGGTGAGTTTCTTGTGTAACATTCTTCTATGCTTGGTGAGTTTCTGTGTAACATTCAAGACACAGATCAAACATAAGCTCCTAGTTGACATCTTCCCTGGTTTCCCTAGATAGTATCAGTTTTCCCCAAATAAACTATGAGCTGCCTAGGGCAAGAGGCATGCCCTAGTCCTTGTATGTTCTCAACAAGTACCACGCTGGCTGTGAGGTCACCGTAACTGATATTAATCAAAAATAGCTCACAGTAAACTGGAAACACAGCCTTTACACTGTATTGGTGGGGGCAGGGAGACAGGGAATCAAACAAAATTATAACAGTGCAGGGATACATCCGATTCTATGACTGAGTCAACATAGTGATGCTGGTATGAAAAGAGGTAATGGCTCCAAAGGCAGGATTAACAGAAGTAGGGTGCTTGGGATGGCAGTGAAAGACTCAAGCCACTGCGCATTGCTCAGGCCAACCAGGATTTCTGTCCCAGCCTGGACTTAAATGGGGACGCTGCAGGGACATGAGCATCGGATTGGCTGAGTTACATTGTGGTTTTCATATTATTCTTAACAGCTGTATTGAGATAGAGCTCACACACCATACGATTCACCCACCTAAAATGTCCGACTCAGTAGCCTTCGGTATATTCACAGAGCTGTGCGGTGATCAGTCAAACTTAGAACATTTTTGTTAGCCCCGAAGGAATCCCGCTCATTGAACTGGTGTCCCCTGCAAGCCCTCCGAGCCGTCTCAGCCCTAGGTAACCACTCATCTACTGTTTGTCTCTCTAGATTTGCGTCTTCTGGGCATTTCATGTAAATGGCATCACACAGTCCTTTGTGACTGGTGCCTTTCACTTGGTCTAACGTTTTCCAAACACTATTTTGTTGCTCTTGTTAAAGCCGCAGCAGATTGCCTTTCTCCTGAACCGCAGCTCAGGTGGAACATAACAATATAAGATAAATAAAGGGGAAATGGCTGTCGGCAGAGCAGGATGGGAGTCCTGTGTTTTACTTTCGTGACTTTATCCCCTGAAGCCAGTACCTAAGGACGAGGGCTGCTGGATCCAGGCAGTTGGGCCCCTTACCAGGTCCCCCAGGCAGGACATCTGGACACAGAGAGTTCTGTTTAGTCGTACCTTTTTGAAAGCAAGAGAAAACTGTGCTATTTCAAGTCTTTTTTTTTTTTTTCTTTAAATTTTAAGAAACTGCCTTCTCCAGGAAGGGGCATTATGTGACAAACATTCCAAGTCCCTTCTTATGGTAATACTGCACTTTGCAAATGGCTCGGATCCAATCCAATTGAACATAATAAAATGAAACAATCTGTGCTATCTCCAATGGCTTTAATCTTTACCATGCTAATGATTCCTAAAACCAATGAGCGTGGTTTAAAAAAAAAAAAGATGAAGACGAAGAAGAAAGAAAAGACACGCTCTGCTCTCCTTCTTGGCAGCTGGGGCTTGGGCGTATTGTCACCATCAACAGGGACCTTGGGAAAAAGCCCGCCCCACTGCTTTAAGGTCAGAGTTCACATGTGAAGCGAACTGGTCGCAGTCATTGTACTGTCCCTCTGCTCGGGATGGTTAATGAGGAAACACAATTGCATCCATAATTAAGGCTGCTGCCCCACTTTGCGATGTTGGCGAGAACTCCCCAGGGAGGGGTTTGGACATCACCAGGACCTGGCCTCTTGGGCAATTAGCAATGTCACTGTCTATCTGTCCACAGAGAATGTCCAGGACTCCGAGCTCAGTTTCCGCCTAGGGCTGGGACGTGGGAAGGGCAATCGGGGAGAGTTTTGGAGAGTGTGGAAATAACTCACTCACTCGTTCGTTCACCCACATGACCACGCACGAAACTAGGAATCAGAAATGAGTGAGACCACTCCTCGCTCTTAGAGAACCCAGAGTAAGTGGAGATTAAACACAGAGATGGACACACGTTTAATGTATGGAGGTAAGTGCTAAATAAGAAGTGAGAACACAAGACTATAAAGGGAGGGGTTGAGGGAAGGCTCCCCGCTCCCTCATCCTGCTACCGCTGTCGCTGCCGAGTCCCAGGCTGCTGAAGCAGGGCCACCTGCATCCTCTCCCGTCCTGCCCTCACCCCGCTATTACAGCGCCCACCGGTTCCGAACTCGGTGCCACTGTCTGCAGCAGCCAGTTCCTGAGTCATCCCCTGTCCTCTGTGACCCTGCATCCAGTCAGAACCAAACGTCCATCCAGATCTCCCAAGTCAAATCTGTATGGACCCCGTCTTGGCCATTTCCTCCAGTCAGGTGCCTTCAAAAGCCTTGGTGAGCAGGAGTGGTCACCTCCCAATTGTTCAGGGGTAGATTCATCCACTGGGAACCTATTTTGGACCGCGAGTTTGCCTCTTCCCTTCCAGACACCACTGAGTGATGAATGGGCTTCTCAGAGAAGCAGATGAGGTGAGGGAAACGGGCTGGAAACATGTCCTGTGTGTCTCAGGGGCTGCTGGGTGACCGTGGGGAAAGTTTTAGAAGGGGAGAAATTGAAATGACAGATGAAAGGAAGTCTTTAGATGATTTCTGTGTATTCACAGGTTGTTCCTCCATTAAGACAATAATAATGGTTGATAATAAAAACAAATGATACTTACTAGGCCCTTACCATGAGCCAGACACATTCTACATACATTCTTTATATACATTAATTCCTTCAATCCTCACAACACTTCTATGAAGGGTGAATTATTATTTTTCCCATTTCACAGATTGGAAACTGAGGCACAGAGCCGTTAAGTAATCTTCCCCAAAGCAGGACAGGTAGTACATGGGATTGAACCCCAAATATCATTTTGGATGAAACTGGCATGCCATTAAAATAACTGTGCAATATATTTCAGCCTCTTTTAAAAAATGCACCCTCTTTGACTGGGTAATTCTACTTATGGAAATCTGATCTTAGGAAATAGTTGATTATATATCATATTTATTAGTCTAAAACACTCACACGTTACTTTTTAGCTTACTTATAATAAGTAAAATCTACAAGCAATGTAAATTTTCTACGTTAGGGGACTAGTTAAATAAACGACATTATTAGCCAACAAATGGAATTTATAGCCATCATTACAAATGACATGCAGGGAGCATCAATAATATTATGGAACTGGGTTATAATGTCAAAGCAAAATGCAAAACTGAAACTTCTATAGATGGCAAGATGAAAGTATGTTTGGCTGTCAGGGTAGAGGATGTGCAGTAAATAAAAGGAAAATTTTCCATGTGGTTCCACCCTGAGCAGCCATCAGGAAACGGTTTATTTCTAGGGATATCTATATCCATACCCATCGTCTCTTAAGCCAGTGCCTCAAGAAAACTCAACCTGGTACTCTTTTTTTTTTTTTTTTCCTGAGATATTTCATGTGGAAAAATAAATTATATCAGTGGGTTTAATATCTCAGTTGGATAGGTAAAGCTAGGTTCCTGAGCTCAGAGAAAAGAAAAGAAACCAAGCAAAAGAGCTTTGAATTTGCAGCCCTGCTCACGCAGTGCATCCGGAGTTGATGAGGCGCACAGGAATCACCTGGAGATAACTTTTTCTACTTGTTCCCAAGCTCAGGACCAAATCACAGCACCTCCCTCCTTCAGCTCTACTTTAGAGCAAATTGAAACCAAATTAGATCACTTGTTTTGTCCAATTGTATAAACCACGGCAATACTGTGGGAAAATCTAATAGTCTTAATCTAAGAACTGCTCCTGTGCCCACAATAGAATCAAACAAATAATCAATAAACTTCTAGATATTATACCATCGCCGAGTGAAAAGACAGAAGAGCGGGGTTTGTGTTGGCAGAGGGAGCTGCAAGGACCGAACAAGCACCAGCGACAATAAAACTGGGATGAGCAACACAGCCCCATCTACAGACTTCTAACACTTCCAGAATCTTCTAGTGGGAAGTGTTAGATTATGAACCTGAATGAGGCAGGTATTTTCCTGAGCCTTTAAAAATCTCATCTAATCGTCAGCAATAACATTATTATCCCTATTTCATTATTGAACAAATTTGAGGTTCAGAGAGGTTGGGTCACTTGCCCAAAGTCACACAGCTAGTTAAGTGGCAGAGATGGGCACTGAAACCAAGTTTTGTTTTGTTTTGTTTTTTAACTGAAATTAAAGTGAATCCATGCTGACAAACTGGCTTTGGAGTCAGCCAAAATCCAAAACCCACATTTTCTGTAAACTTAGGCAAGTTGATTGTATCTTCCAGACTCAGTTTCTACATCCAGAAATGGAAGTAACAATG
Source organism: Camelus dromedarius (assembly GCF_036321535.1). Taxonomy (NCBI): domain Eukaryota; kingdom Metazoa; phylum Chordata; class Mammalia; order Artiodactyla; family Camelidae; genus Camelus; species Camelus dromedarius. The sequence goes on from NC_087444.1 coordinate 28,478,490, forward strand.
CATGTGTACATGCCAAGTGCTTAGTGCAATCCATACTCAAAAAATGCTGGTTCTTAATAGCTTTATCATTTCATTACTCTAAATATTTTTTAAAAGCATATGCTCAACAAAAGCATAAGAAAACATAAAACTCAACAATAACATAATAATGATACACCTGCTTAAGTGTTTAGGTATGAAGGGACCAATGTCTGCAATTAATTTTGAAATGAATCAAAAAATAAGATAGAAGGATGGACAGACAGAGGGCTGGATAAATGGGTAAAATGTAAGTAGAGAGTAATATTAATTGTCAAATCCAGGTGGTGCCTAGATCAGTGCTTACTACAGAATTTGTTCAACTGTAATGTATGTTTCACTTTTCTGGTTATAACAAAACGCTGGAAGGAACGGCCTCCTACACAGTAGTGGAGAATGGAATACTGTGGCTGGGTGCTTACCTCATAATGAGGAGCAAACTCAGACAGACACTAATGAGTGAGCACTGAACGATTCTATTTACAGAAAACTCCAGAGCAGAAAGCTATGGTGACAGCAGTCAGACCCCTGGCTGGCTTCTGATGATGGATTTATTGACTGGAAATCGGCAAAGGTGAGCCTTAGGTGGAGGTTGGAAATGTTCTCTATCCTGATCTGGGTGATGTTGACACAGGTGTGCAAGTTCACGGAGCTGTCTCTAATACATGTGTGAAAGATACACAAGGCAGAGTCTGATTCGAGCAGCTCACATTTCTTGAATGCCCTCCTCTCCCTATGCCAGGCATTCCTTCTAGGCACTTTCTGATGCATTCACTTGGAAAACCATTTCAGAGAATTGTCTGACAGAATACATTATTTAAGCCTTTAAATGCAATGTACGGCAATCTCACTTTCTTAGAAAATGACTATTATCCTATCCCTGAGAGTAAACTCGGCCTACGAGGAAACCACGAAGGTGTGAAACTCCTCCACCTTCTAGGACCCCTTGTCTGGCACCCTTGGGCCCGTCGTTCTCTCCTTCACAATCTGATTACTTCCAGGAAATGATGGATACCCCACTGACCCCAAATTTCTGCCCCCTGGTGTGAGATTCAGCCATTAGGAAGGGGAAAGGACAGGCCATCTCCAAATCACACCACATGTAGAGTCACCTACAAGGGACGTCCCTGTCAAAGGCTTCATTCTCCCTCTCTCCCCTGGGAGATGTGCCAGTTCAGAAGACAAACCTCTCCTTGTTCACCCCAAGAGCATCCCTTTCCAAAGCTCCCCTAGGGCTTGGCCCTCTGGTCACAGGAAGAAGGCACATCCAGGCTTGTTCAGGAGCATCCTGCAAGGAGGTCCTGATGAGAGGCAGGAGGGCTGTCCCTGGCAACAGGAACCTGGCTTCTGGGTCTACTGTCAGTCCCTTCCAACATGCCTGTGATGTGAATCTGAAAGCAGCACCTTTTCAAAGCAGGCAGCTGGAACTATACAGTGATTTCTACACATCAATAACATAGATGATGTAGTGAGAATAGAGATGAATTAGGATCCAGGAGGGCAAAACTATCTAAGACCATGAGAACCTAGGACACTTATTCAAAAAATACAGACCCCCAAGTTTCTCTCTAGACCGACTGAATCAGAATCGCTGGGATTGACACACCAGAATATTCTTAATTTAACAACCTTACAGTGAGGAGTCTCCTGCATGTGAAAGTTTGTAAAGAGTCTCTTAAGGAGAAGAGACCCTTTCATTCATCCTTATAACCATCCATCCACACACCCATCCACCTGTCCATGCATTCATAAACCACGTATCCATCCATCCATCTATCCATCCATCCACCCACCACCACCCACCCAACCATGCATCCACCCCATAACTATCTATCTGCTGTGTGCTTTCTTTGTGCACACCACAGACTACACCTTCTTTGATAGTCAAAGACAAAATTTCCTTACACGAACGAGTTTTACAGAGAACCACAACAACTTAGCCATTTTAAATTATAAAATCATCAGTCCAATCACATAATAGTGATTTTTAAAAACCTCACTTATGGTAATTTCCCCCATTTTTCTCACTAACCTATACAAACCTATTTTCAGATATCACCCACCATGTATGAAGGGCTGCCGGATTTTAGCGAGACTATGATCTGGAACATAACCATTGAGTGCTTGACGTGAGTCTTTTCTTCGAGGGAACCTGTACCTTTACTGAGAACACTCGAGTCTCACGGGTCTGCAGGTTGGAAAGCCCAGATCTATGGGACCAATTACTTTCTGAGATGTCCAATTACAAGTGAGTAATTTCTTTCTCCCAAAGATATTCTGTGGAGAATACACTATAGATTATTCTGTTGCCAGTAAACTAAGGGATTTTGGTACCAAAGCAAACCCAGAGGTTCTGAAGTTCTCTTCCTTTAACATAAACTCTCCGAAAAATGTGTGCATGCAAGTGTGCGTGCGTGTGTGCGTGCCTGTGGGCGTGCAAGTGTGACAACTGAGACAGAGATTCAATAAAAGATGATGATGATTTAACAAGAAAAAATAAAGCGCCTAAATTGAAAAGGTAAATATGCTCTTTTTGGGTTAACTGCTGTAGAACTCCATCTCAGATTCACGGATCCTAGTGGCTGATGCCATGGGAAATGGTGACGATTGTTTTGCTGAATTGAATGTCCTTATTCGGCTCTCTGCCCCCTCCACATCATAAGATCCCAGACTAAAGTAGAGACCATTCTTCTCTTTCTTACCCCTGATCGATTCCATGCTTGACAGTGCTTGACTTGATAAATATCTGCCAAATCATGGATTTATGTCCTTCCCGGGTAAGAATCTGACAAAATGAGACAGTGGTTGCATCTCCAATGGCTTTAACCTAAAGCAAGTGGATGACTTCCGTTGGGTAACAGTCTTCTTTCGTTTTAAGAGTTGACATTGCTACAGAACACATCCAAAGAGATAAAGAAGGGCAAAGCCAGCTGGTCACTCAGCAACAGATACGGACTGGTTTTAGAATGTACCACAAGCCAAGCATAACACTAGGAGAGAGGAAGCCCTGGTCTCATCATTTTCTGCCATTCCAGAAGCAGGTGTGTCTTTGACCTGGGACCCTTATTATGGCCAGATTAGAAGCCAAGCATTACAAGCCAGGTATTAGCAATTCAAAATACCAAAACAAACAACCCAATCCAAAAATGGGCAGAAGACCTAAGCAAGCAATTCTCCAAATAAAGACATACAAATGGCCAATAGGCACATGAAAAAATGCTCAGTATTGCTAATTATCGGAGAAATGCAAATGAAAACTGCAGTGAGGTATTACCTCACACCACTCAGAATGGCCATCATTCAAAAGTCCACAAACGATAAATGTTGGAGAGGCTGTGGAGAAAAGGGAACCCTCCTACACTGTTGGTGGGAATGTAGTTTGGTACAGCCATTATGGAAAACAGTATGGAGATTTCTCAGAAAACTAAAAATAGACTTACCATATGATCCAACAGTCCCACTCCTGGGGATATATCCAGAGGGAACCTTAATTCAAAAAGACACATGCACTCCAATGTTCACAGCAGCACTATTTACAATAGCCAAGACATGGAAACACCCTGTATGTCCATTGACAGATGACTGGATAAAGAAGTTGTGGTATATTTATACAATGGAGTAACACTCAGCCATAAAAAAGAATAAAACAATGCCATTAGCAGCAACATGGATGGCCCTGGAGAATGTCATTCTAAGTGAAGTAAGCCAGAAGGGGAAAGAAAAATACCATTATGATATCACTCATATGTAGACTCTAAAAAAAAAAAAAAAGATAAATGAACTTATTTATAAAACAGAAACAGACTCACAGACATAGAATACAAACTTATGGTTACCGAGGGGAAGGGAGTAGGAAGGGATAAATTGGGAGTTCAACATTTGCAGATACTGAGTGGAATATATAAAATAGATAAACAAGTTCATCCTGTATAGCACAGGGAACTATATTCAATGTCTTGCAGTAGCTTATGGTGAAAAAGAATATGAAAATGAATATATGTATATTCATGTATGGCTGAAGCAATGTGCTGTACACCAGAAATTGACACAACACTGTAAACTGACTATACTTCAAAAAATATATATACGAAAACATGGGTGGCTGGAATCAGTCCTACTGCCCCAGTCTAGTCCCTGCTATGTGATCAACAACGCAACCCCTTGTCCCTCACTCCTATGACACGTGACCTGACCAGTGGTCCTTTACACTAGTCCTGCTCACCCGTGTACCACGCGCCGACTCGCTAACAGACCTAAGGCACAGACACCACTGGTGTTTCCTTCAATCATCCAGAAATATCTCTCTTCACACACCCTTTATTCCCAACCTTAGTTGCAAACTGGAATCACCTGGGGAGCTTTTAAAAACCCTGATGCCCAGGCTATCCCCTAACCCAATTAAGTCAGACTCGTCAGAGGAGGAAAGCAGGCTTCAGGGTTTTTTTTAACAGTTCCCCAGATGATGCCAGTAGGCTGAGGACCACTGATGCAGCACATCTTTCCTCCACTTTTCTCAGATTCATCAATCTGTGCATCTGGCCTCAGCAAGACTTCTGGATCTGTTGATGCTGTATTTCTATGCGGTCTCATCAATATCCGGACCTCTGCTTTATTCTGCAGAGTTTGACAAGCTCTTTGATCTTCAACTAAGACATGTGCCTTCATATCACACTGAGAGTCACCACTGATGGTTCTGACATCCTAGAAGTGGATGGGTGGATGGATGGATGGATGGATGGTTAGATGACTGGGTGGAAGTAGGAATGGAAGGATGGATGGATGGATGGATGGACAAACGGATGGACAAATGGTTGAAAGGATAGATGAATAAACAGAGGTATGGACAGTTGGATGGATGGTTAACCATTTGAAGACTTGTATTATAACATCTGAATGACTTCATCATTCTTCTCAAATGTTTATGTCCCCTACCAGACTTTAAACACTGTAAGACAGATTTTGAACTTATCTCTCTTCGCTTTCTCAGGAAATAGCTCATGGCAAGTTCTGATAACAAAGCTTCTAATTGGATGATGGGAGTACTGATCTCAAGAGAAAGGGGGTGGACAAGCATTTTTAAAGTAGTGCATTATTTCGATAGTATGTGTCTAGCTATTGGAGAAGTCCCTCTCTAGAGCCTAGCAAATCATTTATTCAACATCTGGAACACAGAACTCTTGCCTCCCAGTACATTTTTCTCTTTTGAAACAAAGGAAGGATTATAAAATTACATCACCCTCCTACCCTTGACCCTCGTCCCACACACGACTGCTTTCTGATCAAACTATCCGAAGTGGCATTACTGAGTTGGCATTTTTCATTGAGCGATACAGATCCCGGTGACACCCACAAATGCTGTGCTGTTTATGTGTGGCTGGTTTGAGGGGACCGAAGGAAAAGTAGCGAGTCCTTGGTTGTACCACTTGTGGTGTGGGGACTGATGCCCATTTCTAATGGAAGAGAAGTACGTCAGCGTTAAAAAATATAGTTCAGGTTACTTTGAAAAGTACAAGATACCATAACTTCCCAAATTGGCAAAAACTACCTGCTATGAGTTGTAGTAAAGTGTGTTTTTAAATTATTTCAGAACCATAAAACCTCTCCATAGAGAGTGCTTTGAAACTGCAAATTAAATATAGAACATCTATGAACTGTATCCGTTTTTACAGTAAGTATATATTTCCATGGGGGTTTGTACCATCTTTTTTGTCTAGTTACACTAGTTAATAATGCAGTGAATTTGCAGTAATAGAGTAAATGTTATTTTGATGACACCATTTGATTAAATTAAAGATGACATTAAAAGGACCATTTCAATAAAGAACCGAAATCTCCAGAAGTTAGCTGGGGCTGAGTGTTGAAGTCAGCGAGTCTGGCGGGTCTTAAAAGGACCAAATGGAATTTCCTTCACCGTGTGAATGATGAGCAAGTTAAGGAACAATAGGACCAAATAATAATGGGAGAATATGAAGGCTCAGATTCTGAGACCCAGGCAATTTTAGTTATTTGCGGCAGGCGTGCTGTTCGCAGGAAAACACCTGGTGTGGCCTTGGGAAAATGCAGAAATGCATTAAGTAAAACGAAAGTGAGAGGGCACACTGAGATTTGCAGCCAAATGTGCTGATGTGGGGACAGCAACTGAGACGCTGCACAAACAAAAGAAAGGGAGACTTGAGATTAGTCATGTTCCCCAAACCCAAACCACTCGCAGCCCCTCCATCCTCGCTGCAGATTCACAAATGCAAGTTTGGGCCACCCACACCTGTGCGGGGACATCTCGGAGATTCAAAATGGAGGAGAGAACCCTAATTATTTCTTCCCAGCCTCTGTTCACGTGGTGCTCACCAAATAAAAGCTCTTTTCCCGAGTGAGAGGTTCACGTCCATAAATCAAGAGACTGTTTGAAGATGCCCTGACTTAAGTTCTTAGAGATAGAATCTATCTGAAGAGACATTCCCCAGCAACATGACTGTGTTATGAATCATGGACGTTGCACCAGAAAGAAATTCCAAGTTTATAAAGGTGTACGGTGGTCGAGGCCCTTCATTCCTACAGAAACACTTGCTCTGGTGTCTGGTCCCCAAAGACAGGTGACATCTCTATCTGTGGGCCACTGACTGTTGACAAGTTCAAGGCTGGAGCACTTACATTTGTGACTGTTTTTACAGCTAAAAAGAAAAAAAAAAAGAAAAAGAAAAAGGAAAGAAAAGGACGTCAGCTCAAGCAAATATAATCCTTGCTTGTGATCTCAAAAGAACATCCTTGGATGTTTTTCTCAGGGAAGTCACCAGGCCGTCATCATGTTGGTGTCTCAACATAATTATTTCCTCACAGAAGGGGAGGCTGGTGTGGTTTGTTGGAAAAGTCACATGCCCCATCTCAGTAATTATTGCTTCCTTACGGACAAACCCCTCAGAATACAAGATTTGTGGTGTATTTGACTTTCTGAGTATAAACCTGGGGTGTTTGTTATCTTTCTAGCAGCAAATCACTTAGAGACAGAGGATGATGGAAAACGTCACACTGGGCAAGCCGAGTAACTAAAGCACGTGGCCAACAAACGCGACGGAGCTGAGATCTTGGAGGCTGGACAGAAACCTCAAGCCTGAAGATACCCGTGTACCTGGAAAGATGCTGATTATTCAGAAGCGACAGCCAGCTTTCTTTAGGAAACATCCTCTTTCTCAGGACTCTGAGTGGTTCAAACCTCTGTGTTTGATATTTGCCCCTTGACAGTTTCCGAAAGTGGCTGCAGCCCCCTGCCCAGCTCCTGCTGGCTGCTCTTTCTTTCCAGGGATCCGGGGGAGTGCCTGGAGGTTCCCCAATGTCTTGCGTGTGGCACACTTTCAATACTCGAAAATACTTTTTAATGCCTGCTCAAAAAGAAGCCAGTGGAGATTTTTAGGGCCGTGAAACTACTCTGCACACGCCCATAATGATGGACCCACGTTATGATACTTCTGTCCAAACCCACAGCATAAGCACCACCAGGAGTGACGTCTAATGTGAAGGATGGACTTTGGGTGATAATGATGTGCCAGCGTGGGTTTGCTGATGGTAGCAAATGTACCGCTCTGGCTGGGGGTATGCTGACGGCGGGTGAGCTTGTGCATGTGTGGGAGCAGGAGATATATGGGAACGTGTGTATTTTCCTCTCAATTTTGCTGGGAACTGGAAACTGCTCTAAAAAGCAAAATCAATTTGAAAAAGTGGAAACCGGTTTAATAAAAAGCATATGTGAAAAACGGGGTGGTCACACGCCCAGTTATACCTTCAGCATGGGATCCATACTTGAGGAGAATGTTCCTGAATGCAACCCTTACTGACATGTTCCAGTGAAATCAGGCCCCAGTTCTATGGGATTCTAGAACCTGTACCTCTCTCTTGCCTCGTTTAACTCAAGTGTCACAGCACACAACCCACCTCCTCTCTCTCCTCCTGACCAATCTCACTGAGACTGTCCAGGCGACCCTTGTGTAAGGCAGCAGTTAGGGCGTGGACCCTGCAAGCAATGGAAAACCCACGTAAAACTTCGAGTTGGCCCTCCATACCCGGGGCTCCTCCATACCCGAGGTTCTGCATCCAGCAGATTCAACCCACCTGGGACCGTGTAGTACTGTAGTATTTTTTACTGAAAAAAATCCACGTGTAAGTGGACTGGCACAGTTCAAACCCACATTGCTCAAGGGGCAACTGTATATGTAGAAACATCAGTGGGAAACATCAATTTTAGACTGTGAGGAGCCTTCGGCAGCCCATTTGTGAGGATACGTGGAACAGCATCAGAGAACCAGCTCTTCAGCCCCATCAGAACCAGTCCCTGTCTCTGACACCTACAGCCTCTCCATTGGCCCTGAGTGTAAGTCTCTCTTTTCCGTGGGGAAAAAATTCTATGCAGCTTTATGTCATCTCTCTGCAGAGTTCCCTGATTAAAAAAAAAGCCAACCCGATGAGGCATCTGTGCTTCCCGGAGCATTTCCTATTATTTCCATGATCCCTCCCGCCAACACCTTCAACTCCCATATCACAGGAATTTGTTCACGTGCCTCTGCTTCTATACCGAGAGGTCCTTGAGCCAGGTCTGTATCTTAATTGTTCTTATTTATGTGTATTTCTACTTTCTGGCATGGGCTTGGCGTATCACCAATGATCCACAAGTATATGAGGGAAATTGGACGTTTAGGTGACTCCATTATTTCTAGCAAGCCACTAGGAGGATATCATTGCAGGTTTTCAGCAAAAATATAAAAATTTCACCATTCATCTATCTGTGCATCATTTATCCATCCACCCAACCACTCATCTGTTCGTGTATCCATTCATTCATCCATCCATCTAATCAGCCAACCATCCATCCATCCAACCATCCATCCATCCATCCGTCCACTGAAGAAATGAGCAATAATACCTACTCTGCCATGCCTTTTTATGGGTGATAAAATAAAGGGAAAAATGACTAAAAAATGAGTAAGATATGGTCCTTGCCTTGGCATATGTTGCCGCTGAATAGGAGAAATAATATATGAAAAGCAAGGGCCATGTCTCGTCTGTCTTTTTGTACCCAGCAACATCTTCCGCAGGGGCTTTAATTCAACAGCAATCGGCAGACGACTGTTGAATTAATGAAGAAAAACAAATACAATGTAAGGCAGTAAGTGAAAAGTATCAGATAAATGCAGCAGAGAAACGCTACAGAAGAGTGGAGGGTAGGTGGGTCCCATCCAGCTGGACACCTCACGGAATCATCTCCAGAGAAAGCCAATGGCAAACTGGGGGACGGGGTTAGAAAGATGGTAGGGTAGTACGTAGCAGAAAACAGCAGTTTAAGCTGCAGAGTGTAGCAGAGGTCCTAGAGGGACTGCTGATGAATAGGTTTCTAATTTGACTAGGTTGGAATCTTGTGTTTGCAATTAGCAGCATCTATTTGCATACAATTAGCACGCAAAGCCCTTAGAAAGAGTTTGTTCCCTAAAGTAGGTTAAATATGTCCCCCTGCAATTGTGCCTGCAGCATTGATTCATTTCACAGATCCATTACCTGACAGAGACCAAGGATGGACTTCAGCCCAATCTGTCTTCAAAGAGCAACACCTGGACTGTGTCGGTCCTGTCTGATCAGAACAAGGGCTGAACTTCCAGAGGCTCTGACTTAGGAGATCTGAGTGTCAAGAGTGGTCATCTGTGGTTGAACTGAACGGTCAACTTAGCTGGTACACGGTCAGTTTCACTGCCACCACCACTATCATCAGCACCACCAACCGCTACTGGGGGGAAAATTCCTAAGAAAACAAAACAACATCAGGGAAAGGAGTGATTTGACATGAGAACTGTGGGTCTTTGATGACCACATATCCCAGGATGCAGGTTCTGACTACACTTTGCCTGCTGTTTCCCTCTGCAGTTTCAAAATTATCCTGGAAGCCCAAGCAAGTGCCTCTGAAGCACAGCCTTGCTCACTCACTCATTCAATAAACATTTGTTGATTGCTGGGTCTTCTGTTTGGGAACTAGAGATATACTGGTGCCCAAATGTTTGTACAGAACCAAAACACATAGCCTATGGAGCTTACAGTCCGGTGGGGAAATTGATAAATAAACAAAAATAAATGTAAAATCACAGCTCGGTACATTGCCATCAAGAGAAAAATGTGTGGAACTATAAGAACTTACAGGAGAATTCAATGCAATCAGGGAAGGCTTCCTGGAAGGAGTGACAATGAAGTTAAAATACAAAGAATAAGTAGAGGCAAAGAAGGGGAGGGACCAGCATGAGTAAAGTTCCTGTGGCAGGAGGCAGCAGGGAAAGTTCCAGAAACTAAGAGAAAATCAGTGTGGTAAGAGGGCAGAGATTTAAGGTGAGAAGAGTGAGAAATGAGATGCGTGAGGTTCTCATCCAGGCAGGGGACAGATCCCCTGGGTGGGAGAGTTGGAGGGGCTGTACAGGGGTCCATCTGTATCCTAAGAGCAATAGAAAATCATTGGTGTGGTTTAACGGGGGTGGGAGGAGTGGGAAAGGCTTACCTAGATTTGAGCTTCAAGAAGGTTGCTTTGGCTGTGTTGGCAAAACAGCACGGAGTGGGAACCACTGCCTGCCGGCTTCAACTGCCCCCTGCCTCACCGTCCCATGGCAAGAAGGCTGCTGCCTGCCCTGGGCGTGCTGGTGCCAGAACTGTCCCTTGTCCTGCTCTGACATTTCTTGCCATCTGTACTCCTGGCTGGCCCCCTTTGTGACTATATGAATGTCCCTTTCTCTACTCCTTTCCATGGGCCCATGGGCTGGTGCTCTCATCACCTGGTTCCCAGGTACAAGGGACAGTCATGGTCTCCAGTTCCCACTGGGGATAGTACCAGAGCAAGACGGACACCAAGTAAGACTGTCACTGCCACCTGGAATGGGTCCTGCTGTAGCAGTATAGCTGCTGTTTTCGTTTTTTAAATATCCATCCTGCTTCTTCCAGCATTACCATGCCTTCTGTACTCCATCCCTCTTAGTCTATATGGCTTGGGTCAAGCTGACCCCATCCCGCAGCTCCAAGGCGGCATGCATTCCAGGTCCCGACAGGTCACCGTGATTGGTTGAGAAATTTACACATGACCCTCCAAGGGCCAATGAGAGTCAGCCGTGGACTCGCTGGCGCTCTCGGGAAGGAGATGCTCTTTCCCTGCTGCTCCTTGAATGTGAAGGATGTGGGCTCCTGGCGGCCACCTCTGCCCTCCGGGACTGACCCTGTCTGATGATGAAGATGGCACAGAAGAAACCACCGCCAAAAGATGGAGTGATGCAGAAGTATGACAGGGTCATCTGATCAGCCGGGTCAACCAGCCCAGACCTACCCCTCAGCTTCCCAGTCCTGGGAACCAACAAATTCCCTTTTTTTTGGCTTAAGCTGGTGGGTTTGCTGTCACTCACAATTGAAAATAAAAACGTTCAGTCTCATCAGGTCTATTCTCCTAATTGCCCTGCTGTAACTGCTGCCGCCCTAACCACTTCTGGCCCGGGAGGAATTTAAGGGGTGAGATGGAGGGAGGAGCTTGAGTAGGGTCGGAAAGAGCTCTCTTCAGTGCAGCCTCTGGCCTTCTACTACCACGGCCCTGGCAGACACCTCTCTCGCACTATAAGAGGACATAATCAGAGCTGTAACCCTGAAATCTGGTTCTCCCCAAAGGTGTCAACCTTCTTCACGTTTCCCAAAGTCCTGGGCATGATGCCAGCAGATCATTTTAGATTTCTTTTGAAAGCTCCCAATTTCATCATCACAGTGTCTAAGAAAAACCATTATTAAAATGCTTGCAGAGAGTAGGACCCAAGGATGAAGGATCCCAGCTCAAAATTTTTACCCCACATAATGGAAGTCCTTTTAAGTCTAATCATTTATAGGTTTAGAAATCCACAGACTCTAATACCAAAAACTGTGTGCGTATATGTATGTGTGTGTGCACACATGCTTGTGTACAAGTGTGCACACGTGTACGCATGTGGTGTGTCTGAATAGAAAAAAAATGAGACCTTGAATAGCCAGGGCTCCGCTTGGTCTCTTCTTTTCAAACGCAAGGGCACCTGCTATTACTTAGCTTTCCAACCCAACACCCTATTTCATCGGGAGTCGATAACACAAACAAGCCCCTTGCTTTCAGAACAATGGTGCGCCACTGTCCCTTTGCAGTAACAAACGCTGAAAAGTGGTCCACTCTTCTTTTCCTTTTTCCTCAAGTAAATAACCAGTGACTAACTCACCCCCTGCCCTACTCTGCACCGCCTCACTCTCCCCACCACCTTATGTAATACATTTGACCGGGAGACAAGAAATTCAACCCAAAGATTGGGAGGGAGTAGTGGAAAAGGATGGATGAGACAGGCCATCTCTAATCTAAAAGGATGGATGAGACAGGCCATCTCTAATCTATCAGTCATGTCTCTCTCTTTTTAACCCCAAACAAAACCAAACCACATGCAGAATTCGTGGTTAAGAACATGGTTTCCACTGTCATGACCTGAGCTTACGTGCTGGACTATACTTAGAGCTGCCTGGAAAAATCTACAAGCCTCGGTCCTCTCATCTGCTGAATGGGAGTATGATAATGAAGCTAAAGGATGAATGAAAAGAAAAGAATGCATGTCCCTTGCCTGGCTTACTAAACGCTAAACACTAAGATCAATTTTGCTGTTAGGACGAAGACAGTCAGTCTGGGAGCCAACAAGTTACATAGATGTGGAGTGACATGTGCAATCTACAACTGAGGTTTCTCAGGCCAGCACAATGCATTCAACACAATAAGGCTTTCGTCACTCAAGAGGAAAACCTTTTCCTTGTCATTTTTTTTTTTGCCCTGCGGGGTGAATCTAGGGCAGCTGTGGCATTGGGCTTGGAAGAAGCCATACATACACCTCAATGCTTTGTCCAGATGGAGTTAACACGAGACTTGGAGAGGGGAGGAAAAGAATAGAAATGTGTTCATCTGTGAAATTAAAAGCAGTGCAGCACGACACCCAGCTTTACGTGTCGGGGTTCGTCAAAGGCAATGATTAGGCTGAATATGACTCTGAACACACTCATAATCAAACAAAAGCAATTCTACTGAATGAGGAGAGCGGATTCTCCTGGGAGGGGAAAACAGGCAAAAGGCTGAGAAGTACTAGGAATCAAGCTAAATGGACTGAGGGCTAGTGGAGACCCATCCCGTGGAAGGCTCGGCGGCACTGGGTTAGTTCATATCACTGCCAGAGGAGTCACCATCAGTTCACAACAATGGTCCCTTTGTTATCTCCCAGTTGCCGTGGGGCCCAGGTCCAGGCACGGTGTGGCTCAGATGGCTGTTCTGGTTAGGGTCTCACAAGGTCAAAGCCTCACCCAGTCAAGGTGTCAGGCTTCTTCTCAGGCTTGTCTGGGGAAGAATCTGCTTCCACGCTCAGCAGGTGACGAGCAGAGCTGAGCTCCATGCCGTTGTCATCGATTTGAATCCCCTATTCCCTCCCGGCTGTCAGCCAGAGCTCCACCTCCGCTGCTAGAGGTGGCCCATCTTTCTTGCTACAGAGTCCCAGCCCTCACCATCAGGGTCGGCAACAGTACATCACATGCATCTCCTGCCTGTCATCTCTCCACACCCTCTTCCACCACATCCCTCTGACTGCCTCCTCCGCCCTCCTCCTCCCACCTCTTCTGCTTGCAAGGCTCCCGTGGGTACACTGGACCCACGCCAACAATCCCGAAGAACCATCTCCCTGTGTTAAAGTCGGCTGAGCAATTACCTTAGTTAACACGTGCAAAGCCCCTTTTGTGAAGCAGCGCAGAGGGAGTAACACCAGGGGGGAAGGTCTCGGAGCCAAAGGTCTGCTTAGCAAAGGCTCTAAAAGCGTCTCTCCTGAAAAAATGGGTGCTGAACCCTCTCCTGGAGTTGGAGCACCCACGGTTTCTGCTGCTTAGACGGCGATGCACCGGAGCGCTCAGGAGGCCACGGGACACAGCAGCGCGATCGCGGGCATCCATGAAACAGGGAGCAGGGGTGTTGTGGGGCTGGGATCTTTCAGGATTTGGGAGGTTTTCAAAGCAAAAACCATTACCGGTTGACTTCCAGCTCCCTCCAAAGGGAGTGCACTTTTTAGTCTGCTGCCCAGAAAAGACAGGTTCTGAGATCTGCTGGGCACGAGTGCTCTAAGCCACATCATGAAGGAGACTCCTAAAAGGAAGACAGACCGTCTGTGAGGGCGGATGACGACTGGGCTTCCAGGCAGTAATGAGGGGTGAGGAAGAGCTGCCGCTGCTACTGCCTGTGAACAAACCAACCACCTCCTCGGTGCTGAGCACAACGCTGCGTTTTCACGTCTCCTAGCAAACCAGGGAGGCACGCACGACTATTCCCATTTTGAGTGAATCGAGGCTCTGAGCAGCTGAGTAGGGTCTGTAGGATGATAACAACAGGCGCAGGTGGAGTTAAACTCAATTCTTTCTAATTGTAAGGCCTGCCCTCCTTCCTTTAAACCCGCCGGATCTGCTCGTTGGCCCATCTTGGGTTTCCGAAGTTCCTTCCTCCCTCTGCCTCTGACTTCCTTTAGAATGTCCTTGGACCCAACACCTAAGAAATAACGATTTAATTACTGCTGTTTTTCCAATGACACAATGAAATATCCAGAGTGAGTTCAATCAACCTGAACCCACCTGGAGGACGCTGAGAAGCTGCCCTGAAATATTTTATTTGGGGGCTTCTTGGACACATAGTTTGCCTTTTGTGGGTCTAAAATTAGGTTTCTGATTTCAGCCCTGGAGGGAAGAGGTAAAAATGGTTATAAATAGCGTCTAGGTGCCACATTCTTTTTGGCTCTTTTTAAGGGGCTAGGTGATGGGACAAAGCAATTGCTTTATTGAAAAAATGCAACGGATTATCCACTGGTTTATAATGATGCCGGGTTATCTGATCAGAGTGTGAACGGCAGAGACACTCCAGAGCTACTGGGGGTCCATCTTGAAAAGCTGTATGAGGCAGCCCATCGGGGGAAGTGCTTTCCAGCCCAAAGTTTTCCCCAGTCAACTCTGTGTGCCCTGGATTTGCCACCGCCCTCTTGCAAGTAGGAAAAAGGAGCATTTTCAGATGCTTTCGTCGCAGTTAACATTCAAGAGCAAGATGCACCTGCGCTGTAATAAATGCAGGGACCCGACTGGGGGTGGAGGGGGAGAAAAATACTAATAAATGCAGCTAGGAGCTAAAAAAAAAAAAAAAGTGGTTTTTGAAGCTAATGACAGTGTTTCTGCCTTTATCGCTTCAGGCAGAAACAGGAAGTTAGAAATCTAAGTGGCCTGAGAAAATGTAACATTTAACAAACTCATTTGCAGGCCTCCAGTCGTATTACCCTAATTTATTTCATTGTAGTGGGGGTTTTTTCTTTTGGGTGCTTTTTTGATCTATTTTTAATGGAAGACTAATGTGCATTCCTTTTTTCCCCCCTTTTTATTCACAGGGATTTATCAAGCAGTAAGGCATTTTTTAACAGAACTTTTCTTTTTTAACTTACTCCTTTATGGAGGCAAAGGCAGAACCGGGGGGAGAGATTCCAGCTCCATAATCCATATTTAATGTCTGTGTTCACAATTCCTAAAGCTTGATTTCACCTGAATCTTCCAGGAAGGGAAACCATCCTACCAACTTGGAGAAGGTCACCGTGTAGTAAGCCCCCACTGTCGACCCCTACCCCTTCCCGACTGCAGTTCTCACATCAGAATCTGGCTTCGTGCTAGGGTTCCTCCGGGGTTCACGGTCAGGTTCCGTGGATCACTTCATCCACGTGGCCCACCCGACTTTCATCAACAATCCAATAAATAAATGCACCAACCACATTCCCAGGTCTGCAACATGTCTGCAGAGCACAGACATGTAATGGTTAGATTTCTCCAGTGCCCCAGGAGGGAGAGAGAGAGAGAAAAGACCTCTTCTAGGCTGATCGCTAAAATCTCTTCATTGTGCAAACAAGCACAAAAAATGAGTTTGGCCATTTTCTATCAATCTAGGAACTCCCTGACTCTTTCTTCAAATACAGAAAGGAAAAAAATAGTCTAAACTGTCTCCGCGTGCTTGGGCTGGGGGGGGGGGGGGCAGAAGGAAGAAAGTAAAATTAGTAATTTGAAGAATTTCCTGAAGAATCACCTCGTTTAGGGAGTCAGTCAGATGGCCACACGTTTCCAGGGCACAGCTAAATTTAAAAGTGCCCAACACTTTAGATGCTCTTTGAATTGTCCAACAAGCCTGCGAGGAAGGTGGGACAGGTGTCGCTAGCCGGAAGGGGCAGATGAGAAAATTAAGAACTGGAGAGATGAAATGACATGTTCAAGGTCACAAGGGAAGTCGAGGTAAGAGCCAGGACTGGCCTGCACGTCAAGTGTCTATGAGATCAAGTCCTTCCCGACCCTGTTCCCCCCCATCGATGCTCAGCCCATATCAGTGAAAGCCAGCCTGTGTCTGCCAAGCACAGAGCGCACATATAAAATGAGGCCTAAAGAAAAAGAATTTAAAAATTCTTTGGATTTTGGAAAGTAATGAATGAAACAAGTCAAAGGTATTTAAGACAACAGAGGCAACAGCACACAAGGAGGGTCAAGGAAAAGGGACCAATTTTTTAAAATCCATAGAAATAAAACCAGCAGCCAGATCAAGCAGGGAACACAACTGGAAGAACAAGAAGGGGGAGAAACCATTAAGATGAAAAGGCTAGGATATTTGGGGAGGACCGCGGGATATTTAAGCAGTAACAGCATGACCAAAAGAGTTTCTTTTTTTTTTTTTTTAACAGGAGTGAAATGTACAACAACAACAAAAAACAAACTTTTGGTTAGGGAATAAACTTTTAAACTTGAATTTGATCTTTCCAGCATGGAAACTTCAGATGCGTTAAAATTAAGTCAAGGGTGAATTTCACTAGTGTAAGGACAAACAGTCTCCTTCTGAAGGTTGAGATTACGTATTTAAGAAAATCAAGCAAATGATGGACGCTTAATTCAATTTGCTTCTTTGTTCCAAAAGATGTCCACCTCTGATGTCACCCTTTAAAAACTGGGACTAACCTGAGGACACCTTGATATTCCATGGAGAAGGACAGAGCAAATGGAACCATTGTTATTTATAGTATCACTTGTTCTAGACATTCAGGCCAAGGTTTTTCAATCAGAATCTCCCTCCTGTGTTTGAATCCCGTTGGCTAATCAGGGAAATGGCAACGTGGAAACGCCACGGTGTCTCTCCACTTTCCCCTGCAGAGCCCTGATCACTTATTTGCAGGGGTCAAGAGCCAGGTTCACAAGCAGTAGTGCGATCCAAGGATGTCTCGAGTTGGGCTGCCCCGGATACTGTGACATGCAATTCCCATGTGCTGGAAACTCTCCATAGCAATTACGTTAGGGACTCTGCATTGATTCCAAGTCACTGAATTCAAAGCACTGAACTTACATGGATTTTTATCAAACTCACAACTACAACTTGCTTTGGCTACAGCAAGAGAAATCAAATATAGAAGATAATGTATCTCAACCTCCAGGTTTAGAAGATGCTCTAGGTTTTAACGTTACTGTGCCCTATTTAGAAACTGATTCCATTGACCGATGCAATACACATGTCTCAAGTACCCAAAAGATAGTTCCTGTCTTCAAGGAGTTCCCAGTCTAGTAGATGAAACAGACAGGAAATAATTCCAATTTAGCAAGAGAGAGGCTGAAAAAGGCAGATGCTGATAAGAGAAACCCAACCACGAAGGTCAAGTCTATCTGGACAAGGGCAGTAGAGGAGATTACCCAGATGAAGGGGCTGCTGTGGGCTGTCTTGAGACACAAAAGTCAATCCAAACTCAGCAGCAGTCTCACTGTAGGCTCACAGTATCACAGCCAAGAGAGACTCGGGAAGAACTTTCAGAAATCAACAGATCCCTCTCCTGGTGAGCTTCTTAAATATCTGGCCAAGGACCTGGAAAAAGACCCTCCCACAACAGAAAGCCAGGCATTGGAAATGACCGTGGACCTGAGCAGTGCAGAGCTGAACTGATGGCACAGGTTCTGGTTCCCCACGGCGGACGCTTCACCTTGGGGACCACGTGCCACACCTTCAGAAGCTACATGAAGTCTTTGGGGCCATCAAGTAGTGATCTGCGGTGAGAAAGTTTCCCTTCAAATGGCAGAATCCAGAAAAGGAGCTGAAGAAGCTTGAGTCTGGGTAGGTCTGCCTTTCATCACTGGTTCACACCCAGCCAGTTCTCAGGGGTCATACGCTCATTCTGGATTTTTCCAGCTGGGTCCAAGGCACTGACAGGGCTATGCAGGGTGGAGCCACCCCCACCCCTCCACCTCTGCTCCATTCCGTTTCTTTTCCAGGTTTGGTCCACCTGTGATGTGTCAGAAATGGAGAGAGTCAGCCTGTTCTCACGAAGCCCTAGAAACCTATAGCTGAGAAGTTCTGCTGAGTCAGCTGTACTTGACATTCAAGCACCTGTCTCTCCCTTTGGGAGTTCTCCAGGCTGGGACAGATTATCTAACCCGGGAGAGAAGACCTGCAGTCCCAGCAGTAGGACTATGGGATGGAAATACCTTTGAGTAAGGGTACAATCTTTGATGTCAAAGAGATCAGGGTTTGGATCCTGGGCTGGATTTTTATGAGATGAGTGATCTGCTGTCCCTGTACCTTAGTCTCTTCATCTAGCAAATGGGTACAATAAAGCCTACGTCACAGGATATTAGAGAAAAAGGGAGAAGTTGTCTACGAAGTGCAAAAGTAAAAGCATGCCGTATAGAAAGCCCTCAGCAAATGGTAACCATGATTTGCTTTAAGCACCTCCTCTGTTCTGTCACCTTGATTCGTCATCCCGCTAAACCTCTGTAGGAATTCTGAACAGTTGACAGTACGGTCCTCCTTTTACAAACTAGGAAATGGAAGCGAGAAAGGCAAGAAAAATGAAGGCAGGCTTCAAGCCGAGGTCTGTCTGGTGCAAGAGCTCTGTAAGATTCATGCAGATAAACATTCTACTGCTTTGGGTGACCAGAGTAGGGAAGGCAGGCGGAAAAGGGGCAGACAAAGGACGTCTTGACCTAGTCTTGACCTCAGCCATGGTATGTACAATTCAGTCCTTCCAGACAACCAGAGGGAAGAGCTCAGATGGATTTCTCAGTTTCTAGATCGTGTTTGCTGGCACAATGATGTCTCAAAATACCCGCAAAATGAGGTATTTTCCCTCCATGTCTTGTGAAGACCACCAAGCTCAGTTAGTCAAGTTCAAGGTCCCCTGAAACGTTCATTCAATTCAGTTTTATCTACGTCACGAGGGCAAAAAAAATGTGCCGCAGACCTTTCAAACGTAATTTTTTCCTCAACTTTCTGAAATCATGCTTTTTGGTAGGTTTTTATTCATTCTTTCCCAAAGTTACAGGGGTCAATTTTTCTTTTTTTTTTTCTTTTTAAAAAAATTTTTTAGGGGGGGGGTTGCCTATAATGGGGAGAGACTGACTTATTTTCAGAACTTTTCAGACTGCTGTCATATAGTTTCACAACTAGCCCCAGACTATTCTCCAGGACGACTGTGCTGGAAACTCTTGACTTTCAATCAAGATGATGATTTTTAACCTCATACCATGGAATATGCAAGATGTGATGCCAGCACAAGAAGCAGCTTGAGTTATTTAAGAAGCCTAATTCTTTTTACAGGGAATTGACGAGTACTTGGTAGTCGATGCCAAGGACACAGAGAAGAATCCACTTTGCCTCTCCTTGCCAATTACACCCGGGCTATGAGAAAAGAAGGGACTCTCCATGTTAAAAACACAACCATACATAATTTGGACTTAGGCATCCTAAAGAATAATTACCCATCAGCCTCTAGACGGGGAGAGGCAGAGAGAGAGAAGCTTAGTCAATATTTCCACCCACATACTTTCCCAGCTGAGCCACATTCATCTATATTATCCTACAGAATATGGCGCAGTGTTTTCAGGGAAAAATAAAACCGAAGAACTTAATTAATGTCATAATTAAATTAAGGTCCAAATAAGAGGGCAAAAAAAAAAAATCACCACCAATCCTGGATTTACACAAAGTACTTTTTAAAAATCTTATTACAGTTCTTCTCCTTTTTATAATTTCACTCTAAGGGGATTAATTGCCTTTTCCAAACCAGGAAAGGAAGTCTGGGAATTTCTTCTTTCACGACGATTCTGGGGGATGCAAATACAATGTAGTGCAGGAATAACAAATGTTCTGTTTTCTGAGCACTCTCGCATGATTTATGAAAGGTATACCTCACTGTGGGAAGATAATGCCATTTGAAATGGTCCATTTCATAAATCTATCCCCCTCGTCCCCAGCTGCACACAGGACTACTATGAACTCCTGAATCCAATAACGTTTTCATCCTCTACTGACTAAAAAAAAAAAAAGGGGAGAGAAAAAAAAAAAAGAAAGAAAAAAGAAAGAAAGGAAAAGGGACTTTGGTGTGAGGTAATGATGCACTTACAAGGGAGCAACGGCTAACACTCTGTCTCCAGGGCTTTCTTTGGCCACGGCCACAGAGAGTCCAAGGCGGGGAAACTTGGATAAACACAATGAGGACATAATCAACATGCGCAACATCCCTAATGGCCTTTACTGCTAGTGACAGCACGGGACCCACCCTCCAAGTGACTGCAGAACCAAATGTTTTGCCTGAATACCCTTCTCCACCCCGGGACAGATTTATCCTTTGGAACTGGGGTATTTCTTATTCATTCATGCACCTGTTCAATATATCCACTTGTTTATCTCATGGCAAGACTGCATCCAGAAGAGAATTCTGTGCCCAGCACGATGGTGGAGGTAGTCAGGGACCAATCATAAACTTCAGCGAAATTCATGGTTGTGAGTTCTTCTGGCCGTAACGAGGGGGAAGTGATATATCTGTATCAACGCCACGCGGGCTCCAGAAGACCCAGATGAAATATGAGCAGGGGACGGAAGACGCCTCCTTGGGAGCCCGTGAAATGGACGGCGCCGACATGAGGAGTGACTACAAATACACGACTGATGCAACTTCTCAGACTGAGGTCATACGTCACACGGGGATCAACTCCTCCTCGTGACAGGCTCTGAGAAACAGGATGAGGGGGACGGTGAGATGACATATCACACCCTGGTGTCAAGGAGACTGAAGAGGAAAGAAAGTAAACCCACTGGGCATGAAGCGCTTCATGTTCACTAAACAGGAAATAAGTTAGATTTAAAAAAGAAAGAAAGAAAGAAAAAAACATACAGGCACATAGTTAGGGGTGTTTTAACCTTGGGGGCGATCAGTGCATTTGAGAAAACCCTTACACCGAGACACAGATACTGATGGATTCAGACACAGATAAACCACAGGATGTAAGATGGAAACGATGCAAAAACGTGAATTTGAGAGAACTCCTAATATAGGATATTCATCCTGATATGCCGGAATTTGCATATTTTGACTTGTATTTAAAAAGCAATTTCAAGGTCAGCTTTAGTAGAGAAACCCTGAGCTAAAATGGGAAGGAACCCCATTAAAAGTCTCCCGGTGGTTTGCATATTTATCTTTCTTCTTCTATAGTGAGCAATGACAATTCATAAATCAAAAAAATCAGAGTAAACAAATACCAAAGAGGTTACTTTATACACAATGTATGCACCTTATTCCATCTATTTATAGACACAAACATTTCTATTACTCAAATTTATAAAGTGTGTAATACATGCAGGCATGCTTTAAAAATCTGCATACATTTGCATAAGATAGAAAAAAAATATGTATGATTGTCCCAAGTCTCAGAAGACCATGGCCAAGACCAAATAAAATGACGACCACCTCAAATGCACTTTTGTATAATGGGATGAAAGTCATGTTTATTTTAGAAAAGCTTCAGGCCTATTTTTTTTTTAAAGTATAAATAGATTTAAAATTTCCAGTTATGTAGATTCCATGGTCTGACCATGAATATCCTATGCTGGTAGACTCGCTGAACAGGATAACCTTGGGCCTTTCCAACAAGATTCAAGGAGCTTCAGGAAAAGCACGTACAAATATCAAAATCAGCGTCCACACCTCTATACTGAAAAGATCGTCAGACTCGTGACACCCGGATCAAGGAACAGGAGGCAGGGTGGGTTGAAAAAGGGACTGGCATTCGGAGAATTGAAGGTTGCCATTCAAAGAGGGATGGTTATCCCCAAATAGGGATTTTTCCAGCAGACTCAGACCTTCCTAAAATCTAAACACCTCTATGTTTTAGAAACTTCTTGATAATTTGATATTTGATACTTTGACAATTTGATATAATGGCATCCCAGGCCATTTGAGAAGCCGTGTACAAAAATCAGCCCTGTTTGTTTATTTGTTCACTTTATAAGAATCGATTCCTTGCTTTATTCTTTAGACTAGACTTGAAACAACTTTCCCCCACTTTCAAAAAAAATTAAGTCCACCCTCAAAGGATAAACATTTGCCACCGGTGAGCTGATGCCAAAGAAAATAATCAAGAATCGAAAGAATTAAGAATCGAAAGAATCCAGAATCAAAAGTAATTCACAAAAAGGAAATTCTAAAAAAAAAAAAAAAAGTTTCTAGCAATTGCAGATTTATGCTTCACTGCCTAAGGGAAACACACCGCAGAGGACGGCAACCACACTCTCCAGGTAGGAGCCTTTCGAGGCCAGGTACTGCCTCTCATTCATCTTCAAAGTCCAGCATGCGATTTGTATCTGACAGCAAAAAATGCTCGGTGAGTATCTGTCAGCTGTAATACACAGCTGTCTGGGCTCTGAGCAGCGCTGGGAACGAGCAGCGTGGAGTGACTTAGCGCCTACTCACATGGACAGCAGATCCAAAGGGGTATTTGTTCTGCCTAAAATCCTTCCGTGGCTGCCCAGTACACTTAGAAATTCCAAATTTCTCACCTCGGGCTGCAAGGCCCACCTGTCCAACCTCATCAGCTCTCCATCTGAACCCACGCCGTTAAGGATAATCTCCTAGCTTTCTGTTTTTGACGGTGCTGAGCTGGCACTGGGCATTTGCTGCTCTCCCTGAGCCCCTTGCTTTCCGGCACCCCCTGGGGCTGCCTCGCCAGTTCAGGCCTCAGATTCACTAAGGGCTTTCCTGACCCCCCACTCCAAATCAAATTAGCCTACTCTCCATCCCAGTCCCCCTCCATGGCGGTACCCGGTCTAACTGGCCATCGATCACTTCTCTCTAACTTGTGTCTTGTTCACTCATTCAGCTGCTGAGTCTGTACTGGAACAAGGAGACTTCATCTGCCTTCATTCTATATCCCCCCAAACTAGCACACAGGAGGTGTTCGGTAAACACCTCTGGAATGAATGAATGGACTAAAATGGCCAGAAATGACTTTTAAACTTTGCTGTATTTAAGAGAATCCTGCTGATGGCGACCTCAAACACTGAAGTGACACGGCAGCTCCAACAGCTGAATGACCAGTGGATCGGGCCACCGAGACAGCTGCTGGTGACAGAAAAATGCATGAAGCAGAGCCCTTGCCTTGAGGGTCCTCCTGCCTCCCACAGCGGTCTTCAAGCTCCCTCTGTTCATGGCCTTGGCTGATGCTTTACGTTTGATCAATGTCACCGTCCCAGGAAACATCTGATGCTGATCTGGAGGGCGAGCTCTGAGGACTGTCTATGCGCCGGCCTGAAGAGGCCGAGTTCGCCCCACCGTGTGTGCCTCTAGCTCACTTCCGGAGGTGTGGAAGTCCACTCTCCTCTCAAAACAGCAGCCCTCTGTCTTTCCTGTGGTCCAGGAAGGTCCTGACATACGACATCAGAGGATGCTATTTCAAGGACTCGGGATGTGAGACTGCAGGGTCTGACTGGGAATCCTAGCTCTGCTGCCGACTGCTCTGCCTTGAGGCAGTCACCAGCCTCTCTCGGGAAACAAGGATTAAACATATAAGGACAACTAAATCATACAAGACAAGGCTAGAACTGAGCACATTGAAAAAAAAAAACACCTCAAGAAATGTATGTTTAGCACCTCCATGGAATTTACATGACCATGGAAAACACACACTCCTCACATCTGCATCTAATTAGTGTAATTAAAAACAAAGATGTATTTGTGAATCCGGAGGAAGTTGCTCATACTATTCTGGTAACTTTTTGGTATATTTGAAATGCTTTTAAAATTAAAAGACTCCCTTCTGCCACCAAAAGAAAAAAGAAAAAAAAACCACTCCATAGGTGTGCCCCTCTTAATGGAAATTTGATATACCAAAATTTTTTAAAATCTAGGAATGGGAATGACTGATGAGAAGGGATTCTTGAGAGACTGCTTTAAAGTCCCTGTAGTTTAAAACTGTATTTCCACTTAATTTTCCAGGACCAGATTTAGTACATATTGTACCAAACAATATATGACCATATTCCAAAACCCAAATGGATTACTAATGGATTAATATGCTTTAAAAAGCATCTTTACAAGATTTAACCATGAACAAAGCTCCTTGCTTCTCTTGGCTTCCAGTTAACATGTGACACCCTGTAATACTTCAACTTAAAGAGTTACAGAAGCCTGGAACTTTATATGAGCCTGACAGTGATGGATTAAAACCATACTCTAGACATACCTCAAACAGTAGCATTTACTTTTTCTTGCTTAATTCATGGTTGATCTACCGGAGCCATTTGCTGGAAACTGTAATTGCTGAGCTGTTGTCAGAAATCTCTCCTTGCTAGGGTGAACTGGTTTCCAAACCGAGAGGAAAAAGTACCATCAAGACATGTTCCAAAACCCATGCCATCTATGGACCTCGCCCAGTAAAGAATTTGACACGTTCTGAAGTTGCAGAAGTCTTACTCGGAAAGCAAGTTAAAAATTCAAGGCTGGTACACCCATGCTCAGAGCAGCATTATTTATAATAGCTAAAACATGGAAGCAACCCAAGGGTCCATTGAGGAATAAATGAGCAAAATGTGATATATACATAAACAGAATATTATTTAGCCTTTCAAAAGAAGGAAATTCTGACCCTTGTTACAACATGGATGAATCTTGAAGACATTATGGTAAGTGAAATTAGCCAGTCACAAAAAGACAAATACTGTATGATTCCACTTAGACGAAGTATTTAGAACAGTCAGAATCATCAAGATGGGAAGTAGAATGGTGGTCGCCAGGGGCTGGAGAGAGGGGAGATGGAGAGTCATTGTTTAACAGGTACAGAGTTCCAGTTTCACAAGATGAAAGGAGCTATGGGGATGGAGGAGAATGATGGGTGCCCAATAAGGTGAATGCATTTAATAACACTGAACTGGACACTTAAAAATAGTTAAGACGTTACATTTTACGTTATGTGTATTTTACCACATCAGTTGCTTGCTAGTATCCACTCAGGCATTCATCACCTATTCACGAGGCAGGCCAGTCAGCCAGGAGTGGGCTCTGGAGAGGAAGAGCCTAACCCATCCTGGGGAGATCTGGAAAAACTTGGATCACTTTCATGATCTTCAGTAGGTCCCGAGCCACCCAGGATAAGACCTGGGAAAACCTGCTTGGAATGGGCTGCTCTATGCAGCCACCTGGAGTACAGTCCAAGGAATTAGGAATAAAGTCAAAGGTAAGGAGAACACAGACTACAAATATCAAAAGTCAACCATTAATCCCATCAGCTTCTCATAGTTCAGCTACCAATCTTGCCTCCCCTCATCCTGTCCATGGACCACCATTCCTGCCTCCCAGACCAGAAGTCATCAGTGCCTCCTTTCTTCTTTCTCACCATCCACATCCAATCAGTGGTCCTCTCAACCTATCCCCACTGTCCATTCTCAACCCATTTCCTCCTGTCCAAACCCACCCTGTCAACTGAGTTTGGAACCTCATCAACCCTTGAGTAAATATAATCATAACCTCTTAACCCATTTCTCAGCCTCTAGCTTCTTCTTCCTTGACATCAGCTACATATGTATATGTGTTTGTGCGTGTGTATATATACATATATATTTCAATCTTACAGAAACACCCATGTTATCATGTTACTAACTAAAAACCAGAAAAAAACTGCAGTGCCTCCACTGCCAACGAAACAGTTTAAACTTTTGGTTCTGGCACTGAAGTTTCTCCACAAATGACCCCAAGTGACAAGGACTGCAGAGTGGTTGGGGGGGGGGGAGTGGGCACAGAAAAAAAGATGTCACCCTCTAGTCACTTCCACCCTGGGCCTCCGGGTCCGACCAGTGATCTTTCAAAGGAGCAGTTTGCACTGCTTCCTCTAACCTGTCCTCTCCTCAGCTCTCCTACCACCTTGGTCCTCATAACCATCATGGCAACATGCTGCCTTTTAAAGAGCTATTGAAAGAGTGTCATCCTGTGGAAGGAAGGACTCAGGGGAGCGGCTGACCTCTTTTGACTCCCAAGCTTTGTTTTCCTGCCCCAGCTATTTACCTCGTAGAAAATCTTAATCAGAGAGGCTGATGCATCATGTGCCTACAGGCCTTCCGGGTGTGGGTAAGAAGCGGTCAGTACTGAGCACTGATGGTTCAACCAGAGGGAGAAGGGACGTGGAACAGGGTTCATTCACCACGTTTTCCTGCTGGGTGGCGTTATGGAATTCACCTCTGTCCTCTGGGCCAGGGGGCTCACCTTGTCTGTTTGGTCTTCGGGAGAGGCTGGGACCAGACTGAATCATCTCCCTTCTGGGAGGGTCCCTCCTAGAAACCGCCACTTCCCCAGCCCCGAGGGATGGGTCAGCTCTCTGTGATGTGGATGAAATCTTTTTAAATTCCACTGGGCCCTCCCCGTGGGGGAGTTCGCCGCAGAGGCCGCAGCTGTGGGCTTCTCCTTCAGGGAGGTCAGCGATCCCACACTTGGTCGGCCCCTCTTGAACTGGGTGCCAGGGACATTTCGAGGACAGCATTTTCCTTGGCAGGTGTGCCTGCCGGCGGGGCCCACTTCAAGGTCTGTGAGAGCAGGGAAACGGCATCTGGGATCTATCTGCGGTTGTCGGTTTGCACATTTTGAGGGGTGAAGTGAAAAAGAACTGCCTTACACAGCATGTTCTTATCCAGACCTGGGCTGTGTCCACACGAAGAAAACGGCCAGGGTGGAAAACGGCTGGCGGGGCACGTGGGGCTGTCCCCAGGGCCGCCTGAGGTCACCGCCCGGGCAGTTTAAGAAAAACCTCTCTGCTTGGGGGCCACACCCAGACCTCTTCGCTCTTCAGGAGTCTGACAAGTGCTCAGGAGCAGCTCAGAGAACGGGCTGCCTCTCCAGGTCTGAAGGGTTGGGCTCAAGCCCCTCGGACACACCGGCAACCACCTGGAACTGCCTTCCAGCTTCCGCCTGAGTGGGAGGCCTTCTCCAAAGTCTTGTCCAGCTGGACAGAGTTCAACCCTGGTCCTTCTGAATGCTAGCCAGGCTGGAAGATGTTGCCATGACTGCCTATCCTGCACTGCATCGTACTTCGTTACTTTTCCATCTGCCTCCTCTGCTTCCCCAAGGTCAAGGAGCATGTCCTAACTGCCTTCGTATCTTCACTTTTGTCCCCAAAGCAGATGCCCAGTGATGCTCACTGTCCTGAACTGGCCCTGGCCAGCAAACTGTTCTGACCACATGCAGCTGGATACCCCGTCTCCGGTTCAACTCCCATGTGCTGGGCACTTACTGTTCATTTTCCCTCTATCCTTCCTCCATCCGTTTCATTTCCTTGTCAGGGTAGGTACCTGCGCATCCTTCCAGTCTCAGAGTGAAAGGAGAACTTCCCTGGCCGCCCTTGCTCCCTCCAGTCCAGGCTGGGAGTTTCTCTTGTCTGCTGACCTGGGCGCCCAAGTCCCTCAGCGCTCCGTGTGAGCTCCCCCCACTTCTGAGTGTGAGGTCTGTCTGCTGATGCTCTCACGGCTCTGCCTTCCTTCAGAGATTGTAGGTTCCTTGATTTTTATTTTGAAACTAAAATCTCTTAAATTCTTACCAGCCATACGCTGGTCACTATGCAAAATGCTTCTTGTGCATTTTCTCATGTGATGCCCACATTAACCGTAGGAGAGAGATGTTACTATCCCCATTTTATGGATGAGGAAACTGAGGCAGCTAGTGACATGCCCAGGTACATAAGGGGACGAGTGAGTGGTGGAGCCTGGGTGTGAACCCAGACATAATTCACAGCAAAGCTGCCGCTACATTGTAATGCCATTCAGTTCATCTTGCCGTTGTCACCTTGGTGTCTAGGGCAGTGAGCGACTGATGAACAGTGAGTACTCAATACATGCTTGGAGGGGTGGATGCCTCAATGGTACCTTGGAACCTTCCTAGGGCTTTTCAATTTGTCCTCCTTCAATTTACTCACTCATTTTTTTCATTCTGTTATTTGTCCTTAATAAATCTTTGCAACAGATTTGACTACAATTAACAGAAAATCAAAATAAGAATCCTGGAAAACTCAGCCTGAGGTGATGGCATGGTATGATTTTAGGGACCAAGCCTCCTCTGTTCACAGTGCTGTGCCCCACCAGCCCCCAGATCTACATCCCAGATGGCAGGAATGGAAAGAGGAGCATGAAGAAGGCAAGAAGGTTAACTTCCTTCTCCTAAGGACATGTTCCAGGAGATCACGCAGGACTCCCCAGCCCTGCCACTGGCTGGAACTCTGTCACATGATCACGTGGCCAGACAGCATTGAAAGGGAAGTCAGGACACAGAATTCTTATTCTGAACCATCATGGAACCCTTGGAAAATTCTGTTACTAAGAACAAAGGATGGACATGATCCTAGGGGACGAACAACAGCTCTTGCCTAATAGCACCTCCGGAATCCCTGTCTTCCTTGCAATTATTGCCTTGCTGGAGGTCAGATTCTGATCATCTTTGACAGAACCACCCTTCTGAAGCATTCTCCTATTTTCCTTTCAAAGCTATCTTCCAAATGATGGCTCTTCCATGGAGAATCAAGGAGTCCAGGCTGGACTTTCAGTCGCCCCTGTGACCCTCCTACCTCCCCTGAAATGGACACAGGGTCTGGCCATCTTATGCTGCCTTCCTTCCCCACTAAGCTCAGTAAGTATTTTTGGAAGATAATGACTCAAGGTAGGGCCATCTCACTCAGATCCCAGACCATACTCCTAAAGGATGCCAGGATATTCCCCCCTCTCCTTAGCCTGGAAATAGATTTTTGAGCAGCATTATACAGCAGTTCCTGTTCAAAATCCTTCTTTCCTTTTCTTTAGTAACGTCTTTATAAATCACCGTTATAAAAATAAGGCAAGCAGAAGGAAAAATATGCAGTACCTCGAAACTGAAAATTCAAGTATTTGCTTTTTATGGGACACTTGAGGCTCTTAAAAAAGAGAACTGCTAGAAAACTTAAATACAAAAAATTCACTGTCTGATAACATAAAAGCCTAACAGAAGTGAATAGTTTATGAAAATAATTTGAATATTTACGCTTCAATTTATGGTCTGAAAATCACCCCCAAACCACGATCTTATTCTTAAACGGATTTTCTGAGAGAGCGTTAAATACATTTTGATTGTTTTGACACCATGTCTACTTGGATATTCTGTGCAATGATTTGAAAGTAAAAAGGAAATTCCCTAAAAATCTAATGTAAGTATATTTGAACATACATTATATAGACAGAGAAGTGTATTTAGATGCATGCATACATATAAAGTTTAACAAACATTTCAACTCAAAGGGGTATTTGGGGGTGGTTGTTATTGTTAGGGAGAAATACTGTAAATTTAACTTGAATGAAGCCTAGGGCTCAAACACACTGTAATTCTCTTGACAGGGAAGCTCGGGTTCAAGTTCCTATCTTTTTATTTTCTAAGACTAAGGCTGCATGATCGCTTAAACCGTGTTTTATACACAACATTATAGAAACACAGCAATGCGGGGCCATAAAAATGTTGATGAAAGAGAAACAAACATGCTCCCATTTCGAGTTTCTGATTACTTTTTTTTCTCCCAGTAAGTCAAAGAAATCCCTTCTCAGAATTTCTTACGTTTCGTCTATTTACGGAAAGTATTCACCATGATTTTAACAGGCTTCCAAAGCATCAAATATCTGTACCAAAAAAATCAGTATTCACTTCCAAAGGGGAAAAATATTCAGGCTACGAAAAGTGGTAAGGAAAGTATATGTCCAAAGACTGTATTGTTAAACTCATGGGTTTAATGAAACCCAAACATGGAGAATACATTATGTAAATATACACGGACAAAGAAAGGGCTTTTGAAGTCTAGGTGATCCAGGATCTGCAACTGTGATTTTTTGTTTGTTTGTTTATACATTCTAGCAAGATTTCACGTAACACACACACGCCCACACACACACACATACACTACTGAGACTGTTTATTCAGTTTTAAACACAAATCTCTGCAAACTTAGGCAAAAGGGAGGGCTAGGAATATGTAAGCATCTGAGCAAAAGAATAATTCACTGAACTTCAGGGTTAGAAACAAAAACAAATGCAGTGAGAGAAATTCCTGCATTATCTGTCTTCCAAAGAAAGGCACTTATTCAAGGTACACAGGCAGATTACACCACACTGGGGAACTGAAATGAAACAGAAATCAGCGACAAAAGATACAAACTCACGCGCCAAGTCAAGTCGGTAAATAAGTGTTTGATTAAGTCTGATAATTATGCCTTAATTACCTTTCTTCTCTCCACTTTGGATTTAAAGGGGAACACACGATCACAAATAGTATGTCAACTCGCAGGGAGTCACAGTGCTAGTGTTTATGTGATTTCAGAGATCAAACAACTAACATCCATTTGTCAAATATTGACTGAGTGCCCGCCCTGAGTCAGGCTGTGGGCTGCCTGCTGCATGTAAAACTCTGTCTCCAGTGAACTTACAGACAGACATATAAACAGACACATGTGCTAATAACAGAAGTAGTAACATTGATTGGTGACCTATTATGTACCAATTACATGGCTCAGCTTGGCACGTGTTAGCCCAGAAAGTCCCTGAAAACCCACTAAGTATGTCTTACTATTATTATTATTTCTGTTTTACAAGTGAAGAAATCGACCCTCAGGGAAAGGAAATGACTTGCCCAAGGTCACCCCATTAAAAGGGGGACGGAGAGCCGGATCTACTGGGAGCGCAAACTCAAGGAATGTCTGTTCACAGGCAATAAATACCTCAATTCCTCCTCAAAACAAGGCTCATTTTACAGACAGAAGAAAAGTCAGACTTGGGGAAGGGCTACACTGACTTTCCCAAACTTCTCAGCTAGTCGAGGGCAAGGTCAAAACTAGCACCGGGCTGGCTCTCCTGCTGCCCAAGCCCAGGCTCTTTTCCAGAAACACAGGCTGCTTCCATCCAGTCCTTCAAAAACAAAGACAACGTTCCCAACAACTTGCTGGAAGGTGGTGGTGTAGATGGAGGGGGAAGGTGCATATCCTGGCGGGCTGCCTGGTGGGAAGCCCAAAGCAAAGCTGAGCAGGGGCGAGGCCAGCGACGGACACGTGGAGCCCCCCTCCCCGCCCCCTCTATTTCTCCAGGTTTCCCAAGTCAGCGGCTCGGATGACGTTAGTGTTGGTGCCACTCCACCCACTGAACAGCTCTCCCAAATGTTCCCCGGGCACCTGAAGCTTCCGTGTTACTCATTCTCTCCCAGACACAGCGTGGCCACCACTACCTTAGCCTTCTCTTATCCGGGCAGAATGTGCCCTCTCCCTCCGCAGGCAGGGTCCGCGGGTGTGCTGACCACGCAACATGCCCCAGCCTGGCCCAGCATCCAGGACTCCGGAAGCATCTGTGAAGGCAGCAGCCACCCTATTCAACATATTAACCAGCCCGTACGGCCTGAGCCCCAGCCACTCAGAACAGACACAGGTAACACAGGTAAATGCCCAAACACTGGAGCCTGGGCCCCTGACAAGCTGGATGTAATCCTTTAGCTGCTGGACCAAGAAGGGCGGTTGCAGCTCTTATTAACCAGGACTGCAGTGTTTTAACACGTTAACTACTGGGAATGGCCATACTGGTGCAAGATGCCGGAATCTCAGCCCTGTTGAACAAATGAACCAACCTACTCCAGCAGCCACAGACAAGCTGCAAAGAAGACTGTGTCTGCTTTCTGCAAAACGAGTGCCAACAGGTGTCTAAATGCCTCTAGCTTCATTGTGCTGATAGACAGAAACTTACAAACTAAGTCACCAAAAAAAACTATGTATAACTCCATTCAAATTGCATGAATCCAACCTTTATTTTCTTAGGCTCTCTAATGGGCCCTAAATGTCTACGTAGAACAGATGTCTCTCCTCACCTGCACTTTCCCTCCCCTTAATCCACCATAGGATCTGTAATCCATGATCAACTCACCCCTCCCCTCTAGGTTCAGATTCTGTCTGTCCAGCCACATTCATGGTTGGATCGAAAGAGTTCCCTGTCTCACGTGCATTCTCAAGGTTGGCAAGAGTGTTATCCAAAGGAAAAATGAATGAATCAGGGAGGGACCAAACCCCGCTCAGTCAGGGTCAGGGCTGGAGCCAGGCTCTCTTCCTGCAAGTATTGCTTTATTGTTGGCCAGTGCGTTGCTCTGCAAAAGTGGACAGCATCTTCACCCTCTGAGAGTATTTATTACCCAAGCTCTTGACGGTGGAGACCCCCCTTCTGAAATCTCTGGCAAAGAACAAGTGTGAAAGCCTGGATCTCATTGAGAAATAGAGATTTTACAGTTTAGGGAAGCATGAATATATTAAAAATGTGCATCTCCTTCCTATAATATTATACCTTCTGTTTCATACTTATGACTTCCCAGTGGAAATAAGCAGAAAATAATATGCACTAAGTTCCTGGTTGAGATGCTGGGAGTTTAAAACAGGACGTTTCAGAAGTATAAGAGCACTTCTTAACAGTCAGGAAGCCAATTACTGCCCCTGACTTCAGTGACATATTTTGCCTGAGAGGTTTCCTTCAAACAGTAACTGCGAAGCATGGATCTTACTTTGAGGCCAGGGTAGAACTTTGTGTTTATATTCTGAGCAGTGGAGGGGGTGTTTTCTCAATCCTGGGGTGCTGCCACCCAGTGGCAGAATCATCCGCCTGGGTCACGTGGCTGACACAAGGCTTAGCCAATGAGTATGTTTTATAAGATAGAGATGCACTGTTTTTACAGACAAACATTAAGAGCCCACTGTGTGCTAGAATCTAAGGACAGATATGTACACTCAAACACAAATCCACACCACGATTAAATCATACTGTAACAAAGGGGTCTAAAAGAGAAGAACACAAAGTATTAAATACTTTTAAATAGTGGACATCATATAGCAAAGCGTACAGGATGACTGATGACAGGCATAAATCGTTACACATACAGGTAGAAACCAACTAATACACGTTGGATGAAAAACGGGAAGAAATTAACATTTTCTAAACAGGCAAAAGGACAGTGACATATATTTTTATGAGTATCTGCTTTCTCATCCTCCTAACCACCCTGGAAGGATCTTACAGATAAGGAATCTGGGTTGCAGAGAGTTTTACTACTTTATTCAAAGACAACCAGTTAGTATGCAACAGAGACAAATTTAAGGCGACGTATTTTGACTCCAAAGCTCAGTTCTTTCCATTACACCATTATCCTGATTTTATCAAGAAATATTTCCTGATAGGAATGATAGCAAGTTCCATTGTTTTAAACAAACCTTTATAAGCAACCCCTCAAAATGCAAAACAAAAACGAAAAAAGCCCTGCTAATCTTAAAGTGTTAGAAGTTGGTCTAACCACGTTAGAAAGCTCCTTTTGAAGACACCTGTGAAATTTCAGCTTCCAGTCAAAAGCCCTTCACAAGGTACAGGGTCGTCGGGTTGCCTTCAGAGACCTGGCGGGTCTAGTCCCGAGGCTGCCCAGCCCGCTCCTTCTCTAACCAGGGTCCTGCTCATGGCTTCGTAATCCCCACCCATCAGTCCTGGCTACCATTTATGAAACCGCTGAATCTCTCCTCGGACATTTCTAACGCAGATAAAAACAAAATATTCTGGAAGGATAAAGTTCATACGACTGATTTTTTTTCTCCCAGGGGGAAAAGGGCAATATACCGCTCAATTCAGAGAAAAGGAAACATCACCCCCGTCTCAAGAGACTTCTAGATAAAACCTTGTGAGTTGAAAGTGTGTGTGTATATATATATATGTAGAATTTTCAAAGTAATTTGCTAAAACAGTTGGTGTTCTGCCTCCCACCCCTAATAAAAAATAAAACAAAACATAAACTAGATATCACAGAGAGGGAGGTTCAATAAACAGCAGGATGCAGCAAGACTCGCACCCAGGACAATGAGCGCTCCGTGTTTGGAATGCTCTGGACCAGAAGCGGGCAGAGGAGGACGATACTTGGGCGGGGGTTGCAGCCAGAGTGGACGGGGTGGAAGGAGAGGAGAGAATTCTGACTCCTGAAGGCGGACGTTTTTTTCTCTACAGATTTTAATACTCCCAGCCTAATAAAACCTTAGTTTGAAATTCTTGCTTTTAGTACGGTTAATATACTTTTATTGAAAACAGGCCCTTTGCTTAGTGACAGTGCGCTGTACAGGGACAGCCAGTCTCCAGACAGGGCCAGCTTGGTGCCTTGAATCCAACCTGTGAGCCTCAGCTTCCTCCTCTGGAAATGGGAAGGTGGGAACCCATGGCCTGTAAGAGCCTTTCCCAATTAAAAAAAAAAAATTCAGTGCCCGGAGAGTACAGGCCCAAGGGGAGGGTCCTCTGTGGTGTGCGGCCTTCTGTCACACTGCACAGTGTGACGAGTGGGATTTGGGGCAGGGGCCAGCCACAGCCTCATCCGGGGCCTCCTCACGGTCATCACCAGCCTCCCCAAGTGGCGATCCCCGTGTGTGCCTCATGAACACACAGGGAGAGCGGTGTGTCCTGACTCTCACGGGGAGGGGACGATGGAAGCGTCACGTTTGCCACTCTTCCTGGACTCCGCCTTTGGGTCTCTCCCTGTGGCTGACTTTACCTGCGTCCTTCCCCTGGAATAAACCACAACCACCAGTACAGCAGCCTCCAGCGCTCCCTGTAGGCCCTGCAGGCAGATGATCAAACCCAAGGGCGGTGTGGGGTCACTCCTTCTAAATCTGCAGTGGGTGTCAGAAGGGAAGGTGGACCTAGGGATTGCGCCTTCTAACTCGTACTTGTCCCCTTAAGTTCCTGACATCCCACTCCCAACTGAGCCACGCACTCTGCTTCCTGGAGCAGCCAGGATTTAGAAAGAGCAGCCAGGATTTAGAAAGAGCAGCCGGGAAGTCCATGCCTTTCTTCCATCCTGATGTGCAGACGTCCAGCATCCTTCTAACCTCTCTGAGCTCCAGTCTCCTCATCAGGAAAATGAGCACGTGAGTAAGTCGCTCAGTCTAAATGACGAAGTTATTATGAGACTCGATTAAGGTAATGACTGTGAAAGCTCTTGGAAAAATGGGACCTTCTTTCTCAAAGATAAGACAGGAAGAACTCCTGTCACCCTGACTGTGGAGTTTCAATGCTTCGGAATTAAATTTACTCTCCCTATTTTGTTGTCTTTCTCAGGGCCAGTGAACGCATCCGGTCTCCATCGGCAGGTGCTGGAATTATGTCAGCCAGAACTTTCATTAGCCAACGACTTCAGTCAGTGAAAAATCACGGCAAAACAAATGCGGCATTTTGACGTCGCTGAATCTATTCCGGCGCGGTGCGGTTTCGAGGCTAATGTCTTTTCAAACAGCTCTGTTTCGCCTGCAGACTTGAATACCCTCATTATAGTGTTTGAAAAAAAAGTTCCCTTATGTTTTTTTAAAGAGTGCCATTCTTCAAAAAGATGTCAAGAAGCTCGTTTTTCCCCCCTCGCTACAAGGTGTAATGTGAAGATAAGCATAAAACCTGGTTGGAAATGTGACCTATACTGGACTGGCAGAGCTTAGCATCAAGCAAACGGCTAGTCGGGGAGCTGCTTCTGTCCTGCCTCACTGCTGATATTTGGAGAAAGGTACCATGTACTGTTTGTGGGCAGTGAGAGCAGGGTGGAAGTCAATTATGGTTTAAAAAAAAATTGGAATCATTTGCTCGTGGAGTTGATCAGAGTTTTGAACAAGTCCCTGGCCTTCCTCCCGACGGCCACAGCCAGGTCTTTTGGAAAACATTTTATTTTCCTGCTCAGCGTAATAAGAAGAGAAAAGTCGTGGTTTTTGCAGATGAAATGGTGCTGATAATAAAAAGTAGGTCACACTTTCTCTGTCTTGACTTTCTCCGAGAGACAAAGGAGGGTTTCGAAGACGTGACTCGAGTCAGGTCAAACCTCTGACCTGAGTGTTCTCGGTACTTAAGAGGAAAGCTTGGGGCATCTGCAGTCCGAGCTGACGTGTACCACAGGCAGGGAGCAGGGCAGCGGTGACTCTGAGGGCTGGGGTCAGGGTGCAGACAGTAGATCACCCAAGCTTTGGGGGAAAGTGAGAACCACAAGTTCAAAGGACTGTTGGTGCTATGACCTTAGGATGTGGGGCGGCCAGGCAGGAAGGAGGCACAGGGAAGAAATGTCACAGCAGCACCCAGCGGAGATAGCATTGTTGTGCACGGTTATTTACTGAACCCTCCAGCACAAGATCTTGCTGCCCTCCCCGCCAGCGACCAGGTCACTTCCTTTGGCCGATGAAATAGGGCTGAAATGACAAATGTCACTTGCAGGAAGATGCTTTAAGAAATCATTTTGTCTCTTTCCCTGTGAAATGAGTTCCAGAAAGAAGCTGTGTCATCAGCCTGGATCCTGCAGTGGAGAGGCTCTCACTCTTCCTCTGTGAGCCATGGAGATGGCGGGGTTGTTTGTTACTGCAGCTTACCTACTCTACCCTGACAGATAGGGTCCCCCTCAGTCCTCCTTCTCCAAAACTGTGGAAGGATAAAAACGGTAAGCCTATGCGCTTGTGAGTCTGTATTTCTAAATCCCTTTTTAGCTCAAGAGTGGGCACTGATGTCCAACTAGACAGACTGGACTGTGAATGCACTGGCGCACACTGTACCCCATGGCCCCCATGCAAGACAATAGAGAGGCTTAAGAGTCACGATGGCTGTTAGAAGACAGTGGTGGTTTTTCAAGGGGATCTCCCCGGGGTGACCTCAGGATGCAGTGGAGTGAAATACGGAAGGACAAAGATGCTGGAGTCAACTGCCTGGTTGCAAATCCTAGAGTCTCCCATATGTTCTCTGCTTGAATGTGGGTGAGCGGCCTCACTTCTCTGAGGCTCTGTTTACTCACCTGTTAAAGGGTGATAATAAGGGTGTAAAAGGGCTGTAATAAGGGTGCCTCTGGCACACAGAAGTGTTGAGGGGATGAAATAAAGCGATGCATACAAGGGACTAGCACAGAGCCCAGCCACAGGGTAATTTCTCAGGGTCCCTTTGCTTCCTGTGGTTCTTGTGCCTGCTCTCGTTCTTTGCACCAATGTTAATTCTTCTCGACCACTAACTCTTCTACCCCTGATTTTAATGTAGGACCTCGCATGGATTATTAATTTGGGTTGGAAATGATTAACAGGAGCAGCCCCTTGGCGGCTACCGCCATGACTGAACTTAATAAACTGGCAGAGGTCCTGTCATAGTAATGGTACCTCAGCCTTCCACTGGAGATCTTCCTTCTGCCCTGGGTCTGATCGAAAAGCTACTCTTCTTCCCAAGTGTGACAAAATTAACTGCCTCTCTGTATTCTTGGAGCAGCAGCTCAGGAAAGGCAACTGGAAATGTTCAGATTTGGAAGCACTGGTGATGGAAGATCAGGCAAATTGAAGAGAGAAGGCAATTTCGATTCAGGGACACAGCGCCGAGACAGGCAGCTTGACTATTCTGAGCATTAATTGCCTCATCTGTCAAATGGGAATATTGAGAGGAAAATTCAGGGCCTGAAGATAGGCTAAGACAACACAAGGCGTGCTTCTCAGGATGGAGCTGATTCCACAGACCTCAATCCACCTTGGCTGTTAGGATCAGGAGTAATTAAACTCCTAATACTAATGCTGCCAGAAAGACACGAAACAGTAGCAAGCATCCTGCAGCCCGTCTCAGAAGGAAAGATCAGGTCTTCGGAAAAGCCAGCCTGCTCTTGGGAAACCTTTGAACACATTCATAGCAGAGACAAAGACAGGGGCCCTGAAACCAGGAATGAACAAGCCTGTTCCAGCCCTGCTACAAAATGGTGACTGTGACAACCCAATGAAAAGCATGCACATTCTGGGGAGGGTGGGGCTTTGCAGACACATGCTGAGAACATGCTCCTTAGCGGGGAAAGACAGGAGATGTGTATAAGATCCCACTTACGGCATCAGTATTGCTTGATCTACATATGTTCCCTGTTAAATTTTAGTTCTATAATATGAGCCTTCCTGATTAAAAAATAGTAGAGATTTATTAATATTTCTTATAGGAGGTACACTGGTAGGTCTGGGGGCGAGGACCACAATGAAGTAGGATATAGTTCTTGCCTGTTTAGAGGTCACAGTCACATGGGAAAGAGAGACATTACACATCAAGTTACAAGTGTGACGAGAGGTAAAGTTCAAGTACATGGACTTTTCCAGCAAGGGTACTGAAATGTCCAAATGTGTTTCCTGGTGGGAGTAGCAGTGGCTGAGGGGATGGGGCTAATTCCCAGTTGATGGCTTTGTTTGTCCACGAAGTCCTGAGTTT
This sequence comes from Camelus dromedarius, assembly GCF_036321535.1. NCBI lineage: Eukaryota > Metazoa > Chordata > Mammalia > Artiodactyla > Camelidae > Camelus > Camelus dromedarius. The sequence goes on from NC_087444.1 coordinate 28,517,128, forward strand.
AAAAAAAAAAATCAGCCAGGTGTTGGGCTAGGTAGGTGTCAGACCAGATGGACCTTGCTTAATTGATGCTCAAGGACAGGTAAGTGGTTCCCACTGATTAAGACAACAACAGGAACCCCACAGGTCGGAATGTACACAAAAGATATTTGTTGAGTTCAGTCCACCACAAAAGCATCCCCACTTCTTCTGATAATGGTACTCTGACGTGATTTTAGGGGACTGGAACTTCATCAACTCTCAGTTCATGAGCTCTGGATGGTCTGCAGTACACGCACCGGGGGGCGATCCTGTGACTCAAGCCTTGCCCAACTTTCAAATCTCTCTAGCCACAGAGACTAGCTCAGAATGAGCAGGTGATGTAAGCTGGATCAGACTAAATCCCAGGAAAGAGACACTGCTTTTTTCCCACTAGGTTGAACCTGGAAAGATATGGCTGAGAACTGTAGACACTTGTCATGATAATCCAAAAAGTGAGCCTGTCTGAAAATGGTGCCAATGCTGAGAAAATGAAACTAAAGATAAAAAGACGGAAATCAGGTCCTGATCATTTAGCCCCTGGATCAAGCTTTACCTGATCTCCTTGTCATGCCTATATTTTCCGGTCAATGAAGCCTGCTTAGGAGAAGTTTTCTTCCTTTTGCAATAGCAATTGCAAAATGCTACTTTCCTGACTCCAAGTTGTAACAATTTGACAAACTTCCCCAGAATCTATCAGAGATTTAGCTTAGAGTCTACCCCCATAGAACTTTGGTAGGTTCTTTTCAAATCTGTGACTTTTGTGACTGGGCTTGCCTTTTTATTACCAGACAAGGTAATCATTCATCCCCCCTGGTCTGGGGCAATGTTAATTTATGCCTGTTTTCCTGGGATAATTATTATTAGTGTCTCCTTTCACTCTAAAAAATATCCAAGACTGATTAAACAGTAACTTATAAGGTTACTCTATTCATAATCCTCCTTTACAAATCTTTTTTTTTTTTTTTTGCCCCTTAAGAGCAGATTCCCACATCCCCAAATTCTTCTCAGTGATAATTATGGCTAATTATACTCAGCAAATAATCTCATCTCGCCAGTCTTCCCACATTTGACTTTTGGGGGATTAATCACAGCATTCTGCCTTCGAACGAGCATGGTATTATTGTTTTATCTAAAGGAAACCCCTCTGAAATGGGGCCTCCATCCATCATTCCTCCTGGAGGAGCAGGAACGGATTAAAACTTCCTGGCCTGCAAACTTGTTTGTTAACGTGTCGCTTCCTCCTGGTTGACAGCGTAGGGTCTTCCGTGGGTGGCGTGTTTAGGATTTGGCTGAGGGCATTGTTTTATCAAGATGGGACGGTTATCCGTACTGGAAGACACTGTGCTGGGAACCTGACCACCCTGTAAACACAATGATAACGTCGTGTCTGCACGCTGGGGGAAGACAGTGCTCCCAAATTCCCTTTTCCTAATTAGAGTCTGAAACAATAGGTGGGAAATTCGAGCCCTCCCCGCCCCCCCTGCTGTTATCATTATCTCTTGGCCTTCATTTCTGGGTATTGATTGAGCTTTGGGTATTTTGTGTGTGTGTGAGAAACAGCAAATTAAAATCCAGACTTCTCCCATTTTTCTTCCTGGAGCGTTCATCTTGTTATAAAGCTGGGGTGACAGAGATTAAAAGTCAGAAGTAGAAGGTTTGGGATTTATATGCAATTGTGTGAACTGTACCAACTTCCCTTTTAAAATTATTCTAGTAAACACATGTTTGACCAAGGAAGCCGAAGGGATGTGAACTCATGAAGAAATTTCTTAGAAAACTGCTCTGGTCAGGAAAAGATACAGACAAGCACCTTCCCCCGGGTGTGGGTGAACAGTGTGTCTTCTGAGTCAATGATTGAAACATCACCTGTTATTTCACTAGTAGGAACCAGCTACGTCACTGTAATTTTTCATTTTTTAAAATCTGAAGTGAATGCCCAGGAAGGACCCTGATGAGGCTCAGGGCATTGATCTGCAGGGTGGCATCTGCCCACGTCCTTCTGAGTGGGACTCACTGGCTGGCATCATTAGAGAGAAGACAGCATTACTAGCAATCCAGCCACATTAAGTCAATTTACATTTACGATTGCCCTGTAGAGGAACAAGGAAGCAACTTGGATGGGAGAATCTCCCAGGCTCTTACGAAAGGAATCTGTTGAATTGCAGATACACAACATTTAGCTCACAGGGAATTCAACCGGCCAAGATAAAGACAAGGTGACCACACTCTACGCTCAGTAACTGGAGCGTGCTGTAAAGGGAGCCCTCACAATCTGTACAAGCTAAATGAATAATGCTGTTTCCAAATGAGGTTAAAGAGCCTCCATCTCCCAAGCTCGTCAGACTGACCAGCAATATCAGTGAACTCTGAGCCATAACTCCTTGTCAAATAGTAGCAGCATGGAAAAAAAAAAAAAGAAGTCACAGCATGGACACACGCATCAGCTAGGGTCACGCAGGCTGCTGCGAGGTGATCAAAGATTTCTTGCCCACATCAAGTCCAGAAGGAGTATTCTCGAGCAGTGGGGTGGCTTTGCTTCACTCAATGACTCAAGGAACCTGGCTCTTTTCATCCCATGACCCTACCATCCTGAAAGGGTGCCTACCAAACCTGCCGGCGGCTGGAGCATGGAGGTTGTGCATGGAGGGCTTTAAGGGGTCTCATCTACAAGGGACAACATCACTTCTACCAACGTTCCACCAGCCAGGACACAGTCCCGTGGCCACAGCTAGCACCAGAGAGGCTGGGAAGCAGACCCCTGCTGTGTGTCAGGAAGAGCGGGAAAGGGCTTGGGGAGGTGCTCAGGGTGTCTGCCCGTGTGAAGCGATGAGCGCAGCTCCAAGCAAGCTCTCCTCCACGTTCAGGGTCTCAGACCCCCACACACTGCCTCCACTAAGACAGTTACAGGATGGAAATCAGAATCTACGCTGGCCGGATGTAACGTGGGATGTTGGATGTGGGAAGCAAAAGCCAAGGCTGAAATCCAATGGGTTAATTCACTAAAGCAAAGAAACACTCAGCCTGAGGTGCTCTCAGACAACCCCAGCGCTGGAAGGCTAATCGTCCTTCTGGGATGCTGCGTTCTTTGTGGAGCCCTCAGAACCGACCCTTCGACCTTTTGAGGTTTCGCATTGCTCTGATCTCTTGCTAATGGATAGCGTTTTCAAAGCTGATTGTGTTTTAAAGATACCGCATCTCACCAATGATAATAGGTCTGCCTTCTTCAGGGAGAGCCCAGCCCGTCTAACTGTCTCAGTCTCCCCTATTGGCCAATTACCTAACGACCAGAAGTTGGTTTTAGGGAATCAATTTTGCCATTGCCTAATCACAAGTAAAGCCATAAAGTTTTATGACAGCTAAAGGGACTGCCTTTGACGGAGGGGAACTTAAATGAAAATTAAAGGGAGCATAAAATGAGAAAAAATGAAATTCCAGAAGGTGTTTTCCCCTGGACCACCACGTTAAATTACAGCACCCAGGACGTAATCCTGCAGGCTATGTCTCAGACAAGGCACCAAGGGAGCGGGGACAAACTGGCGTTTTCTGATCACTGGCAACAGAATTGAGGGGTTTCCAGCAAGTGGCTTCAGGAGAAGGTACAGAAGAGAATCCCTCCATCCACCACTTAATTACTGTGTGTCCCTAGGCAAGTTCTCCGAGCTTTAGACGCATCTGCAAAATGCAGATAGTAATAGTAACTCCTCACAGCACTCCTGCAGGGACTCAATGAAACAGCACACTGTAAAATGCACAGCACGGTGCCTGGCCCACAGCGGGGTCTGCAGTTAATGTCACCATATCACCATTGTTAATAACAGAAAAAGCTTAAAGATCACCTGAGACTCTTCAGTTCAGATCAAGGAGATCCAGTTTGATTTCCTGACAACTATATGTCTGAACACAGAATGGTATCGTCTCCACTTTACAGATGAGGAAACTGAGGCTCAGAGACAGTGAAAAACTTGCCTGAAGTAACACAGTTAATAAGGACCAAAGCTGGAATCAGTAGCCAATTGAAGCAAGGACACTTGACTACTACATCCAGTGTTTTCCAGTTTAAGGCCCACCGGTGAATCTGGAATGCCTAGTCATTACCTGGATGTCCAAACCCGACCTCTGATTACTGAACAGAATCCCTGGCGGTTGAGGGCAAATATCCGCACTTAGAACAAGCACCATCCAGGGGATTCTTGCACACTCGGACCTTGAGAGCAGTGGATGCTGTGGTGCTTCCTGGAGAGAAAAGTTCCTAGGAGTCATATTTTGTTAAACTGCCCAAAGAGCTGCCCATTTCTCTCTTTGTGCCTTCTCCTAACTTCTCTGTCTTTCAACCACTGTTATTTCCAGCACTTCTGTGTCTCCACAAAGCACAGGGGTAGATGGATTGAGCCCATCAGGAAAGAGAAAGATTACTTCCCTACGCATAACAGATTGGTGTGAAGACAACATTGTACAAATACATGATTTACAAGGTCAATTCTGCACTGATATGGAAGTGTGTTCCCAAAGGCAATTAGGTTAGTTGTGACGGGTAAGGCACCCTATTTAAATGAACATCACTGATGTTGCCCTGAATTTGACAGATCTGGATACACTGTGCTAACACGAAACATCGCATCCTACTCTAGAGAGGATGGACGAGGTTCTGCTGCGGTAAGGAACAGCCCCCGCATCTCAGAGACTCAACAAGGCAAAAGCTTAACTCTTGTTCAGACTCAAGCCCAGAAAAGGATGGCAGGGGCTCTGTTCATCTCAGGCACTCAGGGACCTTGTTTGATGGAGGACCCTTCTCATCGTGTGAGTCCACGATCACATCGTCAGGGAAAAGCACTGAATCACCAGGCTCTGCCTTTACATCTCCCCCTTGAAGCATCCTTTCTGTTCACATTTTCTTGGCCAAAATGAGTCACCTGTCTATCTCTGACCTCAAGGGGAGGACAAGTATCAACCCTGGAAGGAAGGGAGAGGAACATTTAAAACCGCACCAAGGACAAATACATCTATTCAAAAACAAAACAAAAAAAAAAGAACAAACCGAAGTTCATGCTATCTCAGCTTCTCTGGAAATTAAATCAAATACAAGGATACTCTGCAAAACTTGACCCTGATATAAAATATAGGTCGAGTTTCGTTTGTGTAGGTACCTTGGAGGGAAGATGAAACCTCAGAAGGAAATGACATTAAAGTTAGCTCGATATCTTACTTTGCCCAATGAATCTCTTGGAGCTATGCATGTGGTGTACCGTGGGCCAAGCAGGACTCGTAATTTCCTAGACAAGACACTGGCCTTAGACATGTCTGGCATCTTCTCACACCCTCGTGTGCCTGACTCTGCGCATTTGGACCAAGCTGATGCGTGGAACAATCCACGTGCTTCATTTAAAATAGGGTGCGTATGTTTTGGCTTGGAGAATGATCTGTGTGCTCCTGGTAGGAAATCTATCTGCGGGACGGACGCAGAGGCTGACCAGTGACAAGATCACATCCTTTCAGGAAATGGACCTTGTGTGAGGATGTCTCAAAGGCATCTGTCACCTAAGAGGAATATCATCTCCAGAAAGTTGCTGCACCACACAGGGGGTTTGACTCAGAGGCAAAAGAGAGGCTGAGGGTTAAAGCAGCCAGAAGGCACTCCCGGACGTGCGGGAGGCCAACTGTGTGTACTTCTCATGCCGTGAAATACGGCCCCTGCTTTGACACCCTTGTAATAGCATGGATGTTCCCTCTCCTTGTTTCCGTGAGGTTTATGGTCCATAAAGTTTAATAACAATCTTAACAGCTCAACAGAGAACACACCAGGCTCGAAGGCCACTCTTACCAAAGGGGGTCTGGATTTTCCATTTTTCCCCCTGGGCATCTCGATTGTACACACGCCCATCTCTCATGTAGGGCGGTAAAGAATAACCACGTGGTAAAGGGGACACGCCAGGCTGCTCGTGGCTCTGACACACGTTTGGTCTTGGTAGCAGTCTGAGCTTTGAGGAACTGAAGGAGACAAAGTTGGCTCGCCTGGCAATTTGCGACCTACAAATGCCAGACTGTTTGTACATCAGGGCTTTATCTGAAGAACAGGACACCTGAAGTCAACTCCAAATTCCTTTGCAGGGCTGCAAAGCTGTGTCTGAGGTGTTCCCAGCCTCCTCTCCCCTCTCAACTACACCCTGGGGGCCTGACCAAAGCCCCTTGCGGTCGGCAAACCCACCGATCCCTGGCCTGCCGCAGGCTCACGCTGGCCGCCCCTCTTTCTTTGGAAGCTGGTCTTCTCCTGTCTTCCAGGGGTGGGGCTTCACTTCATCCTCAGCTCTGGTGAAAGGAGACCTCTTCAGAGAAGCCCTCTGGGCTCCGTTGAAAGTCATACCCCTGCGCTCTGTGAACTCACCCACTTTTTATCCCTAGCAGTTATCACCATCCTTGCTGACTGATTCACTCACATGTGTACACACACACATGCACACACACGGTCCACAGATATCTGGCGGATTGCTCCAAGGCCCCTCAGGCGACCGGCTGCTGCCTGTTAAGGATAACAAAGAACATTCCTTTCCTAACACACACCTGCCTTGGTTGAGATAATAATAATTTATACAATGCCTGGAAGCCTGGCCATCAGAACCGGTCACACCCCCTACCCTTCCACGACCCCCTCCCTTCCCTACTATCTCAACATTCACCCATCAGAGACTTGTGCACAAGCCGATCACACACCTCAGGACCCCTCAGGACCTGGTGCAATGACCCTCCCTCATAAAAGACCTGAGCAGCCGACCCTCGGGGCTCACACAGGCACCTCTCATCTGTGTGACCCACCGTTGTCTGTGGCAGTACAACCTTGTAAACTCCTTTGCTCTTTTCATCCTTTGTCCTTGGTAGATTCTTTTACCGCCCGCACACTGGCCCACTGGAAGCCACGACCACACACGCAGAGGAACGAGCGCTCCACTGACATCTTATTCCTGATGGTGCTTAGGGCTGGTTTTGGGCAAATGAACAAACTTCCTGGGTGATAAAGGGTCAGGAGAACCCGTCAGAGCAGAGCTAAAGGGACTCGGGGAGGTTAAAGTCTGCGCACTCACTCAGGTGATGGTGTAATTCCTCCCCACGTCATGACAAACCTAGATCCAAAGAAAACCTCTGTCTTCCCTGAAGCTGACCAGATGGGGTTTTAAACTCCTTAGTTCTCCCGGTTTGTGCATCTTTCCTTCCCTCACACCCAGAAGGACGAGTGCTTCTCTGCTTCTCATCGGCCGCCAGGGACCACAGTCAGCCCCCCATATCTGTGGACGTGGGACCCCTGCACGTGGCGGGCAGACTGTCCTACCTCATTGTGCATGAGGCTCTTAAGCATCCTTGGGGTTCAGTACCCACGGGGGGTCCTGGAACCTCTCCCTCTGAGGATAAAAACAACAACTGTGTATTGCAACTGGGGCCAGATTTTGCAGGGAGGAAATCCTTGTCAGGGCTACATTTACATATCAAAGAGCGCTTCCTGCTGGCCTGCCTGGCCCAGTAACAAAGCCAGCTCACTCAAGGCCATGAGGCTTTCCTCTGAAGCTAAATTCTGCTGTTCCTCCTACTCCTCCCTTGTGGAAACCAAACAGCTCTGTCCCCCAAAGGCCCAGGGAGAGAATCCACCTTGCTGGTGGCTCCCTGCTACCCCGGCTGTCCCGAGGGGGCGGGGGCTTCATGGAGGAGTCCTGGGTTCACGTGAGTTACATGAGATTCCCCTGGGACTCCTGAGCTTATCAAAGGCCTAGAACCAAGGAGACAGAAATACTGAAGCCTATGTCATTCATTCATTCATTCATTCATTCACCCACTCATCCCAGAAGCATTTACTGAATCACTACTGTGTTTCTAGCCCAAAGCTGTTTCTCCTTTCTGGACTTTTGATCCTTTAGTTAATTAACATAAAGAGGAGGAATCTGGAATGGCTGAGGTGGGGGGTAGGTGGCGGTTCTAGTAAGAATAACTGGGCCAAGTTTTAGCAGTTTGGGGAACTGCGTTTGATACAACTGGTGGGGCTCAGGACACACTACCCCAAAACAGGGCACCTTGGCATAATGAGTATCTTAAGCTGAAGGAGTGTGCGAACACGGCAGAAGCAGGAAGGCTGCTCTGACTGTCTCCCTCCTTTCCACCCTGAAACAGGTAATCACACCCTCTGTGAGAGGTACCCTCCCCTCCCTGTACAGCGCATCCTTATCTCTGAAGACAAAGGGTCTCCGAAAACAGCCCTAAGACACGGGCCTTGCTAGGCTCCCCCCAGTTTACTACACTCTCCTCTTGCTTCTCCACGACTGTTCTTCCAGGACTGCCTCAGCTCTTCACCAAACCCAGCAGAAGATCTTGTTTCCTCAGGAGGGCTCCCGTGTCATGCAAAACTTACAGTAAATAAATCAGATGCTTTTTTCTGGTTAACCTGTCCTGTCGGTTTAATTTTCAGACTCAACCAGGGACCCTAAGAGGGCTGAGGTAAACGTTTCCCTCCCTCCACAACTCATCGTTGAAATTGAAAGTCTCTTGGTTCATCTTCCTAAGAAGTTCTTTTAAAAGTGAATTTTGTAAATAGGATACTATTTGTCTTGCATTCAGGTGCCTTCCTTAGCTCATAGTCCAACTTTTTATTAATGGAAGAATTCTTTCAGGAAGCACCAAGGCACTTAATTTTAGATTTTTTTTTTTTTTTTTTTTTTTTGGAGCAGAATTTTCCCAGTTCAGATTTTCTTCCAGTTGGAAGCAAATGTATGTGGGCCCAACACACGACAGAAATGAGCATGCAGTCTGTCCTTGTCTCCTCTCCTGGGGCTTACCACCATCCTCACGTCCAGGGCAGAAGAGGGGTCTGGGGTCCAGCCCCTCGTGCAGTAATAGTCATAGGCCATTGAAGCCTTCACTGCACGAGACTTTTTAATTGACCTCTAAAATACAGGTCGCAGAGATTCACACTTCTGGTTAAAAGAGAAAGAGAATGATAATACACTTTAAGCAGTTATAATGACACTGTAAGAAGAGGTGCTCTGCAGGGAGGTCAGGGAGAGAGTGGGAAGATACGATGCAGAGAGCCAGGGGGATCACCAAGCAGAAGATATGTGATACCAAAACAAGATTTCTTATATTTTTAAGGAGAGAAAGACAGCTATTTCCTTCCCCCTACTAAACTGAGAAGGATTCAGTGGCATAGGATCAAAAGTTGACCAAAAGGCCAGAAGCAAAGGCACCAGAGTTTCAGAAAGTAGTTAAATATGATGAGGCACCGCCAGGGTGACCAGATGTCCTGATTCATGCCCAGCATCCCAGTGTTATCACCTGCCTCCTTCCTCTCTCAAAACTGTCCCACTGTGAATGATTAGTCATGTGGTCACTCTAACCACAGCACGAGCCCTGAAGAGGAAGGCTGACCCTGACGGTGCACGAAGCGTTTACCTATTCAGTGCTCCATCCAGTGAAGACATTTACAAGATCATCTAAGTGATGACATCACGAGCATCACTAACTGGCAGCTTCTGCGTTAAAGAGAAGTCGTAACAATAGTTTGACTTTGCATCTGTTACTAGTTTAGTGAAAGTTTTCTACAGAAAGATTTTCCCCCCGTTTGCTATCGTAGGTGACCACTTTCAGGATGGAGAGCATGCTGATGAGAGGACACAGGTGGTGTCAGACGTAACGGTGATGGCCGACGGGACTCTGACCCTTCGCTAGACCCAGGGAGCCTCCACTTACCACTTGTCACCTGGAGAAAATGACTCATCTCCTTTGTACCTTCGGGTCTTCCTGTGTAAACTGGGAATGACAATAGTTCCACAGAGTTTTGAGAAGGAAGTGGAACACTCCCCCGTACCTGGCACATTACAGAAACCCATGACACGACATGGTAGATGCTATCACAATTACAGGCAGACCTTGTTTAACGGTGCTTCACTTTACTGCGCTCGGCGGATACTGCATTTTTACAAACTGAAGATTTCTCGCAACCGCATCGAGCAAGTTTATCTATGTCATTTTCCTTACAGCATTAATTTTAAATTAATGCTGTTTTTTTAGACACAAAGCTATTACTACACACATAATAGACGACAGTATAGTGTTAACATAACTTTTAAAGGTACTGGGAAACCAAAAAAAAAAAAAAAATCTGTGTGACTCGCTTTACTGTGGTGGTCTGGAACAAAACCCACAGTATCTCTGAGGTCTGCCTGCATCCTTTTTATTATTCCATTATGATTATCCTGAATTCTCAGCATCCTCCTTACTATCAAGCTGATTTGGCAGTTACAGAAAATAAGCTCTGAAGAGTGGATGATAAAGGGTGAGGCAGAGGACTGGACTAGTTTTAACTCGTGGGGTCTCTTCTCACCCCACCAGTTTCCATGCTGGGGTTATACTGGAATTCTCCATGGCACGACACGTGCAGGTGGTATGCTGGTTAAATTGACGAGCACGTCGATGACAATGGTAAGAGACACTTATTGGTTTAGGGATCTTGAAAGTAATTATTGGCTAATAACCACTGGCGAGGTGGTGGGTGAAGCCCCTTCGACACACTGGTGTGCCTGTGAGTCCTCAGACAGACCAGGGAGACAGACGCTATCACCTCCCACTGCTGGGATGAAGGAAAGGCAGAGAGGGAAGACATAAAGCCAAGGTTCTTCTCTCAGCAAACTTCAACAGAGCCAGAAAAGCAACTGATGTTGTAAACTTAAAGCTCCTGGAATAAAGTGTCTGCGACAAAAACCAGAATCTTCAATATGTGAAAAAAAATGCATCAGTGTTGGTTGCTACTGATCTTTTTCTCCTTCTTCTTCTGGCTCCTTCACCAAAGGCTAACGCGGCAGGTTCGACATCCCACGGATGCTCGTTTTCTCGTGAGTCTCCATGAAGGGCTGGCATCTCTGGCAGGACTGGTCTCAGTCCTTGCTTCACACTGTGGTCAGCACTCGTGGCTGGCTCTGTGGCCATCACAGCGGTGGGGCTGACAGGTCCCCTCTCCCTGTGGCTCCGAGCCTGCTTTTCTGTGCTCGGGCTTCTAACTTGCCTAACTCGCCCCGGGCTGCCCAGCACCTCCCACAGGACACAGTTCCGTGATGAGCGTTTGCCGAACGCACTGTGAGCACCCCAGACGAACTGTTCCGAAGGCACTGATTCTGAGGCTGGCTGAGCCAGAAAGGAGCTCACAGGTGACCCCTCCAAGTGCCTTCATTGAAGGGATGAGGAAACACAGCCCAAGAAGCTGGATGCCTGGAGTCAAGTCTTTTGGTGGCTCCGAGAGGGCAGACCCAGGACTCCTGAGCCCTGGCCCCACGGGGACTTCTGCTTTGCAAGGCACTGGGAGAAATCGTCCAGTCTCGACTCACTTTTCCCTGAGACTTCAGTTGGGAAGCTAAGATTAGATGGAGGGGAAAAAATGAAACCATGCAAATCAAGGTCGAGACTGGAAAGGAAAAAAAAAAAAGGAACAACAGATTTACTTTCATTCTTAGAAGGCAGTGGGTGGGAAAGTGGATTCCCACTAAGACAAGAGCTGGCCTTTCTCCCTGAGCAGGAAACACTGAGCTCTTCAGGTCTGCAGTCCCTGCAGAGCAGAGCCTGGCCGGATGGCTTAGCCATGGAATGCGGGTTGCAGCCCGAGACAGCAAGAGAGAAACTGTGGATGCTGGTGTCAGATTTTCTGCTGGGATTTAACTTTGTCTGGGGTCCCCACTGCAAGCTCAGGGGACGGCCTGATACTTGGCAGTCTAACAAGCTGCCTGGCATTTTGAAATGCCTTCACCCCAGCTCTTCATCCACCTCTTTGCCCTCGCCTTTCCTCCCTGCCCTGCGTGGAGCTGCGGGATGAATGGGGCTTCCGATATGAAGGGAAAAGTCACCATCCCCTCGTCCTTGAGGTAATTAATCAGTGGTGACTCTTTACTGGGTGAATAATATTACTCAGAGCACTTTCCCTCCCAGCAATGTCAATTATGCAGTGGAGAAGCAGTTCCAGAGAACATACAAAGGGATCTGGTGGAGTTTCATTGCAAAGTGACAAGGCTAAGCTGTGGACATGGAAGAGTACGTCTGATTGCTCCCAACACACCTGGGTCTGCTGCCTGCTTGTCTGTCTGATTTTCAAGGAGAGAAATATTTCTGGCGTTTCCTGTAGGATTTAGATGTAGGAACCACCCACCAGCCCTGAGTACGCGGCGAACATTTAGCTGGACATCATGAGGTTCCCACTCCCTCTCCTCTGCCCCCCCCCAAAAGTGAGGGGCAGAGGGACACTGCTTGCTGCATGTCTGCTCAGATTTGTGGGTCACACTTGTGGGGATTCCTGTTGACCCTTCACTGCACAGGGCAGGGACAGTATTAGATTGTACGCAAGTGTTTAGGATACTGATGACCAGCAAGTTCTGAAGGGTAGAGAGAGGGGAGGGGAGGAAGGGGGAAGGAGAGGAGGGAAAAAAAAGCAAAAAACAAGAAAAACAGGAGAACAGGAAGGGAAGAGGAAAGAAGGAGAAAAAGAAGAAATAATGCAAACAAAAGTGCCCCATTCCTATCTGATCAGGGCTCTCTAAAGACATTCTATAACACCCTTGATATTCTCAGACTGTCACTAAGTAGTCTGTGCTTGCAAATCCATGCCCTCTGATCTTGTGCCTTCAGAAAACAAAGGCAAGCCTTTGGATGATGGCTAAACCATTTCCTTCAAAGTCCATCTGTTCATCTCTATGCCTCCTTCCTCTCCGGCTGTCAGCAGGAGGAGGGACATGAGTTTTGCACTTTGGAATTTGAAGAGGGACTTTGAAGAGGGACTTTGAGCCCCCCGCTTGAAGGAGAAAACTGGAGCTTGTACATGTGACGGAACTCTTAGTAGAGAGGAAGGAGCAGGAAAGAGAGGGGTGGGCCGTTCTGTAAACTGCGGTCTTTGAAACTGCAAAACGTGAGTGCTCGTGAAAACTGGTGATCTGCTGGAGAGATGACGCATCTTGGGAAGCAAACGTTAAACAAACAAGCAAACAAACAAAACCCCACGAATGATCTGTATTATGGCAGTCTCTTACAGTATAAACTGTTCTTTTTAAAAAAATGCTTCCGATTAAAAGTATAATTTTATTTAATATCCCTCAAATAAAAGAAGAGAGGCTATTAAGTTAGCATGATCGCCATGAATATTATTGAAAGCAGCGCTAATAAGAGTTGTTTTTATGATTCCATTTATTCAAAATGAAAAATGGTATTCACCAAACATCAGATCTGATGAGTAATAGATTTATAAAGCAACCAAAGAGGAAAGATAAACTGGAGAGAAAATCTATTTTGATTAGGTGATTCTGCGGTTTGTGTACTGGTTACAAATAACCTAACAGCCACAAAATATCCTCCTTGTCCTCCAGATAAGGATCTCTGTCTGGAAAACCAATGGGAATAGGGGTGGTGGGAATTTTTTTGAGAGTTAGAGAGGCTCTGTTCATTTTAAAATATTACTTGTCTATTAACAAAATGTCTCCTCTTTTAAGGAAAAAAAAAGACAAATACAGATCACTTGGGTGCTGAGCTGATTTCATGCATCGATTTCAATGGTAACTAATGGCAGGTATTCTCAAGGGACCGTTCATCTGGGTTAAAGGCACAGATTTGGGCATGTTCGGTACATGGAGAACTCAGGCTGGAAACTTTCCACTGCAACGGCTGTGCTGACATGGAACAGGAGAAGAAAAGGTTTTGTCTGATTATAAACAAGTGTACAGACCTCCTTCCAGGTTTACACTCAACACTGGCAAAGTGGTGAAGTGTCTGTTATTGAGTCCATCTTCGTTTAAAAATGATAATAACAACCACAATAATAAAGGAATAAAATGGAGAAGGAATGGCAAAGCTCTCTGCAGGGGGAAAAAAAAAGTCGGGGGGTAGGAGGAAGTTTGTATGTTGCACATCTCTGTTTTGGTAACCCAAAGAGGGAATATAAGCTTGAAGTCCTGAATTTAACAAACCTAATTATCAAGGCTTAATTAGTACCAAGGGTACAGCTTCATGGAACACCTGCAGACTTAATTTATGTCCTGACAGAGAGGAACAAGTGTTAATGGGCTGTATTTATGTTAATACCTGAACCTTAGGAGCGAGTGGGATGAAGCAGACCAGGCACTAGTTTTCTAAGCTACAGAACAAATACAAAACATTTTCATCTTAATGCTGGTTTGTACATAATTCTTCAGGGATCACACAGGTCTACTTAAACTCTTAAAACCAGAGAAGTGGAATGTGAAAAAGGAGACCTATATTGGGTATCTGCAAAAGGCTACCAAGATCAGCCCACAAACCAGTGGTTTTATCTTGCCTTCAGAATGGACCTTGGCTGACAGGGCTGATGTCCTCAGCGTTCAAGACACATGTTTCTCACGATGCTGGAATATAAACCCCATTTTTCCCCATAAATGCCATACCATTAAAAGAATAGCTAATTTATGGAATGCTCACTGTGGGTCAGTCACTGTGTAAAGTCTTTGTAGACATTTTCCAGTTACAGATGAGGAAACTGACTCAGAGGAAATAAGCATTTGCCCTTAGCCATGTTTCTAGGTAGCACAAAGATCTGCAGTCAGGTTCCCAGCACCAACCCTTTTCAGCACTGAGCTAAACTCCCTTCAATTCACAGATAATTATAAGAAGACTATAAAGTATATATACACACCTATTTATAACAGAATTCTCAGCAAACAAGAAATAAATGCAAACTCTTCAAATGGATAAAGAACATGCAAAAATCCCCGACAATGAACATCATACATGATGGAGAAAGTCTAAATAAGCCAGGTTTATCTGCTGTCTATGCTTCTGTTTAACATTTCTGGAGCTACTATCAGTGCAACAACACAAGGAAAAGAAACAGATGTGAGAAAAATCAGGGTGGAAAAAGTAAAACATATCTGGAGACAGAAAATCTGGAATCCAAAAAAAACAAGGGAGAAACTAGTAAGTAAATGTTAAGGTTACAAGATAAAAGATCGATTTGCTAAAATCAGTTTTATTTCTCTATACAAGCAACACGCAATTAGAGAAAGAAACTTCAAAATATCATTTACAAATAGCAGAGTGCTCAAGAATAAATTTAACAAAAAAGTACGAGACTGCTCTATTGAAAACGGTGAAACACCTCTGAGAGAAATTAGAAAAGACCAAAATAAATAGGAACAGGTTCATGGATTACAATACTTAATAGTGTTAAGATTTTAATCCTTCCCAAATTGATCAAGAGATTCAATACCGCACCAAATAAAATCTTAGCAGTCCTTTCAAAAGAAACTGAGAAACTGATCTTTAAATTGTGATGGAGAAGCAAAATAACTAGAATGGCCAAAACAATCTTGAAATACAGAAGAAAGTTGGAATCCTTACATTACCTAACTTCAAAATTTAGCTTAAAGCCAAAGTAATCAATATAGTAGGTATAGACATGGGAGGGGAGAAAAACCCTGAAATAATTAGATCAATGACGTACAATAGAGAGTCTAGAGAGAGATCCACATATACATAGTCAATTGATTTCTGACAAAGGAGCCAAGGAAATTCAATAAGGAGAAGACAAGTCTTTCAACAAATGGTGTAGGAACAACTGGAGACGCATATAGGTCAACCTCTACCCTTACCTCACACCATTTAAAGACATTAACTTGAGAAAGAACAGAGACCTAAATGTAAAAACTAAAACTGTTGAGCTTCTGGAAGAAAACATAGGAAAATATCTTTGTGCCCTTGGGAGTGGCAAAGATTTCTCAGAACACAAAAGGCAGTAACCATAAAAGAAAAGAAAAAAAAAAAAAGACACCCTGGTAGTTAACAAGATTACAAGATTCTGCTTGTCAAAAGCCATCGTTAAGGAATGAACAGAGAAGACAAAGATTAGGAGAAAATTCAAAATAAGCACAAAAAAATCACTTGTGTCCAAAATATATAAGAAACCCCCACAACTCAATAATAAAAAGACCAAAAAAATTAAAAATGATCAAATACATGAATAAGCACTACACAGAAAGAAAATCTACGAATAGCTAATGAGGTCATAAAAAGATGCATTAGTCATCAGGAAAATGCAAAATAAAACCACGGAGAGATATCATTTCACGCCCACCAGAATGGCTATAATTAAAAAGACTGAAAATACCAAGTATCGGCGAGGATGTGAAGCAACATGAACTCTCACACGCTTCCAGTGGGAGTTCAAAATAATATGCTCATTTTAGACAACTTTTCGGTGACATCTTAAAAAGTTAAACACACATACCCTAAGAGCTAGTGTTCATCAGAAAGAAATAAAAATCCAAGTACACTAAAAAGAATGTTTATACAAGAATATTCATGGCGGAACCTGGACCCAATGCTCATTAACAGGTGCATGGATAAACAGACTGACACATTTTTACAATGGGATGCTACTCAACACTGAAAACGAAAACCACTCATGATATACATCAATGCCGATGGATCTCAAAATCACGATGTTGAGCGCAGGAAGCCAGACAGAACAGAATAGGTAGGATTTCCATTACATGAGGTTGTAAAATGGGTAGAACTAAGTCATAGTGGTAGAAATAAGGACAGTGTTTGCCTCTGGGAGTGGAAGGACTTAATGGAAACGAGAATGATGGAACTGACTGGGGTCCTGGGAATGTTCTGCAGCCTCATTGAGGTGCGGGATCACATGGCGGGGGTATATATGCACATTGTCAAAATCCTGACAACTTTATTTTAAAATATGTTAATTTTATGGTATGAAAATTATACTTCGATAATGTATGTGTATGTATAAATATTCTCTCTCTGTCTTTCACACACACACACACACACACACACACCCCTAACACAAACATTTGCCAACAGAGTCACTTCTCAGGTCAAATTTTATGTTAGTAAAACAGACCTTAGTTTTTAGGCTCATGATCCTATCCACAAAAGGGCTTGGAAGTCTTAAGATTGCTTACGGAATTGTTTATTAATTGCTGAGTAAATCATGCTTTGTAGAAATGGAACGGACTTAGGAGTCGAATGTCCCAGGTCATTATCCTGGTTTTGCTTCTCATTAGCAATGTGATCTTGGGCAAGTTAATTACCAGCCTCAGCAATTTCTTCCCCTGAAGAAGTCAGGGAAGCAAGACTGTGGAGTGGCTTCAATGTGATAATGGACACACAGCGCACAAGTGAGGGCCCCAGTCACTTTTTGCAAGAACACAAAGTGGCTTTGGGAAGCCAGTCACTCCATAATCCTTTGACTAAGCCTTTATTTCTGATGAACAAATCTATGAAAACAATTTGGTGACTTTTTTTTAAATGGATAAATGCCTTTGGACATACTTATCTTTCAAATATAATTTAGCACACTTCTGTTTCCTCCAGCAGTATTTCTATTTCATTCTCTTATAAAACACAATTGTTTCTTTCTCTTCAAAAACAATCACCTGCATGGTTTTTGTGTGCTTTCAGAAATCCCTTTGGTGATGACTCACCTGTGAAAAAGAATTTGCAGACAAACTTTGAGAACTGTTCTCTTCTTGAAGGAGGTGCCACATCAGATATCTGGGATGCTAAGCTCTTGTCAGGACCAAATTCACGAGATGATTTTTTCTTGGAGAGAATGCGGGGATCACATGAAAGAAAAATCGAGCTTTTCCAAAATGAGGGGGTCAGTTTCCTGGTGTGAGAACACGCCACTCAACACAGCCAGGTACTAGAAATCCAGTGATGTGGTTCTTAAGGAAACTTAATTGTGTTAGCATCTCTGAATTTACCAGAACCACAGCACATTTAAGTCCTCTGTCCCTCAATCTCTCTGACCAATGCACTCTGTAAAGAACCATGGGGCAACCTAATAGCAGGAGAAGTTAAACACAGTGATAGTCATTGCGTCTGGGTGTGTGGGCAGGGTGTCAGGAGAATCCTTTCCAAATGTCCCCCAATAACTTTAAAGGGGAAGAGGCCTTCTCCTGTGTGCAGTGCAAATAAAGGACAACAAATTCAGGGTTGACAGAATGGCAGACTGAAAGACCAAAACAAGAACAGGATGAAAGCCTTGTGGTGACGGCTAGGCCACTGTCACCACCGCCATGTGTCAGAGCAGACAACGCCATGAGGCCTCAACTTAGGAGACAGCACACAGACGCTCTTCGGTGAAGCCCTGCGTCTCCAGGCTACCAGGAATCAGAAAGGAAGATGTCACCTGCATTGAAACTTGGGTCCTTTTCTAAACAACACTTCATTGAGAAAAGAAAAGAAACCCACAGAAAAAGTAACGTGAACCCACTGATGAACTGGCAGATTTTATTTCTCTTAATTAGGTAAGTCCGGTTTTTTAAAAGTGTTCTCAACCCGGTGATGCTATCAACTTTGTAAGTGGTTTGAAAAAGCGGATATTACACTTTAGCACATATCTAATAACTACCCCTAGGATGGAAACATTTCAGGCACACCATTGGTTTGATTTTCCTAATCACACTGCCGAGATAAGACGTGCCTAGAACACTGAGGAGTTCTCGTAAACAGGCGCCCGGTGGCTTGCTGGGAAGCACAGGGTGATGCGTAGGGCCTCCGCCCTCTGCACACCTGAGACGCCTGGGTGGACTCGCCGGAACGATGGAAATCAGAATCGGTCCCCTCATCAGATAATTTCTGATCGAAAATTCTGAGAAGTGAGTTACGCATGATGCTCGGTTAGTCACTGTTTTTCTCAAAAGGGCTGCGGTGTGGAACATCAAAGTCCGCCCACCCTGGGGTCTGAAGGTCCATTTTATGTGCTTCTGCACATTTGCCACGCAGGCTTTCCGTGCTGTTGGGTTCTAACGTGGCCTGCCACCCCGTCTACTCCTCCCGCAGCCTGGCTCGGCCTTGAGAATCACCCAAGGGGTGGGCGCCAGAACCACACTGCTCCCTGGACACAGTGATCAATGTGTTTCGTGGAAGAAGAAAAAAAGATGATCATCTTGAGTTAAAATTTCGTATCAGGCTATTTGGCAGCCAGGGTTGTGAAATAGGCGGGACAGAAGGTTAGTCTCCAAAGTCCATGCATTTCTAATTAGTTGAATCAGTGACCAAAACCAGTCTAGGACCTTACTGTCTCTATGCTTAAGCACCACTCAAAAGCAACAACTGTGATGTTCAACAGTGCATTTGGCGAGGGGCAGGGCACCCTTTGCTTAGTTGGAGCTGACAAAGGAACCAGCTTGAGTCCAAGCACAGCACGACAGGTCGGTGCGTGTAAGTGTTGTGTATTTTTTTTTTTAAATTAGAAGATAAAAGCTAACTGGGAAATGAAAGTAAACATCAAAAATGTCCACAACAAAAGAAATTATTCTGTGGCATTTGGGAGTACATGGTACTAAGTACATCTCACACACACACACACACACACACACACACACACACACACACACACACAATACATCTGCTCAGCCAGTGACAATTTGTCAAGGAAAATAGTGTGCATTCGCTCCAAAGACCTGTCTAGAAAATCTTCTCTTCTAGAAACCTTCTCTTCTGGAAAACAGAAGACACGGCTTGAGTTTAGTTTCCTCTCACCTGTGTGAACAGAAAGCGCGAAGGTGAGGGAAGCAGAGAACAGCAGGTGGAAGAGTAAGCCAGGCGAGGCGCTTTCTGGAACCAGGGTGCTGTGAACGAGTTCAGAGCAGTGCTAGAACGGCCCTTCGGGACAAGCGAGCGAGGGGTCCCAAACCAGAAAACGTCCCGGGCAAGGAAGAAAACAGAACGGCGCGTGGGACGGCGGCTGCAGGCCAGGATGACCGTGGCAGCCTCGTGGGAAGTTGTGGCAAAGTTGTAGAAGGACCAGGGGTGGCGACAGGAGGGGATGGGGGCAGAAAACGTGCGGGGTAAGAACCCCACCTTTCTCCATTCCGGGTATTTGTTTTAACCTGGAGATGGTTTCCTAAGAAGCAAAAGAAAAGAAGGGGGAAGTCAACCTGGACTATATAAAAATAAAAGAAATACAATGGAAGTGGGGAGCCCAGTGTGCTAGTCTTAAATATTCAACCAGATACCGGAGGGGAAAGTTGAGAGGCTGTCATCTTTCCAGCCCTGATTCCGTGCCTAGTAGCCCCGGGAGCTTGGAAGACATAAAGGAATGTGACTCTTCATTTCAGACACAGGCTACTGGGGGTGGGGGTGGGGGTGGGGGTGGAGGTGGGGGTAGGGGCTATGTTTTTCTGGTTAAAGACATGGGCCAGCCATTCCATTTTACCTCTGTGTCCCCCTCCCCGTGGGAGCCTGTCAGCCCGGAGAGCCCCCTTGTTTGTCTAGGTAACTGCTGTTCACCCACCTGGTTCTAGAAGGTTCTCTGAACTAAGATCTGCTTTGGGGGCCCCTGCTCTGGTCACCAGAGAACTTTGGGGTTCCTCTATCAGCCTCTAAGGGAGGAGTCAAGGGCACTGCCTGTTGGCGCCTGAGGACAGAGATGACATCTTACCAGACTCTGGACCCAAGCATGGGGCTTGGCTTAGAATACACGGAAACACAAAGTCCACTCTTTTACTATAACACTTGGCCCCTCTTGCTTCCCTTTGTCCCCTGAGCATCCCTTGTCTCTTGAAATCAGACAGGGGCCAGGGTCACTAATGGAAGATGTCTTTCTAGTCCTTGAATTCCCTACATAATTGTCCAGATTCCACTGTTCTCGTTGCTGGCACAGAATTAGAGTGGAAGAGGAAGCAACGGTACAGGGCTGACAATATTTAGATAGACACAGAAGGCATCCATTAGGCAAGGAAAAGAAGCCATTTTTATCAGAGGAACACTTTTATGTTATTGGAGGCCTGGATTTTTTTTTTAGATTGCTGACTGCTTAAACACCATGGAGCATGACTTCTCAAGCCAGCTCAGACCTTCTCTCAGCTCTCCTGGCCAGACCAAAGAACTGAAACATCGTCAAGAAGACCAAGTCTGCTTATGTATTTGTTAGACTTGATTAAGAACTAAAATCACTTTATTTAGAGATTTTTTTTTTCCTTTGGTCTTCATGTATGACATTTCTGTTGGGACATTTCAGTGTCCTTAGAAGATGATCCAGCAGTGGATTCAGAATCATTTGTCATCTTTCAAGATCTGAGAGCCTTTCGTGACCAATTTAGAAAAGAAGGATGTTACAGCAAACAGACAGTCCAGCTACTAATGATGGGCAACAGTTCAATATTTTATGCCACCTTAAAAAAGTTTCAGTAACTGAAGGTGTTCTCACATTAATTCTTTGCATCAATTATTGACAGAGAATTTAATTTAAAGGCAACTAGCCAGTAACCTAGGGGTAGTGTTTTAAATAATTTATAATTGCTGCTCGGGTGTAATCACATTGCTATTGATTACGATCCAGTCACTTCCACGGGTCCAGCAGGTCTTATGCTAATTACTTTTAGTGAGATCACCTTTTTAACTCTGTATTCCCTGGTAAAGGGAACTCATTATAAAAGTAATTTAATGAAGTGCAATCTTGGAGAGTACTTGGAGAGCTGGGGGTGGGGAGGACGGAGACATGAACTCAGGAGAAAGGCAGGAGTCAAAAGCATCACGCCAAGATTTCAGATAATAGATCTGAAGTTGCATATTATTATTCAAATATCAGAGGGGACTGAGTTAACAGGGGTGAAAACAGGGTATATTGCGGAGTGGTGTTGCAAGGAAAAAAAAAAGAAAAGAAGAGGATTTAAACAATTTCATTTTTGAACAAAACTGTCTAAATTCTACTTTATTCATCACCCTAAGATAAATTCTATTCACTGTGAAACAGACTTGCAATCATTTGGAGGGATCTGGGGAAGGTAACCTATGATTTCCCAAAAATTTGCAAAAATGTAGTCCATTATGTGCTCCCTCTTAAAGCCTCAAATCATGTGAACCAAGGTGGTACAGGATGCAACTAATCTGTATGACAATCGCTGTGAATGCATGTTACTGAAAAGCAGCAAAAGGCATGGAACCCATAACTACCTCTATACAGTTACTATGAACAAGTTGATCATATTTAGGTAAATAAACAGTGGGTAGAAAGTGATCAGTAAATAACAGTATAGATGGTACTCAGATAAGGCATGATCAGGGTGCTGGTCTGGGGAAATACTGAATTTGGGAAATACTGGTGAGTGAGAAGACCAAACCCAAACACCATCACTCTTTTCTTTCTCTTACTTTGGTCCCTTCACCAAAAGAGAGCGACCACAAGGGTTATGTGCAAAGGGAAGTGAAACTATAGGCACCATTTCAGGGAATCCAGGAGGCCTGCCCAGTTTAGACAGTGACTTGCGGCTGAGCCATCCTGACCGTGGGCAGAGGAAACAGCCTCAGAAGATTCAGAGAGGGTGCAAAGGATGCTCAGCAAGAAAATGAGGGCTGAGGATGATGGAGAGCCGAAAGGGCAAGCATGAGTGTGAGAGAAGGGCTTTCCTTGATTCGTTTGCCTTTGTATTTATTTGTATGTCTTTTCAGGGATTTCCTTTTTAAACAATCAGATTTCAATTGCGAATCTGCCATCTTTACCAAATGTGTATGTGTATGTGCATGAGCATATTTGCTTTAAAACTGTGATAACAATGATTTTTTTTTATTTGTTTTCATATTCTTTTTCATTACAGGTTACTACAAGATATTGAATATAGTTCCCTGTGCTCTACAGAAGAAACTTGTTGTTTTTCTATTTTATATATGGTAGTTAGTATCTGCAAATTTCGAACTCCCAATTTATCCCTTCTCACCCCCTTCCCCCCAGCAACCATAAATTTGTTTTCTATGTCTGTGAGTATGCTTCTGTTTTGCAAATAAGTTCATTTGCATCCTTTTTTTTTTCTTTTTAGAGTCCACATACGAGTGATATCATATGATATCTTCCTTTCTTTTTCTGGCTTATGTCACTTAGAATGATGATCTCTGGGTCCAACAATGATTTTGTTTAAATAAAAAGTTTGTGTGTGTCTGGGATTAATTTTGTAATAAATACAATGTTTTTGTGCCACTTGGTTTCAGATTTCAGAATATTCCTAATATTGAGCAGAGAAAAGAAAGAGATCCATTTTCTGGAAGGAGATATAAGATGGTAGTCTTCCAAGGCAACAGAAATAAAAGCAAAAAAAAAAAACCCAAAAAACAAAAAACCCAAATGGGACCTAATCAACTTATAAGCTTTTGCACAGCAAAGGCAACCATAAACAAAATGAAAAGACAACCAAAGGACTGGGAAAAAATACTTGCAAACAATACAACCGACAACGGCTTAATTTCCTGAGTGTAGAAACAGCTTATACAACTCGCTAACAAAAAAACCAAGCAGCCCAATTAAAAAATAGCATAAGACCTAAAGAGATATTTCTCCAAAGAAGGCCTACAGATGGCCAAGAGGCACAGGAAAAGATGCTTGATACCGATAATTATTGGAGAAATGAAAACAAAACTACAATGAGATATCTCCTCACACCGGCCAGAATGGCCATCATTAAAAAATCCACAAATGATAAATGCTGGAGAGGGTCTGGAGAACAGGGAGCCATTCCTAAACTGTTGGTGGATGTAGTTTGGTGTAGTCCCTCTGGGAAATAGCATGGAGATTCCTTGAAAAAACTAAAAACAGACTTACCATATGACCCAGCAATCCCGCTCCTGGACATATATCTGGAAAAAACTAATTTGAAAAAAATACACGCACCCCAGTGTTTACAGAAGCACTTATTTACAATAGCCAAGACATGGAGGCAACCTAAATGTCCATCGACTGATGAATGGATCAAGAAGCTGCAGTGTATATATACAAGGGAATACTACTCAGCCATAAAAATGCAACCCATTTGTAGCAACATGGGTTGACTTACAGATGATCATACTAAGTGAAGTAAGTCAGACAGAGAAAGACAGATATCATATGATATCACTTAAATGTGGAATCTGAAAAAAATGATACAAATGAACTTATCTACAAAACAAGAAGAGTCTCAAGAGACATAGAAAACAAACTTATGGTTACCAGGGTGGGGGGGAGGAGGGGTAGAGGGATAAATTAGGAGTTTGGGATTAACAGATCCAGGCTACTACATATGAAATGGATAACAAGGTCCTACTGCACAGCACAGGGAACTACATTCAATATCTTGTAATAATCTGTAATGAAAAAGAATATGGAGAAGAATATACATATACGTGTATAACTGAATCACTGTGCTGTACATCAGAAGCTAATACAACACTGTAAATCAACTAAACTTCAATAAAAAATGGTATATATCTAATTTAATCTAAATAATTTGAGTGACTTGTAAATGGTGGAAAGTCACAGAAAATTCCTCCTATAGTAACGGCCTTTTTCCAGAGACTGCAAGTGAAACCCTTTA
This sequence comes from Camelus dromedarius, assembly GCF_036321535.1. Classification (NCBI taxonomy): domain Eukaryota; kingdom Metazoa; phylum Chordata; class Mammalia; order Artiodactyla; family Camelidae; genus Camelus; species Camelus dromedarius. The sequence goes on from NC_087444.1 coordinate 28,541,487, forward strand.
TCTGAAGGTGAGAACAAACTATCTTTAAATCTTGGGTGGCAGCTATTGTAATTAACGTGGAACAAAACACGGACCTATATTTGCAAAAGTTAAAAGAAAGGGAAAAAAAAATACCTGCAAAACTGTCACCTGCCCACACTGAGAGTTGGCTAAAAGACATGATTCTCATGTAAACCTAATGAAAAGGAAACAACAAATCTGTAGCTTATTCCATTTCCTCTGGGCCCACTTAGCACTTTCAGACGTGGCCCGGATTTCTCCTGCGTGGAGTCCTGAGGACACAGGCCAGTTCTCACGGTTGGAACAGAGAGCACGAAAATATACTGGAGGCTGCAAGAGTTAAGCCTGAGCTGCTGAGAGCAAGAATGATTACTTGGAGACACACTGATTCCATATGGGGGTCACTGCAGACCCTCAGATGCGGGACCCAATTTGCAGGGTTCAGGCTCCGGACCCATGGTATAATCAGGGGTCTGCAAACATTTTCTGTAAAGGGTGAGACAGAAAGTGTTTTAGGCTTTGTTGCAAATATTCAACTCTGCCATTGGCACCAGAAGCGGCTACAGAGACGGAAAGGGTGTGGCTGTGTCTCAGATAATTTTACTTATGAAAACACATAATGGCCATAATTTGCCAATCACTGGTACAGACCCCTGTCACATTACTGGTTTAGGTATATTCCTGAAGGAGAGGGCAGAGCCTGGGGTCCACAGCACAGGCAGGTGGTGAAGCTGACCTAGGAGTTGAATCCAAAGAAAGACATCTCCATTGTGAGAGGGAAGGAGGAGGCAGAGATAAGGGTAGACGGTGATCAGTTTTTGAGGGAGTTGAGGATAGAAGTTGGGGGTATTGTTAAGAGACTGACCAGTGAAGGTCTCTTTGAAGCTAAGCCAACGGAGGAGGTGGCAAATGATGGGACTTGGGGAGAACAGAGAGGCTTGAAATAGCCTCTACGAGAAACAGTAGAGACGAGACTAAGGAACAAGGATTGCCAGGCAGTCTGGGGAACACAGTGGATTTTGTTTTCTAAAAAAGGAAACTCAATATCATCTCACAACTGGACCAACAGCACTGCAGGTGGGAGAGGACACGGAACTAACTGCAGGCTGTTTTGGGAGAACGATTCTGATGTCTACCTTGTGTCTCGAGATGAGCAAAATGATTCCACTCCACGCCGCAGGGAGATCTCGGAAGACTCTTTGTGGAGACGTAAAAACAGGTGTTGGCTCTTTCCAGGGGCAGTGGCGGGGGAGATGTTTAAGGCAACTGTCAGAATGAATGCCTCCCCTGCCCTTAAAACAAACAAACGAAAGTGATCTTTGAGATCAGTCAGAGAGAGAGACAGCTGGGAACAGAGACAGGCTGGCTGTCGGGAGCTGACAGGTAGCATCAGTTAACGGTACCTGGTGGGCCTGCAGAATGTTAGAAACCATAATTAAAAGACCAGCAGTGATGCCTCAGAACAGAGTGGCTGCCACTGGGTGGTTACCTGGAATGCGAGTTCTGAGAAGAGAAGCAGTGAATCAAAGAAAGCGTTCTCCTCCTTGACGCGGTCACGCTGAAGGAAGGGAGGGCTCGAGGTGCTTTCAGAAGAGGAAAGGGGACTGGGGAGCCCCAGACTGGCCCGCACTGCACGGAGGGTTAAGCACTTTATGCAAACCTCAGCATTTTCACGAGCCTCACCTTTTAAAAGGAGCCAGATTTTTGTTGTAAATGGCACTGACACTACAACAAGAAAGTTCATTTCACAAAGATGATTCATTAAGAAATAAAATATTCATGGCTGACAGCTTGAAGGATCGCCATACAGTTATATTCTAATGCACCTGTCCTCTCTGTCAAGTCCAATGGGGGATGTCATGTCGCCCAAGTTTTATTTAGAAATTGTTTGTCAGAGTGAGCTTTCTCATGTGAATGAAAAATTCATCCCCTCATTAAGAAGATTTTACATGAAATGTCTAGGATTTTCAATGAACGCTAGGACACGAACCAATTACTGTTAACCACTTAAAGAGACAGAGAGTCCTACGCTCACTCAGCAAAACCCTTAATTGCACGAATGTGGAGGAAATTCGACATCCCGACAGGCAAATGGGAATTTTGATTTGGAAATTTTCCTTTCTTTTGTCACATCTGGAAAACCCTCATCTTTAAAAGACTTGGGGGGATTCAAACACGATTACATAGAATCCACCTGCACATCATTACACCTGACCCTGGCCAGTATCCTCACACCCCTGCCATGGGATTTGGGATTTGCAGCCACTTGTTCCACTCCCAAAGAAAAGGAATACAATGTACCGGAAAGTTATTGCATTGTTTCTATTTCTTAAGGTTTTTTTTTTTTAAATACACTTTGTTGCCTTTACTGTATTCTACCTTACTTTCACAATTTGTGTAAATATCAAACAGGTGCCTTGGAAACAAATATATTTAATGATTCCAAAATGTTGGGAGAGAGGTGGGAAAAAAGCCACAACAGTTTAAAATAGAGTTCAGCTGCAGAGAAAGTCAGGCAAAATCCACAAGGGGATTTGCTTGTATAATGCAATAGCATTTTACAGCTATGACAATGGATTAAGTTGACATTGAGACTCTTTTTTGACACATGGTCTAGTTCAGCTTAATCTATGGTAGAAAATAGTTCAGTCCCCAGACCTACTACTAGACTCAAGTTCCATCCATAGATATACGTGTGTGTGTGTGTGTGTGTGTGTGTGTGTACAAAGCTAGGCTGTCACTTCCAATTTCAGAAAAGGCTTCAGATCGACAATATGAAAACTGAAATTTCTCCTTCTCAACCCAGTACACTATAAGCTTTAAGGATTTCACCTTTGCTTTCACAATACAGATGCTTTGTACTAGTTAAAGGAAAAAGCAAGCCTTGGTCCTGTAGTCCACTATAGGTTCACTAGTATATGTATGTATATATGAAAATATATCATAGTTCACTGCCCTTCTATACGCTATAAAGATGCTTCCCAAAAGGAGGAGTATGAAAAAGCTTTGAATATAGCTGATGTGGGTGGGAATTAGAATTTCAGAGTCTTTTTTTGGGTTTGTTCATTGTGGCCTCTGTAGATTCTTATATATACATTATATACTTTCTTACATATATAGTATTATGTAGTTTCTTATATCTACATACAGATATCTTTTCATTTACATTTATTTATTCTTTTATATTTTTATATTTTCTGGAAATCAATTGGACAATATATATCAAAAATCTTGAAACAGTTTAGATGGGAGATGCAGTTCTAGGCATTTACCCTTAAAAATATCTGCAATTCAGATATAGAATTTTACATAGCAATGTTTAATGCTGTATTATTTAAAACTGGAAACAAGTTAAATGTCCAAAAGAGGAGGAAATGTTCCTTGCTAAGTCACCAATTCCATTTAGGATTTATTTCTCATATAATATTGAGTAGATAAAGTAGGATACTGAATGTACTAAATGTACTGAGAGTTCCATGAGGCAAAAAAGCAAATGAATCCATTTTTTAAAAATCCAAATGTTTAAAGTGGGTATGAACATATGGGCGATGTTTTACTCTCTTATTTTTACTATTTTAATTTTCCATCCCCACTGGTATACATGGATGTAATTAAAAGACAAGTCAAACTCTACTATTGCATATCTATGTAGTAGATGAGTGAGCTGTTCTTTAATATATAGACCTAAGTAAGAAGGAAAAAAAGTGATCCTTCTATTACATAAATCAAATCATCGGTTTAAAAAAGTTCCCCCTTCATCTTCTGCCATACTTGAGATATTAATGTATTGAGTTATCCCTATGGAAATTGCAAAAACTATTTACATAAATTCTCCAGTCTACCAAATTGCAACTTGCTCAAATAAATCAGACATCGAGCCTCTGATTTCTGTGAATTCTGGTTACCAGAACTCCATGTTGGAAATCACATCCAATACATTTTTCACAATCTGCCCATAATTAGTTTCACTGGGAAAACTGTGAAGAACTATTTTGCTGCTTTTAAATTCATAATTTTGGTTCAAGAGCCCAGAATAAGATGTTTAGACAGAGTGAAAACTATTTTCTAACAAATCAATATTAATTTATCTGACTGTTATGGTCTCAGGAGCCAAAAAGTGTTCTTGTACTGAGCTGACAGGAAAGATTTTATCCTGACCAAATGTTACTCAAATATTTATAAGACTGGATGATTTTGTAAAGAAAATACAGATGGAAGAAGGCAAGAGTATTTTTGGGGGGGGGGAGCTCCTTTCCCATTTACAAATAACAAGAACTGTAATAATAATTTTTTTAAAAAGTGGCAAGTGATTAGTGACCCTCACACCACCCTGAGTGAGCTCCCTGAAGAGTTAGTTGACTATTTAGTTGACCATACTCCACAAACTAAACGAAGGGGGCATTTCAGCAGTTGACATGACACTCACCACTGAACCGTGCGGGTGCCATTTTGATCAAGAACAAAACGCCGTGCGGTGGGAGGAAGAGCTTCCCCATGACACGGCTGTTAGCCAGATGGCAGGGTCTCTGGGGTATGAACTGAGATTGTGAGGGAAAAGCAGAAAAAGAAATAAAAAGCATTGCATATGCTTTACATCCACTACCTTATTTAATTCTCTCAACAGCCAGAAGATTTTGTGTGTGATTGTGAACATTTTATTAGAGTAAAACAGACCAAAAAAAAAAAAAACAAAAAAGAGTACAAAACATGTATGTCATTAAACGAATTTTCACAAACAGAGCACAACCAGCACTCTGATCAAGAAACAGAGCGTCAGCAACATCTGGGAGCCCCGCCCACAGCCCCGCCCAGTCTCTACATACAGCTTCCGCTCTGACTTCTAATGCTGCTTCTTCCTGAGCTCGTTATAAATGTAGCCGTTTATGATGCCCTCTTCCGTATCTGCTTTCTTTTTTTCAACATGATATTTGCAAGATCAATCCATGTTGTGGGGTTTAGTTGTGAGTCATTCATTCTTATTGATGTGTACCATCCCGACGTGTGAAAAGATTTATTTATCACAATTTATTTATCCGCGCTACCTCTGACAGACACTTGGGTATTTGCTGTTTTGAGCCATCATGATGAATGCTGCTGTACATTCTCTTCCACCTGTTTTTCAGTGATCGTCGACTTAGGAGTGGAAGTGTAGGAGATCAGATATGCTTATGTTCAGTCTTAAGGAGATGCTATTAACAAGTCTTCCCAAATGATTATACCAATTATTTTATTGCTCTGGACAGACTGTGATCCCCTGAAATTCCTATGCTGACGCTCTAATCCCTCATGTGACTGCACTTAGAACCTATAAGGAGGTAAGAAAGGTTAAATGAGGTCATAATGGTAGAGACTTAATCCAATAGGATTGATGTTTTGTACGAGAAGAGGAAGACACACCTGGCTGTCTTTCTCCACCAGGTGAGGACACAGTGAGAAGATGGCCATCCACAAGCCAGAAAGAGAGCCCTCTCCAGAAACCACACCAGCCAGCATCTTGACCTTGGACTTCCCAGCCTTCAGAACTAGGAGAAAATGGATTTCTAATATTTAAGCCAACCAGTCTGTGGTCTTTTGTTATGGCAGCATGAGTTGACTAATACAAGTCTCAGGAAGTAAATGGGTTTTTTTCCCTTCAAATAATCTTTTTATTTTATAAAAATTATAGTTTTACAGGAGAGTTGCAGAGATAGTACACAGACTTCATGTGTATTTGTCAGCTCGTTTCCCCAAATGTCCAAGGTAGATTAAGAAACTGACAGGGGTACATGACTATTAAGTAAGCCAAAGGCTGTCTTTGGATTCCACCAGTTTTCTGCTACTGTCTTTATTCCGCTTCAAGATCTAACCCAGGATAATCACTGAATCGCATTTCATGCATTTTATCTTTATTTCATTGTCAAGAAAAAGTCCAGATGGGTTAAAGAGCTCACCCAAGTTCACGAAGCCTAGAGATGAGGCTAAGATGGTTTCAGCAGCAACAGCTTCCATCACTGCTTTCTGAGTCCTTCTGTGCTCCTGGCATGATGTAGTGTCATCAACTATTAGGTCAGCTTTTCCTGAAGACCTACTATTTCCTGGGCCTCTGGGACACTAAGACAAAGGGGGACCCACTAAGGTGGTTTCTGTCCTCGAGCCTCCAGTTCGGTTGTGATTCTGTGGGTTGAGAGTAACCATAAAAACACATGTCCTAAAGTTCTCCTGCTTCTTCCTCACCCTATCACACTGCTTTGCCCATTCACATCTGTGGCATCCATACAAAGCAGGCACTCGATAAATCTTTGCTAAACGTATGAATGTCCAAAGAGTAAAAAAAAAAAAAAAAAAAGTGGCCTTGTAAAAACTTGATATTTAAGATATATGGTGTCAACATGACCTTTCTCTGTATCTATGAGGTCCAAGATACTTTATCAAGAGGCAGCTCCCATGAAAAGGACAGGAGATAGAAGATCATCCCGGCTCTGCCAGATGGCTGTGTCATCTTGGGCAAGTCACTTTACCTCTCTGGGCCTGTTACCAGGAGCTAAAAAATGGAGATACTGATACTGTCCTAGCTGTCTAGAAATTCTCATCAAAGGCTTTGAAAACTATAACATACTCTACACATGTGAGGAAATGTTGGCCTATGACATTTACCTTTAATAGGGAAAAAGCAATCACAGATGAAATAAAGAATGCTATTTACTGCTAGCTCGTTCTAATTCCAGAAGAAAATGCCTATATCCATAGAGTCACTACAGAAATCATCTGAGCAGTATCAGTTGAGGGGAGAAAAGCCAGGTGAAAAATCACTGATTATTTTATTACTTCTTGAGTGACTAATGGAGACCCAGCATATCATGCGCAAATACTGCCTATCCGGATTACACACCACAGAACTAGGAAGAATGCAACACAATATGACACAAATACGCTACATCCTGTCATAATTAGGCTTGATTTAAAAGCTGGACACTGATTGCCTCGAGGATATGGACTATTTCTTCCTGTCCCCAGCAAGGAGCTTACCACATAGCAGGCACTCCAAAGTGTCTGCGGAATGAACATGCAATTTTCCCATCTAAATATACTTTGGTCAAAACCCGTAAATCAGTTTTCTAGAAGTCTGGGTCTTCCAGAAACACTTGACTAACTCAGACTGCAAGATTTTTCAGATTTTGCCTGCACAGTGGCAACTCGGCAGACAAGATTTTATCAGAAGCTCCAGGGGCCTGAAGAGGAGAAACTCAAGAAGAGAGAGAACATTATGAAAAACAGAACAAGGGTTTTACCGATACATCTGAGCAGATATCACATACAAGAAGGCAGGGCAGTTCTCTGAATCTGCTCCGACCTGAACTTAGACACGCACGCCCATGTTGGGAAAACACAGTCTTTCCACTCGCAGTATATCAAGCTTTGAAATCACCCGCTCCCAATGGTAGTGTTGTCAAAAAATAGCAGCTCACACTTATGTGAACTCTCAGATGGACCGGGCGCCCGTGAGAGCACATCAACGGGTTAGGCAAGCAAATTCCCTGGCCACTAATAAATAAGGAGCAAAGGGAGTGAAGATGGGCATTTTGGCTGGATTCCAAACGCGAAAACCTGCCTATCCACCTTCAAAATGATGCAAGATTGCAGTTTGTTTAATGTTCATCTTATGTGCTTAATTACCGATAGTGCTTGACTAATTATTTCTTGTTTTGTAGACTATTTAAACAGAGCAGGGAAGCAGCTACATACTTTTGTATGCTCAATGAGGATTTGTAACTCATTTTTGTAATCGCACCATTCCCAGAGGGCTTCATTACAAACACGAAAGAAAACAGGATGCTAAAAGCAGGTGACAGTCTAATTTCCACAGGTACGGGTTAAAACATTAGAGTGAAGTAATGGAAAATAAAATAAAAAATAGCCTTTAGATGTTTCCAACCATGTAAAGTGTTTTCATGTTAATGAGAGAGAAACTGCAAATGCAGCAAAGACATCTCTGTTTGGTACTGGCGTTTTTTCTGACGCCCAAATTGATCCAACATCTCTGCAAGATTATGAAATAAGCCACAAAAAAAGACCTCAGTTTCCTTATTCTCAGAAATATGTGGTTGGCGAGTTGCATATGGCAGCATCAATTTGGATCATCTCTCTGTTTTCACTCTTTTAATATTTTTACCTTATTATCGACATTCCGGTCAGTTGAAACCATTGCACAAGATCTCTAAATGTTTTGAAAAGTAAAAAGCTCAAACTAAATAATAATAATAATATGACAGGCTCTAGAGAGTACAGATTGTTAGAAATTATTTCAGGCATGGAATATTGCCTGTTGGACAGATTCTGGGTGGAGGGGTCAAGAGATCAGTCACTGGTTTTGTTTTTGTTTTTGTTTTTGAGAGTTGACTCCATGTCCAGGACGGTATTAGATGTCTGGGGATGTAGAGGAGAGACTGAAAAACTGTGAGCCATAATCCTGCCTTTAAGGCATCAATAGACTGGGAGTTTGCAAATGGTGGCCATCAACCGAGTCCTTGCCATGTCTCAAGCTGAGATGCAAGCTTCACAAAGCCCACCTTATCACAGGAACCAGCCCAGCAAGTGCCCCTGGCCCCTTTTCCAGGGGAGGAGACTGAGGTCTCTGACCTTGGAGGCTATGACCCTTGTGTTCCATCTCCTTGACTTTCCTCCCTGGGTTTTTCTGCCTGAACAAATACTCAGCATTATAGAAGTTAGGACTTGTTGCCAGTCAACTTCAAGGAAGTGATTTCAGGAGCATGACTGGGACTGAAGCCAGACTGCTGGGTGTTGGAGGCAAGGGGGACATGGAGGACGTTAAAGAAAAACAGGGAAGACATTAACTGAATCCTTACACGGACCAAGGAATGCGCTACATTCTTTACACACATGATCTCCTGTTCCCACGGCAATCCTATGAAATCGGTGTTAATCCTAATAGCAGCTAATATTTAAGGGCTCATATGCTTCAGAGAATGAACCAAACCACTTACATATATTATTTCATTGGATTTTCCCCAAACCCTATAAAGTTATGATGATTGATTCTCATCCCCATTTAGCAGAGGAGTAAACTGAAGCTTAGCAAGGTTAATTTGCCCCCAAGTTGTGTCAGTTCCTCAATGTCAGAGCCAAGAATGGAACCCAGAGGCCTTCCTGCAAAGCCCAGGCTTTTCAAGGCCATGCTAGCCCCCCTCGCAGCACTTCTTACGGCAGCTCAGGCAGGCTAAGGCACCTGCCCAAGGGCACCCGGCTGACGGGCTCCCTCCGCCATCTGCCCTCCCGAACACCACGCAGCGCCACTCCCCAGATGAGGACAGCAGCTCGAGAGCCGGGCAGCGATCTTCAAAGCCCCAGTGGACACTTTGTGAGCCAGTACCAGCTATGCTGAGGAAGCAAGAGAGGGCCTTGTGCCCAGGGAGCTTCCTCGCTGGTGTCAGGCACAAATGAGGAAGGAGCCTCAGGAGGCTTGGAAAGACAAGTTTACTTCATTTGATGTCGGAGAGGCAGACAAGGGGAATCTGGGGTTGAACAGAACCGGTTTCAAGTTCCCTCTCGTCCAGTTGACTACCTGCGGGATCTTAGTTCACTTAACTTTTTGGACTGTTTTGCTTAGCTGTAAAATGCACATCAAATGACCTACGTCGCTGTGATAGTGCAAGATGGGTATCATGTATCCAGGGATACTCCTAGATTCATTCATCAGACAAATCTTCAGTAGTTTTGCTGAGCATGAGCTGTCTTCCAGGCCCCAGTGAGCAAAACAGACAAAAATCCTGATTCTTATGAACTTATATTCTACAGGGCAGAAACCAAACAGAAAGCTCACAGAGGTCCGTGTGAATATCTAGATGATGTAATAAGAAATAGACAGCAGGGGGAGGGAGGGAGTGAAAGGGTCACAAGGAAAGGCTTCACTGAGAAAGTGACGTTTGAGAGAAGCCCCTCATTTGGAGAGGAACAGCCCATTGTGTTATGTGAGGACATTCTAGGCAGAGGGAACAGTAAAGGCAAAGCCCCAGGGACAGGAGCACAGCTGGGATGTTTGAGAAATGGCAGAAGCAGAGGGAGAGGAGATGGAGATGGAGTCAGGTCAGAAGGAGGAGGCAGGCAGGTCAGACACTGAGACCCTCCGGTCCTGTTGTGAAGACGTCGCCTTTTAATCTGCCTGAAATGGAACATGATGAATAAAGTCCTAGACGGATAAAGTAGAACTAACTTTCCTGGCTTCCTCCTCTACCTGGGTAAATTAGAAGACAAGAGAATTGTCTAAATTCAAGACCTTCTTCATTAGTGATCGGAGCTCATGACTCAGTCCTGACCTGGGAGGGCTTTTAAGGAAAAGTATTTGTTGCTGGAAGAGGTATTTAAATGTCCTGGGGCTCTTCACAGCAGCAGAAATAGGAACCACTTAAGTTAACAGGCCAAGTAATAAGACAGTACAGAGGAAACTCACATTTTCATACTTTATGCCTTAATTTTAAGTAGAGTTATAAGGTTTCCTGTAGGAATTCAGAGTGTTATCTTATTTTATGCCCCAAACTAGGAAGAGCATTCCACTGGGTTTGCCAAGCTGTTAAGATGAATATATCTGTTTGAGCACAGCATAACAGATGAGGTATTTAAGGCATTTTCCTTTAGATTTTTGGTTAATCTTCTTTTAGTTAATTTTCTGAGATAAAATCCAGTTATAAATAACCTGAGGGTACCCTAACTGGGCTGTTCTGAGAATGGCAAATCTTTAATAGCCAGAACTTCTGCCTTTTAGAGATCTCCAGGGGGACAGAGTACTTTGAAAATTATCCAAAGCAAAATAAGTCGAAAGCATTAACAAATTAAAGAGAGTGGGAAAGGGAGAAGAAAGGGGTGAATGAGGGAGCTTCTCTGACATTCATAAGATGGCAGATCTTACCCTTGAAACTCCCTTTTTTTAAATAAAAAGTCAAACATTCAACATCTATTTGTTGATGACAAGAGAGAATTGGTGAGTTTCTATCATATGAGAGTAACAGGAAATTCACTCTTCTTTATGAAAGGAAAATGGAGCAAAATCTAGAGAAAACCTAAAGTGCAGGAGAAAGAGGATGACCGTAAAGAAACAGCCTTTAACAAGACAGTAGGTGTAATCTTCAAAAGTTTTAGAGCTGCTTTTAAGGATAGCTAGTGAAAGAAGAAGAAGAAGAAGGAAAAAAGAAAAGAAAAAAGAAACAGAACCTTCACTGTTCTCCACTGTTACAATGTAAACCAAAATTTATAAAAGGACTATAAGGTAGGATGCACAAGGACGCCATGTAAACCGGTTGAAATATGAATACTTCGTCAGCACAAAAGAGAGTAGGTTGGCTGCCATCCATCTGTAGTGTATATATTAGCGCGGAGTCTGTTTATAAAAATAAGAGAGGGTGTGAGGCCCAAAGTGGGCATAACTCAAAACAAAACAAATCTGTAGGACTGGATGAGGGAGGGGGGTTATTCCCAGGTACTCACAGACTAAAGAGCATTAAGAGAAAGAATTGGAACAAGCTTCTACAAAGCAGTGAGAGGCAGGAGAATCATTCAAAAAAAAGGAATAAGGTGCCCAGAAACCTGTGAGTCAATAACCCTGTCACCAACTGTGAGATTATCTGGGACAGGCAGAGCCTCGGCTGACAGGCATGTTGAAAGGGTACCCAGAGTTGTAATGGAGCCAGAAATTGCCCCTGTGGCTTAGAAAAACCAAGTCTTGCTTATGGGTTTGCCTCCATCTTCCTTAGCTTCTGTAAGAGGTGGCTGGTGTAACATGATGGTTCTGAGGACCCCGACCTGGAGATAAGGAATCCACAGTCAGGACGATGGGCAAGACCAATTCCATCCAGCCAGGAAAGAGAGGGGAAGAAAAGATTAAACAGTCACCAAAACGTACTCCCCTCTTCATGTAAAGCCTGCTAAGTTGAGTTGCTATTTTTTTTTTTTTAATCTCAGCCTGGCAGATGAGACACTTGAAAATTAGGGAAATACTAATTTGGACTAGACACCCAACAACTCTACTGAGAGAGTAACAGGTGTGGAGAAGGGCTTACAAAGCAAGACGGTTGTCACGGAGGGCAGCACACTGAGGTCTTTAATGGAAATCTTGAGTAAAAGAATGAGAGAAAGAAAGTTGGAACTTATAAAATTCCTACCCTGTGTCCCATGGTTATTTTTGTTAATAATCACTTTAAAAAAGAAAAAGAAAAAAAAAAAAAAGAAATTTGAGGCTCAGAGAGGTCAATACACTTGTTCAAGGCCACAGATGCCAGGTTGGTGGGACAGCAGTCTCTCTTCTTCACTCTAACTCACTGTCTCACCTCCACACCTGGCTGCTGTTCCTATGTTCTTCTTTAAACAAGGTGGCCATTTCCATAATGATAATTTTAGTAACTGCTTTAATAATAAAATTGTTGAGTGCTTCCCCTGCAACAGGCATTTTGCCTACATCATTTCATTATCCCCACCTCACTTATGAGGAAATCTAGACTCAGAAATTAAGTCATGTTGACATGGTCTCAAGGGGAGGTGTGGGGTGGGATTCGAACACAGGCAGCCGGACTCTGGAGGTTGCACTGTTATCACGTCGCTGCACTGCCTCTGGAAACACTTGTGGTTATGAAGCAAGAGCTCACCTTTCCTTCCTTTTTTCAGTCCCTTACTGGGTAGGACATGCGATAGAGCATCTTAGAACACACTTCAAAGGCTGGCTAGAAGGGCTGACATCAGGGGCACAGATGGCTCCCTTCTCGCCAGTTAGCTTTGGAAGAGTGACATTCTGGTTAAGTGCTGAAAGGCCACAGCCAGGGTCACCACGGGACAGAAGTGGGAGAAAACAGGTGGAGTGGCTGGAAAGGCAGCCTGATGGTAGCCGTTCCTCTAGAGCGTGCTTCCGGATCCATTTCCTGGTAAACCTCAATCCAGGGTTAAGTGGGACTGTCACCATAGGTCCAAAGTCATCTAAGGGTGAACTGGCTCTTTTGAGGCTGCTGTCACCTGTGTCTTACAGGACTCATCTCAGACCCCCCACGTGCAGAAGCATCAAAATCTGCGGCGGACACAGCCTTGAGCTTCACTGTGCCAACAGTTCAGTTGTTCCCCTCCCCCACCCCCTGTGCTCTGCAAACGTCACAACGAGGCTTAATCCAGGCTCAAGTTCATCCGCTCCCTCCTCCTGCCGCCGTGATAGGGTTATTCAGGAAGTTCAGCAGTGCATACAGGTTACAAGAACGAGGACAAAGCCACGGGGGACGAGGTCCCCTCGCTTCCTGCCTCCTGACAGCAGCTGGGGTTATTATTCCTGGCTGACTCATTTAAAAAAAAAAAAAAAGCCCCAGCAATGTTGGAAATTATTATATGCAACGTAGAAATGCCATTTATTCAACATTCAACAAATATTTACTGAGTTGCTTCTATGTGCAATTAGGGGTCATGTTTTTGTTTTACCTTGAAATTAATTTCCCTGAAGATTTAACCATAACCAGGAATCTAAGGGACCCTTACTGGTGGGACACTCGAGACTTTTAGGATCTTATTCAGATAGAATTGAGCAGACAGTTTCAGATGTATAAGCACGGAGTAGATGGGGTGGGGTGAGGGGGAGATAAGGAGAGAATGGAGAATTACATGTGTAAAAGATCGGATTTTTTAAATAAAGCATTTTAGAGAGACACTGACGCAGAATCATGAATCAGGAGACACCGTGTCTGTTCTGGCCAGCACCGTGACGGAAAGGCATTCGCGCCTGGACCTCAGTATGAGTATTCTGGAAAATGAGAAGGTAAAAGGAAATGTGTTTTAATGGGCCCTTATGACTAAAATTTGAAAAATGTATGATTCTGAGTTGATATATAGTTTTATATGTAACACTGTATGTTTTCATATATAGAAATATTTATATCTTTAATTGAAAAACATTTTTAAGAGCAAAATTAGTTTATATACATAAAGAATATAGGCTTTGCATGAGATGTATGTCTCTGAAATCTTAAGGAAATTATATTTTCTTTCTTTAAAAAAATTTTCTTTTTAAAAAATTTTTAAATTACTAGATTTTTTTTTTTCATTAAAAATGTTTTATTTTAGGGGGGAGGTAATTAGGTTCGTTTGTTTGTTTGATGGAGGCACTGGGGACTGAACCCGGGACCTGGTGCATGCTAGTCACACACTTTACCCCTGAGCTATATCCTCCCCTGGTTTTTTCAAGTTAGTGAAATGTATTAGAACCGCATATATTAAATTTCAAAAAGTTACTAGATATTTTTCTTCTTAATCTTATTTTAATTAAAATGAATTAAATATATACATTTTTAAAAGCTTATGATTCTTAGAATGCACAGACGTGATATGTGTCTATACACATTTTGCAGAGAAACGAGGTCATTGCCATCAACTAAAACAGAAACCACAGTGCTGGATTCATATGGAGAGAAAGTTGAGGGAGTCTATCACCTGCCTTCCAGAAAGCCTCTGCTAAGAGAAGTAAAGGCACTTCCCCCTCCTGTTTGATGTTGAAGTCATGCCCTGTCAAAGCACTTAGACCTGGCTTTCCATGTGCACAGGTGACAGATAGATACTTTGATCAACAATTTGTAGCTGGTGTAAGAAGTCCCCTGGAGGACTGGAAGACCCATCGGTCCGGGAGACTTTGATCTGTGTCATTCAGCTTTCAAGCCCACACAAACACAGACCCCTGAGATGGTGACGGAAAAGACGACTACCATGTTTTCCGAATGTGGCAGCCCCATGACTGTTTGGAGGAGAGACCCTATAAGACAGAAACAAACATACACACGCAAGCTCACTCCAGAGCAAAAGGGTTGAGTCTTTTCTCTGTTGGCTTCTGGCTCTGCTAAGACACTATCTGGGGGCAATTCTTATTGTTGTTTAGAAAATAGAAATCTCCAACTCTGCAGCACTCATTCACCTGAATCAGGGTAGGGAATACACAGTAAGCAGCCCGCACTCCCTGCATCCACAGAAATGCAGCAGAATCCATCATCAGTCACGACCACCTTTCCCAAAACGCTCAGGTGCCGCTTTGAAATCCTTTTCAACACAGCACTTCAACTGGCCGTGTAAACTGACCGGGTTGCATTGTGAAATGAATCCATTTTGCATGCTTGACCTGAACCGTTCCTGGGTGAGGGGAGAGGGAGGGGTGTGTGCGCTTCTTGGGTATAAACCTGTGTTGATGACTATGGTCGGGCTGAATGTAAAATAAAGACTCGTGAAGGATGGAGACATCACGGCTTGGATGCTTGGGTGGGTGGGTGGGCACATCTGCAAGTGAGTGAAGATTGTCAAAACCAACCCCTGGCCCTTCCTGGAGATCCTTCTAACCCTTGAGTGTGCCAAAGGAGAGCTCTGTGCTGACTGGTTTCCTCCAGACCAAAAAAGGCTTGGACCCCCAGTGCCCCCCAACCCTAGAGTCCACAGAGCCCTAATAAGACAGCTGATGGCTGCCTAAAATTTATATATAACTTTAATGATCTATACCAGTGTATAGATCATTGCAGTCCCAACTAATGTCATCTAAAGTAAATAGAGGAAAACAGACAGTGGCTATCTCTGAGTGACTTGAGAAACTTGGTTCTACAATCAAAATCTACCAGTCTGAGCCTCAGTTTCCCTATCTGTGAACTGGAGACTACAGTACCTACAGATTATGAGGAGTCACTGAGTGAGACCCTGTATGTCAAGGACTGTACCAAACTTCCAATTCCTTTCTAGCAGGAAGAGTTGACCAAGAATTATGAAAATGTATAAGGGTTGTCAGTTTTTCTTTTAATCAAGCAAAGATGCCCACTCACTTTTCTTTTGTTCCTAAAATTCTAGCTTTCTGAGCAGCCTGGAAGGAAGACTGTTTGGAGTTTTCCTCCTTTCATCCCATCTTTCTTATCACTGACCCACTCCTTCTCATCGTTAGGCAACTTTAGTGAGCCAGGTACATGATGGAACGAGTCCTTCTTCCCGTGCGAACATTTACTTCTCACGGAGCTCAGAGTCAAGAAGGACCAGAACTGGCCTGGTGTAAGAGTCTCTCTAAAAAAAAAAAAAAAAAAAAAAAAACCCACAACTTTGAAACTTTTGGGCTGTAACATTTAGGCAGCCTGTGGCCAGAGGACAGATTTGAATCTTCAGATCAAAGAAAGAGTTTGCTCCCAAACTTTGATGGCACATGCTTGGCCTCTGAATGTGGTCACCTCCTGACACTCATACTGGAATTGATACTTGAAACACCAGTGATCTGGAGATGGTCCCACCTCGAGGTGCATTAGAGACCACCCCACTTCCCTGGATGGACCATTGCTGGGAAGAGCGGACTCCTGGTCTACGGCCAATAAACCTTGGTCTGCACATTCTACCATTTACCTGGGAAAATAGTGCTAAGTTGCAAGACAGGGCAACAAAAACACCGACAAGAGCTGGCCAGCTCACGGGGTAGCTTGGTGGCCCTGAACACTCAAGCGATTTTGTTCCCCTTCCAATTTCCTGTGCTACATTAACTTTTATTGCTAGCTCAGAGCTTTGGCAACTGGTCCTGATTTTACTAACCTGAAGGACAGAGGAACAAGAGGCACCCACACAGCTGACGTGCAAGAAAAAATCAGCACGGAACGTCTCGATCAGCCTCAGTGTTTTTTTCCCTTGCTACAGCTTGCCTTTAATGAGGGAGTCATAATTATTGCAGGTTAATCGTGTCTCAGGCCCCCAGAGGGAGGGAGGCTGCAATGACCATTTTGAAATCTGGCCATGGCTCCCTCCAGCTGATTCTTGGAGGCACAGCGAGGCACTTGTGAAATTGGAGGCTCGGATTTATGTCATTGCTGTGGTGACTGGCAGAAGGATTCTTGAGTGTTTCTATAATTCACATATTAAACAGAAGTTAAACCAGGGACTAGATGGAAAAATCTATGTAATGAAAGACAGAGAGACCAGTTTTATCATTGCTTTGAAGAACCCAACTACAATCTGCATTTTGGAACAACCTGGTATGTTTTTGACTCATGGACACTGCGAATGATGCAACTGTGCTTTCCTTTCTAAGTGGAATGCCAACAGCTTCAGCTTAAAAAACATATTATGTTTAAAAACAAAACAATAACAGATACGATTTGTTAAGCACCTATTACAGGCTGCACTTTACGTACTTGCCTCATTTCACCCTCACAGCCATCTTAGGGAAGTAGACATCTGTATTGCCAGTTTGTGGCAGAGGAAACCGAGGGTCAGAGAGTATCCAGAAACTGTCAGAATCCTTGGCCAAGAGGAGGAAGAGTCAGGATTAGAATCAAAGTCAAGGAAAAAGTATGCGCACCTCCATTCACACGTGCACACAATCCCTACTGTGTTAAAATGTGCGATGTTTCTTTTGACCTATTAAAATATTATTTTTACAAAATGGGGTTCAAAAGAAACATTAGAGCAATTCTGTTCCTGTTCATCCAGGATCCAGTGATCATCTGCCACGTGCCAGACCCTGTGCTAGTAAGCCAGTCCTACTCAGAGTCTCAGAGCTGTGGCCCCAGGGCCTCAGTGACCACAGCCTGAACCTACATTCTGTAGGCTCTACCCGGCCTTGTTTGTTAAAAAAACCACATCCTCCAGGTCATGGCACTCATTCAGACACCATCAGTTCCAAGGGGCTACAGAGATGACAGGAAAGTGACCTCACATGGCCACACAAATGGGGAGGTCCAGGGAAAGGTACTGTGGCAAGACGTGGCGGAGTTTTGCTGTATCTGTTCCTTCCAAGTCAAGATCAAATGAGTATTCTCCTTGCTGTTTTTAATCCTGAGATCCTGAGCAGTGTGAAAACTTCAAACGTTAAAATTAAAAAAAGAAAAGTTCTATCAAGTGAAAGGCTCCATTTTGTATCATCTTCAAATATCCTGCATCAAAAATTAATAAAAGGCTTCCTTGATAAGTTAAACACAGAATCACCAAATGACCCAGCAATTCCACTCCTAGATATATACCCAAAAGAACTGAAAATGGGTGTTCAAGCAAAACGTGCCCACAAAGGTCCAAAGCAGTTCTATTCACATTAGTCAAAGGGGGGCAACAACACAAACGTCCATCAATGGATGAAGGGATAAACAAACTGTATACCCGTACAATGGAATATTATTCAGTCTTATAAGGAAGGAAGTTCTGGCACACCGTCCAACTGTGTATGAACCTTGAGAACATTATGTCAAGTGAAAGAAACCAGATATAAGAAGCCATAGATTGACTGACAATGCTTAGGGAACGTGGACATACCTTTTTGAAGGCCCCATTCAACCCACTACAACCCATGACATCTGTGATAAGTTGTTTACAGAGCAACAGAAAACTAATACAGTGACCACGTGTTTATTTACTCATCTGTTGGTTGGTTTGTTGGTTCAACAGGTATTATTGAGTACCCGCCATGGGTAAGGCACAGTGCTGGGATCCAGGGGTGCTGAGTAAATAAAACAGACTTGACCTTGGCCATAGTAGGACTCACAGGCAGAACACTCACTCTTAGGCCCTCCTCACAAAAGGGAGCCACAAAGTGGAAAGATCGCTCGGACCAAGGCGGGCTTCAAGCAGTGATGCTACATCAGCAGAGGTTAATTGAGGCTGTTGGAGAATCTGATGAAGGACAAAGACCCTCCTTCCAGAGAAGTGCAAATGGGGTAGAAGGTTGCATATTATGTCAGAAAGTTCTAGAACACCCAGGGGCCCTTCTTCAAGGTCCACAGTTAGGAACAGCTGGTTTAGATTCTTGAGATGCCTCTTTGATAAAGAAATCTACCAAAGGGATTGTGTCCTAGAGTACCTACCCCTTATCTCTAAGCTAAATCTTAAACTTTGGCATCACCACTGTGATGGTTAATTTTATGTGTCAACTTGACTGGGCCACAGGGTGTCCAGACATTTGGTTACTATGCATTATTTCTGTGTGTCTGTAAGGCTGTTTCTGGTTGAGATTAATATTTGAATTGGTAGACTCAGTAAAGCAGATGGCCTTCCCCAGTGTGGGTGGGCCTCATCTAATCTGTTGAAGACCTGAGGTGAACAAGAGGTAGAGAAAGGAGGAATCACTCTCCCTGCCTCACTGCCTTTGAGCTGGGACACTGTGCTGCTCCTGCTCTTGAACTTGGACTTGGACTAGAATTTAAAACATGGGCACTCCTGCTTCTCAGGCCTTCAGATTTGGACTAGAATTATACTATTAACTCCCATAGGTCTGGACATCTTGGCCTCCATAACTGTGTGAGCCAATATAATAAACGGATACATACGCACATACGTTATGTATCTCCTACTGGCTCTGTTTCTCTGGAGAGCGCTGACTAACATACTAACATAACCACCGGCCATCGATACTAATGACAACCAAACTGTTCTCAGAACATGGCTACCAGAAAGCAATTCTATATGTGGACTGGATGTTACAACCTTGACTAGAAAACATGGGACTGTAGAAACATGGGACATTTCGTTTCTTTTCTTCTTTACTCATTTCAACTTCCAGATTTTTTTTAAGAGAGCATGTACTCAACCAACTTTTGAAAAATCAAAGAAAGAAACGAGTTAGAAAAAACCCTGAGGATTCGCACAAACAATTGTTTAAAAAAAAGTGCTATTTATAATATTTACATGACACTTAGAAATACAATCTTTCACTGGATACTTAAAGCTATTAAAAATTCATGTTCGTTTTTGGTTTTGATAATGTTATTGTCATGTTTTGGGCTTGTTTTGGAGAGCTCTTACTTTATGGTGATGCATAATAAAATATCTATGGATAAAAGGATATACAATGTTTTAAATGTGCATCTGTTAAATGTCAAACATGGTGGAAGCGGGGGATAAAACAAGACTGGCTACATCTAATAGTTATTGAAGCCAGATGATGGGATAACGGGGGTTAATTATACTCTGTCATCTTCTGTTAATGTTTTTACACTTTAAAAAAAATAAATAAGTAAAAGACAGAAGGAGCCACACATAATTCTTAAGACAATATAAATAATTTGATTGATACATAGATAAAACCTGGGAAGAAAAAGAAAACTTCCTTCAGCATTCTACGATGGGTCACTATAACTGCCTAATCTCAGCTGGTTTCCAGACATTTCTCGTGAACATCCCCAGATTTGACAGCGTGGCAGAGAACTAAAGAGCGTGTATTTGGCAGCTTTGCCAGGGAGAACATTTCTTATTGGCATGTATCGTTACCTAAAATTCTATTAACTACTGATACTGTGTTTACTGCCTATCTTCCCTGTGATAATGTAAGCTCTATGGTAGGGGTTCGGGGTTCTTTATCGCTGTATGCTACTATGTGGCTGGGAATTCATTACAATATCTTTTTGAAAATTAACCAAAAAGGTTACCTATAAAAATCCTATGTATGTAAGTCATTAGTGCTGCCTACTTCAGCTGTTGGACTATGTCACCAGATTCATTAAGTTCATTATGTAATCGAGCAAGAGAAAAGTGTGTTTTACTTGGAGACCACCTGTTTACAAGTATGTGAAAACAGGAAGTGCAAATACTGTCTTTAAAAAGCAAAAAGGAAATGTTCAATGTTACATCACATTAAATTGTTCCCACACGTTTCCTTTCTTGGAAAGGAACTATCAATAAACTATCAAGTTTTATTTTTCAGCTGTTATGTCCTCTGATACAGGAGGCCACGCACAATTGTTTTAAATGTGGTATCTCTCTCCCTTCTCCCGACTCGAGAGCATTACAGAGGACCGTGAGTTTCAGGGAATGACACATAAGATGCTGAATGCTAAGGTGATCTCCCTAAAACCAAAATGACAGCTACAGAAAAAATTCTAAAATTTACCAGCAGCCACTGGTCCTATGGAATGGGTGCTAATGATAAGAATCAAGTTTTAACACATTCCATTTTAAATTAATTTTTAATACTGAAAAAAAAAAAAAAAAAAGCATTCCTCTCCACAAGACCCACTTCTTCCTGGTGAGATCCCCAAAGGGACGCCTGCTCTTTTCTGGAAGGCGTCACTCTTCTAATTAATCAGAAATTGCAGGAGGTGGAGGAGGGTGCAGGGGGTGGAAATCAGCAGGGGGTGAAAACACTGGAATTTATTCCTGCCTTTTCCACATCCCTTCTCCCCTGCCCTCCCCACCACCGCCGGCCCAATCTAAGTCCGAGCTCTCGGTTTGGGAAACAAACAGATGAAATACATGGAACTGAATCCAAGCCATTTCTGCTTCCCTGCAAGGCAGGCCTGGCCTCCATGTCTCATTGGTACAAGGCCGTTATAGGGTTCAGTCTTTCAGGGGCCACTTCATTGGTTATATTTGTGCAATTTAGATATTTTGCCCTTTATTTTTCCCCTTAATTTCAAAAGTTGAACATGTTACTGGGGAAAAAGAATTCAAGCTGACAGAATTCCATAAAGAAAAAAAATTAAGTTCCCTCCTCCACAGAACCTCCCCACCTCCCATGGTTTCCATCAAAGACTCACCTCTATTAGCTGTGAAAGTCTATCATTCCCATCCCAGATCACATTAGAAGCACATGCAAATACACACACAAACATTCAGGCACGTGTAGAGCTTCGGTTTTTAAAAAAGTGTAATCAGATATGTATTGTCCTGTATTTTGCTTTTTCCCATGGCCAGCCGATATGTCTGTATGCATATCCCATAATATGCGTATTTAGCTCTGTCTCTTTTAATGAGTTTTTTGTTATGCGGAATTTAAAACTGGAAAAATTATAATTCCAACATGACCCTATTGATAAGGATTCAAATTCACAGGTTAAAAAAATACACAAATAAACTAATGCCTGTGTGATGCTAAAAACTATCACTGATTTCTTCTAGTTGGGAGACTACGCACATTTATTCAAACATTTCTGCATTTTCTGGTTCAGAATGGCATTGCTCAATCTATAGATATGTTTAATTTGCACTGAAACTGCCAAGTTGCTCTCCAAAATGACCCCAAGCAATTCATGTTCCTTTTAACAGTGCATGTTCCTTTCCCCTGTTACGGAAAGCTTTTTAGAAAGTCCGGTTATGAGTATGAGTCAAAGTTTCACTGTAATTTTGCTATGAGGAAAAAGGCCTCTGGTAGATCAATCCAAAGATTCACTCTTGGTGGAGACACTTTACAGGGAAAGGGAATGATAATAGAGTCCAGTGGTAGGCTAGGTACCAAAAGAAAGGAACATTTGGTTGGAGGGACCTGGGCTTTTGACTGACAGTCAGCTGCCTAGATGGGTGACTGATTTTTCAGAACAAGTCTTAATCCCATTAAAGTTTATCAGAAAATTGCTTAAGCAATTTATCAGGAATGGGGCTGTGAATCACATTATGCAAAAGGTTCTATTCAACACCAGATTTGGGACAACTTTTTTTTTCTAATACCCTTTTATACTCTATAAATACGTTCACCAACAGGGAGGTTATCTGTCTTCACTTCCGTCATTGCCATGTTGCAGAGTGGTTTCTCACTGTTTAATTTCCATTTCTGTGAAGTAACAGTAAGGTTGAGGCTTTTTGTCTGTGTGTTTGTCAGTTTCCTTCAATGAATTTCTCGTTTACTGACTTCTCATTTTTCTATTGGGAGGTTCACATTTTTATTTTTTATTTGCAAAAACTCTTTGCATATTTGGGGTAGATTATCTAAGTATGTATGTGTGTGTACATACATGTACATGAGTACATATGCATATATTTTTTTTTCTACTCAATCTCTTAAGATACTAAACTTGAAAAAAAAATCACTTATTTATATGTCAGTTTCTCTCTGGAAGAGTTACTCCATTTCTACTTTAATATAAAGTCACTGCAGTCATGCCTTAAAGCCTTCAGAGCCTCTCCATCCTCTGTAAACTGACTCCAGGGCTGTTGCAAGGCCCCTCACCATGGGGTCGCTGCCGAAATCCTTAACATTATCCTCCATCACTTGGTCCTGGCCCTTTGCGCCCCAACAACACTATTTCTAGTGGCCCTCAGAGACGGTCTATTTCCTCCCTGCATCTCTCTCACATGCTGATCCCTCTACAACATGTTTCCTGGATATTTTCCCCCCTTAAAAAGCCCCTGTTTGTCTTCTCTCTCTTCTGGAAGAAACCTTCCCTCATTACCTGCCTAGCCTCACCAAAGTGGCATTAGTCACTCCCTCTTGGGTACCTTGTATGCACCTGTTTTTCCTACAAAGCTCATTTTATTTGTCCCCGGGTCCACCTGGAGGACATGGAGTTCCTTGAGGGTAAGGAGTGAGCCCTGTTTTTCCTATACCACCTGAGCTTAACACAGGACCTGACTAATCCAGGATGGAAGCCTAGTCAATAATGGTTGAATGGATAGAAATGTCTGTTCTGATACACATCTTGAGGGAAGGAGTCATGGCGGGGGAGCCGCAGGACCCATTTTTCCTCCATCTTCTGCCAACAAACAAAAACACTCTTCAACCTCGAATGGATCTGAAATTGGGAGAGAGCACAGGCTGTCTTCCCTGTTCCGTTAGCTCGGTCTCCAGAATCTGATGGGCTGTACCTCTGCGCAGGAAGTGTTAACACAAACATCATCCAAGTGCTCGGGGAAATTTTATTGTCTGCCAGATTTACAAATTGGAATCGATCTTCATTCAACCAGTTTCGCCCAAGTTTCTGCGAAGTGAACACAGCAAAAGATAGGTGCCTTTCAGATCACCTGTGATTAAACTCACTGCATTTGTCTTCAAACAAAAGTGTTTTTTTTTCCTGCCCGCAACATATAATTTTAGTCAGCTAACACTAAATTAGACACCCACTCAGATTTATTATGATAAGAACATTCAGTAAGCTAATTTCAAGATGATGACTCCTATAAATTCTTATAATTTATTATTTAGTACTTTGGTTTTTAATCATTAAGTACGTGAAGACTTTGTAGGTCAAACCTGTATTAATGAAGACAGTAATCTATTTTTCAAACTCTGCTCCTCACCCACCTTTCAAATTGTAAATTAACAGAAATAGATTTAAACACACTTGTAAGAACAAAGGCAATAATTGGGGGTTGAGGGGGACATCACCCCCAATTGCCTAATTTTTCTAGGTAGATTGTCAATCATAGTCCCGACTTATTTAAGACACATCAAGCTGATTCTTTCAATGAAATAATGGAGTCCAAACTTAAGAAGGCATTAGTTCACTAAGAAAATAAAACCCGTAACCTACATTTAAAGTTTCATTAAAAAACAAAGCTGTTCAAATATTAGCCAACACAATTTCATTAGGTTTTAATCTTAACCCAAAGCAGCAATTTTTACTGCTTTTCTGTGAAGTGTTACAGCTTTCGAGATGCAGGGGCAGGAAGTAAAATATTAACTAAATAAATATTTTAGAGAGCTACCGATGTTATCTAAATGAGAGGCTGCTTTATCTTCCGAATTCATTGCCAAATTAGAACTTGTTTCATGATAATTTCAAACATTCAGTGCTAAAAGACTTAAGGGTTTTATTTTGCCAAACAAAAGGGATGCTTTTTGATCAACCGCATGCAAACAATAAAGTTACTGGCAGGGTAATGTCTTTTCATTTTCCCCTAAAATAAAATTAATTTTTATTATGATGTAATACAAGCCCATTGTAGGCAATCTGAAGATAGAGTAGAAAGAAGAACAATGTTCACTATTATCATTTTAACTGAGAAAAAAGTACCAGGATACAAAATGAAGTAGGATTTCAGCCGAGTCACTAAGAGGTAAAAACAATCATGTATATGCTGAGAAAAATCTAGAAGGTTCTATAACCAAGTGATAACAGCGGATATCTTTAGGAGACGGTACAACACACAATGTTATTTTTCATTTCCTCTGCTCATTGTTTAATGTAATATTCCGGAAGTTCCTTCAGAAATAAAAAGACATATGTTTGCATTCATACTATTGAAAGGATTTTAAATTACATCAGTGTCTGAATCTTCGTATGATAGAGACATAGTCAGTGTCCATTTTACCGGAAGACTTACTCTTGGGAGTGTTTCTACTGAATTATCACCCCGAGGACTGCTCATGGCATCTCTCACTGCAATGAAAATCTCCCTGGGCTATACATATACACTCACAAGCTGGGCTTCAGAACAGGAGGCCAGCTACATA
Source organism: Camelus dromedarius (assembly GCF_036321535.1). Lineage (NCBI taxonomy): Eukaryota > Metazoa > Chordata > Mammalia > Artiodactyla > Camelidae > Camelus > Camelus dromedarius. The sequence goes on from NC_087444.1 coordinate 28,566,592, forward strand.
CATCCACACCATGCTTTCAGAGTGCGTGCTAAATTACTTTAGAAGTGTATTTCCTCCCCTCCTATCCACCTGGGGAAAGATGAAGTATTGTGGCATTTTAGAGAAAATTCTTGATGAGAGGAACATACAATGATTCTGACTCATGGTTGGAAGGATTCACGAAGGATGGAGATCAGGAAGGGGGTTTTGTAAACTGGGTTATAGAAAGTCTACTAAAACTGGATTTCTGGATTTCATTTGTCATTCACTAAATAAATAAGAGTAATAAGAATCATGATTCATATTAATAATTACTACGTGTTTGCCTTGGCTATGTGCAGCACCGAATTAAACACCTTACAGATATTTACAAGTCCCCACACAAGCTGTATGAAATGGTCTCATTTTACAGATAAGAAAACCGAGACACAACATCACTAATTATCCGTGTGTAACCTGAGGCAAGTCCATACTTGGTAGAGCTGAGATATAAATTGCACCATCTGACTCATTTCCAAGATGCTTGTTAATCATGAGGAGAAAGAAGCCTGCCACCAACAACCTTTTGAGAAAGTGACAGATGCAGGGGGAAAATGAATTTATTAACTGGTAGAAGTTTCCATCCAAAAATGTGTAATTGTTAAAATCGTGAAACAGGTAAAAACATGTAGGCACTCCTAACTGTTGAGCTCTTGGATTATTTATCCTGTAGGTACTGCAAGTAAGCTCTGCATTAATACTGATGAGTAATATCACCACCACCTCCAAGTTTAGAATCTTCTAAATGATAATAAGAATTTAATATTTCATACAGTTTTGGTAGGTCAAGCACTGAGGGGCAGTTTAGCTGGTTGGTTTTAGCTGAAGTTATCTGAAGGCTTAACTGGGCTGGAGGATATATTTCCAAGAAAGCATCCTCACCATGGCTGGCAAGTTGGTTCTGGCTGTTGGCTGGAGGCTTGAGTCCCTCATCCTGTGGGCTTCGCCAAAGGACTGCTTGAGCGTCCTTACAACATGGCATCTTACTTCCCCCACAGCAAGTGATCCCAGAGAAAGCAAGGCAGAAGTTTCAGTGTCTTTTGTCACTGAGTCTCAAGAGTCATGCTCTATCATTTCTCCCCGCCAGTCTTGTTCCGAGTAGATGGGGACTCCACAAAGCTCATGAAATCCAGGAATGCCAGGGTCCTTGGAAGCCATCTTGGAGGCTGGCAATGACAGGATCTCTTCTCCCTTTGTCTAGACAGCCCCAGGAGCCAGGAAGTAGTTACAGCTGCACTCTCACATAAGCAATGAAATGAATTCAAAGTGGGTCAAATGGGAGAAGGCAAAGTCACTTTGAAGAAATACAAGGACACCTGGTCCAAGTTGCCCTGGATTACAGGACCAGTGATCCAAAGGATTTGAAAAGTTCTATGTTTCAAACAGCTGGGGAAAAGAGAAGCAGACAGGTTTGGAAAACTCTATGAGGGGCTCCAAAAAAGGTCGTGGTGATAAGGCACAAGACACATGGGAAGAGTGTGAGTAATATTATTTGATAAAATGTGAGGAAGGGGAAAACTCCAATATTTAAAAAATTACTATGTTATTTGTGAAAATATATTAAAAATTAATTCTGACATGAAAACTTTTGAACATTTCTTCTACATCCCTTAAAATGTACAAACTGGGCAAAAAATTGGTGGGGGGATCTCCTCAGGAACATGAAGAATCACTTTGTATTTGGAGCCGTCTGGTATTCTGAGACTCTTAGGTTCAATAAATACGTCTTGAGCACTTTTATATGCCTGGCACTGTCCCAGGTCAATGGATGGGTTCATGAATGACAAGATGCCCCAAATCCTAGTGGAGGAGATGAGAAATAAGCAAATACGAGTGTGCAGTAGATCCTCTGTGTGAAAGAATCAGACTGGTTATCTCCTGAGGCAACCAAGTTTCTGAATCATCCTGCCAACTGACCTTTGCTTCCATTACTTATCCATCAAGTGATTATTAATTTTATTTGGCTAAGTCCCTGTAATTCTACTCATAAGGAAACACTTCTTTCTGATCAAATTAACATGAACATTTCAAACTACGTCATAATTACAATGCTCTTTCTGTTTTGGCACTTGGCTGATACATCAGTCACTATGAGTTTGATTGCTGTGAGTCTGCTTGTCAGACAGATCTACCCTTGGTGGGCTGACAAAGTCTGAGTTACCAAGCTTGAGGGTGAGATTCATATTGTTAATGAACTCACCAAGGTAAACACCAACGTGGCAAGCTTCTAGGAAGTCAGCTACCTGGCTTTCATTGTCCACACCTGTCCTCTTCTTTCAAAAGCTAACTGACACTTTATACAGTGGAAAAAAAAATGCCTCTAGGAACTATAAAGAAAACATCACACACAGACGAAACCAGGCTACTAGGAAAGGCCTGACGTATACACGTCTGCCATCCTCTGATTCCTCATTTATGACTGATATTAATAATTGATCAGAGAAATCTTCTGAGTTGAACCAAGATGGCTTCAGAGTCCTGCTCACCATAGTACCACAAGTAGACATAACAACTTTCAAAGATGGTGAGGCTCAAAGACCTCAGATATCAAAATCTGTTTGTCCCAATAAGACTGGGTTCTGTTGCAAATTGACTCCTGAGTCCACACATTTTAGGTTCATAGGCACTGACTGATACAAGAGGCACAGAGGGGTCCTGGGTGAGGCTCACTGTCACATAAGGCTTCAACAATAGTGAATGCAGATGGTGAGAGTTAATGGTGGAGGGGGTGGGAGGGGATAAATTGGGGGTTCGAGATTTGCAGATACTAACTACCATTTATAAAATAGATAAATAACAAGTTTCTACTGTAGAGCACAGGGAACTATATTCAATATCTTGTAGTAACCTAAAATGAAAAAGAATATGAAAACAAATATATGTATGTATATGTATGGCTGAAATGTTACGCTGTACACAAGAAATTAACACAACATTGTAAACTGACTATGCTTCAATAAAAAGGAAAGAAGGGAGGGAGGGAGGAAGGAAGGAAGAAACAAAGAGGTAACGGTGGGATTCTAAGGAACTGTAAGTAATGAAGGAGGGGGAAATAAACAGCTTTATATGCCAGAGTTTCATTTCAATGACATTTTAATAGTAAAGAACTCTAAACAGTGTACTTTCCCAGTAAGTGAAGAGTGGATAAGCTATAAAAACTATCACTTAATAGCTTTTTCTCTAGCTGATGTTCGGCATTAATAGACTACTTTATAATAGGGGAACATACTTGCACTATAGTTTCAAGTGGAAAACTCAGGATAGAGCATCAAATATAAAGTAGTATAAAAAATGGTATAAAAATTAAACTCAGTCATGGGGGTCAGTTTGAACAGGACTAAGCAGATGCAGTGGTTGTTGTCCAAACAATGACACACTGGCTAAGTATTATTATTTTCTTTCCTCCTCTGCACCCTCCTCTTCTTCCACCTCCACCTTTTTTTTTTTTCCTTTGGTCATTTCCTGTTTGGTATTTTACACACACACACACACACACACACACACAGAACCTGGTAGTGAAAACTGTAGAATAAAAGTCAAGTTCCTCCTCTGTTCTCTATGGGAGTCCTTTGCAGTTGGTAGGAGAAATGCAAACACTCCCTTTCGCTTACTGCCTCGAGATTAAAAGTCTAGTCTGGGGAGAAAAACAAGTGTCATTTTTGGTTTTGCCATTAAGTTCACCAAAGGTCTTTCTCAAAATTTGGCTGGGGTTTTTGACAACTTCATATGACTTCACGGTTCCTAAGAAGAGGTGAATGAATCAGTGGCGATCGAGTCGTGGAGGACTGCTCCCAGTGGTAACGGAGGTTTCCCTCGACCCCTGGATGTGTGGGCAGAACGGTGGCAAGCAGGGAGACCTACACACTGCATAATGAGCTACTATTCAGGTCGTGTCCTCCATGGGACACCAATTAGACTCTGGGCAGCTGTGCCAAGGGCACTGACCTTCCTCCAGGGGACCAAACCCCCTGCCACATGGTGCCTATCTGACCTACCACTGCTCAAGGAAACTGTGCCTCTGTGAGTTATTTCAGCTTTGCACCTTCCCCACCAAAAGGAAATATGCTCACAATTGGCAAAAACAGAAATACACTAACCTGTCTGCAAGGACTAAAAACTGTGCGAAATAGATGCATCAGGTCATTAAGGAAATACAGAATCTCGGAGAAGAGAAGCGGTCTCCTTGTCTAACTCCCGTCTATTTTGGGAGTCTGTTCTAGGAGGTGGAGAGCTGGTGGTTCAAGCTCATCATGGCCTTATTGGCAGGATGAGAGCAGACTGATCAGTGCTTCACTTTCTGCTTCAGGGTCAGCCCTAGGCAAATCTGTTAATTAGGCTAAATTTGGTCTGCTTAGATACTCTCCTGCTTTCCTCCTTGGTGCCCTCCCCCCTCTCTCCACCAGGACAGGCTCCACGCACTTAGGCAACACCAGGCAAAGAACTTTCCATTCCCCAGTGTTTACACTGCTCACTCCACCTAATGGCCTATATCTACTGAGCTCTGTCTCTACCTTTGCGTGAGATGATAAAAGACACACACTCTCACACTCTAACAGCGGTTCTGTTGGAAGGCACTGATCTAGACCAAAGGACTGGTTCCAACAGTTAGTGAATGCAGGCCATTGCGTTAGACTGGCTGGGAAGGTATGTGGGGGAAAAGAGCACTTGAAGCTTTTCTTAAAAACAGCCACAGTGTCAGTAACTAAAAGTGGCACTTCTTCAGAGCCCAGCGTGTGAACGGGACACTGTGCGACTTGCTTTCCATCCATCATCACAAGTCTTCCGTATTCATAAACCACCACAGAGCTCCGTGGGCAAGACAATAACCACTTTTTGTAAAAAGTTTATGGTGCTCAGCATGGGCTGGGTTCTTTCTCTGCCTTGACTGATCTCTGCTGGGCTCACTCTTGTGTCTGGGGTCATCCACCAGCTTGGCTAGTAGCTGGATGGCGCTAGATGGCCTCACTCATGTGCTTGGCGATTGGGAGGGTATCTCCCAGGGCAACCAGGCTCCCTCCACGTGGCCTCTCGTTTTCCAGCTGGCTGGCTCCGGCTCGCGCATGTGGTGGTCTCAGGGTCCTCAGCAGCAAGGGAGCAAGCCCAGTGTCCAAATGCCTCTCGTGCCTGTGCTTGTATTGTCTGTGCTTAGGTCCCACTGGTCACTGCCAGTCTCTTACTCAACCTGATTTAAGTGGTGGGGAACCAGATGCAGCCTCTTAACGAGAGGATGAGCAACACCATGTAGGATGGGTGTGGATGCACTGGAGGGAAGAACTGTTGTTCTGTTTTGTTTTGTTTTGTTTTGTTTTTTTAATCATCTATTATCTTTATAATCTACCATACCTTTCCCAAACCCTAAATTTTGGTTGTTATTATTTCCATGTTATAGAAGAAGAAAGTGAGATTTAAAATGTTTAAATAACATCCCCCCAAAATGAGAGAATCAACCCAGTTGTGCTGGATTGGAATCAGGTGCGAATTCATATTAAAAAAAAAAACATATATATATATAATATCATAAGTATATATGTATAATATATACTTTAATACTATAAATATAAAAATAATGAAATTTGTTTAAATATAAATGAAATCAAGTGTAAATATAAACACCTTAAAATATATAATATGCACACACAGATCCAGTAATAAGTAGAGATATGAATGTACACGTGAGTTGGTATACATACGTGTACTTCCAAACTCTGCCCACTGAGAGGTCCCAGAAGCGACGATACCCCAACGAGCACACCCACCACCCACTTGTTGGTTTCTCAATACCATTCCCCAGTAAATGGAACCACGGAAAAGGAGTTAACGCCAAGATGGGGGCAGGGAAATACAAGACAAGCATGTAGCTTTCCACAGTGCCAAAAGGTAAGGAAGTGCTCAAAAAACGATGGGGCTTGTTGACAGGGCTCGGGAGCCAACCTGGAAGATGTGTCAGTGGCCAAAGCTAGAACAGCTGGAGCAACAAATTTTCTAACAAGATTATTATGTTATGACTTATAGAATGAATTAAATATTTACGTGTCCACCCTGATTTAAGTGAATAAGTAATTACATAAATAAATGAAGAAAGGACAGCCTTCCATAGAGAGGAATTCTACTTAAGAAATGTAGATGGCATGCAGGAAATAGAAAACCATCATTCCAACACCACAGTATTCATTGTTTTGGGCAAGAGCCAGAGAGGGATGCTAAAATGAATAGATGCAAATTTGAAGAGAAATAGTGTCAAAGTACCTCCTCTCCACATGTGTACTAACAACAAAAGAGAAAACAGTAACTTTCAGTGCACAAATCCAGCAGACAGCACTTTAGCCAAGAGATCAAGGTTGACATCACCAGTAATCAGACAGTTTGATGCTATGTACCCTCTGATATGAAGGACTGAAAAGGGCACACTGCTTCCATATATTCTTGCCAGAAATACACAATCTCAATCTAGCTGGGAGAAAACATCGGACAAATCCACACTGAGGACGTTCCACAAAATAATTCACCTGACAGATGAAGACCGAGAAACCGTCAGAGATCAGAGGAGACTGGTAAGTGGTACCCAGGACTGAATTCTGAACCAGTAAAAGAACATGAGTGGAAACACTGGTGAAATGCAAATAGTTAACAGCATTGCACCGATGTTCATTCCTTAGTGTGGAAAAAGATCTCATGTTATTATTAGGGGGAGCTGGATGAAGGGTGCACGGGAACTCTGGGCTATTTCTGTGGCTCTTCTGTAAGTCGAAATCTATTTTAAAACAAAAAAAGTAAATAAATTTTAAAAACCCCAAGCTTCCCCAAGGTGATAGCTCCTTATGGCTGTCTGAATTCAAACTCAGTTCAAAACAAAACAAAATGAAATTTAAAGAACCCCAGACTTCGCCTAAGTGACAGCTCCTTCTGGCTGTTTGAATTCAAACTCAGTTTTGTCTGATTCCAAAGCCAACACTTTTTCTGCTCTGTCATGCTTTGACCACCCACAGTGCACAGACTGCTGCCTCAGAATTGGTGAAGACTGGACTAGGACATCCCTTCCAAACGAATTATTTTATGGGAAGAACCGTGGCACAGTTAGGAATAAGGCCGTTTATTTTAAATGGGGAAAATGAGGCACTGCCTCATTAAAATGTGCCTAGGGAACACTGGCTCTCAGTCAGATGTCCTGACTGCCCAGATGTGCCAGTTTACAATCCTGTTTCTTGATTCCCCAGAACTCAGTGAAATTAGTACAGGACTACACATCTCAACCTTCAACCATCCTGTCACTTAAAATGAGTGTCTGGAAGGCCATCCTTCCGGGAATATTAGTTCCCTTGTCCATTACTTACTTAATCACAGCTTGGAGTTATTTTTTGCCTGGTGGAGGCTGACTATAAATTATGGGCTTCAACCCAGCAAAGCCACACTTAGCAAATTATATAGCTTGGGAAAAACCCTTGCTTTGAGGCAAAAATTACATATTTCTTTAAACATATGTTTTATCAAATATTATATTAAGCCTATAAAACAAAATCCATGAACACATTTTGTGGTCGGTAGGACATATTTGACAACTGACTCAGATCTCCGGCCCATTCCCATCGGGCGTTGTACAGGAGAGGTCCTACTTGGATTCATGTCGGTAAGGGCTATGGTCGGTGAATCTACCTGCAGGCCAATGGAAGGCTAGAAATCTGGCTGGTCAGTTGCACGTGGTGCAGAAAATAAATTAGCCAAACAGTCTGAAATTTCATTCTGAGCAGCAATAGCAGACTAAGAGACAGTGTCCTCTCACTGTTACAAAGGGGCTCCTTTCTTCTTTTTTTTTAAAGAAGCCCATCAAGTTACCCTGGGACTTGATGAAAATGACAGGAAAATAAGAAAAAAGTGCGTGAATGCAGGGCTATTGAATAGGAGGAGGCTATGATCCTTTGGAATGACGGTTTTCCATTTGTCTGTGGCTCTGCCAAGTGCTTCAGTGGGCTGTGTCCGCTGGGCTGGAAAGAGTCTTTTAGGTAAAGGAAGTCAGACTTCACGTCTCAGTAGGCCAGGCTCTGTTGTTCCGTTAAGGCCGAATATTCTGAGGGTCACCACCGCTAGCTCTGACCTCCTGGCGTACGGTCCCCAGTGGGCTGGCCTGAGGTTGTCAGGCCAGCTCACCCAGTGACACTGTTAGCCAGGACTCCAGCCAACCCCAGCTAGGGACACACAAGACTCGGGAAAGGAGGAGGATGGTTCTGGGGCTCCCGGATGAAACTTGTATGTAAGGCAGCCAGTTGCCCAGTTTGAAAATTCTGCAAAAAAACCCTTTCTTTAAAAACATATGTTTTAATTTGAGGCTATTAATGGCATGGCAATTATTTGACTCTATGATTTATAACCCCGCCAGAATCCCGCGGTCTTTCCCTCCGTATGTGCCGCTGCCTTTTCCCCTTTTGTATACCTCTCACTTCCCATTGTTTATCTTCCCTGATTGATGCTCGGGCTCGTGATGTTTTCTATTATGAGATTCATAATTATCACTGGTAATAGAGAAGGCTTCCCTATTATCTTCAGCGAGACTGCCCAAATTATTCACCGTAGCCCACTGGTACCACACTGCCGGAAAATAAGAATTTATTTCCCAACCCAGGCATATGGTAGATAAGAGGATGTATTTATTTCTCCATGTTTCAAAAGGATTAAGCTTGGAAAAAATAAATATCACTTAGGCTGCCAGTAAGCAGAACTTTATGGTTCTGGGTTTAGAGGGCCTCTCTTGAGCTAAGAATAGCAAATCTAAACCCTGGTTTTAAAAAAAGAGGGGGAGGATAAGGAGGTGGGGAATCAATTATAGTTTTACTTGGCTAAATAAATGAATGCTATATATTTCAACCATTATATTGGTCCACAAGGCACCCAGTACCACCTTGGACCCCAACATTAAATAACGCATCGGCTTATTTATAAAAATGTTACTGAATTCCAACAGTCCTTGACCCCTGGCTATTCTGAGAGCACGCTGAATACATCATCTGGGTTTTGCCTAATTACACATAATTAGGGAATGTAATTATGCTTTTCAGTGTTGCTCTGCCATTAGGAACTCAGTGGACAGCTGAAAAACACTAGAAAGGATTCAGTGCTTCAGAGAAAACAAATTAAAAATATGAGCCAACCTCTAAAAATAGAGATTGCACTGAAGGTTAGTAAATCAAACTTATAAAAAAAAACATAATAAAAAAATTGCTCTTGGCTTTGGCTAAATATGTGATGCAACAGTTACGCCGGCTGCTTTTGGGGACTTACTTAATGACACACCATTTGCATCCGTGCTAAGCCAAGGAGAGGAGAGGCAGTATTTTGCTCCTCAGTTACTCTGATTTGCTAACTTTCTCACATGTTTGTGCCTTTTTACTTTGACTTCCTCCTTTACGCTTCCCACTCTTGCTGAGCAAGTGACCCCCAGTTCATCCAGAGCAAAGAATTACAACGTTTCATTCGTGGGTTTGTTGGATGCGAAGACTGCTCATGTCCAAAGCCCGGGCAAATCCCAGCCCCTGAGCTGGGGGTTCCCACGTTAGCAATGTAGGAAGGAATTCTTGGCTTTGCGAGTCTATGAAGCAGCCACCATAATAATAAACGTGTCCTAAATTTGGTTGGACATCTACCATCAATCAGGCACTGACCACCTCCAAAAGTTAAGAGTTTCACAAGTGAGGAAACTGAAAGGTTACACAGCTTAAAGGTACAAGTTCAAGAAGGATGTCTAATCGGGAACCTTCTCTGTTCCGATTTTAGCTTTTGTTGAATTCCCCTCTGCTGTTATGGTAGCTGGCGGTAATAAAGGCACACACTCCATTAAACGCACTATTTATGGAAACATTTCTATGGTGCCAAAAAAAAAAAAAAAAATCAGAAAGAGGAAGGATTGCCAAAAGCAAAAGCCCAAACATTAGTATAATATCTGTAGCAATCTGTTCCTAACAGAAGTCTATGGTGAAACAGCCAGCCCTGTTAAAAACCACGTCTCCACCGCCAGCCCCATGAGAGATGGGGGTGTGTGTGTGCATTTTTCTACATTCGATATAACATTTCTGTATTTCTTTCTTTCTTGTAGAGTGAAAACCTTCTTTCAAGCCTGTCTTCATCCCTCCTTTTATTTTATGTAACCTTTTCCCGTCATTTTCAATCTCGTTCCATCTGTTTCCAGGTTTGTCTTCCTCCTCTTTCTCCTCCTCAATTCCTGCATTGCCGAGAACGAACTGCTGAGAACGAACGTTCTCCTGCTGAGAACGAACTCTCCTTGGATTATTTTACGAGACACACTTCTGCTCTCTCCAATCCCAGACTTCCAACACGCTTCTCCTGGACGCCTCAAAAGGGAGAAGCTGATTACAACTGAACTTTATAATCTGACTCTTACATCCCTTTTCTCCAAAAGAAGAGCTAGGTCTCCCACATTTCCACAATCCCTACCTGGTGGTTAATTAGATCAGTACTACTGAAGTCCAGCAATTCAAGACTCTCATTTTTAAAGAGACACTTTATAACTCCTTATTATAGTCCTGAAATGAAATTCATGAATAACATACCCTGCCCACACACATAATTAACAAAAAATTAATCTAACTTTAAGGAGGAGAAAAAAATGGATAAAATAACATGCATTTTAAGAGGTAACTGCTTGCACAGATTATACCAGAAGTCCATGATGAAACAGGCAAATGTTTGCACCTACTTGTAGGTTTGGATTCAAACATAAATCAGAGTTTACCAAAATTTTGTTGATATGTTATCTTTACATTTGGCATTTTGAAATAAGGACTAAATATATTTTTTATGCAGGCATAGTACTGTATTGATAAACTGGATCTCTGGAAAGAAACACACACACACACATGCCCTGACTGGTAGCATCTGCCAATTTCCACGGTATAAATACTCTCACCACGGTCAATCTCAGGCTACCAACATGACAGCACAGGATGCAAATTTTGGAAGAAATGGGGAAAATCTGCTCACAGGAGCTGGTAGGAGGCAACTCCAGTGCACCATTGTTTAATCACCATAAGTATAACACCTACAAATGCGGACAAATCACATTATGATTGCAACTACTATGAGAGGTGCTGAATGATTTTTCAAGACAGTGACCGAATCTGGTAGTTTTAAATAAAACACAGTACAGTCTTCTCTTGCTTTAGAAGGTCCTTGCGCTTCTGGGAGAATCCACACACATTGTGTTTCGAGGCAAAGCACAGTGACTTCTGGGCTAAGAAAACTGCAAACAGGTCCTTTCACTGATGTGAATGTCTAAAGGCACACATGCGTGTTACCAGGATGCAGGCAATTGTTTTCATTGCCTTGGAATGTCTACAGCATCACAGGACAGATTTATAGACCTCATCCACTAAATACCAGAGACCACCAAAAATGCCTCTACAAATTTCCAGAAGATTTCCTAGGAGGCAGTATTGCCTTTGTTGAGAACTCATCTATACCTTTGCTATCTTTGGACCAGCAACACTGACATCACCTGGGAGCCCATTAGTTTGTAAGAAACAGAATCTCAGGCCCCATCTTGACTGGCTAAACCAGATCTGTACTTAACAAGATCCTGGGCCCCCTCGGTGATTCGCAGGCACATCTCAGATGGGGATGCACTAGGTTAGGGAGAGAACTTTAAGACTGACCAACTGCTTGCACAGGAATCCTGCTTAATGATGATCTGAACAATGCAAAATAAACCACTGGCTCTGTAGGGAAACTATGTAATAAGACTCACATTGGAGTGGTACCTTGCTATGTGATCATCTCTCTTCGTGATAACCACACTGCAGACCCAGGAGCTCCTGGGCACTTAGTTGGAGGACTGCTGAATTAGTCAACCAAAGATGGACCGAGTCCTTACTGTGTCTTACGCTCATCCCTTCTCCCACCTAACCCACACAACAATCCTTCTTTAAAATAAGAGCCAGAGACAAGAAAAGCAAGGCACACAGAGGTTCAACACTTCACAGAGTGTTGCAAAGTTAGGAATGTGTACAGTCAGCATTAGCGATGGTAATAATTTTATATCAAAAAAATTATTCTACAAGCACACAGTGAAGGTCGGTTGTGAGGTGCTGTAGACAACAGGTTCCTTCCATCCCATGAGGACAACTTACTCTTTCAAAAAACTGCGTACCTGCAAAGCTTGTTCACGTGTGTCCGCTCATGGGAACTTCCAAACACCCAGTAACTTACAAACTCTAGGGAAAGACGAAGAAATCGAGGCTCAGAAAGGAGATGAAGGATCAGAGAAGTGAAGGAAGTCCCCCAAGTCACTCAGCTAATAAGTGGTGATAACAGAAGGAAAACTGAGGTAGGTTTTCTGCCTGTATTTACTGCGAGGCTGACTTGCCCCTGGAGTTGGGAGATCACACAAAAGGCACCTTGGGCGGGAGTGTGGATGGTAAAGGGGATGGGGTTTTTCAAGATGTTCCCACAACTCTCCCTTGGCCCTATTTTATGGTCCCCAACCAAGCATGTCATTTGTCAGGAACACCACCCAGGGAAGCAGATTATGTATCAGATATCCCTTCCCCCCAACCCAAACTAATCTTATTCTCCTCTCCCTCCCCCCAATAACTGTGAGAACTCAGAGAAATTAAAATGAGCAAATAAACATGTACTGACAATCTAGGACGCAGTTCAATTAACAGCCATAAGTAATATTTATGGCAAAGTCTTAACACCTATTAGCACGAGGAGCGGGGGAAACGGCTACAGCTCAGCAAGTGAAATGCATTCATTCCGGACCCAGGGCTCCTTGGCTCCTCAGAGGTGGGTCTTGTCCCTGCTCTGTCATCGAAATCAATGCCAAAGCAGCAGGCTTAAACACAGTCCCCAGATCTCTCTGAGAAGATGCAAAGGTTGTATGTTACCGAGCCGGGAGACACAAAGATTATAAGTACATTTTAAAACCTCTCCATTATACGTGTATGAACAGGAGGAGAGAAAGAGATTGGGGGGGGGCAGGGGGAGGGACAAACATCACAAAGGAAATAGTGACTCCCTCTGGGTGGAGGGCTCATGGGTGACTTATGTGCTCTCCTTGGTGAGTTTTTGTTTTCCCCAAATGTTCTGTAATTTTTTTGAAGTTAAACTTTTAATTTTGAGATGATTATAGATTCACATGCAGTTGCAATACATACTACAGAGATCCCAAGCATCCTTTGCCTCGCTTCTCCCACTGGTACCATCTCACAAGACAAGACTGTGCAGCAATCACACCCGGGAAACTGACATCATGACAATCAAGATACTGACTATTTCCATCACTACCAGGATCCTCCCCATTGCTCTTTGATGGCCACCACCCCCCTTGCCTCCCAACCCTGCTCCTCCTTAACCCCGGCAATCACTCGTCTGTTCTCCATGTGTATTAACTTTGTCATTTCAAGAACATATGTAAATAGAATTATACAGTATATATACCCTTTTGGGATTGACTTTTTTATCCCCATTCTCTGTAGTTCTTTTGCCCAAAGAAAATACTGTGTGTGTGTGTGTGTGTGTGTGTGTGTGTGTGTGTGTGTGTGTGTGTGTGTGTGTAAGGGCTCATCATTTTAAGACTCAACTGTTTCTCAAGCTGCTTCAAGGATTCAATGTCTAGGAACTGCAAACGTGTCCTCTCCTCCTGAGACGTGCTCCCTGACCCTATGGGGCCTCTCTTTACTGGGTTTCATGACGGGTTTCTGGCACTCTGGCTGAACTAGCCTACTTTTCTAATGACCTTGCTTCTCAGGAATGACCAAACCACAGCCCCATGAAGTTCGACAAGGTGGCTCCCAAGCCCCTGGCCTTCCCTATAATCCCAGATGCAGAGAGAAACGGATGTGGCCGAAACAGGGCTTCTTGCTTCTAATTTTGCTGGGCGTTCTCAAAACTAGAGTGTGGTGTAGTAAAAAGAACTTTGGAGTCACAGGGAGTGAATTTTCTTTTCCACTCAGAATTTTTGTGCCCTTAAGCTAGTATCTGAGACTTAGTTTTCTCAATTGTAAAATGGGGACAACAACACATGCCTTTATATTTATGGATGTTATCTATGCAGTGATTATGAAAATAAACTAAATCAGAGGTAACTCTTGTAGGACCATGCTAAGTACGGGACATCTGTGGCTATTTTTACTGCAAATAAATCAAAATAACATGTAAATACAGCAGAGGAATTCACCTTGGTTTCTAATCACTCAGTCCTTTCCTCTCCTCTCTCTCCTTCTCAGTTTATAATACAAAATACTTGCTTCCTCCAAAAAATGGTTTCCAGGCAAGAACTGTTCAGAGGCCTCACTCAGTGATCTGTATTAAATCTCCAAACTTGTGTTGCTGGGGGCAGAAAATAGTGTCTCACTCCCGAGAAGTGTTCAGGCTTTGAGTGATGTCAAAGGCCTCTGAACAAGCCTTATAAATGACATCCATATTTGTCCATTTTTGACTTAAATTGCTTTTGGTTCAACTGCCGCCACGACCTGCCTCGATGCAGTATCACCCGAGAGGACACAAAGCGCAGGGGAAGGAGCCAGCTGCAGGCACAGGTTAGCAAATAAAGGAGTTGCAGCCGCATTCACTTCTCCAAGCCTTGGAAGAAATGAAACTCGCGGTGAAAGGTAATCGCCACGAACCATGATAAGAGAGGGCGACGTGTTACACAGCTCAAGCCTTCCGGCTCAGCCGAGCAGTTATAATAAAAGCCATCTGCATACAGCTAACCATTTTTTTTTTTAGGTTTCCACACGTTTTTTCTTCTCCTCCTCCTCTCTCAGCAGCAAAGAGCAATTTTGGATTCTGGAACTTCTTGTTAATATCATCTGGGCTTCGGTTTCCACGGCGTGGGATGAAGAGAGGGCTTCTCCGTTCGGAGAACCAGCTCCAATCCCCCTTCCCATCCATCTTTCATCTCTTCCTGCTAACCCCTGACTCTGGTGAAAAAAAGAAATGTTCTTGGCAAAGTCCCATCTATTGCCTGGCTCCCGAAGCTAAGAAATTCTATTTCATCTCAGTCTTGTGATGAGGAATCCAAACCACAGGGGCTTCGGATGCAGAGAATAATTAAGTAGACCTGAATTTAGATGAAAAAAATCTTGGGTTCCAGCCTCCTCTCTGCCACTTCCTAGCTGCCTGATCGGCGGCGAGCTGCTGTGGTACCCCGCAGCATCTCACTTTCCGGACCTGGCAAACGGTCTGACGCCGTCCACCCGGAGGGTTGTTTTGAGGATGAAACGAGGCCCTGTATTTGCAAGGCCTGAGTGCAGTGTAGAAGCTCGGGCTACTCACTGCCTTTCCTTCCACCCTATGAGCATGACTCCCCACAAGGGCAGAAGTGTCTGAAGGCACCACGCGGGATCCCTTCTTGCTGGAGTCGTGGATGCTGCTGTGCAGGTGGGCCCGGGGTGCTGTGCCCTTGTGCGAATTAGGAAAAGGAGAGTTCAGTCCCATGGGAGCCATGGTCCAAAGTGCAAAGAAAGCCCCCTACCTCTGGCCAGGGTCACTGCATTTTGCAATGGAACACAAGAGGTCAGCCCCCGGGTTGGCCCTCTCCCCCGTGTCCTCACGCAGGCCACGCCTGCGCCACCTAACAGGAAGCTCTCCCTGCGAGCTGTGAGCCCGTGGAAAGGGAGAGTCACCCTAGGTGTGACACAAATGCCTACTATCCCCTGCTGTCCCCGTACCTTCAGAGAAGAGGCCTCGCTGTATAGATCTCTTTGTTTTCCTGTGTGCATACAAGGTCACTTTCTCGGCAAATCAATAGCACCACCTGAATACACAATTTTCATGTCGTGGTGTATTTTGGAATTTAAGTACAAGAAAAGAGAACAAGAACCAGGCTTTGAAGAAGTGGTGGCCGAGTAGGGACCTCATTTTGTTTTCATGTCGTTCATCTCAAATATATCTGAGGATATAATGGAGATCCCTGTCTTCCTGGAAAGTCAGAAACAAAAAAACAAAGTATTGTGAATGATTTAAGATTTGAATTTTGCCTCTTTTCAGACTTGTGGAGGATGAATTCTCCAACTGCTGTGTTCTTAGAAAAGTCACTTAACCTCTCTGTTTCTCTATGAAATACAGAGTGTAGCCAATAGGACTGCCAGAAGGTCTGAGGCCGATCTGTGTATGAAAAATTGTGTGACCCGTCTGAAGTGCTCTGATTTCAGGGTGTGTCCAACATAATTCCATTTTTTTGTTCAGCATATCACCACTTCACTAACATGCTCACAGACACGTTATTTTCAAGGATGTTTCCTTTTTAAAGCAATTTTTATTGCTGGCCTGCTTCAAGAGGATTCGACAGTTACCAGTATATAGGTTTCCAGCCTCTATTTACTATTAGGATATTGTGTGTATCACTTTGAATGCTGTAGCTAAAGGAATAAAAGTTAGATTGGAAAGTTAAATAATTCGGCTAGGTAGGACATCTTAGCAGAATGCTGGCACTCACTTTCTAGTTAATGAGAAGATCACTCTAATAATGAAAGCCAAAGTTGGATTTAAAGAAAAAAAGCTTTGGAATGAGATAAATTGGACTTAAACCCATATATTAGCTAATAATCCTTGGGCTTCATTTTTGGAGCTCCACTTCTCCTCCCTGTAAAATGGGCACATTTACAACACCCTCCAGACCTCGTGAAAGGACTGAGTCCTCGAAAAGACTGGAAATAAAATTTATAAGATCCTCAGGACAGGGGCTGGTTCATGGTAGACCCTCAATAAATATGAACTGCCGTGGTGACCGCTCAGACGGACGCAGTATGCCCATGTGACTGTTAGAAATGGTCATGATAATAATAACTAAAGCTTCGTGTTTATATATTCCCCAGTATCTTTGGTTCCTGATAAACTAGTCTAGTAATTTGACACATGCAAAACACCATGGTTAGCTTTCCTCTTTGTCTGCATCCCCTCCAGACCATAAATTCTCTGCAATATACAAAATCCCTAATTTGGAAGTCGGTGGAGCGTTCAAGAATAGCACAAAGATTTCCGGAACCCAGCCTCCAACAAACGAGGCTGTGCCTTCAAATCCTCAGCCACAAGGATTTCACATTCCAGACCTTGTTGTACCTGTCAGCCTTCGTCTCTTGTTTACAGATCTCCCGAGGATGCACTTTTCACATTTACTATGTTTCGTTGGATGGCAACCTATACACCTCTCAATAAATTTTGGTTTCCCTAGGAGCTGACGGGCACAGAAAGCTAGATTCAATTTGTGCCGATTTATGAGACAAACGCACTGCCATCCTGGAAACTTTCCTGTGGCTCACTTTATAAATTAACCCTTATTTAAATATTCTGCAGACTTAGCACAGGACACAGTTTGATGGGGACGCTGTCCCAGATCAGCCTTTTGGGTCTCTAGGTGTTTGCTGCCACAGCACAGGGGCCCTGCTCAGCACAGACGATGCTGATTTATGAGATTTATGGGAAGAGAGAAGTGTTTGCATCTCTTTGTCATTCAGGCCACAGCATCCCTGGTCTTACTGGGCTCAATAATACTGACTTCCAGACTTCTGTAACCCCAGCCACATGTGAAAGCCAAAATCTGGGCTGCAGTATTTGGATCTGACTGATGATGGCTTCATTCATTCACTCATTCACTCACTCAGCTGAAATGTTTGGCAAAAGCCAAAGGGATAGAAAACAGAATGAGACTCTATACCTGGCCCCAAAGAGTTTGTACTCCACCCATATGTTATGTAGGAAAAGTGTGGAATTTATGAGCCACCAGACCCTGCCTGGAGGGCTGCCTCTTACATTTATGAGCCGCGTGATTCTGGGTAACTTAGCAAACCTCTTAAGCCTTAGTGTTCTTGTCTGTGAAATGGGTACCATCCTACCCAATCTTACAGAGGATGCACTGAGGTAATAATGATCAGTAAATTGCTGTGAAAACTCTAAGTGTTCAAGATTCTTATAGTCATGTAAGCAGCACACAGGAGGAAGGAACGTGTGCAGTGAAGGAACAAAAGAGAAGTCATGGAAAGTGAGACACAGGTGCAGAGAGCCTAGTGGAGTTATAATAACCAAGTAGTCTTCGGTGCTCGTGGTGGGTACTGTAACCTGATTTTCTCTCCTTGCAGTAAAGAAGAACGAGGAGGAGGAGAAATAGGGGGTTGGGGGAAAAGAAGGAGATGGCAGACTATTAAGTAAAAGAATCATGTATACACTGGAGGAAGAAGCACTGGACAAGAAAGAGTGTGAACTGAGGACTGGTGTAAAATAAAGAGCGAGAGAGAAAACGCCGACGCCGGCCGCTTTGTTTTCTATATCCCCCCAAGGCTCAGCGGAAGACACGGATGGGGATGCCTACTGCGCTGTCCAACGCAGTGATTCTTCAAGGCAAGTTTCTCACTCTCAGGGAGGAAAGTAAAATAAAATTGGTGATTTCAAAAACCACTGCTGCAATGATTATAAATGGATGGAATCTGTCTTTGGAGAATTTATCTAAAGACTATGATTGAGTGAGTTCAAGGTTCCATCTTTGAAGTCACCTCCTCTATTCACCTACCAGCCTCTATGACCCCACTGTTAGGAATGGAGTCCGTTGGGCTGTGCACTCTTTGATCACAAACACTCCAAAAAAAAAAGGTGATGACTTCTGACCTGGAGGGAAGGGATGGATGCAGTTCCTCATGCGTCTTGGGGCGCCACGGGCTGAACCAGTGAACGTATCAGGCTGAAGTGGCAGATTGTGGTGATTTAAAAATTTGCCTCCAAGTTCCCTGAAAGCCCTCCCTTCAAAGTGCAGCCAGGTTCCTCTCTCCTTAAGGATGGTTTTTAGCAGCTCCTTTCCAATGACTGGAACGTAGCTGAAGTTACAGTGTCCGACACTGTGCAGTGTCCCAGACGGGTGTCTAAAAAGCACTGGGCTTCCTTCTCATGCTCCCTCTGAGAGCAGGCGCTTGGCCAGCTACCATGCTGTGAGGAAGCCCAAACAGCACTGTGGAGAGGCCCACACGGTGAGGAACTGAGTCCTCCCACCCGAAGCTGTGTGCGGCCGCCATTTTGGATGTGAAGCCTCCAGCCCACCAGGTCTTCAAAGACGACACCCCAACCAACTGGCAGCTTGACTGCAACTTCATGCGAGACTCTGAGGCAGAGCCACCTATCAAAGCTCCTCTCCAATTTTTGACCCACAGAAACTGTAAGATATTGAATATTTATTGTTTTAAACCATGAAGCTTTGGGGTAGCTTGTTAGGCAGCAAAAGATAATTACTATGGAGACCGAGGAATGAGTACGTGAATCCAGGAAAAAGAGATGGAAGGAACCCGAACAGCTATCACTGAAAGCAAGATAGGAGGAAAGTCATTCAAGAAACAAAAGTTACAAAGGAACCAACAATGTTAGAACCTGCCAAGTGTGATTTTCTACCCCCACCAGCTTCTGCATCTTCCAGGAGATTCCATTCTAGAGTTTGGAATGGAGCATAACACATAGGTGCTCATTAAAATCTTCCCAAAGTAATACTAATAATTGTTATTTTTGCTAACATTTAACAAGCACTTATTATGTCCAGTGATTATGCTTTTCAAGAATTATCTTTTTTGATCCTCTCAATGCTCCTAAAAACATAGATAGCACTACAATCACTGTTTCATAGATGTGAGTTGGGGGAACAAATTCAGAAGAGGAAGTTTAAGTGATTTGCCCAAGGTCTTACACCTCATAAGTGAGCAGTCCCCCTCCCCCGTGGAGGCCATCAATGCTGGCACTGTGCGCCTGGGGACGTGCACCTGGGCTCCCAAGGTGGGGTACCAGTGGGGACTTCAAGCTACAGGATAAACTCAGTGCACCCTCCTAGAGCATCAGTGTGACTCACAGCTAAGCAAATTAAAACATCATTTTTATGCCAACATGAACACAGATATTTTGAGCGAAATGCAAACTGGCCCTGGGGCTTTTAAGATAAATCTTAGAGGCTCGTGATGGGGCTAATTCAGTTGGTACCCCAGAACCCCAGGAGTGCATGCACATTCTCTGCTGCAAGTGCCAACACAGCTTGTAGGTGAGGAAGTAAAGGCTGGATAGGGGACATGACCTCCAAAGTCACAGAGCTGGCAACCAGAGAGCTGGGGTCCTCAGCTTCCAAATCTGGGTGATTCCCATCCCTCCAGGCCCCTCCTTCTCAGGGAGACTTCACTCCCCAAAGCTCGCACCCTGCCCGTCCCCTCTAACAAGGACTGTGATTACGGCTGCATCATTAGTGCCCTTCAAAGAAAACATCCTTTCCGGATATTCCTAAATGTGTTTGCAGTGACTGCAGCGGCACCTGACCCGGACGCTGTAGGGGGTGAAGATGGGGCTGGGGAAAGAGGCAAGAAGGCTCAGCAAACAGAAAGAGTCATTTCCAGTGGCGAGCAGGTGAGGCTCTCCCTGAGTCCCTGGGGGCCCCGCACTGCTCAGATGTTCCCTCCAATACAAGCTGAAGCCGTCCGGCTCGGCCAAATCGACCTGAACAGCCCAGAAAGCAGCGCGGCCGCACCTGTCAGCCCCAATCGGCGCTGTGGAAATTTTGTTAGGAAAATGGATGTACCGAGATTCAATTTTTCGATTGTCTGAAGGCTTAATTTAGTGACCTTGGAGAGTATCTCCTCGAGGTAAAAGAAGACACTGGGAATCTGCTGGGGTGGGGGCGGGGGAGCCCCAGGGCTTCCCGGGTAATGGGTAATTTGTTTACTCTAATTTTCAGGCCTCTTCCGGAAGCCAAGAAAATCGTCAGATAGCTGCTACCACTTTCCTAATGAAAAAGTGAAAAATAAAAAAAGGCTCAGGGGGTGGGGGAGGTATAAGAGAGAGAGAGGCTGACTCTCAGCCAAGCTATACAACTTTCTTAAAAGTGCACATTAAGATAATATAGATACACACGTGTGCATGGATGCACTTATAAATAGACAGGCCAAGACATCTTTACTGGGAAAATTTTAAACACACAAAAGGATACAGAATAATATCCCCATTCACCTATCACCTAGATACAAAAAGTAGTACACAGACACTGTTTCCATCCGGCCTTCCTTCTTGCCTTCTTCTCTCTTTCCTTCATTCCTTCCCTCCTTCATCCCTTCCTTCCTTCTCCTTATACTTTGGTGGTGATCACTGCTGCTGTTGACGTATGGAAGAGCCCGCCTCAGCCCACCCATCATTCCACTGCGCATGTCATGCAAGATCTGGGGGGGCCGGGTTGCTCTGGATCCCACCAGTTTTGCTGATGCTCCTGGTGGAGGGGGGGCGGGTGCTCTGGAAATGGCAGTTCTGATTCTGGCCCCAGTCCTCACTTGCTGTGGGGCCTTGGGATACTCTCAGCCTCTCAGAACCTCAATTTCCTTTGACTGGAGAGGACCGTGGCTCATACACGGGTCGGGGATTGAACGAGATGATTCCGAAACCCTTGGCAGGGACTCTGGTATGAGCTAGCTTGCGCCCCGTACTGTTCCAGTGTTCCTCAGCCTGGGCTTCTAGAAAATCCTCTAGACCAGGGGTTGGAAAACTTTTCCTGTATAGAGTTAAACAGTGAAAATTTCGGGTGGGCCAGATGATGTCTGCCATGACGACTCAACTTGGCTATTGGAGCTTGAGAGCAGCCGTGGACAAAAGGTAGACAATCAGGCCAGGCTGTCTTCTAACAACACGCTCAAAAATAGCAGGGAGTCAACTAGATTTGTTTTGTGGACGCTTGCTCTAGGTCAGCTGTACTCAAGAGTTAGTCCAAGCATCGCTGGCAGTAGAACGCCCTGTGATGCTTGTTAAACTCGCAGATCCCTGGGTCCCACCCTGGACTGAATAATTTTATAGCATCTTCGAGATGAGGTGTGAGAAACGGCCCCCAAGCAGTCCTGAAGCAAAGCAAAGTTTGAGAACCTCTGTTCTAGTCTGACATAGAACCTGTGTCCCTGAGTAGATCTTCCAGACCTGGAAATAAAACTGACGAGGAGGAAAGTGTGAAATAAAATAGGCTTTCCTGGGGCCAGATTCTCCTCCTGGATTCATAAGTGGCCTGAGAGAGCATCCGGTGTTCTAGGGACATTGGGTGGTAGGTCAGTGACTACGCAGGACGGGAACAAGGCTTTTCAGAGCCCTGAGGCTCAGCACTCAGGCTAGAGACAAACAGATGCAGGTGCCTGGGGCTGCCCAGGACCCAGAACTCAGGAAACAAGTCTAAAGGAAGAGACATGATCATGGGATACTTTGGGGGTCAGGGGAGCAGGGACGGGGGGCGGCCGATGTCAAGGAACTTGGCGAGGTGGGTCAGCAAGACCATAGAGAGGCGGGCTGGGGTCCTGAAAGGACAGCCGATTGTGACCAGAGAGACCTGGGGTCAAATCTCCCAACAAAGCTGTTAATCATGAGCTCTCTCTCTCCCCTTCCACCATCTGGAAAATGAGGGAAATCACTTGAACCAGGCTGGCAACTCATAAGGACAGAAGGAAATGACATACCTAAAAAAATGGAGGTCAGCATCTGGAACGCCCTGAGTGCTCGATGATCCCACGTACGGAGGGAAGAAGACTGGGGTGGAGATGGAGACAGCAAAGTCAAGGAGTTCACTGAAAAGTGGGTACTCCTGTGTGTTTCACACCAGCGTGCTCTCGGCTGTCCTTAAATGCACACATTTGCAGAAATATACGCACACAGTTACGTAAACTCCCTGAAACCAGGGGCCAGAGCTGTTTTACCAAACATGGTCCATTATGTCCCAGGCGAGACCTTTATTCCACATTTGTCTAAAAAACAGAGTATATCTAGAATAATGGATGTGATTATATGGACAGGTGATCCTTTCCTTCTGTGGAACCCACAGACGTGGGTCACCACGGCTACCAGGCTGGCGATGATGGCTTCTGTTACATCTTTCTGTTTTAGGAAACACTTGCCTCCCGTTTCAACATGGCACGGAGGGGTGGCTTGGGATTCTGGACTTCCTCATTCACACAGGCTGCAATGTGACTACTGAGCCCCCTCCCCTACCTCCGTCCAGCTGCCCCAGCTGCAGAATGCAAACATCTGCAGCATCATTAAGGCACTTCTATACAGCGCAGACCAAGGGCTGACCCTGTGACCATTTCCACCATTAGATTTGAATGACCTCAGCAGCAGGGCTGAAAGGCTGGAGTATTAATTCACAGAGAACCACAAGCTCAATTTAAGATTTAATTTGAGATAACGAAGAGCTACTGAAAGTGTATTCAAACTTCTAAGCATGCAATAAAAGGCCCTTTCTCTGTTTTTCAAGTTGAATATGAATCCAATACTTCTTTCATAGAATTTATTCACAAATTTACAAACAACATGCAAGCCTCTTTTTCTCTTTTTCCCGTTTCTTGTGCTTAATCGGCCCCCCTTACGATGTTTCTTTTCAGTAACCTTTTTCCCCTTCCTTCCTAATTTACAAATGGTTGCCCTTGAGGGATTACTTTTCAATTTGATTACATCCTTGAAGAGAAAACAGGCTTCCTTAGGAACCTCCCCCAACATTCTGGTTCCCCTGCATCTCAACTTAAGTATGCAAAGTGTCTGTCCTACAAGGATGGTGTCCTGTAAAGAGCTGTGGCCGGGCGGTGTAAGTCTCTGGGAGGAAAACCTATAGAAGGATTCAAAACACGAGGCCGCCCATTTGGAAATCTGTGCTTCTGGGTTCTGGTGTATGTTCAAACACTGAAGGTTTTATGTCTAAAATATTCAAAATTTTAATTGCAGATGGGGACAGTATGCTTTCAATTCATAAGACTGAATCTTAGATGGTGTTTACTGAGCATTTCTTTTGTGTTGGGCACTGTTCTGGGTACTTACTTTCTATTTTCTCCAAGACTCAGTCCACCTTTAGAAAGAGAGAGACTTGGGTTTAAATCCCAGCAAGGAATCCAACCTCCTCCCATGCCTCTTTTCCTCATATGTGAAACACCACCCACCTCGGGGCTGCCCAAAGGCAACTTTAAAAACTATAAACATAAAAACACACAGGTACAAATATACTGCTGGTCACCTGAGCTTGACCCTGTGACACTGCTGGCAACGAGGGACCCTGCACTGTAAACATTCTGGTGGCTGGTGAGATGAGACCACGGGCCCAGGCCAGGACCACAGCATTTCACAATCCTGCACTTGGTTTCCTTTACTTGTCTTCGGTTTTCAAAATGAGAGGCCATGGGGTGGGCGGGTGGAGGGAGGAAACGCTGGAGGCCAGACATGATGGGTTTGGCGGGTTTCCAACCCTCCCCCCACTAGCTATGTGACCTGGGGCAAGTCAGTCTGCATTTCCAGCTCTCCAACTCCTCACTCTTCATCTCCTCCTGCTCAACAGATACAGATGAGGCTCGCCCTGGGGGCTGGGGGGAGATGTGAACTCCCAACTCC
This sequence comes from Camelus dromedarius, assembly GCF_036321535.1. Classification (NCBI taxonomy): domain Eukaryota; kingdom Metazoa; phylum Chordata; class Mammalia; order Artiodactyla; family Camelidae; genus Camelus; species Camelus dromedarius. The sequence continues at coordinate 28,590,967 of NC_087444.1, forward strand.
TGACTCAGGAGAAAGGCAGAGAGAAACGACCCGCACACCTGTGAGGCAGAGCAGTGAGTTGAACAGTGTGCCCCCAAATTCACCTTCACCCAGAACCCCAGAGTGCAACTTGATTTGGAAATCAGGTCTTTGCGAATGTAGTTAAGGTCAAGATCAAGATGAGATTATACTGGACTAAGGTAGGTCCCATATCCAACAACTGGTGTCCTTACAAGAGATTGAAAAGAATACACAGGACACAGAGATGAGGGTGATGTGAGGATGGAGGCAATGCCTGGAGTGATACGTCTACAAGCCAACAGGTGCCAAGGGTTGCCAGCAGACACCAGAAGCTGGGAGAAAGGCACGGAGCAGACCCTCACTCACGCAGTCGCCGGAATGAAAACCAACTCTGCCAATACCTTGATTTTGGACTCCTGGCCTCCTGAACTGTGACAAGGTGTATTTCTGCTGTGTTAAGCCACCTAGTTTGTGACAGTGTATCATGGCAGCCCCAGGAAACTCACGCAAGTGGTACGGTTTCTATTAAAACACGAGGCCGTTTCCTGAGCAAAGGCCCAGTGTTTTCATTTTCACTGAAGCTCTCAGTATATCTTGGGGTGGGGGGGTGCACACAAATCCTGAGTTTGCCTCACTGATCCCAAGAAAAACTCCTGGATTTCCTTGGCAGTCAATGGTCTACCTGACTAATGGGAATGGGACTGAGTAGAATTTCTCAGATTGCCAGTTTGGAAGTTCTTTTTTTTTTTTTTGAAAGATAGAAAAGTGTTTTAGGAATATCAAGATGTCCCCAAACAACACCCATGGGTCTAATCTGACCCTGTCATTATTTCCAGCATCCCAAGGGGGCCACTGCCACTGGCTTGGGATGGGCAAAGTTGGAGGTGTCCAGAGCTTATAGGTGCTGGAAAGAACATTCCTGCGCAGCACACTAGACTTTTTGGCATTAAAACCGCAGGCGATCATTACTGTTCTTGTTCGATTTAGCACTTAGGCTTAATTGGCTAGGGGACGGGGGGTGGGGGTACTTTCCTTATGCATCCTGCCAGCAGGGTCTCTGCGCATCCTGAATGTCTGCAGAATGCCAGGTCCTTAACAGGTGCTCATAAAAGTCAAAGGAATGATACAGCTACAGGAGAAGATAAATCAGAAAGGCCTTACTTGCATTATTTTGTTCCCTCCCCACGGACACATTATCATCCCCATTTTACAGATGTGGATACCAAACTAAGAGCAAAAAATACAGAAATAACCAGTCCAGCTAGAAAGCTGCACACACAGGGTTGAGCCCAAGTCTCACTGACTCAGAAGCCTGACCCCTGATTCATCATCAGAAATGCCTCCAAGCTTTCGCTTAGGGATGAAAACGGTAGGGGGAGGGGGAGAGCTGTGTGGTCCCTGGGCGTGTTGGGGTCACTGAAGACATTTAGTGACATAAATAAATGGCGGCTAATTGGATCACTCGTTGCAGTAACGTGCCTGCTGAGCTTGGCCTGTGGCACCCAGGAACCAGTCAAGGTCGAGAAGCGGCAAGGGGAGAGGTGAGCCTGGAGAGTCTGGCCCACTGGGTGTGACTGCGGGAAGAAAGAGATGCCTGCTACAGAGTGAACAGCTGAGGGCTACGTGCCACGGGTGGGGCCAAGCCCTTCACCAGTATGATTTTCAATTAGTTTTCACAACAGCCTTCCATTCTAGAGCTGAGCACCCCGAGGATTAGAAAGATTAAGTGACGTGCCCAGAAACATGCAACCAAGGCACCAGGTGCCAGTCCAGGCCTCCTGATGCCCCTCTTAACCCACACACTCAACGTCCACCTTACACAACCTCCCTCTGAAACAGCAGGACCCTGTGGGGTCCTCCCTGTGCAAATCCTTTTCGTGTCCCCCATTTACTGAAATCGGCTTCATTCAGCCTCCTTGACCTTCCCTGAGTTGCTAAGGGTAGATTCAAACAGTTACTAATCAGGGAAGAGAGCAAATGCTGGAACAGGGGAGACACAGTCAAGAAACAACAGCGCGGCCTTGGGGCAGGGTTCTGTTTCCTCCTTAAGGAATACACAGAACAGTATCTTTGAGTTCTTCCCTAGGAACTAAGGCCCCCACCCAGGCGGAAGATGGCAACTTCAGGCTGAATACAAGATTTCCTGGAGCACCACCCTGCTCCCTCACCACCAGCGAATCAGAAGAAAGTCACATACCCTGCAGCCCTCACCCCAAATTTTGCCTAAAAATACTTTTCCCCCAGGACCATCATGGAGTTTGGGTTTTCTGAGCATAAGCCGCCCGTCCTCCTTGCAATAAACCTTTCTCTGCTCTAAACTCCAACATTTCAGCTTGTTTGGCCTCCCGGTGCATCGGGTGCATGAACTTTGGCTCGGTAACACCTCCACACTGAGGCATTCCTGCCAGCATCCTCACTTGGACTTAAGCAACCTTTGGGATAAAGTATAACCGGCTCCATCCTAGAGAAGAAGAAACTAAGGCCTCAAGCAGTTCAGGAGTTGACAAGAAAGCTAGTTAGGAGGTAGAGACAACAGTGAAACTCAGACCGGCCTTGTTCTAGTGCTTTCCACGATACTTCAAGGCCGGGAGCAACAAAAGGCCCAGAACAGCTCACACCAACCCTAATCCGCAGACAAGAGTTTCGTGTGCTGGGGGAGGTGACGGTGTGCGAGGGCAGGGGCAGAGCAGAGCCTAGGGCAGGAGCTGGGCTGTATCCATGCTGGAAAGGAGGCGATCACTGGTGTGTGGCCCAGATCTCCCTTCCAGGATGGCCTGTGGCCTTCAGGTGTCAAGCTGTGTGTGAGTGCCTGAACTTCGGCCTAGGGGCAAGGTGACTTCCTTCCTGGGGCAGGTCGCCCAGTGATGAGTCAAGGCAGGGGGATAAAGTGGGGTTGATACTGATGGGCCCTTTCAGCTCCACAGCTCTCCACGAGGTTGGCCAAGACCCTTGTTCAGCTGCTTCTCAGCTCAATATCTCCCTCTGACCACACCAGATTATGAGACAGGAGGGAAGGGGGCAGGGCACGGCCATTCAAGGAATGACACAGCAATTAGCACCAAGATGGCAGAAAAGTCAACTCCCAATAGACCTTGAGGCCCAAGATGGTGGGAGATTGGACTTCCAGTAGACCTTGAGCTTCATTATACGCTCATGCTAATATATTAGCATAGCAAATGGCACTCCCACAGGTGCCATGACAGTTCTGAGGCTGATCATGAAAGGTCAAAAAGAGGGCCATGACCCAATTCCTGGGAATCCCTTCCCCTTCCCCAAAGTAGCTGGAATAATCCTCCTACTCATTAGCATATGAGATTGTCAAGCCCATAAAAACTAACAAACTCACACCTCGTGACCTCTCTTACTCCCCTGCCTTCAAGTCGGACCACGCTTTATCTATGAACTGTGTATCTACTTTTAGTTTAAACTAAGCACCCAATCCCACACCTCTCGGCCTTTCTCTTGCCTTCTGAGATGACCTGTCTATGGAGTGTACACTTCTCTGAATAAATCTACTTTTACTATGGCTCACTTTGAATTCTTTCCTGAGCAAAGCCAAGGACCCTCACTTGGTGAGGCATGTCCCAGGGACTCGACTGAGACCTGGGACTCAGCCATCCTCTCTCGTCCCATTTTTTCCCTGTATCCATTCAATCCACAGGTATTGAGCCTAAGAAAAGCCCTACATGAGAAACTTCCCCTCTGAGTCAGCAACCTGGAAAACCAATGAGAAGGTTGTTAATTTTTAATAAAAGTTATCTATGATGAAAAGAAAGGGCTGGGACCTGAGAGGTTTTCGGGCATTTTAGGAGGAAGCTGGGAGAAGACAGAGCCCATCTGAGCAGGGCCCATTTGCCCACACACCGACGACTCATCCCTGACGCCCATAAGTGCAGGACTTAACAGGGGCTGAACTTGAACTTCTTTGTTGACATAATTAGTGTTGGCTCCAAGCAAGAGGTTTTGTAGCCAACTTGGCGTGGGTTGGTGAGTTTTGATTGGCAAATTTGAAGCAAAGTTCAGCCAAGTCCTATATCTATTTTGTACTGCGCCTTATGTGCAAAGAAAGAAGCCAACTCTTGCGATAGATTTGCAGTTTTATGGTTGTTGGTAGCTGAAGATATTAGCTCTTTAAGTGGACAAATGCTTCTGGCAGGCCAGGGCCACACTCAGAGGAGGAGGAGAAATGCCTTCGGGTTCCTCCAAAAATTAATAAAATAAGATGCATTAATCAGAATTCTATCAAATCTACACACTTGGCCTGGGCTTAAGAGGCAATACTTTGAAATTGCAGTTGGCCAAGCTTCCCTATTCTTTGCGAATCAGAATTGAAAAAAAAAAAAAAAAAAAAAAAAGGAACAGAGCTAATGTTTAAGAAAAACTGGCAATGAGAAAAAGGTTTAAGCCACTTTTAATTCCTTAGCTCCACTAGGGGCTGCAGAAGGTTCTGGACAATTTGACCTCTGCATTTCCACAAAGCTGCTCCAGGCTGGCATAAAGAACAGTTGGTCAGACCCAAGCCGGTTCAGAACTGGTCTGGACAATGTCTTGAGTCCAGGTTATTTACTTGTCCGTTTCTGGCTAATAAAAACTTACTTCGGGGCTTGCAATGGAATCTTAGGTATTTCTTGCCTTCAGATGTTTGTAACCAGGTGATGAGAAATTCTGGAAGCTACAACGGGTGACACAGATGAGCACATTGGCACTGCCTGACTTCTGACTTAAAGATTACCTTCTCGGGAAACCAAAAAACACTGAGCCGCAGACTCAGAGCCAGAATCAGTTTCTTCCCAGCGACTGTACGTTTGTAGATGATACTATACGTTTTAAAGTGACCTAACAGTGCCTTGAACATTGTACTGCAATTTGGTTGTGCTTTTCATGGGACACAGCTACATCTGTATTTACTATTATAACTCAGTACCCAAGAGATGAATATTTTTAAAGACAAAGGGCCAGGCTTTTGTGGAAACATTTTTTCCTCTTTTGAATCAAAAAAAAAAAAAAAATGTGGCTCCTTCTTGTCTGGTAGACTTTAGTAATTGGCACGATTCTGAGCAAGCTCTTTTAAGAGCCCTCCGTTTCTAGTTTCACATTAAACACACTTGCAATATCTATTAAAAGCACAAATACTGAAGCACACACCAAGACTATCAATGAGCTTACATCTGGAGTCCTCGATATATCAGGAGAAATGAAGTGAGCTTTTGTACAGTTTTATTTCTTTGGGAAGTCAGATGTCGGAAGAGAAGAGGGTGCCTTTTCCTCTTGCCTCCTGGACCTGGCCAGTGTTCTAAATTTTACATTAATTTTACATTCGAGGTTTTATCAGAAGGGGTCAAGTTCAGGATTTGATTAAAACAACAAACACTGAATTCTGCCTTCATCTCGATAAGTATTTCCATTAAAGCCTGGGGGATTGCACAAGGGAAAGGCAGAACAGACGCGTGGATATTTCTGCTGTGTTCTGGCTGGGACCCCGTGGCCTTACAGTTCGAGGATGATTGAGTAATATCCCAGGAAGGACATGTGAGGTCACCCAGGGGACCTGGGAACATCTGGGAGAGAGCAGGGCCAGTGAGTGGGTTGGGGAGAGAGCCTCTGGGCCCTGAACAGATCTTCAAAGTCATTCTCAAGGTGACATTCGGGCGCAGACAAAGCCAGATGTGAGCGAGGACTTGTAGGCAGCCAAGCAGCAGAATGAGGGTCATTGAAAACACGGACAGTGAGGTCTGCCTGCAACTGCCCTTGGCCGCAGACTGACAGCTGCACATCTAGCTCTTTTCCAGATTTCTTGAAAAGAACAGGAAGGACAGAGAGGATAAAGACCCAGAGGAAGAAAAAGGAGCCACAGCTCAGTGGAAGTCTTCTTTCAGAGCACCCCCACCACCTCCCATCCCCAAAGATGAGTGTTTTGGATGAATGTTTACACACTGGGCAAGGAGAAAGGTCATGGTTTGAGATCTCAAACCGTATCTATTGGTCAGGGTCCTGGCAAGACAGGAGATGATACACTCAAAATGGGTAATCTGAGGAGCGTTTTAATAAGGGGGTCTTATTGCAAAAGACCTTATGCAAAGGTGTAGGGTCTCAGGAACCCTGTGGTTTCCTGCAGCAGCCTGGGGTTGGTAACAGCAGGAAGAGTTCCCTGCCCTTCCCAGCTGACCTGGAGGGAACCTTCTACAGAGGGAGGTGGCCCACCCACACCCTGCAGGGAGTAAGCCCTGGGATTGAACAGCCTCTCCCTGCTTTGTCTGAATTCTTGTTGGTGCACATCCTTGCTCAATCTGAGCAGAGGATGAGGGCATGAGAGGCCATTGAGGTCAGACTCCTGGACACTGAGACAAGGCAGGAGGGATCTGGAGGGGACAAAGGTAACCAGTACGTAAACCACACTCTTTGGGCCTCAAGGACCCTACTGCAAATGAGAGGTCAAGTTCAAGGACACTGCCCACGTTTCCCCAACTTCCAACCAGGAGACCATGGCTGTGATGCTTTAAATACTAGCATGATACATTAGGTGTTATCTGAAGGTTGAATGTTTTTCCCAAAGAGATCTGATGTGGAAACCTCTAGCCTAGATGTTTTCTCTGGTTTCTTCCCGGTCTGCAGTGCACGACTTATAGACAGAATAGGATATAATCCACAGAGTGTGTATAATCCAACAGGATCACACATGTTGGCAAAGGGTACTGATGTCTTTTATCCCAACCATGACTGCAACCACTTTTGTTTGGTTCATACATGAAAAAGCCAATGTTTTGAGGTGGAGTTTATTTACAATTTTTTTTCAAGAGATGCCACCATGTCTTATCAGTTTTCTTTGACAGTGGGACAGAGGAGATCTGAGGATTAGAGAACAAACGTCTACTAATTTTTTTAACCTAACTCCTTTGAATTAAAATGGAAAGAATGCATATTTGTTTCAAGATTTTTAGGAAAAGGGATATTTCAATAAGAATAAAAAAGGAGGAAGTGGGGGAGGGGAAATTAAACTCCAGGAAGAAGAAAAATTGTTGCCTGAAAGACACAGAAAGGGGAGGCACTTTTTTTTTTTTTTTTTTGGTCAAAATTCTCTAAAAGAAAGCGCTGGAATGGCTTCTTAGTAACTGGCTCCTCTGGCCGGCAGGAGAGAGTCAGGCAAAGGTCAGGCATCTCCTGGGACAGCATTCTGTTGGGCACAGAAATTTGAAGCCTGCGTGCCAGGGTAGTGTGATTCTGCACAGATATTCAACCAGGTAGACAAAAAGGAAAACTCATAAAAGAAACAATGGGGAGGGGGGTGTGTGCTTAAACCTAGGGAGATATAAAAGAACCTGCAAATTGGAGGGTGGGGGCCGGCCAACCTCGGGAAGGTTAGAAAGGGGCCTCTACCTTTTCTAATGTAGATTAATGACTCGCTCAGGCAAGCAGCTACAAACTTGCCAAATGTGCTGACCGCCAGAAATTAGCAAAGGTGGTGACTAAGGAAGGAAGAAAAATAGAAAAGGAGCCGAGTCTGAATGTGCCTCACTCATCCCGGGCTGACATATGACAAATGAAATCAACGGCGACAAAGAGAGAGCAACAAGTACGCGGGTGATTGTGACTGCTCTCAAATTCCGATCGCGTGGTTGCTGGGAGGCCCCTGGGACGGCAACGGACACGCGCTCGCACGCGCACGAGCCCCACGCGCATCCTCCTCGCGCACGCGCACAGCCGAGCGCAGCACAGCGACGTGCGCACAGTGATCTCTCTTTTAACCAGGACAAAGTTAAGTGTCCCCAGAAATTAAAATAGATTATCCTGGACTCCGGTAAAACTCAGCTCAAGCATCACACTCTGTTCTGGTCACCACCTTAGAAAAATGTTATTAATCTAACACTTGAAAGGTATTAGGAAAAGCACACAGGCTGATTCTCTGACTTAGAAGCCGGAGTGTCCTTAAAAGGGCTACATACATACAGCTTAGGAGGGAAGAAAACGACAGGAAATGGGAAAAAAAATTCCATGAAAAGTATTTAGGATCTGAACGGTTTGTGGGGTGGATGAATCTCTGACGGCAATAGAGCAAAACCAGAAGCAATATTGAAGGATAACTTGAGTAGCTGAATTTTCTTTTCCCAACAAACTAAATATTAATTAATTATGGAGGGAAAAGGATGTGTATACAAATTGCAACCAAAAAACAAAAACAAAAAACCCGAGCCCCAAACTCACAAGCATATCAGTATCTTCCTGCAACTTGATGAAAATAATAGACTAGCATAAATTTACCTATTGGGGTAGGTTCCTAAATGTGTTTCTCTCCAGGATTCAGGACAATATTCTTATACCTGATTTTGTTTTTCCATTTTTTAAAGGCAAATTCAATAGTGAGTCAAAATCTTTTTTAAAAAATTGATATCTTTAAGAAAAACCATATGCAATGATGGTATTTTCCCTGTCTTATTTTCTTAAAAAAAGTTTTTTAAATTAAGATAAACTACACACGAGGGCTTTACTTCATTCCAAGACTTGTTAACTAGTGCTGATTCTGGATTAGTCCGTGCCTTTGGATACAGATTTTTTTAAACAAATACTTTCAAGAAGCTGTCTGAGATTACATGAAAACACAAAACCTGTCATTCTGAATCCACGTCAGTTAAAGGTCTCATAACCCAGGAGCACCAAGAGCTGTGGCTGGGCACTGATGTCCTCTGTATTGTTCAGCCTCCACAGTGAGACATTACCCAAATATTCCTCTGGCTGTCACCTGGACTCCTTGGAAAACTGACAGATGTGTTTCCAAGTCAGGGCACCCGGCTCCTTCTGACATTACCATGCATCAGCACCTACTGCCTCCTGGGCCCTGTGCTGGTTCAAAGTGGATGCGACCCAGTCCTTTTCATAAGGACCTGACCGGGTACCAGGGGAAATGACGACGAGGTCACCCATGATGGTTTGGATGCTGTTCTAACAGCTACCGTTGACTGAGTCATTATGACATGCCAGCACTATTCTTTAAAAAGCGCATGTATCCCTCAAAACAAAGTAAGACTTATTATCATGAGTCACAGGAGAAGACGTAGGCTTACAAAACTTAAGCAACTTGACTGAATGTTTGTGTCCTCCCCAAATTCATACATTGAAGCCCTAAGCCTCAATGTGATGGTATTTGGAGGTGGCCTCGTAAGGAGGTAATTAGGTTTAGAGGAAGAATTGAGAGTAGGGCCCCCACATTGGGATTAGCATCCTTATAGGAAGAGGCAGAGAGACCAGAGCTCTCTTTCTTCACCACGGGTTGACAGAGAGAGAAGGCAGCCTCCTGCAAGCCAGAAAGAGAGCCCTCACCAGGCACTGAATCTGCCGGCACATTGACCTTGGACTTGCAGCCTCCAGGATGGTGAGAGATCCATGTCTGTTGTTTAGGCTGCTCAGTCTACAGTGTTTTGTTACAGAAGCCTGAGCTAAGACACCAAGACGATGCTTTGGCAGTGCAGACTCAAGAGTCAAACCCAACTGGCTGGACCCCATCCCAGTAGATAATGCCGAGATGGCAGGGTGTGTGTTCTCAGAGCAGAAATGAGGCTGAGACCTGGAGCAAGAAGTTCTCCTCACTGACTGAGACATCATCCATTCCAGCTGGTTGGTGCTCACCAGTTCAACTGTTAAAAAAAAAACAGACAGTCACCCAACTTGGGAGGTCCTTGGTAAAGAGAGATGGCTCTGACTCAGCCTTGGATGGTGAACAGCCAGCAGGCAGTGCTGAGGAGTCTGGGCAGAGGGAGCAGCCTGAGTGAAGGAGGGCGGGGAGGAGAGAGCAGGATGCTTACACTAGGGGATCATCATCAGTTTTGACCGACTGCAGGTCCACTTTGGGTGTGGGGTGACAGCGTAGGGGAGGCAAGAAGGTCGAGTTCTAGGGGCAGAAGCTTTGTACACCAAGCTGGAGTCTCTGAACAATCATTTGTGTCTCATCCAAGTATCACTGGATATTCAATACAGCAACACACTACACAGAGTTCCCAAGATGTCACTCAATATTTATTAAACACACTTCAAGGCTCTACAGAAATGATGAAACTGAGCAAGGTGTTTACCGCCTACTGGAGGAGAGGTAATTGCAAAATGAAGAAAAACGGGTAGAGATAGATACGTGTCAATCTTAGGATATGTGAAAACCTTTAAACCATCTTCCAAGGTTATATAAATCAAATTCAACTGGCCTTCTCTTGGAAGGACGCAGAGGGCATGTGGACACCAAGTGTCCCCTCTTCTTGAAATCCCACACTGGATTCAAATAAGATGGCAAGAATGCCTTTTTGGATTCAAGTCCCTGTGGTACCTTTGACACCATTTTTTATAATATCATCTCATCCCTTTCAAAGCTCATCTCCTGCGTTAGGCTGGGGGCTGGGGAAAAGCAGATTTGCAATATGGAGTTCCATCTTATAGTTAATATCCCTGGAAAGGAGATGGTGCCAAGTATCTACCCACAACATTCCATCCTGCTCTGCGTCCTAGGGGTGGGGGTGACATGACTGGACTTCATCAATGGGGTCTCTTGGCCCTTGGCTTCCAGTTGGGTAGGCCAATGGAAACAAATGTAACAGACCCAAAGGAGGGAGGTTTATCACCCTGGTGTCCTCTTGGAGGCCCTCTGACAAGCTGGCTGTGTCTCTTGACTTACAGGCCACGTTCCTTCTCAAGACTGCCTTCTCTACACCATGCTGTCACCTTTTCCCTGCCCTCCTCCCTCTGGGCCATGGGGTGAGAACAGCTCTTAGGATCCTGCATTTTCCATGCAGCTCCCCTACGCCCAGATCCCACCTTCATGAATGACATCCTTAAAATACCCTAACTAGAATGGCCACCATCTCACGTGGGGACCCGACCTGATAGTGTAGGTGGAGAAACAAACTGAAGAACTCTGAAATTAATGAGTGATAACTAACATTTTCCAAAGTGATCTGAAGCTTTACTGACTTAAAAGGCAATTAAAAATTTTAAAGGAAACAAATAAAGGGAGAAAGGCAGAAAGGCAGGCAGGAAGGAAGGGAAAGAAATGAAGGAGGGAAAGAAAGGATAGAAGAAAAGCAGAGGTAGTGAAGACACACCATGACAGCTTCTAAATGACCTTCTAGTACCTGCAAATGTAACTCCTCGAAGTGGAAATCCAACCCAGGGGGCCGATGAGTCACAGAGAGGACAGGCCATCATGAATTAATTAGCAATTGCAGATTTCTTTAAAATTATACACTTTGCGTGAATGTACATGTGCACACAGGTACATCCCCATTCAGAGTGTCACAGAACACTAATTTCCCCAGATTCTGAGTTACCAAAGTCCCTCCAGACTTTTTAACTGGTTGTTCACACTCCATTTGCTGTAATTCAGAAGACGAGAGAAGCCAGGTCTCCCCCTAGCACACTGCTTGTCTGTCCCTTTCTTTGTAAGTGTCTGGAATACAGTACAAGTTACTAACAACCAGGGAAGCCCCTCCACGTGTCCTAAGTCCACCAAATATGCCCCTGGCCTCAGAAGCCCGTGCTCTGCCTGTGAGATCTTCTAAGCATCTGAATGCACGGTCCACGCACGGTTACTGTCTCTCCTGGCATTACAACAAAACAACGGAACACTTGTTCTTTTGGATCTTGGGCTGTTGTTTGTCTTTTTTATGGGGTTTGTTTTTTTTTCCTCCTGCAAAAGATGATTTGTCTCCGAAAAGAAAGTCTTAATCTAGTTATTCCTTCAGAGGAGAGCAAATCCAGTTTACAGCCCCGCCCTCCTCCATGCTTGATATTATGACCGACTTCAGGCGGGATCAGACGGGCTTAGCAATTAGAACCCAGTGTCCCATTCAGCAGGTAAGAGTCACTGGGAAGAGATTGCTGAAGGCAAAATTTCCACCGATGCAGAAACTGTCAAGGTAAACATGGCGGCTGTGAGAGATGCTTTAATCAGCTGTTAATTTGTTTTGCCAATAAGTACGCCTCCAGGAGTCCCAGGTGACATACAGCGTTCCCCTGATACTTCCTGGCGATGTTTCCTGTATGGACAAGTCACGTTAGATGGTTCATTATGAACCGCCAGAGTGTTGCCATTTCTCAGATGTGGGAAAACCAACTGTGGCTGTCTGTGGGCACACAGATACACTGGCTCCCCACACATGGCTGGGTATGTGATTGGGCATTCCCTTATACGTCCTAGGTGGGCTGTTCTTTAACAGATCTAGGCACAGACTGCAGATCAGCTGGGAACAAAGCTATGTTCTCATAGGAATTCCTTGAGTATCTCAGCATAGTATTGAAAATGCAAGGCGGTGGGGGTGACCAGAGCTCCGAAGGACAGTACCAAAGGGCCTTCTAATACAGATGTAGGAGGGTTCACCTTCCCAGTACTTCTCACTCATTGGTTAAAGGTTTTGGAAATTTGCATAAGGGGTAGGGGGATGATCTGGAGACAAAGGAAATGAGACCGCATCCATTTCCCTCTAGAAGATCCATGTCTCGGTTCCTCAGGGGAGAACATGCCTTGACGTGGGTGAGTGTTATCTGCTGACCCTGGAAAGAGGCAAGCTGAAGTGCACGTGTGACCGACCTACTGCACGTGGTAACAGTGACCCAGGAGTTTACAAGAGCTCCCCGCAGGGGGCACCTGGATGTATAGGGCACATCAACCTCCCCTTCCTTTTTTTCTGCCCAGGGAAGCTCTAGAAGATTGTCAGCACAGCTGTGGGGGCAAAGGGAGCTGAGGCAGCCTGAGTCCAACAGGGTGTTCTCTTTCCAGAAGGCGTCTGGAAGCAAGGAGAGACCTTCTGCACTGGATTAAATCTCTGGGATTCCTGCAAAACTGATGGGAGGACGGAACAAAAGGTGGCACCAAAAACCAAAGGAAAGGTATGAAGGGATAGTGGCTGGGGCACCAGAGTAATGGGGGTGGAGGGACGGGCTTCAGTTACCAACCTGAAAGTTAAGAATAGACTTTTATCTCATTTATAGCTGCTGGGGAGGCTAATCATGTCAAATACAATTCAAACATTTTCATTCAAAAGATGACTTTTTTTTCCTTCCTAGAATACCATGGTGGATTTTTTTTTAGATCTCCGTTGGCTTTGCTTTGGTTTCTATTTCCCCTGCCAAATACCTGATTTCTAAAAACATTCTGCTGAGACATCCATTTCAAGTAACAGGACATATGGTCTAAAGCAAACCATCCAGAAGCATGTGTACACTTCCTCCTCTGACTTGAGACTGACTGCCTCTGAGAAGGGAGTGGGGGCGGGAAACAGGAAGGAATGGCTCTCTCCAAGTGTGGAACACCCTGTATCCTTGGGGCTCCGTGGTGCCCCGTTAGCTATAGTCAGTAAGAAGCCTGCGACCTGCGGGGCCATAAAACTCCCCATAACAATTCAGCAGGTGCTGAGAGTTCTCCTAAGTACATTTAGATCAAGTGCGTGACATTTCCCCCTAATGGCGGCGTTGGCTAATGGCCTAAAAGAATTCAGATGGCTCCACCAAGCTACACAATGGCATTGCATTACGTACGTTCCAGTGAGTGGCTATGGCTGAGGTTGATGGGTGGACATAGTCTAGCACTTTAGGCGGGGGGTCAAGACCACACACAAGGACATTGGGAAAATTAGACTGTTTAAGCCTCAGTTTACTCGTCTTTGAAGTGGGGATATTCATAGAGACCACGTAGGTCTGCTGTGAGGCTTATATGGGATAAATGCTTGGCTCCATGCAGGAAATTAGAGGAGATGGCCTGTTTTCCTATTGGAGCTTATGTTTAAATCAATGATGCATTGATGAAGAACTTTCTGCTTCCCACATTCATGAATAGACTTCAGTCTCCTTCTCCTGCTGGTTTGTGACTTTTCTAGCATGAGAACACTTTTTATGACATCAGAAATTCACAGACATCAGACTTTTAGTAACCACTGACTGAGTCAGTACATAATAATCAAATGATGCTATGAATTCAATACTGCTTCAAAATGAATTTCTATTTAACACGGCACAATAGCTTTTCCCACGTGTGAGAACTATTTGCGCCTACACGTAAGACCTATTGCGCATTCCATCTAGAATAGAATGCTTGCAGCATCTATGGATTTGAAGAACCCTTACAGGAACTTCTGGGTACCAGGGGAATTCACAGTCCTGAGGGGTGAATCTGTGCTCTCAAGGAGGACCAGAGGTCTGGGGTTTTTCTTGGTACCTGAGGAAGAGGAAGTTTAGAGAGGCTGGCAGAGGGGATGACATGAAGGCTGAATTCTCTGGATGCTAAAAAAAAGAAAAAGAAAAAGAAAAAAAGGTAGGGGGTAGTTACTGCAAGGAGTTCAAGAGTTCAAGTTGGTTGGACCCAGGCTCTACAAAGCTCTCCCAATGGGAAGAGGGGATGCCTGTCGACGTGCAGGGCTCTGGGAGCAGATGGGGCATCTGAGCTGTTTGACTTTAATTCCGGAGTGAATATGGGAAGAAAATAAAGAGGAGAACCAACCTCTAAAGCAGTGCTGGCCAATGACACTTTCTGCACAATGGAAATGTTCTATATGTGTGCTGTCCAATATGGTAGCCACGTGTAGCTACTGAGCACTTGGAATGTGCTCGGTGCAAGTGTGGAGCGACTTTTAAAATTTTTGATCAAATTTTAATTCATTTAAATTTAAATAAATACAGGTGGCCAGTGGCTACCACACGAGACAACACAGCTCTCACGTTTGTTCCAGCCGGTCTGAAGGGATTCTGATTATATAATAGCAAGCAGCTTCCACTTTCGGAGAATCGGCTAATGCCTGTTAGAGGCTGGCATCCCTCAAACTAAGAAAGTATTTCTTTCCAGAAGCCATAAAACGCTCCTCGGTAAAACTGAGTTGCTTTACCCCGTGGCACTCTGCTTTGGCCACACTGGAATCAGTTTTTAGCCACTGTTATTAATTAGATACAGTGTAGAAGCAAAAACACTGAAAATAAACCTGAGCCCTCAATGTTAAAGCTGTCATTTTTTTACATGGCCTCATGATTCAACGATTAATGGACCTTAAAACAATCGTAAAACACCAAGGCTCTTGCTGAAGCTTAGAGGAACAGGGATAGTTTTACTTCTGCGCCAGCCTTCTTGTTTTAAATTCATGGGGTGTCACTGAGCTCTGTAAACACTTTTAACTATTCTGACATTGTGGTATGAGATGCTGTTAATCTGTTTCCTCCCTGACCTTCACTGGCCAGCAGCAGGCTGCAACTCAGACGAAGATTCATAAAAACAGCAAGGTTGGACTCAGTGACACAGATGAGGACACAGTAAGCCTGAAGAATGGCTATAATGTGCACATCCCGATTCAATAAACTAACTCACCAAAGATTTATTGAGCATCCAAGTCTTCACCAAGCACTCGGTGGACACTTGCACATGTATTTGATTGGTACAATCCTCAGCACAAAGGCTTGGGGTCGGCATGCATGTCCCCCATTTTATAGATGGGCACACTGGGGCCCATTCATGCAGTTAGCAACAGGCAGAGGTGGGATTCAAAACTAGAATTTCTGACTCTTGAATAACACTTTCTCCAGTACACCACTTCAGGAGAGTAACCTTTTGCTTATGATCTGTGGCAGACTGTAATTTTCAAAAGTGGCCTCAGCCTTATTTCCTGCTTCACACTGTCTTCCAGGACCTTTCCACTGGCCCATCAAGAGGTGGAATCTATTTCTTCTTTCTGTAAACCTATATGTAGGCCTTTGTGACTTCCTGGACAAACAGAATGCAGAAAAACCAGCCTACATGACTTCTGTGGCTAGGTCATAAAAAGGAATACAAAGTCAGTTTGGCTCTCTCTTGAGACACTCACTCTTGGAACCCAGTCGCCATGTTGTGAGGAAGAGCAAGCTACACAGAAAACTATGTGTAGACGCTCTAGCCAATAGTCAGGATCGTCCCCTGGATCCACGGTGAACAATGTTCAGATGATCCCAGTCCCCAGCTTTCAAGCTGTCTTCTCAGCTGACGCTGACCGGAGCACAGACGAGCTGCTCCCGCCAAGCCCAGCTGAAACCGCAGATTCACGTAAAGGCTGTCACTTTAAACCATTAAATTTAGGGATGGCTTGTTACATGACAAAAAGTTACTGGAATAGGGTCAAATTTTAATGAAACTCAACAGAATAGGCAAATGCATTAATTCCCTCAGCAAAAACATCCAACAGCTAGATGATGAGTTCCCATGAAAGTAAGTCTGGGAGGAAAAAGATGCAAGTCTTGGCTAGAGAGAAACACTGAGAATCTGGAAGGCTTATTATACCAGGGAATTAAATCGAACTTTTGAAGGGAAAGAAAACAGAATGCCTAGTGAATATATTGCAAAGTTCAGATTCATGGGATTGTATGTTTATTGTTTGACTGCAAAGATCTATCTAGAGCCTCAGATGGCTTTGGACTAATTGGCTAATTTGGCTCTGAAAAACTTCATGGTTTAAGTGGATCTGCTATCTCTGGGGTAGGGGTGAGTAGGGAGCACAAGGTTTTTTCCACAATGTTCAGAAGATGAGAATGCTGCTGGAATGCTAGAAAAGGGATCCAATAAGGCAGGAGAGCATCCTACTCATTTCTCTATTCCCAGATCCTGAAACAGTCCCTACCAGTTTCCAGAGGAGTTCAAAGAAAACTGGTCATCTTCAGGGAGATACAGGTGTACAGACAGTTAAAGGATGTTGGCAAATTGTGATAGTGACTTCTTTTTCTTTTTTAATTTTTTTTTTTTGAAGGAGAGGCAATTAGGTATATTTATTTTTAGATGAGGTACAGGGATGGAACCCAGGACCTCACGCATGCTAAGCATGCACTCTGCCACTTGAGCTATACCCTTCCCCCGATGATAGTGACTTCTATTTGACACTCACACGTTTCACCAAAATGAGAGCTTGTTTATGTCTTAGCGATGAATAACCGAGACTCCAATGTGGAACCTGTCATTTTCTACACATCCTTGGGGAGGATCTTCTCTGTGTCGTCTTGTGGTCCACCAGACAGAAGTGCTGGTGAACTAATCAGATTCCTTTCAAATATAGTTTGTCTTCTCTTGTTAAGATTCCTTTGCTTATCTTAAATATTTTACAGTCTATTTCTTCAATTTTTATATTTGATAGTAATCTTCTGAACTTCATTTATATGACTATCCACACACTCACACACCTTTTTATTTTCAAGATGCGCTGCAAATATCAGGAGAAGGAGACATTTTGCATGAGCTTCCCAAATACAGATGGAAACCACCCATAGGTATCGGGAGCAATATTTAAATCTTTCAGGAGCTGTTACTTTTGAAGAAATTTAGATTAATTGGGTTGCTTTTAAAACCGGCAGCATTGGCGCGGTTACATCCTTAGAATCACAAGACGCCTAAGGTATAAACAGGATTTTTTTTCTCCTTTTTTATTGATGGCTGTGAATTTTCTATGCACACCTGTACTATCAAGGTAACTTTTGCTATAAATAACATTTTAAAATTATCACATAAAAAACTATCAAGCACTAAATTAGAAAAAAACAGAAATTCGAAAGTGATAGTTAAATTTATGAAGCAATTCTGCTACACTCAAAGGCTCATTGCTTGACATGTAAAAAATTTTGAGCTGCGTGGAAGGCCTGGGTCGGAATTTCTCTCCAGTGGGGGAACCACACTCCACACCAGGCTCCAAATGAGAGCCTCACACAGAACACACGCGCTTCGGATGTGGGCTTGTTTGCATGACTAATAGCGATAATATTAAAAGTCTTTTCTCATCATTTCAATTCTTTTTTTTTTTTTTTTATTTGGCTGCGTGCCTCTTTTTTGCTACCTCCAAGAGCTGTTAATTTTGCTCGCTGCTGAGCAAAAGTCAAAGTCAGAGTCTAAACAGCTTGTAATGAGTTTTCAATGGCCCATCTCAATGAAATTGAGGGCAAAGACCAGCCGGCCCAGGCACTGTCAGCCCTCGGAATTTATTAGCGAGGGTGAGTCGTGTTCGGGGAAGGCACAGCGGAGGAGGGACTGAAGTTCCTCAGCTTTCCGAGAGGAGCCGGGCCCTTATTAAAAAGCGGTGGCGGCAGACTGTTCCAGCAGGGCACACGCCATCACCCCGATCTGCCACCAGCCGCCACTGCGGCAGGTCAGACCTGGGTGGGAAGTCAAGGGGAGAGAAATCTCTTTCGAGAAAGAAGAGTTTCCATCTTACTCCTATCTGTCTATAACCCCACATTTGATCCACAAAGAAAGAGATGCTCCTTTGTTCCTCAAGACACACAAACATGCGCGCGCACGCGCACACACACACACCTGTCTCCATCTGCTGATGGCGATTTACGCAAAATGAGGCAGTCTTCAATTCCGAATTCTGACTTTTATTTGTTCACTTCTGTTTAACTGCCTCTGTTGCACTCGTTTCCAACAGATCCCTTACGATTTTACTCCCAAGAACACCCTTTTAGAATCGCGCAGTACTTTTCCTGCACAAATGCAAAAGCTCCACATAAAACAGAATTCTGCATGAGTCTGACAAATAAATTCTACCCTTGAGAGTGGAGATCAATTTGACAATAGCTTCTCTGGCCAAGAGAAATGCACTGCAAAATCACGAAACTTAACACAGGAGAGTGAGGTGGTGGTTTAGGGGTAGGGGGTGGGGACATGACTTCCGTGCAGTCACGTTTTTATTTTTGGAGGAATCTGAGGGGTTTGTGCTAAGGGCTGACATATCCTGTGAGTGGAATAAATTAAGAATGTTGGATCTTATAAGACAAATTTTTTCTATAACTGATATTAAATTATGATATATAATTATGTATACACACACACACACACACACACACACACACACACACACACACTTTTTTTTTTTTTTAACAGAGCACCCACTAAATGCCAGCCGTCACAGTGCAGGCAGCAGGAATTCTCTGGCAGGCCTGGTAATGAAAGTCCACTTAACTCCTTCCTTCACCCATTCACCCATTCATTCACTGATTCAGTCAATCACAATTTCACATAGATTTAATTAAGTAGGTGCCTGGAACAAATTAAAGACTAGATTGGGGTGGGGGCGGAATGTATGGTCTCTGACCTCAAGCTAATTTAAACTCCAATGGCAAAGAAAATTCTATATTAATATAGTGGATTTCTAAATCCTTCCTCAGCCCACTAGCTTCCTGTTTATTTAAATAGACTTGTTTTCCCAGCATTCACCTGGTTCCCCTTCCATTCATCGAACTACCCTTACTCTCTGCGCTATTTCTTGTCCCTTTCCACATCCTCAGCAACGCTGGAAAAATTAAACATGCGCTGTACGTCTAACACAGAGCCTGCATAGGAATGTGGTGTCTGCATTTAACAAATATCAACCCCAAAGACCCCAAAACCTCCCAAACCCGTTGCTCTTTGTGTTTAACATATCCCTGCATCTAAAAAGCTTCTCTGGTCTAAGAGTGAGAATCGCTCATATGCACATCTTAGTCATTTTCACAGTGACGATAAAACCAATAACAGTAAGAAGTAAGCGGAAGCAAAAGCAATTACTCTGACAAACTCTGTGAGTTTAATGTCTTATCTCATTAAATTCTCATTGAACCCACAAGTCAGGTACTATTTTTATCCCATTTGCTGGTAAAAGTTTGACAGAGGTGAAGTGATTTACCCCAAATCACAAAACCAGTGCATCTGAGATCAGGGGATTCTGACTTCAAAAACATACAAGATAACACAACCCTGTTTAGATCATAAATCCCACCTAGCTTTAATCTTTGAGTGAGAACTGAAATGTCCCTTTGTCTGCAAATGAAATGTAATTGATCCATAGACACTAAGAACAGCAGGGACTAAGGGAGTGTGCACGTGTGCTCAGAAGAGCTCTGTTTCCAAAACTCACCACCAACTTTACAACTGCAGGAAACTTTGTCCAGAAGCAACCTGAAGGGGAGAAACTGCATGTCTGGAGTGAGAGTTCAAGGTCCCTCCTCCCTCAGTTAAGGACCGTTCCTTGTCAGTTTTGACTGCTTTCAAATGCTAGGGGCCCTAATATCCTCACTGGAAGTTAAAATCCTAAGTGTTTTTAAAACATGAGAAAGACAGAATTACATATACAGCTGCCCAGAAAATGGCAGCACGGAAGAAATCAACGATTACGTAGGGCAACATTTATGCTGGCAGTTGCTGTATTTTACAAAACTTCCCTAAGAGAGCTTGTGGCTTAATGTTTTATATTGGGGAACAACCTCGCTATAATGTTCTAAACTATCATCTTAGATTGCAAACCATTTAGCCAAGGAATCAAACGCAAATCCTCTCAGTCAGGACAGTCTCTGCATGGAAATGCAGAGGTGAATTCTGACCGCACAGCTTACCCATTCCCCAGCCCTCCCAATTCTTAGGAGAAGGAAGAAGCTGACAGAGACACCCTCTTTGGGGCAATTTTCACACCCATTGTCTAGAGGTTCCTACAGAATCAGAATCTGCAGACATCACATCACTCCCTCTGGTCACTGTTTTCCAAGCAAAATCTCAGAGCAACATATCTGTCTTTGTGTTGAAAGCACATGACATGTGTTTATGGAAAACCTGGTCCTTCCCTGACATTCCTCTGAAATACCCTGGCTGAAAAGCCCGACCTTTTTTTTTTTTTTTTTTTTTTTGCCACGGAACAGTGAACATTTATACAATCATTAAAATCGCATCTACCACCATATTTTTTCTCCTTCTCAGTTTTAATACATTTTTATAATTGCATTGAAGATATTCTAACCCTGTTTTTAGTGCAAAGATAAAATTTACGAACCATGACAAACGTATCATCTCAGAGCCAACCCGAAGGATAACGATGTGTCTAGCGAAACCAAAGTGTGGGCTCCCTTCTGCCATTTTAACCGGACAGAAGATGAAAAGAGTTGATCCGAATGCCAATCCTCGAATTCCAGACGTGGGGGAGGTTCCCAACACACGTCCAAAAGCCAGGATGCATTTCAAGGAAAAGTGCTCATTCACAAAAAATTTTTCTGAAGTTATGCACATACACAGAACTCTGATGAATATGTATTTTCCATTTTTTTGTTCAGTATAGTGCTGTCAACACAACCAAAAGTATCTAATTAGATTTGTTCTCTCCATGACTCATCCACTTCCCACTTTCTCTTTCTCCATGTTTCCTTTAAAGTATGTCTTTCAAGGATGTAAAGAGAGGGGGCATAACGGGGCAGCAGAGCAAAGGAGAGCAAGTAAGAGCCAGAGGAGGTCAAGTTCAGAGTTCAGCTGGGCCAACAGGGAGCTGGGTGACCTTGAACCAGTTCCTTCATCTCTCTGGGCTTTGCTCGCCTCATCTATATGAGGAAGAATTTGGAGAGGATTTCTGAGCTCCAAAATGAGATGTCACAAAGAGATTATTTAAAATAAAACAAAATACCGCCAGCTTTCAGATTGTAACACAGGTTGAGAAAATCACTTTTAAAGGAAAATCTGAAATGTTGATGAGCTCTTAAAAATTCAGCAACCACATTGGTTTGAATGTGTGTTTACAAACCCAGATGGACACCATGAAATACGAAAAAGGTTTTTATAAGCATCTGCCCTGGGATTTTCATTCCTCCTTGTAGAGGGTACCCTGGCCATGAACTCGCCGCTGAAAAAAAACAGAACGAGAGAGAAGACTAACTCCAGGTGAACTTCTCTGCGCTGCCTCCCTTTTTCTTTAGAAACTTAAGAGTTTTACATTATTTTCTAACCTTACATAATAGCCTGAATAAGACACAAACGCGAGGGACCATAATGAAGTGGAGGTAATCTACACAATTTAAAAACACTTATTGTGACAAAATGGATTGACGAGGTACGGCTGATACAAGCACACATAAATGAAATGCATCCCACCGGAAAAGCATTTTGCTCACATTGTCATTTACGGCTCCTGAATTAATAGACCAAGAAAGACACCACCAGCCCCAACAAAATGCCGTAAAACCACTGGCAGCTAGTGGTGTCTCAAACTTTAATTCCCCCGGGGAGAAAAGGACACAGCCTAATCTGTATTCAGTCCTGACATTGGCCACATCTGATATGGAACATTAGCTTCTAAGTCTCTCAATAGACTAGTGTCCTTCAGTTTATATTACTTTATGTTAATAGTTGAAAAATTACACACAACATCATTTATCATTGTTATACTCTGCTATACATCCCATGGCTTATTTTAATATATTTATTTACCCCTGAGACGGTGAGAAATTAAAAATATATATGTATCAAGAAAAACCTATAGGGAAAGAATCACTGTAAATCTCTTTTGAAAAAAAAAAAAAAAGACAACCGAAAAAACCAACCCGCCCCCCCACAAAAAAATCCTTCCTTGGGGGGAAAAATATTTGGCTGAGCTTGGGGATGATAAGGTCCTTCCTGCCTAAGGATGCACGTACGTGCTGCGCAGTAATTCCCAGAGCATGAGTACATAACAAAAAGCGGCGTATTAAGGATAATATAGCTTTTGTTCCCTCATCTCACCAGTGTTTTTCATTTGTCGATTATATCCTGGGGTCCCTCTCGTTCCGTTATTAGCTTTTTTGACATCTGACCTCTAGCCAGGGAAAGGCAAGGTTTTTTTTTTCCCCTTTGAAAAGCACTGTCAATCTGAACCCAACTCTCACTCTTTTTGACCCAGATTCCACTAGCACAGAGCGGGACTCAGTTTGGATTAAAAACGGCAATGATGTCCTTTCGTTTAGTGCCTTAACTTCCACAGAGCGGTTTTGCCGACATTATAGAGGCAACGTACTGGGTTTAAAGGAGCCCCAGCCTCGGTACCAAGGTGTCTGGATTTCATTGCAGGCTCCATTCATCGTCTCTGATAGAATGTGGGCAAATCACCCACCTCTCTGAGCCCCAGTTTCCTGAGAAACAAAAGGATAAGTGTGGACTTGATGAACTGAGATACCTCAGAGCTTCAGTGACTTTGTGGGGTGGGGGGCAGGTGTTGACTTTTCTGTGATATTACTTATTTCTCATCACAGTCTCATGAAGCCGGACAGATGTTCCTATTTTTCAGATGAGCAAACAGAAACTCAGGAATATTGACTTGACTAGGGTGGTGCCAAGCTGGGACCGCAGCAGAATCAAGAGTGGAAGGGGGGCTGCTCAGACCCTGGCCTGGACGAACATCTCTGCCAGTGAGGGTCACTGGGATGGAGTCACTTTAGGGATTTGGGGAGATGACTGTAAGCTTGTGGTTATCAGGGCTGCCTCTTTAAATCTGATATCCATTCATTTTCCACCACGCTGACACCTACAAACATAACTGCGTACCTTGACTAACGCATGGTTACACAATCTTTTCTTCTAACTCTGTCTTCTTGTGCAGGAAGGGGTGGCTGTCTTGAGACAATCTGTTCCGTTTCACAGGTACTCTTGGTCACAAGGTACTTTCCCAGATTATGTCAGGTCATCCTCACCCAACACAAGTCGGCAGGGAGGGTACGATGTGCCCACTTCTGTTGATAAGGAAATCTAAGACAGAGATATTCACTGAACAGCCGGAGCTCACCCAACAATGGCTGAATGGCTGAGCCAAGAACTGAAGCACAGTGCTGGCTCCCAGCCCAGGCAGGGTGCTTTCTAATACACTGCAGTGATACTAATAAACAGATACATTTGTGATGAATATGGACAATAATTAATTTTTTCCAAAAGGCAAAATAAAGCTGGTGTCATTTATACAAGGCTGTGCACTTTAAAAGCACTACAGTAAGCAATCAGTGCTAGAGAGCAAGGCAGAGAAGGTGATCTGTCATGGACTGCGTTCCTCCTGTCTCCTGAAGGCATCCTGGACTTCATCCCCCAGGCTCCCTTGCAGTTGGGGAGGACCATAAGACTGGGTTCTCGCCAATAGAAAGTAGGTGGAAGTGATCTCACTGATTCTAGGCTTGGCCCATAAAAACTTCCCAGGAGCCTTGTTCATTTTCTGCCACTGATATCTGGATTTTGAGGACCCAGTAGATTACTTGGAGGCCCTAGGGGATGGCCACACCCAAGATTTCAAAGCCTGGGTCCCTGTATCACAGCATGGGAGGCCAGCTGCTAAGCGTCTGCACCAACTGTTGCTGGAACAAAAAATCAACTTCAGTTGCCAATCCCAATGACGGAAGAAGGTTCCGGAAGACATGCAAGTTGTGTCTCTCAGTTGATAGCCGGATGGATATTCAGAGCCATTCTCATCACTAGCCTAAAATATTCAGCACACCCTCTCTGAGCAAACACTGACAGGCTCTGCCCGGGGGGTCTTGGAGCCTGAAGGTTTAAACATTCACAAAAGGTTCTTTGTCTTGTCTTTGACATCATCTGCTTTCTTTTTCATCAGCTATCTTCCATTTTCCTCACTTAACTTGAACCTTACATTTCTGCATGCATGTGGTAATGATGATCATGATAATGACAGCCAGCATTTATTGAGCACTATTTACCAGCCACTCTTCTAGATATTTTATATACTATGTTTCATTCCATTCTCAAGTATATTAGGTAGATGTCATTACAGTCCTTATTGTACAGATGAGAAAATGGAGGCTTAGAAACATAAAGGATTTGCCCACTGGACTAAATCCGCAGAGCCTAGTCTAATACAGGTTGTGTATTAATCGAATAAAAGAATGAAAATTCCAGAGCCAAGTATGGGAATTAGTGTTAAATGGATAGCGAGGCTTGGTGCTCTCAGACAGCATTTTCCTAGAAATCTGGGTGAGAAACTGGACTTTCAATTCTTTTTTAGAATCAGGAAGACCAAGCAGCAGCCTAAAGTCCCGAGTTTGATGTAGAAGATGTTGTAAGTACTCACTCCATCAAGACCATGGTTGAAGAAAACTCTTGGTTGCAGTCCATGGGTGGTTCTCAGAATGCAAGGGCTTCCTCAGCCACAAAACATCAGGGCCGACAGAAGGACAGAGTGGTAAAGAGACAGTCTGCTAGGGTCAGACTGCTGCACTCAAAGACCTCTACTTGAGATCACGAGTGAGTTATCTGAAGTGTCTGTGCCTCGGTGTCCTTGTATGTAGAAAGAGACTAGCTGTGAAGTGTGAATGACATAATGTCTGCAAAGCACTTAGCACAACATCCAGCATCTTTGGAGCACTCAGTAAAGGCAGGCTATTACTACTATCATTATCTTTATCATTATCACTATCACATCACCATCACCTCCCCTGCCACCAGCACCATCCTTCAAAGAAGCATCTCCTTAACCAGCAGCATGTAAAATGGATTGATCAAAGAAACTGCAGGCTCAAAGACCAGCCTGAAGGCTCCAACCCCCGTTATTTACAGACTTCTCAAAAGGTTTACAAGATGATGATGAGATCAACTGGTCAACCAAGGATATGTGCAGTATGCCAGGCACAGAGTTAATATACAAAAGGCAAGTCATTCCCCTGTCAATGAGCTAGGCAAGGGCAGACAGGTACTAGCAGCAACAGCTGGCATCTCTGTGCCCTGTTCCTACACCTTCTGCAACAGACGGGTCCTGCCTGGGCTCTGTGACGAAACACGGGGGTCTCCATCTCACCTGGCCGGAGCGTCACCAAGATGCTAATGCTCATACTAACAGTGAGCAAAGTAACAGTGACGACAAAGGCAGAGTGATAGGAGCAGCTGTCATTCACTGAGGGGTCACTATGGGTCAGGCATTGTGCTGCCCTCATGAAGATCTGACCTTTCTAAGTCTCAGAGCAACCCTAAGAGGTAGATATTATTTACCCACTTTAAGGTGGGGAAATTGATATTCAGAGTTGAAGAAGTTTCCCTATGGGGACACAGTTAGGGTGACTCAAATCCAGCTCACTGTCACTTACAAGCCCAGGTTATTAAGAAATTTACCATATATCATGAGGCTTTGAGCCCTGCCTGCTGTAAGCCCTATTCCATACCAAAAATTTCACAGTTCTTGACCTGGATTCCTCTTAGGAACTATTCTGGGCAATGTTTACCCCAAAGAAATGATGAACTGCATATGTAACATATATGAATGAAATCATAAATCATTTCCATAATGGCTGAAAAAATACAACTTTGCCATGTGCTACGTGAACGCACTGTATAATATTTAAACAATAAAGGTTACCTCTCATGTACTACAGCTGTGTTTTATGCTAATAACCAGATTCATTTAATCATTATGAGCTAATGACCTGCAAAATTTCATTTTAAAAATAAAGCCATATCTGGGCTTCTGGAAGGCAAAATGGGATAAAAAAATGAGAGAAGTCAATGTTCAATCTGTATTCTTGAACTGAGGGCAGCTGAACAGTCTGTGTTGCCTTATACCAACTCTGAGTAGTAATCGGATTCCTGCTTTTGAACCAGAAGCAGGAAGGAAATTCTGCATCTTACAGGTCTTACTGGCATCACTTAAGTGTCAACAGAAAAAAGATCCCTGCTCCAGCATCGTGGTTATCAAAAGAGGCTTGGAACTATGTTGCTCCTTCTTCCTCTGCACAGCCCCCGCGCTCCTTCTAAGTTTGGGATTTGTTACTGCTAACCCTCCACTGTCCAGGGTGAGCAGAGAACAGAGCTGTGGACCATCACAGTTCCCTGTGGGGATCCTGATGAGTTCCCTGCCTGCCTGGGCATCCCTTTCCCTGACCACCCTCTCCTCCTCTGGGAAAGGCACCAAGCACATCCTTAGTCATCTCACACTGCTTTGGCCAACTCTGATCTTAGATTTCCATAGGTGGGATGCCCCCATGGACATGTGTGATAAGCTCTGTTATTTCCCTGCCCAAAATCTATCCTTCCTCCTTCCTTGTGAATAGAACTGTAATTGGTTTGGGTGGCACAGCCCTTGGGGGATGAATCAAGACTCAATCGAAGCCAGTCATGGTGTGATAAAATTGTAATAATATTCCCAATTCTTCACGACACCCTTATCCATGCCCTCTGTCATGCAAATTTGCAGTGCCCCCAGTCTGTAGGTGAGACCTAACTCCTCACCCCTGTGCGGCCATATGACTTGCTTTGAGCCTTAGATATGACACCAAAAACACAGCAATAAAAGAAAAACTAAATAAATAAATCGGACTTCATCAG
This sequence comes from Camelus dromedarius, assembly GCF_036321535.1. Lineage (NCBI taxonomy): Eukaryota > Metazoa > Chordata > Mammalia > Artiodactyla > Camelidae > Camelus > Camelus dromedarius. The sequence goes on from NC_087444.1 coordinate 28,618,010, forward strand.
AATTTAAAACTTTTGTTCAAAGTCTAAGAGAATAACAAGATAACAGACAGAATGGGAGAAAATATTTGCAAATCATCTATTTGGTAAGGTTCTAGCAGCCAGAATATTATAAGCCAACAGCAAAAGACAAACAATCCAATTTAAAAATGGACAAAGAACTTGAATGGACATTTCTCTAAAGGAGACATTCAAATGGCCAATAAGCACATAAAAAAGATGCTCAACATCACTAGTCACTAGGGAAATGCTGATCAAAACCACAATGAGATACCACTTCACATCCACTAAGATGGCTATAATAAAAGCAACAAACAGAGAAACAAAAATGTAAGTGTCGGCAAGGATGCAAAGAAATTGGAACCATCATACGTTATGCGTGGGAATGCAAAATGGTGTAGAGATGGTGGAAAACCAATTCTTGACTTCTCAGAAGGTTAAATACAGAATTACTATATGACCCAGAAATTCCATTTCTAAGTATATACCCAAGAGAATAGAAAATAAGTGTTCAAACAAAATTTGCACATGAATGATTATAGCAGCATAACTCAAAACAGCCAGAAAGTAGGAAAAAACTCAATGCCTCTCAACCAGTGAATGGATAAATAAAATGTGGTACCATCCACACAATGGAATAGTATTTAGTCCCAAGAAAAGAATGAAGTACTGACAGATGTTATGACATGAAAGAAACTTGAAAATGTTATGCTAAGGGTAAGAAATCAGAACTAAAAGGCCATAGATTGTATGGTCCCATGATATTAAATACTCTACTGGGGTTTCTTTGGGAGGAAGATAAAAATGTTTTGGAATCAGATAGTGTTGACTGTTTATAAGAAAGAACATGACATATATTATTACTTGTAAACTATGAGCTACACACCCATTTTCTCTGCAATGTAACGTAACTCTGTGTGTGTAAATGCATACGTGTGCACTTGGGTTTTTTTGCAGAGAGCCTGTTGTGATACATTTACCAGCACACCACCAGCACACCACAGGGCTGTGCGCTCCACAGCCAGCCCTCCTTGTGCCCCTAAAAACAGTCAACTGAGTCTACTTCCCACCAGCTACTGCCCAAAGAAACATTCAGAGCAAGGTGCTGAAAGCTGCTGAAACTTCTCAGCCGAGAACTGAGAACTCCTGCAGCCAAAGGTGGCACCTGCCCCTCGGAGGTGAGACGGTGGGAAGACAGAGAATTACTGTCGTCCTCACGCTCCTGCGCTGGCAACGCCGGGGAGCAAAAGACACTTCATCTTACTTTGCTTAATTCCAGACAGCCAGTCACACTTGGTTATTGTTTTTAGTTTTACATACTAGTATTGAATTATTTTGTATGGATGTTATTTCTCAATTAGTGTATTCCTTGGAGACAGCACAAGCCTCTACAATTTAGCTTCTCTTTGGCTGTAATCACTGCTGCCACGTGTACCGTCCGGGAGCTGATTTTATCTTCCTCCAGCTGCTCCGGCCCAGACTGATCCACAGGGCCCCCTCACCCCGGACCAGCTGCAGAAGGGGAATGTGACTTACTCCATGCAGGGTCACCAGGCTGTGAGTGTGACCTCAGGCTTCTCAAGAGGCACTGGCTGGACAGTAAGGAGAAGCATGGGCACCTCCAATCATGAATACCCTTGGGAGCCCTTGGGATTGAAGATGGGGGTCATTAAGCTCAAGGGTGGAGTGGATTTTGGAACCACTAACGGGCTGTGATGGAGATTTCAGGAGGCTTGCTTCCAGATGTCTCACCAGGCTCCCCGCTTCCTAAAGCCCATTGTCCATGAGCAGATAAAATTCCAGCAACACTGGCAACCACTGATTGGGTGCCTACAAATGTCAGGCTCTCTTCTGAGCACCACGGAGGTGTTACCAGTGCTTTGAACATTCAATCTTCTTTATTTCCACTTTGGAGATGAGGATGCGGAGGCTCAGAGAGATGGACTACTTTGCTTAAGCTCACATGCCTGGCTCCAGACTCTGTGCTCACACCCGCTACCTCACAGCATCGCCAGACGGGTAACAACTTTCCTCACCAGCTTCCCGGGGGGCTCCTGGATGCAGAAAAGACAGGCAGAGCCACAGACGGCTCATTCTTTACCTCTTAGCTCCAGCGAGGAGACAGGAGAGCTGCGGTCTCATCGGGCGCACAGGACTCAGGGCTCGACTTGCCCTCCCCTTTCTGTCTGTGAACTTGAGCTTACCCTCTCTGAGCCTCAGCACCCCCATCTATAAAAGGGGGATTATAGTATCTACCAGTTGTGAGTACTGTATGGTTGTGCCATTTGCATGCAACATGGGGAAAGCAATGTCCCCTGCCTGTATAGGACTATACTGAGGGTCTGATATGTTGTTGCAGGTATAGAGCTATGAACCTTGCACGGTGTAAAGTAAGTGCCCCGTACACCCAACCCACTGATGACATCACCACCTCCCTTACCTCCGCCATTATCACCATCGTTACCTCTGTTTAGAAGACAGTACTGATGTCTTTGTAAAAGATGCAAGGCACCTATAAATAGCAGCTCTCTTCTCTACCTCCCTAGGTCCCAGGGCTCCAGTCTCATGCCCACTAACCCCACAATGGCCCATTCAAGCCTCTCCTGGCTCTCATTTGCAGACCCTTGCTTTGGTGAAGAGTGATCTCACTGTCTCCCAGAAGGAGCTCAGACAAAGTACAGCTGGGAGGTGGGGGCACCCCCCCCCACCTCTGCTGCGGTGTGTCAGAATGCATCTCCTCCTCAAAGCCTGGCCCCTGGCCCCTCTCCACCGGCCCAGGTCTGTCCCACTCACCACACCATGGCTTCCTGAACTGCACAGTTCCCCACACATGGCAAGTAGAGCTCCGAAGAAGCCTGCTGGAATCTAAATGTCCAGTCAAGTACAGTCTAGCACCTGCTCCCCGCTACTGTGCAGCCATCATAAATGATGGCCCATTTTGCACCCATTGTTAGACTTTTTGTTTTACTGACGTATAGCTGATTTACAATGTTGTGTTAGTTTCTGCTGTACGGCATAGTGATTCAGGTATACATGTATATATTCTTTCCCATACTTTTCATTATAGCTTATTATAATATATTGACTATAGTTCCCTGTGCTGTACAGTAAGACTTTGTTGTTTATCTGTTTTATATATATTAGAGTGTATCTGTTAATCCCAAACTCCTAATTTATCCCTCCTCCCCTGTTCCCTTTGGTAATCATATGTTTATTTGCTATGTCTGTGAGTCTCTTTCTGTTCTGTAAGTAAGTTCGTTTGTGTCATTTTTTTGAGATTCCACATATAAGTGATACCATAGGATATCTGTCTTTCTCTGACTTATTTCCCTTAGTGTGATCATATCTAGGTCCATCCATGTTGTTGCAAATAGTATTATTTCATTCTTTTTTTGACTGAGTAGTATTCCATTGTGTGTGTGTGTGTGTTTGTGTGTGTGTGCCACAACTTGTTTACCCAGTCATCTGTCGATGGACATTTAGGTTGCTTCTGTGTCTTGGCTATTGTAAATAGTGCTGCTATGAACATTGGGGTGCATATACCTTTCTGAATTAAAGTTTTCTCCAGATATATGCCCAGGAGTAGGATTGCTAGATTATATCTATTATATCTATTTTTAGTTTTTTAAAGATACTCCATATTGTCTTTCATAGTGGCTGCATCAAATTACATTTCCACCAACAGTGTAGGAAGGTTCCCTTTTCTCCACACCCTCTCCAGCATTTATTGTTTGTGGACTTTTTAATAATGGGCATTCTGACTGGTGTGAGGTGAGACCTCATTATACTTTTGATTTTCATTTTCCTGATAATTAGCGACGTTGAGCATCTTTTCATGTGGCCACCTGTATTATACAAGTTTTTTCCCACAAACTTAGTCATAGCAGGAATGTTCCACATTTCAGTGGAAGTAAGTCCGCTGTTGGCGCTATCCATGTTGAGTTTAACTGACACTTAAAATGTCTTCAAAAAGTTTATACAGTGATTCAGTACTGTGACTTAATTCAGTGTTTGCAGAAAGGCCTGGAAATGGCCATCCAATAAACGATAAATTCTGTCTAAATAAGTCAAAAGATCCATTTTAAAATAGATACGAAATAATAAGCTCTGAGAGAGATGAAATCTTTGGATCGTGGTTTAGTTGACAATGTTTTTCCCTTTCTGAGTGGAACATAAACTAACAGCACATCTTACAGTCAGTTGCATCTTATATTCATAAAAACCCTTATATTAAGCCTTTGTATTACTGTAAAAATGTCAAAAATACTTTTAAAACTGCATATATAGTATGATGATGATCTTGGAAAATGCACAACAACAACAAAAACAACAACAACAATAATAAAACAGAGTGTAGAAAAGAAAGACTGGAAAGAAAGAAACTGAAGTGTTAATGGAGCTTGCTTCTGGGAGGTGGAGTAAAGATGGAATCCTCTTAAGCTGGTAGAGAGAAGGAAATGCATTAATAATTTTCGGTCCATCACTCTTGAATTCAATTATCCAGCAGTTTGGATGACTTTTCCTTCCCAACCTAGGAGAGTACTGAGACTCTCTGGAGTGCTGTGGAATACAAATGCTGGCAGCACTGCCCCAGGACAAGAGCGGTGACCTCCAGGCTCTCCCCTAGTCCACGGGAAAGGGTAGCCCTACAGGGAGCAGCTGGAGGCTGTGACAAAAACAGTGCTCCAAGAAAAGAAGGGAAATGGAGAGGGAGAACCAAACATCCACTGGAAAGCTCACATACCCTGAGCAAAGCCTGACTGCAGAGGCAGCAATCATGGGAAGAGAAATGAAAACAAGAAGCAAAATCTAATAGAGAAATTCAGACGGGGCACGGCGGCATGAGGAGGGCGTGAAGAGGGAGGACAGGGTGAAGGTGGAGGCTAGAAGGTCAGGAGAAGAAAATTATAATCAATGGAGGGGACGATGTACATCTGCTACCAAAGGTACCAGCCCCAACCATTTCTTTCCAAAAGAAAAAGACAAAGAGTTCACGACGGTCTGGAAGTGGTTGAGACAGCAGGCTTCAGAACCATATTCTTGAGCTCAGATCCTCTGCCTCAGTTTACATGTAAAATGAGAATAGAAACAGTGATCACTTTACAGTGTTGGTGTGAGGATGCAAAGTTATTACATCTAAAGAGCCATGAACAGAACAAAGCAAGTGCTCAGTGCATGTTATTACCCACTGGTATCTGACCATCACTGTCATTATTACCGTCATCACCACCATCACCAACATATTCATCATCATCGTCAAGATCATTGTCACATTCATCGTCACCACCACCATCACCATAATTATCGCCATCACTGACCAGCATCGCCACCACCATCACCACCATTACCATCATCTTCATCACCACTATTATTTTTATTCAGAAGATAACATTTATGTCTTTGTAAAAGACTAAATAATGGCTTTTAAATAAAACAAAGGGGAAAAAGATAAATATGTTTTGAGTAGGTGCACACAAAAGCAGTGGTTTCTAACTCACGGCTTCTCAGAGGGTTATGTCGTCTATACCTTGGTAACAGCAGGTGATAAAATAAAAGAACTTCTTAAAATGAATGTGGTCTCCGTCCTGGTGAGGTAGGGTTGAGAGGGTGGAGGAAGACTGATGGACCACTGCTGGCAGGAAGCAAGGTACGCTGCGTATCTCTGAGGTCTAAAACACAGCTCCCCTTTCCCGTCCTCACAAGTTTTGCAAAGCGAAACGCAGAATTTCCAAAATAATTCTGTTGATAGCTGAGTGCCCAGTTACTGGCAAACACTAAGGAAGTCCCAGACACGTGGGCTTTGGAACAAGCCATGGGTTCCAAAGCGCCCGATAAACACTTCAATTGTGGTGAACGTGTCATCCTTTCCCTGTCTTGATTTACCTCTCAGAAATGATAGCGTTTGTTTGGCTTTAGAATGCAGTCTGCTAGCTTGCAAAGTTCTGTTTTCAAGAAGGCTGCAGCTGAAAAAGAACTGCCCAGAAGGGCAGGGAGTGTGGACAGTCATTGTGCCTGTCTGGTCCCCAGCCTGGCCCTGAGGTCATGCTCTCAGCCATCTGCACACTTCTCTCACTCCCTGAGGCCATGCTCCTAAGGCTGCCAGAAAGATCTTTTGAAAACTGTCCCTGGATCCTGTCACTCTGCTGCTTAAAACCCGACAGTGGCTTTCTTTATTTCTTTAGAATAAAATCCTCACTGGTATCTGCTGCTCTCTCCCATCCCACATTCCCTGTCTCCCTTCTCCCTTGTGCCTGAGCCCAAGTGCTTTCCTGCTACAGGGCCTTTGCACTTCTGTTCACCTTGTCTGGAATGTTGCCTCTCAATCAACCCTTCCAATTGCAGCTCTGTTTCATTCCCTGGCTTTCAGCTCAAATATCACCTCCTTAAAGAGGTCCTCACCGCCATTCCTTCTCCCCTCCATTTGCTACCAAAGCCAGTTTAATTCCATTATTGCATTCATCACAATCTCTTTGTCTTGCATATGGACTTGTTTACTTGCGATTGTCTTCTTCCTTCTATGGGTCACCTTAAGGCAAGTTGTTTTGACTTGTTTGCTATATTATTCCAGCTACACTGTCTGCATAACATCCAAAGGACATATAGCTTAATGAAACAATCAGTGAATGAATGAGCCAAGAGATTCATGGATGAATGCATGTGGCCTTCAGCTTCTAGAGCCAAGGAAGACAAGTCCTTTTTGGTGCCCCCTATCCTGGCCCCCCGTCTCCAGAGATGGTGTGAGAAGAATGTTGTGAGTGTCTCGTCCTGGCAGAGAAGAGACCCCAACAGACTTCACCAGCCAGAAGGGCTGGAGAGGAGGAGCCCCAGGTGAGGAGAGCACTGCCCCAGGCTGTAGGACCCTAGGAGCTGGACAGGGACTCGACGTTACGGGAACACTGGTCACATCATTAGCTCATTTCTACGCCTGAGAAAAAGCACGTATGGCGCTCCTACTGGGTGGCGCCTGTCGCTGTGTTCCACAGATATTTACAACAAGGACACGTGATTAGACTTAAAAAGATGCAGCCTGCTGGCTTCTGGTTACTGCTTTGGAGCTTCAATCCAGAGCCTCTATTTTCAGCTAAAGCAGGAAGGGCAGAGCTGGAGGAAACCACGTTCTGCACCCGCCCGGTCCCCCACGTCCTTCTCCCTCCCCTCCCCTTCCATGGGGCCACCGATGGCACAAAAGGAGAACCTCGGTCTAGACCCCACCTCTGCCACCAGCTGGCTGCACTGGACGGGGACAGCCCTTCCACCCTGGCTGGGAGAACACGCTCCCCAATCAGCCCGAGCGTGAGCGATTCCCCGCTTCCATCGTCTACTAGCTACGTGAACCGGAGCTGTCTGCCCCCAGCCTCTGAGCTTTGGTTTCCTCATCCTTCAGACAAAGATAATCATACACTCCACTCAAAGACTTGTAAGGACGGAATGATCTACGTAAAGTGCTGAATGCAAGGCTTTGTACAAAGCAAGCAGCTAACGTTAGTGGTCACAGAAAGACCCCTTTCTGGGCCTTAATATTTCATTTTTAGAAACGAGATGGGTTGGAGGCATACGGGTGTTGCCCAATGGGGCACATGGAGAAGAGATAATTTTAGGAGATACTGTGATCTCCATCAGTCCTGTCCAGGTATAATATCCCACCAGTAGACTGAGCTCATTGGTTTAATCCAGACCTGTCAATCCTCCAAAAGAGCCAGAGATGTGAAGTAAGATTCAGAATGAAGCAAACAGATTGCCTGCCAAAGCAGGGGCCCTGTATCCCTGTCAAATGCCACCTTGTGGGGAACTGCACACTACCGGGTAAACGTGGGTGTTTTTTGGAAGAGCTAGGCCGGAATTAAGACGAGTTGCGGGAGGCTTACAAGCCAGGGAAGACGGCTCCCCTTCAATGAACAGGGCAGAGCTGGTGCGGGGCTCGGAAAATCAACACGCTCGGCCATATGGCTTCTCAAGAGAAATCTTCTTTTCAAGCAACCAGCAAACCTTGGATGAGTGAGTGACGTTCTCACTTTACATGTTCAGAAAACACAGCGTAGAAGTTGTTAAATAAAATGACTCTGAGACCACACCTTGAATTTCATACCTTGAATTTCTATTGCGTTGGTCTTCTGAGAAGCCTGGAACACTCACCCGAGTTGTGAAATGACTTGGCCCCAGCCTCACAGTCATCCTGAGACCAGGATCAGAGCATGAACATGTGACACCCTCGTCAACAACAGACGCATCAATCTCACTGAGGTCCAGCGTTAGGGAAATGCCAGCGTATTTATTCATCTGTGGTCTTGCTGTGACCTAATTCCTTGCCGAGTGCTGAGCCAGTTACCTGAGACGTGGCTTCAGTCGGAGTCGGATGGAGGGAGGCGGATCAGCGGCTTCCAGTCATCAGAATATTGAAAGGAATCCCACCAAGAAGACAGAGGGCCTCGGGGGCAAATCGACACAGGCTGCCTGGTGCAGCCTGGGAGTCAGGCAAACCTTGATTTAACTGTCACCTAAGCTGTGTGGCTTGGCGGGGAGAGTCACCAGTTTGAATCTCAGGCTTCCCATCTGTGGAATGGGCGGTAACAGCAATGATGAAGGTCAAATGTGACGGCATCTCTGGAAAGTGTTTGTCTGGTAACTGTTCCCTAAAAGGTGCTTAGTACAAAATGATGATGCTTTCCCCACAGGAGGTCCTTAGGGAGAGGCCAGCGTGCTGTGCTAGACTCTTGTGAAATTGTGCTTGACGACTCTGGCAAAATTAGGTACTACTTTGTCCTGCTTTCTTAGCACCTCATCCTCGTCTCCATGGTAACAGTCATCAAACACACACTCGGACTGTCTGTGTAAATGACGGGCTCCCAGTATGACCAGGAGCCCCTTTCAGGCAGGTATAGTGTCTTTCTATGTCTTTATTTCCATTGTCTCAAAGGCGCTGTCCAACATGACAGCCACCAGCCACATGGGGCTATTTATGTTACTTAAATTAAAAATTCAGTCCCTCAGTCACATTTGCCAGATTTCAAGTGTTCAGTAGCTGCACGTGGCTATGAGGATACAGAACATTTCCATCCTTGCAGAAAGTCCTGTTGGAAAGTGTCCACGTGGGAAGGCTAAGGGAAGTGGGGCGCAGGTGGGGTGCAGTACCATGGACCGTGCCTGGGGTCGAAACCCGGAAACCGTGGTCCTTACAAGACGCTCACTGAGTCTTCCCTAACCCCATCTTCATTCCCAGCGTTCCTCATTTTCTTCAAATCTACCTTCAAACCTCATGTGAAATTTGAAAACACACACACACACACACACACACACACACACACACACACAGACTCTGCATAAAAATGGGGTTTGGTGAGGTAAACATCCACGCTGACTCTGAATCTCTCCCATCTGCAAAGATGACAATTAGCAGAGCACGCACTCTTGGAGTTAAGGAGATAATATGATCAGATTTCCAAAGTATTATTTGTCAGGCAATGTTTGTGTGCCATCATATTTAATTCTCACAGTAAGTCCTGGGACTCCCATTTTACAGAGGAGAAAACTGAGGAACAGGAGGTGTGAGCTGCCACAGGTCTCACGGTTAGCAAATGTCAGAGCGTGGACTCAACCCAGGGAGACCTGGCCCTGGAAGCCAGGGTCTTGACTACTGGGCTTCCTGTCCAGGGAGAGCCAAGCAGACCATGTGCACTGCTGGCACCCACCCCAATCGTCTCACATGCGGCCTGCTCCTACAGATGGCCCGGAGGAGGGATGTTCAGAGTGCAGGGTCATTTCTTTGAAGTCACCAGTCCAAACTCTGCTTTTCCACTGCCCTCTTCACTTCCCATATCATGTCAGACTGGAAGCTGGATTAAAGTTTTCCGAATTAGCTGCTATGTTCTCCTAGGGGCCCAAGAGCATGTGTAGGACACAGCTGGGTCCTCCAGCAAAAAGTAAATGAGGAAAGGAATGAGTGTCATCATGTGGTCCAGGGCTGAGGGCTGAGATGGCAACCCACTGACCTCGACTCGGAAGGACTCAGACTCCTCAAGACTGTCATGATACCATCTCCCAACGCCCAGTAAGACCAGGATAAAAGGGAGGTGCATGTCCAGTCACGGCTCGTAGAAAGTACTGGACCAAATGCCAATGTTCCACTGACTGAAGGAAACGAAAGGCAGAGAGGAGGAGAAAAAAAAACACCTGCTGTGGAAATGATGCTGGTGATTATTATAATAACGCCCTCATTCGATGGGCACCTACTCCCGGTGTGAGTGCCGACGCTAAAGCCCGTGTCCTATCCATGAGGAAGAACATCTCGTCCTCACTGGAGCAGGCTGGGAGGTAGGGGGACTGTCAGCCAGGCCCTCCGAGGTTGCAGAAGGCGCAAGTGATCTCAGGACCCGTGTATGTCCCTGACCCCACCGCTGGGTGCCACAGTGACTTCTCTGAACAAGAGACGAGGAACGAGTCTGGGTATCTTAATTCTTGGAGTAGACAAGCCACAAAACAACGCCACTTTGGGGCAAAAGTCAGGCCCAGGTTTACTCATCAAAAAGCTGCCAAAGAACTCCATGGCAGGGGGACAGGGGAACAACACCCTGAGACTCTCAAAAGCTTTGCTGTGAACAGTCAAAACACTCCTAAGTGGCAAACCCACGAGATGTTTTTGTTTTGTGCTGTTACCAGAGAGGGCGGAATACAGTTCTTGTATCTTTCAGTTCACCAAACAGGCAGGAGAGAGACAAGGAGCCAGGGACGCAAGAGGAGAAGATGTATTTTTAAAAGCAGACACCTCCAAAAATAGGACCGTATTTGATGTTGGGAGAGCATGTCCCTCCCTCTTCTCCGAAGCTGGGATGGCTCCTCCCGACGCAGGTGAGGGCTGGGATGCGGCAGTGTGGCTTATCCACCTTTCCACCCCCACCTGCGCCTCCTCTCCCAGCAGGACCCTGACACCCTGAGGGTCCCTGGACGTGTCACATGTACTCAGGTTCCCTGAGCTGGTTCATGCCCATGCCTCTTACTGGAAAGCCCTCTTCCTCCCTTCTCTGACTGGAAGAAAAATCCACTGATCTTTCTGGCACCTGGGGAACGTGGCCACCTCCGTGAAGTCTTCCCTAACACCCCATCAGAGCTGAAGGCAATGATCTCTCCCGTTCCGCTCCTGGACTCACTACAGCATGGGAGCTCAGCATCCGACTTAGCTGTAGACGAGTCTGTCTCCCTCTCAAGACCATGAGTGCTTACAGGCAAGGGTGACATTCAGTTTATCTTTGTACTCTGCCGTGAACAGCTGCTGAATGAGGGAACAGACTTGCTGGAGACTCATGTGACAGGAAGCACGGTCTCTTGGGGGTACCACATAGTCCAGAGCAACGCACGTTCCAGGAACTGCATTTTTCTATGGCATGTGCATATGTGTGTGCGTGTGCACGTGCGCACACACACACACACACACAACACTCACAATGGTCTTTTAAGGAACTGATCACAGAAGTTATAGGAGACATGGAAATATAGATTTCAATGCTTATCAGGACTCAGAACTCATCATGAATTAAGGTCCCCAGCCCTTCTTTTCAGAAAACCTGGAATGGCTTCTTTCAAGGGACAGGAAAAAATTAAGGGAGATATGTGTACAGACACCAACCCATCCATGGGCAGTTTTAAACACTTTGAAAGGATCTCATTTCAACCACAGGCTGTCAGAATCCCATTTTCAAATTCCGTTGAAGGCCTGGGTAAAATGTGTTCCATTCAAATTCCGGCTCTTCTGCCAGAGCGCATGCAGGAGGCGGACAAAGGTTGAATACAATGATTATTTTGCAGCCGAGTTCCCTGTTCATAATTCACATGCAAAATACGGGCTGATCCCAATTAGCTCAAACTTGTTTTTGCTTTTCTTTGTCGCCTGCTGCCCACCTTCCTGGGACTCCTTGCTTTGGGTTATTTGTTCAGACTTCAGCTCCAGACACACCACTGTGATTTCCTTTTTAATAAACACCATCCAGCCAGTAGCAGGAAACAAGGAGAGGCACCTGCACTCTATTATAGCCCGACGTCCCACCCACGAACGCCGAGCTATGAATAAGTGAGAACCACCACCCGTCTAAAAATAGTAACAGCACTTTCCCATAAACACAGGATCACACTACTTCAGCTAATGTGAAGGACAAAGCACCCCGCTGCCCCCTTGTTTTGGAGGGGGTAGGGATGCGACTCCGAGCAACAAAGGTCAGCTGTCTGTCTGCAGCCACTGACGTCGTCGTCATGGGCAGGGCCGTGGGACAGTTCATCCCATGCTTGGGAACAGCTGGACTTTCCTGGAATCTCCGGGATGGGTCATGTTAATTAGTTTCAGACCAGGAGCCAGAGGCAGCAGTCGGAGAGGGAAAACATGAGGTGTGGCGTCACACAGGTATATTCAGGCTCTGTCTTAAGCCTGTAACGCAGAACCACCGAGTGCCTGATACAGGTGCAGGCCCTGTGCTTGGTGCTTGGGACAAACGCTGGTGTCGAAGACCCCAACCTCATGAGTTTACAATCCAGCCACTCCCTATCTGTGCGACCTAAAGGAAGTTACCTAATTTCACTGCACTTTGGTTTTATGAATGAAAAATGTTGCCTGCGGCAGCAGTAAACACAAGATGCTGCAGCCATCGAGCCGTCCCATTTCAGCCGCCCGATGGTGAGCCCTGAGGGAGACACATGGGCTGCCCCGCTGCCAAGCCCTCAGCCTCTGCAGCCACCACAGCGGTGCACCCGGAGGGGACTCAGGATGGGACAGAACAGGACACTGGCCCTAGAGGGCTAAGGTGCACATCAAAGGATGGTTTCAGTGACCCCAGATATGTGCATCTTCCCAAACAGAGAAAAGTGCTAAATTCCTTAACTTGAGATATCTGGTTTTCTTTAATTAACAGCAACCATTTGATGCTCTGACTACCTGGTTTTGTTGCAAAAAATCTTATATATCCTGGCTCCTCCCCTACCTCTTTGGAGCAGTCCCTCAGAGCTATCTCAGAGGCTGTCTCCCGGGCTTTTCTGAGGGAAGTCCTCAGAAAACTTGCCAAATAAAATATAACTCTCAACTTTTAGGCTGTGCATTTTTTCAGCCAACAGTTTTGCATCTGGGAAACGGGCTAAAAACATGCCTAAGTCCCACTGTTAAAAGCCTAGAATGAGCTGGTAGGAGCCATGGCGGTGATAATGGGCACCAATTTTTGGGGGGGAGGCAAAATCTCCTCCAAAGCATTTATCACCTACAAAGAGGAAGACAGAGGATTCGGCCGACACTGTGCTGACTGAGCATGTCACCAGTGAAGGGACACATGCACACTATCAACCCCCGGATGAAATGCCCTGAGAGGGAGACAGCGTAACTTCTGAAATAATTCTTCCTCTTCTTTTTTTTTTTTTTTTTGGTTTGTAAATCGTGGCAATATAAATAACACAATTTGCCATTTTAACCATTTTAAAGTGCACAATTCAGTGACGGGGCAATCATTACCTCTATCTATTTCCAAAACTCTCTTATCACCCCAGAGTGAGTGGGAACCACTTTTGAACATGTATTTATGTTGTACACTGAGGTTCTTTGAACAGGTTTTGGTGGCAAATACTTTCATTCAGTCACTCAAGGCCAAGACCTTACAAACCTCCTGGATTCCTCCCCCTCTCTCTGTTCCACTTCCAATCCATGAAAGAAGCTCCTCTCCAACGACAGCTGGCCTCTGACCCCCTCTCGCCACTGCCACTGCTACCTCACACCCAGGCCACCCTCAAGCATCTCTGGCGTCCTGCTTCAGTCCTCACCACCCCCGCCCCTCACCGTCGACCCTCAGCACAGCAGCCACGGGGATTCTTCCGAGGAGTAAGTCAGTCCATGATGCGTCTCTGCTGGAGTCTCTGCAGGAGGAGTCTGGTCTCTGAACATGCGTGCTCTGGCCCGATGCAGATGCTCAGGCACCATCTCACCTCTTCCTGTGGCTCCACCGTGCTGTAGCTGCTGCCCTGCTGCTCTGCAAACATGCCATGCCAGCTCTGACCTCAGGGCCTTTGCACCTGCCATGCTCTCCTTCTGGAATGCCTATTACTTCCTCAGGTCCCTGCTCAAACATCACCTTCCTCGTACATTCTCTATAAAACGGCACAGCTAACATTCCTATCCTCCCCACTCTACTTATTTCCCTACTGCACTTATCAGCATCTGTACCACCCTTCAACAGAAGCACCAAACCCAGCTATCACTGCCGGGCTTGAGATGGAGGACCGGTTCCCCCACCCCAGGACACTGTGTTGGGCATCTCCAGTAGAGGGCGCTGAAGGGACGCTGGAGGAGTCTCTTGTCTCTGAGATGGCACCTCCCTGTGGGCGGCTTACCTCATCCCCACCCTCTCAGAGCAACTTCCCAGCACACCACCCCCACTGGCCAGTGACTCCCATGGTAGGGCGCCTTCCACAGAGAGCCTTCCCTGCACGGGACCTCACCGAAAACTTTCTGTGCCATCCAGTGGACCTCGGCTGGCTGACCCCAGTCCTGGGGTGAGGGGGCCCCTCCTCCCGATTTGTTCCTTCCTTGGGTGCTGCCTCAGCCCTCGGGGTAGTGGCTGCTCCCAAATCTGTATTCCCTTAGTGGCCACCAATCTGGTGATGTCGTTAATACATATTTACCTTAAACTTTCCCTGTTTAAATCACTGGGTAGTTTCTGTCTCCTGATCTAATCCTGGTTGGTACAGTCTCAGGATGCGAGTGAGTATGGGCCTTCAGCTGATTTCTACTACTTTACCAAAGACTCTATTTATGTCTACTTCCTTGTTCACTACTATGTGTCTGGAGTGTGGATAAATCTTGGTAGGTGACTGGGTGAGAAGGAAGAAGAGAAGAAAGAAGGAGAAAAGGAAGGAGGGGGGGAGGACTGTGACCCCCAACTCCACACAGCATCGCAGTCTGTGACAGCTTCCCCGAACACACAGGAAACGCTCATGAAGGACTCATCCATCACCTCCGAGAAGCCCTTCCACGACTTCCTCTTAACCCTTCCACTCACTATTTGCAATACTGAAAAATCTCACTGTTTGCCAGAGCCTAGATTCTGAGCCTGCCCTGTGACTCTTTAAGAAAAATAACAACAACATAAGAAAAGGCAGAAAGAGGAAAGAAAGCCTCTTTGGACCAAATGTGGAACTTCTGGTGCTTGTTTTCATTCTTATGACGAAAGTAGGACGGAAACATAAGACAAGGCACTATAAACCTTCTAGAAGAAAACACAGACAAAATATTCTCTGACGTAAACAGTAGCAATGTTCTCTAGGGCAGTCTACCAAGGTGATAGAAATAAAAGCAAAAATAAACAAATGAGACCTAATTAAACCATAAGCTTTAGCACAGCAAATGAAACTATAAACAAAATGAAAAGACAACATACAGAATGGGAGAAAATCTTTGCAAACGATGGGACTGTCAAGGGCTTAATTTCCAGAATACACAAATAGCTCATACAACTCAGTAACAAAAAAACAAGCAGTCCAATCCAAAACTGGGCAGAAGACCTAAACAAACATGTCTGCAACGAAAACATACAAACAGCCAATAGGCACATGAAAAAATGCTCAATATTGCTAACTATCAGAGAAATGCAAATCAAAACTACAATGAGGTGTCACCTCACACTGTTCAGAATGGTCATCATTAAAATGTCCACAAACAATAAATGCTGGAGAGGCTGTGGAGAAAAGGGGACCCTCCTACACGGCTGGTGGGAATGTAAATCAGTGCAGCCACTAGGGAAAACAGCATGGAGATTCCTTAAAAAACTAAAAATAAGCTTACATTATGATCCAGCAATCCCACTCCTGGGCATATACCCAGAGAAAACTCTAATTCATAAAGATACATGCACCCTAATGTCACAGCAACACTATTTACAGTAGCCAAGACGTGGAAGCAACCTAAATGTCCATCAACAGCTGACTGGATAAAGAAGATGTATGTATGTGTACATATATGTATACACATAAAATATACATATGTATAAAATGGAATACTACTCAGCCATAAAAAAGAATAACATAATGCCATGTGCAGCAACATGCATGGACCTGGAGATTGTCATACTAACTGAAGTAAGACAGAAAGAGAAAGAAAAACATCATATACCATTTAGGTGTGGAATCGTAAAAAATGACACAAATGAACTTATTTACAAAACAGAAACAGACTCATAGACATTGAAAACAAACTTATGGCTTCCAGGGAGAAAACAGGGGGTGGAGGGATAAATTGGGAGTTCAGGATTTGCAGATACAACTATATAAAAAACAGATAAACAACAAGATCCTATTGTGTAGCCCAGGGAACTATATTCAATATCTTGTAATAGCCTACAATGAAAAAGAATATGAAAAGGAATATATATATATCTCACTATGCTGTACAGCAGAAATTAACACAACATTGTAAACTGACTATACCTCAATTAAAAAAAAAATTGGATGGAAACAAGTTTCACTCTCACACCACCAGCATTGCTACAATTTCCTGTCTGTGGACTGTCATAGCGGGTCATGGAATCCTTTCTCTTTGGTTAGAAAGCCTGTCTGGGTCAGCACCTAA
Source organism: Camelus dromedarius (assembly GCF_036321535.1). Classification (NCBI taxonomy): domain Eukaryota; kingdom Metazoa; phylum Chordata; class Mammalia; order Artiodactyla; family Camelidae; genus Camelus; species Camelus dromedarius. The sequence goes on from NC_087444.1 coordinate 28,634,589, forward strand.
TTCTGGTGGGAATACTCATTTTCCCATTCTACAGAAGGACCTACCAGGAAGCTGTGAAATGAGCATTTCACAAAAGCATAAAATGCGCCTGATAATTAAAATGCTCAGCAATTAGCGTGATGAACTGCACACCAATCTACTGAGTTAATTTCATAACCTCAGAAAATTATAAAGAAAAACTATTTGGAGATTAGAAAGCTCTAAAGGATTTTGTTTTTCTTTCTGACTCATCTGTCATGTTTTTGGTTTGCTTACAATTTCATTCTCCTTCAACTGTTTCTATCCAATGACCCAGTGGCTTCAGAATCATACTGCCCATACTTGTCTGCCTAAAAAATAAACCAAAAAGCAAGCTACAAAATCCCAAAGCCAAGAATTACAATTACCTAGTAAAACACATAATAAGAATATAAAACAGCTAATGAAAGAGCACAAGGGTATTTAATACCAACCCCCCGATGTAAATAACAAACATCCATTTCAATTACTGTTTTCTTTTTACTTCAAATTCTAAACAGTACTAGAGGAAATGAGCATAGTAGAAACTCGCTATGCTGGAACGTAGCAAAAATAAATAGGTGTCAAGATGGACATCACTTTCTCCAAAGGAGACAGACAAACGGCCCCTAAGCACATGAAAAGATGCTCAACGTCATTAGTCAGCACTGAAATGCAAACCAGAATCCCAATATCACTTCACTTCAAATTCACTAGGATGGCTATTATTAAACAGCAAACAAACAAAAACAGAAAGTAACAAGTATTGGTGAGGACATGGACAGTACACAGCTGCTGGGAATATAAAATGGTACAACAGCTGTGGAAAACAGCTTGGCAGTTTCCCAAAAAGTTAAATCTACAACTACCATATGACCCAGCAATTTCACTGTATATCCAGAAGAACTGAAATTAGAGACTCAAACAGATACTAGTACACCAATGCTAACAGCCGCATTATTTGGTTAGTCGCCGAAAGGTGGAGGTAATCCGAGCATCCACCAAAAGGAGAACAGATGAACAAAATGTGGTCTATACACACAATGGAATATTACTCAGCCATAAAAAGGAATGCAATTTTGATATATGCTACAACAGCCATAGACCCTGAAAACCTTGTAGCGGGTGAGGTAGAACACAAAGGACAGATACTGTGTGACTCCCCTTACATGACATACCTAGAAGAGGCCAAGTCACAGAAGCACCACGTAGAACAAGTGTTACCAGGGGCTGTGGGGAGAGTTACTGCTGAATGAGTAGAGAGTTATTTGGGGTGATGAAAATGCTTTTACGAATAGTTAGTAGTTACACAAAACTGTGAGTGCAGTTAATGCCACCAATTCACACACTTACAAGTGGTTAAAATGGTACATATTATATTATGTATATTTTATGACAATTAAAAAAACTGAATCCCACACACATGAGCACCAGACTCCACGTACTGCCTCACAGGAGACTTTGCCAGTCCCTTGTTCTGGGTCTGTTCACTCCCATTTTCCAAACAGCTCTAACAAACCTGATTAACTGGATTCCTCCTCCAAGAGTCTGGAGACAGCTCCACTCATGAGGCCTCTGCCTATTTTTATAAGGATGCAAATATCGGAGAGGGATGAAGATGGGCAGGGCTTTCTGCCAGTCCTGGGTGATTCAAATTTCCTTGATGGAATCCTCCTTAGGACAGCCTGAGAAACAGCCTTTTAAGAGTAGCTTGGAAAGTGCCGAGGGCAAGGTCTGCCTCATCTCCTGCACCCGGCACGTGGAGCCCCCCTAGGGAGCATCCGGCCCATAAACTGTCAGGAGACGTGTGTGTGCGCACACGTGTAACCTCAGAGGCACACGGGGTATCCATATGGAAGGTCTTGGGACAACAAGGACTGGAAAGGTGAAGGTCTGATCAACACCAACAAAATCGCCTCTGGTGACCAGCAAAGACAGCTCCGCGCAGGACAGGAAGAGGAGAGAGCAGAAAGACCAGCAAGACCAACGGGGGAGGCACGTCAGGCAGGAGAGACCACCGCAGCTGCAACAGTGAAGCCCCAGCACCACGGCCACCCCCTGGCAGCCTGTGCAGGTACATTCCGGGGGGCTGCGCGGGCCTGGGCGTGCTCCAGCACAACACAGTGTCCTGCCCAGGACGGGCAGCTGAGCATCCCCCAGAAGCCTGCTAGAGGTGCAAATTCATGGCCCCTTCTGAATCAGAATCTCTGAGCACAGGGGCCAAGAATCAGTGTTTTGTGATCTCTCCAGGCGCTTCTTATGCCTGCTAAGGTGTTCCTAGGGTTGCACTCTTTTTTTTTTTTTCCCTAAGTTTAGATTTATTTATTTTTAAAATGTTTAAAAATTGAAGTAGTCAGTTTAGTGCTGTGTTAGTTTCTGGTGTACAGCAAAGTCTCTGGTGTTTGTATTCTTTATCATAGGCTATTACAAGGTATTGAATATAGCTCTCTGTGCCGTACAGCAGGACCTTGCTGTTTACCTATTGTACATACAGTAGTTAGTACCTGCAGATCCCGAACTCCCAATTTATCCCTCAGGGTTCCATTCCTGAGGAAACCCAAGCCCTCATTCCAAGAGTTTCCTAAATGCCTCTGAGAGGCTCCCTGCAAATGGTCCTCCCAGCCTAGTTCAGGCTGCAGGGCACCCGGACCTCTGACCAGAGGGCTCGCTTCCCAGCTGCTCTTTGGAACCATCAGGACGCCGTGTGCCTTTGCTCTGCTGACCTTTCCACGCAGACTTGCACCTCTCCAGCTGGATTCCCGCAGGGATGGATTCTTGGTTCGAGTCATGGTCCTGTCACCCTTTCACTTCATCAGGAGGCCCAGCCACCCCTCACTCCTTACAAGCCACTGGCACCCAAGTCAGGTAAAGCTCTACCTCCATGTAATTTCTCCATCACTCCCTATGGCTCCGCCATCCCCGGGCAGGGCTGGCATAGTGGGATGGCTTCTCCTACAGAGGTGATTATTTTTGCCTCTGGTTTCTCTTTGTCAGTCCCTCCTTGGCCAGAGTGAAGATGAACACCCTCCTTTGCTGTGATCCAACCCTTACTTAGAACCTTCAGCGTTTCTAGATCTCAGTGAGCAGATATCTATGTCTGGGAGGCACAACTTGCAAACATTTGCTTTCGTGAAGGTGAATTCTTTAAGAACTCTGCCAGAGGCAGCCCAATACACCTTTATGTGAACAACAATGGCGAGAGATGAGATCTCCGTGCAGTGTTTACCACGCTCTCGATGTGATGCTGAGCACCCCGCAGACACCACCTCACTGAATCCTCACAAGCTGGGGGGGGGGGGTACTAGTCTTGCACCCATTTTGCAGATGAGGAAGTTGAGACTTAAACAGACTCAAGCAACTTGTCCAAGGTTATCAGAGGTAACGCGGGGGAACCAGGGACCCAAAGTGGCAGCATGGCTCTTGAACCCACCCCTTTACACTGCACACACGACGAGGTAAACGGATGAGGGAGGAAGGAACGTCACCAGAAGAGGATGCGATTTCTGGAGAAGCAGGTAATTGGTTGGGACAGAAACAGCTGTGATCCTCCAAACCCACTCCCAGGAGAGACATCGCCCCAGAACAACCAATTCCCCTCCCTCAACAGAATAGGAATGTCTGCCAAGTGGGGCTGGAGGAGTGGGCATCTTGGGTCAGGCCCCCCGAGTAATCGGGACTTGCCAAGTTCGGATATGCTGACTGAAAGGCCATGCTGGCTGGGGAAGGGGGCAGCCCCTCCCCCAAGGAAACAGCTCTTTCTGGCAGGAACATGGCGCTGTTTAATGACACCCGGCCACATTTAGAAACAAGCTAGGGCCGGAAGACTGAAAACAATATGGCACCCCCTAAACTGCTGACAGCAGGAGGAACATGGTGACTTTTCAGCAAAGACAGTGAACTGATTTTCATCCTGGAGCACCAGCTGATCCTACTCAGACTGCCACTTCTGGATCACTGTGAGCAAATATTTCACATGCCCCGTGCAGCTGGTGCCACTCCAAGCACGATCTGGGCAGAGGCCCAAACATACATCCCAGCCCACAACGGACAGAAGGCAGCAGGAGAGAAGGGCTTCTCGGACTCAACGGTGGTAAAGCAAACAGACACAAGTCTTGGGGCACCGGGGTCTGAACAATCCCATACATACACACCATTTTGCAGGACAGTTAGAAAGAGGAGGGACAGCTTCACTGTGCTCACAAACAAGATTTTCAGATATCTTAACTGAGTATTAGAGAAATTAATCAAAGTCAGATGGGTTTAGAAAATAACCAAAAGGACTGAGACAAAATGCATGAGTGCCAAACGACAACTTTGTTGAGCAAACACTGTAATAAGTACCAACTATGTGCAGGTCACTGTGCTAGAAGCTGGGAATTCAGTGGTGACCAGGACAGGCTTGGCTTCACAGGCTGCAATCAAACAGTGAAAAATACCTTGGGAGTCGGAGAAGCTGGAGTTGAGAGATTTGCAACAGAGATTTCGTGTATCCTATGTAAAAGGGGAAGTTCATGTCTGTCTCCCCACCTAGATGATTGGATGCCTCTTTGGGCTACAAACTCCTTGAGATCAGAAGCTGCCACCGCCTGGTGCAGAGCAGGCATTCAGTGAGTGCTGGCTGGGTGCTGAAAACAAATGAGTAAATAAACATGTGAGAGTCAAAGAAGAAATCACTTGGGACATATTTTGAATGATTGAGAATGAAAGTACAATACACCAAAATTGGTGGGATGCAGCTAAAGAGGTACTTAGAGAGAAATGAGTAGCTTTGTAGTAAACATGGATGAAGTCAGACGACCAGGGGTTTTCTGGTCCTTGATTGTGAGGCCTCCAGGTGTAGGAACTGTTTTTGAAAAATTGACCTTCATACCCTCTGAGCTTGGAATAGTGCTTGGCACACAGCAGGTGTTTGAGAAATACCCCTTTATGCAATGAAAATATTCCAGTGTGTTTCCCAGATGTCACACTCAGTTGTGCTCCTGTATTTGGAAAGCTTTTGCTCATCTGGTCCCCTCTGCTGCAAACACCTTCCAGGCCTTCTGTTGTTATTGTTCTTTGTTGCATACTCAGTCTCCAATAATAACTAACATTTATTAAGTTGAGTGTCAGCCACTGTGTTGGGTCCCTCATAAGTATCATCTCATTTGATCTGCACAATAAGCAGGTACTACTATGACTTCCCCTAAAACCATAATAGTACTCCCGTGTAGATATAGAAATGTTATGCAGATATAGAAACTGATACAGAAACTAAGGCTCAGAGAGGTTAACTAACTTGTCCCACATCACACAGCTGGGAAGTAGCAGAACCAGGACTTGAAACCAGACATTGAGAATCCAGAGCTGCTGTTCTCAACCACAGTCAATGACTGCCTCCCACTCAGGACAGGAATAAGCACAACAGATAGTCCTCCTGGTAAACTGCCCCTCTTCGGTGTTCTCCGAACGCCCTGTGACTACTGTTATTACTACGCCGCCATTCCCACAGGGTTGGTGGTCTGCTGCCCGAGGCTCTGAGTTTCCCATGACAGGGGCTGGGTCTCACTGCCTCTGCCGCCTCACCAGAGGCTCAGTGCACAGGAAACGCTCAAAGACTGTATACTCAGCTCAGCTGGAGGTGGGGGGAAGGCGAATAGCTCTTCTTAAATTACAATGTGCTCACAAGTCATCCTGGAGATTTTATGAAAATGCAGATTCTGACTCAGCAGGCTTGGGGTAGGCCTGAGGTTGTGCATTTCCAACAAAATCCCCAGGGACACTGATGCTGGTGGATATCAGGTTTGGAACAGGGAAGGGCAAGGCAAAAGGGCAGGGTCCAGTGACAGAGCTGCCTTTGGCTCTTAGATGAAAAAGGCTCCTGCCTCTGTGATTCTAGGCAAACCAATTCACTGCTTTTGGCCTCAGTATCCTGATCTATCAAATGGGAACAACTGAACCCACCCTATAGTTATTGCGGAGATTAAACCAGATAACTTGAGAGAAAAGGCCAACACCGATTGGACACCAAATCGGAGTAATAATTCCTCAGTCTGAGAAATTTTCTTGATGTTAATTTCTTGAGACTGAAATCTTTCCTGGATTGTCTTTTGCCTGCCGTCCATCACATACACACACGCAAAAATACATCAGTAATGATTTCGTTTTAAGTTAGCCTCCCTTGGGCTGGCTTTATTGCATGATTTCCCTCCTGAACTTGTTGATAATGATTCTCCTCCTACCAAGGGAGTTCATAACTAAATCCAGTAAGGAATGTGGGATTTTGAAGATGACCTGGAAGCACCAACAAACAAAATTTCCAAAACCCAAGGAGGCAATCAGCATTTCTTGTCAGACCCATTTACAGGGGTGACCCAGATGTCACAAGGAACCCAAGGGTGTCGGCTGTTCCAAGCAAACCACTCTCGCCTAGATTGGTGAGAGTCCTGAGGTCAGGAGCTGTGAGCCCACCACAAACCACAGAGAAACTCTGGGGGTAGCTGAGTGGAGAAAGGAAAACAACAGACCAACCACAGATCTAACAACGCAAATTTCTCCCGGGTGACCGGAGGCATGTGTGCTGGTCTGGGAGCCGAGAGGGCAACAGACAAGTAAATGAAACTAAATGAAAAATCTAAATGCTGAAGAGTTCTCATTGCGTCTTTTAAACTAGTGGGGAAATGGACCAAGAAAATCCAAATAGATTAATAAAGACAAGCAGACAAGTGGATCCAACTTTCTGAAGCCTGTTCTTTCTGACCTGCTTTGCTCATGGGCCACTACAAACCCAAGTCCGGGAAAGACAAGCCTGGGAACTTCTTGGTAACGATGTAATAAAGATAGTTGAAACTTTTTTGGAACAGAAAAGAAAATGTCGTAATTGTGATGAGAACAGAAGGAGGAATCACTCCCTGCTATCGTGAGCCTATCATGCTTTCCACATGTGCGAGATGCCACACCTCCAGGAGTCGCACATCCAACACAGGCCAAGTACATCCCCTGGACCTGAGAGTTTGAAACTAAAGGGTGTCAGATCCTGATTGCAGGATCCTGACTCTTGGCCAAAGCCCAGGACAGGTATCTGTTCTTGGAGGGGAGATGCAGACCCAAAGCCCCCAGGTGGGTGTGCGCATCCCCTCCTGACTGTGAAACTGGAAAGAGCGTACAAAGCTGAATGATGCCCCCACCAAAGGTGCCCACGTCCTAATCCCCAGAACCAATGAATATGATGCATGCATAGCAAAAAGGACTTTGTGTATGTGATAAAGTGAACAATCTTGAAGTACTGAGGTGATCCTGAATTACTCAGGTGTGCCGATGCCATCTCAAGGGTCTATAAGGGGGGCTTAGAGGGTCAGAGATGGAGATGTGAAGACAGAAGCAGAGACTGGAGAGATGTGGCCATGGACCAAGAAATGCCAGCTGCATTTACAGCCTGGAAGATGGAAGAAACAGATTCTCCCCTAAAGCCTCTGGAAGGAACCACTCTTGCCGATGTCTTGATTTTCGCTCCATCAGACTCATATCAGACCTGTGAACCCCAGAACTGTTGGAGAATCAGTGTGTGTTGTTTTAAACCACTTAAGCTGGTAGGAATTTGTCAGAGCAGCCACAGGGAACAGATAAGGGCCACGTTTCAGCTCTGCCTATTCAAATGGTGAGTGCTGACTGTGGTTATGTGGCTTAACTTCCCTGAGATTCATCTCCTCGTCCACAGAATGGGGATTGTGTGGAGGGTTAACTGCAAAGACTCAGTGATGGCCTAGGTTAGTGTCTCACACATTAGCAGGCTCCGCCCGTAGCTCCAGGTGGGCACGGTTTGTGAGAGACTAGAAAATCTAACTCTCATTGGCTTAGTTTACCAGGAGGGGCTCTACCCTTAATGACAGAGAAGAAGGAAGGGACAGAGAGGGGTAAGAATGGAAAAAGGGATCCTGGCCATTAGGAACACAGCAGAATATGATCTGTACCCTGCCTGGCTCTTTAGAGACAGTCAATGCACACTAAGGAATTCATTTCTCGATGAGCTTGGCACCGCTTAATTTCCCTACCAGGCCCTCCTTCAAAAGACCTTGGCATTTACATGAAAAGGGTTCCCAGTTGATTAACCTGTTCTAACACTTCTTCATGTATCTTCCCTTAATCAGCACTAAGCATCACGAGGTCCTCACTTAAGAAAGTACTCAGATCAGCCAGGCACCTGCTGCTGGCAACAATATACAACTTGGAAGGTCTTAAATCAAAAGCGGGAAAGCAGTGACCGATGTAAATAGGAGGACTTGTCCTAACTTCCAGCTAGAGGCAACAGGAACTGGGGACTCAACACCCCTAAAGTGAGGCCCGGCTTTTGTTTGCAGAGGTTTTTATTCCTTTTTTGAAAGAGAAGACGCAGGTCTGGAAAGAATATTTTCCCCCAAAACTTGAACACAGAATCTTCAGAAAATTAGTAATGTACTTACAGCCACTTAGATACATCTTCTTTATACCAAAAGCCAATGTCTTCTACACATCATCACCCTGACTCTCACAACAACCTGATGAATATACAGTATCCTTTTCATTTACCAGTGGGCTCAGAGAGGGCCATCAGTTTATTCAGAATCCACAGTCAGGAGAAGAGACAGAGTGTGAACCTAAGACAGAGCTCCTAATCGTCAGGCTCTAGAACAGGGGAGGGAAAGCTAAGAAGACAGTACCCATGGTTGAGAGTACCCACCCACATCTGCGGAGATGAAGCTTAGAAGGGTGCTGACAAGTCTGGATCCACCCAGAGAAAATGATCCCAGAGAGAGTAAGGCAGAAGCTTCAGTGTCTTTATGGTCTGGCCTCAGAAGTCACATACTCCGACTTCTGTAATATCCTACCAGTTACAGGTCAGCACTATTCAACGTGGGCAAAGGCCACCAAGAACAGACAATTACTGGGGTCTACATTTCTCAGCTTGTATGAGATTCCTGGCCCAGCTACCTTAAATCCAGATACTGTACTTGCTGAACTGTAATTTAATGCAAGAATGAATCAACAAACAGGGTGAAATTGAAGGGTGTTATAAATTCTACAATTTACCCCACCAGTACAGAGAGCCAGTAACTAACACAACTCTCATGGGAATATTAAAGCACTCTCAGGACACTAAAAATAATCCCTTCCCCCAACTTTTCTCCTGGGTTTGACAGTCTGTTTTGGCTAAAGTCCATCTCGTAACAGTCGAAGGTAAACTATTGCCTGACTAATCCTTTTTTTTAGAATTCCAGGCTGAGTAAACTTCAGAGCTTCCTGAAAAATGTCTAAGAGCCTTGTGGAGTTCTGTCCTTTCTCAACTGCCTTCACTCTGCCTCCTAAAGCTGTTCATTTAACTGATTTTTGACTTCATTCCAAATCCACAGGAAATAAACTGAGTCTTAAAAGTGAACAGGACTGTCCGCAAACATGACAACTGCTTTGCCCCTTTGAGTGACGGGGCCGATTGGAGGGGAAGAAAAAGTGCTCAGTGTCCGCATTTCTCAAGATTCAAGTTCCCTGTGATCCTCGCACCTGTTTGGTGTTCCCTCTCCCACCATCTTCCACCACTCCTCCCTTCCTCAAACAGAAGGCTGAAGATGGAATGAGTTGCAGACGTTTCTTACACAGGAGCTAATGAGTGAAGCCTTCTCTTCTCAGGGGGAATTTGTCATACAGTTTAAAAGCTACCATTTCTTTCAGAACCACAATATGCCAGAAAACTGTTACTCTTGGCATATATTTTTCTCATCAGTGAGTCCTGAGAACAACCCCTTGATGTTGGAATAATTATTAATATGCCCGGTATATAAAGGAGGAAAGACTCGGGGAGGTAACCTGAGGTCCCGAGGCTATTAAATAGTGGAAGTGGGACTGGAACCAGGTATGTTTTGGCAATTGTTCACACGTCCTTGATCAGAGATGACATGGAACATATTGAACAGACAGCGCTGACCAGTATGAAAGGACACTGGCCATGTCCCTGGAGCAGGATCCTAGAGGTTCCACTCCCCAACAAAGCTGGCATGACTCCTGCAGATGACGAGTCACCCAGGAGTCCTGGTGGTATGTGGGCACCTGAGGGGCTTGGGGGCAGGACCGTTCATGAAATAGTGTGGAAATATTTGATATTCTAACACCAGTATGTCCACCTTGGTAGGTACCAGCTGAAGAATCCCCCTGCTCTATTCACATCATCATGCAGCCTTAAAATGACCAGTATCACAAAAGGCCAATCATCCAGTATAAAAGGACAGGGTTCAAAGGAACAGGGAAAAGTCCTGCTTTACCCAAATCTGGGGTCATGGGCCACCAGCTGCGTTCTTTATCACCTCCAGTAAATGTCTTCTAATTCCTGGGATTAAGTCCTCCAAGATAAGTTCTCCTTTTTGCTTGTGCAATCTTTGACAGTATAAATGGTGAGCTTTTTCTGGGAAGCACCCCTCCCCAGACACAGCAATATCACTCCAACAGACAAGGGGCACTGCAGGACACAGACGTTACTCCCTATCGGCTGAGAAGCACAGCCCTGGGTCGTGACCATTCAGCTCTACAAGAAAGGGCCTTAGAGGTCTTCTCACCCACACTGCCAAACTCAGGGGTCCTGGTCAGGAGACACAAGATCTCTTTTCTCCTATTTCAAAAAGCATAACCAAAACAATGCATTTATTTGTGCCAAGGCTGTGCTCACTCATTAAAATGCCCAGTTTCCATGCTTCTGGATATAATTTAAATATTCATAAATGAAATAAGTCAGAGAGAGAAAAACAAATACTGTATGGTGTTACTTATATGTGAAATCTTAAAAAAAAAAAAATCAAACTCATAGGAACAGAGAGTAGGATGGTGGTTGCCAGGACCTGAGGGATGAGGGAAATACGGAGATGTCGGTCAAAGGGTACAAACTTTCAGTTATAAAAGAAATAAGTTTTGAAGAGTTAAAGGACAACATGGTGACTATAGTTAATAATATTGTATTACATACTTGGAATTTGCAAAGAGAGTAGATCTTAAGCTTTCTTACACATGCACACGCACACGCCCACACACACAGAGTAACTATGTGAAGTAATGGATATGTTAATTAACTTGCCTGTGGTGATTACTTCACAATTTATACGTATATCAAATCATCACATGGTATACTTTAAATATATATAGTTTTATTTGCTGATTATATCACAATAAAACTGGGGGAAGAGAAAGGGAATACAAGGAAAGTTGCTTTCAAAAAAGAAATTCAAAAGCTGCAGCACTGGTTGATAATGTGAACTAAATTTTACTTTAATAAATACTATTTATTTGGAGAGGAAAACAATTCTTAGGAACACGGCATCCAAAAAGGGAGAAGAAAGAAAGGTATATTTTCAACCACCAGTGTCCAAAAAGGGGTGAGCCATGAGGACACTGGCTTTCACATTCTAGGCTAGCTTCTTCAAAATACTCATCTAGGAAGTGTTAATGATCTAGTCTTTTATCCACCCATTCATTCATTCCTTCATTCATTTACTCAGTATGACAATGGCTGCTTTGTCACTTGCACACTGACCTCAGGCTGTATGAAATCAGCCTCTGTGCCTTCTTCCCTGAAAGTTCATTGAGCCTCATCAGTTGACTTTGCAGATGAGGGAAGCACGGATGCTGGGAAGGGAAGTCATGCCCCCAGAGCTTCATCTCCAGCAAACAAAGTTAGGAAAGATGGTTTCTCCGGAGGCCAAGTCCTCTAGAGAAAAAGCTGCCACAGAGCAAGAGAGATATGCCTGGCCAAATCCATTTATAATCACAATCTAATAATGCTTAAGAATGCCCTACGGGATGAGCCTAAAGAAAATGAGAGTAATTACAAGGGTTCAAATTAGTGATAATTCAATAACCATCCTCCTTGGCATATCTTTCTTCTTGAGATGGATAAGCTGGATTGCATTAGACAGACTTCTATCTCTGCCACTTACAAGCCATGCAACCTTGGAAAAGTCCTTTCAATTCTATGCGTTTCTTTTTTTGACATTTTTATCTTCTGTAAGGAGGAGGTTATAATGTAGTAAAACTCTACCACAGTACTTGCTATGATAAAGACAATTGTGAAGAATCTTGACAAGTGAGATGGATGGTCTCCCTGACCCCCGTATTCTTCCTAGTCATCCTCCCTGCATCTGGCTGATGAAGTGAGATTCCTAGAAGATTCCTGGAATCATTGCCACCATCCTGGAACAAGCAGCCAACTGATGGACCTGGAATTATCCCCACTGATATTTAAGCTGGAATGTGCAGTTGTCCCCAGGGAGTACCAAGCTAAGTAGGACCAGGACAGACCTCCATCAGGAAGCCTGTCCCCTAGAATTCCCGGCCAGCAAACTAGGCTGTCTCACCAGGTCACTTAAATAATTATGTGATTAAGTGCGTTAGATGGCACTTACAAAGTTACAATGAAGATTAAATAAAATAGTGCAAATAAAGCCTCTAGCACATAGTAAGTGCTCCAATAAATGTTAACTAAGATGGTTATTATTATGGGAAAACAGAAGACAACTATGGCTATCTTACAGACAGTTATCACGCTGTAGGAGTGGGTTCAAAAAATCTGTTGAGCTTGTTAGCTGAATTATATTAGAAATAACAGTCTTGTGTACTAAATAACGTTTACCAAGAGTATAGAAAGTCACTCAACTACTTAAAGGTGTATTTTCAGCCACCAGTGTCCAAGGGATATTTTCAATTTCAATGTCCAAGTGAATCCCTCAAGAGCAGATGCTATACAAGAGATGCAGAGGTTTTCTTTTATGGATTGAGATGTTGGTCTTTCTTGTTTTAAATAATCAGTCAGAATTTGTTGACTTTGAGTGGATTCAGTGCTCTCTCTTCTCCTCCCAACCCCCTTTCTCCTCCTCATTTAGTTTTCAAGAAAAAGGCTGATTTTCTTCACAGGTATTGTGGCAGTCTATTTCCATGCAGAGGGGTCAGAGATGAACATCAGTGGGGTTATTCTCTTTCATTTGAGAGACTATATGCCTTCGGTCTTACTCTAAAACACATGAATTAATTTCTTTCTTCCTTTCTTCTTTCCTCTCTCTCTCATTCCCTTTTTTCCCCCAATCACAGAATGTTGGCATGTTGGTGATGCATTGGACCTACTTATTTTTTTTTTTAACTTTTTGCAGAAATGGCTCCCTTTACTTACAATTTAATATTACACATTATTTTTACTGTAGGTAAAAAATAAGGCGCGCATGACTGATAGAAGAATGTTCTGCTATCTTTAGTAAACTCTATTCTGAGATATTGTATCACTACCTGAATTGCTGTTTTTTGTTTTGGGGTTTGTTTTTTTTTTAAATAAAAAGTGGCCTACCTGATAAATTCTTAGGATGATGTTCCAGGATAAGGGTTTGTTCGTAGGCATCTCTGCTTCTTTTTATTGGTTAATGAGAATTTTTTGTTTTAAACTCCCAGGAAACTCAGTTAAATTTAATACTGGTAGACAGAAATTATTTATCTATGTTCCTCGTATATTCATCTCATTTTTTATTCTAATTAGCTTCTGGTATGTTGTTCAAAACATAAAATAAGTATGTGTCTTTTCCATAGAGTACTGTTCCCTTTTGAGTCACTTCAAATCTACTTTGGAAGAAAGTCTGGTGTCAACTGTTGGAAAAAGCACCGTTCTTTTTTCACTTTTTCTAGCCAGGTGGCACCTCCTAGTCCTAACGGGAATTTTCTTTCAGGTTGCACAGCTAGGAGTCCTGGCGACACCACTTCCCATAGGGGTGGAGTGCCGGGACGCCTATGACACTGTGTATTTGGCATTTCAGTCCCTCAGAAGAACTGAAGCTCAGAATCGGGACAAAGCGGAGGTGACCACCGGCCAAACTGGACAAGGGCTACTCTCCTTCTGTCTGGATAAGGCAGCAGCTGGACCATCCGGAGACTTCCACTTTCATAGAAGAAAGGCTAATGTTCCCCTTTTCTTTTGTTTTCTTTCTTCCTTATTTTTAAGATGAGGAAAGGACTTTTGGAAATGCTTTCCGTATGCTGTCTTATTTTTCTCTTGTATTTGGGGCTGCTCACAGTCACTCTTCTGCCAAAAAGCATTTGACTGTAGTACCAGACCTTTAAAAGGCTACTTTCTGGTCTTCTGTCTATTTTGAGGACCCTCAGAGTGAGGAAAGTCAAACTTGGTATTAAATAACCACCCAGGATGTAGCTGTCAGCTTGAGGTGTTAAGAGGAATGGGTTATAAAAAGCCTGGTTAAATATAGGAAGTACAGTTGAAATCCAGGTAACCTGAGATTTGAACACCCAATATGACTTTAATGGAGGCAATCTATTTGGCCCATTTTCACTGATACATTTTACACCTATTTTAAGATCTGTGATTTTTCCTCCTTAGCTATTTTTCAACTAGACCAGAAAATACTTCCACTAGCCTAAGTCATTTCCATGATGACCCATCTGTGGATTCCTCACCTTTATTTTTTCCCTACTAAAATAAATAAATACAGTTTGAACTATTCTTAACATATTCTCCTAATGTTTAAAAATAAAAAAACGGTAAGTATTCCATTAAGATTTAATTTTCTACCACCAGAACCCAAAACTTGAGTTTGAGTGTTTCTTGGTCTTACTTTTTGTTTTTACCTTAAAATAGGAATTGTAGTAAGTAGTCTCTGTGGCATTTTTTAACATTTTAATGTTTGATCATTTCAACTGTTTAAAAAATCCAATTTTTTTCCCCTTTCCTCTCTTTAGGTCCAGGGCTTTAAATTCTCTGGGGCTCTGTTTCCTCGTCTGAAAAATGGGGCCACTACTTGTGTTGCAGGTGGCGGTTTTCGGGTTTTAAAGGTAATCTGTGCTTGATGCCTCTCAACAGAGCTGCTAATTCACAAAGCACTGCTGTTGTACATCTGCTTATCCACACAGGCAGCCCTCCATTGTGCGGAACCAGCCCTCCACGGCTTCGGCCCACCCACCCCACGAGGCCTACAACACACCCAGGCTGTGTGATCAGCAATTGATAATTTTAGAAGACACTTGGCTAATTTTTCTGATCTCACTACTACAAATAGTCCTGGATTTCGTTCAGGTTCGAATTTCACTGTGGCTCTAGGGGTAGAAAAATGAATTATTTGATTACAAGGAGAAATAGGAGACCGTGTGTCAGGCTGCTTTGCAAATCAATTCACCCCCCCTCCAAGATGCTCCTTCCTACCCAAGATACACAGCTTTATAAGAAGTTTGGCAGCATCCGTGTTTGCCGGGTCAGAGGGCAAGGTGCATGCAGATGTAATATCACCGAGCGGTGTAATCCAAGCGTGCATGAAAAATAACTGCAGAGGGCATGCCGCGAGCCAGAGGGAACCCTTTTGCCATGGATTCTGACAGCACCTCAAATAAGCACCTTCCCTAATGTCCCTTGTTGATTCCGATCTGCGCCCAGTGATTTCACGCAGCTGCCATCCACTCACCGGTTAGGGCATGTTGATCGTGGCTGTCCTGTAATTAGAGCCATGGTCTCTGATGGTAATGGAGGCCTGTTGCTGAGACGGGTAAGACCCTAATGGAACCGGTGGGAGGAAGCCAAGAGGTGAACGTTACAGCCAGCATGGTGGGTTCACCTTCTCCTATTTGATTTAACTCTGTATCTCCAGGGCTCAATGTGGAAGAATGCCCAATAAATGCTGGAGAAGGAAATAATTCAATGATTGCCCCCAAAGAGTTAAGCACCTCCACCACTGGGCAACCATCATTATTTGTGTAGAGTCCTTAGGGCTATTTTGTAAATATTTGTGATCCGCTGTTTATAAGGTATCACGGTTCATTCTATCCAACCATCTGTCCATTCATTCATCAAATATGTGTTGAGGAGCCACTCTGCACAAGGTCTGGTGACTTCTGTACTTTGGGAGTTTGACACAGAGCCCAGAACACAAAGCACACTAGATAAATGTCAGATGCAGGAATGAATGAATCAGGTCGGGGAGAAGAATAGCTGGTCTGTTGAAAAAATGTACTGCGTGATAGGCAGGGAACTCGTCTGTCATCCTCTAGGGTCTGCAGAGCCCATGTGTCTCAGCCAAGTTCGACATTCTCTAGTCCAGATAGACTTGGATCTTCCTGGGCCACTGTGCCTCAGGGCTGCCCTGAAGGAGTGTTATTTCAGCTACTGGATCTTGAAGATCCACAGGATGTTCAGTCTCAGAGGGACCTAACAGATCAAGGACAAGTCCCTCCTGTGCCAAGTGGGGAAATTGAGGCAGAGAGAAGGGTTGCAATTTATCCCTGGTCACAGAGCAGACACAGAACTAGGACTGAACTCTGGGATGCTGGCACTCTCTTCTCTGCCTGGCTGTATCCCACAGCGCCTCCCCAGTATGCTGCACCAGCTCACGGGCTGACGCTCTAGGGAAGAAGAGACAGACAGGAGAGGAGGGAACAAATGCACATATAGTCAGACAGTCCTAAGTGCGTAGAAGACAAGACACAGAGTGGGTAGGGAGGGGAGGGTCTGAATTCAACTCTACCATTTACTAACCAGGTAACTCAGACATCTTGCTAAGCCTCTCAGAGCCTCCATATCTCACTGAAACAACAGGGAGACTAATTATAGTACCTGTCTCATAGGGCTGTTATGAGATGTGAAGAATACAGTCTGGCAATATAATATAGCACTTAATAAATAATGAAATGATGATTATTGATACTGGTTTTATTTGGATAAGGTGGTCAGAGCAGGCCTCTGAGGATATATAAACTGAGTCAGAAAGATGAGAAAGAGCCAGTAATGGCAAAAGGAGCAACATGCGCAAAGGCCCTGAGGCAGTTATGGCGTTGTGCATCTGAGGAATAGAACGACACCAAGAGTGGCTGTAGGGAACTAAGCAAGACTGTGCATGGAGTGAAATAAAGTCTGGGAGGTAGGCAGGATTCCAGGCCTGCAGGTCAAGCAAACCCTTATTCTTATTCTAAGATTCTTATTCTAAGTGGAACAGGAAGGCACTGCAGGGTGTATGAGTCAGCTACTGGCACAATACTGCTGCATAACAAGCAGGTCAGGGGGGTGGCTAATATTGACTAGGCTTGGTGGAACTTGGCTCCAAGTTGAAAGTCAGGTTCAAGTTTACTCTGTGTGTCTCATTCTGAGGCTCCAGCTACAGAGGCACTGGCTATGAGAGAAGTGCAAGGGGGCACACCCAGTTGTGCAACACATTTCAAGACTGCTCACATCACGTTGGCTAAGATCCCACAGGCAAGAGAAAGTCACATGACCATGGCCAAAAAAACAGGAGCAAGGAAGTTCACCCTGCCTAGCATGAGCTCCCAGCAAGGGTGGTCGTAGACAGAAATCATCTGCTTTTTGAAAGTTTGCTTTACACCACTTTGCTTTTATTAAAGACAGACATTAGTATCTGTTCTCACTAACCAAAAGAAATCCCAAGAGGATTTTTCACTTTCACAGGAAAAAAAAAGGAAGGGTGGGGAGGACAAAAATTGTTCAGTATTTGGCCAAGAACCGTTAGAGGCAGTAGGAGTGGCCCTACCAAGCTCCTTCCCAGGGAACTACACTCAGCATCTCAGCATCAAGCCACGGTCACTCTGAACTGTGACTGTGAGCATCCGTGTTTTATCTCCACTTACTTTGTGCATCCGTTAGCAGGACTTGTCCTCAGGTGATTGCTTCTTCACTTCCCTCCCTCTCAGCTTAGGAGAGGTTTCCTGGGAAGCTCTACTTTCTGAAAGCGGGTGACTGTGCAGTCTCACTACTGTGGAGTTTCACAGGGTCAAGAGCCGGCGGTACCCATGGTCCATGGGAAATGGGGTGCAAGTTCTACAGGCATCCAGAGGGCTCGTCAGGGTCAGAGCTGGCAGAGCTGTAAACGTCACCAGGGCATGTACTCCTGGTGACCAGGAGTCCTCCACCAGCCACCTCCACCTCTCAGCACCCCATTTTGGACCAAACCAGGTCAACTTTCTGCTGGACCTTGGAGAGTAGCCAAAACTCCCATGGATCATCCAATCAGAAATGAGGGATGCCCCCAGACAAATCACACGTTGGCTTGTGCCACCTCAGTGCTGGCCTTCTACAATCTTCCAGCTTCCACAGAGGCAGCAGGCCCTCCTCAGCTCCACATGGGAGAATACCAGGTAGCCCAGAAGCCTCCTCAGCCCAGGCACAGGGTTCAGCCCCACGACGGCTCGAGTCAGGGCTGGAAGGAGCAGGGACTGTTTGCTTCCCTTGGCGGGGTACTGGAATACGTACATTCCTCGCTGGGTTAAAATACAGTACGCTTTTCCAAACTGGAAGACCTACGTTGCCTGTTGCATTTTATCTGTAATCCAGCCCCTCGTCCTGGCCCCCGCCCGCAGCTCTGGTCTTGGAACTATTGGGGTTGGTGGGGGATGGGAAGAAGAAGAAGGAGAAATAGATGAGGAGGGTGTGGCAGTGAGGGGATGGGTGTCTATGAAAATTTATGTGCTGAAAAACAGCTGTAAAATATTTAATGTTTCAATGAACGTTTTATGTTTACAATAAAAAATCCTCCAGCCAAGAAGGCCTTTAAAATGTTACATTTCCAAGCAGACCCAAGAAAAAGAGGCAAAGGGAGAAAGTTCCCACCAACCCCACCCTGAGCAGTGACACCCAGGCAGGAACATTCAGAGGAGGTCCCCCCAAATCATGCATCTTAGCACCCGGCTCGGTAGTGACTGAGCAGGGAATAAAGGCCAGGATACACAAGCATGAAAAATACGCTCATTTTTCTCAAAGTCAAGTACCCGTGGCGGGAAGCCTTGGAAACTCAGGCTTTGGAAGGGGATGGTGGAGGGAGTTGGGGCAGCGGTGGGGAGGGTGGGAGATACCCAGCTCAGCCAAAACTGCCTGAAAAATTTGACTGTAATCAGTCAGTCCACCAGCAGAAACTGATCAAGTGTCATTAGGCTGAGTTCTTCCAGGAAAGAGCCTGGCTGAAAGGACTCTGGCTTTGACTGAGAGACACAGGTTCAAGTCCAAACCCCACTCTGAACTGGCTTGGTCTCCTTAGGTAAGTTCTTTATCCTCTCGAGACCCCAGTTTCTTCATCAGTAAAATGCAAGTGGCAAGCATCACTGGGCTGCTTGGAATACATGGTATGTGCCAGGGAGCCGGCAGGCGCTGGGAAAGCCAGCTTTGGGATGAAGCTGGATCAGGGCAGGCTGTGAGCATCAGGTAAGAGAATTAAGCCTGGATGTGGCAGGAAACTGGGGGCTGTTAAAACTTTGAGAAAAATGTGAATTTTGTTCTTTTGTGCTTAACTGGTGACTTTACTCAAGTCACCATGTGGGTTTTCAGGTCAAGAAGCCAATTTTACGTTTCATCTCCTTGGTTAATTTTTGTTTTCCACATCGCCTTCAGGTACCAGAAATACAGTGTCCCACAGCCCCTCCCTACTCTGGTCCTTTCTCCCCTTCTCTGCATACAGTGCTCATGCAGCCATACAAAATAAACAAATAAAACCCCAAAATCATGTGTAGCTTTTCAGACACACCCTACAGTCTTGAGCCTATGAGCTTTCTAAGTCCAGTTTCCTTCTGCTTATTATGCCCTTCCCCAAATCTCTTCTTTTAGCAAACTCCTACTCAGGCCTCAAAGCCCAGCTGAAGCATCAACTTCTCATCTGTGTCGATTGCCCCTGCACACTGCTCTGACAGCACACACTGCTTTCTTGTGCCCCAATACCCATCACACTGCCTTAAAAACATCTATTACTTTTCTGATTTCTCCTCTAAATGATGCTTCTTGCGGGTAGCAAACTGAGTCTCAATCATCTTGGTCTCCCCCATGTGCAAGGGAGTAGATCCCCAGGAAGAACTTGCTGGTGAATGAAGAAATGAATGGTGGAAAACACCACCTCTTGTCTAGGATGACAGAAGACAGGAGTGCTGGCCTCCAAAGGGCCAGTGCTCCCCTCCCTAACTCCTGACCGTCACCTCACCTGCAGAGGAGGAAGAGTGGCTCCCCTCTGCCACCCCTCACCTTGCCCTGAGAACTGCTGAGAGTCAGGGGCTGACTTGCCATGCGGCTTAGGAAGGAAGCCGTTCAGACCACTGTGGCACCAAGTGAAAGGTGCTCGGGTGTCTCCTCCAAGGAGAGAGATGGGCGTTTCCTTGGGGGCTGGACCAGTTCACTTCCCATTCATGGACGGTTGTGGGCTGTGTGTGTTGGGGGGATCGTGCTTGGGAGACACTAACAAGGAGGCCCCTGCTGTTCTCCCAGAAGCCAGGGCCTCTCCTGCCCTCTCCAGACACCCAGGAAGAGGCCACTGCCTAACTGGACACCACAGCCTGGCTCCTACCATGAACCACGACAGTCATGGTGGCAGCTGCTCCCTGGACAGTTTCAAATGAATCCCCACAAAGTTTCGCAAGAACTCCAGATATAAGAGACATGAAGGGTGGAAACTCACACGATAAACCCAAGTGAAAACAAAACTGTGTCGCCAAACCCCATGTGAACTGAAACCACAGGGCAGGGCACTCTGACTCTCCAGACACAAACAGCTTAACCCCAGGGTGAATCACCGGTGCGGCCAGAATGATGTTAGAGCGAGCAGACCCAGTTTGAGGGAACTTTACTCACACTGTTCTGGGGACCCTCTGTGCTTTCCGTTCCCTGGAGATTTATTTCTGGTTGAGTAGAAGGAAAAAGAATATTCACAGAGCACCTACTCTATCCCCGAGGCTCTGGTCAACACCAGATAAAAATCTCCAGTGGGTTTTCACAGTAATCCTATCTAGGAACGAGCTATCATCTCTGCATCCACACGAGGACACAGAACCTACAGTGTTTAAACAACTGGACCAGCCAGAGCTGGAACCTGCATTCCTTCCTTCTGCCACACTTCACCAGCGGTCCCGTGGGAAACCCGGATTGGCCTCGCGGGTGGGGTTCTCCCTGTTCTCCCAGCGGTCTCCAAACTGCTTTGATCAAGTGCCAAATTAACATTTAAAATTTTAATTAAATTAAAATGTGCAGTAAAATTAAAATTTGAGCATATGCCCCAATAGCTGTACACTTATTTGTCTACAAATGACGTATATACCTCTAGATGTAATATTACAAAACATTCAAAGAAATGGGAATCGAAATGGGTTGAGATAAAAGACAAACGTAAACAGAAACAACAAGGTTTATTCCCCATATCCTAGTGCAAGGGTCATAGGGTAGCCAGATTACAAAATACAGGTTGCCCCGTTAAATTTGGGACACAGTTTTGCTAAAAAATTATTCACTGTTTATGTGAAATTCAAATTTAAATAAACATCCTGTATTTTTATTTGCTGAATCTGGCAACCTTAAGGGGTCAACAATTGCATTCTATTGAAAGACCATAATAAATAGTCTAGGCGTTATGGGACAACTACTGAACTCTCCATGGTAATGTGAACACGGCCCTAGGGAATTCCTAAACAAATGGGGTGGCTGTGTTTCAGTAAAACTTTATTTATAAAAACCAGACTTGGTCCCTAGCAGATCATCACGGTGTATGACACTTAGGAGAGCCCTGGACTGTGAAAGAGAAGAGCCTGTATTTGCACAGCTCCCCAGTGATCCAGAGAAGACAAATATACGCTTGACTTGTTTCTCTGGGGGCTGTGGGCGGGGGCTGGGGAGCTGGCAGGGATGGTAATGACAGCCCCTGTGGGACAGAGGAGGGTAAAGGAATAAGAGCAGGAGTGCCCCTGAGCCCCCCACACACGTGTGCACGCACTCACACACATGCGCACGCACGCACGCTGAGAGATTGCTGCGGCCATGATACCAACTCTGGCGGACCTGCATTCAGTGCGTCAAATTAAATGCTTCCCCTGCCCCAATTCCACCGACTCAATCGGCCAACTGGCAGCCATAACAATGTAGTAACCTTTTTGCCAAATCAATGCTACCAAGTCCCCTTCCAGCACTAAGAGGCATCAATCAAACGGCACCCCCACGCCCAGGAGGAGGGGCACTCTCAGTTCCCGCACACGAGGAACCCCTCCCGCACCTGTAGCCGGACAGGGGCCCTCTCACCACCAGTGAGCACCGGGAACTGCTTCCCGGAGGCCGTTTTCCCTCCCCTCAGCAGCCAGCGGGGGTACAAAGGTCCAAGCTCACGGGAGCAGGACTAGCTTCACAAATCAGGTCAGCGTTTGCTCTGAGCCAGACGAAGCTGCGTGACTTAACTTTCAGGAGCCCCCTTGATGGGAGATTTCACACAGAAGCACACAGGCACAGCCAGCTCGCGGAGGCAGGGCAGCGTTCTCAGCACGCCCTACGACCCAGCCCTTCCTGACGCCTTTCAACTTCAGGCTGGTGCGTTGAGGCTCCTTTCTAAGAAATGGAGTTCTCAGAAGAAAAAAAACTGTGTTCCAGCTCAGATGTACTACGGGGAACAGAGAGCTGATGCAGACACGGGCTGTGCTGGGGAAGGCAGAACACATGCGGGGGCAAAGGGGCCCCCAGAGGAGTCACTTCGGTGGTGGACGGCGGTGGCCGTGGGAGGAGACGTCGGCTCCTGAGGCAGCATCTCCTTTGGGGAGATGGTCAGGAGGGAGGGAGTTGTCTAACTTCACCGAGATGTGTGTGTGTAACAACAAACGCACAATTTTCCTGTTTTGTCTGACCTCAATGACTCCATCACATGTCCCCATCTCTTCTCACATAATAAAAGGTCTCTCCACGGCCAGCCCAGCCCAGCCTCTGTCCGTCAGGCCTGCTGTCACCCAGCTCACATCTGTAACGCTCCCCTAAAGCCTGCAGGAACCCTGCAACCTCTGAAGAGGGAGAGTGTGCTTTCTGAAAGCACAAAGCATCCAGGAGGCTCCTCTGAACATGGTCCTAAAGGTCTAAGTATGGAGGAGAGGGTCTGGCTACCAAAACCAGGTATGACCAGCTTGCTCTGAAACCAACATCCTTCCTCTAATCACTGCAAGAATGGCCCTCAAAATCGCACATTCATTCAGCAAACACCTCCAGGGCGAGCTCCTTGAGCATCCAAAAGAAAATTCACAGCCTCTGCAGCTGGGAAGTCACCTGGGACAGAGAGGTTACTGCTGACCTGCCTCAAGCTTCCAGGACTTTTCATTCAAGGAACAAAACCCTGTACTTTACTCCAATCACAGAGAAAGGAAAGTCCACCTGGAAACCATGGCTCTTAGCCATCGAACTCTGTCCCATCAGTGATGCCTTCCGAGGGCCAGGACTAAGGGGGCAACACAGGATGTGACCTGTCGGGCTCCTCGGGGTGCAGGCGAAGAAACAGTACAGTCTGACGGGTACAAAAACATGAAGATGGGACAGACTTAGGGGAACGTTTCTGTCCACCCCGTACCTTCTGATCTTCAGGGTGAGGGCACGGGCTCCAGCACCAGACAGCCGTGGTCTGAGCCCAGCGGCCACCTCCGTCCACACTCACATCTGTCAAACGGGCAGAGTCTCTCCCGGCTCATCAACTGCCCGTTTCAGTGGGAAAAGCAAGAGGCCACAGCAGTGAGGAGGCTTCGAAAACGATGAAGGATAATGAAAAACGGGAGAGAACGTTCAGGGTCTAGGCAAAGGTGCAGCTGTTTTGTGCAAACCTGTACTCATCGAATACAAGCGAGAAAAATACAGACACCTTCATATTTTAATCTGCCAAGAATCCCAAAGTAGTGGAAGTCTAATTATATTTTAAAGAATCTCACTTTCTTCATGACGTTTCATTGGTTAAGCGAAGCCGGATTTTCACTCATCAATCCCAGAGGCTTACGGGGGGGTGGGGATTTCAGGTTACGACGAGGTACACACCAGTACCGATTTGGGGCCTAATTATCATAACAAGAAAGAAGTCATGACAACGAGTCTGTTTCACCCAGTGGCAAGAGAACACTTACTATACAACACTGGGAAGCGGGAACTCCTTTATTCAACTCCAGCAGCTCTTGAAATCACATGACTGCAGCCTCCTCTCTGTGACAACCTTCTGAGCTTTCACGAGTCTCACACACACACACACACACACACACACACACACAAGGGGCTTGAAAATGCCACTTTTACCTAAAAGAACTGTTTTTCAGAAAGACACAATTAGAACCTCCAACTTTCTGGCAGGAAGCAGCTGCCACTTGGGGGCCCACCTTGAGCAGCTTGAGGCCACGCAGCCCAGCCAGGCTCTGCCAGGGAGGTCTCTGCTCCATTAGAACTCACGGAACCATGGTAGCACCTTCTTCCTGGGATGGGGGAGATGGACGAAAAACAATAAACACTGGTAAAGGGAAAGGACTGATGGGAACTCGTGGCCTGTGGGAGGCCAGGTGAGGGATAAAAACCACCCAGGACGTACTCCAGGGCCTTGCAGGCACTGCTTCCTCAAACACACTCTCCACGTCTGCAAGATGGACATCAGGTAAGGAAGCGCCACGGGAGTCAGCCAGGACCAGGTCATCACCTCTGACCTACATGCTTACACCTTCTTTTCTTGTTTAAAATAACCCAGTAAACTTAATTACTTTGAGGCCCCCCCTACTTACCCCTCTCCAGATCTAGTCTCTGCTCTGGAACCTGTTTTATGGGCCTCTGTGACTAAGGCAATAATAAGATGTACAACATGAGAAATCCTGTGTGCTGCGGATAATCATAACCTAGAGGATGTGTCTGTTTTTGTGGGGGAGAATAGGGAGCAGCAGAAACTCTCGGTGCCCGAGTCAGACCCCGTTTTATCAGCCACTGGCCCTTCTCCTGGCTCCTGTGACCGTCTCTGGAGAATGATCCTTGGCGGATGCCCTTGTTCACTTCGCCCAAGACATCTGGGAAGATGCAGCCCCCCAGGGGATGGCCATGACTGCCTCACATGGGAGTCAAATAGCCTGGTCCTCCTGCCTCAAGGCGGGACAGCTCTGAGGTGCAGTTTACACTGCTGAGCCGCCCAGCATCAGGCCAAATGAGGTGCCACATGAGGTCCCTCTTCTCTTGCCTCCTTTCTCCTTCCCTACCTGTTTTCCTCACCGTTATGGGTTTCTCCTGAGAGCACTCCCTCAATAAAGCCCATGCAGCCAATCCCTGTGTCAGGCTCTCCTGCGTGACTCTATCTACTAGAGCGAAGAGACTCAACCAAGGCCAGACTCTGTTGTCTGACAGGTGAACTGAGGAGGCCAACCTATAGAGACGCTAGAGGAAGACGGTGAGTGTATGCAGGACACATGGGAGACGAAGGTACTCAGATCCCTGGTCCAGCTGGGGAAGAGGCACTTGCATGGATTCTGACCACACAGCATATAGTGTGGCATGTCCTATGATTCTCAAGGCCTCACAGACACCCCACCTACAGCAAAGCAGGTGGGGAACCATGGGCTTCAGTCTCCAGCATCCTGTGGGGTCAGGGACCACCGGTGCCATTGTGGAAATGGACCGGTATGTGGGCCAGGTACTGCGGTGGCCGAGGAAGGCACAGTGATTCCAGGAGAAGATGAAGATGCTGAGAGCAAGGGAACAGTCTGCTTTCTCCTCAGGGATACGGCAGGCCCACGTCTGCAGACACCAAAAGATCAGTGGACAAGTGCGCTGAATACCTGGATGACTGAGTGTACAACAGGAATGCTTACATTTGACATCTGAATGACTCCCGGAGGCAAGGCACCTCCACACAGGATCTTGTCTTTGTATTAATCAGGGTTCTCCAGGGAAACAGAATCAATAGGATATACATATAAATGTATTCACTCACTTATTAATTAACTATAAGGAATTGGCTGAGGTGATGGTGGAGGCTGAGAAGTCCCCAGGCCTTCAGCTGGCAAGCTTGAAACTCAGGGGAGCCAATGGTGGAAGTTCTAGTCTGAAAGCTGGCAGGCTTGAGACTTAAGAAGAGCTGATGTTTCTGTTCAAGTCCAGAGAAAAGAAAAAGATCAAGGTACTCAGACAGGAGGAGCTCCCCCTTGCTCCTGAGAGGATCAGCCCTTTGAGCTGTTGAGGACTTCGAATGATTAGACGAGGCCCACCATGTTAGGGAAGATGACCAAATTTCTTCAGTCTACAGATTCCAATGTTAATCTCATCCAAAACACCTTCACAGACACACCCAGAATATTGTTTGACCAAATATCTGTGCACTCAATGCTCAATCAAGTTGATAGATAAAATTAATCATCATAGCCTTAATTACCCAGAAGCCAGCTCTGTCCTCAACTAGATTGACTTCAATGACTAGATTAAGCACCGGACATATTTCCCAAATAGGTACAGGGATAGCTCCATTCACTGGAAATGTTAGCCAACAGCCCTTTAAGAATGCAAATGGCAAAGAGGTTCATTAACACAAGTATTTACGAAGTTCTGATTAGGACGATTATGGGAGAGGTGCTATGGGCAAAACTGACATGCAAATATTACAGGTAAAGTCAAGATTTCTGAGACTATACCTGAGACTGTTATCCTGAGACCTACATGGAGGAGAAGAGAGTTCTCTTTTCACTTGTCTTACAATCCTGTACTTACCAGGAAAAACAAGAGTCTCATTTTGATATTTCTCTTTCTTTAACACTGAATACTCCAATCTCTGAGTCACTGACAATCATAAGTGTCTAACTAGAATTTAAAACCATTGCTTTGTTTTCAGTATTGCTTATAGAAAATCTTGTCTTTATGACCAATGATACTGATCTTCTGTTGACAGTAGTAATATAAAACTTTCCTTATAAACAGCTGTAATAATCTAAGTATATACAAAGATAAATTAAAAACAAGTAATACAAAAGAAGAGCAAAGAGGACAAAACTTGTGATGGTGGCATAAAGATGAAGTTTGAGGAAACACTGTTTTACATTATGAAAAATGTGAAAACCACAAAAAAAGGGGTGGTGGTAAAGGAATGGGGCTTGAAAAAGTCTAGCAAGAAAAGATGAGAGGACAGTAAACAGCCATCCACTCAAGTCAGTCATGACAGAGTGAATGCTGCTTCTCTGTTCTTGAGAAAACAGCACACTAATTCCCAAGAAAGAAGAACCTGAGAGCTAATGGTGAGAAGTCCTGAGCCCTTCCTAAGAGTTAAAGAAAGAATCACCCCAACCTGCCATGGATCCAAAAGCCACACGAAAACAGGCCAGGTCAGGAGTATCTCAACCAATCTCCATTTGTTTGCTTCTACTTTATTTAACTTACCTGAAGGATTTGAGTCCAATTTCCTTAAATCTCAATATGCCCATGCTGTAGCCAGGTGGTTAATTGAGGATAAACGTTTAATTTCTGATAAAAACTTAGCTAAGAATATTGATTAGAACATATTCCAGTTATTGTATCTGTGCTCCAATTATCCCCAAAGGTAGAAGGTATAAAACCACCACTTCTGTTCATGAATTTTGCAAGTTGGAATTTGAAGAGGGCACCAGGGGCACCAGTCTGACCCTATTCACAATGTTGGGAAGCTGGAATCATCTGTAGGCTCGTGGTCCACTGTGTGCCTGAAGGTTGATGTTCCCGTCCTTGTGAGCCTCTCCCCTGAGTCTCTCCACAGGAGCTAGACTGAGCTTCCTCGCAGCACGGTGGCCAGGCTCCAAGGGAAGGCAGCCCATGAGTGAGACAGAACCAGATGGGCGCTGTCTCACCTTTTATGACCTAACTTCAGAAGTAATACAGTGCCCCTTGTACCACCTCCTAAGTGGTTAGAAGGGAGCCTTGAAGGGCTCCATTCAAGGATAGGAGGGTGGAATTAGACTCTACCTTTTACTGGGAGGATGCCAAAAAATTTGCCAGCAAATATGAAACCACGACAAAGAGGATTAACAGAGGAAACATGCACACCCTGCATCGTGGCCTCACCTCCCTCCCCTTCCAGTCTTCCCAGCCAGGAACCAGCACGATGGTACACGACCGCCTACATTACCACCTGAACGCCAGGCTGGAGGGCTTGAGAGTATCCGTTCTCAATTTCAAGGCGATGACTTCCACAACCGAAAAAGTCCAAAGAAATGAGGGAGAAAGTAAGGTAGGAACGGGGCAGATGAGAAGGGGAAGAGAAAATGGAAATGGGAATTAACCAAGAGACAAAAGACGGAGAGAAGAGAAGCTTACGCGCCTTTCCTTTGTCACAAGCCTAGGCTGTTCAAAGGAATCAGGGCCAGAAAGACTCCCCGAGGAGACACAGTGATGGGATGTACCTTGGAAGTCACACCTTCTATAAAAGGGTTTGGAAATCACTGAGCTGTACCTTAAAAAGGAGAGCAACTGGCACCTTAACCTGAGTGTACTTCTTGGCTCCAAGTCCTAACCAAAGCTCTAAGCTTGGACGGGTCACGCTGCCAAGTCAAGTACCAGCTCTGTCTCGAATGAACTCAGGCGGTTAAATGTCTGCCAAGGTGTGAGCAATCTTAAGGACTCCTGGGCCTACACAGCGCAGTCAAACCGGATTCACATAAAAACAAAACCCCAAACCAACAAGACAAACAACTTCCTACAAAAGATACCAACCAATTGTGACATCATCTTACCACCACGCCTAATGTGTTGAATGCTGCAGTGACACCGGCGTCAACTGCGCTGCAGCTGGTTTGATACTGCAAGTTGCGTGACTCCCTTAATGGTGATAATTTGTTATCCCAAGGCGGACAGAGTGATTGGAATTTTAAAATCATTGCCCAGTTTCTACATCTCGTGTGGCTATTGAGTTCCCAGCATTCCTGGATTCCTGGTATCTCCCTAATGGAACAGCCTCCCCACATCCCATAGGACAATTTGAAAGAGAAGATTATTCATGTTTTTTTTTTCCCCAAAAAGATTTATTTCTCCTAGACTCGTGTAAATGAGTCCTAAGCAGTGTCTTAGTTATGGAGTTGGTGTGCCTAGCACGGCCCAGCATGTGGATTACAAGAACATGCTGGAAGGAAGGAAGTCAGGAAGGAAGGGAGAGGGATGGAGAGATGGAGGGAGGAGAAAGGGAGGAGAAAGAGGGAGGAGGGGTGGGAGGGACAGAAGAGTGGATCTGAGGTCCTAGGCTTGTTAGTAAAATCACACTGATGTATGTACTTTTCATGAAGCGTTTTGACAATATGTAACCAGAGCCTTAAAAACAAAACAGAGCAAAATAACTTGTATTCTTGGACCAAGTAGTTCCATTCCCAACAAGTGCTAAGAATTATTCAAGAATTTATGATTAAGAGTATTAAAAAAAAATCTTAGGCACCTCCCCCCCAAAACATACATGTCACAGTTACTACGTGATTTATCACATGGAAAAAACGGAAGCAGCAGCAGGCCTGACCCTGCGGGAGGGTGAAGCACTAGTTGGCAGAGGTGGAGGGTCGGCGGAGGGGGAAACTGCGACCTGGCTAGTTGTATGTCTGGCATTGCTCTGCATCTGTTCAAATGCATTGTCTTATTCGAACCTAAACGGAGCCCAGGGGGTTTGGGGCCGCAGTGGCTCTGCTCTCAGGGAAGAGGCTTTGCACGGCGGGCTTGGAAGTCAAAACTGTGGGTTTGGATCCCGGCTATGCCCCTCAGCAGCTGAGTGACTGAGCCAAGCCTTGACCTTCTGTGTAAGTTTCCCGTGGCTGCTGTGACAAACGACGACGAACTGGGTGGTTTAAACCAACAGAAATGTTCTGGAAACCAGAAGTCTTAAGGAGCAACTCTGCACTCCCTCCAAAGCCTTTACGGGAGAATCTGCCCTGCCTCGCCCAGCTGTTATAGTTCCATTAGTAAATGTCCTTCTAACATGAGGACCCAACGTAGATTTGTCTCTCAGGACTCGGGTCTGGAAGTAACTGGGAACCATGGAAGAGATCATGTTTCCCTCTTTGCATGCCCCACTAGGAAGCTCAGAGTCTACGTTTACCTAGTTTACAGGCCCTTCTGACCCACATTTTATAAACTAGCCTTGACTTGTTCTTTTTCCTACTCTTCTGCTACCTTCCCATGATTTCTTGACTTCCTTCCCCCCATTTTATTACACCCTTGTTGAGCCCTAAGTGCTTTTTACTAAGCACAAAAGCAAAGAGCGTTTCCCTCTATTTCTTAATTAATTGTCTACATGCAACTAGGTGACATACAGTTACAAAATGAGGCGGATTACGTAGCAGTAAGAAGCCCTGCTTATCTAAAGCAACCTCCATCCTCCCATGAAGGCTGCCTTAGCAGTGGTGGGGAAACCAAGGCTGGCGCGTCCTTTACCTCCCTGTGTGTGGAGACCAGCCTGCCGGGGAGCTCTGCTCACAAGTAACTCAGGATACAACCTGATGCTGGGGGTGCTTGGGAAAGAAGAGTTCTAGAACCTGACGGCCTCCTCTTTCATGCTGAAGCACTCAGAAATTCAGAATAAACTAGGAAAGAAGCTAACAGATGCCCTCCAGGAAGCCCTCTGGGAATGCACTCATCTTGACAGAACAAGCTCACTAACAAAGCAAGAGGTGGGAGGGGAGGCAATGGGGTGCAGTGTTAGCAACAAACACAGAAGACAAGAAACAAAAGACTGCTGGCAGTTTCCAGACAGGAGCCCTGGCAGCCACGGATGTCACACAGTGGCCGGGCAAGGGACCTGAGACAGCCAACAGCATTGACTCCCAGGACAGCGAGCGCCTTGAGGGCTCACACCGTAATCCTAACCCTAACACATCCTGAGACATGAACAACGGACCTGGATTTTGGCACAGGACTGAGGTGCAGCGTTGGCAGAGGGGTGGGAGTGAGAGGAAATGCAAGTGGTCTCTGTGCAAACGGCGGGGCTCTCAGCATCATGTTAAATGCTTTCCAAGCACTATCTCATCCTTTCAGTGAAGGCACTGGCTCCATCTCTCAGCTGAGAAAAACTCAGCCTTGGCAACATTCAGTCCCTTGTCTAAGGACACTCACCAAAAGGTGTGGAGCAGAGTTCAAGCCCAGGTACCACAGGAACACCACCTGATCTGTGTGCAATCCGGCCATGACCTTGAAGTAGCCTCCCTTCGACACCCAGCCACCTGGTTAACTCATTCGTCCATTTCTTTGTTCCTTCAGGCCTTCATCCATCAAACCCATATGAATTCAGGTACTATGTGAAATATGGAGACTCGGAGATTCAAGAGCGGTGGTGGTTTTCAAAAGGGGACGGTGGATACTGCGGGTTGAACTGTGTCGCCCCCAAAGACACGACCTGGACAGGTGAATGTGACCTTATTTGGAAATAAGGTCTTTGAGGACAATCAAGTTAAGATGAGGTCACAGTGCAGTTGAGTAAGCCCTAATTCAACAGGGTGGGTGTCCTGATGAGGAGAGACAGAGAGACACAAGGGGAAGGCCGTGTCATGGTGGACGCGGAGGCTGGAGTGATGTCGCTACAAGTCAAGGGACACTGAAGACCTCCAGCAACAGCAGAGGTTAAGAGAATGGCACGGCACGGGCTCTCCCCTAGAGACTCCTGCGGGACCGCGGACACCCTCATCCAGGACCTCCAGCCCCAGAACTGTGAGACAACGCCTGTCTGTTGTTTTAAGCCACCCAGTTTGTGGTACTTTGTTCCAACAGCCCTGGGGGAAACCAGTACAGCACATTAATGCAACAAGCACCTGCAAAACACCTACTATGTGTTGGGGCTCTTTACAAGGTGCTCAGCCTCCTGAAATGCAAACAAAAAAACACACTGTTACCCTTGAGAAACTCGGAAGGGACAGCAACTATGTCTGGAAAACTACATACCCATAAAACCTCATCAAATCATTTTCACTGCTCCCGGAAACTGTCTCCTGGAGGGTGCAGGAAATGGTTGTGCAATATTTATTCAGAGCTTACAGAACGTGGTTTCCAATCCCAAGGGCCATGAGATGATTCTGATGTGAGCCGAGAGGGAACTGCATGGAAATGCCTTCCCTGCTCTGGGACTTCTCTCATTTCACCGGGGGCTTCACCAGAGTGGGTCTGCTTCTCCAAACTCCTAAAACCCTTTGATCCATCCTGCTGAATAAATTAAGGATATAACAATAACTCTAATCATTTATTTTAATGATGATCTACACAACCTTAACTTCTTCTGGAAGAATGAGGGGGGTGAATGGAGGAAAGGGTGGTTATTCTCGAGTTGTTGCTGAAAGTTATGTCAATGAAAATGCTCATTTTCATAGAACACAGTGGAAAAATCTAAGCTGCAAGTTACTGAAGAGATAATACAATCCAACTGCTTTACTTTATCACCCAGGACTTTGTTCACTGCTAGTAACCAGAGCCTCTCAAAGAGGGCCCCATCTGTGACAGGCGCTCCCTAAAGATTTAATTATAGATTATAAACGAAGGGCTGAGATCCAGAACAGGGGACTGAGGCAAAGACTGGTTAGATCTTCACTAAATCCATCTCTCTCTTTTTCTAGTATATTCTTAATTCTGTGCAGTGGAATGAGGGTGAACAGGAGGAGGTACGCTGCTCCCAGGCCTGGCCCATAAACATCCATTTTTGACCTTGGTGAAGATGGGAAAGCAGCGAGCAACTGTCAGCTGTGACCCCAGAGGGGGGCCTGATGGCCCGATCAGTAAAGAGACTGTTGACATGACACAGAAGCACTCGGGGTCTCTGAGATGTAGCAAAGAGAAGGAAAGGGAGAAGCATGAGAGAGTAAGATGAAACCGGAAGGGGAGAAACGTGCAGATGAGAACAAGGCGGAAGATGTGTTTTGGTGTTTACATTCATTCATTCATTTATGTTTTGATCAAGGAGATGGTTTTATTCATGATCAGGTGGCCAGATGATGAATCAAAGCAAATCTAGAAAAAGCAATACCACTATTTTTTAGATCATAATAGACATGATCCCAGATCTTCACTCACATATAAAATGTGCAAGGACGGGGGACATTGGGAGGAGACCTCAAACATTAACAAAATGATGCACCTTTGTTTTTGCAGACTGTCCTGTGGGTTACACTTCAGCTCACTGGGCATCTTTTTCTTATCTTTACATTCATTTACAATCACTGCCGGGAGCAGTCGGGCCGTCTTGCGGGCACCCTTACCTCCGCTGCCTCAGGCCTCAGGAAGGGGAAACTTTAAACAGCAAAGGCCACGGTGACAGACATCACCTCCAAAGGCAAGAAACTATGCTTTATGGTGCTGAGATGTTTCAAAAGCTTTCTAGGTAATTCTCGTATGTTGCCAGAGTTGGGTACCACTGCTGGAGGGTGAACTTAAAACAGGAGGAAGAAAGCAAATGCTCTGCAGCTACTGAGGAAGCCTGGCAGCCCTAGAGGAGGATGCCCCATCCTCCCCTGTGTTGACCAACAGGGCCGCAGCCCATCCGGGGAATTTTGCCTTAACCTTCCCTGCTCTCCCCCAGTCCCTACAAACATAACCTGGTTTCATCCAGCTTCCTCACATCATTTTCTATCCCTCTGTTTATTAGAAAAACCAAACTGTAGCCGGTTTAATCTTGTTCCAGTTTTGTCCCTCTTCTACACCTGGTCACCTCTCCCCCACACTGACCGGCTGATGGGCCCTCCCCGCCACCGGACGTACAACACAGCGGCTGGACAGACAGAGGGATGGCTTGCACTGTGCTTCCACTGCGCCTCATGAAATAAAATACAGCAGCAGCCAGGTGCTGCCACTGTTTATCGGGCGCTTCCTACCTGCCAGGAACGGTGACAACTGCTGTCTATTGCAGTCACTTTCAGACGGCATCACTGACTCCTCACACATCTCCATGAGTGGGCTACTGTTATCAGTCCCACTTTACAGATGAGGAAACTGAGCCCAAGAGGGTTGAGCAAAATCGCCCAACTAGTGGGTGGCATGAACTGGGATGAAACCCCGTGTCCACCGGACCCCAGAGCCAATGACCGTACCCGCTAGCAGGGGCTGTGGTCAGTCTGGCTGTCCCCACGCCTGGGCCTCCTCCACCGGGCAGACAGGGAGCAGGCCCTGAGCTAGCTGTTCCCTCGCTCTCTTTTGATGGTCTGCCAGGCAGGGGCAGCTCAGCACGTGCTGAATAAATGAGCCACCGAATCATCCTCCACTCACAACTGTCATGGGGTGAGGGGGTGCAGGGCCATGATCTTAATCAAGGCTTCTGTGAAGGAAGATATGATATTGGTCAAAATCGCAGCTTCTTAATTTAAAGGAAAAAAGCACCGACATTCAACAAAACGCCCTCTTCGAGGAATTTAATAGTTTACATAAAGCTCCTGTGTTCAGCACTGTGTACTTTCATCAACCCCCAGAGCAGCCCCGCGAGTGTGCTGTGGGCCACTCAAAAGAGGTTACACTCTTTCTCTGAGGTCTCACAGGCAGCAAGTAGTAAAATCAGGTTTTGAACCCAGGTCCCTCTGATTTCAAAGCACATGTCCTTTCTTTATAGACTAAATTCTTCTGAAATGAGTGGTTTAGACTGCCCTGAACGTAACACTTAGGACTTCTACAGAGAGAACATACTTTGACCTCTGGCCTTAGACATCTTCATACAATAATAAGAAGAACAATTATCACCACACATATTTTTATAAAGGACTCAGGAATTAACAAGTAAATGTGAACACTATTATGATATAGTCAAAACCTAAAGGGAAAAGGGGAATTAGAATACTGGAAGAAAAAAATGAATTCTTTTTCATTACGGAATACTCCCCCCGGCCCCTGATAGACATGGGACGTGTAAGTTGCGGATACCTCAGAAAGGTAATAGGCTATAAGATATTTATGACACTTGCCATTGTGAGACACAAACCATGGGGTACCCAAATCAAGAACCACAGTTTAAGGAGATGTGGGGCTAAGAGATTTATATAAATACACATCTACAAGTGATCGCTGATGAACGGCCTCAATCACGTGAACTAATAAAATGCAGGAGCTGGCAACAGGAAATCCAAAAACTGGAAGGGAGGCCCCGGCACGTCTGATTCAGTGGTCCTGACGGCTCTGCAGCCACTGGAGACAAGCTCTGGGTCTCATTCGGAGGTGGGGGGCGTGGAGTGGGGGATGCACTTATCTTCTGGTCAGGACCAAATTAGTTTTAATGCAGCTTCGTGCCTCCTGTTTAAACAGCTGTTTATTCTCTCCCCAAGAAATTATCTAATGTGCTTATGGGGGCAGCCACTTGGATGCTGCCAGTCTGAGAGACTTGGGGAATAACCCTAAACCCAGCAAGAGACAAACAAGCGGAGACCAGTGGAAATTTATAGCGTAACCCAAGCTTGCAGAATCATAAAACCCGAGTTTTTTTTTTTTTTTTTTTTTTTTAATAGTCAGAACCTCGCATTCAATTCCAGGGTCAAGAATGTGAAACACTGGCAGGCTCCCTAGGACAATGTGGTGGTCTGCAGTCCTAACAGGCTCCATTTCTCCGAGACACATTGTGATATAAAATCCTGAGGTAGAGAGACTGGCTCCTAAGGACTTTTCCAGAACAATAGTGTCATTTTAAAAAAAGGAAAGAGAAGAGAGGAAAAGAATATTGCAAAATTTGAAACATAAAATGAAGCTTAAGTGCTTTTTTTTAAAAAAAAAAAAAGAAAAGAAAAGAAAAGAAAAACAGATATGGCCACCGGCAAACAAAATTTCTTGGGAGCAGAAAGAAAATAATTCAGAAAGAGCTATATTCCTGTCATGCTCAGATTATTAGTAAGATTCTCTCTGTCTCACACAGGCACATCGTCTTCAAGTCTATCAGACAAATCACAGTGGGCCTGAAGTCTTCCTGGTGGGGTCTAAGAGAAACACATCAATTTTCAAACACTAACAATTTTAAATTAGGACAAGAAGGAATATTGTTAGGAAGACCGAAAAGCAAGAGGGAGGCATTTCAACTCGCAGAATAACAATACGATTAAATTGAAATTGTTGTTTTCTGAACACAGTCATTTTATAAAATGTACAGTAACGCTTTTATGTGTAAATTATCTAAACTCAAAAAACCTTTCACTTTAAATTGAATTGAGACTAGCTTAGAGTAGAACACTTGGGTGAAAACGTGCTTCAAATGAATAAAACAGCAAAGTGAAACAAGTACTATTTTGCAGAAGAATGCTGCGAAGGGATGCTGGGCTTTTCCTTCCCGTTTTTGTTTGGGTTTTGATTGATGCACGTTACACCGAGAGGAACAGACAAAACTCGCGTCTGCAAATTCATTTTTAACTTGCCCCTGCAACAAGTTAAGCGATATTTTCCATTCAGTAAATTATAGATGTTACTAGTACATTTCAGATGAGGTGAGTATATACGAAAATACTATGAGCCAGTGAAGAGAGGATCGACTAACTTATCTGAATAAAGATGTTTTTACTTCAAAATGCTCCTTCAGTGTGCCCAAGGGTCTCTCTCCTTTTTAAAAAAATCGTATTTAAAGTCCTCCTCCCTTGTCTTAATTAACTACACAGGTGTGTCCCCTTTATCAGCATGTCGCCGTGGCGCTCTTCCCCAGGTGGCTGCTGTGACATCTGTAGACATTGAGTGCACATGCGACTGCCTCCCCAACGAGACCACACGCTTTTTTCAGGCAAGCTTGGTGTTATTTTGATTTTTGTTCTTTCCTTAAGCCGACACCACCTGACGGAAGATTTAGCAAATGGTGCTCTCACAAGGATGAATGAGCAGGGATGGTTAAGAAGACTACTTGGTGGGGTTGTGGGGGGGTGGGGAGGTCATGCCCAGAATTACCAATCTGCCATGATCACTGGCACCGTGTGGATGGCCAGGTGCCAGGCACTGTGCTTAGCACAATGTGCACACTGACTGCTTCTGTGATCATGTCGAGGATTAGAAAATGGGCTTTGAGAGCAAAGCGATGCATTACAACCAAAGAGACAATATGTGTGGGGGCTTGGATTTGAAGCCGGGGGATGTGATGGGGAGGACCATAACCTTAACCGATCTCAGCAGTTCTGCTGGGCAGGAATTCTGCTTGTCCACTCAGCCCTTCAGCACCACTGCTTCCCACAGAGCCTGGTACCTTACAAATTTCTCAGAATGAATGAATGCCGTTTCAGTTCAATTTATTTCAAAAGAGCCCCCCACAAGCTATTTCCCTCAGATCATGGACCGGTACTACCACCCCCGCCCCCAGCTCCCTCCCTTCATCTCTCTTTCCTCAGCTCTATCAATCCCTTTACTCATGCTCCCCACTATGAATCAGCAGAATAATTCCCGGCATATATTAGGGGCTCAACCAATACTTGTCCCCTCAATAAATACTTCCTTTTCAAAAACTTTCCTTAGAAAAACTGGGAGTCTCCTAAGCTATATATGATGATGGAGAAGGACACAGAACTGATCAAGGTATTCATTCATTCATTCATTCATTCACATGGTAGCAAGTGTTCCAACATGATGCTGTCCCTTCAAGTCTGGAAAACAGGTTGAATCTTCAGATTGAGTTATAAAGTTTGACTCTAACTCCAATTAGTAAAAAAGCATCCAATTTGTTCAACTCCAAACATTGTAAAAACCCATTGATGACTCCTAAGCCAGTTTTTTTTTTTTTTGGCACCACAATAATTCTTTTATGATTTTATCCAGTGAGAATCCCTTGTGGAAATTTCTCTGAACATGGAAATGCATATGGCCTCTGTGGCACAACAGCTGCATAACTACATAATTGTTTACAAATGCACAAAATAAGTACCCAAACCAATAAAAAATAATAACTTGGGCATCCATAAAGAAGAGATACTATAAACATATGATGGCTCGTACTTTCTCGATAAATAACTGTTGAAGCAAAAACACAACCACCAAAACCCCTTATTTCAAATCCCTTTCCATAAAGCAAATAGCACTGGCAGTCTGGTAGCTAATACCATTGTGCTTTCCCAAGCGAAAATGTTTTTTATTAACATTTATCATTTCGGCGCCATTAAAGTAACTGCAGTAAAAGCAGACCCATTCATAATAAGACACTGGTGTGGAGTCCACTACATTTCAAATAGGTTCCAAACCAGCACCCAACTTCCCCACATCACCAAAGAGATGGGAAGGACAGAGAGAAACACGAATATGACGAGATGGTGAGGAGGAAGGGGAGGAATAATATGGAACCTTCCAAATAGGTATGCAGCTACCATCCACCACCATCCTTGCCAGACCCGTCAGAGATCAAGCCAAAAGAACACTGCATTAAAGTCACCAAAGCAGCAGTGAAGCCTTGCCCCTTCAGAAGTTCTGCCTAGAATTTTCCTCTCCCTTTCCACTCTACCTCCTCAGTGTCTGGAGAAACTCCTACTCATTCATCAAAACCCAATTCAGCCACATCCTCCCCCAGGAAACCTTCCTTGTTTAACATCACAGAGAGCTAACCACACCCGTCACAGCAATACCTCTGACCCCTCTACTCTGTCCATTTATGCACTGAATGCACAACTGTTTACCACCTACCAAGAGCCAAGCACGGTTCAAAAGGTACTAGAGATACAACAACGAATAAGACAGGCAAGGAACTTACGCTCTGTAAGTACACACATACATATGCATGTACACACATAATGTAACGTCAGGTAGCACCATATTAGTGTATTATTTCAGTTGTACGATTTCGGGTTCTACACTTATTGCAATTATTATTCTGTCTCCCACAGTAGATTACGAACTCACTGCTTCTCTGTATCACACAGTTTCTCAATTTAACACTGCTGAATTTAAATTTAAAAAGACATTCGTTATTAGCGTAGTCTGGATCAAGCACTAGCCCTGGGAGAGACTAGATTTTACAAAACACCTTTGCCCTCAAGGAGCTTATACCCAATGGCTGGGCAATTCGTGTAATGATGACTGTGATCATAATATGAAAAAACTACTTACCCTTTTATACTTTTTGGAGCTAACGTGACTTCCTGTCATCCTCACAACAACCATGAGAGGTGTTAATAGCCCCATTCTACAGCTGAGAACACCAAGGCATTCTCCAACCTACGATCTTGGTAAAGGGGCAGGATATACCCCTCCTAAACAAACACAAGAGAATCCTCATGAAGCCGGTGAGATCACGCAAAGGAAACCTGGCTCAACAGACGGGTGCACACAAAAAGGGGGGGTGGCTGATAAGGAGGGTAAACTGGGGCTATGGACCAAAGAACTGGGGGCCGTGGCTCTCCTGCAGTTTGATAAGGAACTCTCTGTTGTGGTCCACGTCTCTAAGGAAATCTCCCAGGAGAGCTCCTGTGGATTCTAGCTTGATGTCACAGGAAGAAGAGCACAGGGACTGGGAAGGAGGGATGTCACCTAAAATGGAGGTGCGAGTGGGACGACGGCCCTGGGAGGCTCCCGCATCAAACAGTTCCAGTCTTGACGGGCAAGCGAGAGTTAGCAGGTGGGTGAGTTCCTAGAGCGGCTGTAACAAAGCACCACAAAGGGGTTTAGAAAGTCGAAGGCAAGGTGTGGGCGGAGCCACCCCCCCCCCAAGCCTCCAAGACAGACCCTCCCTTGCCTCCTCCGGCTTCGGGGTGGTGCCAGAGGCTCCTCAGCTCAGGGCCGGTGATTCCCGTCTCCGCCTCTGTCTTCAAGTGATGTTCTCCCTGTATCTCTCCACAGCGCATTCCCTCTGTGCGCGTCTGCCTCTGTGCGCCAGTTTCCCCTTTACATAAAGACATCGGTCATACTGGATTAGAGTCCCCCGCAGTGACTGCGTTTGAACTTGATCACCTCCGCAAAGATCGTACATCAAAATAAGGCACCAGCTGAGTGACTGGAGGTTAGGACTTCAGCATTTCCTTTTGGTCGTATGTGGAGGACAAAGCCAACCCCTAGCAGTGCAGCGGGGGTGGACGCTCAGCGACACCTGGTCCTTGCCCACCCTGCCCGTTTGGGACCTGTGTGACCTGAGGAAACATTTTAACACTCTGTCCTTTTTGCTTTCTCATCCGTAAACTGAGACGGATCCCACACACCTACAGGCTAGGGGATGACAGACAGCAGGGCTCTTTGTTCTTTTCCTTTCCTTGAGGCATTCCTCTTGGTGATGGTGTTTATTAGAATGTTCCTCTAGGAGCCCACGTGATTTCTCGCTCCATCCTCTGCAGTCTCGCCCGCAGCAGACGTTCCAGTCGGCAGCCCATCAGCCTTGGCTCCTGCAGGCTCCCACCTGCTTTCCCAGCATTCCTTGCAGCTCAGGTGGCCATGTGACACAGCCTGTGTCCCTTACACACGTGCAGAAGTCAGTCAGGGGACTTTCCCAACAAAAAGGTCAGAGCCGGCTGGTACCATTCCTTTCTCCTCCTTCCCACCTTGAGGCAGACCTCTGGGGGAATGACCTGGAGAGTCACAGGGCCGGTGACCCAGAACTCTGACAGGAGTCCAGATGTGAGCCAGCTGACCCAATGCCAGCGCCTGCCTCCCTCCGGGCTTCTTATTAAGCGAGAAAAGAAAAAAAAGGGCCCTATTTGTCTCAGCTAACTTTACTTCTGTTTCCTCTAACTTGCAGCTGAACCATTCCGCACTGATAAACCTTCTACTCGGTCCCCAGGTCTCCAATCCTAATCCGTGACCACCCGTTCTCCACCCCATAGCCATGGTGTTGGCATGAGTCATGTCACATCATATCCGATCATGCCATTTCCTGTGTCATATCTTACAGCAAACACACGCCATCGGGCCACATGTATCCTATCTTAATCATATATATAATGCCATATATCACAGCAAACATGTTTATCATATATCATCATATCATACCAATCTTGCTTCAGCTTAAAGCCAGCCAGTGGCTCCTTAATACAACTAGACTGAAATCTCAAGCCCTCACCAGGGTCTGCAAGGCTCTGTGCGATCTGGCCCCTGCCTACCTCTCCACCTTCACCTTAAACCTTCCCCTCCATTTATTCTGTTTTGATTCCAAGGCATCTCGTGAGTGCAGCTCCTCCTCCTGACCAAGCTCCAGAGGTCTCAGTGACTATTTCCTCTGCTTGGAACACCCTGCCACTGCATCTCTGAGCAGGGGCTCCCTGACACCATTCACAGAGGAGGGCAGTCAGGACGCAGAGGTTGAATGAAGGAGAGAAAACCTAACATTCATCGAGCACAATCGGGTGAGACAGCCACGTTCTAGGATGGGACTCCCCGGTCCCCCAGAGTTGTCATTTTCTCTTCTTTTTCCCACTCTCCTTCCCATCCCGCCAATCACAGTTTCATGGAAACAAAACACAGCCACGTGAACATGTGCACGCACGTAGCCCTCCTCACTGTGGGCAAAGCCAGGACTGTGGCCAGGTTCCACGTGCCCCGAGTCGCAGGCCTTGGGTCTTTCTTCCTTTCACACCACCTCAGGAACAGTCAGTACCCAAGTGCTAGTCTGCCAGGGATGCCATGACAAATCACCCACATGGGGCGGCTTAAGGGACTCAAATTTATTTTCTCATGGGGCTGGAAGCTGGAATTCCCAGGTCAAGGTGTTGGCAGGTTTGGCTTCCTCTGAGGCTCCCCTCCTGGGTGTGCAGACGGCTGCCTTCTCTCCGTGCCTGCACTCTTGCCTTCTATCTGCATGTCTACTTCCTCTTCTCATAAGGACACCAGTCAGATTAGATGAGGGGTTCCCCTAAGAGCCTCATTTTAACCTCCTCACTTCTTTAAAGGCCCTGAATTCAAATAGGCATCATCTGAGGCCCTGGCGCGGAGGGCTTCCACATATGAATTTGGGGGAACACAATCCAACCTATAATAGGTACCAAATAATAACAGCCTCGAGGGGACAGAACTCTGCTGGTCTGGTTACCAGAAATCACGTCTGTTCCGGCTCACTATGCCCTGTCTAGAAGCTCTGGAATCTGATACTGGGTATTTCTAACCATCATTTCCTGGCAGTCTGTCTCTTGAGACCTCAAGACAATATTTTATTATGGAAATTTTCAAGTATCCCCAAAATAGAGAAAATAGTTAAATAAATCCATAGTTGACCCAGAATTATCAAAATTTCTCACTCTTGATTTGTTTATCCCATCTTTCAACTGTTTCTTCTGGATTATTTTCAAGCAAAACCCAGGCATCACACCGTCTCCATTTGCGAATTCTCCAGTCTGTATCTGTAATATGAAACGAATAATCGGAAATAGTACCCTGCTTCGCAAATTAACAATACTTTCTTAAAACCATCTATGAACTACTCCATGTTCAGATTTCCCTGACTGTCTCAGAAAAACATCTTGGACGGTAGGCTTCTTTAATTCCAAATCAAAACAAGCTTCCCATGTTACATCCGGATGCTGTATCTCTTTAGTTGCTTCTAATCCACAGAACATGTCAAAGTCAAATGCAGGTTGGCTTTGCACTCAGAGCACTTTCTCACTTAAGCCATCACAACAGAGCATCCATCATCCAAGATACAGGAACCAGGGGTTCAGGCCCCCAATGACTGGGAGGGTCTTCAGGCTTCTTGGACGACCTAGCACAGATTATGAATGATTTAGCGCCCACGGGGACCGGGGGACAGCTGCTGAAAGAGATGCTCTTTCCCTTTCCAACAGACCTTTGTTCTGAATTTGGATTAATTTAAACGTCACATGCGCAGAGGGAATTTGTGAGATATGTTTCTGTAATAATTGTGATCAATACTCATGTGATGCATGCGTTTCTAGGTGCGTTTCTAGGGCTTTGAGGAGGCTCCCATGTGCCTCTCTTCAATGCTGATCAATACTCAGTCAATCGCTAACAGGGGAATTGGAGCCAACATTTATATTCAAACTGTGCTGGGTCCCCTTATGGAAGGTTCTTTCACTTGGTCCATTCGTCACAAACACATTTATCAGACGATGTTATACAGGGAGGGAGCTATAAAAACACATTTTTAAGCGTTAAGGTTTATCATTCCGTCATCTGTTCACACTTTCATCACCAAGATCTTTGGGGCTGGTCTTTCAAACTATTATTCCTGAACAGCTGTATGCTCTAAAATTGATAGTCTTCTGAGTTGATGGATCCAGAAAAAAATTGTTAAATATTCAACAAAGCTCCGAATAACTGCAGCCACCTAGTCTTAAAATTTCCCTCCAAAGCATATGTAACAGTCTGATATGAGCATCTTGTTCCTATTTATTGAAGCAATCATTCAGTCAGGTTGTTACTGAGTAAGCCCCAGAAACGGTAAATTTCTTCAAAAGGGACAGTGACAGATTTTAAAATGTACATTACTTCATATCACTTTGAACATTACAAACCATTTACATGAAACACTGGAGGATTCACGATATATTTGTTTCTCTATCACACAAAGTCCAGACTGTCAAGAACAGAGCCAGGCATGCAGAATCTTTGCCTAATTTAGCCAGCTGGCTTTAAAGAAATTTGTCTGAAACATTCTCCTATTGTGACTTGTCCCCTTCACTTTCTAAAATCCCTGCTGGGTGGTCATTATGTCCTCAAATCTGGCCTTGACAAACAGGTAAGTTATCTATAGTCCAGATGTCAGTCAATGAACAGGAAGAAAATAAAATCGCACAGAGAGATGGGAAACACATGCATACCCGCAGGTCCCCTAGCTTTAATGGCCTCGAGAAAACAGGTGAGCTCTGGCAGGTGTGGGAGACACGGCAAAGCAGTGTTGAAAAGGCTTGGTGGGGTGGGTGTGCACTGGGGGAGAGATGTAGACGCCAGAAGCAGCCACCCCTCTTCTTGAACATACTGCTTCCATAAGCAAGTCTCCAGGCAGTTAATTGCAGATTCCATTTGGTGCCTCTCTACGCCGTTTGGAAAACGAGTCCCCAACCGCCTCATATGCACAGGCCGTTGGGTGACCCGTGGGGCAATTAGATGTGGGTAAAAAACCTGTACTCAGGGCTCTAGGTGAGAAAGAGAGCAGGTCAAGCCGGGGGACATCCCTGCAGGAAAGTCACTGCCAAAGAAAGGGAACA
Organism: Camelus dromedarius; assembly: GCF_036321535.1. NCBI lineage: Eukaryota > Metazoa > Chordata > Mammalia > Artiodactyla > Camelidae > Camelus > Camelus dromedarius. The sequence goes on from NC_087444.1 coordinate 28,678,326, forward strand.
GGGCATAGAATGAACCACTGCTCCTGGCGGCTGGCAAGAAAGCAAAGTGTTGCTTTGGAACCAGAGGCCTGACACAAAGCAAACTCAAATGCCGCATAAACCAACAAGCGCCGAACCACACGGCAGTTCGCTTTTATTGGTCATGGACGCGGCAGTGTGTTCACTGGAGAAGCTCTTGGTAGAGCTGCGCAGACAGGCAAGTGGTTCAGAAGATGTTCTGATGCAGAAAAAAGATGGACACAGTCTTCATCAGGTGAGCAGGGCCGTGTCAGAGATGCGCAGAATTCCCAGCCCAGGAAGGTGGACTCCATCAGGGCCCGATTACTTCCGACAGGCCAGCCACAGCCGGGAATCTGCGGGTTTTCTCTCGCCCAGGCAACAGCCAACACACTGCCCTCTGTGATCACTGCTTAGCTTAAATGAGTTAATCTCGTTTTCCAGATGAACTGTTATTTTGTCTCCCGCAGGCTGTGATTACGGGATAAAAGTATTGTGTTAACAGGAGGACTGGTGGTGGTAGTGCGAGGGGGGTCTCAGTGCCGCATTCCGCACACATAACATAACCAGCCAGTTTTTATCCTCATCTCCCCCCACCCTCTTCTATTTTTAATGGAGTTAGAAGAACAGGAAGAATTGTAGGGACCTGGGAAATGACACGCAGGGCGATAAACCTTTCAGATGAATTATGTCACCTCGTAAGAGGTCAGAGGCCCAATTTATCTTCATGTTTGGAAACACAGTTTATGATCCTGACAAAATTTAAAACACATCTAGGACAAAATAGACGCATAAACGGCACTGAGTTTTCAACTCTCCCCCCTCCCCCTGCTTTTTTCGAATTGCTCTTGGAACACATCAGTCAGCAAAGAGGCATGTGTGGAGGGCCTGTAACGTGGAAGGCATTTTGCTGGATGCTGTGGAAAAAAAATTTATTTTTTATGCCAACACCTGGGTTCTCCCCGAAAGGAGCCTTATGCCTCTGTGTGACTGTGGGCATCATTTTCTTTTTAAATTAAAAAAAAAAATTGGAATGTAGATGGCCATGATAAATGCCCTTGGAAACACAGATGCTGGTCCTAATCCTAGTTTTCATATTTATTAACTAAGAGGTGTTGAGCAAATTGCTTAAACTCTTTGAGCCCCAGTTTTTTTCATCTGGCTTGAAGAGGTACCCAGCTTTCAAGGTGGCTGTAAGGAGATACAGCACAGTATGTAAAGGTTTTAGCAGGTGACAAATGTTTGGTAGGAGTAACTTCGAAAATAATGATGATTTCCCAGGGTAGTTACTGAGTCACAGAATGACATCAAGACCATGTGGCAGAGCAGGGCAGGAACAAAAAGACGCCATTAGTAGGTGCCTGATTAAGCAATTAAAAATACAGGATGCCCAGTTAAATTCTAATTTCAGATAAACAAGTTATGTCTTAGTATAAGTATATCCCATACCATATTTTTAAAGTATAAGTATGTCCCAAACATTACATGGGCTACACTTACGCTAAAAAATTAACCACTGTTTATTTGATATTCAAATTTACCTGCGTGTCTTATATTTTAGCTCACAATGCGAGCTACAGGATTTGAAGCCAGACAACCAAGATCATTTAGCTATGAAACTCAGGGATCATTTACCTATGAAAATGAGCCTCAGTTTCCTCATCTATGAAATGAGGCTAACTGTAAAAACAACATTTGCCTAATTCACATGGTTGTGGCGAGGTTCAAATTATGTACGTGAGCATCTTCTGTAAACCATAAACTATCAGTCCTTTTATAATGTTCGGTGTTCTGCGTGTGCATTTATTGCTTTAAAATAGAAACTCATCTTACTGTCCATCTAAGCCATTCCCCTCATTTTACACTCTGTAAAATGGTTGTTGGCCTAAGGCGGCACTTTACAGGGGGTGAGAGGGTACCTCCTCAATCACAAGGTAGTGGGTGCTTCCTCTCCTCCCAAACACACACACTGGGAGCCTCCAGCAGGACTGCAGCGTCGGGGAGAGAGGCTTAGCTCTGAGACTCACAACGACCCACCGCAGAGGAGAGCGCCCTTCCGCAGGGTGGTGCTGACCACTGAGCTCTGAAGTGGAGGCTTCCCAAGGGGAGGCGCCCCAGATTCCCACCCAGGAGCTGCTGGGAACAAATCATGTCTACACTGGATTATTCTTTCCCATCCTTTGAGGTGGTGACTGTAATCTGGAGAGGCTAGATAACTTTGGGTTGCAAAATTTCTACCAAATCTGAACCCTGCCTCCAGCATTTAGCCTATGTGTGTAAACCCTGGCTTATCCACACCCTAGCTGGAGGCAACTTGCTTAATCCTACTGAACTTCATTTTTACCCAAAAAGAATAAGACCTACCTGACAGTAACTGGGAATGTGACCCACGATCTTACAGCTAAAGCATTCTCTCACTACTCTCTTCCTTGGCACACGCTTCATATGAACTGACTAGTCCCCCCTTTTTTTTTAAGGTAAACACACTAACCAAGGAAATCCAATTACTTCGGGTGATTATTTCACTTAGAATGACCTTGGTTTAGCACATATTTGTCAATCAACACATAGAAAATAGCGCCAACTAAAGACAATGAGGGAGGAGAGCTCTCTACCAGAAAAGCCGGACCACCTCCGACGGCGCGCAGCCCCAGCGCTCCTCTCTCAGTGCGCTCCTGGCGGCGGCGGAGGGCTCTGATTCACCGACTCCGCCGCTGCAGGCGTTCCAGAGCGGGCGCAGGAGGAGCCCGCGGCGAGGAGCCCACGAAGACGCCAGCGCCTCCGGTGCTCGTGCGTAAAGAGGCGCGATGCTGGAGCCAAGGGGGCACAGACAGGCATGCGCTGCCGCTCTTCTACACGATGAATGCCTTTTCAAATATTCGGAGGTTCTACACAAATGTTGGGGGGGAAACGAGAGATTTTTGCATATACGTTAAGTCTGATTACGGTAACTTTTTAAGATAAGAGGACTGCTTTTATTCTCAATTCTCATACTCCGAATAGGGATGAAAGGTGGAAAAACGGGTGAGAGGAGAAAAACCCAGTAACATGAGACGACCTGAGTGATCAGAATCAATGCTGCAGCGATTTTCATGACAACCTGAGATGTCACTTATGCAAATGATTTGTTCTTGATACCAAATAAGTTTATCTTCTGTTTAAAATATTCAGTGGCTGACATGGAATCCGGTCCCTTGAGGCTGGCTGGGTAACTGAGTGATTCACTTGCACCAGCAGTTTGTACCCTAAGTCAGGCGTGAGGGAAGGTGCTGGGGAAATCCTACTGAGAAGGTGGTGTCCCATCAGTACGTATGTGAACTCAAGCCAAAAGGGAGACTCGGGGCTTGAGAGAGCGTGGCCCGGAGGGTCCTTCCTCTCCTGGATGAACTGTCAGTGCTTCCATAATTGGAAAAACATCTACTTGCAGGGGCTATGGGACCAAGTCCCAGGGCAGAGAGATGTGGCGGAGACCCTGAGTCCCCCTCTCCCTTCCCTGCAGCTTCTTCCTAGTTGACAAATGAAAAGGTTGAGAAACAGAAATGAAAAGACTGAAAATAAGAAAGAGTTAGGGCCCAGAGAAAGCTACAGAGAGATGGAGCCCTTGAATACAGAGAGGAAGAAAGAGGTGGAAAGAGATGGAATTGTGGTGGGCTCTGGATGCCCACAAGGAGAGTGTTCTTGGAGAAAACACCTACCCCAAAAGCAGAGGCAGAAAATGGGACAGGTGCCTTAACCTGACTCTGGGAAAAAAGAATAAACATGCCTAAGGATATTTGTGTGTGTGAGTGTGTGTGTTTGTGTGAGAGAGAGAGAAAGTTAAAGGCAACTGTCTTCAAAAAGCTGCCCTGATGGTCTGAAAAAGAATACATAGAATCAAATAAGAGAAAAGTTAATCCAAAAAGATATACCTATGTGTCTAAAGTATCCTCTTTTTAGTTAACTGTATTAAATATGAAGCTTGACAAGATGGAAATGTTTGTACTAAAAATGAATGTTTATCAACAAAGTGTGATTGCATTTATGATCAAATATGGGTGAATTCAGTTAAAAAAAAACCCTGTCATCTTTTTTTTTTAACATTTTTTATTGATTTATAATCATTTTACAATGTTGTGTCAAATTCCAGTGTTCAGCACAATTTTTCAGTTATTCATGGACATATACACACTCATTGTCACCTTTTTTCTCTGTGAGTTATCATAACATTTTGTGTATATTTCCCTGTGCTATACAGTGTAGTCTATTCTACAATTTTGAAATCCCAGTCTATCCCTTCCCACCCTCCACCCCCCTGGTAACCACAAGTCTGTATTCTCTGTCTGTGAGTCTATTTCTGTCCTTTATTTACGCTTTGTTTTTGTTTGTTTGTTTGTTTTTGTTTTTGTTTTTTAGATTCCACATATGAGCGATCTCATATGGTATTTTTCTTTCTCTTTCTGGCTTACTTCACTTAGAATGACATTCTCCAGGAGCATCCATGTTGCTGCAAATGGCATTATGTTGTCGGTTTTTATGGCTGAGTAGTATTCCATTGTATAAATATACCACATCTTCTTTATCCAGTCACCTGTTGATGGACATTTAGGCTGTTTCCATGTTTTGGCTATTGTAAATAGTGCTGCTATGAACATTGGGGTGCAGGTGTCATCCTGAAGTAGATTTCCTTCTGGATACAAGCCCAGGAGTGGGATTCCTGGGTTGTATGAAAAACCCTGTCATCTTTGACTACAAAGTATATGCCACTAGTCAGTAAGCTTCTCAAGACACAACTGTAAGTTATTTCTATATCCATAACATCTAAACCATGCTCTACCCTCAATGAAGGTTATTCAGTGAATACATAGATGAATGCCTACACCTAGCAGGTCAGATTCCTTAATCAAGATACACTACCACCACCTGGTGGCAAAGTACCAAAATTGCAGGAATAGGGGTTGGTTTTATTCTTGTTTTTAACATGCATGCACAAAAGCAGTCTCCTCTGATAGTACATGTGGCATTACACAGCATCACCAAATGCAAAGACCTAGAGGGAGTAACAAAGCAAATAAATATTAAACTGTTTTGTTTGGATAACCCCAAATAACGTCAGCTTTTTCCAGTTCTTTCCTGTTATTTTAAGTATTTATTTCACAAAATTCTCCCCTATTTTTCAGGCTGCACAAGTGCAGCCTCAGAGCAGAGTCAGAGCTGGGTTCTCACATTAGCTTGGCGAGCGTGTAAGGGGGAGGGGATGCTTGACTGACAACCGACACACTGATGACAGAACAAAGACGGAGCCTCCACTCGGCACACTGCTCATTTATACAGCCACAATTGCCTGTCCTTGCTCTCGTATTCTCTCCAAAGAAGACCCTCTGACTCTAGCGGCTTTGTCTTGTGGTGTGCTTCACGTGGGCCCCGGCTGTCAGCCAGGTCTGGAAGCTACAATGAATATAAAGTACTGGGCAGGACCACATTTGATAAATGTAAACAATATGCAGAGAGAAAACCTCTCAGATGAAAAATCCACATACATTTTTAGCGGCCATCAGACTGAATGCAAATGGCTTTGGAAAATATAAGTGGTTGGCTTTTTAATATCAAAGAAAATCACAGCCTTTTCTCTAACACGAAAAACACCACTGCAGTAAAAAGGAACAAGTAACCAAATAAACCAGGCAGCTGATCTCCAGCACCTGGAAGTTTCCACCATTGCTCTACCCTTGGAAGCAATGTTGTCCTTCCAGAAATATTAAATTGGGGACAGGGTGAGAGAACCAGGAATGCTGTGATTTTTAATGCCCCCCCCCCAAAAATACAGTACAATAAAATAAAAGAGTTGGCCTGGCTCACAAATGAAGCCGCATAATGTCAATGCTTGGAAATGGCTGGCTCTCAGTTGTTTTCCAAGTCAACGCACTGGCAGTGTTGCCTGAAAGAAAGGAGTCAAGAGGGAGAAAATAAATAGCGCCTCTCCAGAACTCACCCAGCAGCTCGGCAAACTGTCTGCTTACTATTACACAGTTTTAACATGTCATAATCATTTTCACAGTCAAGATACCCTTCCTGCAGTTTAGGCCAAGAATGCATGACTAATTTTAACCACTTGTGCAAATCTCCTAATGGAAATTTCTAACGGCTTTTATGGATTAGACTTTCGTAAACTGTGTGGTGAGAGCAGCGGCAGATACCAAGCCGGGGATGCTCCTCATGTCGACCCGCCGATATGGCGGGAGTTACTGAGCAGCAGTGGGCAGTCATACGGTCCAGCCACGAACTGTAATGCTTCCTGGCACCCCAACTATTATATGCGCTACATATAAAAAAATAGAACCAAGTTTCGTGAAAATGCAGATGGATGAGAAGGGAAGATGGGTGCTGTGTGACCATTCAAGCCTCACCAGAAACTTGTAGAGATGAGCAAACTCTAGACGCCCCCCCAACCTGTGATCTCACTAAGTCCAAATCACACCTCATTAAAGGGGGGGGGTGTCATCCCCACTTTACAGACCAGAACTGAGGCTCCAAGAGGTTGGATCACTGGGTGAGGGTGACGCGGCTGCTAGTGCTTAAAAACAAGTGCCAAACCAGCCCTTTCCACCATGACATGCTGAGCTGAACAGCATCTAGAAATTTGAAGCACATGACTGGGAGATCTAAGAGTCAAGTTCAGTATACTTCAATAAATATACATATTAAAAAAAAAGAATCAAGCTCACTTGGAGATGGAAAACTGTGAGGGTTGCACAGTAACGTGAATGCACTCAATGCCTCTGAACTGGACACTTCATTAATGGTTCAAATGGTAAATTTTATAGTATATAAATTTTTACTACAAATTAAAAAACAATGACATTCAAAAACTCCTCTCCACTGAGATCTGAGAAGAGGAAGATGGTTGTAGTCATGTGTCTGGAGGTAATTCTGTTACACCTGTCATGAAACTCAGAGCATTTGGGAAAAAAAAAAAAAAAACTTTAAGGAAGCATCTTCCCCTTAAGGAGGTCAAAACCAGTGGGATAGTTGGAAGCACCATTAGTTTTTTTTTTCCTGTCCCTTAACTTCAAGCTTTGGGAGTTTCTGGGGTTTTGAAATCTCCTTTATGGAGATCCTAACTCCTATAATGTTAGCACTTTTCACAGGAGACAAGGGAGAAGCAGAAATTAAAATCTGAGGCAAACAAGGTAAAGGGTGACCTGGGTGCCTAAGGGTGGTTATGATGCACAGAGAGAAGGAGCAGGAAGAAAAAAATCAAAATTAATGCCCTCCGTCCTCTCCCCAGGTTCTTGATTTTCCTCCTGGCTGAAGTCAAGGTCCCTCCAGCCCTCAGTTTAATACTCCATCCTCAGGGGAGCCTTCCCGGATCCCACTAATCACTGTGGGATCCCAGAATTTCACAGACTTGCCTTGGGAAGGAGCAGGAAGTTCTCCTCTGTTGACTTACGAGAAGTCTGGGGCAGGCATTTGCTCCTGGAGCCAGGACTCCAGGGGGTTGGGGAAAGGAGGAGCGCTAGGGTCTCAAGGTCCTTGGTCCCAAGGACCCACACTCAGGTCCCCTTCTTCTGCGATGAGCAGGGTGGGATGAAAGGGGGCGGGGCAAGTGCTCTAAGTGTCTCCCATGACCCCAGAACATGCAGCCCCCCCGAACTTTGAAGTTGTTTCCACAAAACATCAGACACCTCTTCCCTCTGTCCTTGCCATTCTCAGTTCATTTTCTCTTTCTTCCCCATTGGCTTTCCACCTAGAGAGGAAATTGTTTCACTGCTCCTGTCAACTCGCTCCCAGTGGTAAAGAACCCTGATGGCCCGTTTCTTCCTTTGCCTCCATTACTGGGGCTCCCTCCCCACCCCCTGCACTGAGGCGGAGTCATCACTGAGGGAAACTCATGCTCTATCCCCAGATGACGGCTCCCATAACATTCCATCTAGACTGACAGCCCGTGATGCTGACCCAGGTCCCAAAGAGCCCTACACCTAACTCCCTGGTTTACGACGTGGTTCAGACATGTCACCTTGGTGTGTTTTCCTCAAGCCCTTCTCCTCTTCTTGGTTCCCAAGTTCCCCAGGCAGAAAAGAAGGAAAGAATGAGGGAAGTGGGTGGAGAGATGGGGATGGGGAGACGAGGTGGAGGGAAGCTGGCCCGGGTTCCAGGGCCAGCACCTGCCATATGGCCATCAGACCTTCAACCTCCTCCCCTGTCAAATGGGGATGACACGGGAGTATACGGAGGAAGGAAGGGAACTAAACAACCAAAACACACACCATGTGGCACTCATTACCTGCGAGGCTGTGTTAAAGTGCTTTCTGTAATGTCCCACAGGTCATCCTCTGATCTCCCAGTGAGGTAAGCACCACCATTATCTCTCCTTCAAAGATGAAGCCATTAGGCACAGAGAGGTTGCCCAAGACCACACGGCTATACTTGGTAGAGTCTGGAATCGACTCCTGCAGCCTGGCCCCAGGCTGAGCTGGTCCCATGACATTACTTCCTACTATGACCCTCCTTCTACTCCTCCAAGGGCCTTAATAAACACCAGTGCCTTGCCCGCTGCCTTTTGAGATTCTTTTCACTAGTCCTTCAGGTCAATTTTCAAAGAACTTCAATCCTCTGGGTGTTGTACTGTTTAGGTTTCTTCCATTAGCTGGAAATCATTCAATAAATATTCATCAAGCACTCGTTCTGTGCCAAGAGCCAGGCTAGTGATGACTGCATCTCCAAGACCTGGCTCTGGAGGTCGAGGCCAGCGTGACTAGGAGGTGATGTGGCCAGGCCCACCGCAGGCCCAGAAATGCCGCAAGAAATACAACATAGAAATCTAACAGGGTGGCCTAGCGAGGGGTGGTCCTGCAGAACAGAAGGGAGACCCCCGAGCACTGGCACTTCCCCTCCCCCAGACTCAAGGTTTCCTTGGTCCTCGGACCTAGCAGGTTTCTTCTCCATACAGGCTTCACTGACTGTGAACTTGGGCACACTTCTGTGAGTGTCTTTGGTCCATTTCCTAGTATGTGTCCCAAAGATCACCCTAGGACAGTGTTTCTGGAGGGGTGTCACCAGCATCTTGAGGAAGGGCATTTCTCTGCTGTATGAGACCAGCCACACACTGTGGAACGCTCAGTACCCTGTCTCCCTGGCCACCTACCCTCACCAAGGCAAAGAGTACCCTGGTTACGTTGTGATGATTAAAAACACCCAGTGTGCGGGGAAGGGACACTGCCACCCTCAGCTAAAAGCCACTGTCTTAGGAGATGTGACTTCAAGTCAGATGACCCCATGAGAGATGTCCTGGTACTAGTTTCTGGTTTGCAGAGACATGACGTATGTAAACACAGTACAGAATTCCATCGAGTTCAAAGGTGATTTAAGCTGGCCCAAAGATAATTACACAGAAGAGCCCAAAGAAATGCAAACCACAATGGAGTGAGGTGCCCCCTGGTGGAGGGTGCAGGTGTCAGTGAGCAGCGAGCACAGGTGATCTGTCCTCTGTAAGAAACAGAATCACTGATAATTGTTGCGTCTATAAAAAGGCAGTTGCCCTACAAGTACAGGTATCCATGAGAACGGAGTACACAGGTCGGCCAGAAGCCTCCCTGGCTGTTAAGAAACCTCAGGATGCTGAGAGGCGAACCTAAAATTACACAAGGTAACCCTTATGCTGTTTGGTGTGACATCACTGTTAACTTAGTGCACCGACATCATTTAACCACAGGAAGACTTACACAAAAGGATGAATGCTATTTTCACAACCACGCTGTGAGAGAAGTGCTGGCATAATCCCCTTTTAAAGATGATCAGAATAAGCACAGAGAGGTTAAGTTACTTGTCCAAGGCCACACAGCTACACACGGCATAGACTAACTTCAAACCCAGACAGCCAGCGTTTGAAGTGCACCTAAAAAATCATGTGTGTATGTTACAGTGAAACATAATAATATTGAGATAATCAAAATGAGAACAATAATGCTACTGTGTTAGCATATCTTCATACACGCAGTATCTTACGAATTTGTAATGTTTGAGTTGGGCCCTCGGTTAGCAAACTATGGCCCTTGGGCCAAATCTGACCCACGATTTGTTTTTATCAGAAAAGTTTTACTGGAACACAGCCAGGTCCACTCATTTATGTACTGTTTCTGGCTGCTTTCATACAAAGGGTTAAACTGTTGAGACCATCTGAACTGCAAAACCAGAAATATTTACTATGTGTCCGTTTACAGAAAAAGTCGGCTCACCCCTGTCCTACTATTATACATTAGCCTGAAAGTTTCCATTTTTAACGTATAAATGGTAATCACTACAGGAATTGTGACTGTAGGCAGAAATATCACTAAATTTATAAAAGCATTATGTTAAGTAAACTTAAGGTTCATCACAACTTGAAATGCAGTTTGTTAGATATATGCAAATTACTTACATTCTGGGGGAGTTTGTTAGTAAAAGTACTTGAAAAGGAAATCAAATATTACATTTATAAATGCAGCTTTGTGTTTTAAAGGTCTTTACCTAAATGTATAAATGAGCTGAAGTATTACTCTACAGCTCCTCCAAGATGACTGCTAAAATGTGTCAGGCTTGCAAGCAAAATAGTAAGAAATGTAAGTTGAATTTAAAAGCCTAAAGAAGGACGAGGATTTGAAAGTGTAGCGTGAATGAAATAACTTTCAATTTTAAAAACCGAGGGAAACATCCTGACACTCTCCTCTGCTACAAAGGCCACCCTGGAAGTCTTCAAAAATCCCCAGTAATAATCTGGATTCTTTCCCCTCCAAGATACAAGATAATCTTGTATCTCCTTACCTCTGCTTGTCAGTGGTAAAGGTAAGTCAAAGTACCCAAGAGCGAGCCTGGGTTCTCCCTGGCACCAAGGCCTGAATCCAGAACCAGTCTGGGTTGCTTGACCCCATTCAGATGGTGAATCCAGGCCAAAGAATCCCACATAGGAGAAATATCAAAGAAAGATGCCAATGTGAGAATTAATCTTTAAATATACATATATTGCTGGGGGGAGGGTCTAGCTCAGTGGCAGAGGGCATGCTTAGCATGCACAAGGTCCTGGGTTCAATCCTCAGTAGCTCCACTATAAATAAACAAACATACAAACAAATAAACCTAATTTCCCCCAAAAAGTAAAATAAAAAATAAAAAGCAAATTATTTAAAAAAAAATATGTGTGTGTGTGTGTGTGTGTATATATATAAAGTGATGACAATGGTAATACCACTTTGTCATTTTATATAGCATTTGTAATTCATAAAGTTCTTTCAAACATACTATCTCTCCTGATCTAGTAGAATAACGTGGCCACTCGTTGGCTGACATGCTTTGGAAGGAGAACGGTCTGGAGTGATACCTGCCCACTAGTGGCATGGCCTTGGGCAAATGGCCAAATCACTCAGTTTTCTCCACACTGAGCTAAGGGTAATAGTAAGGGCAGTTGTCAGGATCAAACCAGAGAGGGTCTGAAGTGAGCGCTTAGCACACTGCCTGGTACACAGTCATGGTAACATGGCTTTTCGCTGCTGTCACTGTGACCAGCATCATTCTAGAAAAGCCCCGGGAGGCCAGGCGCTATCATGCCCCTCGTGGAGGAAGGTGCCGGTGCTGAGAGTAGAAGAGCCTTCCCGCGGGCCGGCCGCTGCAGGCAGCAGCATCGTATTTCTGATCCCCAGGCCCAGGGGCGGGCATCTCCACTGTTCCCCGCCTGTCCTGCCGCATCTCAAACTTGACCACCGTTACAATCACCTGCAGGGCTTCTTACAACAAAGTGCAGGCCCCAACCCCAGGGATGCTGACTCAGTCAGTCTGCAGAGGGCTCAAGAATCTGCACCTTGAACAAATTCAAGGATAGCCATGCTGCTGGGTCCGGGGACCCCACTTTGAGAACCACTGGTCGGACTCCTGCAGCCATGTCAGGGAGTCACAGCTGCCCTACACAGCACGCCTGGTGCACACTCGTGGGCCACTGAAGTGTAATGCTTGATAGATGGCTTTATTTTATTATTTTATTTTACTCTATTTTTGCCACAGGTCCATTCTGTCCCAGCTAACAACTCTGCCCTGATTTCTCTGATCCACATGTGCACTGCCCCTCTGATTTGGAATAGGCTGTTTTCTTTCCGGCGGTGACCCAGGCTGCTCTCCCCAAAGACTGCCTTTCCAGCTTGGCTCTGCTGTCTCCGATCCAGCCCCCGAACCCTCCTTGGTGACCACAGCCTCCCAGATGGGACCTGCGTGCCATTCTCTGATAGTCAGCTAAACTCCCCCACGACCTCCCTCTGTCGTGAAAGAGATGTGACTGTTTGCAAACATACAGAGCAGATACGTTAGGGTGGACAAAAACCCACTCACTGACTCCGTGATGTCCTGTTTCTTGCTTGTAAAATGAGAGACAGAGACACATGGGAGAATTAAAAAGGAACAGGGAGAGAAGTGGGGAGGGGGAGCCTTCTCCCCAGAACTCAGAGCATGTCAATGCTCGTGGATGTAAATACTACAACAGTGATGATGGTGGTGATGATATTAAATGGAGCCAAGACTAGCAGGGCTTTCTTAGCTTAAAAGTGTTTTGACAACAAATGTTCGTATTTCACTTGAAATTTATGAAAGCTTTGTGCCTGTAATCCCACGAGCAGCAACATGGTAAGTGAACGTAGCAGGCGTATGAGATGCATAGTACGCTGCTTCGTCCTGGAAGAGCGTTTGAAAGGAGATGCTTGCTTTCTCTGTCCCCGTTTTCCCAGTCCTGGGACTGGAACAGACTAAGGCTTCTAAAATTGGCTGGGAAATATTCATAGACGTGTTATTAATTTATGGGAAACTGAAGGACCAACCTCAAGGCTTAAGCAGGCCGTTGAGCAACAGCAAGGAGTAGGTGTGAGATACAAAACCCAAAGCGGTGGAAAAAGCAAGTGTGGTGGGGTGGCTTGGGGCTTAAATCCAGAGTCAGAAGAGCGCGCTCAGGAAGCTCTCGTAGCTGAGACTCCGACACAGCGTGCTGAGGGGGAAACGCACTCTGCTCGCAGACAAGTCCCGCCGCGTGCGCTCAGCTCTTCACGGTCCAGGAGGCCACGTCAGTAATTTCCACGAGTTACACGGGCACGCAGGATGCCTTGGCTGGTTAATGTGAATAAATGGGCTGGATTTACTGTTTTTCTAATGCTCAATACACACACCAGGCAGGCTGCTACCAGGAGCAAAGTGGGATTTATGAGTTTGCAGTGAATCTCAAACGGACGCAGGAGCAAAGCAAGGGAGGGCTGGACTGATGTGCTGTCTAACCATGTTCAGGGCGGCGGCCACTCCCTTGACAAAGCCACGGGTATTGTTTAAGGAGCGGGAGGGTAGGCCCCTGAGAGTGTGGTGCTGTCTGTGGCGTATTTGCAGAAGCACCAAGGACACAAGGACAGGGCTTGACACTGGCTCATGCTTCCCACCAGTTTCTGAGGGATCCCTTTGACCCCAGCCTTAACCCCTGACCTTCCCAATTCTAAACTGCCTTTAAGCGTATCTCGCGCCATGAGCTGAGGTGGGAAAGAAGGGAGCGCATTCCCATCCTGACTCACGATCTGCAGTAGAGAAGAGAAAACAGGAATCCTCTCCCAGACCAGCACGGCTCCCCATCGCCACTCCTGACAAGCGGGGCTGGAGGGGGGACATCATGGGATGTCCAGCAGCATTCCTGCCCTCTGCCTACTGGATCCCAGTAGCAATGTCCCCCCAAGCCCTACCTGCTGTGACAACCAAAGATGTCTCCAGACGCTGCCAAACATCCCTGGGGGCGCACGGTGGGTGGGGTGGGCAACATCGTCTGCACTGCCCCAGAGGAGTGCCTGCCTCCCGAAACAGTCCTCTACGACTAATTGGTTCTGTGCATATGTTAAACAAAGATGTAACCCCCCCCCCAAGATGGGGATGATGTTTTAAAAAAAAAAAAGTGGAAAGTTGGGATGGACACAGGGGTATATGGAGGCTCACGGAAGAGGAAGCGTATTTTTGCCATGGAACTTGGAAGTGAGGAAAGAAATAAAGGGGAAACTAACTAGAATACAGAAGCATCCCCCTGTGACGTCAAGAGGGACATGTGCATGGCAGAGGGACTGTGCCACTAGAACGGTGGTAACATCCAGGACGTGGGCATTAACAACGTCCAGATACAAAGCCAGGAAAAACACCTGAGTTGAGGATCCAGGAACGGGGCAAATAACTGCATTTTGATGTGCGCATTATCTGCAACAAAGCAACATACGTTTACAAGCATCCTGCCGCCCGTTCAGGAGAGAGGGATGTTAAAAGGTTGCCAGTGAGCTCGGGATGACAAATAAAAATGAATCATGTGATGATGTCCATCTGGCTGGGCTTTCAAGCTCTTCCATGGACGTAACTCTCACAGCAAAGAAGAGCTTCAGGAGAAGTATGTTTAAAGACTCCTGGTCTACCTTAAAAAAAAAAACAAAACGAAACAGACAAAACAGGCTTTCAACTAGATGATATCTCTGTGTATCTTGCTCTAAACAATACGGTTTTAGTCATCCAAAAGGTGGACTTTTTAAGAAAATGAGCTGTGATTTCCTATGACTGCTGATAAACTCCACCAAGGAAAACGGGATAGTCACACCCCAATTGAAGGAGCATGAAATTAAGATGGTCTTCTTGGTTTGTAGGGATCATAAATAACATATTTCTGGAGCACAACCAGTGACCTTAGTCCTTCAACCCATTGGATCCTCAACTGTAAGTTTAATAAACATGAAGGTGAAGGATTTAGGTATACGGCCCTTGTAGTTGGAGAGGAACAACTATAAATCTACACGTGTTACCTGTAAGGATTCATTAGATGTCTCGGAGCCCAGAGACCCACATTCTTAAGGACCAGATGTCCGCCAGGTGTTAGCAACTTTGCAGCGTGTACCACTCCATGGTGCTTCACTGGGAACTGCAGAACTGATGACAAGAAGGCTCTGTAAAGGCTGTATGCACTTGGGTGAGGACTGTAGCTTTAGGGACTGGTAAGGAAGCCACAGTTTCTGCAGACCCTTGAAGAAAATCTTTCAAGTACCCCAAAAAAACCTGGAAAGGCAAAAGATGTTGCTTCTCGTCCGTTCACCGCTACGACTGACAGCGGGGAGGGGAGGGGGGTGGACGACGGAAGACTTTTGGAGACCCTCTTCTGAGCACTTCGGTTTCCTCATCTACAAACTGGGAGCCCCTAAGAACTCTCCTGGAGGGATGCGGCAAGGATTAAGTCAGAAGATGCTTTTTAAGGCACCCAGGAGTTCAATTCTGGGTTTTCCTTTCTGTCTTTGTCATGTGATGATGCTATTTTGCCAATGAAATGATTAGAAAGGAATTCACCAAAATCAGACCGACAGGACCCGCGAATCAGGAGAGCCCTTCTCCTGCCAGGCAGCCCGAATTCCGGAACCACAGACGGGACGTGCAGCTGGTACTGCGGGCCCCGGGTGTCTGTCTATTCCCCTATCGTACAAACACCAGGGGGATACTGTGCTTTTGCTTTTGTGAACTTCTAAAGCAAAAAAGACTCGTATTCAAAGCACTCTTACTTTGAAAAAAAGAAGTCATTAATACATTTTATGAAGTCAGAACCCATTAGTGAAGATGTATCGAATGTGTCTGCTCAGTGAGGATTATCAAAGCGGGTCTAGGGATGGCATTGGACATATAGATTGGGGCCTGGTTTTACAAACAGATAACGCCTGCAGAAGCCTGAACACAAAGGCTTCAGTCACCTGCAATATTTGAAAACACCCAAGTATTGATGCGGCACTAAGAGGCATCAGGCCATCCGGGTAGGCTGCCAGGCGTGCTTGAAGTGCACGCATATGCAATACACTCCGCTGGATGGGTTATACAGAACCACTGGCAGCGCCTAAATAATTCAGGGACGTAATGCTAGAAGTTTATTGATACGTGCATCCAGGCTGAGGCTGGAAGATGCCTAGACAGAGGGGAGAAGACAAAGAACAGGGTCAGGGCTCTCCGCTGGAGCTGGGCTGTGTGAATGCATTGCTGCAGGTGCCCTTTCTGCCAAATGCTTTCAGATCTTCATTCAGCAAACATTTCTTAGGGGCCACCATGTGCACTGTGTATCTGGCCCTAGACGACACATGGTTCCTGACCTCAAAGGGTTGGCAGTGTAGTGGGTGAGGTGTGAGGAAGAAAGAATTATTCTGACAGTTGTTAAAATGGGAAGAAAGACTTTACTCAGGGCTCTCTTGATAGGGGTCAGGACCAGAGCAATAGGAGGGGAGATCAGACTCAACTCTGAATACAGTAAAGACAGATGACGATTTAGGGCCAAGGAGTGAGTCGGGGAAAGGGAGAGCGGGGCTGGATAAAAAATTACTAGGAGACATCAAGGGTCGGGGAATTCTTGCTCAAATGACTTAGCAGGACTCTTGCTGGAGGCAGGCCTGGGTGATCAGACATTAAGGGTGGAGGGGTTCTCTCTAAACTGACTTAGGAAACTTGCCAAGACTGGGCTCTGCAGCCTGGCCAGGATGGGGCCAAGGTCGAGGTCTAGTTGAGAAGTGGGCTCAGAGGAACCTGATGAACTTTTGGCCAATAAGAGTCTTTGTCCAGGGGAGAAGGGAGGGCACACTTGGCCACAGGACACTATGGAGCTGAGCAAAGGTTTCTGAAGGAGACATGGTGCCTGGGGTATCTTTGGAAGCATGAGTGAGAACTAGCAAAGGCAAATTCAAGGCATGAGGACAGCATAGCACGTGCAGAGCACAGGTCCGTGACCTTCCAATGGCTAGGTATGGCTAGAAGACGGTTCCTCAGAAAGGACGTCACTGAGATTTGGGGGCTGGATAAATCTGTGCTGTGGGGGCTGCCCTGTGCATTGTAGGACACTGACCAGCACCCTGGTCTCTACGACCACGGGGTGCCTATAACACGCTCCATCTCCCACCACCTTCCCAAGTCCTGACAACGAAAAATGCCTCCAGACATTGCCAACGTCTTTTGGGGGAACTGCCCCTGGATGAGGAGTGGTGGCCCAGAAGTCATGAGCAGGGCAGGGAGGGCAGGTGGTCGCACCAAGGACTGCACACGTGACAGGATCTGAAGTTTATGTAATGAGGGCAGACTCTTCTAGGTTCTAAATATAGTAATTTAATATGCAGCAGAGGAAGGAGAAATGGAAGGGAAACGAGTTAGTACCTAGGGACCTAAAAATGACGAATTTGTCTTTCTTAAAAAAAAAAAATTGGAAATGGTAAACTGACTCATCACGAATAATCTCTTGAAATTAAAGTTTTCAGGTAAATTTCCGATTTCTGATTAACAACTAAGGATGAAGATAACACCACAAGGACCATAGAGATGTTTTCCAGGCATTAACTAATCACTATTTTCAAAACATTTTCATGTCTTGTCACTTTTTCTCTAGTGAAGCCTCACTTTTTTCTTTTTCCTTTTCCAGTTTACATTCAGAATGCACTCTTATTACAGAAAACTTTAAAGCACAGAGAAGAAAAAATATATAACAATGTCTGGTTGGTGTGCTTGGGTTTTGGCTCTGTGACATGCTACAGAGATTTCAGAAGTTATTTTCTAGTTTAAATAAGCCCTATTTCGGCAACAACCAGCACCAAGCCAGAAGCAAGGTCGCATGCGCCCTGCCAGTCTGACCTCTCTTGGCTTGTTCTTTCTCACTTCTTCTAGTGCAATTAGCAGAAGAAAGGGAGTGGGCTACTTAACATGACTTTCCAGCTAATTTTAATCTGTTCGAATGCATGAATTTAAAAATGCCTACTTGCGAGCTTCAGGGACACTAAATAATAAACCCGGAAGGTTCCAAAATCCGGTTAATAGTCAGACCTGGGGATATGAAATATAGTGTTAATTTAGAATAACATAATGCCGAAAAATGAAGCAAGTTAAGTCTAATTGAGCTATGAACTGCTCGCCTTGTATTGTGTAGCGGAGGCTGTGCCAACTGAGTGTGGCTGAGCTATAGATAACCATTACTCTTTGCAAATATGTTTATTGGGGTCTCTCTCTCTTCATTACCCAACCTCATAAAGCACATGCCTGCAGATTCCGATAAAACATAAAACGGCGAGGCAGAGTCACAATTAGGATGCCCCGAGATGCTGCATCATAAAACGGTCTCTGTCTCCAAATGATTGTTCACTTAACTGTGATAAATATTTATCAGCAGGCAGTAGAACTATCTTTTCACAATTAGAGCCCATGTTGAAGATGGAGGACGACTCTTACATTTTCAATACCCCCCACCTTTGATAAATGAAACATGGGATGTGATATGAGGATTTGATTTTAAACTCTAAGTACGCTGTGGGAACGTCAAGAACCTATTAGGTTCATATTTCCAATGTCTACTTAAAGCAACATGGATTTACTAGGATAGATTAAAGCAAAGACAAGAATGCTGTGAGTAGATGGAAACGAGACAGTGATGACTGTTGGGGGGGAGGGTTGTTCAACACAACCTTTCGCATAGTCAGAACTCTCGCTGGAAAAATGCATTTTAAATGATAAAATAAAGATGAAAATAAACTCTTTAATGATCTCTTCTCTCTCGCTGGCCATGATGCGTCGACGGGGGAAACATAAAGAGAACTGATATATATCTGATGTTCCACTGAACTTGTGTGGCTGAGACCTTAGCTGCCAGCATACAGAATCTGTATTTCAGCGTGTGGTCCAGGGAAAGGGGGCTCTGCCTTTCTGGGTGAATTTCAGATGACATCCACGAAACCCGTCTCCTGGCCGGAGAAAATGGTTTCTGTGAATCAACTTTGACCTCTATGAGAGCAGGAGAACGCACGTGGATGAGAGGTGGAGTCCCTTATAAATATAAATAAATGCCTTCAAACCTCAAGGCCATCCCTAAAAACAGTCTGAGTTCTAGCAGAATGTCCTATAGCAGTGGTTCTTAAACTTGGAGAGCCTTTGAAAACCCAAGCTGGTCCCCTGCCTAGCTTTTCTGATTCAGGATGTCTGGCGGCGCGGCGGGGGTGTGGGGTGGGGTTGGTCAGAGGATCTGCATTTCTAACAAACTCCCAGGTTCTGCTGCTGCTGGCCTGGAAACCACACCCTGAGAACCCGGTTCCCACAGCACAGGACGGATCTACAGGGGAAACTTGGAGGGAGCATTTGATACTGACCGTGTGAATGTCTGTCCCCAGTCTCTTTCCCACATCTCCTTTCACTCTCCTTGTCTCCTTCCCTTTATTTCTCTCCCTGACATCTTCCCTTCCATTCTTTCGTTTCATTTACATTTCTACATCTAATTCCCAGCGGCTTTTTCTCCTTTTCTTCCTCTTCCTCCTTTTGTGTCCTTGTCTCTCTCCCTTTCATTCCCTGCCCCTCAACCCCATCCTGAGATCTTTCTTCTCAGCCACAATTAACCTCCCACCAGGCTCTCAGCTGTGACCAAGATGACAGAGAGAGCCCACATGGGAGAAAGACACGGGCTGAGATCTCATTCTCCCAGAAAGCAGGATGAGGCAAATGACAGCGCAGTTTCAAAGAGGGAAGCTATAAATTGTGAGCTAAGCATTCAATAGCAGAAACTTCCCTGCTTCTGCACTGAGTACCACATAAACAAACAAACAAAATGTAAATATATATATATATAGCTATGTGAAATATGATACCATACATAGAACAGTTACTGTTGGTAGATGGGGTAGTTTTTCAGCATTAATTCTCATTTTGGGGGCTATTCTTGCATTTTAGGATAAATAGTCCCTAGGTCTCCCTGTAACTTGCACTTAACTCCTGCGCTGGATGAAGCTTTATCACGAAAGTGCCTGTGATGGGCTCATTCCTAGGTGGAATGCTACCTTAAACAGACTTAGCTCTTCACAGCCTTATTGTGTCAGACTCTGAATAGTAGACACATACCCCCAAAAAAAAATCTCACAGTGAAAGTTATTAGGCTGCAGAATCGCTTCCCAGAGGAGGTCCTGGGGCCTCATGACTTGAGTCATTTGAAATGAGACCGGACCAAATACTTGACTGCACCGTTAGGAACAATCCTACCCTGGCTGAGGACGGACAGGATGACCTCACAGATCTTCCCCATCCCTGCTAGGGTCATAAAAACAGGATGGAAACTCTGACTAGCCACCTTGCTGTAGCGGGAAGACTCTAACAGGCTGAACAGCGATATCTCAGGGGGTAGACTAGGTGCCAATGGATGTCAAAGAGAAAAAAGGCCCCTGCAAGGGCTGTAGGCAAAGGACACCCCAGTATAAAAATCACGCTGGGACATTCCCAGAGGAAGTTCCTGGTGCACTTCCCACAGATGTTGGTGTGAGACAGTAACGCTGTGTGTTCCCTCGCTCCCAGTGCACACTAGTGAGCTTGTCCACGCTCCGCCTGTAAGAGGAGGGAATCACCAGTTTATTTCCCTGTTTATCGAACACGTGACTACCTCACTAGAACACAGACAGGAGCAAACAGAAGCTCAGTTAGAGAAGGATGACAGTATTTCTGTGTTTCAATCTAAGGGGGCCTGTTATATCTATGATTCAAACCAGCTGACATTGAGACTAACCTAGAGAATTGGAACCCCTCACCCCAAAGTCAGCTGCATGGACAAGGTCCTTCTTAATCTTTAGTAGGGAAGGAGAGAGGTCCTGAGAGGCTCCATGTAGCTTCTCCAGCCCAATGGAGGAGGCTGCAGCTGTGAGGAAGGTGTCTGAGGCAGCAGGCAAGTTTGCCCCACACTGAGGTCCTATCATAAATCTGAGACAATGATAGATGGGGGAGCACAGAGAGAAATTCTGGACTCGATTGGACTCAATGTGCTCCAGCTGCCATTCCAGTTCAACTGACCCTGAAGTGCAAAACCTCAGGACACTGGATAGCACCAATCACGCCTGCCAACTCACTTGTCCTTCCCAGGGAGTTTTCCCAGGGGCCCTGGGCCCTTCTATGGAGGTGAGCAAGTTTGGGATCACCTGACGCCACTCCCTTCCCACTCTGAGTGCAGGTGAACAGACCAAAGATCTGATGATATCTGAGCCAAAGGCAGTCCTTTCGTTTGAAAAGTTTAGTTTGCAATTTACCAATGGAAAAGATGACTCACACCGATGGCTTCCTGCACTGGGGAACTGGCAACAGACACTAAGCCTGTCGCAGCAGGGACAGCTGGTGAAAGATGCCAAGAGGTGGAGGTGAGCTGCCCTCTCACGAGCAAAAGCAAGAGTGGGTGAGTCAAAATTGTGAGACTGGGGAAGAGACGCATCTCGCAGTGTCTGGCAGAAGAAGGCGGTCAGGCAACCAGAGGGAGGGAACCACAGGGGACAGGTACCCAAAGCTGCCTCACTCCCTAGCTGGTCGACTTCTCTTACAACGAACTTTTTTTTTTTTTACAAGAGGCGTCATGAGTAGGACTCTCTGACTCTTGTGACCAAAGAAACCTAATTAAGATGCTCAGACAATCTGAATTACACAGTGTGATGAGTTCTTTATACTCTAACCACTATCATTTGATATTGATTATCAAAACTCACTCAAGTCCTTGAAGACTGCAGCTTAGCAAAGGGATTGGAAACAAGGGCCGGGAGCGCAGTGTTTCTCTTTAGCTGCCATTTTGGAAATGGAAACAGAACTTGGAAATATTTCAAGGATGAAACAAATGAAGATGATGTCTGGACTTGAATCCTGGGTTTTGAATGACTCAGCCTTCCTGTCCCACCAAAGGTTATCTACTGGGGCAGCTGAGAGATCCACTTGTTACATTTCTAATCCTAAAATAGAAGGTTTATGCTCATAGCATCTTCCACTTGGGGAAGACTTATCTCCCCCTTCTGTTTCATCACAAAAGCACGTATTTCCAAAATGCCCACTTTGCAAGGTACCAAGCACACTCTTAGGAGAGGGTGAATGCATTAGGTAATGTCCTGCCAGAAGAATGGATGGTGTAAGCTCTATCAGCTGCAAACTGGCCCGAAACCGAGAAGCCCTTGATTAAAGAGCGTCACTGACTGCACACACAGAGATACAGCCATCCCCACCGGTCCAGAATGACTTGGCTTTGAGTTGAGAGGTTCTTTAATACTTTAAATCCAAACATGTTATTTCACAATAGGAGACTGGTGTAGTGCGCTAAGCTTAATTTTCAAGTATCAAGCCGTTCTAATTGATCGATGTAAAAATAATAAGCAAAAAAGAATGGTAGTAACAGCAGATCCCACTTGCTGAGTCTCTATGACGTCCCTGGCTGGGGACTTTATATATATGCATTTTCTCAATTCTCACAATAACCATGAGCTCAAAGAGCACCTCTTAATGAAAAAAGAAAACGAGGCTTAAAAAAGAGCTGCTCTAAGTGTGGTCCAGGGCTGGGGCCATCAGCATGGCCTGAGAGGGTCTAGAAAAGCAGAATCCTGGGCCCCAGCCTAGAACTAGAGAATTAGGGGTTCCGGGAGTGGGACCCAGGAATTGGGCTTCAACAAGCCCTCTGGGGGAGTCTCATGCCAACCAAAGTTTAAGAAAAGCAGCACTGACTTAGTAACTTTCCAAGGCCAAACGACTAGTAAGCGGCAGAGTCAACACACAAAGGTTTGTGCTGAGTGTTGGAAACTGTCCCATCCACTTCAGGTAATTAACGAGGAGCCAGGCTCGGGCTAATCAGGTTAACACCTGTAATGCAGGATTCCCCTGAGATCAGGGTCGGGAACCTTCGAAACCCAGTCTGTCCCCAGAGTGTCTCTGTCTCCTGTATCACCAAATTCTGCTTCCTTCCTTCTGTATATATGGAAAGACTCTCTGTAGTAAATAACCCCAATTTATTGAAGTCATGATCACAAGGACTCAGATTCAAGTCTGTAAAATGTCTTCTTTTGTTTCCTTTTAGATGAGTGAGAACAAAATTAAGGACCAACACAGCACACTGTGTACCAGACTCTGAGTTCAGAGCACTAGCCCAGTGCTGGCCAACAGAACCTTCTGTGACGATGGACATGTTCTCCATTTGTGCTACCTAATGTGGTAGCCACTAGCTGCGTAGCTGTCGAGCACTTTAAATGTACGACTTAGGGACTGAGTTTTTAATTTCATTTAAATTTTACTTAATTTAAATTTTGATGGGCCCATGTGGCCAACGGCTACCTTTTGTATTAGACAGCCCGGTGCGAGAGGACTCTTCTCACTTAGATTTCACCCTAAGCCTAGGAGGACAGAAGCTAACGTTATGTCCATATTACAGATGAGAAAACTGAGGCTTAAAGAGGCAAAATGATGAGCCCAGAGTCACAGAGACAATTAATGGTGGGGCTGGGGTCCTAACCCAGGTCTGCTCTGACTCCAGATTGCCAAGGCACGAAAGCTGTCAGTTGCCCCTGGCTCAGCGCTCCACCTCAGCAAAGGCAATGGCAAGGACGGCGTGGCCCCTAAAACAGCTGCACTGGAACATCTCACTCGCTAAGTGACAACCAGGGCTGGCATTCTCTTGGCAGCCGTGATCGAGAGGGTATCTGGACATTATTCTTCTGTTATTAAATGTGCATTTTCCACTTAAAAATA
This sequence comes from Camelus dromedarius, assembly GCF_036321535.1. Classification (NCBI taxonomy): domain Eukaryota; kingdom Metazoa; phylum Chordata; class Mammalia; order Artiodactyla; family Camelidae; genus Camelus; species Camelus dromedarius. The sequence goes on from NC_087444.1 coordinate 28,701,831, forward strand.
AGGAGTTTCTGTCACAAGTTATTTATATGGAACTGATACCACTCCTGGCAGAGAAACAGGAATAGGAGCTTTGCACTGTTTCTTTTAAGACTTGGGGGAAAAAAGCCAATGATGACATTATATTTTCTTTAATGTGTGTTCTTTGAAGGTCTGCCCCCACTTCGTACCCCACCTCCTCACCACCACGATGGTCAGAACTGGGTTCTAGGATCTCAGGCACCTCTGAGCAACTTGCATCTTCCTACAAAACAGCAGGCCAGCCGGTGCCACCCAGTAACCACCAAATGGCATCACTGAGATTCTAGAGTCACACTCCAGACTTGCCTCCATCCCATCTCCTGACCCTGGGAGGCAGCATGATACAGAGACAAAGGTCTAGACCTTGCAGGCCAGGCAGGCCAGACCCACTGGGCCCAAATGTGCTGTGCCACCCTGCGGAGGTGGCTTACCCTCTCTGAGCCTCACTCATCTCAGGGTAAAATAGGACAAGCAGTGACTCTTGGAAGAACAGCCCTGAGTACCTGAGCCCATGCCTGGACTGTAAAAGGGTCTGGGGAAAGGTGAGTTTCCCATCATCCCTCCTTTCTAGCCCCTAGTCAAATCCTGACCCTCTTTTAGGCCTATCTCAGATCCAATCTTACTCAAAAGACTTCTGCCCTCCAAGTATGCATGTGTTTTTCTGTTTTCACATTTTACAGATACACATCTACGCCTCTACCAGTTCAAGGATGCACACCGTACATAGTGCTCCAGACAACTATCACGTTTTTGGCACAGGCTGTTGGTGTGGACTTGCTTCCTGGGCTTCAGATCTCTGCCTTGTCCAACATTTCTTCCATGTTGCAACTAGCACGTGGCCCTGCACACAACAGGTCCATGAAGCCCTTCATTCATTTATTCATTTACTCCATTACTAAGCATCTACTGAATCTTCTAAGTGGTAGGCAGGGATACTGGTACTCAAGACACGGCAGGGATCCAAAGGGGCAAAACCCTAAGCCTTTGTGGCAGTCCCCTTCTAGTGGGGGAGGAGGACGACACAACTGAAAACGAAAAGATAACAACAGAGGAACAGTGCCCCTCGGACGGTGACACAGGCTGTGGAGAAAACTAAAGCAGGGAAGACTCAGGAAGGGCCAAGGTCAGGAAGACGTCTGCACTTTTAAGCATTGTGGGCAGGAAAGGAGTCCCTGAAATGGGGAGATTTGAGCACAGATTTAAAGGGGCTGAGCAGGCTACATTTTCAGACATCAACTGAATTTTAAAAATAAAAACTTGTAAGCTGAAGAAATGCTCGGCTGGTTTTAGACTAGAAGGATATATCGCAAAAGAAAGAATACATTTATTTCATGGGCTGACGTCAGTTTCCATGTCTTCATCTATTATAATACCGGCTAATGCTTACTGGGTGCTTATTACGGCCCAGGCAAAGCCCAGGCACTTAATAATGAGTTCACTGCCAAGAGAAAGGGTACAGACCAGGGGTGGGAAAAATAAATGATGCCAAGCAGGCGTCATAAAGGACTAAGGCTCGGCGGACTGCAATAGGCAGGGGACCAGGAGGACCAGTTCCACCCCCTGCGGAGAGCAGCTGCCCAGCAATGGATCATGGAACGGGTCTACGATTGTCTGATCTGCCTTTACAAGAGAGCCTGGAAATCTGAATTTTTATGTGAATTTCCCAATTCCAAATTTTTTAATGTTGGCAAGCAATTAAAAGTTTTCAACACAGTATACAGGCCAAAAAAATTTTTTTAAATGTTTTCAGGACATATTTGGTCTGAACAGAGCTTTTCAACTTCTGGAAGAGATAATATGTAAGAGAGAATACAGAGGAACCCAAGACATTTGCAGGATCCTATCAAATAGCCAGTGTACCCCTGAGACTAGGTGTAATTCATATTGGAAAACAGCCTGATTTCCTGTGTGCCCGCAGAGGGGCCAGTGAGCCTTGGTATCCGGCAAACACTGTGTCCTTGTGTGTGGATGGAATATGCTGCCCGCTGGAAATTGAATACACAAATAGCTTTCCGTTCATCAAAAAAAAAAAAAAAATACTTTTTGTGGCTTATTGGCTTTTTTCTTTTGCTTACACTCCGCCAATAAAAATGCATTGGCACAGTCATTCTAAGAAACACCACCTTTATTCAAAACTGTTTTTCATCCCCCTTCACTTGATATTTCTAAATTATCTTATCAATAATGTATTAAAGTAATACTTGAAACTGGAACAATACTGCACCTTTAAGAAAATATTATTTTTCCTGAGGTCCTATCAAGGTAAATTTCATCAGTATTCAAAGAATGAGCAAAGCACTTCAACAATTTATTTCAATAAAAGAAGACTTAGCTGAAAGGAGTATAAATGATGAGAACTTGCTTTAAACTGATTTATTCCCTGCAGCAATAAAAAGAATGTTTCTTCACTCAGCTGTTTAATATGCAAATATGCAGAACATCCAGCCCCTGACAGCACATCATTAATAAAACCTTGCACTGAGCAGAGAGCCCGATATTTCATTCTGATGAAAATACATGATGATGATTTTAGACTGCAGACTTTGAGAGTCGGAACAATGTGCTTTCCTGGTGATGAAACCCCACTAGTCACTGGGGGGATGGAGGCTTTTCAGATAAGCGATCAGATTTCTATAACAGGAAGTCCCGGGGTAAAGAAAATAGTAAATACTGAAGGCTGATAATAGTTCATGCAACAAAGGCTTAAAGGACAATATTTAAACAGGGGGGGACAGTGACAGAAGGGGCAGAGGACTGCTTTTGGGGGTGGTGGCATGTCAGTTTTTTATGTCTGGTTTGGGACTGCATGGGAAATGCCCCACTGGATGTGTCTATGTTAGTTTCATACCCACGAGGCATAAGACAGAAAGTTGGATAAAGAAGGCTCAGAGCTCAGGAATTCTGAACTCTTGGCAGGTTCTCCAGCCACTTCCTGCCCTTGTTAGGACTGCAGAGTAGTAACTTCTGAATCACTCTTAGGCTCTTAAAACAAAGCGAAGAAGGGGCTGGAAAATATTCCCTGTCCTGGATTGTGTGTTTTCTCTTTCCGCGAAAATCCTGGATTGATGTTAACTGGGATTATAAAGACTTAAAAAAAATTTATTTTTCTTCCTTACAACTTCTTCTATTTTCCAAACTTCCTATAATGAGTATGCCATATGTGTGATCAGAAGAATCACGTTCCAAAAAACGTAATTTACCTTTTTGAAAAAAAGCATTGTAAGCACTGGAGGTCTCTCTCCCATAAAACCCAGTGCTTGCTCTCAAAATAAATATTTACTAAATAGTTAAATGAGTTACTAGTTGTAAGTGCTTAGGACAGTGCCTGGAACATGGCAAGTCCCATAAAAGTACTTGTTAAATAAATAACCAATAAGTCAGATTAAATATTTAAAGTATTTTAGTCTGCAGAGATGAGTTTTCTGTAAATATTATTCATTTAAGTGCATGGAGAAAGGATATGAAACGCTGGGGTTTTTTTTCTCCTTCCTTTTAACATTAAACTTACTACATTGTATGGTTTTTGTTAATAATATTGCTCCAGCTTAGAGAATTTTTGGATTAAAATCCGGGTTCCTGTGCTGGATTCTGTGTGACCTTGGGCAAACCACAAACTACCAGAAATGTTATTTTCCTCACCTGTTAAATACACATAGTAGTAATCATACTCATTTTGATGAGTGTTTCCAGGATTCAATGTGATCATCTATGTAAACATTTGGCACAGTCGCTGGCCAAGAGTAGAGGCTCAAGCTCATCAATTGAGCACCTTCTGTATATGGAACACTTTATATATATTAATGCTAAACTTTATGACAACTCTTCAAGGTGAGCACTGTCAGCCACGCTTTCCTAAGGAGACTATGTGGAGATGGACTTGAACAGAGCTACAGGGCTTGGCCTTGAACCTGGGTCTACCACACCCTATACTATCTTACTGGCTTCCTGCCAGATCTGTTCTTTCCTCCAGGGTGAGGGGTGGGGAGAACAGATAAAGTGATTATTTAAAAACATATGGAAAGAGTAAGTTTCTATCCATTTATCTCAGTTTCCAGTTACAATTCACATTCAAAGAGTCTCCCTTTATTTTTTTAATACATTATTTAAAAACAAGGTAGGTTACAGGGCAGGAGGTAGAAGCATAGAGGCAGGTGGCAAAGAGGATGGAATCTACTGCTTAGGAGATGGTAAGAATGACTCTTAAAGTCCCCCAGGGAGGCACTGCTATTGTGAAAGCTCACTTATTAGAGAAAAGATGCTCATTTCTGTCATTTGGGAGGCTCTCTCCAATTCTAGACAACTTGAGAACAAGACAGCAGCAAATTTGGTCTTGAAGGCTGTGACGGCTCCTCTCCTGGAGAAGGTGAACCAGGTGGAAAGGGGCTGGATGGAAATGCTTCCCCTCCTCACATACCCACCCACCTGCGTTTCTCCTCCTTTCTGTCACCTGTGTTCTCTCCATCCAACCAGAAGGATAACTCTCTTTGCCAAAGGAAAGAGGGCAGTTGGGTTTTATTTCCAAATATTTCAATTATAAATCAATCGTTTAGCAAAATTCAATGAAGTCTGCAACATTTCCCTTTGAATCAGCTCCCACCGAGAATCCAAAAAGTCTTGGGGGCAAAATTTCAAGCGATCTCTTGCAGGTTTCGGTAAACTTCTCCAAGCTTATACTTTCCATGTTTCTGATTTTATGTGCTCAGTAATACGCCCTCATAACTCAAATGGGATGAACCAATTAAACATTTCCCTGTAGTCTCTAAAATAGCTGCTCTTGGCATGTTTTCTGCATGGCGCAAACCTCTGCGGGAGGATACGATAGAAATCTTGCACTATTTAAATATAGAATTGGGACATCAAAGAAAGGGTTGTATTGAAATAACATGGATAATTAAGGAAGTGGAGAACAGTAATAACTGATTTACATAAAATGCTAATGAGTCTCTTGACTTGTTTGGCAATTTGCACTTTAGGCTTGGTGACTGTGGCTCCAAATTTATGATCTAATTTTTATTTTAATATTTTCTTTTAGCGAGTTGTAACCAACATGAAAGGGCGCCTGCCAAAGTCTAACTTCTTCCAGAAGAACCACTCAGAAGCTTCTGTCCCCAAATCAGCATGTAAGGTTTGGGGATGTATCTGGTCCCCGAGCATCCTGGACACCCTGTTTTAGTTGGGTTTCTTTTCATGTTACGGTGCCGGTGTCTTTAAGGATGATCAGTGGTGTTCATGGTACTTACAGCCTGCTGAGCTACCTGGGTTGGAGAACTTGGAAAACAAAGGCAGTGTCACAGGGGCTGAGCGGGTCCTTGTACAGCCTGCTCCTTGCTATTCAGGGGGAGAGACTAGAGGGCAAGGCACCTTCTCGCTCTCCATCTCGGGGAGCAAATATTGCACACCATTCTCTGGTGCCTTTCGCTTCTAAGAGGAAATTACATGCTCTGGAAATTCCTATTTTATTGCACTCTTCCAGTGATCTTGCCTCGCAGGGCCACAGCCTCCCGTGAATGGGAATGAGGGCTGGAGCTGCTCCTTTAGGATGAGTCTGCCTTGACCTTCAGCGTAGCCTGTTTCCCTCTGAGCCCTCTAAGCATGATCCATTGCTATCTCAGGCCATTCCCCCATCACCCCATTGATGGGTTTCAAAGCTACTTAAATTTCCAAGTCCTGACGCGCTGCGGCGGTGACCAGGGCTCTGTCTCGCTCTCTTATGGACTGTACAAGGTCACCGCTGGGGAGAGGAAGGAGGCAGGCGGAGCATTTATCAGGATGTATTGCTTTACTTTTTCTATCCATCACCGGGGCGATGATTCTATTTTAGTGAAAATCCATTGAACTCCGATCAAGTCAGATGGCTGTTATCATTGGAAACTCAAGAGCTGTCAGGCCATAATCGGTACAAATGTTGGACCCCGAAGGCGCGGGGGGGGGCCTCTGGGCCAGTGATGATCTTCTGGGGGACCTTTTCAGTCTTTCTTGGGTTTTTAAATTTTCATCTGTTCATGTTATTTTAAGCATGTTTTCCAGCTGTTCTGTTTGCAAATGATAACGTCCGGTTACACAAGGTAGAACGGACTGATTACAGGAGATTTAGGCAGAGTTTGGAGACACAATGGTTTCTCCTCTAGCTGCACTGCTTACAGCGGTGCTAATACCCTGGCTACCATCAGAATACTGACACACACCTGAGTGATTACAGAAATCTGAACCTAAGCAGTGCACACACACAGTCCAGAAATCGCCAAGCTACATCTCCACTACTTCGTGGTCTCTTCAGTACATAAATATTCTGATCACCATACTTGGCTAGAGAATACTATGTTAACAGGCACTTCCGCCTCTGGAGTTGCATTTTTATGATAAATGCCACTATTTGCATTTGCATATGTTTGGTAAGGTTTTCCTCTACAGTTATCACCTTGAACTTGGGGTGGGGATGGAGGTTGGAAGAAAGAGAAATTCCCAAGCTCCTCAAAAAATTCTTCTTGGCTTGTCTTCTGGTTGTAGATTTAATTATATCTGCCATTTGAATAAAGACATTTAAATGTATTTGCTGCCTGCCAGTATCCTAAAGTTTTAAAAGGCGGGGGGATAGTGAAAAGGGATGATGGAATGGGTTTTAATCAGCACCCAGGAGCTCCAGGTGATATTTAACTCTTAGCTATCCAAAAGTGAATTCTTTTCCCTGTAGGATGTCAGGATCATATTTTTTTCCACCGCCCCCTCCCCCCCAGTGCAGGCCAGTCCCTGCTGGGGTGGGCTGAGAAGGAATGAAGTTAGGCACCCAAAAGCTTGGTACCTATGTGTGTTTGTCTTACCAGTTTTTAAAATGTACAGCAATATTTCCATGTACTTTGTCTCTTGCAATCCATACCTTTGTTCCTTTTTATTAGTGAGGGTAATTGAATATTGACTGTGCATTCTTAAATAAATTTCCATTCTAAATAATATCAATGATAATAAGGGTAGTTATTTATTGCCCACTTACAGTGAGCCAGGCTGTGTTCCAAGTGCTCTGAGATGGGGACATCCCCACTGATGGATGAGGAAACCAGGGATCTGAGAGCACCAACGATTAACCAGATGATCACACAATTTACAAGTGGCAGACGTATGAGAATAACACTAACGTCCACCTTACACAGTTGTATTACAGAAGCTAAACCACTGAAAACATCTGTGTTAGTTTCCTGGGCTGCAAACCAGGGGGCTTAAAACAACAGAAATTTATTCCCTCAGAGTTCAGGACGCCAGATGTCTGAGATCCAGATGTTGACAGGGTGGGTGTCTTCTGGGGGCTCTGAGAAACTGTCCCAGGCCTCTCTCCCAGCGCCTGCTGGTGGCTGGCAATCCTTGGTGTTTGTCCCCTGACTAGAACACACATCACTGCAATCTCCACCTCCATCCTCACTCACCTGCTCACTGGGTGTTCGTTTCCATCTCCTATAAGCACACTCTCCTCGGATTTAGGGGCCACCCTACTCCAGCTCAGTCTCATCTGGACCCTGACATTATTTACATCTGTAGAAAACCTATTTGCAAATAAAGTTGCACTCTGGGCTTCTGGAAAGCCATGAATTGGGCTGGAAGGGGATACTATTCCACAGAGTACAGCATCCATCTGGAATCCAAACCTGGGTATGTCAAACTCTGAAGCACTTTTACCAAACCATTACACTATAATCCATATTGAGAGGATGTTGGGCCTCTGCCTGTTTCTTACATTTCTTAGAGATAATAGGTTCCATCAGGCAAGGTACCGATGCAGCGTGTCATGGTCACGATGATCACCATGGCTTTCCTGCAAATTTCCAGGATAAACTAGCATCGTTGGGGAGGCTGGATAGGTGTTTCCTTCCTGAACTGTGGGAGGGTCAGAAGAGGCAGACGCACAGAAAAACATCCAAGGATATAACCCTGGGTAAAGAGTGGCTGAGAACTCATCAAAATTTGCCTGTCCTTCCTAAACCCCAGGGGCCTTGCCATGGTCAGACCAGGACCCACAGGGGAAGAGGACCAGGGAATCAGGGGTGTATATCAGCTCAACCGCGCTCCACTGATGCAGAGGAGCCCTGACATCAAAGATGGAGCTTTCAGAGACAACTGGGAGCAGGAATCTTTAATTCTTGGCTGTTCATTCCTCCTTCCTTCCTTTGGAGGGAAAACAAAAGCAAGCCGAATAGTAGCTCAAAGTTACTGGTGGGGAGGATGAAGGCAGAAAAAGGCATGCACTTCCAGAGGATTTGTTCTAATAATACGAATCTGCAGATGAAAAAGTGGTACATAAACAAGAAAGTCTCTTTTTCCTTCTCCTTAAACAAAATCTTATTAGAGATTATTTTGAATAAGGAATCTTCTGAGCCACTGAAAATCATCCAAATGGGTGCCCTCTAAGTAATGTGGGATGCCTGGATGCAAATTTCAAGGGGAAACATATTGAAGGAACTGAAATCAGCTGTCTAGTAAATAACGTAAAGCGGCAAAAATTCTACTGTTTTTGGAATGGAAACAAATGACCTAAGTGTACTGGATGTTTCAGATTGATTCATGTGGTCTATTTTCACCCTCCTGCTGGGCAGAGTTTCTCAGCCTTGGCACTTTGACATGTGGGGCTAGATGATTCTCTGTGATCAGGGCTGTCCCGTGCACTGTAGGACACTAAACAGCATCCTTGGTTGTGACCCACTAGAAGTCAGCAGTATCTCCACTCCCTAGTGGTAACAACCAAGATTATCCCAGACATTGTGAAATGTCCCCTGTGGGGCAACAGTGCCCCTGGATTTCACTGTTTGGAGAAATCAGAAAGCTCAACACTACCTTCCTGGGACTCCCTTGCAGCTACATTCTGGACACAGAACAGTCCCACCAATTCCTAGGTCCTGTCCCATGAGACAGAGACAGAAAAAGCGAGGGAAAGGCCATATGCCAGCTTCTCGGGGCTTTTCCTCCTGGTCAGCGAGGCCATGTGCAAATGAAGTTTTCTGTCTTCCTGTTCTGGTGCCAGGCCTCAACCTTCCTGGTGGTGGAGACAAGGCTACCGCAGAGGAGGTGGCTCTGCCTCACTTATTTGGCTTAGTTTCCACTGTGGCTTCCGCTCCCCGGAGGGTTGCTGCTGTGTTATTCAAGCAGAAGATCAGCCTCAAAGTCGCTCTTTCAGCTCTTTTTGTAAGCCTCCGATTTTCTTTATTGAATCCCTTCCCGCCAAAGTACATACAGAGGCTCCCACTTCCTGCACCAAGCCCTGACCGAGATACCCAGGGGGGAGATTCTCAAGTGACTCTCACCAGGGAGACTCAGGCATGCTCTGAAGACACCCATGTCTGGACTCCTGCACCCACTGTCCCCTCTGCTAAGGATGCACTGCCTTCTTCCCCCACCACTCAGCTTCCCAGAATGGCCCATCATCAAACATTCTTTTAAAATTGAACTATAATTGATTTACAATGTTGTGTTAGTTTCTAGTGTACTCCATTATACATATATACTCTTTTTCATACTAGGTTACTACAAGATATTGAATGCAGTTCCTTGGCTATACAGTATGACCTTGTTGTTTATGTATTTTATATACAGTAGTTAGTATCTGCTAATCCTTAACTCCTAATTTATCCTCTGCCCCTTTACCCTTTGGTAACCCTAAGTTTGCTTTCTATGTCTGTGAGTCTCTTTTAGTTTTATAAATATATTCACTTGTATCTTTTTCTTTTAGATTCCATAAGTAAGTGTTACCATATGCTTTCTTTTTGTCTGACTTTCTTTAGTATGATAATCTCTAGATCCATCCATGTTGCTGCAAATGGCATTATTTCATTCTTTTTTATAGCTGAGTAGTATTCCACTGTGTGTGTGTGTGTGTGTGTGTGTGTGTGTGTGTGTGTGTGTGTGAGAGAGAGAGAGAGACAGAGAGAGAGAGAGAGAGAGAGAAAACAGACAGACAGACAGACACAACTTCTTTATCCAATCATCTGTCAAGGACATTTAGGTTGCTTCCATGTCTTGGCTATTGTAAATAGTGCTGCTGTAAACACAGGGGTGCATGTATCTTTCTGAGTTAAATTTTTTTCCAGATGTATGCCCAGGAGTAGGATTGCTGGATCACAGGGTAAGTCTATTTTTAGTTTTTTAAGGAATCTCCATACTGTTTTCCATAATGGCTGCACCAAACTACCTTCCCACCAACAGTGTAGGAGGGTTCCCTTCTCTCCACACCCTCTCCAGAATTATCATTTGTGGACTTTTAAATGATGGCCATTCTGACTGGTGTGAGGTGATACCTCATTTCAGTTTTGATCTGCGTTTTTCTGATAATTACTGATGTTGAGCATCTTTTCATGTGCCCGTTGGCCGTCTGTATGTACAATATTCACCTTGATTCTCAGGCCCATCTCGTGCCTGGCCTTCTGCATGGTAAAGCTTCTTTCTGGAAACCTCTGCCTCCTCATCCCCCTACAACGTCACCCATACTTGGCAAAGATTACCACTCCTTTCTCTCTCCTTCTTCACTGGGTATGTTTGTTATTGTACTTGCCACACTGAACCGTCTGTTTGTAAGCCTGTCCTAACTGAACTATAGGATCCTAACTCATTCTTATGCCCCCAATGTCTAGCTCAGGATAAGAATATAATGAGTGGTTGTTGAATGATGGATGAAGGGAACCTTGGAATCTCATTCTTATTTGCCTAACGACATTTTATCTCATGGCTCTTGCCCTCCAAGTTCTTGTAGAATATCCAGGGGGAGTCAAGACTAATACGGGGAAAAGCTATGTCTAGGGGTATAAGGATTAAGCTGTGTGGTTTTGATGGCTGGTATATTTAAGAAGAGCTTTTGGCTGAAAGCAGAGCAGAGTCCAATGTGACAGTATCAAAGCACACATCCTGGAGACCAGTGAGGACCACACGTAGAGGGGCAAGGAGGAGCCAATCACTGGGGCTTTATGGGCTAAGCAAACGAGGCTCAGCCTGACATGGGAGAAAGTGACACAGGGAGAAACAAAAGAGAGATTCTCAAATGACTTCATTAGAACCAGAGAGCACAGCAGTGGATATTCTGACCAACATCCTATTGTTTTCATCATTAGTACTTTTACTATACGACCCAAAAAAGGACCAAGAAAAGTGTATTTATAGTGAGATAATTTATTAAACAGCAATGCCAAGCTGCCCAAACTCCAGAGATGGAGAGCTCTGTTTCTAGAAAAAGTCTGATGTGAGGACCAAACCTAAAATTTAAATGCCAAGGGGCGGGGTAGAGCTCAGTGGCAGAATGTGTGCTTAGCATGCACAGGTCCTGGGCTCAACCCCCAGTACTTCTATTAAATAGGTAGGTAGGGAGGGAAGGAGGGAGGGAGGGAGGGAGGGAGAGAAGGAAGGAAGGAAGGACGGAAGGAAGGACGGAAGGAAGGAAGGAAAGAGAAAGAAAGAAAGAAAGAAAGAAATAAAGAAAGAAAGAAAGAAAGAAAGAAAGAAAGAAAGAAAGAAAGAAAGAAAGAAAGAGAGAAAGAGAGAAAGAGAGAAAGAGAGAAAGAGAGAAAGAGAGAAAGAGAGAAAGAGAGAAAGAGAGAAAGAGAGACAGAAAGAAAGATTTAAAAAGTACAAAATAAAAAAAAAAAGCCAACAGTTTGTAGGCAAGCTCTCCCATGGATTCTCAGGGAAGATACTAGCAAACTTATAAAGCAGTGTTTTTCTTCTGCTGTTAAACAGTATGGGAAGTTTATATGCCAGGGGCTTCATAACAGTAGGATAAACTGAGTTCTTTTCATGATTAGATTGTGTCTGTATTAAGCACTGATACAGGTTTGTAAAAGCTATGGCCCTTGTGAACCTATTTTTAATTAAATATGAGAGCAAACCCCTTTGTACAGTTCTCCACGGCAGAGGCTGAGGAGTTCCGGGCTGGAAGCGGGCTGTGGTGAAGAGACCACCGCCAGAAAGACCGCTTGCTCCACCAGCCACCCCACGAGTGATGCCGAACCCACTGCCTACCTTCTGTGATGCCTGAAGACGACTTGCCCAGAGCTTAGGGTGTCGGGCGTGGTGCTGTGCAGTTAATGCAAACCTGCCCAACTATGACTTCGTGCTGTGAGATCGGCAATATCCCGATGTCCATTTTACAGATGGGGAAACCGAGGCACAGAGAGGTCAACTTGTGGTCATAGAGCTTTTAAGCTTTGACAGCTAGGATTAAGGTCAAGTTTTGCCTGACTCTGTAGCTCACACAATTCTCCACTGTAGAGTCCATCACAGACAGCCCCACCACAGAGACATCACGGAAGAGCACGAGCCCCCAAAACCACTCCACCAGGAGCTGCCGTAGTCAGGACTCTGGATGCTGTGAAAATCCAGACTGGGACTGGCAGCCAGCAGCATGCCAACGGCTGTCTTTCCTACTGGCTACCAGGGGATTTCAGGGCAAAGACCACAGCCCCATCACCACCTCCGCCTGTACAGTTACTATTAGGAAAGAACATTTAGTGAAGTTTTCCTTAGTGGCAGGGGCGAGGCTAAGGGTATGGCGGCACGAGCCATCTCCTTCTCACAGTCACCTGACGTTCGTTGCTAAGATGCTACTTTGGCCTTCATCTTTTGGAAAAGGAACCTGAGGCTGAGGACAGTCACATGATGAGATCAAGGCTGCCCTGTGAGTCGACAGCAGAGGCAGCATCCAAACCTTGATCTGCAGGACAGCCAAGAGCCACGGCTCCTCCCCCTTCAAAGAGGCAACGTTTCTACACTGTTCGCTGGGCTCTGTCCTAAGTACTTTACTACAAACGCGCTCTGAACGCCTGAGATAACCTTGTAACGACAGAGGCCGTGTTTTATGTTTGCGAAAGACCTTAAAGCACAATTCCTACCTGAGAAACTGAAGATGGTCAGGACTTCTGGGGAGGAGGAAGAGCGAGGCAACTACTGTTTAAGGCATGAATAAATTCAAACACAAATACATGCAGAGTCTATATTAAAAAAAAAAAAAAACCCATGATAATTATATAAGAGGATTATAATTTGACCAGCAGTTGGGGTTTAGGGTTAGAGACACTATACAGACAATCCCACTCCCCTAAAACCCCTTTAAAGCCTCTTTACTATGGAAATATCACCACCTGGACATCAACATTGCCTTTAGGAGGAGCTGTCCTCTGGCTAAAGTCGGAATTTACCATGGAGCCTCCTCAGGAAGCCTTCTTTGGAGGCTGCATGTCACGACAATTAAATGCAAACTTTTATCTCTCCTTCCTAAACCTCCTCCTTTCAACCACTAATCTCTCCAGGAAAGAACACAACCAAACAGTCCCATTAGGTAAGAGGCAGATAGAACTGATGTAAATCCGCCCTGAATTAATGGGCCTGTGCTTTACTCCACAGTGGTCCTTCCCAAGATGACCTTGCCAATCAGAAGATCTTGTTTTGTCTGCAATTTCCAATGATGCCTGGCCACACTCACAGCAGAAGGGATCCGCTTAGGTTTTCAAACAGGCACCCCCACCAAATGGCTCTAGGGGCGAATTGAAATTTACTGACATCAAAAGCAATCTCTTTTTTAAAAGGTAAATTACAATCTTGCAAAAGAGACTACAAATATGTTAAGAAGTGACCCACTGTTCTGGGCTTTGCTGGCCCTGATCTTCAAACCAGGATCCTCTGATGCCCCATGATGGGTGGAAGCAGTCAGGATGAACCGAGTGATGATGCTACAACAAGCAATCCCTCAAAGCTCAGCGTCTCAGATGTGGAAGCACAGTTTATTTCTCTGTGTCCATCTTGGGTCAGTTGAGGCTCCTGTCTTTGTTCTTTCTCCAGGATCAACCAGGACAGGGCAGCTTGTATGAGCAATCTCGCCAGTCAGCATGGTGGAGCGTGTGGAACAGCACACACTAGCGTCTTAGAGTTTCTGCCTCCAAAAGTATGTCTCTTTGACAGGTCACTTCCACCCAGATTCTCCTGTAGGGTCCCACGGGATGCACATAACAGGATGAGGCGTAGCTAGAATTCAGCCCATGACTCCAAAAGCGCGTGTGTCAACCTGGAAACATGTTGCCCCTAACAGGGAACGCTCTCCCGGTAACCCAGACCACCTTGGAAAGTTCCACAAGGCCCTGGCCCTGCTATCTTCTGTCCCCATCACGTTTACCTAACAGATGACCCTACCAATTCCCATTGGCAGCCCTCTGTAGTGTAATGAACAGGATGTGGGCTGATGAATGCAGCCGCTGCACAGAAAACGTCAGTTCTTTCATTAAGCAAACCTTCCCAAGTTCACTGTATTGAACCAGGGTTTAGGCTATTAGGCTGACACATGACAGAGCCAATTCGAGTCACATTGTAAGTGCCCATTCACGTTCGGCAAATTCCGTTTTACGCGCACATACACATTTAGAATTGGACTCTTATTGCCTGCGACTTCTTTTTTTTCCCCTTGAAATCTATTTTCCTATTTTTAACTGTTAATAATTAGGAAAAATCCCACTTTAATAACAGAGCCTCAACAAGCCTAATTCAGGGAGAACATAATGGATCACCGCACTGAGTCTCTGCTCCACCGGCCGCCCGGCATCTGCGCTCGTCCCAGACGCATCGGTGTTGATGTACCATGTTCGTGTGTGAAAGGGAAAAGAATAAAATATTTGAGCATGGAGTTTTGACACCAATGGCTCTTCTTTCTGCTCACATTTTAAAAGGAAAACATTACTTATAGGCTTGGAATGCCTGCTAGTGTCAGGGGACCAGACTAAAGGCATCATTCCAGGGGACAAGCTGTGAATGAGCGAGCCTGACAGAGGGGGAAGCTCAGAGCATCCACAGCCAGGAGTCCTGGCTGCTTTATCTCCAACCTGCCACCTCCTACGTGGGTGGCCTGTCTACAACACTCATGCAGCCAACATGCAGTGGGTGCTTGCTGTGTGGCCGGCCCACGCTGGGTATCAGGATGTGGACGAGAAGAGTTAGGGTTTGTGGTCCAGTGGGAGAGAGGCCAACAGGCAATTACAATTGAATGTACTCAGTGGGATTATGTATCCTGGAAGCAACCTCTTTTCTCTGTCGCCAATATTTTCACCTGGTCTACCATTACTGCTTCCCTAGAACCTGGGCTACCTCCCAGCATCCACTCTTGCCTCCTACAGGCTGCAACCACTTCTCTTTAAAAACATGAATCAATCCATTTCTCCCTTTTGCTTATCAGCTTCCGATGACTTCCGTCATGATTAGAATAAAATCCAGACTCCTAACAGTGGCTTCATGATCTGTCCTTTCTCTCCATCTCGTCACTGATCACTCTACCTGGCTCCAACGACAGTAGCTCCTTTCTATCCCTTGAACAGGTCAAGCACATTTCTACCCCAGGACCTTTGCACCTGTCATGTCTCTGGTTGAGATTCTCCTTGAGATGTTTGCATGACTGTCATCATTCAGGGATGGGTTTAAATGTCACTTCCTCAAAAGCCATCTCTGACCATGCAGACAATCACTATTTCCTTCCCTTACTTCATTTTCACGTGAAACAATCTAATATATCAGTTTCCCCCTACTGCTCAAATGCAAGCTCCACGAGGGAAGAGATTTTTGTCTGGTTTAACCAAGTATCACTGGATCCTGCAACCATGCCTGACACATAGTAGGTAAGAGAAGCAAAAACAAAACGTGGATAATAGAAATAATGTTAAGTGTTATTACGACAGCAGTAATCAGTATTTACATACTCCTCATTCTGTAAGATCTTCATGTGCACTCACTCACTTAGTCCTCCCAACAACTCTATGACGGAATCACTAGTCTTCTATTTACTCTAAAGATGGGAGAGTTGAGGTTGCCAGTAGGTTACTTACTTACCCAAGGATGTGCAGTTAATAAATGGGAAGCAAGGAGCCAAATGCAGGCAGTGTGACCTCAAAGTGCTAACAAGGCTCTATACTCAATATATATTTGCTAAACAAATGAACATGAAAAAATGTCAGGCAAAGGGGGAGCTGAGTTGCTCAAGGAATCCGAGACTGTCTTCCTCAGCTGCATGGTGAAATTCGTTGCGTGGGGTCCCTCCTCCTCCCTTTTCCCTTCACCGATGTTTGTCTATCATGTGCCAGGAACTGCTCAAGGGACTGAGGTCACAGCAAAAAACAAAAGAGGAGAAACAACAAGCCTGATTTCACAGAACTTACACTGCAGATGAGGGCAGAAATGGGGAATTGGGTAAACGTAAAATAAGCAACTATCAGACAGGTGTTATCAGCTGATGAAGCCACTCAGGCTACTTAAAACTATGAGAACACACACATACAGTCACAGAGGGAATTTCCTTGGAAACAGTGGAGTTCCGAGAGAATCCAGGCTTTCTGGGGCGTCCATGGGGTTGCCATTGCTGTAGCTGGGGCATCAAGCATGGTGAAGCCTCCTGGGGACTAATGTATGTTTGTGGAATAGAAACGAGGCAGCCCAGTCACGCGGCGCTGGAAGGCCCTGAGTCTGGGAGAGCATGGCTGTGTTCTTTAGAAGAGCTTCCAGGTCACAGAACCAGGCCCACATCTCCACAGAGAAGGGTGCCGAGGAGTGAACTTGGGTCTGCCACTGCACAACATGATACCCAGGGGTTAGAACGAAAATAAGACCTCTGACCTGCCTCACCTCATTACTCCTGGGAGTCCTAACACAAGACTGTCCGACGCTTCCAGTGGAGCCATCTGAGGATCAAGGCAGTACTTGCACCTCTTCACCCACACTAGAAGCTATGACGAGAAAGACAGACAACAGCAAGTGTCGGTGAATATATGGAGATACTAGAGCCCTCCTACAGCGCTGGTGAGAGTGTAAAATGACGCAGTCACCTTGGAAAACATTCTGGCCGTTCTTCAAAAGTTACACATAGAGCTACCACGCGGCCTAGCAATTTCACTCTTAGGTAGGCACTCAAGAGAAGGAAAACACCTTCTCAGGTAAAAACTTGTTCATAAGCATTCACAGCAGCATCATTCATAACAGCCAAAAGGCAGAAACGTACCACATGCCCATCAACTGATGAATGGAAGAACAACAGGTAATATATCCACATAATGGAATATTATTTGGCTGTAAAAAGAAATGAAATAAGGATACATGCTACAGCATGGATGGACCTTGGAAACATTACGCTAAGGAAAGAAGCCAATCACAAAAGGCCTCGTATTGTATGATTCCATTTATACAAATTGTCCAGAACAGGAAAATCCACAGAAACAGAGGCACGTTAGTGGTTGCCAGAAGCCAGGGGTGGAGAATGGGGAGTAACTCCTAACGCACATGGGGTTTCTGTTAGGAGTGTTGAACGTGTTCTATAATTTGGTGCAGGTAATGGCTGTACAACTTTGAAGATATACAAAACCCCACTGAATTGTGTACTTTAAAAGGGAGAATATTATAGTACTGAATTATAACTCAATAAAATAAATAAATAAAATGATGGATTTGCACTTCTGGGATTAAGTCCCTGAAGGCTCTGGCTTCCGTCTTGTTCGCCATCTCTTGCTCTTCTGCTGACTTGCTCAGATGAAAGGCAGATGCCAAGCTGGGACCTGCCTTTCAGTGAAGCCCACATGGCAATGACCAGCCAACAAGGAACTGAGGCTCTCAGCCCAACAACAGCCAAAACCCAAATCCTGCCAAGAACCGTAGTGTGAACTTGGGAACAGATCCCCCCCACCCCCACCCCGTCAAGCCAAGGATGGCAGCTCCTTGATTACAGCCTGAGAGAGATGCTGAACCATGTCCAGATTCCTGCTTCACAGCAGTGGTGATAAGACCAATGAAGAAAAAAAAAATCGCCCTAAGTCACCCAACCATGAAAAGCTGGGCGCCAGCCAACGATGGTCTGGCTACTCCCTCTCTGCTGCGACACTGCTTTACTCATCTCTGTGCCCTTGGAACTGGCTCCAAGGGCACGATGCTTGACACTTGGTAGGTGCTCAATAAAGTTGTCTGAAACTGAATGAAATTTTCCAATTCTCTCGACGTCAGCCTAGAAAGTGCTCTCAACAATAAGGAAAGAGAATGAGCGAAAAACATGGATGTCTCACTATGTTCTGTTATTTTCCAATCTCTTGTCTGCAGATTAAATTCCAACCAAGATTCTCATTGAGTGCAGGTGACCCTGCCTTGACCCTGACATGACCCTGACAGTGACATTATTCTATGTGCAGACAGGAGGCGGTTCCGAGACCTGACCTTGGCTGTACCAACCTCACTTATGTACTGGACAATTCATCATCAGAGAAGCACCCTCTGAGCTTCCGGAGAAGCACCCAACCCTGATATAGCGAAAACCCCCAAGTCAGGGCTTCAATTATCAGTATTAAAAGAGCACTTTGGTCTGGAAAAAACTTACACCGCCCTTTCTTGAAGCTTTCCCCTCAACAGCCCAGGCACAGAGCCCCCGCCCTCTCCCCACCCTCTGCAACCTGTCCCTTTCAAGAGAGATTTATTACAGGGCTGTCAACACAATCCTACCTTTACGGAAAAAAGATAAAAATAAGAAACACCTTACAAGAAGATGCCGTGGTGAAAGCTAAATCATAAATGTTTGATAAGGAATGGTCAAATCCAGACAAATAACTGTTCAATCCCACTTTGTATTAAGCAGATAAAGTCATACAGAAAATCAATGTGATGTATTGAAAGGGGAGGGAAAAAAATGCCAAGCTTGGGGATCGGGCTTACACGGTGTTATGAAGTCGCTTCAGAAGAACCTTATAATACAACAACATAAATTTTTTAAAATGAGGGGCTGATTGCTGACTTGCTGACCTGTCAGTGGTGTTCCCGTCCTCTCTTCTGCCTCTGCTGCTGCTCCTGGAGATCATTTCTGGGGTGGCACACGCATTCTCAGAGGAGATGGGGAAGAGGAAACCAGTCCCACTGTTCCAGAGGCCAGTCTGGCAGTTCCCACGGAACTGACCATTTTGAAGACGCACACAGCCCTTGCTCCAGCACTTCTGCTACTGCAAGGTGGCCCTTCTGAGACCCTTGCTCGAGTAGACGACATGCGTATGCAGGAATGTTTGTTACTCGATCATGTGTGAAAGCAAAACACGGACTCAACCAAAATGTGTCAAGAGAGGCGTGAATGAATAAATGACAGGACACCACATGATGGAGTATTACACAGTCAGGGCACACTGGGAGGCTGAGCTACCCGTGCTGGGACCAAACAATCTCCAAGACATGATCACATAAAAAGAACAAGGTAATGAGGGAACTATATTCAATATCTTGTAGTGACTTATGGTGAAAAAGAACATGAAAATGAACATATGCATGTTCATGAATGACTGAAGCATTATGCTGAACACCAGAAACTGACACAACATTGTAAACTGGCTATACTTCAATGAAAATATATAGACAAGGAAAAAAAAGCAAAGTAAGGGACAAAATGTATGCACACATGTTTTAAAAGGCCGTATATATCTATATCTGATGGCAAATGCATATGATGTTTTCTGGAAGAATCCACAGTAACCCTTTAAGGGGAGTTTCTCTTGGAGAGGGGGCTGGGGGTGAGGGATGGAGGAAAACTTTTACTGTTACATCTTATGAAAAGGTTGACACTTTTACCAGGAGAATTTATTCCTTCTATCAACTACTTCTTCCAAGGCAATAAGAATAAACAAAAATGAAACAAAACGACAGGAAAAACTTTTCTAGGATGAGGAAGCCTCAGCTCATTTGGCCTCGGACAGTCAGCACAGTCATTCTCCACCCCAGATCCACGCCCGAGAGCTACTGAAAAGTAGACCTGGATCCTCTTGTGTGCTGAGCGGTCAGTCTCCACCTCCAGGAAGAATATCAGTATCTCCAATTTCCTTGTTTCTCCCGAGCCCCCACCAAACCTCCTCAAATATACTGAACAGGTTTCTGCCACAGACGTGGGACCTCCGCGTACGGCGGCCCACTTCAGAGGTAGGCTCGCAGTGGCCAGTCCACTCACACCACCTACCCTGCGCAGGTAACAGCCTCCCTCCTGCTGATGGCATTATTTCCAATAGCTGGTAATTAAAAAATAAAGGAGCAGAGTTTACAATAGTAAACAGATGGGGAACAGGCCTTCTGAAACAGGATAATACAAGCTTGCTGAAAAGAGTAAACGCTCACACAGAGAAGATAAACAACTCCGGCGTCACCGCGGTGAGCGATGTGCTTGCTTTGAGGTGAAATATAGGAAATGAAGATCAATTAACCGTGTCCCAATGAGCCTAAAATGACTTGACTTTATTACACGCACGAACGGCGAGCTCAATTCCTGGTAGAGAAGCCCCTGGGAGGGAAGGTAGCTGACGAAAGGGCACCGGAGGCCCAGGGGTTCACTCCCCTGAAATAAACACCTAAGGAGAGTCAGGCTGTATGTCCACATGAGAAGACTGACTTAGAAACACGAAAATATGTCTCTTAGCTGATCTTTGACTTGACGCTTTGGATCCTCACTTAGGCAAAGATCCGAACACTGCGATTTTTCAAATGCTTTTGGGCACCAGTGAACTAGGAGGAAAGTCCCCCTTCAGCAAATAAACAGAACTCTCCCGCCCAGCCTTCTGGAGCTGGAGATGAGTACCGTGCTTTGTAAGCCAAGTGCATGCCAGAAACATTTGCTTGTTGATTAAAACGATGTCTTGAAAGAGACTTTTCTTACATTGCACTTTCCAACAGACTTTTCAAACTTCAGGGCACATCAGAATCCCTTGGAGGGCTTCTTAAAACCAGATGTCTGGAACCCACTCCCAGAGTTTTGGATTCAGGGGGTCTGGGTGGGGCCTGAGGATGTGCAGGTCTAACAAGTCCCCGGAGCGACGCTGATGTCGCTGGCTGAGGACCACACCTTGAGAGGCCCTCGTGCAACGGTCATAAGCTTGGACTGTGCAACCAGATGGACTTGTTTTCACCCTCAGTTCTGCCACTCGGTCATTGGTGATTTAAGTGGGCACTTAATCTCTCTATGCCATCATTTCGTTATCTGTCAAATGGACGTAACAGTGATACCTACTCTCCCTGGGCTAAACAGTGTTTCTACCAAGTTCAAGTCCGCCTGGAAACTCCGACTGTATTTGGACATTGGGTCTTTGCAGGGTTTTTGTCGGTTAAGTTCAAACAAGGTCATCCTGGATTCTGGTGGGCCTAAATCCAGTGACGGATGCCCTTAGAGGAAGAGAGGACACACAGACTTAGAGGGAAGACAGTGGTGTGAAGACAGAAATAGAGAACAGAATCGTGAACAGAGAACCAAGGAATACTGAGGACCACTGGAGCCACCGGAAGCCAGGAGAGAGAGGCCTGGACCAGATTCCCACTCAGAGCCCCAGGCGGAACCAAGCCAGCCAACACCGCAATTTCAGACATCTGGCCTCCAAAACCGTGAGAGCATTTCTCTGATTTTTAGCCGCCCAGTCGGTGGTACATGGTTACAGCGGCCCTGGGACACTAGCACGCTGCCTGATGGAATTCTTGTGAGGATTAAATGACCGAACACACAGCAAGTGTCCACAGCAGGGCCTGGCACATAAGGAACATGACTTAAGTAGTAGTTCACAGTGTCATTTGGTTCTGTTAACACTGTCTTTTGTTTTATTACTTTCTCTTGGGGAAAAATCCCATCAGAACAGTAGAGAAGGGTCTAAAGCAGGGGTTTCAACCAGAGCTGTTTGCACCCCAGCCCAAGGGATATTTGCCAATCTCCGCAGACATTTGGGCTTCTAAGGACTTGGGAGGGAGGTGAGAGCTACAGGAATCTAGCAGGTGGAGGCCAGGGTTGCTGGTAAACACCTCACAGCGCACAGAAAGGGCCCACACAGAGCTGTCCGAACCACTAGTCAGTGTGAGGCTGAGAGGCTCTGGTATAAGGTGAAAAGGCAAAGTCACCTGGCCCTTGAGTCCTGCTTGCCAAGTTTGTCCAGTGCTACATGATTCCTCCTAATGAGAACAACTACAACCGACTTCCACACTCTACCCCTCAAAATAAAACTGAACTAATACTACTAAATAACAACAACATCAACAAATCAAGAGTCAAGCGTGGCCCACAGGAGGGAGCTAGCTGCAAACCGTTCCCTGCTCCGTCTCCCCAGCTGCAGCTGCAGGAGGCCAGGGGGTCTCCACCTCCACTGGGAGTCACAGGCTGGGGAAAGCACAAGGGGCCACGACCTGCCCGCAGGGCCTGGCTGCACAGTGCACTGTGGGCCCAGGGCAGCAGGGAGCACGGGGACCAGGGAGGGAGGACTGCACTGAGCCAGACCAGGGACAATGGCAACCAGGGCTAGGGAGGTGATGGTGAAGATGACGTGGGCAGACTCAGGCAGCCCAAGTGACGCACCTGAGCAATGGCAGGACGCGTAGGGTGAGGGTGAGGGAGGTGCCCAGACGGCCGCCTGGTTCTTGGATTACGCATTGGATGAACGGAGGTGCCACTCATTTAACTGGAAAGTCATAGGAGAGGGCTGCCTTACGTCCAGAATTAAATGAGTCCATGAACCAAGAGAGAAAAATGGCTCATCAAACATAGGCTCAGATGCCCGACACCCCAGAGCCTGGGTGGGGGTGAACCGTGACTGTCACAGTGACTCTTGGGATGGCCCATGTCCACATCCTTTCCCTGAGTGCCTTCCTGCTTCCCAGGAAACACTTCATACCCAGTACTCATCGACCTTCACGAATCACAGCGATCTACCTGAGCGTCTTGGCCCCTGACTTTGGAAGGAGTCACATGGACGGAGAGCGCAAAAGATACACTCAGATGTGCTCTGTGGATGTGGGGTAACCGGAGATGACACAGAAGGGAAATGCCTGTTGGGCGGATGACTGCACACCCTGAATGCCTGACCACACGGTGCCGATCTGCCCCTGAACGATGATGGGGAAGACGGAGGCACGGGGTGGGGGGAGGGGCCGGAAGTGAACACACGCCTGCACACACGCATGCGCTCAGGTGAAGAGAAACAGCAGAGCTTAACGTTGATTCTCGAGCTGACGTAACCATTCTGTCCTCTCTCACCCCGCACCGGGATGGAACAGACCAGGTAGGGGAAAGAATAAACCATGACCCCCTCCCCAATACGCCTTTGCTATTGAACTGAGATCTGACTCAATATTGGTTTTTTGGTCCCCCGGCAAGCCAAGGCGATTCCCCGGGGCTGTGCGTTTTGGAGTTTTTAAGATGCACAAAGACAGCCATGTTCAAACTCAGAGCTGGTGGGACCCCGAGAGAAGGAACACACACAGCCACAGGGTCTGTGAAAATCAAGCCCGTATCACCTAAATATAGTCTCACTTCTAAATAAGGCTTCAGATCACAGATTTGTTTACTTTCATTTGGTGATAATTGTTCACAGCAGAACATATCAGAAAATTCTATAATAGGAACCACAGCCAGGAAATAGTAAATAATTAATCACCCTCCCTCCCAGCCTCTTGCATCTCTGTTGATATAAATGACCGTATAATTCCAAACCCAATTATCACTACTTAGCCGTTCCATTTTGTAGTTAAAATCCCACAAAATTAAAGTGCATCAATTGTTAATGGTAATAGACCAGACAAGGGATTAAAGATTATTTTAATGTTTATTTCCTGTCAAGAGATCTTTTGGCAGGAAACACCGCAGACAAAAGGCAGCACACTCAGATGAGATTCATATATTTAAATCTTCTAACTTCTGAAAACATTATGGATATAATTACTTGTTTAATTTACTTGTTCCCTCAAGATACAGGCTGGAGATGAAGCCAACTTTATTATATCAAGTTCTCAGAAAGGAAAGGCAGGGCTCTGTAGCATTTTATAAGCCGGTTTATCCCGAGTAATCAAGTCAGATTTAGTGCCCATGTCCCACGGCTGCTGACAGAGAGGAGAGGCCAAGGCTGGAATGTGGGGGGAGTAAGACCCCAGGTTAGCTCTCAGGCCTGCGAGCAGAGGGCTGTGTGACCAAAAAGCATCCCCAAAGCTCCCCTGAGCCTCAGTTTCCTTGTTTGTGAAATTGAAGCCCAGCGTGCAGTCTGGATGGGGAGACTGCAGAAGGTGGGGGGAAAGCAGTCGAGTTATGCCCTCATCACCAACAACATGACAAGCAAACATGGGCATTTTGATGTGTCTGTGATTATTTTTAAGGTGGTCACCCCCATAAGCCATGGATGCGTAATTAACCTTTCTAGGTTATCACTGAACACGTATGCACAGGCGCTCTCTCCTGCACGCGTGCGCGTGTGCACACACACGCACACACATCACAAAATACAACTGCAACATCCAGAGGTTCTTGGAACACAATTTAAGAAACACTGGTCTATTTCCAAAAAGCAAGACAATAGTAAAAGTAAGTTTTATCACAATGTCCAACCCATGTACTCAGGACGTAGGTTAAGAAAGGTTAAGAAGTACAAAGGCAATTAACAAACAAATGGAGGGAGGGATGGATAAACAGACAGACATATAAACAAAAATAATAACTGCTCACCTAAAATTACCATTTAGATCATGGAGAAATCAGAATCTAGAATACAAAATACACGCATATATATATATAGAGAGAGAGAGGGACAGAGACAGACAGAGAGAGAGAGAGACAGGAGGGGGCAGGATGGATGAACGGATGATTAACAAAAATAATTCGTCACCTGAAGTTTTAGATCATGGAGAAATCAGAATCTAAAAAGAACTTGAGCCCCTCTTCCCAAAATGCTTAGTGTATTGTTTTACCTGTTAATTTCCGCCACCTTCATTAGAGTATAAAAACCATGAGGGCAGAGATATCTTTTTTCATTGCCATACTGCTAAAATTTTAAATAGAGTCTAGCACATAGTACATCCTTGATAAATATCGCTGGTGTGGACAATGACAATAACAATAAACTGTATGACCATTTTCTATTTCTACAAAGGAATTCCTATCTCATGATTCTTGGGTCACTATATCAACTTCATTTACTAGTAAGTGGCCTGGAAACTAGAGAGGTTGAGAAGCTCTGCCCAGATCACACACCCAGGTGCAGAGTCATAGACAGTTTGAAATCACACTTTCTGATTCTCCATCCTGGGCTCATTCCATGTCATCACTCTGGCCCTTGGAGGGTGTCTCTTCACCTGAGAGTGAGGGAAGGCACTTTAAGTAACAAAGAGATGACTTAAAAAGAATTTTCTGCAAATATATGTATGTATATGCATGAGTGGGACACTGTGCTGTATACCAGAAATGGACACATTGTAACTGACTATACTTCAATTAACAAAAAAACATTTCTGCAATAGTTTGGGTTCCCAAAACTGGGTGTGGCCTTGGGCAAATCCTCATCTCTCTGAACCTCTGCTTCCCATTCTGCAGGAGTCTTTGCAGTGTGAAGATTTTATATTTGTTCACACCTCTTCAATGATTCAGGAAGGGTCCACCTGCAAGCATCAGATAGATCATTCAAGTCCTCCTTAAAAGGTCACCTGAGCACAAGGTGGCTTCACTATGTCCAGGCTAAGTCAATGTCCAGAGGAAGCAGAAAGTCTGTCTTTTCCTTATGCAACACTTCAAAGAGTAAGAAAACCTTTCCCACAAGTGCCCTCCATTTTCATGAGTCAGGACTGGGTCACATGGTTGGTTCTAAGCCAGTAGCTGCTGAGATACATGTATTAGCGTGATGGGCTTCGATTCATCGGTGGAGTCAGCTGTCGCGACTGCTATGCCTACGTTACAAAATACATGGGGCAAAAGTAAATAATAAACTTGAGTTTCTTATTTTTAAAAGCACACTGCCCATTTCATGACGCATGTGAGTCAAATCATTACGCCATGCACCTTAAACTTACACAGTGCTTATGTGATTATAGCACAATAATACTGGAAGAAAAAATAAATTTTTAAAATAAATATAAATATATAAATACATTTTTTTGAGAAAATAAAATAAAAGTACAGTGCTCAAACTGCAAAGCAGCCTAACTATCCAGCAATCGAGAAATGGTTAAACAAAATCAATCCATTCACATGGTACACTCTTACTAAATCATGGAAGTAGTTTTCCAAGCAATGTTTAGTAACAAGGAATTCCTATTTAAGAAAAATAATATATATACACACACATAGATAATCAGTCTAACTTGTTTAAAAAAAAAAAGTCATTACTCAGAAGAAAGAAAAATAAAAACCAGAGAACAAAATATTAAGGGTGATCATCTCAGGGCAGTGGAATTAATAGAACAATTTCATTCTCTTCTGCCCGAGTTCCTACAGTTTTTTTTCTTCTCCTTCTTCTTCTACCATACTATTCACTACATATTCAAAAATAAATGTTCGTTTTTCATAGTAACAAGTGACTCTTGATGGGGAAAAAAAAGGTCAAATCAGGTTCTATGCCTGAGTCCAGTCAAAAAGTTTACTTAGATCATTAGTTAAGGAAAGTTTAGAAGGTTGCAGTCTAATAAAAACATATACATGGAGAACAGAAATATTTGCTTATCTACCAACTCTAATTTTATCACAGAGGAATCAGAATCTGAAAAGAAAAGAAATCTGGCATCTTTTCCACAGCACCCAGTTCTCCTGTGTGAAAAATCCTGAATGTGAGAGGGGGGGATGTCCTGGCTGGGAGTTGGTGATGGGAGGAGCTATCTAGGTGACACAAAGGAAAACCCGGAGGAGGCTGAGAAACGGCTATGCCTGGGACATGAGGAAGGACAGCAAGCCACAGAGGGGGCTGTGGGATTTATCACCACCTTCCTTACAGCCCTTTGTGGCATCTAAGACTGCACCTGGCATCCAGGGGACATAGCTTCCAAACATGTTTTAACTAACTCGGAGCCTTGCTCTCAAGCCGTCTTCTGGACACCTGGCTTATCATGAGGGCTTATAGATATTTCCTATAAAACAGTCCCAGGAATGCCAATCACACAATCATCTTAAACTTGATCTTGGCAGAAAATAATCATCACAAGAAAGCAATCGGTAACGGTGACATCTCTGTGCCTGGCACTCTGCCAGC
This sequence comes from Camelus dromedarius, assembly GCF_036321535.1. Taxonomy (NCBI): domain Eukaryota; kingdom Metazoa; phylum Chordata; class Mammalia; order Artiodactyla; family Camelidae; genus Camelus; species Camelus dromedarius. The sequence goes on from NC_087444.1 coordinate 28,728,818, forward strand.
TATTTTATGTACACAATATGTAACTCCATCAGGTGATAGCTATCAATCCTTCCCATTCTATAGGTGATGAAACTAAGGCTCAGACAGAGTAAGGTTTACTGCAAGTCCAACCAGTTTGGTAGATCCAGATTCGTACTCGGCTGTGTCTGATTCCAAAGCATTTGCTCGTTGATATGGAAGAGGTCCTTTCAGGGTTCAGGGAAGCTGCAGCTCCATTCCTCAGCCAGGCACTGATGCTCACCATCCACACTGCAGGAGGCAGGGGACATGGCTGGGGGAGGTGAGCTGGGTCTCTGGAGGTATACACACTGGGGTTCTTGGGGAACAGAAGGAACCACGAAGCGTGTAGCACATAAAGGCCAGAGTTCAGCCCTAGACCTAGGGTGAGCATCAAGGGTAGCAACTGGCGTCGCTCCATTCCATCTCTGATACACTTTTAAACAATCCACTCACACTTCCAGGTACCTGCGTGGCTTCCCACATCCAGGGGACTTGTTCTCCTGCCAGAGTAAGATACTGAATAGCTGCCTGTATTCAATCTGACACCCACAGATATTTAAGAGCCTAATTCGATTGTCATATCTTTTCTGTAGACACAAAGGAACCGCATCTTCTGGCACCTTGGGGCCCTCTCTCATTCACTTCTCCTGTTGAAGCATCCTGGGGACGCACACACATGAAATAGGGCAGGCTAAGTAAAGATGGTGCACAGCGGTGCTACTTTGGGACTTAACAATATAAGAAAACTTTGAGGATTCCAATACTACATAAGAGATGCCAGGTGCCAGGGCCTTGGGTTAGGGGCGGGGGTCCCACTTCCTTGTGAACATAATACCTAATAGATGGGCAGTGGCTCCAGCAGTCAAGGGACTATCAGCTGAACACAAGGAAAGCCAGGTTTCCGTCAGTCCCAGGTTTACGAGACTCCCCATTAAGGAGACTCGCGCTGCTATAAAAGTTTAGGATGTAAACCCAACAGTCAGCCCACATTTTACCCACTCCTTCTTCACTGGAAGGTGTGCTGCATAGGTGATGGTATAAACTCTGAAATGTTCTGCATTCATCAAGTGACTGGCTTACAAAAATCCACAGGGGAACATTTGTAGGCCAGTTGAGATTTGTGGGATGGGGGGGATATGCCATGGAAACCCATTCCATAACCTTTCACCAGGCATAAAATTTACTGTGAATGGAATTCCTCAAAGTCCATGTGGGCCACTGATTTAAAACTATTAAATCTGGTTCCCTGAGAACACCTCCACTGTAATAAATACATCACTATGACAATGTATGCTAATTGCACAATCTCAAAGACTAGCGTGAACAACCTATACATGAGAAATGCATCGGAGTGGGGCTGTCCTGGAGTCGGGCCACCAAGACTTTAGGATCAGGCTGAGTCCCTGGGTGGATATTAAACATCTCATGAACAGGCTGCCATCAAGGCAGACGACAGTGGGAAGCAGGGTACCAGGACCCTACTTTCATCCAGGTGACAGAACTGAATCTGTGTTCGTTTGGAACATGGGTGGTGCCTCCAGCTCATGGAATTTAAGGAGGAAACTATCTGTCTATTTACAGAGATGAGCAGGCTCTTCTGAAAGATAAAAAGAGTGCTAGGCAGATTCACACACCTTTCCACCTTCAAAGTATGTCTTGAAGAAATTAGAGAAACACTATGGTCACTGTATGTAGTGATCTTCTAAAAGAAAAAAATGAGTTTGTTTTTATGTGACTCAGTCAAACGCTTTTTCTTTTTTTAAATCTGCATTTGTTCTTCCTGTTTTCCTTCTTCTTCATCCCTCTTCCCTCCTTCCTCAGACATTTAAGCCAGTCCTACTAGCCTCTAGTTGCTGTGAGGGACACACAGATAAATCACGCCAGAACCTGCCCTCCAGTTAGATCAGAGACTTAGATTCAAATGGCAGCCACGGCCTTGGATTCAACCACAGACATGAGTTTGGATCCCTCACTGCTCATCACCTTGGGAAGCCAAGATCACTGACTGTCCATTACCCAGACCTGTGAAATGGGGGCTGAGAGTGTATTTGTGAGGCCTGTCTAATGGTTAAATGAGATGCTGAGTGAATCCACCTTGTACATCATAGACTTTCAACACATAAAATAATCATGCAACGACAGTAACAAATTAGTTCAACTGAGGTCAAAAGTAGGCGGAGCCGTAAGAGAAGGACCAATGGGAGGGGTGGAGAAAAGGACGGCCGAGGGGGAATACCAAGGCCATGGCGTGCGCTGACGTACGGGGGAAGAGTTGAGTGAGAAAAGCGAACAGTACACGGTTAGTGCAACAATAAACAGCAGGCACCCAAATGAGAACAAACAGAGGCGATTTGTTCAAAGCTTGTTACAGCGGAGGAGTCAGCCGTTCTCAGGTGTGTTTGGCAGAGAAGGAAGAGGGCAAGTTTTACGGTGAGAAAAGGGAAGGCTTCAGGTGTGTTCTGATTGGAGGCTGTTGGCCTGGGGAACCTGGCGGCCCAGCTAGATGCGGGGCATCCTGTGTGCTTGGTTTCAGAGCATATTTGACTTTCTCTAGTTGGTCCCGAGTTAGAAGTGGGGACAAAAATTAGGGAAGCTGAGTGTCACTGACCAAGTCCTGACCATTTCTGGTTGACTGCCACAGAGGCTGAGGGTCAGAGTTCTAGGATCAGACCCGGTCTGGCGATTGTCCCTGTGTATATTCAGTCTCTTATTAGCAAGACCATTTAGTGACCAGTGACTGTTTACCCCAGAGTTGTCCAAGAAAAGGACTGTCCTGAAAACTCTCCCCCAAACGGACCCATCTAGACCAAGGATGGTGTGCATGGGGACTGGCTGGCTGCAGACGAAAGGGGCGAATGCCTACAGCACTTCCCGACCACAAGGGCACCACGTTCTCAGAAAGCTCCAGTCTAGAAATGGACTCCCCATCGCTGTGGGCCTTTGTATGGGGACATACGTGACTTAGAGAGGGAAACGGTGCTTCGGTCAGTGTCCTACAGAAATAGCTGTTTTTTCATACCACTCCCGGGAGGTGGTAATTTATTCAGTCATCTCTCAACATAATTCCTGTCGGACTGATTTTTCTCCCTGGCTTCATCTTCCCCAAGGTGCCACACACCTGTTCTGGGTGAATAAATATGGTGTACAGATAGGAAGATTCAAGACGCTGAATGAATAATGGAGAAGACTAAGCTAGAGCAAGTGAAAAGAAAAGCTCGCTGTTCCTATAAAACTTCTGCCAAAGTGTTCACTAATGTTGCTTTTGGAAAAAAACAAAAACAAAAAACAAAAACGCAGGGAATACCTCTAACTCTTAAGAGTTGGAGGGGAAAATGGCTGGGATTTCCCCAAAGCAGAAATACTTGGTTTGATGTCACCAGTCTTAGCCAACACATTTTTGGTCTGTGTTCTAGAAGCTCCTGTTTTGGGTCTAGGGTTTAAACCCTGGGTCTTCCACTTACCCGCCAGGAGACCCTGAGTTACACTTGGGATTGTTCTGAGGGATAAGCGACCTGATATCCTAAGGGCTGGGGAGATGCCTAGTGCTGAGGGCACATTTAGGAAACGGTAGCTGTTATTTTATAAAATGCGGAGGAAGAGGCTCATTCTCAGAGGATGGTGGCAGTGAAGGTTTAATAAAATGGAAATTAGGCCTAGGAAAGGGTCTGGCACAGAGCAGGCTGATGTCCGTTCCCTTCCCTAACAAATCCAAAGGTGCTGTGCAAAAGATTTGACTGCATATGGAAAAGGGACCATTATCCTATAATCATATGCTAATTTGTGTAATGACGTAAACGTGTGAAATATGGAAGAAATCAGGGTAACCAGCCAGTTTCCAAGGTGGGAAGAGAGGTAAGCAAGGCTTTAAAGTCTTATTCCATGTCATTTGCACGTGTGGCCAGCATTCATTTGCCCTTCAAGTAAAGCATCCTGATTCCTTAGGGAAACAGCCCTCCCCTCAATTTCCATCCATGTGCTTTGGAATCTCATGGTGACAAATGACTTAGACTGTGCAGTCATTCCACCCACTGATTCAAGGGCTCCCCACAACTAGACCAATGACGGCCAACTGGTCAACTCCAGGCTGTGACACTGGAGTTTTGCATTCTAAAGGTCCTTGGCTTTGCCATCATCAAGGAAAGAAGTTTCTGGGGAAAAGCTGAGCCGCAAAGGGAAAGAGACAAATTCTTGATGACACCTGACATACTTGGATACAACAGAGGCCAATATCCCTGGAGTTTTCACTTATATAAGGTAACAAATGCTTTTCTCTATTTCTTTTCTTTTTTTCGCCTTACTCCCCCCTCTCTTTGGCTTCAGCTAGTTGAGAAAGGTTCCTGTCACTCACAACAGAATCAGCTTGACTGACAGAGCTAAACAGTGATGGCTGAAGAGACAGAGAAGGAAGGAGATTTGAGCCATGGGCCCTGCCTCCAGGAAGCTTATGTTCTAGTCAGAGAAGCATACACAAACCCGGTAAACCAGAAAATAAAACTTACAATATGTGAGGTGAGTGTTACGAGGTTGGGGGCTAAGGGCTGAGACACAGGGGCAGGGGTTTATTTACTTAGGACAGTGTGGTGGAAAGAATAATGATGCCCAAAGATGATCACGTTCTTATCTTGGAAACCTGTAAATTTGTTAGTTTACATGGAGAAGGGACTCCGGAGATCTAAGTGAGCTAAGGTTCTTGAGAAGGGGAGGGTATACTGAATTACGCAGGTGGGCCCAATGGAATCACAAAGGTCCTAAAAAGACAGAAAAGTCAGACAGGAGGAGCAGAGGTAGAGAGATTTAAAGGTCCTGGGGTGGTGGCTTTGAAGATGGAAGAAGAGAGCCATGGGCCAAGGAATACAAGAAACCCCTAGAAACTAAAACAGACTGTCCTCCCTAGAGCCTCCAGAAGGAACCTACCCTGCCAACACCTTGATTTCCGTCCAGTGAGACCCATCCCAGCCTTTTACTCTCCAGAGCAGCAAGAGAATACATTCATGTTGTGTAAGCCACCAGGTTTGCATTCATTTGTTACAGCAGCCAACAGGAAACTAATACAGATGGTCAGGACTGGCCTCTTGGAGAAGCTTTCACACTGAGAGCTAAGGGATGAGAAGGCAGCTATATCGAGGGGGAAGAGGACCGCAGCAGGAGAGGAAACAGCATATGCAAAGCCTGGGGATAGGGAAGAGCTTGACCAGTTCTGAGAACAGGAAGATCATAGCGGCTGGAACGCTACATACACTGTTCAGCCTTAAGTTTTAGAGAATTTAAAGCATGTTACATATTCAGTGCAACCCAACTTTGGGGGAAACAAAGCACTCTTTAATGATTTCTGCGATTTTAAACTCATCGAGGACTAGGACCAAAGCTCATCCATACATTAATGATAACTAGCAAAAGAATTCCACCAAGTGCAATCTTCCCCAGTAATTCCAATTTAGATGCCTATTTAAGTTCCTCACGTGCAGCTCAGATTTTCTGGATATGTCTTTCCTCATATATTCTGTCCTGCTGTACCTAGTGGTGTATTCGTACGCCTGACCTGTAACAGACAGACATGGATAAACATGCCTGGGGTTTTCTGGCTTGAAAATAGACTCCCTGATTCTATACATTATCCCCCTATGACCTGTTCTCCCAAGTCACCCTAGAAATAATTAAAATAGTTTCATTGCATAAAACAGGAAAGTGGCACACCCCGGGGTGAGCATCTGTTCACTGGTACTACTTGTCTGATCAGCTTTGTGGGGGTGGGGTGGGGGATGGGAAATGGGGGAGACAGGACTAGTGATTTTTTCCCCATGAAGTTACCCAGATATCAAATGAGCTGGAGGTTACTAATTATGCCAATTGCTTCATGCTGGGAAGAAAATATTTTGGGGGGAGCTGTCCCCCACAGCACTTCAGCTGCTGAGCAAGCAAAGAATAGTATGAATAAACTCAGGGGGCACAAGAAGTCTGGGGCTTCCTTTTAAATCAGTTCCTAGAAGGCGAGAAACCAGTATATCATAGCGAGACAATCATTTATAATGGGACCATTATAAGGAGCCAAGGTATAAAAATTGCCCATGAAACAGCCTTATAAGCAGATTCAGCACGTGGCTGATTAACCTCCCCATCCCACTGGGTGCTGGACGGCTCTGGGGAGCAGTAATGAGATGTAGAAGTCATCCTCCTTGAGGTCACAAGTTTAAAGCTGGTCCTGTTAGAAGGGGCCTAATTGCTACTCCAGAGCACATGGCCGCCTGGTGGGCTTGGACACATAGGGACCAGGGTTCGAGTCCTGGCAATGCCCCTGAACCAGCTGTGGGATGTGTATGCTGGTCATAAATCCTCCTGTAGCCAAGGTTTGCGGTTTTAGTTTTGTTTTGTTGATAAATATGAGTACGCTTCGCACATGGTAAGCATGTGATAAGTGGGAATCCGTTTCTTTTCTAGGAGTCCATGTTTTCTTTTTACTTCTTAGGCATGAAAAGGGCAAGAAGTAACCCTGTTCACATCCCTGAGTTGCAGCACGGGTGGATCTTGGATCTGGACAGCAGTACAGATCTTTCCTGCCATTTCAGGCCAACAGAGACAAGGCTCTTATCTTGTCTAATTTGGGTTACCCGAGGCAGGGACAATTGCAGTGCCAACATTTACTGAGAGCTTACTAAGTGCCAGGCAGTTTTAAGTGTTTCACTTCCATAAACTAACTTAATTCTTGCAGAATCCCCATGCAGAAGGTACTAGTAACAGCAGGAGTACAAGCAATGGCAGATACCAGTAACACCATTACTACGATTAGCAATAACCCCAGGGTTTCACACCTAGTAAGACGAAGGGCGGAACTCGAACCCAGACAGTAGGATTCTAGAATGTGGTTAACTATTAAACTACATCCCCACTCCAAAGTACTGGGCAGAGTAAATGAGATGTTTTCCCTGCCCCTATGATGAATGTACCTTATGCCCTCAAGTCCTCACTGATGCATCCTGACGTGGGACTGGTCTCCACCCAAGAAAAAGAAATAGTGGTCCAAATGGGAACCAGCCTTCGGCCTGCAGCTGGCTTAGCTGGCAGAAGCCGTGGCAAGAATGTAGGGACGTAGGGTCCCCACCAATCTCATCCATCGGGCAGGTCCTGGGGGCGGGAACATCACAGAAACAAATGGGGTGAGAACTGTTGGCTTGGATGGCCTTGAATTTGACCTGGTGCACACAGATGGTGATCAAGAAAGTCAACAGATCCCCTGGAAGCTGGAATGGAAGCAGGGAGCCCAGGGAGGAAGCACCGACAAGAAGGACTGGGAGCAAAAACAAGGCCACACAAAGAGATAAAAAGAGGAACCTGGAGATTGAAACCCTGGGTTCAAATCCCACTTCAGACTTCCTCCTTACCCACCACCCTGCCAGCCTCCTCTCCCCTAGGCCTCCACCCTACTGCCCCCTCCACACCCTGTTGTCCTGACAACAATGGATGCTGGAGAAGAGATATTCACAAATATCCCTTGGTTATAAATTCCAATTCGAGTATATACAGAAGTGTCATATATTTAATTTATTTATTTCTGTTAAATGGAGAGAAAGTGCAAATTATCTGGGGGGGGGGGTCCTCCTACAACTTAACACAGCACTGAAGTGTAAACTCGCCAATAAACCAGTGGTTGTTTTTCTTCTCCCCACCACCCTCCACCTTCCAAGGACCTAAGGCTCTTGATGAAAAGGGTGGAATAATCCTTTCTTCAGTGTCTACGGTCAAGATCTATTTGGTAACCCACTCCTCTAATACCGCCTGTGCAGAGACATAATTTCGGCTCCCCGTTAATTTGAGTATTGAACTGAAATTCTGCAGCTGCTTTCTGCCAAGCCTGAGAGCAGAAATTAATTTCAATGACCCAGGCGAGTGGAGGGGAGCTCTGTCAGGTAATTAGTCTTCGTCTTTTGCTACTCAGGGTCTATCACTGTGCTAATCCATACATAAACCCAGGCATTCCCCGAGTCACTCGCAATCTGCGGGGCCATTTAACTACCTCTTGGTTGGGTTCGCGAGCGCAGGGGCCTCTGCGGGGAGACGGATGAAGGCGCCCTTTCATGTTCCCCTTCCTTCCACCCATTTAGGGCCTGCAGAATTAATGCCGCTGATTTACATGCTCTCTTCCTGTTTGATCGGGTCTGCCCTTGATTAAGTGGAGCTGGGGGTGGGAGGGGGAGCGGGGGAGGGGCCCCCTCCTGCAGCTCCTGACTTGCCAGTTTATTAATGAAAGAGGCACCAGTATTGATAGCCCTGACACTACAAGTGCAGCAATTAAAGGGTATGTCCTTCCAGGCTTCTAATTAAAAAGGAGCCTTCTTCTGCCCGGGATGGGTCCCACTGTCATATTTGCATTCGATTCTGCCTTGAGTTGGGGGCTCCCCTGCCCTTTTCCTTTAGGAAAATCTCCTGCAGGGGCAAAATAAACACAGGTTCCAAAAGCTTTGTTCTCAATGCGGGTGATTCTGAAATCCAAGGAAAAGAATGGTTTGGGGAGAAGGTACCCAGCCCACCTCCCTCCGTTCCTCCATCCCTCTCCCAAACATTTCTCTTGGCTTCATGTTTTTTCATGCTTTTAACCCTGAAGGACTGGGGGGGGGGGGGGGGGGAGGGGGAGGAGCATGGAAACGAATCAAATAGTAGCTGTGATAATTTTCTGAGTCTTTACTAAAGGACTTTACATCCACTAGCATCGTTCACCCTGACAGCAATTCTGGGGGGTGGGTTTCAGGGGTTCCATTTCACAGATGAGAAAACTAATGCTCAGTTTGGAGACAATCAGCAGCTGGTGGTTCTTTCTGATTCAAAATGCTTCTTCATTCCTCTCCAGGCATCAAATCCCCCCATGCCTATGGGGCCAGGCAGGCAGCACCAAAGGTGAAGCAGATGAATTGAAAGTGAGGTATCTGGGGTCCCTGAGCCCATCCAAAAGGGCAGCCCCAGCTCACCCCGTGCCTTCCCGCCAGTTCTGCAGGCCAGAAAGCCAGCCCAGAGCGGTGGCCTTCAGTCATGTCTGACATCACAGAAGTCAGAAATCTGGAATTTTCAGTGAACTACCCCTTAAATGGTGGCAACTCGTTTGTTAATGAAGCGCATATTTGCAACTTCAGACACACTCTACCTGCCTCCTGAGAATCCTTAAGAAGCATTTTTTTCTCAGTACTTTGTATATTTTTTTTATCATGAACCCCTCATGTAAATGAAAATCGCCCACCTTTGCCACTTCGCTCTCCTGTCTGGGTGGTCACATGCTCAGAAACTGCCCTGGCATGATGCTGCTAACAAACTGTGGCTCCCAAATGCCTTTCTCCCAGTCCCTCCACAGCTGACACCAGATCTGACATTTTTCAGCAGATCTCACCCCTCACCCAGGCCAGCTGCAGAGAAACCAAGCCTGTACACCTGGAGTATGTGTGTGTGTGTGTGTGGGGGGGTGCTACCCAACCCCACCTCTCCTGCCCAGTCATCTTGAAGCACCCTCGGTTTACTCCCAGGTCAGTAATAAAGAGACTATGTTGACCTCGGACTCTTATTTTTTTCCTCTCCTTCTGTGCTTCAGTTTTCTCATCTGCAAAATGGGAGGATAATTCTGTCCTCGCCAGTCTCTTGCAAAGTGCCTGTGAGATAACGGACGGGGAAGTCTGAGCACAAGGCCCGTCTCCTTGTAAGGAGACCCACCAGGCTTGACCACAAGCACAAGTACATCGCCCAGTTTGAGCTCCGAGTCAGCCAAACTACATAGGCTCTTCCCCTGGTCCGAACAGAACAATGACAACAAAGCGCTGGATGGCAAGCCAGTCTTGAAGCCTCGGTTTTTCTATGTCTAAAGCAGGCTTTATACACCTCCCTCACAGGACAGCTTGAAGATTATGTCCCCAAAGCAGTCTGACACTTAGTAGGTCTGCAGAAGACCCAGCTCCACAACCATCTCCCCAGAGGTATTCATTTTCTGGCTGCGGACTCATACCGCTCAGGTTTTATTCTTCAAAGTTCTTTATTCATGGTTAAGAATAAATCTTGAAAATGACCAGAAAAAAAAAAAAAAAAACCCTGAATCTTCACAGGAGCTACAACTGTGAAATCTCCTAATCATTCCTCATTTTACTGTGAATTCCTAGAAATGACAACATCCCCTCCCAAACGAGGGAAAGAGAGAGAGAAATGGACTTGAAAAATAGCAAAGCTCTGATGTATTTTATTGGAATCAGAAGGGCTCTATCCTGCCTCTGAACCCCCTCCCGTCCCCTCCAGCCCACTGCTGGGGGCACCAAGGAGAAGTTAGAAGCATTAGTCTGGTGTCAAGAAGCAACGCCGTCCACAGTCTATGAGAGTCAATTGCAATTAACAGGGCCATTCAGAAAAGGCAGGTACGGACCAGACAAAGGGAACACAGCTAGATTTCATCAGAACCCAAGGCATTTTCAGATGCCGTTTGCACAGGAAGAAAATGATGGTGGAGGAAGAGCTGGTTGGGGAAGGTAAGCTGGATCAAGACAAAAGGGAAAAACAGGGGGTGAGAGGAAGGAGGCAACTGAGCAGAGGGGTTTAAGCGCAGAAAGGCAGACTCCTGAGCCCGGCCCTTGGGTTCAGATTCGCCCCTGCCCCTGGGTACTTACATCGCTCACTCACTCACCCCTCCAAGCCTTATCTGTAAAATGGGAGGAGTAACAGTACCTTCCTGTTTTTTCAGACTGTCATGTTAAACAAGGTTTGCCAAGTGCAGAGAGTAGTGCCCGACATGGGGCAGTTCTTCTAAGAGAGGAGCTTGGCTTGGTGGGCAAAGGAGGCATGAACATCCAGGAGAGAAGCCAGCGTCCCAGGGCTGGGACTAATACCGCACAGACACAGGCGACCAGGGAGAAAGCGACTCCCTGCCCACCTGGTGGAAGTTCAGGAACGCTGACTCCAAAGGCCCCTGGCAGTTCCCGCAGGCTGGGCGGTGGGGACACACACACTGGAGCAGGCCTATGGCTACATTCTGATACCCCCCACCCACAAAGTGCTTACATTTCTTTTCAAACGCAAGGGGGCTTGGGCACCTACTAGGTGCTTAGCTCTGCACCATTTACCAAGGGACACTCAGAAAACAACCCCTCCAGGCCCCTCTACTTTGCTTCTTTGTTCTGAGAATAATGTCAGGGCCTAAGGTAGCGCCAGGCAGTAGAAAGTTCCAGAGACCTGACTTCAAATGCCAGGTGGCCCACTTACGAGTCACATGACCATGGACCAGCTGCTTGGACCCGTAAAAGTCTCACCTGTAAGGCAGGGCAGGAACACCCATCATCACAGGGCTATGACGGAGGAGACAGGAGATGTGAGAGGTGTTCAGCGCGTGCTGTTGACGTTTGCCGTCATCCCGGGTTCCCTGATGCGCCAGACGGACAGGCGCTGGGAAGCCTAAACCTTCAGCCTGTCTCAAACGGGCACATGCCCCTACATAGAATGGGGCAGACGAGGGAGACAAGCCTCCCCAGCGCCCCCAGCCAGATGAGGGATCCTCCCCAACACACAGGCCCTCACACTGGTCTGAGCAATTCTGTAAATGATGGAGCACACGCCGGCACCACGGCAAAGTTATCTGAAGAAGCAGCTGAATTCAGTGCAGGTTGGATACTTCTGGGTCCTCTCTAGAAATGAACAGAGGACTCCAAGGAAGGACGGGCCTCCTTTCTCTTTGCACTTTCCTAGCTAAGCTGCCTACTTTTGTTTATGCACCTTTATAATTCAGCCCTTATCTTTCAATTCTTGTAGAATTCTAGACACTTAGTGAGGAGAACAGAAATCAGTGGTAGAGTGCCTGCTTAGCATGCACTGGGTCCTGGGTTCAGTCCGCAGTACCTCCATCAATAAATAAATGAACCAAATTACCTCCCTCCCCTAAAAAAATAGAATAAAATAAAATAAATGATACAGGCATATTAAAAAAAAACCCAGAATCTTGAGGCTAAAAAAAGATCCATCAATTTAGATTTTTTTTAAAGTTTTTATGGAGTGAGAAAACAGGGTGTTGTGATGAGTAAGCAAAGGGACTGAGGATGGTGGGGGAGGGGAAGAGTCACTTGATTTTCCATCAGGAAAAAAATAATAATACACAGCAAAACTTCATTAAGTCAGTGTAGGTTTATTCAAAAGAGCTTATCATTTGCAGCAACTATTCCCCAATCAACTGGATGCCTCTCTTGTAATCTTCTTTAATGCTGAATGTCTGATAATTAAATATATTAATAGAGAGGCCTGACTTGACTTATTCGAAGGCCTGAGGTATTTTGAACTCATGTCTCCAAGGGTCTGGCAGAGCACTCAGCGCATAGTAGGTATTCAATGACCCTTAGTTTCCTTTCCTGGCATCTTGTAATAGCGAAGCTTTAATCTGGTTTATAACATGTTCAGTCCTTATCAATAACTACATGTTTCCATTTTAATACACTACCTTTTATTAAACTGAAGTCACAAACTTAATAGCAAGGGCCTGTCCAAAGCACTTTAATCACTACTGGAGTGCAGATGTCTCTCCTAGGAAAACAGGGGCAACGCTCGGTTGCAAGGATGGGGAACGTCCATCCACCTTCGTGTTGGCAGAATGAGTTACGGGATTGTATTATCAGTGCAATTAGGCCGGGCTCCCTCCGCACTTCCACAGCAGACCTCTTGGCTCTGTACAATAAGCAGCACTTCCCTCTGTGACCTGGTTTCCAAAGAGGCCACTACTGATGCCTGCATGGAAAGGCCGACCTCGGAGTTCTGTGTGTGTCTGTCACTCATAGATTTTCCCAGCATGGACGCCAAGGTCAAGGGCAAACCGAGACCTAGAGCTTTCTGGGATGATGGTGATGCCAACAATGACGATGAAGATGATGATGATGATGATACTGACGGTGATGGTGTGAATGATGCGGACGTGCTAAGTACGGACCATTTAGTGGGTCGGTGACAGTGTGAGGGCTGTACTAGCATTATCAGCATTTAATCCTCTCAACAACTCATTGAGGAAGAGACTGTCAATACCTTCTTGATTTTGTAGATCAAGAAACTGAGGTTTAGAGAGGATGACCAACTTGCTCAAGGCCCACAGAGAGTATCATAGCCAGGATATGGACACTGGTGTGCGACTTCTAATTCTGCAGATCACATGACACTAATGCCATGTCTTAGTCTGCCTGGCTGTTACAAGAAAATGCCCCAGACTGGGAAGCTTAAGCAGCAGATGCTCATTTCTCACAGTTCTGGAGGCTGGGAAGTCCAAGGCCAAGGTCCTGGCAGCTGTGGTATTTGGTAAAAGCTCTTTTCTAGGCTTGGAGATGAAGGCCTCAGGCTGTGTCCTCTCTTGGACCTTTCTCAGGGCATACAGGTGGAGAGAGAGAGGGATCTCTGCCTTTCTTCTTCTTCTAAAGGCATTAATCCCATGATAAGGGTCCCACTCTCGGTACCTAATCTAAACCTTATTACCTCCCAAAGGCCCTACCTCCACATACTATCACATTGAGGATTAGGGCTTCAACATATGAATTCTGGGAGGACACAAACATTCAGTTCATAACAATCTGTTTCAAATAATTCTGTCTCTCCTCTTACCTGGTCAAGGAACTGTGTTAGAAAGCCTGACCTCCCTCTCAGAGGAGACGTCCCTTCATCAGGATCCAAGTAAGTGTGGCCAAGATCCAAGTTCACCTACCATCCTTCCTCGGACCTCCGGGGTGATGGACTAAGGGATGCAGGCATCCATTCAACAGGCAAAACACTTGAGACGTAGACTGAAAAGGGGTTCATACACCTAACGTTAGCCCAGCGCCAGATCCCTGTAAACCCGAGTCAGACAACATTCAGCTGCAGATACTGTGGAGAAAGGGCATGGCTTTGTCACCAGACACACTTAGACAGGAAGTCTAACGACACTGGGCAAGGCCTCCTCTGTGTACGGTGGGGAAAGATACCTCAGGGATGCCGCCAGGATCCGCTGAAGAATCTCAAGCAACGTCACAGCACTGAGTCTGGCACAAGCTTTTGTACAGACTAGTTTCTTTACAGGGTCTCTCCTGCTCTGAGCCCTTTTTCCTCCTCCTTGCTCATAAATTCAGCACCTACCCCAATTCCACCTACACATGTGCAAACACACACACACACTCCAGCCAAACACGGAACCTCTGACCCACTGGCTCTTAGCCTTGTTCCTGCTGTATGACGTTTACCTAATGCTCCTAAGTCCCTAGACTTTCCGCTGGCTCTTCGAGTCAAAGACTCCTGGAGCGTGAATGAGTAAGTGAAAGAGAGACTGTAACATCAGCCAAATACATAAAAAGCAGAAGCCCATCATTTCAAAATGTGGGTATTTCCACATCCATTTGTAACAAAACACTTGCTGTACACTAAACCAGTAGCTAGCACTCAGGTGACAACAATTTATGGTGTTCCAATCCCCTGGGCACTTGGATTTTCAAGTAAAGCTCTCAATGAGTCTAAAGAATGAGTTGCTCTCACAGTAGAGATGTTCTTCCAAATGTAAAAATGGTCTAAGGTCCTGAAGAATATGGCTGGGTCCCCAACTCATGTCTGCTCTGGGTGGAGCACTGTTAGGTACAGTGAAACACAGGGTGCAATCCCCATGGCTAGCTGTCAGCTGGGCTGGGGTGCCTCTTTGGGTCCTCCTAGGAGGTCAGACTACTGAAAGGACAAACGGCCCTTTGGACAGCGGCACTGGAATTGTTCTCAGCAATGAGAAACCTGGTTGGGGGTGGGGGGAAACAACTCTGCAGGACAGCCCTTCCCCGGCTCCCCGAGCTGACCTACATGTGAATGGAAAGCGAAACAGGTCCCAACCCCATCTCAATGCTCTCGGGAGCACAGTCTGGGCTGCAGCGCACGCCCCATGACCTGCCGAGTTCTCTTTATGAATCATACATAAAGTAGAGAAGAAAAGAGTCCTGCCAGCTCAACTGTGCACTTCACAGCAAAGCATAAAAGCACACGGGAGGCAGTAGAAGTTGCTTTCTGGAGAAGCGGCCTTGCAGCAATCTGTTTATGAAAAGCAGGGGACCTTTGTAGTGGCATCGCTCAAGCCAGAGGCCTGTCTGTGTGCTTGTCAGAAACCTGCACAATGAAAGAGAGGAAGCCGGTGGCACCGTGTGTGTTCTGGAGAACACAGGAAGGACCTAACCGAAGTCCCGGACTAGCGGTTCTGCGCGAAATGCAAAGTCACCGGAGCTGGCCTGCAGTCAGCAAGGCTGGAGGCGGGCCCATGGGAGGCACGGGAGCTATGGGAGCTCTCAAAAACCTCCATGTCCTCACTGTAAAACGAGGATGACAAACGTTGGCTCTCACTCCACGCAGCCTCTTCCTTCCCTTAGACTCAGGGTGATTAGGCCAAAGAATGGTCAAATGAGTAAGTGGGTATCTTAGGCCATTCAAGCTGCTATAACAAAATACCACAGGCTGGCTTATGAACAACAGAAGTGCATCTCTCACGGTTCTGGAGGCTGGAAAGTCCAACATCAAGGTCCAAGGATGGATGCATACCAGGGAGGGTCCTCTTCCTAGTTCGTAGCCAGTGCCATCTCACTGAGTGAGTCCCCACACAGTGGAAGGGGCTAGGGAGCTCCCTGGAGTCTGTCTGCTTTAAAGGGCACTAACCCCATTTGAGAAAGCTCTGCCTTCATGAATGAAGCATCTCTCAAAGGCCCCCATCTCCTAGAACCATCATCTTTGGGGGTTAGGATTTCAACATTTGAACTGAGTGGGAAACATTCATTCAGAGCATAGTCATGGGGGAAGAGAGGGTGTTTTGGTGGTGTGCTGGGGCATCACAGAGGTTACATCAAAGCCACCTTCGCTCTCCCCCATCCTTTCCTGATCTCCTCCAATCTACTCCCACCAAAACCAAACAAACGAAAAAGCCCCATCTGCGGCATAAGGAGTGGAAGAATCTAAAGGAAAGGACTTAAGGGTAGAGGTAGCCAACTGCTCAGTAATGACTGCTAATCCTCAGAGCACGCTAACCTACTATGTGCTGGGCACTATGCGACATGCCTTAGTGAATGGTATCATTTAGTCCTCACTTCTCTCCAAAAAGTCATAGTAAGAAGAAACAGGTATTAACCCTACCAGACAAAGAATTAAATACAGCTTAGAAAGATAAAGTAACTTTGCAAGTTGCTGAAGTGATGATCCTGGTGAGCCCCTAAAGAATCAGAAAGAGGTTATTAGCTAAAGCAGGAGGGGGAGACTATTCCAGGCAGTCAACAGCCTGTGCAAAGGCCCTGGGACAGATTGTTGAGGTTGGATGAAAGCAGCCTGCAGGGACTGGCAAGACCATTACAGGGTCTGATGAGGATTTCAGTTTTTATCCCAAGTGATATGGACAACCAGTGAGGGACTTAAGCAGGGAAGGGGTGAACAGGGTGTTGACAAGACTAGATTTCAATTCTAGAGAAATGATGCTAGCTCCTGCCTCAAGAAGGGACGTTGAGAGAAATAAGAGGTGAGGCAACGTGTCAGGTACAAATCCTACTGACACCAAAAGGCTGATCTAATGGCACTAACTCACAGATTCAGAACTCATCCCACGCTGCTACCAAGTGCACGGCAGGAAGGCAAAGGCAGACCAAACTCATCAGTGTTTTCCATACCCCATCCCTTATGGAGGGAAAAAAAAAAAAGGCTCAAGTGAAAAAGTCTTCTTGTTTTGCGAGAATCTTTTAAATGGCACAAGAATCCCAAAGGGAAAAGGCCAACATGGGAAAGCAAGCAGCCAAGCCCTTTGAAAAGTTTTAATTTTGTTTTAACTTTGCTAAATCTACTTACATTCACATTTTGAAATATGTATGCACGATAAAACACTGCAGTTATGGTCTATTGGGTTAAAAATTCACTTTTTGGAACGGGTTCAAGGGAATACTTATACAAAAGACCTCAGGATGGAAGAGTAATTCTGCAGATAAAATAGAAATAGCAACATCCCTGAATATGCCCCTTGTAAGATAAATGCACAACGGGGAGGGGTCTGGAACCACTGCTAATGGGAGGCTCGAAACAGCCGGCCGCTTAATCCCTCATGAAACCTGCTGGGAGGGAAGTGCCTGGCTAGTCCTCAGCATCAATATTCATACTTTTCCAAGGGTCTCTCCTTTCCCTTTCACGACTCAGCTGAAACCAAGAAATTAACCCCCAGTTTAAGACAGTGCAATTCCATTCTAGCACGCCACCCACAAAGCATGGGACGACCATGGGGTTTATTTTGCAAAGTTCTAGACAAAGAGAGCTTAAAAAAAAAAAAAAAGAAAGAAAGAAAGCTGGAATAAATCCACCAACAAGCATTTCTGTGCTGCTTCTGTGTAATTACCCTTGCATGGGGAGGAATACAAAAAAGGAAGAACCTCTGGTTCTCGACTTTAAGAAGGTGGCAATCCTGTTAGGGCTTCTTGGCTCCGGGGATGTATCAGAAACACCTTGGGAGGTGGACAGAAGTAAGGACCCCCGACACCCACAATGCCAGCCAACTCTTGGGCCAAGGAGCCACATCAGCCTGCTTGGGAATCTGCATTTTAAACACAGGGGTTTCTGGTGGGGGCTGGGATTCAGAACCACGGAACTGAAAAGGAAACACGAGCACCACAGGCAAGAGGGAGAGGCCTCCGAGCCCAGCCAGCCACATCACCCGCTCAGAGCGGCCCCTCGGCGGCAGCCGTGACACACAGGCGGGCTTCCAGCCTTGGCCTTTAGGTTTCCAGCAAAGGGCACAACCCCTCTGTGTGGAAGTTCATGCCATGACAGCCAGCCATCTACTGCCCTTCAAAGAGCCTTCCAAAAGCTGCTGCTTCCAGCATCCTCCTCAGGTGCAAAACATTCCAGTCTGTCCTTAGTACGCTTAACGGGGGACGCGCCAGACAGACACCAAGATGGCACACAGCGTGACCAATGCCAGGGCCATAGGATGCTGGCCTTCAAACGTTATATGCTTATTAAAGCTGCCGAGAAATCACGATATACTCTGTGCCACACCTTTAGTTGTCCAACCCTTTCGAAAATGACATCAAATTAACAAAGACTCCATTTAGGATGTTGCTCAGGGGTCTCCCCTTTCCCTATCAAAGCTTCAGAAATCACGCGTTTAACTATCTGTTTCAGGATTTTCATAGGGATTTGTTTTTTCTTGTCCCTGTCAACACTTCTTTCCTCCCCCTCGACCCCACCTTCATTCTTCTTCTTCTGAGTCCAGTTCTCTTTCTTCTTTTTCTCTCCTTTTCTCTCAGATTTTACCAAGGTTTCCAATTTCTCACTGGTGACTCTTTTTGGGTATCCTGAGCCATTACCCCAAGACTTCCAGGGGAAGAGAATGCTAGGGTTTGAAGGGGCGCTGGAGCCTAGCCAAGGCAAACCCCTCATCATGAAGGTGATGAAACCAAGGCCCCAGTCAACCCGAGAGGCCCAAGGTGGGGACGGAGTCAGGAGGATGGCTCAGGACTCCTCTCTGGCTGAGCAGTTTTGGCAGCCTGCTTGGTTTGGAACTCGGAGACGTAGCTGTGTGGCCAGGCAAGGTCTCAAGTTCATCTGCTGGAGCAGGGATGGTAGCAAAAACACTAAATAAGGGAATGGCCTGTAAGGTCCCTGAAATACAGATAGTGACACGTGCAATAGGAGAGAACTCCCCCGCCTCCTTACCGCTTCAGCGTGACCTTCATAAAGGAGGACACGATGCCACTGTGACACCAGAGATCACAGCAGCGAGCCGCCCTTCGCAGATGTGTGTGGGACGGGAGGAGGCGCGAAACAGACAAAAGAGGAAATGAAGACAAAAACAAAAATAAAAACACAACCCACCAATGATGGCAGTGTGCCAAAAACGACAGAGGAGCCAACTCAAAGAGCCCCTGATGTCGAACCTGGAACAACTGGAACAACACAATAAACAACGCAGGACTGGATGGAACCCAAAGTATAAAATAAATATCCATGAGTCCACACCGATGGCTGAATAAATCAATCAATAAAGGGGGATAAGAGGCAAATCTCCCATGTGGAAGAACTCTAAATACTTTAGGTAGATACTCTGCCCACAAGGAGTGAGAACATAAATCCCCACTCCTTGAGTCTGGGCTGCACACAGCAACTTCCCTCCACAAAGAACAATCTGGAATGGAGCGGAGAAGAGTAACTGCCGAGTGGAGAAATCTGACAACTCCATGCTCAGCCAGGTGAGGAGGTGACAGTCATGCTGATGGTACAAGCCCAGGATAAGATGTGATGAGGATGGCACTGTCCCTCTGTGGTCTTCCCCTCTGCAAGCCCATAATCCCAGCCTAATCATGAGAACAAATGAGACAAATTCCAGCACTGGGGCATCCCACATACTCCCTGAGCAGTCCGCCTCTAAACTCTCCAGGTCATCAGAAACAAGGAAAGGCTGCCCAGAGGAGCCCAAGGAGGCACCATGGCTGAATGTAATGCGTTATCCTGGAGCAGATCCGGGAAGGTCAGCAGATAAGAACTAAGGAAACGTGAACCAATTATGGACTTCAGTTAATAGTAACATGTCAATATTGGTTCTTTAATTGTAATAAATATACCAAACAAAAAACATCAGACGTTACTGACAGGGGCAGCTGGGTGTGGGTTATATGGGAACTCTGTACCACTGTCTCAATTTTTGTGCCAGTCTAAAACTGATTAAAAACATAAAGTTCATTTAAAAATAAAAGTGGGTTGGGGTTGCTTGAGGAGGGAGTTTTGGGGTCCCAGTTACCCATGAAGGGGGCATACAAGCCCCCAGGGATTCCTCTCCTGCTGGGAGGGGTACAGCTAGGAGGGGGCCATCGAGGGGCCCAGAGCTGGGATCCTGGTTAACCCAGCCTAAGGGTGGGACAGCAGCTGACCTCATAAAGCTGAGCTGTCACTGGCTCCACCAGCATGAGGGGTGATGTTCTCCAGCAATGCTGAGGAGCTTGGGTGTGGAAGCCAACACTTTCTACACCACTCAGGATCTGCAATGTATAACTGGCAAAAAATGCAAAGTGGCAGGGTCAGGAGGATTCCTAGAATGTCAGCAAGAACACTTCCTCCCCAAAACAGGCTTTTGTTCTAGTGGTAGAGGAAGAACTCTGGGCAGGATGGGCCACTGATCAGGCTTTGCATGGGGCCACGATGTTTTCCCCTTTTAGATTCAATGATGGAAACAGCTCCATGAACCTGCCCTAGAGGTGAGTGCCATCTTTCATAAGCGTGCCAGCAGTCACAATTGTGTTCGTACGATCCTGCTCCTTTAGGCAAACAAATTCAGGCCAGAAATTGTATGGGGAAGAACATTTTTCTCGTTTGCCATTGTGTCTTTCTGCAATAAATAATTTCCAGTCTCGGTGCTAGAGAATTTCAAATGATAGACATATTATGTTCATGAAAGACAACTTCAAGAAAAATCTTTCTGCAATAAAAGTGAGGGTTTTTTCCCCCTGTCTTGGCATCCTGGCTTGCCATAGAAATGAGTGATTTTCTGAATTTCTGCCAAGTTAGATGGTTCAGCATGCTATTAGATTAGTCTGTTTATACAGAAACAGCCAAAAATAGGAAACACACAGAAGCTATTAAAGATATTGTCCTGTGAGGGAAAGATTTGAATGGTTGTCTTACTGCAAAAGGGAAATAAGATATGAGTCAGTATTAATGTGATAAAGAAGTTAATGCGTTCTAAAGCAGACTGTTGGTTTCTTCATCTTGTTTCAGAGGTGACAATAAAAGGAACATACAGACAATTATTTAGGGTTGGGTAAGCATGCAGGGTAGCAAGGATTTGCACAGTCCAATGGGGCCTGACAGTCAGACATGCATCCCTCTTAAAGAAAAAAAATGCTGGGGCATCCAGGGAGTTTTCAAGGGGATGGACGATTCCAGAAAAAAAAAAAAAGGCATTAAATAAATATATAAATAAAACAAGGTTTGAGATATTCAAAAGCGAAATTCCATTTCACTTCTGCCCTTGGATTGCTCTGTAAACTAATGGAAATCATATGACCTCTCAGGTCAATGTGATTCAAGACGGAGGACTCATATTGAGTTCCACCTGAGAGATGCTGTGGCTTCTTCCTTTCCTCGTCTATAAAGCAGATGGTGTGACTGAAACCTTGAAGTCACCTCGTTTCTCCCAAGTCATGAGATGACCTATGGAGGAAAGGCTGGGCCTCTTCTGCACCATATGTGTACATCCTGGCCACAGGAGGTACTCCTGGCCACATTTTACGATGGACATGTGACTGTAAGTGCGAGCATGTCTAAATGCTCATACAAAGCCTGGTACTATATGTCATCTTCCTCTTAATGCATAGTCGAAAGTCATGAAGAAGCAAGGTGTTCTTACAAAAATACATATTTCTTACGGGGTCATCATCTTCCTGGCTGTCTTTAGAGGCCTGGTAAGGAACTTAGAACTTGCTGTGCGGCAGACTAGCAAACAAAGGTGAGGTCTCCGCCATCTGGAATGTATTCGTTTTCAATTGCTGTGTAACAAATTACCACAAATTCAGGGGCTGAAAACAACATATATTTTTAATAGCACAGGATCCATGGGTTGACAGTGTGGGCATGGCTTGCTGGGCTGGGTTCCCAACTTCAGGGTCTCAGGAGGCTGAAATGTGGGGACCAGCTGGGCTGTGGTCTCATCAGAGACTTGGCTGGGGAAGTTCAATCACCTTCAAGCTCCCTCAGACTGTTGGCAGAGATAACTTCCTTGAGGTTGTAGGACCGAGGCCTGCGTTTTCTTGCTGGCTACTCTGGGCCACTCTCAGGTCCTAGAAGCCACCGCAACTTCTTTGCTACATGGCCCTCTCCATAAGCCCTCTCACGATACGGCAGCTTATTTCTTCAAAGCCAACAATGGAGAGTCTCCCTGACTTGCAGCTCTCTTTTAACAGCTTTTCACCTGATCGAGTCAGGCCCACTCAGGATTTTCTCTCTTCTAATCAACTTAAAATCAACAACTTTGGGATCTTAAATGTAACTTTGAAAGCCCTTCACTTTGCCATGTAATGGAGCCTAACCAAAGGAGTAACATCCCATCATTATTTCCATATTCTTTTGGAAATAAGTCACAAGCTCTGTCTATACTCAAGGGGAGTGAACCACACCAGGGCATGGACACCAGAGGGTGGGAAATCGCTGGGCCCACCTAGCATCCACCTGCCAAACAGAGGAAGAAAACACAGTGGTTCACTCCTAAAGAAAGAACTTACTTCATTTATGAGCATGAGCGTAGAATCCTGGTGCACAGGGGGCGGGGTGGGGGGAAGAGAATGGAGAGTAAAAAGGTAAAACATCCTATTTCTTGCAAGTAACCATATTTTTCCAAGGTTTTCCTAGAACTGCCGGCTTCTCAGATATTATGAATTAAAATACAGGTGTGCTTAAAATGTACCGTTCAACTCCAGCAGCTGGCACACTTGGGTAACTGAAACCCTCCCTCAACTGGTGCAGCAATGAACTTGTACCTCCAAGAGCACAAAGCATCAAGAAAAGCCAAAGCATGTTCAAGAGCAGACCTGTGTCTACATGTCTGAGAGATCGGAACAACACAAGGTTCAAGGAGGACAATGATGATCGAATGTACTACGCTGGCCAATAAAAGCCAAGTCTGGGGCCACCAGATGTGAGGAAAGTGTGTGGCTAGAAGGAGAAACAAAGCTGTAAAAAGGAAAGCACAGAAAGGCCAAGAGGGAAAGAGAAATCGGTCAGAGAGAGAGAGATGGAAGGGGTGAGGGGGAGGAGATGGAAGGAGAAGAGGCAGACAGGGAAGCAGATTTGGTACAAGGAGGAACCGGGTGGTGGGGAGGATGGGTGGGGGTGGGGCATGAGCCAATGCAGCTACTAGTTAACTGGAAAGCTCAGTTAACCAGAATGGCATGTCAGTTCAAGTAAAATCCCAGTGAGCTTGGCAGCCCTATTCTGGCCATTAACTTTAATGTTTTTCAGAGCCCCAGCATTTTCACAGGTGTGCGTTAAAACCATCTGGTTTCTGTGCTCTACCCTGCCTATTAAAACCCAGCATCTTCAAAGATAAATTGTGGACCAAGAGGGGAAGGAGAGGAGAGATGGGAGGCAAGAGGCTTTATGTACCACATGCTTTCTCTTCACCAGAAGGAGCCTTTGAGCAACCTTTGAATGGGATTATTTTATTTTAAAATTGAGATGTAAAAAAAAAAAAATCTGGTGAGATGCTTTAATATACAGAACCACAACCTGGGCAAATAAATTGCTTCAAAACAAAATCTCAACCAAATAAAGGCAGTGTGTGGTGACCCAGACCTGATGAATGAATGAAGAAATAAACTGAGGAGGAAATCCATGTCCAAAAATATGTCTTTACAGTCGAGATATTTATAAATTTGACACACTTACAAGAAGATCTCACTAAAGATTATTTCTATGCAAATATGCATTCTGCCAACCTGAGTGTGCAAAAAAAAAAAAAAACCCTAAATATATTTCTTGAGAATCAATTCTTGTGCAGGACAAGTGCATCAAGAAGCAGGGAGCACAGTGATAAATATTAAAATGTTGTGCCACATACGAACTTGTTGGGGGACAACAGACCTAGATACAGCTGGCAGGGGACAAGAGACTGCCCAGTGGCTGTTTCAGTCCAGACAGCACACTTGGCAAAAGCACCCGTGCCACTGATGCAGCTATCCTCTCTCTTTCCAGGGGCAAAGCTTGAGCCTTGAAAGTCTCAAGCTCCCTGGTTCCTTCTAGTTGACACAGAAAGTGCTACCTAAGTCTGTGTGCAGCGAACTTGGAAAACACTGAGTGCCCTGACTGATGGGAGGCGCTACCCAGGGAGTCCAAATCCAGGTAATCAACAGGTTCTTAGTGGAAAGCCCTGGGCCAGTCTCCTTCAGCACCTTCATAGCCATCTCTCCTAAACACCAATTTATAATCCCCTGTTGTTTCCTGGTTACACCAGTTCCTTTGATTTCATATGCCAGAAAGCAAAAGGTGTAATATCCTTTATTATTTATCCTTTTTACTAGGAGCTAGTAAGTGTACCATCCTGATCAGCTGTGTATCTAACACTGTCCGAGGTATTCCACACTCCTGATTAACCAGAGATGGTCTCCCCCCGCCCCACTTTTGACCGAAGGGAAAAGTGAGCTGAGAGGTTAATCTGCCTTTTCAGTGGCCCGTGGTCAATGAGGCGCAGAGCTGGGTCTAAAGGAGCCCAGACAAAGGTAAGGCATATGGCTTTTCGACTGTAACCATCGCCTCCCTTTGCTTTTATATTTCCAAGCTGTATGCAACTGCGGTTAGAAACTTCGCAGCAGCGGGGGCTGGAAGGGGACACAAGAGGGCTGCTGGGGACGTGGAATCATCCCGTCTGTTAATGTGGGTGCAGTTACACACGTGTGAGTGTGTGCAAAACGGCTGAGGTACACATACAGAGTCGAGTGTCCGTCGTTTGCTGCTTTTATTATACTGAGATAAAAACCTGAGGAACTTTGTCCTGCAATGACAGTAGGCTAGATTAAGGTCTCTGTGCACACAGAATCTTGGAGGACTGCAGATTGCTCTAACTCCGGGCTTCTAACTTGGGGAAGACCCTTGCTGGGCACATCCCAGGCCAGTGAAAAGCTGGTGGGCTGTGTTCAGTCACAGAACATGTGTCACAGGGAACTGACTCCAGGCTTTCTTCTCTCTCTCTCAGCTCTGTCTTCGGCGAGACGAGGGCGGTGGGGGGAGGGGGGCACTCTCATGAGTCATTACGCACATCACAAGGATTAAAGCAATTCCGGCTTTGTCCCCTGCACTGAACTCTGATTCTGTTCCAGAATCAGAGTTAGGGGCTGACCTGTGTTCCCTCTGAAGTTCACATGTTGCAGTCCGAAGCCTTAGTATCTCAGAATGTTACTGTATTTGGAGACAGGACCTCTAGAGAGGTAATTAAGCTTAAATGAGGTCATCAGGGTGGGCCCTAATCCAATGGGCATCCTTATAAGAAAAGAAGATTAGGACACAGAAAACACAAGGGAAGACCCCGTGAGGACACTGGAGGGAGATGGCCAGCTATAAGCCAAGGAGAGAGGCCTCTGGAGACACTAACCTTGCCAACACCTCCATCTCGGACTTCCAGCCTCCAGAACTGCGAGAAACTAAGCTTCTGTTGTTTGAGCCGCCCAGTCTGTGGTCCTTCGTTATGGCCGCCCAGGGAAACGGGTCCAAGCTCCAGAAGGAGACCAGGGTCAGTGCTTCCCCTTTGAGACGGAGCGTCCCTGAGCAAGATGTGTGACGTCAGGAATACAGGGACTCCAGTCCCTGCCCTGCGCGGTGGCCTTGGACCAGCCGTTTCCCGCTTGTATCACCAGCAAAGTGAGGGTAGTCACAACCCCACAGGCTTGTCCTGAAACTTTAATCAGAGGATGCATGGGCGGTGCTGCACACTTCGTCTGCCTCACAGTGGGGGCTCAATGAACATGTGGTTAATGTTGTTAATATTGTTGATACGATGATAATAAAATGAAGATTTAAAAACTCCTTTCTGACTCACCGTTTGTCACAACGATATGCACTGGGCAAATGAAAAGGTGCTACACAAAGTTCGATTCACGTTTTGATTGACAGAAATGTCGAAATACAGCAAGGCTGCTTCATCCCACCATTCAAACAAGCAGTTCCCGAGTTCCTGGGATTCGCGGGGCACTGTGATGACGGGCGGATGGATTCGAAGCTCAAGATGGTACAGAGGCACCCAGGCGTGCACAGGGATGTCCTGGAATCGGGCAGGATGGGGCGTGACCCACGGCAGAGGTGCGCACGCTATTGGAGCACGACACATGGGCAGGGGACTATTTTCCAGCTTGCGGACTGTGGACACATCTTGGGGGTTCCCATCTGCCCACCTCAGAGCAGACAGGGCACAAAGGCAGAGAAAACGAAGGGGCCTCTTCGCGTGGCTGCTCACGTGTGCCACCTGTGTTCACGACGAGTCACTGCACTATGTGTATGAACACAAGGATTCTGGGCAGTAATTAGGCCAATCAGCAAACCTACCCGGAGTCTGCCCCCTTTTTTAAAATTAAATTGACCAGTCAACGCACAGAATAGAACAAAATGGTCAGACTATTTCTCTGGCAGTGTACACCTTAAAAAGGTCGGGCAAGGCTGCCGGATCAAAACACAAGAGCCTTTTTGCCTCTTCTTAGATGGTG